>NC_134595.1:7161331-9778831 GCF_037038515.1 Microtus pennsylvanicus | reverse complement strand
ACAGGCTATAACCTTTCTGTATCTTTTCCCTGCACCACACAAAACCTTTCCTACCTTGTGAAGATTCTGCTTAAATGCTATTGATTTCATGCGTCAAGTTCCATCCCTATAGCCCAAGTTTCTTATCATGAGCTTCCCCTTTTTGAAAAGCCTGTATTCTTAACCAGCTGGACGACACAAAAGGAATAATTCAGGGTAAATCCCAGTCAGAAACCAGGAAAATTATATTGCTGCTATTAGTAAATTTCATCTGTAACACTGAACAGAGAGTTTATTATGTATTGAATGCTTTCTATATGCCTGGCACTTAAATATTTTCCAGTGGATTATTTCACTTAAAGCTTAGTACAGGTTTATGAAGCAGATGCTATTGCTATTGTCTGTCTGCATGTGCGGGAACAAAGCCCAGGCTGTGTGAGAACCTTACCTTAGGTCACCCGGCCGGGGAGAACCAAAGCTACCATCTGAACCAGACAGCAAGGGTGCAGAACTTGTGTTTCTTGCCACTCTATACCTAGGCATTTATTCCTGCCCAGTAACTGTGTTGGACGCCGAATGTTAATCTTAGAGAAGGCTGTGGACATATCCAAGTTCAGCTACAGGACTTATTGGGTTTGCCTGTAAGCGAGAGACTGAGGCAAAGATGTGAACAGAATTCATTGCTATGTAACTAAAATGCCAAGCTGGTGCCCGAAATGTACTTTCTGGATACACATAGCTAGCAGCCATCAGTAGAGAGCCACCAGAGCACTGTTATGCAAAGTGAATGCTAAGCACAAGTAACATAGCTATCTTAAAGCTTTTTATTTGGCCAGATGTTTTGTTTAACACAGAATTGCTGTCCAGATCATTGCAGGGATTTTTTTTTCTAGTATCACAGGCTATACCTAATGGGGTCAGCAAGGGGATACATAGTACCTAGGTACCCTAAACTGAAGTCATTAAGAAATGTTGGGTGAGACTGTCAGTATTTATTAGCTGTCAGAGCCAAATTTCATGACCTAGATTTGGTCCAGGGTTGCTTTGGAAACAGACGTTTGGTTTGTTCTTTCATGAGCTCTCTTTTGCTTAGGCTGCACACACCACAAGCGTTTAGATCTGTCCTCAGAGATACTGGTGACACTTTTATCATGGAAAAAACATCTGGCCACTGGATGCCACTGTTGCTCAACCAGAAGTCAGAAACCCAAGGAGTCCTGTGGCCACGCAATCCTGGCATTGCTGTTGGTATTGGCTGTGGACCTATGCTTTCAAACTGTTTCTGTTGATGAACACGTCCTGTCTGCAGGAGTTGCATTTAATTGCAAAGAGCAGTTAAAGTTGAGGGACGATGCAAATGCTTAGCAACTAATTTTTGGTTTACTTTACTTTCAAATACACTGTTAGAAAAATACATCCCACTCCCCTGCTTAGTATACTGTAGCCGACAACCTCCATTAGTTACCGGCTGTTGCTGCAGAGGAGGACCATACAAGGTGTCATGGCCTTAGGCTATCAGAAGGGCCTCTTCATCTTAACAAAGGCCCTGGGGTGAAAATACTTTGCATGAACAGACTCAGGCTCATATATTCAGAGACACTGACATCACTGCAGACAGAGAGCCTAGAGCAGCTTTCCCACACATCCTACACACAGATACATTTAAAATACCCTTATTGTATACTGTTTAAAAGCAGTAAGAATTGTGTACTTTCAAATATATCAAGGAAGATTTGGGAGGAAAACTCTAAAGTAATACATACACATGAGTAAAATAACCCCCTTATTGCTTTGTCTGACAGATTTACATAACGAACACTTCTGGTTTATGTATAGTGAAGGCCACAGGCACAGGAACCCGCTTCGATATCTTTGTCATTGTGGGATGTACACCTTCCAATTTTGAAGGTTTACTAGATAGCACAGTTAAACATTGTGTACAGAGAGGCAGATAGAGCCTTGGTCCTTGTTGAAACACTTGAAACTATTATTTTTATTTTATTAGCTACTTAATTTTATTTATGTGGCTAAAACCAAAAAATGCCAATTTTACAATATTTGCAAATGTCTATCTCGCAACCATCTTTGGGAAACAGGAGATCTTTATCAGAATAAATGTGAAAGTATAATAATTTGCATACATGCATAAGTGGGGTCAGTGACCTAAGCATCTTTTTTTCTTATGGTTTAAAAATAAAATGCCCTTTTAGCTTGTCTTGGTGCTAGCTTTGTAGTTAGCATTTTGCTGTCATTGAGATTTGCTAGCTTCACAGAGTCTAGTGAAATGCTGCATTAAAAATATTTAATCTGAAGTCATGATAAATGAAAGTTCCTATTTTTCATTCTACTTTGGTTTTTTCTGGAAAAGGGACTAATTAATCTCTCTCTATAATATAAACATATTGGGGTAGGGGAGTATGTAAAAGTTAAAAGGAAGGGATTATATGCCTAAAGTAACATTTGCACTGGAATTTTAAAACATTGTCCTACTAATCTGAAAAAAAATGTGAGATATTAATCAGTTTAGGTGAAAAAGTAGAGATACTTAATAGCAAATTTGGGCGAAAGCATATGTGTATGTGCTTTCATAGGTTAGTAATACACATATATTCTTTTCACAGCCAACTAAAGTTACACTACATTGTAATCTTGCTAAGACATATTTAGAATTATCTTTTGTATCTAAAAAAATTACCAATGATTCATACTCTTTAGACATTGTTTTGTGCGATCTATGTTGCAGAAGACCTGCTGACATTACTAAGCATGATATTCTGCAGAGACCGAGGACATCTAGGGATGTCATTCTCAGCCTATTGCATGGTATGTGCTCCAGTGTGGCCGAGAGTCCCGGAATGGATTGGTAAGTGAATGCAGGGTGACAAGTGGTCATTTCATTTGTCTAAAAGTATTCATTTAGCAAAGTCGCATTAAGCCGGATGAAGCAGACCTCTTGTGTTTTCCCATTCTAACAGACAACAATAAATTATCACAATTGTTTTATTTTCTTCCACTATTTGATTAGACAAAGAACATTTTTCTTTCTCTATCAATGTTAGCTAAAATAACTGCTTAGAAAGCACATAGGGGCAGCAAGCATGTATTATCTAAAACAAATGTTAGTACTTTATATTGTGATAATACCTGTTAATGGAATGGTCTTTGAAATATAGATAAAAGCACGTGCTTTTTAACGGCAGTTTATATAGTTTAAGAAAACATTGTAAAGAGACATGCAAGGCAAGGAAAGAAATCTTTATTCCACAGTTTACACAGAGAACTAACAAATGTTTATAAATTTGTTTTACTATTTTTGCATGTGTACATGTTTGTGGTATGCATGTGTGCAAGCATACATGTTCCGATGTGTGTGGGTGAACTGCATGTGTGCATGTGTGTGAAGTGGTCAGAGACTGACTTTGGGAATTTTCCTTGTTTCCTATCTGCCTTATACAAAGAGATAACACTTAATCGCCAGGCAGTGGTGGCTCACGCCTTTAATCCCAGCATCCGGGAGGCAGAGACAGGAGAATCTTTGTGAGTTGGAGACCAGCCTGGTCTACAAGAGCTAGTTGCAGAGCAGACCCCAAATCTACAGAGACGCCCTCTCTCAAAAATCTGAAAACAAACAGATAACACAAACTCAGATCTCCTTCCTTTGGCCAAATTCAGTTAGGCACACTGTCACACACAACCAACATTCATTGGTGCAGAAGATCTAAGCCCTGTTTTTTACACTGAGCCAATTCTCTGGCCCTGATTGGTTTTATCTTCAATATAAGTTAGCTTTATCGTGAAAGGTAAGGGATGAACAATATATTGCATGGTATTAAACATTGGTAAAAGATATAACAAACATTTAACTGTTAGAGGAGACTGCTTGTTGGTTCCCGGCTGCTTATCCCCAAAATAATCACACAGAAACTGTATTAATTAAATCACTGCTTGGCCCATTAGCTCTGGCTTCTTATTGGTTAACTCTTACTTATTAATTTAACCCATCTTTATTAATGTGTGCATCACCACGAGGTCGTGGCCTACCAGCAAAGTTTGAGCATACATTTGATTATTACCATGTTCTTAACATAAAAAGGTTGTCCCAATTATAAGTAGGTAGAGTAAAAACATTTCCCTTATTTAATATAGTTTTTTATTTTCTTTAAAATTATTTTTTTTACAAGTGTAGCTGTCTTCACATCAGACTTAAAATTTCATCCCACTTTACCTTTGTTTTTCTTAATAAAATTAAATTAGTTGGTGCCATTTTTTCCCACAGAGTTCAGTATTATGAACTACTGGATATTTGTACCACTATGACATATTTTGTAGATACACTAGCCTGTTGCTAAAGTGTTTGTTGTATCTGTAATTATAAAAATGATAGATCATTATATGTATTTGGGGAATTATGTATATTCTCATATACATGTATAGTACATAAGGATCAAATCATGATAACTTTATATTTACTAACAGCATTTATCAATTATTGTTTTGAGAATAATACTGTTTTATACAATGTCTGAATCAATTCACTTTTTTACCATAAGTATGTAAGGTTGTGTCTTCTCCACAGCCTTGCTATCATCTATTTGTGCCCTTCAATTTATTAGACTTGCTTTGTCTTATTTATTTTTCTCTTTATTTTTTTCTTTTAAAACGAAACCTATTGTACCTATAAAACATGCAATATAGTGACTTAAGATGTTATTCACTGTGATTTGATACATAGTTATGTCATGATTACACACATATTCAGCAATTTCCTTCAGAAGTATTTATTAAGATCCTTCACCCACATTTAAATTAGATTATTATCAATAGTATTGTTGATATCATTAGTGGATATATAATTGATTACCTTTGTCTTTTGTATTTTAAATCCTTGTCATATAGGGATTTTTACAAACATCCCCTGTTGGGTCCTCCACACCCTACTGGATCTTGCTTCGGCTCTACAGGAACATTTTAATATGGGATGAATCCACTTGTCTTTTTATCCTTGGCTCACACTGATGTCCTGAAATATTCTCCAGATGTGTTCTTCTAGTGGTTTCATGTTTCCATTTATGCGTTTTTTTTTTTTTACTTATTTTGTGTTGCTGTAGGTATTTTGGGTTTTTGTATACATATAGTTAATTTTCTAGAACTAGTTATTGAAAAGATATGTTTTTCTATTGCATTATTTTATTTTTATGCCAATATTGGTGCTCAGAGTTGAATGTGGATCAAAATACAGCCACAGCTATAACTTTTAAACTATATTCTAGCATAGCAAAGACAACCTAAGTAGTGTTTATCTCTTTTATGGAAGATCTCTTTTACAGTGAAAGCATTTGTCAGTCTATCAGGATACATTAATACTCTCTTTCTGAAGAAAACACATAAACACCATCATGTATTATCCTTTTCTGAATGTTTTCCTCCATATCACCAAATGTGATCAATGTAGGTTTGACATAATTTTTGTTAACGTGTTATACCACCTTGTGGGGCTCAAAAGTCTCTATGGTTTCTCTTATGGGCCCATCACAATAATAAATTGTGTTTTAAACACTTGGAAAAGAAATGCTATCTGAGATGCAAACTCCAAGGAAGCGGGGGATTGTGTCTCAGTTGAAGCTAGGAAAAAGGAATGATTCTGTCAGATATCTCGGGCCTCATGATGTTTTCGGGGAAAGGAAAATTTGTTAGGAGTAGGGAAAAGAGGCTTTAAGAACTGCTGCATAGGAGAGGGAGCAGGGCTAGCCTGGGAGGAAAAGGAAAGTTTTGTAGCATTGAAAGAAGATTTATGAGCTGTTAGAACTATTAAGACCTTTCTGCTGAATCTTTGAAGGTTTATCCATCCGTACAGAAAGGAGATGGAAGTATGTGGCTCCTAAATGATTACTTCAGCTGTCTATTGAGTGGGAGTTCAAGAAAAATTCTAAGAGTTCTCTGTGACTGTGCACCCATTTGGGGTGCATGGCAAATATAATTTTTTCTTTTGAGAAATCAGTGACTTAACTGTAACATGAATAGACTGTCTATGAAGGAAAAATACAGATAGAGCAGGAATGTAAGAAATACATACAGGACACAAGAACATAGTTTAATAAAATAATGTAGAGTTGATCTACAAGAAAAGTTTCAACTAGGAAATTCATCTTTGCCTAAAAAGCTATTTGTCTATACAGCTGGAATTGCTTTGCAATTTTTAATACAAACTATAAATGTCTTTTGAAATTTGGGCAGATGCTGATGAACAGACATAAAAGCAATGGAGATTTGATTTATCTGTGTTCAGTCATTCCTCCCTACTGCTTAAAAAATTGAGGATTGCTGATTCACATAGAAGGAAAATAATATTAACCCAAAGCAAAATATTCTTGAGGAGATTCTTTTCAGATGTTAACTTAAACCAAGTAGAAACATTTCTGTAGTTAATATATGCTCATATTTTTAAAAACATTTGAATTTTAATAGTTTTCATTTTGTTATCAAAAGAGAATATCTGTTAACTTAGAATTCTGTAAACTCGACTGGACAGTAATGTGTTATTTCACATGCTAAGTAAAGCAACCAAATAAAACCATCCAAAATGGTGCCTGTTCTCTGGTTTGTTGTTGCAATACTGACTACAATGTTTTTTTATCACTATCTCTTCTTTCCAATAAGAGTCAAAATAGTTGTACCCCTATTTATGTATTTCCAGAAGCTCATGATTGTTCTCCAATTTCACACATATAGAAGTGTTGAAGTCTTTACTTGATGAGATATTTGTAGGTGAAAGCTGTCGGAGGCAATGAGATCATCAGGGAAGAGCACTCAAGAGTGGGATCACATCCTTTGTAAGAGCGTGATGGCCCCCTTCTCTCTTCCCTGTAACGAGTCATAAAGGAGCTCTATCTGTATGCCAGAAGAGGCTTCTCAACAGCACCAACTCAGTAACTTGATCTTGGACTCCCACGGTTTCAAATCTGAGAAATAAATGTTAGCTAGAAAACCTACTCCATGGCATTGGTCAAAACGAATGTTTAAAAACAGCAGTGGAAGATGCGTCTGTGCTAGATGGAGAGGTTTGCGAGCGCTGAATGAGTAAGATGCCAGCATGATTTTGGACATAGGGACATTTTAACTTATTCTCAGGGAGTGGATGATAAATCATAGAAATATCTCAGATTTGGGATATCATTACCCATTTTTTTTAAAGACAAGGCAATGGACATAAGTTAATGAAGTGAATTACTTGAGATCACAAAATAACTTGGATAATGATGGACAGAAGGTAAAATTAAGATCCTAAACATATGTTTAAATGATCAGGAGAAGCGAACTGATTCATACTATAGTCTCGCTTCCTTATTTGACTTCAATTTGTATTTATGACCAATGGGCGAGAAATATTTATTTATTTTCTGTTTTTGTTTTTTGAGACAGGGTTTTTCTGTGTAGCTTTGGTGCCTGTCATGGAACTAGCTCTTGCAGACCAGGCTGGCCTCAAACTCGCAGAAATCTCCCTGCCTGTGCCTCCGCAGTGCTGGGATTAAAGGCCTGCGACGAGGTTGGAAGATAGTGTCAAAGATTATATTAGACAGTTTCTATTGCGGTGACAAAATATCTTAGCAAGTCAAATGAAAAGTAGTGATGCATGTTGGCTCATGGTTTTAGATATGTTTGCTTATGATATGGACTTTGAGGCAGGGAGTATGCAGTCAAACAAAGCTGCTCTCACCTATGTCTGCCAGGAAACAAAACAGAAAGACTCAAGGAGGGGATATGCCTTCAAAGGCATAGCGCATCTCCCCTCATTGGCTCAGAGATGTACTTCATTAACCAAGGGCCCACCACTGGATGTCTCAAGTTAATATAATTACCGTCCTTGTGATCTAGTTATCTCTCAATAGTACCACTAGCTGAGGGGGTGGAGGTGAGGAGGTAAACCTGCAACATTTGGGTCTTTTGAGGTGACTCTTCATAATCAAACCATAATGGGATCTTAATTCCACATGCTAGTCCTTCTATAACTAGCAGCATTGAATCACCCATGAAAGGGCAAGGGATGACACAAAATATCAAGAAATAAAGGTCGGTGTTGGGAATATGGCTTCATTCAAGGGACGTGATGAGAAGATAGACCAGAAAACGAGCGTAGCCCATGTGAAAACACCCTTCTTAAGGAGAATGTGGACCTGCACAATCTCATTCAACTTACAAAGGTTTTTTTCCTCATTCCGTACAGTTCTAGTTTCAGATAACAGAATGAAAACCGAACTAGATTAACGAAAACACTATGTGGAGAGCTTGAATACTCTCCAGACCCATCTGGACTTTTGTTCTTTTCAAACGACAGCTTCACTCTTTCTCATGGCACAGACAGACTGAATGTGAACCTTTTCTTTCCCAGAAACAAAAATCCCAGGGAAGAGACTTGGGAGAAAGGACTATCCCCCATCTCTTCAGTAGTGCCTGAGGCATTTTTGTTTGTCTCTTGCGTCTGACTTATAATCACTAGAGTGTTGCAAAAATGGGTGCATTTCCAGAATCAGAACATAAGAACTGAGGGAAGGGGTGGTGAGCAAATCATTCCAGTTCCTTGTCTGGAGTTTGCTAAATATCAAGTGAATTAGGTCCTCCCACCCCAGGTTTTAAGTCTCAGCAACACATTTTAGTCTACTGATAAGAATTTATTAATATGTCACACAGGAAAGTGGGGGAAACACAGAGATCTATTTCTGCCTCGGGCAATTCAGATAGCATGTCCTTCCCATACCAGGTAGAAAATGTTCTCTGTGATAGTGTTCCTCCTTCTGATGACTTAGCAGACATGGGAAGCTGAAGAGAGCAGACATATAAAGCCCCAATTTGGGGGAATTTTCCCTCCTTCTTATGGCACGTTCTCTCTACATCTGTTTCTGATATTGCATTGATCTTAGCTAGGCTCTGAAACAGGACACTAGTCACTGCTCACTATGACATGCTTCTGTAAATCACAGCTTTCATGTCCATTTCGGAGGGTTGAAAGACGTTATTCTAATGGCCGGGTATTGTTCAGTGTTTCACTAACTCAGAACTGGGAAACTACAGGTCAAGACTACCTGAACTGAGATTTAGGTGTAAATTGTGGGTGCACTGACCGCTTAATTGGTGGAAATAGTGTATGACCTCTACAGAGATAGTAAGACCTATGGATTGTAACTAAACAGTCCTTTGGCCACGAATTATTCGATAAAACATGAAAGAAACTGGAACATATATAAGGGTCCTGCTATAGATGGGCAATAATAACAGTATGAGGAGTTTTTTACTTTCTAGGACTGAGAGTTGAATCTAGGGTTTTCACACATGTCTTAAAGATCGGTGCAGACAAAAAACGTCACCACAACTGGCAAAACTAGACAACAACTTAAAATACATCTAATCTTTATCTCACAATCAGAGCTACAATGTAGTTGTTATAATTTGTTTGCTTATACAAAAAATAACTGTCACCAGAAACAGGACTCAAACAAAATGTAGAACATTGAACTCCCTCCAGTCCCCTAGAAATAGCTTGTGTTTTCTTACTTAAATTGCTATTGTGGTGACAGATGTGAAAGTAAGCAGGTTTTCTAGAGAAGAGATACCTGAAGGTAATCATAAGCTGATGAAGACAGGCAAGCGGGCCTGAGCATGCCCTGAATGAGAAGAAAGAAATCTGAGGCAGAAGGCGAGGAAGAAGGAAGCAGAAGTAACTCCCCAGCCCTGTGTGTGCACCTCTGCCGTCAGCGACGTTCTAGACAAGCCTCCATCTCTTTCTCTGGGCTTCGTGTTTCCCTGCCCTAAGCTGCCTCTGGGTAAAATGCACGTTCAGCTTGTTCGACCTGCAGTGGGCCTGTTACATGCAGTGGGTCCAAGAAAACCTTTTGAGCTTCAGCCTTCTGTTATTGCCGCTTGCAGCCGCTTGGAAATTCTTAAGGGATGGGCTCACAGGCAGAAGATGTGGGAGACCAGTGAGTGGTGCTTGAAGAACCAGGGTGGTTCTGTTCTAAAGCACCCTTGATATTTCACATTTATTTAATCGCTGCTTATAGAGACGGCAAAGAAAATGCCTACATAGAATTATACCCTTCCACATAGCAAAGCTGTAACCCCGGCTCTCTAAGGGCTGCAGCCCAGGCTCGGAGAGGTTTAGAACTGTGGTCCTGCAGTCCACAGCAGCGCCTTCCAGGACATTTTTAGGCTTAGAGAAACTGGTCTCACAGCTATCATTGACACGGAAATCACATACTCTGCAAAGTGATAACAAGGACAAGGCCTCAAACTGGCTGTGCTATGGACTAAGCCTAATGTCTTGAGTCCGATAGTGACGACCTGACCTCCCAAACTCCTTCAGAGTGGACCGCGTAGGCTTGATATAGTTTGCATAATTTCAGAATGGAAGGATGTGGTTTTACAAATACGGAATTTTAGATCTGCACAGTGTCATCTTCGGAAGGTGGGAGAGATGGCACCTTTGGAAAAGGAAATACTGTTAGGTTTCAGCTTACCTGCGAGGCTGCTGGTTACCTACATCTTCGGAAGGTGGGAGAGATGGCACCTTTGGAAAAGGAAATACTGTTAGGTTTCAGCTTACCTGCGAGCCTGCTGGTTACCTACAATATCTATTTTAAAATACTAAGCTTGGAACGTAATGGGGTTCTGGAGAGGAACCGAGATACTTTGTCCAAAGCAACGTCAACTTTGCATTTCCAGAAAAGTCCTGTGTATGGACTGACACCTCGGAGCAATAATAAAGAAGGTATTTTCTTGTATCAAAAAAAAAAAAAATCGTCCGACCAGCATAGCCTCCGGGATACTGATTACTCCTCGGGCCAGCTGTCCCGGGCCTTTGCTAGGGAAGCCACAAGGGAAGCGTTTCATACAGTGAATGCCATTGGGCCTTTCAGATTTCTTTTCCCCCCCAAACCACCAGGCAGCTCCCTCTGCCTGACAGGTGTTTTCCCAACTCTAGAGGCCAAGGATTTTGGGGAGTGTCTGAGCCAATAAGAGTTCTCCTTGGGGGGGAGGGCGTGGCTACATGGTCAGAGCAGGGGCGGGGCTTGTGCAGCTGAGGAGAGCCTAGCTGGTTGCGTGGAGGGTTGTTTGATTTCCACCCCCTCTTCTTTCTTTTTTTTTTTCTCTCTCTCTTTTTTTCATTCTCCCCGAGTCTTATTAATTTCTCTGTGGGGCTGCGGCTGGAGACCGTGGAGCGTTGGAAATGACGCTCGGAGCTTTAATTACCGCAATGGCTGGACAAGTGTGAGGAAAACTGACAGGGGGAAAAAGGAGGACAGGATCGAGGAGAAGCAAAGAAGCACCCCCACCCCTTCTCCTTTTCCCTCCAGATTTGGACCGGAGGTGCAAAGAGATTGGAGAGAAAGCTGAACATAGCCCGGCTTTGGGGGAGAGGCCGGAACCCTGCCGCCTCTTTGCAATCAACTTTTTTTGGAAGCCTTTTTTCCCTCTCTTCTTTTTATTGTTGACCAACCAGTGAGAGAGGGGGAGCGAGCGAGCGAGAAAGTGAGGAGGGAGCGAGCGAGCGGAGGATCACTCGGGGAAATAGCTGTACAGTCCTGCCTGGAGCACCAGCCGCACAGCACAGTCGCGCTCACTCCCACCGGCGCGCACTCTCCCGCGGTCCCTCGCCGGGTCCCCGGGTCCCCGGGCCCTGGAAGCCACCGGCTCACTCGCCAACCCCGGGAGCCCGTGCACCGCGCGCGCCGCGCCCGCCCCCCTCGCGCTCCCCACGCGCTCCCGGCTGAGGGGGAAAAGCTCCTCCGCGTGCCCGCAAGGGGCTATGCCATTTGGACATGTAATTGTCAGCGCCGGATCTGAGACTTGCCCAAAATGAAGCTGGCCACGGGACTGTGGGTCTGGGGGAGCCTTCTGGTGGCAACGGGAACCGTCCAGCCCAGCGCTTCGCAGTCAGGTGGGTCGCGCGGTCTCGCCGTTCCCTCTCGCGCTCCAGCTGTTGAACCCGCCACCGCCTCGGGTGGTTCCTTTCTCCTTTTCGGCCCCATGTCACCCACTGGATCCCAGGCTCGAGGGACCAGAGGGACTGGGGCTTCTGGCTTGGGTCGCCCCTCGCTCCAACCCAAACTTACCTTTATGTGCGTGCGTGCGTGTGTTTTTACTGATGCTGCAGATGAGTCCGCTTTCCTGACTCCCCCGGTATTATTTTCCGCCCCCCTCCGTCTTTAGCCCCCTTCTTTATTTCTCGCGCGTTTTCTGGGAGCCTAAGCGGGATCGCTTCTGGTGGCGCCCGTTGTTCGGGACGTGGGAGACAGGAGCTGGTCAGTGGAGGTTCCTTCCTCTTCGAGCTGGGCAGGCGAAAAAAAAAAAAAGAGAAAGAAAAAGAAGAAGAAAAAAAAAACAAACAAAACCAAACCCAGATAGAATTGCTACACCTCTTCGGCCACAGAGATGTTTCTAGGCTGCTCCTGCCCGGCCTTCCTGGGGTGCAGGGCTGCAGCGGGTGGAGCGCGGGCCGGGAGCCCGGCTTGGCACCTGAGCGTGCTTGCGTGCAGCGGCCAGCTCGACTCTCCCGTACCCGGCTGGGTCACCCGGGACGCGGAGCCCGGCCCTGGCAGCTGGAGCGCACCGGACCCGCGCCTAGGCCAGGAGCCCGGGTCACTGGGCTTCTCCATTGACATCCCGGAGCTGTCTTGCAATTGACTTTGGGGTCGCTTGTTCTCCTGCCTGCAGGATCTCTTTAAAAAAAAAAAAAAGTCTCCTAGACCAAGCACAGAGCCCGACCTTCCCGCCCGGTGCAGGGCTTGCTCCCGGAAGAGTTCTAACTTGAGGTTGGCCTGAGTCCCTCCAACTTCTGTTTACTGCCCTGCGGGGCTGCTGAGCCCACGGGTGGCGCTCAGTGACTTAGTCCGAGGCGGGCGCCGTGGCGGCGCCCTGAGATCGGCCGCTGTTGGCCCAAGCGCTGCAGTCCCAGGTATTTGGACAGAAAAAAAGAACTAATTGAGTCCAAGAGGTGTCACTGGCATGCTGGGACGTCCAGGGCCAATGACAGCAGCTCCGGTGCCTTGGAGCTCAAAGTTTTTTTTTTTTTTTTTTTTTTTTTTTTTTTGACACTTGGGAGTTTCCCCGGGATAAGAGGAGGGAATAGGAAAGGACCAAGGAGAACCGGTGTATCTGATGCGACCAAAAGGGCTGAGAAGAGGGCTTTTGGAGAGGCAGAGAGATTTCCGGAACCTTCCGGGGCTGGTGGCGGGAGTGTGGGAGTCAGCTTGAAGAGATAAAGCGTTTAGGAGCGGTGACAGGGAGAGCTTTAGGTCCCCAGAGGGTGTCCTTCTGACCTCACCAAGAAGGCAGCAGCTTGCTAGTTTTCCCGCTCCGCCCCCACCCGCGCCTCCTCCTCCTCCTTGCCTAGTAAATAACAAGTTACAGTCTTAGAGCCGTTCAAAATGACCTTCGAAAGGCACATGTGCGCCGTTTGTGCTGGCCGTTCGCACACTCCCAGTGACTCCGAAATTCTTCGTGCATACCAGCTATGGTGCTCCAGTCACCTCTGGAATCACAGCAGCCAGGACTTGAGATTCCAGGCGGCCGCCTAGATACATGCTTCTCCTGGCTACCCACTCGGAGCTTTTCGCCTTTCCCCTCAATGGGCTGATTATGCACATTGGCCCATTCAAAAACACTTGCTACTGTCACGCAGGCTTAGCCGAGAGGAATTTGTATCAGGCCACCCTACCAGGGGGCTGTCTGGCGTAGCCTGGGCCGCTGGGGGATCCCAGCTTCAAGTCCGCAGCAATTTAGTATTAACTGTGCAGTTCCCGGTAGGGCTATGCCGAAAAGCCCTTTTCAATATTTAGGCAAGGAATGTAATCCAAATTAGTTCTGCAGCTGTCCCCTTCCACGTCTCAGACGACACCAGCTTGCGCCCTAGCTCTGCTCTGCTCTTTTCCCTGGACGAATAGTCAGACCCACAAGTGAGCCCATTTAGAAGCACGAGGATTAGCGTGCCATTGTTGTTCCGTGTGTGACTCTGTACTTGAAATTCTGGGGGCACAAAAGAGAGCCTCACTTGTTCAAAACACAAAGTGATCTAGATGAAAGGGCCGCACAAAGAAAGGCTCTTGGGTGCATCCCTGCTATAATTGCAACAAGCGTACTTGGGTGATCTATTGGAAACTGTCAGTGCCCCCAGGGACTTTTTTTTTTTCCAGGCGCCCCACCGCACCTGGCAGAGAAAGTTCAGTTTGTTTTAATGTAGTGCTATGATAAAACACGTAGCTGTCTGGTGAAAGCGAGCCTCGGTGTTTGTGGCGGTGCTTGGATGTGTGTGACTGTCTATCCAAGTAAATACATACTGCGCGTTTCCTCTCTCGCGGTTAGCAGTCAGTAGCAGTTTGGAGGAGTTTGTTTTGGTCCAAATGAGAAATTAAGTGCGGATAAGTAAACTAGGCTGCCAGAGGGCGACAAGATGTTGAGTGAATTGCTTTTAGATGAAACAAATTAAGGAAACGAGGGAAGACAATCTGCTTTTCGCATTATTAGACACGCTTGGAGTTCAGGGGAGAGGGGCATATTTTTGAAATGCTAATTTCTTAAGCAGAAGGAATGCACCTTATTTACTGCTGTGTGTGAACGGAATAAAACATACAGTGTGAGATTCTCTCCCACGATCTTCAAGACTTTCTTGGGAAAACTGTACATAAGAAAATTTGTTTTTATTCTGCTTGAGGGAAACCAAGTCAGCTTTCGAGTATTTTAAGATAATACCGAAGAATTTTTGACTCATTACTGGTGATAAATTTTATCTATAAATGTTTTTAGCTTAAGGCCTTTATATGGCAATTCCACTCGAAGGAGTTAAAGTGTTTGCCTTCTTTCTATGGTGGGACTTAGCAATATCGCTGCTGTACTGAAATAAAAATATCCAGTGGTGTTGAAGTGACATCCTCCTAAGCCCCAATATGTGATGGACAAGTTCATTCTCGTCTTCATGTGCAAGTTACATAGTCCCCTTGCTTTTCATTTAATTAAAGTGCACACATCTCCTACAAACTTAAGGTATATTATTTTACTCAAACTTTAGGTGGTATTTTACATAGGAGAAGGAAACATTAATAAAAGTTAAATGATAGAAATACTGCAGAGATTCTCTAGAACATACCAATTGTCTCTCCAATGTATTTGCAATGAGCATGCCCACGGGTAGACTATCATAGCCCCTTTGTTCCTTTAATTTTGAAGACCATGCATGTGTACACAAGAGAGCTTTGTAGGAGTACACGTTTCCATTCAGAAGCCTTCTAAATAGATGGATGCCTCTCACTGTAACTGCAAACTACTTAAAAACACTATCGTTTCCTACGGCTGAGATGAAGTCATGGCTCTGATTCTGTCGCGATCCCTTGTTTTTCATGTCAACTCAACTGCCTTTATTTTAATCATGCAAACATAGAAGTCCAAATTACTTGAAAAAAAAACCCCAAGCACTTACAGCTTTGTATATATTCATATTTTCATTTAGTCCCTGGAAATGTGTCTTAATTAGGAAATCACGTCAGAACATTTATTACGGCTTGCATGTGATGAAAGATTTATGTATTTTTTATTCTAACCTGGGCACAACGTTTGCATTGGCTGATGTTTTAGAGTCTGAATTCACTTGATAGAAAATCATATTTCCTCCCCAAAGTGGATTCAAATATTTAGTATTCATGAGCGTTCATCTCTTTGGTTCTTAAATAGAAGTACTGTTTATCATCTGTCTCATACATTCACCCCTTCCATTACTACGGATTCCTTGCATATTCTTTGAGTTTATGCACATGTGAATATATATTTTCCCTCCCACCACTAAGTGTATTCATTTATGTCTGTGTATGTGTGTGTCTCTCCCTGCAACCTGCCGCTCAGCCATGGCAGGACTTCTCTAAACCAGCTTTCATTCTTTTTCTCTGATAAATCTGATATGGCTGGTTGGCTGAACAATCGTAAGCCATTCCATTTCTCAGATTTATCCCTGAAAGAAAATAAAACAGCATCGATCCCAGATCACTGGGGCACCTACAAAGCCCGGACTCCAAGGCCAAATCTTCCCACAGAGAAGTACATCTTTCCCTTGTACTGACCCTCTTTCCTCCCATTGACCATGGAAAGGTGATGACTGCCATCCAACAAAAGCTACTGACACAAGGAAGTGTGCTCTGGGTAGTCTCTGAAGCTTGAATACAGCCACCTTGAGATTAATAGCTATGTAAAGTGCATGTTTTACACAATATACTAAATTAGCATGCCTTTAATATTGCATTGCCTTTTGTGCTATGTCCAGTCAGTTGTTAAGAAAATTTAGTTTGCGTTTTCAAAATAGGAATAACTTTTGATTTTACAGTGTTCTGCTGTTGTTGGATGTCCAGAAGTGATGTATAAATATCCAAAATCTAAACGGAACAGAAGGGATGTCTATTACCAGCAGGCTTATTGGCATTTGTTGTTAATAGTTACATTGAAATTAGCTAATACATGTTCAAATCTACAATAGTCTATAAAAGTGTCAAGAACATTTTGTTATCTTTTACACTGATAAGCTGAATGTGCTATACAGAGAGAAGTTTATCATAATTCCAGCTCTCTGCTGGCTTAGAGATATGATTATATCATAGATGGTCTATCATATTAACATTTCACCATACTGAACTAAACTGGGTCTTTTTTGTAATATTTATTTTGTGTAATATAGATATAGTGTGTAATGTAGATATATAAACAGGGAGAAATATTTAAATTATTGCTAGGAGAGTTATTGATAAGAGTTCACAATGAGAAAGTAGTTTAATTTTTTAATTTAGTTATCCCAATATTTTTAAAAAAGATGATAGTTCAATGTTTCCTGAAACCATAGCACGTCTACATAATTGTGATGAGAACTTACCTGCCTATATTGTAATTAAGAACAGCCCAGATCATAACCATATGGTTTAAATCAAGATTTCTTCATCCTAGGCACTTAATGTTTGCAGCATCTCATTCTGGGCCTTTGTGAGTGGGGTTACCTGCCTAGGGGAAATGCATGTGAGATTCTGTACATTTCTCCACTGTGTAGCGGTTTTCCACAGCAGTGATTTTAAAGCCTTCCGTGATGCCGAGATACAGTCTAGTAGCCAGATCATTGCTTTTGTACATGAAATTCAAGTTGTACATACAATTAAAACATTTGCACATATGCTTAGAAACACAGCACAAACTTGCTAGCAGGTTGTTTCTGTCTGGAAAGCACCAATCTAAAGAAATATAGACATTCTTGACTCTGTACGGTTGTCTGTGAAAACTCTTTCTCTCAAATAATTCTTTTTGAAATTGCCCTGTGGTCTCTTCAGATTTCATTGTTCATGTATCTTTCTGACTTGTTGGTATTCTGACATGTTTAATTAAATGAATTTATTTTTCTAAGCTTGAAAAAAACACTTTAAAGTCACTTTCTCGCTTTTGTGTTTGATACTTAAACAAATGCTTTCTAGATTGAGAGGGAGAGGGAGAGGGAAAGGGAGAAGGAGAGGGATGGAGGGAGGGAGAGAGAGAGAGAGAGAGAGAGAGAGCGCACATCTCACTTTCATTATACAATGTGGCAGTTTGGGGGTTCGTCTAAAGAGTCTTTTGAACATGAAATAATTGTCTCACAGCTATTTTAGAATAAATGATTCCATATAGGCCCAGCATTTTGCACAACTTCAGGGGGCAACAGTTGAGGGAATTTAGTAAGTATGGCACCGCCTGCACTGTGGTAGCACATCAGCAGCTCTGGTGTTGAGTGATTTCCAAAGACTAAAGCTCTGGACTAAATGTAAGAGTTGAGGGCTCCAGTATACACCTTTGAGAGCTTGGGCTAGAATTCTGGTCTATTTGCATACCTCTGTTAGCGCTAAATAGGATACCTCAACTACTAACATCCTGAATATTTTTTTTTGATAATTTCATTGGAAAATGGATGTTAAAACATACATGAGATGGGAATCGATTGTCTTATGAATACTTTTGTAAGTCGATCTCCAATTGTTGAGTAAGTTCACCTGTGAAGAATGGGTATCAAAAGCAGGATTTTATAACTGTTTTTTTGTTAAAGCTGCAGAGATAAGCCAACTTCTTGGAATTTACTTGGAGGTCTTTGGTATTTCTCTTTTTCTTCTCTGTTGCTGTCTTTTCTCCTATCTGCTTTCTTCAGAGAAATCTAATGCCCTTTAGAAGTTCCTTATCTGGTCTTGTCTTCCCATTTTTGTAAAGAAATTGGAAGAAGAAAACAAAGTGTTGTTTCCTGTATTATTTTCTATAAGATACATAGAAGTGCTTGAAAAATCATAGACACTTGAAAGAATAGATAGAAATTTTTCTCAAAGAGAATAATAAAAATTGCAATGAAACAGATCAGTTGCCAGGCCTGCCTACATTGTATCGTTCTTTCCAATGCAAAGGATGTGCAATCATCATTATCTTTGTTGTATCTAGGTCATAATATTGGATTGCATATATAATTTATGCAATATCATGATGATTAAAAACTAAAACACATTGTCAGGAAAACTCTATGAGGATCTCACTTCAGTTGTCTATTCTAGACTCTGTAATCCACATAGGAGCAGCCGACATTTGGATTTGAATGGTATTTTGAAGCACCTCTTTTTGAAGTCTTTAAGAGACTAAGAAGTAAAGATAGTTGTTTATCTTATCCATAATAAACAAGGTATTTACTTAAATAAAAAGGATTATAAAAAACACTTGGTGAGTTCTTTCACCACTGAGTTAGTGGGGGCCCTTAACCAGTGAATCCAAAGGAATCTATCAGATTCATCCAGACCTATCCTGAACCCAAGGTCCTTGGTTCCAAGGGGATTGTGCTTTCTCATTTCAGCTATCCTTTGAACAACTACACAATGAAAGCTTTCAATATTGAGACTTCATTGTTTTGTTTCGATGGAGCAATTACCTCTCTCTAACTGGATATTTTGCAAGGTGCTGCCTCTGGGCCTTGTGTGTTGCAGTGTTGTTGATCTACCTTAACTCTGTCTTGTTGCGGACGAGCTCCTTCAAGTGCCTGTGCTTTCTTGAGCACGATCAGCATTTTTAGGGCCCTAGTGACATAAGGGGGATTTGAAATTTGTTTTGGCAGAAACAGTCACTTCCTGTTAGGAACTGGAAATGAAAATGGAGCCCCCTACATCCACAAAAGATTAACATAGACACCACGGAACTTCCTGCACATCATCATTACAAGTCTCCCATGAGGATCTCTCAGAATCATTACTCTTAATCATGTTATTTCCAATATTGTAGGGGTTACTGAAGCAAGCTACACACCATTAAAGAATATGCAAGACACGGTTTCTCAATTCCAGGAGTTAAATGAATAGAGTTTAGTTTATCTACTTACATACAAGTATGTATGCACATATACATACATCTATGCACACATCTCAATGCCACTTTTGAAACACAATTTAAAGCTGTTTAAAAGAAGAGAAAATAACTGCTCATTTTTTTCCCCAAAACATCAGATATGTCAACAACCACTTTTATCACTGGATCTTTAATACTCCGTTGAGCTTTAATATGTCTGTTTTCATATGCTTCTATGTTAATGAATATCCATATAAGCCCTTGTGGTAAATGACAACCATAAAATAGCCTTCAGGATATTTGTGTTCTGGTCTTTTTTTCGCCTATGGTGTCTCATGGATGATTACCACTAAAAACATGCCCATGGCTTCTTCAGGTTCCATGATGCTGCCTTGCATGACTACTAACATGCGTAGTTCTCTACTTCAAGATCAGCTCTGTCACTGGCAGGGATGAGCCGAATGCAGATCTCAGATGGCAGGAACTGCTCTGGTCTAGGCAAACTCTTGTTCCCAAGATCATTTTTTTTTTGCCATAATTTGCTCTTATTCCCTGCAGGCCTGCAGAATATTCACCTATTAGCTTTTTTTTTTTTTTCTGATGGGACCTAACAGAACTCAAGAGAGAACAAATAAAATATTTCTTTCAGATACGTATATATAGTTTCATTTTTGGGATTTCTTGGGTAAGCCTTTTTGTCTACAGTGGTACAATTAAATAAGTCTGTTATTAAGAAAAATTGACATCATGGTTTGTTAATAATCTATCCTTTTTTGTTTTTCTTTTTGTTTTTTCAAGACAGGGTTTTCTCTGTAGTTTTGGAGACCATCCTGGAACTAGCTTTTGTAGACCAGGCTGGCCTCGAACTTACAGAAATCAGCCTGCTTCTGCCTCCCGATTGCTGGGAATAAAGGCGTGTGCCACCACTGCCCAGCCCTATAATTTTAACCATTTTTTTGTTTTGTTTTTCAAGACAGGGTTTCTCTGTGTAGCTTTGGAGCCTGTGCTGGAACTCACTCTGTAGACCAGGCTGGCTTCAAACTCACAAAGATCTGCCTGCCTCTGTCTCCTGAGTTCTACGATTAAAGGTGTATGCCACCACCGCCCGGCTATCTAATCTACATGAGAAGCAGAAAAAGACAAGATCTCCTGAGTAAATTGGGATCATGGGAACCTTGGGAGAGGGTTGAAGGGGAGAGGAGAGGCAGGGAAGGGAACAGAGAAAAATGTAGCACTCAACAAAAATGAATTTAAAAAAAAATCTATCCCTCAATTGCTTTTAAATAAAAATGTTAGACAGGTCAATGAAATGGTGCCACAAGATCTCCTTGCCTCTAAGGCCTTCCTACCATGCCAGATGACCATTCTAATACAACACATCAATTATCCTAGTTTTGATTCGGAAATACTTGGTGAATCCCATTGTGAAGCTCAAAGCCTGCTTAAATTGTCCTCACTTTTATGTTTAACCATGTCTTAGAGTTTTTTAAGATGTGTTCTTCCTGAAAGCCAGGCTACCTATTCTGTTTCCATGATCATGCCTCTTTATTGTCTCTTTTTCTGCGGACCCCTTTCCTTGTAATTTATGACTTACCTGATGCCTTGTGAAGAAGATTTTGCATAATTTAAGTTCATTTTGAATCCTAGCTATTCATTTATTTCCTCCTTAAGTTGACTACAGTAGCTTCTGAACCTTATCAACATCATCTTTGTTCATTTATCATATAGTTCTTACTTTTGAATGGAAGTTTAAGCTTTCAACTAATATCTTTTAAACTAAAGAATAATATACTCTTGCTGGAATAATTTTAAGTGCATTCATACATGGTTCTTATTGTAATTCAATCATATAATGACAATGTAAGCTGTTCTGAAACATAAATACAGAATTCTTAATAATAGATATTAGCGTTGTTTATGCAGGGCATTTCTTTGGTTGTTTTCTTGTCCTTCTGAAGCTATTTCTTCAAATGGAGCCCTTTAAAGATTGTATGATTTGAAACCCTTGCCAATCTTTAGAGCTTGCTCCCAAATTGATACCAAGTATTTCTGTTCATTTTATTTTTGGCAAGTTGAAAAAAAATGTGAATATCATTCTTAAACACATGCAACTGTTTTTAATCCACTATTTTTAGGTCAAATGCTAATTATATTTCCACTTCCTATTCATCTCTCTCATTCAAATTTTTATCTGTTTAAGCATTAGGGATTTAACAACCACCAGCAATGTCCTCTCTGAAGGTTGGGACCATATTAATAACCAGAGAGCAGAGGCTGAAGAGATTGGAGGCCTTGATGTAGATCAGGTGGCTAATGGCCACCTGTAGCTCCAACTCCATTGGTTCGATGCCTCTGTCCTCATTGGGCACCTTCTGACCCATGCACATGTGGCATCCACTCACACAGATAGACACAACCATGATCAAATGTCACTCAGGCTAAAAAAAAAAAAATAAAAAGCAAGGAACAGATGTAAGAAGTTTAAGATCCCAGACTTTTCTTGACAAAGGACAGTTGACAGCAATAAAACACACTATAAAATATGTTAAACAATCTTGCAAAATTTGGGGAGCAATCTTTGCTTTCAGGGAAATCCTAATAAGAATTTCATGAGAAAATGAATTACAGACAGAATGTAACATTTTCTATTTCTAGATAGATGTGACAACATAGCTTTGTAATAGCCAAGATTTCTCAGTATCCTAAAATAGACAGCTAGACAGACATAAGCTCACCATTTTTGAAGCACTCTATTAAGAACACGCTAGCAAGGCAACAGAATAGGGGTTCTCTTGGATGCTCTTTTAGATGGCTGCCTTGGATTCTGAGAGTGAGTGATGTGTTTGTAGTATTGTAGTGTCAAATCCTACCAGGGAAAATGTATGTCTAAACATTTTCCTCCCTCAGATTTCCTTATTCTAGGAAACTGCCAACCTTCCTAGGCCAGTAGGGTGCACTCAGTGTACTTAAATCTATAATTGCCTGAAAGAGTTAATGTCACTTTTCAAACTAACCATAAACTGAGACCTTATTACTGAGAAATTATTAGTAATGAGAAATGGGCACAGGGATGTCAGCACAATGTCGGAGTTTATTTTAAAACTTTCTTGATCCCTTTCCTTTTAAGGCTCCCCCAGAAGGGGCCTGAATAAGATGGCTCTGGAGTTAACACACTTGCTGCGGACTGGTGTGCTCCGGACTCGTGTGGTGGCTCTACTTCAGGGGATCTGATGCCCTCCTCTGGTTCAGGGGGCACCTTCACTTGTGTAGTGAACCACATACTCATGCAGACTCACACACAGGCACACACATAAACAGTGAATCTATAGTTAAAGAAAGAACCCACAGTAAGAAAGTTTGGATCAAACATTGTTGTTCTTACCTGTAGGTGAAAAAAAAAAGAAGTAAAAGAGGTCTTGGGGGAGGAGCGAGCCTGACTGGTTTTGTGAGTGTGTTCCAAGAGCCAGGTGGCTTCTCATGGCCCTGCAAGCCTTCTTTACAGTTGCAAAGGGAGTAACGCCCCACAAAAGCGTGGTTCCTCTACCTATCTGCTCTCTGTGGAAGAAAGACATTCTTGACATCCCTGATCCCTTTTTCTTCAGGTCAGCAGCCTTTTCTGCTTCCCCTGTACCTATGTGGATAAATTTGTCTAATAAAATCTGCTAGTTAAGGACCCTTGGTGCAGGTCACTCTGAATATTGCAGAGTACATTCTCCACACTTTGTTTCATGGTTGTTGGTGTTCTTGTGTTTTATTTTTGCACAGCCTATGTTAAGAAAACCTTCCCCCATGTTTTATCTGTTTTGTAAAAGATGAAGAAGAAGAAGAAGAAGAAGAAGAAGAAGAAGAAGAAGAAGAAGAAGAAGAAGAAGAAGAAGAAGAAGAAGAACCTGAAGCAAAAGCATAGAAATATATTGGAACCGGACTCTGTATGCTCTTCTTTCAAAAATAAAATGAAATAAAGAAATTCGAATGAGTATGGGCCTTGAGACACATAGTGTAGGGAATCTCAAAAAATTAAATTCTTATGGTAAATAAGAATCTTGGTAAACCTCTTTGGGATTGAACATTAAACATTTTAGGGCACATTTTAAAATGGGTCATGTGGAATTTCTCATGTATAATTCTGCAGTTTATAACACAGTTTAATGGAACCATGCCACTGTCAGTTCCATTATGTGACAGCTATATTATTAAGGTCCTATTCCTTAAAATATAACTCACTGGATTTTTAATCACATTATTTAGCATGGATAAAATTCTATCTTTGACTTTTACCCTTTGGACAAGTTAAATATGACGCCTTTAGCCACAGTTGCCATTATTACCATCCGTGGATGAAACAATGCAACTAAATTAAAATGAATAGTCAGAGGCCAGAGACCTTTGGTGATATTTTTAACTAATGTATCAGTACATTTGAGAAACAATAAAAAGGATTAGTGTTAAAGTCACACGCTTAGTATGTAAAATACATCAGCTAAATAGTTAATATTTCCCAGTTGTTAACTTCAAATTTAGCAGCCTGCTGTCCCTGGAGATGTATCAAAAACTCTAAAGATGTGTCTGGAATTAATGGGAACTGAGGTGATTAGTATTCAAGTATAATTCTTTACTGCCCTTTTTCTTTTTTTTTCTTTTAAGTACAGGATAAAAATTGAAAAGAATATATATATATATATATATATATATATATATATATATAACCTTCAGATAAATTGAAATAGACAAAACATTTCACACAAGTGTTGGTGAAAGGGGCATTCATTATTTCTGCTGAGCTTACGCTATTGCTCATGGTCAGAATTAGCACACTGTGAGCCAGAGAAAGAGATAAGACCAACAGAATGGCATGCATCTAATTTTGTTTAGCAAATTTAGGTCTGGTACATGCTCCTCTACTTTGACAGACTGGCCCTATCACTCACAGAAAGGGGAAGATTAAGCTCATCTCCTATAGTTCAACAGCTTTTGCTCAATATTTATACGCTACATAAAAATAAATTTTATAAGTAATATATTTCTCACTGGCAAGATGAATGCTGTAAAGGTGGATTTATTAATGGGTAAAAAGAAAAAAAATATTAAAACAAAGACAACTTAGTTGCTCCAAGTCTACCAATAATAAAAATACATCTAGAAATCTCTGCAATATCTTTGTTTAAAGACCACACATGGGGCTTCATGTGTAGAGAAGGGTTCTTTTCTGCTTGTAAGTTGGAAATCCCTTTATGTTGTGATTTGAGTCTGCTAGATGGTTCAGACTCATCCTCAAACTAGTGGCTTACCTGCCACATGAACCAACAGGGCACAGCCTCCTACAAGCCTCAGGTATTATGAAAACGTGTATTTACAAATGGATACATTTGGGTGAGATTTCCTCATAAAGCAAAATTACACTAGAAAATTCTCACAAGGCACATAATACTTGAAGGAAATATGATTCTGGAAAAACAGGAAAAAATAATACCTACCTTTAGAATATTTAAAGGCCCATTCCTAAAAAAAAAAAAAAACACTACATTAAAAGCATCAGAAGCACGTAGTGTTATTTATATGCCTGCCAGTCCTTGGTCAGGGCTGAAGACTATATCCTCTATAATCAAGCTCACGACAGAAAAGAGTTCTCATATTCATGAATTGTTCATCTCATTATATTGCTAGTGGTTATTTCAAGGTTATTTTTTTCCAAACTGTTTCTCCCTTGATTACAGTCTGTGGTAATTGTGTGTGTGCTGATAGAGCACATGCAGGCTTTAAACCTGAAGACATTTTTGACTTCATCCTGTGTCAAGATCAAATGACTATGTATGCTTCTTACTGAAATGATGAAGAAATGATTTTTGTTGCTAATTTCTTAGTTCTAGGCATTAGAAACTCTCACATAGGATTTGATGAATGAAATATATTCCATTGTCTGCACATATGTTTCTTAAGATTTTATTGTATTTTAAAGTAGCAAAGTACATTCTCACTTGACAGAATATTTTAGTTTCTTTCTCTGGAACTCTTTCCTCAGGTTTACTCAGTTAAAAAGCTAAAGATTTAACACCTGACACATTAATCAGGTTCCATATTTCTCTGGCATGTGCTGTGAGTCTCGCTTGCTCATCCCTGTTATTAGTTGTTAAATATTCTTCATATAACACTGAATATAATAACAGTCACTCCATAAGAGCTATGTGTATATTGTGTGAGTCTGTGTTTACACATGTGTGAATACATGTACGCGTATCCACAGAGATTCAAAGTTGACATTGGATGTCTTCCTCTTTCTGTTACCATTCTATATACCACGGTGGTGTTAAACCCAAAGGTCCCCAAGACTAGCTAGTTTCGCTAACCATACTGCCCTGTGGAATCCTGGGATCACAGGTAGCCTTGCTGTCTGCCAGACTTCTATATAGCATTCTGGGATCCAAATCTTGGTTGTCATCATTGCTAGGATGCATTTCCCGCCAGTCCTTTAATAGAGATATGAACAGTGTTATGTTAAGTTGGCCACAATTCAGTGTTTTCCAGTTTGGGGAATGCACGTGTCTGAGTTAGATGGCTGTTTTAATGACTGGAAATTAAAAAGCAAATGACTTAACCGGGCTCTCTCTGACCCACAGATGGGTTACTTGAGTGAGGCAAACCCAAAGGATTCGGAAAAAGATGCTGAGGATGGGTGCTGATGGATCATTTGGGTCTAGACCTGGGTTGGTTAGCAATCACCACAGTTTGAATTTGAGATGGGAATCGTGTGTAATTCGTATATTGCTTCCTCTTTCTTAATATGTAAGACAGCTGTCCCAAGTGTGTGCATGCATATGAACTCTCCCTTTAAGACACCACACCTACTCTTCGTTTATGGCACATAAGAAGAAAGAAAAATATAATCAGAGCAATACATAATTAATATGTAATTATAAAATTACGAAAACTGTTAAATCATCTTTGTTATGATTTTTTTTTTGCTCATAGCTTTAGATGTGTAATTCTGCTAAAGTACCTTTTGTGAGAACAGAGGTATAACACACTTCTTTTCTTTGAAGAATGAGTAAGGAAGGAAGGAAACGGCAAGCATGAAAAGAGCCCGCACAAGCAGGAGACATGAAACCAGCCTTCAGTATTTGGATGGCTGTTATGTATAAGAGGGATTAGCACTGTTCTGTGTAGCCTTGGAGAACAGAAACATTAACAGCTGCTTGAAACTCCAAGGCATCAGGTTTCATCTGAACACCAGTGAGGAGCTTCTCCTCAGGCTGCCTAGGGCTGGACGCCTGTCCCAGGAGGTGGCAGGTTTCTTAGTGTGTGGGGTGGTAGGCTATGGTCCGGGCACTTCACTGAGGGTAAAGAATGAGAGAGCAGCTGAGGAACAACTGCAGAGCGGTGGGGCAGGGGTCAGATTCCAGGACTTCTGAGAGCCCTTTCGGCCTTAACTCTCAGGATTCTTTACAGGCACACTGTGCCCAGATACCTTTTCCGAGTCTCAAACCCAGAGTCCGCGTCTTCACGGCTATGGCTGTTGTTCCTTCCTCCTTGCTTTTCGCCATCCTACCTGTTTTGCATAGCCCACCTTCAGGCACATCCCTGAAGCGTTTCAGGAGCTTGGTTTTCTCAAATATCTAAATATTCTTCATTTTTCATAGCTGACATTTAGGCTTTAGATCCAATACACTATCCCAATAAATTCTCAGTTGAAAAGTATAGATAAATTGTAAAAAGAAAGTGTAATAAACGTAATTAAGACAGGATGTAAATAAACGGTATAGTATAAATACACATTTTTGGTGGAGTTATAGTTAGGCCTACCATGGAGTGTCAAACCTTGGTCTGCAGTTGTGGGTGGATTGTGAGGTGTTGAGAAATTAAAGCAAAACAAAACAAAACAAAACAAAAGAGTTTTCCCAAGAGACTGAGAGCAGAACTTGACAGGTATAGGTTCACATGAAGTACAGTACTCCCTTAATGATAAACATGCCAGTTCCGTCCATTGTTTGTAAAGCTTGGAATGGTCTACCTCCCTGATTTTTGGCATGTCAGCTTCCTTTATTACTACTTTAGAATCTGTGCTGAATGACACACACCAAAAATAGTGTTTTGCTGTTTTTTTTTTCTTCTGTGCCTGTTCTTTTAAAATTCTCTTAGATTCTCTTGTAAGGAAGCTGCATTTCTGTGATACACTACTGTCTGCCTTGGTCTTTCTAATTCACATACTTCCTTACTGTGGACACTCTTTACTATTTTGATGTCTCGAGTGCTGTGGCTGCCTTGTTACTTTGATGTATCACCTGCAGTGTGCCGAAAACCTACAGGACAGGTGATGGTAACCCTTTTCCATTGATAAGGAAAAGGAAGCAGAGACTTCACGATTGGCTGAATCATATAACTAGTTCTAGCAAAAGCAATATTCTATTTAAATATATTCATTTTTCATATATGTGTGGGCTTCAGAGTTTGTATATGTGCCACGTGTATTAAGGATCCCTTGGAAGTCAGAAGACGACATCAAGTGCCATGGAACTAGAGTTAAAGGCAACTGTGAGTCACAATGTGTATTCTGGGAACCAAACCCAGGTATTCTACAAGATCAGTAAGTGCTCTTCACTGATGAGATGTCTCTCCAGCCCTCCAGAGGCAATATTCTAATGATTTACGTGACAATTATTGGTTGTAATTAGGCTTAGATTTTTGGTTATGCGTGTATCTTTAAAGAAGAATGAATGAAGTTAACAACTTTTAAAAATAATCTTACCATTTCTTACTTCTCTTAAAGATTCATATTTTTGTTTTTGGAATTGTGTGTATGATTGTGTGTGTGTGTGGGGGGGTAAGGGAACATGAGCAGCACTGCCCACACACGGAGGCCAGAAAGTGTCAGCTGCTACATCGTCCCTCCAGCCCCTAATCACACTCTGGTTGTTACCCGTTGTTTGGTGTTAGTTTCTGGAACCCCGACCCCTCTGTATGCTGTGGACTTCTCACTCATCTAGCAGGCTCTCATCCTTCTGTCTGCTGCCTGTCTCTACTTGGACTAACCAGTGTCTGCCTCTCCAGCCATTCACATTCAGTGTTAGCTAAATATCTTGGTGTAAAATAAATACAGATTTAACTCTTCATTGATAGATGGCCAGGAAAATCACACACAGAATTCATTAAAAGCCTACTATGTTGGAGCTGGAGAAATGGCTCTGAAGCTCAGAGAACTTGTCACTCTTGCGGAGGACCTGGGTTTGCTTCTCAGCAACGATTTGATAGCTCACATCCATGTTCCAGGGGATTTAACTATCTCTTCTGACATCTTCCGACACCAGGCATGTATGTGGTGCACACACATACCTGTAAACAAAACAGTTAGAAAAATAAAATTAAAATAAAAAACCTTAAAAGGACACAGTGTGTCAAGAAGTGTGCTAAATGATTCTTAGGTGATATTTGACCCTGATTTTTACCAACGTGAGCATTATTGTCATTTTATCAATAAAAAATAGAAACTAAGAGAAATTAAGTAAGCTGTCAAATGGCATATCTGTAGAGGTGGTCAGTCAGTGATATGTAAGAAGTCAGTAATTCTCCTGGATGTAATATCAGTAATTTGCATGTGGAAATAAATACCTTTGGTTAACTCTACTCAAAACATAGATGATTATAATAATGATTTGAGATCCTTAATTATTTTTATTTCAATTGACATCTCTAATAATTGTCAATATAAAGGTATATTTGTGAAAAAACTAAGCTTAGAAACAGGATCATGCATGTTACCAACATTTATTTGTTGCCAATACCACTCCTATGCTTGACATTTATATTCCAGTACATTTATAACGCCTCAAATACAGTAACTATTTCAATTGCCTTCTTAATTCAATAATGTGAATTAAATTATTTAGTATAGAAGCAAAGTCATGGTTCTTGAGAATTAAATAGCAGTTTAGAACAAACATGACTGCAGGTTAAACATGCCATGTTTTAAAACTCCAGTGTTCTCATCTCCAAAGGAAATCTCACACTCAAATCCGCCGAGCAGTTGCAGAGATTAAGTAAAATAATGCTGCAGAGTATTAGCAGGTCCAGAGTGAGTGATGTGAATGACTGTGTGTACGGTTTTACGGCAGAAAGAGGAGCATGACCTTGTGGTGCCTATTTGTGATCCCATCACTCAGAAGACTGAGGTGGTGGGATCACAGAGTTGAGGCCTTTGTAGTTTTTATGGTGATACCATGGTTCGAATTTAAACAAATTACTTTCTTTTTTTTAAAAGAGCATCATGAGAACATGGACATCCCTTTCTCATCCACTGAACTCAAGTTTGTGTTTCTGGTGTTTATACACAGGAGATGTAATAGTTTGCAGAACAAATGCGTATCTGTATTCATATAAGCAGTTTAAGCAGACTACCTGGGGAAGGAATTTGGCTGTCTCTGAGGGGCAGTATCCTTAATTCATTTTCCTTCATATTCTGTTTTTATAGTTTTGGTATAAAAAAAAGGTAGCTTGGAGAGACAGTTTTGTTACAAAAATTTATGTTTACCCTACAAGCCCAAAATCAGGGGTCCTTTCATCCTTACTGTTTTTTAACATGCCTTCAAGAGAAAATGGTTTTCAATCAAATTCATGAGATAACCTTTTATATTACATTTTATAGATATTTAAACTTTTAAAGATAGGACACAACTAATGTGCTTCTGGAGATAAATGCTGCATGCTAGAGAGAAATGCAAGATTTATATACAGATACAGAACATATTGTTTTATGTACTTACTAATGAATGAGCTATAATTATCAAGTTTTCCCCCTATTTCACGGCCCTTGCACATTTCTTTAGGTAGTTAAGAAATAGACTACATATTCAGTATGAAGTGCTGAAGTTTGTAGTTCACAGAGACATACCAGTGCTACCCCCCCCCCCCCCCCGGCTCACTCATTTCTTCTGCCCCAAACCTTACATACTTGGAAAAAGTGTTACAGATAAGAAGCGGGATTTCAGCTCTTCTGATGTTGACTAGCAAACTCTCAGTAGACAGTGAGTGGTGATTTAAACAAGTGTTTCCCATATCTACCAAGGTAAAGAGTTAAAATGGTGATCACCCTTTTTTTTTTTTGTCCCCAAATGAATTAAAACTCTGTAGACTATTAGCTCAGGCTGAGAGGTGGTAGACTTCATTTGCACAGGCTCTGCCACCTGTCATTATCCACTTTAGCTGGCAGGCGGTGCTCCAAAACATCATGGGCAGCAGGGATGTGTGGTCAGAGTGCTGTCAGCTTCTGAACAAGTCAGGAGCTGAACCCTTAAGTAAAGATTTGCCATGAAGCAGTTCAATTTCTATTTATTTTTAAATGTGAGGATATAAACAACTAAATAATTGTCATAAGCAAAGGACTTCTGAAATTTTAATTGTTCTTTAGCTATGGTCATTGGCTTTGGAATGAGAATTTCATGTAGCTTCAACAACAATCCTCACTTAAATCCCAATCAATAATTTGAAATATTAAACTATTATTCATATCAATTTTTCCATGAAATTTGTTATTGCGCATAACATTCATTTTAAGCATGACTGCCCAGGGATTCAGAACAAAACAGTGTTACCTATAAAGATCTCTAAAACACGTTTATCTAATTAGAATGTCATGATTTCTTTTTAAATGGAGACAGTATGACTTCAATAGACCTGGTGAAGGAATTCTACAAATGACAATAGTTGCTAATTCTGGTGACCCTTCACCAGGCGGTGGGTGCTATAGGTTAAGTTCATCCTGTTCATCCTTCTGTGAGGAGCTTGTCAAGGTGAGGGAAATGAGAGCAATTTACATTCAAGGTTTGGTTAAAGAGGGGCAATCAGCTGAGTTCATGAGAGAGACAGGAACGTAACAGGCTAAGGTAGGTTGCTGGAGATGAAACGACTACACAGAACATTCATCCTGTCTTCATCTCTCTTCATACTGGCTTTTGTCTTAGATCCCATTGTCCTCCACTCTTGAGTGACTCTAATTGCATCTATGAATCATGAACCAACTCATTCTGCTCTCAAGAGTTTTAATAATTCACTCCCAAGTCAATATGCTATTTAATAACCCATCTAGAATGTCTTCCACAGCCTCTGTATAAGTTTTAGTGTTGAAACTATTTTTGTCTTTGTTAAAATACATTATTGTGCTTTTAAAGTCATGCGACCTTTGTTAGGGCACCACGTGTGTGTGAATTAATGTTCTGCTCTAAGCCCTACTGTTAACAGAGCTGCTTTGGCCCTCTCTTTTTGATACGTTCAGGCAGGTGTGCCAAGATTCTAACCATGCCAAGGGTTTCCACAAAGTAGTGACTTGAATTTCTACACTCCTCTGTGGGGACTCTGGATTTTTTAATTTTATTTCTTATCAGGCCAGTGTTCTATGGCCTACCAAAGGAAGTGGGTGCATAGTCCTCCCAGCGTGGAAAACAAAGACACACAGATGCACTTCTCTAATGTTCTGTAGTGATATTTTGTTTCTGATCTAACAAATAAAGCTTGACTAAAGATCAGAGACGCAAAGCAACCAACCACCAGAGAGCAAAATTTTCAGACTGAAAAGAGAGTGGGTTCCTGTCTTATCATGTTTTATATTCCTCTCTAGTGCTGGGATTAAAGGTGTGCACCACCATTGTCTGGCCTCTATAGCTAATTCGTTTGGCTGCTGGGATTATATATGTGTGCCACCACTGCCTGGCCTGTACGGCTGACTAGTGTGTTCTTCAGGCAAACCATTCATTAGATCATAAACAAAATATCACTAAAATGTCACTACGTTGGGAGATAACATTCAGATGTGGAAACAACAGAGAAAGACCTTTATGCTTTTGCTGCATGGATTTGATTTTATTTATCATTAGTTTAATAAGACTCGATACCTTCATGGGAAAACACCAGATCAGAATTAGATGACCAAGGCAGCACACCGAAACTGTCACACGTATTCTTCCAGAGCACGGTTCCCGTACCATCCCTTAGTTTCTACCAATCCACAACGTTGCATTATCTGTGGAAATAGCAGCCCGAAGAGAATCCTGCTTAAACCATTAAAAAGTATTGATTTGTCAAATGAATTATTACCACTCATCTCAGATTTTAGTAAGGCCAGTTTTCAATAAACATTTATTTCCCTTCCATCATTCTACATCATGAAGTAGCTTTAATAGAAGGAAGAGCACCTCAGACACCCATGTCTTCTTGAAAATGAATAAGCTATTTTGCAACTTTTCTCCAGGCAGTTTGGGAATTATATGTATTGTTTAAACTGTAGTGTATTTATATTACATAAACTTGTAACTTGTATCTAACTCACATGTCTTCTAATATAAGATTTAAAAAGTAATCCAATTAAGTAGAAATTGCTAAACCTTTTAAAATTTAAGACAAATGATCTGTACTCTTTATTGCTACGGGGACTATTGAGTTCTTCTGGATTTATCTACATCTTTGAAATAGTTTGTATCTTTCTAAGTTTTCACTCCTCCTGACTAGGATCCTTGCCCAGGAATTCTACCGCCTATGCTTCAGAAGGCAGCGAGCGACAAATAACCGGGAGACCCAAATAGCACTTTTTCCAAGGAGACAGAGAACAGCTGCCTCTTTGGACTGTGATCCCTATTTGGAGCACTCTGTGGACTTGTGAAACAAATCTTCTCTGTGACTATTGCTCGACATGCAACTATTTCTGTCCTAAGAGCTTAGGTCAACACCCTCCGCTGTCCTGTAGATCAGCTTCTCCGGCGGCAGAGGGACAGAGACTGGGGGCTGCACAGGTTCACAGGGCTAAAGGAAGTGCTCCCTTTGCCCCTTTATGTCAGCTGAACATGTGCTTTCTAAAGCCTCGAGACCCCTTTTCCAAAGTAGGTATCAACTACAGAAAATAAGTGGATTGCCAAGTTGTCTTTTATAACAAGATTAGAATTGTGCCTAGCAGAGACTTGTCATAAATAGTTATTTTTAAACTGATACTATGATTCTTAGGGATTTCATGCAAGACTATGATTCTCTCATCATACTCTGTGATGCTCTGCAGTGTTTTTTTATGACTTTGTAATGCTGGAGAACATTTGATAGCCTGGATGCCATTTAATATATCCATCTAGTTCCCATGATTTTGAGATGATCTTTGGACATTATGAGATTGACTTCTATAATTTGTGTTTCAGAATTCCCTTCCTTTCTTAAATATAATTGCAGGAAGGGCAATATGAAGGGTGGATTAATTCTAAAATTCATTCTTGAGATCTGAGGCACCAGAGCTACATTTTTAAAGATTATTTTTCTAAACATGGACTCAATCAAAAAATAGAAGCTGAAATATGCTGAAATTAAAAGACTGGTTTCTTATCAATTAATGTGTTAAAGTGGTTTACATTCAAGTAAAGCTGATATTTCAGCAGAGTGCGTGAATTACACACGCACACATACACGTACTTTTTATTAAATTAGACCTGAGACCAGTAAAAATTACTCACATTTCTCCAACTCATGCTACAATTTGAAGTTTCCAAATTGTGTCTATGTAAGAGTAAAATATTTTTTACAGGTTAAAAAATGACCCAGCTCCACTTTGTAGAATTGTGTAAGGGTTTTTTTCCTACATTGTGCAGCATTTAATTCTCATAATAACCGTTACTCAGTTTGCCAGCAGGAGAGACCCCTCAAAGCAATGCGATGTCTTTTGATTGGCAGACTTCTTTATGAATCAGCGACTCTGCACCTTCCTTTTAAGTACTATAGTAAGTGAGATCACACTGGATAACTTTTTAAACTCAGACTCTAACTGTGTTATGTCAGTGGCTGGTAATAAATGGTACTGCCCGGGAGGAGACAGCTTCATTCACCTTGCTCCCTGCAGAAACTGCTGAGTTCTGTTGCTGTGGCTGAAGGGAGAAGAGAGAAGAGAGAGAAAGAAGAGACTGGGCCTTGGCTTGCAGTCACCTTCCTGCTGACAAGGGGAGTTCATACTGACAACTTTTGCTGCCTTGTGTTTACTACACAACCCGTTGCAAATCACCTCTTGTACTGAAGCACTGGGGAAGTAATTGATGATATGATATAAATATTACAGATAGTTTTTGCAATTTTCCATTTTTGTCTGAACCATCTTTTAGTTGACAGAATACTCCGGTGAAACCTGTTATCTGCTCGAACATAATAATGCAATGCTGGCGGATACACATGTGAAATAATGACGCCATTGTAGGCTTAAACTCCTAGTTCCTGACAAGTCGGTTTCAGCTAAGGAATATCATTGTCTGGTTTCCATAAAAAATGCTGATACTCAGAATCATTGAAATCTTTAATACAAAGAGAAAAATTAGGCCATAAGTTGTAGGGGGAAAAGTTAAGACTTATAAATTATTACTCAATGAAAATTGAAATGTATTTATTAATTACAAACTTCAACTGTGACATAAAACATAAACAGTTCTGCAGAGGTTTAGAGAATATAGAAAATGTTTGCTGTAGTTGTAGGTTTGACACCAAGCACTTGCTGTGATTTTACTCCCACGGAAACGCTCCTGTCACCTAAACACTTCAGAGCAATGCAGCCCCTGGCACTGTTTATGCATGCTGCCTAGCCTCTCATTTGCCAAAACCAACAGGCCTGCATAACTCTGAGATCCGACATATAAATCCCCAAGATATTTGTCCCTAGTCCTATGGCTAGATTAGTTGCAGCTTTTAATAGTCATGATGATTAGATTGAATATACTCTATGCACTAAAGAATGTTGTAGCTCTGTGGTCTCTGAAAACTTAACTACCATCCCTGTGCTTCATATCCCTACATATAATATAAAATGGAGGAAAAGCTTCTGTTGTCTAGAACGGTTTTGACAATTATTTGGAAAAGTATTTATAAGGTACTTAGCATGATATTTGGTTCATGGTAGATACTTGTGAATTTTTACTGGGTTTTAAAAAATAAAGGTAATAACTTTTAAAATCCATTTTTTATTACAACACTAATTAATATAAGGGTTTTTAAAATCATTGTTATTCAGTTTAGAGAGCACTTAATAAACAAAACAAAAGCATCCATCCACAGAGTGGCTACTTCTGTACCAGTAAATCCATCAGTAATATGCAAAAGAATGTAATAAGTCAGGCAGTTGCAAATTAGAGACTTTTAGAGTTTTATTGTGGATGTTAGCAACTAGGGCACTAGAGTGATAAAGGACATTTATTACAGCTTGAGTTTGAAATAATTTCCTAGTTAGTGCAGTTTCTGGAAAGAGTCATGATGTTGACCTGGAATAGTTAGGAGATTGTTTCATACAGGAGAAATTGTTTCATACAGTAAAATGTAGTTAAAGAACTTATCCTAGAATGTACAATAGGCAGCAATTCTGTGTTACTGGAGAGAAGTGAAGAATGAGATTGGAATATGGAAAAAGACAGAGTCCTAGATACTGTGTTCCTTATTATTTACTTATTTGTTTTGTTTTAAATATTGATCTTATTTTATATACAGATTTCATATAAGGAACTTATTTTCCAAAAAGAATATATATATACTCTGTATATATATTTTATTATACTACATGGGCCACTGTTCAAATAAGGTAGTATTAAGGACTGGAGGTATAGCTTATTGATAGAACTCTTGCCTAGCATGATCGAGGTTGTCGTTCAATCTCCAACAATACATAATAGAAAAGCTAGAATTTATCAGCCCTGATATTTAACCAGACTGACATATGTAGAGTTAAAGATGAGGAGACATTTTAGACATGCAGTTTTGAAAAAAAAATACAGATTGTATTCTTTGGAGAGTTACTGTATTGATTGTAGGAAGGAAGGAGATGAGAGAGGTTTTGAGATAGAAGGAAAGTTAAAAAGTTATTATATAAATTTCCGAGCTAAATACTTTTATATGAATGATTTTTATGTGCATGATAATAGTGACCTGTTTAAAATACCTAGTCATACACCTTTGTATGTATACATATATACATATATATTATTTTAAGCCTTGATACCTTTAAAGATTTTTCAAGAAGAAATCTCACACCCCAAGAATTAAAGGACCTGTATATAGAATTCTAAATAAACAAAATAGGTATTTACATCAAATTCTTTTAAATTTCCAAGCCATAGTATAGACACTTGGCTTATTTTAACAATGCCTTTTTTTGCTTCTTCCTTAAAAGATTAAAATTTAGTTCAGTTACCCTATCCCTGGGGAGATAATCACAATTTCTCCAATCCAATCATCATTATTTCATTTCCCTAAGTCAATGCCTCATTCAGTCATGGAAATTGGATAATGCTCTCTTCAATGAAAGGGAGGTCAAGTGTTTTCTTCATATTGAGAAGCAATATACAGGCAAAGCAGTTTCTTTTTGTTATAACATCATATATGCATGTGGTTTCTAGACTGCAACAGCCCATCTTTTTCTCTTGGGTTTAAAATGATATCCCCCATTAAGTAAGACTCAATTACCCATGACTTTTAAGCCAATAGTGGAATATTTCTACCTATAGATATTCCATATTTAATAAATGAACTCTAAAAGCAAGGGAATATGTTTATAGACAATTTCAATTTTTATGAATCAAATGCATCATATCCTTAATCAAGAGAGAATGAATGCATGATGGTTGCTGGTTTTTGAGCTCTCAGCTAGCCTTCTCTTTTAACGCATGTCAGGAGCCTATGCCTAGGGAATACTGCTACCCACAGTGGATGGTATCTTCCTACATCTATTAACAGTGAAGACACCCCCACCCCCAGACATGCCCATAGACCAATGTGTTCAAGATAATTCCTTATTAAAATTCTCTTCCTGAGTGATTCGAGGTTATGTCAAGTTGATAATTAAAACAAAACAGTTAACGAATAAACTACCTGGGAAGTAGAAAAAGACAAGATCTCCTGAGTAAATTGGGAGAGATGCAGGGAGGGGAGCAGAGAAAAACATAGAGCTCAATAAAAATCAAAAAAAAAAAAATAAAGAAGGTTAAAATCAAAGTGGTATCTCTGATTGTATATATTTTCTTTACACAAAACTTTCCAATATTCCTGTAGATAATGACCATGTATAAGACTTCATTAACCATGGGTTATTGTATTACCTTTCAGTGTAATATTTTTGTTGTATGATTTAACTATCTGTAAATCAATCAACAATGGAAATAATAATGCCATTTGAAACTTGTGATGTTTTTAAAAATATTTAATTAAAATATAATTATAGAATTTACCCTTCTTCCCTCTCTCATGTTCACTCCACCCTTCCAAATTTACAATCTTCTTTTTCACCATTGTGTTATATTTGCATATAGATGAATGAGGATTTAAATACAACCCATTGAGTCCTGTATATCTATCTATATAGACCTGAGCACTTGGGATTGGGGAATCAATCTGGGATATAGCCCTTTCTCTCCAGTGGTTAAATGCCCTTAGCTCTTCATCTAGGGGTAGAACCCTGTGATACTTCCCCCTCTATGTCAGGATGTCAGCTATAGTTGGGGTTGTTTAGGTCTTGTTTAGGCAACCAGGGTGTTGAAATTTTATGTTTGTAGCTTCTCTGTCATAACTAGAATTCATAGTCTTATAACAGACTTCAGCATTCTGTTTCATAATCTTTCTCCCCTGTTTTATGTGATGTTCCATGCTGCTAATTTGCTGCTATTTTTGAAAACATTTTTTTTTTCAATTTTTCTTTGATACCTGACATTTGAAGTATAACATGATTGTCATTTTGATTCACATATTGTTTTTCTTGAGAAAAATTTACTGGTGGAGCATGAATGAAGTATTATGCCTGGTTAACAAATGACCCACTTACAAGCTTGGCACTTGACATTATGATTTTAGGCTTTTAAATCAGGAAAGTATTATGAAGGAACTGTGAAATACCTTGTTACTGTACTCACTGGTAGTGGGTACTCTTAGGAGCTCTCATGGATCCATCACTTATTTCGTTTAGACCTTTCTATAACATTTTTTATTTGAAAGCTTAGTTTCCCTGTGAGTTCACATGTGTATCAGTCCATTTGTGTCTGGAAAATGCTGTTTCCTTGAAGTTTTCCCCTTCATCTGGCTTTTACCGTCTTCTGCCCAGATCCCTGCTGTGGTGTGTGTGTGTGTGTGTGTGTGTGTGTGTGTGTGTGTGTGTGTGTGTGTGTGAATGTGTTATAAAGACATCTCAATTAGGGATGAATACTCCAAAGTCTCTCTGTGCATGTTGACCAATTATGTGTCTCTGTGTTAATTTCCATCTACTACAAGAGGAAGCTTCACAAATGAGGGTTCTGGGGTCTGCAGATCTATAGCTATAATGGTATGTCATTAAGAATTATTATATTGTTCATTTAGCATTATACACACAGAATGCACAGGACCTGTACAAGTTAAAACCAAACAAAATCCCATCTTGATGAAGAGAAAGTGGACAAAGAGTCCCCTCTTAACTGGGAATCTATTTGCGGTTTGTGTATTGTGGCTTCAGGTATAGGAAAAATTCTAAATATATCAGTCATTCTTCATGCTCAGGCAGGCCACATGCTCAGGACTAGTTGGCCAACACCAAACAGACAGCTTTTGTGACATTTTTCTTTGGTTTGGTGTTGGTACATTTTGTGTTGTTTTAGAGGAAGAATCTCAAGTTCGGTAGGTAGGGACAGGGAGGATATAGTAGTTGTGGGGGAAAGAATATGACTAAAATATATTGTATGAAAAAATTTAAAAATATGTTGAAAAGAACTAACCATAGTTATCATTTCCCTATACCATTTTAAATTTCTTATTAATGGTAACATTGGAAGTATCACAATCAAATCATGGTTAAGAATTAGGACAGTTAAATGTGAGGTGACACGTTCATGCAGACCTTAGTCTGCTAAATACTTTAAAGGGCTTTGACGTACCTGCAGCCTTTTCTCTTTTGTGAGTACCTTGTCAAACCAGTTCATTAATTCTATATTTTAGATAAACACATAGACTTATGTACACTTCAGTTTTGTTTATATTACACAATAGCCATATTGGAACTTGCCCAGATCCATTGTTGAATTAATCCATTAGAAGGTAATAGTTATATAATTACTTTACCTATAATAAATGGTTATGCTTTTTTTGTAAAGAGTAGTAGTGTGTTCTCTGAGTAGTTTTATATGTAACTGTCCACTTTTAAGAGTAAGTTGGACTGAAATACTTTTACATATTGTTTATAGTAAAATATTATGACATTTCATTGCTAAATTATTTACTGAGTATAGTTTGAAGACAACTAGATTTGATAAGATATTTCATAAGTATCCAATAATCTCTGCTGAAAATAAAACCTATGTAACAAATGAATACATGGAAGAAATTAACTTTATGCTCAAGAGTGTTCCCATACTTAGTAATTTTATTAGCAAGCAGTATAAGTAGCTATCACTTGGACTGTAATTTGTGAATCATGTTTTATGCTCTATTCTGAGATAGGCACATTTACATACATAGGTTTTCCTTGAATCTAAATACCACTTTTGTAAAGTCAGAAGTGGATACCAGCAGATGGTCTTGGGCATAGCTCTCCTTGTCTTCTACCTTGTGCAGTGAGACAGTCTCTCTTGTTGTTCACTGTTTTATGTGGTGAGCTACTGGCTCATGAGCTTCTGGGGACTTTTCTGTCTCTACCTCCCTGTGTTTGCAGGAGCTCACTACCACATCTGGCTTTTACTTGGGTTCTGGAGATCTCAAGCCCCAACACCGAGTTCTGTGACAAGTACTTCACACACTGAGTCATTTGAGAATTTAAACTTGTCTGTGACCCCCAATACTGTGTATAGTTCTCTCATTTTGATTCTCTGCTTACTTTAAAAAATAAACTTACTTTAAAACATTATTAAATGCTAATTCTAATGGTTGCTAATAAGTACATGCAGGAGACGATATACTAACCGTATGCCGAGTCTAAATAAATAAGTTAATATATAATGTAAATAAATAAGTTAATTGTTCTTTTTCACAAGGCCTGATGGAGGATGATGCAGAAGTTTGAGCAGTGAGAGGAGCAGCAGGCTTTGGCCATACTATGTGTAGCTGAGATATTAATATGATTTGTGGAACAGAACAGCCTTATGCACATATTCTTGTATATAAGAGTCATAGTTAACATTGTACAACATAAAATAATATGGACTAATAAATTATAACTCATTTTTATTTTTTTCAATCTGACCATTTTATACTCTATCACTATTTGATTTATACTCAGCAGAATTAGATAATAGAATTTTTAATGACTTACACACGGTTATTTTCAACAAAATTAATAAAATATTATGAGGACTGCTGAGAAGTCAAGAACAATGGCACTGGGTTTTGATCCTACTGCACGTACTGGCTTTGTGGGAGCCTAGGGTGTTTGGATGTTCACCTTACTAGACCTGGAAGGAGGTGGGAGGTCCTTGGACTCCTCACAGGGCAGGGAACCCTGACTGCTCTTCGGGCTGATGAGGGAGGGGGAGTTGATTGGGGAAGGGGGAGGGAAATGGGAAGCGGTGGCGAGGAGGAGACAGAAATCTTTAATAAATAAATAAATAATAAAAAACTAAAATTTAAAAAAAAATATTATGTGGTGAGTTTTATGTGATGCGCTCCCAGTATCATCTTTCTAGAGACTTTTCTGAAGGATCTCTATGAGGAAAAGGAGCAGAAATCAGTCCATATGGAATAGTACAGCAGAAGCTCATGTAAAGCCTAAGGAAATTATATACGGCTGGCATTCTAGTTTATGGTCTGATAATTTTCTGCAGGTTCTTATTGGACTGGCAAAGATTGTACATGATTGTTCAGTTGGCAAATTGACAAAAATCAAGAAATTTGGAAATGCAATGAAAATAATATGAGAAAAAATGTTAGAGATATATTTCTGTATTAAAACTCAAGAGAAGTCCTTGAAAGAGGATGGTATAATTCATATTGTTAATAATGAGTGTTTTATCGACAGCCAAGGACCATATCCTAAAATGCTGAAGGAAGGAACGTTTCCCACTGTAGCTATTCCTACTCTGTACATATGTATTTAGATACACTTAAGCTCCGCAAACTGTTAGGGAGAGTCAACATTATGGTAGCCTTGGATTCCATTACAGCTTTCCTGCTGCATATACAAGCTATAACATTTTTGTTTATTAAGAATATGAACTCTATACCTTTAAAAACATGCATTCAGAAAATAGACTGATAAGTGAGAAATTTAAAAAATCTGTAGAATATTTTACTCGTGAAATGTAAACCCTAAGTTACAAAACAATATATAAATTCACATTAAGTTATTTGTGGTTGTTAATTTTCTTCTTATATGTGGTTTGGTTATTTATCCAGTGTGAACAGTAATCAAATTGACTTTAGTATTAATTTAATGTTATGTTTGATGTAGGATTTGTTTTTGCCCCAATTCCTGCTCAATAGCTGATTCATATATAGTATGTTATTCTTTGGAAGAGCAGTTCTGACTTTGGATTCTCAACAGCTTTTATAGCAACTTAAACCTTACTTAACCTTTATCCTAAAGGAGACATTACCTCTTGCAAAGGTTTCCAACTGTAAATATATCTCTGAGGGGACAAGACCTGAAAGTAGGTGAGACCTCACAGAAGTCTGCTCCCACAGCAGTACTCTGATTTCTTGAGGGCTGTGCTGAGAGAGCTTTAAGGCATGGTCAGCCTTTACTATAGTGATATTTTGCTTTATGTTTAACAAATGAAGCTTGCCTGAAGATCAGGGTGTGGAGCAAAACCACTAGAGGTCAGACAGTGGTGGCAAACACCTCTAATCCCAGGCAGGACTCAGAAGACAAAGGCAAGGGGATCTCTCTTAGTTCAAGCTCACCCTGGGCTACACAAGATTAAATCTGTCTAAAGAGAAACAGAGCTCACACAAAGGCGATCCCAGCACTTAAGATTCCAAGCCTTTAATCTCAGCACTAGGGAGTTGGAGACAGGAGTGATATGGCTGTGTGGAGAGAGGAATATAAAGTGGGAGGAGCCAGGAGTTCAGTGTGGTCTGAGGGGCAGTTTGAGGCAGCAGTCTGAAGGAGGCTGTCTGAGGGTGCAGTCAGAGGACACAGTCTGAGGACAGGTTCTCCCTTTTGGTCTGAGGATTTGGTAGAGGTAAAAGGTCTTTCTAGTGGCCGGCTGAACTGCTTCTCTGATCTCTCAGCTTTCACCTCCTAACATCAGACTCTGGGTTGTTATTAAGAACAATTAGAATTTGTGCAACACTTTAGTATCTAGGGTAATCAGACTTTTGGGTCATTATGTCAAATACCTGAGATAAAACAACTTAAGTGAAGAGGGGATTATTTGGATTTCGGTAGCTCACCATGGTGGAGTAAAGCAGCACACATCCATAGTACCTGAGTGAATATGATGAGAGCAAGAATGAGGGAGTGAGTGAGTGAATGAATGAATGAAGACTATGAGGGTGTGGCTGTATTCTAGTCATCCTTCCTCCTCCTATAGCATCTAGCTATCTAACCTGTGGGATCATGCTAGTGCCCGTGACACTCATTGTGGTCTTTCTCAACATACAAAATTAATCCCATCTGGCAACACCCTCACAGACACACCCACAGGTGTGCACTACACCCTCACAGACACACCCACAGGTGTGCACTACACCCTCACAGACACACCCACAGGTGTGCACTACACCCTCACAGACACACCCACAGGTGTGCACTACACCCTCACAGACACACCCACAGGTGTGCACTGCACCCTCACAGACACACCCACAGGTGTGCACTACACCCTCACAGACACACCCACAGGTGTGCACTGCACCCTCACAGACACACCCACAGGTGTGCACTACACCCTCACAGACACACCCACAGGTGTGCACTGCACCATCACAGACACACCCACAGGTGTGCACTACACCCTCACAGACACACCCACAGGTGTGCACTACACCCTCACAGACACACACACAGGTGTGCACTACACCCTCACAGACACACCCACAGGTATGCATTACATCCTCACAGACACACCCACATGTGTGCACTGCCCCATCACAGAAACACCCACAGGTGTGTGCAATACACACAGACACACCCACATGTGTGCATTGCACCCTCACAGACACACCCACAGTTGTGCATTGCACCCTCACAGACACACCCACAGGTGTGCATTGCACCCTCACAGACACACCCACAGGTGTGCATTGCACCCTCACAGACACACCCACAGGTGTTTATTACACCCTCATAAACACACCCACTGGTTGCATTGCACCCTCACAGACACACCCACAGGTTGCATTGCACCCTCACAGACACACCCACAGGTGTGCATTGCACCCTCGCAGACACACCCACAGGTGTGTGCAATACACACTCACAGACACATTCACAGGTGTGCACTGCACCCTCACAGACACACCCACAGGTGTTTATTACACCTTCACAGACACACCCACAGGTGTGCATTGCACCCTCGCAGACACACCCACAGGTGTGCATTGCACCCTCACAGACACACCCACAGGTGTGCACTACACCCTCACAGACACACCCACAGGTGTGCACTACACCCTCACAGACACACCCACAGGTGTGCATTGCACCCTCACAGACACACCTACAGGTGTGCATTGCACCCTCACAGACACACCTACAGGTGTGTATTATGGTAGCATGAACGGGGGCCTGCTTGTTGTGTTTTTTTGTCCCTCCCAGTACCCCACAACTGTTTAGCCCCAAAGAAAATCACACATAGGTCTCCATAATTTATAAGCTGATTGGCCCATTAGCTCTAGCCTCTCACTGGCTAACTTTCACATCTTGATTAATCCATTTTCTGATCTATGTTAGCCATGTGGCTCAGTACCTTTTTCAGTGGGGCAGATCACATCCTGCTCCTTTGGTGCTCTGGGCAGAAGTGGGAGGAATAAACTTCCTCCTTCCCGGAATTCTCCTATTCTCATTACATCATTTCTACTTCCTGTCTGGTTTTCCTGCTTATATTTTTTTGACTGGACAATCAGCGTTTATTTATAACATGATTGACAGAATACAGACAATTCTCATGCACTACTTTATTAGTCTTAGGTGCTCTCATCCTAATAAAGTTGATAACCAAGAACCATCACTGGCCTCAAACTTTATTTGTATAGAACTTTAATATATTTATGAACATTTTACTTTGGCAAGTTCAAATGAAGAAAATATTCTCTTCTACAATACTAATTCAGATTATTCAACCACAATTTTAGTTTAGACCATTTAATGTTTACTGATAGGGTCGAGTTTACTCATTCATGTTTGATATGTATTTTCTGTTTGTCTTGTCTTTCCCTAATTTCCTTTTTCATCATTTCATGTCTTCCACAAGATTAAAGGAAAAGAAAAACTCTAATGAATTTTCCATTTTTGTCTTATTCCTAATGGTATTCTAAATTATCCACCTTCAGATGTTTTCATTGCAAATTGTGCATATATTCACTTTAAGAGATAAAGCTGAGGGCAGAAGTCTTCTCTATTAGTTTCTTCTTTAACTCGAGAAATTAATGCTAAAGAAAGAAGTCTTCAATATATATATATAGGCATTTTTATTTTTTTGGTAATTGGTTTTAGATACCTAAAGATAAATCTAATGGCAACCCATCATTTATTTTTATAAAGCTCTTGTATTTAAGGACCTTATACTACACTGAAGTTTTATGGATCTGGAATTCAATAATGGCTGTCAGTAAGAGAGTGTAGCAGTCAATAATGGCTGGTCAGTAAGAGAGGAGCATGAAATGACTTTTTTCTAAATAACTACAATAGCATTAAAAACAATACATGAAATAGCAGGTGGCTTCCATTAGAAGTCCACTCACAGCTGGTGTCTAACCAGCTAGCTTAGCTTTGCATTTGAAAACTGAATAAATGGAAATTTACGAGATATCTACATACATGTAAATTCTTAGCAGCTCATTTATTTTTTTCCACTGTCAGCGGATTTTCCTCCTTGACCCCCCCCCCCCACTCTTAAGCTTCTTTGATTCATCAGCATTCTTTTCTCTTCTTGCTTGAGATTCCTCTAGAGATATCCGTGACCACAGTGGGAAGACAGAGGCCCTTCAGCAATTCAAAAACACCCACGTTAAACCCACAAGACCAGCTACTTTTGGCTGTTTCTCTAAAGGTCACGCACTGCTTTGTGTTTTCTACAACATGACACAGCGTGACAGAATGAAGTAGTTATCTTTTGTACTTGTCGGTATTGTTATGTCGACTTCACCTGATGAGATGCTCACAAGAATGCTTTCGCGGTTTCCCTTGGGGAGCTCGTTCTGCTCCCTTTAAAGTATAATATACATCAAATAAATGATTCATTTATTATCCCTGACACCTGGAAAACCTACATAGATATCACTTCAAAGATGTTTTTGGATGTTATTTGGTTTTGAAGGAATGAAAGTTCAGTTCATTTGCATGTTTTCTGTCTTTAAGTTACCATTTTATCCCACCTTTTACAGCAGAAGAGGTCATTTTATCACTGGCTGTTACGGAGGATAATGTTTTGATTGTCATAGAAATAAATGTTTTATTTGTAATTGAGGTTTAAAAATTCCTCAACTCATTTCCCTATTTTTGCCATGGTGCCAGTGACAAACTTTTATTAATTAGGCTAATAGTAGCTGACTGGAGAGAAAAACCTTTTAATACAGTGATCTCATGTAAGAAGTATATTTCCCATTATATAGTCATTCTGTAGAGATGACTTTGCTTGAACTGTTGCCCACAGTCCAATCGTCTTCATGAGAACTACACTGCAGTATTTTGGGGAGAAAGAGACTGGATAGAGTTCTTCTAATTGGCTTCAACTAAAACCAGAAACAGTCCAGAGTCATCGAAGAGATTCATGATGAGGTTGAAGAGCTGCCTTCATCAGATTGGCCTGTGGTGCATTTGCTTGTTTGCTCATTGTTGTAGGAGGGCCAGCTCATTGTGGGTAGTGCCATTGCTGGGCTGATGGACTTGACATATCCAGAAAAGACGTGAAAGAGAAAGTCCACCAACAACTATCCTGCGTGGTTTCTGCTTAGCTCCTGCTTGGGTTCCTTCCCTGACTTCCCCAATGTTGGATTTTTGACCTGGAAGTGTAAATCAAGTAAATTTTTTTCTTCTCCAAGCTGTTATGGTCATGCTTATCCCTGCAACAGTGAACAAACTGGTACAGGTAAACAGTTTCCCTGAGGTAAGCCTGGTAGAGGTAACATTTTGTTTCATATTCCTATGGCCAGACTTAGTTCCTTGATATACTCAACTCCAGAGAAATATGGAGAAGCTGTGTGCTTAAAAGAGAGTTGGATAAATACCCAACAGTCACTGCTAGGGGAAACTTAATAGCAGGGAGATTCTCTGTAATAGTGCCCAGAGATTTTTGTTTTGAGGTCAGTCACCCTTAAGGTAAAAACACAGCCCAGCCTTTTGTGAGTCAACAATAAGTCTGTAAAAGTTATTAATCTTCTACTTGCCACAGAACACTGAATTGTGGATTAGGAAACAGTATTTATCTCAAAAATTACTTCAATATTAAATAATACATGTGTATATAGTGGCTAGCAAAATGCAGAGAACATTTCAAAAATACATTTCATTTATTGAGTGTATGCGTGGGCATGTGCCATGCCTACGCCATGATGCTCCTGTAAAGGACAACTTGTGGGTGTGAGCTTTTCTCTTCCTGTGTGGTCTTGGGAGTCTCACTTAGTAGTCAGAATAGATGCTGAGAGTTTATCCTGAACCACCTTACTTGATCCACAGAACATTTGAAATACATAAAAATTAAGGTTTAATTATTAATTATTAAGTAAAATATTTTCTGCACTATAAGAAACAGTAATAAATATAATTTAACTTGCTATTAATGTATTTCAACACCAAATCATATTTAGAAAATAATTATTTTATATTTACAAGAACTCATAAAATAGTGGATTTTACTAATTTTCAAAGCAAATGAAGAGATAAATAGATATTCAGAAGACATAAAATTTGGCCATGATCTTAACATATACTTCTTGCAAGTGACAGTCACTAATTTTGATATTTTAATTGAATCATCTTGCTTTAGGGTATATTTTTTGAGAAAAAAACTTTCAGAAAAAATAAAACTAGTATATACTAATATAGAGAGATGAATTATATATTATATACATATAAGAATTTATCTTTTGTAATTTTAGTGATTATGTTTCTATATACCTTAGGTTTTTAAGTAATTTAATATCTAATATATTTCCAGTTATACATTTATAAAGAAAATCAATATGGTGCATTGTTTAATCTCATGGGCCTTACATTGTAGACATGATTGTCTAACTTAAATAATGTAAGCTTTTCATTCAGGAGTCATGATTTACATGCTTTTGTTTTTGTACATAAAATAATCTGGAGGAAGAAAAATGCCATGCTAATCCTAAATAAAAGTACAAAGTTGTATTTTTAATAATTGCTCCAAATTGAAATTTCTATTTAACTATCTGAGGCTGCTGAACTTTAGCCAAGTATAAATTTAGGTCATTTGTTTATATTTAAAAATTTCTTTTATCTACTAATAAAACTGTTAATAAAGAGTTCTTACTTGCATTCAAACTGATAATGACCTTATCAGCAATGCTCTAAAGTACTCAAAATTCTTATTGGGTTCTGTAGAGGAGGAAAATGACAGGGCTCAATCTTGTGAGTGTTGCTTGAATGATGGGATCAGCATCATAGTTCTGCCCTGAGTAGATTGGAGCAAATATTTCAAAGCAGTTGTGGTTTTCAGCATAGATGTCTTCCTCACAGACACTACTTGGTGTTCTGTAACTGCTTTAGAAACTTACGGATTGCAGTGTCCTTTACTTTTATTTCAGATCTGTTATCTTGCTAGCTATTCCCTGAGTTACCATTTTACTTAAACCCCGTTGTAAATGACTCTGCCTGTGTGTCTGATGAGTATTCACCTGTGTAAGGGTTTGCCTTCATTGTGAACATTGCAAACCCACCTGCATTTACAATATCAAAGGGCCCATGCCACACAAGTGTCAGCCACAGATGTCAGCAAGTCAACTGGGACGAGTTTAGTGGGTCATTGTTTTCATGAAAAGATTGGCTCGAAGTGGGGACAGGAAAGTACTGGTACATCCCTGCCTACTTCACCATCCCCTGAATGGTGGTTTGTGCTTTTGCCCTCTAATTGAAGATGCTGTGTCCAAATGTACCTGCGGACAGTCTCTGAGCATAACAATCAGTATATATTTAATAAAGAAAGAAACAAACAAAAAACAGGTGGCTATCATGTTAATGACTCCTAATGTCCTTTGAAGGATCTTTCAGGTTTTTACAAAATTTTCCCCTTTCCTCATTCAGAAAAATTGCTCTTTTGCTAATAACAAATTTAGGGTATTTCCACAATAGATGTCAGCTTATTTTCGAGGATTTGTGGACACTGAAAAGTTTATTAGAATGTCAATTTTATTGTTCACACTGGTCCTGGACATCTATTTCTGTCAGCCAGTTTCTGTCACTGTAACTCGCTCAAGTTATATGAATGGGTTAAATATTTTTGTTTGTAGTTTTTCCCCTAGCTTCTTGCTTCAGTGTTGATTGCTTTGAATGAAAGCAAATGCTGTAGATAGCAAAATTAACAATTATAAACATTTTAGACGTGTTTGTGTTGCATGACAAAAGTTATTTCCCCTTTTCTTCATCGGCTTTTGAATTCTTTTACTTACAGTTCCCTAGAAAGAAATAGGTGAGTCAAGAAAATGAAAAAGATTTAATTAATTTCTAGGGCCACTTTTTAAATAGTCCTGTAGTAGTCATTTATATGTTAATATTTTACAATGACTAATTTAGTAGACAGATGGTAGTTGATATTACAATATGAGAGTCAGGCATTTCCCTGGGCCTAATGATTACCTACCTAGTTTTCAATTAGAGAAGATGGCCAATTATCTAGAGTGGGCTTTATTTTAATTACCCAGTGATTAGGCCAGCTAGGTAACCAGCCTGGAGGAAAGAGAACTCAACTGTGATGTGAGTGAATTCTTAAGAGGGAAACTATAATACAAGTTTTTTAAAAAGGGCGGGGAACAATGTAAAGAAACTGCTTTAATGAAATGATGACAACTTGCCCAAGTCTCTTTGTATTTTTTTTTAATTTATTTATCAACTAAGAGGGAGCTGAAAATGCTAAACTGGCTAATTTTGAACTAGACTTTCTTACATTTTTAGATAAAAACATTTTCAGAGGAGTGAGAAGCGACATAACATTTAAATTCCTTGTTTCAGTGTGTTTTATATTTCTTATGTCTCCTCATGTCTATAAAATGTCATTAATCAGGTGTCCTTTTTCATCTGAAACATAGTGGAGACTCCAGGCAGCAGTACAGCATGTACAAATTTTTGATAAGTTACTTTAGTTTTGTCTTCAGGCTTTTGCTCAAGCTCCTTTTCGGTCTCCTGTATCCCTCATAGTATTTCTAGTTAGTTCCATCTAGCAGTTTAACTTGAACAGATCTAAACCAGCTTCAGGTTCCCCCAATTTCCTACATCTTCGCTTCCACCCAGGGATGCACCCTGTTGATAACCCTTCAGACATGGTTAGTTCTAGGTTGGATTTTATGATATTTCTCTGTATTTTTCCTGTCGGTAAGTCTGGGAAGATTTCTTAACATGGGGGTTTGAATGAGACGCCCCCCATAGTCAGGCGCCTAGTCCACTGCTTTGGGGAAAGCTTGGTGGAAAGTGTCTGTCAAAACGGTGGGCCCATCCTTGAGATTTCAAAACAACTCCTGCATTTTGCATGTGTGTTTTCGGCTTCCTGTTTGTTGTTGGAGATGTGAACTCTGACCTGCTGCCCTGACTGCCTAACTCTGTTCAGCCATCATGGATTCATTACTCTTTGGAAACATAAGCAAATAAAGATTTCCTTCTATGATTTTCTTTGGTCATGGTGTTTTATCACAGCAATAGTAAAGTAACTAAGACTTTTACCTTAGTCACTTTGTTCTCACTTGGCGAGTCTTGCAACCAGGCATCTAGGGGCTTACAGTCAAGTCATTACAACAGCTTTAATTGACTAAATATTCCTGTTTGTATAACTGACCTTTAGTTAGCCAGCAAGCATTAGTTTTATGTATGCTTATCGTTAAAATATTATTAAGATTCCATTGACTGAAACATGAAGTATAAAATATTTAAAATTGTCTACTTCAGTTTCAAGGACTACAGTAATATGTTACTACTTGGCTAACAGGAAACAAAAAAAGGGCTTTTAGGTCATACAAATTACTGAAAAGGACAGCTTTAAATACTTTATAATTTAATACTCTTTCATGCACGGTAAGTTCCCCCATCTCTCATTAAATTTAGATCCTTTGAAGATGGGAAACATTTCTTAGGAATGTACTATGGCTTTTAACACGGTGTCACACAGCTCAGTAACAGCTAATTCATTTAACTCTAAGAATTTCTGTTTTATTAAGATAGTCCTTATAATTCAGGAGAGACTTGCTTTTAATTTTTTAAAATCTTTTTTGTTAGTGGTGCTGCTACTGAAAATTGTAATCGTATGGGCAACTATGAATAAAATACAATCACAGATCTCTGTTCTGAGAGTTGATGATCTACTTGATGAGAATCTCCTTAGATAAGGTCTAGGAATGTACTTTTGTAAGAATTCAGGACTTTTGGAGGAGGCCGCTTGTTTCGATGGACACCAATTTGTTGTGGGAAGGCTGATTGTTTGTTCTGGTCATTTGGATGCTCAGACCGGAAATAACCAAACAGAAACTGTATTAACTAAATCACTGCTTGGCCCGTTAGCTCTAGTTTCTTATTGGCTAACTCTTACATATTAATTTAAGCCATTTCTATTAATCTGTGTGTGGCAGCATGGCTGTGGCTTATCGGCTAAACTTCTGGCATCTGTCTCCGGCAGGACTACATGGCATCTCTCTGATTCCACCCTTCCTTTTCCCAGAATTCAGTTTAGTTTTTCCGGCCTACCTAAGATTTATTCTATAAGGCCAAGGCAGTTTCTTTATTAACCAGTAGTATTCACAGCATACAGAGGGGAATTCCACATCACCTCCCCTTTTCTGCTTAAATAAAAAGGAAGGTTTTAACTTTAATATAGTAAAATTACATAAAATAAAACAGTTATCAAGTAAGAATTATAGTTACAATATTTAAAACTATAACTATAAATTCTTCAACCCTATAAAAGACTCCAGAAGGATATAATGTTACCTAAGTAAACAAGAAGTTCATTGTAAGCAACTTTCAAAAATCTAGAATTGACAGAGCCATCTCGCTGTCTGGATAGTCTCCCAAAGTTCTTGTGTACCATTGGGGCATCCGTCTTCAGCCTAGCGTCCCATGGTATCCAGCAGACTTTTCCATGAAGCCGGAAATTTTTAAGACAGTTCTGCCTATATTGGTAGTTTGTCAGTCACTGTTTTCTGTGTCCTGTAGAATGTCTAGCAGACTCCTTTATGAAGCTGGAACCCAAAAGGATTGTTTCACCTTTAGGCAAGTTCAGGAGTCATTTCTCTGTGGGTCCTGCATGTCCAATTAAGCAGTCCAGGCAAGAACAGTTTCCTACCCAAATGGCTAAACAAATTCCATGAGGAGCCTCTTCTATGCCCATCTTCCTCTTGAAGTAATTGATGCTGCCAGGAGCAGATGTGTTTCATTGTCATGAAAAGTCCTAAGTTTTTAAACATTATAAATGCCATATTCTGAAGGTCTTTGAAAGATTTGAAGATTATCTATCTAACCGAGATATATCTCTATATATCTAGAAAACCTAACTAATATGACTATAAGCTTGAGTATTATAGATGATTATCTATTAACTTATATTCTTAATTATACATTACATTTAAATGAGCTGTACAAACACAGTATCTTAAAAGCAGAAGTATATATACATATAACAAAATTGACCTTAAATTTGTATCAATAAACCAAGATCCATATCAATGCAAATGTCTATAGCATATCCTCCTTTAAATGTAAACAAACATAAACAATATTTGTGAATTTGGGTGTTTTTCTCTCTAAACTGCTTCCTGCTGTTTATTGGTTGAAGTAATTTTTTGAGGCATGTTCAAGGCAATCTTTCAGGGGTCTTGTTCCATCAAACAACATTAGTCTGGAAGGATTTCACAGGTTCTCATCCTTTGTAGAAACAAAAGAAGATCCTCTTTTCCAAGGCAACATATTCTTAGACTTAAATTTTGAAGACAAGATACTTTTAAAGTATATATGTCAATTACTTACCTCCTTCGCAGTCAAAAAATTCAAAGAAGACACAGTAATATACATAATCCAAACTCTATGTACGCATTTCATCTTCACATGGCTTGTTTTTACTCTATTACTTTTTAATATTTATTTTATTATCTTTACTCCTTTAATCTATGACTATCTGTCCCCTTAAAGACTTTGTTTTTTTAAGCCCATTTATTTTTATAACTCTCTATACTTTTTCTTCTCTCTCCCAAGCCTACAGACATTTATCCAACACTGTGACTCATTTAGTAGTCTCTTCATCTGGGTTTGTCTATATTGCATATCTCTAATCCTTTTCTAACTATAAGTGCTTCTTAAACTGCTAAGCCCTTCTTATAAACTAAAGTGGTGCTATTGCCAGTTGAAATATGGCACTGCCTGCTTACCCTGCCCACCCCAGTATACGGAGCTGTTTACTGCCTCTGAGAACCATGCTCACAGCTCCATTTTTAGGTACACAGCCAGTCTATGTTGCCATTAAGCAAGTTGTAGCACTCTGTTTACAAACCCATTGAAATGCTCCATAGCTGGGCCTCTTGAAAGAGTAAGAGTTTGTGCTGGCATCATGGCCCAGAAAGATCACATTTCAAAACTGAGCCTTTTTTCTGCTACAGCTGAATCAGGAAAACCTCTCTTAAAGGAACAGCAGCATGCTGACAGCAAACAATGCCCATTCAGAAAAATAAATGCTTCTAAAGTTTGTTTTTTAGTGTCTAGAATTCCTCTCAGGTTTTACATGGATTTAGTTCACCACGTTGGCACTCCCATTTGTTGTAAAAAAAAAAAAAGTTGCTAGTTAGTTCCTGGCTGCTTAGACCCGAACTAATTACACAGAAACTATATTTTTTAAAATCACTGCTTGGCCCATTAGCTCTGGCTTCTTATTGGCTAACTCTTACATATTAATTTGACCCATTTTTATTAATCTGTGTATGGCCACGTGATTGTGGCTTACCAGCTAAAGTTTTGGCGTCTGTCTCCAGTAGGGCTACATGGTGTCTCTCTGACTCTACCCTTCTTTTTTCCAGCATCAGTTTAGTTTTTCCTGCCTACATAAGTTCTACCCTATCAGGCCAAGGCAGTTTCATTATTAACCAATGGTATTCACAGCATACAGAGGGGAATCCACATCACAGGACATTCCATGAATCAGCCAATTTAGCTATCTATTATTCTATGCATTTCTTTCTTATATGTCTATGAATTGTTATCACTAATGAGGGTCTCTGGAGCTAAGGAAAGATGCTTTCCATATAGATGGATATAAAACTGCAAAGATTACAAAACAATTTTTATAGGATTAATAGATATTCTGAAGAACTATAGAAGTATCTATATATTAAGCATTGTCTTAAATATTTTCCTGTTGCAGTTTTGGTGACATCAGCAATGAATAAAACTAAATTATTCATAATTGCTTAAAGTTAAGGTATTAAACATGGTGAGACTCTCTGCCCAAAATAGAATATATGTGAGCATAAAAAAATATTAGAAATTCATCAAAAGTACTTGAACTATTTTTTGCAGGAGGAATGCATCTGCATTCTTTAGGGAGTCATTTGAAGATAGGGAAGAATTTTATTTTCTCTATTCTCCGTTGGCTTTGACATATTTTAATAGATTTTAGGATTTAAATAGCTTAAAAATAATGCCGAATCAGTCAAATTGGGAAATCCTAGCTTATACACCAATAGAAAAGAAGCAAGAAAAATTATTACCCTGGCTTTCCTTAGTAAGTCTTAATCTCATTTGATCATTGGGTATTATCATTTGAAAGTATATATATATATATATATATATATATATATATATATATATATATACATACATATATATATATATATGTATGTATATATATATAATTATACACACACACACACACACACATATATATGTGTGTGTGTGTGTAATTCTGTTTCACTGCAGCAAAAATCTCCATGTGCCAAAGGAACACTTCCTCTCTACACACCCATGCACACCCTAAATTATGGAACTTTGCTTCCCTGTAGAGTGAGAATGTAAGTAGTATTTGTCTACATACATTGTGTTTATTAAGTAACAACAACAGGGACAATGGAGGGCAGTCCCAGTTAAGAAGATGAATTTACATATTTCCCTTTATTTGTTTTATATTTATTAATTAAAATTATCATATGGGAAATAACAAGTTATATCAATGTAATCAATTTTAATGTGCTTGTAAATTATTCATTTTTTACTCTTAAGGCAATGTAGCATGATTAATAAGCCAGAGACAGATATATTTCCCCTAAAGGTCAGAAAAGCAAAACAGCTAGCCACTGGGTCTTACCCCTACCTCAGCCTCATTTTGAGATTCCTAGATGGAGGATCACCTGGTGGTGGTGTATGCCTTTAATCTGAGGACTCAGGAGGCAGAGGCAGGTGGATTTCTTTAATTTGAGGTTAGTCTGGTGTTCAGAGTTAGTTCCAGTACAGCCAGGGCTGTTACACAGAGAAACCCTGTCTCTATTAAAATAAATGTAGTATGATTAATAAAAACCCAGAGACAGATATTGGAGTTCAACCTAAAGGTCAGAGAAACAAAACAGCTAGCCCCTGGCTCTTACCCTTACCTCAGTCTCATTCTGAGATTTCTGGAGGCAAGATCGCCTTTTCCGGCTGAGGTAGAGGTAAGAGCCAGTGGCTGCCTGTTTTGTTTTTCTAGCCTTCAGGTTGAACCCCAATTTATGTCCCTGGGTTTTTAGTAATTGTGCTACAAAGCAGAAACGTCAACATAATCTGTTTGAACTTAGTGACAGGTTTTCGATTTCTGTCTGTTATATCGTACACTTAGAAGGTTTTGTAACTTGTTAAAATAAAAAATAAATTTGTTTCATAGATCTTTATTTTTCTTTTAGGTGATTGATATGTTAGATAAACTCAATATGGTAGAGTATTTTTTAAATGAAATTGAACTTGGGGTAAACCTTGATTGCACTAAACCAGTATGAGGTAGTGATGTTTGATGTTCATTTTTGTTTTTTTTGAACTTCATCCAGAGAATAGTCTTCAAAGAAAGATGCTGCCCAAAAATTTATGCACATTGATCCTATCAGTACTACTTACGTGTTTGCATTGGTATACTGAAGCATCCACATTTGTCATGATTTAGGTCTCTCATGTCCAGTGAAGGGACTTGAAAAATGAGGGTCAAAATAAATTTGATAAACAAAAATGGAAGAAATCCAATATTGAAAATAAATATCAGACACATACCCCAGATAGTTCTCTATATAGATTTTAGAGATTTTATTTTCTGTGTATGTATTCATGTATGGATGCATACGTGTGTGAGTTGCATCTATGTGCTGTGGCATAGTTGAGGAGACCAAAGGACATCTTGTGAGAATCGGTTCTCTTTTCCATCATTTGGTTCCCAGATATTGAACTCAGGTTGTAAGGTTTGGTGCCAAGTGTCTTTACCAATGGAACCATCTTGCTGTCATTTTATAGCTATTCTTAAAAAACAGTATCACGTGTGACCCATAAGAAACGAGAGAATATAAGACAGTGAACTTAATGAATATTAGGAAAATCATTGACTAATTATATGTTAATATTACAATTATCACCGGGGAATAAACCCAGGGTCTTCAACATACCAGGAAAGTGCTTTATTATTGAATTACGACCACAGCTCCTGTTCCTTTTTACATATATAGTTTTATGAAGTTTGCAGAGAGATTAGACTTTCTTACAAAGAATTTCTGACACTGAAAAATTATCTAAAGATTAAGGTGGTAATGGTTCTATGTAAATTTCATATTAAACAGTAAATTTTTATTGATAAAATTTTTGATTGACAATTTCATACCTGTATAAGATGTATTCTGGTTACCATTCCCCACACATATACACATTTACCCATCTCCTAATCTTATAAACTTTTCATCCCTGTCTCTTTCCTGTATTTATGAGTCAGTTTTGTGTAGTAACCCATTTAATTTAACCTAACTCACCTATGTGAATGCAACAATATATTGACATGTGCTGGGAACACCAGAGCATCACATAGCTTTAGGAAACCACTTGCTTTCTCCAAAGTTCAGTCAGGAGGGTAGCAGGAACCACTGAGCCCATACTGCAGCCATGCCAAGTAATTGATCAGCCCATTGTGCACATTCAATGCAGGCTATTATAAGTTCCTGATTGCACTGGCTATGTCTTGCCTAAAGATGGCATTTCACAGTTGTTTTCCCTATTTACTGACTTTTATATTCTTTCCACCTCCCAGATCCTTAGAGGGGGTTGTTTAGGGATGAAGACTCACTTGTCACTTATCAGTAAATGCATCCATGAGTTTCTGCATTCACCCCTGTTCACTGGGAAATAGAAACTGCTCCGATCAATGCTGAGAATTGTACTTCTTCCATTTCCCTAGCAAATTTTAAGAAGATGTCATTAAGGTTACATTCAGGAATATGTTATATGATGATTTCTGTATATGTATGATATTTGTGCTGTCATGGGTTCGTTAACAAACAATTACCATGGACTAGAGTTCATCAGTATTTGTGGGTTGAGGCTAGAGAGATGGCTCAATGTTTAGAGTGCATTCACGAGTGCATTTACTGCTCTTTTAGAGGACCTGAGTTCAGTTCTCAGCATCCATGTCAGACAGCTCCCGGCCGCCTGCAACTTCAGCCCCAGGGGTATGTAATGCTCTCTTCTGCACTCTGTGGTCACTGGTACTCACATGTAAACAGCCACACAGACACATCCAGTCACACATGATCAAAACATTTTTTTTGTAGTTTCAATGGTTACTGCTCAGTGTATCATCAAGCTTTGTCAGGTTTGTTTTCCTTATTGTTTTGATCAACTACAAAGACAACATATGCCATATATGGTATGATCCATTCAAGACTCATGGGTGATTTAAATTACTTATTCATTTGTGCACATGCATATGAGGAAATAGGTATTTGACCAAAAACAAAATATGCTTTGCCTACCTTTTTTGCTTAAGATATCTATTTTCATAGAAATATTAACTACTTTGATACATTAATTAGTTCATATATAATTTTAGCTAAGTTATAAACATTTCCCTAAGATGGTCTAAAATAGTGACTATCATAATTTTAATTTGATAAATAGTACTCAAATACATAGATTTATCTGAGGTGATCATGGAACATGTGATCACTTGCTTTATAGATACAGAATCAGATGTAAAATGTAGAAAAATAAGTAGTTTAGATGTAAAATTCATCTAAAAATTTCTGGCCATTATTTACACAAGGATGGATAAAAATAATACAATATCATATAAAGTTACATATATAATTAAGCTACAAACATAAATACGTATTGCTGTTCTCTTTGCAATCCTTACTAACTACTAGAAGAATCTCAACTTTCAAATTATGTTTCTGTATGACATTCATTTCTGTAATTTAAGGGATCTTGATTTTTGTGAGGAAGATAATATATTCTGGAGCTGATCTTTCCTGAAGGGTATAATTATGTGCCACATCTAATTTTAGGCATCAATGGGGCTCTCTCGAGTGCAGCTGTCAGGGAAGGATAGCATGTGTTCCATCAGGTAGGTTTCTACCACTGTTAAGTATTTATTAACTTAAAAAGTTGAGTTACATGCAGCATGAGAGAAGACACATCTACCAATAGCATCTAAGGGACAAGGTGGTCTGAAGCAGATACTGTGCTCCTTTAATTATTTGCTAGTGGTGTTGGATAATACCCTTTTAAGAGGCCAATAAAATAGTAGGTATACAATTTTTTTTAATTTATTTATTTATTAAGGATTTCTGCCTCCTCCCCGCAACCGCCTCCCATTTCCCTCCCCCTCCCCCGATCAAGTCACCCTCCCTCATCTGCTCGAAGAGCAATCAGGGTTCCCTGACCTGTGGGAAGCCCAAGGACTGCCCACCTCTATCCAGGTCTAGTAAGGTGAGCATCCAAATTGCATAGGCTCCCCCAAAGCCAGTACGTGCTGTAGGATCAAAAACCCACTGCGATTGTTTTTGAGTTCCCATTCTTCCTCATTGTCCGCTATGTTCAGCTAGTCCAAATTTATCCCATGCTTTTTCAGACCCAGGCCAGCTGGCCTTGGTGAGTTCCTGATAGAACATCCCCATTGTCTCAGTGTGTGGGTGCACTCCTCGCAGTCCTGAGTTCCTTGCTCGTGCTTCGTCTCCTTCTGCTCCTGATTTGGACCTTGAGATTTATACAATTTAAAGCAATTTTTCCCCCACTTGACAGAGTGGATGCTAAAACTTAGCAAGTTTAACTATTCTGGTACATGTAACTGTCTCCTGTAGTAATAGGAGCGGTCACACCCCGGCCACCTGGCTAGCTTATGCCCCGAAATAATTACATGGACACTGTATTCTTTTAAACACTGCTTGGCCCATTTCTATCTAGCCTCTTCTAGGCTAATTCTCACATATTAATTTAGCCCATTTCTAATCATCTGTATAGCACTGCTAATTGTACTTACTGGGAAGATTCTAGCCTATGTCCATCCTGGGTCAGAGCTTCATTGTGTGTGCCCGGGAGAGGGGAGCATGGCATCTCTGCTCCAGAGAGCAGAGCTGTTGAGTCTGAGCTCACTTCTTCTTCCTCCCAGCATTCTGTTCTGTTTACTCCACCCACCTATGTTTTAACCTATGAGAGCCAAGCAGTTTCTTTATTATAATTAACCAATGACCTTCCTCCATCAGTCTCCCATTCCCAAGAACTAATGTTTGAGAGGAATCTCTTTTCTTGTTAATACCTCTTATTTGTAAACACTGCAGTTTTGTTTTATATAAGCAACATTTTAATGCACTAAGTATTCTTGAAGATGGCTATGATGGGGCTGGAGAGATGACTCAAGAGTTACAAACACTTCCTACTTCTGCCAGAGACCCAAATTCAGTTTGTAGTGTCAACATCAGGCAGTTTTACAACTGCCTGTAATTCCAGCTCTTGAGACCTGACACCCTTTTCTGACCTCTGGGAAATAACACACAAACACAGATGTACTCTCCACAGAAACACAAGCATCCAGACATAACATTAAAAATATTATGATGTTAAATAAGTATCAGAATAGAATTCTTTCTTCTTATAAACTATATTCTTCTTTGTAAAGGTAGTTCAGCTCATGTCTCAAGTGAAATATGTAGTTATTGTCATTTAAGAATTATGTTTTCCTAATTTTATATATGCATATGTTATATAATCATTATATATTATGTAATTATATAATTTCTAATTAATTTTCTATGTAAGTTTCAGAAATCTTAATCTGTACAAGACTTTTGCATTTCAGCTTTTTGGAAGGCTATAAATAAAAACGTTTTGTTTGTGTAATATCTGTATTAAGTTAATTGTCAAGTTAATTATAACCAGTAGCTAGGCATTTCACAGGGATTAATGACCAACAGGGAGGAGTAGATGGCTCAAGGTACAGCCAAGGGCCATTAACATCTGCTGGCCATTAATTCCCAGAGAATGCCCAGCTTTGAAGTCATTACTGCTATTATGAACTTTTGAAAAGGAAAAGAAATATAGGCATATGAATTTTTTTAAAAGTCAGTCCAATTTTAATTGATATGTACAAAGCATTCATGAAGAACTTAATTCTTGTACATTAGCCAATCACATTGCAGGTTTCATCTCTCCTGGTTCCATTTGGGTAATAATTAAGTAATAACAATTGTATGCCTGGCACTTCCTGGGGATTAATGAATGGCTGGGTGGAGTTAATTGCATAAAGTATAGTCTCAGGCCATTAACCTCAGTTGGTCACTAATCTCCAGGAATTCCTTTTAACCGGGGTAGTTTTGTGATAGGAAGAAAAATGTATTCAATTATTTTAGTATTATTTGAGCCATTTTTATCTTGCTACATAGACAATAATAGGAGAGATCAATGGAGTCTAGATGTTCATTTCAAAGTTAGCTCTATTAGACTGTAAACACTCAGTGAGTGGAGGCCATATCTATGAAACTTGCATATAATCTATTCAAAAAGGCATGTAGAGTATTAAAATAAACAGGAAAAACCAGTTTTCTTTATTTATCCATATAAATGTTGTATATGTATTTATGTGTCTTGTTGATTTTTACCTTTTTAAGTAAATAAGGTGTTTTGGTGGAGCATGATTAGCCAAGTTTGTAATTTACAAATGTATAAAGTGATTCATGATGGTCTTGAGCCAGTTTGGGTCAAATAAAGACAGACTGTCTAAAAATCAATTACACAAATAATATTTTTCCCTTGGACAAAATCTGCCGTTGTTATAATGTGGTTATGTGTATTTCTGCCCAACACGCATATAATCATTTGTTGCTCTTGTTTTCCAGAGTCTCCCTGTTGCAAACCAGGGTGGCCTCAAGTTCAGCAACCTTCTTTTCAAGTTTGTCTAGTGCTGTGGGTTCAAGATTATGCTACCACACATAGCTGGATGCATATATTTTAAATATTTTGTATATCAGCGTGGCAATTTCTCAGAAAATTAGGAAGCAACCTTCCTCAAGGCCCAGTAATAACACCTTTGGGTATATATCCAAAGGATGCTTAATAGTGCCACAAGGACATGTGCTCAACTATGTTCATAGCAGCTTTGTTGTCATAGCCAGAACCTGGAAACAACCTAAATGCCCCTCGACCAAGAATGAATAAGGAAAATGTGGTACATTTACATAATGGAGTACTACACAACAGAAAAAAATAATATCTTGAATTTTGCAGACAAATGAATGGAACTAGAAAACATCATTTTGAGTGAGGTAACCCAGACCCAGAAAGACAATTATCACTTGTACTTACTCATTTGTGGTTTTTTAATATAAAGTAAAGAAAACCAGCCCCAAAATCACAATCCCAGAGAACCTAGACAACAATGAGGCCCCTAAGAGAGAAATACATTGATCTAATCTAAATGGGAAGTAGGAAAAGACAAGATCTCCTGAATAAATTGGGAGCATGGGGACCTAGGGAGAGGGTTTAAGGGGAGGGGAGAGGCACGGAGGGAAGCAGAGAAAAATGTAGAGTTCAATAAAAATCAATAAAAATATAACAATTCTATACATGTACTCTAACCATGTATTTGTTATTATTGAGATTATAAGTTTGTTTATTAATTACCCAGGTTCCTAGACTTTAAGGCGATTGAATAATATAGTCTGAATGTATTTAATAACAGACATTCATAAAAATAGTTAACAGCAACAGAAATAAAAATTAACCAAAAGTTATAATATGTTATAAATGCTCAAAGTCTCATAATAATATTTGGAAGTAGCCCTTTCTGTTTCATTATTACAGTAATAATTAACCATATGAAAAATTCAGTATATATACCTATAGTTCATTGCATTATGATCACACTGTGCTTCATATAAAGCACAAGATTTTTTTTGTGCCAAAGACTTAGCTATTTGGTGCAGGAAATGGGTGTCAGGAACCTGAAAAAAGTGACGATTTTGAAATTTTCAAATTGGTCAAGTTATCCAAGGTTTTCTTCCTCCAGTTCTGATTTCTTTATCCTGTATCTGAGTTTCATAATTGGAATAAAATAGATCTGACCTGCAGTCACATTAACGGGATACAAGTATAATTAGGAGCTCCTCAATCACTAATCCTTATGATTTTTATGTAAAAATATTAGTATAATGTCATTTGACCTCAATTTTCCATCTACTTATAAATTTCTGTTTTAATGATTGTCAGTTTATTGTTTTTCTTTTAATATATTCAGATAAATAGAGATTCCACATGTGGTAAAAGGAGAAAAATCAATAAGATTAAAATTAATCTCTTTTTAGTGTTCAATCCATATATTTTATAGTCTAGTCTATTTCTTTTGAAACTGTTTTAAAATAGAATGTGGTGGCCTGCTTTGCATACCACAGGTCAGTTAAGATATAGTGTTTTTGAGGGGACACCTTTACCTGTCTCTGTTTCTTATTTTTTCTTTAAATATTGCAGTTTTTCAAAACTCACATTTGCTTTTCCAAGACAACTTTTAGACTGCACAAGCTTTACATCGTCTTTGCTCTCTGCTTCTGAATCTTCAGTCTATGCCTGTGGTGTCTCTGCTGGTGAGAGCATGTTGAAATTGGCTTATCATTTTTTAAAGTATCGCTGTGAGAATATGCTTGAAAATGTCTTTGTATGCACCATTTGTACCTCACAAAGAGTGTTTGTCCTTATGACAGGGACTGTATTCAGAAGCACTGTGTAATGAGACCAGGGTCAGAGTATTTATCCAATCCACGTTTTAAGTGATCTTTGGAATGTCAATAGTTGTGAATGCTCATATCGCTGGGGTGACAAGAGAAATAAAGCATTGTATCTAAGCTTGTAAGTTGGTGGAAATCATAGAAGCAAGGGATATGGCCGCTCAAGAGGATAGATTCTAAACAGAAAGAGTAAAATGACCATCTAGACTATAATTTCAGATGAAGAAAAATCTGTTAAATGAGTCAGGAGACAGTGTAGTCACTATCTACAAACCATTGCAAAAGGCGATCTTGAGAAATACTTTTCAAAGAAATTTAAGTGATTTATGGAATTTATTATTTACCAGTCTAGTCCTATTCCAAGCACTGTATTTTTCAGAGTTTTACTTATTCAGTCTTTAACAACTGTGAAAGGGATTCCTTTCCTTTATGGTATCAAAGAGAAAAACAACAAAATCCAGTTTATAAAATATGCTACATGTATAAGGTAGTATATGTACTTCTAAATGTTGAGGATTCTGAGTCTAGAAATTAGAGGGAATCTTTATTATTGATTTAAACACACACACACACACTTGTAATATGATATAATATGCTTTTATATAGTCTACCTATATACAGTGAATTCTAGAAATATTTCAAAGTTGAAAATAAACTGACATAGAAGCTTACATGGTCATGTTCTAAGGTTAACAATGCACTTTTGCCCCACCTATTGTTCACAATCATTCAGTTTATATTTTAGTTATAGAGAACACAGCTTCAGTTGGACAATAGAATACTTGATAACACTTCATTTAAAGGTTGACTTTCTTACCTAGAAGGGAACATGATAGTGTAAGAGTTCTTGAGAAACAGGGCCAGACAAATAGGTTTAGATAGGCCCAAAATGAATAGGGAGTTGAATATAATTCAAATTAGATATAATCAGTTTAAGGTTAGGTTTCTAATTTTGGTTTTATTTAACATAGGATGTTAAATAGTTCGATAAAAGGTTACAGTCAATTGCTGCAAAATAAAAAAATAAAAAAAAAACTTTTGGCCCTTTTTGTTTGTTTGTTTTACCATGAATGTGTAGGGGCCACATAAATTTTAAAGCTAATTGTTCAAGAAATATTTTAATCGTAATCTTGAACGCTGCTCAATATCACTATATTTGTAGAGCCTACTGGTACTTTTATATTTTACAACATGATCAAAAGTCCAAATCAAATTTATAGAATTTTTATCTGTATTACTCAAATTGTATAGAGTAAGTAATTTATTTTGAAGTTCCTCAAGATAACTTTTCAAACTGGATATTAGAAACCACTCTGTCAGAATAAACATATATAATTAACAAGAGACAGATATGAACTATCAGATGTAAGTTTCTGAGTGGAATACAGTGTTGAGGCACTAGACCGGCCACAAGAAAACCAAATACAATGAATAAGAGGAATGAGAATCAGGAGAGATGCTGTCTATTAGACAGACCTGTTTGTTGTTACATATTCAATAGTTCATTAGGTGTAAGCATTGTACTAGGAGCTGCAAATAATAGCAAGAATATAAATATACTTCAGGTTATGATAGAACATGGCATATAGACATATATGTGTATGTAAATGTATCATAGAGCTCTTACGAGAAAATGATTGGTTATGTCTTCTTTTAAGAGTCAAGTAAGGGAAATCCTCTTTTTTTTTAAGATAATTAAGAGTTAGGCATGGCTGGTGGGATGGCTCACTCTGTAGTGACACTTACTCCTGATTAGGAGCCCTCAGTTTGATTCCTAGGATGCACAAAGTATAAGGAAGAACTGACTCCCACAGTCTGTGCACCATATTACATAATGTAATGTATATATCCTTTAAAGAATTACATGGGGCTCATTATCCCAGATGGTGGTAAGAGATGAAACCATAAATAGTTAAAAGGGTTATGTAGCTAGTTATTTAAAATCTTGGAACATAAAGTTATTTGAAATGCCTTGGAAAGAAAATCAGGAAAATGAAGACCTTCCAGTGTTTGTCAGACAGTATAGTGAAGTCATGCATGCCTTTATAGTAATCATAAAGCTTAGTTTTAAGCGACAGAGGAAATTTTTTATTGTAGATAAACTAAATTTTTATTTGGGGGTATCTTAATTACTGTTCTATTCACGGTTTGTGAAGACAAACCATGACCAAGGCTACTTATAAAATAAAGCATTTAATTGGGAGTTTGCTTATAATTTGAGAGGGTTAGTCCATGATCGTCATGGTGGGAAGCATTGTGGTAGACATGTGTGCACTGGAATATATACAAGTCAGAAGACAGAGCTTTGAAGAAAGGGGAGGAATTCAAATTGTCACCATCCAGAAGTCAAGAATAGGGTGAAGTGTATGGTGTTACCAGTGAACTGAGCCTGCTACTGATGAATGAACTAAGGGCTGAAAATATTTCACTGAACTTGTAGTTTACTTGCTTGAGAAGATGGGTGGAGGTCACTTTTCACTTGGTTAAAATGAGCATCCATGCCCTCTGCTACTTAACTGTGAAGACGAGCCACTTCCTGGATCTCAATGTACAGAATAGTCAAGGAAACTGGAGAATTAGTGGAACAGTCATGATTTGGCACGCATTAATCTATGAGTCAGCTTTCTCATCAGAAAAGCAGAGATGATCGCAGTCACATCACAGTGGCTTTGTGCACTTGGTCAAGTTTGACCTTTATGTCCTGTTGGCACTTCCAGTGTAACGCTTCTTTGTGTAGTTAGAGAAATTGACGTTTACTATTGCTCTAGTTTCCTCCGTGCATTCTAATTTTCTTTAACATGTAATATGTGGTAAATTCACAACTGTTTCCTGTCCTTCACAATCTAGCTGCTAGGTTGCATGAAAGTTTGTCAGACTTCATTTTGCAATTCATGGAAAACTGAATAGTGGTTCAGAGGTTAAGAACATTTGGGGCAGACCGGGTTCCCTGCCCTGTGGGAAGTCCAAGGACCACCCACCTCCATCCAGGTCTAGTAAGGTGAGCATCCAAACTGCCTAGGCTCCCACAAAGCCAGTATGTGCAGTAAGATCAAAACCCAGTGCCATTGTTCTTGACTTCTCAGCAGTCCTCATTGTCCGCTATGTTCAGCGAGTCTGGTTTTATTCCATGCTTTTTCAGACCCAGGCCAGCTGGCCTTGGTGAGTTCCCGAAAGAACATCCCCATTGTCTCAGTGTGTGGGTGCACCCCTCGAGGTCCTGAGTTCCTTGCTCGTGCTCTTTCTCCTTCTGTTCCTGATTTGGACTGGTTTGCTCTTCAGGCTGATGAGAGAGGGGGAGTTGATTGGGGGAGGGGGTGGGATATGGGAGGCGGTGGCGGGGAAGAGACAGAAATCTTTAATAAATAAATAAATAAATAAATAAATAAATAAATAATAAAAAAAATAAAAAAGAACATTTGCTGCTCTTGCAGAGGACCTGGGTTTAGTTCCTAATACCCACATCAGCGGCTCATAACCATCTGTAAACAGTTTCAAAGGCTCTGACACCGCTGTCTGGTGTCTGTAGGCATCTTTGAGTATATAATTCACACATATACACTCAGGTACATATACACTCAGGTCACATAAACATAAGATTAAAAATTTTTTAAAGCAAGTGAATATCCTACGTGGTGAAAATAAGGTAAATATGAGTTTCTTCTTTTTGAAAGTCTTTCCCGGATCCCATTTCAATCATTGCTTTCCATTGCGCTCATCTATCCATGCAAAGTTTCCTCCTGCAGGAGAAAAGTCTGCCCAAGTGAATTGGCATTCTGATAAGGATTTTAAAGTGCTTTTCTATGAGATAAAACATAAAAGTTATTTTCATTTATTTATTCTAACCTTAAGGGAAATAGGAATGGAAGAAGATTTGGTATACAGAAACATTACAATATATAATTAGGACATGTTTTCTATTACTGAATTTCAGCTTTAAACAGAATGTTTAATGCTGTTATAATCCCCAGTTTCACTCTCCAATCAAAGCAAACCAAGTACTTCTGACATATTACTGTCGTTATCACTACAGAATCCGAATCACGAGTCATATCAGAATATCTAATTTCATAATTGCCTCAAGCCCCATGCTATTTAGAATGTGCTTATGAGAATTTTTTTTTTTGCAAACGTGAATGATAGTGAGACATTTAAAAGGGAAAAATTGTGGAAAGTAAAAATGATTCCCTCTTTCCACCACTATCTTGACGTCTGGTGTTTCAATAAAAAAAACATTTTTAATATAACTAGATTTTAAAAGCTAATTATAAGCTCACTATATTGTAGATCTTTCAAACTATAATATCAAAAGTTAAGTTAGCACAAAAATAAAAACAGAAAAGAAGGGCATTATTTTAAAGCAAAAAAGCTATACATTTATTTAAATCAGATTCCCAATCACCATGCAGCTATGAGCTTGTGAGTCAGAGGCCCAGTCTTTGCAGGCCAAATGCTCATGGCTTTTCTACCGTGATAGGGCACAGTTTTCTCCATGTAAACTGTGATCAATATTCCCATCCCTCAGATGTTTCTAATCATCTGTGTTGCAGACCCTCAAATATGCTAAGTTTGTTTACATTTTATCCCTAGTTTTCTTTTGTGTTTTCTCACCATCCCTTTAAAGTTTAAAGATGGACAAACAGTGAGATCACGGGAATCTATCTTGGATGATCTGCCAGCTCACTTATGTCCAGTGGCCTTCTGACTGTGTCCCGTGACTGCCTCCTGCTCCTTGCTTCTCTTCTACCCGCTCTTGTTTCTGTTCTTTCTTCCTGTTTAGTCCATTTTTAGAATTTAGTAGCATTCCAGTTTCTCTGTGCGGAAAGCATAGGCAGTGTGTTGACCTGACATAAGTTCATTCTTTCCGGGTATTTGTTTTCTGAATCGGGAATGGAGCAAGGATAGCAACCTCTGTTTAGTGTGATATATTGTAGAAATGGAAGGTAATGGAGTGAAGGGCTAACTTAGCTTCCCAAAGCCCTGGAGAGGGGACAGAGAGGGTCTCACATGGAAGGTGATTGGTCTTAGTTTTGGTTTCGCCAGTGTCCAACCATTGCCCAGTGAAAGCACATCCCAATCACCCACGTGTTTCTGAAGTGAAACTCTGTAGCAGTCAGCGTCAGCACTATTTGAAATTATTCTAAATGTCCAAATAACCATGCCTACATTTATAAGTAATTCCCTAATGGTTCTGTTAAGAAGCATGATATGTGTTATTGACTTAGGGTCACACTTGGTGTTCACCAGGCTCATTTGCTGCTTACCATCGTCAGATTTGGAAAGACAAGGCTCACAAGCCAATAACAATTGAAGTATCCCAGTGGTGCCTTACTGCTTAAGTGTTTTAGACATATTCTGTCTCACCCTGAAAACAGTAGAACAATATTTTTCAACTTGTCTTATTACTTCATGCCTGTGCCGGGATATGCAGTCATATTTCTGGGACTCCATCTTTAGGAAGATTGCTGTGCCTAGTTCTTGGTGCTGTGCTGTTGGAGCAATTTCCCAGGATTTGGGAAGGGAACAGTCCCTTACTGAACTTCACACAGGTGCCGGCTGCTTCCCATCTTGATTGTTCCTCATTTTTGCAAGGCCCATTGTGAGTTTACAGTTAAAGAGTGTGGGAATCAAAGGGCTCAGTTTACTATTGTCCCATACATATTAGAGGAACGGGATTTTACTTGTAGGCCAGGGATTTTCCCTTTTCTTCTATTTGGTATAGCCCAAAAAGAGCAGTTTCTTTTATACAGCATGAATGATTAGACTGTGATTAAAGAATAGTCCTCTTTTCTTGTATTTTCTGTATCACAGTTTATAATATATATGGTAGGACCTCTGTAAAAATAGTCTTTGATATTTAATAATGAACAATTTATACTTTTCTAAGATTTTTCATACTTTAGTTCATTAAAATATGCCTTCAAAAATTTATGTATGTGCATGTATTATGCAACTTACATGTCTGTATCTTCACCTATAACTAATATTTAAAATATATAATTTGTGATTTATAACTATAATGTATACACCTACCAGTATATACTATATTACAAGTGTGATATTTTGCATCTATAATTTCTAAATATATATGTATATTGCATGCTGAAATACAGTTTATTCACAATTAGCTGTAGTCTGAGAAGTGATCATGAAAATAACTTTATAGAATAGTTTGCTGCAAAATATGCATGTTAAAAGACTTAAAAATCTAGAGGGCAATTATGTTTGTGTTAATTCAAGGGCTGCTTCATGAGACTTGACTACAAACGTACATTCCTTCCAGCAAGAGGCTCACTGGTATAGTTGCTAACTGCCTAATCATAAGATTAGTAGTGTGAAGTCTTTCTGTTAGAAACCTTCCAAATACACTTAAAAAATAATCAAATATAGCAATAACCCACACAATTTCAAAATACTTAAGGCATAAGCCATAACTGTATAGTATGCTAGTGTTGCCAACAACACATATGGCTTGTTTGTTTACCTCTCTGCGGTCTTTCTGTACTATTGGCAGGAGCAGAAGCGCACCCCAATTGAATCCACAAGCAGTATTTACATGTGTACTTCATAACAAAAGTAGTTTTTAATGAGGCACTGTCTTCAATTGGTTGGAACACTATCAAGTGATTTTTAGTTCTTAATTCAAAATTTATGGGGAGTGTTGCTCTGCTAACTTTAAATGTTTCTGTTTTTCTTTAAATAATTCTCAGAGGATTAACCTTGAAGAAGATCCTAAGAAGGTGCTGTACCTTCTTCTGTTTATTTTCTCTTCCTGCTCTTTTCTGTGTTCTATTGACCTTCTTGAGGTTCATTCATGTGCTAAGATTTTTTAGACACCATCCTTCCCAGGGGAGGCATTTGTAGAGTAACTGTTAATAAGGACTCAGTTCACAGTAACAGAAGTCTTTGTTTTACATAGATATTTAATGAAGCAGCATTTTATTGAATAGATGAAACCTGATTTTTTTCTAAACCATTACATGTTACTTTAAATATTTTATTTTCTCTTGAGGATACCTACCTTAGTAAAACTTAATGCTTATAGGAGCATACTGTGAAAATATAATAGTGATTTTACTTAATTGAGGTCTCCTAATTTACATAAATGTATTTAGAAGTACATTTCCTTACTTGTAAGTGTGACAGGGAAAGGATAGAAGTATGATTCATAAAGGGACATCATTCTAATAACATAGAAGTCTATGAAGATCTTATGTGAGATTAGGACTTCGTATCAGAAAGCAACAATGATAAATGATCGTGTTATGATGATAGAGTCTTCTGTTTAAAATGCTTTCGGTTTCATCAGAAGTTTTGTGAATCACTTCTCTTTATTCCAGTTTGAAGTGCATGTTTTTTTCTGGTGGTAAGTCCTAAAGGAACATCACATGACTCTTCCAGTGTCAGTCGTCACTGTCATTGTAAAGTTCCATTGGAAGCACCCAGACAGAGGAAGGGTTTTAAGGTGACGGTGAGCAGGTACTCTTGTTCAGGGCCCGAGTGTATCAATGTATCACAATATCCACCATTATGCTAAGTGATCCTGGGTGGTTTGGGGAAAGAGTCAAGATTAGCGATAGTCCTTCTGATAAAACTGGTGACTCAGTACAGTTTGAAGCCTGTGGCACCACTAGAAAGGAAACAAGGTCTCCAAATTAACCCAGGGATGTAACACACAGAGCATCCTGCTTTGCTAGAAAAGACGTCTGCTGGCTTTAAGGGACTGGGAACACAGACAATTCAGAAAAACGTTTTCCTGGTGCTCATAGGAGTCAGAGTAAAGTCCTGACTGTGTGCTGTGTTTCTCCTCCCTCTACACCCCTCCACTTCTCCTCCTACGTCTTTACCTTCCTTTCACTTTTCCTCCCTGCTCTTTCCCTCTTCCATCTTGTCCCTTTCCCTTTCTTCCTCTTCCTGGCCTCTGTCTCATCCACCTGATTTTATATATGCTATGTTTTAGATACATTGGTTCTAAACACACTTATAGCTTCTTACTTATGTCATGTTTATTTATGACTTTTATTTGTTGTTACCCTGAACTTTCAGTGTGTCTCTTCAGATTCCTTCTCATTCTTCTTTTTGGTATTTTCCAGGCTCACATATCCAAGAGCGAGGGGGCCCAATTCCACTAATTCAGCTTTCCACATCACATCTGCGAATGGTCCTATATGGCTGTTATTCCACCTGCTTTGAGTGACTTAAGATAGATTACTGATAGCAAAGATGACTGATATGAGCTCTATTATAAATAATATGTTTTCAGTTATAAGTTTTCTTTTAATGAACGTAGGTAGTTAAATTAGACTTTCTGAACATATTACATATTCATTTGTGTTTGTGCTGGATTTTTTTTTCTGGACCATAACTTGTGCAGAATCATGAATCTGAATGAATGGAGCAAAAGTCAAGTGAGTTTGCTGACTTCTTGAATTCTCTATGGAAATTACTAGTCTTGTTTGACAGTTCCTAATGCTGATCCCTCATCAAAGACAAAATGAATGACACAGCCCAGTAGGATTATTCTTAAGATGTATGCTAAAAATAAGTGGGTAAACATCTGAGCCCTTGCCTGGTCCTTCCTTTTCATGCATTGCAAGGGAGATGCCAGAGAATCATTATCTCTTTCCTGTCCTCAGAACAGAGCCCACACATTGAAGACCTGGGTGACAAGCAATCTGGCCTATCCATATGACCATATTGTTTCCATCCCCTAATTAGCCTGGTCCTCACTGTGCTGATGAGGAAACAGATGCATGAAGCAGCAAATTACCTTCTCTTTGCCTCTGAACACTGAAAAAAGACACAGCATTTAATTGTCTCATTTGAACTTGGGCCATTCAAAAGCAATAAAGTGGAAATATTCACGAAGGGAACAGCACTTTTAAAAAACATGTTTTCTTTTCATTTGGAAGTCTCCATCGAATATTGAATCGAATTAATAAGTATTTTGGCAGCTTCAGTTGGAAATGATCATTTCTTATTATAAGACAGAGAGCCATTTGGATCATTAATTGACATATGAGTAAATTGAGATGAATGTAAAGTGTTTCTGCTCTCGAGGGTGTCCTGTGTGCTTACCTTCATGCCTGCTTCTCAGTCAAATCAATTGTCATGGCTCCCTTTGCATTCTTTATCTGATTGTTTTGGAGGTATAATTCTGCACAGCTATCAATGTGGCAGCAGGGGCAGGACAAAAACCAGGACCGGGCTGCCAATGAGAGCAATCCGACCCCTTGACAGACACAGACAATCCTTAGTTTGGATCTTGCATCCTTGTCAGAACTTTGCAACAATGTATTATTTTATTCACACCTTTGTGATTTCCAATACCTAAAAAAGGCCCTGAGTAGTTGTCGTCAACTAGGATTTTCTGGGCGCATACTACTTAGCATAAATTCCACTGACTGTTTCACCCAGATTATTTAATCTAATCTGTATATTTCTACCATGATGTTGCCACTGTTGCTATCTTTTTTGTGGTTGAGGTGTCTTTAGGTTCTTGCTACGTGCAGAAGCAAAAGTCTCTGTGCACACATGCACACATGTAAACAGATGTATGAAACGATAGTATCTGAAGCCCAGGGCATCTATTTGAGAAATTACCCTAAAACCTACAGTTGTGAGACTCACTGATTCATGTGAGGGTGTACATGAAAAAAGCAGTATTTATTCCACATAGTTGTAAGTCTGTTCACATCACTTCTTTTAGGCTATCAGATGCTCAACAGATAATTGAGTAAAGAACTCAAACAGAAGCCACACTGACACACACACACACAGACACACACAGACACACACACACACAGACACACAAACACACACACAGACACACACACACAGAGAGACACTCAAACACACACACAATCTGTGAAATATGCATTACACATCTCTGGCAAGACCAAAGATACTTGTGGTCACATGACATATAACATAAAGTCCCACAAATTAAAATGCAGGCCGAAGAGATGGAGACTGCTTTAACAGCAGGGTATGTAGATTCACAAGCTCTTAGATTTCCTGTGCCAAGGGTTCTCAGAATAACTACTATACCAGGGCCAGTGAGATGACTTAATGGATAAAGGGTCCATGTTGAAAGGCTTGATGGTTTGAGTTTGGGATATGAGACCCACATGATGGAAAGAGAATTGACTTTCAGAATTTCTCCTGAGACTTTCCCACACTATGGTATTCCTCCAGTTAATTAAATACAATACAATACATTTTAAAACTTTTGTTAACTATTAATTCAGTAGCATTTTCTGAGATATCTGCTATTTTCCAAGTCTAATGGTCATATAAGGTTAAACTCAAAACTTTCAATGTACAGAGTGACAAATAACTTCATTAATATTGTCTGAGATTCAATTATAAATAGAGCTAGGTAGTAAGTGGGAAACATACAATGACGTGTAATGAAAGACATTAGAGGTGTGTAGGGGGTGAGGAAAGGAAGTCATATTTGCTCTGTAGCTGTAAAGAAAAACTAATTGTGCTGGGTAAAGCATCTGATTTGAATTCTGAACATTCCTCTGATATTATCAGGGAGGATGGGGCAGAGAAGGGGAGGAGCCAACTTTAAAGAATGGGGCAGCGAAGAAAATTGTTGGGCAGAATGAGGGTTGAGAGGGACTTATGGAGATTTAAATCACTCAAATCTGTTCTGAATGTCAAGGTGATAAAAAGTCAGTGACATTTTCATTTGATTAAAAATTAAACTTGGATTTATTTTGTTCTATACAAACTAACTCATTAGGCCCATGGCATTTCACCTGCCTTTATATTTTCTGTATATCACTAGTTGTGAAATAATTCCTAATATTCCCACTTTAGTATGCTCAAATACTGTGAGATATGTAAATAGGTGATTATAATACATTGTTATTTAAATAATAGTTATTTAAAGTGTATTTTTATGAACATGCATGACATAGCTTATTTATGCAGAGATGGTTGATTGGCATAGTGACGTGATTGGTGTTTAAGGATTTAAGCAATTAATAGAGCATTTTTGGTGGTGAGAAATGAGAAGATAGAAAACTCAGTGATTTCCTCGCTTATTAAACGTTCTTGAAGAAAGAAAAAGGTAATGGGAGCTGGGGTATAAAACAATTAAGTCCAGAGTAATACAATGTCGATATAATATTCATATATTAATAAACTATTGTTTCATATAAATGAATTATCAAAATGTATAATTTCAATATAAATATACAACAGAAGAATTAAAGTTTTGGATGCTTGGTGTTCTGCGTTACTATATGGAGAATCAAGAAGAAACTGAATATGTGGATGGTGCAAGAAAAACAAGAGTTAAGAAGATTCCCATCCTTTCTATTTGAGTGATTACAAGGACCTTGCAACCAATAAAACAAGTACTACTAGAAAGAATGGCTGTGAGTTGATGCTTTGACAGAATTTAGGATATTTATACAACAATCCTATAAGGAGTTTCCACCAGCAGTGGATTGATGATAACAACTCTGTGAGCCAGGGAGATGGTTCATTAAGAAAAGGAACTTGCTGTATAAGCCAGGCAATCACTGGGACTCATGCAATGTGGAAGGCGAGAACTTACACTACCCTTGAAGTGAAACTTGACTTTGTTGGGAGAGAAAAGGGGAAGGCAAAGCTTTGTGGGTGTTAAAATGCTGATAGAAGAGTTTATCAAAGAAATAGAGGAACAAGGCATGATCAGAAAAGTTCAGTCATGGGAATCTTCCTTAGAGAGCATGTTTCTTCAAAGTGTGTGGTCCCGAGTCCCCAAACAAGTGGCCCTGACACAGGTTATTCCTTTAGTAGTCAGGAACTGCTAATGCCCGTGAGGCCATGACTACTGGATCATCAGCTGTAGTTCTGAAGCAGTGCATGCAGCTGGAACAATATAAGACTAGCATAAACATATCAGTAACTCGTGGCATAGCTATTGCCCTCTCCAAAGTACCTTAGCGGTAGTATATAATAATTACCTCTTTTGTCCACTTTGCTTCGTTTTGCTACTATCATTCTGCTTTCGAGTTTACTTGCTTCTCTCTAATGAAAATTAAGTATATATAATTTCATCAGAATAATTTAAAAAATTTATAATTCTTAAACTCTCTTATATATACTTTTACTCAAAAGTAATTTTAAAGATTTTTATGAATCACTTTTAATAGCAGCTTTACAGTGCTAGTCAAGAATTTCTCTTTTTATAAAAAAAATCAGGCTTATTGTAAATGGTTTAACCCATATGAGCAAGTCTCATTACACATATTGGTTTTCATGATAGTGCTAACCCTGCATGCATTTTAATGGATTCGTATTTTCAATTAATTTAAAGATACCATAGATATATTTAGTTTTTGGATTTCAACCTGGGGCCCCTCACTTACAGACAAGGGCTCTACTGTAGCACATTTGTGGCTTTGTCAAGACTTGCTCTTGTGATCTCAGCTTCCTGGGTAATGGTCATTACAGGCATGTTCTACAAGGTCAGGTTTACTATGAATCCTTACAGGCAAGTTCTCAGACATGCTGAGCAAACAAATGCTACATACATGAAAATTACATTTTGAGTAAACTATAGATTCTGTTTTTAAAATTACTGTATTTAATTTTTGTGTAAGATGTCTAACCATATTATGAAGGCGTGTACTATTTAAGTTTCAAATGAAGGGCTTACATATTTATGTCCTCCAACACAATTTCCTCATTTGAATACATTCAGGATCGTTTCTTCTACTTTTAAAATACAAAACATGGGTAACCATTGTCTGTGTCCCTCCTGTTGAGGACAGGATATTAGAACTTGTTAGTAATTCCACAACAAGGCAATAGCTTTATTTTCAATTTATGAAATATGAAATAATTATGTAGATTTACCAATGAACACTGATCCCATTACCTCATACATGGTGATTAAATATTGTCTATTATTAGAAACATTTGATGAAATGATTTAAAAACCTAAAAATCTTTGTTTGCTTTCTGAATTTGATTAGCACATTTTTCTGGAATCATTGCCCAGAAATCATGATGTAAAACAAATTTTCACTCTGTCAGAACGCATTTTGGGATCTATTATGAACTGCTGCCAGAGTCTGGAAATGGTGAGGAGTTAAACCTGTTTTTATGCTAGTACTGAGAGACCCTGCAAGCACCACATCCGTCATTGTGGTTTCCCATTGCAGTGATTGCTGGTGTAGGCAGTGCAACAATTCACTTATCCCAAGCCTGCCAGAAAGATGAAATAATTTTAACAACAGAAAAATAATTACCATCTTCAACAATTTATTGGCCGTGTTGACGTTTAATGACAAGCCGGTGTTTTCTGAATTGTAGTCCTCTGCATTTTCCACCTATAGTTTCATATGACAGTATGTATATTTGTGCGCTAATCTTTAATTATTGAGAACTTTCAATTCCTTCATAATTAATACCATTTCTTTCATAAAAACTAAGCATTCAAAGTCATCAAGGATGTAACAATATTTATCAACAAATTATTTGAGAGATAGTAATTATTTAATAAAAGTTAAGTTTATTGACTAACTTTTAATAAAATAATATAATACAATATGTAAAGTTACTACTTATGCTCACTTTGTCTCTTGTTCAGTAATATTCAAAGTGTGCGCTCTAGGCACATGCCAGTGTTCCATGACTAGAAACGAGAATTGAGTAGAACCAGTTAGGAATGCTATATCAGTTTTATATTATATCTATAAAGTGACACTCTGAAAGAATCACTGACCGCCTATTCTTTCAGTATATGGGGTTCAGAAGGAAGAGCGCAGCTGTCTAAACCATCGGTGTCTCAGCATTTGTCTTTCTTGAAATTCATTAACATGAAATGATATTTTTGGCATGTTACTCAAGATTTCTCAAATCAAATATTTAGTAATTTTATTTTCTATTTGTTAATAAGTGGTGTGAGAACTTGTAAGTGGTGAACCCTTCCCTTTCCCCAGAGATTAGAATCTTGTAGAGCTGGAGTTAAATGAAAATGAAAAACCACTTTTATCGGCACCACCTGGGTAGTTACTTATATTTTCTGTGGTCAAACGCATGAAGAGATCGCTCAGTTTACATCATAGTACCTGGGAAGAGGGAGGAAGGGGCAAGGAGAGAAGAGGAGAGGAGCACAGAGAGGGGGCATGAAGCAGGCATGGAGAAACAAGATGAAGATCTTTTTCTGATGTGATATTGTAACCACGTATTATTTTTTTTTTTTTACTCAGAGTGTCTCATTTGCTGATTTCTTTGTTTTAATTTATTTTATTTTTTAAGAAAAGAAAATGAACTATCTTTTTAAATTTTACATACCAATCCCAGTTCTCACTCCTTCCCCTCCTTCCATTCTCCTCATCTTATCACCACCCCACCCCCCACCCACTCCTTAGAGAGGGTAAGGCACATTGTTTGGGGGAATATTCAAGACCCTCCCTACTATGTCTAGGCTGAGCAAGTCATCCAACCAAAAATAATGGGTTCCCAAAAAGCCAGTACAAGCAGTAGGGATAAATCCTGGTGTCACTTCAGTGGCTCCTCAGTTTGCCTCAGCAAACAACTGTGACACACATTCAGAGAGACCAGTTTGGTCCGATGCTGGTTCCTATGCTGTCCGGCTGGAGTTGGTGAGCTCCCATGAACTCAGGTAAAATGTTTCAGTGGGTGTACCCATCACGGACTTGACCTCTTCGCTCATATTCTCGCTTCTCCCACTCTTCAGCTGGATTTTGGGAACTGAGCCCAGTGCTCCACCGTGGTTCTTTTAGTTGCTGAATGAAGGGTCTATGGTGACATTTAAGATAGTCATCAATCTGACTACAGGGTAAGGCCAGCTTGGGCACCCTCTCCTCTATTGCTTAGGGTCTTAGCTGGGGTCATCCTTGTGGATTCCTGGGAATTTCTTGCTAGCTCCATAATGGCTCCCTCAATCAAAGTATCTCTTTCCTTGCTCTCATCTCTGTCCTTCCTCCATCTCGGCTATCCCATTCCCTCAAGTTTTCTTCCCCCTCCCCTTCTTTCCTCATCTCCCCTTTTGCTCTCCCTTTATATACACATATGCCATTTGCTAGATTGTAGGCAATGTTACACAATTTCATAATAATAAAAAAATCATGCTTTTTTAAAAGAGATAATCCAGTATTAGATACACTCCAAACCCATCACTCTTTCTGCGTGTTTAACTTCATTTTTCTTTAGAGTTGAGTAGAATTCTATTGTATAAACACACAAAATTTCACTATCTATTCTTTTGTTGATGGGAAACTAGGTTGGCTCCAAATTCTTTGCTATAGTGTTTGAGGCAGAAATGCACACGGCGGAGCAACTAAGATCATTAATAACCTTTTAACCTATTTTGTTCAACTTAGTTTACCTACTTTCTTCACCTTCGTTTCATTATTAAGCTGCCAAAGAGCAAGGGTATTCGTGTGGTTCAATGATAAATAAATCATAAGGAAAAGCCTGTCATTACTCTGTTTTCCTGGTCATCTATTTATGCTACTCACTATATGTGAGTCTTGTTCTCAGAGTTCCACTTCATTACACAGACCCATCACTGACATCTTCTAGCCCGGTATCCTCTAGTCCCTGCAGTCCAGACGGTAAGGAACTCTGTGCCTTTTAATTCTAACTTGAACAACTTCATTGAGCATCTGTGATGACCCCAGGACTCATTGCTGATAGAACATGACAGGCAGACCTCAGTTCCAGTAGTGAGCCACCTTCTCTTGAACCATATTTGTAGATTAAGCTGAAAACTTTTTCCAGTGGGGTAATTGCTGTTGTAACCAGAAGTCACTTCTTAAATTGATGGCAGGACTGTTCATGGATGAAGCAATGAGTTTGGTACTCTCCATTAACTTGGTGTGTCACAAAAACTTATCTACTCTATTTTTGGAACAGAAAAATGGCTAAAATCTGGTTGTACCTTGATCTAGTCAAAGTAACAGCAAACAATGAAATAGTAGATGAGGCCTCTATAACCAGGTGTGTAATATACTGGGAGATGCATAGTAACTATAACTTAAAAACACACTTACAAAATTATTTGATATTGAAGACTAAATTTGTAATAGAATTTGTAAGAACTGAATATGTGTTAATGTTCTGAAAAATTTGGAAAACTGGTTTAAATAATATTCATATACTACTTGTAAGCAGAGCTAAAGAAAACTGGTATTATATTTGGAAACATATCAAAGGGAATATATTGTAAAAGGTAAATAGCATTTATATGCCAATAGCCAAGAAACTGATCCACTAGATAGTTGAGAAGCTGAAAGAACAGAAAAAGTTTAAACATGAACTATCAGACTGACTTAGGGGACACCAAGAAGCTGCAGGTTTGTGCTCATGTACAAAGCAATGCATTAGTCTCAGTTTTTAAGTAATACTTTCTTATAAAAGGAACACTCAAAGATATAGTATCACTAGTATCATATGGAAAGTTGTAAGAATTTTACCTTTGCAACCATTATCTGCAGAAAGCAGTAGCCAGGAACTGAGAGACACAGGCACTGCAAAGCACACTGCTGGACTCCAAAGCATACCTGTCTTTTTACAACTGCCACTTTTTAGATCTACAAGTGAGTCATATTATCCTAAAGTCGCAGTTTTATTCATAGTGGTGGTATTATACTTGTAGTACAGAATGTCATTGGGATAAACATATACCAGAAAGCAAGTTTACAGTACTATGGAAATGGATCTCCATTTCATTTTGTTTAAAGTGCTCCTCTGACACCACATTTTTAAAGGAGGCATTTGCAGTCGGAAATACATAGCACTTTCATCTGCGGAGAAAATACTGATATTCTCTCAGACTCTAGACTTTTAAAATCAGAAGATGAGCTCCCTAGTCTTCTGAATTTCTTCTCCCTCTCCCTTTGCTCCTTCCTTTCTTCTTCTTATTTTCTTTTAGAGATAGTCTTGCTGTTTAGCCTTGTTGTTCCCAAACTCATTTTGTAGAACAGGCTGACCTCAAATTCCTGGCTGTACTTCTGCCTTGGACTCTGGTATATTTGGCTTGCAGTCATTAGACACAGTGCATGGCTTGAGTACTCAGTTTCTATAGTTGAGCAGTGTAATACAGCTAACATTTCGAGAGTACTTATTTATTCTTGATATCAAATGTATTTCTCTCAACTAGATAAAACATTTTGGGACCTCTTAGGGTGATTTAGATACTTTCAGCAAGCATATAAACTGCTGTTTTTAGGCATTACGGCTAATTTCATTTAAATTTTGAAATCTATTTTCATATTGTTCAGATATAAACCAGGCTTATTTTTATTAAACTGATATGGAGTTTTGCATACAAGAAAAAAAGGTAAGAAACTACATTTCCAAACAGGCTAGGATTTGCAATCTATGAAGAGAAGTGAGGTGATCAAGAGTGTGACCGAGTGTTTGAGACAAATAGCCAAGGAGTGAAAAATAGATGCTATTCAGAACCAAAAACCAAAAACAAAATAAAAAATTAAACAAAAGCAAAACAAAACAAAAACAAGCCAAAACAAGCAAGCAAGCATGCAAACAAACAAACAAAAACAAAGTTAAAAAGTAAAAAACAGAACATGGAGATCTTCACTGGCTCAAATGTTTGCTTGACACATAGGGCTAGAATCCAGACAACTGACTTTGACTTTGGCTTCATCTTTATCTTCTAAGTGCTTCAGGGTTGCTGAGTAATTGACTGACTAAGTTGTACAGGTTTTTCTTTTTCTAACAAAATGATGATGTGTAGTACAAACACATTTTCTGAGGACACTATACATTTCAAAGAGTATAAAAATATAGATAATTTTTATCTCATTATTTTTGCTCCCTCATAAATGCAGCAAACAGATGTTCTGTAGCAATTGCTGTTTCTTTACTCCAAAGCATTTGCTTTTTTCCAGAAAATTTGAAATAAAAACAATGAAACCACCAAGACTTACCCTTGTCAATTTTGGTTAAGATCTGACTTTTCATCTCCTTTTTGAGATTAGAATGTTATTGTGATAAAAAAGAGTTTAATATTATATTCTACATTTCAATGTGTGTGTGTGTGTGTGTGTGTGTGTGTGTGTGCACATCTGTGTAGTCTAGAGATTGATGTTCTCATCCTTATCGCATTACTTCCATCTTGGTTTTTTTGAGACAGTCTCCTGCTGACCCTGATTGAACTAGCATGCTAACGTGACCTGCTAGTCTCTGCACTCCAGAGAGTGACAAACAGGCATTGTCAATGCTGGGGATCCAGACTTCATGCTTGTTTGGAAGACCCTTTACAAACCCTGCCCATCCCCAGTCATAGGGAAATAGTGTTCACTTCACCATTCTACTTTTAAAATGAATAATAATCCCCAGAATCCATAAATTCTGAATAGCTGAGAAATATGCCTTCTTTCCTTTGCTCATTTTCAACACTGTAATCCTATCTATTTGGTGTTTGTATTGCATGTATGGCATTTAAAATTGCAGCAGCAGACTGCGGAGAACTAGACAGCAGTGCAGCAAGACCGTCACTATGCCTTTACTCTAGTAACCACTTTTCTGATTCGGTTTATATTAGTCTACACACTCTCAGATTTTTTTCAAATTAGAGCTTACTCTCCTCTCCACCACGCCCTCTTCCTCTTCTTTCTCCTTCCCTCCCTTCTCATCCCCTCCACCTGTCCCTACCCTCTTCTCTCCATCTTTCCACTTTGTTTTGTTTTGTTTGAGGCAGGGTTTCTCTACGTAGCTTTGGAGCCTGTCCTGGTATTCTCTCTGTAGACTAGGGTGACCTTGTACTCACGGAGATCGGCCTGCTTCAGCCTCCCAAGTGCTGAGATTGAAGGCATGTGCCACCATTGCCCAGCCATCATTCCACTTTCTGTCTTGCTATGAAACCTGGGATGTCTGATCCACATCTATACTACCATGTCTGTCTGGCCATGTTTCCCTGGTTTAATATATTAGTGAACTTTATACTTATTAATAATATAAATAAATGTTTTTGGATATTATGTGTAATGATAATAATTACAATATTATGTGTAAGACATGGATGTTGTTTACATAAGGTCCTTTATTGACCCTGTCTTGCTTTTGTAAAAATAACCATTTTAGCTCTGTAATAAAAATTATTTGGTGTGTATTTGCTCTAAACTTTATTCTAGAAAAGCTGACATAGTTATTTAAAACATGTATTTACTTCTAATTGCATTAGATTGAATTATTATGTGACATCATGAATTGGTGTTTAAGAATACGAACTTTACAATTAATCTTTTAAATATGAACAGAAATAATGAATTGTCAGAGAGGCTATTTCATACTCACACGCTGAAATGTTACAGCATCCATCTTAGAATTGCTAAGATATAATTACATAATTTCCCCCTTTCCTTTTCTTTCCTTACTTCTCCCATGCTTTTTAAAGTTTTTATTTATTTATTTATTTATTTATTTATTTATTTATTTATTTATTAAAGATTTCTGCCTCCTCCCCGCCACCACCTCCCATTTCCCTCCCCCTCCCCCATCATGTCCCCCTCCCTAGAGGGAAATTCACTTTCAGATTCCCTGACATGGAAATATAGTAAGACACTCAAGGAGAAAGAATCCAGCTAAGTGGACCAAGGAACTGTTGAAAACCTTCAAAAAGGGCTTTCAATTTCATCCGCATTTCCCGACAATCTCCCTAACTCAGCCAGTTGAAATGCAGATGACTACGCTGATCCCAGTGTCTGATAGACTCTTCATGAGAAAGTCCAAGAGCCCAGCTCAAAGGCAAATGCCAGTTTCTCTCCCCCTTTTTTCTTCAAAGACATGACCTCACTCCCCTAAACTCTTACCTACTTGAGTTTGGCCTCCAACTGAAATCCTCCTACTTCAGCCTCTTGTGTGCTGGATTCATAGGAAGAGAACCATTCTGTCTGGCTAATGTCAAGTTTGCTTTTTAATTATGGAAAAAGAATTGGAAGCTTAAGCTTCTTTGAATAGTATAGTCAACTGAAAGAAAAAATAGGGAAATGTCAAAATATAACCCTCAAATTTAGGATTGTTTTACATTTAGAGACTTAGTTCAATCTTTCTAAATGTTATTCCTATGAAGTAAACATTTCAAAAAAAGTAAAATTTAAAAATATTTTTATTATTATTTAAAAAAAAGAATTGCTAAGATAAATTTGCTGTTACCTGATTGTATCTATTTTATGGGACATCACGAATAAAAGCAAATCCAATCGTTTCCTAAATGATCATTGCAATGAACCTTCCTGGAAAATTTTTGCTCCTCATTCACAAGAAAATAAAGAAGATAGGTCTGAGTCTACTGAAGATATATTTTCATGCATTCTGTGTTGAAGACCGAGCAAAGGAAAAATTGCATATTCCTTAGTCATTCTGCTTTTTTCAAACACATACCCATATTTTGTAGAAATTCTGCTTCAAAGTATAACATAAGAATGGAAAAAAAGTTTACGAAAATGTTCTTGATTTCAATGTAATCATTAAACCTTTTCACCATTTCTGGTTAAAGTGACTGGATTTCAGAAGAATAAGGAGTATCAATACCTAGAGAGTTCTCGGGATTTCTAATACCCTCTCACACAAAACTAATCCCTGTTCAGTTCTTCCAAAAGGGTGCACGGAGGAGGCGTTTTGCATTCCACCTGCAGCAGGGCTGGTTGTTGACGGACAAGTGTTGTGTACAGAGAGCGTGACTGGGTTGGGGCCTGTGGGAAATGGCTGCATCTCAGGAAAGGGCTGCATGCCAATTACCCTTCCCCTTTATTTCTCTGTTTAATATTTAGACAAGGTGATTAAGCCCAAAATTTAAATTTCTCACCGTTTTTGCATGTATCATAAATGGGATGGTAATTCTGCATTATGAAACACAGGGCAATTAATCACCTTTTGAACTGAGTCATGCAGCTAATTGAATGAAACCATCTAGGGACACACACAAAATAATTAGTTTGTGCCTCTTAGGCTGTTGGTATCAGGGAATTTATTATAGAATGTCATTTTTCCGCCTGTGAGAACATTAATGCAGCATAATATTTTCATTCTTTTGGCTTTTCTTTCTTAATGCGCGAGTCCATTTGTGTATAAAGTTTAACACCCAACTATAATTTGAAAATTCTCTAGAAGATAAAATAAATTTACCATTCATAATTTACCAGATGAGCAACTTTATTATAAGATTAGTGTATGGCCCACATACATTTGTGTGTAGGTGTGTGTCTGTGTGTGTATACACAACATTTTTAAATATTTTTATTATCTGGGGAAGCTGACCTGTGCAGGAAAGCATGGCATTTGTAGCTGCAAACAGTTTGTTTGCCCACCTGGCACAGTTTGAATGCACCCGATGAGTCAGGGCTCCTTTTCTTTGAGAAGCTGGCAAAGTGGGGAGGAGTTTGGAGACAAGAAACAATGATTAGAATATAGTCTATAAACAAAAATATTTTCTTTTAAAAGTTACATTTCTTCTTCATTTTATTAAACATAGATACTTTTTTCATACAATATAATCTGAATATATTTTTCTCTTCCTCTCATCCACCGATCCTCCTTGCCCCCTCTCCCAACTGAATCCACTCTCTTTCTGTCCATCAGTAGAAAAGAACAGGCTTCTAAGACACAACAAAACATAACAAAATAAATATAAAAAGATCAAATAAAAACCATCATATGTATATAGGACAACCCAAGCCAACAGAAAGACAAAGAACCCTAGGTGAGGCAGAAGAATCTGGGATCCACTCGTTTACACATCCAGGGATCTCATAAAGTGAAGAGTAAAAGGATGCTAGCAGTTCATGTGCTTGCTGCCTCAGTCTCTATGAGTGCATAAGAGCTCTGCTTAGTTGTTTTTAGGGCTTCACTCTCCTGGTGTCCACCAACCATGCCACCCCCCCACTCTTTCTGCCTCCTAGGGTGGGGGTTTCCTGAGCTCTGAGGGGGAGGGATTTGAAAGAGTCATAAACAAAATAGTTTCAATAGAAAGAAGCTTTTCTTCCTCTCCTGGTCTCCTACTCTTTTAGCTGGGAAGCTTTGCATCTTAGTTTTCATCATCCCTCATATATGCCTCCATGTTTCCATGCCCTGCTTTTCAGGTGCCGTTCTCCCTCTAAATCCCACCATCTTTATTTATTTATTTATTTGGCACACTCATCATTTTCTATCTGGAACTACCACCATAGTCTATCCTGTACATACCGTTCCATCCAACCTCTTTATTAAACTTAGAAACATATTTTATTTTTGGTTCGTGTTTTGCCTATGTGTGTACCACCACAAGAGGTGGCCACAGAGGTCAGGGATAGTGTTGGATCCTCTGGAGTCGCCTGCTGTGAGTCAGCCTATGGATTGAATGCTATGAATCAATCCCTTAGCCTCTGAAAGAGCAGCCAGTGATGTTAACTACTAACCCATCTGCGTATTCAACTTACACTTCCTGACTGTTTTTTTTTTTTCATATACAGATCTGATCATGTGAATCTTTCAATAAAAAAAGTTTCAGTTCCTTGACATTTGAGTGCAGATAAGTGGATGGACGTGGGCTCCATGGTCCTTCACAGGTCTTCATTCTGCATTCATTCTGTATACTTTTGGGTGTGCATTAAAACTGTGACTGCTAGCGGGGTTCGTGCTGTCTTACCGAATGCATCCGCTGTGAGTTGATGAGGGTTAGGTTTACTCTCTTCCTGTTTGTAACCCCAGGTTCCAAAGCCTAGGGATCACTTTTTACGTTCATAAACATTTCAACTTTCACATGTAAGAGAGAATGGTGGCATTTTTTCTATTCTATATTTGGGTTATTTTAACTAATACAAAGTCCATATTATATTAATTAAGACAATTAATTAAACTCCATCTTAATGATGAAGATAACATTTACCTATTTGGCTCCATTAATATCCCATTATTTATGAGTGCCAAAATTTGTTTTATCTATTAATTATTTTATGGCCACTAAAATCCTTGGTTGTATATTAATTTCTTTGACATGACGAGTTCTTTTCTCTGGGAAAATATATCTATTTTTTTCAGGGGTGGGGCTGCTTAATTGTATGGTATATTTGTTTTTAGGTTTTAAAGAGCCTCACCTTATTTCTCTGTGTTAGCTAAATAAACTCTGCCAATTTTGTTCATTTTGCTCTAAATATCACCATGTTGAATTACATCTCACCTTTCTGTTTGAATACTGGTCTTTGTTGCTGCTCACAAGATGTATCATTACACTTAGGTGTCTTAGGTAAGGATGTACCATGTCACCTTTCTATTTGAATACTGTTCTTTGTTATTGCTCACAAGATGTGTCTGACAGGTCTCTACAGTGATCACAAAACCCCACCAAGTAGGAATTTCTTACCATTAGCTTTCCCAATTTCTTTTTTTTTGATTCTAAATAACCATTCCTTATTTATTCTCATATATATAAGAATTTTTTCTTATATATATAGAAAAATTTTCCACCTCCTACCCGCCTCCCATTTCCCTCCCCCTCTCCCCCTCTCCCCAATCTTTTCTCCTCTCCCCTCCTCCCTCTCTTCTCCCCCTCCCTCTCCAAAGAGCAGTCACAGTTCCCTGCCCTGTGGGAAGTCCAAGGTCCTCCCCCTCCATCCAGGTCTAGGAAGGTGAGCATCCAAACAGGCTAGGCTCCCACACAACCAGTACATGCATTAGGATCAAAACCCAGTGCCATTGTCCTTGACTTCTCATCAGCCCTCATTGTCCGCCATGTTCAGAGAGTCCAGTTTTATCCCTTGCTTTTTCATTCCCAGTCCGGCTGGCTTTGGTGAGGTCCCAATAGATCGGCTGCTCTGTCTCAGTGGGTGGGTGCACCCCTCGCGGTCCTGACTTCCTTGCTCATGTTCTCCCTCCTTCTGCTCCTCATTTGGACCTTGGGATCTCAGTCCGGTGCTCCAATATGGGTCTCTGTCTCTATCTCCATCCATCGCCTGATGAAGTTTTTTACGGTGATATGCAAGATATTCATCAGTATGGTTATAGGATAGGGCCATTTCAGGTTCCTTCTCCTCAGCTGCCAAGGAACTAGCTGGTGACATCTCCCTGGACACCTGGGAGCCCCTCTAGAGTCAAGTCTCTTGCCAACCCTAAGATTTCTCCCTTAATTAAGATGTATACCTCCCTGCTCCCATATCCACCCTTCCTTTATCCCAACCATCCCATTCCCCCACACTCTCCCCATCCTCCTCCCCTTCTCACTTTTCTTTTTACTTATCTTTCTCCATTTTCATAATCATCTTCCCAATGTTTCTGCTCTATTTTTATGTGTCTCAGCAACCATCACTATACATGATACATAGTAGGTACCTAGTAATACGTTTTGTTATTATTAAGTGTTAGGTTCTTTATATGTGGACCAGCAGAGTACTGTTTGGGCATTTTTTACCCGAGTTGTATTCTCAGCACTGTATGAACTGCCTGTTTCAGCACATACCTCTAACCTAAGCACTAGAGCAGCAGAGGCTGAAGGATTAGAAGTCCGAGGACGCCCTAACTAACACTAGAAGTTCCAGGCCAGCCAGGACTGCATAGGTGAAGAAAGGAAGAACAATGTCTGCTAGATTCCATTATTTTGCGATTTAAAACAGAAGATAGTTTGTTAGCTTGATAGTACATTCTGTATAAAAAATTACATTACTGTTAAACTTGAGTGATAAAATACTACAATAATATTGTTGAAATGTTTTGAGAGAAAGTGAATATTGTTAGTTTCTTATTTCTAAAATTTAAGAAGGTATAATGTGCTTATAGTTTGAGTTGCTAATTAAAAATTTAATAAATTTAAAATAATTCTGTTTGAATTTTAAATATATATTTAGTTCTAATCTATATTCTTCAGTGAAAAACATACCCCAGTCATTTCAAAAAGTTCTAGCCAGCAAAGGGAATTCAAGGAGAAAATTGGGTGGTCTAAAAGCTGTTGAATGAATTTTAATGTGGTTATTAAAAATAAAGGATTTAGAAATAATTAAACCAAATTATGCTAATAAAATGTAAGGTGATGATTTAATGGCATTAATCCTGGGAATGGCATAAGACATTCAGTAAGAACACCATTAAAATGAAATAGAATCAGCCCTGCGTGGTACATGCTTGGGTTATCCCTTTCTGAAGGAGGCTCTGTATGTTAACTTGTCAGGGAAGACCAGGTACAGTCCAGAAAGATGGAGTTGCAGTTACCAAAAACACAATGTGGACAGTTACCATAGAAGGACTAAACCAACACATTCAGGTGAGAGAAAATGAGACACGATTGTGTACTGTGAATATAAAAATAAAATCTGAGAAATTTTCATTTGAAACCAATGAAAGAAGACTATAGACAGAAGAGGAAAAGAGCAACAGGCTACCTTCTTTCTCTTTAACCTAAGATGGTAAATATCCTCAGGGATGACTTCCACACATGTCTGAAATATTTAACTTATTATGAGTCATTAGAAGTTGCTAGAATGTTTTGATGCATCCTTCCTATTTCCCCACCCTGAGTGGGCATACTGGAGTTTATTATTTGTGTCCGTGATAGATCCACCGGAGTCCCTGTGAGCTGTGAATACAATGCAAAATGAAGAGGCCTTAGTTTGGAGCATGGATGTAATCAGAGCACAGCTTAAATATAATACAATGGGAAATATCGGAATGTTAGTATCAGGAGCCAAAGGGCTATTATTTATTGTATTTGCCCACTACAAAAAGTACAGCTGACAGTTTATTTTTGTTAACATGCTATGGAATCCACTCCTAGCAATTATTTTTTTAGGTCTGGATGGATATATATTTCCTCATATATTTTGAGAAATAATGAAATCTTCCTGTCTTTACAAGCTCTGAAAAACAACCAGATCTTAAACATGAAGGATGCTGTGCTTTTCATTATCTTAATGATGGGTTAGTTTTGCATTTAAAAAGCGTGTGGCAGAATATTTGTTTCTTAAACTTCATGATTAATCAACCCAAAGTTGCCTCTTTTTTAAAGAGAACGTAAGTAATGAGAGGAGTGCCATGGTATTTATAAACAGCCGACTCAGTCCTTCTCTACTTAAGAACAATCAGATGAGGGTGCAATTCAGGAACAATTCATCAGCGCACACTGATTTCTAGCCATTCTCCCTGTTCCTTCATCTCATATGCTATTTACCCCATCACCGTTAGTTCTCCGGAAATGTCTACATTTCCCTACAGCTGCCATGTCCTGACAACTCTGAAGCAGTCTGGATGTACTGATTTGTTTTCAATGGACCGTTTGTTGTCCTTCTTCACACAGCATCATCTTGGCCTAAGTACTTAGAAGATTTCTTTAGAAATCTTTACTTGATGTTACATTTTCTCTCATTACAAAATATTATAGATAAATGTCATATTGAATTTTAAAAATGCCCCAGAGAAAGGTAATTCTACACTCCACTTCATAAATCATTGTTTTCCACAGGATAATTCTATTTGTGCTTGTTTTACCTTGATTTTCCCCCTAGTTCTCATTCAAGGAATTTAAAACAACACAGAAAGGTGGCTTAGGGAAAAGCATTGATGTAGCAGAGAGCGGTTCTGGTACCCAGAGTGCTCCTCGGGTATCATGTGTGTTCATTACACATTTGGCAAACACATGAATGAAGAATTGTTATCGTTTCAACAGTTCACTGCTTCACACTAGCTTTTTTTCTTTCTTACATGACAGAATGGGAAATTTGCTCTTTACTGCTTTGTAATTTGGCTTTCTAAAATTGGCACATTACTTACCCACTTTTCTGTTAAAAAGAAAAAAAGAAACGTAAGTTCAAGTTTTATCTAAGGTATAGAATTGCCTTTCTCCGCTATGGTATCCCCTGTATTCTAGTTTGTTTTTCTCTCATCCTCTTTGGTAATGAGATTGGCAGTAAGTTAAAGGATAAGGTGTTATTTTTGCGGTGAAGAGATTTAAAAGGTCAAGATTGAATGTTCCAGTTTTTTTGTTCAGTTTTTCACATACTCAAGAATCATGTGTTCTTTTTTTTTTATTGAGAAAAGGAAAAAAAATCAAGTTTCCGCCTCCTCCCAGCCTCCCATTTCCCTCCCCCTCCTCCCACCCTTCTCCCCCTCCCTCTCCAGTCCAAAGAGGGCTGATGAGAAGCCAAGGACAATGGCACGGGGTTTTGATCCTACTTAATGTGCTGGCTTTGTGGGAGCCTAGCCAGTTTGGATGTTAACCTTCCTAGATATGGACGGAGGGGGGAGGACCTAGGACTTCCCACAGGGCAGAGAACCCTGACTGCTCTTTGGACTGGAGTCATGTGTTCTTGAGTATCATAGCGCACAATGTGGCACGGAAAAGTTTCATCATTGTCCAAAGTTCCACTCCATGTCACAGGTGTAGAGACTTGCCTTCTATTGAAGCCAAGAATATAGGAAAGATTATAAAGAAAAAATAAAAATTTATCAAAGTCTTCCATGCATAGGGATTATTCATGCAAATATATCAGTTAAGGAAGTAAGACTGGCATTTAGAGGGAAGACCAGAGCTTGAGATAAGTTGGGATTTTCTGTGATTTGGAAATGATCAGAACAGGAATGGTAGCACAGATCCACATAATTCATAAAATCACTGAAGGAGAACTGAATGATTGAAAGAACGCATGGTCAAAAGAGATGTTTGCCAAAGAACAACCCACTGAAACGTTTGTGAGGTTCATGGGAATAGGAATACATTATACTCACAAAGTTCCTGCTTCATACACAACAACGAAACACAGGATCAACAATGCCAGATATGGTGGTGTCTTCCACGAAGTTATGGCTTAGTCTCAATGAGGGATCAAGAATTGTCCTAATGCATTTTATTTGGGTCAGATTCAACCATGGGAAGAGAACTACTCGTTAGTGACTTAATCTTGGAATTTTTCATATATTTACTATGAGTATTACATGTTTTTCTTCTCGTAAATGAATGCTGAAAAAGGGTCCTTTTCCTACAGATTTAAAATGTAAAAACAGAATAAGTCAGAGAGCTGCAACACACAATAAATCTAAGATCTGAGTGTGTCTGCTTTATTTTGTTGACATGGAAACAGACCTGGAGGGTTGGAGTGACTTACTAAGGACAAGTGGTTACTATGCTTTTTAGAGTATCTGATTTTGGTGCTGCTCCTATTTGCTGCTCTATTATTAATGCAGGAAACATATATGTTTAGAGATTGTTCTTATATCTATTAGATGTGAATATTACATTAATGAATGGTTCTCTTGAAAGAATCATGGGACTATTAAGCTATTTTTTAAGAGATAAAATGCTATTTATTGTTGACACAATTTTCACCTCCCCACAGAATCTCACCAATCAAATCTTTTTTAACCATACAGCTTCTAACAGGGTCTGCGGTTTATCCACAAATTCTTTGAAATATTTCAGTGTAGAGGAGAGAACCCTCAGATAATAAGTGGCTATTCAACCTGACGCTTTCCCACTAAGTATTCATTGGATCCCTCAGTCTGACAGCTTGTTTGGGGTTGTGTGAAAGACAAACTGTATTAAATTAGTCTGGCTCCTCAGTAGAAAAGAAGAGATATTGTCACTGCCTACGGCTCGCCACAGTAAGCCACAGAGTAAAAGAATACAGTGTTGAATCTGTGGACAGACAGAAGCGTTGATTGACCCTGTATCAGTGACTTTGGAAAGAAGATGGAAAGTGCTCTCCTGAATACTTTGCCTCTAATTAAGTTTAAGTGACCTGCAAGTTTTTTAAAAAATACCCAGAGCCCTAAATTCACATTCCTTGATTTCTTTAAGCATTTTATATGTATTTGTGTGATGTGAAGGCAAATGCATTTTGTATTTGAAACAAGCAAAGCAGCATCAGCGGAATAATGACTAAAAGGAAGTATTAGTATCCAGCCCATACTTGCCTTTCATAAGGGTCACAAATTACTATCACAAAGATCACAACAACCTAAAAATAAACTTATCCAATATAAAATTTGATAAATATCAATGAAATAAATAATTAAAAAAAAAACTTCTTTGAGCCTAACACACACAATGGTAATCATACTTTTTCTTTGCTTTTGTTCTGTAAGTATCATAAATAGACATGTGTGTATTTGCATTTTAATTTGTATATGTGTATGGGATTTTTGCCCACATATATGTCTGTGAACCACTTGTGTGCCTAATGGCTGCAGAGTCCAGAAAAGGGTGGTGGGTCCCTGAAACTGGAGTTACCAATAGAGTGAGGTATCGTGAGTTATAGGAGTTGAGTCTAGGAAGTTTGACAAAGTAGCCAGTGTTCTTAAACATTGGGTTACCTCTTCAGCCCCTTTAGCTGCAATTTTAACATCATAATTATTGAATGAAGGAGGACTTTGTGTTGTTTCATTGTTATTGAAGCCCTTTGCACATATTATTTCCTTCTGGCCTTAATTAGAGGAACACAAGCAAAGATCTTCTAAAACTTTTTTTATTATCTGTATTTCCTACATCGTATTTTGATCATAATCACCTACTCTCCCCCAACTTCTCCCTAATACACCCTAATTACATACTTGCACAACTCTGTGATCTCATATAATAAAAAAAAGCCATTGATTGCAATTCATGCTGTGTGTGGCCATGCAGTGGAGCATGGTCTCTCTACTAGTGGCCACACCCTTAAAGGAAAACAGTTCTTTATTTCCCAGGAACTGTGAGTGAGACTTCATGCCCACCTTCCTCCCACCTGATGGAATTTTGTTCATGTCCTTTAAAAAAATAATAGATTTTCAGAGTTCAAGTCTATGTGGGGAAAGGATCAGAGGAAGATATAGAAACTAACAGCTGTAGAGTTGGATACTTGATACATTTTAAAATAAATGGCCTTTTCATAGCACCATGACCTTTACAGCAGTTTTTAGGCCTCTAGTCAGATGAATATGAATTCTATATCTTTCTACTATCTGTCTGTTAATTTTTCTTTCTATCTATCTATCTATCTATCTATCTATCTATCTATCTATCTATCTATCTATCTATCTATCCATCCATCCATCCATCCACCCACCCACCCACCCACCCACCCACCCACCCACCCACCCATCTATCTATCTATCTATCTATCTATCTATCTATCTATCTATCTATCTATCTATCTATCTATCTATCATCTATCTATGCCTATCTCTATTGCAGAGAATTGTCCATGCTTGGCAATCATGGAGTCACATCACTAGCTCATAATTTCTGCGATCTATACGAGATATGTCTCCAATTATTTGAATTACTTACACAAAACAGTGACAGTAAGAGTTTGGAAATGTGTTTTATTTTTTCATTTTTCATTCTCAGTTTTCTTAGAATAACTTAAAATAAATCTTAGAAATATTTTTAAATGACATGGTTTTAATAAATATATTATTAATTTTACATGATGAATTTTCTTGGATATAAAGAATTACTATTTGTCCTTGAAATGGAAGTTGAAATATTAAAAGATATTATGTTTATTGTTTTATTACATCTCATACTTAGACATGTGTCACATAAAGTAATTGATAAAGCAAGTTATTACAAACTTAGTGCATGTTTGTATCTCAAGTTCACATAAACACACCCACACACGCATGCAGACACATACAATTTTAAATGAGCTGTTGAAGTATTTTCAATGTCATCAATTTCTGACCCCTTCAATTAAATATTCATTTTTCATTTCTCCATATCATCCTGACATGATTTCCTATAAAGACATGTTGGGGTATTATTAAAATTTATTGACTTATTTATTAAATGAGAAAGGCGAATTTGTTCTTGATTTTAGCTCCCACTCACTAATACATCTGCAATGTCTGTAGTAGTTTATAAACTCTATTGGAAACTACAATTCTGAGTCTGCGTTTCCCCTTCCCTCTACAAAGGCATCGGGGGTTGCCCCACTGTTGTTGCTCATCTGAATCTTTCTTAGTCTCATGGCTATTTTATTTAATCTTTTCAGAAGGCTGAATTTGTCACAGGCCTTTAAGTCTGGGGGTTGGAGAGTGTACATGTGAACAGAATGAGCAAGGTCACTGAGACCGCACGATTAAAGAACCTTCCTAAGCTGTTCCTTCCCATCATCCTCCCCCTTCATTCCACACATAGCTTCCTATCCTACTCCTGACATCTTTCCCCACCCCTATCAATTTATTTCCTACACCAAAAAGAATGATAATAACATCCCAGACAAACTTCTGAAAAAGATTTGGACACTTACAGCCCATGCAATGTAGGAGAGAGGTGCCACACACAATCCTCCCCTTGTTCTCTTCCATTGTGCCCTGTTGCTTTCTCTTGTGATGCAACCTTCAGTTCAACCCAGTCTCCCCTCACATGTAAATCCAGCAGGCTTTGTAGATATGAATAGCTGTGCCCTGTAGCAACTAGACAGAAATGAAAGGAATGCATGCCTAACTCTGAAGTATAGTATTCTGCTACATGGTTGAAGTTTAGCTGTGCTTAACTGTTGGAAAATATTGGGACATTATTTCAGACATTGAAGTTAATAAGTATTTAATTTTGTAAAGTTCCTTAAATAAGTGATCTCCAGTTATACTTTAACTTTTTTGTACAGCACAGTTGGGATATTAAAAACACTATAGGAGATAAACTAAACATGTTAATGTTAATTTTAATACTAAGTTAAACTTTATTAACTAAGGAAGAGAAAGAAAGAAAAAGAACTGTTGTATTCTCATGCCCAGTTTCCTGATACAAATATTATGGTTTTTATCCCACTAAAATATGTTATGATGGTAGCTAAAGAGAGAAAGCGTTGACAAGGGACTAAGCTATGTTTCTCATAATCCAGTATTTAATTTCATTCTATAACAGTTTAACTCACTGCCTTCTATTCAATATCAAGAAGAGCTAACATTGGTTAATGATTTTTTTAACACTATGAAATGTAGCTAGAAGCCATCTTTATATTTTTCTTTAGTAAACACACCTCAAATGTCAGCTTTTCTTTGAAATACTCTCGTACTATGTCACTGTGCATTTGTGATTTATTCATACTCTGAGACTTTGTTGTGGTTTTGAGCAACTACATGGTGACAGTTACTTTCATGACGTCCCTCAGCAAACAGGCTGCAAACTAAAAGAACTGCCAACATCTATTATTCTTTCTTATTCAAAATACTCTCTGTTCTTCACTTTCTATGTATCAGAGTGATGAAGATATAGTAACAACTCAATTTAACATTTACTAACTAACAGACCTTATAAGATTAGATAGTTTTGTCAAAGCAAACAGAATTTCCTATTTTTTTAAAAAGAGAATTTATAGAGACTACCATGCACTGGAGTGTCTTATGTATATTTTAAATATGGATATTAAAGTTAAAAATATATAATATTAAATACTCAGCTCAATCTACTATTTTGCTACTTTGTAGGCAATAAAGTTCAGTGCAGAACATTTCATCTGCATTAGGAAATACATGTTGTATATTCTGATGACTTTTTGTGGTGTCATGTGAGATGAATTGTGACCTGCTTCTACTGATCAGCCTCAAACACATAGGCAACTGTTCAGATGACTATTACCCACAATGTCCCCTCAGACTTCTCTCTTCATGGATAAAGGATGGATTTCTAGAACACACACACACACACACACACACAAATGTATGTACATGTGCACATACATATAAAGCAGGACAAGGTTTCTTACATGTAATAACAGAACTCAGAAGACTGAGGTAAAAAGAGTGCCATGAGGTTCAATCCAGCCTGGAGCAGTATTTTTGTCTGCTCTTGGATTCTTGATCTTATATCAATTTTTGTATGGCATGTACCTACTTATCGTGAAAAGGTGATAAGATGTAGATGCTGTGATGAATACACACACACACACACACACACACACACACACACATTCTATACTGTAATGGTCTACTGTGGGAATGGTATATATTAATAGCAGTAGGAAAGCAATAGTGGAGAGGGTGCCTGAACTGGCCTTGCCCCGTAGTCTATCTTAAATGTCACCATAGAACCTTAATTCAACAACTGATGGAATCAGAAGCAGAGAACCACAGCAGAGCACTGGGCTGAGTTCCCAAAGTTCAGCTGAAGAGTGGGAGGAGTGAGAATATGAGCAAAGAGGTCAAGCCCACGATAGGGACACCCACTGAAACTGCTAACCTGAGCTAATGGGGCCCACCAACTCCGGCCTGACAAGGAAAACTAGCATAGGACCAAACTAGGCCCTCTGAATGTGGGTGAGAGTTGCACAGCTGGGCAGACTGAGGGGCTCCTGACAGTTGGACAAGGATTGCTGTACTGACTTTTTGGAACCCACTCTCTTTGTAGGAATACCTTTCTCAGCTTAGATATAGTAGGGAGAGCATTGATCCTGCCTCAAAGCAATGTGCTAGAGTTTTTGACTCCCCATGGGAAGCCTTACCCTCTCTCAGGAGTGAATGGGGGGCGGGGAGGTGGAGAGGGAACAATAGGTAAGAAAATAAAGAAGTAATTGAATGTAAGTCTGGCATAGTGGCACATACCTTAAGATGCAATACTCAGGGGGCAGAGGCAGGCAGATCTTTAAGGTCAAGGTCAGCCTGGTCTACAAAGTGCATTCTAGTATAGCTAAGGCTAAGCAGAGAAACCCTGTCTCAAAGAAAACCAAGGAAAAATGGCTATAAATACAGAATTTATGGTAGTGCTAATGATTACCCAAGCCTGTCACCGCATATGAGGGTATTTTATACATCATCTTCATGTTTGTCTCAGATTGAAAGACCGAATTTGACATTTTTAACCGTGCTTATTCAAAAGTTAGTATAAGGTGAGTTACTAATACAGTGTACACAGAGGCTTCAGTAAATATAAATGATAATGGAGAGAAGGCAATATCAAAGCTGTGAAACATTAAGATTTTATTTAGAAAAGTTTAAAATCAATTGTAATTTAGGGTTGTAGTATAAGCATGTCATAGGAGGAGTTTTTAGAAATAAGGACGTTACTTCTTACGATGGAAAATGAATTAGTTTGAATTTGCTTTCTTTTAAATACATTTTACCTGTTATAGACATTATGGTAATTTTTGCCAGAAAGAACTCATAATGCCTAGTGTTATTTGGAATTTTGACTCTTTCCATCATCATAATTTTAGGTCAGGTGATATCGATTATTGCTGATAAAACAATTATGCTAGCTGAATTTTCATTGACAAATTATGTATTATACTTCATAATAGACAAATTATACTTATAACGTAAGTTTAAACTACATGTAAATCTCTTTCTAGGTCATACACAGTGATGATGCCTTGTATTATGCCACAGTAGAGAAGACCTGGGTATGTAAATTAGTTCCAGGAAATATGGATTAAAAACATTCTTAGAAATCCTTTAGAAGTCAATAATATGTACCCACCATAAACAGAAACAGGAAAAAAAAATTACCTCAAATGTATTCAGTGGAGAGAAATGCTTTGTACAGTGAAGTTCAACACAGAAGAGGAAAAATCAGTGTAGTCTTTGTCACTACAAGATCCAAAATATAACCAAAAAGAGAAACTGGGAACATCAGAGAATTACAGGTCGAGACTGTCAACACAGAGCCTAACAACACTTCAAACAAGACCAAATTCTGAGGTGAATAATTAACACAGAACACATGGCAAAGGAAGTATGCCCATGCCATGTCAGAGATACTTTAATAGTCATTTTCAAATCATTGAATCGTGTACAGAGATTTGTGAAATTTTAAGCCCATTAATTTGGTCTCCTGGATTCTCCTAGGTTGCAGTATTGACTCTTTTCAATGCCTGTTGTTTATGTACAAACACAAGCTGCTTTATCTCCTTCAGTATTTCCTTTTCTTAAGTGAAAGTTAATACCTTTTATATGTTGGACAGTACGGATAGAAACAACTACATTCCAGCTGTCATTCAATGTACTGAGAATAGCCAACGGAGGATTATACACATGACTGGGTACAGTCTATCCATTTCTCCTTTTTGTTTTGCAGATAACAAATGGCCATGTTTTCTAACACTGTGAGTGATTAACAGATGTGAGGTCAAACTTAATCTTTTAACTGTTGTTTATGAGCAGTGTGATTTTCTTAATTATACTGACATTTCTTTGGAAAACATCCTGAAATCTAACTTGCATGCCTGTCCTCTAAAGTCTTCTCTCTTGGAAGCCATCTCTCTTGGGCACATAAAAAAACACAGCAAAATGAATAAATTCCTTATGTGTTTGTATACATTAAAAGTGTACCTTGAAGTGATGCAAACTGAAGAGATCACAGATGAAAGCACTGTGTTTATTTCTTATTTGAGACAGTCTCTCTATGTATTCCTGGATGTCAAGAAACTCACTCTGTAAACCAAGTAGGCCTTCATCATGGAGTTCTTTCTTCCTCTGACTCCCAGATTTCTAGGATTAAATGTGTATACCACCAGTGCATGGCATCTTATTTTAATCGTAACATTTTATAGGGAAATACTACAAATGATTCAGTTTCAATCTGAAGCCTTGGGTTTGAATTTGAAAGAGGTTATTTTAATTTAAATTCTCCATAGCACTGATTTCAACTTATAAAGAATGATAGTGTGATTCAGCTGCCAATTTCCGAAGAGCTCACCTTTCCCTTGGGAGACCTAGTATACTCATGGAAGAATAAATAAGACATAAGTATAAGGATTTTGGAAGCTTGAAAGTCAATGGATTTTGGCCAGTATCAAAGTGTTTAATTTTCATATCTTTAATAATTTTTCTTGAATAGTTGTCCTAATAGTTTAAGGATAATTTTAGTCTCTCAAATGTCGTATCTGATCCAATAGCATCCTTCTGCCAAATTATAATTCATGTTTTAATTGAAAATAGATTTGTCTCTCATACAATGTATGGTGACTACAGTTTCCTCTCCCTCCTAGCCTCCCAGCTCGGCCTGCATTTCCCCTCTCACCTAGATTCTTGTCCCCTATGTTTCCTTTCAGAAAAGGGCAGATTTCCAAGAGACAATAACCAAACAGAGCAAAACAAAATGTAATAAAACAAAGTCAAAAGCCTTTATATCAAGGTTGGACAGGGCAATCCAATAGGAGGAAAAGCAGGCAAAAGAGTCAGAGACATGCTATCACAGTTAGCAGTCCCACAAAAAACTCTATGCTAACAGCCATAACATGTATCAGAGAATCTGGTGCAGACCCATGAAGACTCCTGTGCTTCCTGCTTCATGCTCTGTGAGTCCATGTGGTCTCTGCTTAGTTGACTCGGTGGGTCATGTTCTCCTGGTGCCCTCCATCCCCTCCAACTCCTACAATATTTCTCCACCTCTTCTGTGGGTTCTCTAATTTCCAAGGGGAGAGACCCCATGGAGACCTTCCACTTAAACTCTTTCTGCTTAATGTCTGACTGTGTGTCTCTAATCTCATTCACATCTGCTGCTGGAAGAAGCCTCTAAATAAAACACAGACCTATGAGTACAGCAGAAAATCATTAGGAATCGTGTCATCGACTTGTTTTTCTTTTTTTCTTTCTTTGCTTCTTTCTTTCTTCTTTGTCTTTTATTTTTTTGCCTATCATGCTTGGCTCCATGAGTCTGAGTGTTAGTTCATTTACTGTATGGTTTTACAGGAAGTGAGTGTCTATAGTATTAAGTTATTGATATTTGGATATTTTTATTCAGTTCAATTTATTCAATAATGGTTACAGATTAAATTGCAAATCTATTTCATTCTATTTATTAGTCTTCTTGATGAGAAGTTTCTGGCGTTTTACAGACTACAGATCTGCTTCTTTTTCCTTGCTTCAGCACTGGAAACTTATTGATTTCCACACATTTTTATTATTCCTTTCAAATATAGTGAAAATATTGTTAATTATAAGGTTCTCACTGGAATCTCTAATGTTTTTCTATGTATATAATCATAACTCTTCCAGTAATAATTTTGCTTTTTCATGATCAATTTTTATTTACATTCATTTTGGTAGTAATTTAAGACTGAATTTGAGACTTAATTGTAACATTTGAGTACTGTCTTTCAGTACTGTGGTTATCAATATCATGAATCAGTGTAAAACACCTGTAAAATAGGAATAATCCTATTGGTCTCCATCCACATAAACACACACATACACAACACATACACATGTACACCCTCTCATATAGACAAAATATTTCTTTGTAGGAGAAATTAAAAGAGTAACTAGAAACTTTGTGTGGATATATTAGTTTATCTCTTGAAACACTGCTGAACTCTTTCTTCTAGCCAGTGCTTATTAAATAATGTTGTTTTAGGGAGTTGAGATTAGAGCAGTTATTTATTCTTACTAAATTACAGTGTGCTGCTTTTAAAGTTGGTAAGTATGTTCAATTTAGAAAGTCTGTTTTTATTGTTTAAGGCTACACTATTTTCTAAGAATTTCTTAACTATACCCCATAAGGAAACAGTTGCATGTTTCCCATTCGTTTGTGTTTAATTGTACCTTACATGTGACAAAAGTGATTGAAACCATTCCAGAATGATTAATAAATAATCCTCACTAATTCGACACACTTATATGCCAAGTCAGGTGTGCAAAACAACAGGAAACTGTGTAGCAAAGATGCAAAGGAGAAAGGAAAGCATGTAGTCACCATTCTCTCCCTCCTGGCAGGAAAGGTTTGCTTGCCCTTTGTGCCCAGAAGGCTCACGGTGAATAGTTTCTAAGATTCACTGCACCGTTCATTTGTAAACATTTACTAATGAGGAACTGTTGAAAAAACTTGATACATCACTTCAGAGAAAGGAGAGTAAGTCATAATTTAGCACAGGAAACAGTCTGTGAGAAACAGAGAAATATGGAGAGCCATTGTGAAAACTATGTGAACTACAGAAAATAGTAAACTATATGATGCACAAAGGAAAGCCTGAATGGTACCTGTACTGTAGGAAAACTATGTGTGTGTATGCGCAAACAGGGAAGAAGAATCTGAATTAAACTGTTGAAATTATTGGTCATTTTTACAGAATATTTTTATTTGTTTCATGAACCTATTACTATCTACAATTTGTCTCTATGGCACTTTAAGTGTTCTTGTTTGGGCATGGCAAGTGTTTGTTTGGTCAGAACCATTAACATGGAATAGGAAATCAGGATGCTAGCATTCACTTGGAAGAAACATGTAAGCAGGATATAACTTTTTTCATGTTGTAGGGCTATTCATTTTCTTCAAGAATCTTGTAATTAATTTTCCTCAAAATTATCAATCTTTTATTTTATCCAGCACTAAGTGTCATTTCAAGAAGTTAAGATCAGAGTTATTTAACATATTATGTACCCAAAATACATGTATTAAAATAAATATTCATTAACAGCCTTAAGTCCCCATCTTATTTTGCATATCTTGTTCATTGAGGATATTTAAACAAAAAAGCACAAGAAACACGAGACAGTGTCCCTGTGCTTTCAGTCTAAATGCTTGTTCTGCTCCTGCTTTTAGGTACTAGTAGTAATTTCAGTTGGGACATACTTACTAACTTACCAAAGTTTACAGAGCAAACTATGTGAAATTTGGTAGAGTCTATGTCTGATTCCCAAGCTCAATTTTTTCTTCCTCTGTTAAGTAATGATAAAAATCAGTTGTAACATTTAGCTCACAGATGAAAGCACACAAACCTTAGCAAACCTCAAGAAATAAGATGGTGTGTCGCGTGAACTTAATCCTCAAGTGTCACTAAACAAAATGAGTAAGAGAATTGGTACCCTAAAGAACCCAAAAATGACTAATAAATGTCAGATTGTCTTGCAGATGGAATTGTGGTTTTAGGCAAGTATCCAATAACTAATCATATGGAGAAAGGAGGGGGTATGTCAATTCACAAACCACTGGAGAAAGACAAATAGGTACAAGAAACACAGTTGTGTGTTTCAAAAACCATACAGTAGTTATAGTATGGTGTTTCCAAGCTATAAAGAGTAAGTCAGAAAATACCTAGAGAAACAAAACTACTAAGACTACATTCAATGTACTGTGGGGTCTCTTGTACAATCAGCAAAGACATCCAAATGAAGGCTACACTGTCGGCAGAGATCAGCTTGGAGTATAGAGTAAGAGAATGTATAGTAAGTCAGAAAGAAGAATGATTGTTTCCTAAAATCTTACAGTTTGCAACTAACTTGACCCATCTACATGTTGTTAAGTATGTAAAAGCACAGTTTAAAGTATGTATCACTTCCACTGTCTTTTATAAGATAAAAGAGAAGTACAGAAGAGTAGTATAATTTTAAACCTCAGAAATTACTCTGTAAGCCACCATATGATTTATTACCAGTTAATTCCCTAGCTGATAACATTAACCTTTGGTATGCCATTGTTGAGCTGAAAAGCACTTGAAAATAATGTAAATGACATGTCCCAGAGACTGGAGTAAATTCCAGCTGTGTGTAGTGATCTGCTGTGTCCTTTAGGCTCAATCATGTCCAGGAATTATTCTTAGTATGTGTGAATGGAGAGTGAAGACCATCGTGTAAGCTTCTTTCACCTTGATTTGCTGGTTTCTCCATTTTTGTGTAGACAGAGATTGCTCATTCATTTCCTGGTCACCCAGACCTGAAAATCATAAAGAAACTGTATTAATTACAACAATGTTGGGCCAATGATTCAGACCTATTTCTAGCTAGCTCTTACATTTTAAATTAACCCGCTCTATCAATCTGTTTCACCATAAGATCATGGCCTACCCCTAAGGTTTTGGGGTTCAGCAGCTACATGGCATCTCTCTGATTCCACCTTCTCTCTCTCTCTCTCTCTCTCTCTCTCTCTCTCTCTCTCTGTATATATATATATATATATATATATATATATATATATATATATATATTTCAGCCTGGCTTTCCTCTGCTAAGGCATTGGCAAAAATAGCTTTATTAATCAACCAATAAAGGCAATATATATACAGAAGGACATCCCACATTATCTCCCCTTTTCTGTCTAAATAAAAAGGAATATTTTAACTTTACCATAGTAAAATTACATATATAAAACAGGTATCAAGCAAGAATTACACTTACAATATTTAGTCTATTTGTATCTAGAAAGTTTCATATCTAATTTATCTATTATCATAATGAAGGAAAACTTTAACTGTTTTCAACTCTTCAACGACACCAGAAGGATATATTAGCTAAGTAATCAGAAAGTGCATTGTAAGCAACTTCCAAAATTCTAGAATTGACAGTGACATCTCACTTCCTGGACAGTCACCCAAACTTCTTCTTTAATGTTGGGGCACCCATCTCAGCCTACAGACCTATAGTATCTGACTTTTCCATGAAGCAGGAAATTTGAAAGGCAGTTTTCAGTCACTTTCTTCTGCATTCTGCAGAGTGTCTGCCAGTTATTTCTGTGAAACAGGAACCCTGAAGGACCATCCTTGTTTTGGAATGTTCAGCAGTCACTTTTTTATGGGTCCTGAGTGTCCAGTTCATATAGCATACCATCAAGCAGTCCAGCCAAGAGAAGTTTCTTTCCCAAATGGCTAGCATTGTCTCAATGAAGGCAAGTTCCCTATGAGTTTCTTCAATACCCATAAACTTCTCCAAAGTAATTGGAGACATGTCTCACTCTTGAGAAAAATCTATGATCCAAAAACCTTTTAAATTCCATATTCTGTAGGTCTTTGAAGTGTGGAAGATTATCTATCTAGCTGAAATATATTTTTATATATCTAAAAAACCTAACTAACATGACTAAAAGTTCGACTATTATAAGTGACTATTAACCTGTATTTCTAAATTATGCATTCCATTTTAAAAAGCCGCACAAACATAACACTTTAAGAGTAGAAATATACATATAACAAAATTAACCTTAAATCTTTATCAATAAATCAAAATCCATACCAATGTAAAGAATTCATCTCCATATAATATCCCCCTTTAAATGAAAACAAACATTTACAAACAATCATTTTGGGAATTTGGGCATTTTTTTTCCAAACTGCTTACTGCTGTTTGTTGAGCGAAATAATTTTAGGATTCATGGAGACCTTTGGAAGGTTTTGTTTCATCAAACCACATTAGCCTGGAAGAAATCCATAGGTTCTCATCTTCTGTGTAAAAAAAAAAAAAAAAAAAAAGAAGAATCTCTTTTTTTTCCCAAAGAAGTTTAATTTTAGACTCAAATTTTTTAAATCAAAATACCTTTAAAATATATATATTGGTTTAGCTTAGCAGCCACCAAAATCAAATATCTCTCTGCAGTCAAAAATTCAAAGAAAACAAAATAATATGTCTAATCTAGATACTCCATTTTTATGTGATTCATTTTTTACATCTTTAATTTATGACTATTTGTATTCTTTTATATTACTTTTACTGTCTTTTTAAAGACTTTGTTTTCTTTTTTAAATCTACTTCTTTTTATAACTTTTTCTTCTCTCTCTGAAGCCAGTGTACACTTAGCCAACACTGTAACTCATTTAGAAGTCTTTTTAATCTGTCTTTATTGCATATCAGTAATCATTTTCTGACCAGGAACACTTTTTTAAATTAATTAATTAATTTATTTATTTATTAAAGATTTCTGCCTCCTCCCCACCACCGCCTCCCATTTCCCTCCCCCTTCCCCCATCAACTCCCCCTACCTCTACAGTCCGAAGAACAGTCAGGGTTCCCTGCCCTGTGGGAAATCCAAGTACCTCCCACCTCCATCCAGGTCTAGTAAGGTGAGCATCCAAACTGCCTAGGCTCCCACCAAGCCAGTACGTGCAGTAGGATCAAAACCCAGTGCCATTGTTCTTGAGTTCTCAGTAGTCCTCATTCCTCATTGTCCGCTATGTTCAGCGAGTCCGGTTTTATTCCATGCTCTTTCAGACCCAGGCCAGCTGGCCTTAGTGAGTTCCCAAAGGAACACTTCTTTAAAAAAAATGCCAAGCAGGCATGGCTAGGACCAAGGCTGAAGCCCTGCCTTTTGCTCCGTCCAGTACAACATGGCAGAGGCATATTCACCACCTATGCGAGCCATGCTCATGGCCCCAGCTCTAAGGACACAGCAGGGTCTCTTTCACCATTAAACAATTTGTAGAACTCTGCTCACAAACACTGATTCTGCCTACCCTCTAAATATCTCTTTCTGCCTAGCTTTACTCTGCTAAGTCATTGCCCAAATATCTTGATTTATCAAACAATAAAAGCAACAGATATACAGAAGGACATCCCACATCATGTTTGTGAAATCCTTTTTTGAGAATTTATCTTTCCCTGAGGCTGTATGATTAGCTAATAACAAGACTACAGTACTTATGTGCATTGACAATCTTAGCCTTACTCTGGTCCTTATATTGTATATAAGTTTTCTTTTCTTTTCTTTTTTCTTTTTTTAGACTTCAACACATTTGTTTCTGTTTGTTTGTTTGGTTTCCCACCTACTCTTGTCTCATGTGTACTTGGCTAACCTCCATTCTTTGCCTGATGCCATTAATGGCAAAATAGTCATCATTTCAAGACTGGATATGATAAAGCCTCTTTTGTTTGGGAAAGGTTTGGACATTCCTGTTACCTTTTGTAGAATTACTGACTTAAAATTTTTAGATGAATGTGATTTGAAAGTTCTATCGGGAACTCACCAGGGCCAGCTGCCCTGGGTCTGAAAAAGCATGGAATAAATTTGGACTAGCTGAACATAGCGGACAATGAGGAAGAATAGGAACTCAAGAACAATTGCAGTGGGTTTTTGATCCTACTGCACGTACTGGCTTTGGGGGAGCCTAGGCAGTTTGGATGCTCACCTTAGGAGACCTGGATAGAGGTGGGCGGTCCTTGGGCTTCCCACAGGTCAGGGAACCCTGATTGCTCTTCAAGCAGATGAGGGAGGGTGACTTGATAGGGGGAGGGGGAGGGAAATGGGAGGCGGTGGCGGGGAGGAGGCAGAAATCCTTAATAAATAAATAAATAAATTTAAAAAAAAGAAAGTTACATGTAAACTTAGCTGAAAATGTGTGTATACTTCATTCATGTGTTTTATCTTCCTATGTCCAAAGTGGCAAAAGGATTTTGCATAAACCTATATAATATAGAAGCTTCAAAACACTTAGAGTACTTGGGCCCCAAAAAGAAGATATGGATTCTTAAGGAGACCACAAAGATATGATGTGGGTACTTCAATTTTTATTCTTCTATTTCTTTGGGGGGGGCTATTAGTATAGTTCTACCTAGCCAAGAATCACTGATTAGCATAAGCTAGCTGAGTCTTTTACTTGAATATATATTTCTTACTTCTTATGACTGCCAGCTATGGCTCCTTGGAGATAACATGGCTCTCTAAATTTTCTGTCTCTTATTCATCTAACCCTGCCATATTTACTATGTTTGGTATGTGATTTATAAGTGATGTAAGCCTTTTAACTTCTGCATGGATGGATTCAGTTTGTTTTTAAGATCTTACTGTTTGCTTTTCCAGAGGATTTTTATTTGCCATGGACTGTTTATGTTTTTCACAGAAACTTTTTCCAGAGTTTGCATATATTAATTTATTCATCAATTTCTGTTCTTTTCTGTTTTGTAAACAATGATAGGTAATGTTTTATGATACATTATTCTGATTTTATGTTTGTAATTGTTTTGTTGTATGAAAGTATTTATTAAATTTGATATATTGAGGAAGAGTCTCAAGATGGAAAGATTTTTTAAGTTTCAAAATATCTGAGAAATTTCTATAACATTCCAATAATTCATTATTTTTTATTCCTCTCACCAGTATATTTGTAAATAAGTTATTTGTAAATAAGTAAATGTGTGCAAAGGTGATGTATAGTACTGTAAAGTGTAATGTACAGAAGCTAAAACTTTGAGGCAATGAGCCGGCAGATGAAATCTATATGTGGACCTTGAATGTGGTATACTTTACAACTGTGTTTCCTTATATAAATAATACTATCATTTATTCAAGAGACAAGGTGATCAAATTAGGAAATTTGCATGTACTCAATAGATGTTAGCTTTTATCAGTAGCATTATGCATATCATTATTCCAACAAAGACAGACTTCCTGCAATTTTGTTCTTTATTTAGTCTATTTGCTTCGGGTAGAAAGAATAATGATAACTCATACTAATTATTTTATAATTAATAGGGAGGAGTCTTCTGAGATCAACAGTTTAGCATTTTGGTAAATACCGCATTACAGATTCAGAACAAGCCCATAGTCACATAGCAGGCTGTTTTCCCTCTTTTTCTTCCCTCCATAAGTGCTGCTTAGGATTTATTATAGTGACAAAATTTGTCATTAAGTCATAGTGTTTAAGACTTGGAGGCTATTCAGAGAGACAGAAATTGCTCTAATGTTCCCTTAATTAGGGAAAGAGTATTTGGAGACCAGATCTGTGGTAACGGGGCTAGAAGAGGCTTCTCCTGGGTTCTGGAAGTCAGGGTGAAAGATGAAAGCACAAGGGGTCTAATGAGATGGTAGTATAATTTGTCTTCATTTTCTCTGCTCGTAGAAAAAATACTTGTAGCAAAATACATTGCTATGAGAATAAATGTTCTTTTATAATAAAAATACGAATGAATAAATAGCAAGTACTTGTAATTTTATGGTAACTTTGGAGTTTTAAAAAGTCTCAAGTAAATATTAGATAAAATGCCTGTGTGTGCATGCTACAAGTGTGTGTGTGTGTGTGTGTGTGTGTGTGTGTGTCCTAGAGGCAGCTAGAAGAAGGATTAGGAACCTCTGAAGCTGAAGTTAAAGGTAGTTGCGAGCTGTCAGACATGGGTGCTGGGAGTTGAACTCAATTCTCTAAAGGAGTAGTAAACACTCCTAACTATCTCTCCAACCTTACAAAATGATTTATGATGTTGTATTGAAGGAGATTGCAGGGTTTTTTTTTTTTGTCTCTGACAAATAAGATAGCAAAATTCACTTTGAGAAGTTGAAGGTTAAGGGGACAGTATCTACCTATGTATGTAAAAGCTTGGAATCTTTTTATGGTTCTAAGCCATGGTATAAAAGCATTTTAATTTTTAAATGCTCCCCCTATTTATATTCTGAAATGACTTGAGATTTTGAGTCAGAAATATTTTTTTCTTTGTACAGTTCTTGTGTATGGTGTAGATACATAACACAGAGGAAATCTAGCCCTTTGACTCAATCTTTGCCATTCTGAGGTACAGAATATTTGTGGTTTTTGTAAATGTTTTCTAAATCACTTGTGGAAAAGTATTTTCATTTGACAGTGTCTCAGCATCTCAGACCATCAACTCAAGATGTAACCTGTCTTATGAAATTGAAAACACTTGTGTATTTGAGAGATTTCTGAATTTGAGCTATCTGAATATTTGACCTTGGTTCTTAGAAATACAGAAAACAGTTCTGAATCTGTGTAAAAAAAAACCCTGTCATGGGTTGGTTCTTCTCTTGCAAAAGTGTAAAATATTTTAATATATTATTTCCAAGAACTTGTACAGAAATTGGAACATAAAGCCATGGCTGAACCACTTGTTTAATTTCATTTTTCATGAATTATTGGTTTCCTAAAAGTCAGTTTGACAGCTGGGTATAGGAAAATAATCCTGTAGTTAAAAGGAGCCCTTTGGATTCTTTTATCACTTGGTCACAGCTTGACACTCTGGAATGCACTGGCCACCGATGGACTCACTCACTCATCCCCACAAAGGTCAGAAAGTTTGGGGTGTTCAGGTCGTTATTTTTCAGCATTCACTTGTCTTTTTATCTGCTTCATGTATAAGCAATAGACAATGTTTCCAGGTAAATATTTGTTTTATTTGCTGCCAAGGATCTGTAAATAAATAAAATATCAAAAAATAAAAAGAATAAAAAAGTCAGAGAGTTCTAAAAATAATGCTTACATGAAGAACACATTTCTTTTTTGTTCAGTCTTTCTTATTTAGGTTTTATTGTGTGGTGGAGGTATAGAAAATCTTAATGTTGCTCTATGGAGACACCATTTGGAACTTCTTGTAAATATGTCAATTTTTTAATATCAATATCTTTGTCTACAAAAGCTGATAATTAAACACTTTATTCTGTTTCAAAAATCTTGTTTAATTTATAGTAGGAAAAAAATTTTACAACTAGCTCAAAATTTCCTCAATTTTTAATAATACTAGGCTAAGTAAAAATAAGAAGTTTCAACTAGTAGGAGGCAATGAGTATATCGATAGCTACTAAATAAATTTTCAAGTCCATAATTGATAAAACTGTAAAATAAATAACACTCTCTATTATAAAAACTCTAGTTTTTGGAGATTAATTTTTTTTATAATTTAGTTTCCTATAAATGCTACTTTATCTGCACATGAAAGACCCCTTACACTCTGGCGATGGGGATATAAACTATTGCACCATTGTGGAGAAGTGTGGGGGTAACTTGTTACACTATGGTTATACCTGGCCTGTACTTCACTGAGTTACTGCCCAGTTCACACTTGTATCAATATTCCTCATTACAGTGATCAATTACCTAACAAGAAACAGTTTAAACCAGGAAGTTATTTTGGCTCACAGTTTGAGAGAGCAGCCCAGAAGGTAGGGAGTGGCATTGCCCTCCCTGGAGGCTGTGAGGTCAGAGGCATCTGAGCCTGTTTGCTAGTATGTGGTGAGCTAAGAAAGCAGGGATGGATCAGGAAGCAGTTCCAGGCTGTGTTCTAGTGTTTCGCTTTCTCCATCTGGGCCCCGACCTCTAAGTTTCTACAATCTCCCACAACAGCAACATTATCAGGTATTCAAAGACATGAGATGTGAGGGAACATTTCAATTCATTACCAGAAAGACCCAAATGAAGTGAAATATACATGCTGAAAAGACCCCTGCATTTGCGTGTTGGTTGTAGCATTAGTCACAATAGCCAGGAGGCAGAAGAACCAACAGATGAATAATTGTCTGTGGCATATATGCACAGTGGAATGCTATCCAGATGCAATAACACATGAATCCTATAATTGGGATAACATGGATAGACCTGGAAAGACATTATATTAAAGAAAATCAACCAGGCACAGAAAGATAATTATCACAAGAGCTCAGTCCCATTGTGATGTAAAAAGCGTTGATCTTGTAGGAGTTAAAGGCAGGGTAGTGGTTTCTAACTGGAGAGAAAAGGGCAATAGAGCATAAGAAATCAATGAACAGGTACAGCGTTAGTGACTGGAAGTTGTAAGTTAGGAGGTCTGTGGCGCAGCCGACTGAAGGCACACAACAGTAGTGCAGCCAATCCCATGTATCCCAGAACTGAAGGATGGAATTTGAATGCACTCATAAGGAAAAGATTACAAAAGCTGAAGTTACCAACTAGCTAATTTTAGCTGATCACTTCCCAGTGTGTACGTATGTTTAAATCATGTAAGTATTCACAAATGCTATTCAACAATCAAATTATGTAAAAAAAAGTCAACAAGAAATAGCATATAAAACATATAACTTCCAATGCTATGAGGTTATGTTTTTGTATTGTGAATAACTTTCCTACCAAAAGTCAAATCTATATGACCCGTGAAGGACTCTGTATCGTGAGACTTTAAGATGGATTGAGAATGTGCCATCTTTAGCATTCCCACTGCCCATTTGAGGGGCCTGGGAAGAGATGGGGCAAGCTAATTCTTGATTGAAAAAGGAAACTCAATGTACCTCTCTCACAGGTCATACTACTACTACTACTAAAATTTAAAAGACTATTGTCCTCCACGGCATCTTAGGGTTGTTAGTGATACAAAATGTGGGTTTTGAAAGTATATCTCAATAATTTGCAGTGGTGATTTAAAAACTTAATTAGATTTTTATCAACCAATTCTCAGTGTGCCAATGTAACTGGTAATTAATAACAATAACAATTGCTGGTTTTTAGAGATGTTGAAGTCTAACTTTGCCTTGTAATTTTAAAAAGGCATATTTTTTTGACAGAATACAGAAGCTGAATTTTTTTTTAACTCTTAATAGAGTATAACTCCAGTAGCATTATATATGGAAAAAGCACCCATACACATTTCAAAGATAATTTATGGGTCACAGCTGATCTCAGTACTGATTTGGTTACTGAATAACTAAGTATAAAACAGCAATTTAAAAGCATGTTGCATCCAGTAGTGCATAGTTTCAAAACAAATTTTACATCCAGGAGTTAATTTGACAAAAGCATAACAGTAAAGGTTTACCCACAGAAAGGAAAAGTTTTGCATTTATTATCCAGTAAAGAATTTACTAATTATTAAATTTATTTACATTTCACAATAAGTTTAAACATTAGTGTGTTATTATAGCTACCAGAGTCTTTATTCCTACTTCTTCCTGGGAGGGTGATATAGAAAGGGAGATAGTGATCTAAGTAACACACAGTCAAAGACAGTGAAGTTAGAAAAAGACTGAGAGTGGACTTGGCATTTTATGAATTTTAACACATTCCCTATCCAGTGAGAGAGTTACAGACAAAGCAACATAAAATTCATGACTTGGTAAATTTCCTTCTTCCTGAAAAGGAAACGAAGTGACTAGAACATATGCAACAATCGATGAGTGATTATATCGATCACCCTTTTTAGTTGCTGTGATTATATATGTCTGACAGTTTTTTTAGGAGGCAGGATTTATTCTGGCTCATGGTTTGTGGGTACAGTCCATCAAGGAGCAAAGACGTGGCAGGAGGAGCATAAGGTAGCGGAACACACAGAAACAGAAAGTAATGAATGATAGCATCCTGATCATTTTCTCCTTTTTATTTGGCCTGAGACCCAGCTCCTGGGATCCTACTACTCATCTCTAAGGTGTAGCACATTTAATAAAAACCCAAAGACAGAAATTGGGGTTCAACCTGAAGGTCAGAAAAACAAAACAGCTCACCACTGGCTCTTACCTCTACCTCAGTCCGAAATGGCGATCCTACCTCCAGAAATCTTGGAATGAGATTGTGTTAGAGCTGTTTCCTCCCATTTTATATTCCTCTCTAAAGCTGGGATAAGGGTGTGCACCACTATTGCCTGGTTTCTATGGCAAACTAGTGTGGCTACTGGGATTAAGGTGTGTGTCTCCACTGCCTGGTCTGTAAAGCTGATCATTGTGGCTGTTTTAATCTCTGAACTTCAGCCAAGCTTTAGATATTAAAATACAAATGAAATATCATTACACTAGGGTATGTCATTCCTCCTAAATTCAAACAATGCAAAAAACCCCTTTTGAACAAGACCAGAGATTTTTCTCTGATATGATTCTAGATCCTGTCAAGTGGACAATATTAACCATGAGTAGGTGGAGAAACAGCCCAGTGGTTAAAAGCGCTTGTTTAATGCTCTTAAAGAGGATCCAGGTTCGTTTCCCAGCAGGCACTTTGGTGTTTCACAGCTCCCCATCTGATGTTCATTCCAGCCTCTCCATGCCCCGAAATACACGCTAGGCACGTAAACACACACAGGTGCACACAAATTTCTCTAAGAAATAAATGTATCTTAAAATACATACATGAGAAAATGTCAATAAAAATAACCATTACAACAATTGTAGAGTATAACAAATTATGGTGGCAATAATTATTGAGAAATCGCAAATTTATATAGGGTATTCAGAGAAAAAAATCATGGGAAAAAAGGCACTGGAGTGGAGAGAGCGCCAAGGGGTTAGAAGAGTAAGCATCATGGGCAGACAGAGCAGCTGTGAAGGTCCTGAGACATTGTGGTAACTGTTGAGCATATAAGGATTACTTGGTGTTTGAGAGGATAAAGAAAAATTGAAGATTAACAAAAAGGTATAGCTGCAAAAATAAAACATGTAATAGACTTTCAGTTCTTTTCTCAGTCATAGAAAAATCAATAAAGACTTCTGGAAATGGAGTGACCCAGTTTAATGACTAGATTATAAGGGCTGCTTTGGCTTTTCTTTTCTTTTTTTTTATTTTGAAAATGTCCTGAATATGGTCAGAGAGAAATAATAACACAGGCAGGTGAAGAAAATTCAATATTAAAACCCAAGATAAATATATACTAGATCTGAAATAAGTTTCTTTGATAACCCTGACCCACCCTTCCTTCCTTCCTTCCTTCCTTCCTTCCTTCCTTCCTTCCTTCCTTCCTTCCTTCCTTCCTTCCTTCCTTCCATCATCTATCCATTAGTTTCATTTTAGCAAAGTGAATGATTTTGCTGAATGGATATAAAACTCGGTAGAATTTATGTCTTATCATTTTACTTGAAAGCAATGTTACAATTCTTTATGTGCATATGTATCCCACCGCTTTGGCTTCTCATCTTGAACAATGAAAGCAAACATTGAATGTTATTAATTAAAAGAACATTTTAAGTCTCAGAACACTTAACAGTTTCTGTGGATTCTGACTTTACTTTTTAATTATTCTCCACAATTGGGAAATTTCTCAGAGTATTTTATTTGCCTATTGGAAGACATTATATGTAGTTATTACCTGAACAAATTCTACACTACCAGTCATAGTTTTGATCTTTTTTTTTTAAATAATGAACTGTTTGACCTAGTATCTCAGCTTCTTATTAACTCTTATAATTCATATTAGTCCATAATTCTCGTTTGTGTTAGCCAGGTGGCTTGACAACTTTTTTGTCGAGGCAGTCACAACTGGCTTCCTCTGTCTCTGGATGATGAGGGCCAACTGAATATTTTCCCTTCCCCAGAATTCTCTTATTCTCATTGTCCGGCCTCTACTTCTTGCCTGGTCACCCAACCTTTATTTCCTTTATTTCCTACCTGACTATTGGCCAATCAACAAAATGCTGCCTCATTTTCTACATGTGCTTCCTCTTTGTCTGACTGATGGCTCTACCTCTGTTCTGCCCCCCCCCCCCCCTCGTCTCCGAGTCCTGCTCTCCTGCCTATCCTCTTCCTTTCTAGCTATTGACCACTTGGCTGTTTACTAAACCAGCGAGAGAAATACATATTCACAGTGGACAAACAGATTATTGCACAGCAGATATACATTCTTTCTTAAATCATAACCCATATTCCTTGATTGTTACTCTCAATCTTTTTCCTTAGTTCTAACATTCAACGTACTGTTTTACTTCAAAACTGCTTTAGATATTCATATAACCTCCCTTTCTTCTTTAAGATTTTAAAATAAAACAAGGAAGGATGGTTAATTTTGGAAAACTAGTATGACCAGGAAGCGAGTAATCTGGTATTCTTCATGGAGTTTAAGCAGAGTATATGATTTATATAAGTTTATAATCTAAAAAGATAAATTTAGGCATAAATATAACCTCTTTTTGCGTATGTAAATTTTCTTATATGAAAAATGGTACCTTCTTCCGCAGGTCTAATTCATGGCCAGTTTGTAAGCCATTCTTCCATCCATACCTTGCACTAAATATGAACAAAAACAAGATCTCCCATGGATTTGTCACTGGTACAGTTGTAGTTACGCTGATTGAGTAGGAATACCATTCTCTCTTCTTCATACATTTCTAATGTAAAGGCATTTGGTTTCCTTTGAAAGTTCTATATTTCTCCCAGACATGTTTTAAAGGTTATTAGATCAATCGGAGTGGAATGCAGCTTCCTGACTCTGGCTGCCTTCAGCCCTGCTTCCTCCTCCAAGTTTCCCTCTTGCCTTTGTTCTTATTTCATGAGGAAGGCAGGGGCCTCTAGCTAATGCCCTCAAATGCCTCACACTCTCCACCTGGAGAAAATTCAACAGCAGCAACAACAAAGAACAAGCCGAAAAGGCAAGACAATTTCTTTAATATACTCAAGGTTGCTTATGAGGCCCAATAGTATTTTTTTTTTATTTTCTTGGTGCTCAAAACATTGTTAGTGTTTCTTTTTTCTTTCTTTTTTTAAACTTTTTTTTTATTGAGAAAAGGAAAAAAAAAAGTTTCCACCTTCTCCCAGCTTCCCATTTCCCTCCCCCTCCTCCCACCCTTCTCCCCCTCCTCCCACCCTTCTCCCCTCCCCCCACTCCTCTCCCCTTCCCTCTCCAGTCCAAAGAGCAGCCAGGGTTCCCTGCCCTGTGGTAAGTCCTAGGTCCTCCCCCCTCCGTCCATGTCTAGGAAGGTGAACATCCAAACTGGGTAGGCTCCCACAAAGCCAGCACATTATGTAGGATCAAAACCGCGTGCCATTGTCCTTGGCGTCTCATCAGCCCTCATTGTTCGCCATATTCAGAGAGTCCAGTTTTATCCCATGCTTTTTCGGTAACAGTCCAGCTGGCCTTGGTGAGCTCCCAATAGATCAGCTCCACTGTCTCAGTGGGTGGGTGCACCCCTCGTGGTCCCGACTTTTTTGCTCATGTTCTCCCTCCTTCTGCTCCTCATTTGGACCTTGGGAGCTCAGTCCAGTGCTCCAGTGTGGGTCTCTGTCTCTATCTCCATCCATCACCAGATGAAAGTTCTATGATGATATGAGTTTGAGTGAGGAGTTTTAATATTAAGAGAAAGGTAAAGTGGAAGGGAGAGAGAGAGACAGAAAGAGAGGGAGAGGAGAGAGAGAGGGAGACACATGCCTTTTCAGAAGAGCAGGGGAAGAAAGTCATTGCTAATGTTTCTGTGTTGGAGAAAATGAAGTATACTTGCCGAAAAGGCAAGTGAATTCATGATGAATGATATTTATTGTCTTTCCTAATAGGGAATGTTGTGGTGCTTTCCCAGGACAATATAAAAATTATCTCATATCCTACAAAACACAAACATGTTCACAATTATTTCAATTTCCAGCTGTACAAATTGGGGGGACTCACAATAAGCTTGAAAGCTTTCCTTAGATTTCCAGGCAAAATATGGGAAAGGAAGGGGGCAAGTGGTGAATCATTCCCGTGCCTTGGTTTGACTAAGACTGACCACCAGGAGTGACAAGGTGATGAACTGTCATCTCTGCTGTGGACTCTCACCCTTGCCTTTCAGTTGCAAATGAGCAAGCCAGTGGCCTGTTTTTAACACATGGACCATTAACTGTCTCCTTCTATTTGCATAGTAATGATAGTGAACCAATGGTGATTTACTGCTATGACTAGTATCATAAATAACAGATCATTTACGCTGCTAATTATACTCATTTCCATATCAATAATGCATTCTGGGCTGGGTTGGACTATGGCATTAGAATAGAATGTAATGACAAATTTGATTCCCCACTAAAATGCTGTGAAACAGGTATTTATTGCAAAAGGAAACTATTAAATAATGTAGATAAGTGCCAAAGACATTTTTTGTACTCAATCCTGTTGATTTAATAAGCAAAAGTATATGTTTACTGGAAAAATATTTATCCCTTGGATAAGCACAAATGTGTAATGTGTTTACATCTGTGGGTATCTGTCAACTGGCTGGCTACAATATGGTGTCTAGACCTCTGACTCACATTTGCTTTATGGGTGGGCCAGTCAGTTCTAAATTCTAGTATGTGATCCTGACTGCTCCCACAATTTACAACAGTTAACGTTAAGATGTAGCTCTTCAAAAGAAATGATTGCGTTAAAGCTGCAGTCCTCAGTGCAAACATCGTTGTCAGAGCAAAGTTCAGAACACACCTACACCTACCCACGCACACACACACTCACACACCCCACATACTCTTGCACATGCACATACACAACATAAACACACACGGACACACAAACTCATCCACACAAATACACACATATACATACTCATACACACACAAACAAATGGGTAATCGCTGCCACACAACTTAGAAATAGACACTGACTAGAGGGAAGGGAAAGAAAAAAGGATGAGGAAGAGAAAGGAGGGAGAGAAACAGAGAGGAGAAAAAGAAAGAGGCAGAGAGAGAGGGAGACAGAGAGAGAGAGAGAGAAAGAGAGAGAGAGAATAAATATATCCTTTGTGCACTCACTCATGAGGATAAGGGAGAGACTGAGATATGCCTCATTAAAAAAAAGATAGTTTTTGTAACTTTTGACCCCATGTTTTACAATAATTATTTAATATGTATTTTGTCTATAAAATACAGTTAAGAAGTTACTAAACCAATCTGAAATTTTGTCTTTGGTTGGCTGTGAAGAATGATATCACGCTAAAACTTAAAAGCAGAAAATAATCACCGTTGGTTTCCATTGTTTTAGATTCTAAATAGTTTATAAAGAAGTTTGGGTGTTGTATAAGTGAAAAATGGAAATATAAACCTTCTATTGTGACTTTTGATATCAGAAGTTATTTCTGAAGACAGGAAATTCAAAACATGAATATTGGTTTAGAAAAATAGCTTGTGATTGCAGTTAAATTGATATGTCACATGATTAAGTGACTTGTATGTTCTCCAGGACTCAATCTCTAGTTAAAGTACTTAGTGAACAGAGACATAAGAAATGTAAACTTTCATATTTAACCTAATAAGAATTTAAAATGATGGCTTCCAATAAACAAAAAATACTGAGAGAAGATCAAAAGAAATGTGAACAATGTTTGTAGATGGCTATTAATTGATAGGTCAGTTTCTGCCCAGTGAAATGATGAAGACAATCACTGTACAATCAGGTGGAAAGAGAGGTAGTAATTTGATGGTGCTCCAATAACTGAATTAAGATGAAAACTATTTTCTTTGACTCAATATTATTTCATATTTTAATACAGATGAATGAATTAGAATTATGAATATTTATAAGATGAATATATTCAGAAATTTTGTTTTAAATAACAATTTTCTTACTGAATTTCATAAAATTTTACCACTTTGAGTGATATGTTAATTATTAGATATATACAGATACATATTTTATATATGTATTATAATGCTAGATTATTTATATTAATCCATTAAAATTTGATTTGTGTTTAGTTACTTCTTTGAGACAGTATTATGCCTTGATCTTCTTCTGCCACTGAGAATGCCTTGAACACATAGGGTCTGTACTCATTATGTTAATGATTCTCTGTAAGAGAGGGCAAGGAACCCTGCCCTGTGGGAAGTCCAAGCCCCCCCCCCCACCTCCAGGCCTAGGAAGCTTTGCATCCAAATAGACTAGGGTCCAAAAAAGCCAGTACATGCAGTAGAAATTTATGTACATTGGTGTTTTGCCATGAGTGTTGGGACCTAGGATTACAGACAGCTGTGAGCTGCCATGTGGGCACTTGGGAATTGAACCCCGGGTCCTCTGGAAGAGCAGTCAGTGCTCTTAACCTCTGAGCCATCTCTAAAGCCCCTCAAATATTTTATTTCAAATCTCAACCTGGCTGTTATTATCTGCATTTGTGTTTCTATACAATGTGCTTGTTTCATGGGCTCATAATTATATTAAATATGTCTCATACCATTGCTTTTCTGTATGTAATAGCTAAAATGAACTTAGATAAAAGTCACCACTAGAAGAAAATAATAAATTTATGAGTTGTCTTTCCATTTATCCTTTTAATCCACAAGATATGTAAAGAACTTTCAATCTCTGAGTATGGGTATAAGCAGACTAAACGTTTGTAGAATTATAATATTTTAAATTTTACATCTCTTCCTTTTGACATCTGACAAGATCAAACACCCATATGCAAATTCAGGGTGTCAGGGTCTTATCAGACAGCTGTTAGTGTGTAGAACACCATAACAGTAACACACCGACACTGTCTTGTACCTGGACCATACATGTCACATACTTCTTGTTGCTGGGCATCACATGTTAGAAAATGAATGGTGATACTCTCATCATTAGACAGAATTGTAAAGCTGCTTCTTTTTATCTGTAGTGGGGAACTTTGGCATTTATACACATGAATACACAGACAGAATATGTTCGTTTATTTCTGAGGCAGGTGGTATAGACACGGGGATATAGCTTAAAAAGGTCTGAAAATGGCCTAGCACTTCATTTATTCTGATTCCCTCTTGTGATAACATGATAGAAAGTATAACTAAATATTCCTTCAATACATATTTATTTCATGACCAACCAATCTACAGGCTTAGGAGTAAAGCAGGTTTTATGTCTTTAGTTTTAAGAGCTAAGTGGACACTTAATTTTTGCCTTGTCTGGTGTTTGCATTAGCCATAAAGAAATTCATAAGCCAAACTGAATTTTATATGAATTGCAAACTAATCCCAGACAAACATTATAAGAAATTACTTGAAATAATTATATTGTTAATTTAAAATTGATCATGTTCCAGAATTTATTGTTTTATAATAAGTTAAAATTTCATCTTATTGTTTTTTTAAAATTTCAAAGTGTAATTTAAACTTTGAAAATATGTTTATGGTATATTGAAAAGAAAGCCAAGGTAAAAATATCATGGGGCAAATCTAGACAGTAGGCAGGTTTTGCTATACCATTGTCTCAGTGTTTCATATCACAGGCGGAGGTCAAGTCTCTGCTCACCACTCTAAGTGTACTTTAACAGAAAGTTGTTTTTCATTATGTGTTACTTGCCTTAAATTGAATGCCTGAGTTCAAAGCTAACAAGAAAACAAAAAAATCAGATGGCTAGACTTTACTTAAAGAGAATGAAAAAAGTCGATGCACATGTTGAAAATCACTCACACTCACCCTGTTCCGCATGTGGATAACAACAAATGTCTAATCACTTGATGTATCTATTACTACTCTAAACAGAATCTTTACACAGCAGGTCTGCAATACGCAGGTAAGAGAGGCTAATCACTGTGGCTGCTGCTTGTTCTGAGAACAGAAATGATCTACCGTTCCCTCGCTGAGCCTGTGTGTTGTTTTTAGTCATTATGAACTCCTGATAGTACTGCTGGGATGCCCAAACCTGCTCCTCTCATGTTATCTCAGAGGTAACACTTCTTCCTTACCAGATTCAGATCGCCACTGCCTGCTACGGCATATTCTGTTGTCATTTTTAGGAGAGCTAGCAATTAAATTGCAAACATTTAATTTATCAGAATAGAAAAATCGAATGCTACTTAATATCATGTCTCTATTTCCCTGCTAGGATAAAGCATCATTTCTTAATGTTTGATGTTGCTGGTGAATTATACCAAATAGCCAAAATCTTTGGCCTGTTTCCAATCCAATCCTGTTTCACTAAATGTATGTGTCATTCTGCATTTGCTCATAGTTGTATTGTATTATTTTTTTCTCTTTATGTAGCTTAACCTTGACAGGTAAATGTCAGAGTTGGCTGCTTTCTGTACTATGACACATTTTATCCTTATTAAAATACCTACTATCCTGTTACCGAGATAAAGATTTAGTTATGAGAGTTGACCACAGGTGACCTAACATTCCAGCATTTTGTCTTTCCGCCTAAAAGTTTTCAGCCGTACATAGAATTACACCTATGGATGCTGGTTGATATGATCTATATATCATTAAAGTAAGGCAATTGTTTATGATTCAGTTTGCTTTTTTACAGTTTCCATCTTGATGCATGAAATCATTTGCTACAATTCACCAGGATACATCAAATGTTAAGGAATGATGCATTATCCCACCAGGGAAATAGAGATGTGATATTAAGTATCTTTTGATCATCCTATTTTGATATGAACACCAGTAGTACATTTTAACTTTTTTTAAACAGCTTCACACTGCTCTTAGTGACTCCACTCCCACCTGCCTTCTCTGAATGTATTATTCCATTGGGCATGTTTGTCTCCCCTATGCTTTTAGTGTCCTGACTTTGAATTAGATTTGTATGGATAATTTATGCTTAATTAAAATGAATTGAACTTTTCTGAAAAACCCTTTTTTGAACTATATTGATTACTCGAGATTACACAGATAGGACATAGTTTGATTCTTTCTTGAAGCTACCTATTAGACAAAAGTCTATACTTCCAAAAAAGAGCAAGAAATAACACTTCCATATTTCATGCTTTCCAGGTATTCTCATTCTCACAACATGGCACTGGACTTTCTACAACCCATATTTTTCTACTTGGTGATTCTTAAAGAAATTTTTGGTTTTCAACTTACAGTGTTAAGACACCAGACACAGGGTTTAATTCCTCACTTATAAAGGCCGTATTTCAAAGGGACAACTCCCAATAAAATTTTCTTTTTTATACATATAAAATGAAGAGAATATTCTTTTATCATTAGACAATTTTGTTTTAAAACCAGAGCTGGAGTTGTGGAATTGTTGGCTAGATGCATTAACATAGTTTATTCATGTAAGGAGAGTATTCTGAAAACTTGCAAGTGTCTGTGTGCTCCTGAAGAGGTTTTTAGGAAGGTAGAACAGAGATCAATGATTTTACACTTTATTCTTTCTAAGTGGAATCCTACATAAGATTATCTATCTAACAGAAACAACTGCATGCTGTATAGAAGACAATGCTCTTTTGTAAGGAACATTTTAATGTATAGACATAATATCTACTGAATTTCATTCAAATAAACTATTTTAGAATATTTGATTAGTAAATTTTTTAAAAATATTTGTCTTTCTGACTCAAAAGTACAAAAGCCACCCCTATGAACTACAAATAAACGTGACCAGTTGTAAGACTCTTCTTTATAGCATTTTGAAAATATTTGGTTTAGAGTGTAAACCCCATTGATATCTTCAGGAATTTAAATGATCTCCAAAGCAAAGCAAACAAACAAACAAACACAAAGCACTATTAGCATAAGTACTGCTTTCAATCATTTATCCAATACCTCAAGACAGTGCTACTGGCCCAGCCATTGTGCCGTATGGTCAGTGTCCGAGATGTCCTGCCTCCTAACCTGTATCATATGCTGACAAAGAGAGCCGTTGATAAACATGGAGGAGTAATGGACGTCTGAGTGCTGGGTCAAAATGTTCTTTCTTACTTCAGAAGTACGGCATGTTAGAAGTCCTGAGGAAAGCCTCTCAAATAATCAGAATGTCTCTTTCAGTAATGGTAGAAAGGAACATGAACATGCAAAATTCCCCCCCCCGCCCTGAAAGGCAACTGCCTGCAGGGCTACCTCTGACTCTTGATTTCATTTGTTGACTTGAAAAACTTTGGAACAGACTACATTTCCCCAGACTTGAAACACACCATGCATTAGGCAAGTGAAAGACTCCAACAGTTTGTCTGATTTATTGTTGTAGCATTAGTTAGGTAAATGTATATGACCCAAGGGCTGGAGGTAGACAGTCACTTCTTATATCCAATGCTCGAGTTCTCTATAATAAAAAAAATAAACAATGAAATTTGACTTTGCTTCTAGAACAGGTTTTAGAAATGCATTACTATATGAGTAGGCATTCCTAAGTTTTCAGAAGAATATTGCATGGGACTGTAACACTTATGAAATGAGGGTTTAAGTATAAATAAGAAAATGAAAGCATGTGCCACAATGACCTATTTCTTTATCAAAGAAAGGCATGCATGTCTGATGCTCTCAGAATCTTTCTGAACTCAGCAGATGTTTCAAGTTTCATTATGTACTCAGAAATTTGATTTTATAATTGCACATGGAATGAATTCATTTTAGTGCAGCACCAAATATTTAAGAAATGCATTAGGAAAGATACTGCAAATAAGTATTCTACTTTAAAATATAAGTTTTTCTACAAGAAGTAACAACACAGTCTCAATACAAGGAATAAAAAAATCAGATTTAAGAATATTTTATAATATATTAACTATAGAATATTAACTATAGAATATAATATATTAACATTGATTCAGTTTTAGGTATGGATAGGTTGTCTAATACATTTGAGTACATTAAATATAAAGTAGATTAAAAACAATGAAATATGTTCACCCATAACAAATAGTAAGTCCTCACACATTATTAAATAAAATATTGTAACAAAGAGTGACCATTGATATATTGATTGCTATTGAAAACAATAATTGTGTATTTCTGAATATAAAAGTTTATAGTATGATACATTAAAATACATACATGTATAAATACACACATATATGTATACACCCATCTATAACAATCTTTATGTATCAAAGATGAAGATGATATCATAGCATTGTTTACATGCTTAACATATAATGAAGAGCTTTTAAAATAAAACCATCTCCTTTAATGCCTGTTTCTTAAGGTTAGGAAGACTCAGAAAATGTTCGGTGTATGCGTGTGAATTTCTTTGCTTGATTATTTTAGTCTGCTTTTCTTGGATACAAGGTTATGTTCAATAAGCCTGTATTAAAGAAATATTCAAGAATACAGAGTTGCATTCAACTCTTGGGTCTTCTCCCCAACTCCTGCCCTGTTATTTAGCTCACAAAACTAACTGGAATATATTATCTGCATGCCCTGAATGACACAGCACTTTCAAAACTGCTGTTCAACCTTGTTTTTTAATGCAATGTGTAATAGATACAAATTGAATTTTGAGTTTCTTCAACTAAAAGTTTAAAAAATCAACAAAGCTATTGTACCACACACAAAGAAATTACATTTTCATAACACAGGTTATAGCATGTCTCACTTTTTGCAGATATGAAATATATTTGATGCTTTCCTACTGCATTCAAATATGGAGTTTATTAAACTTAATAATTGTAAAATGAGTATTGTAGGCCAATGATAAAAGTTGATTAAAGACTAGTACACTTTAGAAACATGAATCGTTTAGTTACTTCTTCTCTTACATAAAACATTCTAACTAGTTTGTCGTTATGAAGTTTTCACAGTAAATAAGCGGCGTGCTTTAAAGACACAACCATTTTTTGTTAGTTGGTTGTGAACTAACAATCTAAGGGAGATACATTCTCAGGTTCCTAGTTTAGAATTTTCACAAAGAATCTTTTAGTTCTCTTTCTCTGTACCATTACTGCTTGTGTTTTTTCCAATTCTTTAACATATGAAAGAACAAGAACTTTTCAATTTTATTTATCTTCACAGCAAACATACATCCAATTTATTTTATTTTTAACAAATGGAGACTATTAATAGAAAAAGAACCATATGAAACTTGTGCTGAAATTTAGTCTTCTTAATAGACAACATTGTTTCCATACTAAATAATATTGTCCTAACCACTTTAAATTTAGGCATGCTACTACTGTAATGGGTATCAAGTGTAGTTGAAGTTTTAATTGAGTGAAATAAAATAGAAATGCCTAGGAGCTGCCTTTTACAACTTAAGCACTTACACATTACTCATATTTATGTTCAGCACTGAGATGGCAGGGATTTGTTGGCTTTCTCTCCCGTGCTTTTACAGACATGTTCTGCAGAGTCTGCTCAGGCTGCTGTGGTTGAACACTGCAGATTGACTGAGATAACAATTATGGCTCATAATTATTGAGACTGGATGAATCCAAGATAGTGATGCAGGTGGGTTCTCCTCCATGTGGGCGTCTTCTCTTTGGTTTGCAAGATGCTGGCTCATCACATAACAGGTTAATTCTGGCTATACTTTCTCCACATAAAGCCACTGATACACGGTCGTTGCAGCCCCCTTATGACTCCATCCAAACCTACTTATACCCCCAATGCCCCACCTCTTATATGTAACACTGGGACTTGAAGCTGCAGCATTTTGAATTTCTGGGGAAAAAATCTTGTTTAATCGAGTTCTAAACTTATATGAAAATATATCACATTAGTATATCATTAAAATAAAGAATTTCTTACCAAAGATCAGTATTCTTAAACAGGGGCTTATTGATAAGCAGAATAAACCAATCAGTAGTCAGATTTTATATATGCAGAGAAATACAGTCTTCATGGAAAACTGTTAGGAATTTAATTATTCTTATCCTGCTGAGTTTCTGGAACTGTTATAAGCAGACTTCTTGCTGCCCTTTCTTTTGGAGGTTTGCTTTCTATATTTAAGGCATTTCAGTGAGTAAAAAAGTGAGTAATTGTTAATTTTTACCATTTGAAGAAACTGATTTTACCGAATTTACTACTAATAATTATTACTAGAAAGAATAAAATAATTCAATGTTTGTTTCAACTGGAAATGCAGTCCAGAAACCTCACATGAGATTGTAAGTTGGACTGCGCATATCTATCTTAAAAACGAAGATAAAATCCATTTCTTTTTTTTAAATTTATTTATTTATTTATTAAGGATTTCTGCCTCCTCCCCTCAACCGCCTCCCATTTCCCTCCCCCTCCCCCGATCAAGTCACCCTCCCTCATCTGCTCGAAGAGCAATCAGGGTTCCCTGACCTGTGGGAAGCCCAAGGACCGCCCACCTCTATCCAGTTCTCCAAAGGTGAGCATCCAAACTGCCTAGGCTCCCCCAAAGCCAGTACGTGCAGTAGGATCAAAAACCCACTGCGATTGTTCCTGAGTTCTCAGTATTCCTCATTGTCCTTGATCTGTCTTGTATGCTAATCTTTGAAAACTACTGTGAAGGTATGAATCTTTTCCCCTTTCTTAGTTTGCATATTTTTTCCTAAGGTGAGCATTCTTTGTAAGGAACTCTTCATGATATGATCTTATCATGCAGATTTGGATGAAAGGCAATAGAAATCAGCCTCATTTACCAAATTAAGTTGAATATACAGAAATTAATGATTAAATATGCTGATCTTATCTTGTGGATTAGTTAAGGTTTGAAACACTAAAGAAGTGGGGGGGGGACTGCTTACCAATAAATGGAAAGTATATTAATTATTGCTCCTATGGTATGCCTGAGTACCACACTAAGGCTGCATTTTCTTGTCCAGAATTTTTGGTAACCTTAAGCTACATACACACACATACATACATACATACAAACACACACATATACACACCGTATATCTATATTAGTATTATAATATAATCTAATAGTGATGTAAGAGTTTCTTGTGGGAATCTCAAGAAATTTATGTTTGCAAATTAAATTTATCTTGGGGTTTTATAAGTTTATTTATACTTTATGTGAATGCTTTACTCAGATTTTAACTATTTCAGAATGAGACTTAAGAGTTTTAATTCATTGTTTAAAGACTTTCATTGTCTTTTTGAATATTTGAGGAAATGGTTTTGAAAAATTGTATCTTTCCAGTCTATATCAAGCATGAGCCTTTCTGGAAGGCTCCAATGGATTTAAGTCAGACCTCTCCAGCAAGAAAGCAAAAAGATGGGGCAACCATACACCATTCTTCATTGCTAGCAAAGGCAGGAAACTTGAGAGTGTGATATGTTTCTTAATTCCTCTCCTTCTCCACTGCTGCCTCGTTTTCAACAGCCTGATCATTTTGATGAGGTTAATAAATAGGTTTGGGTAGATACAGTGGGAGGGTAGCTACCCATGGACTGAATTGGCAAGGAAAATGCCTTAGTAACTGTCCTCATATTTGGTCATTCCTGTCACAACACAAATGTGGGTCAATATACGGTTTTGGTGGTGATACAGGCATGCTTGATATCAGGGTTCTGCAGTCTATGTAGCTACAACCTCCTCTATACTTTGATACCAGGGTTCTGCAGTCTATGTAGCTACAACCTCCTCTATACTTTAAAGGGTCTTGTGCTTTGTTGTTATCACCTTGAAATTTTAAATTTTAAATGAGGAGCCCCAGACATTCATTCTTTCACAGTATCTACAATTTTCATAGCTTGCTTCAATTGTTTCCATGAATAATGTCATAATATAACATAACTTTAGTAGAAGAAATCTCTGCAGTTGTGGCCTGTATTTTCCAGGAAAAGGACAATGTACTATTGTATAAAAAGTACAAAAACTAACACTATATTATTTTTGGAGAGTAGATGAAGCATTAACTACTTAAATAGATATCATAGACACATTTAACTGGTTTCATCTCTTTAATATCAAATTTTAAGATGTTATATTATATAAATGGTACTTAAATACATATGTATGTTGTTTATTGGGTATATATCTTTTACTCAACAAGGAATTTGGCAAACTCTTCTGTTCCGCATATGTTCATACAGGTAATTGGTGTTCTGCCCTTTATCTACTACTTTTCTGCATTTCCTTATGCTCCACTCTTTCATCTGTATATGATGAAAACCCCATACAGGTAAACATATAAAAGTCCAAGAGAGATGATATTGAGCAAAGCTGATCCATATGAAGACCATTTTTCATCATTCTGTTAGTTTGCACTTCATTCCTTGATGCCTAACCAGGTTGGTGAGACCAAATTTTACAGTAGAAATAATATGCAAACATGTTAGTACAATAGACATTTACAAGTTTAGTAAGTGGCTTAGACCAAGGCTTTTCTGAATTAAATGACAAGCTAAAATATTTATTATTTTCTTAGTTCTTGAACCACTCCTTCCACTTCCAGGGTACCAAAATAGGAAAGTGGCTTCAATGGGGACATTCATTTCCAGAGCTCCTTCATTAGCACAATGATCTTTATAGATCTGTTCTTTAAATCGCCATTTGCTTCTGTTTCATAGATTGTGTTTCAAAGATCCATGTCACTTGTAGTTGAAACAGCATCAGGTTGGCAGAGTTGAAGGCAACTTTGGCCTCACTGCTGTTTGGATTCAGTTCTCTGAATGTTTAGTTCAAGCCAAATGTCCAACCAGACAGAAATCTGTGCTTGTAGCCATTTATTGTGACAACAAATGCATCATTAGACAAACCAGTCTGGTCACACACTATGAGTTAGCCTCCATGTCTTGAGCCAGCTTCCTTCTGTGGATTCCAATTTAAATCATTTCAATATGCTTTCTAGTTGAGAGTCAGATGAACTAGAAAAAAACACTAGAAAAAGAAGTGTTGTATGAGCTTTCAACTTTTGTCCAATGTAGAAATAGAAAGCTTAATGTTTTTATTAGGGTTAGATAAAATTGAATTAATGATTCAAAAAATACCAAATTTATTAGTATCACTTAAAATAGTAAGATTTAAGCTTTGAAGTTCCTTTAAACTTTTCATATAGGAAAGGAACTGATCTCTTTTTAGAATGAAGCAATTCAGAGCCATATAAAGTTACTGCAGCAGGTCAGAATTCTTAGGGAGAAGATCACCTTCCCCTAAGATGAACTATATGCTAGATACCTCTACCTCTGAAGGTATTTGGCCTGCCAAATGGCATGTATTAAGTTATTTATAGTTTTCAAAGTTCTTATTTAAAAGAATATAGAATGAAAGTATAAACTTTATAACCTTCACTAATAGGGCAATAAATCTGCCAGTTCAGAACTCTGCCAACTATTCCTCCATGGGAAGAACAGTGTGTGGTGCTGCTTAGTGGTGGAAGATTCATTGCTGTTTGAATTTATAGGGTTTCTAAGGGTGCCCACCATTTTCAGAGATGAGTGTCTATGGGAATCAATAGCTGATTTCTGAAGTGTGTTTAAAAATGTGTGTTTAGGAATATGGTGTACCTGCTTTAGTTTAGGTAAGCTAACTTGAGGATTTTTTTGTATACTAACTCATGAGATCCTACACAAAAAATATCAGTCAGAAGATTCAGTTAATTCACATGGTTCTTATGGTGATAGATTCCCAGGCAGGTCTTCATATTTATAATTTTGAACCCTTTCCTACCTGAACAGAGTCCCTATATAATCAGTACAGAATAATGCTTCAGTAAGCATCCCATAAACATTTACTTTCTAGAAATGGCATACACTTTTCTACATGTTCTGAGAAGAGAAGGAAGGTCTAGACTGTGTGTGTGACTCAGGGGTTGAAGATCTTTCCCTCAAACATGTTTGTGTTCCAGAAATCTTATAAACACTAGGAAAGACCTGTAATTATAGTCTTGAAATGCAGAGACAGGAACCCCTAACTCTGTCAACAGGCTATAAATTTGATCAGTAGATCTTACCTTACCTTAAGGAAGCAGTTGAAGAGTGAAAAAGGAAGATTACAGATACCAATCTTGGGCCTCCACAAGCACTCACGCCCATGTGTATGCCCACAAATGCAAACACCTACGAGCATGGTCATTTTGACAATGTATAAGAACTTAAGTTCCATTATGATTAGTGAAAAAGGCTTGATACAAAAGTTCTTGATACATTGTCTAATATATTTATGGAATCTAAAGACATTGTCCTCCTAGAATTTGCAAGTAGAATGTTTGTTACCAAAGATAGGGAAAAGGCAAGGCTAAAGATATTAAAAGAAATGTCCATTGGTGGACATTTTATTCCACTTAATATTAGAAGGAAGATCTAGTGTGAGCAGGGAAATCATAGACAAGAGGAATGTACTATCTATTTTGAAGAAAGCATTTGAAAATTGTGAAGAAATATGCTTACTAAAGAGATATCTAATCTGATTAACATTTTATAAACAATATTTACCCATTTAGAATAGTCACATAACACTATGTGAATATGTACAATTATGCTTTGTACATAAGTTAAATATAATAAAAATTAACTTAACATGTTAAAATATGTTTCCATCCATATATAAGTACTATTTTTAATTTAATTTTGTCTTATCAAGTATTTGTGATGATTAGTAATATAAAATTCTAGATATATCATGCTCTCGATGAAAATAAATCTATTCTATACTCTAACACTAATTGACATGTCAATAAATATATAATTATCTTCAATTGAAGACAATTAGGGTTATCATATACTTTTATAAACAGCCATTCAAATATGCTATTGATGATTATATATAAATATGAAATTATCTCTTTTAATTTAAATAATTACTCCTAAAATCCCATAGGAAATCAAAAGAAGATTACAGAAAAGTTTATATTTCTTTCAAGTTCTTTAACTACACAATGGATCAGATTTTTTTATGTAGACAAGCCTGGATTTATTTCAGTGTTTATGTCAATAACAGTAAAATTTGTGTTTCATGTGATGTTTTGGGAGATACAGATTTAGTTGTCCATTTGGTACTGATCTGTAATGATCCACATTTTCCTTGTATCGTTCACTAATTTAACAACATGTTGGAGGCAGATGAATGTGACTCATGGTGTCAGCAAAGAGGAGCCAACAACTCATTCTACAAATTTAATAGTGAAAATGCTTAATGAATTCTCAGCATGAGAATGTGATTAGCAAAACTCTTTGGTCACCCCGTGTTATAGATTAGACATCACAGCTTATCCTGGGATAGAATTATTTTTTCCAACAATGCACTTGTTAAGGAGAAACTGCTGCATCTTAATCTAGGAGATGTTTTTATCTCCGTGATGTATGTTTTTTTTTTTTTCTGAAATAAACATCAATATGTATAAAGTCATGTATTTATATTCCATTAAGACTTGTTTAGATTTTGGCCATGGTGAAATAAAATAACTCACAAACCTCAAGGACTTTAAAACATCAAAGATTTACTTTTCTGGTGCCCTGTGTCAATTGATAGATGTCAGGGTGCTACCCTTGGCATTGCTTTCTTACTGTGATGCCTAGGTTGCTGGAGCAGCACCATCTAGAACTTGGCAGATATGCCTAATGGGAATGGGAATGTAGTATATTTAAACTGACTTTCATGACATTCCTACTTACATTGAGACTGCTTCAAATGGCCACGTGAAACTTTGATGGAGGCAAGGAAATTACAGTCCTAGCTATAGCCTGAGGAGGAGAGAAACATGTTCCTGAATAATTCTGGCTAGCATTAAGTATGCAAAGTATACATGGCTACAGCTATTGGGAAAAGGTGACTAGCAGAACTCTTTGAACATCCTCTGCTATAAACTAGAAATCACTGGCAGTAAATGTTTACAAATATCACACTTGTAGAGTAAGCTATGTAAACCAGTCTTAAGAGTTAGCCTTTGTGAAACCATATATATACATCAAATTTATCTGTACTATTAACTTCTGTTTTTCAATTGAGGCAATCAATAAAATTATGAATGGATATGGAATAACAGATATGTAGGAAAGGAAAACCTTCACAAGAATTTGTATGTTTTACTCCCTTTAAATATTTATCTTAAGGCGGGCTGTGGTGGCATATACCTTTAATCTTAGCACTCGGGAGACAGAGGCAGGTGAATCTCCATGAGTTCGAGGCCAGCCTGGTCTACGAGAGCTGGTGACAGGCCAGGCTCCAAAACTACACAGAAAAACCCTTTCTTGAAAAAAACCAAAAAAAATCTTATAAAGCATAAATAATTCTTAATTATGTGAAAACATTATTATGAAAATGAAGTCTATGTATACTTGGTTGTATTTGATACTTGCACAGTGGTCATTAACAATGGACTTAAAGAATTTTAGTGAAAAACTCCTTTATTAGCTATAAGGACAATGAGAAAAACTTAGATTCAAAGGATGCTTTAACCAGATAACACATTTGATCCAAAAAAACTGCTTATTGAGCTCTGGATTGTATCAGTGCTGAGAACTTAACAATAGTTTTGTTAGATTAATTTTAAATGAGATATGGAGAAAATTCCAGTACATTTCTGAGTAAATTTAGGCCAAATTTAGTAAAGTTTTGGTTCACAAATTGTACTGCATGAAAGAATTATCTGGAGAGCTTTATAAAAATCCTAGTACTCAGGATTGACTCCAGTCCAGAAAATTAGAAGCTTTTTCTAGAAACGCTTGAGACGGATTGCTCAGACATCACGATTTCAAAAACCTCAGGTGATGTTAGAGCACGACACTTAGAGAATGACATCTGTAGAAAATATAGGAAGTGTTAGAAGTTTTTGCAATGAAAAATTAAATCACCGAGAAGTTTAATATACTAGTTATTTTTGGTTTCCCTAATAATGTCATTCATTCAATTAAATACATACTCAAAAGTATTTTACTGATCTAATCTTATGAAGAATTGCCACCTAAATTTTCTGGATTTTACTAGACTTCACCTGATGTGCAATGGTAATTATATCATTATAATACAAAACATTACATACTCAAAATGTTCTATGTTCACTATTAAAGAGGGCATACTGATGTGAAATGATCATCTGTAGGTTGTAAGATGGTTTGGTGAGTAACTTCAGCTTTCCTAAGGTAACTTTGCTTGTTTTCCTGTTTAAAGTTTATTTCTAAAAGCCATTCTTTACATGCATACCCACAAAGACACACACACAAACACACACAAATGCAAATGCAGATACCTTCTAGGCACTGCTACAGTGGAGAAACACATTGCGTATTATGAAGTGAGTGTTTCTGAGCTCAGACCTTGGCTTCCTCACTTTCTAGCTTCATAACCAAATTAATTTATTCAAACCCCTAATGCTTGTGCTTTCTCAGCTGATTGGAAGTGGGGATAATATACAATATTCTTTGGATTTCCGTGAATAGGAATGAATGAAAACCTATTCAGTGGCCTGACAGTTAATAAGTCCCAAATAAATGTGTTGTTATTTTAGTTTTACATTAAGGTCTTTTTTAAAAACATTTTTATTCAGGCATAAATCAGGCATTTTCCTTAGCATTTTTATTCTAATGAAAGATAAGCAATGATTTCCCATGGCATGACAAGCTCAATAATACCAGCATTTAGAAGAAAGGTCTAGCATGGGAGGATAGTCAGTGGAGCTCGGAGAATGCTCCAAATGAAGATAACAGACTATTTTAGGGGAATCTGCCCTGTTGTGAGACGAGGTGGGGCAAAGAGTGCAGGGAAAAGAGCACATGCTAAGTGCATGGAAAAGGTGTTGACAGCCTGGCATGCTCAGAAGGGTGACATAGCTGGGAATGGAAGGAGAAGAAGCCCTATCTCCTGGTCCTCTTTGTGTCTCTGATTAGCTTTTCTGAGAACCTCTGAACCCAGATAATGCAAGTATTGGTATTTTTGGAACCAATAATCAATGCACTTCAAATACATTATTCCCAATGACAAGCAAAGTTAGTTAGAGTCCAGGATGAGTCTTTGAAAGGTTTTTAACAGTAGCAACAAAGGTAAATGCTTCATTAATGGCCCTGTCCTGTGCTTTTCATTCAGCCTGGCTTTTCTATCATCTTAAATCATTTAGTCCTTATAATGAAAAGTAGATAACTATAATATGTATAATCATCTTTTATCTGCAGTTTGTAACAGCACGTAAGTAGTAGTAATTTGCTCTCTAATACGGCTTTTAGCCATATGTTCAGCTCCTATTTTCACCAAGAAATTGGCCATTTCATCTTCCCAGAGTGAGTGGCCATGCTTGTTCCAGATCTGTGGTCATATTTTCTGTCTAAAGTGAACCTATTTTTGTAGTTTCCTTTAGACTTACAGAGAGTTCCTCTTTGTACATTGAATTATGAGGACATAAGATATTACTTTTGGCAGATATTTGAAGGCAAAACTCCTAAATGCCACGTAGAGTAAAATATATAGGAGAGGTTGGTATAAAGTTTCAGAAACTACTGTTTGGTAGTTCTAAAAATAAAATGGGATATACTATGGGACAAAACACATTAACCTTAACATAGCTAACAGAATCAGTACTAAGTCAAGTGCAAGATAAACTAATATATTTAATTGTTAAATTTTCAGTTTGGGAAAATATAGATTTCAGGTATTCGTCAGTTTTCACTATGGGTGGTGCTGGGTTTTTCCTTGAACATTCTTAGAATTCAGTTTTTTCTTTTCTTTTTTATGTTTTATTTGTTTTAATTAAAAATAGATTTTTTCATACAGCATATTCTTATTAGATTTACTTACCTTAATTCCTCCCCAAACCTCTCCAATTCCCCACTCACTCAAATCCACATCCTTTCTTTCATTAGAATACAAGCAGAAATCTAATAATAATAAATAATAATTTTTAACTTTACCTTAAGTATGTTGATCTCATATAATGTTTGATAAAATATACCACTACTGCAACCAATTGTTGAACAATGGCACTGTTAGAAGTTGTTGAAGCATAATTAATATAAATTCAGAGACAGAAATTAGGGTTCAACATGAAGATCAGAAAAGCAAACAGTCAACCACTGCCTCTTACCTTGACCTGAAATGGTGATCCTGCCTCCAGCAATTTCAGAATGAGACTGAACTTGAGATCTGTCTCCTTCCATTTTATAATCTTTTCTAGTTCTGGGATTAAATGCATGCACCACTACCTCCTGGCTTCTATGGCATGCTAGTGTGGCTATTGAGATTAAAGGTGTGTGTTATTGCTCTCTGGTCTGTAAGGCTGACCAGTATGGCTGTTTTACCTTTCTGGTCATGAGGCAAGTTTTGTTTACTAAAATACAAATGAAATGTTACTGCAAGTTGTAGCAGTGATGCTGATTTATGTCAATGTGGTATATAAACTCAGCATCATTCCAAAGAGAAAGTCCACCTTGAAAGAATGATGTTATGTTAAGATAATTGGGTTTTCATTCACAATATAATTACTAAACTGCTACTGTATGGTAATTCCCTCTGTGTTAGCGTGAAATAATATGTTTAAAAGTCTGATAGTTGCTCTTGAAAAATCTAAGACTATAATGGAAAAATAGACTTTATAATCAATTATTAAATAACCCTACCTTCTCAGAATTTAGTCTTACCACACTTTTTGGGGGAAGAAATGAAAATTCCAATTCCCAAAGTTTAGTCCATGCTAATTTACTTAAATTATATTGTAAAATACTATGTCTTTGCTGGGTGGTATTGTTACATGCCTTTAGTCCCAACACAAATCTCTGTGAGTTCCAGGCCAGCCTGGTCTATAGAGTGAGTTCCAGGACAGACAGAGATATTACAAGGAAATCCAGTCTTATAAAGCAAACAAATGAACCATACTGTGTCTCCCATGCTATGTATGTGTGCATATATATTACATAAAAATTGTTTACAAACTGCCTTTTGCTCGAGTTCCATTATCTCCACAAAGACAGATTCAGAGCACTATGTATTGGATAGAGAATTTTTTTATACAGGCTACTCATTTTTTTCTTAAAAATATTTGTTGACTAAAAGAACAAATAGATAATGAATGAATGAATACTGAAGTGAGAAAGAAGAACAAGTATTTTTATATGAAGTTAGGGATTTCTTAATATTATTAATCAACATCATTAACCTTTGATGGAAAGTTTCTTGATAAATTTGTGGATGTAGTACCTCTGTTTTTGTAGGAAATAACACACAAGGTGTCTTGTATAAGTTGTCCTGTTAATTCAGGCCAGTGTTTTGAAAAATGATAGTAAAATGCCAAAATAATGACATAAGCATCAATCATTACTATTATTCTGGTTTCTACAGTTTTGATTGATATATGTACATGCGTGTGTGTGTGTGTGTGTGTGTGTGTATGTGATGTATTCCTGTGTGTGTTTGTGTGTGTGTGTATATTTGTGTGTGGATGTATTCATGTGTGTATATGACAAAGAAAACTGAGATGCTAGCGAAGGCCTTGTCCACCTCTACTGTCAGAATTTTGAATGTTCCTACCATCACTAGTATCTATTGAGTCCCTTTCATAACTGCATCTACTCTTCACCCAAGCTTCCCTCATCTCTAATTCTCTTCCCCTAAGTTTACATCATCTCTAATTCCTGAGGACTGTTAATTTATTCTTCAATTCTGAAAAGCAGTCCTTATGTAAATAGACTTATAACCCATACAGCCTTTGGGAATTTTTCAACTTTTCATTCATCATATTTCTCTGCATTCTTTTAGGTTGTACCCTTAATGATACTTTCTTCTTCAAAACTGTTGCTATGTAGTTCTTGTGGTTAAACCTTTTACCTGTTAAAAACATAGCTAGGACCATTTAAGTTTCTAGTATTAATAAAGCTTCTATGAACTTAATAGAGGGACTTTTACATGAACCTTTTAATAAGTCTGTAATGAATGACCAGTTATGAGGACATAGGTCACATGTGTAGCTTTATAAGAAATATACAATATATTTCACATTGCAGGTAGCACTCTCAGTAAGTCACTTCACATCCTTGCCGACATTGGGTGTTGTAACTCTTCTTTTGTTAATGATTCAAATAGTATCATGGCAGTATCATTAGATTTCTAAAGTAAAAGAAAAACATTCATTTTGAGAAATTCTTGATTGTCATAATGCTGTCTTGTTACTCTCATGCTTCACCCCTTTGTCTTCTTCTGATCCCAGAAGCCCTGGAGATTCTTTTATGGGTTTTTTTTTTCATAATTTTATTTTGTTCAGCCAGTCCTGAGTTTATCCAGAGCTATCTGTGCAATTGTGGGTATGGAATTATCTAATGTCGCCAAAATGGGCTCACCAGTGAGCACACATCTAAGTACTCCTTCCCCACAATCCACCATTAGCCAGTACTTTGGCAGCGATGGGTAGGGCCCTATTAACTTCCTCGCCATTCAGAAATGGTTGTTGGTAGCTCCAGCTTAGGATAGACCCAATACTGTTAGTTCATCATTGTGATAATGCTGAAATTTCAATTTAATAGGCCCTCTTCTATCTTTGGGCTCATAAATTCTTTGTCTCTGTTTCTGTAACGCTCTTTGAACTGTAAGGAAATGGTATAAATGTGATATTCAGTGCTTAGCACTCAGCCTTTTCCCGTTCTCAACACCTTGAAGAAACACAAACCTCGGCATTCCCCCCATTCATTGTAAAGAGCTGATTAAGAGAAGCATTTTCTATGTCTGTAAACATCAGTGTTTAGAATGTAGTTTGACATGTCCTTTTAGTTAAAATTGGTAAACTCCTCACTTAAGCCTATGACTTCCTCTAACACTGGTTTTTTTGTTTTGCTTTTTTTTGTTGTTTTTTACTACATTTATCATATCCTGAATCTAATCAGATAGCACTTGTTACACCTATAATAGTCCACTATAGTACAAATGGGCACAAGTTGCCTGGTAAGTTGGTATTGTACTTAGTAGGGATCAGAACTGTGTTAGACTTTTGATACCTGCGTATCACTTTCTAACATTATGAAATCAAGCCAGAAGATAGAAGCACCCAGTTCAGTGGCGCTTGATTTATCTATAACTTGCCACCAAGGCTTATAGTGTGTTCTGAATTATAGTGTTATCATTTCAGTCCACGTGGAAATTGAGGAATTGAAAAAAAAATTGTTTTGGTGGCCTTGAGGGCCTCCATGACTCCTAAGGAGATATCACAGGCTTGACATTAGGTGGTGTTTAATGAATTCTAGAAGTAGCACTCATTTACCAAGAAGGGTTTCTCTCTTCAAATGTTTATCTACTTGTAGTATTAAAAGATTGGCTTACAGAAAGCCATGTTTTCATAGTCTTTTTCAGGCATGGTTACTTTGTTTAACCATCCCTCTTCACCCACTCACCACACCCACAGTTTTCTGTCCCTGCTCGAAACCTTCTACCACTTAGTTACTGTTCAGTTGCTGTGAAGAGACCAAGACGACCCTTAGAAAACAAAGCACTTGATCGGAGCTTGCATAAAGAATGTTAATTTGTGATTTAATATTAAGGCAGGAAGTAGATGGGTTTGTCACTGGAGGAGTAGAAGAGAACTTTACATTCTGATTCACACAGGCTTCAGGCAGAGGGAAGATACCAGGTCTTCCATTGGTTTTTGTAATCTCAAAGCTTAACCTCAGTGACACAACTTCTCCAACACACAACTTCTCCAACAAGGCCATGCCGCCTAATCCTTCTCAAGCAGTTCCACCAGCTGGAGACCAAACATTCAAATATGAGCTCATTGGGCCATTCTTGTTCAATCCACCACACTCAGTATTTTTCTTCTCTCTCTCTATCATTCATGTTCAAATAATCCTCCTGCCCTATAAGTATTCAATACACAGTGGCCCTTGCCTTGATTCATGGTTTACACAGGTGCCCTAAATTAAACATATACATAAAAAGATTCGAATTGTCTTGGCTTTTTTACATTGTTTGCATTTTTTTTGTATTGTTCCCCTGTGTATGTTGACTTCTTTTATTGGTTTATGTATCTAATGTGAGAGTCTAACCAGTCTCAGGATGAATGAGGGAAGAAACTATATAGCTGGAGCTAAGCCAGGGATGGATAAGACCTGAGCTGCATGATTGGAGCTAAGTCTGCAAGTGTGGAGATAGTGCTAGGCTTGTACAGTAATGGTACATGTGATTTCAATTTTTAAATGTTAGAAACAGAGTGGCAATACACATGGAGAGTGAGCAAGTATCTTTCTGGGATGATGTAGAGTAGTATAAACTTAGAAGTATTATAGATGAGTTATATATTATAGATTTTATTACTATAAATAACTCATAATTTACGCTTAGCTTTCTCACTTTGGTATATACAGTTAGTCATTTCTTGGGAAACTTGTATATGTCATTCTTGTACTATTCATGTGTGCAGACACATTTTAATGATCAAAAAAGACAACAAGAGAAAACTTTATAAAGCACTTGTATTTCAAGTCAGTTTTTGTAGAAAGGGAAGAGCTAATAAAAACATGTATTTAACTGCCAATCCAGAAGTAAGCTGTTATATTGGGTTTTTATCTTTTCATATATGTATTATCTTGCTTGATCCACACAGTAACTCTGTGGGGAAGTCATGGTGCTTTGCAAATGAAGGAATTGTGACTAAATTACTGGGGAGTTCTTATCCATCTCTCCACAACTAATAATGTTAGAATAGTGATGAGCATCCATATATAATCTCAAGACACTCTGTCTAGTGAGAATGGGGAACCAGTACACAGGCACTTGGTAAATAATCAAGTGCATGCTTAAATTTTAAGATGAATGCTAACTGTGTGACATTCTCATACAGTGGCTTTCAAATTTAGATTAAATGATGTACCTTCAAGATCCAAACACAGAATCCTCTATCTAGCAGATGAGTTATTTTAAATTTATATAGCATTTTTGGTGCCTACAAGGAGAGGTATTCTTAAGGGTGTTCTATGTACATGCAAATATGAGTTGATTTTTAGTAACCTGTAATAAGAGTTTAAGGATTTGTTACCTATGCACCCCAAATGTAAATAACCAAAATATCAATAGCCTATCTTTTAAAATGCATCATTTTGTTAAAGAGTGGAGCTAAACACAGTAGATTAATATTTATTGCTCATGTAATGGTTGCTTGAAATATCTTGTGTGTATATTGAAACTTAGGAAAGCAGATCTATGAAATTACTACTTTGTGTGCTCAATATTTTTGTACTTTTTACTTGAGCAAGAGAGACCTAACCACAAGTACTTTTATAAGACTGCATCTGTAAAATATATGATCAATGGGAAATTTGCAAAGTTAATATAAATTGTTATCATGATCTAAAATTAAATTATTCATAACATTTTATTAAGGTAAAAATTTAGGCATAGGACTTTCTTTTATTGGTAAATGATTTTAAAACATGTTTATTTTATAAAAATGAAAGTTTGGGTCTCAAATCTTCTTGCCTCCCTCTTTCATTTTCATAGTTCTTCTTTATTGCTACTAAGTCTTCCTTCCTTCAGGTGTCTCCCAGATTCTACCCCTTCCCTGGGGGCTTTGCTACTCTGTATGTAACTGCCGCATGCTGCACTAGACAGCTGGCTAGATGGCTAGATGGTTAGTTTTTTCCCAAATCCTCTTCAGTACTGGCCAGCATGATGTTACACACACATGGGATCACATTGCTGCCATGCTTGCAAAATTTCAAAATGTTGCCATTATCTTGTTAATGACCCCCCCCCCCCCCCCCCGTTTTGCAGAGGGAAAACGTTTCTCATTATTTTAGTGGTACAGCTTGCTGCTTTCACCCTAAGTGTCCAGTTTCATTTCTACTTTGCTTAACTCCTCTCATGAGGACCTGGCCTGCCTGGGTCCTCAGCCTTGTCCCTCTGTCATGCTATTCACTCTTGCAAAGGGTCTCAGTAATTCTTACGTTGAAGACTTTCAAGGCACACTTAACTCCTACCATGGTCTTGACCCTGTGTGCTGTGCCCTGTCCTTGCAACCTGCTCTTTTGTTCTTCTTCCAGTGTCCTACAAGATTTCCAGGCAGCACCCTGTTCTGCTTATCGTTTCAGATACTACTGTGGCTAAAGCGTAACCAGCACTCAATAAATCCCCACCTAGAGAATAATAGGGTGACGAGCGTCTTCTTGTAGATAACCATTTAATTTTGCTATAAATCAGAAGAGACAAGACTTCTGATTAGCAACCCTTACAGTGATAGATGCTTTACTCACAACCATCACATACACTCTAGTATAAACAAATGCTAATGAACATTTTTAGATTTTCTTCCTTCATTTTGACTATCTGATAAGTAATAATTGAACTATAAACTCTTAGCCATGTGTCTTTTCTTCCAATATATAGGACTGGAAAGTATAATATAGATTCCATATAAAAGTATATATACATCAAATCTAAATTTTAAGTTATAGACCAAAATAGAAATTATTTCATTATATCTTATGTAAAAGTAAAATAGCTAGTTGTTTTCAGTTTAATTATTTTTAATACTAATAAAACATGCAATTAACCATTTTTTTCTGAGACATCATCTAGTATTTCGATAGCATTTTTTTGGATAGGAATCAACGTTTTTTTGAAACTACTTGTTTTTATGTTAATTCCTTCATTTATGTTTCTCTTTAACAATTCCTCATAATATCAAGCAATTTTAATGGCATACAATATCTTTCTTTCAAAAGTGCTTTATTTAAAAAAGACTACATTTTTAATAGCAAAAACTTATAAATATAATAAGCTAAATAAGGTCTGAAGAAAAAATTGTGCAGTGAAACATTGTTATTACCTTAATACTAGAAGGGATTATAGTGATAAGAGTTCTCCTTAAACTTCCTCTTTGTCTGCAGAGTGAGGGATTGCTTTCAAGGCAGGGATGAAGAAGTTTTATAGACACAATGTTTTAGCAGACACCAGTGTTATTATGTAAAAGAGCAAATGCATATTGCATACTTTTGTTTTATCTTAGCATAGCTTAAGTTGGTACTTCTAACACATTTTTTCTTTTGTATCAAACTCATCAGAACTATGAGCTTGCATGTTTTGGGAGCTTTTCGTTGTCTTTAAGATACTGTAGAGATAATAATAAGACCTAGGGATTTTTATTTTGTGTGAGTCATATATCCTAACCCGGGAACTTCATGAACACAAACTTATACAACAATCCTACAGCATAGGTAGGTGTCTTGAATTCTTATTTAGAATGTTTGCACCCTATACTACTTACAGATTCACAGCAAGTAGTTGAATTTGAGTTTACATCCAGCAATCTAACCTTAAAATCTGTAAACTATATGACTTTTGCAGTTAAAATTTAAAATTTAATAAGAACGAAAAATAATAGAGAGAAAAAAGGAAAAGGAAAGGAAAGGAAGGAAGGAGAGAGACGAGAGAGACAGAGAGAGAGACAGAGAGACAGAGACAGAGAGAAGATGTCTCTGAGGAATTTCAGAAATCCTAGAGGCTCATTGCTGGATTTAGTATGGCTATTTTATTGATGGGATTCCAGTAATCTTTCCCAAAGTATAAAATCGTCTCTAGTTAAGTCACCTGTGGAAGTCATTAGAGTTAAAGGATTATATTGGTGACATATTCTGTGCTTTCCAACTGTCTAGACAAATATTGTTTCATCTCTTCCTCCTTCAGCAGTCTTTAATATTAGAATCTTGGCAGGGCATTTTAAAAGTATAAATACCACAAAGGGACATGAAAATGAGAAGTGCTCACATATTATGACCACTCCTGAATCAGGTTGTTTCTTGGCAGCCGTGAAAGCTTCACAAGTTTCTCCCTTCCTTCACTTGTGTCTAGCATTTATTATTTTGTCTGAACTCGTGAGCGCTCCTGGGTCAGAGTGCTCACTAGGATGGTCAAACGTAGTGCATGGCCTTCTCCTCGCTCTTTAAACAATCATCCTTTTGTCTTTCTTTTAGGATGTTAGTTAAGCAGATTAAATTTATAAACCACTTTTCAGGATTCTTCTTTTACACTGTTTAATTTTTCACTTACATTTTAGTTGTTTTATAGTGTATTATATGCCCATAAAAGCATAATCCCAACACAGAGGCTTGGGAAGGAGGGCCAGAAGTCGTGAATTTGATGGCATTTTAGGTTAAATAGCAATATCTGACTTAAAATAATAATAATTAGATGAGTACTTCCTAATTTATAATCTTGAATACAAAAACTAAAAGAAAATGAGGGAAAGAAGCAAAGTCATTAAAGCTGAAAACTGAGTAGATTCATATGAAAAGCTATGTAACACATGAAATAGAATTTTCATTATTTACAGATATTATTTTACTACTTAATTTTGGATTCTCATATAAGAAGAATCTCTTATAATTAATAGAATATGTAAGGACCCAATACTTCTTGATGACACAAGTGGACTTTGTGAATTTATTATGGGTATTCTTGGTACAAATATTATTAATAAATCTCTGTCATGTGTCACATATAGATAAATCTTTTGCCGATGGGGATCTTAGTATTGAGCACATTCATAAAGAACTATGGTAATCCATTAAAGAACTATGGTAATTCATCATCCATTTTGATTTTATATATGTTCACTTTTGTTCTCTGTTTAAAAGTAAGAGTTAAAGATGTTGAAAGAGATGCTTGCTATCACTGGTAATTTTATGCAGAAATGGCCATATGACCATTATAAATTTAATATGTAAAGGTCTAGTTATTCAAAGCAGTTAACTACCTTTTGAGTTTGTCAAAATTTAATAATAGAGATCCCCTGAGGACCTACATGTGTGTTAATTCCAGTCCTGTGTGAATGACTTGAGCTACTAAGCCGACTTTTGCACTCCAGTTTACTCCCATGTGTATTGAATTGCGGCAGAACTTTCACCTCACTCAAGACAGAAGCCACATTTTGAAGATTGTATTAACTAGTCTTTGCATCCATGTTAGCTATTATCTTTTGTTCCTTCACTATCCTTCATAAATAGGAGCTGACTGACAGTCTCCACAAGTTTAGTATTCTTTCCTGGATTATTTGTCACACTTGCTCTGAAATCTATGACCATTTCAAAATAATTATTGCTATGCACAGAAACACACACATAGCTCCTACTGAGTCTTTTTTTTTTTTTTTTGCTTCTCATATGCTCCCCTGTAAGTCTGAATACTTGTGACTGTATAAATCAGGGAGCTTGTCCCTAGAGAAAAAGCATTCCCCCCCACCCAGCAGCCATTGATTTGCTGCTCTTCATGTAGGAGTGAGACCTTATGAAACTTCCCCCATTCCAGTCAGCCTGAACCTTTCTGCATGTAGCTATTCTGTTTTTTTATTTGTTCTGTTTTAGTTATTACAGCCCAGTATGGTAACTATTGTCTCTCTCTAAATGTGTTTATCATTTGTTTCATGGCGTCATTTAGTCATGGGTTGCATTAGATTTTTTTAAACCAAATATGCTACAGTAATTTTTAAACTATTTTAGTTTAGTCTTGGCTGATACTACATATGAATGAGGTTTGTTATAGCATTCTAAAAACTAGCTCAGTGTTTCCTTTTATTCATCTATAAGGTTATAAAGAAGCAACTTCACATAATGAAGTCTATGGCTTGCTTTCATCTGAGGACTCCTTGATTTTTTCCAGTTTTATCTGAGTTTTCTTTCCTCACATTTTCCTTGATAGGTCAAATCTAATATTCTTGCCTCTAAAATATCCTTGATATCCACATTGTTTGTCTCCCTCCTTTTGTAACTTATTATTGATTTAAATGTTTGTTCCAACTGTTGTAAAATGAGAAGGGTTTTTCACATCCATCAGCCACAACATGATTACTCTCTCTCTCTCTCTTTTTACTTTTTTGAGAAAGGGTTTCTCTGTAGCGTTTGAGCCTGTCCTGGAATTAGCTCTTGTAGACTAGGCTGGCCTCAAACTCACAGAAATCCGCCTGCCTCTGACTCCCGAGTGCTGGGATTAAAGGCGTGCACCACCATCGCCAGGCCATGATTGCTCTCTTATTTGAGTATTGGAGCCTACATATTTTGATCTAGTTGATGTTAGTTGTTTCTCATGTATGTCTCCTCTCTTTTGTTTTTATTTAATGTTATTACTCGAGTCTTAGCCAGTATGAAGCTCATATCTGTAATGTAGGTGTCCATGTAGAAAACATAAGGTTCTGTCTCCTTAATGATTGTAGAATCGAAACTTCTTGATTCATCCTCTTTGAAAGCCAGCTGTTGGTTTACATAGATGTATTGACCTGAAATGGAATCTGAACACAAAGCACATACAATACAAGTGATCTGTGATCACTTATTTCACTGCAAAAGTTGACATGGAAGAGTAAATGGTTCATCACCAGAGCACTTGAGCTGGGTGTGAAGGGACTCCCGTTCTACTTCAGACCTGGTTCAGATCAAAGGAAATTCTTAGCAATTCAATGCGATAATTTTACTCATGTGCTGTACTGTGACTTCTATGTAACTTTCAGAACTTAGAAGGATTTATACGTTTACAGGTCCCACTGCAAAAGTGTTAATAGCATTTTTTAAATAAGAAAAGGCATGCATTTTAAATCGTTTCAAGATTTTAGCTCTTTTCTTTAACGTGTCTTTCCTTTTGAATTTTGAGCTCAGGAATCTTGGCAGGTGCATGCATGCACACGTATGTGCATGTGCACACCCACACAGAAAATCATGTTAACATTACTTTCCATTCTTGCTATTTCTTGAGTTATTTTTCCATAGATCCTTTGGCTTTTATGAAATAGAAAACATTACTTTCAGCTATGCTCCTACTGCAGGACATGACTGAATAATTTAAGTATCTGAGGCTTCTAAGGGGAACTAGAGACACCGATATGAGAGTCATAGAAACTCTGGGTCATCTTGGGGATTAGTGAGAACAGCGCTGCCTTTGCTTTTTTATTACTGACTTCTCTATACACTCTTAAAAGCCTTCTTTTTTATATTCATTTTGATAGTTATGTGCCTTTAGTAACTAATATAGTTTGCCAATGAAAGCTGTAAAAATAGTAAAAGTTTCAAGTTCCATTGAATCACTATAATTAGGTAAAACTTGAATCATTTGCCTATTGTGATATTTAAAGTAAAAAAAATTGTATTTTTTATTATTCTTTCTCTTTTGGCAAGTATTTATATATATTAAATAAAATAAAGGCAATAAAATAAAGTATTTTATATTAAAAATTCGGCCTATATAACTTTTATAAAAACATAAAATATAAGCCTTATTTTGAGAACCATCATTATAATGAGAAGATTTGATGAACCTGTATGTTGGCAGGCTAGATAGCCGGTGACAAGCAAGATGGCATACTATGCACAACATATCAATACTTTAATTAGTGGTTGTATTTGTTTTGAAGATGACATTTAATTACAAAAATTAATTAATTTTTGATCTAACAAATGTTTTTAACATTCGTCATAAATCAAGCATCATAATAAGTCTTGTCCGTAAAAAGCTGTCTAAACAACCTTAAACAAAAACAGAGTTTATTACAGGTGCTTAGTCACCAAATCATATAGTCACTCTGGAAATGTCATATAATATATTGTTGATCTCCTCGTTGTTTTCGTATTTTGCTAAAGTTTTGCAAGTCTTTCCTTAAAAAAGAAAACATTGTTATGTTTTAGGATCTCTGTTTCCATGATCAAATGAAAGATCTTGGTGATTTTGGATATTTTCTTTGTTAAAGCAGTGAAAATAATATATTTACTTTGGTTTGTGGCTGATGGTCTTCAGTGGGGGTTTTTAATACACAAAAAAAGAATCTAATAGAGGTTAAGTCTCTTAGTTACACACGTTTTAAACATCTCAGCAAAGGGCTAATTTTGTCTGGAAGTGAAATAAACATTAAAAATGCAGTGTCAAGTAATAAAATAATTGTTTTCATGTAATCAGCTCTATATAAAATATAAACATTACAACTCTGTTCCATATAAATTTAAAGTGTTGATACAGATGAATATGTTTTAATCTGAGCTATTTATTTATTTATTTTGGTATCTGAAAGACTATGTTTAAATAAAACATCAATGGAAGACATCCAACACCAGAAAAGAAATTAAGAAAATATAATATCTTGTGAGCAGTGTCCCAGACAAAGTGTTCACAAATCCATTTGAAGAAAAATGCATATGTATTAGATATTCTAATTCCATCTCAGTGAATTACATCCTGTAATCCTTCATTATATGTTGAAGGACGTAGTATCGCCTTTCTCTTTAGAATTTAGGTCAGCTCTGGTATTGTGCAATATAAATGTAGCAGAGAATAGATGAATAAATGTTCGGGCATATTTTTACAGTTGTTATTCTGGAAATATTTTTATATAGTTCTCTTTCATATAATATGACAAAGCTGCTTTAAGGACAAAAAAATTAAATAAACTTAAAATTTGGAACTTTTTTTACAGTCTTGAATAATACTTACAATATCAATTAATGAAGTTCTTGCCCTGAGAAGCTGCACTATCCCATTTCTTAATAAACTCCATGACAGTGTAAATTCCTTTAGCAGAATGACTCCATGTGAAATATGTTTCCAGTGAAAATTCCTAAGATGTTGCAGTATAATTTACAGATGGATTAGTAATTTAAGAATTATCTAATAGCTTTTTCTTATTTTGAGAAACCAATGCCTATCCAACCTCTTTTGGCCTGGCCATTTCCTTTGTATGGAGGAAAAACACTAACCCCCAGGACATCTTGTTTGGGTAATTGCATCATTTCTTTTAATCAAGAATAGGTGGACTAGCAGAGTCACGAGCATAGTTCTAGAGGAAGAAGGACCCAAGTTTGACTCTTCAGAGGAACAAATGGACCATTTACTGTGTTATGTAAAATTCAGTTTTCTTCTCTGCAAACATCTTGGTTGGGTATTTTTGAAGGTTTGATCGCTCAAAGCACTGAGTACGATTTAACATTAAGTACACAAAACTTTTCCAAGATAGAAAGTGAGAAAAATACCCCACCAAAATGTGACAATTTATTCCAATTTGAGGCTCAGTTCATTGTTATGTGGTCTTTCTATGTCTGTTGCTCCTAGTTTCTGAATGCTTGCGTGTACTTTCCAAGATATTCTAGCTCCCAATGCCTCTCGACATAGTTCTGGGAATGTTATTAGGGTGACTTCTGAGGTGAATACAACTGTAAGAGCATCGTAGGCTGCATGCATTTGATCAGACATTCGAGATCCTATCCACTACCTTTAGGCTTCAGCTCTGTCTGAAGGATCTGCTTTGTCTTATTTTGACAACTCCAAATACAATGTTGTAAAAAGGAAGACGTTCCTGACATCTGCTTAATCTTTTCCGAACAGCACATGTAACTGATTAGCAGTTCTGAGTTACTGGTTCCCTCCTGTCTTATGAAATCAGTTACTTCCCTTTTGATTTACTAAATCTGTCACTTTGTTCCCCCTAAAACAACTCTAGTTAGTTCAGTCAGAAAAGTCGTGTGCTTGCAAACAATGACCCAACTAAATGCTTAGCAGGCTCATCAATATACCAAGGCATTTGGATACCCACATTGTCCTCTCTAAAGCCAAATCTGGGGTAGTGTTTGCTTGTATTTGTTTTAGTGCATGAGAATATTCAGTCATTGCTATTAACTTTAGCTGGGGACCCTTCAAGAGGCCAGAGAAGTACAGCTTTCTGCTGGCTGTTATACATGCCTTGTTAATTCCACAGTGCTCTGCATATACTGTGTATGCAACCAGCGTTTGCTAGAAGTCATGCTTCTTTCAGAGTTGTTCACATCAACCAAAATAAGCGCACTCCTGAGAAATCAGCGTGTGCACAAAGGAATATTGCACTTAATTTTCTAATGGAAATTTAAGAATAACGTTTATTCTGTACATTAAGTATTGTAATGGTCTCCAACTATAAGAGGCAAATTTATTAAATTAAAACTCCAATATTCATGGAATGCACAGAAGCTCTAGTTAGTATACATATATTTTCTGAGTCATAGAGGCACTCCCCTTGGTTTGTTTTTTTTAATTTAATTTCATGAGTTTATAAATTTAGTTTTATTTTGTCCATATGGCCATGTTCTAAATCTTATTTTTAAATATCATAGACTGGCAAGTTTAAATGGAGCAAACTAATTCTTTACTATGTGTGCACTGGTACATCAGAAATAGTCCCTCATGTGAAAGGAACAGAAGATGTAAATGATTTAAAATGTCCATGGTTTCATCAATATTTTGAATTATATGAACTGTACAGCCAAAAATTTTTGAAACTATTGTGTATGTCTTAGATTTATTAGTGTGACCTCTGAAACTTTAAAACCATTCCAAATAATGGTCCAATTCTACCCAAACCTAAGGATTTAATTACAGTTAGTTTCATGACCAAAGCAACAGACAATGTTTTACTATTCCTCATGTCAAACAGAGCTACTATTCTGTTTTGGGTATAGGCCCTGTTCTCCTTGTACGTGGAGGTTGGGTAGAAGATTCGAGTCATCTTGGGTAACATATGAGGTCTGTTCTTCTAAATATATTTCTGAAACATAAATATAAATAATATATAAAATAAAAATAAATCAAATTTCTTAAATATAAATAACGTATAAAATGAAAATAATGAACATATTACTGACTAGATGGACACACATAGTGTATAGATTTTGAAGTATGCTAAACTTAATGAAATCAAGGGGTTGATACTTTTGAGAAGGGGTATTACTCTGTAGAGCAGGCTTGCCTATAGTACTGTACATAGTCCAGGCTAGCCACAGCCATGATGCTCCTCCTGCCTCCAAGTACAGTGATGACAGGTATGGACACTATGCCTGACCTCAAGCTTATTTTTATTTGCTTATTTCTTTTAATAGAAGGACAAAAGGATAATGATGGAAGTTTGGAGTTCACTTTCTACCAAAATCATAATGTAAAGAAATCCTTCAAATTTCATAAAGACCATGCAGCAGTCATATAGCTTTCAGGCATGGGTTAAGAGATGAACTAGGCAGAATCTTTTTCCTAAAAGATCTGTAGAAAGATAAGAGAATATGCTAGTTCAAGATCACTCAATTAATCCTATAGCCAAGGAAGTTATTACCATCATGGAAAATGTGGAAAATCTTTGAAGAAAGGGTAGCAGTTTAATTCTAGATACACAAGAGCATAGGGAACTCTTCCAGGTACTGGATGCAGTGCTGTGTATGAACAGGCAAATTAGGGTGAGCAGAGAAGGGGCAGTGTAGTCGGGCATGGATCTGCTTGTTCCATTTCTCCAGTAGGTCAAGACAATGAAAGTTACCAATGGCCTTAAGTTCTTTATATATTTTAAAGATCAGACCTTCCTCGCTGTATAATAATCAAAACACAAAACATACAGAATAAAGAAAGAATATTAAGAGCTGCAAAGGAAAAAGGTCAAGTTACTTATAAAGATAAACCTATCAGACTTACACCTGACTTCTCTATGGAAACCATGAAAGCCAGAAGGTCCTGGATAGATGTACTGCAGAAACTAAGAGAACATGGATGCAAGCCCAGACTACTATACCAATGGCCTTATAAGTAAGGAAATGATATATATGTGACCATGAGATGATGCTCATAGCAGTGTGGAGAACACAGTTTGAATACTAAATGCCCATAAATTGAAAAGGAGATGACCCTAAAATCCACATCGAGTTTTAAGCTACAGGTTATATTGACTCCAAGTACCTGCCTTACATCCTATTAGATTCCCGGAAGTACAAAACCTGGCAGACATCATTTAATAGAAGAATGATTTACTTGGGCCCATGTTTTCAGTCCATCATGATTTGAACGACACACTTAAGTTCACGGCAGTGCAAGCATATCTATCGTACAGGCTCCACATCTTGAAAAGCAGATCATGTAACAGGCACTGGAGGTGCAACCCTGGCATCCATTCCACACACAGAGACCTGCATCCTGCAGGGCTTCTATATACCAAAAGGTCTATAACTTCTAAAAGTAGTGCCAATAGCTGAAGAACAAATTGATCAAAATATGTCAGTGGGGAAGACATTTCTGATTAAGGGCATAATAATAATTATGGTACCCCACTCTAAAACTGGAGGAAGAAAGCAGAGATTCCAACATATAATCAGTATTTTATATTTCTGAGAGACATTGAGACAGATTATAAACACATAATGAGGCTTAAACTTACGGGGAGAAAATGGACCATAAAGAGGCTTGTTGATACATTTTTACCCAAAAAGTGAACTGTTGAGAGTGATAGGATCATAAAAGTTGGAGGAATGATCTGAGATGATTGACAGAATAAGAAATAAGCCATGATTAGAATGAGAAAAAGGAGAGACAGAACGAGAGAGACAGAGAGACAGAGAGAGAGAGAAAGAGAGACAGAGAGACAGAGAGAGAGAGAGAGAGAGAGAGAGAGAGAGAGAGAGAGAGAGAGAGAGAGAGAGACTGTCTGTCTTGATTCCATGGCAAACATGGAAAGCATCAACACTAGACAAAGAGCTCTTTTTATAACAAGAAGTACATACAGATAGTTAGATATTTGATTTACCTGGGCTTCATATAAATAATGCTGTTAACTTTAGTGTGCAAAGTAACATAAGAATCAAACATTTCAAATTTCAAAAGACCTCTCTTTTGAGTTTTATTTATTTTATCCTCAAATGCGGAATGCCTGCTTTTGCATCTTCCTTGACAACTATACCTTTATGCTAATATTGATATAAAAAAAGTCTTGCAATTCTTCTCTTATGATTAATGGATTTATAGATTTACTATAAATTGCATCCAAAAGAATCAGGTTCCCAATGTTCAGAATTACGTCTTGACTACAAAATTGAAACTGGGTCTTTCATCTTGTCTTGTAACAAGAAGAGAGCTGTATAATTTGTAGAAATAATGATGGCCCAGTTCGGGCTTGTTTAAATCTTTGAATTGACACCACCTCACAGATTGTAAACACATAGGATTTTTGTAGTTAGTGTAGAAAGAAAAGCACAGCGTGTCCTTGCATGAGGAATGCTTTCATTAAAGAGCTGGGGTCTAAACCCAGTTCCATGGGCATGGTCTGCAATTGCTCTTCCCATGAGCAACAGGGGAGCCCTATATTGAGAATCTCTTCTTACTTCTTTCTTTCCACGGGCAATTTGATAAAAAAAAAAACATTACATATTTGAGTGCTGTTACCTTGTTTCCCAGCAAATCTAGAACTGAATATTAAATAAACCAAACATGCAATGCACTTACCAATATGCTGGAGTAAATATTACAAATTTGTATTTATATTGCCAGTACCTTCAGTTTTTAATTTGTCAGCCTATAGATCTATCACTGATTTGGTTCTTAGATGCTTTTCTTTTAACATTAAGTGCAGTACTCTTGTTAGTTTACAAATGTTGTGGTATTTTCCTGTCTGCCATAAACATGGTAATTGCAGTCACAAATGCTGTTCTTCCTTTTTCTCTCCTTGAAAAACCAATATAAGATATCTAGTGACGTGCTATCTGGGTTTGCTCAACACATGAATTTTAAGAACAATTCCATTCATCTTTTGCATTTGCAACAGTCTCTCCGAATGAAATTCACTCTTGGAATTTAGCTACCAGATGTTTTCCTTGGAAAATCTATATGCCTTCTATTTCTGTTAGAAAAGTGACTGAAGGTGGAAGTGAATGAGGGAAAATGAATGGCGCAATTACATGATTATAGCAGTAGAAATTATTGCCATTTTGTGCTTAACTATGTTTCATTTTCTGGCATATATATTGCTATACTGAAGTGATTATAAAATTAAAATATTGCTGTTAAATAGCTTCTGGCAGATAGAAGAAAATCAAGTGAAGATTTTGGACATGACCTTGCTCTAAGTTTCTCTGCTAATGGCATGGCAGTCCCTTCCGCAATCTTCCTGTAAGAAAGAGAGTGTGGGAAATTCAGAGCCATTTGCCTCTCTGCCCTAAACAGCCACGACTTCCTTCTCTTAGACACACTCTCAGTCACAACAAACAGAGAAAAATAAGTGGAGTTAACTGAAAAGGGTCACTTGCTGCCCTGGGTAAGTCGTTGGAAGTGATCCCAGAAGTCACAGGCTGCTCTACTTGTCTAAAGTCAATGCTAAGAACTGGACAAGAATTTTGATGAGGTGTTGCAATAACACCGTAACTCAATCTGTCCTTAAATTGGTCCCATAAACCCCCACAGAGAGGGTCACAATTACTGTCACATTCTTTTTATGATGTTTCTCTTGGAGGAAGCAAAAGCATCTCAGTCTGCATGAAGTGGGTGAAGCTCCAGGGGCTAGAGAGTAGGGCCCCTCATACACATGAGGACTTGATTATGCTAAAATACACCTAGATGATGCTGATGAAGGAAAGGCAGCCGCAATTTAGGAAAGCAGCCATATGCAACCTAAAGCTACTTAACTGAACAACTGCCCAGTGATCAGTGACCATGGACAAAGCATTGTCCTCTGAATGCTGCGGGGCACTCAGTATCTAACCACTGTTTGTAAACTGTCCCGTGAATTGGGGAGCAAGGGCAGGTGGTTAGATACACACAGTTAAAGTAGAAAACAGCCCTGAGACAAATGTCTAAGAGTTCCTCTGTCCTTGCCATTCCCTTCGCCTGAAAATGCTTAAACTTCCAGGCTCAAAGTCTTTTACAGGCTTTCTTAAAGACTTCCCTTCCTATTTTACCACCCCCCCTTTTGAATATCAACGCTAACAGATTTTATATCTAAGAATTTTTTTTGTGATTTTCCAGCTGAATTTAACTTCCCAAGATTAAACATTGCATGCCTTTTATCCACAAGACCTTCTTGCCAACTATATATAATATTACAAACTTTGCTAATCAATACACTAAAAACACTAGGATTAATTTTTGAGCAAGTAGGCAAAAGGACTACAAACCGCTTTCCTCCTTATCATGAACATCTTTGAATTAGTGGAAATACCAAAAATATGGCAGAAGAAAAAAAAACCCGTGCCCATGTTCATCAGAGAGCTAATAACTATGATTACTAGAGTTAATCACCACATTGAGTTAATCACTATGCTTTTTTATCATAATCTAATTATAGAGGATAAAGAGTTAGACCAGCCAGTGTTTGATTGGTAAAGGGATTTGTTAAAAAGAAGTATGGAAGGTCATCATTACATTGAACATAACATTACTCAATTGGGTTACTATAAGTATCAATCTATAGAAAATAATGTGATTGATTTATTATTTTTATTATCTGGATGTGAAAAGTTTTTTTCTGCTTAGAAATAATTAAATGTGACAATTTTTTAACCAAATGAAAGTCAATAACATCAAGTGTCAGAATAAAATCACAAAAAAAAAAAAAATGAGAAGGAAATGCCTTTACAGGACAGAGAATATCCTTGATATATAACTTTAAATTTTTGTAAGTAAAATACTGAGTCCATAATGTATTGGAAAAGAAAATAGGAGAGTTCAACAAAGAAGAATGTATGAGTTGGAAATTGTGTTAAAAATTTCTCTACAAATATAAGTTCAAATTAAATGTGTGATATGATCTTTCTTCCATTGGCTAAACATATATATTAACAACAATAGGAACAACTACTAAATAAAAATAATAAAAGTACAGATAGCATAGCTACTGTTTTATATAATCTAGATATTGCTTTAGTTATGCATTTTAGGCATTATATAGGCATGCTTGTGTGTGTGTTTGTATGTGTTTAAGTATACTTTATCTGTTTGTGTGTGTGTTCTTGCATGTGTATCTGTTTGCATTTGTGTATGTACGCAGGGCTTAGCCTGGGATCTCATTCCTCAAGAGCTGTCTACCTTGTTAGTTAATAAGTTTGTTTGTTTGGAGAGAGAGTCCTTCAATAGAGAGTGATATATGTCAACTAGGCTAGACTGGACAGCAATGATCTACCTATCTCTGCTTCCCCTGCAATGGTATAATTAGTGCATGCCACAATGCATGACTTGTTTTACATGGGATCTGCACACTGAACTCAGGATCTGATGTTTCTGTAACAAGTGTTTTCGTGACTGAGATGTCTCTTGCATTAAGTCCTTTATTTTAATATTTTTTATTGTTTTAGTATTTTTATTGTAAAGAACCCTTTCAAAGAAATCACCAGAAAACACGGCAGACATTCAAAATAATTTATTTGCTATTAAAATGTAGCTATTAATTGTGTACTTATTAGTCATCTTAAATTTATATACATAAAAATTTACAAACATCCTGAACTTTAGTGAAATTTAAAGAACATAATTACACACATATTTGAAAATTGGACTGTAAGGAAAATATATGCATAGTTTTTCTAATGTATATTTACTAAAAATGCATCTTAGTTTAGTATCTCTAGTACCATATACATATATGCACGTATGCAATGTAAATATATGTGTTTATCTATCTTCTTTATATTCAGATTTGTTAAGTGAGAATTATGACTTTGTAGACCTGAAAAGAGGATTAATTTTTTTATTGTAATAATCTAACACATAATACTTTTGCGCTTGTTCTGTGACTCATGAATTGGGGAGTATAGGCCCATAGGACCTCACACATGACTGTATTCATGAGGTGAGTGAGAAGAAGTAATGAAGACATATAAAACATTCCTATGTTAGACATATTTAATACAGATTTTTCCTAAGTACTAGAATGTATTTATTGTACAATGTCAAAAGATCATCCCAAGCATTGACTTTGTAAAGATTGTATATGCAAGAGCCCATAATACATTCATGGCTATGTGCATTTTTATGACATCACATTTAGGCTATTCTTGGACAGTTCAACTAGCTTTTTTATTGGGGGTTTAGCAATTTTTTCTGACTGCAATGAGATTCCATCATGAATTATTCTAATGAGGCAATTGGAGACATGACTGATTTTTTGGCGGCAAGCCCAACATTAACTCAAGTTGGTTGATTCAGAGCCATTTGCTACAATTACTGGAGGAGTTAAGAGCTGCTGTCTTTTGTATAGTGTGAGAATACAGAGGAAAATCATTGTCTTTCTCATGGCAAAGCACGTGCCATAAGAAACACACACACACACACACACACACACACACACACACCACATAATGTAAATTATTTGTTTTGGTTAGTAAGAAGCACATCAAAATATACTTTAAAACATAGCCTGCTTACATTTCTATTACATTTATACAAAAGAGAAAGACTGCAGCTACATGATATTTGTGGTCTTTCCAATTGCAGAGTGAAAAATGACTCCCTGTGCACGGTTAACAAATTATTTAAGCCAGTCATAAGTGGCTATCATGGTCTCTTCTTCTAACTCTTCCCAGTCCTTTTCTCATAACACCTCTGACTCAAGTTCATGTTCTCTCTCTCTCTCTCTCTCTCTCTATATATATATATATATATATATATATATATATATTACATATATTCAATGTTGCACAAATGTACTACACGCTGTCAGAGCAGACACAACTGCTTCTGACGAAGTCTTTCTTGATGGTCGTTTACTTGAGTTATCCACCATTTTGAAAAGACTTTGATTTAATATTTTACTGTTCAGAGTAGTAAACTTTCTCATAAATATCAAGAACTCTTTGAACCACATGCTTTTAAAATAGTAAATGAGCAATAATCATTCCAAATTTCCATTTGTATAAGAACACTTTTATTATCACAATTTCTAAATATTTAGAACACATTGAGTACTAAGATCATTAAATGGTTGAATAAAATCATTTGGTTGAAACAACATAAACAAGAAATCCTATTTCCTAATCATATTCTATAATCTTTATTTTTAAATGATAGAGATTGATTTAATTCTGAATATAACACATATGCTTTTGTTTTATAAAATAAAGACAAGATTATATTTAATTTTAAAAATATCATTCATGTATCCTTTAAATACATAAATATGTACAATACTTAATTCAGTCTTTAATTGGTACCAAGTATCAACAACTACTAAAGTATTCCAGTTTTTACAATTATTATGTGTTTACAGGGTAGCAATTATAACTGAAAAATATTTTTGCATTTTCAAAGTGTGTAAACTACTAAGAAAACCTATGAATAATTCTGTAGTGAAATGTAATAAAATATATTTAATAAGTAAATATAGTCAATGTGTGTGAAACAAATTAATATTTGCTTAATTAATTTCACTAAATATTCTATTTTAAGAAAGTGAGCTTTATTTTGACATCAGTTTCTTTAGTCCAGAAATAAATTGCACAACTTTCTTCTGAAATAATATATATATGACTTTATAATCATATTACTTATAAGCATAAAACCATTTAGCAAAATGCAAAAATAATATGACTGTTGAACGTTTTTCTAGTTGGTAGCTTACCTATAGTCTTTGTTATTACTACTTATATTAAAGTCATTTATTATATTTGCTTTATTTTTTCCTTATTATTTCTTGCAGTTTGAATTTGTACCAGTCTTTTAAATAGCCAAATAAATCATATTGTCAAAATACTTCAGCTAATATTTAAAAGTTTCAATTGTGAATTAACAGACTACATTCTCTTTATATTACTGATTGGGAAATCAAACTAGAATATCTTTATAACATATGAATATACTCTAATTTCTGATTTTATATATAAAAGTACAAAAAATTCTAATAAACATTTTTGGACTTCAATATAAATTCTACATTTTAAAGAGAAATAAAAATCTTAAGTTTTAAATACTGAATTACTATAGGAAATTTTAATAAATGGCAATGTTTAGTATTGCTTCTTTGTGCAAAACTTTATAAACTGTTCAGAAAAACAATGACAGTAAGACATAATGCAAGTCTGATGTCATATGTGTTGTTTAAATCTTTAGTGAAACAATATTCCTTCCTTTGTTAGTAGTGCCACAATTTTAGAGAAATATTAATGGGCAAGTTATAAAGAAATAAAAAGTTATAAAGGAAATTTTCGGCCATGAGTGCATTTGACCAAGGAAGGTGATAAAATAAGTCGCGGAATGGGGCGGGGGGATACATAGCTGGAAGCATCTGTCAATTGCTGGAATATAGTAGCCCAGTGTCTGTCCTAGAGAAAGAGATCCACGGAAGATCAATGTCAGGCATTAAGAAGTATCTCTCACATATTTTAAACATGTCAATGTTTTCTGAGAAGGCCGGGTGTTTCCATCTCTAAGATAAACTTATCAAAGATTTTAGTATTTGATGTAGAGCTATTTTGCTGCTCACATGGACAGGGATATTCTCTGTCCTGAGCTGTCTGGAGGGTTGTCAATTGTGTCGCAGCATCCTATTAAAACATAGGCCATTTTTTTTTCATATCTCCCACTATTTCTACTTTGATAGCCAGGAACAATGACATTCTAACAAAACCTCAGTCTTGCTTTTGTTATCACCATAACAATTCTATCATCTTAAATTACTGGAGACTTCTAACTGTGAGACTGAAACAATGTCAACAAAAGAGAATCTACATGCAAGGAGTTAGACAGGGGAAAAATACAGTGGCGTTCTAAGGTGTCTCTTCAAAATGATGTGGCTATGTCTGGAGAATTCTTCCACCGCTTTTTATATCAATTTACTGTTTCTAATTTTTTTCTTGTGTAGTTTCAGATAGTCTAACTCTTGTCTTAGGTTATGGCTGTGAGAAAAGTTTTACCCCAGGCATCGATGAACTTTTGTGGTGGTGTAGATGTGGAAAGTATTAGACAAGGAATATAAGGATCAGCTGCCTTTTCAGGGCATCAGGCATCTTAGTGTGCAGCCCCGGAAAGCCTGGGTCCTTGTGGTAGTCAAGGTTATCAGAGGGCGCTTTGTCCTTTTTCTCAGTAGATGTCCTATGCGTCTAATCAATTGAAATGCCCCGAATTTCCATATTCTACTTTGTGGTGAAGTTAACCAAGCAATTTAGGTAGGGTCTGCTTATACATTTAAACTTGATTTGCATCCAAAGACCTTAAGTAACTGCTGACGGAAAATAAAACAGAGCAGAGCTATTCATTTTTTATGGCCTGGTATATCTGTGTTATACTACAATGTACAAAGAAGATGAGATTAGGACTGAGTAGTGGAAGAGTCATTTCAAACTTGGAGGATTGCCATCAAGGCTCTTTAACATAGAAAATGAAAGACCAGATCGTCTTAGTATGCCAACATGTTTTTAAAGTGATGTATTTAAATGTAAATTCCAAAAACATGGCATGATATTGCCGTACTCAAAAGAAACACAATATTAACACCGAAGTGAACTTGATATTAACAATTTCTTTCTTCTTTTAAGATGATTTCTTCCTTCTTAATTGTCTTGTTCACAATTTTTCTTTTTTTTTTGAATCAGAAAAAGTGAGGAGAACAACATTTAGGTTCTTAACTCCAAAACAAGTATTCTGACCCCCCACATTGTTCCTTTGAGCAAGGAAAAGGCGGTGTCTCTTACAAGCTTTAAGAGCAACAAAAGATATCATGTATTTAATAACCTAACTGTGTGCTGGACAACAATGCCCAAACAAGAATTTATTGAAATTACCAGTATCATGGTCACAAATATTCACATGCATTGAATATGAAAATAAGATGGATATTGAATAATAAAGATGTTTGTTTAGTAAAAATGAGATAAACGTTAGGAATGGAAAATATGCAGTGATAAGAGTATTGTTTGTGTTTGAAGTAGCTAAGAAAATGAATTTTGTACTATGATGTTTGATACAAGGAGCAAAGAGAGACTTTGGAAAACCCACATTTAAAGGTTTTCTCTTAACAGAATGTATAGCAGACGTGCAGATGTGAGCATCACCAAACATTCTAATTTTAATTCACCCAGATCCAATCAGTGATGTATGCATGATCTCTGAGCTAGTTTTGCCAATCAGTCATATATCGTGGAAGGTTAATGCCTTGAGATCATGGTATTTTTCTTTCTTTTTTTTTTTTATTTTGGTTTGATTTGGATTATTGTGTCAGTGGAGAGTTTCTTTCTTTTTCTATGATTTTTGGGTATCATATTGGGTTTAAAGATGCTACTTGGCATCTGATTCCCTGTCATTCTTGGTTTAAAAGATCAGTTTGGGAAGTCTTTTATCTTCCAGGTATGACTCCTTAAAGGAAATGTTCTGTGGACTTCAGGTAAAAACAATTCTATACTTTTTCTTTTAAAATTTATTTTTTAGTGTACAAAATAATGAGTTTTAAAAAGACATGTGAGAACTTAAAAGTCATTGTAAGCTCATATTTCCCACTCCCACTTCCTACTTTATTCTGTCTATCCTCCCTTTGATTGCTCCCTTTTATTCCTTCAATAATTCCCAATTCTGCTTATACACACATACATTAAATATATACATATAGATATGTATACACATGCTCAAATATTCTTATGCAACTTTTATTAATAAAACCTGTGTTCTTCTATGTTTACTCATAGTTACTTATGAATTATTTGGAATTTTTTCTTCATTTTCTCCTTTGCTTATAAAGTTACCAGATCAGATGTCATTAAACATGGAGCATTTTAAGTGGCTTACCTAAGATTATATCTATTTGCTTTCTGCACTTTAACTTTTACATTCATACAACTACTTATTTGTGACTTAAGAGACTACTATTATAAAAATTGTGTTGTTAGTACTTTCTACTTATTGGTAATCTGAGGGGTAATGTTAAATTTGCAAGTATTTTTGGTATTTTATTCGTGGTCCTTAAGTATATTTTATACTTTTATTTTAGAATTTTTAAGCTTTTCTTTATTGCATTTAATTGGCTTCATAGTTTACGCCAAGCCTTACATTTTTATACATTTTGCTCTAAATGATAACGCAATCTTCCAAAACAACTGTTTCAGACTTCATCAGGACAAAAGAAAGCATCGTTTCATGCAGAAAATCAAAGAGGTCACAAGTTAATTTGGGCATTATATTCTTATATAGATTACATGCATTTGAGAACATTGCTGTGACTGACTTAATTATATGTCTTTGCAGACTATAATGTGTGTTTCTCAACGAAATTGTGATAGTCATGCAATCAAGATGTTAGACTGGATACTTATAAATCCAATATTTTACAAAAAAAATTAAATAGGCATAAATTTTTTCAACATATTTTGATCAAAGTATTTCATAAAATATTTGGTATATTTAACCTTGAAGCAGAGACTGTAATTTATTTATTGTCAGTAGACACAGACACAGACACAAGACAGACACACACACACACACACACACACACACACACACACACACACCACACACCACACACTAATCTGTTACAGCTTTGTAACTCTGAAGACAGCCCTAGCTGTCTTCCTTTGAAATAAGTGAATGGCTAGTGTACTGGCATGCATGCATAGAATGAGAGCCAGTCTTAATAGCTCAAATAGTGTATTTTGAGTTGGGAGTAGAATGGAATTTATTTAGAGTCTGCTCACAGCTTAATCTGCCACCACCAGTGTCAGTGGCCTTGGCTTTCGCTCCCAGCTTCTTTTGATCAGCCACAAAACTTTTTGCCCTTTTCTGACTAGCGAAGGTATAATTTGCCATAATATTCCAAACTTCGAATCATTATGTTCGCTGTTGATTCAGCTCTTTGAATGTTACATTTTAAAGAGAAGAAAGTAAGTGTGAGTCATCTGGGAGAGCTTGCATTGTTTGTCAGCCTTTTTGCTCCTTTTCTTTGGAGGATTGTTTTGCTTGGAAAGGCTGCCTAGTGCATTATCCCTGGCTTCCCCACTCGGCAATTTGCTTACTGAGAATTCTTTATTAGCAGTAGTAGGAGTCAAGGGGCTTTGGACAGAAATTCATTTTTTTAAATAAATAAAAAAAAACAGGTTCTAATTGGGCACAGGACAACTTGGAAAAACATAGCATGCACAGTGTAAAATTTTGGCAAAAATGCTCTGAATCAGTTCCCGAGTTTTATTCCACCACCCTTTTCCCCATCTCCCAGACATCAAATAGCTGTATGCTTTGTGGGTTCAAAGGAAGGGCTAATTGAATAAGGAATTAAAAGTATGAGAAAAGCAAAGAAGTCAGAGTTCAGTACTGATATATACAATATTCCACATTGGAAGTAAATTCTACATTTTATAGATACCATAATAAACTACCCAATTATCAAAGTTCTATAGAATTATGCTATTTGTGTGCTCACTAGCTGTTATTCAATAACTTGACACCTCTCAGTATAATTTCTCCAATATTGATTCTATTATTCTCATTGTTTGTTTGCTAACTGTAGGTTGGGTTCAAATCCATGAGCAAGAATAATCTCATGTTTCTGTAAGTTTATAAGACTGTGTATAAGTATATATATAGAGAGTTTTGTTTATCTGTGATGCCATTTCACACTAAATTGAAAACGAAAACTGAATGCAAATGTTCCTATTTAAAAAAACTGTTATATATTTTACATGTGTCATTTAAGCATATAATTATAAAACACTGATCCTTTTAGAAAGGTGAGGGGAAGAATTGCTATTTAGTAGCAAGTCACAATAACAGTTAAGAACCCTTGGTATTCCCTTTAAAGTCGAAGTCACACACTTGTGCCATTTCCATAAACCTCACACTAAATCTTGTCCTGCGCCCCTTTCAGGAGCACTCACTACTTGGTCTTTGTTCAAAGCATTGTTACTTTTCCTCCCTTTTGAGACATTTAGTTGTCCCTTCACCTGATGGTGTCACACAAAGAAAAACGGGACACATTATGTTCAAATTATTTAGACACCTCGGTAAACTGAAATCTTTTAAGACGTTTCCCATTAATGCCTTATGAAGTTACTGTAAATTAAATGTATAAATTAGGGCATCTACTGAATCTTTTACAGCAAAACATATACTAATTCTTAACAAACTTTGACAGTGAAGTTAGGAATTGAGCAGAGACTTCGAAGATCTGTCAGTGTCTCAGTTCTCCTTCCTGTTGCTGTGATAAATAGCCCAATGGACGCGACTTAGAGGTAAAGCATCCATGTTAATTTGCAGTTCAAGGTTGCAGTCGACCATGCTAGGGAGGTCACAGCCACTGGAGCTTCAGGTAGACAATCACACTGCATCTGCAATTTTGAAGCACAGAGTAATGAGAGTTTGTGCTCAGGTCATCTTATTCATTTTATATATTTCTAATATAGTATATGATCTCTGTCCAGTGAATGGTGCTTCCCCCATTGGTTTTGATTTTACATCTTAACTAATCTTATTTCTATAACCCCCCACGACCCCCTCTAACACAAACCCGTAAATATCCATTCCAGTTCCCAAGTACATTGTTGGAATTAGCCATCACCAGTCATTTAAAAACTTAAATGGCATGGCATGTGAGGAATGATACTTGAGGTTCTCTGCCTTCCATAAACACATGCATCACGGCACATGCATACACATAGACACACACACGGTGTCTTAGTTTGGATTTTTATTGCTGTGAAGAGACACATGTTGGCATGCAGGCAGCTGTGGTTCTGGAGCTGAGACTGCTATATCTTGCAGACAACAAGAAATCAACTACCACATTGGGCAGTACCCTGAATATATGAAATCCGAAAGTCCATCTTTGGACTTTGGAAGTCCACAATGAAGCACTTCCAACAAAAGGTGTGGCCCCGATTAAAGGGGTGCCCTCTAGTTTGAAGGTCTTGATTAAAGACCTGTGTTATCCAACCTCCTCCAACAAGACCAAACTCCCTCTAACAAGGTCACACTTCCTCCAACAAGACAACACCTCCTATCAGAGGCACTCCTTATGAGTTTATGTGGGACAAATACATTCAAACTAGCACACATAGAGACTTCACCACATACAGCAAAAAATATGCAAGACAAATGGGTTGGGTCCGGCTAACAATTTCTCAGTAAGTTAGCTACAATTTGACCAACCCACATGTCATATATTTCAGCCTCCATTTGTGGCATTTATTTTCAGAGATAAAAGGAAACAACAATATTATGGGTTTATAATCTTATTTTGATTTATTATTAAGATATCAGATATCTAGTACATTGCCTGTTGCATAGCAGGTCATCCACAAAGTTAATCTCTCTTTAAACAAACAAGAAATGCCAAAGGTGACCACACTTACTGCGGCAGAAACAGTACTTTTCTTCAGAGCCTACTAAACATGTGCATTTCACTAATAAAACCCTTTTTTCAGATTCAGTAATTTGGGGAAGTTTCCTGCAAACTTGCATAAATATTAGACAAGACATTGCGGCTTCGAAAGGTTTCTACTACAGCAGCTCCACACCGGAGGGTGCACATCACGTCACCAGAGGGTGTACATCACGTGACCGGAGGGGCAAGGCAGACGTTATGAGAAGGGGAGTGAGATGCAGGTGAATGGTATTGAATGGAGGCGGCAGCGTGGGCATCCACCTAATAAAAAGAAATGGTGTATGTTAAGGCAAGGGTGTGGGAAGAGGAGAGATTCCTAATCCTAAAAATGCTGTATTATTGTGTTTTTAGACGTAGAGAGGCAGAAGGGCCATGCGGGTAAAGCTGATGCTGGAGGCTTGGAAACTCTGTGTCCTGCTAGGAGCCTAGTGAAGTGAAGTCTATTTGGTTGTTTTTTTAGAAAGGTGATTATTGTGGATGGCGTCATTTGACGTGATGAAAAGGATCTTTGTTAGGCACAGTAAGTGTCAGTTTCTAGAAATAGATCCCTAGACTCACACACTACTGATACGCAAGAATAACATTGTTTCATGTCCAGGGCTGTGATAAAGTAAGGTTATGTGATACTGTCTGCTTCTTATCAACACTTTTAGATACAACGGTGTAAGTTCTCCTTAAAAAATAATGGTGCATTTTGGCTTCCCTGGAAACTTTCTGTATTCTTGTGCACATTGTCTAGGGGGGAAGATGCAATAGAGGCTTATTTTCTACTGAAGGGAAAAAAAATCAGTGAAAGCGCAAACAAGCTTTGTTTCTGCAGGAAATGTATTTTTTAAACTTTTAAAAATGATTTACATTAGTTCTTACTTTTACAAAAACACAGAAAATCTTCACAATGGAATATTGGGTTCTGTTTCCTTTGATGTAGTAATGCATATACAATATTGCAGCAATGATTAACTGGGGTGCCCCTGGGGCTTCCTCAGACAAAAACCGGCCTTTCAGCAGATCCCTTATCTGCTATCAGGGGAGTGTTTACAGCAGAGAAAACTCTTAAGCGCCTTGTCTCTGAGACTGATGGGAATAATTAAGCCAGTGTTTGCTGGCCCTCTGCTCTTCTGCTTTGTGAGCTTAGAAGCTGGGAAAAAAGGAGAGACACATTAGCCAGGTTCAGCATTTCATATAGATTTTATTGGTTGACCATCCTCTAGCCACTTAAAAAAGTGAATATATAATATTTACCTTTGGATGAATGAAAATTCTATCCTTAAAACAGATCATCTAATTTTCCATCAAAGATAGATAGATGGATGCTAATGAAATATATAGAGATATATATTTCATTAGCTAATGAAATATATATATATATAGAAATATATAGAGATATAAGAAATATAACTATTTCTTAAAGTAATACTTCTGATTGAATAACTGCCAATCTTAAATCTAGAACCATGGTAATTATTTGCAATAATATTTAATAAGTTGAAATATAGTATTTTGAATTAACTCTTAAAATGGACTTGCCGTTGTTTTTTTTTTTTTAGTTTTAGAATTATGTATTGTTTCATTCTGTGAGAATATGCTATATTGAATTACTTTATTTTATTAATTCTAGGGAATATCTGGGCAAAATATTCTCAGAGGTATTTTTCGAAGAATTGGAGGCTAAGCTATCACTAAAGTGGAATAATTTATACCCACTGTTAATGGCATAAATTGGTATAATGAATTACTTATATACATATACAATATACATAAAATATTTATGTATTATGTATCCCTTTTAGCTCAATAATATAATAGAGATTAGAATTTTAACCCAATATTTAATGTTGGTGATTTAGTAATATGAAATTGTTAACCTCTGAATATATATTTTTCTTTTATTCACTCTTAATTGGTTGTTGAAAAATATCAATAATTGCTTTGATACTTTAATATTGCTAGATACCTCACTGATTCTTATATTTATTTAGTCTAAATTAGTTATTTGATGTATATGGTATTTAAGTGGTAAGAAATGTATATAGATAGCCTCACTGACCAAAAGATTAAATTGCTAACCTAGGTCAAAGATTAGCCAGCCAATGACAAATGATGTTATAAGTGCATGAGAGTCTATTAGGTGTGCACACCTCTTTTGATACAAGAAGAGCACGCAAACTTCCCATGGCCCTAGTACTTGAGATATCTAGGATCCTGTCTCATACATAAAAACCAGGCAGCTGATTGTGTTATTGGACAACAAGTACTGCTTGCTATTTGCCAAATTAAAATGTGTAGGAAAAGAAACACTTAAATCTTAAAATGTTTAAGCATAGAAAGTTAGAAATGTGATCATGTGAATATTGCAGGTCCTTTGAGATTTTAATGAATTCTCTTTTGAAAAGGAAAAAAAAACGACAGCGTTTAAAATCTATTTGTATCTAGATGTGGAAGAAGGGGATTCGTTCTTTTAGAAATGCAAATGCAAATCATACTTTCTTAAGTCAAGCAAATTGGTTTCAGAAACCTTAAAACCTCTATAGAAAGCCGTTTATAAATTCTCTTCACAACAGCATTTGGCCTCGAAAATGTCCTTTGACAAATAGGAAAGCCAGGAGTACACCATGTTCAAAAGTAATCTAATGGAGATTCTGGATGAGGCCAGTGGCAATCAAATGAATCCATCACCATGAAATCCTTCATTGTTTGTCCATTATCTGAACTCCCAGAGCCCAGAAAGGATACTTTGTCCCCCGCTGTCTTACCTACTATATTCTTGCAGTGTAATGTAGTAACCAAGTGACCATGGTGCTGAGCAATTTTAAGCCTCCCACACAGAGCTGGACAGCACACTGTACCTTTGATAGAAAACTCCATTGCCACACTGTTCCGTGTGAAGCTACTAAAAGGAGGCTGGGAACATCCAATGTCAGAAGTGTGTGAGACCCTTCTTCATGCGCCTTACTGTGTTCTATGGACATTTCAATTAGAGGAAGATGGGGAAAACAGAGTGTGGAGATTTTTCAAAGATTGTTTGGAGTCAAGATTATTTTAACGTGAATTTCTGTTGTTAAGTCTGTATACTTTCTGTTGCTTATTATAACTTATAATTGATTTGAACGGATGCTCGGAGGAGGTTCCTGTTGCAAAAGTTGTATTTTCAGAATGTTTCTGCTTCAAACGAACAGGAAAATAACATGATACCCTTTTGCTTAACATACTCCTCTGATCAGCTTATTTTCGTAGTTTGAGGCCACTGTTAAAAGGAATGTCATAATTTTCCAAACAGAGGTAGTGACACAAGAGTTCCATAAAAAAGAAAAACAAGCAAGCAAGCAAGCAAGTGAACAAACAAACAAGTACTGTTCTTGAAGGACCCCAAGGAAAGAATGTCATCCAGACACTTCCGCGGTTATGTACACACGAATCCGCAGAGACTGTGGCAGTACAGGTTTAACACAGATAGCAATTTTATTAGATGGCATACATATGTGCGTATTAAAGTAAAAATGTATTTTGCTTTTATTTTTTTTCTTGATATTGTAATATTACATCATTTTCCATTTCTCCTTCCTTCCTTTAAATACTGGGGAAATGATGTAATTCACTTCTCACTTTGGCTAGTAGAAGTGAATATATGATGTATTCCTAATACATGGATATAACCTGATAAGTTTATAATATACTACTTGTGTGTATATGTTTTCAGGGCTGACCATTTGGAATTCAATAACCGTATCAGTATATTGGTGTCCTCTTCCCTGGAGAAGATTATTTCCTTAATTGCCTATAGGTTTTGTATTTTATTTTTATTTATTTTTTTAATCTAGGAATAAAATCTCCCTGAGTTTTCGCTGCCTCTATGTTTGTATGTCTATTGCTGCCTTGTTCAGGTCATGCTTAGGCAGCCATGACAGTGAGACTTCTTATTTCTGTTTATTCTTAATTTTGAAAGCAATCTTCTTGTCTTAGGAGAAAAAGAACATGCATAAGTAAAAATATGTGCAGTCGTTATGACATTAAATTTCATTTATGTATTACAATTATTGTTATCTAGTTGTTGGACAGAGTGCTAAGTTCCATGAGGCTATTTTCACACGTGCATATATACAGCCCATGGTCCTCATAAAAACCAGTTCTTATAAGTCTTTCCAGTCCAATTAGTGTTCTTCATTTGTTTCTACTTTCATGTGTACATACATGAAAGGGATCTACGTAAAATCTATGATCCACAAGGAGAGAAAGCATACATCGTTTTTTCCCATGAATACACATGTCTATCTGTGTTGTATGGGTTTTAGAATTGTGACATGGTTGGTTTCTTCAAAATAGTTCCTGAAACAGTCACAGAGTGCAGGCTGGGTCAGTAATGATGGGATGTTAGGACACAGAACCTGCCAGCAGAATTAGCCTCACACAGAAAGGTGAGTTAGCTTTCTTACCAACATGATTGCTTATTCATGAGCTGAACAAGAACAACAACAATAGTCATTCCAAAGTGTAGGAGGAAAAGCCCACAGGGCCTCAGCCCTACATACACAAAGGCAAGAAAGGAACACTGAGAGTGGGCAAGGTAGTGTTCTCTGAGAATGGTACAGAAATGGACTGTTCAACAACCAATGGTCATCCCTGATAACGTAAGGACAAATAATATTATACAGACTGAGCAGGTGATGTTATCTATTATATGTATGAATGTAACAACAATGATGAATTGGCCATGAATTGGAAAGAACATGGAAGTTATATGTGAGTGTTTGGAGAGAGGAAAGAAAAGGGGGACTTGGCATAATACTATTATAATCTCTGGACGATAGGGAAGGTTTTAAAATACCTTTTATAGAGAAGTCGGGGAAAGTGGGTTCACGGCCCAGAATAGCCTGCATCCACTCTGCCCTGAGTTTTATCATGGTGTTTTCTTATCTTCCTTAGATTTTTCCAGGGCTGCTAAATTCAAACTTGTCCAAGTGCCACTCAACATTCCAACCTTTTTTCCTTCTAAGGAAACATATTTCATGATTTAGTACAGGTCATTTTTCTTTGGCGATGTAGAACTCTTTCAAATGTTTACTTAAGGATGGCTGTGTCCAGCTGTATCACTCAGATCTAAATAATCAGGTAATTAGCTGTTGCTGTCTCACAAGTTAATCTAAAATACAGTAGTCTTGCACATAAAAGACAAGGCTGTCTAAGCTAGAGTTTCACAAAATAGCTAAGTGCAGAGGTGATAATGTTCTTTGAAGCATATGTGCTATGAACAATTTAAACTTAAAATAAAAGGTGTTTTTTTTAAATGAGAAGTCACTATTGAAAAATTAATATAAATATAGCAGGTAGTATTTTTAAGCTGTACAATGCCAATTAAATGTTAAGGTCAGTGTCCCTGTAAGATTGTCCCAAGGATGCTGACTGGTGCTTTATTCAATTGATAACAGTTTTAACTCTAGCCTAAATATTCATGTCCAACATTAGTTAATAAGAGCTCCCAGCAAGAATTGGCAGCAAACACCAGAATCTAAAAGAGCTTACAAACACAATTCATGGAGGGAAAACCATGTGCAAACTGTGAGGGATTCGTTCCTTCTTTCTCTTCTCCATCCCTTTCCATTGCTGAGCTTTCTGTATATCAAAGTCCCCATCAAGGCGTCTGTATGCAGAAATGCCAGGTCATGCAATAGTGGTTTCCTAGACTGTTTGTCAGCCTCTCTTTTGCCTGTAAACATTATGGGGAGAAAGGTGTGAAGGTTTTAAGACAATATTTGTCCTGATGTTGACAACTCAAGGATGAGAGACAAAAATATGCAAAGTAATTTTCTGTATGTGGATATGTCTATTGTGTGTAAATTAATAGTATGTCATCATGGACTCTCTGTTAAACCATTGCTATATATATATATATATATATATATATATATATATATATATGACAAAGGTATTATGAAGTCTTCTATATTTCTAAGACTTACTAGTACCTGTTGATATATGTTATTATATAATACTGGAACTTTCAATTAATGGTCTTTAACGCAATCCCATGCTCAACCCTTGGGTTCCATTATTTAATATCTACTAATAACCTCAAGAACCTTAGGAATTTTCCAGTTCAACACCAAAACAATAATATGACCTGCCTTCTGTCTTGATGCTGTCTCTTAACACATACATTTGCCTGAATAAAACAACTCAGGGAACTCGGCTTTAAAATCATACCTGCAACAATCATAGTCCTGTGATTAATTAATGTGATGATAGATAGACTAATTACAGAGTTCTCTGTAAAATATAAAGGAATACAAGGCCTTCTTTGATAACGGTGGACTATGTAACAGAGAAGGCCTATAGTGCTGTATGTATTCTGAAGCAGAAACATGCCTAACACATTGAGTTGCTCAAACCTAGACAGGCCAGCAAGGACAGGGTTCCCTCTCTATTCTTCAGTGTCCAGCTATGGAGCACTTCCTGTTACATAAACGGAAGAAGAGAAGATATATTACTTCCTTGAATAATATAAGTAAGTGATAATTTTGACTCGATTCTCAGTGTAGTGTTTGATGAAGAACCATGTTAAAGGTGGCATTAGTACAAGTTTTACTGTGGTAACAGTGTTCTTACCTGATTAGTAGTGTTTGATGAAGAGCCATGTTAAAGATGGCGTTAGTACAAGTTTTAGTGTGGCCACAGTGTCCTTTCCTGATTGGCTCTCTCCCTCACCCAGGTGTAAAATCTTCTGTTTTTGCATTCGCACCCAGAAACTGCCTTGGCTTTTTAAAGACTCTCTCATAAATTTTCAGGATTGGCCACAGCATTTTAAGCTTCTCCCTTTGAACTATCGGTCAATGGTTTTTTCTTGATCTCACTTCCCGGCTCTTGCAATGCACAGCTATTGTTTTATGAAACACCATTTTTTTTTATTTCAAAGGCTGCTGAGATAATATATTTCTGTGTGGGTTGTTTGCTAAAGTATAAACTGAGCTACATAATTGCCCCAGCTGGTATAATCCACAGTAGCCAAGATGCTCCTATGTGCTCTGATTATGTGTACAATTATTGGAACAAATGCAAAAAGAAAAAGAAAATGAGGACCTTTTTTTAAAAAAAATCACCATTATGGATATTAAATATTTAGCTAGCATGACTGTTAAACTAAAATTTCAAATTTGATAATTTTGGTAAATACCCATTTAAATAACTGTATGCAGCTTATTGCTAAATATTAACTCCATTAAAATACATGCAGCGAATAATGAAGCTGTGCTGCATTTTATATAAAATTCAATTAATATCAGCATGTTCTGCAAACACATTATTTGAAGCGACCAAGAAATTGACACTGTGTTCACACATTCCCACTTCTCAGTTTGCACACTCATATCCCGTTGCCATCACAAAATACTAAAGACTACCTTGCACAATGAATTTATTTACTTAATTTATTGTGCATTGTGTGTGTGTGTGTGTGTGTATGCACATGTACTCAAGATGTATGTGTGTGTGTGATAGAGAGAGAGAGACAGTGTTTGTGTATGTGATAACCACACAGGACACGGCACACGTGTGGGGGTTTGATTTCAATTTAAAGAGTTGGTTCTCTCTTTTGACCAATTCTGGCATTGAATTTATGTCATCGTGTTTATGCCCAATGTGCTTTTCACCACCGAGCCATCTCAGCAAACTAGAAAATTTTTTATTGCAATTTGAGTCTGAAAGTCTAATCTCAGAGTGCAGACAGTTTTGGCTCCATCTGAAGACTCTCCATTGGTTCATAGTCACTTTCCCTCAGGTCCTCAGTAGGCTTTCCTTTGTGAGTGCCCATCATGTTAATCTGATGATTGCTTTAATCATAGTGTCTCTAAAGACAGTCCCATTGCACAGTCCTAGAGTAGGACACAGTTCCTCCTGTCACATGAATAAGAGATCTCCTACTGGAGACACTGCTTTTATGCCATGTGACCTGAGGTGTCTCCTTCAGAGTTCTGTATCCCAGACATTTTCTCTTTGTGTCTTAGATATTCTTTGCTTTCAAAGGACACATATTTGTAATTTGTGCCAGCACAAGTTATAAAATAACAGCTCTATTACAAGTGGTAACCCTATGGACATTAGTAATTATTTTGTGCTTTGACTTTGTTATTTCATTTATGGCATCTCTACTATACCCCATTGCCATGTGTATTATCTTGCAAAAATCAATATATTTTGGGGGTACTACGCAATTTTACAAAATCATAAGTTGTTGGATTTCCTGATCAAAGAATCCACTTAACAAATTAAAACCATTCTATATCTTTTCAGAATTTTCACATTTTACCAGGAGGTATTGCTGATATGAAGAAATATATTTTCATGTGTTTTGTTTTAATTTTAATTTCTTTCAAACACATACTGTTTTCTTTAATTGTTTTGAAATATTTTTGGTCCGTAACTTTCAAAAATATATGTTGTCTTTTCTCCTATAGCCTAATAAAGCAAACCATCAGATATTTTCTTAGAATATATATCCTACAGAACTTAAATATTCAAAGTTTCCACTCTGTTCATTTGGTAAGAATACTTTCTCCCAAAATCCTATCTTGAATTCTTAAAGAAATAATGGTGTTGATAGTAGGGAAATTCATTTTATTGATTAAAAACTACCACACAAGGACTATAAAACAAAAGATTAACTCAAAATTGAGAATATATTAGAAGTATTAATCTGTTTTTATTAAATTTCTGCACATTTATTAAAATGTCTAACATCAATGTCTTTGGAATCAATTTTATTTACAAACTCTACTTCATGAAACAAAGACAAGAGGTTAAGTTTTTGGCAGATTCAAAATTGAGATTTTCTCCTTTAGTATTTCCCGCCAAAGAAAGGAAAATGCATTTACCTGTCTTTACTTTTTAATCTTTTAGTTAGTTTTTTAAAAGGTATCTTTTTGATAAGCAGGGTTGGTTGATGTTCTCAAGCTATTCCCTTCGATCTTGCTTCACAATCACTCCCCTCCATTTTTACTAATAGCACCTTGATTCGATGGGAGAGTTTCCTCAGCACTCCCAAGAAGGCCCCGATCCTTAGAACCTTCCTAATTCCTACTCACTCCTAAGCAATGGACACTAGTGGAAGCTTATGTGGGACTTCTCTGCAATCATTTACTTTACTCAGGATAGAATAATCCTGGGAGCCTGGAATTTGCTGTCTTCTATCTGGTTTAAAATGTGGATCTCTGCAGAAGCCATCCCATATGCAGGAGTTGAAAAGCACAAGGCCAAAGTTCACACCTCCCAGGAGAAGATGTACAGTAGGAATGCCATGTAGTGTTACTACTGCCTTAGAAGCATTGACAGTACTAGCCCAGGGTTCATTCCTATGACTGAGAAATTAACCTTTGTTGGCATCTCTTTGGGATTTTTATTAATTGGTACAAATGTATTTTTAATTTATATGTATTCTAGGAAGGACTTTATGAAAATGATCATTATTGGCCCTGTCCAAGATAGAATAGTTAGATATAGTGAGGTTATAAAACATGACATTTATGATTATGTGTGTGATTAAGAAACTGGATTCTTCATTTTAAATCATTCTAATTAATTTAAATGTGAACTTAAACATAATCTTTGGCTAGTGTCTGTTGGATTGTGAAGGTGTAAATCTTATAGGAATTAATTTTTTTCTTAAAACATTTTCATTAATGGCATGTTCTTTTAAACAATTTGTGACACATTGCACTGCCCTATTTGTGTGACTAGTCTTCAAATTGCAAATGATATTTTCTTGTCTTCTACTGTGATAAAGCTAATCTGAAGCAGAAACACAAGGAAATAATGGCTTGCCATTCAAAGGATACTCTATCACAGTGTGGAAATCAAGAGCAGCAGAAACTTGAAATAGCCGGTCACGTTGCACACAGCTAGGAAGAAAGTAAGGAATACTAGTGTTTTGCATAGTGTAAGTCCTCTCAAGCCAAAGGAGTGGTGCCGCTTGTTGTGAGCACATCTTTGCACTTCACCCTCATTCCAAGAGGAATTTCCCAGGAGTTTTAGCTTCTGTCGTATTGCCAGTTAATGCTGATGTCACAATCCTATTCTAAAAACATCCTGACTCACATCTCTCATATGTGAACTATAGATGCCCATGCAGGGATATACTCTAAGACTTGTACTTTTTCTCTTTTTGTCGTTATTGGTTTTGTTTATTAATTTTATTCACTATCTAGCTTATGTCCTCGCCTAAGTTTTGGGCAAGCACCATAAACGCATCATCACAATTCATTAATGGTATGAGGCCAACAATTCCAGTTAACTTAGTAGGTAGGTTTCTCTACGGAGTTGCTTCTACTATGTCCTGATCAAACTACCAGAGTGCTTATATTGAACTTTCTTTTATTTTTACACTTTAATTTTTAAAATCTCTTTATACACACTCTTTAACAGATTTTTTTTTTTTTTTTAGTAACGGAGGAGGTAAACCGTTTTATTGGAAAGTAAGAATTCATCTTCTTACTCAGTCTTTCTCATGAAGTATTAGGTGTAAGCAGTAACACTAATTGTGATCTGTTTTTCTTCAAACAAATGCACACACACACACACACACACACACACACACAGTCTTCAACAAGTATATTTAGGGCATTTATCATTCTCATCTTTTGAGATGCCTTTGAGGAACTTATAACCTAGTGGCCAGTGAAGAGATGTGAGTTACGTGATCATGCGACCCAGTGGTACTCCAGCAGATTCCCAGGCAGTCTCTTCAGGACCTTGCCTGAATGCATGAATTTTTGAAGCATATGTTTCACTCTCAGGAAAACAGTCACATTTGGAGATGATTTCACCAAAATATTTCAGTTTTAGCAGTCATTCCAGTTTTAGTGATAATATTTCATTTTATTTACTTCCCTGGGACTTTTGGTTTGAAAATTCTATTTTTTAAATAAAAAAATGGTTTTATTTTTTGTGAGATTTTTACCTGATTTTTTTAACACTGTTGATTGTGATTAACCAGTTTATAAGGTGACAGAAAAAGATATCTCCCCAATATATTTAAAAGTTACAAATTCAAAGTAGGAAAGGGACGTCATAATGCTTACAGGTAACCATTATACTGAGATTCTGAGGCTGTGTTTGTCAATACACTCTGAGGGGCTGCATGCTATCTCAGTGATCAGGCAGGACTGCTCTTGGGGAAGAACTGAGTTTGGCGCAAGCACCCATCTTGGGGTGGCTCTCAGCTATCCATAACTCCAAGTACACTGGAGTCTGATGCTTCTGTCTTCCCAGGCACCTGTAATCATTTCACATAGCAACCACACCCACATGCTACTAATTAAAATGAAATAAGTCTATGAAAATTGCAATATACTAACAAAGACTAGTGCTCTCAAACATTTCTTTGATTTTTATTGAGTTCTACATTTTTCTCTGCTCCATTCCCTGCCTCTCCTCTCCCCTGCCCCCCTCTCCAAAGTCTCCATGCTCCCAATTTACTCAGGAGATCTAGTCTTTTTCTACTTCCAATGTAGATCAGATCTATATATGTCTGTCGTAGGGTCCTCATTATTGTCTAGGTTCTCTGGGATTTTGATTTTAAAACTACTTATGAGTTAGTACATATGATAATTGTCATTCTGGGTCTGTGTGACCTCACTCAAAATGTTGTCTTGTTCCATCTATTTGCCTGTAAATTTCAAGATGTTGATATTTTTTCTGCTATGTAGTACTCCATTGTATAAATGTACTATATATTTTTTTTATCCATTCTTCGGTTGAGGGACTTTTAAATTGTTTCCAGGTTCTGTCTATGACAAACAGTGCTGATATGAACATAGTTGAGCATATGTCCTTGTGACACAGTTGAGCATCCTTTGGATACATACCCAAAAGTGCAGTTACTGGGTCTTGAGGAAGGTTGTTTTTTGATTCTCTGAAAAATCACCACACTGATATCCAAAAGGGCTGTACCAGCTTGCACTCACACCAACAATGCAAACTTTTTTTCTAGAAGGCCTCAGAAATATTTATATTTGAGCCATAAATTAATCATAACTTTAAAATGAATGGATTGAGGTTCTCTCTCCCCACCCCTTCTCTCTGTATCTCTCTCTCTCTCAATACCTGGTCTTCAAAGCTGAAAGAAATAGGCTTAAAAATCAAGATTTATAATCACATAAAGATGTTCTGTTTTTATTCTGTAAACTCTCTAGTATCCATTATTTAACCATTATTTCTGTACAGTTCTTTTTGTATGAAGTAATGATTGATGGAGTGTGATACAATTTTTCGAAGTATAAAATTAGGATTAATTTAAAAACATGTAACACAGTTGTAAATATTTCCCAAAACTGAAGCCTGGCAAAATAATGAGAATCTTGGAAGACTTAGGCCCTTCTGGAATAAATATAATAAATTGTATAATTTATAATTTATCTATTTTGGAATTTTTTTTTTTGCAAAATTAAATGCTAAGTGCTGGGTTTGTCTATCATCTGCCCATCAGACTTCTGAAAGGGTTGCCAAAGCATCTCCCCAACACTGTCAGGTAAAGTGTGAGCACTTAGGCTTATCTGCTAAGCCTCCTCTTAGATAGAGCCCTGCCAGACAACCATGTCCTGCCCGTGCCAACGCCAAGCTAATTTGTATAAGACAGACCTCATGATTTTATTTTCACTGACTATATATTCACATACAGAGTGGCTGGAAATTATTAGCTTTAAAGAAAAAAGTTATTCCTAAACCTAACATTCACTTGGGGGTATGTAAATATTTTCTTTCTTCTTGCCCCCGACTTTGTTTTTCTTTCTGAAATACCTTGAACCTTGGATTATAAGAGATATTTCGCTTCTTGAGATATAAAATTTTATAACCTATCTAGTCTGATAGGTATAGTAAGCAGCAGTTAAAATACAATGTGGTACATACAATGTATTATAAAATAAGAATCTTTGACAAACCATGATATGACCATTTAATTTAACTGATTGTTATTTTTGCAGCTTTAAAAGAGGAGATTATGGAAATTTACACACACACACACACACACACGATATATATACTTATCCACATGAATAAATATAAATTTAAAGTTTAATCACTTTAGAACAAACTAATTACACACACTCCCATATACAAGAATATATTTTTACATTTTGCAGATTTGTACTACACAATTTATGCCAGAGCTTAGATTTTGGAGACTGGTCATAAAGGAAATATAAAAATAGATAGCAGACAAAAAGAAAACGTTCTGCCAGTGTAGAACATAAACATTAATATGCACCTGGCAAAAGAGAGTGCTCTGGAATTCTTGGCTGTGAGCTGATTTCATCCACAGCAACAAAGCACCGATTGTCCCTATCTGGGAGTGTTTCTAAAGTGGAAGGTGGAATGTCTAGACAGATACTGCTAGATAAAATTGGACGATTACCAATGTATGTTGACACTTTAGTTCAGGGACATTTTAAATTCAAATGATTTATTTTTTATATAGGGAAGTAGTGAGGGATTTACATTTTTAAAGTTATATATGACATTCTAAGTTAAGATTTTAACATTTTGCTTCAATAACCCAAATCTTTACCTAATTTCTTTCTTCAGAGTTTTGCTTATTTGTGTTTTATGTATGTGAGTGCTGTGTCTGCATATTTCTGTGCACCACGTGAATGAATGTACTTTTCTCTGGAGTCTACAAGAAGCAGTAACATCTCTGGGGACCAGAAGTACAGATGTCTAAAAGCAGTTGTGTGATCAAAATGAACAACTTGATGCATTCTCTAGAACCTTTTCCTTTCGAAAGTCATTATTGCTCATTAATTTGCAAGGGTAAAAATCAGAAACACCGAACTAAAGACTAGAAAGGGCTTTTAAAATGTTATTTCATGTTGCAGGGTAGCCTAAAAAAACAGTTTTTAATTTTGGTAATTTAGCCTTGCCTTGTCTCAAAAAAAAAAAAAAAAACCCTTTACTTTTTATGTATCATTCCAGTAGACAGACAGATTAGAGCCCTTAAATATAAAAAGTAGCTAAAATCTAAGAAAAAACTAGAAATGCTTTAAACAAAAATGGTCCCTGTGGTTTTACAATGCATATTGTATTTCCCCTTTTACTGTCTGTCACTTTAGATACTACCAGATTTTGATCTCAAAGAATACTATACTAGAAATATATAGTGTCATATATATTTCAGTTCTTAGAGATATTTCTCTTGAGAGTTCTCTGTTTAGGTCTGTACCCCATTGTTTTTACTTGGTTGTTTGTTCTTTTGATGTCAAGTTTCTTGAGGTCTTTGTATATTTTGGAGATCAGTCCTTTGTCCGATGTGGGATTGGTGAAAACTTTTCCCAATCTGTAGGCTGCTGTTTTGTCTTGCTGACCATGTCCTTTGCTTTACTGAAGATTTTCAGTTTCCGGTGGTCCCATTTTTAAGTTATTTATCTCAATGTCTGTGCGACTCAAGTTGGTCTGTTGTGCCAATGCGTTCAAATGTATTTCCCATTTTTCCCACTTTCTCTCTCTCTTGGGGGATTTTAAAACAGGGTTTCTCTGTAACTTTGGAGCCTCTCCTGGAACTAACTCCATTAGAACAGGCTGGCCTGGAATTCACGGAGATCCACTTGTCTCTGCCTACCAAATGCTGGGATTAAAGGCGTGCGCCGCCATCTCCTGGCTCCCACTTTTTCTTCTGTGACATTCAGTATGGTTTGTTTTATGTTGAAATCTTTGTTCCATTTGGGCTTGAGTTTTGTGCATGTCGATAGGTATAGATGTATTTTCATCTACATGTTGATAGCCAATTATGCCAGCACCATTTGTTGACTATGCTTTCTTTTTTCCATTTAATATTTTTTGCTTCTTTGTCAAAAATCAGGTGTTCACAGGTGTGTGGATTAGCATTCAGGTATTCGACTTGGTTCCATTGGTCCTCTTATTTGTTTTTATGTCACTACCATGCTGTTTTCAATACTATATTTCTGTAATAGAGTTTTAAGTCAGGAACTTGATTCCTCCATAAGTTCTTTTGTTGTACAAGATTGTTTTGACTATCCTGGATTTTTTGCTTCTCCATTTTAAGTTGAGTGCCGTTCTTTGGAGTTTTTTGAAGAATTTGGCTGAGATTTTGATGGGCATTGCATTGAATCTGTAGATTGTTTTTGGTAAGATTGCCATTTTTACTGCTAATTCTACTTGCCCAAGAGCATGGAAGATCTTTCCACTTTCTAGTGTCTTCTTCAATTTCTTTTCTCAAAGATTTAAAGTTTTTGTATACTCAATAAAATAATGGCAAACTGAATCCAAAAACACATCTGAAAAATCATCCATCATGATCAAAAGTTAGCTTCATCCCAGAGATGCAGGGAAGGTTCAACATACAAAAATCTGTCAATGTAATCCACCATATAAACTAACTGAAAAAAAAAAACAATAACACATGATCATATCATTAGATGCTGAAAAAGCCTTTGACAAAATATAGCATCCCTTCATGATAAAGGTCTTGAAGAGATCAGGGATACAAGGAACATATCTAAACATAATAAAGACAATATACAGCAAGCCACTAGCCAACATCAAACTTAATGGAGAGAAACTCAAAGCAATCCCACTGAAATTAGGAACAAGACAAAGCTGTCTACTCTCTCCAAATCTATTCAATATAGTTCTAGCTAGAGCAACAAGATAACAAAATGAAATCAAGGGGATATAAATTGGATAAAAAAGAAGTCAGACTCTTACTATTTGCTTATGATATGATAGTTTACATAAGTGACCTTTTTTCTTCCCTTTTTCCTTCCTTTCTTCCTTCTTCCCTTCCTCCCTCCCTCCCTCTGTCCCTCCCTCCCTCCCTTCATTTTTGTTTTTGATTTTTGAGATGTAGTTTCTTCCTACAGCTTTGGAGGCTATCCTTGAACTCATTCTATAGAACAGGCTGGCTTCAAACTCACAGAGATCCTCTTGAGTGCCAGGGCTGTGATTAAAGGCCTGTGCCACCACTGCCCACATCACCAGGCTTTTCTAAGGATAGTGGGAATTCCTCTCATAGTTACTAAGTAGGCACTAATAATTGAGCAACCACACCAGCCCCAAATTGACGTGTTTAATTTTAGAACATTAACTGAATGAATATAAAACTAATGTCCTACTAACAGTGTTCTGATTTCTGTATTGGACAAAGAAGAGAGATTGTAGTTAGAGCTCTGTGGATTTATGAACAGGGGAGATGTGACTACCAATAGCTTAGGGCCAGGGTTGCTGGGATAAAGCTTAGAGCCAACAATCAGAAAGCAGCAGTAAGTACATTCTGACTAGCAAATGCTCCATCTTCCTTTCCTCTTCTCTCAGGACAGTATTTCTTACAGTTGATTATTTGGATTTTTCCTTTGTTTTTCTCTTAACAAAGCCCTGGGAATTGCAGCTAGTTTAGTTAACTAGCTCTTTGTTTCCCTGAAATGGCAGGAGAAGTAATTTCTGGATCGTGGTGATATTACAGTGCCCACTCCTTCCTTCATAGATAAAACCAAGCGGGTTTTTAACATTGCTTCTTTGTCTATTTTTTTAAAGAATGAAAATCAGGAGTTACTATTAAATTCACAAAGGGATTTAAGTTTGCTCTCCCCTGCTATTTCTACAAATGAAAATAAATTAAGAATTTTTCCCACAGTTAAGTTGCATTTAAAAGTCAACCGGAAAAAGCCTAAGGAACTGGGGAAAATCATCTGACCTTGGCCAGGTGAACAATTATTTTGCAAATTAAGTGGTTGGTTCAGTGTGTGACTTTTTAAATGAGACCATATTTGCATAAAATTGTAATCTGACTGTTGATGAACAACACTTGAACCTGACCCTGGGGTTAGCCTCGTGCTAGGTAATTTAGAAAATCAACACAAACCTGTTAGCCTGGAGTGTATGATTGACTAATACTATACTATGTTTTAAAAGTGTTTGTCCAGTTTATTGCCTTCTTTTAAACCAATACATTCGCAGCTTTCCTTAAAGGTGACTTTTCTGTATTAATTCTATTAATATTGAGTTTTATGGGCAAATGGATGAAGTCTTAACATAAAAGACACTTTTTGGTTTTTTATTATTAATCTCAGGTTACCCAATATGAATTCTCACTAATTCTCTACAGGAATGTTTAGAGCATCTACTTAAGGTGCCTTAATCCTATTAAAATTGAAAAGATTTTTTCTCTGAATTTTCTTCAGTAGGGGTAGAGAGGGTGAGATGTTGCTGATGCAGTGTTTACAAAATACCCAGTGGCCTGGTTTCCCCTGTGCAGGAATTGCGCATGTCTACAATATTGCTTTATATCTTAACATTCCTCATTCTCTCTATGAATTCTGTCAGTTGTTTCATGTGTGGAAACATTAAGTGAAAGCTGGGAAAACAGATCAAACTATTACTTTGATAAAATATTTATATAACTTATTTTTCATCATAATAAGACACTTATATTGTGGATCCTTCAAATATGGATGACTCAGTTAAACCAGTCATTCCATTTTGGGTGTTTCCCAGTGCGTATGTATAGTCCTTCATGTCCCAATTAACTTCAGTGGGTAGAACAACTGGGAGATGATGCTGTTGCCATACTGAACTCTGGATGCAAGCAGCCAGAAAGCTTGAACTCTAAAGGCATCCTTTCTCATAGTAAACAGCACCTGATGGGGGTTGCAGTCAAGACACAAAGGAAAATAATGACTGCAAGAGGTCTGGTTTTCTATGCTATAGCAGACTGTGTTCTGAGAACAGAAGGAAGCCACAGCTGCACAAAGTCTCCCCGTCTAAAAGTAAGCTCGATGTGTTCTTCATGGTTGAAGATTCACGTTTGAATGACATAAATTTTGCTCTGGGTAGTTTCAACTTACGCCAATTTTCATGGAATGCTATTAGTAGTATTCTCTATCACTTTTCTAAAGTGGCATCTGAAAGAAAGCTAAAGAGGATTTAAGATTTATGATCCTTGGACCAAGAGGAACTCTTGGAATCAAGCAGATCATCAAAACAATACCTCAAACAAAGCTATCCTGTTTCAGGAATAAAGGTCAAGCCTCAGACTGTGAAAGTGGGTGGGTGGATGTCAGACATCTTTCCTGAAGGTTTGACTTACTCTTTGGAAATTGTTTCCGAAGCTTTCTGATTGTTCTGGGAATATAAGAGTAGCTAAAATGCAGGTTCTAAGACCTTATACCAGACCAGCACAGCGAGTCTCCTGGAGCTGGCATAGAATAAGAAAAGAATCAGAAAAGATCTTCAGTGAATTTCAACACTACTCTGTAGCTATCATTTCGACAGAAATCGGTTTGGGTTGGGCAACAGCGTGAAGAAAATAGATGTCTTCTAATTGGAGAGTGGTATTCGCTTATAATAGATGTCTTCTAATTGGAGAGTGGTATTCGCTTATAATAGATGTCTTCTAATTGGAGAGTGGTATTCGCTTATAATAGATGTCTTCTAATTGGAGAGTGGTATTCGCTTATAAATTGTAGACAAATATACAAGTCTTGGGTAGTTTTAAAAAGAAAGCAAGGCCTATTATAAGCAGTCTAGTTGATTTTAATCACATTTGCATTAAAGTCTGTTAATACATTCATCATATCCTGAGCATAATAGAAATGACATTATAAACCCAGAACAGGGCTTAATGGCGTGCTTAACCCCTTTTGTGTAACAGCCTTCACACTGACAAATCAAGGAAGAATGCCTTGTGGGAAATAGCATTTCAGATGAGTGACCTTGCACTCTTTGTAGCTATTCTGAGGTCACTGGACTAGATTGACTTAAACAGGGAATATTGGTATTGTACTGGAAGAAGAAAGGGAAATAAATACACATATTTGTTCATGGTTGTTGTTATGTTGAGTGTGAGATGCTCTATAAAGCTTCATAGAAATTGGGGAAATGGGTTTTCAAGTCAGCACTAACCTTGTGTGTACCTCAGGACTGAAGTCACAGATCAAGAGAAGTGGCAGGAACAGATGCAAAGTCTCCAGGCCCTTCACAGAGTAACTTAAACAGAACCTGCATTTTGATGCAATCTTAGGCTATTCATAGTTGCATATTGGTTTGACAATCACCGTTGTGTGAGTAGATGTGTCTGACGTGATGAAAATGTTGCTTTTATTTGGGAAGCATAATCTCGGCAGCAGTGGAGAGGTGGGGTGAGCCTACCAAAATGTTATTATTTAAATTCCAGTCCTGCTGTGACTCCGCAGTACTTGCAAGAACATCTTTTCAAAAGCAAAAACATTTCCCTTGTAGTTCAAGGAGCCCAGAGCAGTGTGGTGCCCTCATAGTAGACGAAAATTGTATCTGCGATTTGGGTTATTGAAGTAAAAACACAGCCCGCTCCTCTACCATGAGTGGTTTTTCAGTAAACAAAGATGTTTTCATCGAGCTCAAATTTCTACTAACCAAAATTGTGTGAAACGTCTTCTTTTTGTCTATGAACTTTCAAAATATCATTGATAGAATTTTGCTTATGGGTGAAAAAATATTACATATAGATGTATTTTTCATATGATAAAGAGACAGACAAAATTAAAATACAAAACCAAAGAAATCAATTTCCATAATCCTAAAGGGGAATATGATATATTTCAAGTCAATCTATAAGAATGATTTCTCAGGATGGGAAGATGGTTTAGTGGGTAAAGGTGCGAGCTGATTTGCCTGGAGACCTGTGGCCGATCCTTAAAACCCACACTGAAAAGAAATAACCTCTTCCTGAAAATTTCCCCTTGGTCTCTGTAAATAAATACATGTACACAAAAACACAGTATATAAATTATATATAATATAAATTATATATAATTTATTTATTTAGCAACATATGTATAGTCTCTTAAGACAGTAATTTTGGAACCTGTCCTGAAATTCACTCTGTAGACCAGACTGGTCTCAAACTCACAGAGATTTGCTTGTCTCTGCCTCTCGGGTGCTGGGATTAAAGATAGCCTGAGTACTCCGAGTGTGCCACCACTGCCCCGCTAATAGTAAATATTTTTAAAAGATTAAAAGAAAAAAAATGAATCCTCAATTAATGTGAGAAAGAAAGGGTGTTTCACTGTTGTATGTTAGAATCTTTAAGGTTGTTGGTCAGAGATAAGTCACAGTGTTTTTTTTTTTTCCCAAATGCATAACAATTTGGACAGACACAGATTTACTATGTCTTTTCACCCACCAAGAAAATATGTCCAGTATTTCATCTGTTCACATCAGCATTTGACAGAGAAAGGCTCGTTTCTCCAGTTTCAAAGTCTTGAGTCACAGGGCAGTATGTGAAACTGCATACCGCCTTCATTTTGCACCGAACAGATGTTTGTTGAGTAAGACAGACCAGTTATATGCCAGATATTGCACATAAAAGTTGGACCTGAAGGAGATTCAGGATTCAGTTTTGTTCATTCTGGGGTTTCAAAAATATTGGGACTTCTTTCTCAACATCAGTTTCCTGATACGTTTGGAAATGGGGACCAGAAGACACCAAGGAGCACCTGGCCCCTGGCATTGCCCATAGCTTATGTCTCACAAGCTTGAGTTTCACGTCTCTTTGACTTCACCTTTCCATTCATGTGTGTCAGGACTGATGCTGGCTCACCCAGAAGTCTGGCAGCTGGAGTCACTTCACTTACTAAACAATCATTACAAAATGTTGCTTGCTTGACGTGTATTAAGATATTAAATGGCTATCTGCGTGTTTACCTTTGGAGTCAAACTAAAATTCATCTTATGAACATCTTTAGCAAGTCACATCATACTTTATAATTCTAGCTCATTCTTCTTAAAAATGTTTATAATAGATACAAAACGTATTTTTTTCTAAGTTACCCTAGTTTTCTCGTTTCAAATTTTATTGGGGAAAATAAAACAAATTTCCACATCAGTTATTAAAAATTTTCTAATTTTGTAAATTGTTAACCCAAAATATTTAAGTGATATTATTAGATGACAATTAAAAACTATGACCTCTAATAGTTGCTCATATTTAAATATCAACACTTTTAATATAGAAAAGTTCAATAATTTGTGATTTTATAATAATTTGTATTTTATAAATTATTTCTACAGTGTAGAATCAGAATAATTCAAAGTCAAAGTTTTTAGCATTCAAGATAACTTTGATAGGTTTGATGGTATATGTTTTACTAAGGCAATTTCCTATATTTCTTACTCCATGTACTGCTCTGTGTGAATACTTTTGTAATCTGTTTCAAACTGCTACGAAAACATTCTAGAAAGTAGTCCTATGTATTACGTAGCATGTGCTCTAAATTGCCCCACACTTATTTTAGGGACATTCAAATGTGTATGTCTTTACATAGTTCTAGAACCTAGATGATACAGCTACAGCCTCTGATTCCATTGATAATAATTGATACCTCAAAACTGTGCAAAGATGCAACTATTACTATAAATTGTATTTAGATTAGAGCCAAAGTGAATAACTTGCATTCACAATTCGGAAACAGAGTAGTAAGCACTGCTAAAAATAATGTAAATTAAAACAATATTTAATGAATTTTGTTCAAGAATTTATCTAAATATAAGCCTTGACAAAGTGCTCTATTAAGGAACCATTTGTTTGCTTGATTAAGAAATATGAGCACCGAAATGAATAGTGGTTCCTAGGTATAGTTACACTTCCCCCTTGGAATTAATATCTTTCCAACCCGTAGAGAATGTTGTCATAAATTGGAATAAGCATATAAATTATTGTATTTGAATCATGTCTAAATAATATAAATTCATTGGTATTATGTTGTGCTAAATTAAAATGAATCTCAGGAGGCACTTTGTTTTATTTGCCCATGCAGCAAAGTAACGTGTAATGAAAGTTTGTCATATGCCACACGCTGAGCTGAGGGCTTCTCTAAACATGGCACGAACTGAGCTAATCTCAGAAACATAGAATTACAATGCAACTAGCTGAATGCTGAAATAGTGGCTACTAGCCCCTGCTAAATAGCCAATCAGAACCTTGTAAGAGAACAATACCTTGCCACTAGCAGTGATGCTATGTGTGCACATGTCACTTTGATTGAGTTATTCAATGAGTGAGTGAATAAATGATTGCATGGTAATTGTGCTGACTTGCCTCTGGAAATGTGTCTGTGGGCAAATGCCAGCTTACCTTCTTCCATTGGGTGGAATCATAAGAATCCTTGGGAATCATAAGAGACATATGACTTTCTTAGATAAATTGGGTGAAAGATGGGGAAGGGAGTAGATCTAAATTCTTTTTAAAAAACTGGTGAGCTGAATCTGGATAGGAACCAGGATATTTCCCCTGAAGCCGCCCCTTGTACTCAAAAGGCGCTTAATAATGATTTTTTGAGTGAATTTTGATACTTTTTTTTTTTTTGGTTTTTTGAGACAGGGTTTCTCTGTGGTTTTGGAGCCTGTCCTGGAACTATGTCTTGTAGACCAGGCTGGTCTCGAACTCACAAAGATCTGCTTGCCTCTGCCTCCCGAGTGCTGGGATTAAAGGCATGTGCCACCACCGCCAGGCTTGAATTTTGATACTTATACCAGTCTACAGAGTATAAGTGCCCATGTATATGCAGTTTTACACCCATTCTTCATGATACCTTCACTTCTGGTGTCCTCTGGGTGTTACTGGTTTTTCCTTATGTGAGGAAACTAGGGTCATTACATGCTTTTTAGTATCACTGCATTCTAGTCTCTGATCTTCATTTTAGACCATGCTTTATGTTTCTTTTTTATGGATTTCCAGAATTACCAGGCACTAGTTTATGTTCTACCTTCAAGTGACTTTTGCCAAAAGAATTTAAATCCTACTGGGCCTGGTGGTGGATGCCTTTAATCCTAGCACTTGGTAGGTGGAGACAGGTAGGTCTCTGAGTTCTAGACCAACATGGTCTATGGAGTGAGCTCCAGGAGAGCCAGTGTTACACAGAAACACCCTGTCTCTAAACCCCAAAAGAATTTAAGTTTATTTTAGACGATAATAAAAATAAATACAAATATATACACATTTTTACTCACTTCACATTTTTAACTCTACAGTTCAAGAGAAAAATTAGACATACTCAGACCATGTAGGTTATATGTAGGAGTATATGTTTATAATACAAAATATGCATGTAATAGCAATTAATTAACACAAAGACCATGGTTGTTAAAGAGAACAAAGAGGGGTATATGGGAACATTTGTAGAAAGATAAGGGAAGGGGGAAATGTATATTAATAGAAGTTCAAAAAGAAACAAAAAATAAAAGAAGACCGACAATTTTTGAAAATGAGGGACTAATAGAATTCTAATCTAGGGGAAAAGCAAACTTTGTCCCTTTTTGGTGTTGATGAGAGAAATTATGCCAGAAGTCTTGAAAATAATAATAAAATGAAGACTAGACCATGAAAAACACAAATTATGTTGTAGGAAAAACCAAATAAATTTGAAAAAAAACCATTCTTTTCTTTGAAAAGAGAAAGTTGACAGTTAGCACAACTACTGTCCTTACACATATGTGCTTACAGGTGCATTCATTCAGGACAGTCTCTACAGACTCTCTGCTTCTGTCTTGTAGTTAATCTCTTTTGGAGATGCCATGTGTCATTCCTATTTATAGAGGTGTGACTTAAAGCTAGACTAGGGTATTTGATAGGATAGGTTTTCTGAACTTGTTGACATCAGAATAAAACATTACTTCTGCTTAAATATTGTGTTATAATCTGTTCTTTGGTGAAAGAGTATGCCATTTTAGGCCATTGTTTCTGCAGTACTAAATGGATTCCACAACTCAGAAAATGATAAAGCATGGGATAAATCCGGACTAGCTGAACATAGAGGACAATGAGGAATACTGAGAACTCAGGAACAATCACAGTGGGTTTTTGATCCTACTGCACATACTGGCTTTGGGGGAGCCTAGGCAGTTTGGATGCTCACCTTAGGAGACCTGGATAGAGGTGGGCGGTCCTTGGGCTTCCCACAGGTCAGGGAACCCTGATTGCTCTTCCAGCAGGTGAGGGAGGGTGACTTGATCGGGGGAGGGGGAAGGAAATGGGAGGCGGTTGCGGGGAGGAGGCAGAAATCCTTAATAAATAAATTAAAAAAAAAGAAAAAAGAAAATGATATCCCTATTAAAAAACCTACTGCTGTTTTACCCAGTGTGTCCTTACATCAATATAGAGTTCTGGGTAATTTATATTTCTCTGAGTTTGCTTCCATCAGTCGTAAGCACTGATATGACTTAAATTAGTAAGATTATCTTTTGCCAGAAAACATAATGTAATGTTCCAGATTGAGAACTGTTATTTACTTTTGAAATACTTATTTTATCTTTTTAAACTCTAGTTTTCTAATCTAAATAGTAAAAGAAATAACTGCTAACTTGCTTTTTTGAGGTTTGTATTTCAGCAGGTTATTATCTCTCTGTGTCTTATTTTTGATTTCCAGATTTTCACCTCCCACAGTTTCAGTGCTGAGACCCTCTAGGTTCAGGCTGTTTTTTGAAGGACCATGGTTCAGACAATGAAAACATTGCAAGTAGTCTGTAATTTAGTTTCTTTGATGAAAATAATGGCAAGCATACCTTTTTAGCAATAAATTGACTACAAAACACAGGATACTGTAAAGCTATGAATCTAAAATTTCTTACTCATCTTAGGAAAAGCATGCACACATATTTGCACACATCATATATACATTCATTTGCAAATACTCACACATACACATACATGCATAAATGCAAACAAGCCACATTTGCATATCTACACACATACTCACATGCACATGCATTCACAAACATCTTTACATATGCTCATCAGTGAACACACAACATTAGTTATTATAGCTATAAAGTTTATACAACCAAAGGTAATTTTTAAATGAGGAGTCATAATCACATATATCATATCTTCTCAAATGTATTTTCTACTCATTTGGAATGTTTTGTGCTTCAGAACAAAAAAAACTAGAAAAAGATCAAAAGGCTTGGGACCAACTCCAAATGCTTTTGCCTCTCATTTTCCCAAGTACTGTCCATTACAGCACCCTTACATTTGAATGGACCACTGCATCACTCTAGTTTTCTAGCGGGTGATGTGAACCTGGGAGATCTGGGCCTAAAAATGGTATTTTCTAAAGTTTCATACAATAGCCTAGTTTGTTCAGAGCAGTAGGCAACCTCTACTCTGAGGGTTGAGAAGAGTCACCTGCGTGGAGTGTACAATCACTAAGACACGCCACACGCAGCAGGGTTCCATAAAGGCATATTAGCAAATACCAGTGACTGCTCTAATGAACTCTGAAGTAAACTCACGTCCATCTGCTGCACCTGGTAGGGGCACGGAAACACACTCCAAGATCCATTGCACGCTTATGAAGAAATTGAGGTCGCAAGACTCTTGCCTTGTTTTCCTGGTGTTTTCTCACAAGCACTCAGAGTCCCCTTTGCACAACTCTGGTCTTAGACTGTGCCCGATTCCAGTTTGACACCATTGCTAGCTGGTCTCTCAAGATACCAGCTCCAAGATTCAGAGAAATTGTAGTATGTTATGTTGTTGGGTGGAGTAAACCCGTAACACAAAAGGAGTTCTTCTACTATTCTAGTGAAATATATACTCTGGTTTAGGCAATTCTGGGATAAAACACAGTATCAAAAAGCTGCTAGCTGTCAAAATGAAAATAACGTCAAATTGAGCCTAGTGAGTCTATAGCCTAATGTAAAAGAAATGAGGAATGGTCATTTTTTTCAGATTGCTTTTGGATACTAGATTGTATGTGTGTATGTGTGTTTGTAGACTTTTCTTCATGGAAGTGTATGTGTGTATGTGTGTGTGTGTGTGTGTATGTGTGTGTAGTCAAGTGATCATTAAGTTTTATGTCTGAATTACATACACACATATATGTAACATCGAATTCATATATTTATATAGATTTAAATTTATGTATATATTTATGAATATACATATATTACATAATCTAATAAATTAGGATAATTATACTGGTATAGAAATATGCTTGGTATGTTTCTTCTAATTGTTAATAATATCTGTATATTAAAGAGTTAGTAGGGACCATGTCACCCAGTAATATTTAAAGATATTGATTTATTTTTCATGTAAATATGAGATTTGATTATGGGCCACTATTTTTATATGATGGAGAGAATTAATGTGCATAGGAGCTATAGGATAGGCTTTGTTGAGTTGGTAGATCTCCACATGGCTTCAGCCACTTTTCAGTTAGAGAAAGATAATGCTGTATTTTAATTTAATATATGTTGTTAGAAATTATATTCTTTTACTTTAATCATGATACTTTCATTCACTGTAACTGGAAATAAACAGATCTATCTCCTCATATATCTTGCACATGAACTGTGACCCTCATAACTTTTACATGACATCTGAATGTTCACATACTGGAAATCAGTATGAGACGCCATTTTCTCTGTCCAATTTAGCATTTTATTTTTGTGCATTTTGCTTTGTCGACTCTTTTTTTTTTTACTTCATGTTGAAAGGATTATATGCTGAAACCTCAGGTATTGATTTGCAGCCAACTTAAAAAATCATACAAAATTTGACAACATCTCCAGTTGTCAAATACAGTACCGAAGATGTCAAATGAGACAACTAGTTATATTTAATACAATTCTTTGGTTTTAACTATATTGAAAAACGGATGTCTCACTTTCACAGGATTAGAGGTATTTCAGGGATCCATTAGTGGTTTGGCTAAATTAAGTTTTGTTAGTGTCTTGCATAAAGGTTTAGACTGCATGTTCTCCTCAAAAGGAGGTGGATGTAGGCCAAGAGGAGTGCTATCTGGCTGCCTCACAGCCTGGCTTACTATTCGTGTATTTATCCTCCCTCAGCCACACACACACTAGTTGAATCCAATCTGTGTGGCTGACATTATTAGAGAGTCAAACTGATTTCAAGATTTAACCTGGAGTTTTATCTACTGGTCAGATGAACAAGAATTCAAAATGATTTTATGCAGTGGAAACAGAATAAAAGCTATTCCTTAAAAATAAAGTGATTAGAACTATACTAAAGTACTACCAAATTATCAGTTAATTTTCATAGTTTATCATAATCCTTCCCATGATGTTGTTCTGGCATGGGAGAATTGTAAATTCAGAACAACTGTGTGCTAGAGTTTTAAAGTCATGCAGTCTGCATCTAGTGTGAGAAAAGTCCTATAAATACTTTCTTCCAAAGTACCAACGACTCATTCTTTCCCCAGGCATAAGCTTGATTTTCCTTAATTCTATCTTTACAGTACTTTGTTATTCATTGCAGATGGCAAAATGAACTCTATATTCACACACCCCAGATTTACCTTTTAATAATACATTGATCGGTACCTTTCAGGTGACATGGTGAAATGGCAATCAATGGAAGTGACTTTAAATTAAACCTGATTTAGTACAATAGTTTTTCTATCATATGCTGAACAATTAATGTTCCTAAAGAGGATAATCATAACATTTTTGTAGTTGCAATATCAAAATTTATTACTGTAGGAAAAGCCACTAGTCCCTCGACCCAGCTATGATACCTATTAAACACAATAATGACAAAGCTTTCATGATAATCTTAAGGTTGCAGCAGCAGCATCTATGTTTTGACAGTAACCAACAACTCTCTAATCAAACTTATAGCCAACAAATAGAGAGGGAAATCATGCCTCGTACTGGAGACTAGTTGAGTGTGGCTAGAGAAGCCATAGATCTTGGAAGGAAACATATAATCAACACTTTACTAAAACAGCATAATCCCTAACTATTTAATATTTGTCCTCATAGTTAGAGTTAAATATAGTCTCTCCACTCATCGAAGAAATTTCTCTTTAAACAGAGGGAGATCATGGTAGAAAACACAATGAACCAAAATTTAGAATTGTGAACCCCAGCCACAATGTATAAAATTACAAAATGGCTTCCACATCTAAGACTCAGGGACCATTGCTGAAGGTTAGGTGAGGAGATAATGCACTTTTATATCCATACTGCAGAAGACTTTCAGACTAAAAGGGAAGAAACGCGAGTGTGTGTTTTAAATGCTTGCCGTCATTCACATAGCCTGAAAGTAGGCATTTATCTAGAAAGGGAAGTTTCCAGAACACATGTGTTGTGGTGTATGGAAATATTATGAACACTCCAAAGCCTTCCCATGCTACATTCCTTCATATGTAAAGTCCCTGATATTTAGGTCATCTGAGTTTAAAAAAATTAAAGGATTTTTGAAAACCTATATTAATGATAATTATTGCCAAATAAAACTAATATTTCTGATTATTTAAAGCATTGATTATGCTGTTTTGCATGTGAGCCTACATGATTGTTGTGGTTTTGCCTTCACAAGGAGAAGTCTGATTCTTTCTTGCTTAACTCTAGGAGAGGCATAACTGAGCCTCATAGATTTATAGCAAATTTCAAGGCTGGGCCGTAAAAGATGAGGCAACATCTTGATTAACTCACACATCTACCTTTAGAGTCTGGTCTAATATGTCAGGAGCCTGGTAACTCTGAGACTGTCATCTGATGGTCATGACAAACCAGAGACAATGGCCACACATGTAGATACTTGTGGCTATTTCTCCTTTTCTTTGAAGCAGTGTATTACAATTCCACGCACATGGCTGAAACCCTTTGGTACCACAAGGCAGACCATCTGTCATAAGCATGCAGAGTCTCCTCAATGATGTGACAAACTAGAGAATGGCTCAGTTGGTCTAACATATATCATTTGTTTACTTATTTTGTTTTTTGAGACACAGATTTTCTATGTAGTCCTTGCTGTCCTGGAAGCTCCCTACCATAGACCAGGATGACCTTTAACTCATAGGTATCCTCCTGCTTGCCTCTGCATCCCAAGTGCTGGGATAAAAGGCTTGCATCACCACCCCCAGACTCTGACAAACATTTTTGACCCAAAGAATTTTTATATTTTTAGAATGTTGATTTAATTCATAAACTTTTTGAGTCATTTTGAGGTGCTGTACTACAGTTATCTACAATAAACCAGTAAAACTCTTATGGATTCAGTTGACAACAACTAAATGGTTCAGATTTAGCTGTGGCAGTGGGGATCATAGGAGCAGAGATACGGTAATTCTGCTTTCCTTTTGCTTGATCGTCAAGAAATAAAGACAAAAAATTTCTAGCTATTTTTCAGGAAAAATCATAAATTATTCATTTTCAGTGGATAAATTTGCTAATAAATTTGCTGAATTGTGAAATTATAACACAATCCAATTCAGGAAATTTTTCTCCAACCAACTGTGAAATCTGAGTGATGGGTTTCAGTGCTTTCCCTAAGGACATCACCTTTGTTCAGGTTCAGCAACTCCTCTTTCTTGTCCTGGAGCCCATTTTAGTTTGTCTGTCTATCTACCCCTCTCCCCACTCTCCACCCTCCCTTCTCCAGTGTCTCTCTATTCTTGGCAGGTCCAGAACACCTAAGTGAACTGGGTGAACTGGGATGGCTTTGAACCTATAGAAATATGTCTGTCTGCCTTTCTCTGCTTCCTGACTGCTGAGATTAAAAGCACCTTTTATTTTCTGCCCTCCGTATAATCCATAATATTGCTTTGCTCTAGTTTTAGATACTAGAAAGACAAATACCAGGATTGCAGACAAAGTACCTAATTGTGGACCTATTGTGAACACTGAATAATTTTCTTTCATTGATGGGTTCAGTAACCACATTGGTTTTCTTGAGTACTAAGCTATTTAAATATGGAGTTTATAATTTATTGCAAGAAGAGACAAGTCCTTAAATTACTTTAGCTCAAATAACTCCCAACACATAATAACTATATTAACCAAATTATTTAACCTTTATAACTCTTAGTCTATGAAATATGAATGATATTATTTACTTCATAAGTCTATTTTATAGATCAAATTTATCTAGAAATTTCAAGTGCTGAGGATCATTATAATCTGTATTGTTATACTATTTGTCAATCTTACTATATTATGTATATCTATTATAATATATGCAATTTAAAATATAGCATCCTAACAATTATATGATGACAATAGGTTCTCAATTATTACTATGAAAATAAATAAATGTGTAAGTTATTACCAGTTAGCTATCTTTATTGTTATATGTATTTACTTGTCAAGGTGGCATGTGCCTTTAATCTTAGCCCTTGGGAGGCTGAGTCAGGTCAATCTAAATCTCAAAATCTATGGAGCAGATGATATTAGTATTATAACTGAGATACTCTATAACCTGTGGATAAATTAGTCAGTGGCTGGTTTCTGCTAGAATGTACTGAGGTTATTATTCCAATGACTTGCAGCTTTTCTTAGCACAGGACTTGCTGGAAATTTGTTTGAGTCATGGTAATGGCAGTCTCACTTCCTTATTAATAAAGTTTGAAAATATTTATATTTACCTCTCTTTTGAAGATAAATTTTATCTTACATAAAAAACACACATGAACTCCTTTGCATGTAGAGCATAAATAGTAAACGCAGTAGCTTGTTTTTAATGAAAGCTGCTGAACAAAGGGATGAAGCACAGAAGCTGTGTGTCACCAGGCCATCTGCAATGTGGGGAGAGGGTGGAAGGTCATATTGGCATAAAAGCTGAAGATCTTTTTAGGGACTGCGATGTGAAGCAACAGTCTGAAAAATTCTCCAGTCTTCTTGCTGTTGTGGTACCAGGTGTCATCCTTTACAGGATGGAGATGGAAAACCAACTGGAAGAACATTTTGTGAAGTCGAGTAGGAAAGTTATCTTCTAAAGGGAAAGATTAGAACCATAAAGAATCCTGAAATAACTCAACAACTATATAGATAGAAAGAAGCATTTTAATTACCATGTACAGTTAGTGTATTTTAAGATTTATTAGCCTATCCATTTTCTATAACTTTAGAATTGTATTATACTTCTCAATGATTTGCCAAAGACAACATTGGTTTTCATATGCATATTGAATTATAAATTTTATAGAACAGAAAAAGTTATACTTTGAAAATGTTTACCTTTTATTTCTTCACGTATTAACTGGCAGTGTTTTAAGGTTCTGTTTCTTAACCACCTGTTTTTAAGCAGAAAAACACAGTCACTTGGGTTCTCAGAACAGCCTAATTTGGATCCCATTGTTTTTGACCCTGTCTATGAATTACAGTCAACAGAAGATTGACCTTGGCTGTGAGCCTCTAGTTCTGTTCTACACACAGGCTTACTAGAATTATATCATCCCATGTCAGGTGCTCAGGCAGAACTCTTCACCGTGCATGTCTTGGCAATTGGATTTTTTATTATTGTACAATTGGCTGTGTAAAATATTTCAGCGAGAATACAATTATTAAAAAATATTTTAAAACCCCTTTCATGCTTGTTTTGTATCTATAGTCCTTAAAAATGTAAGGCATGCTCCATTTTAATGATCCTTAGTTTATATTGCTTTTGCTTACAAATCTTCCCTAACAGCTCAGAGTAGCAATACAAGAATGATAAATTATGGAAACATATTTTCTGTTAAACTCTCTGACAAACTTAGCAACACAGTAACAGCTGCTACTTTACAGCCTACAACTTCCTACTTAATTTCCCCAAAGTTCTAGCTAAACATGAATACATTTATGCTTTATTTTGTTCTAATTAAGTAGAGAAGAAAAACAATACTAGAGATTGACGGCTTTCAGACGTAAAGCATTTTTTGTTAAGATCGTCAGGCAATCAATTAACTGATTTCTGAGGGATTTAATCTCTCTAATTGTTAGTATTTTTTTCTTATCCCATGTGTTGCCATTTTTAAGTGGAAGATCTCAGAGAAATAGTTCCTTGGCTGTAGTGATGAGGCAAATAGATCAATGCTGATATTTAAGCATAATGCTTGGGAGACTGATGTGCAGTCTGTAAATTATCATTTCTTCTCTCATGAACTTCTAGTTTAATTGTTGTAAAGGATTAAAAAGTATTAATACATGTTCTTTCAGGGTGAAATACAATTTTAACATTAATGCACAAATATTGCTTCTTCATACCTTATTTCAGTTATTCAAAAATTACACTGTCTTAAACAGTACATATCTATTCTTGAAAATAGGGTACAAGATTCTCTTTTTGGATCTGACTTTTTTGTATTTAATATTTAAATTATTAATATTGAATATTTAATAATTACTTAATTTATTTAATTATTTACTTGTTGGCTTAGGAAATAGTCATGTGGATGTGGCCATTTTGAGTATATTACAGCCATACACACAATCACGACTTTTTCCATATGGATCTTAAACCAGAATCTCAGAAGGAAGGGAATAGGACATTCAGATATCTTTTTTTAACACTTTTCCTAATTTTCAAAGATCATGTTATAGAAACTCCATAAAAACCGAATGCAGTATTTCCCACCTCTGGTTATTTGATGAGCCCGTGCTGCACAGGCTCGTCTATGTGAGTGTGTGCTCCATAGTCAGTAGAACTGTTTGGGGGAGTTTAGGAGCTGTGATCGTGTTGGAGGAGGTGTGGCAGTGGCAGTGACCTTTGAGGTTTAAAAATTCCACCCATGCCATTCTCAGTTACTCTCTCTCTCTGCCCCATGATTCAGCATGTAAGCTCTCAGCTACTGCTCCACCACTCTCCGTGCCTGTCAGCTTGGCTTGCTTCCTGCCGCAATCGTCATGAACTGTACTTCTCTCTGGAACTGTAAACCCAATTTAAACTCGAGTTGCCTTGGTCATGAACTTATCACAACAATTGAAACATAACTAAGATACCACCATTCACATATAACTTTAGGTCACCTGATGTCAGCATTTTTTGTCACCGTGGTTTTGTAAATATGTCTTCCTAATTATCCCATAATAAAGAATTAGAATTAGTACTAACATTTTATTTTTATGACATGGAAAATATAAGCATGATCAATATTTCATTTTGTTTTTAAAAAGTATGCTCCCAGACAGATCTGCCATCACAAGTCATCAATCCAGTGAAGACTATCGTGTGCTTATTGGTTTGAGACATGTGGATTCATATGGGTATTAGGTGTGGGAACATAACATGATTTTGAGGAGTAAAGTGCACTAAGTTTGAAATTTTTCAGAAGTAGTTTCTGACCAAAGAGCCCACCTCTTCTTCCATCATGATATTTATTTATTCTTCAATTGAATAACCAGTGAAAAGATTTCACAGACTCCATCTTTTCCTTAAAGTTACTACACATATTTATATATATTTGTTTTAGTAAGCAAAGGATCAGGACTTTGAACATAATTTCTTGTAGCATTTTTCACACTATCTTTGTATTCATGATATTTTATGGGAATCTGGTGCTAGCTCCATGAACACCACAATCACTGTCGTCATGATTGTCATTACAGATCATTACTTAACTTTGAGAGATGAAGTGACTCCCTCAGTGTGCGGAACTGATGACTGCTGGGTGGCTCCAAAATTATTACTGGATATTGAATTTTCTTTACGGCTTGCTTCAATGAAGACTAAAGAAACTGCAATTAATATAAAAAGCTCAATTTATTCCCCAATTAAAATGTTTGAAATGAAAGGCACAACACAGTTATCTTTTAAGTTCTTAAAATTTTAAAGTTTTTTCAAATAGAAAATTTGATTTTACTCTTAGATTATATAAGTCAGAATTACAGAGGTGACTTTTCCTTACCTAATTCAGCCAAGCTCAGTTAGAATCATGGCAAAGATGGAGGAAATAAAGGTCTAGCTAGGAAATATTAAACCAGAAAAACGATAGCACATGTGTCTTCACAATCACTATTCAAAAGTGGGCCTTTTGATGGTGGGACAATGGAAATGCAATGTTAATAGTCTTGAAGCAGTTTTCAAATATGGAAATATGATGACAGCCATTCTTAATTTGCTTTCATTTGTTAGATAAGAGGCTCCACTCTCTAAAAAGATTCCTGTAGCTCAAGTATGAAAATTAGAATTATTTGTTTGAAATGTCAGTTAACAATCTAATTTTTATTCAATCAAGCAATCAGTTCCCTATTTCTTAAGTGCCAATTTCAAGATTGATGTCATTTCTTTTATCAGATAAACTGAATAACACTTCACGTAGATATTAGCAAGTAGTTAACTCTGTTTACTACATGTATCTAACACCATTCTGCTGTTACATGACCAAGTGTTTAAACTGAATGCTTCTATGATATCAATAATGATGCTCTATTCAAAACTAGATATAGCCTCAATTTCTCAAATGTTTGAGTGATAATTTTCTTTAGTAATTTCGTTTCTCATAGAATTCCATAGCTATGAATTCCTGCTCAGAAATTTAGCACATTAATTGAAAAGCTGCATGTGTATGCTGCCTGAATATTAGCAGCAGAGGAATTGCTAGGCAAAAATTTTACCATAGACTGATTTTTCTCTAATAAACTCTTCCATTATGTTTCCTTGAGACTCAGCAAAAGTGATATGAATTCTAAAGTTTTCATGGATTAAAATACCTCTTGAAATTGTTAAGATGTCAATAACCACATACGGATGGTGTAAAAACTACATAAGGCAGTTTTATAAGAGTTTGTTGTTGTGATTGTTTGTTTTGTATTGTATTGTTTTCCCCTTCTTTTCTAGCTTATTAGAAATTCTAACTTTAATATCAACGCAGTTAACCTGAAGTTTCACAATGACATGGAATTATGACTTTATTGTGTGTTATGGAATATTTGTTTACCTATGAAAAGATGTGTTCCATTTGTTTAACTATGTAAGGTGGGATGCATTTGTTTATGTGGCAGGATATTTAACTATGTGAATATGTATTGCATATGTGTAATTATGTAAAGATGTGTTGCTCTTTTACCTTGCCTGCCTAAGGCACCTGACTGGTTTAATAAAAAGCTGAATGGTTAATACGTAGTCAGTAGAGAGATAGGCAGGACTTCTGGATCAGGAGAGCAAGTAGGAGGAGGAATTTAGGATCAATGAAGAAAGAAAATGAAACCCCAGCTTCCAGCCAGCTAGGCATGGAAAAAGCAGGAAAGTAGGACTTACAGAATGAGAGAAAGGAAAAAAAAACAACAACAACAAAAAAAAAAACTGAAGGAAAACATAGAATATAGAAAGAGGTAAACAGGTTAAGTAAAAGAGCTAGTTGGACAAGCCTAAGTTGAGGCCGAGGATTAATAATTGATAAATTAATAATAAGTGTCTTTATTTGGGAGCTGGTTGGTAGCCTCCAAAAATTCCAACTACACCTGTGTTTTCCTAGCAACAGTAAGTGAGAGCACTCACTACCCCTTATGAGGAAAAGAGCATAGACAAGTGAGGCTATTGGTCCACAGTCAAATGGCAGGACCTCATAGTAGCTTTGTCTGGTTTTAAGCCAATTCACTAGTTTGGTTTTGATTGACATGAAAGCTAATGTGTATTTACATGGTTATGTTCCAGAAGTTTAGATAGATAGATAGGTAGATAGATAGATAGATAGATAGATAGATAGATAGATAGGTACATATGTACATAATACATTGATAGGCATACAGAAAAAACATCAAATTTCAAAGTTTAAAGTTCATATTAAATAATTATTTCTAAGGAAAGATGGATCATAAATATTGGCCTATTTCTCGACCATCTATAAACTTGCTTTCAATTAAAAATGTGTAATTTCCTATTAGTTAAAAATGTCAAGCACTAGAAGGTAAAACTCTATTTCTACAGCTGACTCAATCTTAAGAGGGATGATGACGGACTTATTAGTATTCTCTGAAACATACTGCCAAGAGGTCTAATTCACAGGGAATAACTTTGGGGGTGTTTCTAGTTCCTTGTTACTCTCAAGAAAGTCTTAAATTTAAGTCCAGTTATCAGCAAGGGCAAAGATTTTGTTGTTTTTCTTTAAGTTTCATTCTTTAGGCCATCCAGCACCTATGACTTCATTAGATTTTTATTAAGTTAAGCCTTGTCAGCTTTGCTATAGAAGCAGATTTATTTGGCAGACTTCTGTTTGACTTTATTACCTTAGTGAATTTATAGTCCCTCAATTAATCTGTTAATAAGAATAGTTGTTCTTTAATTACTTTAAGCACAGGGACGTCTTGCTCTGTCACAATTATACATGGACAGCTCACTGAGTTGATAGTGTAGATACCTAGTGGTATTAGGAGAGCACACAGGCTATCTGCGATGTGCATACGTGACCATCACTGCTCTGTAGGGCCTTTTGATTATCTAGCATTACTATTCCACAATCTGAGCATGTTTGTACACCCGTAACAGGGGTGTTTGCTTATTTTTCAATCTTCATTTTAAAAAAAAACCTTAAAACAGGGCAAATTTACAAGTATTATTATTTTTCCTTCTGAGAAAGACTGGTTTTAAGGGAAAGCATTGATCCTCTTCCTCCTCTTCTTCACCATCATCAGCACAACAACGATAACACCAAAACCAGCACAATATTCTGATGCTGTGGTTTGCAATTTTCAAGCACCTACTTTACCCAAATTATTAACAATTTTAATAGTTTTGTTTGATGTTACATGAGACCAACAATCATAATCTATCAGTGTATAAAGAATGCAGCCCAGATGGTGGAGAAGGTTAGAGAGGAAACCTTCAGCGATGCTTCCTTTCCTGTCGTCAGCGCTGGGTTTCAGTACTTCGGGCTAATGTCAGTCACACAGCTGTGAGCATCACATCTTACCTTCTTTCCCACCTCCACTTTCTACCTCACAGCATCTCTCGTTCCTGGGAGACACTATTTATTCTAGAAAACAGGTAAATTTTTCTTCAATTTATTTTTAAATACTATGGTTAAAAATGACTTTATTAGCTGGTTAGGTCTGATCAGGAGGCTAGTGGGAAAGGGCTGAAACCCTGGGATTGATAACTGGGACACGCATGTCATAGAGAAAATAAATTCCCCAAACTTTTCTTAAGAACGTAACAAGCCCCTTGCCACACACAAATGCTTTTCATTTTCCTGTAGAAAGAGGACTCTGGTGAGAAACTGGGGCTCACAGAACATTTTTCCCTCAATATTTTTCTACATTTAAAATTATCAAACAAATAAGAATGGTCTTGAAACTGTGTTTTATCACCCCAACATACCAGCTAAATTGATGGTCTAACTCTTGGTATCCGTGAAGAGGAATGTCTTAATTGGAAAATTTGCCTCATGACTTTCCTCAATAGGAAGAACCTGGGGCTACCAGCCCACGTGATGGCACCCTAATTCCAAGCTCCCTCTAAGCTCAGTGCATTCGTAACCCTAGATTTCTTATATGTGCTTGTCTGATTCTGTAAGAAGTAGAAACAATTCTATTAGAAACTATATGAAGTGAAATACTGGAAGATCCTGGAATCAGAGGGAGCATCCTATATTTTTTGTTTGCTCTGGACTTTGAAAATGAATTTATTCCGACGGTGTAGCTCATTGGTACCTTATAGGACAAGTTCGTGGTAAGTTGCATTGCTTGAGAAAGGCTGACAGGCCCCGAGGGAGTATTTCTAACCCATGGCTTGCTTACCTTGGAACTCAGCCTTTGGAAGAAAGCCTGAAGCATCAGCTTTAAGCCCTGATTTATACACAGCATATGAGCTCCGATCTTCTTCATCATAAACTGAGAAAGTTGGATGGCATATACTTATATGCTTCAAATATAAAAAGTCACAGCTTCCTGTAATGACGCATAATTTATATAGAGTTGTTTCATCAACATTGAGTCATGATATGCTAAGCTGTAGCCAGACTCTTTTGAGATGAATATAAATCTATTGACTTACTATGGGATTCTCTTAGAGAAAGCTATATCTTAAACCTACACATCTTGCCCAAATTTTGTTTTATAGCTAGAGCATTTAATTATAAAGACAGAATAAAGACCACCAATAGAACAACCACAATGATAAAAATAGTGTACATTAAAACAAACTAATCTTAATATAGTGAATCGAAGAACCGTGGTGTGTTTAAGTCACGGACTTGTGGGTGGCTGAGAAATCCTTTTTTTTTTATTAATATTAAACGGTTGAAGGCTCTCAGGTATGAAAAAATGGATTAGACATGCCCTGTTTGTTCAAGTAAAAGTAAAAATTAGTAAAAAAAAAAAGAAGTAAAAAGGTAGAAATTGCTTTAAATTAATTTTTGTTCTTAAACTTCTAAGGAATTAGATAAATATTATACAAGGAGCTCGCGAGAGTGACAATGTTGAATGCCCAGGGTCTGCAGATTTGGAGGTAGATGCTGAATGTCTGTGGTACTCTGACCCTAAGAACAGCCCACCATGAAGAAATGACAGGGTTCGGTCTTCTTTGCTCTCTTCAGCCATGGCAGGGGCACAATACCACTGACCAACAAGAATCCTTCACCCCAGCTATCTCCCTCCTCTCTGTGCTGAGGGTATTAGAGCCAGAGTTTTCATCACTAGGCAGGACTTCCATGACAAAAAGAAATGATGGTTCTTAAGAATAACCTCAGGAAACGTGACATCATTCCCTGGATTACTTATTTGAGCTCAATAACCACCTACTTGGGCTTTAGACAACACTCTTTAACTTTAATCAAGTAAGTCAGCTTTATTTGTTTTACCACTAACCAAAAAATACCTATTGTCTTGTCTCTAGCTGTCAAATGTTCTAGGTAAAATGAGATTTACAGCTAGAAGATTAAGTCATTACATTTCCTCTTCTTGCGTTCTCAGTTTTTTTTGGTCTCTTTCTCTTTCTAGAGACTAACCCAATTTATTTCTAACAACATTTATTTTGAGGAAAAGAAATGCCTAATTCAGAACAATCCCTTGGAGAAAGAAAGAAATCAACTGCACAAAACAATGAACTTGGAAGAAGTTCTTTCTTCACTACGCTATTTTCTGTTCCTAACTTTGGAAAACAAGTTAATGAAAGAAGAGCCTCATTATAATAGTAATTACACAAGAGAAATTTAAATACCCCAATGGAAAAGTATAGCCCCAACAAAGCATTTATGTGAGTAGACAAAGACTTTTGATCACATAGACGTTCATGTTAGGTTTATCTCCCCCACCCCCTACTCTGTGATGCTGGTAAACTTGTAGGATCCTTCTGAATCTAAGGTTACTGTATTTGTAATTCAAGATTAAAGGAAATACCTATTTTATAGGATTATAAGAATGAACCACTTCCTGCTCTTATCAAGACAGGTATTCAGTGAAAGTCTCTCATGGTTTTAATTGACTTGAGGAGGATATAGTTTTTCTGACATCTCTCAGTGGAGTTCTAAACAGTAAATGGCAATGTTTTAAAGGAATTCTATAGTTTAGGATTTGAATTTTGGTATATAAATCAGAAATTCTTTTTTTTCCTCTTGCACAGACAGAATAGAATAATATTAAGCATTAATAGCAGAGAAGTTTCATTGCTTAGAAAGATGGAAAGTCGGCTTGATTCCTGTTTACTCCAAGTTTTAAGGACAGTAGGACAGGGTGGAGGATGGGTGCAATAACCAACAAATGACAGATACAATTTCGTATATGAATGTGCAAATTTTAACTCTGGTGGTAGACAGAACCTTCTGGTGAGGGAACACAGCTAACACAACATGAGCTTTTGGAAACTGGGATTCAGTCAGGATGTCATTTCAACAATTTTTTCTTTTTTAATTGATTAATTTTAATTATGAATTTTTATAATTTTATATGCCAGTTTCATACATGTATATAGTGAATTCTGTTTACTTAAAACCATGCTTTTATCCCTCTCATTCTTATCATGCCACTTCCCCCCATTCATATCCCTTTCCCACACTGTGTGCCCCATGGAAATGTGAACAGGCTCCAGCTGATTGTACCAACCTGGTACAGAGGATGCTGGTTGAAATCAGTAGGTCACAAAACAGAACAAAGAAGCATGGGTTTGAGAAATGGATGAATTCTAATTCATGTAATCCCTTTTATATTTAAATTGGGTTCTTAATGATCTGAGGAAATTAATCACATTCAAGACAAGAAAGCAAGCAGACCCAGGAGTTTGTAAGATGTCCTTATTTTAACAGGAGTGAATTTTAAGGACATTGCTTTAAGATGACATAGGAAATCAACACATATTTATTTTCATGTTGGCTACAATAGATGGGTAGAAGGAGTGAGTTTGTTCTTAGCTTTACTACTTTTCCCTTTATGCTTTGGGGAAGAAATTTAGCCTTGCAGATCTTTACTTCAATTTGGATATATTCTCTTTAATTTATTTTCATTTAGGGTATCTACAATTCAAAGAACTCTTTCATGAATATGAATACATATTTTGTCTGAAATTGTGGCGGTGTGGGATCTGTTTTGTCATCAGGTTACCAAACAATTCTGTTGGTTGACTTGAAATTTGAGAAATTTGGTTTGTAATTAATCAATAAATTTGCTCCTTTAGCCTGTGTAGTATATTGAGAGATCTGCTGATTAAAATAAATGATTCTGTTAAAAAAATGAGATCAAGGAGTTTCCTATGGCCCTTTCCTACTTATGTTATTGACTATACAGAATAGTATGCTATTAGAAAAATATTAATAGAAACAAAATTAAATAGATGACTGAATAAAATATACGATTTTCTACTTTAAAACAATTATAAAATATTAACTCATGTATAGAAAGTATTCACACGTAATTTCACTTTTAAAAATGTAAAGTGTATAAGCTACATAATTTTGAAACTATTCATTAAAGAGCATATTATAACTGGGCATGGTGGCTCATGCCTGCAATAGTCAACATTTAAGTTGACATGTAAGACCCTTTTAGTGTGTGTGTGTGTGTGTGTGTGCGTGTGTGTGTGGATTTCAAATGGGAGAGGAAACAAAAAAATCCACTCCTAATCGTAATCTAGTTGTCTTCAATACAGTTGTCTGAAAATGTCTTTTGTAACTCATCAATCAGTTCTGAGATAGATCAATAAAGTAAAATATCCTCTTATACTCAAATCAAGTTAGCATTTTTAAACAATTTTATGGGGAGATAATTCCTAGATAACACAATGCATGCACATAAAATTTGCAATCGACGTATTTTAGGGTGCATGCGTGTCGGTAAAGCTATTAGGAGCATGCTAAGCACTTAAATCAAAGTCTTTCCCTATCAGGAAATACACTTGCTCAACTACTAATCTCCACTTCAACTCGATGCCTTTCAAACAAGCAATTTCATTCAGCATTTTATTTACACTTTACTTTTATCAGAATGCTAAGGGCTATCTAGACAAAGATCTGAGAGAGTGGTGGAAATTCACACTGTATCATTTGGGATTCCAACATAAATTTACTCTAAAGCTTACTTAGTGTGAATAGGAGCTGCCATGCCATTAATAAATGCCAGGTTCAAGAAAACTGATACTGTAGAACAGTGAGATTTCAGGCCTTCTTGATGCAAGATCCTAGCCATTAATTCTGATTAATGATGACATTGGAAAAAGAAAACAAGAAAGAATGCTTTGGGGACAGATGCTATTGGACACCAGACTGCTATGTCATTCTTACCTCTTCAAATTGAAATAACTGAAATAATCCTTGGGAAACGTTTTCTCTTATGATGATAGTTTTAGGAGAAAAGTAATAAAAGGTGTAAGTGTTGGCTAGTTTTGTGTCAAAAAGCTTGAGAATATTATGACTGGTGCTATCCCTGGGGTTGTAGTCGTGGATTCTGTAAAAAAGAAGGTTGTGGAAGCCAGGACGAGCAAGCTAATAATTCAGTACCCTCCATGGCCTCTGCACCAGTCTCTTCGTCAAGGTTCTTGCAGTGCACAGAATGTTGCCCTACTGCTTTTGATGATGAACTATTATATGAAATCTTGAGGGAAATAAAGCCTTTCCTCCTTAAGTTGTTTTTGGTCATCGTGTTTCACTATAGCTATAGTAGCCATAATTACTAAGACAGTATATATGAAAAAACGTCTATGAAGCATTAATGGTTTTGTCAAAAGACATGATTATCATTTAAAGTCACAAGTTCATTATTTATTATACAAGTCACTCACGTGGTTCCTTATAACTTTCTTTCATACACTTTTCAGGCAGAATCAATATTTGACTTTTTATTTCTTCATTTAATTAATACTTGGAGATGCATGTATTAGAGATTAATAGAAATTTTGTAAATCAAATGCTTTGTTAAGTCTGACTGATGCTAACGTTATACATAGCTCTAGATTGTTATGTGAAAATACCTCCTGTGAATCAGTTATTGCTCTACGGCATAATTATCCCTTTCTCATGTCAGGAAGTATGCTGTATGATGTATTTATCCATGAGCATAGTAATTCGAATAAGAAATTCATATAGCAACAAAGTGGCTAAAATCTTACCATTGAATTTTTACTAAAGCAGTCAATAACATTTTATATGAACAGAGAACACTTGGAGAATCAAACAAATGTTTTTTATTCAGGCATAATATGGTATTTGAATAACATCAGAAAAGTTCTAGAAATGGTAACTGTAATAGGAAACATCAATTCTTCAGCATTCTTTCATAAATTTGTCAACATAGAATCAGTATCAAATAAGTTATGGTATATTACTATTTTGAATTATTTTTATATTTAATATAAGTGTTTAATAATCATCTGTGTGATATGTATGACAATTTCTGTAAAAATTGTGTATGCCTTGTGTCCCTCATCTAGGAACTATTTGTAAGTTGCTTGTGTGTTCCCATTTCAAAATTGCTACAGTTTTTCCAAGTTTCTTTGATGATGGGTGACAGATACAGTTACTGTGGGTGCAAGGATAAACATTTAAAGTAAATGGTTTAGGAAAATGGCAGCAGTGGGTTCTTCTCTAGGGTCCATTCCATCTCCAGCTATGTGTATTTGACTAGGTTTATGGTACCAGGAGAGAATTCCCTCCTATTTAATGGCCCTAAAGCCAATTAGATAGCTGCTGATTACCCCCAAAATGAAAGTGTCACGATTGCACCACTGGGGATATCTTGCTGGCTGGTCACTGTTGTGATTTGTAGGTATTACATCTGGGTAGGACTATTGATTACTTTTCTCCTGAAAATCTTTAAATTAGTATCTTGACAGTAGCCTGGGGGCAATTCTCCCTCTCTCTATTTATTCATGTGGACTAATATGGTTCTTTATCTGTGTCTTAATATACTTCTCCTGTCTATAGTTGAACACATAGGAATGGCTTTCTTGGTATTTGTTAATTCGATCTCATTTAATTTCTGCTACTGTGGAACTCTTCACTATGTCTGGTCAATGAAAAGACCAGATCCCACTTTTCTTTCAAACATTTCATGAATACATCTTGAAAGTTTTATATTCCTGTTGTACAAAGTTTTAGATCTTGAGAATAGGGAGTTATTGCATGCAATTTTGAAACTTTCCTCTTTTCTAAAATCTTTATTTTAGCTTATGCATATAGTTATGTTTTTGTATAGAAAACAAGCTACTGGTATATTTTATCTATAGTTAATTATTATCATTTTGCTTTCTAGAGTATTATTTAATCCATGAAATTAATATTACACAGGTGTGTGAATAAAATGAATTAAGAATATTTATTATTAAGAGACTCAAAAAATGGTGATGTAGAAATATCATCTAAGCTGAATATCAGCTATTACAAGATGTTGTATGGAGGGGCCTGTTTTTTTGGCCATCAGGTTAGCTTAGCCTTGAAATAATCACACAGAAATTGTATTAATTAAATCACTGCTTGGCCCATTATCTCTAGCCTCTTATTGGCTAACTCTGACATTTTAATTTAACCTATATTTATTAATTTGTATATCGCCACATGGCAGTGGCTTATCGGAAAAGATTTTAACTGGTGGTGTCCATTTTAGGCAGAGGATTCATGGCTTCTCTGACTCAGCTCTTCCTCCCAGCCTTCAGTTCTGTCTCCCTCCTTACGTAAGTTCTTCCTTATGACCAGGCCCAAAGCGGTTTCTTTATTAACCAATAAAAGCAACACAAAGACAGAAAGACCTCCTACACCAATGAGAGGGTGGTCTACATCTTCCCTGGAACGGACTGTTTCTTCTGCTCTCAGTTTCCCTCAGTTACTGTAGCTCTTTGTCTACGTTTGATGCCTCTTGAGCTTTCCCCCTTATATGTGAGCATGTGTATTTTTCTTGTTATTGTTCAGCTGATGTTTAGGCAGCTATGTTAGTGAGACTGTATGGGTGACGTAGCTTCTTTAATATTTATAGGAAGACAAAATTCCCAGCAAACTTGTCTTCCTCTATGTTTGACAGTGTGGTTGATGGAAATGAAACACAGGTTCTCCTGCTTGTATAACAAACACATTATTAGAGACGATCTCTCCCTAGTCCCTTGAATATAGATTTTAATGCAGTATTTCGGGTGTTTCCTATTGAATAAGAGCTACTATTATCTAGACTTTGTCTGCATTTTTTTATTTGTTTGTTTGCTTGTTTGTTTATTCATTTTTTGTGGCTTCTAGAACCATTGTAATCCCTCAAGAGGCTTATGTTCTCTTTCTCTAGAACAGCACTGTTTCAAGATTTGAATGGTTAATGAATATTTGCTGATTTACACTTCGTTTCCTTTTTGAAATAACAACTTTTATTTGATTTTTCTTTTGCTTTTAAGTTTGGTTTTGACTTAAAATTCTGGACTTTAGATTCTTGGTGTTAGGGATATTTAGAAATAGACAGTAGAGTGTTTGCTCAAGTTTGCTAAGAGAAATAATGCCAGTAAATAAACATCTGAATTGAAATAACAGGATTTGATTTTTCAACCCAAACTGTATGATAAGCTTCAAATAGTAATAGATTCTTATATATGAAAGAGAAAACAGATATCCTCTGAAGATTTCAGATAAGAAAACAATTAACTAATTCAGATAATTTAACAACCATTCCCTCAAAACTCGAATATTTCCAGTGTCAGGATCCCCTCTGGTGTTTCTGTGAACTGACATAAAACAAAATGTCCTGAGCAATGGAATGTAATTAACAGTATGCAATGTGGCCATATTTGAATAAATTTAAATGCAAATGGAACGATATTAAAGGAATGTCAGTACTAATAATTGTCATTATAGCAGAGAGAAGGGTGAATTTTTAATTTTGCATTTGATGCAATAGTTAAAGACTTTGTCCTTGTATGAGACTTTAAGACCATTAGATGACTTTTAACTCGGGGAAGATTTAGTATAGAAGCCTCATTGCTGACTTAAGAAAATCTATTTCTGTGGATTCTGCTATGATATTCCTTTAAATGGGGTACACAGTACTTCACTTCAATTGTTCATATACATTGTAATTGTTTGCTGTTGCTTTTATTATAAAATACGCAAAATCCACTGAGATTTGGTATTTTCTGGTTTTAATTTGGCCACTCTTCATCATCCTATAAATGTAACCATCTTAATTTCAACCTGAACGAATGAAAATTAAGTCTAATTATACGATCCTCAAAGACGAAAATGTCATTGATTGATACTAGATTGATATATAAAATGATTTTTTTCAAGTATGTATATATATGCATGCATACATAAATACACATAAATAGTACATCTCTAAAAAAAAGGGAGCCTACAGAACCAAATTCTAAAGCACCATTTCTAGTATACCTCCAAGTTGCAGTTTCTTTTGACTACAAAAAGAATTTCTCTTAACTCAGCCACAATAAAAGGTTATGACACCAATCAACTTTTCCCAAGGAAATGCATCCTCTTTCTGTAACTCGTATTGTTTTTGAAGAATTTGCAGGGTTTAGGTTCCCAATTTAACTTCAAGGAATCAAATCACTGATAACCTTTTAAAAAATCTTTTAATCGGGAAGAATAATGTTAAGGCCAAGATATTTTCTCAGTATATATTGCTCATCCTTTGATACTTTAAACAGAGACTTTCTAGAGGTTATACTGTATAACTTCAAATAACTTTTGGTCTTTGCACATCTTCAGAACCTTTTATAGAAATATCAGTTGGAGAATGAATTCAGGTAGGAATGATTGACATAAGAAATGCCAACTCTGGAGTTGTAAACAAAACCACTTCCATAGGCTCATTCATTGATAAGCAGATATCCAGGATCCTTGCTTCCCCTGCAGTGAGGAACATTTCCTGAATACTTTAGAACAATTTTACTATTTCTTAGAATAATTATTGGTGTGCTTTAATCTGGTGATATTTGTGGGAATAGGAGGCTCATATGAATTTAAGCTCAGTTATCATCCAATGACTTGGATATTCCCAGGAAAGCTTTCCCAGACAATATCACACAGTTTTAGTAACTTGACCCATCTGATCTCAGTCTTTTCTATGTTAAGATTTATAAAGAAACTCCAATTTTTTTTTCTAGAATGAAGAGACAGTGAGAATGGGATATTGTTGTTTAAAAATTCAAATATATAGGAAATCCAATCCAGTGTGTCTCTAAGCTATTAATTAATTAATTAGACTTTTAGTTGTATTGTTTGGTTTGGTAGTATGTGTGTGTGTATAAGTGAGATCTCATGTACCACAACATTTGTAGATCAATATGCAAGTCAAAAGAGAATTGAAAGTCCTTCTTGTTTCTGCTGCTGCGGGCTGTATTCCAGGCTAGTTAATCCCTGAACTTCTGATCAATTCTCCTATTTTTTTCCTTCCTATATTACTATAGGGGTAATGGGATAGAAAATTAATATCAGCACACTTGATTTTTTTTTCCTGGGAATGCTGCATGGTACCCATGTTATTAGGGTTGCGTGTCAAGTATTTTTATCTACAAAATCATCTTGGAAGCTGCCTCTTTGAAACATTGGAAAGAATCAGTGTCACAATTTGAAAATCTGTTGACATAAAACACATAGAAGCAAAATGCAGTGGTATGTTTTAGAGTAAAACAATAACTCAAGTATAACAAAAAGGAAGTATTAACTTCATCTGACATTATTAATTAAAGCTATTGGGACTAATGAGTCCTGGCCTTCAGCTACTCTTCTCTCCTAGAACCTTCTAATTGAAGTTACTATAAGCTGTGCTTAGCTTAAGGATCAGAGGATGGGATTTTCACCTGTTGGCCATTGACTGCAGTGTGTTTAAGCCTCCATGGTGCTATTTAAGATGGGCTTTTGGTACCAGTGTTTGAAGGTCTGCGTATTGGTCTGTCTCTGCGCATGTAATCTCAACCTCCAGCCCCTTGCCCAAAGCTTGCGAACTGGGATCTAGCGCATAGAGCACAGAACGGGGCCGTGGTGTGGCAAAAGCATCTATGGGAAGTTTCTGTTTAGGAATTACCTTGTGACCTCATTTCATATTATGTAGCGAGAGCAAAATCTATTTAAGAGGACTTATTCTAATAGTATAAAGCACATTTATTCTCCATGAACAAATTACTCTTTCATTATTGTGGCAAAACAAACAAACAAAGCCAAACAAAATATCTGAAGAAAACAAATGAAGGAAGGAAAGATTTATCCGGATGGGAATTTGACAGTATCGTCCACGGCTGTCTGAATCATCTGGACACTCCTGCAGTGTAGAATGGAAAGTAAGTGATTGAAAGCTCAGCTTTCCTTCTCTCTATTCAGTCTGGTGCCTCAGACCAAGGAACGGTGCTACTCCCTCCATGAGGGAGACCTTCGCTTAAACCTTCCTTGAAAGACCCTCAGAGGTGTGTTTCCACGCTTATTCCGTTTTAAAGGAAGTTTCTTTTATATTATTTTGGTGTGTATATATGTCTGTGTGAGTGAATGTCACATTTGTTTGGTTGCCTGAGGATTCCAGAAGGTGGAATTGATCCCATGGAGCTGGGGGACGGGGGCAGACAGATAGTTGTGAACTTCCTGACTTAAGAGCTGGGAACCTAAGTTCCTTTGCTAAAGCAGTATCAGCTATTAACCAATGGCCTATCTTCTCAACACTGCCTCCCATGGTGGTTTTTAATCCAACCAAAATGACAGTGAAGGCTACTTATTATATCCCCCTAATAGTCCATGCTTTTCACTTACACAAATAACTAGAAATCTGTAAGATCTCTGCTGAGATGGATTTCCAGAACAGTAATTGGCTATTGGGTTTTTGGTAGATATAAGCAAAGGATGAGAGTTGACTCATGGTGTTTTGTGTGTGATGGTGACTGACTAGATTTTTTTATTTTTGAGCCCGGGTTTCTCTGTAGCTTTTGGAGCCTGTGTGTCCTGGAACTAGCTCTTGTTGAATAGGTTCCATCAAACTCACAGAATTTGGCCTGCTGCTGCCTCCCATGTGCTGAGATTAAAAGCATGTGCCACCATGGCCCGGTTCTTTTTATTATTATTTTTTTTTCATTTATTTTACATTCCAATAGCAGTTCCTCCTCCATCCCCCCCTCTAGTTCCCTCTCCCCCTTCCCTCTGTACCCCTCCCCAGCTACTCCTCTGTGTCTGTTCAGAAAGGGCAGGGCTCCCAGGAGTGTCACAAAGGACAGCTTATCAGGTTGAGGTAGCAGTAAGTTCCTCCCTTTGTATAAAGGCTGGGCGTGGCACCCATTATGGAGAATAGGTTCCTAAGAGCAGCTTGATCATTAGGGACAGGTCCTGATCCCACTGCTAGGAGTTCCAAATTGACCAAGCTATACAACTGTTACACATATGTAGAGGGTGCAGAGGGCTTTGGTCATTCCCATGCAGGCTACCTAGCTGTTGGTCCAAAGCTGTGATGCTTATGCTGCTCCTTGGGGAGCAAAATCCCTTGCTAAAGGAGGTCTGTGCAACGATTCTTTCTTGTTCAGGTTCTCTTATGCTATTGAAGCTTCTCAACCATGGTCCATCTCCATTTTCCTTTATGGCAATTTTCAGAAGAGTGAGTGAGAGCTAGTAGAAACTGCAAAGACGAATTTTGATCTTTGTCCTCCGAACATGGTCAGGGATCTGGATCTGAAGAAATTTATCAGAGAAATACAGCCAATGGCTCCCTTGGTAGGGACAACTTCCCATGGGAAGTGCCCCAAAAGCTTAAATACTGAAAGTGTTAGCCTTCCCCCACTCCAGAATTGTTTGTGTCGTCTTGACTAGATTGTTATAAGTCAGAGTACCTGTTGAAGTATTTTCTGGAGTCATTTTCAAATATTATTTCTGCATGTAATCAGCATTGCTTAACTTTATTTAACTAGTAGAATCAGGGATTTTTGCAATGCCTTCTTGTCATCCAGGAAAATTATGATCTTTCCACATCCTGGGGTAGTGCTTCCTCTCTTCATCTTCTCCCTTATAATTCTTCAAGCAATAGATCTGCAGAGGTTATTGGGGATATTGGGGGAGAAGGTCATTTGTTCCACTTACCTCCTTAGTCAGAGAGGGAAAGCTAGGTATTGCAAGAGCAAGGGGCTGAGTTAGGGCAGCTGGTGTAGAGGTGGTTGACCTTGGATCCATGTGTAGGCAGTGCAGCTCTAGGTTTGACACTTTTTTTTATTGAAAAAAAATTTTTCTGCCTCCTCCCAGCCACCCATTTCTCTCCCCCTCCTCTCCCCCTCCCCCCACTCCTCTCCCCCTCCCTCTCTAGTCTGAAGAGCAGTCAGGATTCCCTGCCCTGTGGAAAGTCCAAAGTCCTCCCCCCTCCATCCTGGTCAAAGAAGGTGAACATCCAAACTGGCTAGCCTCCCACAAAGCCAGAACATGAAGTAGGATCAAAACCCAGTGCCATTGTCCTTGGCTTCTCAGCAGCCCTCATTGTTGGCCATGTTCAGAGAGTCCGTTTTTATCCCATGCTTTTTCAGTCACAGTCCAGCTGGCCTTGGTGAGCTCCCACTGTCTCAGTGGGTGGGTGCACCCCTCGTGGTCCTGACTTCCTTGCTCATGTTCTCCCTCCTTCTGCTCCTCATTGGGACATTGGGAGCTCAGTCCGGTGCTCCAGTGTGGGTCTCTGTCTCCATCTCCATCCATCGCCAGATGAAGGTTCTATGGTGATATGCAAGATATTCATCAGTATGGCTATAGGATAGGGTCATTTCAGGTTCCCTATCCTCAGCTGCCCAAGGAGCTAACTGGGGACATTGCCCTGGGCACCTGGGAGCCCCTCTAGGTCCATGTCTCTTGCAAACCCTAAGATGGCTCCCTTAATTAAGATATGTGCTTCCCTGCTCCCCTATCCAACTTGACACTTAAAAAAAAAATCTTGAATTCTGTTTTACTCTTTCAAAATTTTTCAATATGTGGTTTTGTTATTTGAATGTACATCAAAGTTTTTAGAAGCATTTCAGGAGTAACAAATTATCAAAGCAAAAATATTACTGGGGAAGTTTTTAATGCCATCCATATGTGTATTTGAATGAACCAAGTATTCAATATAGCTAAATTCTAAAATTTAATTATTTTTTATTGATTCTTGTTTTTTCTGTGTCAATTATTAAGTTAAAAGCTATGAACAAGGAGTCATAAAATTTTATAAGATGTTTAAATAGATTTCTCTGAACTTGAATAATTAATTTAGAAGACTAGATAAGCTGGTACATGCTTATAATCTGAGCACCACGGAATTGGAGGCAGTAGAAGTATAAGTGTTGAAGGCAGCCTGGACTACAGAACAAAAGAGTTAACAATGTCCTTACTTAAGATTAGTATGTGAATTTATTCTGAAACTCAGCTTCTTTCACAAATCTGGCAAGTTAGGAGATGGGTCTTAATAAGAACTGAATAAAATAGGGAAGAAATGTGAATTTGATGAAGTTTGCTGGCAATTAGGACAATTTATTTCACTATTAACATGACAGGCTCGAAATAGAAATCAGCTATGGATGAAAATGCAGTTCTGTTTCTGGGGATTCCCAGTACCATGTAATTAAATTATAAAAGGGGGTGAAGAGTCAAAGGGGTGTCTATAAAGATGCCTGCTGTGGGGAACCCATCAATCTTGTTTGAATTTGCTGCCTCCCTGTAGAGAATGGCGTTTATTTGTGAGTTGGTGTAATTTGGAATGTTTTCTGACTCCAAATGCCATATTCCAAGTGGAAAACAATAGTCTTGCTGAATAAGAAACACCAGATGCAATATAGTATGCTATTTTATGTGTGGTGGTTGGTAAGGTGGTATAGGAGCTTTTACTTCTTTATTTGGAAGTGAAATAAAAAGACACTATCAGTACAGATTATCTATCATCACATAACAAGAGAATCCTATGTTTCTAGCTGAAAGCATTGGATTTGGATTATCTATTTATCATGATCTGATGTCTATTTATCTTCCTGTCAGCTATCATCTATGCACCTTTCAACATTCATCTATATCTACCATCTATATACCTATCAACCATGCATTATCTATTATTACTCTTTTGTCCATGTATAATCTATTTACATAGTCATCTGTCCATCTATCTATCCAACCATCTGCCTATTTATCTATCATTCTATCATTTATCTATCTAGTATTTAACTACTATCTGTGTGTACACATTTGTAAATGTACCTACAATTCAATTGTCGCATTATTTACTACTAGCTTATTAATAGCAGAAACAAGAATATGTTTGGTACATTCAGTTGAACAAATATAAGAGGGTCCAACTTATTTTAATTATTTTAGCTGCAGTTATGGACTATCATATGTATGTGAGTCTGAGTAGATTGTGTGTATATATATATATATATATATGTACATTTTTCTTAATGTACAAGAAAATACAGATGATAATCTATAACTATATCAACTTTTAAATCAATTATGATTTAATTTTTATTTGCTCTAAGATGCATTTTCATCAGTTTGTGGATTATGTTTCCTTACAATAACTCAATGAGTAAAATCAACAAATTAGATTATGATTGCATTGTGGTTTTCGTTATGGTAAGGAATATTAAAAATGTTTTCAAAATACTAAAGAGCCACTGCTTTTGTTTCTCAGTATCATTCATGATAACTTTCCTGGTTTGAGAAAATACCTGACTATAGTACTATTAAGAGGAACAATTGTGCCAACCAAAACATAGGGAGTGTAAACAAAGTTATAACAAGGATGGAATTTAGTTTTTTTCTGTATAACATTATACAATAATGCATTGTTATATTAGTAACATCACTTTCATTAGCAGAATAGAATCTGTAAAATACTAAATGAAGTGACTTACATGAAGAAATTACTTAGGGCCTCTACTCAACAAATAGCATATGTTAATACAGATCTTGGGATGCCACTGGGTTTTCAGTTAGGTGATTGCTTTTAATACCAGTAGGAACTGGATTTAATTCTACTTAATACACTGAAGTGAGTAGAAGTTTTCTAGCTTTTGCATTTATCTTCAAATGAATTGATTAATCATAATAAAATAATGCAATGTTAATTTGTTCTTCATAATTTCACAATATAGAAAAGGACATGTTATTTTTGATCAAGTCTTCCAAGTGGCATCATTTATTCAAGAAACAGTCTAGTCCAATTCTAAAATATATAGAATGTTGACTATAAGCTAGGTTTCATGGATGCTTTTTGTGTACTTTTGTACTTTAGAATATAGTCAAACACACAAGGTAGTGGAAATATGTCTTCATTTCTACAAATAAAACTATGAAAATTATAAAAAGCTATAAATACTAAAGCCAACATAATTTTCCCTGATTGGTCCTAACATGGACCAAACTTAAATTAATTTTAGCAGAAAAATTTTATAAAGTATACAGCAAAATGTTTTTATTAGTAGTATTCTAGTATATTAGTATGCTGGAATAATGTTTCCAAATTCCTGTCAAGTTTGGAATGTCTTGTGAAGTAATGACTTCCACTGGATTTACATGATTAATTGATAGTAAAGTATAAGTTGGCAAATAAATTCACCAATACCAATTGTACAGTTTAAAATAATGTCTTCTTCAGTATCCTTCCCTTCTTTTGTAAGTTTATTTTGCATGTTCTATTTATCATTATTGTCTCCTGTGATGGAAATATGGATATGATGAATTCTTGACATCAAGAAAGAATTTTATCAATAGATAAAAATAAGCAAGCAATATATGTTATAAAATACAAACTATGGTAGAAGTGTCTATACAAGTATGGGTGTGCTGACAGATTGCTTATTTTTCTCTGTGGTTACATTTCCATAGAATTGTGATATATCATTGCTGAAGGAACTTTATATTATAGCTAAGGTCATGTGAGTTTGAAACATATGGTAAATATAAAGAACTGGATATAAGTTAATATTCAACTATAGAGAGATCCAGGTTCTAGCCTAGACCACTTAAAGAAACCAAGAAGGAAGGCTGGGAAGCAATATGCCCTGTCAAGTAGAGACTGTTTGATGTAGGGGTCTTATGTAGAGTTAGGAATATAGCAGAATGTATGGTTTACGGAAAAGAAAGTGACTAATTGTGCACATTGAGAGTATCAGTTGCTTCTTAAATAAAGCAAAGAAACCATAACTAAATTCATATCTCAGGTTTGGACATACATAAGCAGGAAATATACTATTTTGTCAGTTGATAGATGGAAAGAAGAATTCTGGAAAACCATCAAGTATACTTTGGACAAAAAGAAAATAACTTTGAGGCCTAATTATGGGCAAATAAAGAGATATGTTGAAAGACACAAAGAAAAATTTAGGCTGTCTCAAAAGGTACAAGAAATTTTTGGTTAAAAGAGAAGAAAGATTCTGAACAGGAGGCCCAGGAAAGTAAAGCTCCATCAGTCCTGGGACCCTTGATGGGACAGAAACTCAAGATGTAGACCAGTGTGGTCTTGAACACAAAGAGTACCTTCCCGATTCCCTCTCTTTGGTGGTGGTTTTTGAGGGTGTGTGCCACTGCTTCTGGCATTTCAATTTAGTTTTTTAAAAAGATATTTCAAGTGTTTTATGTATATTAATTCATTTAAGAAAGATTTTTAAAAGTACCTCTTTCTGATAAGTCAATTTGCTTTCCTTGTCTGGAACCTTCCTTTTTGCCATCCTAAAAGTCCATTCTCTTTCTTATTGTGGATTCTGAGAGTTTTCAGTTGATTTATTGAACATTTTGAGTTTATATAGGTAGCAGTATCTTGAATTTCTATCTCCAAATTTTAGTTTTCTGGAAACATCTTTGAACAAATCACATTGTCAATGATATCACTGCATTAAAATTTCTACAAGTTGCTATTCCTAGAGATGTGCATAGAGGTCAAAATATGAGTATAAAAATGGTTAAATGGCTTATGTTATGTCTTCATGCTGGAATATTAGCTATGTTGTCTATTTTCAAAGATTCTTTTCTTTTCTTTTTTTTTCTCTTCATATGCTTTCTATCTATTGGAAGTGTACAGTTTGACAGTTGTTTCTTCTTTCTTACTCATCTGCCTTGTGTTGATAACTCTAAGGCTAGCTTACTATCTCAGAGAATACACAGTAACTTAAAGGAAAGATATCAACTTCAGCATTGAACTATTTGTCTTTACTTGAAAGCTATTCAGTTTTATTTGAATTATCTATCAATCATATTTGATTTGGGTTCATAAAGACATTGATGCTTGTGGGGAAAGGAGAGACATTAAAAATATAGTGACCTGAATAATAAGGTAGAAATATCCAAATTTAATTCTTGGATATATTTATTATTCAAGAGTATTGCCAGACTCCTTCCCCTCTTGGCATCTGTCAGAGTTGAACAATATAAAGAATGTGCTAGATAAACAGGTCTTGTCTTCAGAATTTATAAGGATTAGACATCAGTACAGCAAAGCTTCTCATAACCAGGAGGCTGAGTCTAAGGGAAAGCACTTGATGTGAAACCTTTAACTAGGGCGCCATTCCTCTGTTGACATGATGACACAGAAGTCACCAAATACACTCACATAATCACAATACTGGGTTGGTAATGTGAACTGGAGAATTCCTGAACATCTGTCTGAAGTCCTACATCACCAGTGCTGGTGACAGCAGAAAGACATTTCCTGAAAGGCGTCTCTTCCTGCCCTTTGTCCTAGTCAGTGGTAATCAGGACACCAGAATTCAGTGTCTCTCATCTTCTTTCTGGCCTGTTTATAGCTGCCATGCAAATGTAAATCTGCCAAAACCCTTTCCTCTCTCTGGCCTGTCCCTACTTCCTTCATCATCTTCTCTTTGCTTTTATTCATTAATATAACAATGGTTTATGTATATATCAACTAAATATAATAGCTTGATGGGAAAAGTAGGTAGTTTATTTAAATTAAAATTTAAAAAAACTCTATTTCCTCTGTTTTCTTAATGGTTACAATAAATGCCATCATAGAAAGAAATTCTGCTTATTACTTAGACAAAACTAAAATATTTATTCATGTTTTACAGGAGGTCATAATGTTTTATCCTCTTGGAAGTTTATAAGAGCAGTTCATTTCTTTCTTCAATTACAGAAATTATTTGACATTTGAGATACTGTTTTCTTAATAAAAAGCGAGGAAGTGATTACTTAGAAAAATTCGAAACCCATATTTCGCTAATCTTTTATTGTACTGCAATTATATTAGGTAATAAAATGGAATTTCATCCACCCCTTATTTTGATGGCCCATAAATTAAAACACACGGAGCTATGGAGCAGGAGATTTTATGCTGCTAACTTGAATCTCTTACATTTCACAGAACAGTGATAAGTGTTCTGAAATGAGAACATTTCATACAAGTAGCTCTGTTTTAGGACAAATACATGTAAACATTTTCAGTAAATGTATCACCATTTTATCAGCACATACAACTCCAGGACTGAAAGTTTTCATTTTGTATCAAATGATATATTTTACCACAGTAATGATAACAGTATAGACTTCTAAACATGAATGGGATAGTTGAGATTATTTAAGCTTCTTTTCCAAAATCATCTGTCTGAGGCAGGAGGATGATGAGTTTGAATTTAAAGTGAACTGAGTTATACAGTGAGTTAAGTATAGTCAATGACACACAATTAGACCCTGTCCCCCCAAAAGAATAAAAGCCATCATCAAACAAAAACAACTAAGTAAAATGAAATACATAATTATTCCAGTAAGAATGGCTGTCAAGATAAAAAAAAACAAGATAATAAATTCAGGGGAATATGTGGAGAGAGGAAAGCCTTGTACCCTTTAGGTCAGAATGACCACAGCTGTTATAGAAAATAGTATAGAAGCTCCTCCAAGCATTGTGGGTGGGGCTGTCATATCATATCATATCATATCATATCACATCACATCATAAACAGTTCTACTGTTGAAATGCATTTTCTTTGATAAGGGAACCAGTGTCCCAATATCATACTTACACATGTTGACTTTATTCATAGTATCCCTTCTATGGAAGCAACCTAAGAATCCATTTACCAAATATGGATTGAATATTGTGTAGCTATCAAAAAGAAAAAAATTCTGCCATTTATGACAGCATAGACAGAATGGGAAATTATTAGATTAAGTGAAAGAAGCCAAGTACAGAAAGACAAACCAGGTACATGCCACATGATCATGTGTGTGTGTGTCAAAGGGAGGTTTTCATAGATTGTTGGGGAAGAGAGAGGAGGGAAGGGTGCAAAGAGTTTATTGATAAAAGCTAAATTCAACTGTAGGCAGGAATAGACATTCAGAGGTGATAGTGCACGGCAGGTTAGCTGTGGATAATAATTATAAACTCTTCATTTTACAAAACTAGGTAAGGAAATTTCAAATGTTTTTCCCACAAGGAAACAACAAATGTTTGAAGGGATATAAATAGCAATGTGCATCCTTTTTAATGAATTTTTTGGAATATAACTTTAAAAATTCAAATAAAACATAACCAAACAAGCCTTACATAAAATATAAATGTCTTATTAACAGTCCTATTTACATTAAACTGCTTACATTGCTTTAATGTAATTATTATGTAGAATTAGGAGTGTTTCAAAATGTTAAAATCAAATATGGGTCAAAGGAAAAATGAAACAAAGCACAACTTGCAAGTGGGGAGTCTCTCGGGACCTGTTCTGCAGAAGGGCATGGTGTTGGATGGAATTTGTTTATTGACAATCCGACAATGGTGCAGTGAACCAGCAAACACCACAAAAGTAATGAATCCTTTCCTTTTTTAAAGTAATTATATTTGAACAGTTCAAATTAACCTGTGTTTTGAGGCTACTGCTTGGGTGAACTAATTCGCTGATGTAATGACTTTTCTCGTTTTTGCTCCAATGATTTAGGTAAGAATGGCATGGAAAGGAAAATCTGAGCCTTTGAGTTTACATGTTAGTGAGAAAAAAAATCAGCTGTTTTCACCCTGGCACATTTGTAAAGTATCTCTACAGATCAAATGTTAGATATGATAGTTAAAAATGACATGTTGGAAACAAATAAAATTGTTGCTATGCTATGCTATAGTACTGGAAATAAAACAAACTCAATTGAAAGAAAGTAGGTGAAAAACTATTACAAAGATTGTTTTCTAACAATATACTGCTGTTTGGCTGAGCCATTGGTGCTCATTATTGCAGACAATATTATTTGGGAGGACTGTTATCTCTATGTCTTGGATGGTTGATATCACGCTGGCATCATTTGAGATATTATTTCTAAATATGGTCGATCATTAACTTGTGGCCTTACCTCATTATATATAGATACTCAGTAGCACAAAACAAGAAAATCTCAGTGGATGTTAAGCAAGTTTTCACAACACCCAGGATGGTTCATTGTATATACTACATACTCAGTATATAGCCAGGATATGAACTCAGTAAGAATTGTTGTATTGCTGTATGTTTTAGAAAACACAGATTATTTACTTTGTCATTTTTATAAATGATTCGTGATTTTTATGTTATATCTTTATAAACTAGGAATATCAAATGAACTTTGCACCTTAAAATGAGAAGATGACAGTTCTTCAAAAATGATTAACCATGTTGAGGCTTGGATCTGAAATGGTTTCCACATGTGCATGTGTTTAATGCAGACGTTGCTATTGTAGAGGGTGTGGGTGATGTGGGAGTCCCCTATGTATGCTGAAATGTTTTATTACTATTTGTTAGTAAAGAAGCTTCTGTGGACAATGGCTTAGCAGAATAAAGCCAGACATGAAACCATGAAATATGAGAGAGAGAGAGAGAGAGAGAGAGAGAGAGAGAGAGAGAGAGAGAGAGAGAGAGAGAGAGTAGGCAAAGTCAAAGAGACACAATGTAGCTGCTGAAGGAGGACACCAGAGGTTTACCAGAAAGCCACAGCCTCGTGGAAATACAAAGATTAATAAATAGTAAAGGTTAATTTAAGATGTAAGAGTTAGTTAATAAGAAGCCTGAGCTAGTAGACTAAACAGTGCTATAATTGATATAGTTTCTGTGTGATTATTTGGGTTTGGATGGCCAGTCTCCATTTATAAAAGTGGGATTTCTGGAAGGGTGGGCGTGGCTGGTGAAAGTGTGCCACTGGGGATGGGCAGTCACTTCTAGATGGATGTTTTGCTTTCTGTTATGCTAAGATGTGAGCAATATGGAGGAGGCAGCTTCTGCCACTGTCCAAACTGGTTGAGCTACTTTGATTTTTCAGCCATGCAATATAGTCTGAAATCTTTCCAGAAAGTTGTCTCTGTCAGGCATTTTCTAATCCAGGCCAACATCAATGCCAATGTTAGGACTTTATAGGCCATAGATGGCTCCTGAGTATATGGCAAAAGTAATTTTCATTGTTAAGACATATGAACTCACAGACTTATGGTGTGATTTATTACATAATTTCTTGTATTATTAACTGCGTGTGATTTTGAATAAACAAGTAAATATGCTTCAATTTTGGTTCCTTGGTCTATAATGTGAATCAATAATCATAATACCCACATCACAGATAAAAGATGTTTCAACGACATAATGCTAGAAGATTCTTAGCTATTGGAATGGATAAATAAAGTATCTCTCTCTTTATCTCTATTTCTCTACTATCTATCTATCTATCTATCTATCTATCTATCTATCTATCTATCTATCATCTATCTATCTATCTATCTATCTATCTATCTATCTATCTATCATCTATCATCTATCTATCTGTCTATCATCTATCTATCTCTATCTCTCTCTCTCACTTACACAGACACATCAATAGAGTATTATTCAGACTAAAAATGTATGAAGTTATGCCATTTTCAGTAAAATAGATGTTACTGAATATAATATTTTAAGAGGTAAAGCCAGAGTCAGAAAAACAATAACACATGCTTTCTCTCATAGGCTAAAGCATACTTAAAAGAATAAGTTGTAGGGGTTGGAGAGATAGCTCTGAGGTTAAGAGCACTGTCTGCTCTTCCAGAGGTACTGAGTTCAATTCCCAGCAACTACATGGTGGTTCACAGCCATCTATAGTGGTATCTGATACCCTCTTCGGGCATGCAGGCATACATGCAATGCTCTCATACATAAAATATAAATAAAACTTATAAATAAATAAAAACCCTAAAAAGTTGTAAAATAGAAAGGCTACTGCTAGGAGAAAAAGTAGATCTAGAGGTAAGGAAATAGTATTAAGAGATAGATGGCTATAAAAACCCAGGATAAACACATATAAAATATATTCTTTAACCCATTGCTTTGACAAATAGATGATAATGAAACATATTGAAAATATCACGTATTTTTGTTGTAATTACCACCACCATCTACAAACAAGTATTTCACAGTCAAAGAGAAGCTTGATAGAAAATATATAAACACCTTTCTTTGTAGGTTGAAGAAAATATCTACCTCTTTGAAGAAATAATTAATCAGTACCTGGTTAGGTTTTGTCAACTGGACACAAACTAGAGTTAGCAGAGAAGAGGAACCTCAATGAGAAATGGCCTGCAATTGATGCCTCTAAATATGTAAGGCATTTTGGTTTCTTTTTTTCTTTTTCTTTTTTTGGTTTTTCTATTTTTTAAACCACTGTTTCTTTTTTTTTTTAACATACCAATCACAGTTCCCTCTCCCTCTTATCCTTACACTGCCTGCTTTCTTTCACCCCACCCCCATCTACTTCTCAGAGATGGTGAGGCCTTCCATTGGGAGTCAACAAAGTCTGTCACATCACTTGAGGCAGGACCAAGGCACTCCCACCTGTATCTAGGCTGAGCAAGACATCCATTTATAGGGAATAGGCTACAAAAAACTCAGTTCATGCACTAGGGATAAATAATGGTTCCATTGCCAGTGGCCCCACAAACCGCCCAAGCTGTATAACTGTCACCCAAATTCAGAGTTCCTAGTTCAGTCCATGCAGGTTCCCCAACTGTCAGTCCAGAGTCAGTGAGTTCCCACTAGCTGTTTCTGGGTGGTTTTCTTGGTTAATGGTTGAGGTAGGAGGGTCTAGCTGATGGAGAGGAGTACCGCCCCAAGCAGGAGAAGCTGAATAATATAAGAAAGAAGACCAAATGAAAAGCAAATCAGAAGCAACCCTCCCCCATGGCTGCTGCATCAACTCCTGCCCTCAGGTTTTCTCCACTACTTGATGACCTGCCTTGATTTCCCTGGGCGATGATCTGGGATCAAGACATATAAGCCAATTAAACCTTTTCCTTCCCATTGTCATAATCTCTATTAGAACTATAGAAAATCATATATAGTACATAGGAATGTAACCTCAATTTATAATGCTTCCTTAAGTTTTGATTATTTTCTGTCATATCTATCTATTAAAATACATCTTTGCTAAATTCATTGTTAACAAGAATATTATTTTAATGTATGAAAAAATGAAAAAGTTTTATTAACCATTTTAAGATGAATTGGATATACCAAACACAGGAAGAACTAAGTTCTCAGAGAACATGAAATAAAGAAGAATCCTTTTACTTTACCACTGTGGGACACAATATGAAATAACATGATGCTCTCAGTGGCTGAGGACTAACTATGGTAGATATTGAAGGCAGCTAGTGTCAGATAGTTTTTGAATGTATAGAATATCACTTTGTTATTCTTGACAGTAGAGTGCAGCAAACATACACTTTTAATCTTCTAAATTGAAAGACACAATAAGATGATCCAGTCTCAGTCTTTCTTCTATGAAGGGAGGCTTGCTGAATACATGCTTTGTAGACACTGATCTGTCTTTCCAGTTGATATAGCATAGAGTTTATCTTCAAGCAAGAGAAGATGATTGAAAAAAGTTTAAAATTAATAATAATAAGAAGAATAAAATGCTTCTCCTAAAGCAATCCAAAAATTCAGACCTTTGTCTATGCTATTAAGCTGGGACAAACTCTCTTTTGATTAAATTATTTATAAAGCATTTAGTTCCCAAAAGAGGCCCTTTACAAAACACTGTATATGAAAATTATTGTAGTTTCACAGTAAGAGTTTTGCATAATAGCTTACATTTCAAAAAATATACAATGAAACCATCACATATCAAATTGATCACTTACCTACAAATAAGATTATGATTTTAATAAATAGTCTATTTTCTATGGCTATGTCTAACAAACATATTTTCAAATTTTTGTGTCTGTACACTTATTAATATACCATTCAATATGTTAAAGAAGTTAGGTAAAACATTTAAGATTATTAATTAATTTAATAATTAATGAGTTGTGTGTATACATATGAATGCAAGTATTAATAAAATGCCACATGTATAACGTAGTCTGTGCATAGAAATTACAGAACATTTACAGCTTCTATCTATCTACTGCATGGATCCTTGGGATGGAACACACATCCTCAGGCTTATAAATAGGCAACTTATTCTTTGAACCTGACCAAAATACTTTTCAACTTTTTAGAGTCAGTTTTGCAAAGTTTGTTTGGAAAAAAATCACATGTCATTCAAGTACATGGTGCAGTTTGTTTTTAAAGTAAGTGAAGACTTAAGTGATTACTGCTATAACATACTTTTAGAACATTTCAACTAAAAATAAAACTCATCTTACAGCCATTACCTCCCTTTTACCTACTTCACGTTCTTGTCTCGAGCTCCATGACACCACACACACACACACATATAGATATATATTATTAGATACATTAACAATAGTTGATTTAAAAAAGCTGGCATGAATCTAAAAGAGATCAAGGAGTGATAGATGGTAGAAAAGGTAAGAAAAATGGTATAATTATAATGTTATAAAAGGTAATTAGAAAATAGACAATGGAGTCATTGCTTAAAAACATACACACACACGCAAAAATTTGAAATTACTTCTGCCTGCAAATTTTGAATACTTCTCCTTAATTATGTTCTAGATTTTCCTGGAAATATTACCCATTATATGTATCAAAAAAGCAATGACTTCAACATTAATTTTAATATCTAATAAATCATTCAATTCCTTGAGCCTTCCAGTACTTTTTGTCTTTCACTCACATTTATTATTTACAAAATGAATATCTTCACTTTATACCTGTTACCACTTGTCTGAAACACTTAAGTTTTTAACATTTATGTCAAATGAATTATAAATTGTTTGCTTTAAGAAACATGGAACACTGGATTACTCACTGCAGAATTGATCTTTTTTATTTCAAAGTTTTCTTAATGTATAAAAATGTCATTTTTGTTCAGGATAAAGAATAATGAGAAATCAAATCTAATTATAGTTCAATTTCCATTCTAGCAAAATATACTTTTGCATCCTGCATGCTAATTTATCTAGACAATGTTAACAAATTTATTTCCTAATCAGAAATGGATGTAGTATTGCCACCAATTAATCTAAAATGTCCTTCTTATATAACAGTATTTACTTTTGCTAATATTTATATTTTTAATTGGTAAGTGTGATATGATTATATCTAGTTAAGAATTAAAATACAGTGAAAAGTTGAGATTAGACTCTGAAATCAGGCTTCTTCAAATAAGTTTAACATCAAAAAGATGTAATCAGGATGGGAATGCAGATGTCCTGGGAGGACAAGTATTGTCTATGTTGCAAAGCCATTATCAAGCTGAGGGTTTTCTCATGCTATTGTAGTCTACCAGTGTTGATGCCTTGAAGCTGGTATGGAGGAGCATGGAGTAGCAATTCAGGGCAAAGTGGATTAAATCTGAAAATGGTGCAGATGTGTGTCTTTTTAAAATTTTCATTTTATGTAAGTCTCTCTCAGGGTCCTCATTGTTGTTTAAATTCTCTGGGATTATGATTTGTGGGCTGGTTTTCTTTGCTTTATGTTTAAAAACCACTTATGATTGAGTACATGTGATAATTGTCTTTCTATAGCTATGTTGGTTACCTCACTCAAAATGATGTTTTCTAACTCCGTCTGTTGGCCTGCAAAATTCAAGATGTCATTATTTTTTTCTGTTGTGTAGTACTCCATTGTGTAAAAGTACCACATTTTCCTTATCCATTCTTTGGTCAAAGGGCATTTAGGTTGTTTCCAGTTTCTGAATATGACAAACAATGCTGCTATGAGCATAGTTGACCACATGTCTTTGTGGCATGATTGAGCATCCTTTGGATATATCTACTCTACATGAGAGGTAGAAAAAGACAAAAATCTCCCGAGTAAATTGGGAGCATGGGGACCTTGGGAGGGGATTGAAGGGGAGGGAAGAGGAAGGGGGAAGGGAAACAGAGAAAAATGTAGAGCTCAATAAAAATAAAAATCATTATGCTGCGATACTTATTATATATTAAATTACAATGTATATACAAAAATATTTCATTTTATCCACATTCAAGTAAAGAAAACTGACAAACAAGATTAAGTCTGAAGGACCAGCCTCTTGGCACACAAACCACAGGGGAGAATATGCAAATAGAATAATAAAGGGCTGTTGAAACATTGTCTAGTACAGGGACAGAGAAAGGTAAGAAACCCTAATTCAGCTAAGAGAGTTTCAATATTCCTGTTTTGAAATTTCAGAAAATATTGCAATATGACTTTGAAATATTAGTGCAATTATTGAAGAACTGTTGTGTATGATAACTTGAGTGGAATATATTTGTCCTTTTCTTTGTATTAGCAGCAGAATGAACTCACTATAAATCATTAGTCATTTTCTTATACCCATATTAGTTTTCTTGTAGTAAGGAGAGAGCTGCTTATTGTTCCAACTGCCCAGAACCAAAATAATCACACAGAAACTGTATTACTTAAATCACTGTTGGCCTATTAGGTCAAGCTTCTTATTGGCTAACTCTGGCATATTAATTTAACCCATTTCTATTAATCTGTGCATAGCCACATGGCTTACCACCTGAAGTCCTCTCTCTGGTGGGGTAGATGATGTCTCTCTGACTCTGCCTCCTTTCTCCCAGCATTCAGTTTAGTTTACCCCACCCTGCTCTGTTCCTCTGTAGCTCTGATATAGGCCCAAAACAATTCCTTTATTAACCAGTGATATTCACAGCATACAGAGGGGAATCCCACATTATGAAATATTAGTGCAATTATTGAAGAACTTTTGGTATGATAAGCCAAGTGGAATATATTTGTCTTTATGGAGCAAGAAGGAGAGAGCCACTTGTTTATCCCTGGTTGCCTGGCTAACTTGCTTTTGAAATAATCACACAGAAACTGTATTTATTAAAACACTGCTTAGACTATTAGCTCTAACTCTTACATCTTAATTTAACCCATTTCTATTAATCTGTCTATCACCACTTGACAGTGGCTTACCGGCAAAGTTCACAGCATCCTACCTCTGGCAGCTCCATGGTGGCTCCCTGACTCTCTTTCCTCACAGAATTCCCTTTAGTTTCTCTGCCTAGCTCTGTTCCCCTGAGAGCAGAGTAGTTTTCCCTACAGCTCTGCTATTGGCCAAAAGCAGTTTCTTTATTAACCAATAAAAGCAACACAGAGACAAAAAAACCTCCTACACTATCATTTTCTTTATTGGCAGCAGATGGAACTCACTCACTATAAATCATTAGTCATTGTCTTATACCTATATTAGTTTTCTTTTTCTGTTCTTTAATTCTATATTTTCCATAAAACCTATGCTGATGAGTAGGAATAGGTAGAAAGCTTTCTGACCTGTGCAATGTCTATCTGGACATTTCTATTGTCTCAGTCCTGATCAGGTGTTTGGATGTTGATTTTCCTAATATTAAATACAATATTTCACACAATAGGAAATATCTTATTACAACTTAAATCAGAGAGACCATTTATAAAGTACCCAATGCAGAGTTGCTTTCTGTATTGAGGATTCAGACTTTTGTCTGTAAATTCAGTTAACTTGTCTGTGGCTAACAAATTCTTATAGACTAGCAGCATAACTTAGTCAATACTGGGCATATCTAATTGACATAACCTCAAACAAATAAAAAAAAACAAAGCATACTGTTACTATAACTAACATCTCTGTAATTGAGCTGAAGACCCACAAAAGAAAAAAGAGATCATGGCTAGTGCTAGAAACCTAGTCAACTACCCAGGGCTAGTGAGGTCATATATATTGGAGGAGAACTCATAACTTCTATGTTACTAAACCAGCATAACGTCTAACTACACTTGAAATATTTGTCCTTAGACCCACCAATGAGTATAGTCCTTACATCTCATCAAGGAAACTTCTTTTTGCAACAGACAGAGATAAGTGCAGAAAACCACAACCTATAAAAATGCAGAGAAAGGGGAACATTGTGGAAAAGGGTGGTGGTAAGATTGTTAGAGCCAGAGAGTCACAGAGTTTTCTATAAGACAGTGTCTCCTAACAATGCCATAATCTACTACCATAAACATAACTGCCTGAACATGAGCCGGGCAAAGATAACAACAACATGTTAAGTGGATAGGGTGAGGTAAGGAGAACTTGAGGGCTCAATGCTACACAAAGAAATGCAAGAAACCAAAGAATATTGAGAACAAAGCAGGATAAATGGTCTATCCCAGAGAAGAGCACACCATTAGCTATGCAATGCTGCAAGATCAGCCATGAAAACATACATATGAAGTAACATTATACAGGTTATTTTAGGACTATTTATGCCTCTACATCTACATGTGCAATAACAATGAAAAAAGAGGCAACAAAGTGAACAAAAGAAAGGAAGGGTAGATATATTTTTTATAAAAAATAAAGTGTTCACTAAGGGAGACTTACATGGATCTAATCTACATGGGAAGTAGAAAAAGACAAGATCTCCTGAGCAAATTGGGAACATGGGGACCTTGCGGGAGGGTTGAAGGGGAGGGGAGAGGCAGGAAGGGGAGCAGAGAAAAATGTAGAGCTCAATAAAAATAAAAAAAATTAAAGTGTTAAGAATCAAGCAGCTGAAGTCTGACTTGATGGATGACTTGCAAAAGTGAGTTTTTGCTTGTCAGTGTTTTAAATTTATGTTCTCAAATTTCAGGCTAAAAAGTATGTATTTGATTAAAAATCACACACACGTCATTTAACTAAACAAATATACAAAGGTTCTTGTCTATATTACCATAATTTTTATCATGTACTGTGAATCTTCCAAAAATCCTTTGTGTTGTTGTTATCATGCCACCATTGCAGTATCAATGAGACTCACATTGACTAAGTCCTGACACAGTCACCAGCTATAGAAAGAAACAGAAAGGGGTTGTACTTGGGCTTACTTGACTAAATCTTAACATCCTTTCCACTAGGCTATATTGTTTAAGTGGATAGTAGTAATCTCTCTCTCTCTCTCTCTCTCTCTCTCTCTCTCTCTCTCTCTCTCTCTCTCTCTCCCTCTGTGTGTGTGTGCATGTAATATGTATGCATGTATGAATGTATATGTGAAAGAGTAAGAATTTATTTGTAGTGTGTGTGTGTTTATGTACATATATGTAACTTTTTATTTAGAGCAAAATGATTGATGAAGCTAATATAGTCAATGAAAATTCTCTCATTTTTGGTTTCAGGTTTTAAAGGCAAAATCCATCTAATTTTGGTTTCAGGGGTTCCACTCCTGCTGTGCAATCCGCTAATATATTATCTCTTCAAAAAGTTATTTTGGATTGGTGATTTTTTTTTTAAAGTCAATTTCTAGTTTTCTCTTATGGGTGCTTTGGGTAATGTTTTAATAGGTAAAGACTGATTTGTATGGGGTTTTATTATGTAAACAGTGATATTTAAAAAACAAAAAGTCACCCATGCATTGAAGACATCAATATATCAGAGTTTTAATTGACAACTTGAAAAGCCTGCTTGTGATTTATAGCTCGATTACAAACTCCCACTTTCTGCTCTGCCAATGGAATTGGCAATATTTTTTTTAGCCCAGATGGTGCATTAGCTTTGGCCAGCTGGTTCTCCCCGTGTGGCCTCATCACAGAAGCATGCAGCTAATATTGCCACGTATGACCCAGATCAGGAGGTAACATGGTAAAGGCTTCACGCCCAGCTCTGCCCTCAGGGCATATGGAAGTGAACCTGAATGAGGTTCATGCATCCAAAATTTGACACTCTGCAATCTCCTACAGTCCATTGCTCTCCAGACATGAGTCTAGAAGCAGATTATAGATGTAGAGCATCGCACTTTGTATATGTGGGGCTTTAAAACTTGGCTATAGCATGCCATCTCCAGGTGTTATATCTCAATTATTTTATTAACTTTACAATGATTATTTAAAAATCCATGAAGTATTAATTATTTTTAAATTTGAAAATAAAATAAAAGATTCCTAATATTCTGAGTGCAGTTGTGATTGAATTCAGGCAGTTATGAGAAGAGGTACCTCTGACAAATTTCAAAGCCATACAACATTTGCTAGAATAATTGACATAAACTGTCATAGTTGCTAGATACAAAGGGAATTTGTATACATCATTTGAGTGATATTACTCTAATTTTGTCATTTAAGATAATGAACCGTATTAAAGTAACTGGGGTGGATAAACAAAGAAAATTGTTATATATTTCAAAAATATTCTTTTAGTTTATGTTAGATTCATACAATAGGAGCTGAGACATTGGTTCTTCATTTTAGTATACATGTGGTTCTCTCTCTGTCAAAAAATAATTTTAACAAAGTATATGGATTCACAGCATGTGCTGCGTATTCCATCTGGTACTCAGCTTTCCTACTGGATTTATATGGACAAAATTCTCAGATCATCTTAATCATTACATATTTGCAATAAAATAAAAAATGAATACTCATGATTCCATTGGAAATACAGATTTTTAAAATTTAGTTAGTTCTAGTTCTGCAATGCCATAACAAGAGAGGCTGTAACTGTCATCACTACACTGCTTGGTTAGTTTGCTTCTTTCTTTGAAGGAAATTAAATTTCTGGGTTAGAAATGCTGTTGGTTCATATATGATATAAGGACTATTAATGAAATTATTTTTTTAATATTTGGATCAGATGCCTCAGTTTGTATGCTTATATACTTCCAAGTGTATCTCAATTAAAAATCTTATCATTTTATATGCAATCATTATATACATATGTTACATTTTCTTAGTTAATTTAGTGAGTCTTAGCTTAAAATATAAAGTATTTAATGTACATTTAATGTAAATTTGCTTGCAAAAGTTTACATACATTTTTTAAAAGTAATTCAGAACCTTTCTATTGTTGAGACCGTTGTTAAAAGACAAAGTAATTGAGTTTTCATTATAAAATATGATTTTGATAAATTGTGACTCTTGAAATGAAGTCATCTTTGAAATAATTATGACTTGATGTCTAGGCGTTTGCACATTTTTTTCAGATAACAAAGTTTTTGGTTTTTTTTTTTTTTTGGTTACTATCTGTTGTCACAGTCACCAGATGTTTTTCTACTTCTGGTTCATAACTTTTTTATTTTTATCCCTCTCTTCTCTATTCATTTATGGTTTCATTTTGTAGTCAGGACCCATTTTTATACTTAGAATAAAGAGTTTGGGGGACTGTATATATTTTGTTGATCAATGTCAGTCTCTACATTGCATTTTTAATAAAATGGAAAGTGATCTATCTACTCCTGTTTGATTTCAGGTATATATTACTTGACCTATTTATCGCTTTCATTTACATACAAAATTTAAGTGAACATACAATCTGCATTGATGTTGAACAGAGAAAGGATCATCATGACTTATAAGTTAAAAACCTTTTCACCAATCCTCTTAATGTTCATAAACCCACATTTCAGAATCCTGCCGCTGCTAAGGCCATTGAAAGCAACAACAGAATTTTCTTACTACTTTCTGTTTGTAATTAAATAGAAATGCTTTCCTATGCTCAAACTCTTTTATGGTTATACTTTTTAGACCATTCAATTTTACATAAACTAGTTTTACTTGGGAGATTAAGGTGCACTTCATTATATCATCATGAGTTTTACATGGTATGAGCAACCCAAAGTTAATTTTACAGTCAGTATTAAATCTGGCTACAGGTGGCAGTGGAATATTCAAAGATGTTGAGTCTTATATAAGACATCTGACAAATCCATTGAATACTGGAAACATTAATTTGAGGATGGATACTTACCTGAACACATATGAAAGCTTAGCAGCACAGTTCACAGTGGAAAAAGCTTCACCCTGGTACCCAGTGGATTTCTGAGAAGTGTAGCTTACTGCTAAAGCTTAGGAGTGACAGAGCATCTTACTGTGTAGAAATAGTCCATTAAGTGCTGAAAATTCAAAACTCCCAGGCCAGTTTCCAGAGAATGAACATTACATTTGTAACTTCCCATGGTCAAAGGCTCCTTAGGAAACCATTGAAAGTTGAACTATGTAAGATATCATTCAGTTAGATGCATTTCAGGAGCTGAAGATGCTGAGGAGACACAATACATTGTTAAGGACTGGAGAGGGAGGGAGAAAGGAGTGGGGGGAGTGAGAGAGGAGTGAGGGGAGGGGGAGGGAAACGGGAGGCGGGGAGGAGGCAGAATTTTTTTTCAATAATAATAAAAAAAGAAAAATAAGGAAAAAAAGAAAGTTACACTTCGTGAAGTAAAAGTTATTTCAACGTTTTTATAAGAAAAAGTACATTTTTCACAAGCATGGTTCTATTTAATTGCCAGGGACATTATGGGTTAGTCATTTGACTGCATTTTCCCCTTTTGTAACAGAAACATAATGTATAATTAGAGCACGTTTTTAAATATTCAGACTTGTATAGCTCAAGAAAAAAAATAATAAATATGTATTGTCAATTTTATGACCTTTCAGACACCTGCTTTGTAACCAGCTCTGTGGTGTGTGTGTGTGTGTGTGTGTGTGTGTGTGTGTGTGTGTGTATAACTGATTTCCATGTAAAAATAGTAACTATATACACACTGGTGTGCTGTTCCATAGTATAACTTTTTGACACCTGTGATGGAATGATACATTTAAACTATTTTTTATTACCCTTGTACAAATGGCCCTAATACTCCTTAAACAATGTATTGAAATCCATTTTAAAGCAGATTGTTCCATTTCCTATAACCGAACCCAGCAAGAAACACATGATAGGATTTTGCTTAGGACATATCCAGGACTCTCAACTTCTAAGCACTCCTGAGAGTCTTCTGCACCTGGATACTTTACTTCGTTAATTAGTATTTTTTGTAGCAAATGTTAGCGCCATGCAAAAGACTATTTCAGCTTCATGCTGCCTTAGGATGTGGTTGTACGATGTGGCGATCCAACTCACGCATACATGGTAGACATGCAGCTCTTTCAACCGTAGTAGATTGTCTAATTTATTGACAATATAGTTGTGTAGAGGTACTATTAGAAAGGAAATATCCATGTAAAACAGATAGGTGTGAAAATAAAAAGTTAGTTTTACACTAAAACACTTGCATGTTGACTTGTAAACTTAATTTTTTTGTTACGTTTTTCAGTTTTGTTCCATGAAGTTGTCATAATGCCTGCTGCATGGTACATTTCCAGTATATTTTTTTTTGTAACACTGAAAATGTTTTTTTTCTATTCAACTTTATTAGTCCACTTACAGGGCTTCATTCTTCATGCATAATACATACAAAAAAGAAACAGCATAGTATAAGATATATGACTCTCAACAATCAAACACCTCTTATTATAGGAAAAGCTTGCCACTAGAAAGTGAGAACTCTGTCACTCAAAGGCATATTGTTATTAGTTGTGGGCCCTAAGGGGCTAGTCTTCCCTGAAGCATTGAATCCTTTGCCATGAAATAAAAGGGGTAGTTTCTAGGATTTCTTTACACTGAAGTCTAAGTCTAGATATTTTATTTATATTTGGATTTCAAACTTTTATTTCTTTTGCCTAATACTTCATAGATGAAGTCTGCTGTACACATTAAACATCCAACGTGTCATTGTGCATCTCCATATACTTATGTAGCAGTGTAGACATAAGCATCAGACACTAGCAGTGTTAGTGGTGGTATAAAGGCAGAAAGAGAGCCATGTGTGGAGATGAAATTGGAATTCGTTTCATCACTATGGCTCATGTCTTTCTTTTTTTTATCATATAAAACTATATGTATGCCTTGGGTTTTTAAAAATATAATTATAAGAACAGAAAGTATAAAATATGTTAATTGAAGCTGGAAAAAATCAGTGGTTGCTATAGTTATTTATTTTTATTTTCGAAAACAAAAACCAATTTCATTTATTGATTACTGGTTCTCAAATTTATACATCATATTTTGATTATAATATTTCGATACTTGCTAACAGAGGGGATACATCAATCTTATATTTTAATATTAATTTTTACAAGGCTGAAAGATCAGGTGACAATGAAGTTTATAAAACTAACATGATGGGAGTCTAAAGCACAGGTAAGCTATAAATTGTAAGATGATATAATTTGAGGATGATCTGTGGGACTAACTTCCTTTTAGTTTGCTTTATTTTCAAAATAATTCTGCTTGAGAAAAGAAAAGAAACAAAAGAAGCCCAATCATATTGTCGCTGTCTTTCTTCCCTAAAACTTGGTTGTACTAGTTAAATCCCCAGCTAGTAACTGCTCTTACAGTAGACTCAATTCTGCCCTCAGATACTCATCCAGAACTCCCTTTGGGCCCAATTCTGCTGTCCTCCTTCAGGCAAAAACTTCTTTTGAATTTAAACAGTCTCACTCAGGTACTGTATTAATAGGCACCAAACATCCACAAAGAAAGGCGCTTGCTCCAGTAAGCATGGCTGACTCAGGATCTTTAGTTTTTCTCCACATAATCTATAAAACGATTGGGGCAATTATAAAAATCTGTCTCAGATATTTACTGACCCAGACAATTTCTCAGGAACACTTTCTACTCTGCTAACTGGAACTTCTTTAAGTGAAGAAAAATGCAAAGTATCCAAAGACCTTCTAGTTACCTTGCTTTTAAAACTCCATTAATTTTGCACTTATAAATAATTCTATTAAATTACCTATGACTATTAACTAAATAGAATAAACAGCTGAAGTTACTAAAGTCATCTTTTAAACGTGAATTCTTTTTTTTTAAGTTAAATTGGTTCTCTAAGGATTGCATATATAAATTAAACCCTGGTTACTCTCTTTTCTTCTCACTGCTTCCCCACCTATGTCAAACTTTGCTTATTTGTCCCTTTTCCTGGATCATGGCTTTTGCTTTGTTGTCGGATTCACTTATTTTAACCAACTGGGTTGGGGCTATCCATTGATAATTGGTGAGGTTACTGCTAGGCATACAACTGAAGGAATGGACTCTCCCCATTGATGAATCTATCCTTAGGAAATAGTTCATTGCTGAGGGATAGGGTCTCATGAGTCCTTCCTCCATTCCTATCTGTAGTTGTTGAGCCCATACTTGTGTAGGTTCAGGACAGTCATTCATAACTCTTGAGTTCTTGATTGTGATGGCTGTGTATTTCCCAGAAGATGACGCTTCAGTAGCTCTTCTTTCTGTACTCCAGCCTCTAAAGTCTTTTCCTATCTCTCTTTGCAAGGTTCTCTGAGCCTTGGAGGGGACAGTGTCATTGTCTTAGGACTGAATATTTGCTGTCACTTATTAGCAATATGTACAGCCTCCGCTGCAGTTCACTGGAAAGAGAGCTGTCTCTGGTGAAGCCTGAAAGTGGGAGTGGTCATTTTCAATGAGAATAAACATATGTATTTATAATTTGGTTCGACAGCATGTCAATTTAGTAATGCAACTGAATTAAGATTCTCTCTAGGTCCCGTTTTCCACTCACATGGACTTTTGAACAGCTTCTTGAGTACTAGTAATGGATTCCCTCCAGGGATGTGGGCCTCAAATTTAACCGGAGAGCAGTTACTTACCTCTATACCAGCTTTACCAGTATTGAACTTACCCTACTTAGCAGACCAGTTTCATAGCTTGTAGAATTTCTATCCAGATAAAATCCTTGATAACTCTTCACCCTCAATACCTTGTTTAGCTCCTTCTATCAGTAGGATGCATCTCTGGAGGGAGAGGCTTGCATCTTAGTTCCAGCTGGATTTCTCTGTATAACACCCAATGAGGACATATGATATCTTCAGAAATAGGGTCGTATTTTCTCATTTTGAAGGGAAACCAGGGGCAGTAGCAAGAGTCTATATTGTTTTGTGAATTCTAGGGATTATCTGAACAATCATTTGTAAGAAATTATCCAACACTTGGCACCGGGATTTTTGTTTAATGACCCATTACTTGAAGGGGCAGCATTTTCTTTCCAGCCATGTAGGTTATGCTGGTTGTTTTTTGTCAACTTGACATAGGGACGTGTTGGAACGGTAACCACCTATTGATGAATTACCTTTATCAGGTTGCCTAGGAGCATGCTTGGAGAATCCTTTTGATCTCTAACTGGTGAGATAAGGGTCAGCGCTTTGTTGTTGGTGGCATTCCTGAGCTAGTGAGCCTGACTGTATAGGGAAAGTAGCTGATGTGAGACTGTAGGGAACTTACTAAACAGCACTCCTCTTTACACTTTGCTTCCTTTCCTGCATCCATATTAATTCCTTTATCTCCATTTTCACATCCTTCCATGATGGGATGTAACTTCTAAGTTAAAAAAAAAAAAAACTTTCTCCCAAAGGACTCTTGGCTTGATGTTTGTCACAGAAAGAGACAGAAGACTAGGCATGAAGTCTTCCCTTACCAACTCTTTTTAAAGGAATCTAGCTTCAAGACTTTATGTCTCTATATGACATAACTTTTTCACATGTAGATGGGAGTGCCCATCTGGTTTCTCATCTATCCCATCATAACCTTCTTCCTAGTAAACACCTCTGCCTCCTCATTGTCCCATTCTTCTTTCCTCTACAATCTATTTTTTCTCCTTTAAGTCATCCCCTTCAGAACAATCTCTTTCTGTATTTATGACTTCTACAGAGATTCTAAACTCAAAAGTAAGGGATTAGAAGTTACAATAAATACATGCAGAGAGAAAGAGAAAAAGACAGAGAGAGAGAGACAGAGACGAAGATACAAAGACAAAAATACACAGAGGGACAGAGACATTGCAACTGAGCCTATTTCCTAGCTATTGCTAATAAAATAGCAATAAACATGATTGAGCAAGTGTCTCTGGAAGAAGATATAAAGTTCCAAGATTGGAATAGCTGACTCATATCATGGTTCTCTATTCCTAAATTTCATAGGAATTTCCATATTGATATCTATATATTTACGGACACTGTGTGCTCCCATGCACCAGCATTGGATAACGATGCCTCTTTCCTCATCTTCTCATGAACATTTCTTCTCATTTGATGATAGCCATTCTTCTCATTTGATGATAGCCATTCATACTAGGAGAAAATGAAATTTCAGTGGTTTTAATTTGCAATTTTCTTTTAACAAAAGATTTTGAATACCTCTTAAAGAATTTATTTGCAATTTAATTTTCTTATTTTCTCCAATTAGATTGTTTGCTTTCTTGATGTTTAGTTTTGAGTTCTCTATGTATTGTAAATATTAATTCTCTGACAAAGATTATCTCATTTTTGTATGCTTTTTTTCCTGGATTGATAATGTCTTTTGACATACAAACACTTTTTAGTTTATGAGGTCTCATTTGTTGGTTGTTGGTAGTCAGCCTTATTTCTTAAGTGCTTATCTATGATTGTATGTTTATTGTGCTCCCTAACTTCTCTTCCAGAAGTTTCAAAGTTTCTTGGTTTGTATTGAAGTCTTTGAATCATTTGAGTTTGTTTATTTAAAGCCCGATAACAGTAGAAAACAATGTTAGAATCTGACCCTTACTTCGTCCTATTTTCCTTTGCTGGTGAATCATATCCTACTTTATTATGGAGGAATGAAGAGTTGTCAAAACCAGGATGTGCAGAGTTTTTGATGGCTCAAAGATAGGCTCAAAGAAAGTTCAGGGGTTTATCAGTTTTTGAGTATACTCAGATGAGGGTTAAGCCATGGAAACAGAATACTGTCTCAATGTCTTAAACTGTCGGCTCTGATTTTATCTGTTTTGGCTTCATTTTCAGAAGATGTTACCCAAAACTGTGACAAAAAATAAGACGGAAAGCAGTTATTTATTTATATTATCATCACAGTTGTGCTATTACAAAGGGGCTGCTAGGTTAGCCAAGTTGCTCCGATTGCTGTGGAAACAGAGATAAGATCAGGTCATAACTACTATGTAGATTATAGAAAGGCAAGGGGACCAGTTTGTAAATACTCTGTAGAATTTATTTCAGTGGACAAAAGATATATTTGTCTGAGAAGCATTAATTTGAAAAGTAGAAACTGGGCTCATCACTGTTGACTTGTAGTTTATTGTTTCAGTTAGTATTTTATTTCAGTGAATAATACCATGATCAGGTTAACTATTATAAAGGAAGATATTTAACTGAAGCTGGCTTATATTTCCAGAGTTTTATTCCATTATCATCATGAGGAGAAGTATGGTGGCATGCAGGCAGACATGGTGCTGGAAAAGGAGCTGAAAGTCGATTCACAGGCAGAAGAAAGAAACAATTAAAATAGTTGGTCTTAGATATTAAGAAGTCAGAGAATACTTGTATATGTAATCTTTTTATGCAACCTTGGCAATATAGCAAGGTATCTTCTCAATTATTCAAGATAACATAAGACCTAGAGAGGTCATTCGATGGGTTGATGACGTAGCAATGTTACCCTGTGGTCTGATATGGAAGAAGAAATATTTTCTGGAAGTTACAGGACTCTTTTGTAAAAGGTTTAGTTGACACCTCAGTTGACTTAGAAACTTTCTTGTTTCTATTGACTTTCAGATTCTTTCATGTCCTTTATTATAAATCACCTAGGTTTTTTTGGGGGGAAATCGCATTTGTAAGTTTCTACAGATTTATAAAAACAATCTCCTTTTGAAATTGGGTATATTCCAAAATATAATATGATGTTTTCAAAGGTCTTTAATATAACCCAAAAACCTAGGAAATAGTAGTTAAGTCCCTATTTTCTAAATAAGGAAGCCACAAATTGCCATGTCCTCTGCATTTTAAAAGTTCAACCTCAAATACCTTAGGTGGGATTGTAACTCAGTGTGACTCATGGTGACCCTAATGATTTTTTTGTATGTATCAATATTGAAACAAACTGCCCTCACTTTTCCATAATCAACAGAACACTAAGCAATCATGTCCAACTCAGACATGTAAGATCTTATCAGACCATTAATACAGTGAACATATGTAGAAAGCCAACAATCCAAGAGAACTATTTTTCACAAATTCCTAGATATAGAAGGGTCTGGTGATCCAATAATTTGTAGTTATCTAAGAGATATTTGAAAACAAATCATCATTGTATTTTTATATCTATACAGATATTTTGGTAACTTTAATAAATATATTTCTAATACTCAATTTCCTTTTGAATTTTTTTCCTTTCTCTTAAAGAGCAGAAACTACTTCTTTATAAAAGTACCATTTTTTCTTCTGCATTAATTAAAAAAGCTGACTGTTATTTCTAGTCCATGTCTCTGTTGCAATCATTGTTAGTTTTTTCATCCAGGTTTACTTCATAATGAACAATTGGGACTATACATTTTTATTCCTAAATAAACAACCATCGCTTAACATCTCACCCATTACTCCATTCAGCTTTTCCTAAGTTTTGTCTTTATGGCAGTAGGCTATATGCAGTATTAGCAATGTTGGCCCACAATCCCTCCTGGAATGTTTGTTTTCCTTGGGGACTCACAGCAGGAAAAAATATCACAGTCACTCTCCTTCTGCAACCTGTGCTTTCCTGAAATATTGGCTTTGACAAGCCTGCAGGGGTGAGAAATAATTTTATGTTTGAGGTTTTGCACTTCATGGGTGTCTTTCTGAGGTTATTACTAAGAGGAAATGGAAAGAGAGACATGCTTGCCCTTACCTTCAACCACAGGATTATTTGGGCAAGTCTTGAACAGTTGCCTCAGACTCGGGGAGGTCTACAGAAGTGGTAAGGGACACTAACATGATGGAATACACCATGGCTGTAAATATCAGAAGCCCAATAATTGACCAATCCCTTCTAGCATGTTTAATGAACTTTTCTTTAGGGCTATCAAAACAGTGATATTAAGAAGGAAACAAGTTTGTATTTGGTGTTAATATCTGCTTGCAATTTAAGGGTTAGTTATTCAGTGTGTGATGTCTGTTTTCTGGTGACAAAACACATCCTGAGATCCTTAAACCTCTTGGAATTCTGTTGTTTAGCATTCATGAGAAGTTATCTCCTGAGAACTCTCACCTTCTGTGTAAACACCTCCATGTAACCTGTCCAAAACAATATGGTCAGGTTTTCAGGTGGGAAATAAAATATCTAAAGGGAAAAACATGTTTGCCATTTGTTTCAGGGATAAAATATTTATTTCATGTACAAGCCAAATGATATTAAGTTGTGTTGAGCCATGGGAATCAGGCAGAAATATACTCAGATACTCTGTCTCGTGTTTTGAAACCTTGAGCTAAGCTTAAAACAGGCAGAATATTTGAAGTAGACTCTATATTGAAATGTCCCAGAATATTTTATCACTCCGGCCTTTTTTTTTTCTCTTGTAATAAAGAGGCCTTTGGAGTTTATATGCCACAGTCTAATAGGTGACCGCTTAATGGGATTTACATTCACTCAAACAAAATTAGGCTGGTGAAAGACAATGCAACATGCTGTAATGTAAATGGCACTGACGGCAGAATTAAATGTTTGTGGAAACAGGGCAGCAGATCTATCAAGAGCTAATTAGACAGAGAGTTCAGAAGCAGGCTTGGGAGTAAATACTATCCACAAAGAAAAAAAGAGGCCATGGATGGCAGGAAAAAGGGCCTTTTGTGTAAGAAAGAAAAGGAACTATACAAAAGTTAGTTTAATTAGAATATCAGATGGAGTCTCTCTCATGAGAAAAACATATTCTTATCTGAACCTGTGGATAATATTAAGTAAAAAAAATAAAACTTGGATAAATTAATATGTATCTCAGTGTTTCCTTTTTGTAGCTGGTTTAAATAACGTTCTCTTCCCATGGTTACTTTCTAGCTATGGTCTCTGTAACATAAACAAAACAAAACAAAAAAATACTTGCAAGTTTATCTTTGAATTCATTCTATTGGAAAAAAGTAAAAAGGTACTTTTGTTTTTGTAGAGTTAAAGGTTTTAAAAAAGATAAATGGTAAAGGTGTCAATAGACAACAAAAAGACTAGTAAAACATTGGATTTGAGTTTATTCAACATGTGAGCAGATTTTACTTCTACAAACTTTGAATTTCATGAGTGTTCACTAGAGTAGGTCAGTATAGTCTCTGGTTTTCAGCTGAGCTCTTGCCTAAGAATGTCATGGCCTTTGGAATAGCCCAAACACCATCCACATGCAGTAAATTGGCATTTGTTTGTTTGAAGTCAGAGTGGGAAAGTTTGACTAGTTATTTTTTTTTAATAAGAGTTCAAAACTTAAACCACAATAACATGAAAGGTTCTACATCAAAAATTAGAATGTGTTGGTTACTTTAGGATTCATTTTTTTCACAGATTATGAGAGGAAGCATAGCATGATATTCTGTACACAGCTGAAAGTAAACGAGAGATAGTTTGCTATGTTTGTGCTCTAACAGCACATTTCAATTACAATGCTTTTTTTTTCAAATTGTTGAAAGGCTTCACCATGGGGATCATGTGAAGAAAAAGAGGGACAAAACATATGAACGACTTTGAGGTTGGCAGGTCATTTGCATGTTATTTGATGTAACCAAATCATTTTGTGAAATTGTTGCTGTGCATATGGACTTTAAAGTAGCAAGTTTTATATGGAGTAATTAAACCCCACAGTTGAAGTCAGAATGTTGGCTTTTTTGCCTCCTGTACTACACAAAGAATTGTTCTGTGGGCATGTTCTAGGTTGTTTGTGGTTTAGTTAATCCATGAAATCCACGGACGACATTGCTGTCAACAGTTAATGCCCCGAGACTGCTTTATTCTTCAATGAAAAGATCAGTAAGATTAGAATTGTTTTGTGCCTGCCATGGAAATAGACCGAGAATGAATGCCCAGTTTCTCTTGGTGGGTTTCCAATCTGTCTCTGACCCAGAAATATAGGTCGTATTTGGCAGTTTGGGTAGCCACTTGTTAAACCTATCTTTCTTGTTGGCTTGGGTCAGTTCTCCAGGAGAGGCAGTTTGCTTCCAAACACACTAAACACATCAACTGATGTCCTTTCACCACCATTGCCACTGTAAGAGTTTCCTAAGGTTGGCTAATTGCCAAAGTCACCTGGGGGAGCCACTTAAAAACACAAATTCCCAGGAACTTTCCCTGGAGATCACGATTCAGTCAGTCTGGGACAAAGCCAGCAACTCTCAAGTGACTCTAATGATTAGGGAAGTTGTCCAAGTTGGGACAACTCCACTGGAGTGCTCCAGAAAAGACCTTACTTTCGCCTATCACAGTAGCAGATACACAATGCCCTGTTTTTTATTTTGAAATATTTTTTTAAGTTAATGAGATGAACAAATTCAACTGTATTATATTTCATCATATTAGTCCCCTGTCTAAAGAGAACATTTTCCCATTTAAATCACGGCTCCCTAGGTATTGTGATAAGAGAGAAACACTGTAAATGGAAATTGCCTTGGCATTTTCAGAAGCTAAAGTGGCTTGATGATTATTAACAACCAGGAGGCTAGCTTTTTTTCTCCATGATTCTTTGACAAGTCACTTTGTAACCAACTTTACAGTCACTTGAATTCGCCGGATTTTATTTCCTTAACACATAAAATGAGGGAATTAAAAGAATTATCTGCATGGTGATACCAGGCTATTTTTTCCCTGTGGGAAACATTAGGCTGTGAGACAAGAGCCAGATGACAGGATTGTCGCCGTCATTGTTATTTAGTGACCACCAGAGGACTTTGTGATAACTTGAGTGTTTCGGCATTCTCTCTAGATCAGCAAGTTGCTCTTTGAATCACAAAGCCGGACATCAAATGATTTTAAAAATAATTTTATGTTTGGATACACAGGATGTAAAATATATATCATTTTTTGTTTTTCTCGATAATTATTTGCTTTTAGTGTCATAAATCTAACTTGTGCTTAGTTTGGTGATTTGTTTTGTTTTGGGTCTGATCTGCATTAGACACCTGATTCTAATGCAGCTTTTTCCAGCATGATGAAATAGGAATTGCAATAATGGACTTTGTTAGTGTTTCTGTAAGATAAACAGAGCTAAAATTTTATTACGTCATACATACAGACAGAATTTTAAATGCCAGAAATAACCTTTGGTAAATGATGAAAACAATATGCTAATTTAAGCTCCAGGGTTTGTAATGAACCACTTAAGACATCATTGAGACTTCAGGGTGGTAAACATAGACATTTCTGGAAACAAAAACTCTAGCTATTTGCATGCTTACTTTGGAGCAAAGAGAACAGAGTTCCAGGAGTGTAGAAAACCTTTAATGACTCCAGAGACGGACACGTAGGGAGCTATAGTTTTATGACAAACGAAATGCTGCATGAATGCACAGGGGACCAGTGACGTCCATGAATTCATCTTCCTGGATCCCTACGTTACCCTATTATGGTGTTTTAGATGGAAATGGTTCAGTCTGATAAGATTTCATTCTTTACAGAAAACTTTTTATCTTTTCCCACCCTTTAAATTATGCCAGTTCCTGCATATCTCCACATTCCAGTTTGCAATCCAGGAATTCATATAATGTTGTAAAATTTGTGGAAAGAGAGAGACACAAATTCATCAAGGTATCTGTACAAAAAATAATTATTTGGGGGTTGGTACACTTGTTATGACCCTGGCAATGGGAAACTAGGGTGCTTGTGTCCTGCGTATAGAACTCTAGCTCAAAAAGGAAACAAACGACCAAAGATTCCCACTTAAATTAAACAAGAAAATAAGTTCAATTATATTAACAAAAATGTCAATTCATTAGAATAGATGGCAGAATGGCTCAGTGATTATAAGCGTGGCTGTTTTTGCAAAGGTCCTAAGTTCAGTTCCTAACATCTACATCTGGTGGTTTACAAACAGCTCAAACGTCAGCCTCCTGGATGATGCGTGACTCTTGCCTTCATGAGCACCTGAAGTAATGTGCACGCTGGACCCCAAATATACTCATAAAGAATAAAATCATTTAAGAGTTTTAGAAGAATTAATTGGAGTTGGGAGACAGGAATTTGACATCTAAGACCTCAACAGATAGTTTTTTAAAATTATAATATGCTTTACAGTATAATAAATAGAAGCCTATGTATGCTACTTTGGGGAGATGGGGAAATATTTTGTCATGGTTCCTAGAGGACTGTCACTTTGTTTTTATTTTTCTCAACATTTTCACCTCTTTGGTCTGTGTCCAAAGGGAAAGGTATAATAGGCACAACATCACAGGTACAGACTCCACAGATGTCCTTCTGGTTCTTCCAATCACAAGATGCCATGTCTGGTCGGTGTCGCTGTTTCTGACACAGATCTCAGCGCTCTGATCAGGACATCCCAGGGATGTTTCTGCTCTCGGAGTCTGACTGGAATGAAGTCTCCAGTTCTTTTAATCAGGTTATCACACTGAGTTCCACTCCTTTTGCCACTGTGGATTTTCACCATCATATAATTCCAGTGTTCTACACTTTTCTTCAAAATGAGTAAGTTTAGCTGATTAAAACTTCTTAGACAGCTTTTTTTTTCTGATGAAAGTCCAAGGGTGTGCACGTATGTATGTGTGTTGTGTTGTGTATGTGTGTGTGTTGTGTATGTGTGTGTGTTGTATGGCAAACTTAAGAGCAACCATCTTTGTTAAAAATTTGTGATAATTTTATATAAAGTTTACAAGTATTGATTTTGCATATTTGGCTTTGGGGAAAACTGTTTATGAACTATTTGATTCTTTATTAACCTTGGAGCATGCATTAAATTTTTTATTTTTTTCCTTTAGATATTTATTGTGAATTAACCATTTAAAAAGGCGACCAGATACCCTGACCCAAGGAATTAAAAAACAAATGAGAGAATTGATTTTCATGTCTTGCTTTAAAAGTGTGTTGTCGCTAAAGGAAAAGAAAATAATGGACATGATCTAGGAAAAATACCTGTGTATCTAACAAGGACTACCTCTGGAAAAGAAAATGGGAATTTCTTGGTTGTTCGAATGGAAATGAGATCTCTTTCCATTGTTTACCCAGCCTTGGTTGGCATTACTTGTGGTTAGAATCTCATTTTATTTTTCAGACAATGTATATTCTGTCTTCTGAGATAGAGTTTCAAGAGTTTTTTTATTTCTGGAAACTTTTTCATATTGTAATTCAGTTGGAGAGATCAAAATTGTTCTAAGTGTTTTTGATCTTTGTTTGAAATGGATGAGTGCTCTAAAGAAAAAATAATCTCATTTCTAAAACTTGAGAATGTAATCATATTTCTCTTTGACAATTAAGCACTTCAGTTGATTTATGCAAGGACAATTCGTAACTTTTTTAGAATAAAATATTGTCCTTAATTTCAGTATTCTCGCAGAAACTAATGATCTATACATTCACAAGTTTCCAGTTCAATTTTAAAGGGAAAACTTCATTGCGATACAAGCAATAAAGATGATTAAGTTTCACAACAATGAGTGAAAAGGAAACGTCAAGCATGGGCATTGCTTTAGAAGAGTAAGACCCTCTAACTTGTTTGAGTAGAGTAACAAAAGTTATGACATTTATCTGAAGATAAAGTTGAGAAAATTTATAGTGTGAATAGGAACAGAATCATAATTAAAACTTGAGACTTTGCTAATGGTACTTAGGAATCTATAACTACAAGTTTTGAGTTTGGCTTATAATTTTTTTATGCATGAAATGTGTAGAATATATGTATGTTTATTGTGGGCTGGCTTGTATGCCTGAGTTGGTGTGCTATTGTATGGCTGGTTTCTTTGGATGTCTGTGGACAGTCTCAGGTGTTGATCCATAAGTTACTGTCTATCTTGTTTAATTCAGGGTATCGTTGCTTTTTAAGTCTAGGTTTGGCAAGCTAGTTGACCCACACTCTTCCTGATATTTTCCTTTCTCTGCTGTCCTTAATCCTTAGAAACACTGGAGTGTAGACATGACTTCCTGGACCTGGCTTTAGGGGGCTCTGCTGTTTAAATTCAGGTCTTTAGGCTTGTACAGTGAGCATTTTACTGACTGACCCATCTTCTTAGTCAGAATCTAAAATTTTATATTTTTTTCAAATATTTACAGAGATTCTAAACAAACAAAATAGATTAAGTTGACTGTTGAGGAATTTCATTAATTCTCCAATTCTCTGCCATCATATTCATGATCGTTTGTAAAATATGCAAAGATCAGGATAAGTTGTGTTGTTGCATCAGTTTTGTACAAAAAACACTGAAGGAACATCGTGTAATTATTCTGTTATCTTTATTTTAAATAGTTTTCCTTATAAAGTTATAGCATTTACCAAATGCAGTATATACAGAGGGGAAATCTGAAATGTTGATGATTCTTGAAGTTTTATTGTAAAACTTACCTGTGAAGTTGATCCTAGGTAGAGATAACAAAATATTATCACTAATTAATTACTTATGTGAATATGGATGCTACTTAAGAATTTAAAGTATCAATTTATGCTTAAAATTTAAGTGAGACAACACTTTCTCTCAGAAATTGTTATGTTAGTTTTATAAATTTGGATTTTTTATAAAAAGAAACTGAAACTATATGGCCTACTTTTTTGTTTTGAAATATAGCTGCCAAAGAAACCTTAAGCGAATGATTTTAAGCTAAAATGCAAAGAACTACTTTTTGTGTTCATGACTTGATGATTTCAGCTCATGTATGTTTGCAAGGAAGGAAATTCATACACTTATTGGTAAAGAAATAGAATTTAAATTTATTTTATTTTGCAAGGGTGTCTTCATGGTGGCATGGCCGAAAACTGCTCTGTTTCCCTCGACACAGGATTTCTCTTTGTGACATCTACAGCTGGATTCCTGCTTCTTCTCACAGAGCAGACCAGAAGGCTTCCACTGTATAACAACAGCATCACATCCATTTCAGCAGAAGCCTAAATTGGATTATCTTGGATAATGTTAAGAGGAAGTCTTCAAATTTTTCATTGCTCAAAAGTCAAAGAAAGGATAATGCGTTGACTACTTGGCCTGTGAACAAAGAAAAAATGTCACTTATATTATGGCTATTTCTACAGATAGTAGCTGCTATTATTTTCTAGTGTTTGTTCACATGCGATTATAACAACAGCATTGTTATAAATGCACAGCTGTTTGTTCGTCTACATATTATTAGTTGAAAATTTTGAAACACAGAATTATTCCAGTCCCTGAAATATCAGTATTTCTTAATGACAATGTTAGCAACTACTAAAAGAGACTAAGGTATTATTAAGATATTAAGATATGTAATTATGATGTATATTAAAATATTATGCAATGATTGATCAGGAATGTGATGCTGTAATTTTAATTCAATAAAGTCCTTTGTGAATATTGACTTTTGTCAGAATGAAAAGAAACAAATACTGACAATGCAGCACACTAAATACCCATATTCCTACAAAATAAATCGCCTTGGTTACGGGTGTCCATCCCAGCAATAAAGGAGTCACTAAGACACCATGTCCTGCTCCAGATGCAGTCTGTATCACATGTAAAGGTGGACAGTGGAGACAACAGCAGGCCAAGTCTAGGGAGGGAGAGCAAAATGCAAATGAATTGTCATGAACAAATATAGTGTTAAGTCTTTCTGATGGGTTGATCATCGAGGAGAACTCTCTATGGCTAGGAGGCTGTCCGTGATCCAAGCTAGGGCATGGCTGAAAGGAAGCAGCCAGTCTTTAAAGAAAGAGTGCCCTCATGTATGGGGATCAGCACACTATAGGCTCTGCTCTAGGCCCTGGGAACGTGTTGATGACTGAAATGATGCAGTGCTATCCAGGAACTCACGGTCAATATGAGCTGCTTACTTCTTTGGAGTTCAGATGGTTTGGTATCTATGTTGGTTATGAAGCCCCATTGTATGAGCCCAATGAACATATTAAAATTATTACATGAATGGCTTGGCATCAGTTTGATGCCTAACATTTGCTCTTATCCTTCCTATATATATTGCTTATTAACATAATGCATGCTTTTATGATTGCTTATCGATAACGTCTTAGGTTCATAGTACTGGAAATTCTTCCGTTGATCTTTTATATATATATATATATTGCATCCCACTGCCCTTAAATCTGCCCGCCAACTCATTTCTAATATACCTGATTCCCCTGGCTTGCTGACTATTCTCCCACGTGATAAATAACTCCGTCTTATCAAGGTCAGTAAGAAAGGCCCCTTTTACATATCTCATAAATTTTACCCAGGTGCCACGGATGTGTGATTAATGTAATGGCACCATGGCAAGCACTCAGCCTTGTCTTAATTATGCTGGGGTGGCCGGTTCACCGTTTCTCTTCATCTGTCTCCTGCTTTAGGGAACACTAAACACTTTGTCATTAGATTGTCTGTTCCACAACATTGGCCCTTTGCATTTACAAAGTCATCAGATGGCTTATGACATAGCTTTTCTAATAAATTAAATTAAGCAAATAGTAAAAACAAAAATTAGGGGTAAAATGTTACACACACACACACACACACACACACACACACACACACACACACAATCAGATTGTAATCAAAGGAGATGAAACAACATGGAGATGTTATCAGTGATTTCCTTCTAAGCAGTATGCTCCTTACCTGATGACAGGCCGACTTTGGGCTCGGGTTGATTCAGGTGTGAATATGATCGGCAGAATGTCTTTTCCCCTTAGAAAGGGATTTCCCAAATGTCTTCTATCTGTTGACAATGATGCACGCGCACCATCCCAGATCTTCTCTTCTCACTATTGCTGTCCTTTGTTGCTTTCTGTGGGGAAGCTGTTTTCAAGTTTCATTCCTACATGGGTATTCAATTACCTAATCTATTTTTTTTTTTGCATTTGATCCTCACCTAGTTTCAAAAGTTGTGACAGCTCAGTCTCTTTAATAGGGAATATTTTTATATAAGCAGCTCACTGAGCAAAGTTTTGAAGTCCGTGATTATTTGTTTTGATTCCTGTTTATATTAATGCTTTCTATTGGGGGACAGATAGCTTAAGTGATATTTTTCCTCAATTTCAAATTCTTTAATATTTAAAAATAGTTTTGGAGCAGTCTAGCTGTGTTTCCCAGGCTAGTCTAGAACTCTTGGGCCAAATAGGCCCTCATTCTGCCACTTCTTCCAAGTAGTTGTGGCTATAGGTGGCTCTCAAAAACTCTAAAATGCTGCTGCTTTCCAACATTTCCTTTGAATAATCATTGTGTTTTGTAAGCTCTGGTCAGCCATGGGTGAATAAATAGAGAAAAAAGAAAAACAGCCAGATTTGAGACAGTTGGTACAAAGATAATCTTTTGTATGGTATTTATGCCTTTTTTCAGATGAAATAATCTTGGAGACAAATACTTTAACTATATGGACAATGGAAATATACTATTTAAGATTTCTGCCTCTGACATATTAATTTCTGAATACTCTAGTAAGTTTGCTACTTGTTTTGTGCTAATTTATTCATCTTTAAATATGAGTAATGATATCATTGACCTGCTAAGGTGATAGCAATAACATTTGAAATATGCATGTATGGACCAAGGCATGGCCCATGGTAGGCAGTATGATGGCATGTGTTCTTTTCATTTGGACCTTTCTTCAATTATGGCTTCAGAAGGCATTGCCATGTCTTTTCATTAGTATAATGGACCCCATTTCGTAGTTAGAAATGAAAATAAAATCTTTTTATATTACAAAAGCAAGAATTTCTCCTTAATCAAAGAATCTGAGTCATCAATGAAATATGACTTAAACAAACAGGTGAATATTAAGAATGTAGTCTGAGCTTTTCATATGATAGTCTTAGGTAAAAAGCCAACTATTAATACTGAAAGCTTCCAGCTGGGCAGGGGGAGCATATGCCTTGAATCCCAGCCCTCAGGAGGCAGAGGTAGGGGGATCTCTTTAAGTTCGAGGCCAGCCTGGTCTACAAAAGCTATGGCCAGGACAGACCCCAAAACTAGCGCTAAACTCTGTCTTGAAAAACCAAAATAGTGATGATGATGATGATGATAATAATGAAAACTTCGATAATACAGACCACTCAGTAGTATACTGGAGTGGAATAACCCCCTCTTCTAGTAATGGTGAAAGAGAGAATACTGAATAGGTCATAGTCCTTTGGATTCTGTCAATGAGTGTAAATACTTTAATGAATAGTATATTGTGTCATATAAATGTGTTAGCTACATGTCAAGTAAGACAAATGTAGTGGGTTTCATATTAGTTCATTATTTTGTACTAATACAAGCTATATTTAAATGATGAGTTAGAAATAGCAGTATTTAATGTTTTTAGATTTATTCGTTTTATTTTTTGAGAGTTTTGCACTTGTCTATGTGCATCTCATGTGTGAATGTTTTGCCTGTTTGTGTACACCTCCTCAGGTGTGTTTCATCTGTGTGTGTTGGCACATTATGTATGAGTGTTTCACCTGTGTGTGTGCGAAGTGTATGTGAGTGTTTCATGTGTGTTTGCCATTGATGTGTGTGCTGAGCAGAGGTGAAGAGAGGCCATTGGATACTCTGGAAGTGGTATTATGGATGGTTGTGAGCTACGAATGGGTGCATAAAATTTATCCTGGGGCTTCTGCAAGAATAACCAGTGCTCATAAACACTGAATCACCTCTCCAGTTCCCGAAAACAGTGTTTTCAAATATTCTCATTCAGTCATCTTGAAAAAAATATCATTAATTCTTAATTTCCACATATTTTACATACATTTACATTTAGCTTCCCATACAGGTAAAGAAAATATTAATCTAGAGTTGTAGAAAACTATAACTTTTCTAAGGAACCAGGAGTATTGATTTTGTTATTTTATAGATGATTGACTAAAATCTTGAGGCCACCATGGCAAGTAACTTTCATGGTGGTGTCTTAAGCTGAGTCTCCATTCAAACAATGACTGCTAGTAGCTTAAGCTAACATTTTCCTTTTGTCTTCTTTCTGGCACAATTCTACCGAGGCAAATCCTTCGCCTTCCAGTGTGCCCTGCAGAGCAGATGGCCGTAGGCTCACTGCAGGAGAATACAGTGGGTGCACAGGGATCACTTCTCTGAAAGGTCTAGCCGACTCTTACTCACAATCCATTTCTCTCCAAATGAGGGTAGGAGACAATAAACTGTTAAGGTCTTTTCCTTGCCTATACAGAGAAAGGATAAAGTGGGAGTTATTATTGATCAGTTTTTTTGTATATATTTAAGGATCATTTTAACTTTTCTTTATATTTTTAAACAATTAAATGGCATAGATATTTAGATATATTAAAATTAGGTTCATTCTATTCCCCAAATGTGTGTATAGTCATGTATTTGTTTATACATGAATATATCAGCATGTTTTATGAACATTGCAAAAATTTACCTCCTTCTAATGTTTAACCTGAAAATATTGTACTCAGAAGTCTTAACTCCAAAGAGACATATATTCACTCCACATTCCATTGGTCAATATAGGTCATACAAGTCAGTTTTCTTTCCCTACACACTAATAAGTGCAAATATGCATTATTATATATAAAAGCTAGATTATGTTGTTTTAGTTTTGAGCAGAGCCAATTGTCACAAGGCATATTCAGCAGCTCATTGTTTCTGTCTGGCCTCCCACTGGCACCTAGTTTTCTAAAGTGGTGGGTACAGTATCAATGTGGTTCAGTAGTGAGTGCAATTTCCACCTTACAGCAATATCGAACAGGCCAGTGGGCTGTGTGTGGCAGTGAGGGTATAATCTGGGTAGTTGGTAGGCTTGACTAAGTCATGAGTCTAAGATTTGAGCTTCATAGGAATTTCTGGTTAAGTAGAGCTTTATGGTGAGACCCAACTAAAGACAAATATTGAAACACAAACCTAACACCTATCCTTCAACCCCACTCCCTCCAAATTGAAAAGGCCAGTGTTATTTTTGAACAGTAAAAGCCATGCACTGATACAGTGACAGGGGCCTCCCTTTCCTGCTGGCGCTTAAATGTTGATGTTGATTTCTCAGTCATTGCCATGTGTATTATTGTTGTGATAGGAGCAGCGGGCTGCTTCCCACCACCCAGCTAGCATTATACCTGAAATAATTACAATAAAACTGTATTCTTTTAAACACTGCCTGGCCCATTAGTTCCAGCCTCTTATTGGCTAGCTCTTACATATTGATCTAAGCCATTTCTAATAATCTGTGTAACCCACGAGGTGGCTTACCAGGGAAGATCTTAACCTGCATCTGTCTGGAGTAGGAGAATCTTGGCGACTCACTGATTCAGCTTCTTTCTCCCAGCATTCTGTTCTGTTTTCTCCGCCTACCTAAGGGTTGGCCTATCAAATGGGCCTAGACAGTTTCTTTATTAATAAGAAATCACTCCCACATCATATTATAAATCACAGAAAATTGTAAACTCACACATATTTTTTTTTGTTTACACTTCATTTATTTTTTTAAAAAATACAAAATTGGTAGCATACTATTATATAGATATTTACTTTCACGTAAAGCACTCAAAAAGAAAATATCAATATCAATAAACTAAATCAGATAATTCTGTTAGCTTATGATTTAAGACAGAAGATAGGTTCTCTAGAATGTTTTTCAGTAGTTCATGATAAAATAGCAAGATTTTATTACAGCAATATAATCATAGTATTTCTTCTGTGTAGCCCACATAAGTAATCTCTGCTTTTGTGATAATGCATGCAATCCCCACCGTCTGGAGCCGATGAGATAGAAGCTTGATTTTTGTTGTGGCTATGGGAGTGATGCCCAGTCCCACTTTTAGGAAGATTCTTTCTATAGTAAACAGAGGGCTCTGGTGATACACCTAGTATAGTAGACACAGACAGTGCTGATATCCATAGAGTCATTAGAGCTGTGGCAACCTTCTTGCATTGTGGTTATACCTACATGCCAATTATCTAACAATTACATATAGCTGTGATTAAATTGCCAGTGGACTATGTGGTCACCTTTAATGCTAGATCTAACATATTTAAGTATACATAAGCTAAGCTCTTGCTTTTGAAATGATATTTGAGCTTTTGTTCTCAAAGAAATGACAATATTACATGGTTTCTGGTGGAAGAAGAATTATTTTATTCAAATACATCATCAAAGGTAATTTTTCTACATTAAAGTAGTCATCTGAAAGTTATAAACAAAAATCATCTGATGTAAATTGGCCACCTAACTTTATTCAAATATGAGTCATTGAGGTTTTGTTTTTGTTTTTAAGTTGTATGTAAATTCTGGATCTTATTGCCTCTGGGTATGCCTCTGTTATTGAGTATCATTCTTCAGTAATAGTCCACAAATTTGTACATGGAAAAATAGTAAATGGGTAATTTTCAGGGGGAATTATTTCTTTCAATTGATATCCCTTTTCCCCTTGTACTGATTTCACAAACATTATGGTTTATTGAAATGCATGTTCAAAATACAGCTCTTCAATTTAGCTTTTCCCATTTGATTAAGGCTTGTTCGGCAAGAGGCAACTGAATTTGGTGGTGTGTATTTTTCAATACTCTGTGTGCACAGCTGTCATTTAAAACAGCTCTGACTAGCATTTAATCATTTACAGTGAATGTTTAGGTGTTTGTTTATCTGATAAGTCCAGAGTCCAAACCCTGAACTTATGTTAAATGATGTGCAGAAAACAATAAGCTAATGTGGTTGATTTTTACTTTCTGCTGTATAGAAATATATCAAAATTAACAATGCTATGCAAATAACATTCATGACTATTTTGTTTTTGCATTTTTAAAAATATTCTAATTTCTTCTCAGGTTAATGTTAGCTGCAGTGTAGTTTGTAGGTATTTTCTTTCTTTTTAAACATTTTTCAGCCAGAAGACATATCCTGAGACTATTCCAATAACAGCAAGAATCCTGTCAGCAATTTACTTTTTGGTTAACTTCCTTAGCGTGCTCATCTGCAGATGTCTGAGAGAGTACATGTGCTCAGTCTTCTCCTCAGCAGATATGAAAGACTAGTGCTTCTGTGGGAACTTTCGTGGATCTCACCTAAAACGTCAGAAGCCTCCTTGGAGTTCACTGAGATTGGTCTAGTAAGGACCCATTGAGACTACCAGAAGCTGCAGGCTAGATTCTCTGAAACACAGGAGTCCTTGATTGATGTTGCTGGAGGCCATTCTCATGGGATGGATTTCTATTCAAAAAGTTAGGTACTTCTCCTTTGGAATAGAAGGTCTATGCCTCATTTGACAAGAGAAGGTATTTGAATAAAAAAGAAATATTATATAATATCTGATGAAATACTATCTGTTCTTGTAGTATTAGTTTTCAGGAAAACATGAAAGCAATTTCATCTATAAATATAAAGTTGAGGACAAAGGGAGAGAGGATAGAAACAGGTGGAGAGGGTATTTGCCCAACTGAAGCAGGTCTAAGTCACTCCACCCATGGTATGATTATTTTTTGAAGAACTACTCTTCTCTTAAAGGGTATTGGAGTTCAAGATGAAAATTGCTTTTGCAGCAGAGTGCACCATCAGGTCTGTGGGGACCGATTAGTGCCGTGGCTCTCTGTGTCCTATATATGCTTGTGCCGCTTCAGTGGTTACAGTAACACACAGGACATGGTGAAGTAAAAACTTTGATTCATAAAGGGATGCCCATGTGACTCTCCTGGCTTTCTATTTAAAATGTGTCTGATTGTTTACTGTCGAAACTAAGTCGCAAAGACAAATTAATTGATGGATGAGAAGTCTGGTGTGCTACAATTTAAGCAGAGAATGGTTTTCCTGTATCATGGGCTATGCTTTGCTAATTCAGTTTTCACTCACTCCTTTCTGTCTTTACAATCATATCGATCAGTTGGGGATATGTTGATTATCATTTGTATGTAGATGGGACTTGGAGTCATTGTTGAATGGTGACAAGAGAAACTGAAATACACAATGCTTGTTAGGAAATGTAAGGACTTTAACCAGAAAGATACCTGCATGTCTCCCTTGTTGATGATGGCGGTGCTTAGGTGGGATATGTAAATATATTGGTTGGGAATTGCATTCTGTTTTGTTACTAAATTAAATTTACAACTACATCTTCTGGCAGCTGCTGTGGAGATGGCTCAGAGGGTGAGGTGCATGCTCACAAACATGAAAACACAAGGTCAGATCGCTGTCAAAAGCTGGGCATGGTGGCACATGTCTGCATCCCCAGTCTTAGCAAACTGAGCGCGTGCTGACCAGACAGTCTAGCCAAAGCAGTGAGGTGCAGGTCAGTCAAATACCTCTTCTCAATAAATGATATAGAGAGTGATATTGAAAGACATTTGATATCAGATTATACACACACACAACACACTTTCTCTCTGTCTTGTCTTATCTCCAACCATTTCCTCTCTCTCTCTCTCTCTCTCTCTCTCTCTCTCTCTCTCTCTCTCTCTCTCTCTCTCTCTCTGACACACACACACACACACACATACACATATAAAACACATAAATATTAGATTAGTGATCTGACAGTTGAATTTCTTGATACAAATCTGATTATTTCTGATTATTTTTCTTAGTATCCTTTCTGAGACCTTTATTGATTGTTTTGTTAATTTGATGGGTGGGACTCTTTTTCCACATTGAAACTATGTCTACAATTATACATTTGTACCTACCATCAATATATTTTAATATATTTTTCACAGAACAAGTCAAAGGATTATTGAATTGTTATATAGGACAGAACAACAACATACAGTTTTGTTTTGCTTTGCTTCAGGGCTCGGGGTCTCTCTGAGTAGCTCTGGCAGTCCTGGATCAAGCTGGCCTCAAACTTACAGCTATCTCCCTGCAATCTGCCTCTCAAGCATTGGGATTAAATGTATGCATCATCATAGCAGGCCAATGTATAGTCTTTTAGAATACATAACCAATTGAAGAGTGAGAACATATTTTATTGTCTCACTGCTTTGATGGGGGCACTCCAGGTGGTACATAAAAACATTTTCATTATCCTGGGACTCTGGGCTGGCTTTATAACCTGTAACTCTTTTTGTGAATGTGGGGCAGATAACTCGGTTTCCCCACTGAAGCTGGTTCTATACAAACTGAATCCCGTCTCACTAATCTTAAATCTTTTCTATTTGAGCATGCAGAGAACGACCCCTTTTATCTTGCAAACTCCTGATGGAAACTGCTCTACTTCATATACACCTATGCTCTATAAGGCAACATTGTCCCCTTCTCAATAAACTTTTGCTGAAGTTGCCAAAAAGGTTTGTGTTTATGTGCACATCATTATAGTATAAAACAACATTTTCACTTTGTTTATTTGTTTTTTTCTTTATCCTTCCTTTCTTCCTTCCTTCCTTCCTTCTTTCCTTCCTTCCTTCCTTCCTTCCTTCCTTCCTTCCTTCCATCCTTCCTTCCTTCCTTCCTCTTTCTCTCCCCACTCTATATTTTTCTTTCCTTATTTCTTTCTTTCCACCCACCCTTACTTTCTTCTTTATTCCTTTCAGGGGACGGTGTTACAGTATCATGAATCTCTACTGTCCTCAAATTCACCATAAAGCCAAAGATAACATTGAAGTTCTGATCACCCTGCTTCTTCCTTTCAATTACTGAGAGAATAGTTCATTGCCCATTGCCCATTTTAGACAGTGCTGGATATTTAACTCAGGGCTGCATACCTGGTTCGCTTGTATTCTACCAACTGACCGACAGCCTCTGCTGTATAAAGCACTTAAACTTGCACATAAAGGAGAGGTTTCGTATGTGCACCAGTATAATAATTTGTCTACCTGATTTCTCTGGCCAAATAAACTGCTTGCATCATTTGATTTGTTCCCTTCTTTATGTTCTTTTGGTACTGTGTAGTGTGGTATGATGCAGAGACCCATAGAGATGCAGCACGATGCGTGTTTGGTTTTGTTTATTGATTGTAGCATTTTCAAGGCCTGGTCCTATTGGTCTTTGTTTCCCAGAAGGCTATTCTTCTCCTTCAGTATTCTAGACCCCAGTTAAACCTGACCTTTCCAAAGTGCCTGCGTTTTTCAGGGGTGGCACAGTGGCAGTAGGAGGCAGCTAACCATATCTTGTTTCTATTTTCCTCGTTCAGTAGGCACACAGTTATAAGGACATTAATTCCTATTGCCAAATATAGTTTGTTTATTTGAGACCAGAAGTTTATAATGAGGCTATGGACACTATTTTTGTTCATACACACAGTAATTGACTCCGAATATTCTTTTCAGTTAGCAGTCCAAAGATGTGAGTTTGGATTTTTCTGCACTAATAGTCTTTTTTTTTTTTGCCCTAACTCCTCAAACTTACATATGAAACATAACAGAAGAGAGGTTAATTTTCATTTCTCAGCATTTATGTAATTATTATTTAAAATGTATTTTTTAATTAAAATGACACATTTATAATGTGATGATTGTGTTTTAAAACAGACTGACACTGCACGGGGTAAAAGCTTCTTGACTGATTTGACTAGAAACTGTAAGCACTGCCCAAGTGAGCTTGCTGCAGCACACAGAACCTCCTGGTCTATAGAGCACTCGTGATTTGCCTTCCAGGAATATATAGTGTGTGTGCTTGGGACAGTTCCACTTGGCCCAATCCCATTTTCCGGTCCAGTGAGCATAATGGCAGGGTAGAAATGAGATGTGTCTATGTGCTTTTGGTAATTACTGGGTATATGTTAATGAAAAGCTTCTCCTTGGCTTTCTACCAGCCCTGTTAAATGTGGCCAATGATCATTTTTTCCCAGTATAAGAGAAGCCACCAGCAGGGCTCGAACACCCTGCATGAACAAATTGCATTGGATTTAATTTTGAGCTAACAAGAACACAACGATTCTCAGGTGCCCTTTGCAATCAAAGCGCTTTCAAGCTCAGTTCCTTTCTTTGGATTTTTCACCATTGTTGCTCTCGTAAGAAATTCAGCTGAAACTAATAAACATATTAGAAGCATGGAAAATCTTCGCCACACTCTACCAATTATTTAGACGGAAGGAAACCTCAGAATGTGGACCAATATGTAGGACCTTATTCATTTAGGAGTGCAGATAAAGCTTAGAAACACAAACCAATCAAAATGGATAGAAATTATTGTCATGTGATACAGCTATTAAGATTAACTACTGTCAAAGTATACAGAGTGATAGTTAATACTGCAATGAATATTTTGAGATTCCAAGCAAAATTAGAGCATGTAAGAAAATATGAATATGAAAAATTGAGTTAAATTTGATGGCTAATTCTTGTGGTTTTGATTGGTTTACAAACCCACTGTATTGTAAAACAAGTTGGAAGTGTTTCTCTGTAGAGATAGTGTATGAATTTATTCACTCATAGTTCTGAAATACAGAAGTCTCAAACTGAAGGATCAGTAGGGCTACTTCATTGGGAAAAACTCAAAATAAAGTCTGTTCCAGGCTCCCCGCCATTCTAATTTTTGTTTTTCTCTTTGAAACTCCTTGGCATGTACAAACTTCACTATTGTCTTTCTCTGTCTTCAAATCACATTCTCCATGTATTCGTTTATCACTCTTACTGGATTTGGGGCCCATTTTAATACACTGATCTCACGTTGGGCTTTCCGCCAATTCTATCAGGAATTAATGTATTTTAACTAAAGTCACAAGAGTTTGTTGCAAACTATTCAAGCAATCCTAAATAAGAATGGCAACTCAGAATAAAAGTGCCAAGAGATTCTTGAGTATTAAATTATTGCTTACTTGAAGTAAATACTCAGTTACAGATATACTTTTTCATACATGCAATGACTAACAACTTTTCCATTGTGTGTTACCCAGAGTTCTAGACTGAAATAGTGTGAATATAAAAATGCATAAGTCAAAGCATCCAATGGTTCAAATCGTCTGCCTGCCCATTGTTGGATGACTCCAAATGAGTGTCTACTTAATCTTTTTCTTTCACATCCTGCCCATAGCTGTGTGTGTAAACAAAGTAGATGAGTATGCGACTAATTTGTGCAGACTTCTTGAAAACTTTGGGGTGCCCCATAGCCAAGGGTTGATAGTAGATTAATGTTTTATAATATTTATGATGAAAATGCTTTAATAACAGCCCAGTTATGATTGTTCTCTATTTCTCTATTATTTTCTTCTATAATGATTACATTCATGAAATAAAGACCAGAATAAGGATAATAGATGGCATTTCTATACACAGTGTGTTACTGGCAGTTGAAAAGCAAGCATTTGACATGTTATATCAGAAAACACAGAATAATAACAATAGAAGGAGAAGTAATCTTGACAGCAATTTCCCTAGGTTTGATAATGATACCTGCAATTTGCTTACTATTAAATATAACAGGTTTTGAAAATGATAGTAACAAAAAAACCTACATGAGAGAAAAAATAAGTTATATCTCCATTTATTTTACAGAAAAATATTTTTCAAAAACTGGGTAGAAGATACAGAAAAAGACTGAAAACGTATTATGAAGGTGCATTAATCAGCTAATTGTTAAATATATTGTTTTGCGGAATATGTGATTATTTGATAAATTATATTCATGAGGGTGTTCTGTGATTCATGTTCTCACTAAAATAAATGATTGCACAATTTTGTAATATTTTTTACCTCTTTAGACAGGCTATCTATATGATATTAACTGAATTCCTCAAACTAAAATCCTCTTCTGTTTTTAGATTTTCTTAATTTAAGGCAAAGCAAAACAAAATAATCTTGCTTAAATAAGATACTCTTGTTTCTTGTAAAATAACATTTAAAAACAAATCTCTCAAGAATTTCTGCTTTTTAAATTTAGTCTTCATTTCAATAACCTTATTTCACTCCATTGTAAAGAGCTTTTAATTAATAATAACATTAATATTAATTATTATTATTTTCATACAATACATCCAAACCACAGTTTGGTAAAGAGTTTCTAACCCATCATGAATTTACATCTCTTGATAAATACTTAAATACAAGCACTCAGTCTGTGTGATTTTACTTGTATACATGTTTTCTTCACTGTGGGTCCATCTGAATCCATTTTTATTTTCAATCTGCGTCACCGTGCTTTATTCTTATCCTTATAAAGACCTTTTTTTGTACAACTGTGATTCCTTACAGAATATTTTCTTCCATTCTTTTCTTCAAATAATGACCTTCAGTCACTAAGAAAGGCAGGAATTCTCTGTGTCAATCAGCATGCTATCATCATCAATGCCATCAAGCAGTTCAGGGCATTGTGAGTGAGCAGAAGTAAACATGACAAAATGATTGCTTTGTTCTGAATGATGTGGAAAACAAACACAAAACAAACAAACAAACAAAGTAGTACTTGAGACTTCTTAGATTACACCTACCAGTGATAATCGTTATTTGTTTATGTACAACTTTGTTTTTGTGCACGACTTCACTACTGACACCCATTGTTCATGGCTCCTACTGTGCAAAAGTTCCTTTAGCCTCCTAATTTTATGGCATTTCACTATCCTACACTCCTATGACATCACAAAAAGATCCCAAAGTGAGGTCAGATGAGCTTCTTTGGTGTTTGCCGTACAGTATATGTTTTAAAGCAACACACCTGCATTTGTGTCTTCATTTCTTCTTTCCAGTAAATGTATTCACACGGCCAACTCATTAATTTTCAGGAATTCCCAGTAGTAATTGTTTAACAAGGGTTGCTTTCTCAACTTAGAGTCACAAATGCCTTTAGGTCTTTCCCAGTTTAATGTGTTTAAAAGTGTTGAGTTCAGGGGTGTTGGTGGCAGGGAGGGCTACTGGCTTTGCAAATTGTTATCCAAGAATAGACTGGAAAGAATGATTTATGAGGTGAAGAAGTTTCACTAAGAGCTTTCTTTAAAGCTACTTACTAGTTTATTTTCATATTATATATCAAAAGTAGATAAACGATGCAGTTATGGTACACACCTTTCATCTCAGCACGCAGGAAACAAAGGCCAGCCTGGTATACAAGCACTAGTTCTAGGAATGGCCACCAAACTACAGAGAAACTCTGTCTCAAAAAACCAAAAAAAAAAAAAAAAAAAAAGAAAGAAAAGAAAAGAAAGTAAATGAAAAGTACTAAGTGTACTATCTATTTATATTTTATGTTAAAAATAGGGTTTCATAATTATTTTAAAACATTCAAATCTCTCTTTTCAGTACTACTTATGAAAAATTTCAGACCTGCATAACTATTTCTACAGCTATATTCTTCACTTTGTTAAAGACGTCTGAGCCCAACTTCCTCTGGGTTTGGTGTAGTCCATAATCTGATGGAACACTGGTAGGCTTCATTTGTGTCCATTTTATTTATTGATTTTTTTTATAATGAGTTTCTTTTAAATATTCCTCTCAGAAGCTTGATGAAGGGAAAGTGGAAGTCATGGATTTGAATGACACAAGTATATGTACTCTTCCTATAAAATGACATTTGTTTTTATTGAAAAATTGGTGAATATGATGCTGATTGTTGTGTTGGTTGTTTATCTGCTAAGTGATCTCTGCCTAAGTCTTTTTGGAAGGAGGTGTTAATCCACAGCGGATTTCACTAGGGAGGTTCAATGTTCTGTTCACTTCCAGGATTGTATAAAGAGAAAGAGAAATCTACTTCCTACCTGGTTGCTGTGAGCAATAATTACTTATGTTGTTTAAGTACAGTTTTAAATGATAATATTTTACAAAATCATTTTATATCAATTATATGACTGTATTCATTATACAGGCTGTAATAAGATATTTATTTCATCTGAATTTTTTAAAAGAGTGATATAACTCATGAGTTTAAAAAAGGAAATAGAGTCTTTAATTTATCAATTAACAAATTGTGTATAATCATGAGTAGTCTGAAGAAAAAATTTTTAGGCTGAGAACAAATTGAAATTTAATATTTAGTCTTGATCTCTTTAATAATAATCATCTTATTATTTTGTACTCAGTTCTTCCAGTAACAGTATGTGGCATCTGTAATTATTGCTAAAGTTATGATTCAGTTCTATTTAAGTGAAGAAAGATGCACTAATCGAGCAGGCATGTAAAAGGACAGAACCCTTTCCGTTGGATCTGCCAATGTAACTTAAAAATAGTGATTAATGATAAGATTTCAGAAGTTTGAAACTGTAAAATATTGTTTTACAACAAGTTTCTGGACTTTTCTAAGTCTTGTGAAAGTAAGGACTTAAATTGCTTTTTCAAAATATAACTTTCAACAGACCATCACTATATATTTATTTTTAGTAATACTGATACTGTTATTCCAGTAAAATTCTATACCTGTAATGATCCCTATACTAGATTTTTGGAATATTGTTAATCATTGTAAATCCCTGAAATCTCTGTGTGCATAATTTTAAAGCTGGAGGAATCGAGACAAAATTTGTGGAATAATGAGGATATTTTCTCAAGGACAAATACTTGAATCTATAACAGATTGAGAACCATTTTTATTGACCGTGAATTACAGTTCCTTGGTCAGTAGACCATGATTTCTTTACATGACTTCTAGATATTGATGCATTTAATGAGATTCTGTTTGCTAGTGGGAACTTAATTTATTTCTCCTTAGACTACCAAACTAGACAATATTATCCTTCTTAGAAAGTGCAAGAAGTTTATTTGTTTGCTTAATTAAGAGAATTAAATTTTATGTTTGAAGCATAACATCGCATTTAGAGTGGATGCCTAACAATTCTCAATTGTTTATGCAACATTGAACAAGGTGACTAGACTTTCGCTTCTCAATACTTTGCTACTGAGATTCAACGGATTTTATTTCTTAAATCAAAACTCCTTATCAAAGTTCTTTTATAAGTTGGAAGACTAAAGTTGACTTCTAAAATCATAACAATAAACAATACATTAGTGAAAAGGATGCATGGTGAGGAAGATAGTCATTTAGAGCATACTTGGCTAGGATTCCATATCCTAAGTAAAATATGATAGAACTGGTTGTTTATAAAATAAAATTCTCCAAATTTGAATTTCTGGAACCCACATCTTATGTGAAGTTTCAATTTTCTTAAACCTGCTAATAAATTTTTTGTGTACACTCAACCATTATAATACTTGACAATTTTAGGCACTGATAAAAGCACCAATGTGAAGTTCCCTGCTTTCATTCAATTAAGTTTTGAGGGAATGGAGATACAAGTTAGAGGCTCCTTCTATCCTCACTGAGGTAGAGCAAAATGACGATTGCAAGAAATTCCCCAGTTTTACATAGGTAAGATGGGTCATGTAACAGGGCTCTTCATACAGTCAGGTTGACTCTAATCCCTAGAAGAGAGTAGTGAGAGAAAGCAAGGACTGTTTGTTTTTCCATTCCCTTGGTTTCTGATCATTTCATTCATCCTTTACCTAACTCATATTGATCCAGTACAAGCAAATCTTAAATAATGGATGCAAATCTTAAATAAAAAAAATGAAGATGAGGTAGATAATTAGTAAGACTACTAATTAGTAATATGTAGTAATACTGTTTATCTCAGGAAAAATTTAATCATGTAAATAAAACATAACTTATTAGAATTTTAAAACAGAAATGATAAATTATATTAGCAAAGTAATTCTATTCATTATTTTATGAGGATGGTGTTGAATACCCAGTACATGAAAATAAAGTGACGCATTTAAATTAAATAAATCATTAAGTAAAATAAATCATTTTGTAATAAATAGCATATGACATCTTGCTTGTACATGTCTGCTGATTTGAATGAATAAATATATTCTTAAATACATCTTGTATCAAGAGCAGATATCTAGTCTCTGGTAATGTGATAAAAATGGCCTTATTCATGTTTGCCCTGGGTTTCTTATTTTCACATCAGAAATAATTGGCAGTTTAAGACAAATGTGCCTTTTGTAGTATGATATTATGAAAAATATGGTTGCAGTCATTAGAATTAAAAAATTACTGAATTATTCACTTAGTCCAGAAGCAATGTAGACAGGAACCAGGCTGCTGTTATACATGTGTTCCACCTCCTGCTCGGGTATTTCAGTCTTCTGCTTAGTTAGTCTCCTGGCCAATGTAGTCAAATATACTTTCTTAATTATGCAATTAGTGAAGTGGATATTTTCATGAATGCACTGGGATATTAACCATTGAGAAGATTTCATTGATGTAAAGTGTTACTGTGAGATTTAATGGTTTCCACATCATTTAAAGGCACAAACAAATTTTATGTGTGCATGTGTCTAAAAGCAAAATGGGTTTTAGTCCTTAGCTTAAAACAATCTAAAATAAAATGAATTAACCTTACTATCCTGCCATGCCATATCTCAGTGCCTAATCATGTTATACTTTATCAGACAGCATCTCTGTAACTAATAACATATGACAAAATATTTACTATTTGCTCTGTTATTTAATGATGTGCATACCACTAGCTTGTAAAAGTTACAATTCCCGTGACATCAGACCTTTGTGGCATGTCACTTATCCTCTTTGAACCCGTAAACATTTGAGTGTGAAATAGTCTCCATAATTCAGAGACATCTCGTTGCTTTATAAAAGCTATCCCTCTGGCAGCAAACTACCTTCTCCCTATGCTGTGCTTTCAATCTACATAAACAAAATTACAAATACACAGGAAGTCCTGTTAGGAGGTCTTTAGAAACAACTCTGGCTTTCTGGATATTGCTGCCCTGGAGTGTTTTGTTTAAATGACTGTGGTCGCACAAGCAGAGCAGACTAAGCTGGCATGTGCAAGCAGATTTGAAAACTGTAGTATAGTCTAGTCTAGGCATGGCAAAGTGTTCAGCACCGACCAAAGAACCGTGATTTTAAACACTGTTATTTAAGTTTTTGTTTCTTTTGTGTTGTGCTTAGGGTGTCAGCACCAGCATGTATGTCTTCAGTTTGATTTATTTCCCATTTCTTTGTTGTTGATACTTAAGGTGTAGATTTGTATAAAACTGGGCTTTGCACTGCAAGCAATAATCTAGTAAATAAGCAGAAGGTCCTTTTACATTGTTGAATTATTAGGTATTTTATTTCTTGAGTTTCAGTTAAAGTTGGCAACACATATTACAGCTGCTTTCAAATTGTATATGTGTGTGTACTGCTTATATAATCTCTTTCTTTCTTTCTTTCCTTCTCTCTCTCTCTTTTTTTTTTTTTTTGGAGACAGGGTTTCACTGTAGTTTTAGAGCCTGTCCTGATAAAACTAGCTCCTGTAGACCAGGCTGGCCTCGAACTCACAGAGATCTGCCTGCCCTTGTCTACTGAGTGCTGGGATTAAAGGTGTGTGTCTTCACCGCCTGTATTGCTTTTATAATCTCTTAAAGAAATGTGCACATCCTAAATAAAATACTTCATAATTTCATTTAACTCCATTTTAAAACATAAAACAAAAATCTAATGCGAAATAATTAATTACCTTACTTTTGTGCAAATGCCAAGTAGTAGATAGTTGAGTTTTTGTTTTTTTCTTTTCCTTTTTTGTTTTGTGTTCGACTCTGAGTGCATCTTTAACAAATAGCATGGCAAAATCTAAGACTTTCATTGGAAATGCAAAAATAACAGGCCTCATATAGGAATCTGCATTAAGCATGATTCAATGGGACTTCCATGCATATGAAAATAAAAAAAACAACTGGGTTAATGGAGAACAAAATGAAATCATTTGCTTTGCTCTGCTAAAACAGTTGGAAGAACTAAGTAAGCTAAGAATGTGCTAGAATGTAGTCAAATGCCAAAGCAAAATTTCCTGAGATAGACTAAGAAATGTTCTTTCGGCTTCCTTTTAACCTGGCACCATCAAATTTTATCTCTTATCCAAAATTCACCTTCAGTTCCAACTTGAACATTTTAGTGGTTCACATATAATTCAAGAAATATAAATTTAAAAACAAAAATTTCAACTATAACTTAAGAAATTTCTATTGCAAGTTGCAAATATAAATTTTAAAAAACTAGTGGAAGATTGTATTAAGTTTTAATCTGTTAACAAATAAACACTCAAAGAGTGACAGATTATTTTGTGTTCCTTTGCCAACCCCTATCCATGCTTACTCACAATAAACAGAATAACTCTGTAGACATTTTGATTCTAAGAGGAGTGAGGTAATGAAGCATGTAATACAGAACTGAAAACTTTCCCCAGTGTAAACATGGGCTGTGGATGTCAACCTGTCACGAGTATTAAGAAAAATGCAAACACTGTTATGCAAATTATCTCACAGATGCTTCCTTGTATTATTGCATTTTTTTGATTACGTGTCTGCATGTCTCCTGGCTGTGGCTGAAACCCTAAGAAAACGTGGCACTTTTCAAGTTTACAGTTTCTGCACTACACTACACACAAACACACATACACACACCACACAAATATGTGTATATAATGGAAGAATGGTTCCCATCATTACTCCTGCACTAAAACTGTCTTTTGTTTCAAGATGCTCTATCTTGTCTCCAGTTCTCCAATATTTTTCTATGGTTTTGACTTAGGTCAAACCAGGCAACACTCTTGCAATCTATCATCATCTTCATATAGATACTACCCTTGAAATTCTCTATTTATTTCAAATTGTTGGGCAAAAGTTATTATTGTTTTGATAGCTATTTATTCAATGATATATTTATAATTTGATACCCCCGTAGTTTGAAATCTAACTGGTCTTAATAATTAAAAACTCAGAGTCTGATATTAGGGGGTGAAAGCTGAAAGATTAGAGAGGCAGAGCAGACAGGCATTAGTTTTTAGCTATGTTAAATCCTCAGACTGGATGGGGTATCCTGTCTCTACAGGTTCTAAAACTGAGCTCCTGTCTCCTCCTGCCTTGTGTCACTGTCTGCCCAGCTGTTTCCCTCTTTTCTCCATTTACCTAGTTCTGGGATTATAGGCATGGGATCCCAAGTGCTGGGATCAAAGGTGTGAGCTTTGTTTCTCTTATAGACTGATTCAATCTCGTGTAGCCCAGGGTGGCCTTGAACTCACAGAAATCTGTCTACCTCTGTCTCCTGAATGCTGGGTTTAAACACCTGTGTCACCACTGCCTGGTCCCTATGACTAAATAGTGTGGCTAGCTTTGTACTCTGATCTTCATTTGTTAAAACATACACATACACACACACACAAATCACCACATCCCCTTTTTGTCTAAAATAAAAAGTCTATAACTAATAGAAGAAAAACCTATATACAATAAGCACAATAACTAGATACAAAATATAAAGCAATAAATACATCAACAATGTTCACCCTATTTGCATTTGACAAATTCAGAGAAAATGCTTTATTATCTATCCTATCTTGGTGAGGACGATTATTGTGTAGGACTTTTAGTCTTCTTTCTTATTAGTGCTGGGAAATCAGATCCATGACCATGGATATGCTAGACAAATCCTCTACAATTGATTCTCATCATTTTATAAAGGGATATTTAAAATCTCATATGAACTATTGCCTTTCTGCTCTCCTACGTCTTCTTTGTCATTTGTCTCTTTCTATTCAACTTCTAAATGTTGCCGTGCTCCACGGGCTTCGTTTGGTGATAGGTTTCTCTTAATATTTAATTATATGCATCTTTATAATTACTAACTATAGATGTATGTGTACTACTAATGACTTCTAGATCATTTGCAACTTACACGTTGTATACATAGCAACTCTAAGGCAAACATTTCAGGCTGTTCACTCTCCTTTGTTTTAGCATCTAACCTCACCTCAACAGTTCCAACACCACTCCCAGTGTACGCCATTCTTTGTCATTGAACCATCCCAATTACCTCTTGCCTTCATCTGCTTGATTCTAGCCTTGCCACTCTTCTGTTCATTAGAATTATTAAAACAAAAGTATAAAAATGGGTCACACCATTCTGTTTCACAAACTTCTTTTTGATTCCTTTATTTCTTTGAGTAAAATTAATGACAAGGAGATAAGTACACAATTTTACCTGTCCTCCACTGAACTGTATTTTCTATCACTTCTGCATGTTTTGTTTTCTTTTAAACACTGGCTCTTTTTCTACCTAGAGAAAACGAGAATTCTCCTCTTCAGAAATCAGTGGTTGCTGTCATTTTGCTTCTGTAGTTTTGCCATTTTGTAGAATCTCTTCTCCTTGTTTTGTTTCTTTGTAGACTTTTTACAAAAGTCTTCCAAATACAGACTTAGTTTGACCCTAGAGTCAAAAATGCAACTTGTCATTATCCATGCTTCTTTTCTGTACTGTAGAGTGTCTTCATTCCTTAATACAATAAATAGACTTGAAGTTTATGGATTTCTTTTTTGCTATTTTTACAACTACCATGATATGAGGTATTTAATATTGGGGTTTGTGTTCTGCTTATCCATTTGTTTATTTTTACTCTTCTCCAAGTGACTAGAATACTACTGGTGCATATGTAAGACAACGAGTACTTATGAAATGAATAAATGGGTAATGAACAAATAAATGAATGCATACTACATGATTTTAGTGTCATAGACTAGTACGCCAGTTTCCAATAAAATCATGCAAAAACCATACATCAAATAAAAATCATTCTATAATTCTTTCTTTATAGAAAATGTACCTTACTAGAATAAAAAATAAAAATCATTTAATATTTGGTCATTTATGTTGTCAGTACAGTAACAAATTTTTGATTTAGAGAAGTTAGAAGATGTTTGTGCTCATTAACTCACATGTGAGCTGTGATTGCCATTCATAGAAAACGTTTGATAAACAAATCTCATAATTATGAGACATCTTCAAAACATTTCTGCATGTCAAAATATCTTAGTACATGAAAACCATATATATCTTTACTTGCCAGCATCTTTTATAAACAAGTTTACATTAATTGGTTTTGTGTTGAGGAACAGAAGTAAAGCACAAGGAACTAAGGCACCGCTTCCTTCTTTTCCTTTACACATTTCCGAATGATTAGACGTGATGTCTGTTTCAATATCATAAACTTAACATGTCTCAATGAAAAATACATGAAAGAGTATGTGTGTTTGACTAGAAGATAAAGAAAGATCAGTGAAACAATTTCTGTGGGTTTTTTTCAATTTAGAGAATTAGTAAATGCATAGATAATCTTCAATGTTACTTAAATAATATCAATTTATTGTATCATCTAGTATGCATCATGATGGCTTGTTTTAACTGTCAAGTTGACATAACGTAGAATCTCCTGAGAAGAGGGTCTTAATTGCAGATTGTCCAAGTCAGTTGTCCTATGGACATGCCTGTAGGCGACTGTTATCTTTTAGAAATAAAATATTTTTGAATCGTTTCAGCATTTTATAAAATATATTTTGATCATATTCACCCCCCTCCACAACTCCCCCAGCTCTTCACTGATCCCCCAATTTCTCATCTTTCCTACTATTTTTGATAAATATTCAGTTAAATTTGCTGCCCATATATTGGAGTAATGTCAGTCTACAAGAAGAAGCCACTCCTTAAGTAAAACTGTTTTGCCTTCCCCTGTAAGACCTTATCTGTCAGTAGTTCCTCAATTAGGAGTGAGGGCTCGTGAATTCTCCTCCTCTCCATGCTAGAATGGTGGCTGGTTTAAACCTTATATTCCTATGAGCCTAACTTGCCTCTCTGTTGTTTAGTGACTTTACAGCTGATAAAGAATGCTGATTAATCCCTCCCCCCCACACACACCTCAGGAAACTATATAATGATGAAATACAGCTAGCACGGAGAAAGATTTCTGTGCCTTACTGATGTGATATCTACTTGTCCTGGGGTGTCCTATGGTGTGTGGTTGTCCTCAGCATTAGGATCTTACCATCAAATTACTTTGAACAACCAAGAGCCATGGCAATAGCCTGTGTTGTGTGGGGACATCAGAAGTGCCTCTAACCAATGATGCATGCCAGATTTGCTGCAGAATTTTATATTTGGCTATCCATGACTTATGACTGGAGCATAATAACCTATGTAGGGTAACTTCACTTGAGTTCCTTCATATGAAAAAAGATACAAAACTTATGAAATTGGTTTTCAAATGGGTTCTTCAAGTATCCTTACATAGTTATACCTCTCATGGGATTGTCTTGCCTACATTAATTGAGATGAGAAGACTCACTGTGTGTGGTGTCAATTCTAGGTTTGGGATCTTGGACTGTGTAAGAATCGAGAAAGCAGACTGAACACTAATAAGCATACACACATCCATTCTCTCTCTGCTCTTGACTGTGGCTATCTCGTTCCTTTGAAATCCCTTCTAGCCTGTGTCCTGAATGCTGAGCTAAGCAAACCCTTTCTCCTCTAAGTTGCAATTTTGTCAGTGTATTTTCTCACAGCAATTGAAAAAGAAGCTGATATGTGTCTGATATTACGCCAAACTAATCACTGATATTACTAAGTCACTGTAGAATTCTTTTACTCAAAGGCTGTTTTTTAAATATCATGTTCATCTAGCACAGAATCCAAGCAACCAAAATTAACATCATAGAATCATTCAGAGAAATTTCAGACTCTTTACAAGGGTTCCTTGGGCGAAACTTATGCTTTATAAAAGCAATTATATGAGATGTCAAACTTAAAATGATCTCAGAAGTTTAAGTGAATAAATAGGATTTAAAAATATTTTCATATTCTTTTGTATGCATAATAGTGCTTACTTGTAGTTATTTATGTCCATCACTTGTATGCCTGTTATTCACAGAGGCAAAAAAAAAAAAAAGAAAAAGAAAAGAAATATGTTGTAATACTTGGGACTGTATTCTTTTGTGTGCTAACATGTGAGAACTAGGAACCCAACTTAAATCCTCTGCAAGAAGAGCAGATGCTCTTAAACACTAGTCCATCTCTCCTCTCCAGCCCACAGTAAATGATCTTTTATAGGTGGAAACATTGAACACCGAATTCAGTGGCACCTGGCAGCAACTGATAAAAAAGACAAAATCTTAATTATAATTGTAGAAAAAGAAAGAAAATCAAGACATGGCGAATTTCTCCTGATCATAGCATTCCTGTTATACTGTTTCGGTTTTGTGTGGTTTTGTCATTCATTTTTAAAATTATGGATTCATATTGTCTTTAAGCCAAAATTTTAGTTTAGGTCGTTGCCTTAAAAAATGAAAGGAAAGTAAAATGATAAATTGAATTTGCGTGTTCTCTCCTCTAGCTGTCTCAGTCATTGTCCTGAGTGTTATGCTATTTTACTTTGGATGGCTACTAATAATGTTTCCACAGTGCATAATCGATTTTCAGTCCCCATTATTATGTGAGCACATACACACATATGCATGCATTTATGTTTATTTTATGAATTATTCTTGGTAATAAATGTTAATTTTGGATTTTTTAGTATATTTTGTATAGGATAGGAAAGCATACAAGTATTCTTTGTATCCATAATATTTTAATTAGCCTAATTAATTAAGATTAATCACAAATAATAAAGTCAATGAATTGTGATAACTACATGAATTTAGATTCTATTTTAAGTTCTTGCATATTTACATTGCAAAAAATCAGATATTTGACTGAATGAAGGAAGGATTCATTCTCAAATTATGCACATGGCCTGTTTCACTTCACACTTAGAAGAATCAGGGGATTCCTGATGCAGAAGAATATTTAGTAGGTTGTTGAAAGTACATCATCCAGTGTGGTCAGGGAGAAGAGACACAACTCTCTCAGGACATTTAAAAAGTAGCTGCAACATAGAACTTTAAAAATGGGTAATTTCAGAAACTACATAGTGATAATCTACTGTTTAATGACTATGCTGAGTTTCTGGGGTTTTTGCTACATTTAAATTTGTCTCTTTAAGTGGCTAATAGAATAAAAGAAATGAAAGAATTGAATAGTAACCCCAACACTTCATCTTTTACCATGGGAAGGGGTGCTTTCTACTTTAGCATAGTATGCTTTAGCAGGAATTATATATGACATGGACATTATGAAAATGTGTCCATACTACATTATAGAATTGAAGAAGTAAAATTACATTTGTTATCAAATTCAATAGGCATTTTTCTGAGAACATAAAGTCATGTTTAGTAAAAACCAATTTGAGCACACAACTAAGGCTTAGTTACTTACAAAGCTATAATGAAAATGGGATCAAAACTTACCTACTTCAATTATTTGACATTGATGATAAACAATGCAACTTTTATTCAATTACTTTAAAAAATATTTAATTATGTATTTTACTGGATACTGTTTTGTTTAATTTATTTGGTTTTGGAAACAGAATCTCAGTGAATGTTAAAATACTAACTTTGACTGGAAAATTCAAGTAGTATAAGGCTAGAGGAATGGCAAGGCAGGAAGGAGGATTACAGATGCTTTGGCACAGCACAAGGAGGCCAAGTGCGATCCTAGGGGGTTGGTGAATATCAGAGGAGACCTGGAGCATATGTTCTGATGTGGTAGCTCTTCAGAATTGAAACATGTGACAAGGAAACAACAATTGTGTCTTTATTTGTTATGTTTGCAAAATCTGAAATATATAATTGTCAGGATATTTTTGACAGATATATTACATAATTATTTGCTTAGTAATTTGATGTGACTTTAAATGACTTACAAGCCAGTAGACATTTGTAAGTCTTCTGAGCCCATTATTTTCTTATGGAAGAAAAATAATTTAAATTCCTTCCTAAATTTTTTGTGTGTTTTGGGAACTGCCATTCTTTTTATGTCTACTTCCCTTTCTGAACACCGACAGGAATCTAATGAGATGGATAAAACATTCGCACTGTCTCATTTTCCCCCAAGGATTTCCTTTCATGACACTGTCCTTCTGTGATCTTTCCTTTCTCAATTTTCATCACTCATTCTTGCATTTCTAAGAAGAATCTTTCCTCTTTCTTCATAAATGTCCTTCTGATTGCAAAACTGTTAACCCTTACTCCCATTTTGTACATCAGAAAGTTTTAGGGATACCTGGTATGGCGTCTCTTTCTATCTTGCATTTTACTGATGTCCTTGCTTGCAAGCTTGTGAGCTTACTGAAGGAGGCTACTCTAATTTATCTATCTTCTAACATCCTGCAAATTTATCTACAGCTTCAACTTCTATGTGTTCAATACAGATGGGTTGCATTAAAATTCTGATAAATGTTGATTCTTATTACTAAAATTCTGATAACATTTTTAACTCATGCACATTTATTAGCTACACTCAGTCTGTTTAAAATCAAATATTAACCTAATTAATATGAGCTTTTAAACAAAACAATTTGTATTTTTTTCCATTGCTGAAATGAAATGATTATCATAAATTAGGCCTCCTACTGTTAAACTTCTTGGACCATGCATTTCAGAAACACGTGAGCAGCTATTTCTGAATTCATAGCTTGGTATCCAGGGAAGGGCCCACAGACATCAGTTAATATGCCTTTATGGAATTTTTAGAGACAGTGTATAGCTAAACCCACTCTGATGGAGACTTAGCTATCTGTTCTTAAAAGCTCTCCTGAGGTTTGCAAAAGAACTCTGGCAAATACAGAGATGGTTGACTTTGGAAGCTTAAAAATGTCACACCTACACATCAGTTAGACACTTAACTCAGTCATGGAAATAATTTAAAATGCCCAGTCTAACTATGATTAACACAATTTTGTTAATAGAGAGAAGGCAAGAGTATAGTCTCATAAAGAAGGAAGGCAGGATGCCAGAAAACACAAAAGCTGGTTTTCCTATGTTGCTTCATTCTCTTGAATTGCTATGCATGGGAGAACTGAGAGTTGCAGCTCCTAAGGTAGCCAGCATTATCCCTTGTCTCGACTGAAAGAGAGATCTTGTCCCTTTAAGCCTTGAGAACAGCAGTACAGGTCAGTGTTTCTCATATTTCTCAGAATCTTTTGGGGCTTCTATGATATAATTTCTTGTTTTATTCCTGAGAAATACTTTGGAAGACTTCAGTGGTTACATCAATAATGACAATAATTATATCTGATATGTCTTTTTATAAAAAATAGCTAACAGTTTACAGTTAGGCTACTTAGAATAATTTATTTACTCATCAACAACTATAGAAAAACAACTTTTAGTCCAGCCTTACAATTTTTTAAAAACTATTCAACAATAAAAGAAATACTCCTGATTCAGAAATAAGTATAAATTTAGAATGTTAACTTGTATATTCAACCTGATATGTATTCACACTTTTTTGAAGGTGTATATTAACATCAAATCCACCCCAAAGAGAATATACCACTATTATGTGGCTGGATGATCAATTATAATGACTTTTATTCTTTAAATTTTCTCAGACAGTTTCTTATATCTATGATGAACTTTTACTTTTCTATAATACAGAGAATGTTATGTTAAAATGGAGGTAATATGGATATGCTTACAGAACTCATTTTTATTTAAATAATTTGTAGACTTAAGATGCATATAGAGGTTCTGGAGTCAAGTGACCTGAATTCAAATCAATACTTCAGACAGACATAGGGGTGCATTCCTGTAATACCAGCACTACAGAATACTAACTGATTACTAAGCTACAAAGGCTGTTAGCGAGACACTGACACACACACATACACACACACACACACACACACACACATATATACTAATGCATACGCATACACACATATATATATATACTTATGCATATGCATACACTCACACACATATATATACTAATGCATATGCATACACACACATATAGTTTAACATTAGAAACATCCTTTAATATATGAGAATTGTAAATAATACCTGAATTTCAGGATACAATATAAGGATTAAATAAGGTAATACATACAAACACTTCATGTGAGTGCTTGATGTAATGTTCAGTCAAGGTTATCAAGGTCATATTGATTTTAATACAGGAAAGAAACAGCAAATTTCTCAGTAGATGAAACACTTATGAAATAACACAAGCTTACAAACGATTAACACTTTCTTGATAAAAGTAGGCAGTTAGGTGGCGAGAGGTCACTAGGAGTCGCAGGAAATAAATTAGCAGGATAAAGCTCCAACCAGATTGTAAAGGGTGATGTAATTTAGAGAAGTGCTTCCTTTGACTTTAACATGAGGTGAGGAAAATAATCTAGTTTGAGAAGTAGAAATTGCCAAGAATTAAATGAGACAGTGTATAAAATCCAGGGTTGTAGGAGAAAAATTTTAACTTTGTTGTGATTGTATTCCTCTTTCCAGAGCATGACAGTGGCAACAGGCTAGGACAGACACATTGCTATGATTTTCAACGCATTTACTCAGTCTTCGTCGATTTTATATATTTTTAGTAAATAATTATTTCAAATTTTGTCTTGTGGGATTTTGACAGTGAATAATATATTTGTTTTCTTGTTAGAATTCTGTAGAATGCACACCAGTGGGATTTTACTCACTATCAGACTGCAGTGAAAAGCCCCCAAGATTTTTTGAATGAGACCTGTAGGAACTCCCTTATCGCAAACTAGTTTTTGAGATGTGCACGAGCATAAAACACGCTGTGGATGCAGCTATGTCCTTTGCGCTCATTAACGATCACGAGTCACGAGGAGCTCTTCCTTTACCCCACCTCCATTTCTGTTATCACGTCCTTAAACCGCACTACTGCTGAACTACTAATAGCCTTCCTTGAGACTGTGTAAAATGTCGTTCGCAAACAGAAAATGTTGATTGCATAACAAAATTAATATGACTGCCACAATCCATTCTGCTCTTTTCAAAGATGCCTTTTCTTATACTTAAGAGGATTTTGTCGTAAAACTCTCAACAAAGAAAGTAATTGAATGAATTGGAGATTCTTAAAGTCATGCTTACAATGTGTTCCAAATACCAGCCTTGACCTACTTCCTACTTTTTCCCCTCTTTTTCTCTTCCTTCCCCCCACTCCTCTTTTCTTATCTTCATCTTCTTTCTGCTTTGTAAGATATGAATGTACTAGTTGAAAAGCTGTTTCATTCGATACTCAGTAGTATCATTTGATGTCTCACTGGACTTTGTCCTAATTTCAAACGCTAGAAGATAAGCAATTTGAGTATGACTCACAAAAATTAAGTTTTGTGCCTGCTACGGTTGTCTCAAATTGCCTAAAACTATGATATGCTATAATAGACGTATATTCATATTCACAACACACTCACCTTTATTAAGTTTGAAGAAATCTAAAGTTACTCTGCTTGATTTATGAATTGCTTCTCAGAGAAGTAATTTAATATTCTTTTAGTTTTTAACTTACAGTTTAATCATTATTTCCTTTTCTTTTTAAGTCACAAATTAAAACTTTTATAATGATTTATGGTTTTCATTGATATTATAAAAAGTGCTTATCATGTTACCTTAAATCTCCTATTCTATAATGTATTTATTTTTAAAAATAATTCATTCATCAGACATATCTTTGGTAGACCTCATATCTTCAATATGTGCTTTATTGGTGAATGGGGAGGCCATTAGGACTCAAAGAGATTTACTAGGGCACAATTGGGATATGGTTACCTTTCTCTCTACATTATGCTCTAAATAAGAACCTTATGACAGACAGGAGTTTGCTATGACAAAAGCCACATTAATTACTGTCTTATCTCACAGAAGAACCCTCAGCCTTCTTTTAGAAAACATAACCTCCAAATATGGTTTTTAATATCTTTTGGAGTAAACACTTCCCCATTAATATCATTTCAATGCTTCCTAAGTGGCCACAGGCTGCCAGATGCATGCCAGTCTGGTCGCTGCTCTTTAGTTTTCTTTTTTAAAATTAAAAAAAAAAGGAAATTATATTAGCCGCTGAGGAAGAACTCGTTCTGTGCCATTGACTAATTGGCATTGATAAAGCAAACACATTAGTATTACAAGAAAATGGCGTAACAGATTGATGTCGACCTGCGCTCTCTAGGAATAAAGCCGAAGAGAACTCAGCACACCATCTGGAAGAGACAATGAGAGGTGGCAAATTTCATGCAACAGGGAAAAGGGGAGGGCACGTTTCAGATGCCACATATCTGAACTGACACTTTGATGCGTTCAAGTGCCATCTCCCCTGTCAAAATATTGTTTCCTTTAGCCATACTTGATCTAATGCAATCAGACCACAGTGTGGCAGTCTGACATATCCTCTTAGGTGAGATTTGTCCTACAGTAAGTAACAAAGCCACACAGCTTCCAGATGGTGAAGCCAACAATTAATTGATGAGTTTTAAAAAAGAAGTAAAAAAAGAAGAAAAGCAATATTGGCCTGTGTAAAATTTTACAATCTACTATGTAATTTTTAAGAAGAACTTGAGAATCCTGTGTTCTAAATCATTTTTGCACTTTTATTAATCCCTGTAACACTTTGTAACTAAAACAAAATTTAAGTTGACAAAACTTATGGATACATTCCCATTTATGTTTTACTTGCTTATTTTTAACTAATGGTAATGTACTTCCCAACATCTTTCTAGAAATTCCCACCACTTAGAAAGTTTATGTGATAATAATGTTGAGGGAGTTAAATGCAGACAACACTTTTGAGATGGAATTTCATATTTATGGTTGCAATGAACATTACTAGCATTATTAATTATATTTTTATAAATTTATGTTGGGACACTAATTTAAACTTACTAAAAAAATTCTGATTCACAACTAGAACAAGTAAATACTTGTTCAAGTCTATATGGCTTACATTTTTACTTCATAATTCTTTCAAATCTTTACAAAAGGAATATTAATTGAGACAGGGACTCACTGTGTATGTGACCCTCCCTGGCATAGAAAACAGTTTGTAGAAATCTACCTGCATAACATAACAGGATATATTTGCCAATTTTTCCTTTACTTCCAATAAAAAGTATATAATTTTAATGATTTGGTCAGACATACTTAAGATGAGTTTAGAAACTGTTTCATTTGGAAACCGAAAAGTAACAAAGTGATTTATTATTTAATTCATACACAAATAACATTTGTTTTAAAATATTTAAAATTTGATAATAATATTCAAACAATTTATTGATTCTTTTATATGATTATGGTTTTATTTTTAATAGATTCATATATCAATAAATTATATTCTCTTATTAGTTATACCTTGTTTTTAATATGTTTAGTGTGTCCACATAAAAAACATGGAAATACACATATGCATTATATGGTAACTGATTAAATAAAATAAATTTCCTCTGCTCCTTATAAACTTAGTCTCTGTGGGGATTTAAATAAATGAATAGATATAATATTGGATTGAACTATATAAATCACTTATTTAATGATTTATACTAGACAACTGATAATATTACAAATAATATGGTAAAAGAGATTAAAAATATTATACTAACATAACTACCAAGAAAAAGAAATATAAAGCATCAGTGGTTAAAAGAACAATAGAATTAAGCTCAATAATTTCTTGATGCTTTCATGGCTAGAAACAAGGGTTGAACAAGTTAGTATGAAAATAATTGTTATTAATAATCATATAAGCTTATACTTTGTAAATATTACCTCTATTTAGTATATCTTAGTACCACATAAATAAGTTAGTAAAATCTTGGAGTGGTTTAAATGGGCATTCCATATATTTTACTATCACTTTGCTAATGTTAATTCACTTATAAATAATTAGATGACTAGATGCAAATATATTTTTTTTTTTTTGCTTTTTATGAAAGAGATGGATTCTATGTATTCCAAGCTGGCTTGGAGCTCATAGCCCACTTCTCCTTGCTCACACTGGCATACTTGACCCAATTACTTTTTAGAAGAATAAATACATTCTAAAATTTTATGGCTACATGACTTTCTTTCTGCCAAAATCTGTGAGCAGATGAGTTGCATGGTTTGTGGATTATATCTCAACAGAACTTTCATTTTTAAAATAAAAATAGTAAAAACCTCAAAAAGTCATTACATGCATGGAGAAAAGAAAAATTATTTGAAAATCTAAGAAGAACCAATAATAAAAATTTCATAGAAAATGGTAATAATATAATAATAGTGGTAAGACAAATATTAATTACAGGTTTCTCAAATAAAATGATCTCCCTTGGGAAATGTTGAATTCATTAAAGGTTACTTTATAAATGGAGACACCCTGTTGGGTAGTGCAACTGCCCTTGCAAAATATATAATTATTCCTAGATATCTTCAATATGCATAAAATTCTCAAATATTGAATAATCAAAAATATATTTTAAGATGTCAGAATTCATAAGTAAATAATATAAATGCCTATTTATATTTTTAAGCATACTACCCCTTATTTTGTATGGTTATTAAACCCCAATGAGGTTGTCTCCTATTTTATTTATATTTTAATTCTGTTAATTACTTGGCTCTAATTGTACTATCTAGTATTTTTCTGGAAGTAGGTCTCCACTTTTCTACATGACTCCTAGGAGGCATTCTATTTTCATTGCCAGGTTTCTTGATGGATTTTAATAATTTCAAAGTTTAGAAGAAGAAGCAGTTTTTTTTCCCACATGATCATTGTTATGCTTGTGGCTTAATATGCTATAGTGCAGGAGAAATTATCAGACAAATAGAAACTCAGTATATTTAATTAAATTTTAACCTAACAGAGAAGATAAGAGAAGTGAAGACTGAGGACACTGGTGACCTTTGTACATTTTATATTTGGGCAGCATGGTAAGAGGATGGTGCTGGAGAATCAAGATAAGACAAAAGAGTATAAAATAACCAACAGTAATTGGGGAAAATTTAATGTCTGTTCATTCAGATGTTCCCTGTCTCCACGAATACAGAAATGAAGATGTTCCTTTCCTCATCAGGTTGGGGGGACGGGGACAACATGCCTGTTTCAGGAGAGGGGGGGCAGAGTAAAGTTAGAGAGTACTTCCTGCTTCTGCTGTCAATCCTAATGTCAAGCCGCCATATTTGGGTGTGTACATCCTGAAGCCTATAAAAAGCAAATATTTATGCCGGTCTTCGTCTTACCTTATCGTTGTAAGTGATTTTATTTATTTAGATATCCAAGGTCATTTTAAAAGTTCCTAATAAGCACTTTTGTGCTATTCAGGTGTCTGACCCTTGCAGCACCAACAAGGAATACTATTTTACGTTTAATTTAGATGTCCTGGTCAAGAGATCTCAATATTTCTTTCTTTCATGTATTTGTGTATTACTTTCCCTCTTCATGTATAACAATATTTTCCATTTAACTAGATTTCTCTCTTCTGAAGAGCTTGCTGTTCAATCCCGTAGGATTAGACTCCTGACAGATAAAAACATTTTCTTCTTCCACTGGCTTTGTATTCATACATTATCATAATTTTCTATTTCTTACCTCTCCACGTCTGAAGGAATGTAGCATATTATCATTACAGAAACCTCCCGATAAAGCTCTATTATACTTTCAAGTGAACACAAACCTGAGATTACCAAGAAAGTCGGCCTCCCTACAAGGAAATGCTTTGAGTGCACAGAAATCCAACCTCGGTAGCATGAAAATTTCAAGAAGCAGATTTTCTATTACAGTAATAGGAAGTCTGAGGAGGAAGAGGAAGATGGTGATGACTACCGCACAAGCATCTCTAGGATTAGGCTTAATCTAAAATTACTACTGCGATAACGTGGAATATTCACAAACATTCTTTGACACGAAACCTCATACATTATAGTCAGAAATGCAGAGCATTTATTAATTATCTTATGTATGTATGAAGAAATCAAACACAGCAATGTTAAGAGATTTGTTGAAGACAGCAAATGTTTACCCTGCTCCAGGACTTGGTTCTCACAATGAATATTGAATTTATGTTTTGAAATTCTTTTAAGGAAGACTTTGGAGAATGCGTTTTTCCCTGTATAGAACACTGAGTTGTTGCATGTTGAGTTCTTCACATCATTAAATCTCATAAGAGACATGAAAAACAAGACAAAAACATTTTTAATATATAGCATGGTCACAGTTGTATGATTTACCATAACATTATCAAAATCATTGTAAAATTTTATGAAGTTTTTTATTTCCTATTTTTTATTCTTATGAGACTCATTGGATAAAATTGAAACTTCCTCATATTTCCACTGTAATACCCGAGTTATAGTTTAGTTTAGATTTTAGAACTCAGAATCTGGGTTGGGTAGTACCTGTCTCTTAGGAAACAGTTGGATAGTAGAGTCAGGCAGATCTCTGTGAATTTAAGGACAACTTGATCTGCATAGCAAGTTCCAGGCCAAATAGGGATATGCAATGAATCTCTGCTTAGATTTTTCTCAGTTGACTCTGATTATCTTCTATCCTTTTGTCTTATCATGTTTCTCCATTACCACTTTCTACATTTAATTCCACCTATGAAATACACAATTATCCCCAGTACATGCAGTCTTCATTTCTAATGAAACATTTCACTTTTAATAATGTTAAGCTTAAAATTTAGTTTTTTATTTTAAAAATCTTTTAAAAAATTAAAATATTCAAAAGAAAATATATTAAAATCAACTAGGGAAAACTACTAATTCAATAACTATCTAATAAAATGTAGAGAGATAAAAAACATAGAGTAATTCAAAACTATGCATGCCATTGTAAGTCATCCTAACCCTCGTTATTAACTCAGCAGGGCCTAGGCCAAAGTATTTACCTATCTTTTAATTTAGTCCCTAAATTTAGCTCACTAGAGCTAAAGTCATCCAGAGGAATGTACTAGCCAACATTGCATTGCAAACAAAATGCCATGTCTCAATCTCATACTAAGTAAAAATCACTTATAAAGAGCACACAGAATTAGTTCTGAAAGTGTGATATTTTGTGTATGTGTCATTAAGGACATGGAGACATGTAGATATGGTATGTATATTTGAGGTGCTCTTGATTTTTTCTTTTTTATTGAAAAAATTTCTGCCTCCTCCCCGCCTCCCATTTCCCTCGCCCTCCCCCTCTCCCCTCTCCTCTCCCCCTGCCCCCACTCCTTTCCTCCTCCCTCTCCAGTCCAAAGAGCAGTCAGGGTTCCCTGCCCTGTGGGAAGACCAAGATCCTCTCCCCTGCCATTCAGGTCTAGGAAGGTGAGCATCCAAACAGGCTAGGTTCCCACAAAGCCAGCTCATGCAGTAGGATCAAAACCCAGTGCCATGTCCTTGGCTTCTCATCAGTCCTCATTGTTCGCCATGTTCAGAGTCCGGTTTTATCCCATGCTTATTCAGTCCCAGTCCAGCTGGCCTTGGTGAGCTCCCAATAGATCAGCCCCACTGTCACAGTGGATAGGTGCACCCCTCGCGGTCCTGACTTCCTTGCTCATGTTCTCCCTCCTTTTGCTCATCATTTGGACCTTGGGAGCTCAGTCCGATGCTCCAATGTGGGTCTCTGTCTCTGTCTCCATCCATCGACCAGATGAAGGTTCTAGGGTGATATGCAAGATATTCATCAGTATGGCTATAGGACAGTGCCATTTTAGGTTCCTCTCCTCAGCTGCCCAAGGAACTAACTGGGGACATCTCCCTGGACACCCGCGAGCCCCTCTGGAGTCAAGTCTCTTGCCAACCCTAAGATGGTTCCCTTAACTAGGATATATACTTCCCTGCTCCCATATCCACCCTTCTTTTATCCCAATCATCCCATTCCCCAAAGCTCCCCCCATCCTCCCCTTCTCACTTTTCTCTCCCCATTTCCCCTTACCCCCATCCCCAAGTTCCCTAGACAAAAAGGCAACCTACTGACTGGGAGAAGATCTTCACCAACCCCACAGCAGACAAAGGTCTGATCTCCAGAATATATAAAGAACTCAAGAAACCAGACTTTAAAATGCTAATTAACTCAATTAAAAAATGGGGCACTGAACTGAACAGAGAATTCTCAACAGAAGAAGTTCAAATGGCCAAAAGACACTTAAGGTCATGCTCAACCCCCTTAGCAATCAGGGAAATGCAAATTAAAACAACTTTGAGATACCATTTTACAACTGTCAGAATGGCTAAAATCAAAAACACCAATGATAGCCTTTGCTGGAGAGGTTGTGGAGTAAGGGGTACCCTCATCCATTGCTGGTGGGAATGCAAACTTGTGCAACCACTTTGGAAAGCAGTGTGTCAGTTTCTTAGGAAATTTGGGATCAACCTACCCCAGGACCCAGCAATACCACTCTTGGGAATATACCCAAGAGATGCCCTATCATATTACAAAAGCATTTGTTCAACTATGTTCATAGCAGCATTATTTGTAATAGCCAGAACCTGGAAACAACCTAGATGCCCTTCGACGGAAGAATGGATGAAAAAAGTGAAACATATACATATTAGAGTATACTCAGTGGTAAAAACAAAAAACAATGACATCTTGAATTTTGCATACAAATGGACAGAAATAGAAAACACTATCCTGAGTGAGGTAACCCAGACCAAAAAAGATGAACATGGGATGTACTCACTCAGAATTGGTTTCTAACCATAAATAAAGGACATTGAGCCTATAATTTGTGTTCCTAGAGAAACTAAATAAGAAGGTGAACCTGAAGAAAAACATATAGTCATCCTCCTGGATATTGGAAGTAGACAAGATTGCTGGCAAAAGATTTTTTCTTTTTTAACTTTAGAACCCAGCTAAATATTTTAAGTTCTTTATATCAATAGAACTGTTTATTGTGCCTTTTTATAAATGTTTCATGTACCTAAGCTATGCAATAATTTCAGAATAAAAGCACAAAGAATGTGAAAAGTAATTTACTCAGAATATAGGAATAATACAAAAATTCTAATGTTTTAAATGAAAGTTTGCTACCATCTACTTCACTGAGTAAATATTAGTCACTTAAGTAATTTGGCACTGGAGTGAATTTCAAGGGTGATCAGTCGATCTGGAATGAACTCTTCATCTTCTGTTGATTCTATTTTCTATATGCTTTGTTTGAAATGATGATACAAACACGCATACACACATATATATGTATATGTAAATAAAAATAATCCTGACCACAGCTTCCTCTCCCTTCACTTTTCCTAGTTCCCTCCCCTGCCTCGCCTCAACCACAGATCTATTCCTCTTGTTTCCTTTTCATAAAAGATCAGGCCTCCAATAGAGAACAACCAAATTGGACAAAACAAAAGACAAGGCAGAGAGAAACTTACTAGGAGGATACAGTCCCATGTGTCCCACGAGCAGACAGAAGAGTCAGAGACAACCACTTCCCCTGCCAGGAGTTGCACAAAAACACCAATCTTACAAGCACAACATGTATGTAGAGTGGCGGGCACCTCTGCAGGACTCATGCTTGCTGCTTTCAGCCCGTGTGCCGGAATAAGCTTTGCTTAGTTGATTCGGCAGTCCAAGTCCTCCACCCCTTTGACTCCTATAATCTTAACTCCCTCTCTTCTGTGGGTTCCCTGAACACCGAGGAGAGTGGCCTGATGAAGACCGCCAATGGACCGTCTCTGTTAGCATACCGAATGGCTGTAGGTCTCTGCCTGTGTTCCCATCTACTCCCAGAGGATTCCTCTCAGTTCACAACTGGACAAGGCACTGATCTATGAGTATAGCAAAATATCATTAGGGATAATTTCATTGATTTTCTTGCCAGTTGTGTTTAGTTCCACCATAGGCCTCTGGGCTATCCAGCCTCTGGTTCTAGCCGTCTAAGCAGTGACTGGCCTGGAGTTCTTCTCATGACATGGACCTCATGTAAAACCAAACATTGGTTAGCTGCTCCCACAAGTTCTGTGCCACCATTGCCCCAACACATCTTGCACACAGAACAAGTTGTAGGTGCAGAGTTTAGTGTCTGGACTGATGTCCAGAGTTCTCTTTCCATAACCTGCAGAGTACATTTTTGGGCCAACAGACTAGAAAGCAGGGAAGATGTCTTCATGTTGGCAACAGCTTGACCTCTCTACATTCAGTGAGCTAGCTGTGTGGAAGTTGATCTTAGATTTTATCTTAATAATTGCCTGCAAAATTGTTTAAGTTTTTTTTTTTTATTTCAAAAGCTTGGACTCTCGGACTTTTATGATAACATTTTATTTATATAAGTAGAAAAAAGATGAGAGAGACTCTGTGTAGCTGTATTTAAAATCCTTTTATATGTTCTTTTGAAATGCTAGTGATTATTCACTGGTTTTAATAGAATACTTCTTTTGACAAAGGAGAGATAGAAACTGAGTTTCCTGATAGAATTAGAATAGGCCAAACACCCAGTACATTTGTGCCAACTAGTAGCATATAGTAATAATAATAATAATAATAATAATAGGAAATCCTTATATACTCTTTATAATATGCTATATTGCTTTCCAATTCAATAAACTCTAAAGAAAATATAGTATTACTATAAAACCCATTTCACAGTCTAGAAAGCTGGTGTAGACACCCAGGCAGAAAACAAGGTGTAATTAATCTTCTGGACATGATGCTGCCTTTAACTTGAGTCAACACACAGATGTCCAAAAGCATTTTGCATGACACAAACAAGGACCACAATCTTGGACTGAATGAAGGAGTTATTTGACTATGTGGTTTGTCTAATTTTCTAACAAAGGAACTTGAAAATTGAGGCTGCTTATTTCATGTGCAAAAAAAAGTAAAAGAGAAAAAACAGAATAAAGCATTTAAAAAATTTTCTTGTTGAATTTTTTTCTAAATAAAAGAATTACTTTAGGATTGCTTGTAGGGATAATGGCGAATAAACACTGCAGGTGGAAATCAGAAGTATGAACACTTCTGTGCGTTAGCCACTAAATTTCATCAGAATCTTTTCCTAAACCTAATACCTATGGGTTGTGAGTGTATATAAAGGAACAACCCATGGTATAGGACACTCCCCTTCTCCAGAATAAGTCTTGCAGGCCTTATTATGCATGTAATTGCCATTTCCTGATGAAAACAGCGGTTTCTTCGAAGGCATTTAACAAGAGCCAAATTTTTAATGCCTCTTTTGGCATTCATCTTCATAGTATCTAGGCACGCTGCCATTTCAGTCTGAAATAATGAAAGATGCAAGGGGAAGATCTTTGTAGATTTCCAGGTCTCTCTAGGTTAAAAGCCATCAGGAGTCCAGACAAATGAGTTAGAAGTGGCCAAAGATGACATTGTAAAGGTTTAGGACTTGTTTTCTCCTTTAGAACGTGCTAGGGTTATTGTTTTTGTTTTTTCTATCTATGATTATGATGTCTACTTTCCCACCTCAGGTCATAGTGTAAAATTATTGCTTCAAATCCGTCTATAATCCAACACTTAGCTAGATGAAAAGGAAACACCTGAAATAGTGTGGTAAGGTTACTTTTGGAAGTTTAAATCACTAAAACATGTAAACTTCCTCAGTTTGAGGGATATTCTTATCCCAAGCAGTTTTCTAAATATGTTGTAGATATACAAGTCATTTTCCTATATTTGGATATTTATAATGAGATTTAGTGAAGTTCTTAGGTATTGACAATTCGAAATAAGCGCATCCATTTACAAAGAGAACTTGAGGATGGGTTCTCTTTATGTTGCCATGTAGAAAAGGCTTGCATTAAACATGCAGTGACTTTTCTGCTTCAGCCTCCTGGAGCTGGAATCATTCTTTAGAATTTGAATTTAGAATTGTGTTTACTTGAAAACACAAACTCTTTGGAAACCATTTGAGAAAGATATAAATAATAATGTCATTTTTGATGAACATTTTGCAACATATTTACACTTAGTGTTCTATTTATTTTTGATGCATATTCTGGTATCTGTGTCCACTGCATTTGGCTTGGGATTTAGACAATGGTCGTAGTTTGTCTGAAATTTCCTCTTTCACACATACTTTTCTGCTCTAACAGAACCTAACTCATGGCTTGGGTCAGGACTATGGAAGGCATTATCAATCAATCCAATGCTGACTCTGTATGAAATCAAACCCAAAATCTCAAGAATGTCTTTTTGTTTTTCCATTGCAGACTCACCCACCATTTAAAGACCTTCATTATTTATCACTTTAAGGATCATTGTACAGTCAATAACATAATCTTGTTGCTTTCATTATTTTACCTTTCCAGTCATTGCTGTCAGAGAGAAACTCTAAAATGAACTAGCATTTACACTTGCTCTTTCATTAATATCCGGTCAGGGATTCCTTAAGTATCATTTCCTTTCTTCCACCTTCCTTCCTTCCTTCCTTCTCTCTTCCTTTCTCCCTTCCTTCCTTCCTTCCTTCCTTCCTTCCTTCCTTCCTTCCTTCCTTCCTTCCTTCCTTCTTCCACCCGCCCTCCCTCCCTTCTTTCCTTCTTCCCCTCTTTCTCTCTTCCTTCATTCCTTCTTTCCTGCTTCTTCCTTCCTTCTCTTCCTTCCTTCTTTCTTGCTCCCTCTCTTTATTCCTTCTTTCCTTCCCTCCATCCCTCCCTTCTCACTCCTTTCTTCATTTTTTCCCTTTTTGTTTTTGTTATACTCCAGGATGAAACTCCTAAACAATGAAAAATATATTCTATTCATTTTCTTCTGTTCAGCCTAAGAATTCTCAGCGCTACTATGACTGTAATAATCCCATCCCAATGTTCTTGTTGAGTGGGTGTGTGAATTAGAGTGTCCATTGAAGATCTTGAAGGCTCATTAGTCTACTAGAAATACGAGATTTTAATTATGAATTATTTCCTCTCTTGTTATACATTGTACTGTAACGTGCATCGTAACATAATGGGCTTATCTATGGTGAGCTAGTTCTCTGGCGTTCTTGCCATTTTCCAGTACTAAAATCAGTCTCAGAAGGGAATATCTCGAAAAACTCCACAGAAACGTGTGTTGCTTTATATTTTTTCTTGAAAGAAGACTTTTTCCAGTATCCTTGCACTTTAATTAAACAGGATATGCAACCAAAATAAATTATTTAAGCCTTTGAATGAGATTTCTACTTTGTGTTGGGAGAAAGTCACGCAACTCAGGAGTTGGAAGTGGGAGGGGTGTATGCAATGTTTGAGTGAATGTGGAAATGACTTAGGGATATCTGTTTCTCTTTTGGGTACTCTTTTCATTAATGTAACACGATCTGAACATTGTGACAGGCCCTTTAAGCTCAGCTTGACTGGCACAAAGCCACAAATTTGCTCTGTCTCTGACAGCAAGTTGCCAAAGCATCCTGTCTCATCACAGCAATCTCATTATTATTTATGCTATGTGAGTGCACATTGATTTTCATTCAGGGCTAGCTCCCACAAGACGTGTTCTCTTTTTTCCCCATTGGACAGTAATCCCATGGATTTTATTTAAACCCTTCACCTTGTCCACACTTTACTCTTGGAAGAATCTTGACTGATAACAATTTGTCTTTTTACAGCTACAAGTGAGGCCATAGTTATCAGCCCACATCACTGTTCAAAAGTTGATTGTTTAGCTTACAGGGGTTTTCTTTATTTCTGTTTGTATGCTGTTCTGTAGAATTGTGTTCAAGAAATAAGGCTCATTTATTCTTAGGGCAACTAGTTTAAAGGAATTGGATTTAACATAAGGTGACCATTCCAGTTCATGATTATCTATAAACTGAAAAAAATACTAAGGTGGACATGTACTTACAAAGCTATCTACAGAGCAGATTAATCCTTCATGAATATGGAAAGGATTATAACATAGCCCCTTCTGTGAATGAGGAGGAAGAAGCCCGTCTTTCTATGGGTTTGAACTAGCTCTGTCTGTGTGTAGACTATTCATCCTAGTCAGATTTCAGGTCACATTGCTCTTTACTGCTGCTTATAGCAAGCATTTAGCAGAATGGAAATATTCCTCAGAATTTATTAGCCTTGTTCATTGGGAATTAGAATACTTAATATTAATACTTAACAGAGTGATAATCAAGGCAGTATATAGCACTGAGTGCTAATAGAAATTTTAACCTCTCTGGTTTTACAGTCCTGAGTTTCCTGAATTAAAGACTTCTGGTGTGGCATTTATTTTTCTATCAGTGATAGTATTCTATAGATATAAATAAAACTTATGTTCCTCAGAGAATAAAGTAATGTGGAAAGTGTTAGCATAGACTGAAACAAGTAATAAACACTATCACTGTCATTCAACAAATAAGGTTATCAGTGATTATTTTTTTCTTAGATAGAAATAGATTAAGAATACCAGACTTTCCTGAAATTACACAATTGTCTTTACTAGAGCCCAAAATTTCAGGGCCTCTGATGAAGCCCAAGAATGTGTCTGGTTTTTGTTGTTGCATAATGAATCACAAAGCTTAATGATGCAAAACTACATTTATTATGTCACTTCCCATGGGTTGGAGCCACAGGAAGACCCTGGCTGGGTTTTCTCATCAGAGTCTCAAAAGGCTGAAACCATGATAGCAGCCAATGCTACATTCTCATTTGGTAGTCTACCTCTTCCAAGCTCATTAAGGCTGTTGGAAGAGTTCAGTTCCTTGTGGTTATAGAATGAAGGGTTCAGCTTCTTGCTGAGCCTAGAAAAACTCCCTCTCACATCCTAGCTTTGGCCCTTCTCTTGGCAGCTCATGTGTGTGTGTGTGTGTGTGTGTGTGTGTGTGTGTGTGTGTGTGTGTGCGTGTGCGCATGTGTGCCTATGAATGTGTGTGTTCCAAGAGAAGAGAGATTCTTTTCTGCATTGAATTGTTTTTACTTCAATTTTTTATTCAATTTATTTTTGTAGTGTGTGACAGGGCATATGCTTGCCTTGGCACTGGCAGAAGTCAGAAGAAAACTTGCGGGGTTGATCCTTCCCTTCTACTATGTGGGATTGAACTGTTTCTGCCTTGCTTGGCAGCAAGTGCCTTAACCTGCTGAGCTATCTCAGTGCTTCTGTTTCTGACTTCCAAAGAGCTCTCCAATTAGTCAGGTCTACCCTAGGCAAGTCTTCTCTTTACTGATCGAAGCCAACTGATTAGAAATATTAATTACCTGCGTGAAATCACTACATAAGCAACAAAAATAATATACTCACAGGACAAAAATACATTATACTTATCTAACATGTTAAGCCTGAATATTATTGAGAGGAGAGTTGGCAGATAGGTCCAGACTGCCTTGTAAAAGGACTATAAAACTTCAGAAGCTTAATACCAAACAGCAACAATGATGTTAGATTATGAACAGTGATAAGTAGCATATAGGAAAATAATTGATCATGGAATCCCCTGAATTGAGGTATGCATATAAATTAACAAAATTATTATGTTATATAATGTTAAATTCATGTTAGTATATTACAAGAATAGGATAAGAAACATATTCAGAATGTGTTATTAAATCCACTAAGTGAATCCAATTTACTTATAAATAAGAAATTCTAGTATATTGTAACAGGATACTACAGTCATTTTTTTTTTTTTGCTGTTCTTGTTTTGAGATTATTGGAAGCCTACTTGCTATTACTCCCTCCAAGTATCTTTCCTTCCTTCCTTCCTTCCTTCCTTCCTTCCTTCCTTCCTTCCTTCCTTCCTTCCTTCTTTCCTTCCTTCCTCCTTTTCCCCTCCCTCTTTCCTTCTCTCTTTCTTCCTCTTTGCTTTTCTCCTTTCTTCCTTTCCTCCCATCCTCCTTCCTTTCTTCTTTCATTCCTTCTTTCCTTCCCACCCCTTTCAGCCCTCCTTCAATTCGTGTACTTCCTTCTACTTCATACTTTTATTTATTGTTTTGAAGTAGGCTTTCAACAGGCGACTTAGGTTGGCCTTGAAATAATTTTCCAGGCAATCTAATCTCAAGTTTATAATCCTCCTTCCTTCTCCTTCCTGAAAGCTGGGATTGCAGGAATGAACTAGTAAAGATTTTTGGTATTTTGATTTAACTAACAATGCAGTACCCACACTTTGCCAGACCAACCAAAGTGATGGCAATATGAATTTTTTCATATGGTGTCTTAGAAATTTATCCCAACATCATGTAAATATTAACAATTAGTTAATTGTTAATTAATCAAACTGATAAAAATTCTGAATTTTGTCTAATTTTATTGTTTATTATTGTAGCACTTTCAGTTAACACATTCTAAAAATAATGATAGAAGTTATTCCATTTAGTTATGTTTGACATTTAGCATTAGTCATAGAACAATAGCAATTTCTATGAATATGGAAATTGCAAAAATTGAAGATAATTTTTATACTATACAATATATTAAAACCCAATAAGGGGAAAGAAACATAAAAGCTTTAACATGATTTCCAAAAGACACCTAATATGTAAATGGATTAGCACTTAATGAATTTAGAATTTAATCAAGGTGATTCAGGAAAAAAAGAGTTTTGATTGACGTTGATTAGTGTGGAACTTTGAATTCTCTGTTGAAAACAGCAAAGGAATGGTGACTAAAAACGCTAAAAATTTAAATGTGAATTAAAAACATTATTTCATAATTTTAAAAGTTCCTCTACACATACGGTTTTCACTGATTTTTGCATTTCTTTCATCTCTTACAAAGTCTCATGGAGAAATTATAGTATTAGTAAATTTAGTAATTCCCCCTGTCTACATCCTATTTTAAGGGTGGCTGCTTCTTTTCTAAGATGCGTGTGTCTGTCTCAGTAGTGTCTTTGTAGCTCACAGTTGTTGCTGAGGTGTCTCTATGACAGATATATCTAGGGTCTCCCCTTTTCTTTTTCTGGTGAGGGACAAATATGTAATACATTTGTTCCCCCCTTTCCTCCTTCTTATTCAGCTGCCAAGCCAAGTTCATTTGGTTTCATTTTTATTAACGTCAACAACCTTGGCTTCAATGTCTCTACCTTTCTCCACAAACAAATAGAACTCTTGTTCGTCTTACCCAAGTTATTTCTGCTTGTCAGGCTTATGCTACCAATGAAAATAACCTTGCTGGAGATCACAGATTACCAAAAAAAAAAATGAGTCATGGTTCACCGACTTCGTTCAGTGGTTTTTATTTAATTTCAGATTGACTGTTTGCATCTTGGAAGATGAGTTCATAAGGACTAATGTAAAAGAAATGGAAAGAGTATTGACCTGATTATTTTTTTTTAAAATCAGGTGTACCTTTATGATTAAATGACTTAACTGTACCATCAGCTCATTTAAATATATGAGAATAAACATTGACCCTACAACTAAAAGTTTTTAAAGAAGAAATATAAGTGTCAAATAATATTTAGGTTCATAGAAATGGTTTGTAACATTTTAGCTTTTGTGTGGTATAAAAGTGTATATTGACAGTGAATACTTGTGGGAGAGTTGAACATGAAGTTTTTGTGGTACCTTATAGATTTCTTATGTAGCTAGCATCCTTCTACTAGGTGATCCCCGGGAGGCTGAATGGCACTTGCTGCAAGTACTTTTGATTTATTTTTCTGGCTTTTGAGTGAAGCTATTCAAAACTTAATGTGTCGGTGATACAAAAAATAAAAAATTCTAGTTGTAGCCTAATAAAATGATAAGAGTTTATGCATCAAATAATGTGATAATTTAATGTAGTAGGAATTCACAAAATGTCCAAAGCAGAGTTAATAAATCATGTACTTCTTTTTTAAAAAAAAATTCATTGCTTTAATGTATGGATCTAGAAAAAAATGTTACAAATACAAATCTGGAGTAAGTATAATGTTTAGAAAATGAGAATCATAGTTACTTCCTAATTTAATGCTGAGGCATTTCTTTTGAATTTGGAGACTCAGAGCTCATATGTAATTTTTACCTGAGGTGTTGACAAAGATAAAGAAAAATCAGCAGATTATGGGGAGTGCAGCTCCAAGGGCTACATCTCCATCACAGATCCTGCATTTATGGCTAAGGGGACATTTCAGAAGAGGAGGAAGTGATTGTAATAGCTAGGATATCAGCAAGTCTGCTTTGAAAGGGTCTATCCTAGAAATGACTATATACTCAAGAGTGGAACAATAGCAACATCAATGGGTATATTAAAATGGAAGGGAGAAAAGTTTGTACGGTCTCACTCCTAGATAAAGATTTAGAGGCAACTAATGACTGTTGGGATAAGGAGAATTAGACTTTCCTAGGGATCAACTCCTTATTGGTTGTCCAATACAGAATGGTCAACACGAAAATATTATAGAAACAACAGAAAGAGATCTAAGAGATTGTATCTATATCGATTTGTGTGTATATATATACACATACATGCAAACACATATATATGTGTATGTGACAATAAAAATAAGAGAAAAATGGTTATCAGTTTGAGAGTGTATAGGGATATGAGAGGGAAGGGTTTGAGAGAAGGTGGTTGGGAGGGGCTAGAGGGAGAAAGAGAAAGTGAGAAAGTGATATAATTCTATTTCAATTACAACTTTTTTAAAACAGAAAAATATACAGTAAATATTAAACAGCCAGGTTGGTGATCCTCCATGCGTGCAACTTCTAATATTACAAGGTGACACAATCCATTGTTAAGTCCTCATCCTCTTGCTTTTTAAACTTTCTGTCCTGCCTTCATCAGTGTTTTCTGAGCCTTAGGGTGCAGAAGCTATATTATACATGCATCCACTGGAACTGGGCTTTACTATTGTGCATTTCGATTGGTTGTGGTTTTCTGTAAACATCTGCATTGTTGCAAAGAGAATTTTGTTGATGCTATATGAAGACTACACACAGGGGGCCTGCATCCTACACAAAGAACTGTATACAACTCTAGATGTTCAATTGTGGGGGAAATAATCATTCCCAGGAAAGGGAGCACCGATTGCTTATCCATTACCAAATTGTCAGCAGGTATTTCTTATGTATTTAGGGACACACACACACATACACACAAACACACACACATGTATATAACACCAATTAATCAAAAAAAGAGAACTTGAATTTGATAGAGAAAAAGGAAAGGCATATACAGGAGGGTCTGAAGGGCAGAAAAGAAGGGAGAGAATTGCTACATTCTGACCAGTGATGGTTTTCTGTGATCACTTCCATTTGATCTGAGAATTTGGAGATAAGAAACAAAATTAAAAGAGAACATGCATTTTTTATTTATGAGTCTGGTTGCTTATACTTTTGTAATGAATTCAAATAAAACATATTCTTTCAAAAAAAGAAAAAGATAAAGAAAGGTAAATTCTCGATGCAGGAAGACAAGGGGTAGCTTTGAGAACTGAACAACTATTTGGAAATGCAAATATATATATATATGTAAAACCAAGGCCACCATAATGAGGGCTTTGCTAAAATAAGGAGTCATGCAGTAACAAGTAAAGTTGACAAAATGCTTACTACAGCAGAATGAAATGAGCAACATGTATATTTTAAAAATTAAGACTGATTAGTCACAGTAAATGGCGAATTCTCACAATTTTAAGGAAACAATATACAGTTAATAAACAGAGTCAGCCTTACAGAGTTTACAACTTTAACAAATATAATTACAATATGCCATATGCGTTATGATCTTCTGATACATAATGGATGTGTATATGTGTGTCTTGCGCACTTCTGAAATAGATTGCTATGGTAGCCCATATGATTTTTACCCTATTTTAAAATTAGCAACCATGGATATGAATTAGCTGCAAACATTGCCTATGAGGTAGATTAGAAAAACTGAAAATTAAGCATTTTAGAAACACGAATGGAAGGATGTTCTCATCTTATTCTTCAGTCAAATATTCTTGACATTGAAGCCAGGCCCCTCACACAGCAAAGATGGCATATTTGTTCAATTTAAGATTATAATCCAGTAGGGTATGGTAAGAGACATTAGATACATAATGTTCTCTAGATAATATTAATAACAGGTTTGAATGTTTTAATAAAGAGGCATTCACTTTACACTAGGTAACTTAACATAGATTTAAAATTGACATTTAATCCAAACACTGAAAGAAGAAGAGTGGAAAAACCAGAACTGAAAAATACAAAAACAAAAACAATAGCAACAACAACAAAAAACAACAAACACATCTAGTTGGCATTGTAAAACCAGGAAACTACAGTGTATCTAGTTGACAGGAAACCATAGTGTAAGGTCAAAATCCTAAAGTATGCGTGGAGCTTCACAAGAAGGTGTCATTGATAACTACCATAAGAATAGGGCTGAAGTGAAGACTATGCTAAATTGGGTTATCTCCTTATTCTGTAATTATTAGTGAAAAATATTTATTATGTAAAATAAAGTTATATTTTAAACGTAAATGGCATCTTTTGGATGTAAAATATACAAAAGGTAAAAATTAGAATGGAGAAAACATTTCATTATTCATAATTCTTCTGCCCTATTCCTGGTTATGAATTTCTCTGGTAATAAAGAACTAATGTTAATAGCAACCAGTGTCTTAATTTAGATTTAAAATTTAGATATTGGAATCATGGTCACATTATAATCTCAAAAAATCATAATAAGCATTTAAGGGATTTATATTTTACATATGGGTTACAGGGAGAAAACATTTTATTGTCTGTTTATTTTAATCACTAATCACGTATTTATATAAGACTTCCTATGCTTCAAACACTAGACATAGATATTCTGGTTCTAAACATGAAAGCTCTATCATCCCACTTCAGTAATTTTCATGCCATCTGGTAGTCTTTAGAAATAGTAAGAGACATAACAAGCATGTGTGTAGAGGAATATAGTTTAGGTATAGGTGGAATATTGCAATATGGATGCTTGTGAGAGAATCACAGAGTATCAAAATATAAGCTTCCAATATATGGAAGACAAAGGTCAAGCAAACAAATTGTATTTAGGACAAATATTTTAAATGCATCTTCTTTATTTCAAAAGAATGTTTTTATTGTCTCTGTGTTTTGGACATCTATAGATGTTTTTCTTTTTCCATAGTAAGTAACAAATTACCTTCTAATGAGATGATACAGACTTTTTGTGATGTATATTTATCATAAAGTTGTTGAAGGAAAAAGTATATATGTATCTGAGGGTTGGAGCTATCTACCTCAGTACCAATTGTTACCTACCTAGTACCAGGCATATCTCATGAACATGCACATGCTCTAAATGCTGAGAAATCACTAGAGTCCCTTGATGAAAGCATCGTTGTCTAGATTCCAGAAACTGCATCCGTGGCTTAGCTGGATATCTACAAACCCTGACCCATTAACTCCAAGCTATTTACATTTTATACTGAGTCACTTACATTTAAAAATATGGCTCTGTTTTCAAAATGTTCCTTTTCCTCATATTTAGTTCAAAGTTGACATACATAATTTTAATTCCTTTTGTCACTGAGTAAAACTTGTATGGAGTCATAAAAACAACCTCTGGAAGGGTGTCTTGAAGAGTTCTCAAGGCTCATACAGGTGACATTTTCTAGACAGCGTTTCATTTGCTAGAAAGCAGAGATAAATATTGGCAAAAGTAAACAAAACCTCTATTCTTATAAAGTTGATATCACCTAGTTGGAGTGTGATACACACTGACTGCCCAGTCATAACAGTAAGATAAATATGCTACAAATGAAAGGAGTGTGAAGCTCAAGAATCAAATTTTATCCCAGAAGTAAGTTTCCCTCAGCAAGTGCTCTTGCACTGGAAGATGAAAGCAAAATCATTAATTTTCCAGGGAGAGAAGGTCGTTCAGCCGCAGACCATTTGGGAAGATTTGCTGTTGTGATTTTTTGATATTGTATTAAACAATATAAGAACAAAGGGCATGCTAGGGTATTAAAAAAATAGTTCTTCAGTTGTGTTATTCCAGGAGCAAGAGCTACAGTAGATTACCATGTATTTATTTTCCAAATGAAAAATACTTCAGATTTAATTTTTAAGCTGGGAAACGAAGCTGGTTTCCAAACTGGGAAACTGTAGTGCAGTGCAGTCATAATTGTGAATATAAAGCTATCAATTTTAGTATGATTTCACTTTATGATGTGTTTATGTGATCAAATTTAAAATAGATCTTCTGGTCTTCCTTGGCATCAAGAGATGTATAGCAGATACAGAATAGAGAAGGTAAACAGGACTCAGTGAAAACATGTGTACTAATTATATTGATTTGTTTATAAAGGAAGAAAATAGATTTATACTGCAATTCTGATTGCCTGAGGACTTTGCATTATGCTGAGTAAATTTTCTGTTTTGATAAGCAACTTTCTTGATCTTTGAATTGCTGCAATATGGTCTATTATCCAAAATTAAAATTATTTTTGTCATCTTTAAAGCATCATAGTAGCTGAAATAGTTTTCTACTTTTACTGTAAAATTTCTTTCATCACCAGCAATATGGATGAAAAAAATATCCTCTTTATTTGCAAGTTGATGAAAATGCATTTGCTCATCCTGAATTAAATACATAAAAATGAAAACAAATTTTTGAAGTTAGAAAGCTGCTATGTTATAATAAATGCCCATGTTTATGAACAAATTCAAAGGGTATGCAGGCTTATGTTTTACCCCTGTTCTTCATTTGGCCACGCAGGCAATTTACAGAGCACTTTACACAACTGTTTAGAAGGCAGGGGAAGGAAAGGTAGTTCATTTCAGAAATGGATTAATTTATTTTAAGTTATCACATTTGAGTGTTTTTAAAATGGGTTTGGAAAATAAAGATTACCTCTTTTAGAAAAAAAGCATTTAAAAATTAGTTGAAAATTTAAGTGGTAAACTTGACTGTTCTTGGGGATTTTGAAGTCTTGTTCTAAGCATAAAAGATGGTACAAATCTTTTTCATCTTCTGTGGCACGTATGCCTGGATTAAGAGGATAAACTCCACAGTGCCGACATATGCCAGCACGAACCACTGGCACACTCTGAAGCTGTGCACTCAACCTTGAGCAAACGTGAACCCTATAAACTATCTCATGCCAATGTGAAGTTTCTTATTTAACTAAAACCGAATGGCAGTACCTGGATTAATGATGAACATTGTTGAAGGCAATTAGCTGCCTGAGTAGCTCCAGGTTCACACGTTATTAATTCTAGATGTTCTTTCACCAACTCAAATCTCATGAGAACATGGCCTGGGTTTGCCCTCTATTTTCCTTTGGGCTTGCAATCTACGTGCCCTTTAAATGAATAAGCAAGCAAGCCACGGGAAAACCCAGAAGGATGAATTCTGAGCATGGGTCACATTTTAGTCTTTGTAGGATAGAGGTCAGGGATTGAGAAACAGCAATAGAAATCATTTTCTTTCTCATATATTATGGAATGATTGGATTGAATTGCTTATCAATCCACATTGAACTGAAATTCTTAACAACAGATACTTGGAAAAGTTCTTATAATTTTGTGGACTTTACAAAGCTCAAATTAATAATGCAAGAATTGCTAAAATAAATACACCTCCATTTCTCTATGGTAATTTTTGTCATATTCATTCCATGTGATGTAAAAGAAACAATTTGACAGTATATTCCATAATTGTAATCTTTCTTTCTTATGTCATTTACAAGGTTATAGTCATCTTTTTGATGGCCGAGACACATAATTGGCTCAAGTCTTTGTCTTAAGATATGAATGCAACAAACTCTCTATACCTTATTGAGTAGTGTAACATGAACCCAGCTGGCTTGTTTGTTTGTTGGGGTTTTTGTCCTGCCCAGTACTCCACAACTGTTTAGTCCCAAAGAAAATCAAAGATCTCTATAAGTTATAAAGCTGATTATCCCATTAGCTCTAGCCTCTCACTGGCTAACTCTCACATCTTGATTAACCCATTTTTCTGATCTATTGTTAGCAATGTGGCTCAGTACTTTTTTCAGTGGGGCAGCTCACATCCTGCTACTTCTGTGGTCTGGGCAGGAGTGGGAGGAATCAACTTCCCCCTTCCCAGAATTCTCCTGTTCTCATTACATCATTTCTACTTCCTGTCTGGTTTTCCCGCCTATATTTCCTGCCTGGCCATCAGCGTTTATTTAAAACATGATTGACAGAATACAGACAATTCTCCCACACCAGAGTAGATAATGGCTCTGTTAAATTAATTTGCATATACTTGATGCTTTGGATGATAGCATGATTGACACTCTGAGGAGTAGGATCATTTCCTTTTATGTCTTTGGGAATTCCTATTTAAATAAAACCTGTTTTTTTTTTTTCACTCATCATTGGCTACCTCTACAGACATGGTTTCTCACACTAAATTATTATATTATGTCTGCTTCAAATTGAATTGCCTTCTACAAAAGTCTAGAGAGTGGATGTCTATGAATTGAATAAATAAACATACTTAAGCTGATTATTAAGTTTTATGTAAATTTGAGACTTGCAAAGGTGCCAAAAGTTCTTGGTGGGTAGTGACAGAAAGAGGACTGAGAAAGGGGATTTAGTTCCAGCTCTACTGAACTTCAGAGATGACCTCTTTCTTTAAATTATTTAACTTATATGGTTCGTTAAAAGCTTCTGGAGAAGATAACAAGTGTCAATTGCCTCCATGCTAATGACCTGTTTCTATTTCTTGTTTATTGAGGGTTTCATCTGGGTGTGCAAAGTGCCAGTGCCTTTTGCATTGTTTCATCAGTGAAGAGCACTACAAGGGGGTACTTAAAAGTAAGCAGTGGATTTGTGAATTAGTTTCTTTTCAGACATAAATCACGTACAAAGTTATATTAATGTGTACTGTTCTATTTCCCATTCTTATAGATTTCCTGTGTACAAAAGGGAAAGTGTTAATAAGAGAGAGCTGGCAATTTTGTAAAAAACTGTGGATTGTTTCTGAATGAGCCCTTGAATTCCTATAGTATGTAGATTCCAATTCATCGCATTGCGGGGAAGGAAGTGATATCTTTTATACTGGACAATTCACATGAAGAACAGGAAAGAGATATTTATCATCGTCATACGAATTTTATGTCACCCATTCTTTCCTATTAATATACACTTAAGCCCAAATGCAGTTACTGATTAACCCACTATCTATCTCTGACTCGTTATCGCAGAGACAGCTGAGTGCTGAGTTTCTGAGTTAGTTGAATGAAATATAAAAAACTAAATCTACTATTTACACAAAACTGATAATCCTACATGAAGGAATAAAATCACAGCAAAGATTTTTTTAGGAAAATTAGTTACATAATATAATATGTATCAAATTAAACTTAATGTAGATATAATAGGTCCAATTGATAATGCTGAAATATTTTTATTTTCCACAAACACAAATAGGAAATGGAGTGAAATAAACATCTTTTTCAGGTGTCACTGGATCATGATAGGATGAGTTAAAGGATTCATATAAATTAAGAAGGATAATATATTATACATAAGAATTATCACAAAATAATATTCTTATGGCTGTGCCTATCCAAGATCCAAATAAAATACACTGTAACACTCTTCCACAAATGAAGTGGAAACAACATACAAGCATTCTGCCCATAACACCAGAGCAAATCTTTTTTTATTAACTGAGTTGAACTTTAAAATTATGTTATGACCAAAAATCAATAAAGAGAAACTGATTTAAGTTCATCCAAGTGTGAAGGGGTTTATTACCAGTGCTACATCACTCTAATGATGTTCTCTTAAAAATTTGTTTTTGTGATATATTGCATCTATTATTGCTAAAAGGATAAAACTGTAAAGCAACCTTGGACATTAATAAATCAATTTAAGAAAAGTAGGAATCTAGCAAAGAAAAGGCAAAAAATCCAGTCTAGTGATTTAAATATTTGGTCATTACAATATATTTAAAGTATACCTACACCTACATCAACTTACTGCCGGATTTACCAATTTTTTTTCAAGTGGCACAGTATTGTTCTTGCTAATGACTTCACAGAGTGATGGTGACAATTCTGAGGCTTCTTTTTCCTTTTAACCGTCAAGGCAGGAATCAACTATAAACAACAATAACTAATGCTTCATGAACTACATTTCAGAAATTGTTACTGTTCATGTTCTTATTTCTGTTACATACTGTGTAGTTTAAATATTAGGAAACAGGGACACATTTTATAAAATATGTTCTTTACAATATGCACCTCACCTGCCAAGATGAGTTAAATGATGAAAATGGCAATCTGAGCATTTAATGATGTCACAGTATTATTATTAGGTTCTGTTCCTATTATCAATTTTTGTATTATTTTCAGTGAATATATTTATTTACTGATTTATTTATACATGCTCTCATTGATATTTACTTCAAGTTCATAGAAGGTCACTCAAATTCTAAGTGTATTCCTCCTTAAATTTTCACAGGAGGGAAAAGTCACCTCTCAGATTATCTTGCAAGGATAAAAGAAAAATGAAAATGAAAACAAGCAAACACAAACCTGAATTGTCTCTCTCACTATTTCTGAGTTCCCCCAAAGTGACCATAATTTGACTTCTCATCTCTATAGCCTCACTTTATCCATTTTGAATGCTATTTGAATACATTCAGCTGAATATATGATATACTGATTAGGTATATACTACCTTGTTTTTCGTCTTTCTGTGCTCACCTGTATACTTGTGCAGATAAGTATTTAATATATTTTCTTCTTGTGTAAGTAAGATCATGGTTAAAAATATGCAAACTTTTTCATACCTATGTTTAGTGAAGATGATTTGGTCCCTGTTCAAAGGCTATTTCATATAGTATAAATGATTATAATAGGTGGAAGATTGATTTTTGAGCACATCTTTTGTACACATAATTAAAATGTCTGTTGACATTATATATTGAGTTACTTAACAAAGATGGTAAGCTGGTAAGCTTTGTGGGGTATCATCAGAATTTTCCAAATTGGTTGTCCACATTTATAATTCTCAAAGAAGGTTTTTTTTTTTTTTTTTTTTTTTTTTTTTTTTTTTTTTAGATTTTCGAGACAGGGTTTCTCCTTAGCTTTTTGGTTCCTGTCCTGGAACTAGCTCTTGTAGACCAGGCTGGTCTCGAACTCACAGAGATCCGCCTGCCTCTGCCTCCCGAGTGCTGGGATTAAAGGCTTGTGCCACCACCGCCCGGCCCATCAAAGAAGGGTTTGTACATTTCAATTTTTCTTATTTTAACATTTCTTGCAAACCTCTAGCACTGGAAAGATTATTGCAGTTTATCATATTAGAAAATTGCAAAGTGTACTTTCCTAATTATAGTGAAATTAACATTGGCATGTAAGCATATTACAAAGATGTCCATAAAGTGGGAACTATTCAAGATCATTTTATTTCATTAATCCAAGTTGTCCAAATTAGTAGCCACTTGCCATAGATCACTTAATTTTAATTTAGTTGTCAATATATAAAGACAGAAAATTTAGTGTCACAATTACACTGCACATACCTTTAGTGTTCAGTGACCACAGGCAATAATTGCCAAATCTTGGTAAATACAGAGCACACTTTTCAGGTACCAAACAAAAGCAGTTCAATAGTGGTAATACAAAGGTTTATGGTATGGGTCCCCAAAAGTTAAACATTCTGTTATATGGAGTATTTAATTAGATCACACTCTACTAGGTAAAAGAATTTAGAATTAGCATGTTCAAAGGTTAGTTTTAGTTTCAGAATACCCCAACTTGGTGATTTAAGAAAACCTTCAATGTCAAACAATTCTAGTATGATCTTTTTTTTTTTTTTTTTTTTTTTTTTTTTTTTAAGGAATTAACCTGCAGATGTCAAAGCAATCTAAATACTCTGGATTTGTATGACAAACTAGTATGGTCTTTTGGTGTGTAGACTTCATTTGAAATTCAAAGGGATAAAGATAAAATCAAACATATGAAGAATGAAATAGGAGTTTTAACCCAAATGATTTGAATATGCAATGTCTGAACTTCTCATGTCTACTACTCTGAAAATAGATGAGAAAAATGTGTTTACTGTGGAATTTAGGGACATATCCCAGAAATTAGGCTATTCTCTATGGCAGCAGAACAAAGGGGTACTAGGAAAACCTGAAAATATACTTATATTAGCCTTTTCAAAATGACCTTGTGACTCAATTTCTCTTCATATCAAAGAAATAGCATATATGCAGCAAGTTGAAAAAGTCTTATACATTTACATATGGATGTGGTTAATGCTGTACTATTCTGTATTAGTATTGAATAAAGGAAATGTCTCATATTCAGATAATTCAGTTACAGAGAGTTCATCCAAATGAGACATTTCAAATGTCTCTGATATCCATTTTATTTCTATATGGAGGATTATGAAACTTTACCTAAAGAAATTATAAAGCCAGATTCTACCAAATAGGAGCAATGCTACCAAAGTTGAGAGATGTGAAATGCATACAAGATTGCTCATATATTCTAAGATGTAAAAAGATTTAAATAAAGATATAAGGAAATAACAATAGACATAATTTGAAAGAGTAATTCTATTGAGGAAAATTTTGTAAAATCACTGCACAGTTTGTGTGTGTGCATCCACATATGTGGAAACTAAAATGAAGGTCAAGGTGAAGGGTCTTTCTCAATCATTTCTCCGTGTTTTACAGGGTCTCTTGTGAAACCCTGAGTTCATCTATTGTACCCAACTGGCTTTCCAGAAAGTTTGGTGCTCCTTTATTTTATGTTGTATATTAACATTCCTGACTACTATTCTGGTTTTTTTGACTTCTGTTCTGGAGGTCAAACTCAGGTCCCAGTGCTCGCTCTCCTCTCTCTCTCTCCCTCCTTCTCTCTTTCTTTCTCTGTGTGTGTATGTTTGAAATATGAATGCCTTTTGGCTATATATTTATTTGGGTAACTTAATTTTACGTTTTTTAATTTAAAAGAAAGGCTAGATACAACTTCACCTTAGATTAAATGGTATCTATTTAAGGCAGATGCATTACAGGATTGTTTAATATTCTGTGGTTGTTATTGGCATATTTTGACAGTTTATATTTGCAGATGTCTGTCTCTTTCGCTGATAAATGAGGAAACAGTGAAATTTTCTTCTGAGTGTTTTGAATTCCCACTGTCTCCATCCATTTAAACCCTAGCAATTCTTGTTAAATCCATCATTCCTATGCTGCATTGTGTAAGCAGTAAAGCTTTCCTCTTCTCATTGTGATTCTCCTCCTCTGGTTGTAGACTATTCCAATATAAATTCCTGTCTTAGCCATTTCTATTCATTTTAGAATTTCTCTTTCCTTATCAAGGACTCTTTTCTTGTCTGATATATTCCTTTATGATCAATGATAATGTATTGTAGAGTAGGAACTAAAGAGAAAAAAAAAATAAGAGGTAAGGGATGTGAGTTGAAATTTCAGATAAGGAAGAAGTAAAAGGCTCCCCATAGAAAATAACTTCTGAATACAACTCAAAAGTAGCAGAGAGTTGGGCTCAAGTGTTGGAGGAGCTTCGGCCCAGGCAAAATAAAGAGAAGTGAAAACTCCAAGGCAGAAATGTAGCTGCTATGCACAAATCACTGAAAATTAATCTGTCTTTCTCTGTTTACTGACTACTCCCTAAACAAAGGAGATATTCTTCCTAAACTAGAGTTCAAAGAAAACATTAAATTAATAAATTAAATAATTTACACAACAGCTGTTTTCTGTGTTTGTGTGCATTATATCTACAATATTACTTATAAAGATAGATAATAATCTTTAAAAGTTAATGCTAATGAAATATTTTCTTCAACATCACAATATTATCTTTTTATAAAGTTATTTAAATTTCACAGAAGTAAAGAAGTCAGAAATTTTTATACCTTTTTAGGAACAAATGAAAGGAAATTCACAATTATGTTGTAAAATGTTAGGTCTTAGTTGGCAAACTCTTCATCTACTTGATTGCTTTCAGTCTAAAATAAGTATAATGCTGTGCAAAAGAATTTCCATGGGAAAGATTCTATAAAGTATTTGAGTATCATTTGCAATCTAGGCAAAGTGTAAAACCTCAGGCATGAATGTTACATTGCAAAACTTTTACCGCTTCATAAGTTTATAATTTGTTTATAGTATTGTGCATCTGAAATTCTATATCAAATCCTCCAGTAGATTTTATTTCATACACTTTCTCTTGATAGATTGTATTTAATGTAGCATTGAATACCATTAAAAATTGATTCACCATAGTTAGAATGAAGGGTCCCTTTTCTTTGAATTTCATAGCACATGGCCAAAGATGAATTAATTATACTTTCTTATATGTAAGAGGAGATATCACTACTTCAAAATAAATGAGGTTATTCAGTGGAAAATCAAATAGATAATTCTACTTGAAGAAAAACATTTTAACATTTAACATTAAATTTTATCTATTCCTTACTTTGACATCACTTTTTAAAATTGCTTTGATGTGACTCAGTTAAATGCATTTTTCTCATTTTGCTGTTATCTTATTTTAATGAGTTATCTGATAGAAAGTATTTTACCATCTGTGATTGTTTATTATTACTTTTAAATAAAAAAATTAAAGGATGAAAAGATGGCTTTTCTAGAATGTTCATGGCAATTTAAGTTTAGAAACTTGTCATGATTTGTGAGCAGGACTCTGCTTACTTTTACTTATGAAATGATTGAAGAGACATTTCAGAAGTTTTATGAAAGAATATGTATACTATGACCATAAAGAGGATGAGTGTGTTCACTCATCAGTGTCTGACATGACAGAAAAAGATGTTTTACAAATAAGACAAGATCAGGACTGCTACACTGTGCAAGTAAACACATGTGTCAATACATTTCAAAACTATTCCTATATCCCGATTTCTTTAAAAAATAGAGCATGATAATGATAATAATGATGACTTTGAAAATGAAGTGATCATGGCTAAATGCATGCACTACTCACTTAATTCAATACAATTATTAAAAGTATTAAAATAACTTATAGACATACCCAAGTAATGTCCTATAGGTAAAACATCAGGACAAATTATTTTGGGTAAACTTGACTCTGACTGTATCATTGTTAAAGGCATTGTTTAGTTAACTTTCTCCATTTGACAATAACCCCAATTTTTGTCCAGATTTGTTTCTGCTACTGAGGTTGGTGTAGGACTCAGGATAGCTATGACATAACTGGCGATGGCTATGCTGACAGTTTTTCTCATGACGCAGATCAGGAAGTTCGTACCCATGTTAAAGTGGGCAAAGATGAAATCTTTGGTAAATAATTTCTATAACCAGCAGAGTGTAAGAGATCAAAAATATAGCATATGAAGCTTATAAATAAAACAAAATTTTATAAATTAAATTATTATATGAGTAGCAATGACTAGAAGAAAATCTCTCATATGGTAAAATCTTTTAGAAAGCAATAATGTAACTTCTTTATGAGTTTTCGGTGACAGACTCACAAGACATTAGAGCTGACATCTGATTAGAATGCAACATAATTAAACAAGTCTCAAAATAGTTTAAGCAAGACACTTTTAGTTTTTTGATATTTTGAGACATGGTTTCTCTATGTAACAGCTCTAACTGTCCTGGAACTAGCTCTGGCATTGAACTCAGGGAGATCCACATGCCTCTGTCTCCCAAGTGGTGGAATTACCGCCCAGCCAGAAATACACTTTTATTTTATTGTTTATGACCTGTTTTACTCTCCCATCCCCCCCGAGAATGTTGTCATACATAGAGAGAGAAGAGAGTGTGTATTTATGATTGACATGTATGTGGCAATATCATTGTGGAATGAATATATGGTTTGGAAAACAGAGTCAATTTCTAGATATCAATTTTAACGTCAATGTTTGTTGATTTTTTTGTTTTGGAATTGAGAATTTGCATAGGTTAGTTTTCACTGAGAGTTTTATGTTGCCTTTCTGAAAATATAACTTGATTTAATCCATATTCACAATTTTGCATTTTTCTTGTATTATCTTATGTGTATGAGAACTTTCCCATCAAGTGTGTATATACATTATTTGTTTCCCTAACGCTGGCAAGGTCAGAAAAAGGATCTGATTCCGTGAAACCAAAGTTACAGTTGGTTGTGAGCTGCAATGTGGGTGCTGAGATTGAGACTTGTGTCCCCTCCTAAAGCCACTGGTGCTCTTAACTATGGGATAATTCCCTCAGCACTACTTTTGCATTTTTAGAGGAAAAAAAGGTTTTGACATTTTGCCAAAAAAATATCAAGAGAAAAATAGAAAGATTTAGATATTTGATTCCGTTAATATTAATGTCAGCTTTAAGGATAAATGGAAAGATTTTTAATAAATGAGGAAACCCAAAATGTTAATGCTACCTATTAAATAGTTCACAAATTGATACATAAGCAAGTCAAAACCTACAATTATTTTATATAAAAAGACAAATAATGGAAAATTCATATTTCATTCAAAACTCAAACTATTGTTTTGTAAAATATTTAAAATGAAAACCATTTCTCTGTACGAAGAACACAATTTTAAATTTGAAAATAAATTACATATCCGGCACAGGTGTGTATTCTGTAGTGCAGACGTAGAGGCCAGAGCAGGTTGCCTTTTACTTCTGCCAGATGCATTTGGCTCTTAGACTCAAGCCGGTAGATTTTACAGCAGTGACTCAGCCTACGGAGCAATGCTGCCAGCCCAAGAGAGCAGTATCAGAACTGGAATACATATCAAGATGGGTTGGGAACATGAGGGATCAACAGTGAATTAGGGAGAAAAGTACTGGGAGAAACGATTGGTATTGAGGGACGATTCAGAGACTAGGTGGAAACCTAGAGCAATGGGAACTCCATGGAATCATTGAAAGTAACAATAGCAAAGACTCCTATTAGAAGGGGTTGCACAGCCTGAACTGCTCATCTTCTGTAACCATGCAAAGCCTCAAAGTGGAAGGGTTGGGACACCACGCCAGCCATATAACCTTCAACGTACAGCTTATCCTGTCTGCAGAGTGTTCTGGAACGGGAATCTAGCTGAGTTCTTATCAAAGAGACTAGAGAAACGTCCTCCAGCTACTGATAGGAGCAGATGCAAAGTCCCACAGTCGAACACTGGGCAGTCCTGCGGAGGAGGCCTAGGAAGGATTGGAGGAACCAGAGGAGTCGGAACACGGCCAACGGAATCAATTGACCAGGACTGATGGGACTCACAGAGATCAGCAAGTCTGTAGGGGTCTGACGTAGGTCCTTTGCATATATGTTATGGTCAAAAAGTTTGGTATTCTTGTGGGATTCCTTAAAATATATTTTAACCTGAATGTGCCTTTTATCAATCCGAGGTATAATACTGAGTAGCTTGGGCTCTACTTAGCAGGTTCTATTAGAAGCTGTTCTTAAAATGTGGTCTAATATAAACAGCCCCAGTTTCTGTTAGGACATTATAATAAACGTAGAGCAATTTTCATGTAGTGAAAGAATGCCCTAGCAACTTTTAGAATGTTTTTTAAAAATAATTTAACATAGTTATTTCATGCTATTATTTATACATTCATAAGATAGTTGAAATAAATATATGTTAAACAAAAAGTTATAGATTTAAGAAAACTTTTACCTTGAGTTATAAGTAAAGTCTCTTAATTGACTGATTTTGAGAATAGAGAAATGTAAAATGAATGTTTTCTGAAGATTTATTTGTTGTGGTTTTGGCTCCTTTCAATTCATACCCAAAGGCATTCACATTCTTGACAGTCTTTTTCAGAAAGATATTTTAGAAATGCTGTGTTTAAACTCAAACACAAGTGCTACCAAACTGACTAATTGATTCCTCAGGCCAGGTTTATAAAATCACTCTGGTATAGACTCTAGTTAATATTTTTAATTATAGGTATGCTACATGCTAATTAATTAGTTGCTTGATGCTAATTAGGTAGGATTCCCCCACCCAGTTATCTACAGAAAAATATTTCTTATTTTTACTAAAGAATAAAAGCTTTGAATTCACAATTATGAAGCAAAAATGAAATAAATCCTAGTCATTTCTGAATTATAGCTCCTCTCCCTCCTGCTCCCTCCTTCTCCCCCTCTCTCCCTGTCTCTTTCTGTCTCTATTGCTTGTCTTCCTTTGTCTTCTTCTCTCACTGTGTGTAAATGCTTGTGTGTACTTATGTGTGCACGTGTGTGTGCTGTATCCATAAGTGTGCAGATGTGCGGGTCTATGTATACACTAGGGACATAGAGGGAACTTGGATTTTGCTGTCTCATTTTCTGTCATATATCCATGAGACAGGGTCTCCCATTGAACCTGGAATGAGGTTGGAAGCAAGCACACCTCAGTGATGTGCTTGTCCCTAGTTCTTACTGAGATGAGGTTTGCACATGTGTATGTATACACACAGTAAGCTTTATATGTGGTTAGTAGGTTTTTGAACTCTAGTCTTCAAGCTTACATCGCACGAGTCTTACACATAATTTGTTACTCCCTCCCCATGATTTTTTATTTGCTTCTAAAACCTGACATTTTCTTACTTTCAATGAGTTGGAACCACAGTCTTCACTGACAATGTTTTCAAAAGAGTAATGAACTAGTGAAAAATTTTCTAGGTCAGTTAAGCAGTTTTGTAGGTGGTTAATATATATAGATATATATAGATATAGATATATCATGTTGTCATATCAGTGAGAGTGTCACTGTGGTTCCAACTTCAATCATTTACAAACACTTAAGTTAATAACCATGATAGAAAAATCATGTGGAATATATATTTTACTAAGAACTTTCTATAAAGAGGTCCACAATCTCATCCACAATAATCAAGCCATGCACGTTTAGGAATTCACAAGCCTGGATCTTTACACCACCTGGTCTTGGTAGAATAACACGTTTACTCTCTTTAGGGATTATAGGGAAATAAACTACGAATATCCATAACGAATCTGAATAAAAATCTATGTCCTCAGAGTAAAGCCAGGTCAGGAATTTTGAAGCATGTGTGTGTGTGTGTGTGTGTGTGTGTGTGTGTGTGTGTGTGTGTGTGTACTATGGGATGTAGAGTAATAGCCAAAAAATTGCAGACCTGGTTTCTCATTTAGTCTTAACCACATACCAATGGAAAGACTAATGTTACTGAACTGCTGAAAGTATACACACACTCTCTCGGTAGTTTTCTTAATTTGCAATTTAAAGAATGTAACTTTCTGAAAAACCTTTATCAGTTCAGTGCAACTTACATGTGAAAAATCTTGTTGTCCTGTTGCTTTTCAAATATATCATGTTGATCTTTTTTAGAGAGAGACATTTTGTTATCAAATTCCTAATTTATCTGATAAATGAAGATTGTACTGATTCCTCTAAAAGAAATTCATCATTAATACAATAATGTTAGATTTATCCACACATTTCTATTATCATATATCATTTTAAATTTTATATAGATTTCATAGTTAATTGTATTGAAAGTTATCTTCTCAAATCGTGCATTGTGTTATCTCTGAACTTTCAATATATACGTATTTAAAACATTTTTATTTTTGTATAAGTCAATTATAGATAACATCTGTGCAAAGTTTAAGTTTTTATATCTTAAGAACTTAGAAACTTCATAGACACAGTAAACCTGCGTATAGTCCAAGAATAGGAAAATAAGACAGGAAGATTGTGGTTGCAAAACCAATTTGGCTACAGAGGATGTGGCCATGTGCTCCAGTAGATAGAACCACACCCATGCACTCATGGGCCGTGTTAATTGGACTTACTGCGCTGCCAAAAATAGAAGATGTAAAATTCAGAAGATGTTGTATTAGGGTGTATATTGAAATAGCTGGAAACTGAGAAACTGATTAGGAATATTAATACTTTTCTATATAGGTATAAGATCCTCAAGAATAAAATGTATCAAAATTTTTTCTTAAATTAATATGAAGTATGTCAGAAAGAAAACAAAAAAGGGATGAAAATAATTTACTCCATATAAACTTAAACCCTAAAAGTTTCCTAATCTTTAGTTTCATAGATATAATTATATCATTTTATGTTATTTTTGAAGTCGATGACTTTTCTTTAGTGACATTATTAATCTATTGTTAAAACTCTTTAGTAAGAAAGATCATAATTAATTTTTCTTTGTTAATTATTATGCTAATTTTCAAGCAGTGCTGTCTCCAAGGATCTCTATCTTGATTTCACCTCTACATGTAACAGACCTGTGCTATGTGTTTGGCACATGAACATCTCAGTAGGGTAAACTCAGTTATTATTTGGCGACTCTTCACAGGTTTATGGTCTCAGTGAACAGGTTCTTGTGTGTTGTCAGCACAAATCTGCCACCAACTGTACACTGTTAGGCTAGCCAAATAGCACCATGTGATATACATCACTGGAGGAATCGTATAACTTAGTGATCTAGGTCTCTCTGAATAGATTTTTTTGTTTTCTTATGTTCATAAAGCCAGCAGTCGGCCACATTAGACCTCAGATATGGTTATTAACTTAGAAAACTATATATATATTTCTTTAGATCGCTATCTATATACTCCTCTTCTACCATCTTTGTTTCCCTGGCTTTGTCTTCCACTGTTCAACTTATAATATGTGCTTATGAGTAAATATTTCTAGCTTTTTAATGTTTGATATGGCTATAAAGTATTAGCAACAGATTTATATTTTTGTTGGCATTTATGCATCAAATGTAAAAGACATCTAAAATCCTAATTTAATACACCTTAAAGTTACTTTTATTAGGCTGTTAATTCCCAGCTGTGCTGGTTTACTAGGTTATGAACTACATCTGTGCCATCGTCAAAACAATGATGTTGATATAGAATCGGAAAGAGAAACTATCTCTAGTACCTGGATAAAGTAGATATTCAACAGTCTTGAAAATCCACTATAAACATTATTGCCTTATTGAAACCATAATGGTAAACGCATATTTTCTAATAATAAAAATGATAAAATACTAATACACTTGAATTCCTTGATGGGTGATTTCATTGATAGGTAAAAGAAAAAGAAAGGTATCTGTTATTGTCACTATTGAGTTGTTTGTTAAATATAGTTGTGCTATATAGTTTTGTGTCATTTATATATAGACATCTTATTTCACATATGAATAACTATTATTTCTTAAAGAACTATGATTTTATTACTATAAGATCATCATAATTTTCATATAAAGAAACTTGGTTTTGGTGTATTAGATTATTCATAGAAAATGTGTTTTTGTTAAATTTTCCCCACCCCTGTGCATTTGTTGAATTTTATTGTTATTATCAGTTGAGTATTTCTCCCATCAGAACTTTATTTATTTGTTGACTTCTTATTTGTATTCTTGTGTGATCAAATAGGGATTAAACTAGAGAAACCAGGGAAAACAGATAGTTTCACTTTATAAAATAACTACAATCACCTGCAGTTTTATGTGCATTTTCTCAAAAGGAAAAGCAGATGGCATCACTTGAGCCTACAGAGTGGCAGCCTTCCTTTGAAATTCTGCTGCAGTGGGAAAGTTGAGGAAAACGACTTCATCCCTTACAGCTCACTCACCTAATGGAGAGGAAAGCAAATGTGTGGGGAAAGAGTTAAAACACCCTAAAGGATTAAGTAAAAGGCATCTTCATTACTGCCACACCAGTCCAGTTTTATACAAACCCAGGAGGAAAAAAATATGTAGGTTTTGCTTATTTTGTACATAGCAGGAGCTGGCAAAGAAGCTACGCAGTGAAATAGATTTCCCACACTTTGCCTGCCGTTAATGGTAATTTTTCAAGATTTCCTCTGTGACAGAGTTTACAGAAGGGAGCTTTAGCAAAAACTATCATTAGCTTCATGGATCAATATGGTTTAGGGAATACAAAACAACTTGAGTTACTTCAAAATAAGAAGTATCAGAGGGTATCTCCTTCTTCCCTATGGAGAGCAAATTATGCTATTGATTGGTGCACAGTATAACTGTGTAAATGTACAGACATCTGGGGAAGTAGTAGAGAATCTCATAAAGCCATTCTCCTTGTGGGTATAGTGTGTAGTTGCTGAGAGTCCTCCTAGGCATCTCACTGAGAATCCTTCACAAATATGGCCTCAGTCCATGATAAGACTATGGAAGATGAAAAGACTTATGATCAAAGACATCATTACTCTATAATTCTATTTGTCCTCCTTTTCCATGTTTCTCACAACTTGTCCAATGTTTTTAAGTCCAGCAATTCAAAAATCCTAAGAGAATATAATTACAAAGTGAATATATAGAGAGAATATATATTCAAATACCACAAAAATATAGTCTGTGCTGAATTACAACCTCAGTGTTCATGGATGAGAATATAATTACTACAATTTAAGGGAAAATAGGAAATATGTATATAGATAAATGGGCTGCTACCTCAATGCTTGAGTAAATGTAAACTATTAGCAAAGGGTGGTTTTATTCTTATTGGAAGAATCAAGTCTATCCTCACTGCAAAGGCTGAATACAAAGAGGAAATGAAAGGAAAAATATCCCTCCCAAAATATTGTACAATTTTCTGTTTCTGATCATATTTTTTTTAAAAAAATCTTTTTCTTAATAGTTTTTCAAAAGTTGCATGGGTTGGATGCTCCTTGCACCAGTTACTTCAAGGTGCTGACCCAGGCAACTTCAGCATCCTAACAATTTGAATTGCATGATTTTGGATAGTGTAAAGAACCAGGAAATAAGGGTAAGGCACAGACTTCTATGGTATAAAAGTCATGGAAATGAACATAGTATTGTCTAATGTAGAAGATTCAGCAGCTTAGACTATTATTAAGTAGAGTCATGTGTACTAGCGAAGTAATAGACTTAGCAAAACCCTTAGTAGGTAGTTATATGGGAACCTATTTAGAATTTTGAAAAAAAAAATCTCTTCCTTTAAACAGTAAACTGATTGGTTCAAAAATTCTGACTAGGATGCATTAGGATATCATGTTATTGAATTTCTTCCCATTTTAACAACACAATTCTGAAAGTATTTTCAGAATTAATAAAACCAAATTTGATTTCTGAATTTCTGAAATGACAACTTGCTCTAGATTTAAGCATATCTTTTTGTGTGAAAACATGCCACACTTAATTGTGAATTGTGTCATAATTTATTATAAAAGTTTTTCATTATTAACATGTGATACTGGTTTGTTTTTTCCTCAAATCAAGGTACCTGAATTTTAACTGGCTGACATTGACTTGCAGAGCAGCGACATACACTGTAGTGTCCTGATGACTATGCATATAATCTTTAGTCAGGTTTGAGTTGGAAATGTTTGCGTGTCATTGTTCTCAGATTCTGAAAACGAAGAAGCTGTCCAGGTAGATCACAGCATTTGCAGTTGTCTTCATTCATAAAGAAGATTCGGCACAAAACAAACTAGAGAAGAAATCATAAATGGCTCTCTAGTATATAATAACTACAAGTAGCTAAAAACATACACAAAAAAGCTCTCAGTAACTTTGTGCTTAACCTTATTAGAAAATAGTCTAATGTGATGATGAACGTTGTATCTAAAATGGTTTAACTAACAGAAAATATGAAGGATATCATTATTTGAATCTTCTGATCCTTATTATGAAAAAATAATGTTTGATGTTTAGCAGTATGGCGGTGAGAGACTGCAAATGGCACACTCATTTAGGGGTATTTAGAAATACAGGTAAAGGTGCTGACATTGCAGGTTTGTACTGCTAATGCCCTCTGTAGATGTGAACCTTAAGAGTTACTATATGATTATTTAGTATGCAAGCCTTACAGTTAGGCTGCAAAACTTGTACTTCAATTTTAAGCATACTGGCTCAAATTAACGTTTTTATAATACTTGCTATGTCACTGCTATATATTTAGTTCACTAAATTGGGCATATAGTGGACTATAAGGATGTTTACTATTTGGGAAAAGGAGGAGTCTTACTTGAGACTTTTATTTGCCCTTCTCAAAGAAGTAGTTTGTAAGTATTTCAACAATGGAATGGATTGAAACGAATAAGGAAGGCAATTTAAAGATATAATGTTTTGATCATATCATAATTTAATTTGTATAATTAAAAATATTAATGGAATCTTGAAAGAAAATGACACTAGAGATCACTAGTGGTGGGTAGAATAACCAGTGTATTTGATAGCAATAAAAACATATCTGTCTTTACTGTGGAAGAGAAAGAATCCATCATGTATTCGTGTGGTCTAACGTTGCCAATAACTGTGAGTAAGAAAGATGGTAACCACCATTGAACAATAATCTGGGTTGTGTAGATCTTTTTAGGTCTCAGTGTTCCAACTGTATTTACTAAAAATGCATATGCCAGGTCTACCAGGAAGCATTGAGTCTCCGTAGCTCATATTCTGACAGGAAAGAGAGAGAAAACACAGATTGGAAGTAGAATGAATGAAGTAGAAACTGCATCAGGTAACTGTCACCTGATAGGAGGAGTAGTGAAGGTCATTGTGTAAACTACTTCTACTTAAGCTCAAATAGAAAGGAGTATAGAAGTGAGAAGATGAGAATGCTTGTTTTGGTTAGAAGGACCACTTAGATTAAATAACAGTTTATATCTACCAAAGTGAAAGAACGTTGAAACAATAGCAGACTATAGACAGGGGCACAGTTGTGCATAAAGTCCAGTTCACTAAAGAAATGGAAAGCCCTTGGATTATTTAGTTTAGAGAGTGCCATCTTTAGCTTTTCTTTTGAAGTATCTTTACTGAATTGGTGAGAACAAGGTGGGAGGAGGAGACAATAAGGCACAAGGTGATAGACAGCATTCATTTTGACTCTTGAAGTAAGGGATATGGTAGCCTGCACAAGGGAGAACAGACAATTAGAGTAGAGTTTAGAGGGGTACTAGATAGAGGGAATGAGAAGGACCATGTAAGGAGAGCAAGGAAAAAGTATCCTCCTCAATTTCTTTCTTAAAAGACTTAAAGTTCTTGTCAAATAGATCCTTCACTTCCTTGGTTAGAGTTACCCCAAGATATTTTATGCTATTTGTGGCTATCATGAAAGGTGATGCTTCTCTGATTTCCCTCTCTGCTTCCTTCGCCTTTGTGTATAGGAGGGCAACTGATTTTGTATCCTGCCACGCTACTAAAGGTGTTTATCAGCTGTAGGAGTTCTTTGGTGGAGTTTTTGGGGTCACTTATATACACTATCATATCATCTGCATATAATGAAAGTTTAACTTCTTCCTTTCCAATTCAAATCACTTTGATCCCCTTATGTTGTCTTATTGCTATTGCTAGAACTTCAAGCACTATGCTGAAGAGGTATGGAGAGAGTGGACAACCTTGTCGTGTTCCTGATTTTAGTGGGATGGCTTTGAGTTTCTCTCCATTTAATTTGATGTTAGCTGTTGGCTTGCTGTAAATAGCTTTTATTATATTTAAGTATGACCCTTGTATCCCTAATCTCTTCAAGACCTTTATCATAAAGGGATGTTGAATTTTGTCAAATGCTTTTTCAGCATCTAATGAAATGATCATATGGTTTTTTCTTTTAGTTTAGTTTATTTATATGATGGATTACATTGATAGATTTTCGTATGTTGAACCAGCCCTGCATCCCTGGGATGAAGCCTACTTGATCATAATGGATAATTTTTCTAATGTGTTCTTGGATTCGGTTTGCCAGTATTTTGTTGAGGATTTTCACATCGATGTTCGTCAGTGAGATTGGCCTGTAATTCTCTTTCTTGGTTGAGTCTTTAGGAAGCTGAATCAGGCAAGAGGGGGATTAACTGGGTGTTCAGTATTCTGGATTGGACAAGGATATCTATATCAAATGTGACTTAGCTTAGTTGAGTAACTAGTGTTATTACAACTCTTTTCACCAAGATAGGGAATTCTAGGCATGTGCAGAAAGATGTTGAATTGAGGTTGAATATTGTCTTGGTGGTGTCTATGAGACACTGCAAAGATATATCTCCAAAGATTATAATAAGATTGAAATTCCATGTCTTATTTCTCAAGGTTGTTAACTGTCAATGCACTAAAATTAGACTTTAATGAGTGGGAACATATTGCTGCATATCAGAACATTAGGCGCCTTCAGTCACATTATTTATATTTCATAATGTCACTTCTAATATTTCACCTTGAAGATCACTCAGTGCCTCTGAGAATAATTTGGATCTGCTTGCTTTGTTACATGCTCTACTTTTGAACACTGTCCACCACCAGTGATGAAAACTTTACAAATTCATCTCAAGCTAAAGACAATTAAATGTCTTTCCCTCTGCTTTCATATAACATCAATTTAAAAATAACATAGCAACTTATTGAGTATTTTAGAATGTTGTTGCTTTTCATTTTTACAGACTTAAGGCATGTTCTGACTTTCAAATTTATCTTGATATTTTGAACATTAGCTACTACCAGTGATTCTATATTTTGGAATTTAAATTGAAAATTAATACTCCAAAGCAATAGTAGTATCATTCTTTATTCTCTAACTAGAGGGACACATTTTCACATGCCTTCAACTGTGTTAATAATAAAATATTTCATGATAGATTTCATAATAAAATTTTTGTGAGAGTGATTATTTAAAAATATTACAGCAAATCTTACTTTAGAGATCAATATAGGTTTTTTATCTTATAATGATCCCTGTTTTATTTTTTTTTACCATCAATTTACTTTGCCTAGAGAATACAAATATGTTAGACTCTCTCTTTCTCTAGGATGGGTTATTGACTAAAATTTCAGTAAGATCAGGTAAGGAACTATATAGTCAGATTAAGGAAGAGTCTAATAATATTCTATTCAGTCATTAATTGTGATTACCAGCAAAGTAAATATAAAATGAAGCTAGCTGAAATGAAGGCATTCCATTTGAATGATTTCAATATGAAATGTCTTGCTGACAGAGCTTGTCATTCTTGACCAACCCATCAACTGGGGCAGTTAACCAGTTTGTAGGAGAGTACTTTATTAGCTAAAACATCAGGAACTTGAATTGCTTGGCAAAGCGCACAGAAATAGTTAGACATACGCTTTAGATGAAGTCTTTGAAGGCTGTTGGAGGCAGGAATGGACTAACTGACCTCTGGAGGCTCATTTCAGCCTAATGTTTCTCATTTTGTTTAATTAAAACTTTTAAGTTTATATAAAAGATACAAACCTACCTTGGGTTTTGTTGGGTGACAGACAATTAAAACTAACCTGTTTCTTGTAATCAAACATTTGAATTCAGCACTAAAATAGACCTTTTGATCAACCACAAATTGCTTCAGCTTTACTGTTTAAACTTTCATTCTAAAGCTTTGTAGAAAGTGTGATGTATTTCTTTGCACTTTTAGAACAATGAAACAAATTTATAATTATTTAAGGATGTATTTATATGCATGAAAAGCAATAGATATTTTTTAAAATATATTCATATTTTGTATATTAAATGTTCATCGTCTCTCAGTCTCTAATGACTGATCTTTACTTAGTAAAATATTTGATTGCTTTTTGTTTACTTTATATAGCCAAATACTTCCAAACTTTATCATCACCATTTTTTCTAGGCCCCATGATACCCAGTATTCCCAGGTTAGTTTCATTCTCCCCGTGACTATTCTGTGCCCTGTTTGAAGTTTTCTCGTTAAACAGTCAACCCTGTTGTTCATGATCATTGAGTTCCTTTAAGCTGATCATTGTTCTATGGTGATCTGTGACCCTGTAATAAGTTAGAATAATTTTAAAAGTGTCTTTAAAAGTGTATTTATATTTTTATTTAAAAATTATATATCCAGGAAAATAACAACTTCAATTAAATCATGGTTTCAAAGTGATTTTAAATGACTGTGATGTGGCAGTGACTGTATGTATGTTTTTGTATGTGTAAAGTGAGTGTGTCTATGTTTGTGTGCACATGCACCTATATATCTGTATGTTTTCTCAACACAGACAACACCATAGGTAAGGTGTAGCATGTGCGTCCTTGTCATTCTTTTTTTTTTTTTATTGAGACAAGTAGAAAAAAAAACAAGTTTCTACCTCCTCCCAGCCTCCCATTTCCCTACACCTCCTCCCACCCTTCTCCCCCTCCTCCCACCCTTCTCCCCCTCCTCCCACCCTTCTCCCCCTCCCCCCACTCCTTCCCCCCTCCCTCTCTAGTCTAAAGAGCAGTCAGGGTTTTCTGCCCTGTGGTAAGTCCTAGGTCCTCCCCACTCCATCCATATCTAGGAAGGTGAACATCCAAACTGGCTAGGCTCCCACAAAGCCAGCACATTACGTAGGATCAAAACCCTGTGCCATTGTCCTTTGCGTCTCATCAGCCCTCATTGTTCGCCATGTTCAGAGAATCCAGTTTTATCCCATGGTTTTTCAGTCACAGTCCAGCTGGCCTTGGTGAGCTCCCAATAGATCAGCTCCACTGTCTCAGTGGGTGGGTGCACCCCTCGTTGTCCCGACTTCTTTGCTCATGTTCTCCCTCCTTCTGCTCCTCATTGGGACCTTGGGAGCTCAGTCCAGTGCTCCAGTGTGGGTCTCTGTCTCTATCTCCATCCATCACCCGATGAAGGTGATGATATGCAAGATATTCGTCAGTATTGCTCTAGGATAAGGTCTTTTCAGGTTCCCTATCCTCAGCTGCCCAAGGAACTAACTGGGGACCTCGGCTTGGGCACCTGGGAGCCCCTCTAGGGTCAGGTCTCTTGCCAACCCTAAAGTGGCTCCCTTAACTAAGAATTGTGCTTCCCTGCTCCCCTATCCAACCTTCCTTTATCCCGATCCTCCTGTTTCCCCAAGTCCCCCCTCCTTCCCTTCTAACTTTTCTCTCCCCATCTCCCCTTACCCCCATCCCACCCCCTGAACTGAACAGAGAATTCTCAACAGAAGAAGTTCAAATGGCCAAAAGACACTTAAGGTCGTGCTCAACTTCCTTAGCAATCAGGGAAATGCAAATCAAAACAACTTTGAGATATCATCTTACACCTGTCAGAATGGCTAAAGTCAAAAACACCAAGGATAGTTTTTGCTGGAGAGATTGTGGAGGAAGGGGTACCCTCATCCATTGCTAGTGGGAATGCAATCTTGTGCAACCACTGTGGAAGTCAGTGTTTAGGTTTCTCAGGTAATTCGGGATCAACCTACCCCTGGACCCAGCAATACCACTCTTGGGAATATACCCAAGAGATGCCCTATCATATGACAAAAGCATTTGTTCAACTATGTTCATAGCAGTATTATTTGTAATAGCCAGAACCTGGAAACAACCTAGATGCCCTTCAATGGAAGAATGGATGAAGACAGTATGGAATATATACACATTAGAGTACTACGCTGCGGTAAAAAACAATGACTTCTCAAATTTTGCATGCAAATGGATGGAAATAGAAAACACTATCCTGATTGACGTATCCCAGACCCGTCCTTGTCATTCTTGTTATTTTGTCTGATTTCTGAAACTAGTTGACAAGATGTATGGGGGCTAACTTCTTGATGAAATTAACATGACCTCTATTTATTAAAGCTAAATAAATACATTTTTGGGTCTCATGCTGAAGTATGATGGAATTAGTTTGAAAGCATTTGTGAAATTTGTGGATGCTGGATATCAAAGGTTTTTCTAATGTGCAATAGTATGTTTTACTAGTAATCTATCCAAATGTCTCTTGTAGTGAAAGGGTGTTCATTGTAGCAAGAGTGTTCATAGTTCACTGCATGCTTGGCAAAACTGGAAAATGCTTTCTTCTACCCTTCCAGAAAGGTGTCATTGTGCATTTCTTAGATATTCTGAAATAAGCTAGGCAAATATTCTTGATTGAAGATACCAAGGAAGTAGATAGGAGAATGTAGTTTATAAAGATATGTAAGTTTTGTCACTGCCTATGCAATTCACAATGTTTTAATTTAGGGACATGGACAATTCAATAAATTTACACAGTTACATGATTTAAGGAGCACAAGGTGGCAATGGGACAGTTAATTGTAATTAAAAGAGTCATAAATATGATTTCTTTATGGGTGTTAGAAACTGATGCAATTAAGATAGTGTTAGGAAAAGAAGTCCAGGTAACTTTTGGAATGTATCAATACTTTAGCAGATTATAAGAAAGGAAAAGAAGCCCGGGATTTAACAGGAAGCAAAAAGAACTGTGACCCCTTGATCTCCTCCATCTCCTTCCCTATGATGCATAAAATCTTTTATTTCTTTCTGAAATGTTCAGTTCATTAATGACCTAAGGCAGAGAAAACACAGCTATCAAAATTGCTGCTTATACATTTGGTCAGTCCATAAATATGATTTAATGATTCTGAAAGCAGATTGAGTGGGAACAGCATGAACTGAAAGCAATAATAAGGCTTGTTTTAAAAGTGTCAGGTTCCAAAGTCATAAATCCAAAATATAGATGTGAATAGGCCTTTTTTACATGGATAAAGCTTTAAAATATCTTTGAAAAAACAGAAAAGTGGCTTATTTTCTGATTGCTCATAACCAGCGATAGGAATATTATATATAAGTGTTTCGTGGTCACTTGACTTTGAAATTTTTCCTGTTGAAAGAATTTTAATTTCTTTGTCCTAAAATAATGTCCTTTCATTTTAGTTCCATGCCTTTTAAAGATTGTGTATAGTTCACATCCATCAATTAAATAAAAATTTATAAAGCTTTGTGTTTAAAATACTCTTCTTCAAGCTGAATAGAAGGTATAAAGGTAAATGAAAATTTTAAGAGTGATTAAATTCTCTTTCAAAGCTCCAATAGACTTTCTTTGAAAATCAAGTTCTAACTCTGTTTAATATCACTTAATCCATTTAAACTATTCCTCTTCTTTGGGAAATGAATAACTATCGTGAAATGGTGTTTAAAAGTTAGATATCAAGTTGCACATCATGTTTCCAGCAGATTCTCTCCAGTGTGATCAATTCAATACGTTAATAATGCAATGTGAGCATTAAAGTACTAGAAGATCAATTGCAACTTGACCTGTTAGAAACATAATATTGAAGTCCAATACATTCTATGAATTTCTTACAACTGCTATTTCTATGCTATAGTAAAACTTCTTAATTGTTTCATTATTATCTGTTATCTGTATTATCTATAAAGTTTAAAATCATATATTTTGTTCATGTGCTTACTTTAAAATAACTTTAATTAAGCCTACTTTGTTATATGTAAAAGGAGATCTAATTATTTATTCAAAATAATGATTCATTTGAAATAATGATTTCATTTATAGTTTTAAAAAGTGGCTAAGTTTTAGGGTCAGGTGTTTATTTTATTATTAATAGACCTAATAATTGAACTCCTTCCATATTAAAAACTAATTCATTAGCTGAAAACAATCAACCAACAAATCAACAATAAAAAACCACAAACAATAAACAGTGAACCTTTAACCTAGGTAAAGGAAGAGGATAGAATATTAAAGACAAAAGTGTAGATGGACTTAGTGACTGAAAGCAGTGTGCATTTGACCCACTCACTCAAAACAAAATGCATGGAAATGCAAACAATTTGTATCCCGCGCTGACGTCAAAGGTAACCAGTACCTATGTTCTATGTCCACAGTACCTATGTTCTATGCCCACAGTACCTATGTTCTATGTCCACAGTACCTATGTTCTATGTCCACAGTACCTATGTTCTATGCCCACAGTACCTATGTTCTACGTCCATAGTACCTATGTTCTATGTCCACAGTACCTATGTTCTATGTCTACAGTACCTATGTTCTATGTCTACAGTACCTATGTTCTATGCCCACAGTACCTATGTTCTATGTCCACAGTACCTATGTTCTATGTCCACAGTACCTATGTTCTATGTCCACAGTACCTATGTTCTACGTCCACAGTACCTATGTTCTACGTCCACAGTACCTATGTTCTACGTCCACAGTACCTATGTTCTATGCCCACAGTACCTATGTTCTATGTCCACAGTACCTATGTTCTATGTCCACATTACCTATGTTCTATGTCCACAGTACCTATGTTCTATGTCCAGGTCGTCATTGTGTCAGTGAAGGTAGGTTTGAGAAGAATACCCCAAAATATAGGAATTCATTTTCCTAACTTACTGTAATAAAATATGTTCTCTCACTCAATTAAAAAATACAAATTAGCCAGATGGTGGTGGTGCACATCTTTAATCTCAGCATACCAGAGGCAAAGGCAGAGGCAGGTGGGTCTCGGATTGACGCCTGTCTAGTCTACAAAGCAAGTGCCCAAACATCCAGAGTTGTTAGACACAGAAAAACCCTGTCTTAAAGAACCAAAAAAAAAAGAAAGAAAAAAGAAAGAAAATGCAAACTTATAAAGTTGTAAGTCAGAGCAATTTTCACCTACATATGTGACAAGATTGACATACAGGTCCTTTGATTTGGCATTTCTTCTCCAGAAATTTATCTTCAAAATATTTGAACCAATTCAAGAAGTAGTGGGTAAAGGTGTGCTTATTATAATGTTATTCATAATAGAGTAAAATTGAAAATAAATACATTGTTTATTAATTTGGTGGTAAAAAACAATCTAGATTTTTAGTCCAATATGTGGGCTGAACGTTCATTTAAGTTCCCATATTATTCCTAGCAATGACTGATCTGGGGCATGTCTGTGACGGTACTAATGTTGTACTGTCATTGTTAGGACTGAATGTGTTTAAAGCTAATAGGAATTTAAAACGTCCCAGGCAAGGAGTGAGTGCTTAGTATAGTTTACCTAATAATGCTGTTATAATGATACAGCTATCCATGTAATGAGTATGATTGTCACTAATTATAATTTTTCTGTATGAATACATAATTCAAAACCAACCTTCCAAAAGTGGCAAGGATATACCATAGTAAATATTTGATCTTACACGTGGATTAGTTTTTATGATTCATTTGTTGTCTCACAAGGAGATTTCTAGCTTGAGTAACCCATAGTTAAGAGTTGCGTTCACCATGATTTTCTTTTAAAAGTCAGTGCCCTGTATGGGTAGAGGAGGATGTAAAGAAGAAAATGGCTGATTAGTTTTTCTCCTTACCCTTAGGAGTCTGATGAATCATGAATGCTGATTCTAATTGGAAATTGAGTCCTTTGCTTGTATAGGTCTTTTCATAAAACTCTCTTCTAATTTGTTAAATCATTAAATGAATCTAGCAGGTATTCATTTTGATCTTTATTAATTGTGACTTGTTTTTCATTATGGCATAATTGTCAGTCATGAAACATTACTGCCACACATTGGAGCAAAAGCAGAAGACTCCTGCTGAGCCCATGAAGGGCTGTGTAATTTGAGTTGAAGCTCTGGGTTAGAAAGCATACATACATTATTAGGAATAAAATATGCATTCTTATACAGGTTGAACACAATTTTAATATTTAAGTTATTTAAAGGTCTGTAGAGGTAACTGATGGAACTGCATTTTATGGAACAGTAAGTGCTACATTGTTTGGTGTGTTGTTTGCTAGCTTTCCATACATAGTGGGCACATAAGTGGAGCTTATGAAGCCTATGTATCCCGTCTGTAAGATCAGCCCAACTGTGACACATATGCTGGTGTTTCAATGCAAACACTGTTACATATTTAAAAGGGGCATAGCTATATTAAATCAAGAATTCAACTTTTCTTTAAAATACAGAAAATTACAAAAAGGCAGTGTAGAAGTATGGTATCAGGTGGGCAGTTTAGAGAAAGATGCCCTCAGTTCAAACTTGCTTCAGTGCCTCATGATACTGACCATATGCAAGCTACTAAGGTAATGTTCATCACCATCTACTCACAATAGAACTTAACTAATAACAGCCCTTGTATGATCAATTGTTTGTGAATGAGATGATTTGTTACTTATTAGCTTCCTAAGACAGAACGTAAATCATAAAATAAAAGCTACCAAATGCTGCTAGGATTTAACACAATGGGTTATTATATGGCACACCACAAAAGATATGATTACTAGATTGTCATAAACCTTCACATACCCCAAGGAGTACACACTAAGTGTCTTAGGAAATGCATAAAATGTATTTGGTAAATGATGGTGGAAAAGATAATGCACTTACAAATACATATTTCTAAGTAAACAGTGCACTATAAAGAAATGATAAATCTGAAATGCATTAGTTTCTACTTGCAGTGACAAAGTACTTGCACAAACATCTTAATTGGGGGAAGATTTATTTTGCCTTATGGTTTCAGGAGTTCCTGTGCGTTATAGCGGGGAGGGAGTGTGAGAGCAAGATGTCATATGTCATAGAGAACAAGAAACAGAGACAGAGAGAACATAATGCCTAGGCTATTAGGCTTCCTTCTTTCCCCATTTTATTCCAGATAGACAGCAGACTATGGGCTGGTTGCATTAACATTCAATTAAATCTGTATATAAATAGACTCAAAGACATACCCTGGCATGTTCCTTAATAATCTGGAACTTCATAATCCAACCAAATTGAGAATCAAGATAGACTACCAGAAGGGTTATAAATGAGATTAAATTTGTTGGAGTGAGTCTTTAGAAAATATGAATTCACGCATTATTGAAAAATAAATGCTGGGACTTAGGACATGGCTAAAACGGAGTAATGCACTTTTTCTGCAAGCAGGAAAGCTGGTATTCAGAGAGTTAGCACCTGTGTTAGCATCAAGCGTCTGTGGCAGCATGCTTGTAGTCTCCACACTCAGGAGACAGAGATGGCGGATCCTGGTGGATCCCTGAAGCTGCAGCCAAGCTAGACTGGCTGAGCCAGTGAGTTCTGGATTCACGTGGGAATCCTTGCCTCAGTACATAAAGTAGAATGCAATAAAGAAAGACACTCCAAATTAACCTCACCACATGAAGACACACAGAACTGTCCACAAACTCAAGAACCGTCATATACATCATAGTCAGATACACGGGCAAAAATGAAAGACAGATGAGTGTCCCGTTGCAATTCCCACATGTATCATAATGTTTTAATTTGGATTAAAATTGAAGAAAGAGTGTGAAGTCTTTGATGGAATGATGATTGGATACAAATCTCCATGTTAATAATGAGATAGTATTGGTTTTCAACAGTGGTGAATAGGAAGACGGCTTGGCCACCTGAATGTTCTGGAGAAGGATGTCTTTAGTCTATATGGACTCATTTCAGAGATCATATAACCACTCTGACTAATTCTGCAGCCTTGAAATGATCCAGGTGTTCAGTCCTCCAGCCATCTGTACAAGGAAAACTGCTTCTCTGGAACTGACAGAATATTGCATGTATTTAGTAAAGTTTATCTTCATGGTTGGGCAAGAATAAATAAAACAGTAGTGAAGCCCAGGTGAGGATATGCTATATGCTTCAATTATTGGTTCATTAGATCAGTAGCAGATGTTAAATTTTGGTACCTAATGGGGAAGTTTGGATCAACAAAACCATGTTTGGACCTAGTCCAGCAATTGTCACCAAATTTCTTCTTTAAAGGGCATTACATGGTTTCAGACTACCATTTTAAGATCTAAATTTTTAATAGGAACACTCTATTGTTTTACTCTAACAATTTCTTATTATCAGTTATTTAACTTTTTATCACATTTATGCCACAAAACACCATTTTTGTAGAGGTTTCTCTAGATTATAGAAATTTTAGAGATACATGTAGGTTTGTGAGGTAAATCACAGTATTTACTCTAACAATTTCTTATTATCAGTTATTTAACTTTTTATCACATTTATGCCACAAAACACCATTTTTGTAGAGGTTTCTCTAGATTATAGAAATTTTAGAGATACATGTAGGTTTGTGAGGTAAATTGCAGTAATGCAATACGATAACCTTATGAAATATTTCATCACAATGTTTACAATGGCTGTATTTTCCATGAAGAAGTGCTTTTTACTTCAAATATCACCCTTGATTTATGATAACATGACTTAAAATAATTTATACTCACATCCATATTTGCTCTGACAAATATCAGTGTATGAATTAGCATATGTCATTACTCACTTTTATTAAATTAATTTAGGCACAAATACAGCCTGGAGGCCAGCAACGGGATCACTAATTCCCAATTCCATTAGCCCTATGATCTTTTCTACTTCCATGTCAATGTACTCTGTGATCGTTTATTTTTGCTAGAATTTATATGCTCTTCCCCTTACCCACGGTTAACCACAATCAAAAAGTAGTAAATAAAAAAGATACTGGAAACAAATGCTTTATAAATTTAAAATGCACACTTTTTAAATGGAAAAGCTCAACCAGTGTACATACTTCTGAATACTATAGCCCAGCCCTTTTTGGGTCCTCAGCCTTACCTCTCTGGTCATCAACGTATATACTTTGATCCCAGGATATTCCAACATACTCCTCTCTTTTGTTTAAAATGTTTCTCCTCTCATGATTCCTCTCCTCTTTCACTCACATGATGCCCACCTAAAGTGATTATATTATTTTTATTTTAGTTCTAGCCCCAAAGTTCTCTTTTCTGAGTTCATTGGTAAAAACCTTATTAGACATATAAAGCATGTAACTTAGGTAGAAATCAAGTTCTTTAGGCTATGTATTTATCATCTTTGCAAGTCTAAGAATATCTTATTTACTTATACAAATACCCCTTGCTGATCTCACAGTGCATTGCAGTTTATGAATGGAGGAAGGTAAGGTGGCTGCTTCCACAGGACCTTGTTCTTTTGTGAATGTAGGAATCTAAGAAAAAGGGCCGTGGTGTAGGAAAACCCAGAAAACTGAGAAGTTCTTGAAAAATTAAAAACATGAAATTAAAATTTTAGCATTATCTTAAACTAGATGTAAAGGAGTAGAAAACTGTTGCCATCCCTTGTGAAGTATGCTAGCCTAACTGGTGCTCAACAAGCATTAAGTAAATTAGGAGGTAACTGTTGTATATTATGGAAGGTTTGATTACTTCAAAATTATTAGCATGGTACTAAATATGCTAAATTCAATAGGACTGATTCAATATAGAGACTGAGTATAATTAATACTAAGTGTGTCCACAGAAATACTGTTAGCTAAAAAGTATTACTTTTCAATGACTCATAAGAACTTCATGCATTTAATACGATTCAAATTTTATGTCTATCATTTTTAATCATTTTTATCCCAGAATGCTTACACTAGTGTATAAATGGTGTTGTCTAATAAATTAATAATGCAGATAAAAATAATTGGACAGTTTTTAAAACATATTATAAGTGAAAGATCTAGACTCCTGATGCTGCTTTGAGTGGAGTTTTCAAAACCCCAGTCTCTCTCTCTGCTCTAGAAAATTTGTTGATATGTAAATAGGAAAGAAGCATTTTAGTTTTAAATACTCTTCTTTCATCGCCTGATGAAGGTTAACATTCAGGAGGATGACTATATGTTTGTCTTTGGATTCACCTTCTTATTTAGCTTCTCTAGGAACATGAATTATAAGCTCAATGTCCTTTATTTATGGCTAGAAACCATATATGAGTGAGTACATCCCATGTTCCTCTTTTTGGGTCTGGCTTAACTCACTCAGGATAGTGATGAGACAGAGACAGAGACCCACATTGGAGCACCGGACAGAAATCTCAAGGTCCAAATCAGGAGCAGAAGGAGAGGGAGCCGGAGCAAGGAACTCAGGACCGCGAGGGGTGCACCCACACACTGAGACAATGGGGATGTTCTATCGGGAACTCACCAAGGCCAGCTGGCCTGGGTCTGAAAAAGCAAGGGATAAATCCGGACTAGCTAAACATAGCGGACAATGAGGACTACTGAGAACTCAAGAACAATGGCAGTGGGTTTTTGATCCTACTGCAAGTACTGGCTTTGTGGGAGCCTAGGCAGTTTGGATGCTCACCTTACTAGACCTGGATAGAGGTGGGCAGTCCTTGGGCTTCCCACAGGTCAGGGAACCCTGATTGCTCTTCGAGCAGATGAGGGAGGGTGACTTGATCGGGGGAGGGGGAGGGAAATGGGAGGCGGTGGCGGGGAGGAGGCAGAAATCCTTAAATAAATTAATTAATTAAAAAAATACTCTTCTTTCTACTATGTCCTCATTCTTCATGAGTGTCTGTCATATCCGTGCTCTGCTACGACTTGGGCATGAATGCCGAGCCACATAGATGGAGGAGGTCTTGCTTTTTGAATGTGTGATTTCTAGAAGGATACATACACTTAGTGGGCAGTCACGGGATACTGTTGTGTGTATACTCCTAAGTGAGAAGGTTAGGCAGCAAATAGTATTAGTTATAGATTATAGGTGTTCATTTGGGGTGACATTGCAGATTTCTTTAGTATAAATAAAAATAACTTGAAAACTGAGGTATGAGTAGGACTTAGAATGTATAGGAAGTGTGACTGGGTGTTGGATTTCTGAGTTTTCTGCTTGTACTGAAATAGCATAGACCTGGTGACTCAAATACTCAAAATGTACTTGAGACTTAAAGTTGAGGGTCAATTCAGAAGCCTCATCATGTTCTTAATGAGGCTGCTGTCCATGGCTCCTTGCTGTCCCACATTACTGTGTAAAAAAAATGAGCACTCTCTTATGGACACTAACCCTACCATATCTGCTCCACCCTCACACCTTATTTAAACCTGTTTCTCTCCCTGTAAGACCTTGTCTTCAGTTGCCTTCACAATGTTTCTATATTCAGTCTCTGCCATGTGTCTTGAGATGTCATTCATTAGAGACAGTTGTATTTTATAAAATCAGATTCAAGGAAATAGTCAGTAGAAGGTTAGGGGTGTAATCAGGAACATACAGTTTATAGACCTGAGGTCCTGGTAAGCTGAGAATAAGTGGAAACTAACACATATTTAAGTAGGGAAATGAAATGTTCTTAAGAAAACAAAAGCAGTTTGCCTTGCTGTTTAAAGATAGTGCTATTATATCAAAAAGGAGTGATAGGTGGGCTTGTCTCCTGACTTCCAATTTGTCTTTGCTCTTATACATCCTTAGTCACTACCTGACCTGCCTGGTGCTTAGTTTCTGACAGCAGACTTGAGGATTACTTTTAGACAATCATAGGAACCCTGCATCTGCCAGAGAAAGCTTTCACGAAGAGACGTGGCTGCATGTTTACTGTGAGCTGAGATTCCTTGAGATTTTGCCAGTATGTACTTGTAAATCTTATGAAAATTTTATTACAGATCCTGCAAAATATGACTAATTCTTGGAAAATTAATAAAAGTAAATACATGATATCATTTCTCTTTATTAACTTCTTCTTTCTAAAAATACGAATAATCCGCTTAGTGAAGAGCCAGCTAGTGTGGTGATATACTGAATGAAGTACTGAAGTTATCTATTTGTGGCCTCAAATACTCTGAAAAGTATTTCAGTTTTTAGTCTGTATAAAATAAAAAATCTAACTTGTAGAAATAAGAAATCAGTCTCCTCTTTGACTATAACCACTCTCTCAAATCACACACAGAGAGATACACACATAAAGAGAGGAGCAGAGGAAATTAATAAAGGGAAGATGAGAGATAAGAAAGGGGGTGAGTGCTGGTGCAAAGCGTGGGACAGAGATAAGTGTCATGGATAGACAAAAACAACTAAGCCCCTTGATATCCTATTGGTCTAGACTATGTGCTGGTTTCCTCTATAGCTGAATGAAGTAAGTGCTTCATGCACTCATCAGGCCCGGTCATAACTGCGGTGATACAATTAAATAAAAGAGAAAGGACACTGGTCCTAGAGTAAAAAGAAAATACATGGATACTCTTGTCTGTGGTATCAGGCATCCATTAATACATTGTGGGGAATTTTCACTGGAATTTGAATAAAGAGTAAGAACACTATAGACAATAAATACAATTGTCAATTATGGCAAATAATTACCAAATGCAAAATATGTAGGCAGACAGCCATATAACGATGACCTCAAGTTGACTCTGCCTTTTTCAAAATATATTTTTGTGGATTTCTCACAGTTTCTATTAAATACTACTATAGTGTGCAGTGACTTGAGAAGATCAGAAAGAAATAAACACAAGAAATTAGATTTGAACCAAATTGTGAAAGACTGCAATATTGCTGGGTAATTTTTAACATATACTCCATCAACTACACCAATTTAAAGATTTGCAACAGAGTGATGTTGAGATTCACATTTGTTACACTATTTTCCTACATCCAAGTGCAGAACCAACTGCATGGTTCACTTAGTATAGAGTCTTAAGCTTGTACTGGGCTCACTTTGTAAACGAGCTATTGCTCGAATATTTTATTCCATAATTAATATAGTTTCACTATCAAATGAGAGCTCTGTTTTGCTGTTATTAATAGAAGTAAACTGAGTGGGTGTGGAAGCTGTAAATGGTTCAGAAGATTAGAATACTGGAGAGAAGAGGTTAGTCTTACATCAAACTCCTCGTCAGTCAGTCTCTTCACCCACTGCTAGAAAGACAAAAAGGCTCAACTTTTGTCCTGTTGTCTCCACAGAGAAAAATGATGAAACAGAAAGTAGGCACACCCTCCTCACCAAAAACCTGATTCATTTTATAGGAAGAAACCTGAAATAGTAAAATAAAAGAATAGATGGTCCCAGAAATGGGTGAGCCAAGGTAACCAGACATGAAGTTACAGAGACAATGGCCAGGATAGAAAACGAATCACTGAAAGGTCCTTTGGTAGTAGAACTGAGAAATGATGAACAAGGTAAGAAATAGCCATGCTAGTGAAGAGCTTGGGAGGATGGATCACAGGAGCAGCTGAAGGCATCCTCAGTGTGCACGAGAATCAAATCACACGATAGATGATATGAGCAGAATAGACTAGATGAAAAAGAAGTTGAAACTGGGGTGGAAATATGCGTGTAGAGAGTAGGTTTAGAGGTGTAGACTCGGGAATTAATCCAATTGACAATAAAACATAGAAAAATATCCTGAAGGAGGTAAAGAGGATTAAATGTTGGACAGAGAGTGAGGAAGATTATTCAAAAAACATCATCAAACTATACCTATGAGCTGCGAGCCAAAATAAACTCTCCCTGCCTTAAATTTCTTTGACAGGCATTTTGTCCCAGCACCAAGAAAAGTAATGTGGTCGCGTTGGAGTGGAATATTCTGCTGGGCCTGTTAAATACAACTGGTGTATGATGCATTTTCTTCTGATGGTCTTTGTTGATTTTTGTCTTTTTTTCTAGATACCATGTCTATTGATGAGAGTGTAATATAGAAGTCACCAACTTTTGGTATATTGGGGTCTCTATGGGCTTTTGAATTTAATAGTGCTTTGTCCATGAAATCAAGAGCACTGATATTCAATGCTAATATACTTAACATTGCTATATCCTTTGTGTGGATTGGCACTTCAGGAAAATGAAGACACCATTTTTTCTATAAATCTATTTTGACTAATTCTATCTTAGAGTCTACTTTGGCAGACGTTGTTAAGACTTGTTTGCTTCCTAGCTTCAGTTGTGTGGCATGTCCCTTTTCATCATTCACCGAATGTAGAGTTTCCTTTCAGCAGTGAGGTTCATCTTTTCAAGCAGCAGATAGTTGTTTTGTACTCCAGTCTGCAAGGCTGTGTCTTTGGGTCAGAAAATCGAGACCCTTAATATTTGTTCTACTATTTTTTGTATTCTCTTTTATTCAGTGGTTTATCTATGCCCACATTGACTTTATTCAAATTCTTATTCTTTTTCAGAGATTTAATTTCAGTCACTCTCACCAAAATACATTAGCATAGAATTGGTCTTGTCAGCTTGGTTTATCATTCAATGGAATTTTCACATGTTATTGTCATTGACTATTTTTTTTTTAAAAAAATCACTGTATTCTTTGTTTTAAACATTTGAAATGCCCTAGTGGGATTAAATTATAATAGAGTTATGTTGCCCTTCATCCAGGCTTCCCTATGAATGAATTCGGTCTGCAAGATAAGTATACCAAATACATTGCAGCCCACACTGACAGAAGAATGATCACTTTAGCAACAACCAAAGTGGAGAGATATGCTATCTAGAAAACACAGTAACAGCATCCAAGTTCTCCTTCAGCTCCACAACTTTTGTGCACAAAAGACCATGATAGCAAGCCATATATTAATATGCTAATTTGCAAAGGTGAAGAGAGAAAGAAAATGAATTTAGTGTGGCTAGAAATTAATATTGAAGCAACAGAGAAAATAAAAGAGGGAAATGAGAAGAGGATATATACTAAAGAATGGCAAATACAGAGCAGCTTATTATAAAGAATAATGTAATGAGGAGCAAATAGCTGTAATAGTATAACTTAAGAAATGTCAAAACACCCAGACCAGAAAAACTGTGCCGTTTAGAGTACCTAGCAAAGCAATGTACATGTATGTTTGTGAATGGTGAGGGACAGCAGAGAATGAAATCTTCTTAAAAATAAAAAAGCAAAAGTATGCAACAGGTAGTGTCTGTCTCTATCCATTCAGTCTCCTGAGTGAAGGGGCAGACTGTGTTTGCCAAGACTCACGTGACTGCAGCATGGACCCTGGAATAAATACCTGTGTTTCTCTCTCCCTGACTGGGTTGGTTCTTCCCATTAGAGCAGAACCTGTGTGTCATTGTGCTTCTTCTGTGCTTTAGCTGCACAATTAGAGGGGGTGTGGTTGATGAGAATGGCTGTGGGTGCTATACCTGGAAGTTATAGGAAGCATAGAAAGATTCTCAGCCATCTGTCCACCAGTATGTCTCATACACCAACAACTTCAGTTATCTGCACCCCTTATCTTTGTTCCAGGGTGACAGATAGTCTTACTCCAGTGTATGACTCAGACAAGATTTCTGTAATATGGAATATTGTACTGTTTTTGTTTTACTGTTTTCCCCTCTTGCTATACGTATTGTGCAACTAAGACTCAAAGTCGTCTTCTGATATTTATTCAGGACTAAGTGTAGGTAGCTGGGGAAAGACCTTTGCCTCCAGAGATTCCTAGTGATCTAATCAACCAGTGTATTTTTTTCAACCCACTGAGTCAATTTAGTTTTGTTTGTATGTATATCTATTTAGGGATAGCCACTCGGGACTAGAAAATCTATCAGGCAGATTGTTCCTGGCGAAAACTGTATCTCCATCTCTCAGCTCGTATTGATTGCCTGTAAGTCTACATCTATGTGTCTTTTTACAATGGATTTTTGCTGGTGCTGCAATACATGCCAAGAAGAGAGAATATCTCGATACCTAAATAGTATGTATGTCTTAAGTGTCCTGTGTTACTGGGCTTCAACAATGTCTCTTTACCCTTCTCTGCCCTTATGGCTGCCACAAAACTTTTACTCCTTTTATCATCCCACTGTCTCCATTCGCCTACCCGGTGAGTTATGTGAGAGGAGCGTGGAGGTTTTCTGATGTTCTCTCCTTTTAAGCTGTTGTTCCATCTCTGGTATGGCATTCCTAAAGTGGGTGCAAACATTCCAACATGGAATCTGAACTTTCTCATTCGGTTCCACTTTCTAAATATTACCATTTGTCTGTTCTCACTTATTTCATGGTTGGATTTTTCTCCAGTTACTGCCAAATCATTTGCGAGAAAATCTAGCATTAGGTGTGGGTTTTGCCAGCCATATTCTGTCTCTCCTACATCCCCATTGAATTGTTTTGCCTGTGAGATGTTGGATCTTACAACACAAACTATGTTGTGGTCTTTATGGATTAAGGACTTTAATATTTATTGAATATATTAATGTGTATATATATGTGTGTGTCATTATTATGTTTCATCATATATAAATGCTTGAAAAAGTGCCATTTAGTGGATGAATAGTAACTGCTGAAATATTAAGTCAGAGTGAAAAGCTTGAAAGATGTTAGAGACTTTCTGAATAAATTTGATTGATTTGAAGTTTTGGAAAAGCAGAGCCAGCAAGATGCAACACTTGCCTCCAAACATGACCACTGGAGTTTAATACTTTGATGAGAGCACAGGACCAGCCCAAAATTTGTGCGCATGTGCGCACACACACACATACACACACACATACAATGATAAATGTAATGTATTGAGAAAGCCACAGAAATAATTAAAATGGAAACAACTTATTCATACTCTTTTTCCTACAGTACAGTATCTATTTTTTTTCTTTCCTTACTCATCTAACTGCTGTTCTGTGTAATCAAAGACATTTAAATAATCATTTGGATATGTATTGGCACAACACTTTAATCCACTCAGAAGGCAGATACAGGCAAATCTATTTGGGTTTATGACCAGCCTGCTCTACATGAAGAGTTTCAGGACAGCAAGGTCTACATAGAGAGACTGTCTCACAATGAAAAGACAGTATTTGGAATAGATTACAGGAAAGCATGGCCAGAGAGTGCAAAATAGGTCTTGGGCAAAGGGAAATTAATAAATAAAAATATGCTCACAAACCTAATCTTTGACCCTAGGTAACCAACAATGCTACTGATAGCGTGGCTCCTCTGGAAAAAAAAAACAAGTCACTCATGATACATAAGTTTCCTACATACCATAAAATTTTAAATATGTCTTTTTTTTTAGCAGAGAATATATTGAGGTCTTTGTGAAAGACTAACTCTGTTCTGAAATAGCAGTCATTTATCTATTTATTTCTACTTCCACATGCCAGTCAGGTTAACTTTTGCTTGCAAGAGAAATTTAAGGAAAATATTCAAAACATTCGTCATACAGTCTCATTATAGAAATTAGCAGCTGCCGGCAATTAGCAGTGAACATCTGCCAAAGTTAACAGAAGACACAGAGCTAAATGGTAAATGTGGACGGTATGAAAATTCACAGATGTCAGGCTTTAATAGTCAAATCTTATAAATCTTTTTTTTTTCTCCTTTCCCTGAAAAATTTCTGGTGAGTCTTCCTGACATACGTCTCCCACTAATTTCTAGCTGCCCCTGCGGTTTTCTATCAGTTCAGTTACAGCAGGGATCTGTCTAGAAGTAGACCTTTACTGAGACAGACAGTTAATGGGAACAGTAGCAGCCCTGAGGTGTGTTTATCCAGCAGACTCACCTCCTCAGCTTCTGTGATGTATGAAGTCCTTTGGAGGCTTCCCAGCTCTTTCAGGGGGATAAATCATGGCTGTGGGAGCTCGTATTTAACCTTCACTACACTGGCTCTGTACTTTGTAGTCCTTCTCTTTTATCTCCTCTGCTCCCTGGAAGAGATTTCAAACGGAGAAGTTCGTGTGCATAGGGCATTGTTCGCTCCATCGTCCATTGCCCAGTTCTCTTCTTCCCACTGGAGAAACTCTCAGCCTCTTATGATTTGCCTCTGTCAGTCAAAATAAAGCCAGCAATTTCCTATAGGTCAAGTGGTTTATGGATGCATTTCCCGGCAATAAAATATGATCACATTTCTACACATGTGAGTGTGTGCTGATTATATAACAAAGGGGTCTCTGTCTCATGGTAGCCAGTTTTAGATTAAGGTAGTTTCTAGTATTTGGGCCTGACTTAGCTAAAATTGAAATTTGATTCTTTGCAGTAACTCACTTCAGTTTTCCTCCAGCTTTGGCCCTTCTGTCCCATTTGGGTATCTTCACTTGTTATCCATTCTGATTTTCAGTAACAGTTATTTTTGTTGTACTCATTTCAAGGTTCATTTATCCTAGCCTCTGCTAGTTTTGCGTCCTTCTATAAGGTCTAGATAGAGAGAACCTCAGATGAAGAACAACAGAGAGTAAAGGACAGATCATATGGGAAAGTGCCGTGAAACACTATCTTGAAGGCATGGCATAATCACCGTGATCACTAACTCACACGAGCTGCGGGTGTCTGCTCTGCGCCAGCAACAGAGCAGGCTTATCAACGTTCATTCTTTAACGGACAGTGAACTCCAGTGGTTGTAAATCTTCCTAGTGGTCACTGATTGATGCTGGGGGATCGGGAGCCCTTGTATTCACTTGTGCATGTAGGTATTAGTGAACTCACTGGGCTCACATAAATAATAATAAACAAAATAATGATCATGAAAAGACCTGATTAAACAGGTTCAGTGTGTCACAGACCAAAACACGATCCTGCAATTGAAAGAGACTTATTTGTATGTGGGAAGATAAATTGTGTTGGGGGGAGATGGTGGTGGATCAGAGAATTCAAAATACACCATATACCTATAGAAAACTGATAAATAACTTTTAATGATAAAATATATTATATTTTAATTACACTCTTGCAGACACTAGCAAGTTTTTTTTTTTACACTCAGGAGTAAGGTTATTGACATCATTTGTTTTTCACATATAAACCATCATGTAATATTTCATAATTTTAATTTTGTAGATTTTTGCTGTTTATAAATTTGAAGTGTATCAGAAGTAGAGACATATAAAACTTATTCTGTCGTACACACACACTTACTCTAGCAACTTGGTTGCTCTGCAAGATCTCTAGCCTTAACTCTTGCTACTTATCACAAAGACTCCATTCAATATCCATGGTTCTATTATCATAAAACAGATTTTTTTTCTTTTTTGCCCTTTATTTCAATCCTAATTTCCATAGTTGTTATTCTAGGATAAGCATGTTTTTTTCTGGTTTCATTCAAATTTATTTATTGTCCCTCATAGTGTTTACTTCCTATTTTGTGTACATGTCTATTTTTTTCCTACAACATTCTCAAGAATCTGGAATTATGAAATATATGTCTTCCATTTCCCACTGCCCTTAGTATGGGGCCTTCCATTAAAGACAGACTGTTGAATGTAATGCATTCATGCATGGCTAACAGTGCCCTGTGTGTATCAACAAACTTCTTAGAAAAAGAAGAAATGCCATAGAAAAAGAACAATTCTAATGAAAACAAATTGGCACCCATTTCCTAAAACATTCTGTGTACTAAACTCATTTAAATCTCTAAAGAAGAAGATTGTGGGTGTTTATTTTTCCCACTTTCTCTTGAAAGAGTCAACCATAGAATTATTCCACTACATTCCTCAAGATTTTTGAGAATGCTGAAATGAAAGATTTTATTTATAAAAAATGTAAACAGACTAACTGGCTGCTTTTTAAGTAGAAGTAAACTTTACAACTTGATTTCCATCAAGATTTTTAAGCAGTAGGAATTAAAAGAAAACTGAGAATGTCTTTGTGCAAGTGTTTGCACATGAAAAATATCAAATGAATCTTACATTATTATATGCTCTGTGCTGGCATAGTTAATAGACAATTTTTTAATCAGAAATGTTGGATATCATAATGGAGTACTGTAGTGATAAGAGGAATGTCTTCAAGATTTTCTACATTGTTGAATTATAATATAGTTTAAAATTAATTTTAAACAGTGGTCCCATCTGATGTGCAGGATACCAAAGAGCAGGGGTGGTGTGTCTTCTCTTAAAAAAAAAAAGTGATAGCTCAGAATGTTGAGAACATATTTTGTATTAAATATATATGGTTTATAAAGTAGATACTATTTTACAAATAGAGTTAAAGATTTAAATTTTATTATGTGTGTGTGTATTTATCCATTCTGTGTATCCATGTCACTTGATACCTGATTTTTTCCCTGTGGAGGTCAGATGAGAACATCAAATCCCTGAAGCTAGAGTTGTAGACATCTGTAAGCATCTAGATTTGTGTGCTGGGAATGTAGCCTGAGGCCAAATTCTTAGCCATCTCTCGAACTCTCAGAAACATAATATAATATTAAATAAGAAAATGTGGTGCTTTTAGAAAACCGTCTTAAAATTATTGGTGATTTTGTTTGTCAGCTGAGTTGTATTCGGTTCCATGAAACAGAAGGTCCCTGCTATAGAGGTTTAAGCCCCAAACAGTATGTATTTTTACTACTAAGTAGTGCAAAATATATAGTCCAGGATTGGTATCATTTATTTATTTATTTATTTATTTTTATTTTGCTTTTATTTTTCAGACTAGAAATTTTCCTTTTACTATTTCTCTTCACTGACTTTCCCCTTGGATAGGGGAAGCAGGCTTGTTGTGCATTCAATCTAATGTTCATGCTGATAGAACGAAGATTCAGGAAGGATGGAAGGATTTGATGGCTATGAAGCCAATTCTCTGCCATTTTATCAGGGAAATGGAACGAAAAACAGCTTTCTCAGAAGCTATGAAACATCTTAATGGCCGTAAGAGTGGCAATGGGCTGGTTTCTTGGAGCAGTCACTCTTTGTCCTGTGGGGCACATGAAAAGATTTACCCTCCCTGCCAACCTCAGTGCTTTTCATTATCTTCAGGCCCAAGATGAGGTGAAGAAAATGACACATTTATCACTGAGATAGAATTTATGGTGGTGCCAAAAGTGAAGTCATAAAAATAAATACAGTTTATTGCAAAGTGTTTAAAAATGACATTGATAATTTTTAAGCCCATGATTGACAAAATATTAAAGTTTTACATAAAGAAAAAATAGCCTTCAGTTAACAAGATTCATTTGACTTTTGTCTTTCTTGTAGCTGATCAGGTAAAAGTTCATTGATTAGTGACATAAGGAAGAAAAACTGAATGAAGGATAAAAGCAATGACAGGAGAGACAGATGGGGAGTAGTGGATATAATCCATAATTCATCTGACCTGCCGTTGCTCCTCAGCAACACTTTAGGGTGCTCCTGATATTTCCTGATGTGGACTCAGACAAAATCTCCAAACAGTCAAGCTAGTTAGTACTTAAGGGCAACACTTTCTTAAAAGTAGATCCAAGAGATGTTTATAGAATTTAAAGTCTTCAGTCACAAACAAATTGAATGCAGATTGTATAAATTATTGTAAATGATCAAGTTATTTATAAATTACTAAATATCGTAACTACAAGAGATTTTTAACGAATAGAAAACCTGCTTTGTAACCAGTTTTCCAGTTGTCCAATATGGTAGAAGAGGTGGTTATACATATTTCAAATGAGCCAGAAACCTCCATGCCACAGCTACTTGAAAGATAGAAACTCAAAAGCAGGAACTACATGAAATAAGAAAAACCCCCTCTCTCTAACAAGTCAAGAAACAATGCTAAAAAATGCCCTAAAATATGGATAAATATGTATGTTAGCCAAGCTTTTTGACATTTTGTGAGTTATATTTTATTGTATTATACTTCTTCCCTCCTTTTTCTGGTTTTACAATATATCAATGCTAATGAATCAGTATATGTAAATTTAATGTAATGTTTGTCAAATATAAGATCTTTACACTAGCAATTTAATTACATAGATGAGCCATACTAATTTAAAATATTCTGGTTATTTCAGTGAAAAAATAATTGTGCAATATACTGTCATTTAATATACATAAAATATGAAAAGTGAGATGTATTTATACGTATTCTTCTATATACTTCATCAGGTTTATGTATTAGAATAAACCTGTAGCATAGTATAGACTTAGTGGAATGTAGCAACTCAACTATACAGATGCTAAATTCACACATGGCTAGTGGCTAATTGTATTGAACAGAAAACCTCTCCACGTCAGTCCAGATTTTACTCCTGGGAAATATCTGATATTTAATGTATATCCAGCTATTTTATATAATAATATCCAGTTTGTGATGTAATAAAGGTGCTTGACTGAAAGCACTATCTTCATGCAGGGTTGCAGAGCTGCAAACTGTACGAAAGCAACAACGCATGGCAGTGTTACAGCTTCCAGAAGAGAGCCCAGGGCCCACAGGCTGGGTCCTGAATACGGCGCTGTTTTCATGTGCCTCCTCACTTTAAGCTTAGACTCTTCATTTCTTTATGGTTCATGCACTGGACATTGAAAACTTCCGAAACAGAACTTGATCCCTGTGTCTGAGAGTGCAGTTGAAGCAGTGTTTGAATACTAACAAAGGACTTTAGGCTTCATAGCAGTGAAGAATTGTCTAAATGGAAAACAGTGTTAGGCTTTCCTCCTCCTTTTCATGTGTCTTTCTTTTATGTCACTGATTTTTTTGATTTTAATATTTTATGAAAAGAAAGAAACCTATGAAATGCAGTTATGGGATTGTTGGGGGAGTGAAGGGAAAGAAGGCTAATGTGAATGATGGGTGCACGCACCGTATTTTGAGCTACCTGCTTGTCTTAAAACACTGGAGTTAAATATGGTGACGGGGAAAGAGACAAATGCATGTTTGAAAGTTGATCTTAGTACTTTTCTTTTTATAAAAGATTCTCTAGCTTTCAGATTCCTATAGAATGAAACAAGCAGCATTGTTGCCTAGTTTGTAAGTTTGCAGAAGAATGCTGATGGAAGTGAATGTTTGGCCTCCCTGCCCTCACGTGCCACAAAGAAACAAAAGAGAAACCTTTTGAGAAGCTGGTAAAACTAGCAAAGAGCTACTGTGTGCTTGTTACTATAAAACCTTTGTGTTTGAATTTCAAAGTAATTAAATGCATCATTCACCCAAATCCAAAAGTAAACTGCAGTTTTATTTATTCTACCACAGAAATGTGGAACTTAAAAATGGGACAAATGGAAATACATATCTACCATCTGCATTTTGCATTAACATTTTTTGTCAAAGTGGCATTATATTTCTATTGCATAGTGTACTCTCAATATTAATGTGAGGTTCAAAGGAAACTTCAATTCAACAAACTCCCAAAGGCAGCCCATGTATCCACAAATGAGCTCAACCTGGGGTATAGGCAGACTTCTTGTGGTTAGATAAAAGCCAGTATTCCTCAGGAACTTATGAAAATGGTTCCCAGCAACTTCCAGCTCTGGCAAAGGGAACATAGAGCTACCTGTAGTATTATATTAGCATGTCAAAGTTTGTGTTGGCTTCCAGGCTCCCTTGGTATCACAGGTGCTCCTCACACATTCCAAAGTCCAAGCCCACACCTTAGCCCTCTCACCTCTTCCCCGCCCTAAACTCTCTCCAGCTCATGGGCTTCCCTCCCCACGCTACTCCTTCTCCTCATAACCCGGCTATTCTCGCTATGTTCTCTCCTATCTCTCTCTCTCTCCCTCTGTGTCTGCGTCTGTGTCTGTCTGCCTCTCCATCTCAGCTCTGCTCCTGCTTCTCTCACTATGTTTGCTCTCTGCTCTATCCCCCGGCCTTCTCCTCTCTTACACAGATAGCACTGCGCATACACAAACTGCTGTGCATGTTTTTCTTTCATGTTCCTCTTCCTCTCTCTGCTCTCAACCTACCACATTCTTCTGGCCATTCTCTCTCCTATCAACAATAAAAAAAAAATCTTCCCCTTAAGCATACCACAGGGTGGTTATGCTGTCAGCTTCTATATGTAGCATGTTCATTTTTTAATTTTTAATAACTATCTGTTAAAATATAATTAGCATGCTTTTTTGTATATAACAACTATCTGTAAAAATAGTTGTATTTCCCCACAAATATTTGCAAAATCCTACTTTTAGGTTCTAAAGAAATCTGTATCCAAGTATGTTCTCTCACATATATAATCCTACCATTTGGCAGGCTGGGGAAGCCATACTATCATAAATTTGTGACCAACCAGGTTATGTAGACAGTCTAGGACACACAGTAAGATCCTGCCTTGAACAAATAAAATATCACTATTATGGCACATGATATAACTTTTGCTTTTCCACAGATTTCTCAGGTTATTTTCCAAATACATAATACAATTTTGTATTTTATTAGGTATAAGAATTCTTATGTTAACAGCTGGCATAAGAGTTGTGAATAATTTATAGTTTTTACGTCAATATTGTTGGTACTGGGCTCAATTAATACAACAATTGACTGGTGTTTACCTTTGCCTTTGATAACATGTAGAACAACTTCCTGTCTAATGACACTGCTAGTGTGTAGGGTTGAAGGATCTGTGTAGGTACCAGGTCAGCTTTTCATGTTAAATGAGTTGAGTAGGTCTTGTCCTCAGCAATAAGGACTTGCCCTCAGTTTATGGACGGAAACCTATAGTCTTAACAACAGACTGTGTTGTTTGGGAGTTCCCATGAGATCCCTTTAGCAATAAAACACATTTAAATTAGACATAAGATCATACTGGAAGCTGTATTTGGTGAAAAGAGATGACTGCCTGGGCTCTATCTTCCCCATTATTTGGTTATGTTATTTAGATCACTTTCCTATATGTATATATTTTGGGAAGCTTCCATGTATTAGCTTTTCATAATACCCACAAATGGAGCTTAAATTTAGGTGTTTCTGCCTGTATTCCCTCCATCGTTCTCCTCTTCCTGCTTCTGCTCTATCTTAGCCCACCCATCCATATCTACTTATTCTATTTTCCTTACCTAGAAAGCTCCATATGACCCCAGTCACTTACTCCATACATAACCTCTGTAGTTCTACTGAACATAGCTTGATTATTATCAGAGATTTTCTTGATTCCTTTTTTTAAGTCCAAATAATATACTATTGTGTAAATTTGCCACATTTTATTTATACATCTCCACTTTCTGTTGAGAGGCATCTAGGTTGTTCCCAGTTTCTGGTTATTATGAATAGAGAGCAATGAACATGGTTGAGCAAGTGTCCCAATGGTAGGATGAAGGATCCTTTGAATACAAACTCTAAGTGGTGTAGCTGAATCCTAAGGAAGATTGATTCCCATCTTCCTGGGAGCTCCACACTGATTTACAAAGTGGCTGTAAAAGTTTACACTCTCACTGGGAACAAAGTGTTCCCCTTATGCCACACGCTCATCAGCATGAGTGCCGCTTGTTTTGTTGATTTCATCATTAGACAAACATATGATCAAATCTCAAAGTAGTTTTGATTTGCATTTCCCTTATGGATATTGAACATTTCTTTAAATAACTCAGCTCATTTGAGTTTCTTTTTCAGAATTCTGTGTTTATATCTGTACTCCATTTTTAAACTTATGCCTAGTTTTTCTAAGTTCTTTATGTACTTTGGATAATAGTTCTCTATCAGATGTGTAATTGATAAAAATCTGTTCTCATTCTGTAGGCTGTTGCTTTGTCTGAATAACAGTGTCCTTTGCTATACAGAATTTAGTTTCATGGCGTTCCATTTATTCTTGATCTCAGTGACCGTGCTGATGGTTTTCTCATCAGACAGTCTTTTCTTGCTTCTGAGTTCAGTGCTATATCCCACTTTCTCCTCTGTCAGGTTCAGTGTATCTGGTTTTATCTTGAGGTCTTTGATCCATTTGAAGTTGAGTTTTCTGTATGTGGATGAGTATGGATCTGTTCACATTCTTCCACTTTCAGTCCCACAGTTTGACCACCGATATATATTGAAGATGCTGTCTTTTTGCCAGTGTATATTTATGGTATGTTTATAAAAAGTCAGATTTTCATAGGCATGTGGTTTATGTCTGCATACCTAGTTTTCTTTTATGTGAATTCAAGGCATCTATTCTAAATCCTCTTGATAGCCCAACTAGTGTTTTACTGACAAGGCTACCTGATTTGTCTACATTTTGTATTACTATAAATGTTGAATCTTAACGGTGAAGAGGAGTATAATGAGTACTGATAAATAATCCTGGTAATTTCATTTCCTCAGGTGTCTATTTCTGTCTAAATGCAAAGCTAATTGAAAGTGTAGGCAGATGGGTGTGCCAAAGATTTCTAGTAAAGATAATTATAATATGTTAAAACCATATGTGTAATAGTATCCATAAATGAAATCAGAAAATAAACGTTTTCTTTGTACATGGCTAATATGAACATAATGATAAAGGGTACTAGGTATGCCTTGATCTGATCTTAATTGCACAGCCAATAAAGATGAAAGAATTTTTAGTTGTTGTTATTGTTATTTTCGTTCATGTTTTAATCAGTTTTCAATATTTAAATGTTAAACCTCTAGGATTACAAGCTTCTGGATATAAGAAATCACTAATATCATTGGATAGTGAACATATTACTGCTCTTTCCATAATGTACATATTTCTTATTTTTAATTTTGTTTTTGCTCCATTTCATTAATATTTGTAGTACCTCTCAAAAATTGTGGCACTACTTTCGAGTTTAAATTTTCAAATTCAAACATAGAGAAATGCTACTTTCAAAGTCAGCTATTTCTCCTCCCAGTTTACTTTAGCTGGAGTTCATCTCTTACTGGTGTCTAATAGGTGTTCAGTTAAGTAGAGGTCTTTGGGTATCAGGAAGTCTTAAACCCCCATTGGAAAAAGGTGAGAATCTTTATCAGAGATTCTGTGATCAGGGTCTCCTGCTGCCTAAGGGATGGGAATGCTTAATCTCCACTTCCAGGCGTGGGATTCAAAACTCAGCTCTTACACCCCCTCTCCTCAAGAGGAAAATGTAGAATGCCAAAATGTAAGCACTACATGGTACAATGTAATAAAAGTATGGGTATAGTTTGCCTGAGAGAAAAGAAAATTGTTGTCTTACATACATTCACACATTTTAAAAACTTTATTATGTTAGCAAATACTGTTTTTTTTTCTTTTCTTTTCTTAAAGAAAGTGTTATTTGGCTGTGTAGGATTAAGTGCATAGAATCTACTGCTTTACCCGGAAGTAAGTCACTAAAAGAGTGGTGTGGTAGTCCACCCACTGATTACAGGTTGACATTTAGTGTCTGTCTGTGTGCATGTGTGTGTGCATCTGGGTGTGTGTGTGTGTGCATGCCCACATGTGTGCATATTCATGCTGATTAACTTCTTTCTTAGAGAGTGCCTCTCATCATACAAAACTGTGAAACTAGGACTTAGCACAAGTAGGATCCTTAAACTCATAAAAGGCTCCTTATGTATGACATGATATTTACTGTTCATTGGATCATATGAATTAGAAGTTATCACCCATCTGGAGCAAAAGATGGTTAAAGGTTAGGGAAGAAATGAACAGGAGAACATCGTCTTTGGATTTGTCTTAGAGAACCCTGGGTAGAGGGGTGTCTGAAACAAGGAACTTTCTCACTGGTTAGCAAACTTTCCATTTTCACAGTTAATAGGGTAATTTTGACAAAGCCAAGGGTCATTTGTTACAATTGGAGGGGTAAGTTTGCCTGTGTTCAGTATTCTTGCATATGGACATAAGCAGTGTTTGAGAGCAGCTTCATCAATTGCTAGATTGGAAATTACTGCTAATAAAATGATTTTAATTTCATCTCCTTATTTAAACTGTTGTTTTTCCTTCTTCAAGCAATTGTGGTCCTTTCTTTAATCGTGCGACTTTATTAATGCACCAAGGAGGATGATAGAAAACAATTCATTTATGTAATTGTAGCTAGCCTGTCATACACAAATTGGGAAAGCAGCAAATTCCACAGCATGGGGTCCGCATTATACAACTCTGGATGCCATTTCTGTGAGTTCCATTCATTGATAAAATATTAACTATAATCCTTTTAAATATATGAGCAAAACATTTGTAAGTCTACATTGCACAAATGTAAAGCCTGTTTCTAACTTTCATAATTTTAGTTAAAGAGTAAATGAATAGAAACAATTAATTTTCCAGCTTATCACCAGAGAAAAATATCATCATCAAGAACACAGCTATAAAAACTTAAGATGCCACAGAATTTTAAAATATATAGCATGTATGTCTGCATTTTCCAGTTTTGCATAAAAATTATACAAAGGTTTAGTGTGTTAATATAGCAAACATTATCCAACAGATTTGTGGGTCAGAGTCTAAAAGTGACTTGGCAAAGTGAGTGTTTTGTGTTTTCTCAGTAAATACATTGGCTGGGTTTTCATCATAGCAAGTTGTGACCAGGGCAGGAAAACGCACTTTCACACTCACTGGCATTGGTTAATAGGCCTCCCCTTCTTTTTTGCCTCACTATTTGGACATCTATAAAGCTACTGGAATTCTTATGAATTAGATGCTAACTTTATTCGGAGTAGAATTAAAGTGTGGTGAAGAGGGTACCCAGAATGGGAGCCTTATTCCTCAGGCTGTTTTATACTATAACTCATAATTAAGGTCTTATTGTGTCTCTTATATCATATGCTAAATGGCAGTCACTAATTCAAATGTAGAATTAAGCCATATCCCCTATAGGGAGAAGTTTCTAAGAACATGATAGATATGTTTTAAGCTGTCATCCTGAGTGAGGGATTGTGAAGATAGACGTTTATTTCCTCACTTCATTCTTGATGAGCAACGCAAGGCCTAAAAGGTGACCTGTACAAAGAAACAGCCACTTGAGTCAGTAACAGTGTTTCTTACCTGCCTGCCTGTGGAATGTGTGTCTGTGTATGAGGTTGCAAACAGATCTCATTTACCTAAGAGAGTCACCAGAGACTAGATACTTCATTTTGTGAAATAAAAAAAAAGAAGAAATGAAAAACAATAACAAATGAGGCTAAATATATTAGATTGCAAATTTTCCATCATGAGCTCTTCTTTCCTGATCCTTAAAATGTTATGTCTGCCTCACAATTCAGATAATCACTCAATATTAATCAATATTAGGTATATTATTCATATCACTATTGGGTCAAACAGAGATTGTTGTCTTGGCCTCTTTTACACCCCTGATATCAATCCCAGCTCACTCTTCATAGTCTATTTTCTTCTCTATGTCATTCTTGCATTCTCAGTTTTATGCCAATCATTTCTTATTCTTACCATTATATAATTGCTAAGGTAAGGTCTTTCTCCCCACTTCATTCAACATTACAATTATTTATTGACCTGTGGATGTGATTGACCCAATGCATTACCTTCCCCATCACGGATCCTACTGTATGTCTTACTAACGACAACAGTGGTCGAGGTAGGATTATTTGATGAAGTAAAGAATAACACTGGATGAAACGTAAGGAAGTTCATGAGCTGACTCTTTGTGTGAGTCCGTGTAGTCTGTGCAAAGGATAGATGCTAGAGCCAGAACTTCAGTCAGTGCTGGTGTTTATGACTGGAAAGAGGAGACTGTGATGTCTGGCCAAGAATGTGATAAGAACATTTCATACAGATCTCAAAGACATGGTGTTGATGAAATAGTTCATGGTTGGTATGCCCATCATTTTCTGTCTGTACGCCCTGGATCAGATCATTAACATCCATTGTCATCGCTGTCATTAGCTACCCAAGCAATTTTGGATAGTTTACTTCATCTTGGCCTTTTTTGTTTTACGAGTAGGAAAGGTTATCAGGTTGCCCATGCGTTAAGAGGGATTAATGAGACAAATAGAAATCAGAATGATTTCATTCAGGGCCACCGGTTACTAATTCTCATAGCCACAACCATTGTTCAATCCCATGGAGTAAACCTCTGTCCGACAGTTTGGAGGAATGTATCAGGTATACAAAGAACAGGGTGATGTAGTCCCACTGGTGTAGATCAAGGCCCAGAAAGCCAGGAAAAAGGCAACAGATTTGAAGTCTATGGTATGAAGTGTAAATGCTGAGTTTAGGCATTTAACTGTTAAAAAATTAAGATCATGATAGACTGTTATGACACATGGGCTAAGAGTATTCAGATTCCGGAGATTTTAGGGGTGGAAAGTGGTTAGGGAATAACATCCAGACTTGTGTTTAAATTTTTATTCTTATAAATGGTAGAAAATGTGGGATTAAAGTGCAGAAGCCCTATTAGGAGTAGTTTCCTGTTGTACTGACTGATGTATATTGTGATCGTAGCAATGGGCTTAGAGGAAGTGGGTTATTTCTTACTTTAGGGGGAGACACATAAAACTTAGTGATCTTTCTGGCTATGGATGTAAGAGAAGTCTCTGGTTCTCTATTTTGAGCAGTGATGGGCTAAGGTACCCAAGTAGAAGACAGAAGGTATAGTGAGGAAAGAACCCTATTAACAGAAGCCTGGACTTCCCCAGTTTCATCCACAAAAGACAGTCGAAGATACACAATTTCTGTTTCTGCAATTAGACAAGCTACACAATCAACACTGATATTTTCCCTTTGGTCTGGTGTTGAGAGTAATATTCTGCACCCTGAAATATTTGAGTACTGAATACAATTATAGGCTTGGTTGGTGATGTGTACATTTGCCTCAGGCCAACTGATTCTGATGTCCGTGCTGACTGAGACAATTTGGAGGGATGGGCTAAACTATTTTCCTATTCACCACTTCTATTTAGACAGAAATTACACTTGACTGTGGTGACACTAATCAGGGCAGAGCTGATCAAATTCGGATCCCCTGCTGACAAACGCGTCCAATGAGTCACGCGTGACTGGCAGGTGCTTCTTTCCATCGCTTGCATATTTTCCCTCGTCTGGCCAGCATACCTACATTTTAAAATCCTTTCCTTTCTGCTCCCATATCCATGTGCATTCAAAGGAGACACTAAGTGTTGTTTGATTCCTAGACACAGCCTGTCTTTAGCTCTCTCCATCCTTTTATTCTTCTTTTGCTAAAATCAGGACCAGGAGACACAGACTAAAAGTGTCTTTTAAAACACGTTATCATTTAATGTATGCGACTTCAGGAACACACATGCCATGGTGCATCTGTAGCAGTCAGAGGAAAGATATTGGTGGTTGCTTGTCTTCTTCCAGTGTGAGTTCTGGAAAACTGCTTTTACCAACTGAGTCATCTCAGGGGTCTTAGATCAAGGGTTCTTGACATTTATGTGTGTGTGTGTGTGTGTGTGTGTGTGTGTGTGTGTGTGTTGGACTCTTACACTAGACTAGTAAAGCCTGTGGGCTTCATTCAGAAGCATTTCTAAAATGCATTAGATAAAATGCATATGATTAGGAAGGAATCCAATTATACGGAAATAAATCTGTCAAAATATTATTTTTTCTGTTGTGACTATATATGACCATTTTCTAATTTGTTAAATTAAAAACTGCAACATAGAGTTTAATGAGTAACCATTTCAAATAATAGGAAATTTTTAATAATATTTTGAGACCCACACCCGTAATATAATGGGAAAGTATCTGCAGTTTTGATGGAGATTGACTCATTGAAATATTAACTCTATGGTGAGTTTAAAATACATGCAGAATTAAATGTGTAGGTAAATTTTGATTAGCAGATAGAAAAGGTTCATTTTCATTTCATTCATAGTTCCATGGATCCTTGAATTCTCTGTCTTTCAGCTTAAGAACCACTGGTATAGGGAAAGGCATCTCAAGTTTTGGTGTGAAAAAAAATTATCTGGAGGGTTTATTAAATGTGGATTTATGGGCACTGTCCTAGAAGATACTGACTCAGGAGTTCCAAGGTGGGGCCAAAAACACATGGTTTAAACATAAATCCACTATGATTCTTATAAATCATGTTCCAGAATCGATTTTTAGAAATCATTCCTGAGATATAGAGCAAGATTGGTAAAGATATTTGGGGTAGATGTATCTTTGGGTGGGTCACTACCCCCATGTGAGCTTCCAACTTCTATATATTTTCTATTAATATAAGAAGAAATACTACTATATTATCAAGCAAATTGTATCTGTATTATATATAGGATGTTTTAAATGTGTTTAGAATTTATTACATGGGATAATTATTATAGATACCATGAACTGTTTGTTGCATCGACAACTTCTCTGAAGAATGGATTGTTTTTAAGACAAATTTTAGACGCTTTACAAAATATCACCAAGGCATAACTTGGGGGTAATAATCATAAATGCAATGCAATATAGTCCTCTGGCATTGAAATCATTTCAGTAATTTTACAGTACATTTGAATTGCGGCACCGTTCATCCGCTGAGTTTCCATTAGCTTTGCTGACAATCTCTCTGTCCACAAAGAGGCACAAGTGTCAAGTTTCTCCTTCATGCTCACAGACCTTGCTTGAATCATGATACTGCAGAAGATAATTGTTATTAATTAAGGCATTCCTATCAGTCTGGGTTTTGTTTAAATGCATATTGAATATGTTCATAGCTCTGCTGTCCTCATGATTAGGAAAGAAAACTAAGCGAATCCTGGTCTCTGACTCTGCCCGGTTCTCCTGGGAATCCCTGGTTTCACTGAGCAGCCTTTTTGATTTGACTGCTACCTTTTTTAAAAGAGCTGGGGCCTCAGTATTATAACTCGTTGCAGTGTAACCTCATTATTGTCAAATTAGATTCACTGACCTTCACTGCGTGGAGCAGGATGAAACAGGCAGCATGGAAGGACCGTTTGCCAGGAGTAAATGCACACTAAGTGCCACTCAAAGGCAACTACCCTCCACGCAGCTCTGTGATGTTTTACCACATCAGCTTTTAAATTCATAACACATTCAATACCATGAAGCATAAATTTAAGTCAGTTATGTTTCTAGGAATATTATGTAGATGTATTTTTATTATTGATATATTTTACCCCAGAGGACATACCACAAAACACAAAACAACACACACACACACTCACACAGAGACTCACATGTTCACAAAGAACTTGTGAATAATAACCAACGTTTTCCTAATTCGTCTCTAAAACTAATGATTTCCACATACGTTCAAGAAAGGCTGGCATGGTCACAGTTTGCAGTTCAGCTTCTAAAAATGTATCTCCCATTTAAGCCTTATGAATCATTTCCTTCCCTGTCTATTTCCAAGTTATTCTCTTTTTAGCTTAGTGTTTAGATAGGTGAATACTCTTGGTAGAATTGCTATGGCTGAGAGAATTCAATTTCATTCATCTATTTCTTAGCAATTTTCAGTTGCTATGATGATTACCACACACACACACACACACACACACACACACACACACACACACACACACACAGAAAGAGAGAGAGAGAGAGAGAGAGAGAGAGAGAGAGAGAGAGAGAGAGAGAGAGCTTTACTCTGCTTAATAAAGAGCTTAAGTATAATTCCTAGGAGGTATCCAAGTCGTACAAGGCTATGTTGTCATGCATCTAATGAAGGCTCTCGGTGTATCTCCCATGGTGGAATGTGGAAAAAGAGAAAGAGGAGTGAACTGCAAGTGTGAAAGAGAGAATGTGTATGGTGAATGCATCCTTAATCAGGGACATAAGTTCTGGATACCTAACCTGTACCACATTAAAGAGTTAATTCACTCATAAAGTCGGAGCCTTCATGATCTGATGTTTTCTTAAAGGCTCCACCTCTCAACATTGCCAAGAGAGGAGCTGAGCTTTCAATCCCTGAAGTTTTGGTAACATTTTCAAACCATAACACCCATCAGTAGTCTTGGGGTCTAAAAAAAAAAATCAGTATTGAAGAATTATGCCTATAGCAATCCTCATCTAGTTTTTGAATTGGGGAAAGCACATGTGTTTAATTTTCTAAGCAATAGGTTGCTCTTGTGTAACAAGCAATGATGCTTTAAAATACTTTTTACCTGTAACTAAACTCTTAAATGATGTTACTAGTTACCATTTTGAAATCTTTACTACTTTATTGGGATAGAATTCAAAATACCATCCCCCCACTTTCTAATCCTTTGTTATGCTCTCCTTTATAGGGAGGCAATTTTCAGTGTTCCTTCTACCTTCAGATATATAGTATATCTTAATTTCTTTTTTTTAAATTTTTTTATTGATAAAAGGAGAATAAAGAAAAGAAAGAAAAAGAAAAAAAAAAAACAAATTTCCATCTCCTCCCAGCCTCCCATTTCCCTCCCCCTCCTCCCATTCTTCTCCCCCTCCTCCCACCCCTCTCCCTTTCCCCCAACTTTTCTCCCCCTGCCTCTCCAGTCCAAAGAGCAGTCAGGGTTCCCTGCCCTGTGGTAAGTCCTAGGTCCTCCCCCCTCCGTCCATATCTAGGAAGGTGAACATCCAAACTGGCTAGGCTCCCACCAAGCCAGTACATTGCGTTGGATCAAAACCGCGTGCCGTTGTCCTTGGCGTCTCATCAGCCCTCATTGTTCGTCATGTTCAGAGAGTCCAGTTTTATCCCATGCTTTTTTTGGTAACAGTCCAGCTGGCCTTGGTGAGCTCCCAGTAGATCAGCTCCACTGTCTCAGTGGGTGGGTGCACCCCTCGTGGTCCCGGCTTCTTTGCTCATGTTCTCCCTCCTTCTGCTCCTCCTTGGGACCTTGGGAGCTCTATCCAGTGTTCCAGTGTGGGTCTCTGTCTCTATCTCCATCCATCGCCAGATGAAAGTTCTAGGGTGATATGCATGATATTCGTCAGTATTGCTATAGGATAGGGTCATTTCAGGTTCCCTATCCTCAGCTGCCCAAGGAACTAACTGGGGGCCTCAGCTTGGGCACCTGGGAGCCCCTCTAGGGTCAAGTCTCCTGCCCATCCTAAAGTGGGTCCTTTAACTAAGAAATGGGGTTCCATGCTCCCCTATCCATCCTTCCTTTATCCCGATCCTCCTGTTTCCCCAAGTCCCCCCTCCTTTCCTTCTACCTTTTCTCTCCCCATCTCCCCTTACCCCTATCCCACCCCACCACCAAGATCCCACTTTTCTCCCCGGCAATTTTGTCTACTTCCCTTATCCAAGAGGATAACTATATGTTTTTCCTTGGGTTCACCTTCTTACTTAGCTTCTTTAGATTCGCCTATTGTAGACTCCGTGACCCCTATTTGTCTGGAGGCATTACCATCCCTGACTTCAAACTCTATTACAGAGCTACAGTAATGAAAACAGGGTGGTACTGGCATAAAAACAGAGAAGTCGACCAATGGAATCGTATAGAAGACCCGGATTTAATCCCACAAACCTATGAACACCTCATTTTCGATAAAGGAGCTAAAAGTATACAATGGAAGAAAGAAAGCATCTTCAACAAATGGTGCTGGCACAACTGGATGTCAACCTGTAGAAGAATGAAAATAGACCCATATCTATCACCGTGCACAAAACTCAAGTCTAAATGGATTAAAGACCTCAATATCAGCCCGAATACACTGAACCTGATAGAAGAGAAAGTGGGAAATACCCTACAACAGATGGGCACAGGTGATCGCTTCTTAGGTATAACCCCAGAAGCACAGACATTAAGGGCAACATTGAATAAATGGGACCTACTAAAACTGAGAAGCTTCTGTAAAGCAAAGGACACTGTCACTAAGACACAAAGGCAACCTACTGACTGGGAGAAGATCTTCACCAACCCCACAACAGACAAAGGTCTGATCTCCAAAATATATAGAGAACTCAAGAAACTAGACTTTAAAAGGCTAATTAACCCAATTAAAAAATGGGACACTGAACTGAACAGAGAATTCTCAACAGAAGAAGTTCAAATGGCCAAAAGACACTTAAGGTCGTGCTCAATCTCCTTAGCAATCAGGGAAATGCAAATCAAAACAACTTTGAGATATCATCTTACACCTGTCAGAATGGCTAAAGTCAAAAACACCAAGGATAGCCTTTGCTGGAGAGGCTGTGGAGGAAGGGGTACACTCATCCATTGCTGGTGGGAATGCAATCTTGTGCAACCACTGTGGAAGTCAGTGTTTCGGTTTCTTAGGAAATTCGGGATCAACCTACCCCTCGACCCAGCAATACCACTCTTGGGAATTTACCCAAGAGATGCTCTATCATATGTCAAAAGCATTTGTTCAACTATGTTCATAGCAGTATTATTTGTAATAGCCAGAACCTGGAAACAACCTAGATGCCCTTCAATGGAAGAATGGATGAAGAAAGTATGGAATATATACACATTAGAGTACTACACTGCAGTAAAAAACAATGACTTCTCGAATTTTGCATGCAAATGGATGGAAATAGAAAACACTATCCTGAGTGAGGTATCCCAGACCCAAAAAGATGAACATGGGAAGTATATCTTAATTTCATTGCAATTCTTATAATATGCTATATATTTCAGAATATGACGAGATTTTAACCAGTAGATTATATGAGAATAATAAAGAAGAGATAGAAAATATGCATCTAACATTTGATTGTACGTTATTATTATATACTTAATGAAGGATATTAAGCCCCAGTGGCTGGAGGATCTGGGTTCAGCTCCTGGTTTCAACTTCTTTTTGACAGTTGTCTGGAATCCAGAACCCTTCTGTGACATCTACAGTGGAGTAAGGCCCAAGCAAAATCACTCAGATTTAGGGCTGTTTTTTCCCCACTCTTTCTCTCTCCCAGTATTATTTGATTAACATAAGATTGCATGTGTTTTATTTTGCACAAATATAAATAAAGAGAATAGATGTGTGCTTTTGTGAAGAACTGATCATGTCATCTTTCTTATTTGCCTGCATCATTGTAAGGAGACATTGGGCTCTCGTATGTATTCACCCAGGTAGTGGTAGAGGCTGCTACGAATACAAGTCCCTGAATTTCTCTAAGACTCCCACTTTTAGTTGTGCCAGCTAAATGAAATATTCTCTGTAAAGTGTTCAGTAGAGAGCTGGGGATCATAAGAGTTCAATAAACATTATCTAATGTTATTACTTTCAAAGTCATATTGACTTATTTTCTTTATAAATAAAAAGTGTACATTAATATGTGTTTTCATTGCCTTGTTAAATTTTCATATGAAACAATGTGAGAAGACTTGTTTCATGAAACAAATTGTGCCACAATAATATATACAGTAAAAAAATATGAAGGCTCTATGACGTTTGTTGACATTTGTGTACATAAATTATGGTGAAAATAGCCATATGATAAATATGGTAGCTCTATGGATTATTACTCACTCTGTTTTCCTTTTTATAGAAGTTATTATATTTTCTCTCAGAGACTGCCTGCTTTTCTTACTTCACCATTGGCCCTGAACCCTTCAAAGAATGACTTTTGTTGTTAAGCTTTTAAGTTTGGAGGCTTTTGTTTCGTTGTCAGTCTGATATTGACTTTATTTATTTGTGATGATGTGTATTTTATTATTGGTTAATTTTGTTATTTGGCAGTTTCACTTACCTGTACCGTGCATGTTGATTATCACCCCAACACCACATCTTACTCTCCTGTTTCTCCACTCATTCATTCTCGGGTTTGTGGTCCTACCCGTAGTGAGAAGCATTTGCTTCCTCTTTTTGGGAGGACTTTTGGATAATGAAAGCCAGTGTGGGTATAAAATGTGCGAGATTCTGGAATTCTTGTCAAAATTTATGTTTAGAATTTCCAAGATAAACTTTTAGAAAACAATTAAATGAAGCTGAGAATTTTACAAGGCTCTTGTCTGCTAATACATTTTGTGCAATGTTGTGAAACAAACATTGTCAATATTCAGTAGATTAAAACAATGATTTTATTGTTAACATTGTATTTGGGAATTGCCTTAGTTTTATCTGGCATGGTTCCACATAATGGAGCTCCCCTCCCTTTGAGTCTTTCATTCTTACTGGGACTTGGAAGGAGTTGGAGAAGAGATTGAAATATGGGGAATTATAGAACATGAGATACCTCTGAAGATCTGTGCTAAAAGCTGCTGCTTCTGCTTCTGGGGACATTGCCCTGGGAAGATCAGAGTATCCCAAGGAGAAACGGTTATTAGGTATGTAAAGAAGTGCACTCTATCTTTAATTAGAGACAGGAAGACGTGGTGAAAAGCATAGAGCTTTGATCGGTATGTGATAATCAGAAACAAAGCTCTTCACAGTTTTCACTAATAACAGTAATTAATAATTGCTAATAATAATAGTAGTAAATAGTAATTAGTAAATAGTAATTCATGCATTAATGTACAAGGGCAAGATGAAGTCTAAATCTGGAGATAAGGAGAGGAAGAAATAAGCTGATCTATAGTTTATTTACTCTGTCCTACATGGCAGTGTGTGACTATAAAACTCTTAGGAGAAAGATAGAGAAAGATTAAAAACAAATAGACAACAAATACCCACAGCAGCTTTTTTACTGCTATATTTTATTTGGTCTAAAATCCTTAAGAACCTAAGGTTTTTAATATTAGTGCTAATGGTTTGGAATCTCCAAATATTTTGACGCTCTTTTCTTTTTTTCTTTTCTTTTCTTTCTCCTTCCCTCCCTCCCTCCCTCCCTCCCTCCCTCCTTTCCTCCCTTCCCTCCTTCCTCTCTCTTCTTCTTTTGCCAGTGGTCATTCTAGGGAATCAGAACAAAAAGCAAAATGAAATTTGCCATGTTCAATACTTTTTTTTAAAGCAATCACTGGTAGCAAATGAAACTGCCAAATGTAGTATATGTACTGTATTTTAAGATGTTCTAGAGTTTAAAAAAAGTAATTTAAAAGTCTTTCTTATTTGAAGAAATGATAATTAGGAACCTACCTGATGATCAGATAGGAGCGCTCCAACAAAACGTCAATCACATAAGTGCCTGTCTTCTGTAGTTCTTACTGTGTGGGAGACTAGAGACATCTCCCAGCCTGCTCTATTTTCACAGTTGTGGAATGTGTTGAAACATGTCATCTTGTATACCTTCTTTCACATCAGTATGTGTTGTTTTTTTTTTCACACCAGATATTCCTTTTTCAACCAACAACTTGCTAAGTATTTTGGATTCTGGAGATACATTTTTCTCAAGATTTGGACAATGGAGAATATTCATATCTGTTGAACTGATAAAATTATTATTATTAGAATGGCTTCTATGTAGATAGCCACACTATGCAATATAGTGTATTCAGTGCAACACAGAGACTTTTAACAATAGATTTGCTTTTAAAAATATTTTGTCCATCTGCTGGGACCTGACAGTAAGAAGTGAGCTCGTGGTGGAAATTGTAGTGCCCTCGAAGCGGAGAGTTTGAGAAAGCGGTGTGAGAGAGGAAATGATACACTTCAGGATTGTAAATTGGATGAGGCTGAATTGGGAGCAGGGGACACTGCAGTGGAGCACTGGGCAGGGAGAGGAGATGTCATGTGACATATGCCCTGGTAAGCTTCTGTCACACAAACTGAGAGACACTGGTGACAGATTTTGTGTTCGAGATAATAAATATTCAAATTTGTGTTTTAAAGACAACGGTATGACAGTGCGTAGGATGGTTAAAATTAATTCTGTTTAGTCAGATGTTACAGCAATCTAGAAAAAATAATGGTGGTGTAGATTACGATAATGAGTGACAGTTGATTGCTAAGAACTAAAGACGTGAAAGCTGTTAGGGATATGAAATAGCATTAGATTGAAGGATTTGCTGCTGGTATGGTGAGAAAGTTATGAGCAGAAAGTAATCCAGCCTCTGCTGGGAGAATCTGCCTATTCTTGGTGGAGACTCACCAAATGAGTGGACTCAAGAGAATTTACTCATTTTGAAATAAGAATAAGTTTTACTTTTAAATTGCTAGAATTGATTACTTGTCTCTGTGTCTGTTTTCTTGTGGATGAAGATGTGCAATGGGTATCATGATTTATGGGATTTGGAAAGCTTATAAATTATATACTCTTACCCCACATTTCTTCTTAGAACATTTTCAAATTAGCAAGGTCAAAAACCTAAATAAGATGTTCTGTTTTCATTTATTTTTAACATATGAATTATTGGTTGTATTTTAGGCCACATTTGATTGCTCTAACCTTTTACAAGGTGGATACTAGGCAAGCAAATATTTCTATTGGAGGGGGCTGGAGCTTCAGCCAATATCACCGTCATTATGTTTTAAAACCATGCATCGTGAGCAACTCACTATGAAGGCTAAGCATGCATGAACAGACTTTAGTGGCCTAATCAAATAAAACTTATACTGAAGATTATCTCACAGGAATTTAATGATATGCATAATTGTTATTCTAGTGCATGATAATTAGGCAAGTACTTCTTGTAAATGATGATAATTGTGTGATTTTACCACAGCCAGATGAAGCACTAGCAGAAGACTCTGGCAAAATAATAGGTAAGTAAAGAGGTCAGAGGCAAGAAAGCAGGTTGTGTTCCTCAGCACAGTGACTCTGTATCCATGGATTGATTCCAATATGATCCCTCTTGAGAAAAGAAAAGCAGGTGGAGGATGGAGGAGAGAATTAAATTGCAGAAAGGAAAAAAATTAAAGTTAATATTTGTTGTGGACTGAATTGTGTCCCTCTAAAATGGTATGTTGAAGCCTCTACCTTTGTGGACCTCAGAATGCCACTTCAGTTTAAAATTGGTTGTAAATGTTAATCAGTTGAGATAAGCTCTCATTGGAGGAGGAGAACTCCCCTCCAGCATGATGATTCTATAGGGAGGCAGTCATCCTAATAAAGGAACAGAGAGAGTAGCATGTGAGGAAAGAAGGCGATAGTGGTTGATGCATCTGTGTGCTAAGGGATTCCTAGAACACAGGCAAAGGATAGCTTGTGCTAACACCCAGTGTGGACAACATGATCATGGGAGCTCTAGGAGCTTAAAGCACCACTTGTAGGTTGAGCCTTCCGTGCGGGTTCCAGGGCAATCTGAGTACTTGATACGTGAGCAAATATTTGCTGCCTGCCTTCTGCTTGCTTAGCATTTTTTTAATACTGAAGTTAAGCGTCACTGATGAGACTCACATGGCCCTTGCCCTAAAGGGGCATTGTTGTCTTTGTCTTCTATCTGGCTCATCTTTCTGGAAATTGTGTTGCACTGAACACCTGACACACTGTTTAAATGTTTTTATTTACATAGCTGTCTACTCTACAGAATGTGAAATCTTAATGACCAAGAATAATATTACATCTAAAATCAATGTTTACTAAGTGAAAAATTAAAGGACTAAAATATTCATCTTTAGGACTATAGATAAGGGATATTTATTTAATAGAAGAACAAAGATAATGGAATGATATGCTTGTTTGCATGCTAAAAATATGAACATTTAGGCATCTTTACAAACTAAGAAGGACGTGTTTAAAAACTCAATTTTATACACTAGAGTGATGTTATTTGCATTTTCACCTTCTTGTAAGCTGGCTAGCTCTCTCTTTTACTATTGTAGCCTTTGCAGATTACCAAATTTCATATGTTGTTTATTTTCATGTAAAACCTATAACACCTTTTAACTTTTTATGGACCTTTTTATTTTATGGATCTATAAATTCCAATACATTTTGTAAAGAAGCTCACATAATGAGAATGATGGCTTAAAAGTTATGTGCCAAATTGTGTTCAATTTAAAGATGATAATTCAGGTAGTGATTGGAGATTTATGGACAAAAATGGCATGAGAAGTAATTATGGTAAAATACCTAATGTTTGATATATCATTCATTTGAATTTAGCAAATCAGATTCAAATATAAAATAAAATAGTTTTACTCTTCTGTAACTCTTGCATTATCTGCCACTTCAGACATTCATGTCCAATTCTATGCAAGGAGACAAGTATACTTTATCTCTTATGTTTCCTTTCCTGTACTAATAAGGAAAATGTTATTAGGCATATTCTCCATTCTTAGCTTCAAACTGTATGGAAATTAAAAAGGAAAATAATAACTGCATTATTTCCCTTTTGAATATTTGATTTGTATTAACTCCAAGTAACTTAATGATTAAGTAGTGTAGTAGTTATTCTCTGAATAAATCTATAATGTTATTTATAATTAATATAAATATGTAATAGATGTTTAACATGTTAATATATGCTATATATGTTTCTGTATGTATACTATTTTTGTAGATGTTATTTCTTAACTCTGCTATTATTTAGTCTGTATTCACTGTGAAAGAAAAAAGTCATGCTGTGCCTTGCCCACGGTGTTGCTTATATGCATATAGTTTTCATATTTAACACCACCATGTCATTGTTAAGTTTAATATTCCTAGGTCAAAAGCATGTTGCCCTCTGGTGATCCATAGAGTAAAGAAATTAAAACTGAATTCACTGCATGAACTCTTCATTTAAAATTTATATTTCAACTTAAACTCTGTAAAATAACTAAGCAATCAATAACTCAGTGAGCATCTGTAATGAACAGTGTAGATTTCTGGTATTTTAATGGCTATTTAGAATAGTTATAAATGAAAATAGGGAAGAGAAAATATACTTTGCTTTATTTTCTATAATTCATACAGAAATAATGGAAGATTAATAAGATATCTACCTCCATAAAATTGGAAATATAAAGAAGCTTTATGTCACCATAGATGGAAAGCTGGCTCCCCCTTCCAGGGTTATCTGCGATCTCAGAATGACCAGAGTAACAAAGGAATGCTCTCTGGTGCTTTGCAAACTAACAGATTATTTTTTTTTACTTTTGTGGAATTGATTTTATTTTGAGAAGTCTTATATCCTGAGGGTGATTTTTAGTGTGCCCACACTGTATTCATTTATTTCTGCTTGAGAATCTGCTCCATTCGCAAATGTTCACGGAGAGATTTCTATAGTTATCTGCCATGGTAGATACTAGTTTGTATATTTTATTTTATCTGTATGTTGCAATTTTGGCCTTTATCATATGTGCTTTTGACTGAGATTATCTCCAGTTGACAGTCTTACTGTGTACTCCTGAGGGCTTCTACAGGTGATTCTGAATGTTGTTTAGAACCTTCAGTGGCCTTACTGTGACCTTAAGTTTCTCTGAGTTAAATATCCACATGTATTATTGAGACATTTTAATCATTTCAGAATTATATTTAATTCGTCTTTTGAAAGTACATCAACAACAATAATAGGACTTTTCTGTATCAATGGCTTTCCTCTAGATAACCCTTGTTCTTATCTCTGGGAAAGGTTTATCCTATTTTAATCAACACTGTCTTAAAATGACAAATGCACTGGTTTTGACAGACAGCTAAAGTGGAGATGAAAAGTGTGGCCCATCTGATGCCTTCATTTTCAAATCTACTGTGAAAATAAATTGAAGGATACGCACGGACTTCGCTGCACACACTGAATTGGTGTTTGTGCACTGTTAATTAAAAAACATTAAATAGAGTAAATGCCTGCAGTAGTTAGGAGCCTTTCTGCAAAGAGCCCCCTAGCAGTTCAGAGTTAAACAGTGTAGGCTCGAATGGTTTAAGCATTGCTGGCGTTGCTATGGAATTCCAGTGCTTAGAAGCCAACACAATGCTTTATGCAACTTAAGGTCCCCAGGCGACACTTGGCAAGCAAGTGTGCTGACTTTTCAAATGAGAAAGAAGAAATAGTACATATTTTCAAATGAAGGAAACTTACTTAGCTAAGAATTGCTCTTCTACTAACTTAGCACCATATGCTGTGTGCCTTGTGTCCTCAACAGTGTTTGGCCCCTAACTCACACCTTTGTCTATATACTTAAGGTTGAAATACAAAACAGGGTGCTATCAGCAGAAAGCAGAGACCAGAATAAAACTACCCTTTTCTATGTACTTAGTGTTGAAGTAGAAAACAGGATGCTATCCACTGAAGACAGATCTTGAATGTGATCATTCAAAACAGCATTTACGACGGGGCTGTGAAAGTTCTTAAGGAACTCTGTATAAACAACTTTAGCTAACTGGAACATTGAGTAATTATTTCCTTGCCTCAGCTAAATACTTGGGTTTAAAGCAGAAGATTTTGGGGCTACAGCAAAATCAAGATATCAGGTGTATCGAAATCAATATGAAACCAGATGCATCCATCAAACCTCTTTTATGAAAACAGAAAATGAAACCAGTCTCTGGAGGAAGACATGGCAGTGTGAGCAGAATGCGTCATGCATGGTGTGAGGGGTGGGAAATGGTGAGGTGAGGTATGAAACGGAGACTGGGAACAAGTTCACTTAGTATAGGTTGAGTACTGGCAAGTCAACCAGGATTTTCCAGAGCGGTGGTGAGAAAGGGTACCAGTTTTGAGCAATGAATGTGAATAATAATAATAATAACAATACAATGATAATAAGCCCATAAAGTTTCTAAAGGGAATGATGAGAAATCTTAGAAAACACACAAAAAAAGTTACCCATGGCTGCTCCTTAGTGAAGGTATATGGTTTTCACTACACTGGCAGCAAGCTATTGAGGGGAATAAGTAGCTCTATAGTAATCTTGAGTGGACCATTTATTTTCTTTATTTTAAAAATTTATCTGTCTTATACAGATTTATATTATTTAAGAAAAGCTTGGTAGTCATATGTCAGAAAGATTTAATTATCATTTTTAAACACATGCCTCTCCGTTATTGGTTTTGTTAAGGCAATTCTAAGATGACTTGAAAAATGTTTTGATACTGGAATAGAAATGATTTTTTAACAGGAAAATTATTTCCTGAAATTGATGAAAATTGTTATGAAAATACTAGTTGCTAAGGAATATTATAGCCTAACCATGAGCTAAATGGAGGTTCTCAAAGCTGAGGAATGAATTGCAGGCAAGCAGTGTCTAGTCAAGAACTGACAGGAAGTCAAATGCCCACCCCACCCAAACTATGAGTCAGGAGACATCATTTGAGGAAAACATCTTAAAAATGTTCTACACTCTCTAAATTCAAATGATTATTTTTATTATAATTGCATTTTATTTTTTTTAGACTTAATGTATATGGACAGCAGAAATGTGTTTGTACTTATACCTGATTTAGGAACCTCTCTGGAAGTTTGTGCATATATTTAACTTTTTTTTCATTTATTTGTTTGTTATATATATAGTGTTCTGCCGGCATGTATGTCTGCAGGCCAGAAGAGGGCACCAGAACTTGTTACAGAAGGTTGTGAGCCACCATGCAGTTGCTAGGAATTGAACTCAGAGCCTTTGGAAGAGCAGTCAGTGCTCTTAACCTCTGAACCATCTTTCCAAACTCTTGTGCTTATATTTTAAAAGAGCCAAGCTTTTACACTTATAGAAATATAAAGACTATTCTCTAGCTTTGTAAAGAGTCCTCTTTTATTCATTTGAACAATTTGTTTTATGAATGTGAGCTATCTCTCAACTATTAAATAATTAAAATTAAAGAAATATTTTATAATTGAAGCTAAAAAAAATACCTGGATTTCAGATATAGCCGGATTAGGGCTATTGCCTACTTGATACATTTTTCTGCTGCTTTGATTATTGTGACTCTTGGACTTGCCCAAATCATGCAACTCACAGAGTTGGCTGACTGCCTAAAAACTTTGGTGTTGTTTTTGTTGGTACTTTTGTAGGCTATTGTATTTTAGTGAAATATTTTATGACTTAGCCATATCTTTAGCCTTTAAGTCTATACTTTGTGCATGTTGTTTGTGCATGCATACGTTTGTCTGTATGTATATATTTTCTGAGAATGAGAGAAAGATACATGGTGAAAATGTTTATGTGACCTACTAAGCCAGAAGTGATAGAAATTATACAGTAAAGCTACGTAGGTAGCTTCTCACTTGGGGAGAAATCCAGGTACACATGCAAAAGCTGAAAAGGAAAACTAAGGAGATTCATGGAAATTTAAATTTAGTAGATTTTTCCTGAAAGACAGGAGTTCTATAGCACTGAAATAATAAAACATCTTAATTCTGTTATGGAATTTCAAAGTAAGTCCACGAATGAATGATTTTTCAAAGAGAAATGGTGGGTTTGTGGCTGAGTTCAAGGACAGAAAGCAATTGAAATATCTTTTGAATATTTTTGAAACTTATTTTTGATATTTTTTAAATTTATGATTCAGTGGATGGTAGAGCAAGATCTTTTTATAGATAATCTTCACCACTGTGCCATTGACCATTTGATCCAATAGAACTTTTCCATCAGTAATGGCGAAAAGGTGCTGCTTAATGTGACTGATGAAGTACAGAAGCATCTGTAGGCAAATTGGGACGAAGCATGATTTTTGAGATTTCAAGCTTAAGATAAATAGTATTGATTGTTGAACAATCACTGTCATGCATCTGAATAAATGCTTTGAAAAATCGCCCCAGTTTTCCCAGTGCCAACTGTCTCAAATGCCTTTTTGATTCCTGATTTGCTTCTAGTTAATGTTCTTAAATTAAATTAAAACCTGTTTAATTGGAGTTTGAAGAACTATAATAGCCAGGTGAGGAACATTGCATTCACTTCTAGTTTCTATGGATGTAGGACAATATTACCAGTCTGTTTTTATTCATCTCAATCCTTATATTCTTTTCCCATATGTCATGAATAAGAATAAGAAGGCACAGCTATCTAGCATTTATGGCAGCATTTAACACCTCATTTCTAAATAATGAAAAAAAATTAAAAACATCTCTTTGAGATTCTTTTGCAAGGTGCTCTAAGTTTGAATTATATGCAATTAATCTAATCATGTTAGCTTTCAGAACCGTCTCTTAGGTAATTCAGAATCGAAGATATTAATATGAGTAAAACTGTCTGGTGAATAATGGATCTTAAAATGTTATTATCTATATAATACTTGTAAGAGTTTAGTATCTTAATGCTTTGATATTAAACCATCCTGCAATTATTCAGTGCAGGGTTGGATATATTTAAGTGAGCATGATTTTGGCATTCTGAATTTACAAAGTGTTTAAATTTTAAGCTCATTGTTTTTACTACAAAAGATTGTTTGCAAAATGTACTTCATGAGATCATTGGGGCACATTGGAATATGGGACATTAAAAATGACTTAAAATTAAAATTACATTAAAATATTGAGTATTGCAATATATAGTATGCACTTTTGTTAAAATACCTCAAATAACCAACTAAAACCCCTGTCTTCTAAACATCTATATTTAACTCCCTTTAACTAAGACTCAGAAAAGAAGGCCTTTGTGAAGATCCCTTTTTTTTTTAATTGCAGAAATCGACTCAGATTTTCTGAGTGTTCTCGATCACACCTGCCATCTAAGGCTCTAGTTTTCTTGCTGAGTATAGAGCACTGGTCTTGGGACTTCTTTCCAAATTACTGGCCCATGTCATGAGTGCATTCAAAGAACATGACACTGAAATGTGGGGCAGTTGCCATAATAAAAAGTTTCTTTTCTCTCGATGACCAGCTATGTTTACTATATGCTTACTATAAACATGATTTGAATTTTTCTAAGTGTAATTATGACATTGGAAATATTATTTGAATTGGAAGTGAAGCAAGATTTTAGATGGAATCTAAAATTGCATAATCATATACTCGTCTATTCAATATTTATTGATATTCTTAGATGGTTCAAGTTCTTCCAAGTGCTAAGTATAGTTAGGAACAAAATAGCGACCTTGACCTCAAGAGACCAAATGTGACTGAAGTTATAACCAGCAGGTGTTGTCAGTGATAAGTGTGTGATATTATAGAGCAACTTCACTCATAGCTGCACATGCAGAGCATTTCTGGTTTGTCTTTGATCAACATGGTAAACTCATGAATCAATAACAGGCACTTAGAAAGAAATCCTTACATTTGGTGTTGAAGCACGATCTTAACATGTATATGAACTATAAGGGATGGCATGAGAAGAGACGCACGGTTTCAGATGGGGTCAAGGCTTAGAGTGTCCAGAGATGGGCAGTCTAGTTTTAAATTTTTATTACTGTTGTTTTGTGTGATTATTAGTTTCTGTCTGTGTGTGTATTTTGATAGTGATGGTGTGTGTGCTTGTATGTGTGTGAACTGGGTGGAGTTAACAGACTGTCAGGTACACTGGTGGGCTTATATTGTGTGATTTAGGTTATTGGTTGAGAGAAAGAGAGAGAGGCAGAGAGAGAAACAGAGAGACAGAGAGAGACACACACAGAGAGACAGAGAGAGAGAGAGAGAGGGGCAGAGAGAGAGAGAGAGAGAGACAAAGAGAGAGAGAGACAGAGAGAGAGACAGAGAGAGAGACAGAGAGAGAGAGATGGAAGGAAGAAGGAAAGAAGGAAGGAGATTGGTTAGTGGAGCTTTATACATGTAGTTATTTGAGATACTGCCTGGCCTTGAATTCCTGACATTAACACTTCCTTCTCAACCACCTAAAGTAGCTGGGACTACAGACAAACACATTTATGTCCAGATTCACTTACATAATTAAAAATCATTTTAAAAAACAATTACAATTGGCTGTATTAAAGGATTGGCTTATTAGTAACAATAGAAATGATACAGCCAAACTTGTGTGTTAAAAACAAACTCTATAGGTTCATTTAGTTTGTATTTTGATGCAAGTTCTAATCAAGTGACAAACACACCTGAAACAACGGGCATTCTCAAGAATTCAAGAGGATATTGATTCTATAGAACCTGTGTCAGAACTGTCAGTGTGTAAATCCAAGTCACACAAGAAGAAGTGCACATTTGTATAATTTATCAAAAAGTCCATATTATTTTTGTGCCATGAAATATGTATTCATGAGAAACACAGTGATTCATGTTCAGACAAGATTTGCTTACTTTTAAATATTGATCGCCTTTCTGCTGTGACAGTATTAAGAATAGTAGCATATGATTTCCATTCCCACTTGTCTATGAGGGTGAGCAGAAAGGGGGATACTTTAAAATTTTTATTTACCTTCAAGAAAGTGTATTCTGTATATGTGAACTTTCGTCAATGATAAATGCATATATAATTGCTTTCACATGGATAATTGTATTTCACAGGCTTTTTCAAGGATTTTGATCAAAATAGAAAAACAATACAAGTACTAATTTATTCTAAACTTACAATTTCAGTCTTTCCTGGTTACTTCCCATATGTTACATAAATAAAATAAATAATAATTGTATTTAAATTAAGTCAGATGCTGAGGGACTCTAGTAAGATCAGTGGATATGGAATGTGTGTGGAAGGTTTTTGAAAACTGTAGTGTGTGTGTGTGTGTGTGTGTGTGTGTGTGCATGTGTCTGTGTGTGTGTCTGTATGTGTGTGCATGTGTCTGTGTGTGTGTGTGTGTATGTGTGTGTATGATTTTCTGTGGTGCATATGAAGGCCAGAATTTGTTATTAGGCATCTTTCTCAATCCTTCTTCACTTCCTTTTGAAGACAAGATCTTACTGAGCCTGAGAAGTCATTGTTTGATTCCACTGGGCAGATGAGTCAGTGCCCTCCATGGTTCCATGGCCACTGCCTTCCTAGCCCTGTGATTACATGCGTGTGCTGCTGCTGCACCAGCTCTCCATGGCTGTCACACATTCAGACTCGTGTCTTCAAACTTGTGGAACAGGATGATCATCTCTCTAGCCCATGACATCCATAGTTTACTTGTAAATGTAAAAGTCGCTTCTAAATTCGGACAGGTCTCATCATAGAAATTGTCTCACATCTGTTTTCTTGCATGTGTCATATTGAATAATTTCATTAAAAAGCTGGACTTCTAATATTCTGTCTCTTACAGTTTTGCCATTTATTGCTACATTATTAAAAATAAACCATATAGTGGTACATCATTTTTTTTTTTACTTCAGGCTTCAGTGAAACTTCTCTTAGGTAGAAATGAAGCCAGGGTTCACATAGTATGTGCTGCCCATTTGCCAGTCCCTAGTGCCATGGAGCAAGAACACAATTTGCTTATAATGAAAACTATATAGTTTTTTTGTGGTATTATGCATATCTATGATTAGATCTGTAAAAGAGGAAAGTTAAAAAGTCTAAAGCAAAATTAAAGTGTGTATGACTGTCCATACCAACATACTTCACTAGGAGCTGTGTGCATGGCCTGTCTCAAACACAGTGGCTTAAAGGGGTGCATCTAATTCATCAAGTTTTTATCCATACATTACTGTTTTCTTTTCAATTGTAATTGTGGGGAGCAAACTCGGGTCTCAGACATGATAAGTGAATGCTATAGATAGCTAAAACAATATTTTCTTACCTTTATTACAAGTGAGTAAAGAAAATTAGCAGAGATACACAAGACCTGTCAAAGTATACATAATTATTGCAATGCATTCATATTTTTTTCATCATTTCATACCTGAGTAATATCTCACCTCATTTCTACATTTACCTCTCCCCGACACCAACTCTACTTACCTCTTCCCTCCCTATCTCAAGGTCATGTTCTCTTTTTTTTAATTGTCAATACACACGAGTGTGTGTTTAGAAATGACTGCTTGCTATCTCAGACTAGATTTCACATGTAAATGTTCTGAAGATACAGTAAAAGTTATAGGGCAAAATATCATTTAGTTCACCCTTCTTATTCCCAATTCACTTTGTTACCAGTCTTTTCTATTGATTTGAAGAATTGTTACTCACCCAACACTATATTACAATGAATAGCATGCTTGGATGCGTGACTGGGACTTTGAGGAGACTAAGATGTGTTTAGAATTAGGCATCTTCATCCCCTGCAAACACATGGTTCCAAGACAGAATGGGTATAAATGAGCAGGTTCTATTTATGTATGTGTATATATGGTTTGTATATATGAATGCATATGTGTATGTATATATGTGTGTGTGTGCGCGCAGATAGGTTGTAAACACAAATATAACAAATATACATATATGTATATCAATAAAAAGGGGTATGAACTTGAAAAAAAGAGTAAGAAGTACTAATTGGGAGAGTTTGAGAGAGGAAGGTAAAGGGGTAAATATTGTAAAAGAGTTATAATCTCAAATGATAAAAGAAATGCTTTTTAAGTAGCATGTTCTCTACTGCTGTTTTTCAAGTTTCTCATCACTATCCAGCCTGACTATCTCGAGAACCTGTGTACAAGTTTCTACCAAAGTGAGCATTTGCTAATGCAAGGAATGTAGAGGCAATTTTACCAGAGACTAGTGCAGACAGCATGGTTCAGTATATTTTTTAATGTATGTCATTATTGATGCTTAAGAAAGCATCTTGGTATGTGAGCATAGCAACATATTAGAATCATTAAATTTATAGTTCTTTCATTTATTTCTAACAGAAAAAACTTTCTCTCAGGCTGCTGCTTTAATTACAGCGGATGGCAAAGGTCTGCAGCGAAAAGGCAGCACAAACGGACTAGATTTTATTACACACAGGGGGAAGGTTGAAGGCATGATAATCTAGGGAAGAAAGATGTTTGCTAATGTTTACATACTTAGCTCCCACTGGCACGCCACCAGCTTGGAGACTTGCTCTGTCCCTCTGATTCTGAGAAAGTGCATCCAGATTCGCAGCAAGACTTCAAGGAGCACCAGATGATGGGGCAGATGGCAGATGACTAATTTGGCAAGCCTTGATGAGTGGAAATTGTTTGCTTTAATTGCTTGTCAAGTCCAGTACCTACATTAAAGTTAAGGGCCCAGCACTTGCATAAAAAACAAAATACTGCAATGCTAATTAGGACTGTATCTTAGGGGAGAGAGGCCATAAGAGAAAGATATAGAGTGAATTCCAAAGAAATAGTGGAAAATTAATATTATTTAAGTCAAATATAGAGACAAATATGATTTCAAATAATTCACTCATATCTATTATATTTTTCTATCTTTGAAATGGAAATTTTGTAGAATATAAATTAATGAATGTGAAGAAAGACTACCAAAGATCATTAATGAAAGTCCATTTTGCCATTTTATTAATAGTTGCTTCATACATTGAATTTAAATTTATCTTTAATTTATTAAACTTCATAAAGCTAAAGTGTGAAATATAAAATAGCAAATAGACATATTAGTAAGATCAAAATTTGTGTTGAAAAAACCAGGTTTGGGAAGAATAGTTCAGAAGCATCAAGAGTTTGGAGAGCTAGCACAGAGATTAAGAACACTTGAGGCTGTTCCAGAAGACCAGATTCCAGCACCCACCTCTGGCAGATCAGCCTGTAGCTCTAGCTTCAGGATTACACCACCATCTTCTGGTCTCACAGGATATCTGCATATATGGGGCATACACATGCACACAAAAATACACACAAATACACACACATAAATCTTTAAAATAACCTAGTACATAGCTGAGATAATAAACGAAACCAACTGTGTGTGTGTGTATGTTGTGTGTGTGTGTGTGTAATTTTTGTGATAGTCTTTCAATGTGAAATAATAGTTGAAAGGAGAAAGCTTTTCTGTAAGGGTGATGTTAGTATGAAGACAATATTAATAATCCATAAAACCACGTTGAGAAACTCTCATTATATATTAAGTGAGATTTGAGGCCAACAATTTTGTATTAATATTGGAACAATAGGAATCATATGAATGATTTTGTTAGACAAGACTTAAAATTACCACACGTTTTTGGTTTCTGATCTTTTTAACTGAATGGTGATTACGTTGGATGCCAGTTGTGAAGCTGGAGAAACCTGTGTCCAATAGTATAGCTACACTTGTAATTGAATCAAAACTAAATAAAATAATTGGCAATTGCATTGGGCCTCACATTGATCTTGACACCTGCAGTTACATTTGAATGATACCCTGGGGAGTTCAGGTAAATTTAGGATTTCTGAAGCTTAAACTGCTGTAAATTTGTCATTCAAAGACTTTCTAACAGTGTTGGCAAAGAGGTTGGGTGGTGTTAAAGTTGTTTGGGCTGTTGAAGAAGATTTTTCAATTCACGTTTGATAAACAGCTTTGTGAAATCAATGAAACTTGATGGCTTAAGCATTGTCTTGTATGCATTGCCTGATTGTAAAATCGATTGACAAATGAAAGTTGTGAGGCATTCGATGAGAGCTTCATGAGGAGAACCACAAGTGATTTTTATGCTTCCATCCAAACTAATTCCTTAAAAACCAAGTCTGCCTCTCAAGATAAAAGCATTGCTAATATACCATCGATTCTTCTCAGTTCAGATTAAAGCTAAATATAAAGAAATCCCTTACTGCGACAAAAATATTTCCTTAATTGAACAGCATATAATAAAAAACGCTTCAAGATTAAGAGTGTTTGGAATAAAATATTGTGATAAATATGACTTTTGTTTATTGGAATTAGTAATTTGGCATTTAAGTAAAGTATATACACAATACAGGTTATCTTTATGGAGTTATTAAAACTTAAGCAGTAGGATTTTAAGTTATTTTTATGGTTTTATTAAGATCAGCTAAATGAATATTATTTGAAGATGTTTTCATTTTAAAAATATTTGTTAGTTTTTATTTTATATTTGTGAGTATTTTGCATGCATTCATGTAAAGTGCACCATGTTTGTGAAGGTGCCCATGGATTCCAGAAGGGTGTGTCCTGAAACTGGAGTTACAGCTAATTTGAATATTTAATCTCTTGAGAACATTTTAATGTTCACATTACATTGTCTAATGGTAAACAATGAGTTTAACATTACACTGGATAGCTCGATGTCAACTTGACACAAACTGTAGTCATCTGAGAGGCGGGAACTTCAGTTAAGAAATGCCTCCACAAGGATTGACTATAGGCCAGTCTAGAGGGCATTTTGTAGTCATTGTAGGTGGGGCCACAGCTGGACTGTGGTTCTGAGTTCTACAAAATATCAGGCCAAGCAAGCAATGAGGAGTCAGCACGTAAGAGACACCCCTTCATGGTCTCTGCATCAGCTCCTGCTACTAGGTTTCTGAGCTGTTTAAGTTTCTGTTCTGACTTCCTTCAGTGATGAGCTGTGATGTTGACAGGCAAGCCAAATAAACTCTTTATTTCCCAACTTCTTTTTGGTCGTGGTGTTTTCTCACAGCAATAGTAAAACTAACTAAGCCATGAACTTAAAACTATCTAAATTCAGTGCCTTCTTCATGCTATTTATGCATTTCTTTATAATTGAAAAAGCAAACATGCAACAGTATTTAAATATTTCAATTAGAATATCAAATGTGAGTATCCTATATGTGCTTAGTCTTTCAGACCAAAGGTCAGAATGCACCAAATATTTAGGAACCCTCTTTATTTAGATAGTAACACGCTGATTTAAATCAAAGTTTAGCATCATTGGGACTTAAAATAATTAAAATTGACATTTCATAAACTTATATAAAATTTTTTCACAGATATTTTATTTTTATAGAAAGTGTTTTAATTTGCATGGAGCAATAAAATAGAGATCATGGACTAAAGGTTTTCTCAATGAGCTTCTAATGTATAATGCAAAGTAAAAGCCTAGTTTTTATCTTGATCAATAATGGATTTCTATGTGAATAAATTGTGGTCACTATTCTGCTTGTATTGAATATTATTTATCAACAGAATTCATCTTGTTCTACAACTTGTTAGTTTACAAAGAGGAGATGTTCTACATACCCGGTAAATTGTTCCATTGACCAAATTGACTCATTTTGTGTGGCCTGTATCTCCTACAATAGCCAGACAGAGTAGTTGAAATTATTTATGACACAGACCATATAACTTTAGTTTTAATCCTCCTTTATGGATAGTATTTTAGCTCGTGAGCCAATATAACTGTTATATTGTTGTTAGTGAAAATTTAAGAATACAGGTCACAGTTGTTAGAAATCCTACCTCCTGTACCTAATTTCTCAACCATCTTTGGGATTGATTGGTCCTTCCTTTAAAGTCCAGATCATGACTTAATATATAGCTTTCTAGGCTGGAGAAATGGTTTAGTTATAGTCCTTGTCCTTTCTATAGAGGAGCAAAGTTCAGTTCCATCACCTTTCAAGGACAGCTCATGCCAATTATAACTTCATTTCTAGGATTTCCAACACTTCTTTAGACGTCCTCAGTAGTATGCACATGTGCGCGCGAGCACACACACACACACACACACACACACACACACACACAGAGACACTGGAAACCTCTCTTAAATAAAAAAGATCTTAATATTATGCGTCAAGAGGGTAAGCAGAGATTACACTTCAGTTTCCTGACTACCCAGACCCGAATTTGAATAATCACACAGAAACTATATTAATTACAACACTGTTAGGCTGCTGGCTCAGGTGTATTATTAGCTAATTCTTATATCTTAAATTAATGCATTTCTATTAATCTATGTATCACCACAAGGCTGTGGCTTACTGGTTATGTTCTAGCATCTTTCCCCTTTGGCAGTTTCATGGTATGTCCTGGATTCCATCTGCTTTGTTAATAACCAAAGGCAATAAAGCATATTCATAGAATAGAGAGGAAAATGTCCCCACATCACAAGAGTTCAGTGCATAATAAGCAAATTGCTGAGAGCAATTGATTGAGTGCACACTCTTAAACGGGATGTCTTTATCAGCCTTACTCCACTGCTATCACCAAGGTTTAGAGGACACAGTGGAGAAGAGCAAACGAATGTATGAGCTGAATAATAGGCCAGAGTGTGATGAAATAAAAACTGCTTGGCTTGAAACAACTGTCATATTCATGAACTCATAGTAAATGGGCTTGCTTACACAAGGTCAAGATAACTAACAAAGAATAGCCAACAGGGATGGGGACATACCCTCCAGGACCACTCTTTACCATGGAGCTACTGGAAGTTAATCCTGTTAGGAAAAAAAAGAGTCATTCTTTTATTGAATGTATCCCCACTTGTATGTTTCCAAGACTGTGGGGAATTACCCAGTACCCATGCAACTACTATGAAGACCAGCTAAAAGAGGGAGTGCAGTTGAGGTTAGGTCTTATTAGGGGCTAGAAATTGAAGATGGGAAATGGGGTATGGATATGATACTATTATATATTACATAGTATCTATTAATGAAATCATCAGTAATAAAAATATCATTAGATTTAACCCTCTTGCATTTCTTGAAGTTGACCTGAAGATAATTTGAAGTAATCAGACAAAACTGGTTCAATCCACATTGAAAGTAAAGTTCTGAGAACGTCATCCACAGCATGTCAAAACATAGACTCTGTGGCTATTCTTACTTTCAAAGGAAAGAGTGAAATGTAATCTTTGCTTTTAGTGTATAAATTTCCATCTGAGAACTCCTTACTCTATTACCATACAGAAAGAAAAAGATGGTTTTACATGTACATGCTATTATTTTAAGCCTGACATAGTGTCTTTCTTGGAAGACTAAGTTATATATGTTGAAGGTTTGAGACACACCTAGATGACAGGGAGTTTGATATAGCCTATGCTATAAACTCTATCTAAAAATAAGTGATTTCAGGGAGAAATAATCAGTATTGTGACAAAGTATCACAGAGTAGGGAACTTACTTTAGTAGCATTTACCTTCTCCCATATCTGCAGGTCAGAAACCTAAACAGTGGGCATCCCCAGGTTCATATACCTGTTGAGATTCAGTCAGCATCTTCCCTTGCTACTAATAATGCCATCCATGAGATCCTTTACATTTTAGGTGCTTCATTCCAGCTTTGCCTTTATGATCACAGGGCTGCCTTCCTAGGTAGCTGCACTGCAAGGTGCTTTCTCCTTTGGCTGTGTGAATGTGTGCATGTGTAGTATATGCACATACATGTGTAGGTTTGCTCAGTCATACAAGGACACGTGGAGACCAGAGGCTGATGCCACCATGTCTGTATTAGCCACTTTCCCACTATTCATTTATTTGTCTTTGTTTGTTCATTCATTTATTCTAAGACCAAATCTCTCACTGAACTTTGAGTTCTTGTCATTTTAGATAGACTGTTTGCCCAGTAAACTCAGTGATATACTTGTCTCTACCCTGTTCAATCTCCAGGTCAGGGATAAAGAGGAACATAATTAGACCTGGTTATTTGCTTGTTTGTTTTGTTTTTACATGGTTCTGGGGGTGTTAATTCAGATCCTGATCCTTGAGCAACAAACACTACTCAGTGACTCATCTTCACAGCCCAGGGTCTTTCTCTTGAATGGGCAAAGAACACATTGCATCAGGACTACCCACTGTTGCCTTAACGTGACACCATTTCTAACAAATACCTGAGATCATCACCTTGCAGAGAGGAAGATTTGCAGTAGTTATGGTTTCTGAGGGTCTAGTCTATGGTTTTGGGTGCCTGTCGTGAGTCGTTGCAACATATCATTCTTGAATTGGATAGGAACATCTCTCTATAGGTTTTGTCTACTAATTTGAAGTTTCCACAACTTCTAAGCAGTTGCTGTGGATTAGATCTATAATCATCTTCAGGTTTTTTTATTATTTTTTATTGAAAAAAAATTTCTGCCTCCTCCCAGCCTCCCATTTCCCTCCCCCTCCTCCCGTCCCTCTACACCTCCCCCCACTCCTCACCCTCTCCCTCTCCAGTCCGAAGAGCAGTCAGGGTTCCCTGCCCTGTGGAAAATCCAAGGTCCTCCCCACTCCATTCAGGTCTAGGAAGGTGAACATCCAAACTGGCTAGGCACCCACAAAGCCAGAACATGAAGTAGGATCAAAACCCTGTGCCATTGTCCTTGGCTTCTCATCAGCCCTCATTGTCTGCCATGTTCAGAGAGTCCGTTTTTATCCCATGCTTTTTCAGTCACAGTCTAGCTGGCCTTGGTGAGCTCCCAATAGATCAGCCCCACTGTCTCAGTGGGTGGGTGCACCCCTCACAAAACTCAAGTCCAAATGGATCAAAGACCTCAATATCAATCTGAACACACTGAACCTGATAGAAGAGAAAGTGGGAAGTACCCTACAACATATGGGCACAGGAGATCCATTCCTATGTATAACCCCAGCAGCACAGACATTAAGGGCAACATTGAATAAATGGGACCTACTGAAACTGAGAAGCTTCTGTAAAGCAAAGGACACTGTCACTAAGACAAAAAGGCAGCCTACTGACTGGGAGAAAATCTTTACCAACCCCGCAACAGACAAAGGTCTGATCTCCAAAATATATAAAGAACTCATCTTCAGTTTTTTTACATTAAAATTTTGTCATTTTTGGTGTAATTACTAGGGAAACAGATAGTCTTAAATGTTAAGACTATTCCCTCAAGACTTTTTTCTCCTATCTACCCTTATGAAAATAATACCAGGCATAGTTACTTGTCATTTCTATATACAGGACATACAATTGTATATGTGACCTTTTTCTCAATCTCTGCCACCAGCATCTTTGACGTCATTTGTGCTTTATTTTGGATATACTAATTACTTACATAAAGAAGATACATTAAAATATGGTTTTCAGTTACTCATTAATATTGTAAGATTTACATTCCAATGTTTTAGCGTAAGGAAAACTGACCAGTATATTAAATGTTAAGGACTGTATACATACCTATTTGTGTGCTGTGAAAATAACATTAAAATCTGAGGGTGAAAGGCAAAACAGATAACACTACATACAAAAAGCAGACATGTATGTGTGTATATTCATGAGCTGACATACGAACAAAAACAAGGTTCCCTCAATCAATTATGCATGACTAATGTATGTACAAGCAGAACATTATGCTTTTGAACACTCAAGAATATGTGTGTGGATAACTTGGTTAAGGTCAGCATTTTATTACATATCTTCTTTGTAGTATATTTATGAAACATTTCAAATCAAATTGCTTAACACATTTTAAAGATTGGTATTATTGAGGTTGGTCTGCATGTGCATATTTATATCACTAAGTTAATTTACTAGAACAACTTATTGTACAGTAGATAGTAAATAATTTTTAAATATTGTTACTCTCATCTTTCAGTTTTATTTATGTGTAGTCAATTACTTTATCAGAAATTTGGGTAGACTATAAATCTTAAAGAAAAGCATATATAGATGAAATTAAGTCTTTTTCTCGGCAAGCTTTTGTATAAGCATAGCAAATGTGATTATTTCAAGTATCCTCTTAAAATTTAGTTAAAAAAAATTCCATGGAAGCCACTCTTTCTTCTCCTTGTTTGACATGTGTTATTAAACAATACAAAAGTTAAGCTAGGGTGGTAGTCTATGACCCTTGATCATGTTTTAAATATCTTGAGTTGAGATAAACTATTCAGTAGTGCACTTTTTGTAAGATATTATCTTTGTTCATGTCACATACAGGTTATATGACTTTAGGTTCATCTTTGTCTTTTCAGTGTGCGCAGGAACAGAGAATAAACTGAGCTCTCTCTCTGACCTGGAACAGCAGTACCGAGCCTTGCGCAAATACTATGAAAACTGTGAGGTAGTCATGGGCAACCTGGAGATCACCAGCATCGAGCACAACCGGGACCTCTCCTTCCTGCGGGTATCGCTATTTCTTTTTCTACTATTCTTTTCGAGTGGGCATGATGTCATAATGTGCAAAGCGAGCCCTTCTAGATTAGACATGGTAGCTCTACCCTTCTGCCAGGCAGAGTCTGTGACTGTAGGCGGAAGATAAGCAACAGGGAAGCACCTGCAGGAAAAGGATAGGAATAGCAATGCCAAAGTGACTGACGCCCCACGTAGATAGGTGCTGTCACCGTTAGATTGATAAAAAGATTCTGTCGTGGTAGAGTGCAGGACACACTGCAAGTCCCTCTTTTCATGACAGGAGGAGGACTAAGAGAGTCAGAGGACTAATCAGATAAGGATGGGTGGCTTCAGCTTCATCTCTTCTCTGCCTCGCTTCCGTCACTCGAAGAAGAGGATGATGCAGAGAGCAATAGTGTCGCTCCTCCTAATTCAGGTCAATGCCATTTCTTTCGAAACTGTAAGCAATCTAAAGTAAACTCAAAAGAAATTGCAAATAGATGATACATCTATGTGTTACCTGTGAAAATTACATAGCAAACGTGACTATCTTTCTAGAAACATAGGGCCTTAGAAGACTCAATATCTGAGTTCTTAGCTCTTGTTTCTAAAATGCAGTGTACAGAAGCTATCCTAGGCCACACGTGACAAACTGAATGATGCTGAAGCAGAGGAAAACTAAAGGAAAAAGCAAAAACAGGGGAAATGGAAAATGATAGTCCATCAGATCCCAACCGTGTGAGAGAGGTTAGGAATGCCCTGTAATCACTGTGGGAAAGTCTTCTTTGATTTGCCATATCGCTAGATTTCATTGAATATAAAAAGTGTGTGTTTGTGCACATATGCAGCTATACATACCTATTCATTTTTTAAATAATGCAATGTGGAAATATTTGTAATTGTGTAACCCTTATAATCTTATAATGCACTTATTGACCAACGATAGCATTTTTTTGAATTTAAGCCTCTAGAATATGAAAGTTATACATACATGTTTGAGCAACATTCTTTAAACAATGTGTTTAAATTTCTTAGGAAACATGTTGAACTTAATTTATGAATGTGTTTGGGAAAAGTAAAATAAACCAGGCCGAGATTTCTAAGCAGAATTTAAAATGGTTTCTTACTGGTTCCTAAATAACCTCTGTAAATGCTTATAAATTTTGTTCTAACCTATACACATCTGTAAGTTCATGTTTTATTAAAATTAATTTTAATAATTTTTTACTTGTTAATATATTTTGTTCATGTTTCTTTTGTTGCTTTGTAATACAATCATTCTTAAATGTGACATATATTTATTGTTTAAGAATAATCTTAGTTCATCTACAATAGCAACTAATGCTTCTTGACTTCAACTTTGTAGACACTGAGAACACACATCTAAATAAATCACATATGACTTCTACCTACAACAAACAGTGCATTGGAGATGAACAAAAAGAATGAGGGTAGAATAAAATATTGCACTGGAACACTACTAAGTCTAATGAGGAAATCATTTAGCTTATGTCAGCATTCAAGTGACATTTAATTAGATGAAAGTGTCAATGACATTAAAATGAGGAAAATTAACCAGTAGGCCAAAGGTAGAAGATTCCAGAGTTTCATTTTTTGTTCTCTTGATGAGAAAAGAGTAGTGACTATGAGAGAGGGGAAAGGGAAGGAAGGAGGAAGCGGGGAGGAAGGGCTATAGAAATAGAGAGAGGGAGAGAGAGAACAAGAGAGAGGGAGAGAGAGAACGAGAGAGCGGGAGTGAGAGAACGAGAGAGGGGGAGAAAGAGAGAGTGTTATATACTAGGTTACTAAGTGACATGCTATTTAAAGTTTTATTCTGACATATTCTAAAAGCCTTCTTCTAATTTGGAGTTTTATTTATTCTTGAAATCACCTTCTGGCTGAAATGCCCTTACAGTAACTTTCTCATCACGTAACTGACCAGTAAAAACACATTAGAAACAGAACCCAAGCAATAAAGAACTTCTTTCTTACGTCATGCTACCCTTCCCTATAAGTTCTGAATTGTGAAGGCTAGTTGTAACATCACGCCAGTCGTTGCCTTGGTTCACATGGCCCTTAGATGTGCTTGTGTGATCATGATTTATAGAGCAAAATTTCAAAGATGTTCTCAATTTCCCTTTTGCAAGAATAGCTTAAATCTATCATGCATATGGAGAGGGAGGCTTAATGGGTACCCATTTCTTTCTGTATCCATCCCTGTCTTTAGGAGCCATAGAAATTATTTTGATTTGGAGAAATGTCCCACTCTTATTTTTCATGCGGTCATATTCTGACATGTTGTTTTTTTCTTTCTGAAAGCACTACCCGTTCTGTGACATGTGTTACCCACAGGCCAGGTAAAACTTATTTCATAACTGAGCAGTCAGTATGTAGAAAAGTACCTAACGTGAACTAGGTGATTTATTCACTACAGAATCAATGGCTGTCCTTCTGTGTAGCATATTTGTGTGTATATGTTTGTGTGTGTCGCGCATGTGCAGGTGTGTACGGATGAACCCATATACATATGGCAATGCAAAAGCCTAAGCTGACACAAGATGTCTTCCTTAATTTCTTCTTGGCAATACTTCCTTGGGACTGTGTCTCTTACTAAAACTGGAACTCACCAATTTGGCCCTATGACACGCCAGAGATTTTTCTTTCCCAGGCCCCTCACTGCCATCATTACACTTTGTTATGCTCTACTCAGAATTTAGTGGGTACTCAAGATCAAACGGGTTCTCATCCTTGCCTAGCAGGACTGACTGAACCTCTCCTCATCCCCACCAAGAAATTTTTTAAAACTATTGATTTGTTATAGAGCTTTCTTTAATGGAAAAATGTTCTCTAAACAGCATGAAAGTCTCTGCTGATAGTCTCACGATTTCAGTGCCAACATATCCACAATGCCATTCACGTAAGGAAAAAACACAGGGTGTGTCAATTAGAAACCTGACCTGGAAATATTTGGCATTATAACCAAGAGCACTCAGGTTCTGCACTCAGGTTCCTTGTCCCCTTAGGAATCTGAACATAGCCATCCTTATCTTGTGGTTTGAATGCCTGAGAGAAATGTACATCCAGTAGATTTGAGCCAGCACTCCGAAACAGATGCACAGAACAGAGAAAGAGAGTACTTTTTCAAAATATTAACATGAGACTCAGGCTAGTTGCCCACCCTACCTCTTTCTCTCTCTCTCTCTCTCTCTCTCTCTCTCTCTCTCTCTGACAGGGTTTCCTCAAAGCCGCTCTTGTAGACCAGACTGATCCTAAACTCACAGAGATCTGCATGTTTTTTTCTGATAGGTGACATCACTGCTGAAATGCATTTCAATGCATTGCTTTCAAGAAGTTTTCATTATAGAAAATACTCTCCTTCCACATATTTTTCATACAACTTCCTTTTCCTGAATTTCTTTTAGGAAGAATAAATAATCTAGTTAACTGTTTTTAACATTTGGCCGCTAAGCCAGCATGCAGTTGGCTAGGAAGAAAAGAGGCTGGGAAGTTTATTTACTTTATACTTTATCACCACCACAAGGGGAAGCATAAAATAGAGAGCAACAAGGCATAAAACCACAGATTTGGTGTTATTGTCCTACACTTCGTGCACTCTCTAAAACAAACCATGGTGTAGCCAGTAGTGGGAATGAAACATTAGACCTCTTATTCTGGCTAGTTTCTCCTCCTTTGTCTTCCATTCTTGGCAAGTGCTGACATTCAACAGCTTAGATCCCATAGAAAGGTTCCTGACCCCTCAGCTTTTATATCCTAAATTTATTTTTTTTTTCTTATATATCCATGTTAGCTAATACTGTTAATTGTCAGCTATTGGTAAAATATTGTTGTATGTGCTGTGCTCGTAATACACTCCATCCTCTGCTATAATCTTTGGCTTTATTTAGCTGTGTGTACATGGTTTTGAAATAGTCTACATTAAGATTATAACGATATAATCATAATACTTGGTAAATAGTAATAATATCACTAGTTCATTGAACCTGTTTATCCTATCATTCAAAAATTACTATACATGAAAAAAGAATAAAAAATAAATACACAGACTGATTTAAAATAACACCATCCAGCTATCTACTTATTCATCTATCTTGTCAATCATCTAGCTATCTATACTTATTTATCTATCTATCCATATGTATATCTGTCATCTGTGTACCTATCTATCTATTGATATATAAAATTTGTTAATAATGACTTTGAGAAAGTAAGAAAACATAACTTTAAGATGTTGATATACTTCTGATATATATATATTAGATATATATTAGAGTTGCATGCTCTAGTGAGCATGTACCATCCTTATAAAAATGCAGTCTGCTTTAATCCTATATTGACAGAACTGAATATATTTTAAAATACAAGGGAGTATGCCACATGAAGATTTCTGTCAAAACAAAAACTTCCTAGAAAAGATGTATTTTCATTTTTTAATCAAGAAAGTATTCTATTTTCAAAATCAAATAAAGGCTTTGAATTTCTTCCTTCCTTCTTTCCTTTCTTTCTTTCTTTTTTCCTTTCTTTCTTTTAAAAACAGGGAATAGGATATAGTTTATTCAGAACACAAACACAAATGACTATGACTTTTGCCTGAAAACACTAATTCAGGCTGTTCTAAACATCATATTACAACACAGTGACAGTTTCTAGAAATGCTACAGGGCTTTGGCTGCATGATGCTCAGCTTCCTTTCCCACTCTCATTCTTAGAAAAAGTTTTCCCTTTTGGAAACTGTTCCTGTTACTATCTCCCTAACCATGGATTCTGATCTAATTCTTTGCCATAGAACACAATAACCCACCCAGTGTTCTGGTTGATCTTTGTTAATATGATACATATATTTGGGAAGAGGAATTATAATTGTGAAAATGTCTAGAAATGTCTAGGCCCATTTAGATTAGATGTCGGCAAGTTTGTAGGGCATTTTCTTGATTAATGATTGATGTGGTTTGCTCAAGCCCACGGTGGAACTAATAAAATATCGTGGAGCCTTTGAATTTCAAATAACATTTTAATTAGTATTTCATATTAATATGGGTCTGCTATTTTTATGATATTGTATATGTTATCTGTGTATGGTTGTGATGTGTGTGTATGTGTGTGTGTATGTATGTGTGTGCTTCTTTAAACATATGGGTAGGCTAACAGAAGGCATTAGGTGTCTTCCTCTATTGCACTCCACTTTATTATTTGATGGTTTTTCCTACACATACTTGTCAAGGAGAATCTCAGATCTGCTCAACTCTCCTCTTCAGCTCTGAAGATAGAAGAACATTTAGATATTCCTGCCTTTTACACGGGTTCTAAAGACATGAACTCTGTTCCTCATGCCATCACGGCAAGTGATCTCATCCATTTAATCTTTGCCAGGGTTGTTCCATCATACCACTTATCAGCATACACACACACACACACACACACACACACACACACACACAAATATATATATATATGATGCTGTTGTTTTCTCCTAGATAACATATGACTCTATGTCTAGGTGTTTATGTTAAGTTTTGTGTTGTATAACATTAGTTAGTAAAATAAGAATTAATTTTTATTTTTAAATATAAACAACTTACAAAATATTTAATTGGATGGGAAAATAGTTCATGTAATAGTTTGTTTAAATAATGGCAAATCCTGCTTACCTGTGTTTACTTTATTTCCCATTATATATGACAGAAAGACTTATGTGGGAGAAAATGATAGAAATAGGATGAGAAAAGCAGTCATATTTAAAAATCACTAAGTATGAAAAAAAAATATCATTCAATGAATGATCTATAGCATCATACAATGGCTCTAATGTGTTACTTTATTGCATTTACCAAAAGGATATGCAAATTTTTGCGTGTAGTGTGTGTGTGTGTGTGGTTTATACATTTTGTTTGGTTTATAACATGGAAGATTGTATAATAAGCCTGGATTGCTTTTTTAAAAAAAATTCTAACAGAAAGATATGCATTTGTTAAGTCAGTAAATAAGACTATCAAATCTAGTATTTATATTCTTTAGCTATTTTTCATTGAGTATAATGGTCTATGTTTTGCTTCCATGTTATTAATGGTTGAGATTTTAAGAGAATGACATAAAATCAGCATCCAAATATTCAGAACCTTCAGTCGTTGGGCTCAAAAATTCTATGCCTTCAATGAATGTGATCAAGAATTAGAATAAGACATCATCCTCTACTTCATTTAAGTAATCCTTGTCGACGAGATATGGAAAACTGTCTCTGTTGTGAAATGGAGCACATTTCCTGTACTTTGGTGATGGTCTCTATGCTGAGAGAGACTAGGATGAAATAATAATGCCTCATCATGGCAGTTGGCTCAAAGAAGGCACTCTGGGTTAAATGGAATTGTCATAGCTTTGATACAATTTTGTATATATATTTACAGCCGGCATTTAAATTGAAACTTGATTTTCTACTAAATCTAATCATGGAACTTGTGTTACATTTGGAAAGTCTGTGTAATTTACACTTGGCTTAGAAAAATATACTTTTTTGCTTAGAGGTTAAGTACCATGTAATCTGAAAGTGTACATTGACCTAAAAACTATTCTTCAAAAATTTTATTAGAAAAAATCCATTTTTATTGAGCTGTTATTTTTAAAATATTTATATTTAAACCACCTTCTTAACCATTTATATTAAATATTCAATAAAATGTTTGATCTCTCTGCCTCAAATTAATAACTTGAGGACCTTCAACCAGAGCAAAAGAACCCAAATAAAAAATGACAAAACATTTTTGGGGACAGACAGTTATCTGGGCCTTGTAAGTCAGCCAACCTAACTGAAAAGAGAGTATTAAATTTGAAAATTAAAAAAAATAAAGAAACGAACAGAAAAATTAAAACACACACACACACCTTAAGAGAAAAAGACAGAAATTCATCAATCAGACTATGTAATGGCTTCTTTTGGACTTTGTATATATGTCCATTCTTACACACATGTGCAAACGTTTATATACAATCCATATACACACAAAAACTAGTGATAAATAAAATAATACCCATGTTCAGAATTGACGTTTAACAGTAAATAAATATTTTAAATATTGAAAAAGGAAATGGAAATTAGAAATATATGAAGCCTTTCAGCTCTAATCTTTACTAATATACAACTATATGAATACAAGCAAGTAAGCATTTATGTTTACATGAATGGTCAACCTTTCTTTATAATTGAGAATTATATTAACATGAAATACTAACTCTGTCTAATATGTCTATAAATTTAGTTAAGGTATTTCTGTGGTTGTGTGTATTTGGTGCTTACATGGGTCATACAAATGTGTACACTTGTGTTCACATCCAAGGCCATAGCAGGACATTGGGAGACTTCCACCATTCTCTGCCTTATTGCCAGTAAGCCTGAACTGCAAGCTGGCTCTTTTGTATAGGTTGTTTGATACACACACTCTCAGTATCGACATGGCTCTGTTCCACAGGTCTGGGGTTACAAGCACTTGTGCTATGCTGACTCTTTTACATTGATGCTGGGAATTTGAACCCAGGTCCCCATGCTTGTAGAGCAATGGCTCTTAACCAATGAGTCATCTCCACCATCCCATTGAGTGATTATAAGATAATACTATAAGATATAATTGCTACTAATAAAATCTCATTATTTATTACCAATAAGAATAGTTAAAAAGGAAGTTCATTTTAATTCCCTAAACTATAATGGATTCTCAAAGAAAGCTGTATTGTACTGAAATATATTAAAATAAAGAATAATTTATTATGATTCTGAGAACATGCCAAGAACGGGGACTGAATGATTTAAATTGTCTTCCAGTGGGAGTATGGTGATTATTTAGGCTTATTTTAGCCTTCAAACAAGAACAGTGCAGGTAGCAATCCCATTTTACCTTGTGATTATTTGGTGTTTTGCTCTCAAAAGTAGGCTATTTCCTCACTTCTTGTTTGTATATAGCAAGGATTTTTATTAATTTATTTATGAGCTTGTAATTACATTTCCTTTTCCCTTCCCTTTCCTCTTCCAAAGCTCACATGCTCTCATGTCACCTTCCAGCGTGCTCATTGCGTGGCCTCTTTTTCTTTAATTGCTTCAGGTAAAAAATTAACATGAAGCAAAGATCGTGCAACAGCCTTTGATTCTAAAAACCAAACACTAGAGTACAACCACATAAAACTCTTGAAAGTTTAGAACTGTGTATATTTTGTTAGTTTTAATTCTAAGTGAGACACCTCATTGCCTTTCAAAGAAAAAGCCTGAATTAAACTCAGTGATAATTTTGCATGAAACCAAGTCAATTTTAAAGGTCTCTCTTTGGTCACATAGAACATAATTTAAAGGTCAGAAGTATAAAAATGAAATGTTAAAACTCTTGCATTTAGAAACACTGTAATTATTTCTCTTGATCTCTAGTTTGAACCCATTCACTGTAAAATAGTCTATTAAATATGTAATGAAAGCTGTAAAAATTAAGGTATTTGTTTTGGTAAATATAGGCCTCGTCAATTGGTATCTACTTTATTTAATTCTACCTGAGAATCAAAATACACTGTTGAATTTAGACGGATTAAAACAAGTCAATGTTGTATTTGTCTAGAAAAAAAACAGATGGTGAGAGTGAATGAAATGGAGGTAGAAAGAGAGGGAGAAAGTCACAGAGGGAGAGAGAGAGAGATTAAAATTCTGGTCAATTTTCGAACTGCATTATAGTCATTTCTTAGTGAAACTTTCTTAACTCCAATGTCTTAGTGATTTCCACTCATTAAGGATATTCACATTATCCTGTGTTTCTTTCTGAAAATTCCACTACAGCAATTATTTGAACATTTTTATCGAGGTTCCTAAATAATTCATAGCTGGATAGCTATGTGTATTCCCGGCAAAATTTTAGCGTTTACCCAATCCCCTACCATACAGTGGCTGCTCAGCAAGTGTTTGTGAAATGAATATATAAATAAAGTTTATAACTAGAGAATGATTTCTCTTACATAAATCATGTTTTTTAGTCTGAGGAATAATAGACATTTTTTAACTATTTACTTTCTCACTTGTATTCTTCTCTATAGCATTTGGTTGACTTTGCTGTATGTAAATAGTCTATTTCATGAAATTATTTTCTTAGTCAGAAAACACACGGTTTTAGTAGTAAAATTTTGGGAAGTGTAATATAGATACATACACATATGTCTAAAGACTTAATAACTAGGTAAGTGGTGCAGTTTATGGCCTATATTGATTTGGCCTTCATGACTTTCGATAATCTTTCTCAGATTTTCCTTAAAGTCTGAGACTCTTTTATATGTCATATTCTTTAGAGGAAAAGAACCAATATATTGAATATATATCACAAAGACTATTTATTAGATTGGTGTACATGATACATATTGGGTAGTCTAATGATGGAGAGGCTGGGAATCTAGGGACTAATTAGTCCTCCATGAGGCTACATGCCATAGCAGATCCAAAATGATGATGAAAGCCAAGATGATTCCTCCAGGGAGAATGGTCTGCAGTCAATGTTGGAAATTAAATGAAGGTGGATTCTGATACTAGTCAAGCATGACATCAGAAATAGCAGCAGCAGGAAAGATGCATTTACAGGCAAAGAGGGATAAGAAGCAAGCAAAAGGAGCAGAAGTTTCTCTCATGTCTTTTTGTATCTGGATCTCCATAGAAAGCTGTTGCCCACTTTTGGAGAGTGTCATTCTTTTTCAATCTATTATTTAAAGAAATGTGCTTATGACCTAGCAGAATCTGTATAGTTTAGTTAATCCAAGGTACAACCAAGTTGAGAACCAAGATTAATCAGCACCCTTGTCCTAGCTGGTGTTAAGTGTAAATATAAAAATGTCTATAATCATCAGAAAGAAAAGGGTCAATTTAGATCAGGTTTGCCTCTGTGAATGACTGTGGAGGGTTGTCTTCATGGTTAATGGATATAGGAGGAGCTCATTGAATTTAGGAATACTTTTCAAAGGGAAGGCAGTTGATGCCTGCTCCCCCCTTACAAAACCCGGCTAGCTAAGCCCAAGCTTCTTTGAGAGAGCAGTCAGTATAGTCTCATGGTTTCCACAATATCTGTATTTCTTTGGCTCTACCTGCCATGGACAGAGGCAATGTTATATGGAATAGCAAGTTGACTTGCCTTCAAATTCTTTACTTGACTTTCCTCACTGATAGAGTATGATTTGAAATTGTAAGTTGAAATAAATTCTTTGTTCTCCTAAGTAGATTTTGGTCAGGGTTTTATCACACAAAGGAATTGAACCTAGAATATACTTTTCATTAACACTTTCCCATACACAATCTCACTTTTAATACACAAAAATTTGAAATTGTATTACATTTCCTTCCATAATACATTACATTTTTCGCTTCTCCAGCCAATCACATACATTCTTCTGACTCATTTTAAGTAGGTCACATATTTCTACAGCATGAAAATGCTCCCCCAGTTTGATCATATCCTCATCCCTACACTAACCAACAAGACAAAGTTAACGCTTCCATGGTTTGAAGTATATGTCTGTATGTGTAACACTGTATATTATATCAAATGCAAATAAATTCCACACACACTTTTAAGATGTGCTCAAATTCCATAGAAAACATTGCTGATATCTTTATTGTCTACCCATGCACAATAAAAAGTATCTTTTTTATCACAAATCCACAAGAATGACATAAATAATTAATGGCTGAATAGTAGGAAGAGAATTAATGTTACAAAAGGGGGTTGCATTGTCAACAAGGTTTTTTTCATTTTGAGAAAGTAGGGACTCTTCATTATAAAATCATGGAAGTATTCCTTATAGCAAAACAAAGAAGTTAATCTAAGTATATTTCTATCTAGAAAAACACTTTTACTTTTTACTCAGTTTTCAAATTCAGAGGTAAGAAACAAATAAAAGGAAATGGTTTGTGGCATAAGAAATGAACAGTTGAGATGCAGCAGAAATGAGGAAGTGTTAGGGATGTAGAAGAGGATGGTAAAGATCTGGCAAATTTTACAAACAGTATGTTGTTAAAATAACAAAATACTATGATTGGAAAGTATTGCTTAAAAAATTAAATCCATGTTAAGAGCTTGCAATTCTTATTAGTGAAGAAGGCTGGGAAGTTTCAAAGAGATCAAGTGCAGGCTAAGCTCCCTACCCAATGCTTTCAGGTTGCTTCTGCTTCAAAGGAAGAGATAACAAGCAGACAGATTCGGAACTAAGAGAAAGTTTATTATAGGACAATAGTAACATTGACTGTGGACTCTTATTCACGAATTAAGGTTGAAATGAGTGAAGATATCCAAGACTGTGTTGGAATTTCCCAAGAAGAGAGCTTATAACATTTATAGCCTTGGGTATTCTGATGTGGCAGGAATCAGGTGCATGATAGAAGAAGGTGATTTTGCATAATTAATAATATGGGACTGCAATTATAAGGAAAAAAAGGACACTTGTCAGCCGTGTTGGTCCTAACATTTTTGGTATTGCATTCAGCCTGTAGCAGCTTGCAGTTTGCCTGTTGTTTTTCCTGTGCTTACTTAGACTATCTCAGAGCGAGGTTGTGAAGTTACAGTTAAAATCAAGGTATATCTTCATTAAACATGCTATGAAGGACCCAAAAAAGCTCAAACTGAACAGCCAGGCTATGGATGGGCCATGTCAGCCAGCTTCCATCATAGTACAACACACTTAGGAAAAGAAAGCTTATTTTCATTTTTGAAAATTCTAGTCCCAGATTTGCAGACAGTATGGCTTTTGCCTGAGATTAAGTGGAGAGAGGAGCAGGCTAGGTTTCCTCACTGGAGGAATGTCCCCGTTGACCAAAAGACCTTCCAGTATGTTCCACCTCTAAAGGTTATACCAGCCTCTAATACAAGCATCCTAATTTGATTTTGTACACTATTCAGTATCAAGAATTTAACAGAATGGGTAATGCCAAATTTGAGCACTTGTCCCGAGAGTAACAGAAAGGCAAAGAAGCAATATAGTGTTCATGGTATGTGATGGCAGCTTTCCTGAATGTGTGTAACTTCGGGAAGCTTCCAGGTAGGAAGTTTGCTTTGTATGCTACATAGGACATATTCTGGTGCAATCACAGATCAGGCAGAGGTTGCCTGAGAACGGAAATACCACTAAGGCATTTCTAGCCTAACTTTATTAGAAATGACTAAATAGCCAGTACGTTTGCTTTAAAGCTCCTTTTTAGATGCAGCAAACAGTAAGTTAAGCTTCACAAATGGAAAGGTGTAGTTAAGCCTTTTGGTGTCAAAAACAGAGTTGTCTTTCAAATGATGTAGTTGCTTAAAGAATTTGGCTTAACCTTTTGTTTGCAGAATGTAATTGCATCACATTAGAATCAAGAGAAGAAGCCTCCTTTTCATTTGCAGGGATTTAGTTAGAGAACCCTTCTGATAATAAAATACACAGTAGAGTCCTACCTAAGAAATCCCACTTGAATGTCCTGCCTACTGGTTAAAAGACTTCCTGCACTTTCAGGGACTGTCACTTGGGTGGGCTGTCCTCCATTCTCATTCTGGATTAAGGAAGACGGTAGCGACAACAGTGACCAATTGATTGTTCTCCATAGTATAGGCTATTGAAGAAGCATTGCCAGTTGCTGGAGCAGTTATTCATAATTGTTTTTCCTGGAAAGAAGAAGACACAAGTTGCCAAGCATGAAGTCCACATAGAAATAAATGTGGTAGCAGGAGAGAAGCAGAGGGCTCCAAAAAGAACTAAGCTTGGAAGGGAAGAGTGAGCCGCAAGTGTCCTGGGATCTGGATGTGTGTGGTGAGCAGAGAGGAAGTCAAGGATACAGGAATATGCTAATAACCAAAGTATGTGTTAAATGGCTCCATGGTGTTTTCCAAATAGCTTAGATCTTTTTATCTTTTGAGTGGAATAGCTTCACCTTGTCAACCTTTGACTCCGCCATTCAAGATTTATAAGGCACCTTTTTGCCATAGTGTCTTATTTATTTATGTATAATTTGTCTTTTTAATTGAGAGATTCTCTGCATCCTAGTAAAGCAGTAGGCTGATTACATTTTGCTGATGAGGGTTCTGAGATGCTCAAAGGTTAACTGGTTTGCTTGGGGTCATTTATTAATAGTTGGCAGAACTTAAAATCAGGGCATTCTGAGGATTTTTACTGGAGGTCTCATAAAAGTTCACCATTGCACATAGTTAAGTTCAATTTTCTCCCCTTAATTCTTGGAGTAGAATCCATGCTTAGCATAGTGGCTTATGAAAGGGAAATCTAAGTAACTGTAATTTGCTTCCAAACAGAAATGTTTCCCATGGTTTACTAATATTTAATTATTTGTTGATTAAAGTCTTCTACTCTACAGAATGTGCATATGAAAAAATCCTCATATTATGCCAGGATAAATGATGCTCAAAGAGATGGTCCATTTCAGCAGTCAATAAAAAACTTAGCACAAGACTCAACAGTTCTTCTCATGCTACATTAAGACCATTGTGTTCAGATAAAGACATGAGATTTATGGGTTGAATGACTGACCAGAACGTGTATTTCCAGAAGTATGCCTCAAAATAACAGTTGAAAGAGTGGGTGTGTTGGCCTGGAAAAAGGGGAAATGAAGTAAGTATCCTTACTGTTACACATATTTGAAAGACTCTCATAGAACAGGGAGTGGCATGGTTTCTCATTGTCCTAGAAGTTTATAATTAGGCAGAAACTTAAAAGAGGCAGAATTTGGCTTTAAATAAGGATTTTGCTAACAATTAGGGCATTCTAATAATATAATGGAGTGCCTTGTGAGTTCAGGAAAATGGGCAGGAACTTGTAACTGAACACCTTGTATTTTCAAGGCACAGAGCCAATGGTGTTATAAAATACCTGAAAGAAAGGAGGAAATGAAAGTGTCTAACATACTGGAGGTAACCACTTGACATTCGTTAACTCTTTCTCTACGTGCTTCATATGTGTGCATATATGAATATATATGTAAGTACCAGTCTGATAATAATTAACATCATCATTGATGTCAAAGTTTTACAGAGGAAGACTGAGTTTTTATAAAGTCCCAGAAGGACAGGAAGCCTAGCTAGAAATTGAATGGACCGCTCTGGATGCTATGTTATGCCAATTGTTGAGGGGTGCACCCACACACTGAGACAATGGGGATGTTCTATCGGGAACTCACCAAGGCCAGCTGGCCTGAGTCTGAAAAAGCATGGGACAAATCCGGACTAGCTGAACATAGAGGACAATGAGGAATACTGAGAACTCAAGAACAATGGCAGTGAGTTTTTGATCCTACTGCACGTACTGGCTTTGGGGGAGCCTAGGCAGTTTGGATGCTCACCTTACTAGACCTGGATAGAGGTGGGCGGTCCTTGGGCTTCCCACAGGTCAGGGAACCCTGATTGCTCATCAAGCAGATGAGGGAGGGTGACTTGATCGGGGGAGGGGGAGGGAAATGGGAGGCGGTTGCGGGGAGGAGGCAGAAATCCTTAATAAATAAATAAATTAAAAAAAAAAGAAATTTTTTCTCTAATTCTGAAAAGGCAGTTGCGGTGGCTGTTAAAATGTTAAGAAGCTTGGGTGCTTTGTCTGTGGAATGCTAAAGCTTATTTATTGTTGTCCCAGATTTAGGTTTTATCTTGACTTGGGGGAGTTAACATTTTACTGATCTCCCCTTAATAACAGTTTTGCTTATTAGATCATGTCAGGAGATGCATCTTGATCTAGGCTCTAAGCTCTGGAATTACTCTAAATGGAAGTCTCCTGTAAGCCTTGCCTGTGCTGTGTCTTGTTCTTTCTTTTCTATAACTTAACATATTCATAACTTACTTAGGTCACGGTGCTTACCTCAAATCATTAATAGAAAAGCAGAAAACACTGATCTTATATCCTCTACCCAATGGTGTAATCTGAGATGGACTTTTTAAATTTTCTCCTGTGAATGAAAACTAGGGCTGCAGAAGATATTAAACCACCTTCATAAATGTGACATCCTCATGCAACTCTTTCTTTTAATTTTCACTGCAGAAATGCTTTTCTACATACATGATTATATTTGAAACTCAAAGTCAATGTTACTGTAACAAAATGGCACTCATGGATCTCCACCAGTAAATATAAAATAATAATTATCCATGTAAATAAAAACTATGAAAGCCTGAGTCTCAGATTCTGAGGATTTCATAGTTTTTGCCTTTAAAAAAATAGCTATCCACAGATTTAATGAAAAAGGAATTATCCCCTAAACACATTGCTAAGGAATGGGTGTCATGGGAAAGCCGGACTTTTGATATATAGTAGCCAGGAGCAAAAGGAGTCCCAGGTATAGTTCTTCAGGCACACAAAAGCATCCTCCAATGGATAAACTGAGGCAGAGGGTGTGTCTCCAACTCTTCAAATAGCTATGGAAGGGGGGTTCACAAGGACCAACTATCTAGGAGTGACTGTGGCTTAAGGAACTAGAAGGCGGGACACTACAAGCAGTGAGTAAAGTCCTTGGATGCTTTCGTAGGCCTTAATAACTTCTCAACCTCTACATTCTTTACAGTTTCAATTCAAATTAGTTCAGAATGAGAAAAATGTTTTCATTCAGTCTCTCAATTTTAGTATTCCTATTGCTGAACTCTGGAATATGACCTAGTGAAGGAAGGTTAGATTTTTCTAGTATAGATGGCTTAGTTTTTGTAGTATTCAAGTTTCATCATTTACTTGAAGCAGTCTCATTAAATTTCCACCAAGAAGCTAAGAATTCTTTGATAAAAATAAAAGAAATAAATATTCTCTTAATTTAATAAAATTGTCATTTCTGTGTTTAAAAGTACTTTGAATTTAAAAAAAAAGTTTTGTCTCTTGACCCAGAATCATAATACATTTCACTAAAGCCATGCCTAATCTTATTCTTTTGTTATAATTTTATTTGATTAAATTTATTTTAAACTGGTATTTACCATAGAAGTATAATTATGCATATTATGAAATATGTAATTTTTCATATCTCAAGTATTACATAATATTGAAATATGGTTAAAAATAATTATCTTCTAGTTATTATCTCTAAATCTATGATTTTTGAATACATATAGTATTACTTTCTTTCATATTAATCCTACTGTGTGCTCTTAACTAAACTTAATTATCTTCATCTAATAATTATATTTTTATCAAGTACCATGTCCACACATTGAGATGGTCTTTTATTATTTTTTAAAAGTTCATTTATACATTCTATTTCTAGTCCTTAATATAATTAATACAAGGCCTTACATTAACATTCTTCACATAACCTTCCCAGGTACAAAGTGCTGATTTTCTAATAGACTAGCCAATCAGGCACTCATCCCTTGGCCCTGTAACCAAATCTAGATAAACAAATAGTGATTAAAAATTGACTCACCCACACATCTCATGCACAGCACTAAAATGTCAGCAGATTCTGGAATAAGATGATTAGCAATGCAAATGGCTCTCCTGTAGCTGTGGTTTACAATAAGCAGAATAAACAAAGCCCCGTTCCCTTGAGAATAAAGACCCTTCAAAAATGTTCTAATGACTCTTAAGGACTAAGGACCTAGTTATCGAAATGCTTAAGAGATTCTTTGTATTTACTCAAGGCTTATGTTTCTTATAAAAATCTTCCTTTACACTTATTCTCAAGCCAAATGATTTCTTCTTCCTGCTTTCTTTGGCCTTCATTGCTCTGGTATTTACCTCTTGCATTTCATTTATTTTCTGCATTTCAATCACGCATTTGGTTGGCCATTCCCTTGAGCATCAGGACGGATGCCTTAGTGGACACTTGTGGTTGGTGAAGTACATTTAGTGAATCTATGCAGAAAAAGAGCACTCTTCTGAATATGTATGTGAAAACACTTTAGGGATATAAGTTCTTAGAGAGTAATTAAGGCTATAGAAGACCATCAGCTTAAAGACAGGAAAAGTAGTTTTCTGTGTCTTCACCAAAACAAGTAGTAAGTTGAAATAAAGTGTCTTAAGGCATTACAGCAACATGACAGACTCAGGACTAAGAACAGAAAAAGGTTCAGGACTTTGACTTCCGTTGTCCCTTCATTAAATTATGCTCCCATATTTGGATGCTGGTGATTGCAATAGAATCCATTGAGGCAACAAACAATTTAGTGAAGACAGCAGCACTATCATTTCGACCTCCAGAAACAGCAACCTTAGGTTAGGCTTTATAGCAAACATGCACAAAGACACACAAACACCAAACCAAAATTTTTAAAAAGTTACTTCAAGTCAGCGAAAACTATCAATGCACAATTTATTGCTAGAAGTTCACTTTAAAATGGAAATAATCATCCATTCCCAATCAAACAACTGTTGTAAAGCTATAGTGTATGTCTCTTATCAGCTACATGCACAGATTCTCTGGAGATGGGAATCTTTTTGGTCACCCTTATCTTTAAAACAATACTGACACAGTATAGATACGACTATAGCTAACCTTTCTAATTGTCCCCAGTCTTATAACTATGGCAAGAAGCACACACACACACACACACACGCACACACACACACACACACACACATACACACACGAGAAAGAGAGAGAGAGGAAAAGAGAAGGGAGGGAAGGGGGAGGAATGTTAAAACGTAATTAGTGTTTCTAGGAAAAAAGAAAAAAAAAGAAAGCTATATATATTTGTCTTCTGAAGTAGGAGTATTTTAAATTGACTTTACCTTTGAGCTAAAACTAATGTTTTCAGATAAGATAGAGTTTATAAGAAAGCAAGAAGAACATATTTTCATGTCCCTGGAGAAATCTTTACTTCCTATCTATGACTGTTACATGCAGATTGCAAATATGTTATTATTTGAGTCTTACTGCCAATGGCAGCAAAGTAAAATGCCAATGCATTGATGACAGTACATATTTCAAATGGGACATTCATTCCTGTTTATTATTCATAACACAGGGTGACCCCTGGCAGGTCCCATGAGGGATGACACAGGCCACCTGAGCGGGTGGGAGACAGCATTGGGTGAGAGACAGATAGATACACCATGCAGAGAGAGCTGGGTTATAGAGTTTTTTTAGTGGACTATGGAGGGCAAAGTGAAGGGAAAAGGGGAGGAAAGATAGTAGGGGATAAGGGAAAGAAGCAGAAGCTGCCTCTCCAGGAGAAGAATAGACAAAGAGAGAGAGCATACATGGGATGGAGAGGAGGTGGGATGCACTTGCCTCAGCAGAAGAGGGAAGTTTAGAAGTGAGCAGGGTTTGTCTCTTAAAGGAACATGGTAAACACGTGACCGACCAGGCCAGCAGGTTACAACATCCCCATCCTTCTCTTGCAGTAAAAAAGTGAAAAGTTAGGCATAGCAGGTTGGAAGAATTTCAAAAGCAGATTCTCATGACTGCTGCTTGCTTATTTCTGGGCATTGAATTCTTTCTTGGGGTGGGGAAGGCTGAGAAAGCTGAATGCTGGTCACATCCGTGGGTAGCTGATCGCTTTACTCTTCTCCAGGATTTGTGGTGTGAAACTGTCCAGCATCTCTTGTACCTGGCAAGGTGTTGATAGAGCATAGGAAAAAGTTAAGTTTAGGAAAAAAAATCAGAACCAGGGAACTGAGAGGGGTGGATCATTCAATTCGGCTCCCTGGAACTCACAAGAATGTTTTGAGTTTGTGAAAACATAAGTTTTAGACATATACAATGTATAAATAGCAGCATATTTATAACAGAATTACTGGGACAGATGTTTGGGCACAATGCAAAGTATAGAAATTGCATAACGTGCATTCTTCCTCACACCCTTATCACTTATAGGTATACACCTTAATAACTTGGATTTGTATATCTTACAATAACCTTTATTTAAAACATGTTAAGAAGTTGTAATGAAATTGTTTGGTGAGGATTGTCCTTTAAAACTGATGAAACTTCTCATATGTCAAACTGTATCAGAGGTCTTTGAAAAGAATAAATTTTTACTTGTTATTGGTTTAAAAAATGACAGAGAACTTTTTCCATTGACTACCTAGAGCCACTTCTCAGGGTCCTCCATGTTCATCTAGGGTAAGAGCATCAGGACTGTTTCTGTCTTTTTCTATTAGAAGCAGGGCCTGCCAGGCTTTAGTCGATTCTATGGGTTAAGAAATCTCTAGGAAATAAACCCACCTTGACCTGAGCAGGTAGTCTGTGCATTGCAGTGATTCTGTCTACTATCTTTGCTTGGCATTTTGGGTACACTTTTTTTTAGTTATTTCTCACCTACTTAGGTACTTTCTTTAGGAACCTTTTTCTTTATCTTTGAAGCATCATTTGAATCCTATCAATGCACTACATTATACCTTTGTTTGCTGGTATTACGAAGCATCTACTTTTTTGAATAGCTGACTACTTTTACAATTTCTAAAATCACTTTCTTCCATCACTATTTATTAGCGATCAGCTGGGGATCCAAGTCATTGTTCAGATTAGTTCCATTGTTAACCAAGTATTGTTTTCCAGTAATGGTTTCCTTCCATAACACCTTCATCCATTTCCTTCTGACCTAGAGTCTGTCCAGTCTTCAGTCCAGTGTGTCCCCTATGGGGAGGTAAAAGGTAGATATTGTTATACCTCAGACAGAGACATAAAAGAGAAAGATTTACTTTGACTAGTAGTTTCTGAAGTTGCAATGTGTGGTCACTTGCACAGTTGCTTTGGGCTTGTACCAAAACTATGCAACATAAGTGTATGGTAGTGAAGACTTACCTCCAATGACTGACAAAAATAATTGGGGTCAACATGGGTCACAGTATACCCGTGATAGGCACACACACAATGGCATAACTTCGTGTGTCAGGCTGTACCTGATCAGTGATTTTATCACTCCTAGCAGCAGAACTGGCCGAAACAAAGTCTTCAACACCTGCACATTGAGGGGATATTCCAGAATCAAATATAGCAAGTGAGGACACTATTAATGCAGAATGGGAAGTGTGATCAGTATGGAAGGGAGCGAGGCTAAGGAGACGGGTGCTGGTAGTTAAGATCCTCTCTGAATTAGAATCCTAGGTATCTTCATTGTCTGCACCCCAATCATCCAAACTTCTTTATCCTATATTACTTTGTTCTTTCATTGTTGTTATTGGTGGCTTATTGTTCAAGCCATAGAATTATTTTGTAGATGCTAAATATAGAGTCTAAATATGTATAATACAATGTTTTATGAGAAATGGCCAGTGACTAGAGAGGCTGGGTGAAACATGTACCATGCCAGTTCAAGACTTGCTCATTCATCTAAACAATCTTCAGGAAATCTGTGATCTATAAGCTGCCATTGCTACTTGAAGAACAAAACGGTCCTTTGAACTTTGTTTTCACCCCTGAGATGAAGCTGTCTGTGTTCAGTATTAACTGACATATGAGAGTTGTTGCTCAATAGTCTCAACAAATTCATTCAGGGGATCTCGTAGCTGCCATGCACTTTCTAGTTAAATTTTAAGCTTATGATTTGTCTTGTGTGAAAGCTGCACAGCTTCCAGCCCTACCAGGCCTACAAACTCTAGGGGTTCCTGAGCACGTACTTCTCCAATTTCTTTCTCTTTTGTAACATTCTGTTGACGACTATGATGAACCCTTAATTCTTAGTATGCGTCCAAACCTGAACTCCTTTTTGTAAAGGATAACTCACTTCGTTTTGGAAATCACATGCTTATTTTTTTTTTGAACTGTGACATTTTTCACTGTTTCATTCTTCTCTTTTTCTTTCCTTGAATATTTCAGATTTTGTCAAAATATTATGACGTGTAGAAATATGTTTGGTTTTCCTCTGTGTGATCCTGTCATTAGAACTAAATTCACTTTCTTTAGGGTTTTATACAGAAACGATCTATACTTTGAGACCCACACTGTTTCGAATTAAAACAACTGCAATAGTAGTGGAGCCACAGGCTTTATTCTCTGAACTTTGATTTCTCTCACAAAATAATTAATATTCTATTGGCTTTGTATCTCCTGCACACTAATTCCAAATCAACTCTATACTGCCTCCTGGGCTTCATGCCATCCTTGGGGAATATTTTCAAATCCTAGAATTTTTTGAAATTTGCCCATCTAAAATTATCACCTCCTTTATGAATTTCTTAGAAATGGATCTCAGGAGAGAATCTGGCATCTAGCAAATCTTCCAAGAAGAAGTTCAATAAAATCAGCTTAATAAGTAAGGGAATAATGCACAAGAGTTGTTTTGAAAGCTACAAGCCTCTGGTGCATAGAGAAACACAAAGCCAAATGTCAATGGCTCTGTACCTTAAAAAAAATATCTCAAATTAGAGCTCTGGAAATCTTGCTGTTTTTTATTCTCAGGCTGATTCATGAATGGCAAAAATCATTCTTAAAGGGCCGGTGAATATATGGCATCTATAGAAGAAACGTGGTCCCTGTTTTCTATTAACAATGCTCTGATGTTTATGTAGAACACATGCAAGAGATTCGTAGAAGCTTTCCTTGGGTTGTACAATTCTATATAACTTTCTGTCCTATTTTCTGGTTTATTTAAATGAAATGGAAATAGTCAACAATGTTTTATTTATAAAAATTTGAAGTGAATAACAGACCTTTGTGCATGGCTTATTTTCCTCTGTAGAGAGCTTTGTTTGAGGACTAACAAATTTCATTTTTCAATTACCAATTTGTAATTGGACCATGATTAGTAACAGTGTGATAACTTGCATAATTTATTTTGGGGAAATAAGTGATTTTTGCCTTATCTATTAGATAATTAATGACTCACATATTTGCTAAAAGATTATTGTTCATATGAAAGCAAATGGAAGGATAATAAGAAAATGCTTCCATGATTGTATACCAATGTACTAAAAAAGGGTAACCATGAACTCTCCCACCTAATATAAATAACAATAAAATATAATATAATAATAAAAGAATTATAGTACAACCATGTGACTCATGCCTTGACTCACATTTCAATTAATAGGGGATCAAGCAAAGATCAAAGATCTGATAGCTCCTTGGTATTCACTCTTAATTTTTGCTGTATTACTTGAATACACACACACACACACACACACACACACACACACACTCACAAGATGCACTTCTTTCAAAGCAGTGTGTTATGCAATAGATGGATCTTTGGATTTGGTTAGGTTCACAGCATGTATTCTTAGTTCTATTCTTATTTCTCTTCCCCACGTGAATGAAGAAAAGTAATTCTGATCTATTAACAAGAATGTTAATAGTTCCTACCCCATAAGGGTTTTATTAAGCTTAAATCACCAAATATATCTGAGAGCCTATGGTGTGGTGATATGTACTTGATAAGCAGTATGTAAATTGTCACACTTTCATCCTTACAGAATTCCTTCTGCAGGACACCATTGCAATGGATTTACCCCTGTGAGAGACTCTATTTGAAATTCTGCCTCCTGCTTTCTAGAAATGAACTATGTAAGATATTTTTATGAGGAAATGTCACTGGGAACCACATTTGTTAGTTGAACAAACAGAAGATGAGAAAATATGCTAACTCCTTAGAATCAGTATCATTGAAGTTTCCCTTAATTTATCTCATAAGTGAATTTATTGTTTATTAATGCCTTAAAATTTTGAGACAGTTTCATTCACTATTTATAGACTATTAAATCAGCACATAGAATGAAAATTGGAATGAAAAGTAGATCACAAGTTTTATTTTATTTTACTTCATTGTTATCATTTAGAAGTCTGTTTTGTTTCTAATAAGAAACAGATAGGGAATAAGTTCAAATGAGAGGGGAGATGAAGAAGACCTGGTAAGAGTGGAGAGACTAGAAACCATTATCGGGAAGTATTATGTGAGAAAAATATATGGGGACAATATGGTCATGTAGCTATGCTTGCATATTGAAATACATTTTGAAACTCTCCTCCTGGAAACTGTATGTCTTCCCTAAGCAAAGCCAGTCTTCTGGTTTATGAACAAAGAAATACCAGGAAAAAATAGAATATCTCTAATCTCTTCAATTTTTGGTCCAATATATTTTGAGAAATGTGAATTCAATACCACAGTAAGTAAGAATAAATCCAATGTGCAGGAAGCAGAAGGTGTTTTATTTATAAGCCTCTAACTTTTTATTTTAAGAGCTGAACAGCATTTAACACAGTAGTATAAGATCTGACACATAAATAAGACTTAGTTTATATGTGACTAGTCTTACTACCCCATGCTACAGTTATAGTGACATTTTAATCAAATGAATTAATATATCTATATGTTAACATATGCATACATTGTATACATTGTAACATGTATACAATACACATATAAATATATATAAATGTATATGTATATATATATATACATGTATAAATATATATGTATTGTATACATGGGATGACAAAATTCATACAGTTTTGGGGAAGGGTGCCCAAAAGTATAGTTAGTAACTCTACACAGTGACCAATGTCACAAGGTCACAGAGGCTCCTGCATTGAAGTTGAACTAAAGTGAGGATCACATGTGATTCTGTCAAGCAATTAAGAGACAAGCAGACTCCAAGTGATGAATCTCGGCATTGCCAATGTTCTTTCAGTGATCTAAAAAGAGGTCATTGTATGGTGTTCTGAGTTAGTCACTCAATACATTTTGATTTGCCTCATTAACATTGAAAATATGCTTTAAAATCTTTTCTTATTATAAAAATACATCAAGTTCACTATAAAAAAGAGGACAAAAACCAAAAACTATGTTATAAAATTTTTTATCTAGACTTTGAAAATTTCATACAATGTATTTTGTTCATATTTCCTTCCCTCCCCCAATTTCTTTCAGATCATCCTCAACCTTACACATTTTAAACTTAGTCATTATTAATATATTTTATGGGTTTGTTTTAGTCTGTCTAAAAACTCTGTGTTTTGAAAAAATATGTTAATCACCGCTTTTAAAAAATATTTGAATGAGTAGATTTTTAAACTTTGGTATCTTTCAGCTATTCCTGTTGTTCTGAACTTGGGATACTATCTCACTTTACAGGAGACATATAAAATAGTTTGGGAGCCAGTAATGTTAAGGAAAAAAACAGAGAGATAAAAGACTTCAGGTAGGTTTGTTCCCCTCCAAATACATTATTACTGAGTAGTGAGTCAATGATAACTTTTTTGAACTTAACACAAGTCTAGACATATGTAGGAGGAATGTCAATTTAGGAATTACCTCCAATAGATCGTCATGTGGGCATGTCTGCTGGATATTCTCATGACTAGTGATTGATGGGGAATACTTAGCCCACTGTAGGTGATCCCATCCCTACTCAGGTGGGTTTGAGCTGTAAAAGGAAGATATTTGAGCTTGCCTAGAGAGCATACCAGTGATCACTGTTCTTCCGTGGTCTCTGCTTCAGTTTCTGCATCCAGTTGCCACTAGAATCCCCGCCTTAACTTTCCTCAGGGATGGGTTGTGTCAGGGATCCATAAGTTACATATTTTTTTTTTCTCCAAGTTAGTTTGGGTCCATGCTTTATCACACTAGCAGAAAGCAAACAAGGCAAAATCTTTCAAGGAAATCAGTGAGTATGGATGTAGAAACTGGATGATGGTTTGAAACTTACAATTTTTCCTGCGACAACCTACAATGACCAAGAAGAGTGGTGTTAGGATTCTATGCTTGAATTTTGTAAAGATATTTGCATTTGCCACTCTTTGGTCTTAACATGACTCTGCATCATCTACTGTATCTTTACAGCTTTCCCCTTTTTAATCTCATAAGAAACACAATAGCTATTTTTTAGATTCTAAAAAAAAATAATCAAACCCTATAATTATAATGAAATCTTGCTCCATGCTAAATAGAATAGTGTGGATGGTATGTGTGTACATCATGTGCTGTGATGTGTGTGTGCGTGTATGTGTGTGTGTCTGTATGTGTGTGTGCCTACAACATAAGATGTGTAGAATGTGGTTCCTCCTCACGTACTATCTACCTTAGTTTTTGAGACAGAGTCGCTCAGTGGGACTGGAACTCACTAATTAGATTCCACCAGCTGCCCAATAATCACCAAGGATCATCCTATACATCTCCCCAGTGCTAGGATTATCGGCACATATTTGCCAGGCTCTTTAATGTAGCTACTTGGAATCTAAATTAGATCCTCATGTTTGCCTAGAAAGCATTTTACCAAAGAAGTTATTATTCCAACCCTGATTAGTAGATTTTAAAGTTAAATAGACACACTAAAAGTGTGCAGAAAACCACAGCATCATAAGATATACATGGTATTTATTTAAGGTAGGGTTTCAGAAAGGAAATAGTGTAGCGGATGCCAATTAACTATTTTTAATCACTGAAAACAATCTCCAAAAATTATGGAGAGAAAGAATAGAGAAAACCAATAAGACCCAAGACCGTATTTCCTTATAGAAAGTCATGATTCTCTCCTCTATCAGAAGAGGTGCTGCGGATTGCATTTTACTCCACGGGGTAATGTAAAAATCTGAGGCTGGCACAAACCACAAGGATTAAATCCAAATCTCTGGAGGGGTGATCAGTTTATTAGAGTTTTGGTCTTGTTTGTTGTTAAGTACTCAATATAGTTATAGAGCTTCTGTAGTAGGGTGCAGTGAGCACCCGAGTTTGGTATTCCATGAGGAGAAGGGAGTCAGTATATGGATATTTTGAACAAGTTTCCCAGTAAGATATTTCTACAGCTAGGCCAGCCTGAGTTGTCTGTCCTTGAAGCTACAGAGAGCTCAGGGGTCTGTTTAAAGTTAGAAACCTCTGGGGAATTCTTTTCAAAATAAGCTTCTCTCTTGGGAATATGTAGAATTATTAAAATTGCCATGCATCAAAAAGATTTCAAGAAATTTAATATAAAGGACTGAACAGCTAATGTAATAGCCATGATTACAAATAATAGTCTTATGAATTGAATATATATTGTATATTGAAATGCATTTTATTTATGTTTCTTGAAGGTTTTATCATTACAGCAGAGTTCATTGGGTTTATATGCAGTGAAGTCAATCAAAGCACGTGACTTCTTGACTGACTGCAGTTTCCCAGACCGACTGTGATCTAATGGGTTCATTCATTCGTGTGCAGCTTCCTGAAGTGCTGACAGCTGCAAACAGAGCTCAAACATTGGACCAGGTCTGGGAGCCTAGCAAGCACACTTTTCCAGAGACAGCCAACTTTTAATAGAGAAGTTCTAGTAGATGTTTGATAGGCAGATCTTTTATGAATTTGCTTTAAGCAATCTAAGAAAGATATTTCAGAGCAATTAAAATATTCACCAGGCTTTGGTTTATAAAATATACCTCCTCTTTCATACAGAGGAAGCAAACAAGTCTAAAAACCATATTCCCAAACTTGAATATAGAGGCAGTGTAACAAGAAAGATAAAAAGTAATAACTAATTGCCAATTCAAAACTTGGTTAATTGTTCACTGGGTTTTCTTCTCAAAAGTGTGTAGTAGAATCCTAAATAGTTATTTGATTTATATGCTGTACTTTGTAGCTCCAACAACATTAAATGCTTATATGATGAAATTAGTCATTAAAATGTGGCTTTTAAAGTTAATTTAAATGTGAAATCAGGTCAGTGTTTGTATACAGTTATTAGCTTATAATTTCTTCTTCTATTTGTTTTTCTTTGCAGAATTAATATTCATGTAGACATATAGTGGCAAAGGAATACGATTTTTATTCTTGCTCTTCCAGAATCCTGATATTTAATTAAACAGACTGATTCAGGACTTGACAAAACCTTTTTCCTAGTTTATCTTTAAAATCTCTAATCAACAATGTTTCTTTATTCTTCTGATTTAAGTTTAGACAAAGGCATATAAGATTTAATAGAGTATTATCAAAGAATATCCTTTGTAGGACTAATTGGAGCATTTGATGATTCTAAATACTCTCTCTATATAATGGTCAGTGCTAGTAAAACCTAACTGAATCCAATGCTTGAATTTGGTTGTTTCAGAAACCAGAGCGTTCCGAGTGATCACACATTCCCACTGGAGTCTAAGAGATTTATTCAGCAATGCTTTTCGGAGCTACTACTAAAATGAACTAATGTGGTGTCAAAAATTCTGCTAATGTTTTCTTATCTATAGTATAGAGTAAATGACTACAGTTTGATTACTAGATTAACCTCAGATGTCTATAATATACAAATATGGTTTATTTCAAAGTAATTCATGCAAGGGGCAATAATTAAGCATTTGTATGGATCAGGTATGTCATTAACCTCTGAGTATAAACTGGAGTTTTTAATGGACAGTATTTCTGCTCAAAAGGAACTCAAATTTCAGAAGAAACTAGAAGGATCAGAATGACATCAATAAAATAAGCTGATAAGATGTGTGTGTGTACCCATGGGTGTGCAGAGGACAGAGGAGGATATAAGCTACTCTGCTCTACCACGCTACACACAATTCCAGACACAGAATCTCTCACTGAGCCTGGAGCTTGTCTCACTTGTCCTCTTGACTCGATCAAGCCCCACCCACCTTCCAAGCTAATGAATTACAGATGTTGAGTGTGGCACTCTAGATCTTATTTGAGTACTGAGGTTCCAAGCTCATGTCCTCATGTTTATGTTCCAAATGCTCTTACTGTCTGAGCCATTGCCCTATCTATAGGAAAATGTTTAGAAGTCAGAATTGCATGTAAAGAAATAAAGTAATAGAAGTTTAATGACCTACCAAGTTAGACTGAAGGGGTCCAGAATAGGTGGCTGGGAGGTTATATATACACTGCAACTGGAATGTCATAGTAGAGGGATAATGAGGGCTTGACTCAAAGGGACATAGTGTGAAACATAGAACACCCAAAGCAGCTTGGAGTGACTTGAGGATTTTAAAGTAGGCTAATTTATTTGGTTGGCGGATTCTTAAATTTTACTATGTGTGTTCATGTGTGTTTGTGTGTATCTGTGTGCATGTTCCTGTATGTATGTACATCTTGGTGAGTGTATATCTGAAAGCCAGAAGACAACCTCAGCTGTCATTCTTAGGAATGATGTCCACCTCATTTGAGGTAACATCAAATTGGCTGGGAAATGACAAATTGTGCTAGTTTGGCTGGCCATTGAGCCTCAGAAATCTGTTTGCCTCGGCTTCCCCAGGGCTGGGATTAAAGTCTCTGTGACAAGCATGACATTTTTACATGGGTTCTAGGATAGAAACAGGTACTTGGGCTTGCAAGGGAAGTATTTTATGAGAAAGGCATCCCTGAGTCCCTTTAGGCTAGGTTTTATTTTTTTTTAAAACAATCAGAAAACATTATATTAATTGTGGCAGGAAAGGAAAATAATTGGATTTATACTTAAAAAAGATAACCCATGCTATTTCCATAAGACTCACAGGCAGGGTGGGGTAAGTAAGGAATTCGGTACAATACTAGGGGAGTGGTGGTCGGAACGAAGATGTGTCAATTTCTGAGTATCAAAGAAGTCATCTCAAACACATGTGTACAAACAAACATATTTGAGAAATAGTCTAGAAACCCTCAAACTGGTAATGGTCTCAATTACATTTACTGTTTTCTGTGTTATATAGCCTTTGCTTTAGGGGATATTAACAATAGGTTAGAAAAACCAACAATCCTGGGAAATTTTCCATGAGTTGTTTTTTTTTTTTGTTAATTAATGATTTCAGTTTCTTATATGCAAAAAGGGTCTTGAATTATTGCATAACTTGCAGCTTTATATTCTGCATTGTATGCTGCACAAAAACAAAAAATATTTTAAAAGATGTGAACGGCAAAAAGTTGAAGCAGCATGAGAGATTTATTAAAGACAAAACACAACCCAAATATGAATTTTAAAAAACTTAAGAACCAACATAGATTCAGTCACAAAAAATACAGAAAAAAATTCTTCATTTCTGTTACCTAATGCCCACACACCATGTTGCAAAAATATAGCCTATTATCCCACCCTGTGGGAGAAAGAATGCAGTAGTTTATTTGTTTTTATTTGGGGGGTTGTTTGTTTTTGAGAATAAAGATGCCATTTGGAAGTGAAATAGTATGTGCTTTTTAATTGCTGGGGGCTGGGGGAAGGAAGAAGGAAGACTTAGAGGCAGGTCCACCACCAGGCATCCCTCCCAGCTAAAGAGCTGTTCTGGTGGCAGCAGTGAGAGCTTGCAGAACTTCTCAGAAATGTCACAAGGCTGCTCACCTGCAGACACAGGAAGTGACAGCACTGCCCAGCTCTTGTGGAGCTCCCAAAATTCTGCTGTGTTGTTGGAAGTAACCTGAAGACTTTAGAAGGAAAAAAGGTTTCTTTTACATATTACAAAATGCACCTTCTTCTAAACTAATCCATGAATAATTTTCTTTTTACCCTGACACAGTGATTTTTCTAACACCTAGACATTTTCACTAGCACTGTAAATTCTAAGTTATTTTTCACTAGTCTTTTGTGGATATATAGTAGCAAGAATTGCATTTCGTGCACTCTTTTATACATTTGTAGAATCATTTAAGTAATAGTAGGGATGATGGTACTAAGCTATTAATCTAGAAACTAATTTTAAGTTATTCTTAGGGTTTTCAATACTCTCAATTTGAAAATAATTTTAAAATATTCTTATACAGGAGAAAGACAGAGATTGTATAGAGAGGGTAAAAGATATGCATAAAAATAAGAATGGGGTGAGAACAGGAGTTCCCCTTAAAATTTGTTGATGATATTATTTTCTGCATTCTCTGCTAAAGAAAATAAGATAAAAAATGTCTTTAGTGGGTTAATGCTATTGCTGCCATGATAAAATATTAACAGCCTAAGTGAGAAAGGGTTGATTTTGCTCTCAGTTTCAGAGGCCTCATTGCAGCATGACAGTGAAGATATGGAGTAAGTTCTTGTCTCAGTGGAAAGGAAACAGAGCAGAGAAGTAACAGAAAGGACCTAGGAGAAGACACAGCATCCCAGGACTTGCCCCTATGATGTGTTTCTTCCAATTAGGTGTCCTGTATCCTTATTTCCATATCCCAACATAATGTTAAATGTTTGAGTCTCTCAATGTATCAGAGATTTCAGAATGTTACCAACCCTTGAAGCACCCTCAAAGGAACACTGAAAGATGTGACACCCAGATGATTCTTAATTATGTCAAGTTGACAATCAAGACTTCAACATGCTTTAATTCATTAACAATTACTTAAAAAGAAAGGAGTGTGATGAATTATTTTGAAACAAATCTAGCAATAACTTTGCTTTCTCAATGTGTTAGTTAGGCATTATAAAGTTCCCATGAGGTATGTACCTTTTGTATGTTTGATTTGAATTTCCCTCATAACCACCATGTTCTTGCTCCTTAAAGAAAACAGGTTTTATTGAAACAAAGCTATTAGAGCAACGAAAAAGAAGTATGTCACTGAACCTAATACTCTCAACTACCATACTAGGCTTATGAGTCAGGGATTCAATCCCATTTCCACTGTTTCTTGACTCTGTGACACTTTAAATTTGAAGTATATGTGAGTCTTTTCATCACATGAAAGTTGTGTGCTTACCAGAACCGTTGGCTTGGCTACCTCTTTACAGTGTTGTTTTAATGATGCTGTTTAATCTTGATGATGAGCATAGCCAAGCCATGCCTCCTCAGGGGTGATTTACAAGGTCAATAATTCCCCACAGTAAGTTGCTCATAACAGAATACTACTAACCATTAAATTATTTAATAATCCTTTGATTTTGTTACTTGTTTCTCTTTTGCATATTATTACAGGGTTTACTTTGCTTGATGGCTATTTTTTTTCCAACTACTTAGCTAGAGAGATCCCCGTTCATTTCTCCCTCAGAGATGAGGGAAGCAAAACAATATATCCAAATAAAAATTTGACAGTTGAGTTCCTCACAGTAGTTCTATGAAGTAATATTACTGATTTTTTTTAAAACATGACAAGAAAGTAACATTTAGAGAAATTGAACAAATGGTTCAAGGACAGGAGTAGGCACCTGATTCTGGGACAGTTAAAATGTATATAGGATGCTTCCTTTCCTAAGAAGATGGAGTTGTGTAAGAAAGTAGTTCTAAAGAATGTACAGAAGCATCTTTAGAAGCAGCAAGCATTTGGACAGAGGAGCTAAGAATAAGAAGCTGCTCTTTAGACCCCCATTTGGAAGTTTTAGTGAGAGGGCAAATTTTCACCTCTCAAGCTGTGAGGACTGTATGGAGTGCTGAGCTGCTGGAAACGTCTCAGAGAAGCCCAGCAGAGTGAAAACTGTTCATAGGGTTTTATTAATTCACAACACATTTGTTAAACACTTACTACATGCCAGGAACCATGGTATGTGGTACGGCAAAAACTCCTGAAGAAAGAATTGTAACGACAGAATGTCATTAGGGATTGGTGACATTAATCACATTATCATAAGTGATGTTTTTTGGTTGGTTTACATTTATTTATGTAGTATCCTTATGTCAGTATAAGTCATTTGCGTTTCTACTTTATTTCCTTTTGTTTGAGGGACTCTTGATGTTTTTGTGAGCCACATAAAACATATATTGTGAATTTATTTAGTGTGTTATAATATCAATGGCTTATAGAGGCTTACATGTAGTGTGGATATCATAACCAGCGGCCTGATAAACTTCTCTAATGAAGTTTGCCGCCCCAACAATTAACAATGGATTATTAAGAAACCATTGTTGTAGAGTCTGCATGGAAGCATATACTGTTCCTGAAGAATGCGTGTGTCCATGCCTATCCTGAGACAGGTGTTAAAGAGAAAGATGCATCTCTAACTGATTTAGTTTGTCACTAGTGGCAAGCTACCCAGTAGTGTATGGGCAGAATCTAAATACGCTTGTGTCTCCTTGAGACCAGCAGTTCTTTCATTGGAAGCAGTGGTTTTTGTTGTGTAGATACTGCACACCAGATTTAAGAATGCTACTAGATGGGACTTCCTACAATATTTTTTATCTTCCAAATTTCTAGATTTGAAAGAGAAGATATAATTCCTTTAATGCTTTGGCCTTATCTCTCTTCCTCTATCTGAGTTGATAAAAAGTGAAGTAGGTTTATTAGAAATTCTCTAAGATTAGATTCCTGACAATGTCCTCAAATAAATCCAATTTTAGGCTTTTCACCACCTACTTATGTGTCATCTGATACTAGGCAATCAGTTTAGCCATCTCAATCCTTGGTTATTTTATACATAAAGTTAAGTAGAGAGAACTAAACTAGTTAGAACAGACAGGGAAATTGTGGCAGTTTCATGAAAGCAATTCATTCTAGTCAAGGACAAGTTATTCTGTAGGCATATGTGTGATAGGAGCTTTAAAACATTAAGTCAGAAATATGAAGACTATGTGAACATTGCTTTCCTGTTACTTCTATTTCTCCCCATCACGTGGCATCATTATCTTTACTTACTTCTTAGCATACTTTCATCTACCATAATAGAGAACATGAATGACAATCATTTTCACATCTTTACGTTTAAATTCTCAAAGCAAAATTGAGTCATTTTGTTTAGCCTCTGTCCCCCAAATAATCTGAGTGTATGAATTTGATTGAGTCTGGGTCCTGTCAGATAAGAGCGTTATAGACTCTTTTTTAATATACTGAATCAGATGTGGTGGAGAGAAGGGGAGTCGGGAAGTTCCCTATGTGCAGCTCTGGTGAGATTCAATACGAATCTAACAGACCTGTTTAATATCCTCTTACGAAAAATAACATTGTATTTGGTCATACCCATGCATGACCTTCAGAGATGGACCTGACTACGGGGGTGAGGGACTTAGTTATCGCTAAGAAGAGACAGCATGTCCAAGGCAACTCTATGAAAGGAAGCTCTTAATTGAGATCTTGCCTACAGTTTCAAATTAGTCCATTATCATCATGGCAGAAACATTCTAGCCACAAGACTACTAATTAAGAAAAGATAGGCAAACAGATATATAGATAGATATGCAAATATAATTAGCTGATTTGAGATTGGCTGGGAGTTCTTATGGAGAAATTCCAACACCTGGGTTGCTCAGCATATTTATTATATAGTATTGAGCAGAGAAATGAAGGTTAATGCCAACAAGGAGTTGGCATTATTGCATGCAGACAAAGAAAGAGATAGGATTTATTGTGTACAGCAGGATCAAAAGACAGGTTTAGCTAAACTTGGTAGGAACAATTTCTGTAAAGGAGCCATTTTCAGATAGTTGGTGTATTGTAATTTTCTTTATGTGAGAATGTAAACCAGAAGTGAATTACACTGATCTCATGGAGAGGTCTTCCTTTCCCTTGGGGATTCTCCCTCCACACTTGTTGCCTGGTGGAGCTTCCTGTGGCTGTCATATATATACACTATATGGTTTAGTTCATTTAGTTCATCCTCCTAAGTGGATAAATTCATTGCTTTCATCAGAGCACTTTTGTTTCAGTGATTTGAGTTCTCTCTAATTTTTCGAGTTGTCCGATAGATAGGGAGAAATCAGAGTTAAGTAATAATCTTCTAAAGGGAGTCATTTGTCCTCCTATTTATCTCTCCTTATAGACATGTACAATCGACTCTCAATTATTTGTAGTGATGCAAAGAGAGGCTATGCTGTAGATAATCCAACAGGCACTTACAGAAGATTTACCGTCATGATAGCCTTTTATGTAGGTGATATTACAAATATGCGCTTCAACTGCATTCAGGATTCAGAAGGGCCTTTTAAGTGTATTCATCATCAAAGAATAGCTGTGTTATAGTGAAACATTTACCTGAGTATGATCCATATAGAGAAGATGAAGAATTGAAGGCATTAAGGCACTTCATAAAGATGTACATTTTAATATGTAGAATACAGTATTGAAAACCAGAGTGCAGGTTAAACTGTTGGAACTTGAATTCTTCCTGCATCTAGATCTGTGGATATTGAGGGAGAAATAAACATTGGTAAAATAATACATTAAACAGTTTCCATAACCGCTGCTTATAGAATTGCATTTACCTAGCTGGTCATATTATTTGGTCAGGTTTTTTTGGCACAGTATTTTTGTAATAGATCCAAATGTTTTTAAATTTTTCATTAATTCATTATAATAATTGAAATACAATTATATAACCCATTCTTATTTTTTCTTCAAACAATCTCTCCCATGTCTATTTCCTCCAAATCTTCCCATATTCCCTCCCTATAATCCTTTCCATGCTTCATATTCATATTCCCTGTCATGTCTGTTGTCTCTTTCATACACATTCACACACACACACACACACACACACACACACACACACACACACGAACATATAAATATAACATTCTTGTTTAGACAGTCATATTTTTGAAGTGCCATGGATGTAGTTTTCATGTTGTTTCTGGGAGACACACTTTCACAGCAGGCTTCTGAGTTTTGTGACTCTAACAATCTTTCTTTCCCCTCTTCTGCCTTGTTTCCAGAGAATTAGGTGCAGGAGTTGAGTTGTGGCCACCATTACCTACTGATCACTGCAATATGAATAGGGACCATGTTTTCTGATAGAGCAGATGCAGTCGAACCTTCTTTGGTGACTGATGGTATCACAAATCTCTGTTAGTTGTACTGAACTTCTTTTAGACTCACACTGCCATTAAATATCAGTCATTTTTAAAAATTCTTATGTAATTTTCTATCTTACCTTCAGAGGGCAATTTTCTTGTTTCTTGTATGTGGCACCTCCCATGTTATTTCCCTTTTAGATTTTTATTTGTATATTGTTTGTTCTACTTTTTATGTAGTCATGAAGTACTGAAATTCAATATCGAAATAAACCTTTCTGGCACCTAATCATTCCTACAACTCTGATGGTGGGTATTTATTCTTACCTGTTGTTAAGACTTTTGAATGTTTTCCAAACCGTTTTCTTCAAGCCAACTTGAATTATTTTGGAAAGATGGAAGTATGAAACATTGAATTGGAGTTTTACTAAAAATCAAAGTATACTAATTACATAGTATCCTTTACCATTAGTCTTGCAATTCTTTCAGAAAAGTAGAATTTTTTTGGCCTGATTTAATTTTTATGCATTTTTCTGGTTATTTGTTCTTCATAAAACTTCACTTATATTTCCTTTACGGACTAGGGTGTTATTCATTGACTCCTATTAGTGACAACAAAAACATTATAAAGTTACTTCTTATGTGTTTAATTATAGAATTGAGGAAGTCGCTTGTTTGTAAAATGTGCCGATGAACAACTGAGTACAGTCAAAGTTAGCAGGCACTGCTTGCTTACGAGCAGAATAAGGGTTGATAAACTGGCACCTCCTGTGTGGCCAGGGCTGCACTTTTTGCATCCATTCATGAATACAGTTAATACTTACTAGTATTAACTAGTAAGTCTTGTCTTTTCTCATGTAATTAGTTTTATGTGGGATGCTGTTTCACCATTAGAAATACAAGAAACTTTGCAAAAATTCCTGAGATCGTGGCCAAGAAAAGTTGTTACATTCCGGCTTCTAACATGGCTATTGGAACCCATTTTGGAGAAAATTGCTACTCTTACAGAAAGTCAAAAGTACTTTGAAAAACTGCAGCTATTTCCTCCCATAATGATAGTCTTTAATAAAAACGCTGTATTCTAATACCCACATATGCCATTTTACTATGCCAAAGTATGCAAATGCTCTCATAAAATATTATTTTATAGTCATCTTTATTTCCCAATTTCTTTGCTCAGAATCTTCATTTATTACTTTCATTTTAACATCATTTGTACAATATTGCCACATTTAACAAGCAAATAAAAATCCCCTTGAATTTTTCTCCTTGTTTCTTAAAAATTAAATACACAAGATGGTTTAAAGAGAAAATTTAGACAAATACAAGTATATAAATATTTATCAGTTTTTTCATAAACAACTTCATTGGCTTATGTGTGATCTAGTTTTAAAGATAGACTTTTAGAGGCATGTTTTTTTTTTTCCTGCATGGATGTAAACATGATCTCTTAGATGTTAAAAATTCCCCATGAGTATGCGAACTAGGACTTAAGAGCGGCTCATCCAGAAAAATGCCACTGACTTAAAAGTACTTCATAAATATGAAAAATCACCTTGCTTTATCTTTAAGCTACACTTCTTTTACCGTTATAATTACTCTCAGGATTCTCCCCTAGGGACAGGCAACACTCGGTTATATGTGACTTAATCTACAGTTCTAAGGGTAGTTACAGCTTGACCAGTAAAGTCTTCATACTCGTGGGTTGCTGCTGCCTGTGAAGAGTAACATCCTATAAAACCCCAGAACCTCAGAGGCACTCAATTGCATACTTTTCTTCTTAGCTTCCTCTGGAAACATAATTTACTATATGGCTTTCAATACAAAGGTGGTAATGTTTACAGAATCCATTTCATCTAAGCCGCACGCAAAGTGCTAAGTTCCAATGTGCTAGAAGCAGGAAAGTAAACTTTTAAGGCCTTGTCTTTTGAAGACCCCTTCAAGTGACTTTTATCTTTGTATATTATGTTTTTTTCTTTTTTGTTTGTCTGTTTGTTTTGTTTTTACATTAAAGATCAGGCAGAGATGTCATTGTCATGCTTGAGGTTAATGCTAGTTAGCAGACGGGAGAATCTGCTGATTTCTTATGATACTCTACCAGAATTTGTGCCCTCACTTTGTATTACCAATTTTTTACATGAATTGTCTCACAGTGCCATCTCTACATTTTCATATATTTTAAAGTATACCTCCTTGAACATTTTTTTTTATATCAGTATGTTAAGACAGTTACTCATTTTTTGTGCCTTGGAAAATTCCAGAATGGTACAGGGAAGCACACAGCACAAATGTTTAATTGTATTTGTGTCCTCTAACCTGCAAGCCGAGTGTGGTTTCCTTGCTCACTGACAGAACACTCCTGGACCACCTCTACACATTTTATTTGCTTCAGCAATCCACTTACAGAAAATGGCTCTACTTAATCAACATAACCTTCTGCAGCTCTTTGAAATCTTTGTTTTGTGAGCCATGAATGTCAGAAACATTCTCCCACTTCCTGTGGAGGCTTTTGTCCTACTGATGAAAAAAAAAATGAGAAATAGAAATGGACACATTGTGTCTTATGCTGACATTAGAGAGTGGATTGATTTTTTTTCTCTAAACTAGCAAAGGCAGATGACAGAGAATATTCCAAAGAGTGATTTAAAAAATATCTATAAGTGACCTATCAAATGATCACAGAACATTTAGAAATAATATTTAAGTGGATGTCCCAAGTATCTCAGATGACACATGATTTTCCATATAGCATAAGTCAAAATTTTATCATTTTAGTAATAATGGGGAGGGAACCAATGAGAAACTCTTTGGTTTTGCAAATGACAAAGAAATGTTGGATACAGGTTATATAAATATGTATAATCAAATTTTTTTAATGTAAAGAATCAACTTTTGATTTTTATCATTTACAATAAAAGGAGCACATTGATGATATATTTGCTAACTTGTGCTACAAAAAGAAATGCCTGCATAATTCCATTTAAGGGAACTCCATGATTATAGTATTTTGAAGACAAATGTGTAAAATATGGATAAGAGTATACTCTTCATGAGAAACAGTATTTGAATAGCATTGAAAATGTAATTCTGCATATATGCTATTTGAAAAAAAAGATTCTATACTTTATCCGTAAGAGAATTATTAACCCACATTCCTTACATGCAGTTAGGCCTATTTTTTAAATAAAGGATTCAAGATCTATGTTAAATTCTCTTTACATGCAGGTCTGGTTCTCTTAGTATGGAGGAGTTGAATAAAATTTAGTTATACATATAGAAGCCTGTAAGATTTAGAATAATCATTAATGAACATCTCACCATACAATCCTCATTTATATCCATTGAACTGTAATTAGCTTCTCTCTACCATGAGAATAGAACACTTCGTGCATTCAGTAAAACAAAATTTAAGAAATAAGAACCAGTTCAAATGGTAAACTTGTGAAAAGTGTTATGCCAAATGAATGTAAATAAGTTTTCTCTGTGATTTAAAATTTCACAAATGTTTTTGCCAGTTGCAAGGACATATCGCATAGCTCAGTTGTCTGTGATGCTCTGTTTGCTTTGTAATTAATAGTATTATCGCGAATTTTTTTGTTCTTCTTAAAATTAAGTTTTTCAATAGGATGCAAAAAGATTTAATAGTTTTATTCTGAGAGAAGAGCCAAAGAGTTAGTCACTCAGCAAACTATGGCCAGACACATGTCTTGGCTTAAGCTTCTTCCGGTTGCTTTCACTGAAATTCGGCTGAGATATTTGGTAGGCTGCATCTTTGTTCTTTTTCTTCAGCTAACTAACTCATTGGATTCCTAATTATACTGATGAAGCTGTAGTCATTTGTAGACAATAGAACCCTTACAGATTAAACTCATAATGGTTATTGCTATAAAGATCAGAATAAAAATAGGTGCAATTTCAGCAATGAAATTTAATCATCTATCCTAAGAATTTTACCTTTAAACTTTTGATTTAGCATTTGCTTATCCAGAAAAATATGTAGCTATAATATATGCAAATGCTTATTATAATACTGGAAATTTACATTTTTATAAAAAGAAAACAGGTTAATAAATAATAGTTACAATTTTACTTTACATATAATAGAAAAGTGATGATTTGAAAAGGAATAATATGACTTAGACATATTGACATAGAAATAATTGAATGTTAACTTAAAGATATGTTGAAAATACACATCATTATTTTATCTGTAAATCATTAGCAATAATATGGGCAGTGGTGGTGCATGCCTTTAATTCCAGCACTGGAGGCAGAGGTAATTATACCTCTGTGAGTTCAAGGCCAGCTTGGTCTTCAAAGAAAGTTCCAGTACTGCCAGGAATACACAGAGAAATATTGTCTCAGAAAAAACAGCAAAAATAAAACAACCCCCCCAATTCCAATAACAAGAACAATAGCATTATTAATAGTACACTAACAACAATCATAACACTGTAGTATTATTTCCTAATATCAAACCTATTAATAATCACACTGTTAGTAATAATGTACCAATTTTAATATGATTAATGTTTGTAAACTCAGTGTTTACAAACAAGTTAAGACACTGCTTGAGTATTGCTTACCTATACTTAGTGAGTCCTATAAGATAGTGTTCATTTTCTTAATAGCAAACATTTAGATTGCATGCCCTTTATTTTCCTATGATTGAAATGTATACAATGAAAGTATGAAGCCATTGTAATACTAGAAACATATCTTCCAAAAACAATTATATGTTCATGCTCTGCCTATTTGTAGTCATTTTACTCTTTTCAATATAAAGGTAAGCTTTAACTCATCAAATGTGTTTCTTTTACCACATTTATGATTAAGTTATTTTATAACAAAGCTAGTAATAACATATTCTTTTGTCAGTAATCAAGAATGATCTGAACTCTTTCATTTAATTTACACTTTAAAGGATTAAAAAATGATCAGGATAATCAATAAATTTTGGAGCAGTTGAATCAAGTTAAAGTGAAAAATGCTTTATGCAATTAGAAATATGATAAGCTGGCAATATAAAGTAGTTACAGTCACTATTCACGATGAAATGAGTTGTTTGTTTGCTTGTTTGTTTTGGTGTTGAAGAAAGCTATCCTCAGGAAGGTGATTTGTTTACACAAATGCATGCTGTAATATTTAATTTTCATCAGTTATTGTCTCCTTTTTGTATAAATATTAAAAATTTGAAACTTTAATACAATCCAGATTTTAGCCATAATTGCCAACTTGGTAAATCTACAGAGTATTTAATATTTCCAGACTGAATTCCTCCCTTGAACTAACAGTAGGAATCTGTATTCATCTCATTGTGAGTGTGTACATAGTTTGTATCACAGGTTATAGATTATAACATGCAATGTGTATCTTTATATATGTATTATCTGCTCCACAATCAACATGATTTATTCTTCTGATGTTATCATTAATTAAGAATTGTAGGAAAGCATTATGCAATACTTAACAAAAAGGAAGCACAATAGCAAAAGTGGGTTAGAAAAAAAGCTAGTAGAAAAGTATATATATGTAGAGAGAGTTGTCTGTAAATGGTTCTCAAGTGCCCTGACAGGAGAATGAAACTGTAGAAGAAAAGAAAATACTAGCAGGAGAGGTAGAAGGAGCAGACTGGGAAAGATGACTGTCTTAAAGTTTATTGCTGTGAAGAGACAAGATGACTAAAGCAACTCTTATAAAGGAAAAACATTTAATTGTGGTGGCTTACATTTTCAGAGGCTTAGTCCATTATCATCATGTGTGCAAGGTGGTGTGCGGGCAGGCATGATGCTGCAGAAGCTGAGAGTCCTTAACCTTTACAGGGAACAGGAAGTGGTCTTAGTCACTGACTGTGGCTAAAGACTATATAAGACCTCAAAGCTCACCCCCACAGTGACACACTTTCTCCAAAAAGGCCATACCCATGGCAACAAAGCCACACCTCCTAATAGTGCACTCCCTGTGAGCTTACGGGGGTCAAACTACCAGAATTTTAAAGGACAGTTAGCCTAGGGGCCTCAAAATCTTTGAAAAGAATAAACTAAATTACAAATGAAGCCGCTTTTGAGTTTTGAAATATTCTGGTCTTTCTGTGTAGTATGGTATCTTTAGAAACATCATGTTTGTTTAAATGTTCTTTAATGAACAGCAACACTGAAAAATGGTGAATTTAAAACTTTTTAAATTAAATTTGCCATCAAATGTAACTAATCATATTTGGGTTTTATTTTATTATTGAGTAAATAGTGTTTTAAAATAAATAACTGATCTTTTTAGTATAACTCCTGCTACTGTTAAAGATTTATTTTTATTTTATTTAAATGAGTATTTTGTCATGCACTGAATAGATATTGTGCAATATATTTGTGCACCATGTGTGTACAATGGGCACAGAGACCAGAAGAGTTTTTCAGGATCTGAGGAACTGGAGTTACAGATGGGTCTTAGGAATAAAGCCAGGGTTGTCTGTAAAGGCAGTAGGACTTCTGAACCACTGTGCTTAAGTGACTTCTGCAGCAAAAGAAACTGAGAAAACGGAAGACAGAAAACAAAGTTAAAGTCGCTAGGAAAAGCAGAAATGAAATTTAATGCCTCAAGTGGTGTGGGTCAAGTCTTTGTCTATTTATCTGAAATTAATCTGTAAGTAATTAGCATTAATTAATTGATAATGCTATTTGAATATAATATGTTTCCGTCCAATTATAAAGAAGATCCCTAACTTCTTTGGAATTTTGGAATTTCTTTCATGCATTAGCCTCTGAAAAGACTGTAGATATTGAATTATTACTATCACATTTTATTATTTGGTTATTGCTGAGTGCTATCAGAATAATAGTGTGTGTTCTAAGAGCCACCATCTTATACATTACAGAAAGAAGATCTGAAGGCTTGGGATTTGTATGAAGAAAACAGTTCTGAAGGCACAGATGTTTTAAAACATCATTCTTTATGATATTTAAGCAATACACAGATATGTGAACTCCATATAAATGACCAATTTATGATCGAGTACACAGAATATCCATGTTAAGACGTTAAGATCACCATTAGAAAGACTTACTTTCTTCTGTAACAATAACTATTGCCCAACTCTCCTTCATACCCACTATCCTGACTAAAATCAGTGCTTAATTTTCCTGTTGGTAAATTTACAAAAACAAATCTTAAACTCTTCATTTTCTCTGTGACTTCATGTACTAAGTATTTTTGTTACTTTTTTATTTATATAATTGTATGCAAATTTTGTTCAATATTATTAACAGGTAATTGTTAGTCCTACTGAGTGTTCCATCACATATGAATTCCCTGAGGGTTTATCATGTTATATTGAAACACATGAGTTCCTTCTAGATTTTATCTATATAATGAATGTTGCTGGAACTATTTTAGTATATGTCCAATGGTTTATGTATCTTGCTAATTATGAATCCAAGAATTGACTCCCTTGGTAAAAGAACATTCTTTTGCTGATATTATTTAATGCTATTTCTTTGTATGTAAATAATTGTTCCATCACGGATAGCCCAATACTAGTTTGTTATTGCTCCACATCTTTGCTAAATTGGTTTTGCACAGCATTTTGATATTGTATAGCATAGTAGGTATATGGTAGGTTCTCTCTGTGGCTTTCTCTGGCTGTTTTTATTTGGTTCCACATCTTTTTACATATTTATTGGCCATTTGAACACCCTACTTTCTACGTGTTAATCAGATTTATGATCTATTTTTCATTCTTCTTTCTTTTCCCATTACGGTGTAAGACTGATTTATAGTCTAGTCATGAGCTCTTCATAGGTTGTACAAGTGGTACAAATATATGTTCCTCATCTACCACTTTCATTTTCATTCTTGTTTGCTGTGCTTGATAAATTATCATTTGGAAAGCATGGGCATTAATCTTATTATTGGCATTATCATCTTTTCCTATATCATGCTATGACTTTGAATAGAGTTTCTTCTTGCCAATCGAAGTCAACTGTTTGATCTCACTTCTTACTCTTTTTTCCACCAGCTTCTGCACTAATAACATTCTGTTTTCTGTTAGCTTCTTTTCAAAACATATTCCTGGTCTAAGCGAGGTGTGGCTTAGTTGGTAAGATATCTGCTGCCACCCTTGATAACCAGAGTTCACTGGATCCTTGGAACTCACATAGTAGAAGAAAATCAATCCCAAAAGCTGTTCACTGACACCCACAGATGTGAACGCATACATATATGCATGAGGGTGTGTCCCACCAACAATGTAATTCTGAATTCTTTTAAGGGATATTTTAACCAGATCACTTATTGTATTAGATTTCAAATATTATTTGAAGATTTTAACTCTTCAATTAAAATATAAAGTAACCTGTTGGAAGGAAATGTTTTATTCTGTTTCTAAAGTGTGAGGGCCCACATATTGGGAGCCTGTTCCCCTATGACTGGAGGTCAGAGACTTTGAGCTTTTTTTTTTACTCTTTCAGAGTTGTTTGCAACAGTTATGACTACAAACAAGAGACTCTGACCTAGGATTGGGATTAATTAGTATTTGGGGCATAAGGGTGCAACTGTTCTGCCCAGACCAAAGGTTAGAGAATTCAAGTCTATTCTTTATATCAAGTTAGTGAAGTCTGTTGCCTGCCCCACCCCCTTTTGGAGTGAAGCATATAAGCATGTAGAAATTAAAGGCAAACTGATTTAGTATTCATTGAATTTCCCTCCTGTTGCTATGCTGTGTTTCTGCCTCTTATTTCTCTCATATCTCTATTTCTTTTGTTTAATAATTCTAATCTTCATATTCCTACCCTGGAAAGTATGAATTTTGTTGAGGCTGGTTTTCTGCACAGAGGAGCAAAGACTGATGGGAAAAGGCACTTAGTGGCTATTGTTGGACTGACTTTATTTTCTACAATTTGGGGAAACAGCATAGTGAATGCATCTGTCTTACTCATCCTGTTGATCCCTAGCATTGGATAATACTTACTCTTTGTGTGAATGATACTTAACCCCTAAAAAGTAATTGGAAAAGTCGAAGTAATTAAAATCTGAAATGTAAAGTTTCATTTCTAAATCTAAACTTTGAACTAGATTTGTACAGTTCCCCTCAAAATTGAAATTGTTTGAAATAAGTTAAATAATAGAGTCACCGCTAAGTAAACAACAGCCGAGGCAGAAACAGAGGCTGGATGCAGAGACACACACGTGTAATCCAGCATCAGAATGGAGACAGCAAGAGGATTGCTGAAGTTTGAGGACAGCCAGGATCAACTCCCCAACTTCTCTTCATCTTCTATCAGTGACTGTTTTTTACTATGTCAGTGTAGGTATTTACTCTAAATTTTATTTTTGCTTCAATATTGTAAAAGGCAGAATAAATTTAAATCCAGTAGTTAAGGTTATAAGCAAACTAAGACGGGTCCCTAGCTGCACTGTTGCAATTTAAAGCTATTACCAATGTAGCAATAGAAAATATTAAAATGTCTTAAAATTACTTTTACCTATAACATATTTATTTTGCTCTTTCCAATTTTCAGTTGAAGATTGCACACACACACAGAGAGATATACATACACATACCAGTTGATGACTTTATATATGTATTCTATATATACATATATGAATATACATATAGGTGTATATGTGTGTATATGTATATCAACCTTGTCAGTAAAATTGCCAAATTTAAATTAAATCAAATGAAATAAATATTGTCTTTGAAAACTCTATGGTAGCTGAATCAATACTTTGCACTTCAATCCAATTAACTATTAGGAACATTGTTAATAATAACCAGCATGACACACTTTCAAATCCAAGAACTGTGTAAACATATAATTATTTTAAAGTAGAGAGCTTAACTTAATCATTTTCAAAATTCATATCTTATGTAACTAATGGCTTTCATTTCTTTCTATTCTTTTGCTTCCAAGATAAAACCACCCACAATGAGATATACGACCCACAAAGATGCAGTTCAATATGTAGTCATTTCCAGGTGGCCGAACTGTTCTGAAAAATGCAGAAGTATTAGAGGGAAAAAGACCTAACGTATAATTAGTTCAGTGATTGTTTAATTTTAATTTTTTCATCTACATTCTACTGACTGTTGCAGTAATTGTATTAAATATTATATTCCAATCTTCTCAAAACAGCTTGCTGCTTGAAGAAATCCGCAATAGCCTATACCAATTAATATGTCCTTACAAAATAAATACAGCTTGTCTTGGGAATGAGAATTGAATTAACCAAAGCCATTAATTAGTGCTTAAAAACATCCTTAGGAGGAATTTTTTAGTGCATAACTCTTCAGCATCTAAAGTGCTTGAGTTTTAAGAACTTTGAAAACTTGTGTTATGTTCATTTTCATTATGTCCAAGGAGAGAAAACAGATGTGTTATGAGCAAAAGAGACCCATAACTAAGGCTTGGATTAATTCTTCCCTATACTATTCAGCTATGAACTTGGACATGTTCCTGGTGTGCTGTGATTTGATGGGATGCTTCTTGAAATTGCTAATAGTAGCAAATACTGAGCTATGTTAGAAAACTGTCATGTTAAAGGAGAGTTGAGCATGGTGGCTGCTTGGGTAGAATGCTCAAATCTGTCACATGTAGGAATCACCTATGAGAAGTTTAATAATAGAAACCCTGACCAGAATCTTTCACAGTTTTAACTTGAGAAACAACATTAACTGGATTCTCAGAAATCTCCTCCTATTCAAACGCCCTCAAAGCCCCTGAACATTAACCATAAACAGATTAAATTATTACGTCCCAAGATGGTAAGAGCACACATTTTAATTTTATCCTCAGATAAAATTTTATCCTGTGTTATGAAGAACCTCAATTTTTAAAAGTTCTAAGTTTTATGTTGAAATTTTGACAAACAAAGCCTCAGCATTTTCTTTTGTTCCACTTGTACCTTCCATTAAGTATGTGGAATAAACAGAATAACCCAGGTAGAATCACTTTTAATAAACTGATTCACTGCTACATGAATTATAAGCCAGATACTTTAGGGCATTATTTTCACATGTATGTTTGTGCAATGCTTAGAATATACTAAAAGCAGGCATTTCAGGGTTTTATTTTGACACATTCTATGTACATTCAGATAAAGCTGACATTCACCAAAATACTTTCTTTTTTATTTTTCGGCAGTTTATATGCATTCCTTACAAAGTCAGTATGGGTTCTATCTAAACATTAGAGTCAACAAATACTTTACATAATTGCTAGCACGATCCTTACCAGATGCAATGAACTTATGCACAATTTTCAGTAAAATACAATAGGTCAAGGAAAATTCCGTGTGTCATCTCTTGGCTGGACTGGGATTTAAAAATAGCCCTTTGTTCACAAGTTCAAAACATAAGAGATATTCTTTCTATCATATTTCAAAGGCCAAGGAATCATCAATTTACAAGTTTTTATTTATCTCTGGATATCTTCTTATTAAAAATATTTAAACATATGTCTAACAGATAAATGATTAATAGTTAATAGTATGATTCCTTTTGACTTTTCAAATACACTACTGTTATTTTACCCTCCTTCTTCAGTATTTATTCTTCTCCCACATGTGTTTTGATCATGTTCACCTCGTCCCCCATTCATCCCATATCCACCCTTTTCACCTTCACACTTGCTTTTAGAGTTTTCTCTTTATCTTGTTTTATTCCTCTTCTCCAACCCCTAGTCCCTCTTTCTTCTCCTTTCCCTCCTCTTCCTCATTCTTCTCTTCTTTCTTATTCTTCCCCATACAGTCTAGTTTGTGTTACCCAACTGCTCTTGTGAATAGAGGCTTCCTTGGAATATTATTGACTTTCCAAAACTGTCACGATATAAGAAAACTGACTCTCTTTCTCCTAGAAACTATCTAATGTCAATAGCTCAACAGCTAGTTAATGGTGGAATTTAACTATTAAATTTTAATCTTAACTCTTTGGGCATTATTTTCCATCAAATAAAACATTTATTCACAATGAATTTAAATAGATGGGCAAAGAGAACTTGTCCTCTGGTCCTCTAGAGCTCTCTGGAGCTTATGTTGAAAGTTGGTGACTATTTGTGGTATAATTTCTTCTTTCTACACTCAGGTTCCTCCTTTCCCAAGTGACAGTGATTGACTCTTGGTTATTTTCTTTATTTTGTAACATAGTCAGCACAGTCTCTTCATATTGTGTATTAGTGAGTATTGTATGATAAGCATGTGATAACTGTGTAGAGCATGATTTAACATAACAATTTTCTTGGTGACTTAGTTGATGTTATAGTTAGACACCCTTTACTAGAGCTATGTCTTCCTTATAAAATACCTGGGAAGATTTTAAATATAAATCTATAAGTATCAACATACCTACATCTTAAAATCTTGGTGAAGCCACAAATATTCCTTAAGACAAAAATAAAAATCTATGACATAGATTTGGACACAGTCTGTGAGTCCTTCCCCATTTTGGCTAAGTTTTTCTAACTGCACAAATACTTACCCATGATTCTCAATAATCCTGTCCACATGTCTCTTCACTGACTTTATGTATGCCTGAAAAATGCCTCAATTTCTAAGTCCTTTTGTCTAGTCAGTTTTTACTTGACTCTGTATTTTACTCAATTGTTATTTTCGCAGAAAATTTTCTCAAGCCTAAGTCAAACTTTCCTAAATTGTCTTTTGAAATTGTTTATTTGCTTTTTAATGCTACCTTAACTTTTCATTATATATTAATTTCTTAACTACAGGAATGACTCCATGTCTCCTAATATTTCAAGCTATACGAACAGAGAGACTTTTCTGTGATTTGTATTCATAGAACTTACTGTAGGTTGTGTATATTATAGATATTTATTAGATAGTTATTAACTTGGATCACTGAACAAGTAATCAGGGATACAACAATTAGTAATAGGAGTTAAAATAATATGGCAGAATATTCATTGAAAGCTTTTGATTTATTATCATGAGATTTCACTAACAGTTGTAAAACAAGCCCTCCATAATTTAACAAAGTGAATGAGTTCTTATAACCAATACTTCTCGACTGTTTTGGCAGGCAAACATTTTCCCTTGAGACATCAGGATGACAGACTTGTCTTCTATATTTCTGTTCTTTGCATAGTTCTGTTTATTCTATGAACAGTGGATCAGACAGCCTGATGATGGAGAAAAGTAATACAGAGTAGATTCAGTGAGACCGCAACTTCAAAGTTGTGAATTTCAGCTGAGACCTATAGTATCTTGACATTGAGTTTCCTGTAAAAGCTTTTAACAATCATGTCTAGAACAGCATAGCCTGGATAGTTTTGGTGAATTAATATGAGATTCACCAATAGCAATCATCAGAAAAAATATTATTCTATCAATGCCAGGTAATCATGTTGTCCATTACATATGCTAAAGTTAATGTACAGATGGAATTTCTATGTTTAGACCTTCAATGGTCTCTGATCTGAATGCAAACACCTGAACACTGTTGCTATGCAGAATGATAAAGAATGAAAAAAAATAGTATCAGAAATAATTTGAAACTAAGTCTTTCTGTTTTGCTAGAATGCCAGACTGGACATTTTTGTTTATTTTCTGAACATCACCACCAAGCCATAAAATCAGTATAACAATATCTTTTCTTAAAGCTGTTGGAAAGATAAACAATATACAACTGATAAAAAGCATATATTGTGACTAACACATCATAAATGTTCAATAGATATCTACCGTTTTCATTCAAAACAACCTTAATGTCTTTTTCCAAACAAGAAAGGTAGATTTGCATTTTCAAGTATTCCCAATCATATTACTAGGAAATGAATATTTAGCCAATATAGTCAATTAATTTACATGTCATATATTTCATCATAATAGCCTGACAACACAAGAAAAGCCCTTTCCTGACAAACAGAAACGAGACAGATGACACACTTTGTGGCTCTATTTTTCAAGTTCTCTTTCTCATGAAAAATATTCTGATTGACCATTATCCTAAACTATACACTTTAACATTGTAGTATATGCTTTTAGTGATTTCACATTGAGGGAAGATTATTGCCTTCTGTACTGAAGCACTGAACTGATGAAGTTACTGCAACCTTATTATGTAGATGCTTTTGAACACACGAGTCCGCATTACCTTGTTAATGCATTATTCTTTGATTGGTGACTATGGCCACTTCTCTCAGGAACTGCCTGTGTTTATCAGTTCTTGAATATGGAGCTCAAGAAATCAATGAATATTGATTAAACTGTGTTTCAGAATGTTTTCCTCATTTCTTCTGTCGACTTTAATTGAAGTGATTTCAATTCCATTAAAAAGGTCATTGTTAGCCAAGAAATATAGTATGGATTATATCATGGAGACCTGTCTTAAACAAATATTTCCATATCAACTGCCATTATATGCACCAGGAATAGTCAATGTGATAGAAAAAATGACAGATTCACAAAGAAACTCTATTCACTAGTTGTCTCTTTTCTCTTCCTTACAGAGAAGTTGAGATGAGTATTGTACCTAAGGTATACTGTTCTGGAATGTCAGAACCCAAACCCAATATGGAATTCTTATTACTCCTGTTTCTCAGATCATCAAATCAGGAATAAATACAGTGTGGGAGCAATGATAACCATAGGTTTCAGAAACTTAATCTATGTGGTGAAAAATAAAGTCTTAGACATGCTTATATCATGGAGAGAAGTATAGAATGAGAAACTGATTCTTAGTTTTGAAAAAATATGTTTTAGTATAGAAAAACAACATATATATGGGAATGTAGATGGCCTTATAAAAATAGCATATTCAAGTTCAGTTTTAAAATTGAGAGTCCTAACAAACACTACAACTTAAACAAAAATTATAATAATTCACTCCTTAAGTTTATAGTTTGAAATCTATTTATCTATTTTGTCAATTTTGGGTGAATTTAGAGTTCATTTATCTATGTGATCATATGATCACAGATTAGAGACAGGGTGGTCTAATTTTATTCTCATCTATGTAGATATGTGGTCATCCCCACATCTTTTGTTAGAAAAACTATTCTTTCCTCACTCCTTAACAATGGTCTTCATGACAGTATTGTGAAAACAATTTCCTTAAAATTTAAAGTTTGTTTCTAAACTGATATAGATGTCTTATTAATCTATTCATCTATATCTATTAGCCGGTGCCAGTACCATACTTTTGTAGGTTGGTAGTAATCTGTAAATTCAATGAGTATGAATCCCCTAATAATATAATACCTTTTGTCTATACTTTGAATTTCTAATTGATTTTTTAATAGCAAGTTGTCATTTTAAAAGACATTATTTGAGATTTGTAGATGGATTACAATGAACTATAGGTCTTCTGTGAATGTCTGTCATTATAAAAATGCTTCCAATTTTAACATAAGGTATTTTTATACTTATTCACATCCTTAACTTTTCCAAAGATATTGTTATTTAGCTTTTAGTGTAGAAGTTGTACTGCAGTTTTAAATTTCATTAAGTGAAATTGATGCAAATGAAATTCTTTTACCAGTTATATTATGAGCATATTATGAGCAAGGGGTCAAGGCCATGATGGGGAAATCCACAGAAACAGCTGATCCTAACTAGTGGGAGCTCACCGACTCCAGACTGACAGCTGGGAAACCTGCCTAATACTAAACTAGGCTCTCTGTGGGAGACATTTGTGTGGCTTGGGCAGTTTATTGGGTCACTAGCAGTGGAATCAGTGTTTATATCTGGTGCATGAACATGATCTTTGGAGCCCATTCCTTATGGAGGAATACCTTGCTCAATGTAGATACAGGGGGAAAGGAGGGCCTTGGTTCTTCCTCAAGTGACGTGACAGACTTGGTTGACTCCCCGTGGGAGGCCTTATCCTCTCTAACCGGGTAATGGTGTGTGTGTGGGGGGAGAAGATGGGGAGAGTGGGTGGAGCAGAGGGAGAGGGAACTGGGATTATCTATAAAATAAGATTGTTTACTGTTTACTAATCTTTTTGCTTTAATGTCTTATTTTCTTCAATATGGATTACATCATCTAAGAGATCAAGTGTGTGTATGAGTGTGTGTGTATATTTGTGTGTGTGACTATGTGTGTATGTCTGTGTGTGTGTGTTCTCTTTTGTACTCTATCAGAACAGAGCTTAGTCATAAATGAGTTTATATGAGTTTCCAAATAATAATAATAATAATAAACTAGTAATTTGAGTTCCTAAACTAAATACTTCAAAATAAAACCAAATCGCCTAACTAGACCTTTTAGTATTATTTTTAGTAGAAGAAGCAAGAGTGGTCTGTTTGTTTTACCATGGTGCTAGAATGGGAATTTCAAAATGTTTATCATTAAATATGATGTTCACTATGGATTTTTTAAGATACAATTTTAGGTTGAGTTATAATTATTCTAATTGTCTACTGTTTAATAGTTTTATTATAGCAAGGTGATGAATTTTATCAGTATTTTCTCTATCAATTGAGATGATTATATTGTTTTATTTGGTCTTTTAACAAAAAAATCTATAAGTTAGTTTGGGGGTTTTCCACCAACATAGTATTACTAACTTTCTAATATTATGATTCCACTTTGCTAATATTGGCTTAAGAGTGACTCGGCAATGTTCCTGCCTGTCTGCATTATGGATAAGATTATTGAGTTACTGGTATCAATTTTTTTCTGAATATTAAGTATAATTTAATAATGAAAAAAATGTTTTTGGGATTTTCCTTGTGGGTAGTTATAAAATTATTTAAAACAGTCCTTAATTATCAAGTCTACTACATTTGTGCTTCTTCCTGAAAATTTAATAGTTTAAAATTTCTTTACTTGCAAAGATAGAATAAGCATAAAATCAACATGGAAACAAAAACAAAACATCCTTGACGGAACAGACATATACAAACCCTCTCCTCTCCAAGTTGCTTTTATTCAGTGGGTTTTAAAACAGTAACAGAAAGAAAGCAGATCAGGAGGGAAATAAAATCCAAAATTGACCTGTTAAGAAGTTCTGTCCTGAAGATGACTAAATAATATTTTGCAGATTTTCATTTCTTACTAAGAAACGTCGTTTTACATGGTCAGTAAATGCAATGTTAAATTAATAAAATTTGCTTCAAAGCAAGAATCCAGTAGCATTTACTGATTTCAATGGAGCATGACTTGCCTGATCATGTTTTATGTAAGATAAATGTAAGATGGTCTGTAAGAAGATTTATCAGACCTTTATGTGTACATAAGTTTGATATTTCAGGAAGGAATACAAAGAGCTATTATAAATACTGAAATTAAAAATCTTTAACCTGCTCTTGTACAATTTAATTATACACATTTTTCTCTTTACTGTTTCTTGCCTCTGTCTCTCTGTCTGTTTGTGTGTTTGTGTGTTTGTGTGTGTGTGTCTTTTTCTGTCTCTGTTCCTGTCTTTCTATGTCTCTGAAACTCTCTGTCCTCCTGCACCCTGTGTGTGTGTGTGTGTGTGTGTGTGTGGTTCACCCTTTCTGATTACCAATTTTAGTGAAGTGTCAAGAATAATCAAATGGAAAAGGTCATGTAAGTTGATCCCAGGTCTTCCTATCATCTGCTTTTTACCCAGAAAAAGTCATTTTGTTTTCTTGATTTTATTTTCCTCATTTTCACATATACATTTTGGAAATACAGTTTATTAGCTCATATTTATTTGCTTCTATACAGATTTTATGATTTTTGGCATGTTACATTTCTTTCTTCTTTGCATCCTTAAATCAGTATAATTGGACTTTATTTCCAATTATCATTAGGTTCTTGTTGAAGATCATTCTAAAGCAAGTTTACAATGCAACCTTCTTTTCTTTTTTCATTGTGTTGTTTTTGTCAGTTTCATTAAGCCTGGGTTTTCTGTTGCATTGGACCATGCTGATCTGCCCTAATTCTTCTTTTAATATTAAGTAATTACTTAAATATTTAAGACAGTCATATTTTATAAGGATATAATGATCACTTTCACCTTACGAGGGTAAATATTTTTGCAGTTTTATTTTTCCTATATTTTATTTTGCAATGTTTGTAGTTGGAAAGAATATTTATATCACTTTCCTCCTTCCCTTTCCTTCCGTTAGTCCACTCAAAATCCTCTCATGCTCCACAATCTCAAGTTGGTAGTCTCTTTTTCTTTAACTATTACTGCTACACATACACATGTACACATGTATGTGTATGCAAAAATAGATATGACCTGCTGAGTTTGTTTTTTCTCTTTGAGTACATGTTTTCATGGTTGAATGCTGCATTGAATAACCAATAAAATAATTCATTCCTGGAAAAGGCTAATTTCCTTTCTCCCAGCAATCATTACTCACTTTTAATTATCTTTTTGGTCAGGAACACACAAGATTTTCCCCCTTCAATATTAAAATGTCCATTGGTTTTGCTATTGTTCTGGTCTTGGTTATTCAGCCATTTCTAGGAGAGACTGTTTTTAAAACAGACTTCCTGGAATCCTGGCTCTTCGAATCATTCCCTCTCCTCTTTCACAATATTCCCTGAGCCATAGACACAGAAACTTTGATATAGATACATCCATTGTGTTTGGGCTTTCTGCAATTTGATGATCTCTGCTTGTGTTCAGTTGCGGTTTCCTATGATGGTCTTTATTTGCTGGAAAGAGAGGCTTCTCTGCCGAGTGGTATTAGTTTCTATTTTATCTATATGAGAATTTGGAGCTTAACATGCAACATTTTTCTTTTTGAATCTGGACTATCTCATTCATTATAGTATTTTCTTGGTCCATACATTTACCTGTACATTTCATAATTTCAAAACACAAGCCAATATCTCAATTTTTGAAGTTGTTTTATAGATTGTTTCAGTACCTTGCCAAATGATGATGGGTAAATATCCCAGAAATGAGACCATGACATGGGTTTCTGAACTTCAGACCTGGGATTTTTCTACGGAAACAGAAAGGGTAAGACACATTACTATTATTTGTTTTAACTGATACCCTCTTAGAAACTTAATATGGATTATAACTGTAAAGGGCATATCCAGTTTGCTTCTCAAAACCAGAAAGATTGTAAAAACTAGACTACCAAAAGTTCTATACTAGAAATGTAGAAACAAGACCTGAACAGCGATAATGCCAGTAGACATGCCAAGGTGGAGGGGGCAGGGATAGTGGTGTCATCTCACAGGAAACTACTTCTAGACGAAGAACTACAGGCAACTGATGACTTCGGAGATAGAGTATTAGCCTCTCCCAAAGGATGAGCACCCTAATTTGGTATCCAGTGCAAAATGGTCATCGCTGAAACTATATGTATACAGACAACAAAAACAGACTCAATAGGTTATATTATATATTTACACACATGTAACAATAATAGTCAAAGAAAAAAAGGCTTTCAGTTTGATAGGGTGACATGGAAGAGACTGGAGGATGATAAGATACACAATTATATTTTAGTTAAAATGTACTTAAAATAAAAAGATGACTCAGGTTTTTCCTCCATGTCTGTTATAACTACAGAATAAACTGTGTTCCTAAATAGGAATATAAAAGAAAGTTGTACCTTTCTATTCTGAGTAACTCTTAAAAGCACAATGGAACATACTTAGATGTCAAGCCACTCTTAAGGGTATAGCACACAGCAAACATAGTGACATTTTTAGCATCAAACTCATGCACGAGAATTACAAACTCATGCATACTAGCTCTCCTTGGGCAAGAAACACAAATGCTTTTCCTTATTGCCAATTGTCCTCACTATTAAACCAAGACCAAGAACAAACTTGTTTTTATATTCTAAGGCCTTAGAGGCTGAATGGCCTGCTGAAAGCCAGTAAATCACTTTACTCTCCTGAAAAGCTACCACGTATATTATTTTGCAGGGATTTGGACACTATTCAGAGCCAGCTAGAGTACTTCCCATTTGCTTCTGTTGTGCCACATGTTAGAGAAAGTGTCTTTTATAACCTAATCAAATGAATAGCTGTGGCTATTTCCAACCCTCATATTCCTTTGTGGCACTTGTTAAGGTAGAAAGGAGACTTTTCAGCAGTCACTTTGTGACTAGTCATTAGAATTCTTTTTCTGGCACGATGTTTAACTCAAATTGAGGGAAAATTACCTAACGTTCCTTGGAGACCAATTGCTTCCATCCAGACTACTTATTAAATAATTCCAGTTCAGACCTACAATTGTTACAGGCACCTTGGTCGTCACTTCACTGAGAACAAGCACATTTTTATTTCAACTGATCATTAAATTCTGCAAATTGATTCTAGCTCTGTGAAGTTGGGTAATAGTTCTTCGAATGTGACTCGAGGCTGACTTCACTGATGAGCAATGAGAGCCTTCGCTCATTTTGACCTTGACGTCCCAGAGGGATCTTAATGATATGGAATCTATTTAAGCCATTATAGATGTTTCCACAGTTTCCACATCCTCTCTTTCTTGCCAAATAGTTCTAAATGCTGTTTAAGTACAAATTTAACACCGATTGAAAGAGATATGTAGAAATATAGACAATAATCCCTTCTTGAAATGTAATATGAATCTGGATGCTAACTTTTGTAAATTTGATTGACTCTCATAGCATTTGAGATCTATTTGGCAAGAGTAGTGTTGATTATAAAAATATCTGAGGTAAACATTGCCTTCATTTTTATGGTAGCCAATCAAATTGACTTTCCTTTGAAAAGCAATTTTGTATGATCTGTCTTAATATTGTAAACTACTTAGACATTCAAACTATAATTTCACAACTTATATAGGACAATATCCCCTCAATTAATTTGCTTAATTTTATATTCATATTAGAGAGTCACTATTAGTAATGTAACTTCCCTAGAGGACTGTTTGCATACAATATACAAATAAATAGTTGTGTCTAAGTGTTGAGGAGGATCAGGATTTCTTATCTCCGATCATATCATTGAAAGGGAAACAATTCAACATGCATATGAAAAATACACAGAGCATATAATTTTAATAGGACATAAAGAGGTCATATTAATCATGATGCTAGGTTCATTTTTCAATCCAAATTTAAGGGGTAAAATTATTAGCAATAAAAAATTACATTCCACAGGTGGAAATTACTAAAACATTATCTTTTAAAATTTTATTTATTTTTTTATTTCTTGTCCATGAATGTTTAGCCTGCATGAATGTATATTCACTACTGTAATTTACCAACAGCAAGAAGAAAAAGTAGCACCATACCACAGAACTCATGTGGGAAGTTTATGGGGGAGGGGAAGAAGCACAGAGACAGGCCTCTGGGGGCCAGAGCTACAAAAGAGAGAGAAAAAGACAGACAGAGACAGAGAGGGAGGGAAGGAGAAGAGAGGGGACAGAGACAGAGAGACAGAAACAGAGGTACAGGCAGAGAAGCAGAAGAAAAGGAAGAAAGGAAGAGACAAGAGGTGGGTAAGGCCCACCTTTTAGAAGGGAATGTAGCAAACATGTAAGAAAATGCTCTTAGTGGCTGCAGGTGAGAATGTGTCCAGTCAGGGACTCAAGGGAAGGACAGTATAGATGCCTGAACACTAACAACCTGTAGCTGTAATGTTATTTAATAGCCTCAGCTCCTGAAGGAGTGTTTTGCAACCATTTAAAACAATGACCCCAGATAGGTGGATCTATGATAATTAGTAATCAGTGCTCAAAGTCCACTACTTATAAAGTCTCTGGCTTCTTATAGTATACATGGATGAAATACACAGGTTTTTCTTGGCTTCTATGTTTAATCTACTTATGAAATATTTTCTAACTATTTGATTTTATTGTTTATTTTTTTTACTATATTTTGGCATCTGTCAATTCTTAAGTATTGTTATTAAATTTACCGTTTTCTCTTTGCCTGCTGGGTTTAATATGCTTTAATGGCAATTAAAATCTGAGAACTTTGAAACTATACATTTGAATTATTTTGTATTTAAACCATTTGTCTTTTCATAAACTCCATTTTTTGCATCTTGAATTTAATTCTGTTTAAGCTATAAAGTAGAATCTCAGTGACACACGGTATCTTGTTTCAGACCCAGTCCTCTGTCACAGTTTTGCTATTGTGTCTTTTCTATCAGTTGTATCTAGGCTTTATGTAACCAGCTGATTCATTTCTTCTATCTAAGAATGTGTTTTCCATTTCAATAGATGGGGAAGACCTAGAGTAATAATGTGAAATAGTCTTGGAAGAGTTAAGAGTCCACTCAAAGTAGGATAATTAGTCTCTTTTCAAATTTATTGACATGTAAATATAGATCTTCAGAGAAGTAGTCATTTATATGTCCTATTCAATTAACTCACATACAGAATTTTAAGAACAGGCAAATTATGTCATATATACAATTCACATAAAAAAAATCAAAATTTGTAATGTTAAGACACCAGAATAGATTCTGATTGCTACTCATAATGACTGAATCTGCCACAAAGAATACTAATTGGTAGTGTTGACAGATGTGATTCATTTTAATAGTATAAAGGAAACTTCATCTTATGTGGTGCTCTGAGACCATTTGCTAGCCTTACCGTATATTTCTCACCCATTCATACTCCAGTCATCAGGGCCCAGGGTCCACAGTGACTCATTTTAATTATAGTTGTGATGGATATTGAAATGAGTGTTGTAGTGTAATGGATTCTGAGAAGCACAAAGCAAACACGACCTAGGGAAACACCAATGCCATCAGAACATTTGCTTGCTTATAGTAGTTATCTTCTGGCCCTGAATTGAAACTTGTGTGTGCAGCCTTGGGCAGTGTTTTTATGCCTACATCCCTAGCATTTTTTTACTATGACCTTTCAATTACTGTTGGAGGAGGCTGCTAGTTAGTCCCTGGCTACTTCGCCCCTAAATAATCACATAGAAACTGTATTATTTAAATCATGGCTTGGCCCATTAGGTCTAGCTTCTTATTGGATAACTCTTACATCTTATTTTAACTCATTTTTATTAATCTGTATATCACCATGTGGCTGTGGCTTTCCAGATAAAGTTTTGGCATCTATTTCTGGCAGGGCTACATGGTTTCTCCCTGACTCTGTCATTCTTTCTCTCAGCATTCAGCCTAATTTTCCCTGCCTACCTAAGTTCTGCCTTGCTATAGGTCCAAAACAGTTTCTTTATTAATCAATGGTACAGAGGGTAATCCCACATCACCTCCCCTTTTTTTGTTTAAATAAAAAGTAAGGTCTTAACTTTAATATTTCTATCAGTAAACAAGATCCATACCAATGCAAGCCTCTATAGCATATCCCCCCTTAAATGTAAACAAACATAGACAATATTTGAGAGTATGAGCATAGTTCTTCTACACACCGCTTCCTGCTGTTTATTGGGCAAAGTAATTTTTTGAGGGGTGTTCAAGGTGACTTTTCAGAGGGTCTTGGTTCATCAAACCACAATAGTCTAGAAGCAATCTGCAGGCTCTCATCTTCTGTGGAAGCAAAAAAAGAACCTCTTTTCCAAAGCAGCATATCCTTAGATGCATATTTTGATATCAAGGTACCTTTAAGTATATCTCTTAAAGGTCTATTTGTCTGTCTGTCTGTCTATCTATCTATCTGTATGTGTGTATGTATGCTGGTTTAGTTTAGTAGCCCATAAAATGAAATGTATCTCTGTACTTAACTCATTCAGTCAAAAAACTTCAAAGAAAACACAATAATATTTATAATCCAGACTCTCTGTGTATTTTCCATCTTTATGTGGCTTATTCTTTTTTTTTACTTCTTTTAATCTATGACTGTATGTACTTTGCCTTTTTAAATACTCTACCTTTAAAAAAAACATTTATTTCTTTTTATAACTGTATATATTCTTTTCTTCTCTCTCCCAAGCCTACATACATTTATCCAACATTGTTATCCATTTAGAGGTCTTTTATGTCTGAATCTGTCCTATTGTGTATCTTTAATTCTTTATTGTACAGGAGCACTTCTTAAAATGCTAGGCACTTCTTAAAACCTAAGCTGCACCATTTCTAGGGGAAACACAGTACTGTCTGCTTGCTACGCCCAGTCAGACATGGCTGAGCTGTTTGGTGCCTTTGAGAGCTACGTTCATAGCCCCATTTTTAGGCACACAGTCAGTCTATGTTGCCATTAAGCAAATTGTAGCAGTCTGGTCACAAAAACCATTTAAATACTCCATAGCCAGACCTCGTCAGAATTCAGACTGGCAGTGTGGCCTAGAAAGCCTGCATTTCAAAACAGAATGGCTTGTTTTCCTGATACCCAGGAATCAGGAAGACCTCTCTGAAAGGAGCGATGCCTCTGCTTGCTTCTAGCAAACAGAGCTCATCAAAAAAATGCCACTACCAAACCATGATTAACTCTGTTCCTTTGTGTCTAGGATTTTTAAACTTTCTCAGGTTTTACATGGATTTAGTCCATTGTGTTGGGCTGTGTTTTCATATCTACATCCCCAGCATTTTTTACTATGACCTTTCAGTTACTGTCTCAGTTTTACTGTATGCATTCAAAGGTATTAAACAATAGTTTAGTTAAATATAATAAAAAAAATAGTGGCATCTAATGTTTCTAGTCTGGATAGGAAAGTGACACATGACTGTTTTCAGAAGAAGTGGCTTATTAGGAATGGGTGCTATAAAGCCAGAATTAAGGCTCACAGTAGGAGGAAGATTAGATAAAAACCATTTAATTTATGGAGATCAAAACATGGTGTGACATTAAAGGGGTGGAGAGACTTCCTTCTTTAAACTGGGGAGGAACTTCAGTAATAAAGAGAAAAGAGAAAGAAAGAAAGAAAGAAAGAGGGTGCTGTTGGGAATCTCACATCATGTAATGTAGTTTAACGCCATGTAAGTGACAAAGACCATTGAAGAGCCAGGCACTCTAAGTTTAGAACCATCAATTCACAGCACAGACTGCTTTTTTACTCTCTCCTTAAGTGCTGAAAGGTGTGCCCCAATTCTTCCAGGCTGTGGTATCTGGCCTACATGTGCAGGCTCCTGTTCTAACAATATTCATCTTCCTCTTCCTGCCGGATGAGGTTACTATTTGGCAGCCAATATATTCCAAGAGGCAAGGTGGTGGACTCTGGATCCTTACCACCATTTCACTGCTCATAGCTTCTCTTTGTTGTTATAGAAAGAGAAGTGGAAGAACAAGGACTTCTGGCATTAGAATAGCCCCGCAGAACCCACTAGAAACAACCCATGTTCTGAGTTATTATAATTTCCTATCATTATACTTGTCAATGTTGAGGCGTTGAGTTCTTTGAGAATCTCACCCCAACCTGCCAATTTTCAGGCTCAGAAGAATTTTTGCTCCCAGATTGTCCTGCAAAATAGAACAGAATGTGACTTCAGACCCTTTGTTTATACATTATATGAGCTCCTTTGGACCCAGGAAAGGCATTCCTCTATCTTCTGCTTAGAAGGCAGATTGTCCCACCAAACCATCTATCCCATTTTAATCCTCCAGATTTCTTGAGTGAAAATCATGCTGTCATATCTTTCTCCCTCCAGTTTGTGAATCATATAATAAACTTTCAGAGCACATTAGAGAACCCTTTCCCTGTGCCTAAGATGAGGGAAAATGACCCCTTATTTCTACTCCAGCCTTAGAAAGATGGGAAGTGATTATCTCCACAAACAGAACTATGAACAACATGAGCACAAATTCTTACCCTCTCCCTTTTCCTGTTCTCACTCAGTGTGATGGCAAATCAGTTCTCTGTCTCTAGCCAATTAAAACCCAAGCAACGGTACCCATCATGACAGTGTTCTTGGTCGCATCATTTAAAATGGGAAGACCTACCCTAAAGCAGAATATTTGAGGCAAGAAGACCAGAAGAACTGACATGAATCTTGGTCGTACCTTCTTGTAGCATCTTACATACAAGGATAAGGAAGAGAGATGCTTTTTGTTTCTTACTTTCTTCCCTTTAACCTTTGTGAGAAGTCCATCATCCTGCTGCTGAGGCATTTTTTTTTCTGGTATTATCTTCTTTGAGATTCCAATGTATACTGAAGGCCAACTGATTTTCCACCCCCTGGGCTACTGATACTGGGACCTTTTTTTTTTATTGAAAGAAAAAAAAAAGAAATTCCTGCCTCCTCCCAGCCTCCCATTTCCCTCCCTCTCCTCCCACTCTTCTCCTCCTCCCCCCACTCCTCTCCCTCTCCCTCTCCAGTCCGAAGAGCAGTCAGGGTTCCCTGCCCTGTGGAAAGTCCAAGGTCCTCCCCCCTCCATCCGGGTCTAGAAAGGTGAACATCCATACTGGCTAGGCTCCCACAAAGCCAGAACATGAAGTAGGATCAAATCCCAGTGCCATTGTCCTTGGCTTCTCATCAGCCCTAATTGTCGGCCATGTTCAAAGACTCCGGTTTTATCCCATACTGGGATCTTGACCTTTCTGTCAGAATACAGTCATTGCTGGATGAACTCAGCCACACTCGACAAGCCATCATAATAAATGACACAAACATACACAAACACACATACACACACACACATGCATGCACAATTTTATTAGTATAGCTCACAACCCTGGCTAAGACACTCTACTTTTTTTCTTTCTAAGTATTCTGTACCAGAAAAGAGAAATTAATAATAGATGGTTACAGTACTGTTACTAGATAACACAGAATAAATTAGATCAGATTTGGCATCCTGAAACTCATACTCATGAAGTTGACATGAAAAAAAATTATCCAGAAACAGAACAGACAAAAATCTCCCAGATGAAGGACAAGAGACAGGACAAAGAGTGCAATGAAGTAGCTTTTATACCTAGAATCCAGAGGATGTGGAAGGGGATCTATTGAGAGGAGTTATTAGAGTCATTTGAGGAAAATATTTCTGTTCTGAAATTAAGGGGGATCTGTTGGTGTATAACTGGAAAAAATAGCATAATTACAGCACTTTTAAAACCATAAAAATAATCTTTGTTTTAAAGGAAGCATTTGGTGTGAGAAGAACAGGCTAAGTACAGGTTAAGGTGTAGATGGGGAACTTGTTGAAAAGAAGTTGTAGTCCAAACTAGCTGTTGGGAGTTGACACTGAGAACAGACCTTTTAAGAAGCTGATTTTGGCAGGCACAGCCTACTTGGTTCATGGAGGAATCAAACCAGTCATAATTTCTGGATTTTTATTTGGGGAAAAACAGATAGATGACTTTTATCACTCACTGAGACAGAAATGTGAGAAAAGTAGCAGATCTATAAAAGATGCTTTAAACATGTATTTTAAATATTCACTACCTGGAAATAATCCCATGTTCTATTGTTGTAATACAGCTGAGGTCAGAATCTGAGCTTTTCTAACTTAGCCGTTATTGTTAGAACTGTATGCAAACCACAGTATTTGAGTATTTACTCAACACATAAAGCTTCTGCTGCAGTTATAATGACCATGAAAATAGTAATATTTTAAATACTTAATAAATGTGTTTGGTTAGTATAAAATTTAATCCAATGGATGAAAAAATGATTGGTAAAAGAAAGTTATTGTCCACAGGGAAAGGAAATATATGAGAAATAAAGGAAAATAGAAATTGTAGTTAAGGATAGTTTTGCTTTGTAACGTCTTTTTCTCATTTTAGATACAATAAGAAGTGGTTCTATATATGGGGAAGAAGTACGATCAAGTTTTTAGGATATTGTGAAAATAATATTCAGTTATTCTGGACACACCTACATGGGGTCTTTAAAACTTAAGTTATAGTGAATAGAGACTTTTTGTTATTTTTAAAAATTATTACCTGATAACAAATGCTTTCATTACTTACAATCTTCGTATCTGAAGCTGTTTCTCATATATAGTACTTAAAGTACTTAAGGAAATTACTTAGAGTAATTTAAAGAAATTACTTGAAAATACTTAGAGAAATGAAATGATTTATATGTCAAAATGAAAATAAAAATAGAACAAGAAAAAAAGACACAAAACTCCAATAGAATGCCAAAGCCTAGGAGAGTTTCTTTTGAAGTTCTGAATAGGAGGTGCAGGCCTTCTCTCTAAACATGTCTGTATAAGGGGGGTTTTGGCAAAAATCCTTAGGCACAAAACAAATACAGTATTGGGAGGGTCCAGAGGGAGAAAAAAAAAGGAGAAATGTTGGGACTATATTACAATCTCAAATATAAGAAAAAAGAAAAGAAAAATAAGAATTAACTGCAGAATGGAATGAATGTAAAACCATGAATGAGAAAGAAAATATTATAGATGCATTTTGCATAATAGTATTATTGCTACTGTCCTTTAAAATAACCTATTTATTGCATGCTTCAATTGTTATTTGTGGAAAGGAGATAAAAGGTGGGAAAATATCCCTTGTTTTCTCACGTCTAAAGGTACACTAACAGTATTATTAAATATGAGATAGGATTATCTAAGTAAACATGTTTGTGTTGGTCTATGAATGGCATTAAAATGTCAAGACAATGGGGAGAAAAAGTAGAATAATATCCAAATGATAAATAAAAGAGTTAAATACTTGAAATATTTACATTACTTTTTTTATCCAGATTCTATTCATTTTTATCAAAATGTTACCCTACGTTACTAGTTTTATGGGTTTTTATTTTTTATTCTTTTCTGAAAGTTTTGCCGACCTGTCACATAAATTTCTCTGAATGTAAAAGCAAAAGAAACCATTGCAATAATCTAGTCACAAAGTTGCAAAAGAAAAGTGGCATGGAGACATGAAGAATGGGATCTGACATGGCCTGTTTTGATTTCAAATGTAGGTACAAGTTTTCTATTCATTTTTCCACTCATATATGCTTTTGTATAGCTGGCAATACTTAAAGATCTTCAAAACAATAAGAATAATTAAAATTCAGATAAACTAATATTCTTGATTATTTATTCTTCCAATAGACACAGTGTAAATAAGCAGGATTATTTTGTTTTCAAATTTTTTGCATACAACTCAAACACAAAATAAACACTGGGCTATCTGAATAACATGGCATACAAATAACACTAATAATAAATGACAAGAAGAGAAATTGAGGTATAACATTTAAGTTCAAAATTAAATATTATTTATAAGACCAATTATTTTGTACAGTAAAAATAACATTACCAAACATTCTTAAAGATATTACATATATCATGTTTTATGTTCTATCAAATTATTACAGCCTGATGATAATCCTATAATCATAGTCTATTGTCTCTTTTTAAGACAGAATGGGAAAAGAAAGATATCTTTAATCAAAACAAGGAACTAGATGCATTAATTTGGTTTACAACTAGCTTTCAAATAACCTGAAACAGCAGACTGAAATGCAGGTTTGTGTTTGAGACTATGAAGTTTCCTTATTCATGAATCTGCTTGAGGAATATCCGAGTCTTCAAACCACGGCTGCTGCAGGCTGAAATCAAGGTTTCTGTTGAAATTCTCCTATCATGTCCACCCCTGAGTTGTGTTTTAAGCCTATGTCCACAGAATTCTGCCCTTAAGTCTGAAGGCTGAGCCCCTCTCATTCTTGCACAATGTTGTACCAGGATTGCTTTAGGATCTCAAGCTCCTCACTTCCCCATACTTTTGACAATTCAGGAAAATCCCTGTCTTCCAATGTCACCCTTTTCCTATAAAGACATATTTGATTATAACAGATCCACTCAACATAGTATCCATTGAAATGGATTCAAAACAACTGTTTAGGAATTTTAATTAAATCTACAAAATCCCATTGCCGCATAAAAGTAATAGATCCATTGAAAGATAAATCACACTATTCAAATTCAGTTCATATTTGAGGAACTAGAGCAGTCAGGAGGAAAATACAAGGGTAGAATTCTTGGGAGTAATGTTAAATTTTATTCATTATCCTAAGTTCAAATCTTGAAATAACTTCCTTAATAATTAAGTACTATTCGAAATATTCCCCAGTGCTACCTACCAGATTGTCTGGTTAAAGATGAATGATCACATAAAATGAGGAAAAAATATATTGTAGAAACTCAACTCAGCCTCACAATGACAGAAATTCTGACATACACTACTACATAGATCAACCTAGAATATGTGCCAAATAGAATTAGCTCACCACAAAAATAACAAATATTCTGTCACTCCACTTAGTTGAATTACCTTGCTAGATTTATAGAGACCAAAAGTATATAGTGCTAGGTGTTGTGTGTGTGCGTGTGTGCGGGTGAGATAGACATTATCTTTCGTTGGCATTTACAGTCTTTAGATTAGCTTTACCACAATGTGAATACACTTTGTAATATAAACATATGCTCCGTAAATTATAAACATAGCTCTGCAATTATAGGTAACCTTCAACATCTAGAAACTTTTATATTTAATAGTGTAGCAATCTCTTCTTTGAGGGTCTGTATTATCAAGAAACATTATGAAAGTGGTTTCCTTCCCCACTGAGAACCTCCAGCAGTAGATGGCCAATACAAAATGAAACCAACACATATCAGGAGGTTCTTTGTACCATGATGTTAACTCATAGCATACTCTTTCCTACCTTATAGGTCCTACCTTTATATATATATTTCCATTGTTAGGGTTTTATGGCATTTACTGTGCATGTGTGTGTCTGCATGTGTGTTTGTTGTTTGTTCTTAGGCTTTTTCTTTGGCTCCTTTTCTTGTTTGGTTGTACTGCCATATTCTAATTTGTTAAGTTTTTAACTTATTTTATTCTAATATTGTTCTTCAGATGTCTGTTTATTTTCTATTGAGAGGCATAAAGGGTATGGATTCAGATGGAAGATGAGGTGGGGAAGAAATTGGGAAACAAATGAAAGGGAAAACTGTAATAAGAGTATACTTTATTAAAAAAACTTTATTTTTGATAAATTTAAAGAGTTATAAAATTATCAAATAGCTATCCCATGTTTTGTAGTTATCAGAGAGGCTCTATTGAGACAATCCCCTTGCTTGATCCTTAAAATAAAAGTGGTTTAGATGCTTAAAAAGTAGATTGAAAGAAACATTTTGGTAAGTGTATGGAATTATAAGAGACACTGATAGTCCCTGGGCAAAGATGTTTCATATATAAAAAGTACATGTCCTCAAAGAAAGATAAACTGAGCCTGCCTGTATGGAGACTTTTATAAGATAAACTAAAGAAGATGCACTTCAGAGTATAGTATGGAAAACAATTCTCAAGATAGCCTAATGCCTCCCATGATATTGACCTAACAGGGGTAAGCAACTGGTTATTCTCATACATTCTGAGAAGGGAATGGATGCACTCGGTTCCAGAGATAAGTTCATATTTTAAAAAATCCTCATCATGGTGCAACATGTGATAGAGAAGGGTTTAATTGATTAATTCAATTGTAAAATAATAACATAAAATTATGTTCAGGAAGTTGCCTGGGAACTGAGATCTGTGCAAGAGAGAAGACTTGAAGCCTGCGCACTGTATCAATTATTTTTCTATTTTTCTTTTTTCTGACACAGGGTTTCTCTGTGTAGCCTTGGCTGTCCTGGAACTAGATCTAGATCAGGTTAGCTTTGGGACTTAGAGATCTGCTTGCCTCTGATTCCTAAGGGCTGGGGTTAAAAGTGTATGCCACAGTGCCCAGATTATCACTTATTTTTTTACTCTCCATGGCCAAACGATTGGCCAATAAACAACTTAGTGGAGGAATGAATTTTTTTATGAAACAATTTTTTTATTTATTTTTTATTGAAAAAAAATTTCTGCCTCCTCCCAGCCTCCCATTTCCCTCTCCCTCCTCCCCTCCTCTCCCTCTCCCCCCACTCCTCTCCCCCTCCCTCTCCAGTCCAAAGAGCAGTCAGGGTTCCCTGTCCTGTAGAAAGTCCAAGGTCCTCCCCACTCCATCCAGGTCTAGGAATGTGAGCATCCAAACTGGCTAGGCACCCACAAAGCCAGAAGATGAAGTAGGATCAAAACCCAGTGCCATGGCTTCTCATCAGCCCTCATTGTCTGCCATGTTCAGAGAGTACGGTTTTATCTCATGCTTTTTCATTCCCAGTCCAACTGGTCTTGGTGAGCTCCCAATAGATTAGCCCCACTGTCTCAGTGGGTGGGTGCACCCCTCACGGTCCTGACTTCCTTGCTCATGTTCTCCCTCCTTCTGCTCCTCATTGGGACCTTGGGAGCTCATTCTGGTGCTCCAATGTGGTTCTCTGTCTCTATCTTCATCCATAGCCAGATGAAGGTTCTATGGTGATATGCAAGATATTCATCAGTATGGCTATAGGATAGGGCCATTTCAGGCTTCCTTTCCTCGGTTGCCCAAGGAACTAACTGGGGAATGAACAGAGAATTCTCAACAGAAGAAGTTCAAATGGCCAAAAGACACTTAAGGTCATGCTCCCCCTGCTTAGCAATCAGGGAAATGCAAATCAAAACAACTTTGAGATATCATCTTACACCTGTCAGAATGGCTAAAATCATAAACACCAATGATAGCCTTTGCTGGAGAGGTTGTGGAGGAAGGGGTACACTCATCCATTGCTGGTGGTAATGCAAACTTGTGCAACCACTTTGGAAAGCAGTGTGGCGGTTTCTCAGGAAATTCGGGATCAACCTACCCCAGAACCCAGCAATATCACTCTTGGGAATATACCCAAAAGATGCTCTATCATATTACAAATGCATTTGTTCAACTATGTTCATAGCAGCATTATATTTAATAGCCAGAACCTGGAAACAACCTAGATGATCCTCAATGGAAGAATGGATGAAGAAAGTGTGGAATATATACACATTAGAGTAATAATCAGCGGTAAAAAACAATGACATCTTGAACTTTGCATGCAAATGGATGGAAATAGAAAACACTATCCTTGGGTGAGGTAACCCAAAAAGATGAACATGGAATGTACTCACTCATAATTGGTTTCTAGCCATAAATAAAGGACATTGAGGCTATAATTTGTGATCCTAAAGAAGCTAAATAAGAAGGTGAACCCAAAGAAAAACATATAGTTATCCTCCTGGATATGGGAAGTAGACAAGATTGTCAGGCAAAAAAATCCCAAATCTTGGGGGTGGGGTGAGATAGAGGTAAGGGGAGATGGGGAGAGAAAAGTGAGAAGGGGAGGATGGGGGGGAGCTTGGGGAAATGGGATGGTTGGGATAAAGGAAGGGTAGATATGGGAGCAGAGAAGCATATATCTTAATTGAGGGAGCCATCTTAGGGTTGGCAAGAGACTTGAACCTAGAGGGGCTCCCAGGTGCCCAGGAATGAATTTTTTGACCCTGACTTCTTATGTACCGTCATGGTGGCCATGTGTCGCAGCTGTTGGTTCCATGGCAGCAAGAACAGCCTGAGCATGAGGTTGTGACTCCTTTCCTCCCCTAAGAATACAAAGTTCAGGTGACTTTAGTGTTAATCTGAATGATGATCTTAAACTTCATCACTCAGCTTCCAGCTGGTGAGATGGGACTGCCGATGTCCAGACTGAGTCTTCTTCCCTCTTCCGTAGCCTTCACCTAAGACCTCCTGACATCTGTGCCCAGAGATGTGTTTCATGGATGACTTTAAATCCACTCATGCTACTGTAGACAACCATGACATATTTTAGTTGGCCTTATGATAAAGCCTCCTCCTCCAGGTTTTCTGAATCTGCAAAGTTAGATGTGAATTATTTTTCTCTTTGAGATACATCTTGCTCTTTCTCTAATTTGCATCTGCTTTAACTTGTCAACTGTGGGGTTCAGTTTAGTTTAACACTGAAACTTCTCTCTGCTCTAGTTCTACTATCACCTTTGAGCAAATGTGCTCATAGTCAGCTAGGTTTACCTCTGTGTCTGCTTGTTTATTGATGTTTGTGTTTCGAGTCACGATTTCTCGGTGCTGCCCTAGCTGTCCTAGAACTCGCTCTGTAGAACACCTGATCTGGATCCCAGAGATCTGCTCGCCTCCGCCTCCTGAGTGCTGGGATAAAGGTGTGCACCACCACACCTGGCTATCTGTGGTTTATGTAAGATAATTTCTAGAATTATTTAAAATTCAATAAAACATTGCTAAATTTTGGAAATATTATACATTAAACACATATATACAAATGGGAGAAAATAATACAGAAGTGTTTTACCATTGTAATCAGCTATGTCTTCCAGTTTTTTTTACTTTTAAATAGATAAAAATGAAAGCATATTTAGGACTGAAAAGTGTTTATAATGTCAAAACTGATAACTATATTGTGATTAGAATGGATTAAGGGATCTCTTTTTTTCTGTTCAAGACTATACAGTCAAGTATTTTCCAAGAGGAAATAGAGCTTTTCAGTAGGGAATTGTACATTAGTAAGTTCTAAAATGAGTCTATAAACGATTGTGTCATAAAATATATTTTATGTTTATGTTGAGCCTAATTTCTATGTATCTCATAATTTTGGATTTTTCTGTTTTTAATTTCTCCATGTAGATTTTATTCAGTTAATATGATTCATTAGAACACTACTTTTATGTTACTACTAGATGTATTAAACATGGTGAAAACTGTACACTGAATTTTTGTGTAAAGTTTTGTATTCTGAGTTTTGCCTTAATTAAAAATATATTCTCTTTTCCTTTTTGTAAATTTGATGTTTTTTGAGAATGGTCTGTTACATAGACCATATAGGCTGGCCTCAAACTCAAGAGCCTTCTGCCATAATTTCCTACATCCTGAGGTTACCAATAGGTACCTCATGCCCAGCCTAATTGTTTTTCTTTTTTGTTTGTTTGTTTTTGAGATCTTTTTCAAAATACACACCATCATCTATCACTTCGAAATGTATAATGAATATGCTATATGTTTTTAAAACTGTTCAAACATTTTAATCATATAGAGCTAGAGGCTAAGATAAACTTCGGGGTGGGGTAGACTTCATCTAACTATGGAAAACTAATTAATTGTATCAAACCTCAACAAAATAGTGAAAAAATTACTTGAAGGCAACTTTACTTAAGTATTTACCCTGACTCTGAAAAAGAAAAAAAAAAGAGGGAATAGGAGAGTAGGAGAGTCCAGTTGGGAGAAAACTTTGCTTGATTGAGTGGTCTCTGAGTTACATGGCTTGAGGGGGCCATGTCTGTCCTTTTATTCTCTATATTTATCATGATAAAGAAACATGATAGATACAATATTCTATCTGGAGGTCCAGGGGCACTCCCCAGGTACCCTCTTACATGTCAGTAAGACTTTTATATTCATATCACCAACTCAATTGGAATAATAAAGGTCCATTGGGATGTATGTTTTAGAATATTTACTTTTCATTCCTAACACTTAACAGCTTAACAAAGGGTGTCAGATTTTGTTGAATTCTCTTAGGAAGCCTTACCCACTATGACAAGAGAATGGGAGGCTAGGGCAGAGGAAAGTGGGGGTAGCAGGAGGAGAAACGGGCTGAAAACTGGGTTAAGTATTTAAAATGAGAAAAGATTATTTTAAAATATAAAATTAATGATAATAAAAAAATTTAAAACAAAGATGTCTGATTTCTATTTTTATCACTGCTATTTAAGAACTATTTTCATAAATATATTTACTGAACTTACCATTTTTCATATTTAAAATTATAAATTAAGGTATAATATATTTCATCATTTGGAATATTATGTTAAATAATAATAATATACTCTTATTAAAATAAATTTCATGTAGACCAAATGACAAAAAGCAAGTTATTATTTCAGACTACTTTTCTTAATCTTAAAATGACGGGAAGTCACTGATAGCATTAATAGATTGTTTTGGAAAGGGTTCTACACTTATTTACTTTATATGATAAGCTTTCAAGTTGAAATGGAAACAACTTACAGTGGACACATTCAAAATATGTGACTCCTAAATATATATAAATATGTATTATATATACATTCACACACATATACATATATATGTATATATATATATACTTAATTCTGAAGATTAATCAAAGCAAATCTTGTATATTTTCTCAAGATATTAATTTACCTTGGACATTTGAAAAGAAGGAACAATTATTTTCCACTGAAAATAAAGAATAATAAATATGTTTAAAATCTTTAAATAAATTATCACTGTTTTAAGAAATTACTCCACTATGCCCAACAGGTGTGTACCACGGTCCCTGAGTAGCTGAGTTCAGATTGCTCTCTAATTTTTTAATGATAAAGCTAAAATCTGTTGAAAAACAAGAAACACTAGATCATAATGCAAACTATTTTTGTATAGTATGACTCCATATGAATGAATGAAAAATTAAGTGATACATAAATCAATACCACTGTAATACAGAATTTAATGCATAAACAAGAATTCATGGAGGCTTGTTACCAGCTTCAGGCCATTCTTTAGTCCCTTTATATTTATAACAGCTCAGAAACAGCAGAAAGCATCCTGGTCAGGTACATCGTTTAGGGTCAATAAATCTGTTGTTTCAGGCTTCTGACCGTGACTGTTGCTTTTTTATCATGCCTCAAAAAAAGTGGGTCTGCCTATTTTTGAACTGTCCAACTTTCCTTGCAGATAAGCCTCTTTTCAGGTTCTCTGTTATTTTTCATAAGTCTGGTAAAAAGTTATGGCTCTATATTAGTCCATTCATTCAAATTCTCCACAGGCAAACTAGAGTTTACAATATTGTAAAATCTGGATTGAGAAAATTCCTGAGCCACTTAGTCAATGTGTCCTATTGACATGGGTATGGCTATGTCAAGGACCCCAGAACCTCAGCCCAATGCAGGCATGGCAAAGCCTTCTTTTCCTCAGAGAGGGCCACAGAGGGAAATGAAAAGACTTCCAGTCCACTTGTCCATGTTGACAATGTGTGCAAAAATATGTCCACACTATCTTGTCCCCTTGGCTTTTTACAGCTTGAAGACTCTCCCCCGCCCCACTGCAGAGGAGGCTCCTCCCACAATGAACTTAACCTGTCTCGTTGATCCAACTGGTTACCATAATCCCTACCTAGCTATTCATCTTTATTTAGTAACTTGGCCTCTTTGTACAATTGTATGTAATAACCCTGACCCCTGTTCAATTCTGTAATAAACAAATATACCTCTGGGCTTCTGTGGCTTCTCCATCAAGAGCTCAGTATTACCTGATTCCTGCTTTTTTTGTGTGTTCTGGGTGTCCCCCTGTCTTGTCGTTCTTCCTTCCCTCACAGTCCCACTCAGGTCCAAATCTTGGCAAATGAGTATATGATTTACTCCATCGACTGTCCTGTGGACACAAAGCAGTGGGATGCCGTGCATGTCACTGTTGCTATTGAGGTAGCTCTGGTAGTGTTGTCATCAGAGATACTGTGGTAGCTCTTCGGGATGGAGATAAGATAAAAATCTGAAGAAACAACTAAGAAGGAAAGATTTATTGTGATTCACTGTTTCTTTATGGTGACTCATGTGTCTCGATGTCCATGGTACTCAAGCTCCATCGTGAGCCCGAGGTAAGGCAAAACTCATCATGGCAGAAGATTTGGTGGAACAAAACTTAAACAATGAACACTAGAATGCCAAAGACAGAATAGAAAAGAGAAGAAGGTTTGAGACTCAGGATGTACCATTCAAAGACTCCAAAAGCCTACCTCCTTTCCTAGGTTCCATCTCATAATAGAATATTCAGCAATTAGCCTTCCTGTAGTCCAGTTGCTCTTGGGGGATAACACTTGCTTGGCAACCAATACTGCAGCATTTGGCCTGTTCTTTGCTTTTGTAGCATCAATGATAGTTATTTATTTATTATTACTTTTGGTTATTTCAACACACTAAGTTTTTTTTAAATCATTTTATTTTTCCTTTTTATATACTTTTATGATATAACCCAGGCTGGTCTGACTGTGTAGAACATGCTATATTCAAACTTTGAATTTGCTTTCTTTTTTTTAGGATTATAGTATGAACCACCAACCCTTTCACTAATAAAGGTGTTGTTAGTTTATTTATTTATTTACTTTTTTACTTACTGTTTATTTACTGTGTTGTTGGGGATCCAAACCAGGGCTGAGTTATTGCTAGGTCTTCATTGTATTTCAAGATACATCTCCAAACCCTCATAAGATTGCTTTGTTTGCAAAATCTATTTTTAGATTCAGTAAATGTTCATCATTAAGCATGTAGATGAAAGATTTTGTGTTCATATGTCAATCTGAAGTGTCATTGACCCTAATGTTAGTCCTGTAAAATTTTATTATTATCCAATCTGAATTAACCCTGGCATGGGCCAGACTTTCAGAGGTATCTTAGACCTACTGAAAGTTTATTCCTTTGGGGGGGGGGTACATAGACTACCACACATTGCCAAAGTAAAATGGAGCTTTGGCTGAGTGTTTTGTTTCTCACCATCAAATGAGAGTCTAAATCTCAAAGGCCAAGGTGAGAGAACAGTATTTTTTATGTGATATTCAGAGAGTGTGACTATTTAACGAACAAACATTAATGACAGCGGAGGAGTACTTTGCCTTTTAATGACTTCTATTCAAGTATAATTCCATGATTTATGGAAGCAAAGTGTATTGAGTTTATGAGATTTCTGATCATAACTGAATCCTCCTATTCTATAACTGGTGTTAATATTTGCTGTGTCTTCTTCCTAACTAAAAACAAACTTGTGAAAGTGTAGGAGGGAGACCACTAGCTTGTTCCCAACCACCCCGCTAGCTTAGAGCAGAAAGAGTCAAAGAGTAAATGTATTAATTAAATCGTTGCTTGGCCCATTATCTCTAGCTTCTTATTGTCTAACTCTTAAATTAATTTAACTCATTTCTATTAATCTATGTATGGCCACATCACTGTGGTTTACCAGCTAAAGTTCCCAGTGTCTGTTTCTGGTGGTTCCCATTGCTTCTCTCTGACTCTGTACTCCTTTCCTACCTAAGTTCTCTCTGCCTACCTAAGTTCTGCCTTGATATAGGTCTAAAGCAGTTTCTTTATTCATTAACCAATAAAAGCAACACATAGACAAAAGGACCTCACAAACCATTTACCATTTTCTGTTTAAACAAAAGGGAAGACTTTAACTTTAACATAGTAAAATTACATATAACCAAACTGTTATCAAGCAAGAATTACAGTTATAATATTTATATCTACTTTATCTTTTATCATAACTAAGGAAAACTATAATGAAAACTATAAATTCTTCAACTCCATCAAAGACTCCAGAAGAATATAATATTACCTAAGCAAACAGGAAGCACATTGCAAGCAACTTCCAAAATTCTTGAATTGACAGAGACATCTTGCTACCTGTACAGTCATCCAAAGTTCTTCTGTATGGTTGGGGCATCCATCTTCAGCCTACAGGCCCATAGTATCCAGCAGACTTTTCCATGAAGCAGGAAACTTCAGAGACAGTTCAGTCACTTTCTTCTGTGTCCTGCATAATGTCTCACAGAATTTTTCATGAAGCAGGAACCCCAAAGGATCATCTCACCTTTAGGCAACTTAAGCAGTCATTTCTCTGTGCATCCTGCATGTCCAGTTAAACAGTCTAGGCAAGAGCAGTTTCTTGCCCAAATTGTTAGCAAGCTCCACAAGGAGCCTCTTCAATACTCAACTTCCTCATGAAGTAACTAGGTGTTGCCAAGAGCAGATGTGTCCCATTGTCATTAAAAGTCCTAAATTATTAAAACATTTTAAATGCCATATTCTGTAGTCCTTGAAAGGTTTGAAGAACACCTACTTATCTGAAATACATCTCTGTACCTCTAGAAAATCTAACTAACATTACTACAAGTTTGACTATTATAGATGATTCTCTATTTACCTATATTTTTAAATTATACATTATATTTTTAAATGAACTACACAGTACACCTTAATCAATAGCTGAAATATACATATAACAAGATTGACATTAAATTTGTATAAATAAACCAAGATCTATACCAATGCGAATTATTTATATCTATATCATATCCCCCTTTAAATGTAAACAAACTTTTATAGACAATATTTGGGAATACGGGGATGGTTTCTCTAAACCTCTACCTGCTCTTTATTGGGCAAAGTATTTTCTTTGTGGAAGTTTTTACAGCAACCTTTCAGGGGCGTCTTATTCTGTCAAATCATATTGGTCTGGAAGCAATGCATAGGTTCTCATTTTCTGTGAAAATAAAAGAAGAACCTCTTTTAAAATGCAACATATCCTTAGACTCAAATTTTGGAATCAAGATACCTTTATGTTGATTTAACTTAGTAATCCATACAATGAAATGTCTTTTTGTATTTAGCTCTTTCATAGTCAAAAAAATTCAAAGACCCATAATCCAGAATCTCTGTGAATTTTCCATCTTTAAGTGGCTTATTTTTTAATAATTTAATCTGACTGTCTGTACTCTGTCTCTTTAAAGATATTATTTTTTTTGAAATGATTTATCTTTTCTCTCCCAAGTCTACACATATTTTTAAAATACACTCTGTCTCATTTAGAGGTCTTTTGATCTGGATTTGTCTTTATTGCATATCTATAGTTCTTTACTCCCAAGAAGCACTTTTTAAAATGCTAAGAGTGTCTTAAATGTTAACTGCAGCATTACTAGGTCAAATACAGTACTTCCTGCTTACCCCACCCAGTCCAGTATGGCAGAGCACTGGCACCTATGAAAGCCATGCACACCACCCCCAATTTCAGGCACACAGCCAGTCCCTGTTGTCATTAAGCAAGCTGCAGCAGTCTGCTCACAAACAACACTCAAATGCTCTGTAGCCAGACCTCCTGCCTCAGAGTCAGAGTTTGTGGTGGCAAGATAGTCCAGAAAGCCAGCTTTTCAAAGTAGTGTAGCATTTTTCCTGCTAGTACTGAATCAAGAAAACCTCTCTTAAGAAAGCTGTGGCAAGCCTCCAGCTGAAAAAAAATGTGGCTAAATTTTGTTTTGTGTGTGTGTGTGTGTGTGTAAAGTTCCTTTCCAAGCCCTCTCAGGTTTTACATGGATTTAGTCTACCACATTGGCATGCCAATTTGTAGCAGGGAGGCCCTATTTAGTTCCCTACTGCTCTGCCAGCTTCCACCGAAAATAATCACACAGAAACCATACTAATTATATCACTGTTTGTCCCATTAGTTCTAGCTCATTATTGTCTAACTCTTATATTAATTTATCCCATTTTTATTAATCTGTGTATGGCCATGTTGCTGTGGCTTACTGACTAAAGTTCCCAGCATCTGTCTCTGGTGGCTCCATCACTTCTCTCTGACTCGGCCCTTCTTTCTTCCTGCCTACCTATGTTCTCCTTTGCTATAGGTTCAAAGCAGTTTTTTTTATTCATTTATCAATAAAAGCAACACAAGACAAAAGAACCTCCCACACCATGAAAGCAAGGCAGCAAAACTCACAGTGGAATAGATTTAAAAGGAGTGAGAGTTGTTTTCCCATTTTCAGTAATGGTTATTTATAGTTGTATTATTTCATTTCAGTGTTTTTCCTTAGTTCTGTAATTTGAAGATATGATAATTCTTTATAAATATGACTATCAGTTTTATGGAGCTTTGGGTTGTGAACTTATAAAAAGTAGTACAAATCATGAATATGACTTTTTAAAAAAATACAAATATAGCCATTAAACTTGTTATGCCTATGTATTAAGAATTTATAAAATTCTCAGTAGAATGTGGAAAGCCTAATGGAGTTTAAAATTCCACACTGGTGGAGTTTAAAATTCTTTGTGATAGTAGAATAAAAATCCTGGATATGAATGAAAACTTTTGAGCGATCCTAAAGTATAATAATTCAACATGACACCAATATTGTAGCTCTTAGTGTTTTAAAAGGGGTGGGGGCAAAAGTGTCAACCAAAGCTCAGTAGCCAACTGGAAAGTGACTGGAACAACATAAAAATGGGGAATTGGGTTCCTTTTTTCATTCATCCATTCTATTTCTTTATTCATTTATTTGTTACTATGGCTTGGGACTAGACCAATGTACTCAATATACAAGCTGAGTTATCTAGCACTTAGCCCCTCCAAGCATCTTGCATAAAACAAAACGAGGCCATTTATACTTGGTGACAGCAAGAGTCCATATGTAGAAATGGCAAAGAAATAAAAATTCTGTTTTTGTATTGTAGATTATAGTAATCCAATAACAGCTTTTATTGATCTTGTTTTAAAAAAAATCTATGTTGAAAAAAAAGACAACTGAAAGTGTAGAAACCTAGAATCACATTTGACATTAAATAAATGTATAATTATTCACAATGTAAATAAAGCCTTTTACTTAATTAAAAGGCATTATAAACCAAAAATTTGATGAGAAGTAGGGAACCTAATGTTTCTGAATATTGTATAATACATTTTCCAAAGAACAACAAGAAAAAAAAAGGCCTTTAAGTCAATACTGGTGGGCAATGATAATATTTAGTTTTTATTGAGTTATCACATTAATTTATGTACTGTGGTAAATGACTTATGCTAAATTTCTTATTTTCCCATTCTGATAACCTTATGATATAGGTACTACTATTATTTTACAACTTCATATAACTTTGAAAGATTAAATCACTATTCCAAGGTCACACGAGCAATAAATATTAGAGCAGAGCTTTAGTTAAGGTCAACTGTCTCTTCCTACTGTATGAATTTAATATTTTGTTTTTTAAAACATTTTTTTAAAGATGAAAACACTTGGCATCTTCACTGTATATACATTCTTGTAATTAATCAGGTCCCCATCTATAATGCATTAATAATTTGGAGGGAAGGGTCTCAAGTTATTACATCTAATGTCTGCTATACAATCTTGTTTGTATTTTTATACATTTTAACTTTGATGTCTGTCAGGAGACAAAGTTAGGTCTGATATAAAGTGTAGTTTAACTTTTTGATGCATAGAGATTTAGTTATTCAGCACAATTTGAAACCAAATGGCTGTACTGATAGAATATTTTGGGGCCTAATAGAATATCTCTGACCACAGACAAAATACATAGCATTCCCCTGTAGATGCAATAGCTATATCCTCATCAGTTTAAATGTATGTACTTATGGTTAGAGACTTTGATAAAAAATGGAGTTTTGGTTGAAGTACTCATCACTTTAGCAAGAACTAAACGAATGCCCTATATCAAATCAGAGACAACATGCTTGTTTTTACTTTCCAATTGTATTGATGTTGATTTTCTGAAGTTACTGGGGCCCATCTGGTCTTTCCCATGAAGAAACAAGTTTCCAAATATGAGACATTGCTTGCAGTAGATTTTCTTTGCTTGGTAGCTGAGGAAGCTCAGCTGAGACAACAAAAGTCTTTTTATTGAAACAGGCCTTGCTTGTAAAATGAATTCTACTTTTATTTCATAGCTCATAATGTTACTACAAAGTAATTATCTGAGAGAGATTTAGTTTCCAATAAAATATGGGCTGAACAGCCACTAAGCTAGTTGGCAGTGTACATGCAGACAGTTATCACAATGGTAAACTAAGTGAATGCTGAGTGTTATGGAGTAGTTAAAATTATATTCCAATTAGTTCCAAAGTGTATTTGAACTACAGCAAGCCAGTAATCGAAGTGGGGGAAGGGACGGAGGGATACAGGGAGGGTAAGGGCAGAGATAGAGAGACATAGAGAAACAGAGAGATAAATAGGAACACACAGAAAGAGAGAGATACAGAGAGACAGAGACACAGACAAACAAAGAAAGAGACAGACAGAAACAGAGAGACACAGATAGAAACACACAGAGAAAGAGAGAGAAAGAGAGGGATAGAGGTGTTTTCAGGAGGCATCAACATCCAGTGTTAGCTCACATGCCAGCAAGAGAAGTGCTAAATCAAAGGCAGAGTTTTTGATATACAAAAATGAAGGGGGATTAGGAAGCACCTGTTTGATTTGGATAGCAGTACACATCAGAGTTATATATATATATATATTACCCCTGTGGGAATTTATTTTTCAATCTCCAAAGAGCTACAGTCTTCTGTGAGAACTTAATTTGAATGGCTTTAAAGAAGTCCATCGGAGCTGTAGTCCCCATGTATAGTCATCATGTAGTTCAAACAACTGGACTTTAAAGCAGAGAAGTTCTTAGTGTCTAATACACACAACAAAAGGCTTCAGGGACTTCAGAGTCCTGAAGCTTTTTATTGCAATACAGCAATTTGCATTATTTCTGTGTCTTAGCATAAAAATGAAAATAAATTTAAGCCCCATAATTCCAATTTATTTCTTCAGCCATTACCAACTTGAGCACTTATCCATTCTGAATTTGAAATCAAAATGCTTTGAATTCAGCTTATGAGCCTCTTTGTTTTAGGGAGGGTAAGAACCACTAAAGCAAACTGAAGAGAAAGAGGAGATAATAGGGCTTGGAAAGCAACCTCTTGGCAAAGAGGAACAAGAGCAGTGGAATAATTTAATTGCTCATCAGCTAATTATACGGTATTATAATGTTAATGTGTCTTCATCATGACAATGTAATAGGTATAGATTGAAGCATATGAGAAAGAAAGTGTTGATGCAGTAATTACAAGTGAGAGTGGGCTGTTAGAGTAATTATACGCTTCATCTGGTAATTAACGTATTGTTCAACTTGAGATGGGGAACAAAGAGTGAAAAAGTTAAATATTGAAGGACATGCCTTTGACACTCCAGAGATGTCTCTGAGCTTTTGATAAGAGTAGACAATTCTACATGGATACTATTATTTTCTGGTTCCCCTTTCTTGAGTTATTATGTTGCAGTCACATATGGTGTAAGAGAACACAGAAATTTGAGCATTAAAGGCTACTGGGGGCTAAATTTTTTACGTTCTATCCATGTTGCTGAAATTCTTTTCAGTTATATCTAATTTTGTCTTTCTTTAGTGAGGTAGAAACTCCAAATTTAAATCACGGTATAACAATGTATGGTATGTGAATTATTCTTTCAACCGAAGATGAAGGGAATTATTTCATAATATATGTGAACAGACCAGCGAAGGGAATTAGTAGCTTTTCTTTGCCTTTTAATACTAATGGATTGCCTGGCTTTATAATTTCAAAATCAGTTCAATAATATGTTTTCTGCAAAATAACTAATCACTGGTTAGCAAGTGATCGGCTGATATGATTTTGTCACCTCATTCACTAGTTGACTTTCAAACAGCTGTGTACCAGGTGCTGTCCTGCACTGGACGTTTGACATCTGCTTGCACATGGTTTCCATACCCACCCCCTTGTTATCATCCAGTTACAGTTGGAATGCCTGCTGGAACAGAGGTTAAGTAACTTGTGCCAATATTTTATCCACTAGTTAGACATGTTTGAACTTGAACCGGCAGCTGTGGTATCCTACACTGTTAACTTTACTCTACTTACTTCTCCCAGATGCCTATGTTGAAGAATGTTAGAGGATTACCTGAAAAGTTTCTTTATTCAGATTGTAGTAGAGTAATGAAGCAAGATTTAATAACTGATAAGGTGGAGGCAAAGAGGGTCTGTGTTGATAAAGAAGGAGGCAATTCTGTATGAAAGATACAGATCTCAAAGATAAAAGATCCTCCTGGCTACAGCAAAAGGCCCATGGAGTTGTTCCAAAGAGAGCTGTGATTTTGGTTAAGATGAGGTCGCAAGCGGCAGCATGGTCAAAACTTGAATTTCATTGACACATTTTAAGCTGAAACTACTCAATGTATTTGAATTTTCTCAAAACCTTGAATCTAAATATAGAGAAACCAGGAATCTATGGAAAAATCCAAGATGGCTCTCAACATTCTAAATTGTTTTCCAATTAGGAAAATAGAGTGTGAGTCTACTAAGTTACATTTTGTTTGAGAATGAAAGCTGCAAAACTATCAATATCGATGCTCTCTTTTGTATTTCCTATAAAGAACTACATTGCTAAACTTTGCTTTTTTAACTCTTTAAATCATGTTGGGCTATGGGGTAAAATAAAACATACATAAAAAAATATAAGCAAGTTACCTTAGAAATTTAGTCAATTTTGAAGAGGAAATAATCACTATGACAATGCTTCAATTTCCCAAGTCCTGGTTAAAGTGCTACTTCTCATTAATAAAAAAATAACCTCTAATAAAATCCTGATAATGTAATACACAGATTAAATGAGAGGAATGTACTTATGCCTGAGGTAGCTGTAGCAAAAGAGCAAACAGACTGATTAAACACTTTGTTGTCAAGTTGAAATATCTTTTTAACTTGTTTGCACTTTGAAGTTATCTTACTTTTTATTTTATGGTCAAATTAACTTTTTTTTCAAGATTAGAAAAATAAATGAATATTTAAAAGATGAGAGACAGGGGGATGCCCTAAGGGGTGAAAGGGCTTGCCACACCAACCAGCAACTAGCTTCCTGGAACTCAGCTAAAGAGTCGAGGCAGTGGCCACATCTGCAATCTTAGTTCTCCAGCAGGGAGCTACAAAGCAGACACCTACACTGACACTCTACATTCAGAAAGTCTGTGATATGGGGATGGCATGGCAGAAATAAGAGGCCGTATCTCAAAGGATGGTGAAAGTCAAGAACCATCTCCTGAAACTTGTCCTCTGCCCTTCCTATATGTGCTGTGTCACAGATGGCACCCACACTTCCACACACGCATGCTACGCACACATAGACATTTTTCATTGAAACTAGATTTTGCTAGATTTAGTAAAGTAAATGCACAATTTTCAGCATAATTTTTGAAGGTCAGGGAGATAGAGAGTCACGTTCTGTGGATAAAACTCATCACATGGTGGCCACTGAGATGACGTGGACTCGTTCAGTGCCTGATCTGCCTGCGGCATTGGTATAGAGGAGCAGGAACTTGGAGCCTGAGTCTTCCCCCTGTGCTGACTCCATTAACCTCTCTGAATCCTACTTTCCCTATTGTGAGAGACAAAGTAATAATCCCCGAGCTTCATGGTTGTTGGGAAATTAAATATGCATTTAAAAGACTCATCCCAGGAACTGGCACATGGTAATTGTTAAGTTAAGTTGGCTGCGATTACTGCTATTCAGCAGAAGAACCTTACTGAACAATGCAAAGCACTTCTTAATAAGAAGCTCTTAAAAATTTAAAACAAACCCGTGAAATTATGTTGTGACTTTCTTTTAAAATATTAATTATAGTTGTCCCCCATCTGTAATGAAAAAGGTACTAAGCATTAAAGAAGCAAAACGCAGTCGTATAAAGTAACCTTTCTTCAAGACACTTCACGATGGATGGAGAATTATAGTTGTCAGAATTAGTTTAGCCTTGTAAGAAAGAAATGTTTTGCCTGTTTTTTCCCTAAGTCATAATTCAAAGGGAATGAACATAACGTATCCACAGAAAATTATATAATAACATATACAGACCGCATTATTCAGGAAAAACTGCTGTTGAATGAAAATGCTTGCATACACATACACACACACAAACATACACCAACTACTGACAAACATATCATACTTGAGTGTTTTATTACGTTTCAGAAACTACTGTGTGCTGACCACTCACAGATTTCTTTGAATGGTAGTTGAGATCAAGTAGTCATTCCTTTCTGTTCCTCAGCTGTTGAAATAACCAACAGAGCAGAATTATTTCATGTTTACAGTCTTCAACTCAGTATGTGCTCATTGAAAATATGAGTAAATAAATGACACTTTGTTTTCATTTGAGATAGAATCCAGTTTAATGACATTTTTAATCACTAAAATTTATTATAAATCACAAATCACCGATTTTCCAGGACCCTAAGTGCTTTCTTTCTCTGAACAGAAAAGTGTATTGTAATAAACATAACAAATACCCATCGTTTTGAAAATGTATTAATGCACACATCTTTAATCCCAGCACTCAGGAGGCAAAGACAAGCAGACCTCTGTGAGTTGGAGGCCAGCCTGCTCTACAAGAACTAGCTCCAGGACAGGCTCCAAAGCCACAGGAAAACCGTGTTGAAAAAAACAAATATAAATAAATAAATAAATAAATAAATAAATAAATAAATAAATAAATGTACTAACGGTGCTAAAGAGTGAACCAAAGAGTAAAAACGTTGCCTACGATTATTCTCCCACAGCTTTCTCTGTGTAATTCTGTTGAATTTTATTTTTCATTCCTTATTCCGATCATTTCATAGATATAGTCATGAACAATGAAATAAGGCTTGAGCTTGAAAAAAGAGAGTGTTTGTTTAAAAATTGAAACACAGCTAATCCTCTGGTTCTTGTTCTTTTGTCATGTTTTGTTTTCTGTTTTCATCTCTCTCTAATATTTAGGAGGACGCTGTTCCTATGAATCTAATATGTACCTCCCTATGTTTAATTTCATGTTTGTGTGATAGGGTGAGACTAAAACAAAGGTCTGTTTTTCTTCTCTTTATAGGGGTGGAAACAAAATAGATTCATGAGCATCTCCTAACTATTTGGAACATAGTTTCAACACTCATCTTCTTTCCTGAAGTAAAACAGTGATGGTAACCAGGCAGCCTAGTGATGGCAGGCTTTAACTGTACAGCATACTGGTAGTAAAAAACTCCAGAGAAGCACAAATTCAGAGACATGTTGGGCTATAATCATACAAATGTTAGGTTCCAATTGCTAACTATTTCATATGTTCAAGAAGGAAGGTTAATTAATACCAGCAATATAAGTCTAACAACTTTCATCTTGTTTAATATTCCCAAAAAACATTAACAGTTCTCCATATTTTTCAAGTATGTGCCACATGGAATTGTGTATCTGACCTTTGTGTGACTTGTGTTCATGCATAGGCATCATTCCTTAGAGACACTGTTCTTCGCGTTCCCACAGGAAAGCAAGGATAAGGTACGCAAAAAAGTTAAGATAAATTTCCATTGGCAGCTTATTCATCACCATTTAATGATGTATGGGCTTGAGTATCATAAAAAGGCATGTCGCTAAAGATGTAGGGTGTCCTACAAACACAGTTCACAGAAATGCTGTGGGTTGTTGTTTTAAAGTCTCTTACATTTTGAGCGTCATTTTTGAGGAGATAATGAATCAGTGCCCTGCACATATTCCTTCCCTCTTCTTCATGTCCATTTGAGCATGCCGTGCGACTTACCATAGTCCTCAAAATTTTCAGTTTTCCTTTCTTTACTGACCTGAAAGATCTTGCTATTTCTCCACAATTATTCTTCATGTTGGAGTTTCATACCAAAATATAATTGTATAATTATCAAAAGAAAATGCCATTTTGCTTCAGTAATAATGTTGTGGCATTTCTCTGCCTTTGTTAGCCATGGAAGACCTGCTATACCCATATTAACTAACCTTGGATCATATAAATATCACAGGGTTGGTGACTGCAGAGGTTTTAAAAATAGCAGTTTTGCTGGTGTTTTCAAGGTGCTAGGATTGTCTGTTCATATATTTTCAGTCTTTTTTTCTTTTGGCAAATCCCCTTTTGTGTATGAACACCTCTCCCAAAGGTATCCATCCTCTAGCAGAGCAGACTGCACCTTGTTCTGAGATCTTGGAGATGTGAAGATGAAAAAGGCCTGTACTGGGGGGCTAGCTTTTTTTTTTTTTTTTGGTTAGCTGATTTTCTTATGGAAAAAATGGATCTTTTTTGTGTGTGGGGGGGGGGAGTGGTGAGTCAAGCAAACAGTAACAATAAAAATATAGTTTCTGAATAAAAGCTGATTCTTCATGAAACAGAAAAGGAAAACCATGGAAATATAATGACTTTGTTTAACTGTAATTCTTCTGGCTGGAAATAGCCTCCAAATTGCTTATGATCACTGTACCATGTGGACAAAATCTAACTGTGTCTCTATTTTTCCCCAGGATTTTAATTTTTTAAGCTCAGGGTCATTTGACTTTGCACTAGAAACTGATTTCTTCTGTATCCGTGGAGTTTTAGAAAACACAGTGTGCAACAGGTATAGACTTGTACTTTTAAGAATATATATTTATGTGGCACATAAGCAGAATGGAAAATATTTATCTAGAATTTTTACTACTTTCTTATAACCTAAAAAGTCTTATATATTGCTATGATTATGAGTTGCTAATATATGTTTCCTTTATACTATGGCATTAAAACCGCACACACAAACACACACATACACTCACTCACACACACACACACACACACACACACACACACACACACACACACACACGATGGATGTAATGTGCAGGAGGTTTTCTTTTTATTAAAAATCTCTTCCTCCTCCCTGCCTCCGTTTTCCTCCTCCTCCCCCCACTGCCCACCCCCCACTTACTTCCCCTTCCCTCTCCAGTCCAAAGAGCAGTCATGGTTCCCTGCCCAGTGGGAAGTCCAAGGTCCTCCCCTCCCCTACCCATCCAGGTCTAGGAAGGTGAGCATCCAAACAGGCTAGGCTCCCATAAAGCCAGTACATGCAGTAGAATCAAAACCCAGTGCCATTGTCCTTGGCTTCTCATCAGCCCTCATTGTCCGCTATGTTCAGAGACCCATATTGGAGCACTGGACTGAGCTCCCAAGGTCCAAATGAGGAGCAGAAGGAAGGAGAACATGAGCAAGGAAGTCAGGACCCTGAGGGGTGCACCCACCCACTGAGACGGTGGGGCTGATCTAAAAGGGAGCTCACCAAGGCCAGCTGGACTGACACTGAAAAAGCATGGGATAAAACCAGACTCTCTGAACAGGTTTCATTTTTAATATAGAAACACATCTCCGTGTTTCAAAACGAAAAGGCACTGTAGAAAGTAGACTAACTTTCAATATGAGTTTAAGGGAGATAGTAAAAACATTGATATTGGGCAACTTTCTGACAAATATTTGTCGTATTTTTGACTTATATAGTGTGTAGAATTTTAATTATTAATATATAATGAATAGACATGTCAAATAAATAGCAAATGAAAAATTGGTGTTTGTTAAAATGTCTTTTTTACTTCTTTAACAAAGACAAATAGGTACAGTTATTAATAAAGATTACTTTTTTTCCCTTCAGAGGAAACAAAAGCATGTTAACAAATAAATTCATTTTTAAGATAAATTCAATTTAGCAACCAGTTAGTATTTTCCTATTGGGACAGTTATTCCACTATAAATCAGTGATGATATGATTTAGTGATATATGAATACATCAGTGATCATATGAATCATTCTTATACTTCCGATGTATTTTTGTGTTTCCTGGTGACATACCGTGTGTGTCATACTGCTGGCTCCTAGTTCCTGCACTAAATAAAGCTCTGTTTTCATCATCAAGTACTTTACATTTCTATGAGAAGAATTGTAATTTCAACTTTCCTGGCCCCCAAGGATTTTAATTCCGATCCAGGAAAGGGACAAATATAAAATGGATACTACACAGGAGCATAGGAGCAATGAAAAGGGCCAGTTATAAAGTACTCACAACACAGGAGCGGAGGAACATGAATGGAATGTTTATGTTATGAAATTATTGTGCAGTGCAGGAGATTGATACCATCTGTTCATACTAGAAAAGGCTTTGTAGGGTGCTGACATTTGAGATGTGACTCTTAATGGATGATGAGTTTTGAAGAGGTGGACAGGACTGAATGAGAATGAGGGTAGGGAGAAGGATTTTAGGGAAATCTACGAGTGGTGGAGTTGAAGCATATAGAGCATCAATGTATTTGCAAGCAACCTCAGAAGTTGATTCACAAATTCCTATCAGGCTCCAGGGATTGAAAGAGCTCAGAAGAATGAAATGAGAGCCTCTGAACATTGGAAATTATACTAGGAAGATACACTTCATTCCGTAGGAATTCATAGTTTTAAGTAAAAGATTGGCCCATTCTGTTTTGAATTTTAGAAATATTATTACATTGTTGCTCTAAGCAGAGACTTAAGTTTTATCTCTGTTATTAAACTATTAGCCTCTTGGTAAACATGTATATTATGTTTTATATAGCGTTTTATATGAGATATTTTTCAATTGTTTTTCAGCAGGAAATATTAAATAAGAATAAAACATTGAATAACCTTTTCCCACAAAGCTAATCTATTAAAAAGATTCAACACCAAGCATAATTTTGAAGACACTAAAACTTCACTTTATCCAAGAAAATTATCCCTGTGGTTAACATTTTTACATCAAACATATAACAATTTCTTCAAGTCAAACATAAGACAAGTCAATAGATCATTTCCAAGTTAATCATGCTTACATGAGTTCAATTGTGGTTATGAAAAGTAATATGGATAAAAAGCTACTCACTAATATCTGTTAAAATTATACATTTTCAACTTCTATAGACAATGCAACCTTATTATATTTTATATTTATGTTCTACCATTATTTATTCATTTAGCTTCTTAAATTATTCCTTGTTTCAGAACTGTAATTCTGAAGTAGAATAGAAAATAATTACTTTACAAAATCGTCTTGATTCAATTTCCTCTTCAGTCATTAGAACTCCATATTACTCTTCAATGTCATTTGCTAAGAATCATACTAGCTTTACCTTTCTGATTCTTCAGTGAATAAAGGGAGAGAGATATACCAGCTTACAGAACTATTCAGCTTTGTAAACCTTTTCTGTGCATTCTTTATGTTAGAAGTGCTTGATAATCCTGAGCTGAGGTAACTGTTACCCTTAGTTCTGAGTCATCATAAAATAAAAACAGATGCAGGAAAATGCATAATTAATGCTTCCAACAGAGAAGTCTCTCCAGAGGAGGGTGTAAAACACCAAGCAGAGAATGGTAACCTGACACAAAGGTAGCTTTTGTATGTGGGTAATTATCTCTATTAAGTGTAAAAACAGCAGGAAGAAAGCTGTATGTAGAATAGGTCAGTGGCTTGTTTTTTCCTAACCCCTACTGGCTTTACGTGCTGCGAAATAAGATTTTGTGTCTATATTTCATTAAGTCTACATTTGTTTAAAGGATTTAGATGATTTTCTAGTTAAATGTGAAAAATGCACCAATTTATTGTTAACTGTAATCTATCAAGAAAAAATTTGCAATTTTGTTACAGTGAGTATTTTCTTTCTCTTGTTTCATGATAGAAACTGCTATCCTCATTTGGCACTAATATTCCTATTTTACAAAAGAGCAAACCTAAATGTGGAAATGTTAAATAATTACCCAAATTCGATTGATAAAAAGTGATAGGACTGATATGAAATTAAGCTAAATTTGTCATGACTTCAAATCCTATATCTTTCTAAACTAAAACTTAATGTAGCCTCTGATATTGTCTGATAATTGCTAGGAATATCTATCTTGTATTACTGTTTAGTATACATGCATTTACCAATCCCATGACAAAAAGAAAAATGCCGCAATTAATCTGAAAATAAAGGAAGGTTGTCAGTTTTAAGAACCATTTTTGCCAAGCAGTGGTGGCACACGCCTTTAATCCCAGCACTCAGGAGGCAGAGGCAGGTAGATCTTAGAGAGTTCTAGGCCACCCTGGTTTAAAAGAGCTAGTTCCAGGACAGGCTCCAAAGCTACAGAGAAACCCTGTCTTGAAAAAGCAAAAAAAAAAAAAAAACAAAAAAATGTGGGTTACATAATTTTATGTTTGGAATAAATCTTAGAGAAAGTTTGTGTTAATATTTCAACATTTGGACTCTTTGAAAACATGGGCATCTGTGGTTGTGTTTTTAATTGTCGACCATTATTTTAGTTCTTTAGTGGGATATCATTTTGGTTGCCTTCAACTGGATTAATAATTTTAATAAACTATGATTTAATAGGCAAAAGTTAATTGACTAATGCTGTTGCCTTGCAGATCCCAAGGGTCCTCTGCTACCTTCATTAGAGAAGTAATCTTGACATCAATAATTTACTGCTTAAGTTGTCTTATGAAATATACATAGAATTAGTAAGTAAACACTTGGTCTTAAAATTCCCTTAACATAATTGTACATTTTAGCCATCTAAGATGGAACATTGTTTTTTCCATTTTTAATATCACCATCTTCTTGTACCATTTATTTAGTTTGTAGTTTGTGGTAAATAGGATGATCAAATGAAAGATTCATCATTAACTTCATATTTTACCTAACTTCCTGTCAATTGTCAACTGTAATTGAAATCACTGTTTTTCCTAATCTCATTTGAATTCGTTATTGGTACTGCTGTTAATGTTTATTCCTCCATTTTATTCTCTTCTGGGATAGATAACAGGTAAGCTGCACTCCTCTCTTACTGTAATTTCAATTCCACGCAAGCATTTCTTCCTTGCGTTCCTTACTTCAGGAATCACTTTCTACCCAATATATCCCAATTTCTGAACTCAAGAATCCCCTGTTAGAAATAATTCAGGGATGGGGAAAGAAAGATTTTCTAGGCAATGGTATGCTACTAAAGAATGGATTTCTTAGCCATCTTTTTTTTTTATGTTTGAGTTTTTAAGACAGGGGTTCTCTGTGTAACTCTGAAAGTCTTGGAACTTGCTCTTTAGACCAGGCTCGCCGCAAACCCACAGAGACGAACCTGTCATTTTCTCCCTAATACTCCTGGCCCAACTTTTATTTTTAGCAAAGAGAAATGTAGATTTTTCCCAAGACCAACTTTGGGAAATTATGATTTCTGGATTTATTTTTTGAATTTTAATGAACTTAGTTAACTTGTTTATATGAGAGGGTCATACCTCAACACACATGTGAAGGTTAGAAGATGAATAGTTTGTTTGATGAACTCCTTTCATCCTGTGACTCTAAGGAATCAAACTCAAGTCATTAGGCTTTGGAGCTGGTATCGTTACCTACTGAACTATCCCTTCAGCTCATGTGGGAGAATAACATTTGTGTTTATAAGTAAAATATTTCATCCAGTAGAACACTAATCATAAAAATATACCTATGAAAACTTGGCTAATGTGCTTTGCATCTTTTTAAACTCACATTTATTTGGATAGAAAATTATGAGTGAAACAATTTTGTAGCATCCAGTTATATTTTTACATATTTCTTGACCCATTATATTTTTTTAAAAAAGCTTGATAAAATTTTGCTTTAAAGTAATGCCACCACTAAACATACATATTTTGTTTGCATTTTAACATATCAATCTAAGCACTCCCAGTGCCAAATTCAGAAAGACTAATTCTTTGAAATACCCAAAATCTCCTTTCAAACTCTCAATTAATATGGCATATCAGACATTTTGTGCATGGAAAATTATTCAGAGTGCTTAAATTTTTAAAAATCATAGTAACCAGACCCCATATACGGAATTTTATTATTGCTTTCTAACGTTTTGAGTTTATTAGTGGGAAATTTAATTTGTGGTAATCAGCCCGAGGCAAAACAAGTGCGAAATTAACTTGACACAGACATTTGATGTTATAGTATTTCTCAGTTTGCAGTACAGCCACAACATGGCACCCCAGAATAAACACGCAGATCTTCAGTGTCACTTCCAATTACCACATTACTGCAAATAGCTGTAACTTACTGAAAAGCCACCCGTGATTCGTTAGCTTCTGGGTTTTATCTGAGAAGGCATGCATCAGCCCTGCACATGAAAAGGCATGCCTGAAGATTCTGCACTTTCATTACAGACCTGAATCTTGATTACTGTCTGTTTTCTGAAATGGTGTTTATCAATATTAATATGCCTCTGGAATCATACTTGCTCAGGCTCTGTAGAGGCACTGAGAGCCGGCGAGACTGCTCTCCCTCTGGTTTCCTCTTCATGCCTCCTCTATCCCACCAGGGACCGGGGATCGGGAAAAAGCTGGCAGACAGCAGATCCTTGTCATTGCTTTTCTTCTTCTTAGTCTCTTCTGCTCTAGGGTTTAATATTTGGTTTCAGGAAATAACAGCCCTGAAATTCTGATACATATATTCAACCATCACACTTTTAAAACAACATTGAGCTCAAAATATGGTCCATGTATAGAATGATATCTGAAAAATGATTTTCAAACTGGGACATTTTGAAGGGCTGGATTGGCAGCCTAAGGTAAATGATAAAGGTTCACCAAATGTGCTGGGGGTGACCGCCTATATTCATTTCTCATCTGCTCAGTACTTAGAAGCCTATAGCAGATGCTGGCACTATTTCAAATTGTACACTGCTGCAAATCTTGCCAATGGTTGTGTTTCCTGGAACCAGCACTTTCTGTGTCACAATTGGAACAGCAATCTTCCAAGGAAAGATAATAGTTATTTATTAAGGAATAGCTCAAAGCAACCTTGAAATTGGGGGAAGTACCCTTGCTATCTTCATCTCTTCTATGTGTGTGTAGCAACGTATACATATGTGTATGTGTACAATGTATGTGATTGTGTGTAGAGTGTGTGTGAGTGAACATATGAAAGGAGACTAGATATCCGTGAGAGGAATCTTCCTCCATTATTCTGCATTTTTCTTAATTGATTCTTTGGCTACTACATGTATGTTCATAAAGCATTCTCATCTCCATCATCCATCCAGCATCTTTTCTTACCCTCTGATTTCCACCAGCCTGCATCTTATATCACCAAGTCTGCATGCTACTTCTAATCTATTTATTTATTTTCTTTTTACATTGGCATTAACTCAGGGCAATCTTTGAGGGCATGAATGTGGAGCTATTTATAACATCATGGGCAAATCACCACTGTCCCAGTCACTTGGGAGAATGACTTCCTCTCTCGCATGTCCATTGACTACCGTTTGATCTCTTGAAGAGGTCAGAGGACTATGATTCCTCTCCTGTCGATGACTGTTTAGCGTTCACACAATACAAACTCAACATGGACAATCACAGTCGCTGGGGATTCAATCATGCCGTGACCATGCCATGCCTTCAAGACATTTCATAGACCTTTCCTCATCATCATCATTTTAAACTTTTCTTTTTTTCTCTTCTGCTATGTTCCTATGGCCGTGGGGTGTCTGATATCTTTCGATGTACCATTTCCTGCTAACTACTTTATAATTACTTGTTCTCAGTGATTTGACCTGCTAAGGGCCCATTCATTAACTGTTGTTCTTTGTAGAGAGAAGGTTCTGGGAACAAAAGTCCTGGAAGAGCCAAAGGCTAATGTATAGGCATAAGCTAAGTCTTTAGAAACACAGTATGACAACACATCCATGTAAGAAAACCAAAACATGATTGCTCCTCATGCCTATAACATTTATAGCCATGGGTCTTTGAAATGATTCTATACTACTAGTTGAGAAATCCCTCCTGTGGAGTAGGTCATGGGTCAATTATGAATTCAGCTGATTATTCCATAACCATGTGCCATTGGTGTACTGTCAGGCACAGGCTGGCCTTGAAAGTTAATATTGTATGGCAGAGAAATTGTCAAAAAGAACACTTTATCATTTTGTACGTGTTGATTGCCGTAGAAAGATAATCCTCAAATACAACACTGATTTAGTTTTAAATGTTACTTCCACAAAATCTCACTGAGCTATAAAGCTTCTTAAAATCTGAGACGTAGGAATACAGTAATATTTAACGGTTTTTTGAAGTTTCTACAGCTTAGTGGAGAAAATGTCATACGTTCCTTTCTTTAGAATGTCAAGAGCTCATCTACTTTGTACAGTAATGTCTCATATTTAAGCACACATGTAAAGGGTTATGGCTGCCTAATGGTTGAATATAAAAGAGGGTGAATGCTCTAGGACTGTTCAGCACCACAAAGGTAGGCGAGAGACATAGACACTATGGGTTTGCTGTGCTTGTAAAGGGTGGGAAAGGGGCAAGGAGTCCCAAGGAAACTAGTTCCGTTTTGCTGAATTTCTCCTCTGTTTGCTGTCCTTTAGTTTTAATGTACAGTGGATATTAAAGAATAGATGGTCAAATCTGGAATCTGTAATGTCTGCCAACCGAGAATGAAAAACATAGGAGATGAGTTTCTATAATTTAGAAACCAATAGGAAATTATTTTTATCCAAGTGCCCATTTCATCATTGATGAGAAAACTTTTTGTACAACATATGAATGAAAGAATCCAAAATATCTTACTTTCCTTAATAATTGCCTGTTGCAAATACTTATAGGAATGTGGCACCTGGTATGACAATTTGATTTTTACACCAATGAGTTGATTATATTGTGGACTTACACTTTTTCAGTTCAAGGATTTTGAGATGCAATATATTCAGAAACTTAGGCTGGTCAGACATTTGGTGTATTATGAGATTGTACTTTTGTTACAGATGTGACAAAATGTCACAGGAAATACAAAACTTGAGCAGAAACAAAGATACAGGGTTGGCTAGTTGGAAAAAAAAAACTATGTGGATATTCACAAACTCCTTTGTGCTAATCTTTAGATTTCTAAAAACAGGTAACATATTTTACCCTTCCTGTTGCTGAACAGTCTACATCTCCATGCTTCATACTATACTAGGATTTGATTTTTCTTCTTTCTTGTTTTTTTTATTTTTATTTTTATTTTTTATTTTTGTTCTGTGTCATGTTCTATGTCTTTTTGACCACCGCCAGAATACAGTATCTGGATACTCCCCAATGTTGAAAATTTCAGGTCAGTTTACCTGGCTCCGATAACAATTCTGTTGTCTTCTGGGCAGAATGCCATCACCATATTTGCTGATGCAGTTACTACTTACAAGACACCATCAAAATTGGTACTGCTAACATTCCCTTATAAATGGAGAGGGTAAGGAAGGTCCTCAGACGTTTCCCGAGATTCTATCTGCTTTTAATATCCTTCACAGTTGGATATAAGCATGCCCGGAGTCTGCATGATCTCATGGTGTTAGGAAGCATAGAGCACATAGTGTAGACTGTAAACTCTAGCAAAGACTCTGTCGGTGCATGCATGGGTTGTCATCGTTTATGCTGGAATGAAAATTCTCGGTGTCGTGGCTTATTTTAACGTCAGATATAATTCTGTAAGCAACCCACCATCTTTGGTCTGTAAGGAACCCTGATTAACAAAATTATGTTGTTCATCGTTTGTTTTACTTGGCTTAAAGATAAATACTCCATTTTTAAATAAAATCATCAAGACAACTTTAAATATTCAACTGTTTTGAACCTCTATGACCACTAAAAGTTTTTATTTCTGATAACTGCTATCACGACTAAAAAATTATATTTATTATATTCTCAAGTAAATATGTTTTGGTATCTGTTTAATAACACATTTCTTCAATAAATATTTATTACATGCTGTTATTAGTAAAATCCTTTATTTTTCAGACTTGACTTGTATTGAACAATTTAACACTTATTTTTACCTTTGAACTGTTTTCTCTGTCATATATCCATTGTTAACATTTGAAAAGTGATATATAGTGTTCAGAATATTTGACTATCATCCAATTTGCTTCTTCCTTAAACTTTGTTGAGTAAGCAACACTTAAACTTTGTTAAGTAAGCAACAAAGTTACCCCTATTTTGATTTTACAAATCCAAGAAGAGATATAGAGTGGAAGACATTCAGAGATTTGTACAAATCACACAAGATATATTAAATTAAAATACTCAATTTTCAGACTGACATTTTTTATAGAGTATATCAATAATTCTATTTTGACATAAGGAAGATTTATGTGAATTTTAGTTAATTCTCTAAGCCAGAATGTCTTCTGAGTATATCTGTTTTATGTGCTCTTGAAGAGAAAGGCTTGTATGAATGAATATTATACTGCCTGACTATCCACTTGAAGGCAGAGATGCTTTTGTTATCTACAATTAGAAGTTCCTTGGAAGCTAATGCACTGAGGCTTTTGATGTAATTAATGCAGGCAATTTATGAATTTTATTGAGTGATTTTGTGTAAAGGGTAAAGGAAAACAATCTTACAGACTGGGATGAACTATTCGCTCACTTCTAGTAAAGTGAAGGATTAGAAAATTTTCTGCATTTATCAGGAGAGCTCTTGAGGTTCAGCATTTCCTACAACAATTTCTCTTTGGACAAAGCTTTCTCCTCTTTGTAAGTCCTCATCATCACAGACATAATATGCAAATTGCAATGAATGAAATCATTTTGGGTTTCATTTCTTGACTGTTAAATGAAGAATAAGACATTAAAGTGTCTTTTGGTAAAACTAGCGTAGTGGTCTATAATTGCATAACTCTCATAACCCCTTTGAAGTGTCTTTTCATAATTGGTAGTGCAATAGAAAATGGAACAAGAAACTCCCCAGTGTAGTGGCTAATAGAAATGCCCCCCCCATATCCTCTACAAATCATGTTCATTCTTCTAGGGATTTCTACATGCTAATACATCTAAGACCTATCATGACTTCTGTTTTCTCTCCATTGATATGCACATAATGACTTTGATACTTAGCATAATTTGGTAGATATTTACTGTAAATCTATACTAACTTTGCATTGCCTACAACAACCCTTTAAAGAAATAGGTGAATAGTTGAGTAAAGTTTCTGTGGAATCTTAATAATCTGCTTACTATCACACAAATATCATAAAATAACATGAAATCTAAAACTTAAGTTTTCATGAAATGAAACTCCATGACTACAGAGACACTTTTAAAGTTCCATTTTAGTGTGCATGGTAATGTGGTTTCTGGCTGGAATTTTATTTTTCTGAATACTGAATGTAGGATTGGTTTTCAGTCCACTTGGAGAGTAAAACTTTGTGAGAATCCTTGACTCATCTTTTTAATGCGGTTGAATAACTCACTTGATTTATATGCAGGTTTGAATGCCAACTCATGAAGAGAGGGAAAGGTGAGTGGGAAGGTAGAGGTGTTATTAGAGAACAAAAGAAAAATGATTTTGGACAAAGAAACAGAACATTTTTTGATCTAGTGCCTTATAAGTGTCAAAATGACTTATAGGAAATTTGGCAAGCGAGTCTAAGAAGTACAGAGATCTAAGGAACACTGGGAGCCTGTCTCTGCCTTAGAATGTGTGTATGCATGCAATTAAATAAAAACTCTTCTTTGAGTTTATTGTTTTGTAGGAAGATTTTTCTGAGAATCTTGTAAAATAACGGATGCATTAAGACTAGAGATATACTAATGAGGAAATTAACATAACTTGTTTTAGTGAAGTTGGAAAGAGTTTATTTTGATGCATAATCTAGTTTAGCAACCAGAACAGTTGCAGAAAGAAAAGAAGGATTATAGAAAAAGAACCCAAACGTAACTGCAGTTACTTTGTAAAAAAGTGACTTTACCATCATGACACCTGGAGTAACGGAACGTGTTTACCAGAAAGAAGAAACAGACTGACTATTCAGTCTGGCTGTATGGTGGAAGAATAATCCTGGATTTGTGGTGTGTGTGTGTGTGTGTTTGTGTGTGTGTGTGTGTGTGTGTGTGTGTGTGTGTGTGTGTGTGTGTGTGAGAGAGAGAGAGAGAGAGAGAGAGAGAGAGAGAGAGGATATGGGATATGAATTACCTGCTACTAATTTCAGTCTAGAAAAACAAATGAAACTTAATTATAATATTAAGAAATCAATTGTATTATTTGATTAATTTATAGAAGTTAAATGAATGTTTTTTCTTAAAATTCAATAGTGTCTTCCTGTCTTATTTTGTTATATATTTTATATTTTCCTTAAAAAATAACCTCCTATACATTTTCATTTCTTAGATATGTTCAGAATGCTGTGGTTCCCTTTTTATTTAGGTATAGTTGTCATTAAAGACACCCATGGAGATATTTAATTTAATTGACTCGACTTATCAGGGTAGTAATGATTTGTTATATCTTCCAAAAGAGAAATTAAATTAACAGGAATATTACATTGAGATGCATATCAGTGAGCCTGTGAAAGTCTGCATAAATTTAATTGAGACTGAATGAACAAACACATAATTATCATTATTTTAGTAATTTAACTTATATTACTTTATTTTTACCTTGATTTGTAACCTGATGATCCATAGTGATTTTTTGTATTTGAACGGTCACAAAGGCATTATAGTGACTAATTTCAGCATGAGGTACAATTGACTTAAAAGACACTGGAGCACTGGACTGAGCTCCCAAGGTCCCAATGAGGAGCAGAAGGAGTGAGAACATGAGCAAAGATGTCGGGACCACGAGGAGTGCACCCACCCACTGAGACAGTGGAGATGATCTACTGGGAGCTCACCAAGGCCAGCTGGACTGTTACCAGAAAAAGCATGGGATAAAACTGGACTCTCGGAACATGGCGAACAATGAGGGCTGATGAGACGCCAAGGACAATGGCACGCGGTTTTGATCCTACGCAATGTGCTGGCTTGGTGGGAGCCTAGCCAGTCTGGATGTTCACCTTCCTAGATATGGATGGAGGGGGGAGGACCTAGGAATTACCACAGGGCAGGGAACCCTGACAGCTCTTTGGACTGGAAAGGGAGGGGGAGAGGAGTGGGGGGAAGGGGAGAGGGGTGGGAGGAGGGGAAGAAGAGTGGGAGGAGGGGGAGAAGAGTGGGAGGAGGGGGAGGGAAATGGGAGGCGGGTGGGAGGAGGTGGAAATTTGTTTTTTTTTTCTTTTCTGTATCCTCCTTTTATCAATAAAAAAATTTAAAAAAAAAAGTTAAGTCATAAAACAATCTTAAAGCTGAGAATAGGGGCTGAGGTATAAACATAACTCATCAGATAAGCTGTTCCTGGAGCTGAGCTGTTCAAGAAATAGTTGCTATGCCAGCCAGAAATTTCCAGATCAAATGCTCTTTCTATAAATTTTGCATATCTCTTATGTTCTATGACACATATTTTTGACAAAGATTTTTCAGGGAAACACCTTGGCCTATATATGACACAGAAAAAAAATGAGTAGGCATAAAGTGGCTGCGAATATCCCTACAAATGTCACTGTGTTGCAGCTTCTCTCTCCCAACATATGAGTTTCCTAATATGCCTACAAAGTAGTGGCTATAAACAATTGTTACATAAATGTATCAACATGCTCAGGGTAGATTGCTTTACATGCAGGGGCATTTGCTCTTCTAGGGAAGGTATTCTAAACATGCAAAAAGTAAATTATGTCTTAGCTTATCATGTCAGTCATAGTGCAAAAGTCTGAAAAGAAACTATACAAATCAAATATGAATAAACCCATTTATTCTTCCCTTACATTTACTTAATACCATTTTTGAATGTCATTGGAATTAAATATGAAGTCTAGTAACTGAATGAGTAATTATTATACCCATTCTGCAGGGAGTCCAAGTGCAGAGAGATTTTTCATGTTGAATTTCTGAGTCAGAATACTAAAGAAGAGTTGAATAAAGAAAGCTTCTATCCATGTTAAGAGAGTCATTCCTTTTACTAAAACATCTGTGAAAATGCTTTGTAGTTATGGTGACCTGTTTTTGCCATATTTTTATGTTCAGTCATCAGCTTGGGATGAAAACAGACAGAATCTATGCTGTCCCAGAAGGTCAAAATGCATTATGATTTCATAGAATCAGAAAGCTAGTAATATAAAATATGAACTAAATCAAAACATTTCATTCAAAATCACATAGACTGAGTTCTGAAAATTAAGCAATAAAATGGTACCAAAAGGGAAAATTGATAGGTCCCTGATGCTGTGACTCTAACTCCTCTTTGAATTAATCTCTTGATTATTCATTAAAGAACAGAAGACAAATATCAATGAAGTAGCTGCTAGAGGTGGGCAGTTGTGCCAAATGAAAAAGGTGGCACAGCAAAAATCTCTGTCAACCTTCATTTTGTGAAAATAGGAACATCTGTAAGAACATTTGAGTATTGAAATTATATCTAGAAATATGAGTGGTGTCCAATTCTGGCTTTGATTGGTATAAGTAAAGGGAAGAGAAAATATAAATATATAAATCATACCATTTTACATTTTAAAAAGCAGAATAAAAATTCTAAGAATCAGAAAAGTGAAATAGATTGCTTTTACTTTAAATTAACATAAAAGCCAGTGAATCTGAATACGTGAACTATAAGAAAAAAGTCAATAATAATATCTGAAATTTGCTTATTAATTTAATAAAGAAAATTAAACTTCTACCTTATTTTATTTTGTGAGTGTCCTGGCATTTTGAGAAAAGTATTTTTAAGAGCAAGAAAGGTCGTATTTAGGATTACAAACCCTTAAAGCAGTGGTTCTCAACCTTCCTAATGCTGCTATACTTTAATTTAATATCTCATGTTGTGGTGACCCCCAACCATAATTTATTTCATTACTACTGCATAACTGCGATTTTGTTATTGTTATGGATTGCAATGCAAACATCTGATATGAAACCACAAAGAGATCTCAATCCACAAATTGAGAATCACCTTCTTAAAGTATTGCCTAAGATTGTAGTCAAATGAGGCACTTGGTGAGCCTGCTGGCACTGCCTGCAACATTTCCTCATGAAGGCCATTTCTCTAGAACTGCTGTGTAAAAGACAGCTTTCATAATTTTGCAAATAAATTCATGCTGCCTCAAACAAACACTATTTTAAAAAGTTGAACTAGTAATGAAACCCTGAATATCTAAAGATTATAAATATATACTCAAAATCAGGTACATTATAGTAGAATGCTTTTTCTTTGCGTTTCATTTTAGGATGAGTACACATGGTATATCTTTTTTTTTAATTTATTTTTTTGTTGAAAAAAATTGCCGCCTCCTCCCCGCCTCCCACTCCTCTCCCCCTCCCCCTACTCCTCTCTCCCTCCCCCCACTCCATTCCCCCTCCCTCTCCAGTCTGAAGAGCAGTCCTGATTCCCTGCCCTGGGGGAAGTCCAAGGTCCTCCCCCCTCCATCCAGGTCCAGGAAGGTGAGCATCCATACAGGCTAGGCTCCCACAAACCAGTTCATGCCCATGTCCTTGGCTTCTCATCAGCCTTCATTGTCCGCCATGTTCAGAGAGTCCGGTTTCATCCCATGCTTATTCAGTCTCAGTCCAGCTGGCCTTGGTGAGCTCCCAATAGATCAGCCCCACTGTCACAGTGGGTGGGTGCACCCCTCCAGGTCCTGACTTCCTTGCTCATGTTCTCCCTCCTTCTGCTCCTCATTGAGACCTTGGGAGCTCATTCCGGTGTTCGAATGTGGGTCTCTGTCTCTATCTCCACCCATCGCCAGATGACGGTTCTAAGGTGATATGCAGGATATTCACCAGTATGGCTATAGGATAGGGTCATTTCAGGTTCCCTCTCCTCAGTTGCCCAAGGAACTAGCTGGGGACATCTCCCTGGACACTTGCCAACCCTAAGATGGCTCCCTTAATTAGGATATATACTTCTCTGCTCCCATATCCACCCTTCCTTTATCCCAACCATCCCATTCCCCAGAGCTCCCCCATCCTCCCCTTCTCACTTTTCTCACCCCATTTCCTCTTACACCCATCCCACCTCACCCCCAAGTTCCCAGATTTGCCCAGCAATCTTGTCTATTTCCCATATCCAGGTGGATAACAATATGTTTTTCTTTGGGTTCACCTTCTTATTTATCTTCTCTAGGATCACAAATTATAGGCTCAATGTCCTTTATTTATGGCTAGAAACCAATTATGGGTGAGTACATCCCTCTTCACATTTATACATCTTTCGCCTTTTAATTTATTTTTAAAATGAAAACAAACTATCTCTTTTCATATCACATACCAATCATAGTTCCCACTCCCTCCTCTCCTCCCATTCCCTTCACCTACCTTCCTCACCGCTGTCCACTCCTCAGAGAGATTAAGGTTCATTGCTTTGAGGAAATTCTAAGACCCTCCCTACTATATCTAGCCTGAGTAAAATTATCCATTCAAATAGGTTCCCCAAAACGCCAGTAAAAGCAGTGGGGATAAATCCTTGGGCCACTGCCAGTCCCAGCTCTACAACTATCACACACATTCAGAAGGACTAGTTTGGACCTATGCTGGTTCCTTCCCTGTCCATCTAAAGTTGGTGAGTTCCCGTTAGCTCAGGTAGACTGTTTCACTGGGTGGCCTCCATCATGGTCTTGACCTCTTTGCTCATATTCTCACTCCTTCCACTCTTCAACTGGACCTTGGGAGCTCAACCCATTGCTGGACTGTGGGGCCTCTTTTTCCATCAGTTGCTGGATGAAAGGGAACAATACAAAGAATCAATGAAACAAAGGGCCGTTTTTTTTTTTTTTGAGAATATAAAGAAGATAGACAAACCCTTAACCAAACTAATCAAAAGGCAGAGAGAGAGCTTCCAAATTAACAAAATCGGAAATGAAAAGGGAGGACAAAACAACAGACACTGAGGAAATCCAGAGAATCATAGCTCGTACTACAAAAACCTGTTCTCCACAAAATTGAGAAACGTAAAAGAAATGCACACACTATATCTTTAAACTCATTTTACTCTATCTCGGTGTCAGCCTAAGACTGAGGAAATCATTGGAGACATTAAGTCATCGGCTGACATTGATATGGAATATATATGAGAAAGAGAATAGAAATGTGTAGATGTAGGTAAGTGGTAGCAGAGAGGGGAGGAACTGGTCGAAGGGAAGTTGTTTTAAGTGTATAATTCATGAAACACCCACTTTCAATAAAAATAAATAAAATGATGTTTTCTTTTAAAACATACCTTCATTAATCAGATTATAAATGCCATCATCAATCATGGGATGAGTCCTTTTCAAAATATTCTTTTCTAAACTTTCATAAGTTTTTAATGAAATATCTGGTGGGCTCTACGTTGGTGGTAAATCTTTTACCTAAAATAATTACAAGAACTAGCAGCAATTATTGTAGTTGGGCATATTTCTCTTAGCTATAAATTGTGTTTTCCTTTTAAATCATGAGAATTCATCAAGTTGTAATGCTATTCATCCACAATGTTGGTTCAGTCATTTTCTTTGATGAATGATAACATCTATCTTATCTTTATTTCAATGATCTTATCAGGTTTATATAATCAATCATCACAGACACATTTAAATATAGTATGCTTATTTCCTTAAAATATATTTCACAAGTACCTATTAAAGAATAGTTATAACTAATATTCTTTAAATTGAAGCTATAAAACATTTAATTGTTCTTTTGATATAGATTTGCTTTTGTAGTTTCCATCTTTACTGGGGGGAGCCAGTACATAGCTTACTTAGAAATGACAATTATGTATGGTAACCTTCAGGTACTAAGAATCTTGACTAATGTGAAGAATTTTGTGACTATTTCACTGAAAATGCCAGAAGCAACATAAGTAGAAGTAAACGTTAATTTTTGTTTGCATGCTTAAATGTGTGTGTGTCTGTAAGAACATTGCTACAGAAAGGGAAAAGGTCTTTAACTGAGTTGAAATTCATCTTAGCTAATGTAATAATTGTTAAAAGGATATTTAATTTCCCTCTGCCTTGTTATTTTATTGATAAGATGGTCTTGATGTTTGTCTTTGAAGCTTATAAACTGATGAAAACTAAGCATTGCCTTATACATGTCACTCACTAAGGCCATTGTCACTCTGATTAGAAAGTTCCAGGTGCACCGGTAACATCAAGTGATTATACTCATTACAATTCAGCAATAATGTCATTAAAATAATTAAACACAGTGTATTTTAATTTGATTTGCTTTGAAGAAGAGAGAACACACAAAGATAACAGTCTTTTGCTATTTATTGTAAAAACTATTATGTAATTTGTGGAGTTTCTATTCTAAAAGTTGACTAATACGCAGGAAAAATATGCATCTCTCTAGAATATTTTCCTTAAACAATTTTTTAATTTTTAAAATATACAGTATACAGCCAAGTGAAACTGTCTATTGGTAAGATTTATATAACTTGAAACTATCCATTTTATCCAAACTGGTTTGAGCCATATAGAACACTATTTAATATTTTTAATGAACTTTAGAATCATAATCTGTAGACCAAATCAGATCCCATGGTCTGTCAGAACAATACAATTAAAAATAAACAAAAGAAAGAAATAGTGAAAGGCAGAAGATTTATTCAGCTCATTGAGGGAGAATGAGACCCTTCAAGCTTTCAGTGCAGGACCTGAATTGGGCTAAAAGTTTAAAGAAAGGACCACAGGTGTACACATCTAAGGAAACCTAGTCACGTGAAACCCCCACCATTGACTCATCATTATCTGCACATTAGTCTTCCCTTGTAAGGATGTGCTGATAAAGCTCTGTGAAAACTCTGCCCTGCTGGTGAGTCTGCCCCACCTCCCTCTACCTCCCCTCTCTCCCCATCGTTATCCTTTCCTTCTCTCTGCATGAGATGATTGGGTAAATTTCCATTTCTTCCAGGTTCATTGTTTCAATTGTCTGATTGTCACATTAAGAGAAACAAGTGTCTCTTTAAATATATTATTCTTGCTGGGATTACTTTTCATTTTCCCCACTTGCTGCTTTGGTGTCTCAATGTTGAGTTGGAACATGTCTATGTTGGAGTAAAATAGAATGCAAGGAAGAACCAAGGTTAGAACATATTAGTTAGTGCCAAGTGGTCATGCCTAAGAACTGTTTCTCATAAACTCTGGGCTGTGGTTAACTGGGGAAGAGTTGGTACAAGCAACCCCATCTCACCCAAAGTGCCATATTAAAAGAAAAAGAAAAACTTTTTTCTGATTTATTTCTATGATTTTTGTCTCTTTAATTGGCCTATTGAGCATAGAGGCCAAGCCTGACTTAGGGAATAAATTATGACCACCAAATTTGTTACCAATATAATCTGGGGTCCATTCCTAAGCACTAAAAAGACACTTAATGTGTTATTAATGTGACTACAGCCCCATTCTTCCTATAACTTTATCATGCATATTGATATACACTTGTCCACACCTCCCTAACAATCACCAAAATTCTAATTACACCCTAAGAATTTTAAAAAATTCTCCTTTAGAGAACAAAACTCTGATTGTTCAGTAAAATTTAATGCTAGGTATATTTAACTATCTGAATATGTTGTTAGACTGTGCTCCATAAATTCAATTAAAATCAAAGCTGTAAGATGTGAACTTGCTACAGAATAATGGAATCTCAGTCAGTTTTAATGCGAGCATATTTCTTTGTAATTAACAGTAATTCTGTCTAATTGTTTCCTGTTTTTTTAACTTATGTAGTTTTTTATAGTTGATTTACCTTGATTTGAGTCAGGTTTTCATTGGTGATTATGAATGTGGGTCCGCTTCACAGTGGTTATTGAGCTTTTCCTATGCTGAACCTGTTTCTATCTGATTATCCTCAAGTCCCCTGATGTGAACTTGATGAAAACCAAGTAGGGGGCATACAAATTGAAAAAAAAAAGTTAAAAAAAATGTCAAGCTATTGTTGAAAGGAAACAACTGGTTAGCAACAGTGCACTATTGTGCTGTGTTTTCTGTTTCCTGACAATCATGCCAACAACCAGAAGTTAAAAAATCTGTATGTGTGTCTTCATTTGTGTTATATGGTCAGAGGCTCCAGGCCTTAAAATTCCAACTGTAGAAATTCCTCTTTCATTAGAGAATGTTCTATTTGAAATTAAAGCACAGAAGCAGTTAACTATGAAAAAAAGTGCATTGTTTTCTCTTTTGTGTGAACCTAGGCTTCACTACCTTTGCCCTGTGACTTTGAATTCCAGACATTTTGAGGGCAGAGGTTCAGAAGCATTTGCTTTTGAAGGTTGTCAGGAGAGGTAGACATGTTCCACACTGGTACAAGGAGGGAAGGAACTTAAATAATATTAATATGGGGCCACAGTCCCAATGGATTTGGTGAATTGAGTTACATAGGCACGAGGGGGAAAAACAAAACCAATCATTATAAAGCAGTTTAGAAGATATGGCTACTGTGAGGGCTAAAGGGATCGCTGGGGAGAAGAGTATCAGAAGAGAAGTTACAGTGGCATGTGTAGGGGGACAGTTAAGAAGCCCACGGCACAATGTTTTCAGGGGAAAGGTTTGTTGCTGTTTTTGTTTTTTGGGAGTCTGTCATTCTTTTTTTTTTCCTGACCTTCCTGGTATGGGTTCGAACTTTGTCTCCCGAAAAATTAATAGTCTCTTAAATGTCTAAAGACTAGAGGCATATTTACGTTTTAGGAAAAAAAGTACTTTGGTGTCAGAAAATTGAGAAGGGAAGTTTGTATGTAAAAGAAGAAAAATACTACAGCCATCCACCCACCTAAATTTGAGCAAGCCACACCCTCTGACGACACATAAATTCCCAATCAAGCCAAATCATAACAAGCCAAATTAAGAAATATCCAGGTTTAATGGGAGATCTGCACTCTCTGGTTGCCCCGAGGGGGAATCCAGGAAGCCGCAGGAACACAACCCCCGGGAGGAAGAAAGGGGGACCACGTGTTCTTCTTTTGGGGGATCACTTAAGTACCCTGAGGAGTGGTCCTGACCCCACCCCCAGGGAGGGATCAGGACCTGGCCTGCTGGGATTTGAAGTCCAGACCAGGCCTGGGGGCTGGGACCTATGCTCCCAACCTAATATTCACCCACCTAAATCTGAGCAAGCCACAGTCCTGCATTCACACCACCATGGCTGGAAGTTAGTTTTTGAAATATGAACATAAGTTTTTTTCTTAACTTTGTTCTTCAAATAATAAAATATAATAAGTAATTGCTAATTATTACATTTTACTATATTTTGTAGTCATCTATGGATAAATTAAAATATACAAATATATAAAATTAAAATGTGTGTGTGTGTGTGTGTTTATATTTTAAGTAAAAGTATTACCATACTGGAGAAGAGACGTGAAACAGAAATTGGAGAAAATAGGTCTGAATATAAACTAGAGAGATAACTGGGTGAGTGTATGTGTTAAACAGTAAAAAGGGATAATGAGGAAGGGAATATAATAATTCAGAGAATTTGGAAAGAAATGTGTGTCAGTATAACTTTTGTTTATATTTAAAATAAATTGATGATTAATTTATATATTTATTATTGAGAAAATAAATATATAGATTTCCGTTATTTAATTTTTGAAATAGAATATCACTATGTAGCCATTGTTGTCCTGGAACTCGGTATGTAGACCAGGCTGGCCTCAAACTCACAGAGATCTGCCTGCCTCTGCTTTCTATGTGCTAGAATTAAAGCCATGTGCCATCCCACCTGGCTCAATATATATGTTTACCTTATAAGTTTGTGATAATCATCAATTAATGTTCGAGTTTAAATGAATTGAAGATAAAGAACGATTGTATCTTAGATTTTCTCTTCTTTTCTGTGATAAAAACACTATGAGAATAACCAACTGAAGGAACAAAGAGATTATTTTAGTTCACAGTTCACACATAGGAGGCTGTATGGTTGTTTCACAATCAAATCATAATAGTGTCCATTCCAACATATAAGGTCTTCATCTGAATATAATTATACCTGTGAAGATTTTTTTCCCCAAGCAAGGTCACAGTTTCTCATTAGTGGGACATTTTGGAAAACAATACTGACGCATGGCATACTTGTTAGTCCCTAAGATAGAGGGACACATAATCGGTTCTTCTGCTTATCTGTCAGACTGTTTTCTGAGTCTACATGGGTTGACTTAGACTAATCTGTTCCTTCTTTAGTAATCACCCACGATGTATAAGCTTCGAACAGGCTTAACTAATCAGAAATTGTCATTACCCGGTCATTTACTGGTTAAGCTTGAGTCACTAGAACCCGAGTTAGGCAATGCTGTGTGTGCTGGCATGGTCAAAATAGAAGTCAGTGAGATATGCCACAGTCAAATCTTACAGAATATTTCAGGGCTGGTAAAATTTCTCCTTGGCAGCGACAGCTGATGGAAGGTATTAAAGAGAACAAAATGAAAGCACTGGGAAGATTGTGAGGGTTTCTGAGAGGTTATTAGAAAGTGAGTGCTAGAGGAATGCTCTGTGATTAGAGTATTGGCTGCCATTCCACAGAACCCAGGTTCAATTCCCAGCACCCACTTAAGTGCCCATAACTGCAAAGATTCAGATAAAGGCAAAAACATGAAGACCAATGAAAAAATGTTTAGGTGGAAAGCATCTATGACTACAGGAAGGAAGGGAATATTTCATTAAGCAAGATGTGTTATATGTCTAAAGAAGGCTGGGAGCATGACAGAGAAAATGAGAAGATAAAAATTTCAAGGGTATTTAGGAGCACCAGGATGCTAGAGTAGGAAATGTAAAAGCTGATGAGTAGACATTCATGGTCAGACTTGGGTTATAATTTACATGAGGAAACCACCCACAGGCATAAGAAACAAAGGATGTTTATAGACCTGAAATTATCTATTGATTTATCTTCACATTTAATTAAATACAAAATAACATATAGCAATCTCATTCATGATAACACTCTTCCCTCTCAATTATCATTTCCCTTATACCAAATAAATACAGCCTGGGAAATGGTTTAGGTTTGGTTGTAATATGAATTTATTGTGGCTATGAAAACATCATACAACAAATTTTATGGCTTAGAGCAATACAAATTTTATCCCTCATATTTCTGATTGTTAAAAAGTCAAAATCAAGGTGTTACTTACTCCCTTTGAAATTTCTATGGGAGGTGTGTGTGTGTGTGTGTGTTTATGTAGAAAGTGTTGATGAAGCAAAGTATTGAAGTTTCTTATTATATTCTCAGACATGCTTATTATGTACTTGATCATAATCGCCCTGTATGACCCTCTTTAAAATTTATTTGTTATTGTTATTTCTCTTTTTTTTTGTTTTTTTTTTCCGATAGGGTTTCTCTGTAGCTTTGTAGACTGTCCTGAAACTAGCTCTTGTAGACCAGGCTGACCTTGAACTCACAAAGATCCCCCTGTCTCTGCCTCCAGAGTGCTGGGATTAAAAGCATGTGCCACTATTGCCCATCCTTAAATTTATTTTTTATTACTTTTAATTATGTGTGTGTGTGTGTGTGTGTGTGTGCATGTCTGTCTGTCTGACTGACTGTCTGTGTACATATGTACACATGAATGAAGGGGCCCATGGCAGGCAGGGATATGAGATCCCTCTGGTGTCTGAGTTACAGGTGGTTCTTGGCTGATATGGGTATTGAATTTAGGTCCTCTGGAAGAGCATTGCATGTACTTAAACACACAGCTATACAGCATTTATGTAGTAATAGGAATGGCAGGCTGCATCCCCACAACCCGGCTAATTTATACCCAAAATAACCACAGCTAATTATATTAATTAAATTACTGCTTGCCCATTATTTCTAGCCTCTTATTGGCTAAGTCTCACATCTTGATTTAACCCATCTCCATTAATGTGTATTGCCACTTGACTGTGGCTTACCAGCATAAGTCTAACCAGAGTCTGTCTCAGAGAGGAGAGCCATGGCGTCTGCCACACTGCCTTCTTCCTCCCAGAATTTTGTTCTGTCTACTCCACCTACCTAATTTTTGTCCTATCAAAAGGCCAAGGCAGTCTCTTTATTTAACCAACGAAAGTAACACATAGACAGAAGATCCTCCTACACCACATTTACGTCTGTATCCTAACACTCTCCAGCTTGTCCTCTTCCGTATTTCTCCTACATCACATTTTTACTTCTGTGTATGCTTCCATATTAAGTGTCATAGATGAGCAAAAACATTGACTTTCAGAGTCTGCATTATTTTTCTAAACATAGAAATATTTAATTCTACTGGCTCTCTTGTAAATAATATAATTTTCTTTGTTATACTGGAAAAGAAACACTGTATATAAGCCACACCTCTTACTCTAGTCCTCCATTGATGAGTAACAACATTGATTCTATAACCTGAGTATTGTTAGCAGTACCACAATACACACAAATATTCAGGACTCACAAGAATCTATTAAGTGATATTGGGGGTAGGTACACAGAGGGGATAAAAACTGGATTTTTTAGTACAGTGCTTTTCACCTGTGGGATGAGACCACTTTGGGGGTCAAATGGCTCTTTCATGGGGGGCACAGAACACCATTCTACATATCAGATGTTTACATTACAATTAAAATGGCAAAATTATAGCTCTGAATGAGCAACAAAAATAATTTTCATGTTGATGTTCACTACAGCATCAAAAACTCTATTAAAAGATTATAGTGTTAGGAAGATTGAGAACCAGTACATAATATATTTGTTTTTACTTATCGGTGGGTTCCCATAACTGTCCTAATTTATATTTTCAACAACACTGCAGATCCTATATGTTTGCCAAGATTTTCTTCATCTTAACAATAGTCATTCTGGATAGAGTGAGGTGTAATTTCAATTTATGTTTATTTGCATTCCCATGGAACATTTCCTTATATATTAATTGTCCACTCATACTTCTTTTTTTAAAAATGACTGTTGCATTTATTTGTTCACTTACTGATTTGATCATTTGCGGTTTGAACATTTGGTATTTTGAGTTCTTTATATATTTGGTTATCCATCACCTGTCTAACAAATATTTGGAAAATATTTTCTCCTGTACTCTAAGATGTCTATTCTGTGATACTTTTTTATTTGGTTGAGCAGAGAACATTTTGTACAATACAGTCCCATTCATCATTTCTTGGAATTGTTTCCTGAACTCATGGAATTTTACTCAGTGAGGTTCTGTTTATCTCTCATCATGCTGTTTTCTCTGGATTTCTTAAGCAGTTTCAGAGTTTCAGTTCTTATATCAATGCTTTTAATCAATTTTGTCAATGTGTTCTTTTCATTAGCTTGGTATATTTGCCTTGGTTTGTAGCTACAAAATTCCAATTTTGTCTTTACATCTATACATGGCTTTCCTCAAAATATATTGAAAAATAGTATGGGCTTTTCTCTTTCAATGAAACCTTCTTGGGAAATTTAAGATTTTCCTGGTAAATCTAGGTGATCTCATCTCAACTTCTTTTATTTAATAATAGCATGAAATATATAGTTTTTCTAAATAAGATAGCATTCACAGGTTCCAAGTGAGACACAATTTCAACCCATTTGTAGCTGTTAGAAAGCATTTCTTACAGCTGTATGTTGTGTTAAAGCTTTGCCATTTAATCATTACATTGATGAAGATACAACTAAACTTTTGTTCAGTAAACCTTTCCTTGTTTTCCACTTCCTTCTCACAGATATTAAAGCTAGCTTTAAACTTAGACCAGGCTACCAGGGTTTTAAGTAATGAGTTTGTTTTCTGATTAAGTAGAAGCAGCTGCTGAATTCCATGAAGATAAATGAAAAGCTAAATTAGATGTAATTTACAAACAAATACAGTTCTTTGTGGTCTGCCTTTTAGTGTTTTTCTGGGGAAAGGGTTCTAGTCACACCCATGACAACTTTGAAGTAAGGCTCAATGTCAACAAAACAAAACTCGAGAGTTTCTTGAGTGATTCAAGGTTTCCCAGCAATGAATTTGTCAGTTAGTTAAAAACATGACCCCAGAAGCTACAACGTGATAAGCTATGGAAATAACTATAGTGTCTACTGTGAAATTTTATATGTTTTTTGTACTATGAACAAGTAAGCAGTACTTGTTAATTGATCATACTTTCCCATTCATTCATTCACAAAAGTTCATTAAACATCTACTATGACCCCAATAGTGAAAAACTAATCTTACTTATCTTTATATCCTTCATGACCACTGTAGTTTTTAATGAGAACAATTTGTTCAATGAGTGACTGCTCAGTGAACAAATAAGTCACAGTAGTGTTGGACTGGTTTCCAAGACAATAGCACTCTGTTAAGGTTTATTTCAGCAAAACTTTTTTTGTGTGTGTTTAATTCTTCATCCTTTATTCCTTGTATCAACAGATTAAACAGATAGCATTTTCCCAAGTACTGATTTAGCGATGTTAAGAAGCACAAGTAAGTTTCACAGAGTAACATTCAGTAACCTCTTTAAATGTAATTTTAATCCTTATTATGAGCTAAATAAAATAATTTAATGTGATACGCTAAATACACACAAAGCCTGCATATCCTTAACTATGCAAAACTTTTATATATAGTAATTTACATTTCTTTAACTTTAAAATGTCTTTCTACATAGCGGAAGAACAAAATAGTGGAGACAAAAAAGAGGCAATAACACAATTGTGATTGTGCTCTTCTTCCTTTTACAGCAACAAAAATACACTGTAGTAAGTAATGTAAATACTTTTCAAACAAAAATCTACTACCTTGCGAGGTACTTAGAAATTAAGACAGATAAATGTGCTCTTTACCTTTGACTGTTTTAGTGAATAACCACCAGAACATATACAATACAATCATTTTATGGTACCACGTTGAACTAGGGAGTAAGAGTTAAAGAAATATATAGGTTAATGCTCATTTGGTGATTTGATAATTTTAAGGTAGAGTATGGTATGACACATTTTCTCTGTATTGAATTTGAAAACTACACACTTGGAAAGCAAAGAATGCTTCTCTGGAACTGTGACCTTCTTAAAGAAGAGAAAAGGCAAAGGGAAATGTGACTGCAATTGAAAGCTTGGAAAGCAAATAATGCTTCTGAAGGGATGTGTTCTACACCAGCCACCTAATGCACTTAACAAATATTACCTGAACATGTTTTAGCAAAGTCGTGTGTTAATGTGGACACCAAAGCCTCTGGAGCTCTTCTTCACTCTAGTAGCACGAAGTTAAACACATTGAAAGAAGCATATATCATTAAATTAAAACAGTAAGTTATCTATGAGTATTCCCTATATAGCACTAAGTGTAGTGGTATTCTGAATTCATAAAGCTCAAACTATCTTACAACTTAGTGTCTTAAAATGTGATACATATTTGAAGGTGAATTTTTCTGAACAATATGGTTTCTATTCTAAATATATCTAGTGAAATAGATCATTAGGCAGATTTGCTAGTCTCATACATTATTGAAAACTAGCCTGACACCACCAAAGGGCAATGAGTTGCATGGGAAAATTAATTTAAAAAACTTTAAACCAAAAAGGAAGTCAAATAATGTAAATTGATCAACACAGGACTCATTTACCCTCTGTCTTGTAGTTCCTGACTTCTAAGAATCCATACATCAGGTTTCAAATTAAGAATAAACTTAATTTGCCTGGCGAAGAGTATTATATAGTAAGAGCACAAAAACCTATCCACCTAGCATGCTTAAGAGTTTATTGGAATGATAAGGAAATCTATAGATACTATGAGGTAAATCCTTCACATTTTACAATTACTGAGATCTAGATCCATTGTTTATGTTAAAAATGCAATATACAGCCGGGCAGAGGTGGTGCTCTCCTTTAATCCCAGCACTCAGGGGTCAGAGACAGGCAAATCTCTGTGAGTTCGAGGCCAGCCTGGTCTTCAAGAGCTAGTTCTAGGACAGGCTCAAAAGCTACAACAAAAACCCTGTCTTTAAAAAAAAAGGTTCATGCATGTATTTATGACACTTTATTTTTTAATAAATTTGTTCATTTATTAATTTACATCCAGGTCACAATTTGCATTTTCTCCTCTCCTCCCAGTCTCTCCCGCAAACTCTCCCTCTGTTCCCACCTCCATTCCTCTTCTCCTCCATTTCTGTTTAGGAAAGAGCAGTTCTACCAAGAGTATCAACAAAATTTGGCTTATCAAGTTGCAGTAAGACTTATGCACCGCCCCTTGTATTAAGACTTGTCAAGGCAGTCCAGTATGGGGAATAGGGTCCCAAAAGTCAGTAAAACTAATTGGTGATAGCCCCTGTTCTAACTGTTAAGAGGTCCACAAGTGGACTAAGTTACATAACTATACCATATATGCAGAGTGCCTAGGTCAGCACCATGCAGACTCCCTGGTTGTGGGTTCAGTCGCTGTCAGCCCTGTGAACCCAGTTACTTGATTCTGTGAATTTTCTGGTAGTATCATTCACATTTCTAGTTCCTACAAGCCTTTCTCCCCCTCTTCTTCAGGATTCCCTGAACTCCACCTTATGTTTGACTGTGGGATCTGCATTTATTTCACCAGTTACTAGATAAAGCCTCTCTTACAATAATTGAGCCAGGCACCAATGTGGCCACAGGAGATGGCCAGTTCAGGCTACATATTTGCTATTGCTAAAAGTCTAGGCTGGGGTCTTCTTTGTAAATTCCTGGAAGATTCCCTTGCTCCAAGTGAACCTGACCCCTCATTTCCAATAGTCTCTTTCCGTATTCTACCCCCATCCCATCAACCTGATGTCCCATCCCCCTGGTCCTCAGGCCACTCACAAACATTTCTCTTTCCCCTTCTCTGGGAGATCTGGGTGCACACCCCCATGAACCCTATTTGTTACCTAGTCTGGGTCTTTGGAAAGTAGCATTGTTACGTTTATTTTACAGTGATTCTTACTGAGGAGTGAGTACATACTCATCTTGTCTTTTTATGTCTAGGTTACCTCACTTAGGATGCTTTATTTTTTCTAATTCCGTCCATTTGCTTTCAAATTTACTGGTGTCCTTTTAACAGTCCCTTTTTTTTTAAAAAATTGGGCTATTTGGTTGGTTTTTTTAATCAAGTTTTTTGAGTTATTTATATAATTTGGAAATCAATCCTCTGTTAGATGTGGGGTTGGTGAAGATCTTTTCCCATTATGTAAGCTCTTGTTTTGTTCTATTGATGGCATCCTTTTACTTACAGAAACTTTTCAATGTCAAGAGTTCCCATTTATTAATTGTTAATCTTAATGCCTGTGCTATAAGTGTTCTGCTTAGGATGTTTTTTCTGTGCAAATATGTCTGAGATTATTTCCTAGTTCTTTTCTTTCAGGTCCAGTATATCTGTATTTCATTGAAGTCTTTGATCCAGACACTTCTTTATTGCCTAAAATATTAATTCAATAAAAATTGCAAGGGAACTCCAATTACTACTGTTCATAATGCTAATCTGCAGCTAGTAGATAACACTTACTGGTTACCTTTTATATTTAAGATCCTGTGTGCTTCTACTACCATTATGAAACTTTTTAATATTCTAATTATTCAATGAACAGAGAAATTGCAAAACTCCTTCCTTGGGTAAGCTTATGTACAATAAACTAAGGAACTTGGAAAGTTGAGGCAGGCAGATAGCAAGTTCAATGCTAGACTAGGCATCTATGTGAGAACTTTTCTCAAAATAAAAATAATAAAAAGAAGGCTGGGAAGGTAGTTCAGTAGCAGATTCTCGGCAAACATATGGAAAGTACTCTTTAGTAACTGCCTAATTTGTAGCTCCTCAGTTTCTCAGTCACATGACTAATGTTGATTAGACTGTATCGGAGAACAACAACTAGCCAGTACATAAGTGAAACATTAAAGATGTATCATAGAAAATGATGAAAAATTTTGTAGTTTGTGACTGAGTTGAACAAAGTAAAACACAGCATCTTTGAGCAAGTTTTAACTAACTGTCTGATTTCATGTTCACAGTTGTACTGTGAGGTATAGATATCTATTATCCTGTCCAATGAGATAAATGAACCCTGTTTATAAAATTCTACAAATTTCTAAACATTCCTGGCCAACATATGAGCTGAAAATTGTAGTTTTAAAAAATTCAGGACATTCTGGGCTACAGAGTAATAGTCAACCTCAAAAATGCAATTAATGGTAATAATATCATCCAGTTCTTTATGGATACTATCCATTGTTATGAATGTCTCTCAATACTATAATGAGAACATTTTATGCTATATAAAAATTAATTTAATATTCTAGTGTTTCACATTCAATTCTTTGAATACAGAAAATTTAATTTTGATCTCTGCGATTTGTAAAGAATAAGACATGGATTCAGAAACCACAGATTTTCACAGAATGATGATAATTACAAACACACACTAGAATTGAATTATAAAGTTTAAAAAGCAGCCCGATGTCAAAGATTACATGAGCTTCACCTACCTTCTAGGTGAACTTTCTAAATCAATTCACAAACAGTTCCAGTTCCACTGAGCCCCTTGTACACCTATGTTGTGTTTTTTGTATTGATTTGACACAGAACTTTTTGTCTTTTTATTCTAAATGGCGGTGGTTATTTTCCCTGTTCTTCAAGCATCTCATGCCATCTCTCCCATTTTATCCAGGTGGTAACCATGCTTCTCAATCAGAGAAACCTGGAAAAATTAGCTGTATTAGAAATTTTTTTTCATTGTCTTGAAAATCTGTGAACTCAATATAGTAAAGTTTGCCTCTTTCTCTCCATTTATGATAAATTCTGTCATAGCGTGATTTTGAAATTTCAACTAAGAATATTGCTTGTAACATGAGGCATTAATTAAACCTAAGCTGTTTCTTCATCTGTATTTTAAAGATAAATTTGTTTGATGCTGTATTGACCAGCTTCTTTGGACTTTTGATAGTTTATTGTTGTGTTATTTTATTTTATGAGATTATCATTCTAGTTTTGTTAATATGGAAGTATTAAGGATACCTTTTTTGTTTTTTTTTCAGATTTTTTTAAATAAATCCTCTACTCATAAAGTAAAATTATTTGTATTAAAAGCACATTGTGTCTCACATTTACCCTTCTTTTCTTTCTTGATTTAATTGGTCTTCCTTTTCCTTGAGATATCATGTACAGGACCTTCTGATTCCTTCTAATGTTTAAATTGTGTTCTTGTTTTATGTGTGTATGCATGCAGGTGTGTGTGTTTGTACATGGATGTAGGAACATAGGACCTTCTCCTGCATGTTAGGCAAGCACAGCACTATTATTATTTCTAACATAATATGTTTATTGATTATTTGGGTTTCACATCATGCACCTCACCAAACTCACTTGCCTGTCCTCCAGGTCCAGCTTGTGGTCTCCTCATACCCACACCTGCCAAAGAAAGAATATAAACAAATCCGATTTGTGTTGGTCAAACTCCCTTAAAGAAAACCAAGTACTTTCTACCCACAACCCTGCCAGAAGCCATTAATGCTTAAAGTGAAACATTGCATTGGTTAGCGATGTTCTAGCCTTTAGTCTTGCCTACAATGGCGTTTTGCTAATTAGTTTCTTTAAGTATCATGCTACCTTAAACCTAAACCTGTCAAAATCCCATTTGCCCTCAACAAAGATAAAACACAGCTTCCTTCTATCTGGTCTCCTCCATAGTGCACCTCAGACTCACTCTTTCAGCTTGGAGATATTTGGGAGTTATATCACACTCCTCCATTTTTTTATTTAAAAAGATTAGACTTATTTAGCATTTATTGATGCCTTATGAAATCCTGATGGAGATAGACAGACAGACTGACAGGTAGATATTGTAAGCCAGTTTTTGGGGATGACTTCTGCCGCCATCTATCCATGGTTTGGGTGTGAGAATTAGAAATGCTAGGTTGGAGGACCAGAGATAGGAAACACGAGACACAGGATAGTAATGGAAGGGAGACCAACTTGGTGGATACTGAAAGTTGAATTCTGAATTGAGTTCACCTGCTTTTCATTTCCATATACTTTTATACCACAATACACAAGGGGAGGAGGCAAAAGACTGCTCTAACATGGCACAAAGGGCAAGCAACCAGAACAGTGACTTGCTTCAATACTTCAGACATCAAGTCATTACTTCTTAATTAAAACATTTGATGTTTGGGGCAGTGAACACACCCTAGACCAAGAATCCTTATGTCAAACCTCTTATTGTAAATGAAGGAACATGGGAGTATGATTGAATATCTGACTTTTTGTCAGTGTGGGACAGATTCACATCTGTGGGCCATCTTAATGTCCAAAACACCAAGTAAGTATATGTTGGGTCTGGGTATGTAGCCAAATATTTGTCAACAACTTTGAAAATAAGCTCAAACTCTCTGAGCTTCAGACAAGATGAAACAGGCTCACATCTGTGTGTGCCCTAACAGATAGATAATCAGACAGACAGATAGACAGACAGAGAATGAAAAGAGTAATCATTTAAGTTTACTTTCCATCTCCTTATTGCCTTAATTATGTTATTATTTAAAAAAATATTTTCTAATTTTAACTAAAGTGGAAGTAAATTAAGGTTTATGTTGATTAGATTTTAACCTTATGTTCACTAAAATTTATTTTAACAAAGTAACTCATTTATTTATTATTTATTGGATATTAATTTTGTTTTTTCTCTCATTACTATATTATTGTTTTCAACAAAATTTTACCTCATTTAGTCATCTTTTTTAAATTTTATGTTCATCACAATGTAAGTTTTAGTTATAAAATAGTCAAGAACATAAATAGAAATTTCAATGTTTATTATTGTTATGATTTCAATTAGTCCCTTCACACTTTCAGAACTTGGTTTTGTTTTTCTTAGTTTAGCACATTGTTTAAATGTAAAAAAACATTTTGGTATTATCATTTCTCTTTCATTTAATGGCATATTCTGAAAAAAGAAATTTATCAACAGCAGTAAATTTTTGATATATTAATAATACAGTCCTAAATTAATACCCAGAACATTAGTAGCTAATATGTGGCCTCTAGAGTTGTATTTGTCTTGTTCAAATTTTATATCTGACCATTTTTGCCTAATTTTTACAGAATTATGAGTTTGCTTCCTTTCTCTTTCTCTATGCATGGGAAAACATGGGGAGAACGCTCTGAAATCAATGAAGAAAGAAGAAACGATGCTGAAACCATGACATGAGTTAAAGTGGCTACAGCTACTCAAAATGCCTTGTATAGACTAGACGCTCCCTGAGTGTTAAAGAGTTGACAGTTTAGAGTAGTCATGAGGGTCTTCCTAAGCTTTTAGAGTTCATCACCTTCTCCTTAAGGACTTAGTGTTTCATTGAATTGAACCTGACCTGCTTTGTTTCATCTTTTTACAGTTAGTAAGATATGATAATAAGACTCAAAAATGCAAATAAAACACATGTGCTTCACACTAAGCTTAAAGGGAAAAAAGAAAGAAAAAAGATTATTTTTTTCTCCATTTCCATTTCATATTTTGGGGTCTATCCAAAAAACTGTTCCCTTTTCTACATAATGCTCCATTCTACTATTTCAACATTTTGATTGTTGGAGGGTTTTTTTTTTTTTGGCTCAGTCTTCTTAATTGTTATTTGTTTTCAATTACATGTTAAATGCTCTTTAGTTCATTGACTGAGATGTATCTGTATGTACATATCTATCACTGTATGAGTGTGAGTATATGGTGTGTGTGTGTGTGTGTGTGTGTGTGTGTGTGTAGTTTATGTATGACCATGCCTGTGCAGAACAGGACCAAACTTCTGTTTCTCTCCATCACTGGCCACTTCATTTTTTGAAACTGCATTCTCTTAATCCCAAAAACGAGAGAGAAAGACCACCAATCGAAATCATCATGGTTAAGTTATTAATTAAAGCAAGCTTTATAACTAATTGGTGGATATGGACTACCTCCCCCTCAGATGTAGTTTGAGAGGTGAGTCTTGGATGTGAGGAAGACAGGTTTTTATAGGGCAAAGACATGACTAAAAGGTGGTTTCAGCAGGGGGTAGCCACAGAAAGGTAGCAATAACAACCACCCTTTTGAAACATAGGTAGGGTTGCACAATGGTTGTTACATTTTGAAATAAAGATGTGGTTGCCATTTTCTGGAAGAGACAGCACAAACCCATTTGTAGCTAATATTACTAGGTGGGGCATAGTCCAATCTCTGATAGACAGAAGTCTAATCATAAACATGAACGAACCTGGTTTTTCTTTACTGTAAATGGGTTTTAAGCCCAAGATGGAGGCTGACCTGAGCACATATGATGAACAGCAGTCTCCAAGGACCTGCCAGTTGCCATTTAGCAATGCAGGTTCTGGGGACTGGATGGAACTTGGGTCTTCCATATTATGTAGCTATGTATACAATTCTCCAGCTGAGTCATCACCTCAGCCTTCCAACTAAGCTTTCTGGTTTTATTTTTCTTATTTTTTCCAGCAAATTTATTCCTCATTTTCTACACACTCTAATATTTACAATGTGCTGTCACTTCTTCATGAAAATATATCTCTCTAACTCTTTCTAAACTGATTAATGTTCTTCATTTTAAACTTTCCATTATTTTTTAACAACATGTTTCTTTTCTTGTCTTACTATCTTTCATCTAATTCTACTTATTATCAATCTATGATCATTACTTTTTCTGAAAGATTTATGCTATTACATAATCATTTTATCTTTAGAATTTGTTTTCTTGCTAGGTGTGGTGTTGCAGGCTTTTAATCCCAACACTTGAGAGGCAGAGGCAGGAAGATTTAGGCCAGCCTGGTTGATAAAGCAGGTTCCAGGAGAATTAAAACTACATAGGGAAAACTTGCTTTGAAAAACTTATATAAAAAAGAAAGAAAGGAAGGAAGGATAAAAGAAAGAAATAAAGAGAGAAATAAAGGAAGGAAGGAAGGAAAAAAGAAAGACAGAAAGGAAAAGAGAAAAAGAGGGTTGTATGGTTTGGTTTGTGATTTTCCTTTGGATTTCAGCTGAATGTGCCTGATTATGTAGTTCTGAAAACCATGGTATGAGACACTAAACTAGCTTCAGTAGAGAAATTTGCAGTGATTCTTTGTCCTATCAGTTGGTTAAGGCCATATCCTATAGCTCCCTTGACCCACTGCAACCTCTAAAATGCCATTCAGCTTCTGAATTACTCATTTTCACTGCTCAATTTTATCCCATCTACATTCTTGATCTAATAAATACTTTGATCTGCAAATATTAGCCTCACATTCATTCATTTCTATGAGTATCACTTCTCCTTTTTAATCATTTACCATAGACAGAAACCAACTAGCATTTGCATAAAAAGTTATTCTTGAGCCCTGTTTCTACATTGCTACTATCTGTTTAATGACACTCAAATATGTACATTTCTTTTTTATTTATTAATTAAAAATTTTCACCTCCTCCCATCCTCCCATTTTCTTCCCCCTCCCCCTCTCCCTCTCCCTTGCTCTCCAGTCCTAAGAGAAGTCAGAGTTCCCTGCCCTGTGGGAAGTCCAAGATCCTCCCCCCTCCATCCAGGTCTAGGAAGGTGAGCATCCAAACAGAATAGGCTCCCACAAAGCCAGTACATGCAGTAGAATCAAAACCCCATTGTTCTTGGCTTCTCAGTCAGCCCTCATTGTCAGCCACATTCAGAGAGTCCAGTTTCATCACATGCTCCATCAGTCCCAGTCCAGCTGGCCTTAGTGAGCTCCCATTAGATCAGTCCCACCTTCTCCGTGGGTGGATGCACCTCTCGCTGTCCTGACTTCTTTGTTCATGTTCTCCCTCCTTCTGCTCTTCGTCTGGGCCTTGGGAGCTCAGTCCAGTGCTCCAATGTGGGTCTCTGTCTCTGTCTCCATCCATTGCCAGATGAAGGTTCTATGGTGATATGCAAGATATTGATCAGTGTGGGTATGGGATAAGGCCAGTTCAGGCACCCTCTCCTCTGCTGCCCATGGACCTATCTGGGGAAATCCCCTTGGACACCTGGGAACCCCTCTAGAGTCCAGTCTCTTGCCAACCCTAAAATGGCTTCCTTAATTAAGATATCTACTTCCCTGCTCCCATATCCACTCTTCCTCCATCTCAACCATTCCATTCCCCCAAGCTATCCCCAATCAATCCCTTCTCCCTTCTCCTTTCTCTCTCCCCATCTTCCCTTCCCCCCAACCCACCCCCACCCCCTGCTCCCAACTTTTGCTCGGCGATCTTGTCTACTTCCAATACCCAGGAGGATAAATAGATGCTTTTCTTTGGGTTCACCATCTTATTTAGCTTCTCTATGATCACAAACTATAGGCTCAATGTCCTTTGTTTATGGCTAGAATCCACTTATGAGTGAGTACCATCTTACACCTGTCAGAATGGCTAAAATCAAAAACACCAATGATAGCCTATGCTGGAGAGGTTGTGGAGTAAGGGGAATACTCATCCATTGTTGTGCAACTGCTTTGGAAATCGGTGTGGCGGTTTCTCAGGAAACTGGGAGTCAACCTATGTCAGGATTCTGCAATTCCACTCTTGGGAATATACCCAAGAGATGCCCAATCATACTACAATAGCATTTGTTCAACTATTTCATAGCAGCACTATTGGTAATAGCCAGAACCTGGAAACAACCTAGGTGCCTTTCAATAGAAGAATGGATAAAGAAGGTGTGGCACATATACACTTTAGAATTCTACTCAGTGGTAAAAAACAATGACATACTGAATTTTGCATGCAACTTGATGGAAATAGAAAACACTTTACAGAGTGAGATAACCCAGACTCAAAGACTCAAATATGTACATTTCTTTAAAAGTGGATCTTTAAATACTGGTCAAATTATGAGCTAGAAATACATAGTACTAAATCTATGCTACTTAATGGTCATGCCTTTAGTAAAACGCAAAATATAGTATATTTAGTGTTTTTTTTCTAATAGTACATTCTCAGTTCATTTGTTTCTGAGGCAGGCTATGGAGAGGTATTGCCTCATAATATATCGATAATTCTTGGATAAAACAATTGTGGATATTAGCTTAAATGCCTCACAAAGTTTTTTTTCTAGACACACACACACACACACACAGAGAGAGAGAGAGAGAGAGAGAGAGAGAGAGAGAGAGAGAGAGAGAGAGAGAGATTTTATCTTGTGCCATTTTCTTTTTTTCTTGTCGTTATTTGAAAGTCAATTCTACCAGGTTAAGATCATTCAGGGCAGAATAAACAAAGAACGTTTTTAAAACCACGGTTCTCATTCAGGCTGTGCTGCACACAGCACATCTCCCTTTGTTAATGAGCTGTTAAGGAGCCTGCTAATGGCAGTTTAGTAGCTGTAGCTAAGGATTTCCCTACCAATAAATCCTGTTGCCTTGGCTATTAGACAGAAATCCTTGCATAGTCCCTGCGATCAAGTGACACTGATGAATGACCAGAGAAAATAAATAGTGTTCTCAGGGAGCAAACACAACACCCCATAAAACCCTTAATATCTAATGCAAGAACTCTACTGTTTTAATGTGCTTGAGAAAAATAAATAATAGAAGCTCATATTTGACATTAAAAAGCTAAATTTATGAATATAACCAACTTGTAGAAAATGAAGCAAAAACTCTTTCTTAGCTATTATTGTGCACATAGACTTAAAAAACATAGCCTGAATCAAGTATCAGTAAAAGAAAAAATGTAAAAGCAAAATCTACTGCAGTAAACATCTTAGGGGGTGCGAAACAAGCCTTTTAAAGCAAAGCTAATATTTAGCATATATAGAAAGTAAAATTTTAATTTTTGACAGACATTTAACAATTAAAATAAGATAATTTTAAGGGCTTAAATGTGCAATATTCTCCAATAAAATGTTCAAAATAATATTATTTCTTTATTCTTTGTAATAGGTAATCAGTGCTGGATTTAAGGTATTTTTTGTTCTATTTAAGATAAGAGTAAATTTTTTGTTCTTTGCAATCTTCAGAGTTAACATGTCATAACATATTTGCCTTGTTATCTTTTATATAATTAAATGTATTTTATAGAATAAAACTTTATCCTTTTATAATTCATCTAATGTGTAGATTTTTCTGACCTGAATTTCTTATGACTTTATTAGCCACACAGTCAGAGTTTTATAAATTGTTTTTTAATAAATAACAAGAATCACTTTTTCTTATAATTCTTTTTTTCACTGTTTTTTTAAATTTATTTATTTATTAAAGATTTCTGTCTCTTCCCCGCCACCGCCTCCCATTTCCCTCCCCTACCTCCAATTAAGTCCCCCCCCCCCAGGCCGAAAAGCAATCAGGGTTCCCTGTCCTGTGGGAAGTCCAAGGAACCCCCACCTCCATCCAGGTCTAGTAAGTTGAGCATCCAAAGTGCCTAGGCTCCCGCAAAGCCAGTGCGTGCAGTAGGATCAGAAACCCATTGCCATTGTTCTTGAGTTCTCAGTATTCCTCATTGTCCGCTATGTTCAGAGAGTCCGGTTTTATCCCAGGCTTTTCCAGACCCAGGCCAGCTGGTCTTGGTGAGTTTTCAGTAGAACATCCCCATTGTCTCAGTGTGTGGGTGCACCCCTCGCAGTCCTGAGTTCCTTGCTCGTGCTCTCTCTCCTTCTTATATATAAAAACAACACATACCTAGTTTGACTTAGGCGCTCAAACAAGCACAATGCTTGATCCAGTCTATACGTCTGAGTGAACTTCTGTTAGGCTAGAATGGCCACTGTAACACTGTAAAACTTCACATAGGGTTTTACATTTTCACTATCAACTGTATTTTTCATATATTTATCAATCACGAAAAATGGAAAAGAATCCATGCAATAGTTATAAACAGAAACAAACAGTTTTATATCTTCTCACTGCTCCTGCATCTGTTTCTTACCTTCTGTCTTTCCTCATCACCTAACTGCCCCCCTTTCATGCACTCTGTTCTACATGCTATGCTGGGCCACACATATGCTGTGAATGCATATACATACATTACAGGCTCGAGACTACACATGATGGAGAACCTTCTTTTTCTTTCTTTCTAAGGTTTGTCATTCCTTAGCACTATACATTCAAAATGCACTAATTTTCCTATAATTGTGTTTTCATTTTTCTTTGGAGATGAATAATGTTCCACCTTACTTATGTACCAGATTTTCATGATCCATTCATTTATTATTGATAACTACAATGGATTCAATTTCCTTCTATAGTCAATGAGGCATCAATAATCTTGGCTGTACCTGTGAAAGGTTATGGAGTTCTGTGTGTACTTGCCTAGGAGAAAAATAGCTAGGTCCTGTGGAAGTTTTATTTAAGGAACCTCTAACTCGTTAGCATAATAGTTTCATTAATCTCACCCCTTTTTCTTTGTGTACATCTTCTCCAACTCTTGTTGTCAGAGTTCTAGACGATCTTAGCCATTTTGACAGGGGCCATGTTGTATCACAAAATCGTTTTATTTAATTGTTCTGATGGCTAGAGAAGTTGAACAGTTTTAAAATTATTTTCTGGCCATTTGTGGGGTTATTGTCATTATTTTTCCTGAAAATTCTTTAATTCATTAGCCTACTTGCTGATTGGTAGTTTTGTTACCTTGATTCTGAATTTCTAAAGTTGCCCTTAGGCTACCACATGTACCCACATGCAAGAACACATGCACCTGCAAAGAAAGCCCCACATAAAAATATTCATGCAAGATCCATTCATAGCTGCAATTAATTATATAAATCAACATGACTAATTCCAAAGTTAGTAAACAGGGTGGAGGTCTTGGTTTGTGCTCATTCTGTAGGAATTGTTTTCCACAAATTTTCTTCTGCTCAGTGCTTCATGATAAAGTCTTAGCTGCTCTTATTCATGGCATCTGAAACTAACTAAAAGAGGCTTATTCAGAACACTTGAAAATTTGAGGAAAGAGCATATAGGTCTTGTACCCATCTGTTCAAGGGATGTTTTATTATTGAGCTTTATACCATGCTTCAGGAGCATGAATTTAAAAATGCAAAAATCACAACGCATAGGAAATTGATTTATGCTAATGATTTTAAAACTAATTAATTACAATTACTTATTTTATCACAAAATCAATTACTTACATATTCTGTCACTTTAATTAAAGCAGTCGATAAAATCAGATAAATGGGAGGCATAAAGTTTTATAGGAAAAACTAATTTTCCTATTTAATAAAATCTGCTACAGGTCAAAACAGAATAAACTCTCAGTTATTAAGTTCTGGTAAAAGTCTAATTATGCTATTATTGAAAGATTTATTGTAGTTCAGTTAAAATTTTTGAGAAATAAAATGTTTCAAACATTTCATGGATAATGACCGAATGTTCTTCCTGTAAAAGCTCACTGCTGGGTTAAGATTTTTCAGTGGGTAAAGGCATCTGTCACACAAGCATGGAGATCCTAGACTAATGCTTAGAACCCGCGTAAAGGTGCAAGTTCTGGCTCCACAAAGTTTCCCTCTCATTTCCTCATGTGTTAAGGCTGTGTGACCATACACATATATTGTGCGCATTTGCACACACACATAATACACAAAGGCACACACACACAGAATACTAACAAATCAAATTTCAATAAATAAATTTTAAGAAATTGAGCACAATATTAAATAAATGTTATCTTGTCCATATCTAGAATTATTAAAATTTTGTTGCCCTTTTAGTTAAAAAACAATTAAACATAATAATTACTCAAAATGCTTTCTAAAATTCATAATATCAATATAAAGTATATTACACTATAAAAATTTATACATATTTATTTCACTTAATCAACACGAGCACCTTGAGAAATAATAATTATACTCGATTTCCCAAAAAATTAATCACATATGTTATAGCTAGAGATATGAAATTGAGTTTGTTACAGATCTCCAAAAATGAGTGTCATATCATACTTTGACCAAGTAAGCAAAATTTTCTCCTGCATTCCAAATATATAATTATGTACCAAATTTCATACTGATTTCAGGTGAAGACTATTTTCTAGTGGAAACCAAATTTGCAATACTTACATAATTTTAAGCTCTGCACGCTACATTCTGCCTCTCATCAGATATTGAAGCATATGACTACGAGGGAACACATGTACAGGAGTCTTAGACATTGTAGGATATAGGAAATGACCAATATACTAATTTAGCATGTTTTCCAAAATGCATTGGTTTGTGTAATTCTTATCTTTTTGAGGTAAGTTTTAATATAGTTAACATATGTAGGCAACAGGATGTTTTCCTAGAACTCGACAAATACATTATGTTTCACTTAGAGTGCAGTTTGTGAAACTCCTAAACAATGAAAAACATTACATTGGAAGAAAAAGAAGATGCTTAATATTCTGTCAGTATGGGTGGTTGCTAACCAACTTTCCCTAAAATTAACATTTTATTACAATAAATTTCCGTAAATAATTAGTAATATTTAATAATGATAAATAGTAACTAAAATTAATGCATTATTTATTGAAAATTCCATGAATAATTAATAAGTAATAATAATGGTAAGCAAATATTTCCATGAAATGTAAGTAAAAATAATAATTGCAAAGAAATATATTGATCTAGATGTTGGCAAAGCCTTTGGTCCCTGTTGTGTATACTATTCCAACAAGGAATATACTTGGCTATACACCAACACATAGCAATTCAAATTCCTTTTTTAACTAAGTTTTCAGGAAATAATTCTTTAGTTAAAAATAATTCTCTTGTATCCTGAGGAATAACTTCTCAGCAGTGCTCTTATTTTGAAATTGCTTGCATATGTCTCCAATGAGAAAACTAATTGATTTTAACTTCACACTTAACTAATTTTACCATGTTTGACAAAATATTTATTCTTTCTCTTCAGCTTTGAGTAGGATATTTGAAGCAATCTAATGTTTTAGGGGTATTTGAGTTTTGTTTGAGGATTCATTAAAGGTTTGGCTACTCACTTAAATAAGTATTTTAGACATAGTCTCCCCAACCTTTGAGTCCAAGTTACTTAAAGGAAGTTTGAGTCATAAAACAAAATAAAAACTGAGGTTAGATATAGAACAAGTCAGTGATGCTGCCAGTGAAAATTCAGATGTCTATTTAGAAAAAGTCACAGTCTGTTGTTTTCTCGGAGGCAATAAGACACCCACAGTCTCTTAGCAAATACTGCAACGAAGGGACCAGAACTGTCAGGCCCATTTCTGAGAATCCTCGCCCTTGCTCTTTTGGCTGATGAGGCTGTATATTCAGACTGTCTGTTTCTCTTGCCATTGTCATCGTTCACCTAGTTACAGCAGATTCAAAGAGACAGCAGAGATTTTTAGCACTTGTAATAACATCCGCTGCTTAATCAAAAGTGACCGCTCGTGACACAAAAGCAGCTGAAACCTCCTTTTGTCTCTTTGGGATGCAAAGTCCATCCTAGTGGCAGTGAAGTCTTTATGTTCCTCGTCGTGATTAATTAAAGCTAAGCAAGTATGACCATAACGGTGGCCCCAGGGAAATTCTTGTCTCACACATAACGCACTGTAAGCGAACCCTCAGATAGCTCAAACCACAATGTGAAAAAGAATACCTTTCACTATACAAACGAATTACAAAAGAGATCGCAAAATTAAGGCCTAAAAGAGAACTGCACATATAAGGTTAATATCATTAATATCTGAAAAGAATATTTGTTAAAACACAACACACTTAAACAAATATTGTAATACCTTTTTCACTGAGGATATATGCTCTTAGCTCAGGGAAAACCTTAATTAGACTTTAACAGTGGGTGCTTTCAATTTCTAATGGGATTTCCCTACTCAATTAAGTTATGGTAATATATCCCCAGTAGGCATGACCAGGAAAAATAGGTAACGTTTTTTGCTGTTACACATATTCTGTGATGCATTGAGAAATGGCCCAGAGCTGAAGAGTACTTGATCTTGCAGAGGACCAAGATTTGATTCGCAACACGCAAAACATGGCACACAACCACCTATAATTCCTGTTCCAGGAGATCCGGGGGTTGCAATGACGTCTTCTGGCTTCTGTAAGTGGGTATGCCCTTGGTGCAAAGACATAAATGAAGTCAAAACGCCAATACACATGAAGAAAATAATAGTCAAACAAATGCCTTCCATACCTATTTCTTTGTTAAATTTTGAGAATTAGGTAATATGAGAACCCAATCTATACTAAATACAGATGAACATTAAAAAATAAGATAATTTGAGGTTTTAGTCACATGAAGAAATTCTAATTAACCAATTTTTAAATTTATAAAAAATGTATGGAATCTTAAATGCTAATGGCAAAATTAAGAGAACTACACTAAAATACACCTATGGTATGTTAATTTTCAGGTGATATTTGGAACTTTGGATTTAAATAATAAAAATAATAATAATAAAAATAATAATAACAGCAAAAATTAATACAAATAATACTAAGAAGAATCAACCTTGATATTATCCAAAGGTAAAAAATGTGTGCTTTTACTCGACAACCATGTTTAGAATCATTCATGTCCAATTAAATTAACTGTTCGGATGACAAGGCAAATATGTAGTATATGAGCCCTAATGCATCATAATCCCAAATAGCTGATCTTTTGGAACATTCTTCTAAGGATTATCACCTATGTTTTCCTAGCTACAATACAATGCCCTTTCCCTTCATTTCTGCGTATCTCACCCAACAGCACTCTCTGTCCAAGTATAGAGATGCACTAGGACTATTGTAGAGTCTCCTGAAGGTCCTCTCAGTCAGGGCTCAGCAGCTGGATGAGGTAACATTGCACCTGTGATGTGAGGGATTTGGTCTCAGAAAGCAATGTTTAAGATGGTATAAAGTCAGGACTGTGTCTGAGATATAGGCAGTCTTAGGAAAAGATAATGGAAAAGCTCAGCACACTTAGTAACTATCAGACAATGGTTCTGCATGATTTGAGGAAGGTGGAATCTAGAGGAGGATAGAAAATGGAAGCACGTTAAAAATATGCTAAATCTAGCTGATGATTGATGCTAAATTTGAATTTACATTCTATGGGCAGTGAATAGAAGGTCATTGGGAGATAATGCACTTATAATGAAAAAATTGGTAGCTGAACATAGTGTCAAACACATGTAGTCACAGGAATAAGGTGGTTGGTAGAGGAGGAGCACAAGTTTGACATAAATTCGTGACCTCTATATGTACATATTATAAGTCCTATATATTACATATACATTCACATTATATGTCTAATACATTATTAGACTGTATATACTCCTTCTTATAAAATATATCTGATATACTTTTAAAATTTACGTAAGCTGATATAAAGTATTTTTTCTGACCTGACATTGAATCTAGAAAACACTAAGAACTAAATGATCTCTGTAGATGAGAACAAGGGAAATGACTACTTGACCTGTTCTCAGATTTTGTTCCATTGTGTGGTAGCACAATGCACTCTACAGGGATGGTGGCTGTGGTCCATTAGTGCTTGCAGTGCTCATGTTAGAGAATTCCCAGATGTCTGGCCTGGAAGTCTGGTACCTCCTGCATCCTAGGCACAGGAATTCGAATATCCAAAAATGGACACACAACCTTAGGAGGTCTAGGAAAGGTGTGCGTTGTTTACTGTAATATTTCTTTGCTTCCTGTTAATACACTCTCTTTTTGCACTGTTGCTTCCTTTTCTGGATGAGTTCCAGAATTTGGCTAAGTTTCCTTTCTGCGATGTAATAGCCATGCTGCTGTCTAGAATATGCTTTGTGATACAGAAGCTTCACAGGTCCGAATTTACACCTAGAAGACAAGAAATGATAGGAACTGCTAGACAGAATCAAGTCACATGTACTTGTTCAGAAACATTGACTAAAGAAACATGGTTATCTGGATAGGAAACTATTATGTATGTTTTGCATATCAAAGAAGAAGTTTCCAAATCAGATCCTACGCTTACCTGAAGACTACACAGGTACACATTGAACCATGTTTAGTTATTACGTATTTCTAGATGTGGAAGTGGTGTACTGCTATGCAAACTCTGAGACAATATGCTTATAGAATTCCCAGCTTTGCTCATTACTTACAAGGACTTAAAAATAATAGATGAGACTACATAAGCCTCTAAGCTACAAATATGTAAGTGAGCATTCTTAATTTGTAACAAACATAATGAATGTATTTTTTTAACACAGCACTGGAATTCAGTAGTTCTGTTTCTCACTAGGTCTTTCTTTTACCCTCTCTTACTCCCTCATTCTCTAACTCCCCTTTTTCTCCCTCTTCCTAATTTCCTTCTTTCCCACACCCTCTTTCTTTTGGTTGGTGACTATTTGGGGGCAGGGTCCACTTTGCTCTAGAAATGACCTTTAAAATACAGGGAAAATATTGACTTTCATATTATTGTACCTTACATTTCTACATTTTAAAACTAGCAATGTCTGACACTCCCAAAATGATCTTCTTTGGGGCATGATCTGTATGTCTGAACTTCCACTGTGCTTGAATACTCAGGAAAATGATGGGATGTTTTTGTTGTATTTGTTAGTGTCCTATTCATCTTTAGATACCATAACTATAACCAGCTGAGTATCAAAATATTGAGCCACTTGGTGGAAGCTGAATTGATCTAGTCAAGTGTTACAAGATCAATTCTTATCTTCCTTGCTTTTATACTAATTTTATTTTGTATTTATCTCTATTGCAATTTTGGTTATTGTCTTCAGAGTCCTAGACAATTTTATAGGCTTACTAACCACCCAGGATCTCCTTGTTGGACTAGTAACAGATGCACCGTTATTTCAAATTGTTTGAATGTTAAGAAAACATTCTAGGGACATGTTTATTGCTCTGTTAGAAGTAAATAAAATGCTGACAGTATGCACAAATATATTAAAGCTGCCAATAACTCCCACAGCCCTAAACTTTGTAAGTACCTTGTAGTAATATGGGCTCAGTTATTTCTCTCCAAATTGTGTTGGGGACGCAGCCCCACCGCTCATATTACTACAGTACCTGGGAAATATTTTAAAGTGGATTTTAAATATAAAATGCAATATAAGTTTCTAAAGCATTATGAAATTTGCCACCCATGCAAAAAATCCACTTTCACAATTTCTCACTCAACATTTATCCAAATTCCGACCAATCATTTAGTAGCTGACAGATTTCTGATTGTAAATAATATGATAAATTCATTTTGCCTAAAAAAGAATTAGTGGGGAAGGGTTGTTGAGCATTCATGCTGGGGTTTTCTCCATATTTTCATTTATGGCTTAGTCATAATTACTTGTGGATTACTGTTATTATGAATATGGTGGGGTATTCAAGCTTAGAGATGAATGATTCTATTTTGAACTAGCTTCATTCACTGAATTCACATCAGTGAAATGAATGAGAGTTCATTCTGAATAAGACTTTAAATATAACCTGGGTGGAGTTATGAAAGCAAGCCCAGTACCCCTTTAACATCACATTATTAATTACACTCAATGAATCCCAGTTTCTGTATTTATTTACTTATTCATTCGGTTTTATTTTGGAGACAGGATCTTGCTTTGATTCTCTGGTTGACCTCAGATTTGCTATGTAGTAAATGAAAATCTGGAACTTTTGATCTTCCTGCATTGCAAGAATACACCACCACACCCAGCAACAGCAACAGTCACTTTTATTAGCAAAGAATGCAATGTCTTTAAATTGCCCATTCCTTGATGACTGGTATGTCTCAGGGAACTAGTTTATCATGTGCTGGGTGACCACAGGATTTGGTCCCTTCTGATGGTGGAACATATAATTGTTGTTGGGGAAGGAATTTCAGTGCAGAGTATAATTTAATAACATGGCATTATAAAAGTTGCTGACTATACTAATTGATTAAATAGAAGAAATACTTCATAAATATGATTTATTTTTGAGACTTTACAAATAGCAAATGATTCATTAAAATACAGAGTGGATGTAGAAAATAACAAAGGCTGGCAACCGCTGTCTTAAACTTTGGTAGTTGTAAAATTCAATAAATATAATTTTGGATTTTAGAGTTTTATAAGTGGTACAAAATAAAGCTTATTATGAAATAGAAAGTATCTTATAAAGCCTAATATTTAATAACATTTGCTAGATTATAGACTATGTTTTTTCCTTCTTACGTGAAGACATAGTAATGACTTACCAACACTCCAGTACATAAACATTTTCCTAGAAGCCCATACTACTTAAAGTTTGACAGATGATAAAACTTGTCTATACTTTGCAACTTCCTACAAATAACAATCTGGAAATACTTCTGTTATGGATATAGCTTTCTTGAAAAGGAATAAAGGAATAGAAAGCCAGCCACTTTGTAAAGGAAATAACAGTTTACAGTATAGTTTGCTTTGATAGAATAAGAAAGGGTTGGCCAAGTCCTTTTGTGGCTACAGTCCACAAATGAGAGAGTACATACCATATAAGGACACTGTCGTTAAGACAAAAAGGCATCCTACTGAATGGGAGAAGATCTTCACCAACCCTGCATCAGACAAAGGTCTGATCTCCAAAATATTAAAGAATTAAAGAAACTAGACTTTAAAATGCTAATTAACCCAATTAAAAATTGGGGGACTGAACTGAACAGAGAATTCTCAACAGAAGAAGTCCAAAAGGCCAAAAGACGCTTAAGGTCATGCTCAACCTCCTTAACAATCAGGGAAATGCAAATCAAAACAACTTTGAGATACCATCTTACACCTGTCAGAATGGCTAAAATCAAAAACACCAATGATAGCTTTTGCTGGAGAGGTTGTGGAGTAAGGGGAACACTCAGCCATTGCTGGTGGGAATGCAAACTTGTGCAACCTCTTTGGAAATCAGTGTGGCCTTTCTTGATCTCTTAAGTCAAATCTTTAATTGAGTCCGATGATAAAGTCCCAACTAAATGTATCCAAAAACCATTATAATGATACTGTATTTTCTCTAAAATGATCACATATTTAAAGTTGTACGTCAGGAAGTTTGCAATGTCACTTGAGAAGTGTGAAGACACAGGAGATCATGACATTTGAGATTCTCAACTTCAGTGGTAGAGTCTAAACTGATAAAATCACAATAATCAAAGTCACTAAATGTCCAAGTTATTAAACACTTACTTAAAATATATCTTAAATTTCAAGTTAGTTTTTATTGATGTTCTCATAAATTATTTTTGACTTTAAACTGATCATCTACCTACCCATATATCTTATGAGTACAAATTATTATATGTAGGAAATAAATTGGGAAGAATTACAAATTTTCTATCTTATTCTGTCTTATCTTAAACAACTTGGAAGATAAAAGTGGCTAAGAACAATTAGGTAAAAATGAGGAAGGCCGGCTTCATGTGATTTCAATAAACTAGGAAAAAATGACAATCCAAAGCCAGGTAAAATTTCTCTGTATGTTTTAAGGCTCTTGATTTATTTAGTAAAGCTTAATTAACAAAAGCTTTGATAGTTAAAACAACTATGGATAATAGATTTCTCCACTTCTATAGTTGTAAGTATTATCATGGTTTAGTATTTGTCTCATTATTTCATAAAATATTGACTTCTCCTGAGTCTTTGTCAAATCAGTAGTTTAGCATAAAGTATCATTCCTTTTCATTCTACCACAGTTTATTTGAAGACTAAAGAAGACTTACTTGACCTAGCATAATCAACTGTAAATGTTTAGCTGAAGTTAGTTAAAAAAACAATGTCAGAAATAAATCAGCCTATAGTCATATAACCTTTACACATATACATTGCAAGTTTATGATTGTTTAATTTAGTCAAATAGCCACCACATATTTTTCCGAAAGAGATTCTGAGGTGATTAGAAATTCAGGAAAAAACAGCTTTAGACTCTTCTTGACCAATGTCTAATCTACATTTCAAGTAATGAGTTAAAATTATTTAACACAATGTGAAAATAAATGGATTCTAATGCAATTCTTCCTCTTGTGTATTTTCAATATACTCTCAGCTCCAATGAGTCTAATCAATCAAAAGTCTAATAAAGAACCACTTGGTAGGCAATGACATTTAATATTAATTCTCACAATAATTAGTTATGTGACCTTGAATAAATTATTTTCCCCATATTGTGAGATTTTCTACACATGGTAGAAAGACATGGTGTATTAATTTTATAAAGCCTCAAGAAAGCACGACAGAAGGTTTAGCATTACAATAGGAATATCTTGTCTCATATTTGTAGAATTTAGAAGTCTAAAATCAGGTACTGAGCAGGGCAGATTCCCTTTGAGTGTTCATAGGATGCTTGTTCCCGCCTCGCTCCCAGTACATACAGAAGTTACAGATCCTTCACATCCCTTGGTTTGTGAGTTTATCTCTTTATTCTCTGCTTATTACTTCAACTAGTGAACTGTTCTCTTATATGAATGTGTTCTCATTTATGTGAAGATAAACCACTGCATTGGGCTCACCATAATTCAAGATGTCTTCATCATCACTAATTTGAAATTCAAAGACCTTCTCTTCTATTTAGGAGATGTCTGAAGGGTCTGAACAGACATAGGTACTTTGTTGCAGGTCAGGGGAAATATTCAGTTTATTATACCCAAAATAATTTTTAAAAATTTATATAATTTTAAAGAAAATAAACTATCTTTGTTTTCATTTTGCATACCAATTCCTACCAATCCCAGTTCCCACTCCCTCCTGTCCTCCCCTTCCCTCTACTTGAATACCCCACCCCACCAGCCATCCACTCCTCAGATGCTTTTCTTAGAACCATTGTCTTATACCCATGATGATTAAAGAGATCTCTCTCAGTTAAAATGTTTCAAAATGTGTGGTATTAGAGCTTCACTATGACTTTCATCCTTTCCTCTAGAAAGTGCTGGTTAAGGCTGCCTTATGATTTCAAATTGAGTCATTTGCAATAAGCTTTGTTTATATTTTGAACTCTGAGGAGTAATAAGCCATGGTAAAATTATTTCATTTACTTATTTTTGTTTCATCACAGACACGAGGCTGTAGTCTCATCAGATCTTGGTGCTAACTTCGCTGACTTAATGTTGAGAGTGCTGTATCAGAGTAATTTCTTCCCTTCAGTCCTCCTGTGAGCAGGACATGTATACCTGTTGAGCTGGTTGATTTCATCCATGACATAATGTTTAATATTGTTCTACTAGAGTAGCCCTGGAAAGGGATTTTTGACATTTTCATGTTTTTAGGCTGGAATCTATTGTGTTCTTCAAAACATTAAAGTTCCAAAACTTTAATGTTTATAATAAGAATAAAACATATATAATTATATATTATAATATATATATATATAATATATATAATAAGAATACAAAAGCCCTCCAACCTCCGTTGTTTTAAAGTATTCCACTCTATCATTTTTAGACAAATACAAATATTTTGTCGGTACAAACACCTGCATAAATAAATATGCATATACTATGAATTAACACATTAACTATTCTGACATTGGTAAAGTCTTCTTAGTTAGAATTTAATTATCAGTGAGCATATTCGTGACCTATAATTATATTTTAGAACTTTTTGAAAATATAATTGTCATATAGCAGGAAAACAGGGACACTTTAAGTGTTACAGAACAGATTTGTTAACATGACTCAAAGTTGTTTTGTCTAATTATACTTAAATATGCACATTTAGTGTTTATATATACATATAATCTATATTATTTACATTAATTTTCATTGTATTGTGTTCTATAAACTTTATTCTTCATCCAATCAAATCACTACTTATTGAGATCATGATATTAAGTAAGGGTCACATCTGTATCTTAAATAACTTATAATATATCAAAGCGACAGTACACAGAATTACTGTAATGTTGATAATCAAGAAGGAATATTAGACTTTTGATAAATATATTGTTTTTTTAAAATTTTTTATTTATTAAAGATTTCTGCCTCCTCCCTGCAACATATATATTGTTATATGATATACTTTTGTCATGTAGAGAACATGATATTCTATTTTAAAGACACTCTTAAATTTTTAATTATTTCAGATTATTACTGATATCATCTGGATACAGCTATTTCCTTTCACTCATATGCTGAAATACCAAACTTGAAGTCATAAGAGCAGTGGGACCAATAATAAGTGTTAAGTCTTGACTACTCTCTCTGTTTGATTTAATTAGTGACATCCAATAGATGCTGGAGGGGATTATATTCTGTCTTTGAAAAAATGAACAATCCCTTGCCAGAAATTAAAGTAAAGTGACATCTTTCTGAACTTCTTTGACCCTAAACCATGACCAAGAGATGTATAAAGTTCCCAGGTATTTTATTATGGCAATGAAAACAACTAAGCCATTTTCTATATCAATGTGCGCTATCTATTAACAACATATTGATATTTTACACAGTAGTAATTAGGATCATCAACCTATTACAGATAATTAACATACAGAACTGTGTTTATAACTTCCCTGGTTTTCATTTTTGCTGCAGATTCTATCTTTGCTTATTTTACATATCTAAATAAATGAAGCAATTTGTTGCTTATCAATGACCTAAACACTTGTCTTTGCAGTTTTAATTAACCTTTGAATCAAATGCCTATATTTTCTTTTTGCAGATAAGATATTAAAATATCCTTGCCATGGATTCCGTAACTTTAAAGATTGGTTTATGGATCAAAATGTTCATATATCTTAAATAGTTGTTGTTATTTTCTGTGACATTTGCTATCAAGAAATGACCCTTTCTGGGTCTGTGAATTGTAGCATAGTTATCCTCTATTTTACAGCTAACATCCACCTATGAATGAATACATAGTGTCTTTGCCTTTATCAATCTGGGTTTCCTCACTCAGAGTAATTTTTTCTAGTTCCATTTATTTTCTTTCAAATATCTTTTTTTTTTGGCTTTTCGAGACAGGGTTTCTCTGTGGTTTTGGAGCCTGTCCTGGAACTAGCACTTGTAGACCAGGCTGGTCTCGAACTCACAGAGATCCGCCTGCCTCTGCCTCCCGAGTGCTGGGATTAAAGGCATTCTTTCAAATATCTTGATGTCCTTGTTTTTAACAGCCAAATAATACTCTATTGTGTAAATGTACCACATCTTCTTTATCCATTCCTCAGTAGCGTGACATATATGTTGTTTCCAGGTTCTGAATATTACAAATAAAGTTACTCTGAACATAATGGAGGTAGTGTCTAAGAAAGATGAGGTAATAAGTGGAGTTTATGGGGGAATATACAGATCTTTCTGGGAAGGGGAAATAAAAGAAATTTCATGAGTGGGCTGAGGGCAGGTGTTGAGGGGGACATGAGAAAATAGTTTGGGGCACATGGAAGGGGAGATTGCTGAATGGGACTGCTGGAGGAGAAGGCATTTCACAGTCAGGAGGAAGCTTGGCATAGGGAAATCTCTCAGGAGTCTATGTGGAGGACCTCAGTTTAGACTCCTAGCAATAGCTCATACATAGCCTGAGCTGGCCATCTCCTGATACCTGATTGCTATCTAGCCTAATTTTCATCAGTGTTATTATCCAGCAATGGTGGAGAAGGATGGGGAGAACAACAGCCCAAACATTAAGCAGAGTTTGGGAATCCTGTAGAGGATAAGGGAGAAAAAGGAGTGTAGAAGCCAGAGGTGTCAAGAAGACTGCTAAAAACTCAGAGATGCAACTAACCTGGGTTCACAGGGGCTCACAGAGACTGAACTGAGAAAGCTGCTTGAGAATGACCTAAGAGCTCTGCATATATGTTACAGTTGTGTAGCTTGTGGGAATCCTAACATAAGGAACGAGGGACATCTCTGTGTCGACAGAAGTTTCTGTCCCACCTGGTTCTTCAGCTATTTAGTCCCAAATAAATAAAACAGAGGTCTCCATTAGTTAGAAACTGGTTGGCCCCATAGCTCAGGCTTTTCTTATTAACTGATTTTTACAAGTTATATTAGCCCATGATTCTATGTTAGCCATGTGGTTTGGTACCTTTTTTGGCAAGGTAGTCACACCTTGCTTTCTCTGCATATGGGCCACAACTACAGACTCAACATTCCTCTCCCAGAATTCTCCTATTCTCATTGCCTCACCTCTACTTCCTGCCTTATTGCCATGCCTGTACTTCCTGTTTGGCTACTGGCCAAACAACATTTTATTAAAAATAATACAAGTGACAGGATAAAAGACCATTGTCCCACATCATTTCCCCTTTTATTTAAAAAACAAGAACTTGAATCTTATCTCCTTTGTTTAGCTTTTCTCCTGACCATTATCAATAACAACTTGTAAGCAACATTCTAAACAAAGGAAAATGTCCATAGTCCATTTTTGGGGGGAATGTGGGTATAGTTTTCAAAGCTAATTCCTGCTGATTCTGGGCAGTGATAATCTTATGGGACCTAAAGAAAAAATTAGTATTATGATCAAGTCCTGGATTGGAGTATCCTGTAAATCTTGATCATCTCAGGCAGCAGTCTTGAATCTGTTCTGGTTATAGAATTTAGACATCTGGGCCATCCGTTCCTACCAGATATTTCTCAGGTGGTCTTCCTTGATCAAACCTGATTTTTCTTAACTCAGAATGAATTCACAGCCTCTCATTTCCTGTGGAAACAAAAGCAAAACATCTTCTCCAAAGTAGCATACCCTTTGACTTAAATTTTGAAGTCAAGGTACTTTCAAAATACCTGTCTTGGATTAATTCAGCAGGATTCATAAACAAATATCTCTTACCAGCTGTTACTCCTTCCTCAGCATTCAAACAATTCAAAGAGAACATAATAACATACAGTGACCAGACTCTCTGTGTATTTTTTATCTTTATGTGGCTTTATTTTAACCTCTATTTTTTATTTTTAGTTTTTGACTTTTTGAGACAGGGTTTCTCTGTATATCTTTGGCCATCCTGGAATTCACTCTGTAGACCAGACTGTCCTTAAACTCACTGAGCTCTCTCTGCCTTTGCCTTCCAAATGTTGAGATTAAAGGTGTGTGCCACCACATTCAACTACTCTCTTTCTTATTTTAAGGACTTTATACTTTTCCTTTGTCTTCCAAGCCTACATATATGTTTTAAACCCACAATAAGTTTTCTTTGCCTTTGAATCTCTCTGTACTGTATCTCTCTCTCTTTTTCTGACACGAGTCTTTAATTTGCTAAGCAATATGACTAGGATTAAAGCTGTGGTTTTGACATCTGGATCCAGTCTATTCCTTAGTTTCCTAAGATTCCAGCCTCATGGAGGAGGACCAGCCTGAGCCATGTTTATTGTCACAACTCTATGGCATTTCAAGGTCCATGCTGCCACCAAGAAGCATGCTGTAGGCTACTTATAAACAACATTCAAGTGTTTTGTGGCAGAGCCTCTCAAAAGAGCTGCAAAGTTTTGCAGCTAAAGCCGAATTAGGAAGCCTCTCTTAAATGAGAGCACTTGCCTCTAGCAAACAGAGCAAACCTGAGAAATTGCAACTACCACGAAACCATGCTCAATACTGTTATTTTGTGTCTAGAATTACTTCCTAAGCTCCATTAGGCTTTCTTTGAATGCAGTTGTCCACATGGGTGCCATTCTGTTGAACTGAAGTTTCTGTCCCACCTGGTCCTACAGCCATTTAGTCCCAAATAAACTCAGGGAGATCTACATTAGTTGGAAAATGGTTGGTCCTGTAGCTCAGGTTTTTCTTATTAACTAATTCTTACATTTTACATTAGCCCATTATTCTTGTCTATATTAGCCACATGACTTGGTACCTTTTTTTGGCAAGGCAGTCACATCTTGCTTCATCTGCCTCTGGGTCACAGCTGCATACTAAGCTTTCCTCTCCCAGAATTCTCCTGTTCACATTACCCTGCCTCTACTTCCTGCCTGATTGTCATGCCTGTGCTTTTTGTTTGGCTACTGGCCAATCAGCATTTTATTAAAAATAATACAAGTGACAGGCTAAAAGAACATTATCCCACAGAATCTCTGACTTTTACTGGATTTTGGTACCCCACTTATCATTCTGGGTCCATAGAGAGGTGCTCAGTTTTACTGCAACACAATATACCAAGTTATGTTGATACTCACAAGAGGCCTGCTTTTTCCTGGATGGAGATGAATAGAAGGGAACTGAGAGGTGGGAGGTGGTGGATGAGAAAAAGAAACTGGGAGGGAAGGATGGGGAGGAGGCTGTGACTGGTATGTCAAATAGATAGATGAATACATTAAATGAACAAAAAGAGAAGAAAATGACCCTTTGATACAGATTCAACAAACTCCATAGCTATGCAAAGCTTCAACCCAAACCAAAGGTTTAACTTCTTTCCTTTTAGTGAGTGGAATCCATCTTTCCGGGAATACTGGGTCAACCTTACTTCAGACTTCTCTATTTATTATGCAACAGTACTTCTGGTGTTCCTTCATACTAGCACTTAAATCATTTCACTTCTCCCTATCCCACTGTGTCTGTCTTCATCTATTTCCCTTGTTATTTGTGGAGCTCTTGGTAGAGCCCCTCATCTTCTTCTTTCTATTCATTCTGTTTTTCACTGCAGTCTATGTCCTGAACCATTAACCATTGCATTCCCTGTTTAAAAGCCTTCAACTATTTCTTTTTTTCTGAAAGAAATAACAGATCCCTTAGTATTGTGTAAAGAATTTACAGTATGCCAAAAATTACTACCCACATTGAAATATAAAATCAAAACCTGCTAAAGACTTTGATTGATATTGTATGCCACATGTTATTTTATGTTGATATCATATGCTAAAATGTTAATTTTTATTATCTATACCTGTGTAAGGTTAGAGTGACATTTTTTGCAGGAAAGAAATCAATGCAATTGTTATAAAGGTTTGATTTGCTTTTATGTGGGCAGGACTCGTTGGCCCCTCTATTAGCAGCCGTAGTTTACCTTGGATATGAAGAGTTGGTCAAATAGACCAGCCAAACTTAAGATACTCAGCCAGCTTTGCAGAATTAAACAGCCTGGAGGGCTTCTCAGGAACACATCGCACTGTTCTGAAAGGACTTATGGTGCTCTTTTCTCCAAAGTTTCTCAGAATTGTACTTCAAAGACAATATGTACCGTAACCCGTTCTGAAGTTAATGTTCAAGTACTTCCCAAATAATTCCTTGTGTTCTCAGCATTTATAAAGATTTTCTCGTGTGTTTGTGTGTGTGTGTGTTGTTTGAATGTCTTGATATTTTTTAAATGTAATACTAACTAACTAATTATATCAACTATAACTAAAGTAAATAATTATATTTCTAGTTATATCTCCAATAATAAGCATTTGGTAAGAAAGACGTATTAACTTACTTGAAAGTATAAAATAAAGGAGACTAACCATCTGGCTTTACAAAATTTGCTCCACTTTATTCACGGGGCAGTGGAAATGGGTCACCATTTCATCCAGTCAGCTACAGTTAGTAAGCAGCTACTGCCTGATACATTGTTTCAGTAGGTGGAATTGAAGGATAAAATATCAATTCCCTCCTTTGCAGTGTATCCGGTAGATTTTAGAATGGGGTACAATGTTGGTGCAGCCAAGAGGGTTTACTCTGTGTGACTGTGTGCAGAGTACCCACAGGGAAACATGGCCATGACATGACAATTTAAAGCACAACAGAGCTTTTCCATGGAGGAAAGAGAAAGCCAAACATGGGCATAGCAGATTTCAGGAAAACAAGAGGCTGAGGCGAAGTCACCTGAGTGTCCAATGGCATAATTTGGAAGTAAATCTATAAGAAAAGTCAAGAATTTTGAGTAAATTTGGACTTCAGGATTTACTATATGGTCCTAAATAATAGACTGTTTTTCCAACACACATGAAGCTTGGGTCCACTCTCTTTCATCCCAAGAACTAAGTGTGGTGGTACAGGCATGCAATCATCACTCTTAGGAGGTAAGTGCACAGGGTTCCAAGGCCAGACAAAGACATATGAGTTGCATCCAGACCAAACAAAACAAGTGCAAGGTTGGCCTAGTACTCCTCCCCCCCCCAAAAAAAAGAAAGAAATCAAATGGGAGAAACTTTAATGCATGTTGAATATGTTGTTTAGGCATCTTTCAATTTGAAATGATGAAATATGAGTACATTGTTCCCTGTGGTACCCTTCTTTGTGTGCAGTTATTGCTTTGAAACAAGAGTAGGGCCAGGATATGAACATCAAGGCAGGCACTCTTGGTTCATGCCAGCTTATTTCTGAATATTGTAACTTTCTTTGCATAAAGTGGTTTCAAAGGTAAATATCCTTGAACTTTTATTTAAGCTAACATTTTACAAAATAAGAAGTTAAAAATAAATCAGAAAGTCTTGAATTAAATAGAATTAACACATACTAGTGGAGGAAGATAGCTGTCCTGATGGGAGGCTTCCTGGCTATTCTTCAGCTACATTACAAGGTGAAATGGCACCGATAATGTATTTTAGTCTGACAAGAAAGCAGCAAGAAATTCTAATGATTAAAAACACTGATGAAATATAGATTCTCATATGCTGGCTTTAATTGTGAACTTTGACTTCACCATATAATGTATTTTGAGAAAGGAGATAGAAAAGTAGATGGTCCTTAAAATTTGCTTAATGTCTGCACACAAAGCATTTATAAACTATTGATAAATAAATGCATGTTTATGGAAATGTCTAAAGTTATACAACACTGGACACAAGCATTTTATACATTGTTATATATAATGGAGAGAATTTGCAAATTTATTTTGAGATTGCTTGGTATTTTCACAAAATGACAAAGTGATAAAACAGGCAAAAATAACAACAAAAGCACACATTAGAGAAGCATGCCCCAAAATATTTTCCCTGTCCAGATACGGGTGGGTTTTAAGTAGGTGGACAATGCCTAGTGAATCAAGAGTTTCATTGCCTAGTGAATTACTCAAAGGAAATCATACATGCTTGCTAAATAAAGACAAGTTGGCAAGTAAACATAAAACTTGAATACATGTATCCATTGGGAGAGATACCCTTATTTTATGCTAGCATTGTTATTAATGAAGGAAAGAATTGAGTAAATTCTGAAAAGTAAATCATTATGTAAATTCCATCAATAACACAAATTCTATACTAGGGAGAATTATATTGCATATTACCTAACGTTTTATACATATATATGTGCATACACATACACTTTAACACACACACATATTCTATTTCTCTATTGGTTTTTCTTCACTGTTTTTATTCTTACTGTTCTCAGCCAATTTAAAACTCATATATATTTCCAAAGAACTTACTACGCTACCTTTCTCTCTTTCTTAGGTGTTAATAGTTTTTCATATCTATGCATATATGTGTATTCCCATGTGTGTGCTTATGTATGTGGGGGAGTGCACATGTGTAGGGTGTGTAGAGACCTGAAGTTGATGTCCAGAATCCAACCTCTTTCACTTTTCTCCTCTACCTCATTCTTTGTGATGTAGAGTCTCATTAAAGCCAAACTTCTTTTCTTTGTATTCTGTAGAATTTTAACCTTTAATAGTGGATTCTTCTCACCAGCCCTAAGGTAAAGTCTCAATCAAACTAACAGCTTTCCCCAGTCAGTTGCTCCACAGATCCTCCATGTTCAACTGAGGCTAAAATTCCAGGCTAGCCATTACCCCTGTATGAACCTGGCATCTAGGGATCCAAATTCTGTTCTCTTCCTGGGCAGCTGAACCACTTCTCTAGCGCAATGTTCATGTCTGAGATTAGTTGATAAACAATCAATGCCTTGAGTGCCAAGGTTCAGAGTAGATAAGTACAGTATTACAAATATGCTAAGATTACACATCACCTATATTCAATTCTTGTATTTTAAATCAGAAAACCTGCTTGTTTACTCATATATGGACTCGACAACATGTGTGACCCCAGAAAAAGAAATGATACTCTAACTCCTGGAACTGGAGACTATTCAGCTTTACTCAAGAGAACTAGAAATGAAATTGATACCCCATTTTTCCTGTCAATAATACTAACCTTCCACACAATATGCAGTTTTCAATAGTGCAACGAATTTACCACCAGAGAAAGAGGAAGGCAGAGATGATAGTTTAGTCTATGATAAGTGCCTGCATGTTTTCAAACACTGATGTTTGTTGTCCATGTCAAGTGTAGACAATTTTACTAGTAAAGTAACGGAAAAGAAAGAGAATATTAAAAACTGCCTGGTCTTTGCTCTCTAAAGCTCAGGGATATTTTATCATTTCAAACAATTAATTTCAAGAATATCACTCGTGACCTTAGCATAATTTGATTTATCTACCTTCCTGTATTTATCATTGACATTAAAAGAACTATCACTTAATTTTATTACTATTGATAAACACAAGCATTTAAACAAGAAGTTCGTTTGCAATTATTAAGGAAATGCAGAATTTACTATTCCATCTTCGTTATGGAGTGCTGTCATCCACTCCATCTCTGTCACAAAAATCTAGAAGGAGAGCAATAATTCATGGCTAGGAACACCGTGGAGTATCTGTTCTCAAGCTGTTCCAATTTAAATATTTGTCATTTGAGTAAATGAGTTGATTAAGTAGCAAGATTTGGGATTTGCTCATTGTTGTGCTCATCTGCGAAGCAAACCCTTCTATACATGCAGTCTTTAAGACAAAAAGCAAAAGAGACGAAGCTATTGTCTTTTGTAGGCCTGGAAAAGTAAATACAGGTGATAATGCAAATGATTTTGATTACGTGTTATGATTTAAGAAGAACTCATTTATCAGTGCTTAAACCTTAAGGAAAATGAATTCAACTAGTTGTGCTATCATATGGTCAATGATTTCTTTGGTAGTTTCATACATGAATACAATATATTACAATAATGTCTAGAGCTTCTGTGTCTTCCAATCTCCTTTATAACTTCGTGAGTTAAATTATTGCTGTGGAATACCAATGGTTATAGGCACCAACTACTAGTGTATGGACAACATATGAGCTACACACACACACACACACACACACACACACACACACACACACACACATTATACTTTTATATGATTCCTAGGCATTCAAATTCAGTTTCACACCCTTATGAAACAAGTACTTTACCCAACGAGCCATTTTGCTAGCCAAAGATTTCTCAAGACAACTTCTAATCAAAGGTTTCCTCTTTGGTTCTTTGGCAGTACTAGGGATTGAAGGGAGTCCATCATGCAGGCTAGGCTTGCCCCTTGAGATTCACCCCAAACTTCTATTAAATCTTTCTATCTTCACAAAAGTAAAAGGTGATGGAGGTGGGTCATTTGTCTATCTGTTGCTTTCCTTGGTTAATTAATAAAGAAACTGCTTGGCCTTCGATAGGCCAGCCCTTAGGTGGGTGGAGTAGACAGAACAGAATGCTGGGAGAAAGAAGCCTAGTCAAGCAGTTGCCATGACTTCTCTTTCCAAGATGGATGTCCGTTAGACTCGTTTCGGTAAGCCACACTCAAGAGGCAATGCAGATTTTTTTTTTTTTTTAGTTTTTCGAGACAGGGTTTCTCTGTAGCTTTGGAGCCTGTCCTGGAAATAGCTCTTGTAGACCAGGCTGGCCTCGAACTCACAGAGATCCGCCTGCCTCTGCCTCCCGAGTGCTGGGATTAAAGGCGTGCGCCACCACCAGCCGGCGGATATTAAAAATGGGTTAGATCAATATGTAAGAGCTAGCCAATAAGAGGTTATAAATATGGGCCAGGCAGTGTTTAAAAGAATACAGTTTCCATGTAATTTTTTGGGGCATAAGCTAGCCATGTGGGCTGCCAGGCGCTGGAAAGCAGCCTGCTGCTCTCCTCACAACAAAAAGGTGAACCCTTCATTCTCCCCAAGTGTTTGAATTTCACCCATGTTTAGGAGCAAATGGTTGTTCAGAAATTTCTAAATATTAGAGTTCACCTTTAGAATTTAGCTTTGACAATTAAAACATTTTCATATCTACTAATTTCCAAATAATATTGTTATTAAACATTCTATCAAGACATTTTCATAGCTAGTGTCCTGCAAGTTTTGTAGATCATTGTTCATTTATTAAAACATCAAATTTTATTTTACTTTTGAGACTGTTTAATTAGGAATATTTAAAAATATATATTGAAATAAATTATTAGTCAAAATTATTGGATATACATAACTAGGAAATAAATGAATGAAGGCTGCTAATTGATGATGAATTCATGGTTGGCTAATATCTGAATCATGTCATGATCCAAAAAATACACAGTCTCATGGTGATACACAGATTTGATAAATTTTCTTAGTAAATTACAGAGTATTTGATTACTTTTCCAATGATAGAAGTTGAGTTGGAGAAAAACCATACTACTCAAAGAGGAATAGATGGCTAAAACTTCTTTGTAATTAAACGATTTAGATGGTCTTGACACAAGTGAGGAGGTGGCTCTGCTCTGCGGGTTAATGACACCATGATCCTCACCAATTCTGGATGTTAACATACTTTACAGTCACCAGGGCAGCTGTTCATGAATACAGCCTTTGGGGCTAACAACACCGTAATACAGGTCAACACTACAATCTCAGTGCCGTGCCAAAACATTCTTGTCCATTTGTCATCTCAAACAGATATTCCCAACCAAAAACAGGCATTTAACAGCCTGCATTACTGGGCTTCTTTATCGCTTCGTCTTCTTAAGGGACTTTGCTATTTGTCTGAAAACCAGGGAAGGTACAGGAAAAGGACAAATAGGACAAGTGGCACAAAACACTCAACCAGAATTTAATAGCCTTGCATTCATTTGTCTGCAGGACAGACGAGGGCATCTTCATGAAGTGCTTCTGAATTATAGTGAGAGAGGAAACTAAATACTCTAGTGTCTGGGTGCTATGGAGACTAAGTGTGATCGTTTTAAGTAGCAACTACATTTTGAACTTCAAAATATTTTTTAAAACTGCGTTTAAAAATATCATATAAGGTAGGAGGCATATAGGTAGAATTTTTTGTTCCTGTTTTCAGAAGCGGTTATATTTTGGGAATGGAAGATGAATAGACATATTGGAAGTAGTATAAACCATACATGACTACATTCTTCTGTCTTTGTAATTGACAACTAAACCTTCTTTTCAAAATCACTTTTTTAAAGCAATACCTTAATATTCATATCTGAAAAATAAAGACACTTTTCTGAAGTTGGTATAAATAAGTCAAGATAAATTTGACAACTGGCTTGGTTGAAAATCAGAAGCCTAATTTTCTTATTCTCAGGACTACTATGCATATACAAACAAGATTTATTTTTTCCTTAATCCCTTTTCAAACCCAACATGACTTATCTTTTTTTTCAATTGGATCCTATCCCAAAGTATATTAAGTATACCAATGGATATCAAGGCATGCTGACATATGGTCTTGCTATGTATCCTATAATAGCATTGAACTTGAAATTGTCCTGCATAAGCTTCCTGAGTACTGTGATACAGGAATGTACAATAATAACCTGTTACTAATATACACATATCTTTAGTCTCTATTATTGTTTTTTTTTCCTGGAACATAAAAGTCACAGATACATAATTATATTCCAGACATGTACATAAAGGTTTAATTTCTGTTTTAGTCTACTACTTTCTATGTTGCCATTGACTTGTTGGCAACAAATTACTTGATATTTTTGCATATCTGATTTTTATAATGACATTGACAAAGAGATTAATAGATAACTACATTTCGGCAGTGGAGCTCAGGATGATTCACTCATCTGCAAAAGCTGCTGTGCATCTTGATTCATTTCAAGCTTCGTGATAAGAAGAGACCTTCTCTGACATCTAGCACCTTAGGAAAAAATAGAAAAATGAAATTAATGCTATGGTTTTAGCTATGAAAATATATGCAAAATATTTCAAATCTATGAATGAACAAAAAATGAAAGCAATTAAAATTGTCAGGAATCTCTATGGAAGCAATCTGTGATTAAACACAGAGATTTATCCTAGAGCAATTAAGTGAATATGGCCTCTGATATCTTCACTCATTCCCAAGAGAAGGTGTGCTGAAATGCTGGGTGAGTGTTAAACTTCATTAGAGATTTATATGTTTTAATTGATTCAGTATGATTATAACACTCTGATGGAATGACTGATATAAAGGACATATTAATCTTGTAAGTAAACTTTCCATGAACTAACTTTAATTTCAAGGAGAGGAGACAACATGACTCATCTGATTGTTCTGTGCAGATGAGAACGAAATGGTAAAAGTGAACAAAAATCCTGTAATTCATCATTTACTCAAGGATATTTTCTCATATCAGGTGAATCACTAAAACATATTCATAGGTCTCCACATTAGGTACAGAAAAGATTTTCAGTATCAAATTTAAAATATTATTGATACAGAGTAACTCACTGTGTGGAGGAAGGCAGGTCTTGTTAATTCTTCTTTTATTATTGACCAATCTGTTCATTGTATAAAGGGCATTGTATATACAGTTTATATGTATAAAAATGCATTCTGCTAATTTCACCTCATGCTGTCTCTTGTCTCCTTCCTACCGCTAAATTTTGCCTTTCTTTGTAAAATTTGTTTTCCCATATTCATGTCTCTTTGTTTAGTTTCATGACCCACTAAGTTTTTATGTGACAGTGAATTGGGAAGCATCCACTGGAGTCTGGTGGACTCACTATTGAGTACACACTGAAGACAATGATTGTGACTCATCAAGAATTCATCAGAAGTCAATAACCTCACAGGAAGCAGAAGGGCCCCATGAGCCTGTTTTGAATCCAGTCTTAGACAGGCCCAGTTCAGGCAACTACAGTGACTATGTGATCATCTTTGAGATGGCTGTATGAAATCCCGGAAATAGCATTGGCAACCTTTCTCACCCTGTTCTGGTTCTTCCATTCTTTCCACTCCCTCTTTTCCTGATGTTCCCCAAACTTAGAGAGAGAGGTATAATTGTCTGTTTGGGTCTGGGAATGACTTCATTCACAGAGTCTCTGCATTTTTCACCTTTTATTGTTTGTGCTAGGTATGCATAGGGCTTTGTTGGAGAACATTTTTGGTAGAATATTATGACCAAAAATGTAGCACTTTAGAATTCATGCATCCTAAATATTGATTTTATGTTATTTGTTCTGGCATGAATATCAATAATAAATGCATCAATATTTATTAATAAAATAATTTTTGTATGAATTTGGTTGTTTAAAACATAGTTTAAATATTGTACAAGACACATAGGGATGGGAAATAATGAACTTACATTTCATAAGGCATTCTAATTATGATAAACATTGTAATAATACAATCGTCACTGAAAAACTAACCAACTCTCACAGTATATGGTTAGAAACAATTTTTACTAAGAAAATAAGGATGTCCTTCTTTGAATTGGCATTTGAGGTTTTTTAAGATAACTTCTTCTTACACTCTAAAGTAATGCACTAAAATATATATCAAGTATTTAAGAATGGAATATACATTTCTTAATCTCAGGTTTACAAAGATTAAAAAGATATGTGGAAAATGGAAATTGCTGTTCATGATCTCATAAGTATACATATTAAAGATTGTGGCTGTGTATTTATGGGTCACATGATGAAAATATTTTAGGGGGAAAAACTGTACATTGCTGTATTTGCTTTCATAATGGAAATGTGAGTGTGGAATGAAAACTGGGAGGCTTCATGAAGATGCATTTTTTCCCTTCTAGAAACAGGAGTCTGAAAAGGGTGAGGTGCACTTTGTCAAACATTATACAGTTAGGTGGCACAATTTGGAACAACCTAAGTGTTCAGAGGAATTTTTTCAGGCTTGTGTACTGATATTCATTATTCTTCAATTTATCTCTCTCTCTCTCTTACCTTAGCATGGAATCACCGAGAAATAGGAAAAGAATCCTCTTAGCATTCATTTCAGATCGTTCATCTTCAACCATACACAGAGATGTTCTACCATTCTTGATTTTATAAATACAGTGAAGTATAGACTATGCTGACAAAGATACTATTTACTGTGGAAGTATTATACATAGCTAACTATAAAGTGAGTGTAACCATTCTTATGTAGGATAAAGCATAAATTATACAAGGTGGTATCAGGATCTGGTTATTGAAAAAAAACTTGTAACAAAAAATATTGGCTGAAATGAAATGGGTTCTATCTCTAACATGCTCACTGGTCTCTTCTGGGTACTTGTACTGTGGGCAGCTAGATGTCTGTCCCAGGTTCACAGCATCATTTGAAGCTGTTTTTGTGTTTGTCGGTCATTTTCTTCCTAAGGAGAATATCAATCTTTAAAGTCTGTTTTCTTTCTAAGTTCAGTCTGATTGGATGTGAACTTTACATGTTCTCTGTTTGGGTATAAGAGTTTTGCATCCTGTATGTCTTCTACATGAATTCTACATTTGTATTATACATTTTATTGTGGCACAATTCAGGTAATAAGTTTCAAATGGAAGCCTCAAAACCCACAAAATATACTTTATGAACATGGGTTTAGATTAAGCTTGAATGGGCTCCCTTACTGATTGGAAGTAGCAATGCTATAAGCCACTTTGTGGTTGCTGGGAAGAGACATACATGGATCCCCTGGGAAAGGGAATTAGACAAGATCTCCTGAGAGGATTGGGAGTGTGAAGAGGCAAAAAAGGGAACTCAGAAAGGGAGGAGGAGAACATGAAAAAATTGGATGATTGAGATTGGAGAGAGAGAGAGAGAGAGAGAGAGAGAGAGAGAGAGAGAGAGAGAGAGAGAGAGAGAGGATATCTTGATTGAGGGAGCCATTATGGGGCTAGAGAGAAACCAGCCAGTATGGAAATTAGAATGACCCCACCTAAGACCCTAAGCAATAGTGGAGAGGTTCCCTGAAGTCAGATTGATGAATATATCTTAAAAATCAGAAGGAACTGATGGAAGTAGATGCAGAGATCTACAGCCAAGCACTGAATAGAGCTTCCAGAGACCAGCCTAATAGAGGAAGGAGTGAGAATATGAGCACAGGGGTCAAGACCATGATAGAGATATCCAGAGAAACAGTTGATCTGAGCTAGCGGGAGCTCACTGACTCCAGATTGGCAGCGAGGAAACCAGCAAAGGATCAGACTAGGTCCACTGGATGTAGATGACAGTTGTGTGGCTTGGGCAGTCTGTGGGGCAGCCAGCAGTGTGACAGGGATTTTTAGAGGGACACTTTGGCCCACCTAGATATAGGGTGTTCCTTGGTCCTGCCTCAAGTGATCTGTCAGACTTTGTTGATTCCATTTGGTAAAGCCTTTCCGTTCCTGAGAAGTGGATGGGGTGGGGTGGGGGAAGGTGAGAGAAGTGGGAGGAGGGTAAGGAGTGGGAACTGGGAGAGGTATGTAAAATGAGAAAGTATTGTTTTTAAAAAGTAAATTTTAAAAAATGAAAAAGATATTAAACAAAAAAGAGTACAATGTTATTAGAGACAGTGAGGAAATGGGGTATGAGCTTGAAAAATAGAAAGGTAGTAGCGGCTAAGTCATTGACAGCTAATAATGTGACAGATAATTTATCCTATTTATGCCCTCTTCTAATAAATATCTTTGTGAAATACAGAATGAATGAGAATATAATTTAAGAATTAAAAACTACTTTATTTATTCTGGTTGCTATATTGTTGCATGTTTCATCCAACTTCATCTGCCATGTTAAATACACGATTTGGATGCTCACCAAATAGTAACAGAAGTGCAATAACTAAGTTATATTTATGACATTTTAATTATAGAATAGTGACTCAAAGGAAATTAATGATGTGAATGATTCCTGAGAAAAAGTACAAAGTATATAGTTTATATCCTAACCTGATTCATAAAAATGTCTCCATCTGTGATTATCTACATTTTCTGTTAAAATTGTTAAATGAAAAAATATATTAAAAATGTCTCCACCATAACTGTGATCTGTTCAGTTTTGAGTAATAGTAACAATAATGTTATTATTATTTTTATGTAAAAATATGGGAACTGGCAAAGAAAGTCTTAAAGTAATGCTCTGCTTGCTTCACTACCATGCATTAAAAAATGTTATGATGAACTGTGTCCCCAAAATGTTTATGGCTAGCTCTTGACGGTATCATCATGGAAGTTTGGGCTGTGCGTCTGAACGACCAATGATGTTCACAGGAGTTAGGAGTCACAAGTATATAACATAAAGATAAAGATGAAAATCTCTTCAGTTTGAAGGAGAAAATGGCTCTTAAAAATAGTTTGTGAATTTTATAATATATAAATCAAACGCTATTTCTTATAATTCTATAATTTTCAAAACATAGTCAATATAGTTTCAATATAATAATGAATCTGTGAAATAATTTTAATAAAATTCGTTAGATGTTTTATTAGAATTTATCCTGTTTTAGATAATGAACATCATTAAAGAAAAGTTTATCCATATTCTAAATGACTAATATTAATAAACCTAAATATTAATGAAATAAGGATTTAAAACCTTATATGTAGTATGTGATGATTACCTGCAGATGTTAAACTCATGAACAAATTCCAAAAAAATAATGGATTCCAATTTCAATACATTCTCTATAAAACTATATCCTAGATTATGATAATTTAGGTTTCTCTTCATATAAATGTTAGGCAACCCTGAATGATATGTTGTCATCATCAAAATATATTACATGCATACCCTTGGTTGGTATTTATTAGTTAAGTCTACCTTTGGTATTATCTGGTCATTGTATTCTTGTTATTTTCTCATCAAGATAATTTTTACGTTTGGGGCAGTAATTGATAAGCATCCAAGGTTTTGTCGTGTCATTGCTAATCCTTTGTTTTACCAATCATAACCAATCATGTTCATTAAAAAACCAGCCCACCATGGGTTTTGTGAGAAAAAACACTTTCTTCTTTAAGTATTTTATTTCTTAAGTCTTTCATTATAGCAACAAGGAGAAAAATTGATGTAGATTTGATCTTAGACTTCTTAACAACTAGAAATTAGAAAAGTAAAATTGCTGCATATGCCTAATGTCTGTGATACTCTGATATGGTAGCCTTAACAGAGTGAGAAATTGCCTTTAATATATTAGTTCACAACATCATGTTGCAACTCTCAGAAAAAACACTTCAAAAGCATTATTGTATTTTATATGCAAGTTTTCAAGAATTTGCATCATGTATTATGTGTAAAAGTGAGAATTAGTTACAATAAATAATATTAACTCAGATTTAAAATATGTTGTATTTTGGAGTGGCGGGCTATGTCCCCGGCACTCGGCCTCTCGCACAGCTAGCTTTACCCGAAATAATTACACGGAAACTGTATTCTTTTAAACACTGCCTGGCCCATTAGTTCCAGCCTCTTATTGGCTAGCTCTTACATATTGATCTAACCCATTTCTAATATTCTGTGTAGCCCACGAGGTGGCTTACCAGGGAAGATCTTAACATGTGTCTGTCTGGAGTGGGAGAATCATGCCGACTCACTGACTCAGCTTTTTTTCTCCCAGCATTCTATTCTGTTTACTCCACCCACCTAAGGGTTGGCCTATCAAATGGGCCTAGGCAGTTTCTTTATTAATTAATCAATGAAAGCAACAGATTAGAAAGAAATCACTCCTACATCAAAAATATACTTGATGGATCAGTCTGTTTTAATTATTATCATTCCTTATATTCAAATTTACTTTTAATTTCTGGACAAATGAATCGACTCTTAGGCCCTTCCAAATCCATGATTTCTACATAGTTCTGGCATGGTTCAGGTTTATTGTGTACACTTCTTGCCTCAGATCCCCAAATAGGAAATTTTCATAAATCCAGCTTTATTTCAGTTTGATAAGACCACAGTCTGGATGCTGCATCCTAGGGAAATAATCAGCTTTCAGGGCTTGGGCAATCTCTCTTTTCTCTACAGGAACCCCCTGCACCAGAGTTTGTTAGGCAGCTTCCTACTTATTTTCTCTGTCCCACACTGTGCTGCTCAGGCCCCATCATGGCTTTCGTCCCCTTCCAGGATTCAGAAACTTTAAGTTCTGTCATTGCCTCCACACAACATAACTTCATTGTTGTTTCTGTCATCAACACATCTTCATAATGACTGTTACCTACTAAGGGTCTTGGTGTTTTTCGTTCCTTTTCATCTTCCTAAAGAGTAGATTCTAATGCACTCAAAGGACAGGCTCATTCATTTGCAAAGTGAAACGAAACAAGACCAAAATGTAATTTTTAAAAGGGAGGAATCAATGTTTCTTGTACCCTATGAATAATGGCATATTATCTTAGAAGAGAATAAAATTATTATATCAGCATAGATTTCCAGTACAGGAAAAAAACTGAGGGAAATTATTACTGTAAGTTTTTTTTCTTTAATTTTTTTTGATGAACAAAACACACACACACACGTTTCAGTAAGAAATTATGTCAAAAGAAAACTGCAAAACTCAGACATTACAGAATGTAGTATAACATTATAATTAGGTAGATATTTATACATGAATCCATGAAATAAATGCTCTGTGTTTAAAGAAACAAAGACACAAAATTAAGAAAGTATTATACCTCTTTTGAGCTGGATAATTTTTTTCTTACTTCTAAGCTTTCATACATGACATTTAAATGATGAAATAACCATTGTGAGAATGCGTCTTCTCTATTGCTTTTGTTGGTCATTTTCTTTATTAATTTTCAATAATCACTTTCCAATAAAAATATTCCTCATACAATAAGTACATAATAGAACTTTTTAGAAATAAGTAACTGAATGGAAGAATGGAGCTGAAATAAAAGGTGAAAATGTATTCTAAAGAGAGCAAAGACAAGTGTGTAACAACCTATGATGTGCCAATTGCATTTACATGCTGTTCTCTGAATTAAACAAAATAAACCCTTAAGCTTTCTTTAATTGAAGAAGCTCTGGTCAGGCTAATACTATGATACTGTCATGTAACTAATAGGTAACTCTTTAAGCAATTACTTTTCCTACCTCTGTTTTGGTGAGTCTGATAGTAATACAGAATCTAAATTTATATGAGGACTATTGGGTCACATGTCCTTTATGAACTCATGCAGAAAATCTCTTTGGACTCTGAATGTCTCTTTAAAAGACTCTTATTTTGTAAGCATCAATAAAATACATATATAAAGACCTTTAGGAAGGGTTTGGAAAAATATCTTTTCTTATTGTTATTGTTCTTACTTTTTGGATTTTGTTACTTTTTAAAAATTAAAAAAATATAACCTTAATTGAAATAGAATCTCATCATGTTTACTTTCCCATGTTTTCAGCAAATTTATGTTTGTCTTTAGAAACTTACCATAACTACTGTGTATGTTCTTGCTTAGCTGATAATTTTTTCATAAGGATAGCATTGAAAGTATGGCTTTAAAGTAAGAGAGTAATTATCATAATCTTTGCTTATGAAATAGAAATAATACTGTGTAGCAGGCTTTCTATTGGATCCCCAACCAGTTCGCAGATTATTATTAGTTATGAATGCTCGGCCTTATCTTATGCTTGTCTCACTAACTCTAATAATTTAAACTGACCTGTTTCTCTTCATCTAAGCTTTGCATCAGGACTTTTTATCATTATTCATTCTCTATATTCTACTCCAGGCAAGACTCTTTCTCCCTTCTTGTATCCTCTCTTGAATCCAGCCCCCCCCCAATTTATTCTTTCTGTGCAGCAGCCCCGCCTATCCCTCTACTGCATAGCTATAGGTTGTTCAGCTTTTTTATTAAGCCAATCAAGTGCCTTCAATATGCAAGGTAAAACAAATGCAACACATCTTTGCATAATTAAACAAATGTAGCATAAATAAATACAACACATTTTTGCCTAGTTAAACAAATGCAGTATAAACAAATGCAATATATCTTTACAGGATTAAAGTAATATTCCATAACAATACTGTGATATGTTAAGTAGATTTTAATTACATAAACTATGTTAAATGTATAAAATACACAATTAAAACAAGTAATACCATGAGTAAGAACAATAAAGGTGCAAAGAAGCTGGTTATTTGTATAATAATATTAATGAGAACTATTCTGATTTCTGGTCTACACATCCCTGGTCCAATGGATGCTGATTTTGTACTCTTGCCTGTTCTCACAGACATTCATTTGTTGCCTACTTGCTATGTTTGGATTAAAAATTAGGAGCATCATCCGCAACTTCGGAATCTATTCTCCTTGAAGATTAAAGGCAGTATTTGTTCCTTGTAAACTAATTAAGCCTTTTGTTTTGTGTTGCATAGCCCAATGTTTAGACAGATTCTAAAGTGTATCTTGGCATCTTGTCAAGTCATAGCCACACACTTTGGCTCTCCTGTTTCTGAAGTTGCTCACCCTTTTCATTGGAAAACAACAGCAGACGAGTCTCCCAAGCAGTCACCTCTGACGCTGAATCCTCCACGGCCGTTTCCCATATGCTGTACAGCAGAAGCAGCTGTTGGCAGACATCATTTTGTGCAAGCCTATTTTCCTCTTTTAAATTTTGAGTGGAGAAAATCACATTTATAAAAGACCTCAGACATGAAACTGTCACTCTCAATTGTACACTGAAATGGTACCAAGCAGTTTTCTTGTCTAAACATTGGAGATGCATAGTGATTGCTTTAGAAATAGAAGAAAAAGGGTTTTATACAAGCAATGTGTTATAGTTTACATGTGGAGTGTTCCCACAGGCTTGTCTGTTTGAACACTAGGTTCCCAGCTGGCCACACTGCTTTGGTAAGCTGTTAGGGCCCTAGGACTTGGAGCTCAGCTGGAGAACATGGATATTTTTTGAAGGTGAGAGTCTGCCTGAGTCTGATGTTCATTTTCTCTGACTCTTGATCCTAGAGATATAACAAATGACCCCTGCCCCATGGGTGGAACCCTGGCCACCATGTCTCCCCTACCATGAAGGACTGTACTTCCTTAATCCTTGAACAGAACTGAATCTCTCCATCCTTAAATTGCTTCTGTCACAGTGATAATAACTAATACAATAAGCAATAAAGGCAATTCCCTGAAGCAATGGTAATGTGTATTTAGAAAACAATAAAACTAATTCAGGAGAAAGTTCTGCTATAAGCTAAGCCTTTTTCTTTAACTATATGCATATGTTTATGCTTATATTTAAAGAAATATATGCATATTGCCTGAGAGTGTATCTGTGCCCAACATTAGTGCAGAACCCAAAAAGGCCAGAAGTGGTTGTCAGATCTCCTCGTATTGATGTTTGTAGATGGTTATGCGCCATCATGGGGATTTGGGAAGGGAACCAAGATCTCTGGGAGAGCAGCCTGTGCTCCTAAGCAACAATCATCTCCTAACTGTAGTTGTTTATTTATTTGTGTGTGTGTGTGGGGGGGGTGCCACCCTGGTCCCAAATAAATACATGGACACTTATTCTTACCTATGAAGTCCCAGCCTTAGCTGGGCTTAGCAAGCTTTTGTAATTTAACTTAACCTGTTTCTCTTTAATTACATTTTGTTTCTGGGCATTTTACCTTTCTTTATTCTATAAATCTTCCTTTTCCTCTTACTCTGAGACTAGCTACAAACCCTTCAAAGAAGGAATGATTTGTTTTGACTCATGAGTACAGTTCTTCATCCTCCGTTCTCAATTTTTCAGCCCTCTGGGAAGGCTGGGCTTGAGAGAATATTATGAAACAGAGCTCTTTATTTCAGAATGGCCAAGAAGTAAAGAGTGGGAGAGAAGAGCACAGCATCAAATACTCTTCCATGGAATGCCTCAGTGACCACTGCTCACCAAGTCCCATCTCTGGAGGTTCTTACCCACCTTTCTGTAGCCTACCTATAAATAAGTTAAACAGTGGATGAGACAAGAAAGCTCATGATCCGATCACCTCCCAAAGGCCTGACCAGTATACACTGCTTCATTCAGTATCAACATTTCAATATATAAGCCCATAGTGTTTCACTTCTCATAATAAACATAGAATTTAGAGCTCTTAATATATCAATAGCAGAAATGATGACTCTGAACCATCGAGGAATTGTACAATCCATTCAAACTTACCATTCAATTATCTGCTATCCATTTTCAGCTTAGACTGTCCTAATGAAATAATATATAAGTAGCTAGGGTTAAAAGCATGTGTTTAAATATCAACAAATTTTTCTATATTCTGATATCTCTCTCTTTGGCTTGTAATGATCTTCTTGCGTCTTCACAAAATAAGAGCCACACCAAAATCTGTAAGATTACAGAGGACATATGTAGTCTTTAAACTGCATTATTCTAACTAGCTTATTTCTGTGGAAATAAAAATATCAGTCAGAATATATAAAAATAAGAGATAATAACAGAACTTCAATTGTACATTTTCCTTTTGCTCTAAGTCATATGAATGTGAAACCATTTTTATCACAAGTTCTATAATTTATTAAATATAAAGTTTTTTTTTTAATTTATTTATTTATTAAAGATTTCTGTCTCTTCCCCGCCACCGCCTCCCATTTCCCTCCCCCTCCCCCAATTAAGTCTCCCCCCAGCCCGAAAAGCAATCAGGGTTCCCTGTCCTGTGGGAAGTCCAAGGAACCCCCACCTCCATCCAGGTTTAGTAAGGTGAGCATCCAAACTGCCTAGGCTCCCACAAAGCCAGTGCGTGCAGTAGGATCAGAAACCCATTGCCATTGTTCTTGAGTTCTCAGTAGTCCTCATTGTCCGCTATGTTCAGAGAGTCTGGTTTTATCCCAGGCTTTTCCAGACCCAGGCCAGCTGGCCTTGGTGAGTTCTCGATAGAACATCCCCATTGTCTCAGTGTGTGGGTGCACCCCTCGCGGTCCTGAGTTCCATGCTCGTGCTCTCTCTCCTTCTGCTCCTGATTTGGACCTTGAGATTTCAGTCCTGTGCTCCAATTTGGGTCTCTGTCTCTGTCTCCTTTCATGGCTTGCTGAAGGTTAATATTCAGGAGGATGCCTATATGTTTTTCTTTGGGTTCTCCTTATTTAGCTTCTCTAGGATCACTAATTATAAGCTCAATGTCCTTGGTTTATGGCTAGAAACCAAATATGAGTGAGTACATCCCATGTTCCTCTTTTTGGGTCTGGCTTACCTCACTCAGGATAGTGTTTTCTATTTCCATCCATTTGTATGCAAAATTCATGAAGTCCTTGTTTTTTATTGCTGAGTAGTACTCTAATATATATAAATTCCATACTTTCTTCATCCATTCTTCCATTGAAGGGCATCTAGGTTGTTTCCAGGTTCTGGCTATCACAAACAATGCTGCTATGAACATTGTAGAGCATATACTTTTGTTGTATGATAAGGCCTTTCTTGGGTATATTCCCAAGAGTGGTATTGCTGGGTCCAGGGGTAAGTTGATCCCGAATTTCCTGAGAAACCGCCATACTGCCTTCCAAAGTGGTTGCACAAGTTTGCATCCCCACCAGCAATGGATGAGTGTACCCCTTTCTCCACAACCTCTCCAACAAAGGCTATCATTGGTATTTTTGATTTTAGCCATTCTGACAGGTGTAAGATGGTATCTTAAAGTTGTCTTGATTTGCATTTCCCTGATCGCTAAGGAAGTTGAGCATGACCTTAAGTGTCTTTTGGCCATTTGAAGTTCTTCTGTTGAGAATTCTCTGTTCAGCTCAATGCCCCATTTTATAATTGGGTTGATTAGCCTTTTACGGTCTAGTTTCTTGAGTTCTTTATATATTTTGGAGATCAGACCTTTGTCAGTTGCGGGGTTGGTGAAGATCTTCTCCCAGTTGGTGGGTTGCCTTTGTGTCTTAGTGACAGTGTCCTTTGCTTTACAGAAGCTTCTCAGACTCAGGAGGTCCCATTTATTCAATGAGGTCCTTAATGTCTGTGCTGCTGGGGTTATACGTAAGAAGTGGTCTCCTGTGCCCATGTGTTGTAGAGTACTTCCCACTTTCTCTTCTATCAGGTTCAGTGTGTTCGGACTGATATTGAGGTCTTTAATCCATTTGGACTTGAGTTTTGTGCATGGTGATAGATATGGATCTATTTTCATTCTTCTACAGGTTGACATCCAGTTTTGCCAGCACAATTTGTTGAAGATGCTCTCTTTTTTCCATTGTATACTTTTAGCTCCTTTATCGAAAATCAGGTGTTCACAGGTTTGTGGGTTAATGTCAGGGTCTTCTATTCGATTCCATTGGTCGACTTCTCTGTTTTTATGCCAATACCAAGCTGTTTTCAATACTGTAGCTCTGTAGTAGAGTTTGAAGTCAGGGATGGTAATGCCTCCAGACGATCCTTTGTTGTATAAGATTGTTTTGGCTATCCTGGGTTTTTTGTTTTTCCATATAAAGTTGATTATTGTCTTCTCCAGATCTGTGAAGAATTTTGATGGGATTTTGATGGGGATTGCATTGAATCTATAGATTGCTTTTGGTAGAATTGCCATTTTTACTATGTTGATCCTCCCAATCCAGGAGCAAGGAAGATCTTTCCATTTTCTGGTGTCCTCTTCAATTTCTTTCTTCAAAGACTTAAAGTTCTTGTCAAATAGATCTTTCACATCCTTGGTCAGAGTTACCCCAAGATATTTTATGCTATTTGTGGCTATCGTGAAAGGTGATGCTTCTTTAATTTCCCTCTCTGTTTCCTTATCCTTAGTGTATAGGAAGGCCACTGATTTTTTGGAGTTGATCTTGTATCCTGCCACATTACTAAAGGTGTTTATCAGCTGTAGGAGTTCTTTGGTAGAGTTTTTGGGGTCGCTTATGTATACTATCATATCATCTGCAAATAATGAGAGCTTAACTTCTTCTTTTCCAATACGAATCCCCTTGATCCCTTTATGTTGTCTTATTGCTATTGCTAGAACTTCAAGCACTATATTGAAGAGGTATGGAGAGAGTGGACAGCCTTGTCGTGTTCCTGATTTTAGTGGGATGGCTTTGAGTTTTTCTCCATTTAATTTAATGTTAGCTGACGGCTTGCTGTAAATAGCTTTTATTATATTTAGGTATGACCCTTGTATCCCTAATCTCTCCAAGACTTTTATCATAAAGGGGTGTTGAATTTTGTCAAATGCTTTTTCAGCATCTAATGAAATGATCATATGGTTTTTTTCTTTCAGTTTATTTATATGGTGGATTACATTGATAGATTTGCGTATGTTGAACCAGCCCTGCATCTCTGGGATGAAGCCTACTTGATCATAATGGATAATTTTTCTAATGTGTTCTTGGATTCGGTTTGCCAGTATTTTATTGAGAATTTTTGCATCGATATTCATGAGTGAGATCGGCCTGTAATTTTCTTTCTTGGTTGGGTCTTTGTGTGGTTTTGGTATCAGGGTAACTGTAGCTTCATAAAAGGAATTTGGCAATGACTCTTCTGTTTCTATATTGTGTAATACATTAAGGAGTATAGGTATTAGCTCTTCTTGGAAGTTCTGGTAGAATTCTGCATTGAAACCATCTGGTCCTGGGCTTTTTTTGGAAGGTAGATTTTTGATAACGGTTTCTAGCTCTTCGCGACTAACAGGTCTATTTAGATCGTTCACCTGGTCTTGGTTTAGCTTTGGTATGTGGTACTTATCTAAAAAAATGTCCATTTCTTTTGCATTTTCTAGTTTTGTGGCATACAGGCTTTTGTAGTAAGATCTAATGAGTCTCTGAATTTCCTCTGTGTCTGTGGTTATGTCCCCCTTTTCATTTCTGATCTTATTTATTTGCGTGTTCTCTCTCTGTCGTTTAATTAGTTTGGATAGGGGTTTGTCGATCTTGTTGATTTTCTCCAAGAACCAACTTTTTGTTTCATTGATTCTTTGGACTGTTTTCTGCGTTTCTATTTTGTTGATTTCCGCCCTCAGTTTGATTATTTCCAGTCTTCTACTCCTCCTGGGCGCATCTGCTTCTTTTTTTTCTAAAGCTTTCAGGTGTGCTGTTAAGTCTCCGATGTATGCTTTCTCTGTTTTCTTTAAGTGGGCACTTAGTGCTATGAACTTTCCTCTTAGCACTGCTTTCATAGTGTCCCATAGGTTTGAGTATGTTGTCCCTTTATTTTCATTAAATTCAAGGAAGACTTTAATTTCTTTCTTGATTTCTTCCTTGACCCAGGTGTGGTTCAGTAGTTGACTGTTCAGTTTCCATGAGTTTGTCAGCTTTCTGGAGGTAGGATTGTTGTTGAATTCTAACTTTAATCCGTGGTGATCTGATAAGACACAGGTGGACACTGATATTTTTTTGTATCTGTGGAGGTTTCCTTTGTTTCCGAGTATGTGGTCAATTTTCGAGAAGGTTCCATGGGCTGCAGAGAAGAAGGTATATTCTTTCCTATTTGGGTGGAATGTTCTATAGATGTCTGTTAAGTCCATTTGCTTCATTACCTCCAGTAGTTCTCTTACTTCTCTATTAGGTTTCTGTCTGATTGACCTGTCCATTGCTGAGAGAGGTATATTGAAGTCTCCTACTACTAGTGTGTGTGGTTTGATGTCTGCCTTGAGTTTTAGTAATATTTCTTTTACATACGTGGGTGCTTTTATATTAGGGGCGTAAATATTCAGGATTGAGACTTCATCCTGACAAATTGTTCCTGTTATGAGTATAAAGTGTCCATCTCGATCTCTTCGGATTGATTTTAGTTTGAAGTCAGTTTTGTTAGAAATTAATATGGCCACACCTGCTTTTTTCTTAGGACCATTTGCTTGAAAGATCTTTTCCCAGCCCTTTACTCTGAGTAGATGCCTGTCTTTGTGGTTGAGATGTGTTTCTTGCAAACAGCAGAATGTTGGATCCTGTTTTCGTATCCAATCTCTTAGCCTGTGCCTTTTTATAGGTGAATTGAGACCATTAATATTAAGTGATATTAATGACCAGTGGTTGTTTACGCCAGATATTCTTATTGTTTTTGGAAGTAGAATTTGTGTGTCTCCCTTCTTTGAGTTGTGCTAGTGAAGGGTCGCTAGATGCCTGAGTTATTGTAAGCAGTGTTGGCACTGTTGGATTCCTTGGGTTGCGATTTTCCTTCTATTACTTTCTGTAGGGCTGGATTCGTGGCTACGTATTGTTTAAATTTGTTTTTATCCTGGAATGTCTTGATTTCTCCATTTATAGTGAACGAAAGCTTGGCTGGGTATAGTAGTCTGGGCTTGCATCCATGGTCTCTTAGCTTCTGCAGTACTTCTATCCAGGACCTTCTGGCTTTCATTGTTTCCATAGAGAAATCAGGTGTAAGTCTGATCGGTTTACCTTTATAAGTTACTTGGCCTTTTTCCTTTGCAGCTCTTAGTATTCTTTCTTTAACCTGTATATTTTGTGTTTTGATTATTATATGGCGAGGGGATGTTTTCCTTTGATCCAGTCTGTTTGGTGTTCTATATGCTTCTTGAATATTCAAAGGAATATCTTTCTTTATGTTGGGAAAGTTTTCTTCCATAATTTTGTTCTAAATATTTTCTGGGCCTTTGAGCTGTGACTCTTCTCCTTCTTCTATTCCTATTATTCTTAGATTTGGTCTTTTTATTGTGTCCCATATTTCCTGAATGTTTTGTGATGAGAATTTGTTGGCTTTGCAGTTTTCTTTGATCAGAGCGTTTATTTTCTCTATGTTGTCCTCAGAATCTGAGATTCTTTCTTCTATTTCTTGTATTTTATTGATTATGCTTGTTTCTGTAGGCTCTGCTCGTTCACCTAGATTTTCCATATCCAGCTGGTCCTCAGTTTGTGTTTTCTTCCTTGCTTCCATTTCAGTTTTCAATTCTTGAACTGTTTCCATTACCTGTTTGATCGTTCTTTCTTGGTTTCCCAGGGTATTATGTACGTATTTACTCATTTCTTCAAATTTTTGGTTATACTTCTCATCCATTTCTATAAGGGCATTTTTCACATGTTGCTTAAGGGACTCTACAGCTTTCATAAAGTCAATTTTTTCCACTTCTTCTGTGTTATGGTGTTGGAGACCTTCTGTTGTAAGATCGTTGGGTTCTGGTGTTTTCATGTTGTTTTTCAGATTATTGGGTGAATTCTTTCCTTGGCGCCTGCCCATCTCCTCCTATCGATGCTATCTAAGGGGTCTTTTAAAACTGGTTCAGGTTCCCCTGCTGGCCAGGGGCTCCTCTTACAAAATGCCCTTGCTCTGTTTCCTGGTTCCTGCCTGGGGCCAAGATCCCTCTCACCCCTCAGAAAGGTCTTCAGGAATAGGACCTGGCTCCTCCTTTGCCAGGGACCTCCCCAACCGAAGGCCTACCTCTTTGGTTTAATTGTAGTGGGGCGATCTGTTCTTGGTGTTGCGCGCGGTCCCTGCAGCCTGCTTCTGCTGCTGGGACGGTTCCCGCCGCCAGCAGCCTGTGTCCTCTGCTGCTGCTCTGGTCCCAGTGGGTCCCCGCCGGCTGTGCTGGGCGTCCTCCGGCCGCGCTCCGCCGCCCGGTGTTCCGGCCGCGCTCCGCCGCCCGGTGTTCCGGCCGCGCTCCGCCGCCCGGTGTTCCGGCCGCGCTCCGCCGCCCGGTGTTCCGGCCGCGCTCCGCCGCCCGGTGTCTTAAATATAAAGTTTATTTCCAATTATTGTCACTACTTTTGTATATATACAATGTTTCTAACCACATTATATTTGATTCTTGAGCCTAATGTGGTGTAGAATATCTGTTTACTAGGCAAAGGTGTGTTACATTTGTTTATGCTGCATTTGTTTAACTGTGTAAAGATGTATTGCATTTGTTTTACCTTGCCTTCCTAATGCATCTGATTGGGCTAATGAAACCTGAATGGCCAAAAATTAGGCAGTAGAGAGATATGCAGGGCTGGTGGGCAGAAAGAAAAACAGAAAAATAAGAGATACCCTGGGCCAGCCAATCAACCAGCAACCTGCCCGACAGACATGGAGAGAGTAGGAAAGAAGAACATAGAAAATGAAAGAAAAGAAAAGCCCTGAGGCAAGTGTATATGAAGAGAAAAAAATTAATTATAATAGCTAGTGGAATAAGCCTAAACTAAAGCCAAGCATTCATAAGTAATAATACGTCTCCATGTCATGATTTGGGGACTGGTAGTAAAGAAAGCCTGCTACTCTAATGTATATATCTGACATGAAAATATCAATTTAATAAATACTTAATTTCAAAAAAGTTAAAATACAAATTTTAAATTGAGATTGTTAAATATAAGCTCACCTGTAATATAATAAAGAAAGTAAATTTACATATAAATATTTAATTATAGGTTATAATATTTGTAAGGCCATAAATCTTTCTAAGAATACTACAAAATCAGGGTGCTTATATTGTTAAATAAAGGTATCTATAGCTCACATTTCAATTTGTGTAATCCATTAGGGGTATCTCTAAGCAAATGAAAGAGAGCTGAGATTTTGAGCAAAGAAAACTTTGTAATTCATGAGCGGCTCTGCAGAAGGAAGGCAAGCTCAGAGAACACCCCCCCAAAAAAGCAGAAGGTGGTGTTTTCAGGCAGGTAATGGAAATGGTGTAAAGGAAGAACTTGATTTACTATTATTCGACATTTCCCTTATTGGCAGACAGTTGTCTTATGGGCATATTTGATTAGTTGCTATATTATAATTCACTGAGCTGAATTTTTTGATTGGCAGAGACTGCTGCTTTTTACATGTATAATATTTTTTGTTTCAGTTTGGTTTTCCACCATTTCTTTACAGGTTGTTATTTTGTTTGTTTGTTTGTTTTTTTGTTTTAGTAGGTATTGGCAGTGAAGGGTATTTTTGAGCCAAATATAATTGAACAAACCTAAATGGATAGGTGATATAGGCTATATAAGGTCTGGGAACAAAGAACCTACTGGAAACAGACCTAATCAGTTCTCTGCACACTGATCAGGACAATATAAAGGACACGGGAAGGATGGTTATTTCTGGAGATAGAGAGAAGCACTCCTGTTTACAATGGGTTAAATGTGTTCATTGCCAATATAAGGCACGTTCATGTTGAGTGATGGCTAAGTCGTCCATGTTGACTGTGGGGCCCACAGGTTCCGTGTATCAGGTCAGGCTTAGCAAATGAAGCTGGCTCATAGTTAGCTGAGTGCAGTTTTGCTGGATGAATGGGATCAGATTTTCTAAACCTTCAGTATTGCTTCACGTTGAGTCCAGTGAGCCAGAATTTTACTCTACTGCCCTTAGGTACATGACATTCCACATGCTCTTTGGCCCAAATCTAATTAGATCAGATATTGAGTCCCTGCTCCTCAGAGTGTTATAAGTGTTATGTTTCAAACAGTGGGGAACTCAAAGAAGAATCCCAAAGTGAAACAATTATCTGCACAAACGAAAGGAATACGCAATGCACATTATAAGCTTATTAATTTTTTCTTGTAAACTTCTTAATGTTATGTCACAGTTAAGAATGTGTCTGCTTTAGATATTCCCAGATATGATAGGCGGGCAGGGACAGAAAGCAATTGCCTTAAGGAAGTTAACAGAAAATCTTAGTGATACAGAAGCAAAGGTTTGCTCCTGCACATGCCAGCATCAGAGGAAGCATTATTTCTGCATCCACCACCATGGGTGGGAGCTTCTTACCCCTCACCATCCTCTCTCCTGTCACTAGGGTTTTCTGCTTCCTACTCCTCATACTGTCACAGTCATTTCTTTTCCAGTCTGTTCACCAAACTAAACACTGATGTATCTATGGATGTCCTTACTCACAGAAAGCGTTAGTGTTTGCAGTGATTTCTCATTGGGTCTGAGGACATAAAGCACAGCAGTAGAACAATCCCAAAGTAGTTTAACAATCAGAGATGCTTTTAAGCAGGTATAAATGATAACTGGCAGGCTTCTCCATGTATACATGAAAGTAGATCAATAAGCATGGGTTTGGTTAAGATAAAACTTAAGATTAACAAGGACATGTTTGAGAATCTGTTATTTATTTTTCTCTAAGGTAATGTTGAGAGAAAAAAGGAACAAAAGAGAAAGGAAAACAGAAGGAAGGACAGAAGGAAGAAAAATCAAATCAGGAGGTGTATCAATTAAACAATAGTTGTTTAAAGGACTTGAAGTTTGAAATTAATAAAGACTTTTTTTTTTTTCTGGAGTACCCTGCAGGTACAAGAATGACGTAGTTAGCCAGAAGATAGATCCATATCTATTCTTCATTTCTTTCCCTAAATACTAAGAGTAAAGGTACATTCTCATGGGTTAGCTGATTTCTCAAGGATTCAGGCCTTAATGAACTTCAGTTTCATTCACTCCCTGAACAAAGGTGTTGCAGAGGCAATGCAGGCAACAAGACAATCCGTCTTGTTGAAAAGAGGCTAACCCCTTATGGAGGATTGTGCATCTCTAGGTGGCTGTACCCTTTGCTTTTGGAAAGACAAAAGGAGTTTCTGACCCTGAATCTCCTTGAAGCCATGGTGAAAATTTTCTCTTTTAATGGTCGTTCCAGTGAGTTCTGTTTGCTACAGTGGTCCATTGGCACAGACAACAAATTCGTTTTTCAAAGTTTCCTATTAGCAGCAAGCTCACAAAGTCATTTTGTTTGGAAAGTAAAAGCTACAAGACTTAAAAGCCTTGCTTTTAGATTTCAATTCCCTCTAACAAGCAGCCTTTGTTGACTTTCTATTCAATGCCATGGTCAGCGCTGAGAGCTGGAACATGCATATGAAAAATGGGAGGCATTTCTGAATTTTAGAATTAAGTTGCGAATTTAAGGGGAAGACATAAGTTTGCTGAAGATTACATAGCAGAGAGATTAAAATAATAGCTCTCTTATGCAACGATATTATGACCATTTTACCTCCAGCTCATTGTCCTGAGGCTATTTGTCTGCCTGGCTAATTTCTGAGGTAATATTTGTAATAGCCAGCATCTATTAAGCACAATTTCTATAAACTGTTTTATCTTACAATGCTTACAACAGCTTTGCCATAGAGGTATTTTTATGAAGACTTCAGAGACCTAAAAGCTTCATCAAGTTTATACAACTAGTAAGGACAAAGGCTAGATTTCAAGGTCAAAGTTCCCTACTGGGCCAGCCTGCATCCCTCAGCCCATATAGTCCAAACTCATACTTATTTTCATAACAAAGTTTCAGAACAATAAAAAATTCTATGTAACAGATATTTTTCTAATGGCTTAAAACCAGAAACAGTAAAGAACTGACATGATTATACAGTCCTATGAGGAAGATTAACACTTAATTTACAAATTTAGATATCAATCTCTATGATTCAGACAGATCAATATTAGTTTAGAGTGTGCTACTGAGTTCTTTTAAGCATTGGGAAATCCTATTGCCTTTGAGCTGTTTCCTGAGATTCTGTTTGCGTGTGGCATATATGTCTTAGGCTGTGATCTGAATCAGTTTCCTTTTAAAATATTTCAGAATATTTGTCCATTGAAACAGCTTTAAAATATGTAGAAATATGTATTACAGATACCTGAAATATGTGGGAAAATGTATTATAACTTCTAGAAACATAATAGCATTAAATCAAGGTACTGTGTATTGCCTTTAGATTTAAAATATTTATCTAATAATTTTGCAAGAAACAATTATTTTTATTAAGTCCTCTAGAAAGGTAACTAATTTAAGAGATCTTATTTGATTATTTGTGAACATTTGTTTCTTGTTATATATCATATTCTTTGGGTAAGCAAAAGTTCTAACCATTTATACACTATTTGTAACTTCTACTGTAGCAAATTGCACATCTTTGTCAATTAGGAGCTAGAAACACTCTCCATCCAATAAGCACTGCATAATTGTTATTGCGTCTTGATAACAACTGTTTCTTTTCACCCTGAGTTTGTTTCAATTACAGTCTCCCTAATAGTAATGTACACCCCTTGCTGGAATCAACAAGGGGTTTGAATTTTTTGGTAAGAAAGTCCCTCCTGAATGGGATTGGAGGGATTCAAGGAGCAGTGATGACAGAATGATTTACTCTAGAGAAAAGATTGTTCATACAGAAAAGACTCCCATTTCCCTTTAGTGCTCATTGTATATAGAACACTAACCATGATCATATAGCAGCTAAAATACATTTTTTGTAATTAATGAAAAAATGTTGCCTTTTAGGCCACGTGATGTTAAAGTACCTTGTCTTTAAAGAACTTGAAGTTAAAAATTCAGTCAAAGCAAGAGTGACTGGTATAATGTTCCCAGGTTGACTCTGTGGGATAGGGATGCTTGCAAGTTGTATTGTACCAACCATGGTCAGTCTTACTAAGGTAGTCCACCTTGCTTTCTTTTTTATTCTTATGTTCATACTCCAAGGACTTTGAGCTCAGGAAGATCAGTAATAGCTACAGTTCCAATGTGATAAATATTGTACTGAAGAGCCATATAACCATTAAATTTGTGTCTAAAAGGAATGTAGAATATTTCTATTTTTGTAGACATGTCAATATACATTTTCTTCTGTAGATTGACTGAGCATTTTTATGTCACATCATTGTAGTCTAACAATGAATGATACCTGTATTTCCTTAACTAAATTCACACCTCAGGTTTAAGGAATGTCTCCTAAAACAAAATCCATTATTTTATTTTAAGAATATACACGACTTTTAAAAATAAATAATACTTGTATTCAAATAAAATTCTAACACTTTGTGATCCTCTATTATTAATCCAATGAGTATGAATATCATGTGGAAATTAGTACATTAGGAGCTGACAATTAGAATTACATAACTTATTTTTATTTATATGACTATACACACAACCTGTCAAGTTGATTTCCTTCTTTCTTAACACAGACAATTGTTTGTGCTTTTTCAGTCTATCCGAGAAGTCACAGGCTATGTCCTGGTGGCCCTCAACCAGTTTCGGTATCTTCCTCTGGAGAATTTACGCATAATTCGCGGAACAAAGCTGTATGAAGATCGCTACGCCTTAGCGATATTCCTAAACTACAGAAAAGATGGCAACTTTGGACTTCAAGAACTTGGATTGAAGAACCTGACCGGTAAGAAAAATTTGACACTAATGCATAACACGATATATTGCACACATGAGCATACGCGAGGTTTCTGACATTCAGGTGTGGAAGTGTCTGGGATTCCTAAGTCAGTGGTATGCACTCATTTCATGAGAAATGATGCCTCTCTGGTACCCTCACTTTTATTTGCAGATGGAAGTGCCGGATGGAAGATAGCAGAATGTTGTATCTCAGCTGAACAGAAGTACACACTCTAAGAAAAGCTCAGCCAACTGCAAACAGAGATAGGAAACAGGTGTAAGAATGCTGTTTGGTGGTCTCAGGTGAATGGTGGACCAGATCATCAAACCTCTGCGATAAAAACACAGTGCTCATGCCTGTCAGAGCTTAGCGATGCCCAAGCTATTACATCTAGTTCAATTAATCTTTAGATTTTTTTTTTTAAAAGAGGATCACTGAGTTTAGGGAAACAGTCTAATGTTTCAATTACTCCCATTTAGTAGTTCACTGAACACCATCACTAGTTTTCAGCATACTTTGGGGCCATCCATGAGAGTTTCTCAGCTTTGCAGAAACAGCATGAAACTAATAAACTAGATCAACATCTAGATAATAAACTTTTCAGCAATTCTTTTTTAGTTCATGCTTGTTAAAGCTCATATAAACTCAGATGAAATGATATTTTAAATAATCAAGAATTTTACCAAATATATCTAAAATGCCCCAAATGAAACATTCAAACCTACCAGTAGCTCACATTATTAAGTTACTTAAAATTATTAACATATATGCATGTACTATATCAAATATATAATGATTTATGCTGATGATTATGTTTATTTTGAGTGCATTCAGTGAAGTTTGTGAGCCTTGAAAAAATTAAACACTTTGAGGGAGTTTTCCATAAATATGATTAACAATGATAACTTATTGCGATAGCTTTCTGGTATGCACAATATATGAAGTAGGATACAGGCTTAAAGATAAAAATTTTAATTTCACAAAAATCCAGATATGCAACATAAAACTGGGAAATTTGGGGAACAGAAATGAATAATGATAATGTTAGTTTTTAGGACAGAGTTACTTTAGAGTTGATGGAATTACAGTAAATACTTAGTATTGGAAATGTATTGGTTTCTATACCAACCTTACTACTTCATTTTTTTACAGGATAATTGTCCTACTAAAAAATAGCTTTTTTTGACTAAATTGCTACTAACATATAAGTAATGCCAGGAGGATGAGTTTTGAAAATAAGATGGTTAAGGGAAAAAGCTGACTGCTAGAATTAGAGATCTAAAAATTAGATAATACAAGTAAAACTTGCAAAATTACACAGTAATCATTGTGGGCCTTTCATGAATTTTCTATGATTATGTTCGGAATAAAAGGAGGAAATTCCTTTTTAAGAATTTTTTATAATAGTAGAATCATCTTGTTAGTATATACATTGAACTAGTTGAATTATGTTTTCTATATATAAAGAAGTTGTTAAAAATTCCTCATATTCATTTCTGATAACATTATGACTTATAAAATAATAGCCAAGGTTTTAAAATAAAATTATGTCACATTCAAATATGTTTTAGCCACTGGATTCATTGCATATATTAATTATGATTATGACAGTTGAATGATATTTCTTGTTATGCTAAAATATAACTATCATTCAAAAGTAATCTTTAATTTATATAGTGCTATAAAATTTCTCGACACTTGTAGAAATGAATAATTTATCTATTTACATTATTTTTGTTTAATTGTTTTTATGGTGCATTATATTTTTCTCTGCCCCCTCCTTCTTTTATCCTCTCCCATGATCCCCACACTCCCAATTTACTCAGGAGATCTTGTCTTCTTCTACTTGAGATGAATAATTTATTAAACCTAAGGGATGGTTTCTTAGAAAACCTGTGTTCATTTAAAAGTTATTATTTCTTTCCTTTTAGCATGTGACTCAAAGAACTATGTAATAAGATAAATCGTGAAAATTCTGTGCATTGTGGACTTTTACAGATATTTGATTTGTTGTTCAGAGGTTGACAGTCATGTCAAAATATTTCTGTAAGCATCTAGAATGGTTGAACCTTAGGTCACATGGTTGGCGTGATGACTGCAATTCTGTTATGAACTGCACAATAAACACTTTCCATTGTGTATGATAATGCGAGAGGGATGCCTGAAGATATCTCACTACACATATGAAGAGGAGTTTGGGGAAAGTTTTCTTTTTCTACCTTGGAGAGATAAATAGTCTGGCGATCTCTTTAAAATAAGGAGTAAATATTGCAATTCCATCTAGATAAGATTGGGTTTATGCTTACAAAGATATGACGTTCATGTTGGTATTTTATTGTTCTACAAAAGAGGATGATAATTTAAAAATTATATCACATACAGAGCTATGAGCTTTGTTCTAATTATAATCTAATAAAAATAAGCATGGTTATTTAAACAGCTAAGTGTACTAGCCTATTAATGTGTATTTGACATAATAATGGTGCTTTGGGTGTTTTCACTGCAAATCATAGACTGCACCTGAGGTGTGCTGAATGGCAACTCTGGGGGAGGATTAGTAACATGTTTAAAGACCTTCACGTGATTCTGATTATTGAGGCTTTGAGTTTCCTTTTCCAGATGATTTAAAGCAATGTTACCGAAGAGCAATAGCACAATATCTCTTTAACTTTTCACTCGTCTTTGGATAAAGTAATTTTCATTCATCTATCATATTATAAAAAGAAGAGAAGGAGTGAGACAGAAACAGATATTCTTTCATTGCACACCAATAATTATATTCTAGGTTGGCTTCAGAACATAAAAATCATAGTGGAATCCTGGATAGAAATGTGGATAAATGATCTGTGAGGGCCAGGGATGAATTGCAGATGGTAGAATGCCTGCCTTTATATTCAAGAAGCCCTGGCTTTAGTCCTTTTCTCTTTATAAAGCTAGGTATATTGATGTACTCACTTAAGGCCTCTCCACACACACTAGCGAAGAGTATCAGAAGTTCAATATTTTTCTAAAGTATATAGAAAACTAGTAGCAACGCTGGAATACCAGAAGCCACGTCTGTAAAAAAATAGTTTTAGCCGGGCGGTGGTGGCGCATGCCTTTAATCCCAGCACTCAGGAGGCAGAGGCAGGTGGATCTCTGTGAGTTAGAGGCCAGCCTGGTCTACAAGAGCTAGTTCCAGGACAGGAACCAAGAAGCTGCGGAGAAACCTTGTCTCGACAATTAAAAAAAAAATAGTTCTAGAGATAAAGGTGCTGTGATAAATATCCTGTATCAATTCGTTTAGTAAAAACTTACTACCTACTAAATATTTTCAAAGACTATGATAATTCATACTGAATCTTCTTAACCACCATTTTTTTAAGCATTTATAAGAAAAAATAGCATAAAGTGTTTTGCAGGTTAAAAAGTAGTTGCATGGCATAGCAAAATATTTTGGGACTTTAAGTCTTGGCATTGGGAAGATGGTTAGTCTGTGACATGCTTGCTGTATGAGGACCTGATATTAGTCTCCAGAATCCATGTAAATTCCAGAGAGTGGTGAAACATGCCTATCATCTCCATGCTGGGGAGGTAAAAAGACAAGTAGATCCCTGAGTTTACTGATTCAGAGTCTAACTTAATTGGATAGCCACAAGTCTAGGAGGCACACTGTGTCAAAGGAATGGTCTATGGACCGCCTGTGGAATGACACTTGAGAATAGCCTCTTAACCTCCATTCACTATCCTCACATACATACAGAGAAACATGTACACACATAAAATTTAAAGACTTTTTATATGTTTATAGTATGTATTTTTATTACATAATTTTAACTATGTTGACATTAGAAAAGAATACCTTGAAAAAAAGCACATTCTCTTCTTGTGTAAAGTGGATGTTTGAATACATGAGTACCATCTTTATGTTTGTTAGTGATCAGCTGCTGTCTGAGTGTATATATATTAACTCTCCTCTTAAGTACAGTTAAGCTTGATGTTCACCGAAAGCTGTTCCATGGGTTTGATATATTGCTGATGTATAGAAAGGGAATCTCAATGAGGAAATCTTTGACTTAGATTAGCTTGTAGGAATGAGTGGGATCATTCTTCTCAGTTGTGTTAGTTTAGATGGGAGAACCCACCTTTATAGAGTGGGATGAGCCCTTGACTGAATACAAATTCAGAAAACATGCTGATTAGTATTAGCACGTGAACATTAGTTCATTGTTATCTAAACTTGACTTTGGATTTAGTGTGGTCAGTTCTCTTGATCTCCTGCTATTGTGATTTCCCTACTAGTATGTATTATAACTTCAAGTTTAAAACTCAAATAAGCTCTTCCCCTCAAGTTGTTTTCATGAGGGTATTATTATACAGCAATGGGAAACAAAGCCCAAAGGCTGATGAAGGCTTTATTACCTATTCTACTGTGACACAAGCAATTTGATTATGTCAAAACATGAAATATACTTAAACTGTAGCATCTCCCACGATGGTTAAACAGAAAAGTATGTTTAACAGTGCCAATAACATTTCTGTGATTGATTATTACTGAGACAACGAGAGTGGAGAAAAGAAGGTTTCTAGCCAAAAATAGACTATGTAAATCCCAGCATCATCTGGATGTCCTGCTAACACAGCATATTCTTTTCTGCATAGAGGAAAGACATGGTTTGACCAGGGTACAGAGCACCAACAATTGGGTCTATGTCTCTAGAAGTCTTTCAGAATGTCACTTCTATGTAGTAAGGAGGCAGCTCGTTCATTTCCCATCTGCCCAGACTCCCAAAATAACTACACAGAAACTGTATTAATTACATCACTGCTTGGCCAGTTACTTAAGCATATTGATAGCTATCTCTTACATCTAGAATTAACTCATCTTCATTATTTTATATTTTATCATGAGACTTGTGGCCTACCGGCAAGGTTTCAGCATGTCTGTCCTATCTCCCAGCATTGAGTTTAGTTTTCCCTGTCTAGCTCTGTTCTACCCTATCGGGCCAAGCAGTTTCTTTACTAACCAATATTATTCACATCATACAGAGGGGAATTCCCCATCACTTGTACCTCTGAGGACTACAGACTAGCATCTAAAAAGAGATCAAACTTATGACTTATAACATAACCATAGAACCTTCTATTATAAATTCATTTTATATGTTATTAGAATGGATAATTTAACCTAACATATATGTTAAAGTTTGCATAAGATTGAATCATTGAATAATACTCAAGTTATATATATTCTCTTTATGTAATTCTCTTTCATAATTGCTAGCCACAAAAAAATTAGGTACAAACACAAAACATGAAAACATATATGGGTATGTCTATTGTACTAAACTTCATTTTAAGTAATTTAATTAATCTTCATTTTATAAATTGTGGGAATATATTTTGATTAGGTGAAATAAATAGGTGAAATTGAGGCTAATATATAGGTACATGTTTTCGATTAAGATCTTTAAGTATTTTCAAAGTGGTTGCACAAGTTTGCATTCCCACCATCAATGGATGCGTCTCCTCTTGCTCCACAACCTCTCCAGCATAGGCTATCTTTAATATTTTTGATCTTAGCCATTTTGACAGGTGTAAGATGGTATCTCAAAGTTGTTTTGATTTGCATTTCCCTGATAGCCAAGGACGAAGAACATGTTGTTAAGTACCTTTTGATCATTTGAAATTCTTCTGATGAGAATTCTCTGTTTAGTTCACTACACCACTTTTTAATTGGGTTATTTAAAATTTTGTCTAATTTCTTGAGTTCTTTATATATTTTGGAGATCAGTCCTTTGTCTGATGTGGGGTTGGTGAAGATTTTTTCCCACTCAGTAGGCTGAGCTCCCAAGATCCAGTTGAAGAGTGGAGGGAATAAGAGTATGAGCAAGGAATTCAAGACCATGAGGGGTTCATCCACTGCGGAAGTTTGCTTTAGCTAAGGGTAGCTCACAAACTCCAACAGGGAGTGAACGAGCATGGGAACAACCAAACCCCTCTGAAGGGGTTGACAGCTGGGACAGACTGAGGGGCTACTGATAGTGACACTGGGATGTGTCTCTACTTACATATACCAGCTTCATGGGATCCTAGTTTCTTTGGATGTAAACCTTGATCAGCCTAGACATAGTAGAAAGGGCCTTGGTACATGGCACTTGGGTACATGGCACCTTTTAGGGTTGGAGGGATGGGAGGAGGGTCTGTGGATGGAGAGGGGAAGGACTGGGAGGCAAGGAGGTAGTGTGAATTTGGATTGGTATTTTTTTAAGTAATAAAAAAGGAAAAAAAAGATCTTCAAGTATTTTCCTATAATCATTGTTTTACAAATATTATAATCATTTCCCCAGTTTTATAGTGGATTATCTTAATTAGATCATTAGCTGAGATGTAAACAAAATTTTATACAAAAAGTAAATATCATGTGATGGTATTTTTGGAAACTCTCAATTATAACATAAAGGACACATTAAGTTTACTGCATTCTAGTAGTATAAAAATAAAATGCTTTTGTGGAGGGTGCTTTACATCTCACTGATGTAAAACTTAAGCCAGGGCTTGAGAATAATATCACTGAATTACCCTAGGTTTCAGATGCATGTGGGTCACTGATTAAAAGAGAACCTTAAAATAATACAATATCTATCTTCTATTATTTAAAAGTAGCAAACCTCCTATATATTAGTGCTCACAAAAATAATCAATTTCATCATGGGCAGACTCTCTGGGCTTGACACAATGAATGTCAAAGAGCATCAGAATTCTCGGTTTAATGCCTATCTATTCCTAATAGCCTGAGCATCTCGGAAACTCAGTCTTTATCATGAAAACTCTGAAGAAAATGTTAAGTCACAGGCATTGTGAGAGAAAGCAAAGAGATGCCAACTACAACACCTTTCACACAGATGATACTCAGAAAACCATAGTTTTTTGGTAGCCATGTTAATATTTGAGCTAGAGATTTTTTGTTTATGAAATATTACCAAAACTCTTCTGCCTATTAAGATGTATTCCAGATCAATCATTGGAGCTTTAGATATAACTTGTTTAGGCAAAAACACTGATTCAATCTCTTCTGACATTCTATTGCACCTATTCTGTGCCTTAGATATGTTTCCTTGACACGGAAAAGCCCAGGCTCTTTGTTTATTCAGCACATAACACTGTCTACATCTCACACTTGCTTCCTATTCTTCATTTTCTTAGACACAGACATTTTGCTTCAGTCCTTCATTTCAAATCCCATCACCAGATTCGCCTTTCATGTGCCCTGATATTGGTCTTGACACATACAAGATACATACTAATTCTGGATTCTTTTTTTGACATTAGAGGTGTCAAGCATCCTGCATCTGTTTTATGAAAGGTCTTAGTGCTGTTGAAGTAGGGTCAATTTGGCCACTTCAGGAACTCTGAGTGAATAGAATGCTTGACAAAGGCTCTACTCACATTTATGCTATGAGACCTACTCAGCATATTCTGAAATTTGGAGAAAGAATATCACAACAATCCTCCCAGCTTAAGGACAGACTTCTAGAAAATGATGAGATCAAAGCTAATTTGCAGCAAGCATCCTGTGAAGCAGAGAATCAGTCAAAAGGGTGACAGTTTCTAGTGAAGAGTCTATAATTTGTAGAAACAATTCCTCAATCAAAGTTCTTATAAAATACTGTTTCCTTGTCATGTTAGATAGTGTGCATTGACTAGAAGGGAAAGGATAACATTCTATGTAAATCTAGAGACGAGAGTTATATTTAAAAATGGAAAGTTAATTATGGAATCAAAGAGTCGGAGCTGTCATTTTAGTTTCCCCCTCAACCACGACGGTTTAGAAAAATGAGGACTGAATTTCAGAAACTGAGTGAGAGGGACATAGGATATCTCCTCATCCCTACCAGGAATTAGGAAATATCATCACCATACTGTAATGGACCTTGGGTTGGGGCTACCAGATAAGCTTTCGAGGGCATAGACTCATAAACTTCTCCAGGAAACAATTTTTAGTAATGCCAGTAAAGTAGTTTGCGTGGGAGTGGAGCTACAGAGAGGGAGGGTTCAATGGTAAGTACATTTGTTATTCTTTCAGAGAACCTGGGTTTGGTTCCTAGTACACTTATTAAGGTTCAAAACTGCCCGTAATTACAGTTCTAAAGGGTCTGATGCCCTTTTCTGGCCTCTAAGGACTTTCTATGTTCATGGTGCATAAATTTACATGTAGATGTATAGCCATAAACAAAAATAAATAAAGCAGATGTAAATCACAGCCTGTTAAACTTAGGTCATGTTCAAGGATTCTGAAGGAGAGCCAGTGTGCTAGGCAATCTTAATAAATGCCTCAAATGTCCTTCAGAAGATCTCTGGATTGTTCACACGTTTTGATAGTCTCTTACAACCGTATGCTACTTAGAACTTTTAAGCCTTACTACTATACCACTTAGAACTTTTAAGAAACAATACTGAAGAACTTCTTAAACATTATTTCTTGTTTCTAAGGTAAAATAAGATCTGCATGCCTCTTTTTCCCTAGAGAGGACATAATTTACAAGACAGGTAAGGTAATGTGCAAGCTCCTTAATTAAGCAAGCATGCATGTTTGGGGGGTTACAGTGGGGAACGTTTCTTCCTCAGGATCCTATAGAAAAAGGAGAGTTGGCTACTTCTCACTAAGGCTCTGAGATTTCAAGTATATCTCAGTGAAGAAATAAGTATATATATCAGAGCACTTTCCCTTCCTTCCTTACCTCAGAACAATAGCATTCATTGATGATGTGAACTGTAAAGAAGTAACAAACTCACCTTATTGTGTGCTAGATCCTAATCAAAGAATAGCTGAGCTGGGGTCAGGACCTCTAAGTCTCTAGAAGAGTTTAAATACTATTTAGAAATAACGCATCTATATTCTCAGAAATAATGAAGTGTGAATATTATCACTGATTTGCTGCTGTTCTTATCAAAGCATCAAGTTAAATGACAGAAGGCAGCCCAGATATGTTACATCCTAAACCATCCTCTGAGTTAGCAGAGCTTATAAAATGTTCCTTTTCCCTTTACTGACCATCTGTGTGATACGCATTGACACTGAAGTTTATACTGTACAAACACCTCATTGTTTCTTTTGCCTTCTGTTTTACTCACTGCCCCATGTTGCTGACATGGCAAGCACTTCTCTTGTAATTTGATTATATCTGTACAAATCCACCATACTGCCATATAATTGAATAGGCTGTACCATGTACTAAAATCTCCAACTCGTTCTGTTTCTTTGTTTTCTCTCATTTCCAAGAATTTTAAGTTAATTACTCTAAGAAAGACCTCCATAAAAGAAATATTAAATGTTTTGTAAATACAAATATTCAAACCTTAAATTCTTAATGTTTGTAGGTCAGTTCTTGCTATGACATTTGGATAATGTTTGAAAATACTATAAATACAAACAAATGCACAACTTGTCAGTAATAAAGGTGCTTCTTTAAATTAAATGTAAGAACTCTGGGAATTTATTCTACTGTCACTGTAGATTTTTTTTTCTAAATAAAATTCAACTGTAGATTTTTTTAAATAAAGGTAATGATTTGTGAACCATCATCTGCAAGCATTTATTAGTTGGTTCAATATTACTGGTAGAAGTTCAAGATTCTTTTCAAAAGTTATGTCAGTTCAAATATTCATTAACTTGGTTTGTTCTGCTTATATATTCAAATCATTGTGCTAAACACAAGCTTCTCTAAATTATCTCTATATACCTGTCTTCTCTTGGTAAATATTTTGTTTCTGGCAAATATTTACACTTTAGCTGGAGTGTGTAGGCATAAGGGAAGTGTTTTTCCAAATCATGATTAATATTATTTCTGCAGTCAAGCTTGTCTGCAGGACAAGGAGCCTCTATTTTGATGCTTTGTTCTCCTCAGAATGACTGTTCAATCTCTGGAGAGCAAGATATATTCCCATTGTCTTGTACAATGAAAGAACCAGTTGCCGTTTGTAACTACTGAGTTAAGGCTAGTACAACTGAGGAAACTTTAATATATATAATTATAGTTACTTTAAATAGTCATGCATGGTAAATGCGAGTAGTTTTGGTCAGTGTAGTAGCACAGGAGTAGTATCCAAGACAGGGGGCAATGACTGATAAAGAATAACATTGATGATGACAGAATGACTTGATTCCTTCCACTGAATCCTGTTCAGAGGCACATTATTCCAGTTTCTGAGTGGTCTCTTACATAAACACAGTGACAACTTTGAGTTCTCAGATGTTTATAAAAGATGTAATTAAAATTATAGATGTAGGGCTTGGAGAGATGACTGAGGAGTCATAGAGCACGTACTGTTCGTGCATAATCTAGATTCAGTTCCCAGAACCCACATGATGGCTCACAACTATCCTTAATGCTAATTCTGGAGGATTTGATACCTACCATCTTGGTTAGCTCCTGTGCGTACCAGGTACACACACCACACAAATGATGTAAATACATATATTTAGACAAAATACTCATATGCATAGAGTTATTAACAGGAAATCTTTTCTTATATTTGTTATGACTATGACAAAATTACTTCATGTCCCTTTCAGTTCTCACTTAAAAACCTTTCATAGAGGCCTCTTTGTTCATATCCAAATTCATGAGTTTTTCCTATTATTTTTTGTTAGTATTAAGTGATTTCCCAGGAATTAAATTCATTATTATTATCATTGTTATTATTAATAATTATAGAATTATGCCATAGAATTTTATTTTTATATTAAAAACCTGTAAGGTTATTTATTCAAGCTATAAAATACCAAATTTTGACTTAAGAACTATATTACAATTTACACATTTCAGGGTATATATGGCAGGCATTGGTTCTAAATATGCTCTACTTTGACTGTCATGATATTGATAAAAATAAACATCTTTAGAGTAGATTTGCTTTAATATTAAGTTTTTACACTATATGCATCTAGTAATAAATGGATCCTAAGATTCTTTTAATTGCATTTCTTTAGAGAGGGGAGAGGGCATGAATATTTGTCATGGCTCATGTGTGGAGGCCAGAAGACAACAGTGTGAGTCAGTTCACTCCTGTCACCATGGGAGACCTGGGGTCAAGGAGTTGAACTCAGGTCAACAGACTTGGTGACAAGTCCCTTTCCCCATCGAGCCATCCTGATGAACCTCAATGTTTCATATGTGACTTTAGTGAAACAAGAAAAGTCTACAAGATCATAGTTCATGTTATGACAGAAAACAACCTTGAAGACTGTTGAGTTCTGAACTGCCTTGACTTTAATGGATGTAGGAATATCCAGCCCATTGTGGTATCCTTCCCAAGGGGGGAGCCCCTAATCAGCATAACAGAAGAAAACGTTCTCTGAAATGAAGCATGCAAGGATTGATTTACTCTCATTTGTTCTTGCTAAGGATGTGATTAAGTGTTTGAGTTCAATCCTTAACCTTTCAGAAATAATGGCCAATAAGTTAGAATTGTAAGACAAATGAATCTTTTCTTTCCAAAGATGCCTTTTTTAAGGTATTTCATCATAAAACCAGAAATGAAACTAGAATACTGTGTGTCTGCGTGCTTTCCTAGTGTCTGCTGAGAGGTTTCTTCCTTCACATCAGACCCAATTATAAACACACTATTGGAGAAGAGGCCTCTTGACCAAAATTTAAATTTATATGGCCCAATATTTTTTGAGATATAAATATCATAAACCAGGACACTTTAGTTAATAATTTTTCTAATGTTCTTTACCTGAATTATTTATCTATAAAGAAAATAAATAAACAGATAGCTCAAAGAGAAAATAATTAGTTTAAGACTCTCTCTTCAAAATATACTCTCTTATTAATTCACCTCTATTAGCTCTGAACATTGAAGAAGCCAACTATAGCAAAAATGACATCTGTCTTCTCTTCAGTATTTCTGAAAGTAAAAATGCTCATGATTCAGTTATTTCAGCTCTCAAAGGCTCTTTCCTCCCTAATAATTTTATACCACAAATTACATAATTTTACTTAGAGTGTGTCATTTTGTTTGACTTATGGCATTTTAGTAACCATAAGAATTTTGATGCATATTTATAAAAACAGTGAAGGAAAATGACCTGTGACCTTCACTGCCTTCTAAAGACATTCCTATTTATTCTGCTTTGTTCCTTGATGTCAATTTAAGGTTTGATTTTAATTAAAAATAAATTGATTTGCAAACAAGCAATTTTGATTTCAATCTACTGTGAAAGCAAAGAATTGAAACTTGAGTTTAGTTATTTTAAAACACCAGTCCTGGGATATTTTAGTGACTATTGACAAAAGACAGGATATATTTTTGTTTTAATGATAATCTCATTCTCCTGACTTCATGGTTTTATGTTTAGTGTAACTATTTTAGGAAAAAGCATACACTTGTGATAACCTCATTTAATCCTTATTATAAATGTGATGTTTTCTGTTATTATTATAACCAAAATACTTTAGATTTCATATTTGTTTGCTAATTTAATTGATTTGGAACAATTATTTGAAACAATTTAATTATTTGAATTATAAAAATTATGTGAAAGAATTCTACTTTATAATTGATCTTAACAACTTAATCTATAAATTTATCATGTTAAATCAATAAACAAGATATTATGACATAACAGAATCTAAAATATGGACCCTACTGCTAAATGTAGTCATAAGATCAATAATTAATCTTCATTTAACAATTAGAAATGGTTAACAAAGATTAAATCTCGTTTACATTATAACAACTTTATAAACTACCGTTTTAAATCATTAAGTAATACCTACAAGACAAATAATACCTTATAGATTTTAGATTTGAATCCAGATAATAAAACTCCTGATTATCCTTTTACTACCATGCTTTAGAATGTCTAAGAATCAAGAGATCACATAGAGGTAACCAAAAACTGTGTATAAGGATTTAAGGAGAGTTTATTCCTGGTACTGAAAATTTGTTCATTCCCCATAACTGGGGAGGACTTGGAAACTAGAGGAGAATTTGCTATAGCCACTGCTGAAGCCAGTGTAGTTTTTATTTTATTTAATTTTTTAAAAGGAAAACACACTATTTTTTATTTTACATGGCAATCCCAGTTCCCACTCCCTCACCTCCTCCCATTCCCACAAACTTCCCCCCAAACAAAGCCTCATCCACTGCTCAGAAAGGGTAAGGCACATTGCTTTGAGGAAGGTCCAAGGTCCTTCATACTATATCTAGGCTCAACAAGGTATCCATCCAAAAGGATGGATTCCCAAAATGCCAGTACAAGCAGTACAGATAAATCCTGGAGTCATTGTCAGTGGCCCAACAGTCTGTCCTAGCCATAGACTTGTCACTCTCATTCAGAGGGTCTAATTGGTCCTATGCTGTCTTTTTCCTTGTCGCGCTGGAGTTGATGAGTTCCCATTAGCTCAGGTAGACTGTTTCATTAGGTGTCTCCATCATGATCTTGACCTCTTTGCTCATATTATCACTCCTAATAAACTTCAAAGAGGTAAGGATGCGTGGGATTATTTACATGATCCAGATGCTGCCTTCTGTAACGGAATTTTTAGTTAGTTTTTTTTTTTTCAGTAAAAATGGCATTTATTGCATATAATCCATGTATTTTTCTTTTTAGTCAGATTTCTTTTTGAAAAGTATCCTTAACCGGGCGGTGGTGGCGCACGCCTTTAATCCCAGCACTCGGGAGGCAGAGGCAGGGACATCTCTGTGAGTTCGAGACCAGCCTGGTCTACAAGAGCTAGTTCCAGGACAGGCTCCAAAACCACAGAGAAACCCTGTCTCTAGTTCCCTCTCCCTCCCTCCTCCAGCTTCCCCAACTACTCCCTTCCCCCCTCCCAATTACTCCTTAGAGAGGGTAAGGCCTTTTATGGGGAGTCAATCAAGTATGTCATATTACTTGAAGCAGGACCAAGGCCCTTCCCCCCATATCTAGGTTGAGCAAGGTATCCCTCCATAGGGAATGGGCTTCAAGAAGCTAGTTTATGACTGGGGATAAATATTGTTCCACTTCTAGTGAACCCACAGACTGCTCAAGCCACACAACTGTCACCCACATTGAGAGGGACAATTTCTGTCGTATGCAGGTTCCCCAGTTGTCAGTCCAGAGTCAATGAGCTCCCACTTGCTCAGGTCAGCTGTTTCTGTGGGTTTCCCCATCATGACCTTGGCCCTTTGCTCATAATATCACTCTTCTCTATGACTGAACTTCAGGTGTTCAGCCCAGTGCTTAACTGTAGATCTCTGCTTCTGCTTCCATCAGTTACAGAATGAAGGTTCTATGACTTCCTTAATTGTGATCATGGAATTTTTAGTTTTGTATTGATGAGAAATACCTCAGTGTTAATACTTCAGGTGGGACGTCGAAAGACTAAAACAAGATAAAGATTGTGTGGATACATTAATTTTGTGATATTATAAACATGATTATGTTTTGAGAACTAAAATTATATAGTATTATCTCAAAAGGAATTGACCTTTCCAACAGGGCATTTGCTTCATTTTAACACTAGAAAATATAAAATAGATAAATACTTCCACTAGGAGTGTGTTGGATTCTGTTCCCTGAACAGGTGTATCTTAAATAAATCTTACTAATATAATCTCTTTTAAGTTTTGACAAACTTGTTGCGCACTGGTGAAATGAAACCAAAATAGCAGATCTAAAAGATCTCTGTGAGATCACTATAATTATTAGCACTGAAAACCATGCTTGTCTTGTTAAAGCAGATAGAAAGCTATTACTTTGAATCACTTTCATTAATACACTAGTGACTGAAATATGCAATCCATTGTTTTATTTTTTATTAGGTACCAGCATAATAACTAAATTCATATCTTAGTCTATTCTGATAAATAGACCCATTTTTAAATATCTAAGAAGACATGACTCTACATCCTGTATTTTAAATAAAATAAGATTTCCTTTTTTCTGTCACTAGAGTAGTAATTTTTTGCTTCTTTAATATACATGATTGTATTTGATGTTATATATGTATTAGAAGAATTTAATGAATGGCTTTTATAACGGTTTATTTTTAATCTCTCTGTCTCTATAGTCTCTGTTTCTCTGTCTCTCTCTCTCTCTTTCCCGTGTGTGTGTTTGTGTGTGTGTGTGTGTGTGTGTGTACCCTATTCATGTGCCTGGACAGTGTGCTTGTAAGAGGACAATCTCAGCGTCAGAAAATAAACTGTAACTGTAACTTATTTTCTCTAATGTATCTTATTTGCTGCTGTTTACACCAGGCTTAATGTTCTTCAGCTTCCACAGGCTTGTGTGTCTTCATTCCCATTTTGCCACAGACACATAGGGATTGCAGATGTGTCTCATTGTCTGTGGCTACCCATGCTTTCTGAATACCTGGACTAAGGTCCTCAAACTTGCAAGCAATTGCTTTACCCACTTAGCCGACTCTCCAGCCCTATCTTCTCGTTCTAACAATCCTTGGAATCAATTCACTTTAGGAAGCGAATGATTTTTGAGCGAATCACTTTTGATAAAAGACACAAGACACTTTAAAATAATCTTTAAATCATGAAGTTTCTTCTAAATTCAATTTTTGCATGGATTTAAGGTAAACACCATAGTATTTTGAATTCACATCATATTCAATGAAACAATTATGTTGGAACTCTATAAATCAAAGAATAGACTCCCTTTAATACAGTGTATAAGTGGGATTAAATAACAATAAAGAGCTCCACATATCCATCTGAAAAAGCAAGTCTGCAGAGAATTATAGAATGCAGTGCCAAGAACTCTGAAGATTGCTGTTTCCTCTATATTATTGAAATTGAGTCCCCAAGAAGTTAAATTATTTATAGAAGATGAGTTGTGCTTTGTCATACCATTACTCAAGTGCTCTTTCTAAAATATGATTTGACAAGATATTAGAAAGCAGGAAATAATCCACCTATTTTTAAGCAAGTATATACCAAGGTATGTGTACACTCTCATTAACCAATGGGAATAAATAAAACAACATAAATGTCTATGTAAATCAGTGTGTTCATGTATAACTTAATTAAAAGCTCAGTTCACCACGTTTATGAAATATTAATAAATTTGATGCTGTGGCCAGATAATCTTATCCAGAGAACTGTTTCTTTTGCCTTTCAAAGAGAAGATGGAACAGATAATAATAGTAGTGTTTCACATATCTATCACCATTTGTTTATTCATGAAAAATAAAAAAGTAAAGCGAGGTAGGGCAGTGACCTCTGTATGCTATCCCTGTCCACTTTAGAACTGCGGTAACAGAACTATCTATACACTCCACTGTCATTTTATGTTCTTAAAAATTAGATGTCATAATGATAAATTTTTCTAATTAAAATGTATCATACTTCAATTGGTACTTTATGATGCTCAGGGATAGGGGCTGGAACAAGAATTAGTGTTTGGATCAAGTGCCTTTTAGAAATAAGGAAGCCCAATTATCATGGGAACAAAAATGCATTTGAGTTCATAAGATATCAGTCCCTCTGTGACTTTGCTGGATATCAGCAGTGCATAATTTAAATAATTTAAAGTCACCAATCATTCTGTTTATTTAATAGTATTGTGAAGGTAAAGGTTACTTACCTTACCTTTCATTGATCATTAAATATAAAATATGCAAAATCAAACTAAATAATACTCCCTGATGAGCCAGTTTCATATCAATTTATATCCAGTATAAGTTTACTGGAGACATTTAATGTAACTTTGTATTTCTCTTGCATATTAATGTACTTCTCTGTGAATCACACAGTCTAGGAGACTGAAAGGAGAAACAAACAATATTATATAATTATTACATTAACAAAAAATGGGATGAAGGCTTCTAAATCATAGTGTACTTATTGATATTGTATATAAGCCTAAATATACAATCATGACTTCAAATAATTTTCTGTCTAAAAGAATTTCTCGTTATAATTGCAAATTATTATTTAAGCTAACCACTTGGTCAAACTAAGAAGTGCTTTGGAAATTCAATACATAAAATTTATAAAATGCAAAACACAGATAACCAAAGATGTCTACCTGTTTATAAGTGTTTAATAAACTGTAGTCTATGATGCATATTGCCAGGTATAGGTATGTAGTTAAGACTTCTCCCATGCAGCTGGGGGGAATAGGGGAGGAAGAGGTGAAGGGAAGCGGGGAGGAGAATTTGAGGGAACAGGATATTCAAGATGGGGGAAGAACAGAGGCTGGGAGCAAGGAAAGAGATATCTTGATTGAGGGAGCCACTATGGGGCTAGCAAAAAACCTGGCACTAGAAAAATTTCCAGGAATCCACAAGGATAATGACACCTAAGACCCTAAACAAAAGTGGAGAGGGTGCCCGATCTGGCCTTGCCCTGTAGTCAGATTGATGACTATCTTAAATGTCACCGTAGACCCTTCATCCAGCAACTGATGGAACCAAAGGCAGAGAACCACACTGGAGCACTGGGCTGAGCTCCCAAAGTCCAGTCGAAGAGTGGGAGGAGTAAGAATATGAACAAAGAGGTCAAGACCATGATCAGGACACCAAGTGAAACAGCTTACCTGAGCTAGTGGGAGCTCACCAACTCCAGCCGGACAGGGAAGGAACCAGCATAGGACCAAATAGACCCTCTGAATGTGGATGGCTTGGGCAGATTGCATGGCCAGTGTCAGTGACACCACAGTTTGTGCCTGCTACTTGTGCTGGCATTTTGGAACCCATTCTTTTTGGATGGATACCTTGCTGAGTCTAGATATAGTAGGGAGGGTCTTGGTCCTTCCTCAAAGCAATGTGCCTTACCCTCTCTGAGGAATAGATGGGGGTGGGTTGGAGGGGGAAGGTTGTGGGAATGGGAGAAAGGAGGGAGTCGTAACTTGGATTGGTATGTAAAATCTTTTTGATAGTTTCTTAAAACAAAATTAAAAACATAGTTATAACAAAATTACACATATTATGTAACATATATAACATATATGTGTTTCTTATTATTAAAAAATAATGGCTTCTCCCAAGAAAACCAAAAGTGGAAGTAGGCAACAAGTTTGCTTTTAAATCAAGACACACACTAAGGTCTGATAAAAAATAATCATAAAATTTTATGGTATGGCAAAGTTATAGTAAAAGTGTTCAGTGATACAATAACTATAATAGCCTTTCTTTTTACTAATTATATGTTAATTGAACACATGAACTATGTGTTCTGAATTTTCCCCAATACATCTCCCTATCACCCCTTCTCTCCAAAGCCTCTTATTCATATTGTTTTAATAAACTATATGTTACATATGAGAGGGAACATACATTGCTGTTCTTTCTGAAGTTTATTTTACTTACATGATGGTTTTATCCTTTTCTTTGCAAATGATGTACTTTAGAGCTGAATATTATACATGCATATTTTTATTTCTCTACACAAATGCTAGGCTGATTCTATACTTTGCTGCAAAGAAGAGTATAATATAAATAAACGTATGCAGCATCTGTCTAGTGTACTGACTTCAGCTACATAACCAGGATTGGCATTGCAGGATCATACAGTCATTGCACTTTTAGCTTTTGAGGAACCTAAAGCGAATTTTCATCATGACTGTGTTAACTTGCTTTACCCATCATTGGTACAGAAATGTTTCTATGACATGTTGGGATTTGTTGCTTCTTCTCTCTGTAATAGTCATTCTGATTGGGAAGAGATAGAACTGGAATGGAGTTTTGATTTGCTTTTCCCTGATGACTAAGGATATTGAATATTTTGTCATGTATGTATTGTCCCTTTCTATTTTTTTGAGACCTGTGAGCTCTGTTTATTTGCCTCTCTATTGACCAGATGGTCTGTGGGGTTTGCTGTTCAAGCTTTGAGTTCTTTATCTATGTCTTGGTCATATATAATGAAAAGATGGCAAATATGTCTCCTGTTATGTCAGCCATATCTTTACTGTAGCAATTGTTTTTTCCCTACACAGATTTTGAATTTCATGAAACACTATTTGTCAGTTCTTGTTGTTGTTTCCTGAGCTATAAGAGTCTTATTGGGACAGCCACATTTCTGCCTCTACATATATCCTGCAACGTTCCATCCAGTGTGTTCAGAATCTCAAGTCTTATATCAGAGCCTTTCATGCATTCTGAACAAACTTTGATGGAGTGAAGGAGAAGTAATCTAGTTGTTGTCCTCTACACAGGGATATATCAGTCTTCAGAAGTTTGAGAATTATATTGTTAGTATCTTTTCTGAAAAAAAAGATAACTATCTAGTCTGTGTGTTCATAATGGTAAAGACACCTTTCTAGAAGATGGGAAATACAATTTGAACATATTCTTTTTCATCCAAGCAAGCACTGAGAAGTAGAAATAGTGGATATAAGAATTTAACACTTACTTCAACTAAGAGAGAGAAATTTAAAGTACTTAAGTATTATAACTGTCTCTCAGTCTGAAAGTGGGAATTAAATGAAAATAGTGAAAAACTGTCTACCACAGTGCTTGGGACCAACTAGATATTAGCTTCACTTCTGTTGGTACAGATTTTATTATAGATCTTATTATACATATCTCATTAGCATAATTGTAAGCAAGGTTTGCCCTTATTGATACCTTTTTATGGATACAGGCGAGCTGAGTAGAACATAGCTCCACCAGAAACTACAGTTTCATCTCCTTTGTCCCTCAGAGAATATGTCTGACACTCATTTTTATTTCTAAAGTAAAAACCAAAACAGTTTTAGTTCTTCCATTTTGTTTGATTATTTAATAAAATATACCATCTACCTTTCTTTCTGGAGACTTAATATAAAATGTGACTCACATTTTTTAGTGCTCATTTTCCCCCTTAGAAGTGGGGTCATGACTTTACTCCTTACAATTCAGCAGAGAATGTTAGTGTAGTTTTGCTCCCGGAGCACTTGAGAAATGAACTTCAAACACTTAATTAAACATTTAGCTCCATATGCATATCTAGGGACCTCTGAGAAGGTTTAATTTTTCACTTTGTATGTATTTCCTCACATAGAGGTAACAATGTACTCTGCTAATAATAACCCCATGTGTTTACATTAGCAGCGTGTCATTAAAAATAGAACTATTATCTTTTAATTAATACCAGGTGCTAAGATTCAAAAGCTATTTAGTGAATTTTAGAGAGAAAATAAATAACATGAATGGGGCAACGAAATCTTTTTAAGCCAAGGCTTCCTTGGTGTCAGAAAAATTCTCTCATTGTTGTTCATGTCTTGATTTCTATGTTCCCCTCAAAGAACTCAAATGCCCCTGGTAGGTAAAGCTTCCAGTTTATCTGCGATTTTGGAGATTGCTTTTATACTGCATTTTTAACTCATTAATTATTGCTTTCTTTTGAGTAATCATTAGAGAAGAAAGAATGGATTTAGATGCCTAGAAACTCCATACTTCTATTTAAATAATCAGAAATATTACAAAGTATATATTTTATTTCTCCCCATTAGATGAACTTGAATTAAAATTGTCACCTTATTTCATTGACCAAGATCTTATTTTTATTCACACACATTTTTCTAGGGCTTCTGACAGTAATTAAAGCATTCACCATCCATTGTTCATTTGGGAACTTGAACTTCTAAATAAATAAAGGCAAACAAATAGGGAGAGTGTTTTTTTGTTTTGTTTTGTTTTATTTTTGTAGCTCAATTACTATCACATGGCTGGGTCTCGCTGTTGGGGTGGAAAACAAATACAATATGTGCTGTCAAATCTGCGGTGATGCGAGGCACCCGTGGGGTGTCTGCTTGCTTTCCACTCAAAACATACAAAGTTGGGAGCCATTTAAAATGGGAATTTTTACTCCAATACAGGCTTAGGTAAAGTATCTTCAGGGCAGTCACTTCACGTACTGTGTGGTTTGCTTGATGTTTGTAAATTTTTTTTGTTTCATAAATATGGCCATTGATAAATTAGACTTCAATTGCATAGATTCAATATAAAAGTTTTCAAGTAAGTGCTACAGTTTTTTTTATTGGTTTTCTACTATGAAGCTATAATGACTATGACTCTTTTGTGGCATTAATAAATAAATATCTAAAATTAGAAAAAATATATCTATATTCTGCCTCATCTATTTGAATTCTGCCACTTGGAGAATGGTTTTAGTATCTGGAATTTTATTCTTTATCTTAGGATATTGAAGTAATTTCTGTAATGTAATTCTACAGACCAATCTGTAAGAATAACATGTTTAATCAACTTCAAATTTTAGAAATCAAGATAAACCAAAATATATGCCTAAAATTAAACCAAAGACAAGGGGATTAAAGATACAAACATTAAGCTAATCTAGATATCTGGAGGGATGGTTGTCAGTAAACAACTGTTACCTCTATTAGTTTCTTTACTGTTGCTATTGTAAGACACCATGACCAAAGTCCATTAAAAAAGAAAGCATTATTTAGGCTTATGGTTCCAGAGGAATAAGATCCCTTTTGGCTGGAAGAAAAGTATGGCACCAAGCAGCACACATGTATGTTAGAGAGATGGGAAGCAGAGAGCTTACATATTGAGCCTCAAGGAGGAAGCAAAAAAATAATAATAATCTAAAAGTGGCTGAGGGATACTTGCTTATCATAAATCCTGCTTCCTGGGGCATAGTTCCTTCAGTAGGGCAGGGCTACACAAACCTTGCCAACAATGACGTTGACTGAGGAACAGGTATTCAAATGCCTGAGACAACGGGGACATTTCTATTTCAGAATTCTACATCATGAAAACAAGAAAACCTAAGTTCTAGTTCTAGCTCCTTTGTAAAATGTTTGGTATAGTGGCAGGTATTGTGGTCCTAAGTCTGAGAAAGCACTGACAGGTGGGTTTCCAAAGTTGACTTGCTAGCCAGCTGAATCCATCAGTCATCAGTCAGTTCCTGGTCCAGTAGCTGCTGTCTCAATAAATGAATAGATGAATGAATAACAAGGACAGTAACTGAAGTAAATGCCTGATTTTCACCTCAGGCATCTGTACACACTCGTACACACACACATACACGATTGCAGACATTGGACACATATGACTCTCTATAAAATATATGTGTGTATATTTGCATGCTGCACATATGTTAATATATGTGAGCTTGATGTGTCTTTTCACTATTATGAATAACCAAGAACAAAAAGAATAGCTTATGGTCAAAATGATATTTGATTTCCACAAATTCATTTTAAAACCAACTTTATGGGAATGTGTATGAGACTTGGTAGATAGAATGGCAAATGAGCCATCCATATGTGTTTCTGTCTATCAACACAGCTCTGAAATCTTTTGTGTGCCATGGGAAATGTGCCCACAGGCTGAAATGAGTGTACAAAGGCACAGCATGGTGAGAACATGCTGCAGGGGTTTTATTTGATGTTGTCAAAGTGCTCTAGGCTCTGTCTTGCAAGAAATTCTTTTGGTTTTCTTTTTCAATTTTTTTTTTATGTTTTAGAACACGTGGCTTTTTTTTTCTGAATCATCCTGTCAGGAGACAAAGAATAAATGAGCAAATTACAAATGAATAATACAATCTCATTCTCTCTCTACATAAACATTTACCTTCTGTATTTGTCTGTAGTGGTGTCTGCCACAGTAACAACATCTTAAAGTCATGTATCCCAAATTGGAGACTGTTGTGTGATGTTTCATTCTTTTGGCTTTGTGAAGGGCCTCACCACCTAGCTCCTAAGGCTTCATATTAGTTATGAATGCCAGGCCTTTCCTTGGCTTTTTTTTTTTTGCCAGCTTTTCTTAATAGTTGTCCTGATTACCATTTGCCTCTGGGCTTTTGTATTTCTTATTTGTGAATATCTTATGTTCCTTCTTACTCCATGTCTGGCTGGGTGACTGGATAGCTGACCCCTAGTGTCCTCCTTTCCTACTATGGCCTCCTCATCTTCCTTGTTTCTCCTATTTATACTGTCTTCCAGCCAATCCCACCTATCCTTGCTCCTGCCTTGATATTGGCCCTTCAGCTCTCTTTTAGATCATCAGGCATTTTAGATAGGCCAAGAATCACAACTTAACAGAGTTAAACAAGTGCAGCATAAAAAAGTCACACACCTGAAAATAATATCCCCAACAGGTGACCACAAACTATATAGGGCAGAATTAAGAAATGTAGCGCTGAAGTGAATGTGTATCCTTCACAGACACCTATTTTATTTACTTTTTGTTGCTTGCTTGTAATAACAGAATTTTTAATAGATTTAAACTTTTGAGAATATCTACACAGGTTTCATACTAAACACAAATATTTATAAATACTTTTTCCTATATTCTTTATGGACTTCTCAGAGGCTGGAAGAAAATTTTGATTCTTTCACAATTTACACCCTAAGATGTTCTTTCAGAACTTAGAGATTAGGAACACATATTCTGAAAAGCACATTTTTGAAATAATGTTTTCTGTAAAACAAATTTGTATTTTTAAAAATCATTATAAAAGCTATGAAGAGTCCATGCGATTCACTTAATCCCTTCTTGACAACTCAGTGTTGATGAATATTAATATTTGGTTTTTTTGGCGTGAGTTATATATGTTTTGTCTTCTTCAACTAAAGATGGGGCCCCCCAGGAAGATTCCCTGGTTTTATGCATAGTGCCAAGCCCTGGAAAAGATGGCTCTGTTCTGAAGCTAGGATGAGAAGGAACACACTAATTTTTACCCAAGAAAGAAAGCATGCTGTTCAACCTTTGCTTGCACACAAAAGATTTCTTCAGGAGGAAAGATACTGCTCTGTGGTTTAGAAATTAGAGCTCTCTTATTAGGGGAACCCCTCAAGCTGGCGTCACATAACAGTGACAACCAGATGCAGTTCTCCCCTGTTCCCATGGCTGTCTTATTCACGAACCAAAAATATTCCCTGGGGTGAGAGGGTTCAGAGAACCAAAGGTAGGCTTTGCTGAGAACAAATTTGCTCTTGAGAAGAAGTTACAATTACTATTCTCAGAACATAGAGAAATGTAGCCATCAGTACAGATGAAGTTCATGGAAAGAATTTAACAAGGTTCTGTTTAACCTGTGCAAAGTTCTCATCATATTGCAACCAGTCATCACTATCTGATGTCTGTCCAGCCAGAATCACTCTTGCTGCCTCTGGAATTGTGTGATTTTGTAGGTGGGTGACCTCTGTTAAGTGATGTTATTTTGAATGCATACTTACTCTTAAATTTGAAGAGTGTAGAAACACTTAAATGTCTCCATCGTATCTGTTTGAGTACCTTGCAGTTTCATTAAAAACTAGTGTCACTAAAGAAACCCCCCATTTTTTTTATATTAGATTGAAAAGTAGAGGGAGTTATTTAGGAAGGAATGTCATATAACCTAGTGTATTTTGGCCAACAAATACACCAATTGGAGATTTACTCCTTCTAAATATAGTATTTTATATGTAAAAAGGAACAACTTCCTTAAATTTTAGCTAACAAAAATCAATCAGCAGGCCAACAAATTGAGTTGTACAGGGCATGATGACATTTCAAGAGGACATAGAGTCCTGTGTAGAACTCGATTCTCTTAGCTCTGTTTGCTGGTTTTATTTATTTTTTTACACTCTACATTTGTATTTACCAGAGTCTAAAGATTATGTGGCTGTCACGGTTTGCTTGCAGGCATTCTGTTGATGTGCAGCCTGAAATTCTCTCTGTTTATTTTAGAATCTCATTATTTACATAGATAGAGAAGGGGAAGAAGCATTCTTATTTCAAAATCAAGAGGAACACACATGCTTTCTGTTTCTTCTGTTAAAATTGCTTGGTGTACTTAAACATATTTTTATTAATTAAAGCAATTAAGACAGGCAGAGCTCCTGAGTAAACTGGGAGCATGGGGACCGTGGGAGAAGGTTGAAGGGGAGGGGAGAGTGGAAGGGGAAGCAGAGAAAAATGTATAGCTCAATAAAATCAATATAAAAGTTAAAAAGCCAGACAGATATATGGATCCATATATGTTATAGTCACACATAAATGATTGTATATTGTAAAGATTATATCTTCGTTATATTTAGATTTTACATAAACTATACTTATTTAATTTTTTTATTAAACTGTATCTACAGGTAAAGTTACTATCTTTTAAACTTATAATATTTTTAGTTAATAGCCATTTTCTTCTTGCCTGTATCATTTGTCTTATACAATCCAAATGTATTCATAATTGTGGAACTTATAAAATGACATTTAATTAAGTAGGTCATGTACTCATTTATAATTGTATAAGAGAACAAAATCACCTTTATTAAAAATTTATACCCATTTAGTTTAAAGGCCATGTTCACATTTAAAAAAACACACACATACTTTTCCACATGTGGCTTATGGAATTTCTCTCATTACAGTAGGCCATTCCTTCCAGCTTTGGATATCTTTTATGCATTAATTAACAATGACATACAGCAAGCAGCAGCTTGACAGCTCGGTGTAGCTTAGGATAGGGCAAGTCCTGAGGAATGTGTATGTAATGAGTAAATAGGACCAGGATGAGTCCTCTAGGAGCTGTCCAGACTACTGCCTGAGGAACGGAGAACCAGGGTGGAGAATAGTATAGAAAATTACAAAAGAGCCTCTTTAGAAACTATGACGAAATAAAGGTGCTGCAAAAGACACTGATTTGAGTTAGAAGGAAATGCTTCACATAGGGATTTACACATAAGGCTTTTATAAACCCAAAGGCAAGGTTCCTGGGTTCTACAGTTTTAAGTGTTTCTGTGAGCTGAGTGATGCAGGTAAGACTCAGGAAAGAAGGTGCACAATCCTGCTGGTCTGACCAGCACAGTTAAATCTGTATACACGGGAAGGTAAGAAATAGCTGCATATGAGAACAGTTGCTGATGTAAAATCAGTTAAGACATATGAGGTTATTCGTGGTTTGTTGTATTCAATGGCCTAATTCTATTTTAATTAATTAAAATATAATTGCATCTCCTCTCCTCCTCCTACTCACATTCAAGGCCTCTTTTTCTTTAAACACTTCTCTCTCTCTCTTTTTCTCTCTCTTTCTCTCTTTCCCTCCTTCCCTTCTTTCCTCCCTCCCTCCCTCATCCTCCTTCTCCTCCTCCTCCTTCTCCTTCTTCTCCTCCTTCTCCTTCTTCTTCTCCTCCTCCTTCTTCCTCTCTCTCTCTCTCTCTCTCTCTCTCTCTCTCTCTCTCTCTCTCTCCCCCTCTCTCTCTGATAGTGGCTGAGGTGTAATATATAAATCCAACCTGACTGAGTCCCTTTGGTGTTGCTTATATACATTATTTTACAGCTGACCACTAGGTAGTAAATAACCATTTAGAAGGCTCATCCCTAGAGAATACTGATTCTCCTATTTCCTTTCAATTATACTCTGATAAGGGTAAACGACAAGGTATAGGACAGGATTATATTGACTAATAATGGATGCTAGACTGAGACTTGAGCAAATGCCAGAGACTGCATTAGATTAATAGAATATTAGAGAAGAAGGGTTTGAAGTAGATGTGGTAGAAAAGACAAGTTGGTCAACAACACATCTCCATTCTTCCTGTGGATTGTTATGAGTTCACCAGTACCCTTTGTCATCGATTATGGTTTTATGTATTTTATCCTATGAAATGAGTTTTGTTATTGTCTAATTTTTAAACCTAATCAGTTAAAAATTTCAAAGGAAATTTCAAAATTTCCTTGTCCTATGAAACTTATCTACTTTGACCCTAATGAGGACACCTACTAATGGAGGATACGCAGCCTGAACCAGCCACCTTTCGTGACTAGGCTAGGTTCCTAGCGTTGGGACTGCAATGCTAACCCAGTCACAATCTATGACCCTGCTTGCAAGAGAGGCAATAGTGACTCGAATTTGTGGGAATTGCCAACCAATGACTGGTCTAACCTGAGGCCCTCACAACGAGAGAGAGCCCATGCCTGACAATGCCTAGGTGGTCAGAATTCAAAGTTGGATGTCTCAGAGACCTAGGGTAGAGCCAAACGTGATCCAGAAAGAAAAAAAAAAAATCAATGAAATGATTCCCAGTGATCTTCTGCTATACTCATAGATGAGAGCCTAGTAAAATCACCATCAGAGAAACTTCTTCCAGCAGCTGATAGGAGCAGATGCAGAGACCCTGAGCCAAATATTAGGCGAAGCTACTGGAACTCCACAGAAAAGAGGGAGGAAGGATTGTAGGAGTCACGTGGGGTCGAGGACACCAAAAGAACACAACTCACAAAACCAACTAAGTCGGGCTCATAGGACTCAACTAAAACCAGGGGCCTACGTGTGTCTGAACTAGATCCTTTGCATACATGCTGTGATTCTTTCACTTTGGGTGTTTGTGGGACTCCTAATAATCAGAGTCGCGGTGTCTCTGAGACTTTTGTCTGCACGCAGGGCAATATTATTTCTACTGGGTTGCCTTGTCCAACCTTAATATGTAGGTATATGCATAACCTTATTGCAGCTTGTTTGGAGAGCACTTGATATCACTGGGAAACCTGCTCTTTTCTGAAGGGAGGGGGAGCACCAGCGGATCTTGGGGAGAGTAGAGGTGTGTGTGGGGAGGGGTGATGGGAGGAGGAGGGAAGGAGGCTATGGCTGGAATGTGCTAAATGTGAGAGAAGAATGCATAAATAAAATTAAATTAAAAGACAAAAAGCTGAGTGAGACATTATGTGATCTCTCCGTTATGTGGAATGTGGTCGTCTGCCACATGCCTCTGCCTCCAATCACAACATAGCTCTCCCACCTTGTGTGTAAGGGGCATGCACAAACACCATTGATTTACACAAGTAAGAAATATCTAACTCTGTTTTGGAGGCATTATACATTTAAGGATTTTTTAAAATGATAACATAAAAATTATCCTGACTTAGTCTGTAATTGTAAGTGAAAATTTTCCAAGTAAAAATCCTGAAACTCGGACAGTGGTATGCTAATGGGGATCTGGGGATGGTGGACTTGGACCTTAGGGATAAACATAAGGAGGTCACAGTGCAGAATGAAGGCAATAACTGCCTCTTCGTCATGCACTGTGAATGACAAACAGTGCCTCTTTTAACCAATTAATGAACTGATTGATTAATTTACATGTGTGTACATTTGTGGAGGTTGCATGTATGTATGTATATGTATGGAGGATATATGTATGTCTGGATGGATGGATGGATGGATGGATGGATGGATGGATGGATGGATGGAAGACAGAAGACATCTTGCATGAGTTATTTTTCACTTTCCACATTGTGGATCATGGGATTGAACTCAGGTCATCAGGCCTGGAGAAAAGTCTTTCTCACTGTTGTGCTGTTCTACTGGCCGGTCGATCTCTCTTACTAACTTTTGTGGGGGTTTTGGAAATCCTTTATAACAATCTAACTTCCATAAATTTATGTTATTTTGAGTTAAGGAAAAATTTGGTTTTGAGTGCAAGCTTCAAAGTAAGACATATATGTTATTTATTCCTTAATAAACAATGTTCTATATGGAAACTAACTTGGGGAACTGCTAATTCAACAGCCAGTCTTCTATATACAGAGACTCAGCTGTCTGGTTGCAAAGGTAATTTAGAAACTCTCTGAGTGTAATTCCTTTAGTCATCCGATATAGCATTATACAGCCTTATATGCTGTCTCTGTGTTTATGGTATTGCATAATTCTGAAAATTCAAAGCAAAAAGTAGTTTATATGAGTATAAGGACAGTATAATCACTTAAGTTACTTGATGTTTATTATTCTTTGTGCTTATATTCTATTTAAATTTATAAAATAGACATGGTATGATATTATTCCCATAAGTAAAATCGGGTAAGTCTGAAATAATTTACTCATTTAAATAACATTTTAATGTTAAAATGTATCCTTAATTTTGGTTAAATTTCTTGCTATGTGGTTATTACTGAAACTAATTTCATCATGTTGAGGACATATGTGCAAAGTTACTACATAGGTCATATAAATTAAGAATATTTTCCTCTTTGACACTTTCCTCCCATTCTACAAAATAAATAGGTACAATGCTTAGAACCAAATATTAATTGAAATAGATTAACAAATAAATTTGTGCCATTAATTATAAAATGAATTAAATATAAGTATCCATTCAGCTATTTTTACACTTATGAATAAAGACATTTTCATCTGTAAATTGACTGCTATGTTCTCTTAAGTCATAAAATCAGTAATATGATATGTGGGCAAATCATTAGCTCAAATTTTAGCTTGGCTTTAAATTTAGTATTGCTAAATGCCTTAGCTAAGAAGGAATGATGAGAAGGAACCAATGTTTACTATATGTTGTTACATGTGTCAAATTGTTCATAATTGTTTATGAATTAAAAAAAAAGTGTATTTGGTCAATGAGCTTACTCTCAGCACAACTGAAATTGTAATTTTAGGCATTCCACTGATGTGGGAACGTCATTTGTCAATCTGTTGTTTCATTGGTTAATCAATAAAGAAAACTGCTTGTCTTATAGGTCAGAAAATTAGGTAGGTGGAGTAAACAGAACAGAATGCTAGGAGGAAGTGAGGCAGATGCCATGCCGCTCCTGTCCAGAGCAGACGCAATGAAGCTCCAGCCCAAGATAGACATACACTAGAATCTTTCCTGGTAAGACACCACCTCGTGGTGCTACACAGATTACTAAATATGGATATGAGAATTAGCCAAGAAGAGGCTAGATATAATGGGCCAGGCAGTGTTTAAAAGAATACTATTTGTGTGTTGTTATTTTGGGGCATAAGCTAGCCAGGCGGCTGGGAGCCTGGCGACAGGAACGCAGCCCACAGCTCCGTCTACATTCCGCTAAGACCCAAAAATTTCCACTGTGTAAGTCATATTAATAACTCATAAATGCCACATTTGTAACATTTCTTGTACATTTTCTTCTCCACTATGTTGACTCTAGGCCAGTAGGACTTCATATAAAAATGGTGATGAGTGAGTAATTAAATGAGCTTGTCAATCAGGCCTCAAAGGAGCAAGTTGGACAACTGAACTTTAGCTATTTGCCTAGAAAGACGTGTACTAAAAGCCCAAGGACACAAGAACGGCATCATTCCCCCAATTCAGTTTCTTTTGAAGAAAATGTATAGAAAGTCAGTTCTTTGTGATGCTTAACATGCCGTCAACATGTGTGTTTTATTCTTTCATTTTAGGCCCATTTCCTTGGAAATGTTTGGAGTTCTTAAAATTTCTAAGATTAAGAAATCTAAGAGGAGAAGCAAATTTCCTGAGGGTAGTTCTAGGTATAATGGTTTTATTAGTGCGTTAACAGATAGGAAAGTGTTCCCTAAGAGCTCAAGTTTCCATTACTCTCATAGTAATTTTTATTTTACTAGAAGGCAGCTTTATCCAAAACATGCTACATATGGAAAATACATAAAACAAATAACAACAGCAAAAGACTCAGAAATCAACGCATTTAATTACAAAAATTAATTTAAAGATGTACATGGAGTTGTTTGAAATTATAAGGCAAAAATGACAAGGACTTACTGTGTGAAAAGCAATTCAATGCTCAGAGGGAAAAAAATTGATTTTTGAATCTATATTTTGGTGATTCTTAAGTGAAACTATAGTATTTCCCCTTTGAAAATGTATACACTATATTAAAGGTGAGTCTTAGGAATACACAAACAGCATGATTCTAAGTAGTACCCAGAAGCGTATAGCTGTCACTGCCGTGGCATTTAAAAGGCATCTGTATAAAGAAAGAAGGGGAAGTAATGCGAAAGCAAGTCCATGTGTGGGTGTCCTGCTGTGCACACCATTAAGGCATCAGTCTGGCCAAAGGTAGTGTGTATAAAGACTGGACATGGGGCCAGGCGAGGTCTCCTTACACAGAACCTTCCTTCAGCTTTCTTTCCGCTCCTGTGGTGCTTGGGAGAAAATGGCCCCCATAGGTCCATAGGGAGTGGCACTGTTAGGGGGCTGACCTTTTTGGAGTAAGTGTGGTATTACTGTAGGAAGTGGTCACTGGTAGGGGTGGGCTTTGATGTCTCAGATGCTCAAGCCACACCCAGTGTGACAGACTAATCCTGCTGCTTTCAAAGCCAGGTGTCAAATTCTGAGGTGCCTCTGCAATACTGTGTCTGCTTTCATGCCGTCATGCTTCCTGCCATGACAATGGTGGGCTTAATCTCTGAACTTTGAGTCCATCCCAATTTAATGTTTTCCTTTATAAGTGTTGGAGTGGTTATGGTGTCTCTTCACAGCAATAGAAACCCTAACTGAGACACCTGAACAACAGATCTTGTTGACTTTGTCCCTTGCCTTTTTGGCTATCTGTGAAGCTTGAAATTCCTCACTGCATCTAGTCAGTAATATCTGGTTCCACTTAATTGGAGTGAATATGGAGTTTAATGTTAAATGCTGAATACAGCAAGACCAGTCTCTCCAATTAAAAATAAAAGCATTACATTCTAAGTTGAAAAGAATACTGAGGGGAGAAAAGACATATGTTAGGAAAGGCCCATATCTTCCCATTTCCCCCTTTTCCATTTTGTTTTTTTTTTCTGAAAGCTAATATACATTGTCCAAACAAAATACACTTTAATCTTCAATAATGCGAAATATCTGTATGCATTCCATTATAGAATTTCACAATGCAGGTGTTTTTAAATTTCCTTCTTTTAAGAGAGATGACAGAAGCATTGGTTGTGTTTATACCTTTCACAAAATGATCGAGTATATTAAGCTTATCTATCTATAAAATCTCTTCAGCAATCATGACATTGAACAAATACAGTTTTTATAAAGTCAAAGATGTATTCATACCAAGTGAGTAGCTGTTACCTCATACTCTAAACTTTCCTTAATTTCAAAGCTCTTATTTCTTTTAACTTTGAGAACTCTTATTTATTTTGTAATATAAAACAGATCATTTGTGGCATTGTTATATAATTAAGCATTTTAGTTTGCTGAATTTCTTTAGTTACTCTCACAAACTCAGACACCAGGCTTTTCTCAAGAAAGTAAAAAAAAAAAAATGGTACCCAAGCTTGGAAAGAGATATGGATGGATTTGGATAATGATGAGTCGCTGAATCCCTGGCCCTCTCTCTGCTTTGTTAATTTTTGTTTCACTTTCTTTACATTGAATGACTAAATATTAGTTCTGAATTTTTACAACTACAAATATGTAGCTTGGCCAGAAGAACATAACTCCAAAGTATCACCACCTTCTTTTCTGACTGGATCTTTGGTTAATTGCAAAGGTCATTTGACTTGGTTGCTTTCTGTACTATTTGAGATCTGAGAATTTGGTGCTATGTCTGCCACTATAATCAATTGATAATTACGGTATTCATTTAATTGATTTGATATATATATATATATATATATATATATATATATATATATATATATATGTAATATCCTTGCAGAAAAAAGTTACATAAGATATTCAAATGATGAATTTTATTTTATCCTTTCTCAGATTTTTCAAATTTTGGTACCTAAATTTTGTTGGAAGGTTACAAGATCTGATGAAATCTTTATGCTGACAGATTTGATGCTTTCTTTAAAATCACACCAGCCATGGAAATGATTAAGTTTCAAAAGTATCCCCTTTGAAGTTCTAGTGCTCTGGGTTTGTGTTTAGGCAGGAATGGCAACGATACTACGGATGTATACCATGGATGGATACTATGGATACTATGGATGATAACATTCTTAAGAGACACAACCTCGCAGCAAATTTTCTGCTCTTCCTATTGCCCTGCTCCTGCCCTATCTCCCACAGTGATCACTGAGCCTTGGGATACATATCAGTAAAATTATGCAAGCTAAACAGGTTGTAATTTTATGTTTAGGAATACCTATATAGATGTAGATTAACAGCTATGTATGTATGTAACATCAATTAACAACAAAAGGAGACCATAGACTCAAAAACAAAACGCAAGAGAGTTATGTTTGATAGTTTGACAGGAGAAAGGGAAAGAGGGAAATTATATGACTATTTTATAATCTCAACAAATAAAAATCAATTAATTTTAAAAGTCTAATGTGTATTATAGCACCTCTAACAGCAGATCAAAGATGCCTTTGTTTCCATTTAACCGATGAAAGCAAGTTTTTTTCCCTAAAATATTTAGTAAAAGCAGTCACACAGATGACAATGTAATGTTTTTGTCAGGATAAAAGCTTGCAATACTCCACTCAAAACTTAGGTTACAGAAAACGCATTGAAAAACATGTCCACTTTCAGAAACACAGAAAAGAATGCATCACGGCCAGAGGAAAATTCTTGAATCCAGTTCTTACCTATCAAAAGCATATTCATTGTTCCTGAAGTTTAACAACTATATCATATACATGATTGCTTTAATAAAGTCCTCAAAATTGTTTGTATTATTCCCAATACCTAGTGCATCCAAGAAAGTGCTCTGCATTTACCAGCTATTTACAGCAGACTCATTCATATATTGTTTCCACTGTCTCTAATCTAGTATAAACTCTAATTAGCCTTCATGAGCCACCGGTGGTTTCCTCTGAGGAGCGTTGTAGTATCCATTGCCCACCTAAGTTCAGTCTTGTTAGAGAATATATTTGATCTTTTAAAAACATATCTTTGTCCGCTATGTTCAGAGAGTCTGGTTTTATCCCAGGCTTTTCCAGACCCAGGCCAGCTGGCCTTGGTGAGTTCCCAGTAGAACATCCCCATTGTCTCAGTGTGTGGGTGCACCCCTTGCGGTCCTGAGTTCCTTGCTCATGCTCTCTCTCCTTATGCTCCTGATTTGGACCTTGAGATTTCAGTCCGGTGCTCCAATGAGGGTCTCTGTCTCTGTCTCCTTTCAATGAGGACTACTGAGAACTCAAGAACAATGGCAATGGGTTTCTGATCCTACTGCATGCACTGGCTTTGTGGGAGCCTAGGCAGTTTGGATGCTCAACTTACTAGACCTGGATGGAGGTGGGGGTTCCTTGGACTTCCCACAGGACAGGGAACCCTGATTGCTTTTCGGGCTGGGGGGGGACTTAATTGGGGGAGGGGGAGGGAAATGGGAGGCGGTGGCGGGGAAGAGACAGAAATCTTTAATAAATAAATAAATTAAAAAAAACTCATAATTTTATTTGCTTTAAAATTTTCTGCCTTTGTATTTTTTATTAAAAATATAAATAAAACATACAGCTATTCCTCTCTTTAAAAAAAAAAAACAAAAAAAACCATATCTTTGTTGACTTCCCTCGGAGCCCCCAACACTTTATATTTATAGCAGAGTAAAAAGCAAACTCCTTCGTAGAGTCTATAATGTATGATCTCCTCCTATGAACTCCTACACCATATTCCCTATTCTTCTGCCATCCTCTCTAAAGCACCCCCAGTCCAGGAACACAGCAAGCATTTTATCTTTATGTTTGCTGCTGTTGTTTTTTTCTCTCCCGCTACCGCCTGTCCTGTGACTGTGCCATCTTTCTTTAAACCTTAATATAAGGGTTTATCTCTAACAAACATTCTCTGACAGTCTGTATTGACCCATAATCTCAATTGGTTTTATCATCACCCAATTCCTCCCATAAGTACTTAAGAAAACTGTGTATAATTGCTTTTGTGTTGTCTCCGTAGTAATTCCCATGACCTGTAATTACCGATTTATTTCGTTTTCTTGGTTATTGTGTTTCTATGCCACACTGAAGTAAACCTCAATAAATGTTAAAAACTGTATCTAGCTTATTTATTAGTATGTTTCTCAGCACTAGAAGTAGACAACAATCTCCTAATATAAATTTTAGGTAGACCATATCTTCATATACCCCACTTTATTGATATTGACAACCATAATATATTCCCTTTAGACCACTCAAGTCTTTTCCCTGCATCTCCAATTTTCTCACAAATATGAGAATTATTGATATGGGAATTTTAGTGTCTTTATTTTTGTCCATAAAAACATACAAAAATGACGAAAACAGTTCACTTACAACATTCACAAAACTTCCTGAGTTGCAGATAATCTAAACTTAGGTCATTCCACTATATAATCCTTTGTCTATGTCATCAAAGCATGGGTGAGTGGACTATTAAGATGATAGCATTCTGCTTTCTGGTCTGTTTTTATACATCTTTGGTAGTCATTATGTTAGATTAATGGGGTTTTTCATTTATCTTAACTTATGGTATTAATGCAATATTTCCAGTCGTAAACATTTATTAACTACAAATTTCCCCAAACAGTCCTTTCATTTATTCATTTTAAGAAAAAAATCAATGTCCTTATTGCCTCATATTAGTGGCACCATCCTGCCCTATGAAATTTACTTTGTATATAAATATCCTCTTCCATTTTATTACTAAACCTTATGCATTGTTTTATATGGATTTTGTTTAATTAAGAATAATGTTTTTTTTTTCTTTCTAAATCTTCCAGAGTATTTATTTGAAGAGAATAGGGATGTTGTCTCACTTACAGAAGTAATATCAGCATATTGACAAGAAGGCTGCATGCAAAGGTGGAAGGCTTTGATTTTATTTAGTAACATTCACACAGTTGGGCAGCCAATGACTTTGTCATTGTTTTTATTATTCCATTTTATTCCTTATCTTAACAAAAATTATCCTGTCCCTTCACACCGCTTATGTTCTTGGGATGCCTGGGATCATTCAGGTGCACAGTCTAAACTGCTGCTTTTATGAGATAGTGGACACATATTGGCCAATAAGATTATTTCTTCAGACATATATTAGGGTTGGTTAATGGCAAGAAACAAAGGTCATAAAAAAAGAATTATTGATACAACTAATGCTCAGTCTGATGATTTGTCACATAAGGAGAGGAACTTTTCTCTCTATGTATAGTAAAAAGTGGCCTGGGCCAAGAAGATGACTGTCATAAATATCTAAGCAGACAAAGTTTTATATATTTTTTCATCAACATCTACTTGATCTTGAAAATATTGATCATATTAAAATTGTGTTTCTTAACCTAAAATACACGTTGAAGTTTATAGTATGGTACATATGTAAAGTACTTGCTATTATTGTTACATTCTTTATGTTAACATTAAATTTTGAAGTCATTCAAAATGTGTAGTGCCAGAATGCTTCTGTTTTGCTATCTAATGAGTCGGTGCTGAAAGGGATGTTAAATAACGTGATAAAGAGTGCTCTACTTAGAGTCTACTTGCAAAACATAAAAATACATAACTCTGAATAAAAGCTCAGACTTTTGAGTAAGTTCAAAATTATAGCCAGAACATTCTAAAAACAATTACATCTTTCCACCAAATATCAACAACTTGCTGTTACTGCCATTGAGGTTTTTTGCTCCTTCAAAGTATCTTTCATGTACAAAAGCAGAACTTTGGACATTATCCAATAAATTTTTGCATTATAAGTTCTAAATGTGTCATGTGAATCCATTTGTGTTAGGTAAAAAAAGTTTGCATTTTTGCTATAAAAATGATTGATTATATTTTACTTTGAGCAATACAGAGCTTAGAGTTAATTGTGCTGCCTCTCAGCATTCCATTGCATGACAAGATGCTTAAGTTAATTCTCTGATATTTATCATGTGTCCAGAAGAGATGATGCATGTAGATTTTAGAAATGAAAGCAAAAACTCCTTGAGAAATAAACTTTGATTATCATACTTATCAAAGGTATTGACCCAAAGGGCATTGTAGGGTTGAATGAAAAATACTCTATGCCCTCAGATGTTCAGTAAGCAAAAAAATAAGAAAGACTAGTGTAGAGCTGGATATATTTTACTGCATTATTTATTAATTAATTGCCAGTCATGTGACTCCACAAAAGCCATATTTGTGTCACTGCTTACGTCAATAGAATTCTTTAAAACTAGTAATTTTTGCCAGATTTCTGTCATTTACCATAGTGGATTAATTTAGGATTAAACATAAAACATTTAATTTATTAAACACATATACACTTTGAGTTCTAAAAGAAATGAGAAAGTTCTGTGTGCAATTCCAAAAGATTTAAAGCATAACAATCATTTAGAATAGTATGTACTTTACAGTAAGATTCTACTGACTAGGTGTGATTTTCCAGGGCTGGGACTAATGGATTTGACAGGGTTTATGGAAGTTTCCTTCACAACTCATGAAAATATGTTCACATATTGACCTGCCTGTCTCAGTTCTCCAGCTACTCTCTAGGATATGCTTTCTAGAGATCATGCATAAAAATAGAACCAGAAATATATTCTCACTTTCATAGAGCTAAAATTGATTTTATATTATGCTGATTAAACCTAAAACTAAATCTTTGTATTAAAAATAAGAAAAAAGATCATCTTGCTGTGGTCAGTGACCATTTTAAACTATTCGATTTCATGAACTTCAGAGGATAAATACCATAAGATTAGGTGAGGGTTCTGTGTTCATGGACATTTACTGGAGTTATTTTCTATTTCTTCTGTCCATTCTGCTTCCATTACCCTGCCTTGATTTTAGAATTATGCTTGAAGATACCATATAAATTCTATAATTTGTGGGAAATTATTTTATTGACTTCTCTCTGAAATTTGAAGCCTTATAAAAATAACATATGTTCATAAGATGCAAGTGATTTTAGTGTGGAGTTAAAATTTATTTAGTAAACTAAAATACCTAATTAAATTTCAAACATTGTGACAAGTACGTTGGAATTTATCTTTCACTGAACACTCATTAAAATATTATATTGTTTCAGGTTCCCTACATTTTACAAATGCCAGCCTTGATTTGCAGTGAGGTTAAGCAACATTGCCCAGTTCTACTTCAGGTGATTCAGACTTTAGACCAGGCAGTATGAAACTTGAGTGGCTATATGCCCAACCTGAATGCTGTTGTAATTATCTGAATATGAAAACTGCGTGTGAGAAATTGGGTTTTTATCTTTGAAGTCTGTCCTTAGGGCTATTCAACAGGATAACAGGAATGGAAGACATTACACGGAAGAGTGGAACTGAGTGAGTTTCTTTCATTTTTCTCTATGCAAAGGGAAGTGCATGTAGATGGGAATCACAGAAATTTCTGGATGTTTATATCACCTTGCTACCATATGCAATCCTTTTCTTAAGTTTGAGGGAATTTGGAGTTCATGAAGGGAGAATCACAAGTCTCCATTCTGGACAAAATGTTAAATATATTTATTACTCTGGAAATTGTCATATTAAAAAACAATTCTTAAATTCTATACTTCTAAGCTAGTTAAAGATCTTCCTGAAGCTGGTGATCAAAGACAACCTTGGGAGAAACAAATGATTAGATGGGTAACCCTTCATGGAATGATGTCAAAGATAATAACCATGTCTAGAAAAGAAATTGCGTCAAGTCTACAGTTCATATGAGAAAAGTCACATATGTGATCTATGCACTAGCTGTGACCTGTTAGAGTATGAAGTTTTCCTTCAAGGGAGAGGTGACAGAATTACTTTCGTTCATCCCCAGATTTCAACATGAGATCCATTAGGCTAAAGACTAAAATTCAGTTTCTTCTCGAGTAATTGTTTTCTTCATTATCACATGATCATGGAGCCCCATTTTCACTTTTAAATGGTTTCCCCATTGCCCCCTAGAAGGAAAGGCTTCAATTTCTCATCTCTCTAGCAAGTATTATTATCACCATCTCTCTGGTAAGCATTATCGTCACCATCTCCAGGAGCATCATCATCGCCATCTCAACGCTTTCATTACAGTGTGACTTCAGTGACAGTCCAGGTTCTGCATCGAAAATGACTTTGGTTTTTCATACTGAATCTATAAACTCTCAGCACAGTCAGATAGCATCTGAAATTTGATTCTTTTCCCTATGATTATTTCTTCTATTTACTTCTTTGTTTTAATTTGATGTATATTTGTGGCCATTTTCTGGTTGCATGTATTTTGACACATGTATGTATAAAATGTTTCCATTATGCACCATATTAAAGGTGATGAGGATTCATGGGTATGCCTGGTGAGTTCAAAAGCAGATATTGAAAACATGTCTGTTAGAGCTTAAAGCACGTTGCTTTCCACCTTATTCTTTTGAGACAGTGTCCCTAACTAACCCTAGAGCTCCCTGTTTCCCAGCTAGGCTAGCTGACCAGCAAGGCCCGATGATCTTCCTGTCCATGACCGAAGATAGTCCGGACCACACAGGGCTTTTCCCGAGTGCTAGGAATCTGAATGCAGGTCCTCGTGCGCTTATTCACTGTTTAAGGTGGCTATGATTAAAATGCTTATAGGCAAGCCCAACACATTGCCTGTGGGCCCCACGTGGCCAAGGATAGCTGTGGCGGAGTCTGAACACAACACTGTGATGTGACCTAAAATATTATGAGAATTTTATACACAAGATTGGATAATATTCAGTAACTGTGGACTTTGCAGATTGCAATGTTTTGTTACAGTGTCAAAAATTTGGACCTCCTTCAGTGATTGTGACTTCGAAGAAAGAAAATATGCCAGTACGTTTTCTTGAGTTCAAACCCGGGTTCTGTTGAGGACGTTAATTACTGACATCAAAGCTCTGTTTCTACATCTGTTGTCATTGCTTTTTAGGTTTATGCTAAAATTCCCAACTAGAGCTTACGGGACCTACTAAGAAGCTATATAATGCAGTATACCATTCTTCTCTACCTCATTCTCTACTGAATAAATTCTTTAAAGCCAAGGAGAATTAGCCAAGATCTATATCCTTGTAGCACAGAATAACACACTTGTTTTGTGTAACAATTAATTTATATATTCAGGAAGAAATACTGTTCATTTCACAGATAATATAAAATAATAATTTTTAGATATTATTATTATAAAACTATGCCCACATTAGTTTTAATAGTGTTTCCAACCTCTGAAAGAACAAACATAGAAAATATGTTAATTTTACCAAGTTCCCCTTAAGTAATATATCCATTGAGAACACTTTAACTCAGTTTTCTTAATCTTATACCCTGATTTAGGAAGATTTAGAAAAGATATTGCCTATACAATTTTCCTGCTAGCCTAAACCAGTCTTCACATAATTCTATATTCTTTCTTAGAGGCACTGACTGAAATCATGATTCTAAGACTTGTAAATATGTGTCATGTCTTTTCATAAACAGAGCTTTCCAGCCATTAAAATTCAACACAAATAAAATATCCAAGTTCCTTTGACCAGCCTATATTTTACAAAATTTATGAACCATAGCATGAATTTATTATCAGTACTTTTAACAACAGAATATGTATTTTCATTATCCTTTCTGTCAGATGTGCTGTGAGTCTTCTCGGTCACATAGATGCTTCAAATATTCAGTGATATTCCCATATTACTCTACAAAACAGTTAAATCTGGGTTTATCCAAGATATGAATAAAATTACCCCGTGCATATTTTTTCTAGTCTTTGATTTACACCCAACTGATACTAGTTACTTCCTGAAAAACATACCATATTTGTTTTAATTTTAAATATCTTATCACTAATTTTATACATTTTTAAAATGCTTTTTCATATGTTCTCTTCTTATATAAAATCTACAGATTAATTTGAAGTATTGACATGAACTTTAGTGGTTTCTTATTCTTTGTCAAAAGACTTGTTTATTTTTCAAATTGAGTAACATAACTGAAGATGTTTAAATTTAGTGAAGAATCTCTAAGATGAAAATTTGATTGCATTTGAATAATTAATGAATGAAATTATATAGTCAAATAATGCATCAAGAATTTAGTTTACTACTAACACCTTGTTTATAACTTCTTCACACTTTAGGTTAAAAACCCTTGAGCATTTCAAGCTAATAAGTAAATATTTTGAAACATTTAGACTAATCTTAGAAATTAGAATATCTTCCAAAAATAACAGCATAAATTTTAATGTTACCATTACTATAATTTATGATTTATTAATTAAGTTAGGTAGGTAAAATATATTATAAAATTTATATAATTTTATGCATGCAGAAATAATTGATACATTTCAGTGGATATTCATTTCCTTGATGTAAGTTCTTAAATAGTCTACAATGGTATGGAAATCTCTAACACCAATTTATATTATATGATCTAGCATATGCTATTTGATAACAAACATTTAATATAATGTAAAATAAAATGTTGGTGTGATTTTTAAGGACCATATTATGTTATTAAATGATTACTCTAAGAATACAAATTAATTTAAGTAGGAAAAGTCATTATTGGCCACCTAGGAACTACACTCATATAAATATCAGAATCACGAGTTTAGAAATTGATAGTAATCATGGCGCACTAAGTATCTATGGGGAAAGAGTAAGGGTCGTTGAAGGAGGAGGGTGGAGCCCAGTGAAATTTGTCAACTCCATCCTAGCATGACTATTTATGGTTTTATTTTTGGTCTTGTTAAAGCAGCCACATTGTTGAGGTATCATGGGGTTAGCTTTGTTGTCCTTTCTAGAACACTCAGTCTCAAAGTCAACTTCCTTGTCCTCTGGTTCTCATAATCTTTAGCCCTTTCTTTCCTGCTATTTCCTGAGCTTGGAAGTAAGAATCATGTTGTAGATGTAGTCAACTTATTTAATGTAAACATTCAAAAGTTAGAATAATTGCTAGAGTTTATTTTCTTACATAAATAGATATCTTAAGAGTTATGCCTCTTTTATGGAGGCAACAAGACCAGATTTTCATTTATTTTAATGAAAACAAGCAGCCTCCCCCCAAATAAAAAAATCTCTTGCATCTCCTGCTGTGCCAAAGCTTGACAGTCTTGTATATAAAATATGTACCATGCAAAATTTCCTATCTCAGCATGCAATTGTATGCTTTCCTTGTATTTCTACTTCAATTGGCTCTCAGGTGTGTTGCTTCTGTTTTCCCTTTGTGGATAAATTGGTCACATGTGAACTTTCCATATGACCTATCAGGATCCACCTAAAAGATTGCTTTTTGTTACTGTAAATTCTCTTCTATCATTTATTAAGTGGATTGTTTTTCTTCGTCTTGTGCATTTTGTTTCTTTTACTTATTTGTATGATTTAAACTCTATTGTTATATCGTTAAATATGTATTTTTTCATTTTTGATTTTGCTATGTTATTTAAGGTATTCTAACTTTAAATATTTGAAATCCAAACAAAGTCTGTTGATTGTGCCGGGCGGTGGTGGTGCATGCCTTTAATCCCAGCACTTGGGAGGCAGAGGCAGGCGGATCTCTGTGAGTTCGAGAACAGCCTGGTCTACAAGAGCTGGTTCCAGGACAGGCTCCAAAAAACCCACAGAGAAACCCTGTCTCGAAAAACCAAAAAAAAAAAAAAAAAAAAAGTCTGTTGATTGTATTTCTGAACTGATATGCTTGATTATACTAAACACAATTTGCTTAATTTTCCATTTTTGTACAAAGGAGAAATGGCCCATGTATAAGGGCACCATACCAGATTGCTGCTTGGAGTAGCTAATGCAGCATTACTGTTAGGAACTAGCAGTACAACTGAGGGGTAATTGGCTCATGTGGCTGCTAACCTCTTCAGTCACTCGGAACTGTGATGAACTCTTTAGTGTGAATTCCTAACACTATTTCTTTTTGCTTTGTGTTTTGTTTTGCTTTTGTTGGTAGTTTTTGTTTTGCTGTGGAAGAAATGGGACTGCCACCTGGAGAGTTCTGATTCACTCTTCTTTTGTTACTGTGCACGATGTGTCGTGGATTTTTTTTTCTGGATACATGTATCATTTGCAACCAAAGTGCATATTCTTTGCCATGTACTATATATATTTCCTTGTTTCTTCCTCACAGCAACTTTATGAGATCCTATTTTCCTCAATACTTTGGACTCAAAGAATGAAGTAATATTTAAAATATTTCCTACTGCATCCTTGTGTCTTTAACTACCTATTTGGACTTTCCTCTCTAACCTAACTGCATTTTCCTTGCACAAATAAGTAATTTAAATAAGTATTGATACTCAACATAATTTAAGAAAACATCAATAGGACTATGAGCAGGAGTCAACTACAGAAGTCTATCCTTTCACAGATTTTCAACAAAGTTTTAATAAAAATTGAGGTCTCCAAATTAACATTCTATTTAAAGTTATTGTGTATGTATTGTTTGTGGTTCACAGACAGCTGTTTGACTTACCTATAGAGTTATTTTCTACAAAATCAGATAAATGGAAACCAGTTTGACTGTATAAACACTAATATTGCACGCTCTGATGTTCCCAAACAAGGTTGACGGTTATTAACATTCAATCATCCCATTTTCACGGTTCTGTTTTGTTTTGCCAAGAATGGATGAAATAAAATGATACAGTAACATCATTTTGAGTAGAGGAGTTTGTTTTAAGAGGGAGAAGGCATGAGATAATATATTGTTAATGCTGACTTTTTTTCATGAAATGATTTTAAACTTCTTTGGGTTATGCAGAGTCAATGCTATTATTATTAAAATATAAATAGTGGAAAAATTTTAACACAATGTAAGAGAGTATAATATTGTTCCATAATTTTTTATTAAGAATAAATTTCATGAGGGCAAACTTAAGGAAAAGTGATCTCATATTACAAAATATGCCAGTATGAGTATTCATATTTATACAATTATTCTTATAAAGTGTTCATCCAGAATCTAATCAGTATATTAATTAGTAATTAAATTTAAGACTTTCTTGTTACTGCTTGTTATCTTTGTCATTAGAGTAGAGATATTAAAATGGAATAAGAACTATATTCACTGATGCAAACAACACACACACACACGAAAAATAAAAATATTGAAATATTATACATTTAAATACAAAAATGCTGTTGAATTTACTTATTCTATTTAATATTTACTCTATAATTTGGTAGAAAAAATATAATTTGCAAACAACTGGAACATATTTATTAAAGGAAATGTGATCAAGGAATAAGTGCATGTACATATCCAACATAAAAAAACTTACTTTGTTTTTAGTACCTTATGAATGCTCAAACCTATATTTGTTGTTTGGATTTTTTTTTACCTTCGGGTAGATTTTAAGTTAGAGATACGAAAATAGCTAAAACATGAATTTTTTTTAGGTTAAAAGTGTAGTCTTGCCTGGATTGTATGATACATTATCTGCTTGTCATGTAAGTATTTCACTGTGATCCGAATAAAGAGATCAGACCATTGGCTTCTATTCAGTTCTGGACATTACTAACGCAGGGAAAGAGAAATGGACTTTGTGAGGGTGCTGCAATTGCCTCTGCATTTTTATCACTTACTGGTGTGAACAATTTGGTACAAAGCAATAATAAAACGAATGTAATCAAATGTCACTATGGTCTCTTATACTGCAATAATGTCAGATAAGAATAATAGGTTTCATAAAATGCCAGGCGAACCTAGGGACAACCTGATTCTGTTCATGTTCAGATTCATGGTTCAATAAAATGTATTCATATACATTTGCTTCATACACGGTGATATACAATAAGCTACATCTTTGATTTTATTTAATTATATTGATTCCCCCCCACAGTGGATTATTGAAGGTCTTTATTAAATAAGGCTTGGTGAGCAAAAGTTCCTCAATAGATTTGAAATCCCAAGTATAATAACAAGAAGAAAATCTATTTAATATTTCTTCATTATGGGGCTTGTTGCCACAGGAGGAAAATGAACCAATGGCTTGTCCTGTTTGCAGTCCCAAGATAGCAGGTTTTTGAAAGATACATTAATATCAAGAAAATTAACTAATTGCCAAACATAAATTCTAAGGCAAAGTGTCATTGTAATTATGATTTCCTGAAATGTTTACTCCTGAAGTCAATAGCCACGCTGTCATTAACCGTTGTTGTTCTGTTGAGGCTTGAGAGCAAAATTCCCAAATGCAAATCTGGCAAAATTTAACACTATCCCTAGCTTGTGTATAAGACACTGACATTTGAGGAATGAGTATAAAACCTTTGTAAAATCGCTGCTCAAGAGAAGTGAATATGAATACATTTAAACTTTTAGAATTCCTGGGGATGAGGTACAGACATTAAACAATCCTCCCTGAGTATTAATTCATGAATAGAAGAAAACTTCTAAGAAGAAAACTTAAACATAAACTCCCAAATGCTGATAATCACATGACAGGTGATTTTATTTTTGAATTACAATGCATTATGAAATTGTGAAGAGTTGTAAGATTCTATGCATTCTGAAAGGATAAACCATTAATAAAGAAGATGAAATTTAACTTAAAAATAAGTATTGGTAGACTAGAAGCATTACCACTTTCTTCCCAGTTCTCTAGTATTTTATCGTTGATAAAACACTCATCCTGTGCATAGCCTAATAAATACTGACTTATAAATAAAGACTAATAAATACTAACTTTATAAATAATGATTAATAAATACTGACTTTAGCCATTAAGGTTAAAAAGAAAAATATTCAATTTTGCTATATTATGATGAGCTAACAAATGTGGAGAAAATTAACTTCTATTAGTAATTCTTTCAGTTATTAACTGGCAAAACCATCTCAATGTCAACAATCCCCAGGCTAACCTTTGGATAAAACTCAGATCAAAGTCAGCTGTATAGTCAATAACTTTCTCTTAGAAGTTATATTTAACAAAGACACAAGCTTAAAATGCATTCCAAACTATAGCGCTTTAGCATGTGTCAGTTTAATCTCTCTCTTCTGTCTGACCAAGGTTGGCCACACAGCTCTGTTGTCCTAGATATATGGACATAGGGATCCGATAAAGTACAGAAGAGCCCCATGCAGCTCTCCTGTGGGCATATACTAGGCTCAGGAGCATCTCTGTCTCCCATAGTCCTGATTCTATAACTAATCATATAGTTCCATCAGGCTTCAAAAGAGGCTAAGAACCATGGCAGTTAAATGAAAGGAGAGAGATTAATGCTTAAGACTAGTCAATATTGTCTCATGCACAAACTCTACCCATAAGTCTAATGTGTCCAAAACTGAAGACCTTGATACTTTTCTTCTGTAACTTCCACCTATATTGACTCTATTTCTGGAAATGTGAACTGTCATGCCATTTACTCATAAAAATTTATGGTTTTCTAGAATATTTTTCCATTTTCAATATCTTACTACAAATGGACTTCAATAAATTTTGCCTGCATTTAATATTAAGTGCATCTAGATTCCCAAATGTCTCTTCACCCATGCCACCACGCTTACCCTTAATTGCTGTTATTTCTCACCTTTGTTAGAAGACAAGCATTCAAAATTTTCACCCTAGTCTGCTGTTACCTACACTGACATGTAGACAATTATTGCTTTCCCGAAGATGGCAGGTACCATCTTTTCACACAATACTCTTTCCTGTTCTCTTAGAAGTGTATGATTCTCTTTGTTCAACACCCTCACATCTATGCTTCCATCATTTTCTTTTGAATTGTTTTCCAAAAGCCATCAAATTGTGTTTGCATTTTTCTGACCCTAACATAGTATATAAAATATAACATATATATTAGTCATTCTTTTTCAACATCTCTTAATTCATTAGTCTTCACAAAATAAACATGTATATGTATTTATTTATATGAAAAAACACTTTCAAATACATAAATGTTTCTTCAAATTGAACAGTTTATGATATTTAAAATAATGTCTCCTTATGGTATTTACATCCCAGTCACTGGAATCTGTGATACATGACATGACAAAGGGGAATCAAATTTTTAGAAAGAGGCTACCTGTAAAATAGAGAGCTTATTATGGAGTACATGGATGGGCTATGGTAGTAAAATGGGACTGTGATAATGGTGAGCAATGCTGCCAGCAAGAACCGAGAAGCTACAGTACAGATGATCTGGCTAGTGACATCATCTTTGAAGATGGAAGAAGTGGCAGCCGTGAGCCAAAAACTACCGGTAACTTGAAAAAACATTTCTCTAAACCACACTCCCATAGAATCCACTAGCAGTAATGAGTCCCAAGGACCTTTTCATTTAACTCAATGAGGCCCATTCCGGAACTGTGATCTTCACAACTGTAAGATTATATGTATGCATTGTCTCAATACATTTTTTGTTTGTGGTAGTTTTGAGCTGTGTGTTGCAACAGCCGTAATAAACTAATGCAAGACTTACACTATCATTGTTTAAATAATTTCTGAAGCTAGACAAGTAGTGGACCTGAATGTGTGATTTCTACAGTGTCTGAAGAGCCTTTTGATCATTAAACAGCAAGGAAAAACTAGTCTCAATGCATCTTGTCTAACAAAATGATGCCCATCTTTCCATAAATGGAAGCTTTATTTTAAAGAAGGAAAGTATTTATTTTCATCATTGACAAATCTTTTATCTTAACATACACTAGAACTGAAAATTACCTTTCTGATTACAGAAAGAAATTGGTAACAACCCCATTACGTGTTATTTAAAGTACTCCTTTATAATTGTGGTGAAGAACTGGGAAAATTGTTTAGAATTCAGCTCAGAATTCTGAATAAATGAATCACAGTTTTGCTTTATACTCCTAAACAAATTAATTATAGGAAACTCAAATTAATGATTCATAGTTATTTAACACTAACAATGCACCACACTGTGAAAAGTTGTTTATTGGCATAAATAGTTTATACACAGTGTCAGAAGAAACCCAATTGTGGTAACTGGGGTTTATATTTCACTTTATGAAAAGCTAAGGCATAAAATAGTAGGTAAGTTATTTAAGAACAACAGATTATATTTTGGAGACAGTAGTTTCTCTTAGAATTCTCCTTCAGCATATGTTCATGTACTTACTTGGATGGTTATGAATCAAGAATGACGAGGAGATGGAGAGCTAGCCTTTAAGCATTTATATGAACTCATTACTCCGAGGAGTTCATTACAGCTCCCCGAATGGTTTCTCAAGTAAGCAGTTTTTATTGTTCACTGCAGATGTCTCTCTGAGAACATGTAGGTTGTGTGTTCCCATTGTGGCTGTAAAGCATACCCCAGCCCCACTCTGGATACCAAAGAACTCCACTGATAGAAAAATTTACTTGGGATTCTTGGAAGAGAACTTGTTTGGCTTTGACAATATTCAATGACACTAATGTTCAATGTTCCATTATCTTTAAACAGTCCCTTCCTTTCTGAACAGTCTTCATAGAGTACTTCATTTCGCTAAAAATTGTATGTGTTGTCAGTTTCTTCTTCCAGCTCATATTGAGTTTTAGCAATTTGAAATGTTTGAGATAATAAAACAAAACATGTAGGAACATGTATGTAGGTTATAGTAGCAGTTCTCTCTCTCTCTCTCTCTCTCTCTCTCTCTCTCTCTCTCTCTCTCTCTCTCTCTTTCTCTCTCTGTGTGTGTGTGTGTTTGTTTTTTGTCAAGGATTTGATTTTAGATATGAGTAAGAGTATAGTTTTCGGGTTTTCTGGAAGTGTCCAGAGCAGGGAGAGAAGAAAGTGGTGTACCAAATATGTCCTGTAGACTGAATTGAAACATTAGAGCAGCAGAGCAGGGAGAATAATGGCAGGACCGAGGAAGAGAGACAAGAGAGAGCAGACCAACACACCAAAGAGTACATGAACTAAGTGGAAGGGCTATGTAGGAATGAGAAGCTAGGGAATTTGGAGAAGTTCTGGGCAAGGGAACAGGTTGAGAAAAGCTGAGAAGAGCCACAGGTACTGAGTGAGCCTAGAGGCCAGCAGGTGCTTTGGAATGCTAATAGGCACCAGGCTTGTCCTGAGTTTCTTTCTTTCTTCTTTCCTCTTTCCTCTTTTCCCTTCTTTCTATCTCTTCCTTCATTCCTTTCTTCTTTTTTTTTTAATTGTTTTTTTCCCCCTGAGATAGGGTTTCTCTGTGTAGCCCTGGCTATCCTGGAACTCACTTTATGTAGACCAGGCTGGCCTCAAATTTAGAGATTCACCTGACACTGCAGTCCAGCTTTGTCCTGAGTTTCTTTTGGATCTGACGTTCCAGATGTTTTGTTGATGAAAGAGGGAACATGATTTCAATAAAAGGATATTTATTTTCTTTTAAAACATATACACACAAATATGAAACTAATGAATTTTGGTTGATATTGATCATCAAGATTTTAAGCCACATGATATTTCATTGCCTATTCTAAAACAACATGAACATAATTTATTTTAACATGTTGCCATTAATCACATGGTAGTTAGCTATTGAGGATAAAACTAATTATGATGACTGTAGATGTAGCTTGTGTTACAGTGCTTGCTTAACATATTAGAGGCCCAAGCTTCTCTTCTGTGGACAAGCCAGAATATGGATATGTGTGTGTGTGTGTGTGTGTGTGTGTGTGTGTGTGTGTATCACTATCTAAGCAGTGACATTTGGAGTTCTGGATAATGACATTGTTTTCAAAACTCAAAATTCTTATTATATGAAGTATATAGAATAAACATTTTGTAGTCTGACAAAGTGCTATGTTATATAATTTCAATGAAAAATAAAAGAAGGCAGAAGATAGTGAAATAGGAGTTCTATGTGGACATACAAGAAGAAAGTTCAACTAAATCATTTAATACACAGTGAAATTCTGATAGGGAAAAAGGACATGGTGATAAGTAGACTGACTTTCTCTCTTCTGAAAAAAAATAGTAATATTATTCTTAATTGTTTTTAATATTATTTCTCTGTTCTTCTTACTATGTATATATGAAGACGATGATGATGATGTGTATGTGTGTTTGTGGTGAATATGTGGGCATGTGGAAGTCAGACAATAATTGGTGACATCAGTTTTTTTATCATACACCTTTTGGTTCATTTGCTCAAACTCAAGTGGCCAGGCTTGATAGCAAGTCCTTTAACTTGCTTAGCCATATCACTGACCATAAATTTATGTTGTTTGTTATATGAAACAATATGATTATATATTAAATTATTTAATTTGAGACATTATTAGCCAATAAGTCTTCATTTCAATACAGGATTAAAATAGCTTAAACAAAGTATCTTTGGAGAAGAAAAAGAAGAAGGGAGAAATTGAAACAATTGCTAGAAATATTAATTTTTGATAGCAATTTTATACTATATTTACAGAATAGATGCTTAGTTTAATGTGATATTATATTTAAATTACTTTTATTACTAACTTAATATCTTTTAATTCTTTTTGCTTATAAAATAGCTTACAAAGCTATATCATATAAAATAGAGATAAATTTTATAACACTGTTATATTCACTCTAACAAATTATACTAAGTAAAATATACTATTATTTTGCATATTTAACAATTTGTTATTAGATAAGAATTATTCTCAAGTATTTTTAAAGTTTTTTCATTAGAAATATTATTTATATTTTAATAAAAAATTGCCTTTGGTTTTCATGGTTACTTTAGGAAAAGACAGATTAACTCGCTATAATTACTAACCTTAAAAATCATAAACAGCAAAATGAAATCATCAAGTCTTTCAGCTAATAATAAAATACAGCAAAACAGTTCAACCAAGGAAGGAAAGATTGTTAAGTATATTAATTAGGGAGATTGTGAAGCTTAGTAGTTAAGATTAATATCACACACATAAATTTATAGTGGACACAAAAATATAAGAGAAGTCATTAAAATGAATATAAAATATTGCATCATTTATACTAGAGCAAAACAATTTATTCCTATACAACCATAAACAAAATTTGAGTTTCTGTCACAAAGAGGAAAATACAATAAATTGAGTACTCTGTCAGGAATACTGATACAAAACCAAAATCTCCTTTTTTCTCTCCCATGAATTCAACATCTACTGCTAGTGCCAATGTCAATTGGAGTTTTAATATCAAGGATGATGATAAAAGCAGGAAAACTTATTAGGCTGTCATTTTCCACAACAGTTCCAAAATTGGCAGATGTGCACACAGTAGTAAATGCTGCAGTCCGATGTGATGTCTATGCTTCTACATTGATAGTGTTGAAAAATACTACAGATGGCGCCGGGAAATGGGACAAGCTCGTGTGAACTGCGAGATGACCATGACAATAAGTGCAATCATGGCAGCGTTACCCTTCAGTCGTCATCAGATGAACAGTTTTCCCCTGTGAATGATGCTTGCAGAAGGGCATTTGGAGCACTCCTTCAGGCTACCTCTGCGGGTTCAAGCAGCAGGTCTCTGAATGTTTCTGCCAGGATTAGTCTGCACACACAGAGAAACACCTCACACCTGTCATGCTGCCAGAAGGGAGCTGATGAATTCATTTACCAGACAATCTTGTCTATATCACACACACACACACACACACACACACAATTCTACTCATTGAATGCAATCTTTATGTTAAAAGGAAGCAAAAGTCAACTGAGTTTCATGATAGGTAAATGGCTTATCTAAGGTTACAACACTAGCAGAAAGGAAATAAGGCATGTACTCTTAGTATGAAAGAAGAAGCATAGACCTTCTACTCTACCTTCTGTCAGAATATGCTTGCTATTTTCATCATCATTACCACATACTTGCCTAGGTGAAAGACAAACAAACCCAAATTTATTTTAAGATGAAACATGTTATTATGTGTGAACAGAAAATCAAACTGAGCTTATCAATTTTAACATGTGGTTTTCTTCACTAAACACAGTAAATGGGGTAAAAGGGACCTACTAAGCATAAGTATGTTAATTATGTAGCTATTCTTATTCAGATTTGAGATTATGACTAGGAAATATTCTTAAATTTAATTCCTAATATATAATGAAATTAGAGAAGACAACCAGCTTGTGAATATTCTCTGTGTGTGGAACACCCTGCTGACCTAACCCAGCAGATAAGCATTTATATGTCTGAGTATCTAGTAGCTACTAGATACTGCCTGTATCTAGTAAATAGAGTAGGTTACTTATAAACAATGAGCATGTGACAGCTTTTGGGGAGCCATAATTATTCTGAGTTCATGCCCTCTACAGAGCCTCAGTAAATGGCTAAATATAACATCAGAACTAGAAATATAAATATCCCTCATCATAAATAGACACTAAATCCTTTACTAAAGTGTAGATACATAAACGAGAGTTACATTAAAGAGCATATTTAATACATTTTTTAATTTGACCAATCTGATATTGTTATTTTCAATACCTGCAAGCATGTTGAGTTTTTCTGTTGTTGTTTTTGTTGATGCTGTTTTTTATTTATTTACTTTTTACCTCTAGTTTTCTCCCTGTATAAAACATCGAGTTTGAATTTCTTTTGCTTTTGTCTGATTTGCATTGCAATAAATTCATGTTGATTAAAGTCTCTCTCTCTCTCTTTCTCTCTCTCTCTCTCTCTCTCTCTCTCTCTCTCTCTCTCTCTCTCTCTCTCTTTCTCTCTCTCTCTTCCGTGTGTGTATGTGTGTGTGTGTGTGTGTGTGTGTATTAACAAAAAAAATAGTAACTGGCGAAGGGATAGATTAACTGTCCAATCTGTGCTATTTTAAGACATGAAAGCAACTGTGTTCATATTCTCAGAAACCCCATCTAGCATGAAGAGAATTCCTAACTGAGAGTATAGAGTCATCTGTGCTTTCAGAAGTTTTCCTTTTAAACAGGATCGGTTTGCAGTTGAGGACACTCACAGGTGTTTGTATTTGGAACACTGTGCTTGATGGGAATCTGAGGCCTTGGCTTTCAATGTGCAAGGCTGACCTTTCTGTTAGGACAGGTGTTCAACAGCTCATGCTCATGAAGCAGTAGTCTGTAAGTGGATTCTGGATAGCCAAACATGATTCTTTGAAATCAAAGTGTAACTTCTTAATTTTATTAAGTCCATTTTTATGTGTATCCCACCTCTACTTAGTAAATTTTACCAACAATATGAAATTTGACTTTTCAGTCAAAACCGATGTTTTAAATTTACAATAGTTAGTTTTTGAGGGTTTTTTTTTTATCTCCAGTAATAAAGGGATCTAGTCATGGATTCTTCTTAAAAATTTATTCTAAGAGAAGACACCAGAATCATTGAGTCATTTGTTCTCACACTCAGTAATCCTATAAAAAACACTAAACTAGAAATCATAAAATATATGCAGAGGACCAGGAACCAACCTTTACAGACCCTATGTTTGCTGTCTCCATCTCTTGTGAGTTCGTATGAATTTTGATAGTGTTCATTTAGTCTTATTTCCTTGGTTGGCGTCTTCTATTGTCTCTGACTTTTACTGCCTCCTCTTTTTCAGGGTTTTCTTAGTTCTAAGGGAATGGTTTTGAGGAAGACAACCCATTTGTAGCTGAGTGTTCCAAGATGTCTTACTCTCTGCATGTTTGTCTGTCTCTATTTTTGTTGCCACCTAGTTTTGGAGGAAGCTTTTCTGATGATGGTTGAACAAAAAAATTGATTTATGAGTATAGAAGAATGCCATTTTATTTTCACTGTTTTTGAAGAATAGTAATTGATTTTACACTAGGTCCCTGGGCTACATTGTCTCTGGTTTTTGATTACCCAGGCAGTGTTAGGGACAGGTTGCATCTTGTGGAATGGGCCTATGTCAAATTAGATATTGATGAGTTACTCCATGATAAACTACAATAATTCACATGAGCAGAGCATAAACAATTTGATAAATTAGATAATGAAAAAGACAAATATATGTAGTCTTACACAGGCCTGTCTAGCAAAAAGTATAATTTGGAAAATCTAAAATTGCTTAAAGTTTAGCTTCATAATGTCTGTTAGCATGCTCTTTACATCAACTATCATTAGAAGAACATAGAAAATATGATAAAAATATTACTGATAGATGCATTACTTGAACTTAAAAGATAATTTTGAAACTGAAATGTCATAAATGTTCTAATGCAATCAAGGAAAAACAAAAAGTAAAGCTAGTTTCAGAATTTTTAAACCATGGATCCTACTGTCCTTTTGAACAACAAAAACACATTGAAATGTAAAAGAAAAAATTATTTGTGGTGTTTATTATTCTTATGCTTGCTAAACAAACAAATAACATGTATGTACAGCATTGACTTTAATTCGAAAATCTTTTCAAAGGTCTAAAACGATGCGTGTGCAAGATTAAGGACGGTTTATTTGGATGATATGTTGTGACTGGCCTCATCATGCATGGATGAAATATGATGGAAAACTAGAGAATGAGGCTAATACTGGTCTATAAATATAGCTGTGAACTGTTGTAATCTAAGGTCAGTAGGTCTCATACGTTGAATGATCGGAATGCCATTTGGACACTAGCGACTGACTACAGGATATTTAAAAAGCAAGTCACTAGCAATCTTATTCCCATTAGAAGAGAACTATAAATTAGTTAAGGACTGTCTTTTCTTAACACTTTTTAATTTAATGATTATGAGAATGTTGAGAGGCTGCCTGCATTTAAAATTACAAAAGAGTCCAGGAATACGTACATTTTTTTAAAGCAAGTAATGGATTTTTAGTAACTATGCCATGAAAAGCAAGAAAATGTGGTCATTTTAATTTAAGTACAGGAAAGGCAATTTATATTTAATATTATTAAGTTTCTCCAAGATTATATTACTGCATCCGAATCACTCCCAAAAATTGAATATCCCTGAAAAAATGTCATCAGTATTCTGTCCTACTCAGTAATCCCAACAAACTAAAACTTCTTTTGCAAGTTTTTTGTGTCTTTGTTTCTTTTAAATTTTATATTACAACTTATTGGTGGGTCATAAAATAAATTTAGTGAATTGCTTCTGAATAAATAGAGCAAAATACGATGAAATTAAAAAAAATGTACCAGCTTTCTTGTGGTGTTATCTCATTGAGATTAGCACTATGATTATATTTATATGTGTATGTATATATATATATGCAAACATTACATATTCATATTTATACATATTACCCTAGTACATAGCTATCCTAAAGACAATGTAGTTCTCTGAATGGCTTGAATATTGCTACTTTATGTTATTTGGCTCTGTTCTAATTAATATTGAGTTTTATATTTTTCACATCAAACCTTAGTTTTCATTTCACTTGGCATATATATATATATATATATATATATTTCATACACATATTTCATATATATAGCCTATTATATATGTAAAGTATTACTTTCATTGGAATACTACTCAAGAGAGCAATAGATATTGTAAAGCTTGTGTAAGGTGTAACATTAAGTTTCATAATATTAATGTACTGATAGGATTTGTATTTCATAATGGATGGTTACTAAGAGGGTCTCTTGGTATGGAGGAACACTGGTGATACAATAGTTTACAGGCTGTAGTATGGAAGGAAAATACTGTGAGTGGTACTATAAGGGAAACATACGAGATTAAAATAAATGGTCCACTTTGGAAAATAAAATATGTAAACATTTTCCATTGAGCAATAATTTTCTAGTTGTTTTGATCATGTCAAGGAACAAAATCTACACAAATCATTGTTTTCATAAATATGTGGAGTTGTACAACAATAGATAGGAGACAGAGAGGACAATAAGCACTACTATTAGCTTTTCTGGATCACCAAGTTCAGGAGATAATAATACATAAATAAACAAAAATGACTCTGGAAAAATGTTGGGAAGTCATAGAATGCCAACCTATGTAGAATTTGGGAAAGAAACATACACATTTAAAGAAATATTATGGGACACATTTGTAGTAAAAGCAGTGTTAGGAAAATAGTTGAAAGTGCCAGTAGAAATGATGCCAAAGAGAAAAATAAAATACATTTTTTGCCTTTAGTAAAGTAGTCTATGATTGAATTTCTGAGAAGCAGAGGTAGACAATCAAATGTAGCATTTTTAGAAATACAGTTAGGTGATGATTACCACAGGCATAAAAATAGGATCCTAGCACATGCTGGATACAGTCACTCGGCACAGTTAAAATGACTCATTCACAAAACACATCTTGTTTTCTTTCTTACTGTTTTCCTCATCTCTTGATTGTTGTAGTGTGTGTGTGTGTGTGTGTGTGTGTGGGGAGAGAGAGGGGGGGAGGGGGAGGGGGAGGGGGAGGGGGAGGGGGAGAGGGAGAGGGAGAGGGAGAGGGAGAGAGAGAGAGAGAGAGAGAGAGAGAGAGAGAGAGAGAGAGAGAGAGAGAGAGAGAGAGAGAGAGAGAGAGCTTGTGTGAATGTGTGTGGGGGAGATCCTATTACATTCTTAATTCATTAGTGTTCATTCATGAATGCTAATGCAGCATGTTTTATAGCCTTTTGATTTCCATTGCAACTGTTACTGGAGGCTTAATTTGGGAGGGTGGTCTTAGTCTGAGGCACAACAAATTGAGGCAAGTTTCTAAGAGATACATCACAACCTACTAAGGAATGCACAAACTCATAAACAGTGATGTCCAATGAAAATATGAACACTCAAAACCCAGTTAAAGTATTCATAGACATGGCGGAATGAGGAGAAATATAGTTTGCAGTTTCGGGCATCAAGGTTAAATGTCTAAATCATCTATAACACTGTTTTAATTTTCCTTTCAGTTATTACTATTTCCATTGTTTAGTTGGCATAGCAAACATGTGACAATCAGAAACAACTTCAGGGTTGTAGCTCTTCCTTTACCAGGGATTGAACTCAGATCATCAGGCATTATGCAAGAACCGTTACCCACTGAACCATCTTGGCAGCTCATAATGCCAGTTTTGAATGTGTTACAAGTTCAGCTGCCTTCAGTGTTTGGCAGGCACTGACAGCAGGTGGGATCATAGTAAGAGAATACGAATGAGTAGCTGATGTAGAGAAGGGGATGTGGGTGAGCTTAAAGCTAGTAGATTTAGTATTAAGTCTCTTCCCATGATGATTTTTTTATGCTGTAATAAAATTTAATTGCAGCACAACCTTTTACGAAATGCCATAACAAACTTAAAAGATTCCTCTTGATATTTTTCTGTTGCTATGATAACGTTTTTATCCCAACATCTTTTAATCTTTGCAGCCTTTAAATAAAATCAATGGGCACATTTTCCTTTTACTTTGAACTTCCTTAGTTTCTATTTAGAATGATGAAGCGCACATGTGATATTTTTTAAATTCCCTTCCTCATTGATTTTTATGTCAATAAATATTTTTAGTTCCTTTTGCTAGTGTATGTAGCCTTTTCTGTGATGCGTTCATAGCAGTAAACAGTGGTCAAAGCCCTCTCTTCTCTAGTGAAGTACTTTGGTGATAAGACAGATGGGAAAAGTAAAGACATATTAGGGTGCAGCCATGGTTAGTGATTGTTTTTTTTTTTTTTTTTTTTGAGACAGGGTTTCTCTGTAGCTTTGGTGCCTGTCCTGGAACTAGCTCTTGTAGACCAGGCTGGCCTGGAACTCACAGAGATCCGCCTGCCTCTGCCTCCCGAGTGCTGGGATTAAAGGCGTGCACCACCACCGCCCGGCCCCATGGTTAGTGATTGGATCTGAATTGCAAGTCTATCAAAAGTCAACAATTGAATATAACCTAAGAAAATCAAGGGAATACTAGAAGACAGCAGTGAGGATCGCACCTGAGAAGAAGGATGAGCATATATGAATCCCAGGGAAGAAGAATCTAAGGTGAATTCCTTGCCCTTCCTCAAAATTTTATTGAACTCTATCTTGAAACATAACATTCACATGATTGGAATTAGTCAGCATTTTGTAAAATTTATATGAAACAATGAGTTCTCAACATCATTAGAAACTTCTAACTGGTATATGATATCCATTATCTGTTCTGAGTTTTGTCTAAAATGCTGATGTATGAGTTTCACATATTAAAATAGAACATGAACCTTTAAAATTCATTTCTCTTTTAATTTAAACTTATTTATTTTCCTCCTCCCTTGCCTCCTCCTATTACTTCTTTTCATACCCCCTGCTTTTTTCACTCCTCCTCTGTTTCTGTTCAGAAAGGGTCAGGCCTCCCATGTATATCAACAAAGCATGGTGTATAAAGTTGAGGTAGGACTAAGCTCATCTTCTATTAAGGCTGGGCAAGACAAAAGGGACAGGGTCCCCAAAGCCAACCAAAGCATCAAAGAAAAACCCTTATTCTACTGTTTGGAGTCCCACAACTCAGTCAAGCTACACAGCTCTTACACATATGGAGAGGTCCTAGGTCAGTCCCATGCAGGTTCCCTGGTTGTCAGTTCAGATTCTGTGAGCTCCCAAGGGTATCTGTGGGTTTTCTTGTGGTACCTTAACCCTGTGGCTCCTTTAATCCTCAATCCTCTCTTCCGTAGGATTTCTTAAACTTGGCCCAATGATTCACTGTGGGTCTGCATCTATAAAGCTCATTTCTTCAGGAACCATTCTCAGACTCTTCTTGCTTTCCTGCACAAAGGCGAGAAGGCACTGACGACTTGTAACAGGTCTTTCTTTGGCCCATCAAAACTCAAGTAATGACGTGGGGACTTCTTATTAATCATGAAGCTTGGTCTTAGCTTAGACTTGTTCCAACTAGTCTTAAAATTTAAATTAGCAAAATGTATAGTAATCTAATTTCTGCCACATGTCTTGCTACCTTTGCCTAGTACTGTACATCTGACCCCTCCCTGTCTGACCAGCCAATATCCTGGCTCTCATATTCTTCCCCTGAGTTCCTCTCTCTCCTGGAAGTCCTGCCTGTGGGTTTCTGCCTACCTATTGGTCATCATGCTCACAGAGTGCTAAAATATTATCCCGACAATGAGCCTCAACTTTGAATTGCAAGGTCCTCACATACAACTAGTTTTTTCTTTACAAAATTTATGTCATCTCAGTTCTGTTTTCTTTAATAGGTACAATTTCCAAATAGATTTTCTCCCATATTGCTGAAGATTAATTTTGTCTGGGGAGGGCTTCGTGAACTCATTTATTGGCTTTTTTTTCAGATTAGGGGAGGCAATGTTAACATTTTGGCCTTCCTTGGGTAAAACCATAAAATTCATTTTTCTCATAAGAAATAGTAACTGGTTTAAGGCTTCCTTGGATAATTATAGCCAGATTGAAATTGAAGACATCTTTACAGCCTCATTACCTTTGAAGGAGCCTGCATTATAAGCAACTCTTCCAAAAGAAAGCAAAACAGAGTGATCATTATTAAAGGATTAATTAGAGATAATTAAAATTTAAAAGACATCAACTTAAACATTCATAAAGTATCTGTTCATGTTTAAACCTGAGTAACAAAGGTAGTATTTATAAAATACAACTAATCTGTCCCCTTAATTCTTTCTCCAAATGAATGTTCTTCTTCAGAAAGAAGAAATAAACAATAATTATGTCATTACTGTAATACTTATTAATAATCATTTAATGCATAATAATTATGTTGTTGCTTCAATTTTCTTTGTAGTTCAATTTTCTTTATACTTGTTTCCATCACAGAAAAAAATGTGAGAGATACAGTTATGACTAACTTTTTTCAACTAATCCATTTATTAAATTCCAACTTAATGTTCCTAGGTGCAATATGTACATGGTACTGAGAAATCTTACATGTAAGTAAGGGCTTACATAGATTGGACTGAAAATCAAAACCCAAGAAATGTAAACACAATGATAAGCAACAAAAAATAGGAATAAATAATAGATGAGGGTCTCTCAGTCATATTTCAGAAAAGCTCAATGGAAGCATAGCTACGCATATCAGGACTCACAGTTTCTAGAAAATGAGATTAGAAAAAAGTTAAGTTTTCATAGAGCAGGAGTCTATCCTTTGGTGCTTTGGCATAAGAGCGCTAATGGTGTGGAAAGGAACAGAGGATATTAATATGCTAACCTGTCATGCCAAAAGGCAATTGCATTTTGTTATTTCAGAAGCTATAAATTCAGCAGGAAGAACAAACTGGATAAAGAAAGAAGTTCCTGTTTACAACTTATTCACTGTATTTTATTGTACAGAATTTGAATTAATGTTTTCACAATGAATGCATTGGTAGAATTTCAGAAATTAACAGAATTATCACCATTATTGCACATGTGTACACACAAAAACATGTATGTCATTATATATTGCATATAGTGTAATATGTATAATATATAAAATGTAAAAGAGATATAAAATCTAAATTTTAACATTTTTATTAGTAGGGAAAATGGGAGTAGGGCTTCCAACAGTCGTTAGAAACCAAGCCAACTATAAGGGAGTTGATAATAATTTTGACCTTGAAGATATTGTTGGCAAATTAATAAAGATTAATTAACTTGGAGTTTACCACCAGTCTGTTCTATTAGTCCTGGTACCTGGACTTTTCTATAAGGTATGATTGGTGGCATGTAGTTTCAGTTAAATAGTTTTAAGAACTTAAGATTCTCAAACTCATTTGTTTGAACATAACTTTAGTAATTATGTATTTTAATGAGATGATAATACTGTTGCATTAGTACTAGATGCATTTCTTCAGGAAAAAAATAGATAGATGATAGATAGATAGATAGATAGATAGATAGATAGATAGATAGATAGATAAGATGACAGACTATATTATAGCTGGATAATAGAGAAAAGATAGACACATAGGTAGATAGTTAGGCAGACAGATATAGAGATGATATGTAAATAGTTGTTTGAGCAATACAATTAAATTAGTTGATAGGTAGAATTTGAAAGAATAACACACTTAGAAAGAAACTAGAATGAAGCTTATCCGAAATTATGATTCTTCTTGTGAGGGACCCCTAAAGATTTTGACTGTTCTATTGAGTAATGAAGATTAAGAGAGAAAATATGCACTAGGAATGCAAGGAACTTTGGTTCACACTGTCTATTAGTGAAAATGTTTTTCTCTGTCTTCTAGTCAAGGCAGAACAGGCTCTGCAGGCCCTCACAGGAGGTCAGGAGAGAACCTGAGTTGCCACATCCTGGCAAAATAGCAGTAACAGTCTATTTAACTTAGGCTAATTTAATTTTTTTAAAGATCAGATTAAATTTGACTTTTAGCAGTCCACCTCGTCAAGTTTGTATTTTAATATTGTTGCTATTATACATACTTCAATCATTTTATTGTGTCTATATTATTCAAATTTGAAATGTTAATACTCTGAAGAACAACAATTTATGATGTAAAATAAAAGTAATGACTTAATTTATCCATAAGCAACAGTTTAAAAGTTAAAATAAAAATTAATTTTGCATGCATTTTATTTGTTTATAAGGCAAGGTTATGGTTGTATTGCAAAGTAGAAAAGGTATTAGCTCTATATCATTAATGAATTATTCATTATATCTCTATCAATTTAATAATTCTCAGGAAAATCCCCAATACATTTATCTTTTATTAATGCAAGTTTTAGGAAGTAGATCCTTGGTCTGATGCAGAGTGCTTTTTTATATATTCATGTTGATATACACCTCACAAACATGCTGTTTTTAATTACATTTAATGAGTTCATCAGGTGCTCTGAACGAGAAGCTCCTCATCTGTCAGGCATGATAACTGCATTTCGTGACGCCTAAGGTGTTTGCTTACTGCTACATTTTTCTTTCTTCAGCTCAGCAACTGAATCATCCCTAACAGTGGGGCGTAGGGATAATGGGAGGTGAAACCCCAGCTCATCCTGAGCTCTGAGTGGGGACTGTCTTCAGGTTTTAAGTAAAGAATTGTTTGCATTTTATGGGATCACACAAATTTTAATTGTTTTTAAAAAGCTGCTAGTACTAATTAATATAGTTATATATCCTAATTGCCAAATACTATGTCTGAAAAAATACAATACAAATAAGTATAATTTTCAATATTTTAAAGTAATAAAATTTTCTTCTAGTGAATATTTTAAAGTATTTATTACCTATAAACCTGTTATTTATCTTAAAATGTAGAATTTTCCTGTAAAAATGTAGAAATTTACAATGTTCTGTAATATGATTCTTCTGTTAACCCAGATATTTATGTATAGAAAAATAGCAAGGTCCCTGGAATGAAATAAAATGAAGTACAATCAGATCTGTTATTTGCAAACCTGCAATGGCATGATTGCATGACAAAAGTGGGAAAGATTTAGTAGAGAGAAACACAATTTATAATTTATTTTATTTACTTGTATTAGAGTTATACCCTAATGACAAAAGTTATTGAATTTTAACTTTAATCACATACTATATTTATCTCTCAAATACAAATAGTAAACTAACATTGATGATTTTAGAACCAGTTTGGCTTTGTGAATGTGAGAACCCTAGAGTTCTACATAGTGTTTTTCTCCATCCTCAGCACATGTATTCTGTTGTAATCCTATATGGCTCTCATAGCCATAATTTTTCTAAAATAAGAAGGAGAGGAGTATAAACGCCACACCCTCTTGCTCAATTGTACTCTTCCTGAAAGCTGTACACAGACATCTATCAACACCCTATCGTTCAAAATTATAATCCCTTGTGATCACGTAACAGAGAACAAAACTGAGCTCTGCTTCACTACACTGCTCATTAGTTCATATAGATTGAGGCAAGTTTGTCACGCACTTGGAAAATTAGAGGTTGTATGGAAATTTTTATCGAGTTTTACTCTTGGGTAAGATTTTAAATATTTTTTTTAGATTACTGCCAAATAACACAATATTTTCAAAACTGACTTATCTGATACAGAAGGAAGTGGACCCATCCTTATTATAGAGATCACGTGGTTGTATATGCATAGTTAAAGGAAAATGTAAAGTAATGTCATTACTCATGAAGAGTACAGTGTACTTCTTCCCAGCCAACAGCTAGGAGAAAGTTCCTAATGAGGCCCTTCATAGACACATTCCCCTGCTCTTAAACCACATATAACCATTGGCCATAGGTACACTTTGGGGCTTTTACTTGACAGAACAGAATTCCCACGAGACTTACCTACAGACACAGCATATTTATAAGACAAAAGAATAAATTAACTAAGAACAATAACATTGAATTTCTGTGTGTTTTTTTTCCTGTAGTTTCTAAATAAACAACATGTGAAGATGCACTTGAAAGAGGGGGAAGTGTTGTATGTGGCTTCGGTCCTAGTCTTCTTAGTGGGTGCAGTATAAGAAAATGAGTGTCCACGTGTGACAGAGTATTCTAGTGGGATTATGAATTGCTTTGACATCAACTTCTAAAACACCTATTCGTGTTGCAGGGAAATTATATGGCTGAAAAACATTGGTATTCTCAGAGTGAGTAGAGGATTTGAGCAACTCGAGATGCTTGAAACTTTTGACAAGGTTTAGTACCATTAATTTGTTTAACACTTTCATTGATCAAAATTTTTCTATGCCATTCTGGAGAGTGAGGAGGAAAAGACGAATATTAATGCTGTATTCTTAAATATTTGTCTATTCTTAAATTTAGTTCATAAGTATTTATGTATTCACTTCTACTCCTGCAGAATTACTCATTATTATTCTATAAGGGCCAATAAAAGAATGCATCTAAGTAGGGAAATGTGAGAAATAATTAAGATTACCAACAAAACAGAGAAAGCTAAAGTCTCTCCATAATCATCAAAGCATCAGGTTATTGAGTTCTTTAAATTAAAATGAGTGCTTAGCAGTCTTAAAATTTCTCAGTAATTAAATGGGCTCTGTGGTTTGGCTATTTTGACTATAATCATACTGATTTGGATGGTATTTTATTAATGATATCTCAGGGGGAATTTGTACTAGCTTGAAAATTAATGAAATATTAATAATGAACAACCAAAGAAATGCAGATATGTCTCTTGTAGAAAAAAAAATGTGACCTGCATCATACTCAGAATCAAAGCATTTTATTCATTTTTTCCTTTTTTAAACATTTATATGTATTCCATATTTAGAAGGTACCTTTAGGTAAAGCATATAAAATATATATTATATTCACTTTAAAAGCTTATACAAAATATTGTTTTTATCAATCTGGTATAGTTAGGTGCCAAAAAATATTCTTGAATAGGAAAATAGATGTTCTACATTTTCTCCCAAGCATAAATCTGAGAGCACAGGAAAAAAAAAATGACTTCTCTGATCAAATGATAAACAAATGCCTCTTCCTGCCAACAAGAACTAATTAATTAATTAATTAATTAATTAATGTACTAAAGAGGAATTCCTGGGGTAGTATAACAGTATATGCCACTTCCAAACAGAGGAAAGTCAAGTTTACAGTCAAATGTAAATGTTTGTGCACTTTAAGCTTCTCCTGGTATGGCAAAAAGCTGGTCTTATGAAGGGATTTTCTAGAAACAGTGTACTGCACATGAATACACAGAGATGATACAGTCAAATCTTAACTTTTATTTAGTTTATTGAGTTATCAAACTTCCAAGTATATAAATAATTAACAAATATTATTTTTTTAAAAACATTCCAAAATTATAGTTGTGAGTGATCTAGTCTAGATAGAAGAGTAAAGTTGAATATGTAACTAAATTGTGATGATGGATTACTATACATTAGTCAGATTATTAAACATATTCTTATTCTATTCTAGACATATTCTATTTATATTATTAAATATATTCTGTTTATAGAATAAAACATATTCTATTTATAATATGATCATATTATAAAAATGATATATAAATTTTTATTCATTTAATTCGAATGGTTATAATTAACAAATACCTAGGTTTATTGAGATGTATAAGTTTACTGTTATAAATCTATGATAGCATTTGGTCACTTAGCAGAATTTCTGAGAAGACAGCATAAGAGGAGAGGATTAACTTTGCTAATGATTTCAGAGGTTTAGATCCATGGCACTCAGCTCTGTTATTTACACTCATACAAAAGAAAGGAGAACATTAGGAAATCATTAGGCGATGAAATATACTAGCTCACAGCACAGCAGAGGAAACAGAGAGGAGGAAGGCTTGGGGGCATACATAAATTTTAGGCTACACCCTACATGACCTATTTGCAAAATGTTATTAGTACCTACCAGTTTCCTCCACCTCCCAATAATGTCATCAAATTATAATTCCATCAAGTCATTTGTAATCCCATAAGGTTAGGGCCTCAGTATCCAATAATTTATTCAAAGCAAACAAGCCTTCAACGCATGTGTCCCGTGGGCCATTTTATTTTCAAACCAAGATACAAATTCTGCTGATATTTGTCAAAATGCTGACCAAATGGGTGGCTGGGAAATCACTGTAAAGACCTAGATGCCTGTTACTCATACTAAAAGTTATAGGTGTTATAATATTTGAGGTAGAGTATTGGTACATATTTTTAAAATACATTTATGAACCAGTTATTTCACTCACATGTATTATTGTGTGAAATCTTACAGACAAAAAATATATTTACAAAGGATATTTGGGATTGGATTTAATGGAAATTTGGAATAACCCACACTCATATAAACATTTGAGTAACTAAAAGTATAGTTACATAATTTAATATAAAATTTAATATTATAATTATAATTAAATACTTGAAAAGTTACCTAGTGGCACCATTAATGGAAAGTTTCATGCAATAAACAGTAAGTAAAAGTAGGTAGTTGTGGACGATATACAACATTACAATATCATTTACTTTTCAGGTAAAAATCTCCTAGGAGTGAAATACTGGCATTATTTTCTACATTGTGATCTTATGTATTTATTTCCATGTTATAAAGAAATTATAGAGGAGTATATCTTGGTGTCTCAACTAATTGAATTTTTTCAAGAGAATGTTTTGATATTGTGCAAAGTCTATTGATTTTTGTCACAATCTCTTAAAAAAAGCATATGGCTACTTTTCAACCATGTTTTCCAGGCATTTGGTGCATTATATTCTTTGGGATCATTCAAGTTCCAAGTAGTCTGAATGTTGAGGACCTGGAGAGAAGATATAAAATCTTCTGCATAAAATAGAAATGGAAATTAAAATACTTGACTTGCCTATGGCACTCCAATTGTAATAAGGAAATTTACTCTATCTCCTATGATTCACTCTTTTCTGTCCCATTATGGGACACCCTTAAGAACATACTAAGAATTTTTGTTTGTTTGTTTGTTTTTCAAGACAAGGTTTCCCTGTGAAACTGCCTTTGCTGTCCTAGAACTAGGTCTTGTAGACCAGGCTGGGCTCAAACTCACAGAGATTTGCCTGCTTCTGCCCCACAAGTGCTGGCATTAAAGGCATGTGCTACCACTGCCCAGCCCTATAATTTACCTTTTGAGCAGATATCTATTACTGTATAATTCCAAAAGGGTCACTCATAAACCATTGGTGTATCACATTTTGTTATAAAACCAAGAAATATTTTCTAGGTTGTAAGTCTATAATAAAGCAGACAGAGCTTTATTTATTTCATAAAGTTTATCATAAAACAAATGCAACAAAGCCCAGGAAATTCGCACACACATAATTTTTATTGTTACTTAGAAGAAATATTAGTTTATAATAGGAAAACCATAGAAAACGAACAGACTTTGTTTCTAAATGGTTTAAAGTAATTAAGATTTGATTTAAGTGGAGGAAGCAATTGACCCAATATAGTTACTTTAAAACTTATTAGCTTGCTCTTGAATGTGGTCTATCAGGATTCCACATGTACTTTTTACTGAATACTATCATTAAAAACAAATTTTCTGATCATTTGACAATATTTTGCTATAAGAAAAGGGACTTTCATTGCCCGAACTCAGAACAACCTAACAATGGCCGAGATTTCCAAAACAATTAGTGATTAGGGTGTACTAGAGGAATTCCCAAGAAATCCTTTTCCCCACTGACATTTCTGCACAGCTTTCCATGCAAACCAAAATATAGGTTCATACATAATTGCATTATCTGGCTCACTGCAAAATAATTATCTGACAATGTTTTCTTTGTATACCACAATTGCCCATAAACTTGAATGCTGTAATTTGTGATGTGCAAATGTGCTAAGATACTGAGCATTAATTACAACAAGATCAAATACTGAGCTTAGAGAAGACACTATTAATGTTGAGAAAGGATATACATGCTCATTTGAGAGAATTTTATTTTGTCAGCATGGAATGATATTTTTAGTCTAGAAAGGTAATTAATAATTCATTCATGAATAATCACTAAGAGCTATTATTAAAATGTATGTCTAACTTTGCAAGGCATAATACTGAAATGTGTGTCTTTTTAATCTGGTGAGTTCTGTATACAGAACTCCTCAGTGTGACTGCTGAACCTTTTTCTTTTTTTTACAATGAATTGTGAAGTTGTGCCATTCCTAAGCAAATCATTTGAAAAATTTGAAAAAAAAATAAGAATAGATCTAGCCTATGGCCCACCTATACCACCTTAACTTCCATCCTCTGCATCTTCCAGTACCTTCCTTATGTTTTGTCTCTCTCTGGCTCTCCTCTTGCTGCTCTCCCCTCCTCTTTTACATTTATCTGGTTTTGTATGTGTTTATTACAGTGAACACATAAAGCCTGGAGACTGTCCCTACTGGGGTTAGCACTGTGCTTATGAGGAATAACTAATGGTCACAGCTGTTGAAGTTGTCCGTCATGACACAGCTGTTTCATAAACAAATAATTTAAAACTATTTGGAATCGAAACAAGTGTCCTTGGTTTAGGAAGCAAAACACACTTGGGAATACTTTGATAGATTCCCTTTGTGCACTATAAGGACAGTTTTTCAGCACTGCCTCCCCTTCCTCATATAGTGTGCCACTTTATGAAGACACGGTGCACTCAGGCAAGTGTGCTCTAAAATTTTATAGTAGAGCAGTCAGAATGCCCCATTATTAATATCCTTCCATGGTGTTCCATGGTGTCACTGGGAGTGTGTTGTGTCTGGAATGGCCTTTAAAGACATAAGAAGCATTCCTTTAAGACCCTGCCTCCAGTTTCCTGCCTCAGGTTCATGCCCAGACTTCTCTTGATAATGGACTGGGCTCAGCATCTCAGCATATGTAAGCTTAACTAAACCATTATCTACCCACACCCAAACTGGAAGTACGTAGAAAAGAAGTAGTGTCTAATTGGTACATAGACTGACAACATCAAACCTATTATCTCCTATAAAACATGAGTAGAATAGATTCAGGAGGTGGAAGCAGAAGGACTAGACGTTCAGGGTCATCCTGGCTGGTAATGAATTCAAAGCTAACCTGGGCTATAAGAAACTGTACTTAAAAATAAATAAATGAATGAATAAAAACAAAAAGTGAGGAAAAGTTCATGTGTTAGAGACAATATGCTGGGTGTTTAGGTTACTTAAATACCCATTTGGCCTCTATAAATAGTTTAATAACTCATTCCTATAATGATAGAGACAGGATGTCAACAGCATCCAATTCTGTAAGGTGATAAAGTGCTATAGTAAAGATCCAGTCACTGTTGCAAGGATAAAAACTGGGATAAGCGGTGCTAATCATGAGAGAGGAGTTACATTTGACATCAGTGTTCAGCGGATGAGTGATTATGTGTGGCAAAGGGAAGAAAGGTCACACCTACTCAGGAAGATAAGTGTTATTGTATAAAGGATTAGCAATCAAATTAAAATAGCCAGGCTTGTGCTAACTGCACTTACATTTATGTATGTCTTTACAGAACTCACCTGCAGGTTTGGGTTTTTTTTGTCACTATGCTGTGTTCTCTCTCATGATAATACAGTGCTTTCTGAATGAATCAACATGAACGGAATACAGGATTCCCATGAGGACTGAGTAAAACCATTGAACATTGTTGATAGGAGATTCAAAGAGGTTTATGTTCTGTACTGGGAATGTTTAAGATATCACCATAAGAGGTGGTAAGTTATCAAATATTGTTATATAGAGAGTAACATAATTGGGCTTATGTTTTAGGGGTAAATAGACAAATAAGCAGTAAAGATAAATGGGCGTTAAAACAGTTTGCGCTGTGAGAAAAAACAAGTTTAGATACAGCAAAAGTGATGCTTGAAGAATAACATTATATTATTAAAAATTTGAGTGAAATGAGATAGATGTAAGGGACATGAACCATTACACAAAAAATCCTTATAAGTATTATTTATCCATTCACTGTATTGTCAATAGACAACATCTAGCAGCACAGTATGGAATACCAATATAATGTAAAAGTGAAAGAGAATATAATGGGATTTGTTTCATTGTAGATTAATACCTCAGCTGATGCTGTAGCAAAATAAATAAATAAAAGTGATCAGGTATAAACATCAACTACCAGATTCTAAAAAAAATTCTGTTTTTTTTTTCATTCACCCTAAACACACTAAATCTAGTTCAGTTTCACTGTACAATCTGTGTTAAAAGCTATATTGGAAGTATTTCTGTTCCAATTTAGAAAGTTAGATATACCAGAAAGATCTTCTGAAAAAACCATGAAACTGTATTGTGTAAAAGTACATTCATGGAAATAAAAGCATTGAATTAGTAGAAGCTGAAAAGGTAAGTGTAGTTAAAGTCCAGTAGAGCTCCATTAATTTCCCCATTCTTATTGATTTAAATAGAACTATCATATGAGATTGAGATTTATTATTTCCTAAATATGCTACCTCTTCCACATTAACATAGGTTTTTGTGACTATGGCTTTTCAGTTTGGTACTTTCAGTCACTAGATAAGAGAAGTTCTTCCCTATCTAACAAATTTAACATAAGATCCATAGGAATGGGCATTCATCCAATGGAGAACTGTGTGCTGGTTTGAATGAAAATGGTTCCCAAAGACACAATGCTTGCATACTTGATCATTGGTTAAATTATTTTAGAAAGATGAGGACATATTAACACTGTCAGAAGAGATGTGAAATGAGTTGGCCTTTGACTTTTTAAAAGACAACACGATTTCTGATTATTAACTCAAAATGAAAGTTCCTAGCTACTGTTTTAATGCAATGTCTACCTGCTCAGTGCTGTGATCCTGGCCATGATGGTCATGAAGTCAACTTCTGAAACTCTAAGCTCATGATTAACTTTTTTCTATAAATTGTCTTGGTCATGGTGTTTCATCACAACAATGAAAAATGTCACTAAGTAAGCTGATACCCATGTAACCCCATGGAATCTTAATTCTTGGCATCAGAGTTTTATCTGATAATTTTAAGAAATTTTATACATCATATTCACTTCCTAAGTAGCATAATGGCTATAAAGGATGCTAATAATCTTCATAGAAAAAGTTAATCTCAGTCACAGAGAATGATTACACATGAAATCTGCCAAGATGGGAAAATAGGATTTTAATATGAGCATTTATAATTATTTTATGCTAAAATAAATATATTTAAGTTGCCACATGAGGTTTAGTCTAATAACATGATTATTACAGAAACAGACATCTATAAATGTATACTTTGAAGTAGGGGTTTTTAATCTATATTTGCCATCTGACTATTTTGATATCTGTGTTATTTATACATTTTTATGAACTATTTTAGCATTTTGTGTGTATGTTTTCTTCTATTTATTGCTTAAGTCCTGAATATATTTGTCATATTTTTAAGATTTTTTTCTTGTACACATCTATATATTTATAGAAATGTTCCACTGTTGCAAATTATTACAAGATGGGTTTCAAATTTAGTATGGGTTATAGCTAAATCAAAACATAAGAATAATTTAAATGGCTGCTAAAATATATTGCAATCTCACCTTTTCATTGCTTTTTACATTTATCTATTTATCATTTATTTTATGGGTATATATGAGTATGTGTGTGGGTGTGGGTAAACCCGTGTACCGTGGATATCAGATGATAACTTCTAAAGCAGGGTCCTCATTTTGGGTTTCATGGATGGAACTCAGGTTGCCAGGCAGAGTTGCACACACCCATTCTGCTGGCCATACCACCCTGTTCCCTATCCACATGGGACAAAATTAACAAATTTATAGATAATTAACAAAATTAATAAGTTCATAAAGAATAGTATATTTTGTCAATTTTCATATTTCATGATCTGGAGTACTGGGTTTTTTCAGATCACTCTGAAGTTTTGGGCCATTTAAAAAGCCAAATTGGAGACTTGCTCTTTTCTGAAGGGAAAGAGAAGGGGCTTGGATCTGGGAGAGAGCAGAAGCCTGGGGAGCTGGCAGGAGAGGAGGGAGGGGAAACCATGGTCAGGATGTATTGTATGAGAGAAGAATCTATTTTCCATTAAAAAAGAAAAAAGAAGAAGAAAAAATCCTAGATAATTAGATCATTTTGATTTCAATCTTAAATGTATTGACACATTGGTTAAAATTATGTTTGCTTTTATTAGCAAGTGATTGGCAATTTTTATAGGGAGCTGAACTTGATAATACTTTCCAGTAACCTGTGATTAACGCTCACCAGTGAACTGCTGAATGCAGCTTTGCTGGCCACTTTTAAATGTCTGTAAAAGTCCATGTGCTTGCTTCCTGACTTGGTTTATCATTCTTTACTTTAAGAAAGGAACTGCACACTAACTTCTAGCCTCAGACTCTCTTGTGAACACAGTTTTCCACAAGGTCTGCTTTGTTGTGGGCCTCTAACAACACGGAAAGCCTATGCTTATCCACCTACAGAAGGGTAATATCATGCGCTCTGATCAAACAATCGGGAATCTCCAGGCATGACTTCTTGTTTTTCTCATACACGATTCTATAAAATATTTATTGAGGCAGTCATAGAGCAGATGTCCTCAGGTGGGTGAAGCTAGTCATTTTCAGGGAACGGAAAACATCCTGAAGGACAATAAACAAGGAGGAGTGGCAAGAAAGAGTTCTGAGAGGAGCCCTGGGGTGAGATCAATGAACGTTTCTTATAAATCGCAATGGGAGCCTTCTTTTAATTCTAATTACAAGAGGAGCAATTGCTGAGCTTAAAGAGAGCACTGTTATTTAGTTCGCCTACTAGAAAGAATTAAGAGGTGCTCTCTCCTTTCCTAACAAGTACAATTCTGGCGGAAATGGAAATTCTGTGGCTATTTTGTAACCTACTTCACAGACAAGATAGAATTCTTAATGTTTGGACTGAGTACATGTGTGAGTGCTAATGCCCGTCATCAGCATTAGAGCTGCAGGAAAAATGTGATCGTGTAGTGTGATTTTTGTCTGAGAGATCTCAATGTAGTTAGGAATAGATAGCTTTTAGTTTTTGGAGATTTACCCTCGAAGGAAATCATAACACTGTTAGTCACATTAACTACTTAAGGACAGGTTTATCTGGGTTCATAGTTTGAGGTTTCAGTCCATTCTGGCGTGGTACACACGGTGGAGGTCACATGATGCAGGAAGGTATACAGCATCTGAAGTCAGCAGGCTGAGAGAGAAGAACTCCCATCCTCTGCTCAGTTCCTTCTTCCTATCTGAGGGAGAATCCTGGGCTGTGCACATTAGAGTGGCCTTCTCCACCTCAGTGATGATCAGTCAAAGTAAAGTGTACTGATGAAACAGATAGCATTTTTATCAACCTCTTTCGCCTATGAAAAAAGCTTATCATTTGAGTAATCTAAATCAAATGACTTTTGAAATATCTTGACATTCCAGGAAAGGAGGTGAAGTAAGGAAATTCAAACTAAATTAGGAAAACCAAATATAGTCTACTTATTTAAATCCTCTAAGTATTGTTCTAGCATCCACAAATGGTTCATAGCATCCAGAGCCAAAATGGGAAATATTTATAATATGTATATTTAGATTACTTGTTTTACCCTTTGAGATTATAATATAATTACATCATCTTATCTTTTCTTTTTATTCCTCCCAATTCTTCCATATACACCCATAAGAATCTCAGCATCATGACTGCCTAAATGTGACCCAAATAAATGTACTTTTAAGAAGAAAACTATGTGGTACAGAATTAATCAAATAATGGTAATATGTTAAAAATAGATGAAGATTATATAAATGCAATTATATAATTGTGATGAATGGAAAATTACTCAGTGAAACACAGATTTTGATCTTGATGCTTTGACTTGGGGCAAACATATTTAAATTATTTTTCTTAACAAAACTTAAATGGCAGGTCTTTAACTATTGAATAAATGTATGAATATAGTCTCTAGAAAGTGAATAAAACCTCCTCATTATAATATCTAAAATAAAATTAATGCCAAATATAAGTGTGATTGAAAAAGTATTTTGGATCGTTTTCATTAGCCTATCAGTTTTACTGGAATCTTCCATTGACCTCCCTCTGTTCCCTAGTTCTTGCGTTATTTGTCATATTTATTCAGAGGTGAGATAAAACTTGGTGAAGGTGATAGACTTTATTATCAAGGAGAGTGGGCAATGGTCAGGGAGACCATTTCAGAAGAATACAGCATCATACACGAAAGGGGAAAATAGAAAAGACATCTATGTGTTGACCCTACATATTGAAGTAGACTTGATATTCTTCTTAAAATTCCTAGAAGAGATGACTTTCTGGTTGACAGAGCAGTTTTTGTTCAAATGATTGAAAGGCCCACTTGGATGAATTTTTGGATTTTTCGAGACAGGGTTTTTCTGTAGCTTTTGGTTCCTGTCCTGGAACTAGCTCTTGTAGACCAGGCTGGCCTCGAACTCACAGAGATCCGCCTGCCTCTGCCTCCCGAGTGCTGGGATTAAAAGCATGTGCCACCACCTCCAGGCTAGATGAACTCTTTAGGAAGGTAACACTGGTGTGTTTTTGTCCTTAACTGGAGTACCAAGGCCAAGGTCAACTCAGACCAAGTTCCTTTGACCAAAAATTATGTAACCATATAGGTTTAAAATAATAAAAGAAAAATTAAAAGTAACTATTATAATAGCCATGCTTAACCATGTAAAAGAAGACAATACCTATTCCCTTTACCTTCCATCACATTTTAATTTTTTTTAGTTTTTTATTTATTTTTTCCATTCAAAAATTTACACTTCCTCCCCTCCTCCAATTCCGCTCCTGCTCCCCCACTCACCCTCCTTCTCCCCCACTTGAGAGATGGCAGGGAACCCTGCCCTGTGGGAAGTCCAAGGCCCTCCCCCTTACATCTAGGCCTAGGAAGCTTTGCACCCAAATAGACTAGGGTCCCAAAAAGCCAGTATATGCAATAGAAAGAAGTCCCAGTGCCTTTATCAATGGCTTCTCAGTCAGCCCCCAATGTCAGCCACATTCAGAGAGTCCGGTTTGATTGCATGCTCATTCAGTTCAGGTCCAGCTGGATTTGATGAGCGCCCATTAGAACAGGCACACTGTCTCAGTGGGTCGACCAAACCCTCGCAGTCTAGACTTCTAGGGATGGATGGAGATAGAGACAGAGACCCTCATCAGAGCAATTGACTGAGCTCCCAATGTCCAGTTGAAGAGCAGAAGGAAGGAGAAGAGGAGCAAGACATTTTAAATTTTAAGGAGGACAATTTTGATAATTCCCTACTAATATAATTTAAATTACTATATTATCAAGAACTCAGATGATGGGATTTGAAACTATGAGGCAGCCCTTCAAATGTTCAAATCTACTAATTTTTGACTAGATACCTAATATCTCTCTTATACAATCTTAAACAAAATTTCTCTCATCTAAGTAATTTATATTTGCATACTGAGGGATCAAGATATTGATAAGTAAATATTTGTTATTAAATAAAAATGATTTACCTGATTTATTTGCAAATGCCTAGAGGTCTAGGTACCTACTTACATTTTTTAAATATTTATTCATTTATTTATTATGCATACAATATTCTGTCTATGTATATGCCTGGAGGACAGAAGAGGGCGCCAGACCTCTTTACAGATGGTTGTGAGCCACCATGTGGTTTTTGGGAATTGAACTCAGGACCTTTGGAAGAGCAGGCAATGCTCTTAAACACTGAGCCATTTCTCCAGCCTACTAACATTTTAAATCAGTGTTGGGCATGGAGAATTTCACCATCACCTTCCAGATCTTGACTTCTTTGGACCCTACCATCAATTTAACACAGAAATTTAATTGAAGTGAATACTTCTTGGATCAGAACTAGCAAATTCTGAGCAAATTCTGGTCTATAGTTAGTGTTTCAGACAGCAGTGTTTCTGGATGAAACTTAAGGTGCTTGTGCGAAAAAATAATCATATCTGTGCAAACCCCAAAAGGTCCATGACCGGTATCTAAAAGCCTCAGGAGAATGATGACCTGAGGAGGTAGAGACAGAGAGTTCAGGATGAGACCACAGTGATGGAGAAGACCAGATCAGCAGCAGGAGGACTAAAGAGGATCTATGGGAAAGAGTGAACTAGTCCACAGAGCCCATAGAAGACTGAAAATAAACAAGAAACAGCCAATGAGTACAAAATTCCAGAGAGGAAGAATGTGTTTATATTTATATGTATGTATCGTATATAAATGTGTATTTGTCTACAGATCTAGCTTGACTTATCTGTGGTGTGTATTCAAAGTATGTTCGGTCTTCAGCATGAGTGTCAAACCTACTTAGCTCTCTCTCTCTCTCTCTCTCTCTCTCTCTCTCTCTCTCTCTCTCTCTCTCTCTCTCTCTGTGTGTGTGTGTGTGTGTGTGTGCATGTGTGTGTGTGTGTGTTTGAATTTCTGGGGCCTCTCTAAATAACAGCTTATGGAGAAGTACTATGTATGTGGTGGTGGGGGGGTGTTTTAAAAGCTATGACCTCAGAGCCTAAAGAAATGGCATAACGAAAAGAGCACTAGAGGCAGAGTTTATTCCCTGCACCCATATGGTGGCTCACAATTACCTGTAACTCAAGCTGCAGGGACTCTGATGCCCTTCTCTGGCATCCATGAATATTGTATGCACACGGTGCACTGACATGCAAGCAGGCTAAATGTATGGAAAATAAAAATGAGTGATTAGTTTAATAATCTACGATTGCAGGGAACGGCATTATCCACCCATATAGGGCACCAGCATTCAACCTATTTCTTTTTAATTATATTTTTGTCAATCTTAAAATAATAGGTGTCAATGTGACTTTTAGAAAAATCCTCATTTGGGGGAAACCTTATTCCTATCAATACTCCTTTTCAACGTCACTGGCTCCTATCCTGTTTTAAACCCTTCTAAGTTTAAGTTCTCCCCCACCTACTTTCATATAACTAATGGGTTTTATATTTCCAGAATTTGGCTAACAGGCCTAATGTAAATGTGAAGTCTAAAATTTCAAAACTAGTATCCACAAGAGAGAGAACAAAAAGTGTCTGTCTTTCTGGGTCTGGGGATCTTTCTGTAATTTTATGTTTGAACAGGTATTTCTGCAAGATGGCTGCTTTTGTTCTACAGAACCAAAAGAAAGGACTACTAGCAAAGTAATTTTCTTCATCTGAATTTGAAGCACACTGGAAAACATAGCGCAGCAGGTGAATGAGCCTGATGTTAAGCCTGAAAACTCAGTTCTTGTGACCGAAAAGGTAGAAGGAGTTGTTCTCTGATCTTCAAACAAACGCGGTGGCATATGTGTGCTCCTATACAACATAAATAAAAGAAACACTTGAAAAACCATCCTAGAGTCCAGTGAAAAATATACTTTATTATTAATTTCACCTTAAAATATTATACCTGTGATATTTAACATATATGCATATTGTGAACTTGGAATTTTCATTGCATTCAACCCTATATAAAATAAATATAAGGCATAATAGAAGTTCACACTGTTTGTGAATATTTGATTGTCTAATTTGCAAGTAATTTCTCTTTGATCCAATGGTTCCTCTTGTTTTTAAATACTTCATTAATTTTTTTAAGAATTTAATATATTTAACTGTTATACTATTTATTCCTTACATACACAGTGCCTCCCGCACCATCCTCATCATTCCATACCAACCTGTGTCTTTTGATTATAAACATGTTGGGTATAATCAGTACTTCCTATATGTTTGTTTTTCCTTTCTTTGATTTTTTGTTGTTTTTGTTTGCTTGTTTGTTGTTGTAGCTGTTTGTTTTGTCCCTTTTGTTTGTTTGTTTGATTGCTTGACATGGTCTCACTAACTAGCCCTGGGTGACCTGGAATATGCTGCGTTGTCCAGGCAGGCCTGGTTGTCCTAGCAGTGGGCGGCACACCGTTAGAGAAACCAGCTTCCCCTCTGTTAGCAACTATCGGTCACCAATAGATCTCACTAATTTTTGTCTTCAGGTCTCATGCATGCTGTCACAGTGCTGTGAGTTTGTATATGCAACTGTCCTGTGTGCCGGGGAGACTTCCCCTGTAGTCATCCACAGCCTCTGGTTACTACAATATTTCTGCCCCCTCTTCCGTGATGATCCCTGTGCCTTGAGAGGAGTGGGTATTAATAAACTAGGATTTAACCTGTTCACATATTGCCCATTCACTTCTGCTGTAATTGGATAATGTAATTTCATTTTACAGGCATATTTGTTAGGATCAATTTGTTAATCTCCTCTGTTTTACTGATCCCAATCTCAATCCACCCACACAGTTCTTGGTTGCTTCCCCCTTTCTTCTCCAAGTTTCTTCTATAGTAACATATTTTCTTTACTTTTTTTGACTTTGTAATCCTTAAAGTATCCTGGCTTTGTTTCTGTGAGCACAAGGCACAAATATGTTGTGTATTACAACCAATAAAAAAAAACCAAATATTTGAAAAGATAGCCTGGCTTACTTTCTTTCCTTCCTTTAGTTTCTTCTTTATTCAGGTCACAGTTTTGTGTATCTCATTAGAGCCTATTGGACAAGGAGAAAATCATAACCATCCACATGCACAGTGCTTTCAGTAAGGTGGAATCACCCCACATATGTCAGCTCACACATCAGTGATTTATATCTACTATAGAATCTGCATAAAGCTCGGCAGTTAAGTGCTCTATAAATGTTTATATTGGAAATAAATAAAGCACATTGATTTTTTTCCAGAGGCACTTATTTGTACATACACACTTTCATTATATGTCATCATTGTTCCTCAGCCTTCTGGATGTAAGTGTGCACAATAAACACACACACCCAGAGACATTAACATGCGTGACTGCAAATATGTCAACTATGATAGGTGAGAATTAAAAGAAGATATCTACCAGTTGCAAAACCTAGTAGCTTTTCTTCATAGTTTTAACAGTGGCAGTATCTTCAAATAATTTTCTTTTATTTTTCTTCAATTTTTGTCGGTTGTGTTTCCTTTTATTTAAAAAAGTGGCATTAAATAATAATAGAACATTTGTCATATTAGTGCTGTAGGTTGTATATTATAGATCTTAGCACTTTAGTCTTTTAATATGCTAGCAATAATGAGGTAATGGATATTACTGTTTTATATTTAACTAGCACATTTCTTTAGTTTGTATAATTTGAAAAATATTTGGATAAAATAAAAACTTACCACATTTACTGTCAAGAGTCTTTAATTGTGCTAACAAAGAGACAGAAATTCAGAAGATGACAGACTTTTACATGTGTGAAAAACACACAAGCTGGAAGGCCCGTATGACTGTTCATCTAGAGGGCTGTGCACAGTGAAACCCAGGGACAATGATAATTGAGGTGACAGAATCCTGCTTCACTCTGCTACCACATAAAAGGAGCAATCTGCTTCTAATCTAAATTCTGACATGATTAAACTTGTTTTTTTAGTTTCTTGGTGGTTGCTGAAACAGAGAAGAGCAATTTAGGAGTCAGACTTCTGACAATCCTTTGAAGATCCAGGAGTTAATCAGAATTAGGGTTAGCTATTTAGAAAATAATTTGAATAATTAAAAAAAGCAAAAATGGGCCAAATTATAATGAAAGGAAATATCTTTTCTATGATCTATGTACTTTTATTATTTGTGGAATAGCTCTTTAGACAATTTTGTAACTTACAATTATAAATTGTAGGTGACTTTTCTCACAGAGATCTAAAATATCAAACTAATTTTGAGAAACATTTATGATAAATATCAGCAAAACTCTTAGGTATAGTTTAAGGACACTTATATTTTAATATAGTTATAGAAAGCTATATGATAAATGGAATTTTCTTATATATTTAATATCTTATATATTTAATATTTCTAGCAATTTGTTTCACTGTTTCTGATAAATCTGAAATAAATGACTAATTTGCGATTTATTTACCAAAAATAAGGAAAAACTTATGGATTGCTTTTTGCATATCTGATTGATTTTGATAACCATTTGGGCTTATTGTGCACTAAAGTCTTTCCACTCACACACTCGATTCTTGGTAGATTACTTACTGTTGAATTTGCTGTTTGTATTACTCTTCCCATCTGATTTCACAATCAAAGTAAGATCACAAGCAAGACCTTTCTAAAGCACAAAGTAAATACCCTGGAAATGCTAATGAGTTAAAGTCAAGCAAGTTTATTTTTGTTTGTTTGTTTGGTTGGTTGCTTAAAAGTCAGGATTATGGTGTGATTTTTTTTTGTCTCAAAAAGATACAACTCTATACTTTCAGATTATTTTAAAGTTCATATGGCAGAGTTCATATTAATCAAAATAGAACTTTTTACTGAAATAATAATTTATCTGAACATTTTTATTACTTAGGCTTCTAAAATGACATACCCGCACATAAATGCACATGCACATACATACACACAGACATAAAATAAATACACACGCATATTTCACCTCATGGAGTTTGACTTCAGTCGCTGTTCTGTTGTTATGAAGGGCGCCACTTCTAAGGCTCGTCTTATGAAAAAAGCATTTAATTGGGGATTGCTTCCAGGTTTATATGATTAGCCTGTTATCATCATTGTGGGGATCATGGCAGAAGGCAGGCAGGCATGGTGCTGGAACAGTAGTTGAGAGCTACATCCTGGTATACAGATATAGAGGAAGATACAGGGCTTGATACGCTCTTTTGAAACCTTAAAATCCACCTCCAGGGAATACTTCCTCTAATAAGGCCACAACTAATCCTGTCAAATAGTGCCACTCCGTGGTGACTAAGCATTCAAATATATGAGCCTATAGACGATATTCTTTTTCAAACCACAGATTTCATATTTAAAAGGAATATAAATATATTTGTAATTAGACAATGACTTTATAATTCATATAAAACTGACATTGTAGTCTCCATAATTTGCTAACTCCTCATATCAAAATCCCACATCTTAAATCAAAAATCTAATTCTTAATTTTAAATTTATTATAACCTTCAGGTAAAAAGCTACCCAAAGTTCTTTTTTCCTATTGAAAAAATTTGGTTTGGTCCTGATTTGTTACTTACTTTCAGTTTGGATTCATTTCTTACTAACTCCAGAGAGAAATTTAGTAAACTATTCACAAAATAATAACCAGATTATCCTTAGTAATTTATTTTTGCTGTACTTAAAGATAGGCTTTTGAGAAAGGAAGGAAGAGAACATGAGGAAATGGGACTGTGTGGAAACAAAGGAAAGACACAGGGGAGAGCAAAGGAAGAGCTATCTTGATTACTGCAGCCATTATGAGGCTATCATGAAACTTGATACCAAGGAAATTCCCAGAAATCCACAAGGACGAAACTAAGCAGTAGTGGACAGAGTGCCCGAATTGGCCTTCCTCTGCAATCAGATTGATGACTACACTAATTGTCATCACAGAATCTTTATCCAGCAACTGTTGGGAGCAAATGCAGAGATCCACAGCTAAGCACTGGTCGGAGCTTCTGGACACCAGTCTAAGATAGGAAGGAACAATATGAGTAAAGGGATCAAGACCTTGATGGGGAAACCGATATCAACAGCTGACCTGAGCTAGTGGGAGCTCACTGACTCTGGACTGACACCTGTGGAACCTGCATAGGACCAAACTTGACCCTCTGAAAGTGGGGGGTAGATATATGGCGGGGGCAATCTTTGCAACCAGTGACATTGGGACCAGGGTTTACCACTAGTGCTTAACCTGGCTTTTTGGAGCCCGTTCTTTTTGGAGGGATACTTTGCTCAGCCTAAATATAGTGGGGAGGGCCTTGGTCCTGCCTCATCGTGATGGGACTGATTTTGTTGACTCCCCATGGGAAGGCTTACCTTCCCTGAGGAGTGGATGGGGATGAGATGGGAGGAGGTGGGGGAGGGGGAGCAGGAGGAGGGAAGGGAGTGGAAACTGGGATAGGTATGTAAAATAAGAAAAGCTCATTTAAAAAATAAACCAATTAATTTTAAAAGATGATTTGCTTTTGAGATTTAATTGATAACTTCTGAATTTCACAGGAGAAAATGGTTCGGTTAAATACAGTTTCACATAGTAATAATCACCGTGCATGCACGAAGTGGAGAAGTTGGTTATAAGACTGATCGTGAGAGGAGAGTGAGTGGCTCTTCAGGACTGCAGCATGATGCCTTAGTTTTCATGTGTCTCTAACTCATCTCCATCATCGCTTCCTCTAATTCTTACTCTTACTGACCATTCAAAGTCTCATTTTCTCTCCCTCTCTTCAAGCTTTGTCTATAAGTGGGTATGTGTGACATTGAGAAAAATATGCAGTTTCAATTTATAAATGTAATTGTACATTATATTCATCATACATCTGTTAATGGCAACCACCTTACATTCTAGAGGAAATCGGTAATCTTTATTTTCCTTAGGAAAATTCAATGAACATAATGAGATATTCTGAACATGGACTCTAATATTCCTTCAGGAAGTGTATGCATTCTCCATAAAACAGACTTTAAGAGCTTCAAATGACCTATTTCCAGATAAATCATTTTGCTTATTGAACTACTACTGGTTATCAAATGCACCTTTAATATTATGTATGTTTTGTAATAGTTGCTGTCTTAGTGAATTTTTTGTTCCCTTAAAGAGAGGCCATGATCAAGGCAACCTGTGAAAGGGAACATTTTGGAACTCAGTTTCCAAAGACTTGAACTCCACTATCATCATAGGATGGAGTATGGCAGAAGGTAGGCACTCATGGAGATGGTGCCGCAGATGAGAGCTGACATCCTTATCCAGAAGTGGGGGACAAAGAAGGAGACAGTAATTAGGAGTGGCATGGGCATTTGATATCTCAGTGACGCACCTCCTTCCCAAAGGCCAAACTACCTAATCCTTTTCAAATACCCTCACTACTTATAACCAGGCATTCAATGTATGACCCTAAGGGTCATTCTCACCCAAACCACCATAGAAGCTAAAAATGTCCTTATTTTGTTGATTAGGTGCAATCTTATATTGGTGAAATAATTTATTTCAAAAGACACATTAGCATATTTCCAATTATATGTTTTGTTTGTTTATAGTTTTTATTGGGTTTTGTTTTAAGTGTTTTCCTTTGTTTTTATTTTATTTTGAAATATTTTGTTTAAAACTTATAAATTTCTAAGAAAAACTGGAGGATATAGAAATATGTTTTATATTATTCCAGCAATAAATTGTACTGTGTTGAATGTGTCCTGCAGTTGCTCTTGTAGACTGCCATAGGTTAAACTTATACTAAGAAGATTTTAGCAGAAATTCAGAGATCTTTAAAGAACTGTTTATAGCAACCCTTCTTAGAAATTCAGATTCTATGGAGAAAACCTTGTTTATATGTTTTAATGGGCAACTGACATACAATTTTAAACTACTTACCAAGGAAAGCTACTATCAAGAAACATAAATGGATTAAGTTTTTAAAAAGAAACAGGAATATATATCCATTCATGATCCACAAACATGAACACAGCATCCCACTAAACATAAAGGAAAAATTGAATAAATGTTAAATATTTATTATTAAACCTATCTTAATGCATTAAAATTAAATATTCAAAAAAGACCACCATTGTGGCAGTAAGCAATTACTTTAACTCACCAAGGCCAGCTGGCCTGGGTCTGAAAAAGCCTGGGATAAAACAGGACTCGCTGAACATAGCAGACAATGAGGACTACTGAGAACTCAAGAACAATGGCAATGGGTTTTTGATCCTACTGCACGTACTGGCTTTGTGGGAGCCTAGGCAATTTGGATGCTCACCTTACTAGAACTGGATGGAGGTGGGTGGTCCTTGGACTTCCCACAGGGCAGGGAACCCTGATTGCTCTTGTCCTGACAAGGGAGGGGGACTTGATTGGTGGAGGGGGAGGAAAATGGGAGGCAGTGGCGGGGAGGAGGCAGAAATCTTAAATAAATAAATAAATAAATAAATAAATAAATAAATAAATAAATAAATATGCTGCATTCCCATTAGGCATATCTGCCAAGTTCTAAACGGTGCTGCTCCAGCAACCTAGGTGTCACAGTAAGAAGGCAATGCCAAGGGTAGAACCCTGACAGAAATCTTTAATAAATAAATAAATAAAAGATATTTTGTAACTTATTAACTGCCAAATATTTGTATGTAAAATAGAAAATATTCTATATTTCAATAAGACTAAGGATGGACATAAATACCTCCCAAAACAAACTCATAAAGAAGTTCTCTGAAAAGGTGTTTTCCATGAAGTGAGAAATACATATGAAAACCTTCCTACAGAATTAATACAAGAGGAAAGAAAATTAAAACAACAATGAACTACATAACAGTGTATCCTCAAAAGTCACAACTGTTGCTAAGGACATTGGGGACAGGGACTATTTTACATCACATCACACGTGAGAGTTTAAATAGATACAGGATTTCTTAGTATAATACTTTCAGTAGCCCATAGTGCAATAATATGCTTACTGTGAGACTCCTTGGTTTATATTTAAAAAATTAAAAAAATCTATAATCATCTACATATTGTCCAAATAATAGTGTTTATACTTCGTGTCAAAATTATCTGATAATAGGTCTCTTCATAGCTGCAGTTTGTCAGAAGCATTACTTTACGTATGAATGTGACTACTACTTAGAAGTGATAAGAAAATGAACTGCTGTTTTAGCACAACAGAGTTGAATCAAATAAAGATAACGTCGAATGGATAGGCAAAATTGTGAAGCATGTGTACTTTTATTAACTTTTTACTCTTTCTTCTCCACATCTAACAAATAGTGATAAAATATATTTATATGATGTATTGACTGAAATCAGCATATGAAGTATTACATTCATTCAATGACAGTAAAAAAATTATTCAAGTAGACTTAGGGTTTATTTCCTTCTTGTTTTATTTTTCTAGTACTGATATTGTTATTTTATAATAAAGGTGTTGGCTCAATTAGTATAAACAAGAGACTCAATTTTGAGGTAGGAGTAATTGTTCGTTATGAACTATCAGCTCATAGATGAACTATAGTTATATTGGGGGAAAGAGCAAGGTATATAGATGAATCAATCTCTGCCAAAAATTTGCTCAAGAGCCCTTGGAGTCTAAAGTAATAACTGTCGAGGACTATTTTGCTAACTACTTCCAATAGAATTCCTGTGTTTGTTTAAGCAGAGAAAGAGATGGAAGCAAACAGTTAGTAGACGCTGATGCTGCCAGGCATTTCAGTGAGTTTTATGATGACCAAGGAGAAATTAACATGGTATAACAATCAGCAATAATGTATTTATTTATTTATTTATTTATTTATTTATTCATTCATTCATTCATTTTGGTTTTATAATCAAATCCCCTAAATCCCTTCTTGCTACAATAGGATAAGAGAAGAGATCCTGGCATTTCTTGTTTTCTTGGGTATCTCTGAACTGAAGAAAGGGCAGATCTCTTGCTTCAGTCACTCAGCCCAAAGAAGAATGAGTAAAATACCTCTGTTACCCATTTATCAAATCAGACTAAATAAATATGTGCCGAGGAGTAAGATTTTCCCATCAAAGAGTAAGTTGATCATGTAATACTCGTAGATAAGATACATGTTAGATATGACCTGTAGTAAAATAAGATGAAAACTTATTGTCCCCTTAAATAAAATGATGCCAAAGTACTTTTTTTTTTTTTGCAGGGTCGTGTTCTATAGTAAGGTCACTGTCAATATAGATTGTAAATCAATCATCTTGATTAAAATAAACAATGCTGACTCTCTTCAAAGGAAAGCTTCAATGCACTTAACATTTTCCATCCTTTTATGGAAGGCAGAAAGCTTTCCTGTAGTTTCAGCATTGCACCATATATAGAAAATATTATTTGGGTATAATTAACTTCCTAGTATCAAATGAAGTGCATCTTTTTAAAAAGTCATTATGACATGAAATAACAAGGTAAAATTTATCAATCTTGATTGAAATTCCTACAAAGCTACTTTATACATATCAAATATTAAATCTACGGTCTCTCATTATTATATGATCTTCTTTTGATAAAAGATAATCTTTCAAATTCAATCCTTAATTCTCCTTGAAAACATGGTCTGTTTCTTCATACACCAATTACCTTTTCACTCAGCATATGCCCCATGATCCTGATCAGTTGTCTTTGTAGCAGCTCCATGAGTCAACTCATATTTATTTACCACTGTATTTTAGAACTTGTCTTTAAATCTCAACAGTAAAAAAAAAAATTAAGCAAGAATCTGATAATAATTTAACAATCTCACTTTTATCCTTCAATCCGTTTCTTCCACTATTTAAATCTAGCAGTTAAATATGTTTTATTAGAGTAGAGTTAGGGGAGTTTAATTTCTTAACATATATATTTTACATATATTTTTTCTTTTAGAATTTATCCTTTGAAAAATAATTTTGTTATATATGCTACTTCTCTTGTAGATCTTATAATGATTTGAATTATTACTTCATATTGCCTGATAATTTTTTCATTTGTCATTTTTAACAGTTTTTATTTTATACCAGTCTGATTTTATATGGCCAATTATTGTCTATCTATAAATTCCTATTCAAAAGATGTCATATTCTTATTTATACACTATTAGCTTTGCTGCAAACTGATGAGTTTAAAAAGTCATAATTTACTTTTTGAATAGCTCTTGAAATAACATAAGATGATCTACAATTCTTTATTTGTATTGGCTAAGAGGCAGAGCAGGGTCAGAACAACCTTTGAGACTACGGACAAGGTCCAACTGTCCTGTCTTTGGTCTAATAGATATAATTGTATCTGAGCTCTCCAGCATCCCAAAATAATTGTGATATCACCTAGTCTTAGATATCTTTCACAATACAAAAATAATTACAAAGAGTATTGCCCTAGTAGTCTTTAGATAATATTGGAGTCTCAACTAATGAGCTATTATATGTTGTAATAGCCTTACTTGGTACTCTATTTTTCACATAAAATAGCTTCCATCTGTCCAAATCAATTCTATTATCCAAACATGTTGCACCTTCCCCTCGTCTATGATAGCTCCACCATTCAAGGAAAACCTTTCTCTCATTTTTCCCAGTTGTTCTCTGACTGATAGGTTTCTTATGATTATTCCTGTAAGAAATCCCTTTGTCTTTTGAATTCTTATAGAAAACTAAAACTGTGTTTTCTGTAATACTTAATATCTGAAATTATCTCTTAAGTACTGTTATCTCCTGTTCCAATATACGTTGGCTCCAAGTGAGAATAAACCTTGTTTGTGAGTGTTATCTGTAATCCTCTGTGTAATTTATCACTTGTGTTGAATAAGCTAGTGCACATGGCAGGTAAATCAGTGTCTTGATAACTGATTAAAACATACATGAATCTAGAGTGTAAGAGCTCCATACTTCAGATCAACATGAGCAAAACTTCAGTACAGTTAAAGCATTTGTATATGCTCAGAACTTTATTGACAACCTAACAAGAGACTGATTATATCAGTAGTTTACATGGAAGGAAAGATAATTAAAAATCGACAACTATCAGGGTGAACATATATGGTGCTATGTAGGGTATAATGGAAGATAAGCAGTTTTGATAGAAGTTATAAAAAAAGTCTGCAATATGAATATTACTGTCACAGGAAGGCTTTGGTGATAATTTTGTTAAATTCAGATATGTTATTAATAAATTAGTAAGCAATTAATAAATATGCTAAAATCTATGGAAGACATTGCCTGCAATTTTTTTCCAAGTAGCCATTAAAAACAGGGCAGTTAATATTGTTTGCATATAAATATGCTGGGTTTCTATCTTTAATGTATTTTCATGTATAAAAAGTAAGCTAAGATTGTTTTTAAACCTAAAACAGAAAGTGCAGAAAGGTAATTTAACATTCAAAACGTTATAAGTAGTTTCAGATTCATATATAGTAGATATTTATTATATTTAATACATGAAGCTATATTTCTTAAAACAGGTACCAAGAATATCAGTAAACATTGAATAAAATAATTATTCTTTACTGTTTTTTACCAATGAAGTATTTTTAATATTTTATTGAAACAATATCTATCCATAGTCTATGAAGTTAAATACAATGTCTTAAATAATCTTCATATCATGCAAACTGATAACGTAAATTTCTCTGTGGTATTTATTAAATATTACATGTGTTTCTTTTAATTTACTTAAAATACTTTCATGTGGTTTTCCAGCATTTCTATTGTTGCTTTAAGAAAAGTATTTGTCCCAGATTGAGTATTAAATATTCATACAGTTGATAAAGTAAAAATACCTAGTAATTTTGATATCTATAGGCAAAAATGTATGTCTTCCATATTTCTGCGTAGAATTAAATGGTCAATGCATATATATATATATATATATATATATACATATATATATAATCAGTTTTTTATAACGTATGAACTAGCAGAGAATTTTTTGTAAAGGAACATGAAAATCATTACACTATGCATACAACTACCTAAGTAGTAAACAATTTTCCATGAAGCTTGTTTAATGACATAGTCACATCTTTGAATGTAAATTCTTGATTAATAAATTTTAAAATGGCAAGTTCATGTGTTCCCTGCTGCCCAAAGAACTGCTTTGCTTTTTTTGTTTGTTTGTTTTTCATTGTTATTCATTCATCCTCTTCTGCCCTTTTGTTTGGGATCTCTAGAAAGTCTTTAGGGAATATTCTATTTGGATATTTACAGGTTTCCAATCCATAGTACTCTGAATCTTTCATTACATTCTAGGATTGACCTTAAAAGCCAAATCATTTTCAGAGCATTACAAGACACAAAACTTTAAACAAGCCGGGCGGTGGTGGCGCACGCCTTTAATCCCAGCACTTGGGAGGCAGAGGCAGGTGAATCTCTGTGAGTTCGAGACCAGCCTGGTCTATAAGAGCTAGTTCCAGGACAGGCTCCAAAACCACAGAGAAACCCTGTCTCGAAAAAAAAAAAAAAAAAAAAAAAAAAAAAAAAAAAAAAAAAACCAAAAAAAAAAAAACTTTAAACAAGTCCAACTTTGATCTCTTCGGTTTGCATCTTAAGAAGCTTGGGAAGTGAGTCATGTTATGAAAGGTTACAAATTAGTAGTCATTTTTTATAATTCTTTTTCAATTAATAAATAAGGAGAACCTCAGTCATTCAGTCTATTCAGAAGCCAGTGGACTGAAATGTCACCAGACCTGCAGTGTGCTGCGTGAGGTGACATGAATGCCCACAGCCTGACTCAAGGTTCATCCCTAACATCTAAATAAGAGAGAAGTTTTGTCTTGTTACTAATAGAAAACCATATATATATATATTTATATATATATATATATATATATATATATATATATATATATATATATATATATATATATATATTCTTCCTGTGTCATCCAGGACACACTATTTACCACTGTTTTTGTAAAATAACACAAGGAAGATTATACCCAAACAGAATCAGTTTAACCTCTTACTGGTTTCTCAGATATTATATTACATGTCATAAGTTGAACAATATACTAATTCAGTTTCTGTGCTTTAAAAAGCCTTGGTACCATCAGTCTAAATGAAGAAATAATCTAAGATATTTGCTGAATCTCGATGGCAGAGCTTATCTGGAACATAAGCATATGAGAATTTAAATCAATACAGATTTGATTTTCAGTTTTGTTACCATATTTGGCCATATAGCCTTGATAAAGGAATGTATTTTATTTCTAAATGTTACTTTTCATACCAGTAAGATGAGTGTTCTTTTTATAAGATTAAGCAATGAGGTTCCAATAAGAGCATTCTATTATGTACACTGAAGATCGTAAGGTTTTATGTAATTAGATATCTTGATGTACTTTAGGTCTTGTAGCAAGTAAAGACTTTCCCAGAGGAATGCTCACTGGGACCCAAACATCTTTATCTGTATCCATTTTCTAGCCTTCAGATTGTCTAACCTTTTGACATTATCATGTAGACTTGCCACCTTGAACATACAATCAAGTTACAAAAATACTTTAAAATGTATTTTGAAGGTAAACTTGTGATTTTTGTAATAGGTCATGTTCATAACTATGTTAAGGTATATGCATACCATAGTCCACAGGTAGACAGATTTAGTGGAAAATGTACAGATGGGCCTTCTTGCTCATCCTTACTATGATTTCATGTGGGTTCAGTTGGCAGCACAGCCAGAGACATACTGAGTTATACATTTTTATTTTAACATTTTTTAATCCTAACTGGAAGAATGAACAGATGATAAGAATGCTGAACGGAACAACTGCTTCTGCTTTTAGAAAAACACATATTTTGTTTTTCATCAACACAATTTCATTAGGTAGAAAAATAAGTCAAATTGGCCTTTTACATAATTAGGTGATTTATGAATTTTACGAACACTACAGTAAACATTACCGAATCTCTAGTTGTCGGTACCTCTGCTTCACTCTGAGCATGGCGTTTGTCAGTGGCAATCCCTGAGCTGTCTCCTGTGCTTCACTTAACTTCCATGTCTTACAAACTTCCAACTGCCGTGCCTCAGCTCTGGTGTAGACTTAAAAGGAGCACCCAACTGTTTCAAATCACGCTGTGCTGGACAGCTCTTTATTTCAAAGCTGTTGTTACAGTTGAATGCTGTTAGATGTGAGACAGAGCTGGAGAAATATAACCAAGATGGATTTTGTTCTTAACGCGTGAGGTTACTCTACTTGCATGATGGAGCCAGCATTGCTTTTAAACTTGAAAAATGCGGAATGAGGAACAATAGCCTATTATTTTGAAGTTCAAATTGTCAATTTTTTTTTTGCTCAATTGAGGAGGTGTGTAGGAGGATATACATTTGACATTTAGACTGGCATAATGATCCTGTACTACTACTTGAAGGCTTAATTTGAAAATTCTGAGGCGGTCAAATCATAGGATCACTTATGAGGAAAAAATTCAGACGAGTCTGGTTTGAACTTTTCCCATTCAACTAAGTGAATCTCATTTTTCATGGTGCTCTTCTTTTGTACTATTTAGGCATCGAGGACATTAGCCTAGGGATCAGATGGTTTACAGAGTGGAAAAATATTGCTTTATAATAAGAGGAGGATATTGAATAAAGCCCAGATTTAATACCCAGACTAACAGAACACCCTGATGAATGTAATTGCATTTTAAGCATTCTGATTAAATTTTTTGATCCATATTGCATTTGTTTTGCTTGTGAATCTTTTTTGAAAAAAAAAAGTGTCTGGAGATTAAAGGATTAGTGAGTTCTTAAGAAGCTGGGCAGCTGCTAAGGCATCTGAATATTTTTAGTTAAATATGGCTGAAAAGCTGTATTAGTTTCATCTGTTATAGTGAATGGTATGGATAAAACTGTTAATAGTTAGAGGCAAATACCCTGGGGATAATTTTCCTATGGTGGACAACATTAATGACTATCCAATGAAACTAGGGGGAAAAGACCACTAAATAATATTGCAGTTTAAAAACCTTTAACAACTATCCTCATTCATTGGGAATAGTGTTTTTCCTTCCTTTTTATTTTTTAAGACTAATTAACAACTTGGAGACTGCATCAAGATAAATTTGCATGCTCTCAAATCCTAAGTGTCATTCATGGCTTTTGATAACCAGACTATAAAATGGCTAATGAATTAGCACAGATCCTTCTCTTTGTAGACGAGGCTTCTCTCCAGTGTAAAATAGATAAAATGGAGAACTTTGTGCCTATTGGTGTATTTTCTAGAATATCCAATACTTGAAATCAACAGATCAGCATAAAATACAGGAGTCTCCTCTTCTGTTCAGAAAAAAAAAATATTACTAGGGTATTTTCAAAAGTTGAATGTGTTAAAATCAAATAAAAATTGCCATTTACAAAGAACTATATCTCAACTCCTAATTGTTGCTTGAACAGGCTTTTCCTTCTATAATCAAGTCAGTCTTGTGAGAGATTGAGAGCATTATAGACCCTCTGGGAGACCCTAAGTGTCTGGAGTCAGCTGGCTGCTGGCACCTGAAACAATGGTGGAGAAACAATGACTTTTTAAAATTCTTGTTTGGGAACTGTTCTGGGCTAGTTCTCTCTGTGTGTTAATGATCCCCCAGGAGACTCCACCACCCCTTAGAGCTTTACTAAACAGGGTTCTGTCCCAGTGATTCTTCCTCATGACTGCCCATCAGAACCATCTGTGTAGATTTTGATAGAAGGCTTTGGCTTTTTGTGACTTGGGGAGATCAGAATGGACTGACAGCATGAATGAGTCATTGGTACTTTTGAGGGTAACTTGTGTAGCCTGTTCTAGAAATCACCTGGAATATCGACTTTGAGAAAATCTTTCACCTAATACTTAGAAGGAAACTGTCTGTGAGGAGGATGTGACTGCATTCAGGTACAGCAGAGAATCACCCTGTGATACAACACAAGAATGGTCACTAACAGCTTCATTGCTTTTGTTGAAAAGCAATGCTTTTCCCCATGGGAATGACTTCTTGCAGCCCACTCTATTCTTCAATTCAAATTCAAATGTGGGTCTGATCTAGAGACCCACATTTGATATTGCTTGTATTTGGGGATATCTGACAATTTTTTTGATTACTCTGTAAACAAATTTGCTCACTGTTTACTATTTTTAAATGAAGGCTGTATTTAGTGTTTATGAAGACCAGAAAAAATACTTATAATACTTCCTAAAGCCTGTGCATATGGAATCTGCTGCTCTCGGTATTAAGTGATCCAGTTACTGAAGCACTTACAGTAGAATCAACTTACTTTATAATTTTATTTTCGTGGTCAGTCCCATGGAAGCCTTGGTAAGCTTAGAATTCATTGTGTAGGCCAGTCTGGGCTCACTCACAGAATCTGACTGCTTCTGCCTCTGAAGCACTGTGATTTAAGGCTCAAACCTCATGCTTGGCCTTTGAAAAAAATTAACTTGCTTTTGAAACTTTGCCTTTACTCTGATATTTCAGTTAAAAAAACCTGATGATTAATGCATAATTTATATATAATATATACATATTATAATATTTTTTATGTCTCAAAGTAACAGAAGCCTTTAAGATCCAGTTATATTTGTTCAGGAGCTTTTTTTGATAAAGTATATCACAGTGAGACAGTGTCTCTCAAATGATAAAACAGACACTTCTGTAACACACAGAGTTTAAATCCCATATCACTTTCTTATTCCCCATGGAAACTGATAATTCATTTAAATCTTATGTATCTTGTTTTATTTTTATAGTATCATCATTAAATTAAACATTTTATTAAGACATACATGTTTCCTTAGAAATGCTGTCAAACCTGTTGAGAATTTTATAAATACTTCATTAATTGAGTTCAAATAAAATATACTCTTAAATGATGCTCTAATTCATTGCCTGGCCACTTGTGTGGAAACTAGTCATTTCTGTGTATGTAAAATATTTAAACCCATTAAAAGAACTATGTGATAATTAATACTCCACACATTATTAAAAGTGAACACAGAGCAAAACTAAAATGAATAATATAAAACTAGCTTTGAGTTTTATATATATATATATAATACATTTATATTTATATAAATATAAAACAAGTGTAAACATTTCTAATATAGACACTTTTTATCTCCTTTTTAAACACCCATCAATGTATTTAAAAGCATAGCCATATTTTCTTTGAGGCACAATTTCTCTGTGTAACAGCCCTAGCTGTCTTGGAACTAGCTCTATAGACCAGGATGGCCTCATTTTCATAGAGATCCACCTGCCTCTGCCTTCCAAGTGCTTGGATTAAAGGCGTGCCCATCTCTGTCTGACTAGCCATATTTTTCTTTTAATTTTAGCACAGCTCTATTTAAAAAAAATTGTCTCCCAATCCTGACAGAGTGGGATTTTTTCCTCAGGTGAGACCCTAGGAGCCAGTGTGGAGAACCACTCTGGTTTGATGCTCTGTTGAGGGTGTTCTTCCAAAACATCTCAGAAAGCAAATATTATAACATAAGACAAATATGTTTATATGGACAAATGCTTTACTTTAACATGGTTTTCCTTAGCCCTGTGATCCAGCTTTGTCATTTTAATTGATTCTGAATACATTTGAAAGTTCTAGGTAAAAAATTAGTTAAAAAAGCAAATATAAACAAAAGAGAAACAATGAATATATATTCAAACTCACATCATAGAGAATATTAACAATGCTATGTGCTCCATATTCTTTTAGGTTTCCATAATGTCATGATAACTATGCATTATTCTGTTTAAGTCTCTTACTATATTAGGGCCTCAAGGACAGGTGGATCAGAATTTTAGAAATTGTCCAATTCCATGTAACTTTTATATGCTTTTCATGAGAATGATCCTTGTTAAGAGGACAAATTGTCAATAAGTTTTTCCACTAGTCAAGAAGTACTGTTCTTGGCCCTAAGTATGCAGTTGATAAGAGCCCTGTTTTCTAAAAGAATCCAAATTTGTTTTTCTTATGGTTTAAAAATCTTTTAGATTTATACCACTGAAATAGAAAACTGACTCAAAAATATAAATATTCCTACCAAGGTTACCATTTTAATAAACAACTCATGACTCACTTAACTAAATAAAATGATTAGGCAAGTTTTAACATAAATATCTCAATATCATATGTGGCTTAGAAAAACACTTAAAAACATTGTGTACATTATCTTCACAAGTCAACTATTTTAGAGAGTGTAAATCTGTTAATTTAATTAATTGTGATTTGATACATAAAATAATTTTGAAGGGATTTCTCCAGAAAGTATCAATTAAGGAAGTAACCTCAAGTATTTTATACCTTTTGTATTTCCAGGTTTATGTCAGAAAAAAAGACATGTGTAAAACATGCCAAAACATCACATTAATAAGAAAAGACTGTTACTTCCTACCGGAAACTGTAAGAAAATATTAGCAACTTTGTCTACTGTTTGATGTGTAAAATAAAACATATGAAATTACTATTTTCCAGCAGTTCAGGGAGACTCAGGCCTATAATTCCATCTCTGGGAAAGTTGGCACCACAGGGTCAGAATTTCCAGACCACTCTACATTGCAAATTTGAGGTTAACCTGGTCTGGATGAAACTCATTCTCAAAAACAAAATAAAAATGAAGAAAAAGAAAAGGAAAACAAATATAATACATGAATTTATATCTGAACACAAACACACACACACACAGACACACAAGTATTTGTCTTTATAGAAATCACCAATAACATATCCAAACCACCTGGTTTAGGGACTGGAGCAAAGGCTCCTTCGTTAGGTTGTTCGCTAATTTTCTAGAGGACTGGAGTTCAGTTTCCAGCACTCACACTGGGCAGATTAAATCTATCTGTAAATTTGAAATATATTTTCATAATTGTAATTTAATTTCTCAGGTAAAAATGTTCATGTTTATAACAAAAACTATTGTTTATATAGTGACTTAAAAATTAATCTTCATGGTCGGGTGGCAGTGCTTTAATCCCAGCACTTGAGAGGGGGAGGCAGGAGGATATCTGTGAATTTGAGTTATAGCAGGCTGCATGCTGGCTGATCTCAGCACTGGAGCTGTGTTCTGGCTGAGGTCAGCGTTGGAGCTGAGATTAGTTTTTCTAGAGCAATACTTGTTCTTAACTACCGAGTAGTTTTTCCATTCCACCCAAAAATGACTTTTTAATGTTTGTCCACATAAACTACCTGGTGGATGATGAGAAGTTTTAGTTTTAATAAAGTTAAATAAAGCAAGTCAGTCTGCCCCTCACAATGCTAGTACAAATTTGAGATGAAAAAGGAGGCCCACTCAACCCCTAACCAAAGAGCTCTTGGTAATTGGTAATAGCTGGTAGGGTATAGTAGTACCTGGGTGGGATGATGGGATAAGGATTTGAGAAGATGTGAAAAAGATGATAGGGTGTAGTGGTGGATTTGATTATATTTCATTACCTATGTGTTTTAAATTTTCAGAAAATAAAAGTAAAATAACTATCGCATTTGGATTGCATGTTTTGCTATAATGGCATTGGCTTCTCTCAGCAAATATTAAAGTTTAACAAATGAATGGAAAATAAGCTTCGAACATTTTCATAATTAAAATGTTTTAATTAATTCAAAGTATTTTCTCAGTTTTATGTTCTGTGATATCCTAATTATTCGTTGCAATTTTTGTTTTAGAAAAAATAAATGTATTTATTTATATATTGCACAAATGTTTTTCCTGGATTCTTAGGTGATATCTAAAACCTTCTTGAGGCAAGGTTGGTGGTTGGTAACTTATGACAGGAACAACATTGTGCATAACTCTTTATTGCATCATTTGTTTGATAGTGCCAACTTTTCTGTCACCTTTGTGTCAAAATTGATTAGATTGCCTGCTATCTACTACATGATGTGCAAGAAAATCTAGTTCACACGTTTCCTTGCTTTTTCCCCTGATGCTTGAATTATCTGCATTTTCCTCAATATTCTTTAAGAATGTTTTAAAACCATTGTGCTTGTTGTAAATATTACTGTAGTTTAAACTAATAATAATATGTAAACTTGCCAAGCTTGCCTATTCATAATACCCCACAGTACAATGTAACATCCAGAAAGCAAATAGACCCAGTGAGGATGAGGAGGATAGTCTTTTTTTTTTCAAGCACCAACTTATGAGTTTTAATGAGGAGAAATAAATGTTAGCTACAACCGTAGGGCTGGGCACTTGTCCTCCAGCAGTACCGTGTTTGCTTATCACAAGAGGCAATGTGACTTTTCATCAGCTTGCCTTGGATAGTTCTGAATGCTTCCATGGCTTCCACTGTGGTCTCGTCTTCAGCTGATGCCCATCTCTGAAAACTCCAACTGGATCATTGCTGTCTCCTTTGTGTCTCAATCTTCTTTTTTTTTTCACATTTAAATATTAGTCTTGATATTTTATCATTTATTGATTTTTCTTTTTTTAAATCAATGGCAATGGGTTTCTGATCCTACTGCACGTACTGGCTTTGTGGGAGCCTAGGCAGTTTGGATGCTCAACTTACTAGACCTGGATGGAGGTGGGGGTTCCTTGGACTTCCCACAGGGCAGGGAACCCTGATTGCTCTTCGGGCTGAGGAGGGGGGACTTAACTGCGGGAGGGGGAGGGAACTGGGAGGCGGTGGCGGGGAAGAGACAGAAATCTTTAATAAATAAATAAATTTAAAAAAAAAAGAGGAGGAGGATAGTCTTCAGGCACGCAATGCATCAAGACTCCCTCAGTGCAGGGACACTTCACTGTGTATGAAGGGGAGCTTGGAACACACACACACACACACACACACACACACACACACACACACACACACACGTTACCTTGTGGCAAAGTGTAGTAGGAGAAATGGTGGGCTGCTTTTCATCCCATCGCCTGGCTAGCTTAGCCCCTGAAATAACAACACAGAAACTGTATTAATTAAATTACTGCCTGACCCATTAGTTCTAGCCTCTTATTGGCTAACTCTCACATCTTGTTTCAACCCATTTCTAATAATCTGTATTTCACCACGAGGTCGTGGCTTACTGGGAAAGATTAAGCTTGTCTGTCCTGGCAGCTTCCTGGTGGCAATCTCTCTGTCTCTGCCTTCCTTCTCCCAGGATTCAGTTCTCTTTTCCCCACTTACCTAAGTTTCTGCCCTATCAAAAGGCCAAGGCAGTTTCTTTATTTGTTCAATGAAAGCAACACATAGAAAGAACCTCCTACACCAGCAAAGCTTTGTTTAATTCTGATTTTTAACCTTGAAATAATATCTACAAATAAAATCCTTATCAGTTTATTTCTTTAATTCTATGAATACTTTATCGTCTCTAGAAATGCTTTTATTTTATTTTTGAGATTTTTCACACAATACATCATTTTTTCCTTCTCTTTCTGCCTATGAACCATCTCATATACCCCTCCTTGCTATCATATTCATGGCCTGCTTTTTGCAGCAATTGCTATTACGTGAATGCCTGTGTGTGTGTGTGTGTGTGTGTCTGTGTGTGTGTGTGTAAATATATGTTCCTAAATATAACCTGCTCCGCCTGTCCAATATTACTCATATGTGTGTTTACTTTCCTCCATACAGGAGTGTACCCACCATTTTTGAAATCCTAGCTTTAAAAATCTATGTAGGATATAAATGGTAAAAACTGATAGTTAATGTTTAAAACACTTTCTTTTCCTTTTCCTTCTCATACATTGAAGAGAGACAATCTATTTACAATAGTGGTATGTTAGACATTTAGTATCAGTTATTTAATATAGAAACATATGATGATGGTGATGACGATAAAGAAAAATGACCAGAGACTGTATTCTCAAGAGTGTGAAATATTTATATCTATCTGGAAAAACATGATAGGAATTGTGTCTGGGAACCAGCAAGAATACTGTTTGAATATAGTTCACCCTAATGCATGCAACACAGCTTTTTCTGTATTCGTCTTGTAAGTCCTCTGTATCACTGAAATGTCAAGGTTTGTTTCCATTATACATTGTGTAGCAGTTCACAAGAAAAAGCTAGTGTTTTTTTTTAAGTGAACTAGAGCTCAAGACTCAGAACAGGTACATGAGAGTGAAGAGTCCTGGGTTTGTTCTCTTTTTTTTTTTGTATCTTTCCGTATTTTATTTTTTAGTGTTGGGAAACAAGTTATATAAAATGCCATACTTACTCAAACAGAGGGTGGTCCTTTCTTGACCTAAGCACTAAGAATACACACACAGTAAAATTACTTTGGCTTACTCAAGAGGTAAATCATTTCTATTTTTCTTTTACCTTTGGTAAGCAAATTTCACAGTAGAATGACTGGAAAATAGCTTTGTCTTGGGTGAAAAATCAGAGTTCACTAGTTTCAGTTCTAGCCAACTTGTGTGAAGGTGATCTAGTCTATAGCACCTCTTACAACGGTAACTGAACTCCATCGCAGCTCCAGTACCACCGCATTTCACTGGCATGTGTCTCAGATCATTTGCTCTTGGCAAGTGCATTTTCTAATAGGAGAATGGTAATCAGTAAGATAAACTCAGTAATAGTGACCCTTTTCATACCTGATTTAATACTAACTTCATAGTGATACATTTTAGGTATATTCACTTAAACATTTCTGTAAAATAGCAAGAAAACATGTCCATTTTCTTTGGTTTTATAGATAAAAATAAGGAGGGAGAAATAACATTGAAAGATATTTTACATTATATGACAGATATGCATGAAAATGCCACAATGAAATCCTTCCATTTGTTTGGTAGTTTTAAAACTGACTAAAAGTCAAGTCTTATATATCTTTCCCTCATCATCAGCTATTAGAAACAAGATTACAGCATTTGATGTGTGTCTGGGGACCAGGGTAGATAACCAGTCTTCCTTGATGCTGAGTCTTGCAGCACACTGTAAACCTGTAATGTAAAGTTACCTGCAGAAATCTAATTGGTGCAGGCCATAATTTCTCAAGTTTCCATATATCAGTATATGCTTTTTGTAAATTTTAAATATTCTTCTCAATATCTCCCCTCTGGGTTTCTCAAGAGTATTCTGCATTTTTATTGAGAAGCATTTGCTCTATAAACTGTGTTGTCTGACTGAAAAAATATGTTGTCCTTTGGGGAGCTTTGAGAAATTATTTCAGATAAATAACATCACAGTCATAAGATACGCATTTTAAGACAAAAGTTTTGGGATTTTTGTTTGTTTCGTTTTGTTTTGTTTTACAGCAGCTATTTTCTGGATCATTGGTGCGCCTGCTAGATTAATAAATGAGTGGCTGTAGAATCTCCTCCAATGAGCATGATTTCAGTAGCACTATTTAGTTAGCAGGGTTTCCAGTACCAGACATGGCATCCCTCTTGTTGAGCCGGTCTTATGTCCAGTAGAGAGTGGTTGGTTACTGCCAAGGGATGTGTGCCACTACTGTGCCTGTCAAGTTGTAGAAACATGTTGATTGTTGATGTAATTCATAGATATCATAGTTTGTAGGACTGTTCATTTAGAAATTTACATGTTCCTTTAGAAATTTACATGGAACCTTCTGATACCATTAAAGCTAGTTCCCAGAAAGTGCATTTAGGTCAGTTCTAGCTCTGGGGCATCTAGGCCCTGTTTCTGAAGGACAAAGTACTTTTATTGGTACTTACATTCCACCTCTGGTGGGTGATCAGGTCAATAAAAATATGCTGCAGGTTTGGGGAGTCTCTTTGAAAGCCCTGACCAACAACTTAAAAGAGAGCTTCTATTGTCTGGTAATGGGGTACTTGTTAGGTGGTCTTTGGATCTGGAAGGGACTTCTGTCTTTCCAAATGAAAAAGTTCATTAAAACTATATACACAGATGAATCTGTGAATAGCATATGTTACATTTAATATTTTTAGAGTTATCTTTTGATGATTAAAGAGTGTCAAAAGTAGGAGCTATTGAGAAGTGGTGGCCAATACTGATTATCGAAAGTAAACAGTTGTCAAAATGCAAAGAATAAGCAATTAATTGTAGAATACCTAACTGCAATCAGAACAACCTAGAACAGAGCAAATATCACAGAAGAGGGAGCAGAAGGATTGTTATAGTCAGAGTACCAGGATGTCTGCTGTGATATAGCATCTTCTAGAAATGCATGAACCTGTGTCCCATGAAATCTCAACAATATAGCTGACTGTCCAAACACCACACAATGAAAACGCCAAGCATATGCCAACACAGTCAGAAGAAATTTCACAATCCCCATCTCTGGATGAAGAGCTATAAATATAAAATGGCTGCTGAGAAAGGGAGAACCAGTTTTCTTAGGGGGAAAGCGCTCCTAATAGGCTATCCAATCACAAGCTGTCAGCCCTAAACAGATACACACACAAACACCATTAAGTGGACTTACTAGTGTGTGTGTATCTGTGTGTGTATCTGTGTGTGTATGTATGGTTTGCAATACCTACTTACAACTTTCTGTTCATCCATAAATTACACATAAAACAGAAGCATACATTTCACTATCTGAACCATGGCATCTCAGTTGAACCACTCTGACATTAAATAGATTGACAAACTGGCCGACAGACCTCCGTCCTACATATTTACACATAAATGCATGGTCATCATTTTTACTTGTTTTCATTTCAAGAATCTTAACTTAAGCTTCTGGGACATCCAGCCCCTGGGTCCTGGCACTCTCGGGGGTAGGCTCACTCTCGTGGTATGCATCTGAGACTGGACCAGTCATTGGTTTGCCTCTCCCACAATCCCCCTTACCCCCTAACCCCCACATATACATATACAGGACAAACTGTAGGTCAAAGTTTGAGTGGCTTGGCTGCCTTCCATGTTTCTCCATCGGGTCACAGAAGATGGCCAGATGGGGTTTTAAATCCACTGTTACTAGGATTCTTAGTTGGTGTCATCCCTGGGAGTTTCCCTTCACCAGGTTTCTACCTAACTCTGAAATGCTCCACCTTTCCAGTCATCTCTTTTCTACTCTCCCTCCCCATCTATCTCCCAACCTGGTCCTTCATGTTCCCATCCCTTTCCAACCCCATTCCATCCATGAGATCTCTTCAATTTCCCCTTCCCCAAAAATTCAAGTGTCCCCACTTTGGACACTCCTTGTTACCTAGCGTCTCTGGCCTGTGGATTATAGCATGCTTTACATCTGTTACCCACTTATAAGTGAGTACATTCCATGTTTGTCTGTTTGGGTCTGGGTTACCTCACTTAGGATGATTTTTTTCTAGTTCTATTCATTTGCCTTCACATTTCCTGATGTCATTGTTTTTAACAGTTGAGTAATTGGGTAGATGTACTACATTTTCTTTATTCCTTCTTCAGGTGGGGGGCATCTAGGTTGTTTCCAGATTTTACTTTAGGAATAAAGCCGCTGTTAACATAGTTGAGCAAGTGTGGTATGATTTAACATTCTTTGAGTATACGCCCCAAAATGGTATAGCTGAGTCTTAAGGTAGATCAATTATCAATTTTGTGAGGAATTGCCATATTTATTTCCAAAAGTGGCTGTACAGTTTGCACTCCCACCTGCAATAGGGGAGTGCTCTTGCTCTGCACCCAATTGTGAACAGACAGTCTTCATCCAGCAACTGATGGAAACAGATGCAGAGACCCAGAGCCAAGCATGGACCAAGTTCAGGGAATCCTACTGAAGAGAATGAGGAAAGATCATACAATCCAGGGTGATCAAGGACCAACATAGGCCTTCTACATATGAGTGACATTTATATAGCTTGATATACTTGTGGGACTCCTAGCAGTGGGATCAGGGGTGACCCCAGTGCTTTGGCTGAATTTAGGGACCTTATTCCTCACACTGTGTTGCCTTCTTCAGCCTTAATGCAAGGCAAGAAGCTTAATCTTTTCTCAATTTTATATGCTATGCTTTGTTGATATCCAGGGAGGTCAACCTGTTTCTGAACAGAAGCAGAGGAGGTATGGATTTTGGGGTAGCGGTGGAGGGGAAGGAAGAGGAAGGAAGGTAATGGAAGAAGAGGAGGGAAGGGAAACTGGGGTCAGCATGTTAAATAAATGAAAAAATTGAATTTCAAAATAACAAAAACGTCTTACCTGCTTCATCTCTATAATTTAATTTTTCAAAAATTCTTCTATCATTTTCCTTTTTTATAACCCCTTGGCACACAGTGTTGTATATATGATGGCATACATGCCTAGTGAAATAACATTGCCTATTGTGGGGTTATGAGTATCACACACACTATTACCTTAATTTTATAGAAAATGAAACTGAGAGCTGGAAGTTAACTTGTTCATGTTTACACAGACCATAAGAGGACACATAAATCAAAGCAGTTTGAATTGGTGTCTATGATATAAATACCTCACTCCATAAGCCTTTTGCTCATGATGTGTCTTGAGGAGAATCTACAATACACGCCTGTGTTAAACATCTATCGCTGACCATAAACTTCCTTTTATCACCTAAATCCTCCACACTTTATAGTAAGCTTTTCTTGATACAGCAAGTCTTTCTAAGACTTTATAAACAGGCAATTCTCAGGTCATCTGCCTGACTGCAAACCGGTTCAATCCCACTAGAGCTTTTTACCATTAATTTGTCGGAATTTTGGACGTACTTGGTGAAAACCCTAGTGGAACTCCAAGTTTTACTCTGTTTATCTGAGTTATGAGCCAGACAGCTTTAACACCAAACATATTTGAATTAGGATGTGTTTACTAATATTTAGAATTTTGTTATATATGTTGTAATTTCTCAATTGTGAGCTCTGATAACAAAAATGTATGTTCTTACTGTATCATTAAGTGATAGTGTAAGTAAACAGGTGCCCTCAAATAGAGTGCCTTGGTTCAATTCTTCCTGTACTTTGTAAAGCTGCACTCGATTTTAGAGGACAGATACATTATCTTTTGTTTTCTCAGTACTGTGCTTTCCAGCTGAAGACACCAGAGTAATTGACAACCCAGTCAAAAGCCGTGCTTGCTAGCAGGCCCTAGCAGACTGCTCTCTGCAAACACTCTTCTGCAAATGCAGCTTTTAATAGTGTGAGATAAATATTATATAGTTTTTTATAGTTTTATAGTAGTATCCACTTATAAAGAAGGAGAATTCATAATGGTGGAGAAGGCATAGCAGGCAACTGGAGCAGAAGCTGAGAGATCAAATTTCCAACAATATTCAGACAGCAGAGAATAGACCTGAAGTCAGATGAGGCTAGAGACTCCCTGCCTTCACCCTCACCCCAGTGATGTGTTTTCTCCAACTAGATTCCACCTCCAAAAAATTCCAGATATACCCCCCAAGGCACCATCAACCAAAAACAAGTATTAAAATAGGTGAACCTATGTGGTAATTCTCATTCAAACACCACAGTCATTATACATCAAATATTATGTATACTGTATCTGTAGATATGTGTAATAAATATAATCCATAAAAAGAAACGTGTCAACTTGAAAGAGAAAGTACATGGAAAGAGCATTAGGTAGGATAATTGGGAATGGAAGAAAGTAGAAAAGGGAAGAATGAAGGAGTGATGTTACTCTATTTCAAAAGATGAACAAAAATTAAAATAAATGCAAATTAAAACAAAAATAATATAAATGTTGGTTTTTTATATATGTTTAATATTTTTTGGTATTTTAAAATACTGCATTGGGCTAGAAGGTGGTTTAGTGGTTAAAAGTGCTTCTGTTTCTGCAGAGGACCAGAAATGATTATCTTGCACCATGTTGGATGGTTGCAACTGCCTATAATTTTAGCTCCTGAGGTTCTAACACCTTCTGTACTCTAAAGGCAGCATACACATTACTGAAAATTCATGTACACATGCATATACACATACCCCCACAGACTTATATAAAATAAACTTTTAAAAGTGAAGCACTATACATGCAAAATATTATATATATTTTCTGTTACTCCCAATTTCAATTCATTATAGATGCACCATGTAATGAAGCTTTAAGAAATTCAATGAGGTCAATAACAATTCTGTTCCTCTGTCATCTTCATGTCTTTATGTTGACACTATTGTTTAATTTTATATTAATATTCCCTTTTATTCTCATATGATTGTAAGTGATTCTATGCTACCAATTTTTTTTACATACATGCCAGCAAAGATACAGAAAACAATTGTCTTCTCTTTGTCAGAGTGAACAAAAAGCAATAACGTCATATTTATATACATAGAAAATTAAATAAGTTGCAATAATGAATAGAAATCATTTCAATGAAATGTTTTAAATTTTGTCTCAATTTACTCTACTTGCTAAATTTAACTTCGCTTTGATCATACATCATGAAATGAAAGTTTTAAAACATTAGAATAGAAAATTAGTAAAGGGTCTCACAAGCTGTATTTTTCAACTAGCTTTATATATAAATATGTTTTGTTACCAGTATGTTTGTGAATAACATGACTTAAATGATTTCAGTAGAGTCTTTGTGTAAAATCCATACCAGGATCACATTTGTGATAGAAATACCATATTCATACTGCAGCAAGACCTTTTTCCTGAGTAATTTATTTTATCTATCATCTATCTATCTATCTATCTATCTATCTATCTATCTATCTATCTATCTATCTGTCTGTCTGTCTGTCTGTCTGTCTATCTATCTTCTATCTATCTATCTATCTATCTATCTATCTATCTATCTATCTCTGTCTCTCTACATATAAAATTACATATCTATTATCCATCTCCTGTGAATATATGTATTTAATTTCAAAACCTTTTGTATATCTGGAGTCATTAGAGGTTTGCAGAAAAGATTTATAAGATTTATAAGGTAGAGCATGCATTAACAATTAAGTCCTCTAAAATCATAATTTAATGTTCCACGGTCAGCGAGCTCTTTTTGAAAAGCAGATCCCACATTGTAGGGTCTCTCAACGATGGGTTAGATTTTCCCTGCTTACGTATTACTATTGAGCCTAAGACCCCGCCTAGATTCATTTGGAAAAATATTTTTAATATATTAATTTAAAAGTACACTGATTTATGACTTTAAATTTGAGATTTAGCTGCCGTGCCTCACTTCAGATTTTTTAGATAGGCCTGCATCTTTTATAACACCAAGAAAGCAAGAGCTATTACTCCATCTTAAGTCTTGCTTTTCTTTTGAACAATTAAACCTAGCATTTAATTTAGCTGAAGTTTATGTCCTCTAATAATAGTAATCATACATGTTTAGATTATTTGTGAGACCCTGTACTGACCATGTTGGTATTTATGCTATCAGGTATGCTATGTTTTCCTAATAAGTTTTCATGTGTATTTTCCCATTCTTTAGGTAGTTCTCTCTGTTTCAATAATCTGCCTGTGTGTAAAATCAAAATATACAAGGAAATAACTTTTAAGGCCATGGATCTGGTTGCCTCCATTGCAGAATTAGCTATTATTCCTTACTGACCAGCGGCAAACAAGCTCAACAGCATCTGAATGGAACCTGGAGTGGCTCTGGAAGCTGAAATGCTTGGCCCCCTTCAGAGGACTAGAATATTTTTCCACTGCTGTCCACTTCTCCACAGGATAATCTAGCAGTAATTTTCTTTCTTTTCATCTCAGATTTCACATTTGCTTTTCTTTTGTCTATTTTTGTGTGGTATAATTTACTTTATGGTATTCCTCTGACATGTAGAAATATAGAAATATATTGCCCATCAAAGGAATCTTCGAATGAACTGATGAGCTAACAATTGAGACAGGATAAGATACTGGTAATTTTATGGTTGTAAAATTGAAGGGGTGAAAGGTCCTAGAAGGTTCATTCTAGCAGTTTCAGAGCAGATTCTTTGACTGTGTGTCTAGCAGTGCTATACACTGCTTGGGTCAGGTGATTTGTTTCAGTTCACCTGGGAAGATCTATTATCATTTAAAAGAGAAAGTCCTCTGCAAACAATTTTGAGAAGAGATATACTTTCAAGCAATACAGCTTTTAAGATACCCAATATCCACTTAGAATGACTCACAGTGAAAACATAAACCAAATTAGTCAAATAGTTATGATAAATCACAAAATCACTAGTAAAAATACCTTTACAGGGCACAATATAATCATATTCATTTGGCTGCCTCCTTGTAGTCTTTCCCTTTCCTTCTTGGCCATAGAAATGGTCCTATCTGGGGTCACACCTAAAATGTGACTGTATACAAATTTTCCTTAACATGCCTTGACTGGAACACATAACTGTTTTGTGATATAGCCTAAATGTTGCTTAATTACGTATGCTGAGAGATTTCTAAACAAACGGTCTACCCAGATGGGAATTCATACACAGTAATGAAGTCTCACATCAGCTGGATGTTGAGAACGGCAGAGCACAACCCTAGAGAACCTAGAATCAGAAGCCGTATTAAGTCACTGTTTAATCTTCTGAGGAGTAGCCAGATTTCTATTCAACAAAAGTACACTCCCTTTTGAAATCTACATCATGCTTGCGTGCTCTTACCCTGGTCATTCTAAGTGACAGACTGACACCGTGAGGGGTAAAGGGAAAGCCATGTGCCTACTCCTTTTTCAGGCTCTGTTTCAGCAACACCTCAAGTGTCATTCTTTCTTTCATTAAGTATTAGCATCAAAAATGTATGAATTATTTGTGAAGACGCTGTGGGTGCCAACCTGATATGTGAGCTTAGGACTTTATCATCCAAAGGCCAATTCCAGGGCATGCAACTATTTTAATATCAGGAGGCTTTGGTTGTTTATTCAGTTCCCCCTCAACCTTATTGTTACCTATTTTACTAGAAGGCATCACACCATTTCCTTTATCATTTTGAAGACTGGGTTTGATCTTTAATGAATGAGCTGTCATTCTGACCTCAGCTCCCAGTGTCATATTTAAACTGTCGTCACTGGAATCTATTCCCTCAAGATACATGAGGATACCTGCTCTCTATTTTTAAATTGTATCTATTTTAAGAAAAGAGTTTATTTCCGTGTTTGATAAGGATGACTTTTATCTGTAATTCATTATATATAAAATAGCTTATGAGAAAAATCTGATTATCTGTGACAGAAAGTGTACCATAGAAATAGAATCATATCTTATTTGTGACATTTCTTAAAAGGAAAGAAATAACTTTTAAGGTTGTAATAATGTGTTTTGTGGAAATGGAGCTGTGCTCTAAACATTTGATAATAATTTGTAACGTATAAAAAGCTCAGTAATGATAGATTACTCTGGTACATGCATTACTTATAATAATCAACGCTCCTTTCAGATCTGTGACTTTTATGTAAGTCTGTGAAGATGCTATCAGCAGATGAGACATAGTGGTTAATATTTACTGAAAACTAATTCGAATGCTGTGACATGAGAGTTATAAAAGCTGTATAGCAGTGTGAGTATTTGTATTCAAATGGTTATTTATTTACTCTTAGTCATTTTCAAGTACAGACAACTGAAGACGTTCTTGGGAAGAACAAAAATGAATGTGTCACCTTGTCTTGACACTGCATTTGTCCTGTGACTGCAGTGTGGCAGAACTAGTTTCTTATTATAAAGAAACACAAGTGGATTATTCCCTTTGCTAAACACAGTGAAGACATTACTATCATTTAAAGTAACACAGTCTTTTTTAATGCTAACACAGGGATACATAGAATTTCGGTGATTTCTCCTAGCTTTTCTTAAGAAATAGTCTGACTAGTGGGTCAAGAAGGAAGAGCCATTCATGGGGTGTGTGACTACTCCCTTAAGCAATGCCTGATTTGTGGTTTGGAAAATATTGGTAATAAAATAGAATAACAATAAGATTCTTTGCTTCTTTCCTGGTGCAAGGCACCAAGTCAATGACATGCATACCAGAGAGGCTCACTACAACTGGGCTACATCCTCAAACTTAAATATTTTAACAAGGTTCTGAGACGCACCTAGCATTTTCCAACTGATAGAAAAAAGCCAGAGAAGAACAAAAGGCTGCGATCTGTCTTGGGGTGAGACAATCCTTTTTGGTAGTAGACTGAACTTATTTAAAGTAGACACGAGGGATATTGTTGTCTGCCTGGCAGATCGTTTTTATTGTCACTATATAGTAAATAACCTACTCCTATCTGCCACTAAATTCCTAACAACTGAAACCATTAAAACTAAATTGGATATTTTTTATAATATTAATTATTCAAAGATTAAAACTAGTTAAAATAAAGTACCTTTATATTTTTATTATTATTTATTTATTTATTTATTAAAGATTTCTGCCTCCTCCCCGCCACAGTCTCCCATTTCCCTTCCAATTCCCCATCAAGTCCCCTTCCCTTGTCAGCCCAAAGAGCAATCAGGGTTTCCTGCCCTGTGGGAAGTCCAAGGACCACCCACCTCCATCCAGGTCTAGTAAGGTGAGCATCCAAACTGCCTAGGCTCCCACAAAGCCAGTACGTGCAGTAGGATCAAAACCCAGTGCCATTGTTCTTGACTTCTCAGCAGTCCTCATTGTCCGCTATGTTCAGCGAGTCCGGTTTTATCCTATGCTTTTTCAGACCCAGGCCAGCTGGCCTTGGTGAGTTCCTGATAGAACATCCCCATTGTCTCAGTGTGTGGGTGCACCCCTCGAGGTCCTGATTTACCTTGCTCGTGCTCTCTCTCCTTCTGCTCCTGATTTGGACCGCGGGGTTTCAGTCCTGTGCTCCAATGTGGGTCTCTGTCTCTGTCTCCTTTCATCGCCTGTTGAGGGTTAATATCCAGGATGATGACTATATGTTTTTCTTTGAGTTCACCATCTTATTTAGCTTCTCTAGGATCACGAATTATAGGCTCAATGTCCTTTATTTATGTCTAGAAACCAATTATGTGTGAGTACATCCCGTGTTCGACTTGTGCAACCACTTTGGAAAGCAGTGTGGCAGTTTCTCAGGAAATTCGGGATCAACCTACCCCTGGACCCAGCAATACCACTCTTGGGAATATACCCAAGAGATGCTCTATCATACAACAAAAGTATATGCTCAACTATGTTCATAGCAGCATTGTTTGTAATAGCCAGACCTGGAAACAACCTAGATGCCCTTCAATGAAATAATGGATGAAAAAAGTATGGAATATATACATATTAGGGTATTACTCAGCAGGAAAAAAACAATGACTTCTTGAATTTTGCATGCAAATGGACAGAAAAAGAAAACACTATCCTGAGTGAGGTAAGCCAGACCCAAAAAGAGGAACATGAGATGTACTCACTCATAATTGGTTTCTAGCCATAAATAAAGTACCTTTATTCTTAATTTTGAGTCACTTCCTAACACTTTTCCTTTTGTAAGAGATATGGAGTAAATTTTGATCTATACCCACACACACACCCCCAATATCCTGTTTAGTATGAAATTCTGACACTCTTTGTAAAATGTTTATTTTGTATGGCTATGGAGTAATTTTCAGGAATCCACAAGGATGACTTTAGCTAATAATATAAGCAGCGGTGGAGAGGGTTTCTTACCTGCCGTTCCCCTGAAATCAGACTGATGACTGCCTTAGTTGTCATCATAAAACCTACATCCAGTAACTGATAGAAGCAGATGGAGAGACCCACAGCTAAGCACTGAGCCAAGCTCCAAGAGTCCAGCTGATGAGAGAGAGGAACAATAATGTGAGCAAAGGGGTTAAGATCATGATGGGGAAACCCACAGAAACTCAAGCTAGTGGGAACTCACTGACTCCAGACCCACAGCCAAGGAACCTGCATAGGACCAAACTAGGGCATTTTTAATAGTGTGGAAGAGTAGAGATGAAAGAAATGGACACAAATTAAAAGTTGATAAGTAAGTAATTTTAATTCAAAATGTAAAGTTGAAGTGGTATGAAGTAAAGGAGTCATGACAAAGCCATGACAACATTGTCTTACAAAAAAAAAAAATCTTTCTTCCACAACTAGAATGGACGCCTCAGACTAGGAAACTTGTATCAGTTTCTTATTTCTAAATAAGGCTGTAAAGTGCACAGGTTAGACAAATGGATCAAATCCAAACTTTTTTGGCAATAGGCATCTGAATTAGTCATTAGAAGGTGCATATTGAGGGCGGCGGCAGAAGAAAGCTAGTCAGTTATTCACGAAGCAGGATATATTTCCTAAGGAACAGTTCATAGACCGGTTGTGAATGAGGCAGGAGATAAGAGAGAGTCACCTCTCGGGTTCACAGCTATGTGCTAGTGTTTGGCTATGGAAGCAACTTCTGTGAGTTTCGATATGAAATTATAGCAGAGCTGAGGCTTCACGAGCGAAAACTGTACTCATATATATGGTGGCTCCATTCCCGCCAGTGAAACTAGTAGCTGCAACAGTAGTCACACGTCATTATTTGCTGTTTAGGGAGTGCTTGAGATGTATTATGTTTATTTTCTCATTTAAACTTTTCATTAAAGTGCATTCATTGTAGTGATATTTTCTCCATTGTGAATGTGCAATATGTCAGCATGAAAATAGAAGCATGCATGTTTGAGGGTGCTTAGAATGTAGAAAGCCGAGAGTGTCACAGCTGTTGAAGAACATGTAATAACAGATAAGAAGCTATTGGATATATTAGAGGAATACCAGGAGCTTATTGGTATGTGCTGAATAATTCCTTGACTTGTTTATATAATGTATAAAATCTGTCTTAAGATACTATGATGAATAAAATATGAAACATCTTTGTCCTTATAAAAGAATATTCTAAGGCCTGGAAATGTAGCTCAGCTGGTACATTTTTACCTAGTACACAAAACCCCTAGTGTCAATCCACGGCAAACATAAAACAAAGCACGGCAGTGAATCCCTGCAACCCCAGCACTTGGGAGATGGAGGCATGAGTACCAAAAGTTCGAGGCCATCCTCAGCTGTGTACCAAGTTTCAGAATATGTGAAGCTATACAAACTTCTTTCTAAAATCAATGTTATAAAAATATTAGACAACAAACTAGCAATAAAATAATATATCAACTACCAAATGAAATAATGTCATTAATAGATAAATATATCATAGAATACATATACTCAGGAGTAATTTCAACAAGTGAACAAGAGTGAAATGATCTACGAAGAACATCTCAATCATAAATAACATGACTGTTAAAAGAGTGCATGAAGCCCAATTCTTACATAATATTTTTAAAGTAAAGTAATACATAAGCCTATATTAATATAACTATGAGTATGTAAATATTATCTTATAAGTAAACATAGATATTGCATACATATGAAAATAAAAGTACGGCAGCCATGGTATTCAAGTTAGGAAAATAGAGGCCTGGGCTGGTAGAAGTTATATGTTATTTAACCAGGACCCTATCATGTTGTCCATTGTGTGCTGACTGGTAATTACTTCATTTATTAAATAGCTAATGGCTTAAGGAAAACGGAGCACATACACAGCCACAGGCGAAAAGATTTCCTGAGTCAAAATTAGTATTAATCTAATTTTGTGTCTGAGTACCTCACCATGAAGAGAGAACGCTAACAGTTACTGAGAAGAAGAGCATTGTTGACTGTCATGGAGCTAACACCTCATTGAAATTTCATCCTATTAGGAATGTTTAGCAAGGGAACATCCAGACATGGAACAGCTTGTGATGGTGGAGTTTGATGGGCAGGTGGGAAAAGGTGAGGGTGAGCATGAGAGAGGAGGGAGGCACCTGGATAAGACTGGTGAGGAGTAGGTGACTGCAAGCAAAGAAAGGTTGGGTGGCACTTCACCTCCGGTTTCCTCTTCCAGTTGTTGAGTGATAACATTGACCCAGAGGCTTTTAATAGATCTTGAGTACTTCATGGAAGTCACTTTTAGGTGTTTCTGTGTGAGCAATGTGTCTTACTTCCTTGATTTGTCCTCCTGTTTGTTGTATCCTTCTGGGCAGGGTTATGATGAGCCCAGAATGTTAGGACACAGGCAGAGATTGTTATCTCTGGAGGCCTGGAAGGAGGCTGACATGTGCACAGGAAGAATATTTCATAGTAGGAGAAGAGACTTTGCTCCTCCCATTATGGAGCACAAAGTCCTACTGTCCTTATCTGAAGACCTCCGTGACTTTTCTTTGGTTCCAGTGATATGTAATGATCACATAATTGTGTAGTTAACTCTTCAGTATCAGAGTTTAAGATGGCACCGTGTGGATTAAATGTTAAAGAGAAACTTACTGAACACTAATGCCCTGTCCAAGAGGACAGATAGAGCCATCCACTGTTTGAAAGCTACTGAGTTTCTACTCCAGCCACATTAGTATTGTTCACATTATGTAAGTTTCCCCAGTCTCTAATTCACTTATTTCCTGGCATAGTGGAGTCAATATGGAAGTCTGAAAAATTACTTCACAGACTACATGTTAAAGGCAAAAATTCCCATGTCTCCGAAAAGATCCTACCGTTTTCTGTAGTTCTGCTTCCTCTACTTTAGAATAAGAGATTCATCTAAAATAAGCACAAAAAAAGAACATTTTCATAGCTATCAACCTACATTTCTTTCTGTGTTACTTGCATTTTGTGATAAAATTAATCACCTTTATTCTTTATTGGATGTTGTAGCTCTCAGGGTAATGCTGAGCAAATTTGCTAAATTCTGTCTGTCAGTTCTCCATCTACATAGTATTGGCATTAAGTCAGGCAATGATCAGCTAACTATTCAGCAAATAATTACTGAATGGCAGACAACATTTAAAGCACCTAAGAGGTTATAAGGAATAGGATAAGCAGTAACCATGCACCTACTGAGTTTATACCTTAGCAAAGGCAAATAGACAATAAACAATAACTACATAAGAAAATAATATGTACATAAGATGAAAAAGCATAACAAAAGAAGGCAGAAATAAAGGTTCAAAAGTGGAAGTCTTTTCTTTTCTTCCCCAACTCATTTTTCAAGAAAACTTTTGAACATCTGTTACAGAAAGTAGATTCAGGAGACCACTCACAGTGTATTGTTCATGCAACATTCTTATTCCATCATCCATTGATTGGCCTACTCTCGTTTTCAGACATTCATGTGGGTAAAGCAAAGGCTTGGGAGGATAGTGTGCATACCGATGTGGCTAACCTATTTCACAGTACTTCATTTTAAAATACTTTAAAAGTATTGAAATGTTAACATCAGGTTTCGTTTCTGTTGATCATAATTTAGTGCATTTTCTTGTTTTGTATGTCAGCTGAAAAGGTCATCATGAACTGGTTTCTGTGTGTTCTGGGAGACGTTAATAGGAAAGTCAGATGCAGATCTTTCAATATCTATAATTTCAATTTGACTTGGGAATTCTCATCAAAATAGATTAAGGGATAATTCTGTAAGACAAAACACTAAGTAAATAGTATGTTTTCATAAGAATTAAATAGGTCTATAATACAGTGAGTATATTATGGTAAATATATAATTTTTCAGTCTGGGCATTTTGAATCCTCTGTAAATATTATACAGAATTTATCTTTAGTTTTTAGAATTCCTTTTTAAAACACTTTTGCTCACTAGACTTAAACTCCCTGCCAGTCAAAGCTGAACTCACTGTTATCTTGAGAATCTTCAAAGCATACCACACACCATGGGATTTAATGTAGTTGAATGAAGAGCTAAATGCTCCAAACAAGGCATCATCAGCTGAGAATAAAATTTGTTTTGTTAAGTAGAAAAAATTGTAATAGCACTTCAAGAATACCTGAAATTCAGTCTGTTGTTGCTAAGTTACTGAAGCCAGGAGAGACAGAAATGAAAGATTGGATTCAGTTTCCTATTTATATCATATCATCTTTTACTTTTTGAATTTAGCCTGTTCAGAGTTTGTTGATTAAGAAAATAATAATGATTCCTAAGTATTTGTTCTCAATTTTATAGTCCCATAACAGCTTTAGAAAGAATTGTGTGTTTATTACACATAACTATGTACTATTATGATAATAGATTGACATATTAATTATATTTATACTATTCAGAAAATTCAAAACTTTAAAACATACTTTATTTTTTTAAATAGAATAGTTATTAGAATATTAAAAATAGCTTTTCCATTTTATTCATTGCAGGAAAATTTTTATGTGCCCTGGAATCTTGCAATGTTTTTGTCTGTGTGATTTTTTGCATTTGAATCAGTTATTCATAGTGTAGCCGTTATCATTCTGTAAACAGCATTAGCACATGGCTGGAATAGACAATATCATGGACTGTGCCTTAGAAGAGGGTGTAGGGATATATAAGAAGATAACGTAATTATATCACAGAAAGAAAAGTCACTATTGCAGTCATTGCAGTTAGCATTTCTAATTGTTTGATGCTGCTTCAATTTTTTGGATAAAAATGACATTAAATTGCCCTATTTGTTAGGAAACATTATAAATAGGAGAGAAAGAGGGTCAGGGAGATTGTTTAATCAGTAAAGGGCTTGATGAATAAAGATAAAATTCTAGTTTAGATATCCAACGTCCGCTTAAGAGTCAGGCATGCTAGTTACCATCAGAGAAGAGGTTGAACAAGGGACTAGGGTGAGAAGAGTAACGAGACAGGAGGATTCATGGAGCTGGCTAGTTAGCCCATCCAGCTGAATCAGTAAGATTCGTGAGTAACCCTGTTTCAAAATATAAGATCTAAAATGGCCGAAGAAGTCACTGGTATGTTCCTGTGGCCTGTACATGCATATTAACACACATACATCTATACATACATTGCATATTCATAAAACATGTTTATACAAACCTAAATATGTATATATATGTATACATATACATACACACACACACATATATATATACATATATATATATATTTATATATACCACCCACACACAAAAGAAAGAAAGCATTGGAAATAAGGGAAATAATGCATAATTGTACCATAGAGATAGTGTGATATATCCATTTTTCATTTTTTTCAGGATATTTTACTCAACAAGTAATCATTGTCAAATATTATTTTCTATCAGTAATATATGAGTTCTAAAAAATCACAACTTGATATTTTTGCAAAGATAGTACTTTGAACAGTTGTTTGAAGTGTGATTTCACTTTTTCAAGGAAAAAAACAAATTAGTATCATATATTATATTTTTAATTTAAAGGAAGGTAGTTCAGTTGACAGAAGATCAGATTAAATGAAGCAGGCAAAGCTTTAAATAATACAATTTAAAAGGGTTATAAAATACTGTTTTCCTGAATTATCTCCTACACCGGCTTTCCATTTGGCCACAGACACCACTCAAAATAATCCTAAGAACTGTATTAACTATGCACGAGGGAAGGCAGTGAACAATCGCGGCACATTAGTGTGCTGGCTGTCAAACGTCTTCCTTATGAGAGGGACATGGTCGCTGGGTGCCTATATTCTAAATCAGATCACTGAGAAGGACTGAGAGCTAGGGCTGCTTAACTTTAAATGCGAGGATAAAACAAACAAATAAAGCAGAACAATTTTTTTGGCAGTACCTGTAAAACGCTTCAGTGGAGGGTGATTGTTAGGTAGAGAACAATAGAAGGAACATGCTCCTTTTAGCTGGCTGAGGTAGAGTACACACACTGGTTGAGAGTACCCCAGATATGAATTGGACCAAGAAGTAGTGGAGACTGATTTGTCCTCAACTATGATGATCATACTCATGTCGCCATCGTGGAGACTGATTTGTCCTCAGCTGTGATGATCATACTCATGTTGCCCTTGTGTTACATTTCCATTATATACAGATTTGCATTATTATATTCCATCTTCCACTTCCCTAAGAAACTGTCTAGTCACTGCGCCATCGTGTCCGATGATGTATTACCATTGGTGTCACAATAATATCACAGAGGAAATGTTTTGAATCAGAAAATTATTTAAGATTCCACAGTTTCTTCACAATGAGTTAAAGACTGTGAAGAATTCTTTGGGGACTTTTCCTAACATTACATTTGTATATGATTACTAAGAGCTACAAAAGAAATAAAACCAACCTTAGTTGAAGTATTATTTGTACTACTTATAATGTAGACATTAAGGAAATTGTGCTTTTAGTGATATCTTGAACTTAACTTTCAAGGAGTTTTCACCCCCTTTTCATTATTCCACTGTGGTTTGTATATATTATCATTAAAGAATGTGTCTTTTCCAGTGATAAATTATCTGGTTAGTATTTTCTGTGTAATAGGAAATCCTGTCATTTCCCTTTTTTATATTTTTAATACATGATCTATTACATTGTGTACAATCATAAAATGTTCCTGAATTCCAAACTGATGAATAATAATGAACAGACAATAAAAGTAACTTTATCTAAATAGCCATGCATCTCTTTGGGGGTGACACATGAATACTTACAGAGTTTTTAGGTAAGATTAAAATCATATTGCTCGAATTTTATATTTTGATATTTTATCTTGTTATAGAAATATTAATAAAAATCAAACTATCAGAAATCTAAGAGTATACTATTCTATAATTATTGTCACTATGTCAAGCAACAATGAGGAAAATAACATTTTAACGATTTCCTTTATCAATTCAGAATTATGACATTTATTTTAGGCTAGACATTTGATGGATACACATAGGACATTCAGGTAAAGAAAGAACCCCACTCCTGCTCTCTTTTTTCTCTTTCCCACGTACTTTCAAGCATCGCAACCTTCTTCACACATCAGCCTTCATCGCAGTCCTTCCAAAGAAATTTCACAAATGCTCTCGTTGCTTTTGTTTCTTGAATTGTTAAACATCAGCATTTGGGTTTATAGAAATGTTAAGTCAATTCCCTATTTATTCTAAGAACTAGCAACTGACCTTGTAGCTTGAAAACTTTTATTTTTTGCATATCATTATATATTAAATGAATTATAGTCTTTATCATCTCCTCTCTTTAAAGACGTAGGAGAAAGGCTTTTCAGTACTCAGAGAAAAGTGCTGTTTTCACTCACTGGAATAACCTTCTGTCCTCACCCTCAGGTGTCCTGACTCGTGAATTCAAAGAATACTAAACCCATCTAAGATATCAATTGGTATGTGACGACTGTAACCTGAAGACAGCCCTGGGCTCCGTCTTGGGCTACCCTACTTTACCCCTGACCACAGGGTACCTAACTGTATCATCAGATAATAGGATGATTCTGCTTACTATGTGTGGAACACACTTCAGGTTCACTGAGAGGCCACAGAAGTATGTGGTGCAGTCTCCTGACATTTCAAAATATTGTTTTAATAATTGCAGAGATTTATAGATACTCTTATGAAAAAAGGATAGAGGAGTAAACCTATAACTACATTTCTGAAAGGTGTCCAGACCTGTCAAGCAACTTTGATACTGAGATAAGAAATGTGATCTCCAGTTTGTTACAGATGCTTGCATAGATATACCTGCCAGAAATTCATTTCTTCCCCCAGTCACTGCTGTCATATACTGTTAGAGGCACCACAGACAAATTTCTTGAGTCAGTGTCTCAGGGACTATTTAAATGTGAGGGATCTTAGCCTCCTAACCTATTTTTACACACACACACAAACACACACACACACACACACACACACACACAAATTTGTTTATAATAACAATATCTTACTAATGGGATAGTCATATGGATTAAGTTTAAAAAATGCACATAAACACTAGACTTGCAAGTCTAATCATAGTGGAAACATATACACCTCAACTTTCAGTTGACTATTAAGAGTTTGACAATGAAAAGCAACTAGTTACGATATTTTAAGAAGTGAACACCATAGGAGAAAACTGACTTCACAATGCTAAACTCTGACCTTCTTCATACACAACAGAAACAACAAACCAAAACAACTCATACAGTTTGGCTTCCACAGTTTTATTGTTTAAGTTTGTCCATCTTGTGGCTCCCTACCCTCTTGAATCTTGTTCTCTTATGAGCAAATGAAAGTGCTTTTCCATCATGCTTTTCCTTGAGGAAGAAGGAATAAAGAACAGGGTTGGTAGTTTTTGCGACAATATCAAGCAATGGCACCAATTGCTTCTTGGCAATATCACTTCAACTAGGACAAAGCTGTAAAAATACTGAGATATAGCCAGATGATGGTGGCACACACCTTTAGTCCCAGCACTCGGGAGTCAGAAACAGGTAGATCTCTGTGCATTTGAGGCCAGTCTGCTCTACAATAACTAGTTCCACAACAGGCTTCAAAGCTACAGAGAAACCTTGTCTTGAAAGAGCAAAAACATAACAAACAAAAAAATATTTATGTCTAGCAAAGACTAAATATCTGCTCTTTTCAACCAATGAAAGAGACAGATTTTCGGGAGTTCACGTTGCCTGTGTCAGTGTCAGAAGGCAAAGGTGATGTTTTGATATCCGCCTAATTTCTTGCTAGAAAGTAGGAACTGAAAATATTTAGACCCTGACGTATACGTGGAAAAGCATTTTCCACTTGCTTTAGTAAAGGAATAGTCCATTTTTTTTAAGAACACCAGAAAGAAGTTCACTAAAGGTATTCTAATCACCTACTTCCTTCAAGGCACCATTAGAAAGTACACTGTCCTAAATGAGGCCCAATTTGTAGAGATTTCCTATGTCTCCCAAATGACTACCTAACCACAATGTGGTTTTTCCGGGTCTTTTCTTCCCCTAGTATGATTTTAATTTCAAGACACACATTATTTATCTTAGGTAGATACTACACAGGCCATCATCCTCATGTTTGTTTTAAAGCAATATCAGTCATGTGAAACTCTAGGAGGAGGGACACTTCAAAGCAAGATTCAGACACAGTACCGAACAAAGAAAGTATACTCCCACATTAAACCAACACACAGTTAGGTAGGCAGGCTGAGGGTAATTAGTCAGTTGGAAGGAAGCCAGGACCTTGAGACAAATATTTTAGTTTCTTGAAAAGTGCCGTGGGATTTCTAATGGCCACTTAGGATGAGTGTTGAATCTCATTGAGGAAACGGTACCTCTGGGAGCTTGACATTTGCAGGTAAGTTACCTGATAGCTACTAGAAACAGTTCTGCAGACCAGGAAAGTGAACACCGAGTTCTGGCGAGTCACAATGCTTTAGTATTATAAATATAAATATTATATAATATAGCATATTATATAATCACTTCTCAGGTGTTTGATCAGAGGGCTGTGCATGGCCTCTGGCTCATGATGGTGGTAACTGTGTTTGATGCTGACTCACTAATGTAATATGAATAGTTTATTCAAAATTGGGTGAGAAATGAATTTTTTTCAATATCACAAATATTGTTTAAACCTTTCAAAAACCTATTAAACGCTTTTTGGTTTTCTGATGTTTGCTAATATTTATGTGTTAGGAATACATGTAAAGACATCTATATATAAAAGTGGAGTACTAAGGAACAATGAATAAAATTACATGCAGTTCATCAGAATTTTATGTCATAAAGAAGTACAGAAATTTATCTGTGTTCAGTGAATTAACCAGTGCTTGGTAAACTTTGACACTTCTGGAAGCTTTTGAAAATAAGATGTCTGAAGGTGTGAAATTCCTAAAGGAGAAAAAATTCCTTTTCTTCAAAAGATTTCTACATATATTTTGACAATGTCTAGAGATTTGATATATTGCTTTTAACCTTACTCTCTTGAGCATAAGCAAACTATTGAATTTTCTGGCAAATAAGAAAATATAACACCTGAGTAAAGTCAAGTATTTTTTCTTCCTGTAGTAATGTTATTTTTATGAAAAATATATTATGTGTTACAAAAATATTCTAGTAGCCAACTAAGGCATGTCATGATTTCATAACTTTGCATATATTAGTCAGACAGCCTACAGATCCCTCCTTATTTTCTTCACAAATTGTCACAGTAACTTCATAAAACTCACTTTTTAAAAAAATTGCATTGTTTAGAAATGTAAGAAGTGCATCACCTTTGACATGGAAATTTCTATTTGTGAAAATAAAAATTATTCATTTAATGATTATCCAAATTATTTCTATATTTCTAATGAGTAGAGTTTCAAAATAATTTTCTTAGAAGCCTGTTGGGAAGGAAAACAGCATTGTATATTTTATCTATTATTACTATGAAACAAATATCTGAACCCGAGCTGTAGACCAGAGGAGTGTCCACACTACCTGTGGTGTGTTCATCACAGGACTGTCTTCAAGTGTGGAGATGTGGAGTTGATCAAAGCCTGGTGCCATAGTAACTGTGAGGCAGGCTTACAGACTGTCACCCTACGAAGACGTGATAATGTGAGGGGTTTTTAGAGAAACTTTCAGATCAGTTTCTTTATTTCTCCCTTCACAGAAGGTTCCCTTCTGACTGGAGGGCCATAGTTGGCCAGATGAATGAGCTTCCACTTGATTTGGTATTTCTTCCAGAGACACTAGAGGAGGAATGTTTTCTTTCTGTCTCTCAGATTTGTTTGTTTCTTATCTGCTTAACTCTGCTCTGCATCAGTGAAATTAGTAGGTTCCTTAACAAGATTCTACTGTCATTTTTATTGTCTTCGAAAGTAAAATTTACAGATTTAAGTTTTTCATCTTAATATCTCTATATTATTTTACTTATTTTCTGTGTATTCACCTATACGTTTAAAGATTTAATTTTTATGTTTTACCTCAATATAATTTTTCCTCAATATTATGAATGATTTATAGATTTCTATAACTCTGTTACTTGTGATTGTGGCTAGAAGTAGTCACCATCCTGCCGGTCCCGTTGGACGAGGTTTTCTCCACCCGTTTCCGAAGCCGCTTATATGAAGTAGCCACTCTGAGGCTTATTAATAGTTAACAATTGTTAGACCAATGTCTTAGGCTTCTAACTGGGTAGCTCTACTATTAACTCATTACTACTAATCTGTGTATTTCCACGAGGCTATGGTTTACTGGTGTAGCATGTTACTCCTTCAGTGGCTATGTGGTGTCTTCTCTGACTCTGCCTACTCTGTCTGTATCCCTGTTCAGATTTCCTGCCTGGCTTTAATCTGCTAAGCCATTAGTCAAAACAGTTTTACTCATTAACCAATAAAAGCAACACATATACAGAAGGACACCCTACATCATATGATATTATATCATGTGGTAACTACATCCATGACTCATTCTTAGTAGCCAATGTGATGTTTTCAAGGTTGCCATCTTATGTTTTCTCTTGTAGCACAGCACATACTTTTTCTTATCAGGAAAATGAAGGTCAGTCCTGATGTCATCCAGGTGATAAATAGAAGATTCATTCCTTTGTTATATTAAGTATATTTGCCTGGAATTTATATTTTAATTTTTTTCACATTTTTATTTAGTCTTTTGTTTTGTTTTTTTAAATAGTTTTTTTTCTATTTATGTATTCATGAAATTATTCTTGTATTTTAAAAATCATGTAAAATATTCATAGTTGTGGAATAGTACTAAGCATTTGTGTGAACAACATTTAAATAATTAGTACATTTGGGCTAAGCCTTTTTAAGTGTCCAATAATTGGCATGTGTATCAAGCACTCTTATGAATATGTATTTATATGGTTTTCGTTTCCAGTTCTCTAATTTTAAATAGTGGCTACTTATTTTAGGTTAATTTTGTCTTTGTTGAATTAATTTTGAGAGTTTAGACAGTTATAATATTAGTTTTATTAAATGTATTTGATCAAAATAGTTTGGAAAATCAAGTGGCAATATTTTCTAAAAGAATTAAGGGGGTTTCTTTTATTGTCTTATCATTCTTGAAGTATTTCATTCACATCTGAAAATCTTGGTTTTCTCAGTTTTGGCATAGATATAATGATAACAAATGTTACAAAGGCTGGCTTTTCAGATAAAATCTTATTTAAAATACTGATTTTACTAAAATCATTCATTGAATTCAATGGTACATGGGATAACAAAGAACACCTGCAGACTGACTATGTTGGCAGTTCCCACAATGGAAACGACATTTGAATTCTTCATCCACACTCTAGAAAACTTTCTTCTTTAGCTATTTAATTTAATGATTAAGCTTTTTCTGAATTTTGTAAATCAGCTCATCTTCACTTTATTTTACTAATATGAAATTAAAAATAATTCATGACAACTAGGTGGTGGTGGCACATGCCTTTAATTCTAGCACTAGGGAGGCAGAGGCAGGCTCATCTCTGTGAGTTCGAGGCCAGCCTGGTCTATAAGAGCTAGTTCCAGGACAGGTTTCAAAGCTACAGAGGAACCTTTTCTCGATAAACCAATAATAATAATAATTTACAACAGACAAAAATCTATAAAATAATCTGATTTATATTCTTATGAAATTTTTGGATAATTTGTTTTAATCCCTATTATTGTTAACATATTCTTCCTTGAATTATGCATTCTGTGAGTGCCGCAGTATTGGAGGCCATTTCATTTGCCAGTCAGCTGTATTTCACGAAGCTCTGTTAGATGCTCTCTGAGGCCAACTGTAGTCTGCTACCCCTATACTGACATCCTGGATTGAATCCTGTAGTAGATATTGTCTTTTTTTTTTACTGTTTTACTATATCATTTTCTTAAAATATATCTTTATAAATCTCTGCCCCTCCCCTAAAATATGTAAAGAAAAAAATCATGAATGTTTAACTCACTGTGTCTAAAATTATTTCCTTCAGTACTGTTTCCAGTATTTATCAATTTAATGAATAGCTTGGCTGTGTCTTCAGTGTGCGCCAAAATGAATTAGTCAATATTTGAAGTGTACTTTATAATACACAGTCCCTGTGAGAAACCTGGTGGATTTAAATCATCAAGGTTTCACCTCTGGCTCTCTCAGAGTCTCTGTAATCTTCCTGCTATACCTTTGATTGTCAAATTAACTCAATTAGAAACATCTGGGAAGAGTCTCCAGGAGGGATTACTGACATTGGGTTGGTATGTGAGCATGTTTATAGAGACCGTCTTAATTAAGTGAAATGATGTGGGAAGACTCAGCATAATATGGGTTGCACTAATCTCTAGAAAAGGGCTCCTGGACTCTACATGAGTATAGACATTGAACTGAGAACAAGCAAACAAGGATACGTACATTTAATTCACTGTGCTCTTGGGTATGGCTATGAGGTAACCAGGTGTTTGGATTGCTTGCCTTGACTTCTTCCCATGTTGAACTATAACCCGGAAGATGAGCTAAATAAACCCTTCCTCTCCTATTACCTTTTTGCCAAGATATTTTATCACAGCAACAGAAGTATAACTAAAGCAATGTTAAGCTCACTGGTTCTTGTTTGTTTGTTTGGTTGATTATTGCTTGTTTGTTCGTTTTAGAGTCCCATTCTGTCATCAAGACTGTCGTGGACCTCACAATGTGAATCAGGATGGCCTCAGAACTATGGTAGTCACCCTGCCATCTCTTCCCAAGTAGTGAGATTGTAGGCCTCCACCACAAAGCTCAGTTTTTGTCCATAATCTATTTTTAATCAAAATCTAGAATGACCCCTCATATCTTGAAATTTTATGTATGTGTTCCCAGATATTTATTATTTTGTTTTTAAAATTTATTTAATTAATGTTTTTCATTTATTTTACATACTCACTAGTTTCTCCTCCCTCTTCTTCGGCCTTCTCTTCCCTTTCCCATCTTTCCCCTCCCATCCACTCCTCCTCCGTCTCCATTCAGAAAGGGACAGGCCTCCCATTTGCTTGCACAAAGCATGGCACATCAAGTTGAGGCAGGACCTAGTTAATCCTGCATGGGGAACAGGTTACCACAAGCCAAGCACCAGGGAGAGGTCCTGCTCGTACGGTTAGGAGCCTTACTAAGAGACCAAGCTACATGATTGTCACACACATGCGGAGGGCCTAGGTCAGTCTCATGCAGGTTCCCTGACAGTTGGTCCAGTTGTCTCTATGAGTTCCCCCATCATGACCCCCCTGGCTAGTACAATCCTCCTCCCTTTCTTCTGCAAGACTCTCAGAGCTCAGTGTAGTGCTGGTCTGTGAACCTCTGCCTCTGCTTCCTCAGTTATTGGAGACAGTATCTCTGACAGCAATTAGGGAAGTCAACAATCTGCTTAAAGCTCAGGCACCCTCTCCATTATTACAACTCAGTTGGGGGTCATCCTTGTGGTTTCCTGGGGGTTTCCCTGGCATCAGGTTTCTCCCTAGCTCCAAAATCCCACCATAAATACATCTCTTTTGTTACTCCCCCTGTCCATCCATCCCTGCAACCTGCTCCATCTAGTTCCCACCACTGCATCCGACACCCATACACCCAGTTTATACAGGAGATCTTTACTACTTCCCTTTCCTGGGGAAATCTATGCATTCCTCTTTGGGCCTTCCTTGTTTCTAGTCTCTCAGTGGCTGTGGATTGTAGATTGGTAGAACTCCACTGTGTAAATGTACCACATTTTTCTTATCCTTTCTTCAGTTGAGGAACATCTAGGATGTTTTCAGGTTCTCGATATTATGAATAATGCTGCTGTGAACATAGTTTTTAAAAATACAACTTTATGGCCACTATTTTTCTTAATTTAAAGATAACTATTTATTAATATAAATAATTTTCTTCTACTATCTTTGGGCTATCTTTCTGTAACTCCAATATTAGACATTCTGGATGTTCCTTTTCTTCAATTTTCTATCACTTTCACTTCTCAGTTTCATCAGGCATGTTGGAAAACTCCAAATTTTATTAAATAACATCTCAAGTGAGGTTTTCTAAATCTAAAGACATTTGCTCTCCCTTGCTTTTCTATATGAGATAATGTTCTTTTACGTATAAGCTCCTCAGGTTACCAGAGGATAAAACGTAATTATATTCTTCAAATTTCTACTTTCTGCATCTTTCTAATTCACATTTTCTTTGAGTTTTATCATTTACTACACTTTGGTCTATTATGTTATAACAGTTATATTCCAATCATGAGATCAGAACAAATGAGGAGATACACTGTAATTTTATAGCTAAGTATCATATACTTTGGCAAAGAGACTACCTATTATTTGGAGATGTAGAATAAATAATATAACAGGAAAACACTTAAAATAAATTCTCAAATTTCCCAATTTATATATCCCCAACTTCATCATTTATATACATATTCTCTTCCCTTTTTGATGCCAAAGCCAGTTACAGTCTGCATATTATCCCTGCTTAGGGAGCATTATGGAAGAGAAGGAAAGAAGAAGGAGAGAACCGGAAGACTGGGAGGAGGGCTGTTAGACGCCACCTGGGCAAGTCCCACCCATCATAGTCTGAACTCTCAATAGCACTGATTACCTGCACTGGGCTTGCACACACACAAAGGTGTTCATCAATAATCAGACATGGATGGTTACCGAGATCAGAGAGTCTTACCCTTCACTGTGTACATATTTACTCTTGACCTGTGTACCCACTGCTGAAGAACGGTGTGCAGTGGATAGTTCAATCATGTTATCAAACAGATGGCCCTGGTTGAAACAAATAGGTCAGAAAACAAAACTAAATCCTGAATCTAGACAGAAAACTGGAAGGGAGGAATGGATTGATAGGTCTGAGATGGAGATGAGGTGAGGGTGAAGGATGGGAATACAGCAGAATGTATAGTGTGTGTGTGTGTGTGTGTGTGTGTGTGTGTGTGTGTGTGTGTGTGTGTGTGTAATTCTCAAAGTACAAACTTAATAATAAAATAAACAAAAACTTTGTGTTTCTTGTATGCCAACTAGATTTTTGTTCTCCTCTAAATCTTCATAGTCACGACAAAATATATATTTAAGGATCCCAGACCAATTCTAACCTAACTCTTAGAGAAGCTAATGATGATTATTTACAATTTAAAGTGCCTCTCAACCTTCCTAATGTTGCAATCCTTTAATACAGTTCCTCATGCTGTGGTGACGCCCAAACATAAAATTATTTTGTTTCTACTTCATAACTAATTTTGCTACTATTATGAATCAAAATGTAAATAATGTTTTCTAATGATCTTAGATGAACTCTGTAAAAGGATCCTTCGGCCCCCAAAATGTAGTGACCCACAAATTAAGAACTTCTGCTTTAAATGGTTTAATTTAAGATCTAAGATTCTTTTAACTTTTTCGTTCTCTGTTATTCAATTAGTGACTTAATGCTATACATAAATCCATATACATATCAGAGCCAGTTATCTTCCAGGAGCCTTGGAAGTCTTCATCTATTTGGCATTTCAATGTGGCTCCCATGGTGTGAGGGCTATAGCCTTTGATGATGTGTCAGCTGCACACGTTTCTAGTCATCACCAGAGCCTTATTCCACCTTCATTTCAATGATTGGTATGGAGAGTAAGTGTGGAAGAATCTGTTGTTGCCGTGGAGGATGAAAATGTGGATATCTGGCAATTTTCAGTATCATACTTACTATATAATTGTCTGGTTTTCTCTTTCCCTGGGTCTCAGAGCTCAGATGAGTAAATGATGGGAACCTATCTGTGTATTTGTGTGTGTGTGTGTTTACTGTAAAATATCAGTCATTCTTGAGAAATTCATAAACCAGACATAATCAGTGGATTTAGGTAATATTTTATTTTGGTTGGAAGTATTTAGCAGTAGTTTCTATATTTCTGGTCATTCCGATCAAAACTGAACTCACCTTGCCTCCCTCAGACTCTCCCCAGAGCAAGCCAGTCACTGTATTGTTTGTTGTGGGAACTATCTTCAAGAAATCCACCAACTCTATTGTTTGCATTCCCATCTACACAATCATTTAAGACCTAGAATGAAGAAATGTTTGAGTATTTAAAAGAGTGTTGTTGTGTAAGCTGAAACAATTAGAGTATGTATTGTGGAATTCTGTTTTACCTGGATGTTTTAGTAATAATTTAACACAATAAACAATGCTAAAACTATCAGGAGTCTTCTAATATTTGCATTTTCATTTATGTTCACAGACATAGTCTCTTTTAAATCTGTTAAATTAATATGTTATGCTTTGAATATGGTTTTTCACCCATCTGAAATATTCTAAATAAAAATTTAATGTAGTATGATGAATTTTAAAATTATTAATGTTCTTTTCCCATCTGTCAGTCAAATAGAGTAAAAAATGCTCAGCACACACACAATGACAAGGGAGGGAATGAATAAACAGAATCAACAAATGAACTCCTATACTTTAAGATGGCTACATTGTGTAGAAGGACTTTTTTGAAAATGTGCCAACCTTTTTTTTTCAACTTTGGATCACATCTTATTATCCTAACTGTAATTAGAAATCTTGTGAAATTAAGAATCATTAAATTCAATGAGTTTTTAGCATAGAAAATTTGCCCAGAGGCACCCAGCCAATGGGTCTGTAAGGATAGGGTTTTCAGAAAGGTGTCCCTCCTCTCCTCCTATTCGCTCTAAAAGGAAGCATCTTTTCCACTTAGCTAATTAATTACACCTGCCAACAAGCAGATGGTTCTGAATGCTTTGAAGCATGGAAATAGCTAGGTGCCTATCAGCCAGCTTCCTTCAGTGGCAATTTAGATTATAATTCTTGAAGCTCCAGAGAAATGAAATATTAAATAACTACAAAAAACCCTATAACCTTTAAATTTTTTCACAAAAAAAGTATTTTCAGGTATAAATCCATTGCTTTTCCCTGATCTCAGTACGCACACGTTTTCAGGCTGTTTATGTTTGTATCGAGATTGGTAGAGTGATGGCCAGATGCTGCTAGGCAATTGTTTTCAGCACTGAGATACAATATAAAACAGTGGGCTATTCGTAGAAATCCTAAAAATATTGTTGCTTCCCAGTAAGTTATGTTTTGCTGCTTGATATGTTTTTTAATTTGACGTAAGAATGCATATGTACCAACATTGAAAATAGAACTACAGCCCTGGTGAAACGCGGATATGCGCCTTAATATGTACTTAGTATTCCATGCTGTTAAACCAGCCTAGTCAAGGTCAGTAGTGGGAAATGATCAGTAAAGTTGAATATTAATGCAATAGTATTTTGAATATCACCTAGCTATATATATAAGTACATGTATACAAAATCAAATTAACCATAATAGATGAGTATATGGAAGATAAGTTTGCAGTATTAACTTTTATGAGTTCGTAATAAATATGTAGTTTATATCTTATTGAATTCACCTTGAAGTATTTAGTGTCATAAGAAATTTAAAGTATGTCTTCTGATATAGTTTGTTACTTTGTATATGAAATAGTATAGCCTTTCTATTTTAATATATGGATATATAATCTTACTAGTAGTGGAATAAAAATGTCTCTGCAATTTTACCTTTTGTCTCAATGCATTTATAAAATGTATCTAAATAAAATCAATAAAACATCTAAACTTCAAAATAAAATCTCTTCAGCTTACTCATATAAATAAAAGGCATGTGATAAACAAAACCAGTGATGGATTTACTTAAATATATGTGTATCAAATAATAACATTTAAAATGTATGTCATGAGGACAATGATGTTCTCTTAATATCTAAGTGTATAAAATCCAATAAGTTTGACTAAATGGAAGATACTTTGATTATGCTAAAATTTATTACTTTTAATTTTTAATTTCTCTTTCTTTCCTCACTTAAGTTTTATTTTCTTTTACTTCTAACAGATTAGACTATGAAACTAAATTAGAAAATAAACTTCAGTCATTTTGACTTATTAATTCTCAACTTATTTCATTTTCATTTTTATTAGTTAATTACAACTATAAATATGGTAAAAAGCACCATACTTAAAATGAATTTTGTTAATAAAACTAACACCTTGATACATTTAAGCCACCCAAATTTCCTTGTGTTAGAAATGAAAGTGCAAGAGACATAGAGACAGATTCTTTCAGGCTTATGACATTTTTGGGTAGAGTAATTAAAATCCATTTTACCTTATTCATTGAACCAGAACCTCAAGGACTCAGTGTAGAGTTCCCACAGTACTTGAAAATAATAAAATTGCCTTTAAAAACCTCAGTCTCTAGTGAATGGAAGACTTTTCCTTAAGTAGGCTGAATTCTTCAAGTTTTATTGTACTGACTTTTCCTCTGTGCCTACTTTTACAGAGGCAGAAGGAATCCACGTACAGTGATGAGGGTGGGAAGTGGTCCAGGCAGTCTAGCGGAGCCAAGTATTTTTCATGTAGAAATAATCCCTTAAAAGCATAATTTTACCTTTCAACTCAATAAAATATTTTTGGAAAGTGCTTCAGGGAAATTGCTGAGTTCTTAATTATGCTTGGAACTAGACTGCAGAAGACAGAGTATACCTCGACTCCACTCATGCTACGCTTTCTTTCTGTTCCTCAGACAGCCCTTGCTGTAGTGCAGGGAATGTGGAATAAAAGATTGAAATCAGAATCCCAGTTCAGCACTTAGTCTGAGTTGGATGCTCAGTTTTCTAGAACGCTCTGGTCAGTTAGTTAGCATTTTAAACGTTATTTTTCTGAACTGTAATGTGAGACCATTAAAAATTTCCCTGCATGATTTTCTTAATTAAGGGAAATGCGATATTGTGCATATTCAGGTAGAGGTAGCATTGATGAAGAGCTATTACTCTGAGATCCACAAGGCCAGTTAGCCAGACCCGGGAATTCTCACAGGAGTCTTGTGTGGGAGCCATTAGACGTCTTGTTTGATCATTCTCTCTTGCCTGACATGCCTTTTGGAAATAAGAATCTCACCCCCCCCCAAAAAAAATGCTGATTTAAAGACTCCAGTAATGTTCTGACTTCTTAGAACCTCTAATATGTTCCTAAAAATGGGAAAATCAGATAAGTAGCTTAAAGAGTCTAACTTGCTTGCTATTCAAATCCGTAGGACTTTATAGTTGTTTTTCTCAGATTATTTTGACTCTTGGTGTAAAAATATAAACGACTAAAAGAAAGCTTATACAATGATTAATTTTGAGTTTACCATCACAAACTTGAGCTAAGTTTTCATAATGAAAAATAAGTAAAATATGCATCACAAAATGTTTTTTATTTATTACCAAGTGTACAAACTCTCATTTTCTAACTTAAGACAATTGTGCCGGTTCTCTTTTAAAGGGATGCTCATGAGACAAGTAAGTGAAAGTTACTGGGCAGGATAGAAAAAAAAATATGCTCACTGGAGGGCTGTTCCTACTGCCCCTCCGTAACAATAGCACATCAGTTGGGCATTTGCTTAGTGGCAACACTGCAGGAAGAATTTCCAGTCAGTCATTACGATCTTATGATCATACTGTGAATGTGGTTCGGTTAGTATCTTTATTCTATTGCTAAGTGGAATGAGACTCTGGGAGAATGAATAAAGCTATATGTTAACAGGAGCATGTTATCAGTCAGATTCATGGCCGCTCATCTGCCGCTGTAGCCCACAGGAGAGCCTCATCTCAGGAGCTCTCCTTCCCTCACGTAGGACTTCTGAGCTGATTAAGCCATCTTTTCTTGTTAGGCATTTTAACATTTGGTGTTGTCTTTATGTCTAATCTTAGAGCATCTATATTACCTAAAATAAAATTCAAAGGCATTTATTAAAACTGCTAAAGTTGAACCATTGTAAAGGGTATTTTTTTTTTTTGCTTAATCTGAAAGATACAGGCATATTGTTGCTTGATAGAACAGATTCTGCTGTGTCATCGGATATAACAGCATGAAAATAATTTTTCAGTTGTGGAAAATGAAATTTGTAGGGCAGGTGGTCATGCAATATGCTAATCTAATAAATAGTTACTGAAAACGTATTAGTGAGTTTGTTTTTGAAATATCATGTGTATGTAACTTGAAGTGTTTGAGTCCATTCTCTGAGCAAATGGAATGCTGAGTCATAACTTCTTAATTCAGGTGTGATGACCTATCTTTCCCTAGATTGGCTGACAGTATGATTTCATCACACTTATTACATAGCTAGTGTTTGTTGTCTGTTTTATTATAAAATCAAAAACTTAATAATTTAAGCAATATGTGGAGCAGTCTCAGCATCCCTATGCTGTTCAGATGCCTCTTTTATTGTTCTGCATTTCCTAATGGATCCTACTAGAAACTTGCCCAATCCTAGCCATGAAAGAGATTTGGTTACCTGTCCTCAGCTCTTAGAACTGACCTTTGTTTTATTGAAGCACAGAGGTGACAGTTACAGGAAGACTGTAAGCACAGATCTTATGACCTGTGAACCAAGGGCCAAAACAAAACAAGAGAGGGAGCTTAAAATGTGGTCACAGAATGTAGCTCCAGAAACGATAAGATATGACTCAGAGAATTAATCCTCTAGGTGTCAAGGATTACACTGTTAAAAAGCAGTAACGTATTACAGAATCTATCATCTGGTCCTCAGGATAACCAGTCTTTAGATAAAAGAGTCTCGCAAAAGGGCTGACAACCAGTTTTGAAGGGCATGCAGCCTTTAAACATCCAGATATTTTGCATACATTATCTTTAACACTGCAATCCAATGGTGAATATTAAAATGTCTAATGCATAGATGATAGAAAATAAGTTGAAACTAATTAGTCTGTAATCAGCAGTGAACAAGTAGCAAAGACACTCTGCATAAGCTATAGAGAGTCCCTGTAAATGACAAAACCAATATAGAAAAAAATACTTGAACACATTTCCTCATCATCTTAAGTTAGTAGAAGAAAATAAAAGAAATATGCACTATGTGAGTTAATAAATATGAAGTTAACAAACAAGAAAATCTAATCTGTAGTTTAAAATAGTTTAAATATTTAAAAGACATGTCTATGATTATACATCATCTTAAATTTTTGCATAAAATACACAGATACTTCTCTGCCTTTTTGTTTGTTATATATGTAGCTGATATTTCATGCTTTGACAACTAACAATGCACACAGATTCATTACTCTATTTCAAACACCCATTCCTTTTGCTTTTGTGCAGATAAGTACATAAATATATTCTATTAAAATCCAATGTGTAGCTCTACAGATTCCTTAAAATGGTATAGAAGTTCATTGAGTTATATAGACTTTGAATCTAGTTATTTTGGTGTATAATATTTTTATTTATTTGTTTTTTATAATAAAGTTTAAAAGTTACAAAATACATTTAAATATATTTGCTCATTGTGACTTTTAACAGCATTTCAGAAGCAGTTTCTGTGTATTATTGTGTCATGAATTCTTCCATTCCTTATTTTTATGGGTTTTTGTTTTCAAGGTTTTTATTGCAGCTTTTGTTTCTGAATCATAATTCACATTATCCTTAAAATTATCCTTAATATTATCTCATATCGGCTTAAAAATCTTGTTACAGTTGAGAATCCAATAATCATTTTGCAAGACTTAGTAATTCTTCATTTTATTGCTTTATCTTGTATCTGCAAGTTTTATCTTGCCAGCAACCAACATACACACTGATGTTATTAATGACATCTAGGAAAATCACCCTCTATAAACACTCCAAAGAAGTGAAGCAATCACACATTGTAAGAAGAGTTATTAAAATGATACAAACTAATGGAGCAGGTGAGATATTTGAAAGTGACCTTGCAGTGCATCCCAAGCTTATTGTATTAGAGCTTGTAAATAAAAGGGACAAATCACTCCTGGTACTGATATGATTTCCTCCCTTTATTGGAAATGAAAACATTGAACTCTGCTGATTTTTTTTTCTACTAAAGCAATTACATTTTCTAGAAACTTAGAGGAGTTATTTAAGAGGATTGTTGTTTGTAATGAGGAATTTCTGCTGGACAGAACATAAAAACATTTTAGGTTTATGTAACGGAATATTTTATTTCAATATCAAGAAGCCACTAAATCTTCTGTGTTTTCTGTTTATGTATCTTGAAATGTGCCCATGGCTATTATCACAGCACTATGTTTACCTATTGTAGATTTTGGTATACATCATCAAACACCCATATTTTGTTCTTTTTATAATTGTCAATATAGTTTGATATACTTTTAAGATCTATTTTTGAATAGTTTTAAGAATGTTATACCATTATTTATGGCTAGAAACCAAATATGAGTGAGTACATCCCATGTTCCTCTTTTTGGGTCTGGCTTACCTCACTCAGGATAGTGTTTTCTATTTCCGTCCATTTGCATGCAAAGTTTAAGAAGTCATTGTTTTTTACTGCTGAGTAGTACTCTAATATGTATATATTCCATACTTTCTTCATCCATTCTTCCCTTGAGGGGCATCTAGGTTGTTTCCAGATCCTGGCTATTACAAACAATGCTGCTATGAACATAGTTGAGCATATACTTTTGTTGTATAATAGGGCATCTCTTGGGTATATTCCCAAGAGTGGTATTGCGGGGTCCAAGGGTAAGTTGATACCAAATTTCCTGAGAAACCGCCACACTGCTTTCCAAAGTGGTTGCACAAGTTTGCATTCCCACCAGCAATGGATGAGGGTACCCCTTTCTCCACAACCTCTCCAGCAAAGGCTATCCTTGGTGTTTTTTATTTTAGCCATTCTGACAGGTGTAAGATGGTATCTTAAAGTTGTCTTGATTTGCATTTCCCTGATAGCTAAGGAAGTTGAGCATGACCTTAACTTCTTCTGTTGAGAATTCTCTGTTAAGCTCAGTGCCCCATTTTATAATTGGGTTGATTAGCCTTTTAAAGTCTAGTTTCTTTAGTTCTTTATATATTTTGAGATCAGGCCTTTGTCAGTTGCGGGGTTGGTGAAGATCTTCTCCCAATCAGTGGGTTGCCTTTTTGTCTAGCCTATAATTCGTGATCATAGGGAATCTAAATAAGAAGGTGAACCCAAAGAAAAACATACAGGCATCCTCCTGGATATTAACCTTCAGGCGATGAAAGGAAACAGAGACAGACCCACATTGGAGCACCGGACTGAAATCCCAATGTCCAAATCAGGAGCAGAAGGAGAGAGAGCACGAGCAAGGAACTCAGGACTGCGAGGGGTGCACCCACACACTGAGACAATGGGGATGTTCTCTCGGGAACTCACCAAGGCCAGCTGGCCTGGGTCTAAAAAAGCATGGGATAAAGCCGGACTCACTGAACATAGGGGACAATGAGGACTACTGAGAACTCAAGAACAATGGCAATGGGTTTTGATCCTACTGCACGTACTGGCTTTGTGGGAGCCTAGGCAGTTTGGATGCTCACCTTACTAGACCTGGATGGAGGTGGGTGGTCCTTGGACTTCCCACAGGGCAGGGAACCCTGATTGCTCTTTGGGCTGATGAGGGATGGAGATTTGATTGGGGGAGGGGGAGGGAAATGGGAGGCGGTGGCAGGGAGGAGGCAGAAATCTTTAATAAATAAATAAATTTAAATTAAAAAAGAATGTTATACCAGCTTTCAAAAGAATTGTTGGAATAGCATATGATAAACTATTTGTTTGCTAATAGTGTCATATAGATGGCAAGGTTTTCAGTTCTTTATAACTGTTTGACCACACTCAGAAGCTTTTTGAGGTTAGAAATGGGTCCTTGTATTCCTTAAAATTATATTTAAAATTTACTATTTTTGAAACTCAATATAGTTAGTCTTTATGGAAAGTTAAATTAAAATAATAGTATGTATACGAACCAGATAGACAATCAGAAAATAGAAAAACATAAGAAAACCTAACTAAAACAGAAAAGAGATATTGAAGACTCTGAAGAAAGTAGATTTCTATATAATTATAAGAATAAAATTTGATGAAATAGGTTTGGAAATTTAATCACTACACCCCATCAACTTTATTTCCAAATATGTGCATGTCTGTAGGCAGAGGCTGCTTGTTCATTTCCCAGCTACTCAGATCCGAAATAAGCACACAGAAACTGTGTTAATTAAGACACTGCTTGGCCTATTAGTTATGTGTACTTCTAGCAACCGCCTATATCTTAAATTAACCAGTTTCTATTAATGTGTGTATCGCCACATAGTGGTGGCCTACCTGTAAGGTTCCATCTGGCATCTGGCGTCTGTCTCCTGCAGTGGCTACCTGACTTCTCTTTGATTCTGCCTTCTTTCTCCCAGAATTCATTTCAGTTTTCCTGCCTAACTCTATTCTGCCCTGTCATAGGCCCAAGCAGCTTCTTTATTAATTAACCAATAAAAGCAATGCATATACAGAAGGACTTCCCACATAACACATGCCATCAAACAAATATTCTAGGATATATCAATGTCAAATCCAGCAACCCAATGAGGAAAGTATGTACTATCCATCAATGCAGACTTGGAGACACCATGATATCATGCAGCAACAAATATAAACATGGCAGGTGAACTTTGCTGACATGTTGAACAAAACAGATAAGATGTAAAAATGTCATGTAGATTTTCGGTAGTATGACAGCACTTCTCCCTTTATCTATCACTACTTGGAACTTTTTAAAAAAATATGTAGTTGGTCATATGAGAGTCAGAAAAGAAATTTGATTCCCTGCTGTTCTATGTGACTTTGTGACTTAATTCAGAGTAGCAGAATTATAATTCTTCATCGAAGGTTTCCTACCATGACTGATGGACAGCATACACCCATCCATTCCTTTTAATGATTTCTTTGATTTTGAACATTCCTTTTACCAACTGAACCCTCTTTTTTACATTGAAGTGTTGGATTTAAGATGGACTGGAATCTAGGACCCCAATGATTTTATACTTTGCAAGGTCCCTGAGTCACCTAACCAGAAAGATGTGTAAAATAAAAACAAAAGTTCTTCCTGTAATCTGTAACCTATTACACAGTATAAGAATATGAATTTAAATATGGGAAAATATAAGCCTCACTTATGCCAGTAAGTAAACTATTGTCTAAATAATTGTCAAGATTAAAACAGAATCAATATTTGATTGGTACCATGATTTTAGTAGCCCCATTATGGAGGTTAGAACTGTACCTTGAAATAGTGAGAAATGTTATACAACAAGCAAATCAGAACTATTCATTGAAATGTGTTTTATCTCGTTAACTAGATTCAGTATTATTTTTGTCTTGTAGACCTCAAACCATGATACTGGAAGAAGAATCTATTTGTTTATAATCTATCTACCTATCTACCTACAAAACAAATCCATACTGGAGGCACTCTTTCCATTTACTCATAGTCTAAAATGTATTACTATTTCAATATGCACAAAAGATTCATATGACAGGTGTTATGAAACAACAATAGCTGAGTTGAGAAGAATCAGTGCATATAGAATGAAGAGCTATGAGGAACTTCCATTAGGACATTATGATTCATTAAATATGAACAAATGATGTAACCATGGGTAGATCTTAACTTGTTTAGTGGCTGAGTGTATGAGGTCAGAGATTAGTTTATAGGAATCAGTTTTTTCCTTCCACAATGTGGTTTTTAAGGATCCAGGGATGAAGTCAGTCCCTCAAGTTTCAGAAAGCCCCTTTTCTTGCCGAGATTTACTGCTAACTCATAATTTCTTTCACATTCTTGGCGTTTTCTTAGGAATTATGAAAAAAAATGATGTGCTTCATGGTTTTTATTCTTGAGGAAACCAGGACAATATAGGGAAGATAAGAAAAGTATCCAAAAATAATAGGCATGTGAAATTATGAGCTCTGTGACAAATGATCATTAAAACAGTGCTATACAGGGCAGCTAATGGATACATAACTTGTTATTTACAGCAAACCACTCCAAAGAGCTTATACTTGAGCTGAAACAATGTGAACACAGAATTGTCATGTGCACTGAAACCCTATTGCTAAGTTAGGACACTGTGGCAACATTGCTTAGTTCTGTTCAATTGAAATCAAGGTGTTTTTGCATTTATTTTCTATTATAACTTGATTTTCAGCCAATGAGTCTAATAATTTCCTCGTTAAATTGCCTTGCTCTGCTTGAAAGACCGTCCACTGTTACTGTCTCACAATTGGTATTCGCATCCATGAGCTTTTGACTCTGATCACCGAGCTGAGAGATAGAGGGTGCATCACTCATTTCCATTGTCACCCTCTACCCCCTCCCAATACAAATGTGACATTTCAATTTTGCACACTTCAACACTCCTTAAATCATCTGTATAAAAACTTCAAAGCTTGATTGATGATGAATGAGCCATTGTCTCCTCAAGCACCCGTTTCTCATTAGCCTTTCGAGTCTCAGCTTATTAATAATGAACCTTGAGGGCTGACCCAGTGGGGTAGCAGCAATTCATTGTGCTCCCAGCTGAAAGGTCTGGGTTTGGGAGAGATACAGGAAGCCGTAGACCAAGTCCAGTCTGGAGATGATGTATTAAGTATTACAGGTGGATGATGTGATCTATATTACTTCTGTATCATTATCTGCCAACAGACTTGTGTGGCTTAAGGTGATGACAGTGAGGAAGATGCATTGCTTTGTTTCTGAGAAAGATCCATAAATGCTTTTGCAGCTCCGTTGAAAATGGCCTTTGTGCGACTTTGGATTTTGACTTCTTGGTTGTATGCTTTACCTTGGATCGGTAAAATAAGTCTAATATATATTGTAGATATCTTCATTGTCACTAGAGAAGTGTGATGCATTTCACCTGTTTTTCACTGTCATTTCATTCTACACTTGGCCTACGTGATGACTCCTTCAAAGTGAGACATTTAAATACACAGCCAGGGATTGATGTGAACTATTTCATTCCTGTTTATTAGATTTTTATTATTTCATTCTAGCTAATAGTTCTTTGAGAAATATTTACTACCAATACCAGTAAAGAGACCAAAGTGTCATACGGATAAGTGCATTTACAATTATAATAGCTGTTTTGAGAAAAAGAGAGATCCAGACACTTTTATGTAGTAGTTAGAAATAGTACATTGGATCAGAGCAATATTTTCAGTTTCTTAAATCTACCAAGAGGTCACAGTCATCTAAACTTTTAGTCAGGATGTCGCACCATATAGGTCAGTGACAAAATACAATTTTTACCACATTTTCTTTTGAATGAGTATATTTAATTAATGCCAGTGATTTTATTAAAATAAACTATCTGGCAATCCACTATAATAGCTAGTTCAGGGAAAGTGGATAACAAAAGAAATTATTTGAATAACAAAAAAACCATCTTCATAAGACTCGTGAAAGGATATTTAAATAAAAAAAGACAAAAATAAAACAGTCACTGGCCAGTGTTTCAGGAATTGAAGATGTAAGTCGTTCAAACTTTCCCTAAAATATTATATCAGCACTTTGTATTTTCCTAACCATTAGCATCAGAAATTCTATCAATTAAGTATTACAGCATAATTTTAGGCTTTCCCAAAGTATGATAGATAATTTGTGTAAGCGTAGGAAATTGGGACCAACTGCAAAACTCAAAGTCATTATTATTCACATAGAAACAACCTAGCTTGATAGATAAAATGGACTTTTTATATCACAAAAATATGTTAAAGAGATTTCTAAAAATCAAAAAAACTCCCAACAGTAATCCTGCAAGATATAAATTCTGAGCATTTTATAGAATAAAATTTATTTCATTTCAATGAACTATATGTATATATAAAACAAGTAGTCAAAAGATAAAATTATGTCTTAACATTATCTATTGGTGTGTTTGATTTACTTTATACGTAATAAGTTCTACTGTCTATAGATTTTTAACTTAGTAAATATCTAACATGTATCTCCTTATACAATAGTCCGATACCTAGTGCTGGGATGTGTACCCAAAGCTGTATCTGACAAACAGGAGTACTTTCTGACATAAACACAGATCCAGATAAAATTATTTAAGTTGTTTATGAAAAAAAGATAACTTTCATCATTAATTTTACTTAGTCACAAAGCAAATTAAAAGTAGAAGACATAACCAAAGCTATCTGATTAATGTTGGCATGAAATTATATGACTTATGTTTGTGTAAGCAAAGTATGTTGGGCAAAGACTGCTCAATGACCGATGTTGCAAAGACAGCTATGTACCATGTCCCTTAACTTCCCAAAGCTAAGTCTGGTGGTATTTAAATTTGAAACAGTGTTACATATGTGTTTGTTTGAGTTAAATCCCATAGTACAGAAGAAATGGGATGGTGGACATGGGGGAAGGACAGAGAGGAAGAGCAAGGAAAGAGATATCGTGGTTGAGGGAGCCATTATGGAGCTAGTGTGAAGCCTGTCGCCTCAAAATTTCTCAGGAATCCATAATGATGACCCCAGCTAAGACCCCAAGCAATAGCTGAGAGGGTCTCTGAATTGTCCTTTCCCTGTAATCAGATTGATGACTACATTAATTGTCATCATAGAACCTTCATCCAGTATCTGATGGAAGCAGATGCAGAGAATCACAGATAAGCACTGCTCCGAGCTTCTGGAGACCAGTCAAAGAGAAGGGGGGAACAATAATATGAGGGTCAAGGGGGATACCCACAGAAACAACTGACCTGAGCTAGCCGGCGCTTGTGACTCCTGGCTGACAGCAGGGAAAGCTGCATAGGATCAAACTAGGTCTTCTGAATGTGGCTGACAGTTGTGTGGCTGGGTGGTGTGTGGGGCCTAGTAGTGGGACCAGGATTAATCTCTAGTGCTGAAACTGGAGTTTTGGAGCCCATTCCTTTTGGAAGGATATCCTGCTCAGCCTAAATATAGTGGAGAGTTCATTGATCCTGTCTCAAAATGATGTGTAAGACTTTATTGACTCCCATTGGGAAGCCTTACCTTCTCTGAGGAGTGGATGGAGGGTGGGGTGGGGGAAGATGGGAGGAGCAGGAGGAGAGAAGAGAACGGGAACTGGGATAGTTATATAAAATGAGAAAAGATTATTTTTAAAAAATAAATTAAAGAAAATAATAAAAATAGTTAAATAAATCCCATATTACAGCATAATGTAAATTATTTACTTACTCTATGTATAATGGTCCTTGGACTTCCCACAGGGCAAGGAACCCTGATTGCTCTTTGGGCTGAAGAGGGAGGAGGACTTGATTGGGGGAGGGGAAGGGAAATGGGAGGTGGTGGCGGGGAAGAGACAGAAATCTTTAATAAATAAATAAATTAAAAAATAAAATAAAAAAATATTTATTACCTCTTTCATTTGACCTATATGTATTTAGTCAGAAAAACCTGAGCTACAAATAAATGTAATGAGATTTTTCAGTAATGAATGGTACTTTTATTTTTACAGAACGCTATATCTAATGTAACTCTAATATTTATTAGTAATAGTCAGCTCTGTTTTGAGAAATTCCTGGAAATAATTTCAAACAATATAGTAAGAAAGTTCAAGGCTTTTCTTTCCTTTACCAGTTGATTAAAGGACCAAGAATCTGTTAGTGTCTTTCTTAATTTACTCTGATATGCTTTTACAACCAACTGTGAGCAGAGTGGGGTGCGACTGCCTTGAACTCACTCACGCGCCTGACACTTTTCTTCACATTCCTCCACCTGCCTCACTCAAGCCTCTTTGCTTGATTGTCCATTGCATTTATTATCTGCCTTTCATCTCTTACTTTTCTATAGCAATATTTTTGTCTGAATCCTAAAGTTTAGTTATTACTTACTTTATTTTCATGTTAGAGGAAACTGTGGTTTAAAACAGGTGATTTTTAAAAATAAATCTTCAGTAAAAAAAATGTCTCTTCTTATAAGTTACTAAAATAGTTATAAGTATAGGTGATTTTTGGTATTTTATCGGATCTCCCCAAATCCTTCTGTTTTCTGATAATTATTTGTCCTTCATAGTAAGTTATAGTGCAAACATCAGGTTACTCTTTTGTTACTACATTCTTCTGGGTCGTAAACTATCCTACAGAAGTTTCTTATTTGAAATATAAAACTAATCAAGTATTTCCTCTCAAGTAATATTAAACTAATATTTGACGTTTATGTTATAAAATCAAACAAAATTTTAGATCATATTTAAAGACAATTTTAGCACTATTTTCTGAAAATATTTTGGTAGACAAGTATTTAAAATGTGACATCATATATTCATCATGTATTCCTATAAATGCCAATAAAAACCTACTTTTTCTGAAGGTGAGATTTTGACATTTGAAGGTGGAGAAAGATATACGGCATAAAGGGAAAACTGAAACTCTTCAGTATTCAAAGCTAAATAAAAATGTATGACTCTCCTAGCAGAAGTTCTGGAGGAAGCTGGCTTTCAGGTCTTTCGTGGCAAAATGTCCCAACCAGACTGACCATGAATATGTCTTAGTAGAAAATTTTAGTCTGTAAGCTTGTTTTGAAATTATTATTGTCTCATTTCTCTATCTCTTTTCCAAGAAAAGCCAAGCTCTCCAGCATAATATTTCTAAGAAACAAATGTTAATAATAGTAGATTAATTCTGCTGAAGAAAGAGATTTGATGAGATTATTATTCATCATAATACAATCTGATTCTATTTGAGAATATCCAGATAGGAAGTTGAAAGTGGAGAGTGTGTTTCTTCCATTTTAACAGTTTGAATTGAAATGTGACTCCTGAAAATCAAGGTTGTTTTTTGTTGTTGTTGTTGTTTTGTTTGTTTTCAAAATTTTTGAGCTATTACCACTTTCCACACATGTTTTTTTCCAGTGTAATTTTTCCAAATGTTGACTGAAAAATAGCCTTCTTTTCCTAAATAGCAGTCAGAATACTCTTTCTTTTCACCTAATGAAGAATTATTTCTAGAGCTGGAGAGTATCACACAGTGTCTCATGAGAAAGCTATTAGTGTAAGACCTGTGCACATTTTCCCATAGAAACGTAATGCCAAGCATTAACACAGAAATCCTTCTTACAATCAGTCTTACATCTCCCTTCTGTTCTGATGAAGGTTGCATGACTGGGTCATGAAAAAAAAAAATGAACTAGGCTTTAAAAGAAAATACATGATGTAATTTCTCTTTGTTTCTTTTTTCTTACCCTTAAAGAAGTGGAACCAACAGGCAGTGAAAAGATTGATGATGAGAATAGAGCTGAGTTTGAAAGTGGGACTCTGAAAAATGTAAATTTTTCTAGAGGATTTTATACATGCAGAGCCATCAGGTTCTTTGAATGTGCCACCAATTTTGCTTCAGCAAATGCTACTTGGCTGTTATGTATTCCTTTATTCATTTATTTTACACTGGTTTAAGAAAGCTCTTAAATATGTAACTTAGACCAGGCGTATCAAAAGGAAAAATAGCAATATTAAAAATATATTGAAGAACTGCACAAGGAAGATGATTCTCAAGGCTGCTAAGGAGCATGATTTTCTTTCCAGGCTATTACACTCTGACTGGTTGGGATTTATTGGTTACCAATATTTTCTTAAGATGATATTTTCTCTGTCTTTCATAAAATACCAATGGAAGATTTTCTTGAACAAAAATGCAGTTATTATTTAAATTTATTTTTAGTGAATTTTAATAGCACATACTCATTATACGCAATAATGAATTTCATAGATATCTTGCACAAGTACATCAAATAATTCTATTATCTTTACTCTTACTCTCCCTGGTTTGTATGCAATTCCTATTAATCCCATTTTCCCTCATATCTCTTCTTTATCTGCACGCCCACTTTACATTCATGTATGCTCTTGTCTTCCTCTGTAATATCTAAGCTCTACATATAAGAGAGAACACTTGATATTTGTCCTTTTGCATCAGATATTTTATCTAATAACATTTTCTCTAGTTGCATTTCCAGCAAATGGCCTGATTTTATTCCTCTTCCTAACTAAAGAAAGTACCATTTTGTATAGACAACATTTTTTTGGAATTCAGCAGGATCTTTCTGTTTCTTCCCCAGTCTCATTCTGCCTTCACATCAGGGCATCATGTATTGGATGATATCTAATATCATCATGTATTAGACAGCATAGCCATCCTGTATTTGCAGTGGATAATACAGGCATGCAGAGAGTCATGGAAGGAAACTGACTCTGAATAGCAGCTGATCCAACATCACATCTAATCCTACATTTTTTAAAGATGTTACTTATTTTTCTTAGCTTGTAGTTATAGCTAAAAACTTATTAAACAATTTATAATGATTTTAAGATTATTTGTAGACTGAATTACAAAGGGATACTCTAGTAGATACTAAAATAAAAATGCTATTTATGTGTCTAATTTCTTAAAAATAACTTTTCTTCAGAGAGATTATCTTAATTTTTCCAAATAACTTAAGTGTATCTGAAGGATTATCTTTATATGTAATTATACACTGTTCCTGTGAATACTTCAGTTAATAATTATTAATTATGGAATAAAGAATCAAGCAAAAAGTAGACTTCATAGATTTTTATCTCATTTCCAGGTTCCTGAGCCAAACAGGAATGATATAATATTTTGTTTTGTGTTAGTCTTAATGATTGACCAATCTATTGATAATATTTTGTATGGGAGAGAATATTTTGCAAGAGAACATTTATTTTCATTTTTTTACTTTATGTTCATTACTGATGTATGAGCTCTAGTAAATCTTAGATTGAATATGTTCTAAGGAAGGCACATTTGAACGTGTGTATCAAAAATCATGAGATTTCACAATCTGTGGTCATGGAATTATATTTTGGGACATTTATTTTAATGACTAATCAATGAGAAAATAAAATAACAAGAGTTCTATTAAGTAATATTAATTAGTTCATATTCTGTAACATTATATTATCATTAAATAAAATAAAACAAAAATTGTCTTTCAACATTTTATAGAAAATGTTAAACCAAAGTATCAGATTTTGAACTCTTACAAGTGATGTTATCATAAATCCAGGGTAAAGTCACAGACACTAAAAATATCAAAATTTTTGGATATGTGTCTATTATTAGAATTATTTCTATTTTTTTGTCTGTACTTTTCAACCTTTTGAAGTGCTAAAATTTGAAGTGCTAAAATCAAGGTAAATGAACCAATGAAAATATTTCTAGGAGCATCCTGGCTTATAATATGATTCTAGTGTTGAAAATAAGTCGAACAATGCCTTTCTGATGGCTAACATTTTTAAAAAAGCAAATTAATGGTTAATTTTGTTTCTCATACAGAAATTCTAAATGGTGGAGTCTATGTAGACCAGAACAAATTCCTGTGTTATGCTGACACCATACACTGGCAAGATATTGTTCGGAATCCATGGCCTTCCAACATGACTTTGGTGTCAACAAATGGAAGCTCCGGATGTAAGTAGCATTACCCCATCATTAGACGTGTGTGTGTGTGTGTGTGTGTGTGTGTGTGTGTGTGTGTGTGTGTGTGTGCGTGCGCACATGGAGTCAGGGGACAACTTGTGGGAATTTCTTTTCTCCTTCTAGCATTTATTGGCATGTCTAGAGTTTAATAGTCATTAAACCCTATCCTCTATCTGCTCCCCATCTCAACGGTCCACATTATCCACTCTAATATCTTAATATTCTTTTACCCTGTGTTATATTGAACGTCTTATTCAGCATGCCATTGATGATATTTTGGCATCTGACTCCATTCAAAAGCTCATTCCTTTAATTACTCTATTTCACAGCTCTTAAACCTTGATTTCTCACTAATGCCCTATTGGTAATATCTGACTGTCGAGCTGCATGCCTTTAATCCCAGAACTCAGGAGGCAGAGGCAGACCAGTCTCTGAGACCAAGGTCAGCCTGTTCTAGGGGGTTCCAGAACAGCCAGGGATCCACAAAGAAACTACCTCTCAAAAAGATAAACTAAAACAATCAAGACGATAATTTACAATAAAGCAACATGAGTCATTATAAAGTTCATATACAAAGACTTCTTTGTTTGTAATCAGAAATAAACTACCCAGTTCTCTACTTCTTAAAAGTATAGGAAATTTCTGCCAGAGAGGACATTTTAGGTAAATAGTATTTAATATGATGAAATGATAAACAAATAGTATCTGAACTATCATTAAAACCTCTGCCAATGATTATGTCTGGAATCTCTTTTGTTTTTATAAAGCAGGCTTTGCTGTCACACATTTATTATTGCTGACATCTGTATGAAAGCTGAATCTTTATCGAGTATTAACCTGGGTTTTAAATTTCTTAATCTATTATTATATATTTCCCACCTGAAATCATAACTCTACATAATTCCATAATTATTTGCAATAGTGATGATTGTGTTATGACGCTTTTATAGGAAATCAAACTCCAAGGGACAATTATTAAATTTCATGATGGCCATAATAATATAATGGGGAAATATGAATATATTTGATCAAAACTGACAGTTGTATTTTGAATAAAAGGCTAAGACAGTTTTTTGTGAAAGTAGAGTAACATAATTTTCTTGTCATCTTTAAAAAGAAATTTGTATGAGATTCTGTCTTTGTAGTTTTAAAGTTGCCTACCAGGTAAAATTTCGTGTGCATTTTTTTTAATCTGCTTGTGCTAACAATGGGAAAGACGTGATTTAGAAATGGCTACTATTTTCAGGTGTCCGTAATAAAGGAATATATTATGTGGCAGGGGTTGTTTGGTTGGATGAGGGAAAGGCCTGCTGGTTCTCAGCTTTTTAGAAAGACTAGCCTTTAAGGCATACATGAGATCATACAAGGAAAAAGTCTGAGCCAAAAGCTTGAGGGAAATCTGCTCTCCTCTTACAGAGCTTGAAACAGGAAAGGTCTGTGGGGTTTGTCCATGTTCACAGATGGTATCGCTTTGTGCTGTTCTTTGGAGGGCTAATTTGGACGGTTGTGCCTATAATTAGGCAACTGTGACTGCGATTTTTTTTGTTTTGCATGCAAAAATTTCAGATGCAAAAATTAAAAATGCAGACTGAATTCATAATCAATGGTCCTTTACCGATTAGCCGTCTATTGTTGTCAAAATGTTATTGCTTACAAAGCTCTAGATGGTAAATCATTCAATCTACTGTATGATATGATATCTGACAATAATGAATTAACTATTTTTAAATACTAGTTTTCAATGGTTTTATTTTTCTAACAGGAAAAACCAATGCAGAAAAGATAAACACTAAATAAACTCCAATATTGAGTCCACTGATTTAGTCCACTTGTAATAATCCTACTTGAAGTAACTAAATAGAAAGTGTAGCTTTCCAGGGTCTAAGAGGAAATGAGGCTCCAGCTCAGTTTGCACATAGCTGCAGCTTCATTAGGTGAAAGAGTTCTGAAGCGTCAGGACACAAAGCTGGGGATGAACTCAATACCACCAACGTACAAAATTTAAAAGTTAAAATCACAAATTTTATAATATCTTTTTCATCAAAATTAGGAATAAATAAATGAATACACGTATTTATTATTTTTATTGAAAATAGATTCTTCTCATACAATATATCCAGACCTCAAATTACACTTCCTCCAATCCTGCCAACTCAAAAGCTACTAAGTACTGGAAAGGTATTATAGATATAAACTGTCATATTTTGTTTTTCACAATATAATTGTCACTACTATGTCATTTAGTTCATATATTAATTTATGAAAATAATACTTTCAATAGGTGATTAGTAGAGAATATATCTATTCATGTTCAAAAGCTTCTCAACTTTCTGTCACATAATTATCAGAATCTGGTGAATCCTCATTTGGCCTGTGTGCTTACTCGTTTTTCTTATTACCAGTCCTAACAACATGCATGCTAAATGTCTTTTCAGTAAAGAGTGACCACAACTGTGTCCTGAAACTCTGTCATTGTGACTAACATTAAGCAAAACAAAATAGCTTAGTATTTTCTCTAAATTTATGCCCATCCTTCAGCTTTATGAGCTGAGCTTTGTAGTTTGTAGATAGTTACTTTCTTCTGCTGCTTGACATAAGAAATACTAACCATGCTTTAAGATATTTATCCAGATCATATTCCAAGGAACTTTGTCCTCCTGAATTCCATTCTAGAGATGCAGGGATGGCTCAGCATATGTAAATCAATGAATTTGCCCTTCTCAGAAATCATCTCAAAGGAAAAATCATGTGATCTCACTTTCGTTCTCAATAAAAGACATGAAGGGGATACAAATGAGGGAATACAACCTAACAAAATAAAGGATCTATATAACAAAACTATAGTGAACATCATGCTAAATGTGGAAAAACTCAAAGTGTTTTGACATTCCTTTGTGTTCTAACAAATAAACCTTAAAGATCAGAGGGCTGAGCTAGCCAATAGTTAACCATAGAGGTCCAAAGAGCTGTACAGACAGGCAGGAAGTGATATGCTGGGCAGAGAGAGGAATAGCAGGTGGGAGGAGACTTGTCATGTACAGTGAGAACTTTAGCTACTCAAAAATGAAATTTAGGAATATAACAAAAGAAAAAAATATTCTGGTGAATTGGTAGAATTAATCTAGTGGAAACAATTTTCTTATCAAAGTAATCTATAAATCCCATGCAATTCCAATCATTTTTTAGGACTTTATTCAAGAAATAGAAAAAAAATCCAAAATTTGAATTGGAGGCACAAAAATCCAAGAATCGCCAAAACAATAATGAGTTATCCCAAAAATTATTTAAAATATTGCACAAAATATATCCTTATGTGTATTTTTATGACTCATTTATTCATAATACAAATATGCAAAATGTTTAAAGAGAAATATATTCTTTGTTGAAATACATTTGGTACATAATTGAAATGTAAATAAAAGGCATGAAATGCATAATAAAACTGCTTATAATGATACAAACCTACCAGATATATCACATAACTAAATTGTTTTCCAGAGCCAAATACCAGCTTACCACAGAATTGGGATGAGTGATTGACAATTTGTACTGAGTACCTCCTTTACAAACAGAATTTCATAAACTAATCTTTGCTCTAAATAAATGTTCAGACAGCTTTAATTCCTGAGCTTTATTGTGTTTCTTTTATCTAATACTCTATTTCTTAATATTTACCACACCCAAACACTGCACACTGTGTTCATGAATTAACTTTCTTGAGCTAGAAGAAAATCAAGTCTGAAAATGGAATTTAACTAAATTTAATGCAATATCACTCTTGTTACATGTTTGATATTGTAGTCTTTACATGAAATAGATGTACTTTTTTTATGTTGGACTTTGGTATACAGTTAACATGCAATCAAGGCAAGTAAAAACAACTTCAATTTATGTAAATACATACATGCAATCAAATTACATGAATTTAAGAAATATTTTAAAGTCAGAGCTTAAATGGGGGGAAAAGTAAAATGCATTGAAAAGTATAAGTTGATTTACATGATCTAAGAGGTAGCATTTTGAAAAGTACTTTAAAATGGATTTTTCAAAATTTCACATAGGTCTTTTTTTTAATTTCCTAAATATTTTTAAACTATAAATTGGATTTTTCACAAATTTCACATAGTAGGTCATTTTTTAATTTCCTAAATATTTTAAATTAACATATATACAACAATTCTAACAAAATATTAGCTATCAGAACTAGCATACAATCTAATAATGTGCGTTAAAATAGACTACATTAATTCTGTGTATCAGCTCTGTTGTTAATTAGAAAGTGAGATCCTCAGGTAATAGTAAAGAAGAACAAACTATAGTAACATTTAAAAAAAAAACCCTACACATCGAAGTTGAAGAGCACAAACAAGTAGAAGGAAATGAGCCCAAGAAAAGGCTCAAGAATCAGATATCCACTGCTTCACACCCTCGAGAATTCCCAAAAATACTATACTGGAAGCCGTTACACATACTAAGAGAACCTGTGGCAGCCCATGCAGGCCATGTGCATGCTGCCTCAGCCTCTGTGAGTTCATATGAGGCTTGATTATGCTGATTTAGAGGACCTTGTTTTCTTTGTGACTCCATCTGCTTTGGCTATTCATTATTTTTCTCCCCCTCCTCTTTCATGGGCTTTCTAGAGTTCCAAAGGGAGGGATTTGATGGACACATCCTTTTAGTGCTCCAAGGTCTCTCTCTCTCTCTCTCTCTCTCTCTCTCTCTCTCTCTCTCTCTCTCTCTCTCTCTCTCTCCATAATATCAGGCTGTGAATACCTATATTTGTTCCCAGCTTCTACAGAATGAAGCTCTCTGATGATAGCTGAACAAGGCATTTACTGATGAATATAGCAGAATATTATTAGGAGTCATTTTATCATTATTTTTTATACCAGTAGTATTTGGTTTATCCTAGATTTCTGGGATGTCAAGTCTATGGTTCTTGCTCATCCAAGCAGTATCAGATATGAGTTAGATCTTGCTGAGTGGGCCTTAAATCAAATAAGATATAGGTTGGCTGCTCACACAAGCTTTGTGCTACCATTGCCCTGGCATGTCTTGCAGGCAGTACATCATTGGAGATAAATGGTTTGAGCTCCTTTGATGTTTCTCATTCTCATTTGGTAGCACTAAAAGTACCTTTCTGTGCCAAACATGCTAACATGTCGTGCTGAAGCTTGTATGTAGGCATCTGCTCAACTTCTTCATGTTCAATGAGTTGTATAGGTATTGAGTTTGTGGAAAGCAACCTTCATCTTTCAGCAGTTTGCCTTGTTTATAGTTGGACCCCTTTGGCCATAAGCACAGTTAGATATAACCAGGTCTGAGTACTGTGTGTTTTGTCTGGTGACAGGAGCTGACCAGTTAGGGCTCTGCCTTGTCTTTTAGAAGCTTGACTTTTCTGATAAGAGACAAAAATGGAGTCGATCCAGATGAGAGGTAAGACCAGGAGGAATTTGGAAGAGGGAGGGGAACCAAAATCAGGATATACTATGTGAGAAATGAACCTATTTTCAATAAAATAGAATGAAAAAAGAGAGAGAAAAATGTGGAAATATGAATAAAATAGTAATTAAAATTTTAAAAATAGTAAAAAGTAAGGTGAAAGTAGAAAAGATGGAGAGTCAGGCAGGGGAGCAGAGAGAAATGTAGAGCTCAATAAAAAGAAAAGAAATTTATTGGTAAAAATGTTGGAGAAATGTCCATTTTCTTGTTAGAGTTTGACATATTTCCCTAATGCTGAGGGAAAACCTGCCATAAAGAGACACACTGCTACCCTATTGGAAGTCTAGTTAATCATATATGGCAGATGTTCCCTTTTGCTCTACAGAATCTTACAATGTATATATCCAGTCTTCATAAATTCTAGTAAAATTTAAAAGTGAGCTAAAACTATGAAATTCAAACTATATTATTATTATAACAATAATAGTAATTGATAAAGGAAGTGAGGCCCTGAATCTGTGAGGCATTTGGCTGTACATCCATAAGTAGAGGGTCTCTGGTCAGTGCACTCTTAGAGTTTTCATGGTGAGGAGTAAACCCAGCACCTCTCTTTCTGGTGACTTTTTGCTTTTTAATTGTCCACACATATGCATTGTTTGACTCTAGAAACAAAATCTTCAAAACATATCCTGTTTTCATCCTAGGTATTGACTTCTCAGTCAACTTTTCTAAGAAACAAACTGTAGACCAACAGCTTTGGAGCCTCCATGGGACTTATCCAGGCCCTCTGCATGTGGTAGACGGTAGTGCAGCTTGGTCTACCTTGGCAGGTGCCAGTGGAACCAGGAGCTATCCCTGGTGCATGAGCTAGCTCTTTAGAACCCATTCCCTATGATGGGATGCCATGTTCAGCCCTGATGCAGGAGGGAGGGCCTTGGTCTTGCCTCAACTTAATCTGGCAGGCTTTGCTGACTCCTCATGGGAGGCCTTCCCCTTTGGGAAGGGTGGATCAAGGGATGGGCTGAGAAGGTGGGGTGGGGGAGGATGTCAGGAGTTGGGGTGGGAGGGAGAACTGTGGTGAAAATGCAAAATAAAAATTTAAAAACTAAATAAATATATTAAAAACAAACAAAGTCTATGAAATTAAAGAACTCTAATTAATTTCTGAATTTTAGAAAGGGGTAATTTTTTTTCCCCAGCAGTACTAAACTTCACATCTTGGGGCCAGAATAGACTAATTTGATTTTTATAATATAGTAGAGACATTTCTTAGCTCATCTGAAAGCCTCATAGACTAAATAAATGCTATTTATTATAAATAGTTATATATGTATGAGCATGTAAAATATAAAATATCTTAATTTCTTTAAGATTTTCCGATTTTGTGGAGTACAGGCTTTTAAAGTATGTCCTTATGATTATCTGGATTTCTCCAGTGTCTGTTGTTATGTCCCACTTTTCATTTCTGATTTTAATTTGTATATTCTATCTGTGTCTTTTAGTTGGTTTGAGGTTTGTCTACCGTGTTGATTTTCCCAAAGATCCAACTGTTTCATTGAATCTTTGTATTGTGCTCTTTAGTTATACTTTATTGATTTAAGCCCTCAGTTTGATTATTATTATTCATGTTTTCTACTCCTCTTGGGTATGCTTATTTCTTTTTTCTAGAGCTTTCAACTGTACTGTTAAGTTGCTAATATAATATTACTCCAGTTTTTTTTTTTAATGCTAAGTTCTTAGTGCTATGAAATTTCCTCCTAGCATTGTTTTCAGTGTATTCCGTGAGTTTGGGTATCCTGTATGTTCATTTTCATTGAATTCCAAAAGTCTTTGTTTCTATTTTGACCCATTGTTCATTCACTAGAGGGCTGTTCAGTTTCCATGAGTCTGTAAACTTTCTGTTATTGTTGATATCAAACTTTAGTCTGTGGTGGTAGGATGTGAGATAGCAAGTTATTTCAATTTTCTTGTGTCTGTAGAGACTTGATTTTGGTCTGAATATGTGGCCAATTTTGGAGAAATTTCCATGAGATGCTGAGACAAAGGTGTATTTCTTTTGTGTTTGGGTAAAATGTGGAGGCTGTCTTCAAATGGACAATGTTAATTTTCATGCTTTTTTCTTTACACTGACCTAAGTCAGCATCTACTAATTATTAGATATTCAAGTTGCTATAAACCCTTGTAGAAATGAGAATCCATATACAAATGTTCTAGAATATCTGTTAGGTCCATTTGGTTTATAACATCTGTTAACTTCATTGTTTCTCAGTTTAATTTTTGTCTGTTTAGTTTTTGTGTGGGTGACCAGGTCATTGGTGAGAAGTTGATATTAAAGTCTCCACTATCTCATGTGAAAGTCAATATGTGATTTAAACTGCATTGTGAGTTTAAGAAAAAGGAGAGCAATGGCTATTTGGAACTTACTGACAAATACTCTCCTGTCTTCTTTGCATCTCAAAACAAGCTCAATATTTTAATTTTCCCTTAATAATGAACATAAAGATGGCATTCTGATCTCAAATTTCCTTTGTTAATTTGAAGGTAGCCTTATGTATCACTGGGTTACCCAAAGATTCCTACCTGGAACCTGATTAGGAAGCCCTATTGTGGAGCATACACTGCAGGATATATATTGACTGGAACTCAGTATTTACTTTCCCTTTTATATTGAACATACAATATTATAGTAATATAGGTTTTTTTTCCTTTAAATTTTTTGAAACAAGGTTTCATAGACCCAGTTAATCTGAAACTTGTGATTCTCCTGCTTAGGAGAATACCTTCATTACTTTTTAAATTTTTAATTTCAAATATCTCATATTAACAAAATATTAAACAAGTAATATCAGATGAATTGATTACTAGTAAGATAACTTTCATAATATTCCACTCTTGTGTATTTTATATCCCCACAGAAAACTGTGATTTGTTCTTATTTTTGAGACTATCTCAAATATGCTAAGCTGGGAGCAATAAAGACTACAACCAGGAATGATAGGTTAATAAAAACAGTAAAATTTCTCAAACAAATAATAACAGGTAGCTGACTCAAACTGTGAGCAGGAGATGTGGTCTTCCCCAGAGAAGAGCCACCAAATGCTTGTCCAGTGCCAAATAGTCAGACATGAAAACATACATGCAAGTAGTTACATGAACTCAGCAGGTTATGTTTAAAATATGTATGTATATGCAAATGCATGTATGCATGCACTAACAATTAATGAAAAAAATCTGTGAATTTGAAGGAGAGCAGGGAATGGTGTGTGTGAGAGTTTGAAAGAAGGAAAAGGAAAGGGGAAATGGTGTGATTAAATTGCAATCGCAAAATAAATGCTGAATTTATATAAAGCAAAAAACTCACCGTGAGTGGATAAAGAACACATTTTGATCCAAACTAGTTATTTCTGAACAAAAATATTTATCAAGTGCCACAAAGTTGATTTTCTTTTAAATGAAGCACAGTTTGTAGATAACACCTATTTTAACACCTATTTTGGGTTTTCAAGCAACAGTGTGGATTGGATGACAGCTAAATGAACTCTAGCCAGTATTACCTGGCTGTATCCTTTCTGATTTGTTTTGTGTGGGAAACAACCATGTCTGTCCAATTCTGTAGCTGCAAAGCTCAATACTGTCACAGATTCCATTATTGTGTGCATGTCTATCTTTGTCAAGTGACTTCAAGGAACTTATTTTCACAATGGAGTAGTATTTCCAGGTTTTTCTGTCCCATCTCCATTTCTTCCAATCTTAATATTTTAAATTAATAAAGCTTGTAACAAAGAAAGATGCTTACACATAACAAGAAGCTTTTAGCAGAGATGTTCAAGTTGTTCCCTTTTAGTGACTTTGAAAGTTAAAATGTGTGCCTTTCCGCTCCTATTTGGCTCTCTCTAAACCACTTTCATCCCAATATTTTCCGCAGAGGTTGTGAGAAAACTGCTGTCTGCCTCGCAGAGCAGAGACAGGGGCTGTCCTATCTCTACAGGGACCAGGGCAAAGCAGAATAAAGACGATCAAGCTGCTGACCTGCTAACAGAGCTTTTGAACCAAGATTGCTGTTAGTAGCTCTATGCAGCTCTTATTTAATTCTCCTGCCTGGCAAGAACAAATTATGTTCTATTTAGGGGTGATTCTTTTGCCAATTGTAGGTGCTCTTTTTAAGTAGAGAAGAAAAAAGTGGAGAGAAAATTATGCAGTGACATTTCTCTTAAAGTTCTATTTAAAATACAAGTAAAAGAAATACATAAAAGAAATAACAAGCATGGATAAAAATGCACAAAAGAAAGGCCATTTTAAAACTAGGTCCTCCTATCTGCTACTCTTATTCCACTACTTTTCATGCTTTATTAAACAAAGATTTTAATTTAACATTTTTTTCAGAAATATTTTCTATAGAATTAATTCAAATTAATTGGAGCATATATTCCTTCAGTTGTACAAAGTAGAATACAGCATTAAATCAGGCAACTAATTTGCATGTCAGCATTTGCTTTCCTGAGCAAAGAAATTGACTTTACAAGGCAAACTGCTTCAATAAATGTAAATGATTTTAAAGCAAGACAGCTCTGATACCCAGAATTTCTCAGTGTCTTTAAATCTCACGTATCACATTAGGAATACTGCAATTTATTTGTAATAGAACAAATAATATGTGAAGTCTGTATGGTTGTTGGCAGTGGAGATCCGCCTACATTTTTATTCAGTGGGAAATATTAACATCTATTGATATCACTCAGTTTTATATATTTTGATGAAAGAGAAAATTACTTAACTACCACAACATTGTACAATCAAATGTACATGTATTATTGGGATTGATAGCAGTGTGGACAGCCTTACCTGACAATTGCCTTCGTTGCCTCTTAAAGCTCATTCGGTGTTAATATTTGTACTAATTTCAGCATAAACCAGACATTGTTTGAGATAAAGTTTGTCTTTCTATGAATTTTTCAATATCATCAGGGTACCCTTTCCTCTTTAACATAAAGAGTGGTTCTCTTCTTGGCAGTAACACTAATTAGAAACTTGAAATACAGCCTGGTCTACAAGAGCTAGTTCCGGGACAGGCACCAAAGCTACAGAGAAACCCTGTCTCGAAAAAAACAAACAAAAAACAAAAAACAAAAAAAAAAAGAAAGAAAGAAGGAAACCTGAATGAGTTGTCTTGAATGAGTGTTTGGACCTAGAAGCATATAAAACCTGGGTTGAATCCCAAACACACCCCCTCATGTATGATAAAAATTATTGATATTCCAAGTATCTTCATTCCAATCAGCAGTAGTGTGTTCCTTTGAAGGTTTTCAAGAGAAATATAATACCTACAGCCATGTTTTCTATTTCCAGATGAAATTAGGGTGCATCTAAGCTGTGATTTATTCCTTCATGTATTAGCTGGTGGTAATTTTAATATTATTTTTCACATATTACAAAACCAAAGTTTCCTTTTGGAAAATAAAAATCTGTAGTTTAATTACAGGCAATTTGGTTTATGTTTGTTTTAAATAGTATATAATGGAATACTGTAAGTGTATAGACTGTTACTTGAAAAATCATTTGCCTCTTGTTTTCTATAAATAATAACTGGATTTCCAGGTCTTTCTTATACTAGAGTGCTATGAAACCCTGCTGAAGTAGCTTTGTTGATAGAATCAGATTTTAATGCATTATCAATCCATTATTCTTGAATTTCATATCCATATGAACTTTTTTTATATGAACTTTAAAACATGGAGTAATAAAAAATTCTACACCAAGACATTTTACGCTTATTACTTATTATATGGTTCCTAGTTCACTTTCTTTTAACTGCCATCAGTTTTAAAATCACATTTTCATTCCACAGGCTTGCAGTAGCCATTTAGAAACGGCTATCTATGGGCTGTTTGCGCTTTAAGTCTGAGAACTTGCATATATATAATGAGTGAGAGTGAGAGAGAGACCAATGCAAAGACAGAAAGAAGTGCACACACACTTACACAGAATACACAGTCTCCTAACAGCTAAGTCTTGGAGGGTGATGGAAAATGGGAGGAAAATGCTATTCGGGGCCTGACAGTTGTACTCAGAAGGGCTTGTTTAATATAGTGCTATGGAGCCACCTAATCTGTTCCAATTTACTACCCATTTTTCTTTGTTATCTATCTCACGGATGTCTCATCTCCCCAACTGACTGCTACAGGCTAGCAATCTGTAACAGAAACTCGGTCTCAATCTCAGAGATAATAAAAAAGGGAGGCTACAAGATTAATGACCCACATCATAATTATAAAGCCCCAAACCACAGGCCTTATAAGGCATCTCAGAATTGAAATCTTTAGCGTTGAAGCCGTGCGAGTGCTGTGGTGTGGAAACATCACCCTCTCTGTAATGCAATGTTGGGTTATTCCATTTGAGAATCCCATTGCTCTTTTAGCAGCGAAAGAAGTGGTGGTGAGGAAATGGTTTCTTCCCTTAAAGAACTTGTAATAATTTTGTACATCTCAGTTTTCCCATGATAATACCCAGTCTTAGTAACCTACAGAATTAATATCTGGTCCTGGTCTTAGAGCCAGCTATCCCATGGATACCTTTCATTGTCCATTGATAACCGAAAACCAGTCCATATTGATCCTTATGAACTGCTACTCTGTAGAATAATCTATATGATATAAACATTCTCCTCTTTACCTCAAAAATTTCATATATAACTGGCATTTTTATCCCACAGGACCCAACTGTCCTCCCATGTGCCCCAACATCGTACACACACACACACACACATTCAGACACAATTACTAAGGTGACACAATATGTATTCATAAAGAATTGAAAATAAACCTGTGGGAAAATAATTCTTACAACAGAAAGCAGAAAGAGTTAAAATAACTGGAATTTGCTGATCCCTCAATTGATATGGCAGGGGAGTGGGAAACATGACTTTCTTTTTTTTTCATTTTCATTTTTTTCTGTTTTTTTTTCTTTTTCTTTCTAAAAAATTTGATTTTATATAATAGCCCCAGTTCCCCCTCCCTCCCCTTCTCCTGCCCCCCACCTTCCCCCAGCCCATCCCTCATCCACTCCTCAGAGGAGGTAAGGCTTTCCTTGGGTAGTCAACAAAGTCTGGTATAGCAAGTTGAGGCAGGATCAATTCCCTCTGCCCTGTATCAGAACTAACCAAGGTATGTCACCATAGGAAATGGGCTCCAAAAAGCCAGTTCGTGCACCCAAGATAAATCCTTGTCCCACTGCCAGGGGACTCCCCAACAGATCAAGCCATGTAACTGTCACCCACATTTAGAGGACTTAGTTTGGTCCTCTGCAGGATTCCCAGATGTCAGTGCCAAGTTTTTGAGCTCCCACTACCTGGAGTCAACTGTCTCTGTGGTTTTCTGCATCATGATCTTGACCCCTGTTGCTCATATGATTTCTCCTCCCTCTCTTCAACTGAACTCCAGGAGTTCAGCCCAGTGCTCTGCTGGGCTGTGGATCACTGCATCTGCTTCCATCAGTTACTGGATAAAGGTTTTATGATAATAGGGTAGTCACTAATCGGATTACAGGGACAGGCCAATCCAGTCACCCTCTCTACTATTGTTAGAGTCTTAGCTGGAGTCATCCTTGCAGATTTCTGGGAATTTCCCTAGCACCAGTTTTCTCCCTAACCCCATAATGACTCCTTGTGCCAAGATATCTCTTTCATTGCTCTCCCTCCCATCCTGGAGGGACTAAGCATGACTTTCTTAGAGTGAGAGGCAGGAAGAGGGACAACTAGGGGTGGAGGTATTGTAAGAGAAAGGCTTTTGAGAAATATCTAACAAATGTGGACATAGGCAGTTCTTTGGATTCCATGTGACATACTTGGCTGGAATATTGGCTTCAACATCAGGTGTGTCAAATGCAACACGACTCATGTACTGAACCTGTGGAAGCAAGTGTTTGCTGAGAGATCTCTAAATGCTAACCAGCAACCTAAGAAAGACAGGATGTCCTTCAGGTAGAGACCCCACCATCAATGATATCCAATCCTCTGCACTCATGTAAATGTTTGTTCCGTCTGTGGGTTGTGGTTTCCCTTTCTGGGGGTCCTCCTTGATATATCTCTGACTCTTTCTATTCTTCAGTGCAAGCATTCTGGAGTCTACAAGAGAGTGGGGTTTCGGGATCTTTAAGAACTTCCTGGATTTAGATTTTAAGGAAAAGTCTTTCTGAGACTGTACTAGTCTCACTTCTCTCAAGGTGTGATCAAAATTTGCACTCATTTTCCAGCTCTGCCAGAGCTCCTGCCACACCCCTTTCCTCTACCACATGACCTTCGTCACGCAGCTGGTCATTTCCAGACAGTCATACATGGCTCTACCTCTTTGCAAATTATCTCTGCTCTCTCTTCTTTAATTTTCTTTACAATGCTGTGATGCTTTTATACACAGTGTTGTGATGATTGGAGAAGGGAACTAGTATTGGTGCTTATTACATGTTAGACATTTAAATATGTAATTCCCTTTTATCATGTCTCACATATGTAAGAAGCAGATATCACCGTCTGTATTACCTGTTTTTGTTTTCTTTTTCATTTTTTTTTTTAGGAAAATACACTATTAAATAGTTTCTTACTCAAGATCTCAACAATTGTAAATGGTAAGAGTTCGAGGCAGACAAAACTGATTCCAATGCTTATATCATCCACTTTTACTCCACTTAATAAAATCTTGTGTCTTTTTTTCCTTTATGTTTCACAAGCACTTACTTCCTTAAGTGTTTCATGTGTGAAGAGCAGATGACACTTAGGAAAATAGATGACAAAGCTGTAAATTGGTTATATACTCAACAGTATTTTAACTTCCCTAAATATGAAGAAACAGAACAACACATAGTAGAATCAAAGTAACGGCCGATTAGAAATTAAAAAATAAGCACCTGTCCCCTCAAATCATGACCACATGCTGTGTGTATAGTGATCTCATGTGCAATAAAAGATACATCTTTGACTTCATGTCTTCTACTTTCTAAACTATAGAGTTTAAAATCAAACATTAACATTTTTCTTGTAATTTGGGTAAACTCAAGGAGGTATTTGCAAAACAATCTATAATGTAGAAAAGAGAGAATACTAGTGTGTGGAAATATTTCAGAAGTTGTGGGGTTGGTAATAGATACTATCAAGAATAGATTATGCAGCATGATGCAAACATCTATGCTTATAAAATATTGTGAAGTACAAAGTACAAGAGCAAGCAGAGTAGGAGAGGCTAATTAACCTATGAATTAACATTGTCAATGACAGAGTTATAATCAAAATAATGGCACATCTTTTTGATTATGGACTTTTTGTTTGACTTTATATTTATAGTTATTTACATAAAATGTTGATTTAGAAACACAGATGCTGGCATTTCTATAACTCATTTAATGTGATATTGTTCATTTGGGTTCATCATTTTATCTACCAAATTCTTTCAATATCTGAATGGTTAAGTTTCATTAAAGATTTGTTGCCCTCCTAGGCCTTTGCCACATGCCAACATGGAAAGCATATTTCAAATGTTTAATCCATGTCAGTGATTAAAAGGTCAGATATGATAGATGTGTTCAGAGACCATCAGCCCAAGGCAGCTAGTCCATCAATCGTTTCATTGAGTTCACTGATGTGTTTTCGACTCATCGGAAATCCACACAGCTATTCTGAGTTCCTTTTAGGGCTTCCAAGGAGAAGATGCTGGAAGACGTGTCCAAGTTCTTTCTGACATCCAAAGCACCATTTTACAAGCTCTAAATCATCTGAAAAATATGACTATAAATAAGTAATGCTGATTTTAGTTAATAATATGTACTAATATCTTACATCAAAAGAGCAACAATCTAATAAAGCAAAATAGTTAATTGAATTAAGTTACATATGGCTGAAGATCTATTTACCCAAGCATAAAAACTAGAAAAAAGACAGCAATAGGTGCACAAAGAGGACCAAGCCATGATGAAGAGCATAGAAGATAGGACAATGGAGGCAGGGAAAAGAGTGTTGAATACTGTGGGATCTTGTCTGCCCCCGTGAGGACCATTGCTTTTATTTTGAAAGGTAGAAGGCCAGCTGTAGTCACTTGTCTAACTAGCTTACTATGCCTATACTGAATAGAGATCATAAGTATGTCAGAATATAAGGTAGGCCAACAATTAAGTTATTTTCTTAATCCAAGTGTAAGACTTTTGAAAACAGCATCTTGGTAGATTTACCTACATTTGCTGTATCTGTCTTCCATAAGCACCTTGAATTAATGTCATTGTCATTTCTCTTCTGGATTGGTTTCCATTTGCGGGGGCACTCAAAAGAAATGTGGACGAGCAAAGGGATTTTTACCTTCAAAGTTTGTGCCATGTTGACTTGATGAAAATTAGATCTTCTATTTGAAACCCTGCTTGCTGTCATTCTGGAGAGAAATTGTGTGCTGTGGTAGCCACGGATTAGCAGTAGTGGAATTGAGTACCCAAAGAAGGAATTTATAGAAGAATTGTAGGCTAAATGTGAGTTTCACATTTCTGTTCAAGATTCATCTTCATCATATGAGTATATATGCTATTCAAGATCATTGAATAAATGATATAAATATATCGAGGTTTAAAAAAGTTTAGTTTATCAAGGTTCATGTTATGTATTTCCACTTCAGTAAAGTTAAAATTTAGTTGTATCACTCATGATTTAACTTACTGTGACAGGAAATAAACTCTGCACATTTTTTTAAAATTCTCCTGTCATCTCACCTCAGTTTCTTCTCTGTCCCCTTCCCTCAGTCGATCCCCACCACCTGCCTTCTCCCCCAGATTCACTTCTCCCCCATTTCTCATCAGAAAGACAGGCCTCCTAGGGAAATCAATCCATCAACCAAACACCGTATAACCAGGCACATGCTATCACTTCACAGTGGGATAAGACAACTGAAGAGGAGGTAAACGGTCCCACAAGCAGGCAAAAGAGTTAGATACACTCCTGACTTCCACTGTTAGGATTCCCACAAGAACACCAAGCTTCTCAACCTATGCAGAGGACCTAGGTAAGACCCCTACAGGCTCACTGATCTCTGCAAGCTCTTACAAGTCCTGGTAAATTAATTCTGTGGGCCAAGCTCTTTTTGTTTAATAACATATTTTTTTATTAATTCTTTGGTTCTTAGGGAGTTTTACATCTTATATCCCATTCCAACTTATCTCCCTATCCCTTCATATCATTCCTTTCCTCACCCCTGCGGCATCCCTGCCTAAAGAACCCTAAAATTTGTTAAAAACAAAAAACAAACAAACAACAAAAATTACATTGTTCCTCCATCTTTCCAACACATCTTCATTCATCCTAGTAGCGTTGGGTGCTACAGTGTGTAACACAAGCAACATGACCCACACATCCTTGTTTGCAATAAGTCACTGATCTCGTTCAAGGCTTCCAGCACCATCATCACTGTTCTCACCATTATCACTGAATCCTCACCAGTACTTCTCTCTTCTCAGATATCTTGCTATTGTCCTGACCATCGAGATCCTGGCCTTCCTCTTATGGTGCCCCTGAAACCTGAGGTTCCTTAGATTCTTCCTCTTCCTTCTTCCTAGGACTCCCAGATCTCTGCCTAATGTTTGCCTGGGAGAATCTGCACCTACTCTCAGTAGTTGCTGGATAAAATGTCTCTGGTGTCTTTGATTACAGTTCTGCAAGTCTTCCATCCCAGAACACTCTGCACGCCTGAAAAACTGAAGGTCGATGACTTTGTGACTGGGTTGGTGTTTCAGTTCCTCCTCTTCAGGTCTGACCTGATTATAGATGATAGCAAGTTTAGTACTGTATATCTCTTTAAATCTTATATTTTCTCCCTTCTACCAAGTAGAAATAGCTGTCTATCTCATTTCAACTACAAGGGTGTATGAAAGTCAAAATTGCTATTTAATAATTAACTTTCAAATTAAGAGACAAGATAGGGACTGAAAGGAGAAATTCAATTTCAAAATTAAATGGCTGATCAAAGAGCAGAGAATGAGTACATAAATGTCTGTGATATATATATATATATATATATATATATATATATATATATATATATTCTGTATACTATTCCCTTCCCTGCTAAGGCACAAGCACAGTGACAGTGAGATTAGAAACAGTGCAGTAGTGATCAGGATAGTCACAGTTGAGGGAGAACCAGTAGATCCACAGTTGAGGGAGGATCATGATAGTCACAGTTGAGGGAGGATCAGGAGAGCCACAATTGAGGGAGGAACATGAGAGTCACAGTTGAGGGAGGATCAGGAGAGCCACAGTAGAGGGAGGACCAGAAGAGCCACAGTGGAGGGAGGATCAGGAGAGCCAAAGGTCAAGGAAGACTAGGAGAGACACAAGTGAAGGAGGACCAGGAGAGCCACAGGTCATGGAGGGCAAGGAGAGCCACAGGTCAGGAAGGACTAGGAGAGCCACAGGTCAGGGAGGACCAGGATATATCTGTATCTTCTGCATATGGCAGAACCCTGTACTTATGAACTCAGAGAAGTTGTGATTATTTTCAGAAGATCTGTGTAAGATCGAATCAGTCAATGTTTGAGCATGGAGTGAGAGTGACTAACCGGTCCCCAGCCCTAGCTTAGGAACAGTTAACAGTTGATGCCATTAGTGGAAGGAGAGTGAGTTTTCTTTAAGGTCATGACCCCTGAGGGATCTACCATGTCCAATGTGGAGCCCTATACCTATGAGTATGTGGGAAGCAAAATTGGGCTCAGTAAATTATATAAAATGAAAAATAGAGGCATTGGAAGAAGGTGGGTGCAGAATCTGGAGAATATATAGAGAAGAGTAGTATGCGAATATAAACAAAATACATATAATTCATGCAAAAATTTCCTAAGTAATTAATAAAATAAATTAAAAAAAATGAAAGAAAAAATAGAGTCAATTCTCATAGCATAAATTTTGGAAGAAATAGTATGTGACTGAGAGCTCAGAGATAAGAAAATCAGAAGTATCCCTGTCTCAGAAAATGGGACAACTCCAAATAACAACATTGTAATTAATTCCTACAAGGGTGTCATTCACTGAAATCACATTGTGGTTTTTACTACACATTAGGATCTCCTGATCATTTAAATTTGAGAAAATTTTTACTACTATATGGAAAAATTAAACATGATAGAAATATCCCATAAATGAGAAAGTCAACACAAGAACATAAGATGACTGCTAGATTTTATTTTTTATAATGTGTAAAGCTGAAGGATTAGAAATCTATCATCTGGTTATATTTAAAACAAGAGGGTTACTCAAAAAGAGGGTCAAGATGCTAAAATAGTGTGGAAATATGGGCCCCATCAGAAGCTTATATACGACCCTCTGTGTCTCTGCAACAATCGTACATTACTCCCTAGTATTGTATTGTAGAAATATGGATTTCAGTGCCTCACCCCAGAGTGAAATAAACGCCTTATACAAAACTGCTAAGGATCAACCTTAATTTTATGAAACCTTAGCGAAAACACATTTATTATTCTCATGTGAAAACTATATCACTTCAATGTCTCCAAGACTTGAACCAAATCTGTAAAACCCAGGCTAAGTCAAGTCCATGTAATTAGAAGGCAGCTATGAACATAATCCAAACTCACACCATAGCTCTGTCTTTCATGGAAATTTATCTTAGTATACCTTACATTGTGGTCCCAGAAAGATGGGTTCATCAAGGACTCTGAGTAATGATTTAGGTCAATTCTTGAGTACAAACATCCCCTTCTTTTCCCTTCTGCACTGGACAGTCTAGACATTCAAAGCTAACTAAAAAAGCCCATTCTCTCAGTGTTCTCAAATCCTCCCTATCATACATATTCTATTGATAACAAATACTGATGCTATGTGCCTATTTCTCTGCTAGGTTCATAGATGTTGAAATATCCTAGAAGGCAGGGAATTGACTTATGTCTCCTTACCCACACTAATAATAGAGACCAGTTCAACACAGGCTTTCAATTAATGGTCTTCTCCCATGCTTTGAATTATATAGTTTTCTCTCACATTTTTTTCCTCAGTAAATGTCTTTTTACTAGGTCAAGACTTCCAGTTTTCTGAAGGACTGGAGGAAAATCCAAAGATGTGCCTGCATTGACTTTAGTTAGAACAGTTTGATGATGTAATCCTTTATGACTGCCAGTGGCTTCATATTTTGTGACTATTCAACTATCTAGCCATATTACTTGCAGAGAACATTATGGGGTAGATATTGAATTCTGTCTCTCCTGCCAGGCATTTGCACAACAGGCAAAACTCGTGGCATGAATTTATGACTCTTAAATTTTAAAAGCTGTTCAAGGACTCTAGTTCCTTAAAAGAACATATGAAAGGTACATTTTCAGTAACATATTCTGGACCAACATAAAAGATGAAAGCCTTTAGTCACATTTGCTAACTTTCATGATAAATCATGCATTGTCAAAGCAGAAGGATTGTGTGTGAATTAAAACAATGTTGGTGTGGGATAAACAGCACTTACTGTAAGACATCAGTATATAGTGAATAAATAGAAGCATTTGTTTTGATTTTTATGTTAGTGTTTTGTTGATTGAAATGACAGAACGTATAAAGTAACTACTTTCACTAAAAACATCAGATTTCTCTGTGTGTGGGGGGTGGGTGGGTGGTTGTGAATATGTGTGTGTGTGTGAAAGAATGGTATACAGTACGCATAGATCAGTGCCTTGCTCTACCATCAGCAGGGAATCTTTCTTCTGCAGCATATGGAAACAAATACAGAGACATACAATCTAAAAAGAGATGTCTCGATAAAATCCCTCCCCTCAGAGTTCAGGAAAACCCAGAAATAGGAGGCAGAAAGAGTATAAGCCCTGGAGGGGTATGGAGGGGCAGCATGCATGGGAAATGCACAGGTCTGCACCAGATGGGGTTCGAGCAATGAAAGAAGAAATGAGCACATTTCCCCCATCCTTAACCCAGTGCAAATTCCATGATAACCACTTGCAAATGAAAATTTAATTTCCTACAAGGAAGTCTCACTGGGAAAACAAACTACTCTTTAGGGTAAGCACTGTCCCCAGCTGTAGATGGTCAGCAGAAAATGTAGTCACTGGCATTTTTTGGGGTTCCTTGTCTTACAATGTTTTGTCAGGTCTTTTCCTTTTATAAATCTTATTTTTAACATTAATTTTAATTTACTTATATTTTCTCTGTTTTTAACCTACAGATCCTTTGTGTGTTCATGTATCTATAACAATATAAAAAATATAATATATAATGGGCTCCAATTTAATGTTTTTAAGGGGTTCCAGAATGTGAACAAATGGGCCTTTGCATCTATATCGTTTCTTGTGTCTTCTCTTGGGCTGTGTTTCCTGCTTTGTATTTGTTTTGTTCCATTCCAATCTGCTAGTTTTTATTTGTTTTTTTTTTGTTTTAATATGGTCTGTTATATTTTATTATTATCTCTTAGAAGTCTGTTTGTTTTATAATAGAAGACAGAAATGAGAGATAGAGAGGAGCTGAAAATGATAGAGGGAAAGGAAACCATAATCAGGATGTATTATGTGAGGGGGAAAAAAACTACTTTCAGTAAAAGGAATAAAAATATAAAAATAAAAACATCTTTGAAAAATGCTTATTTGGGGACTGGAGAGATGGCTCAGAGGTTAGGAGCACTGCCTGCTCTTTCAGAGGTCCTGAGTTCAATTCCCAGGAACCACATGGTGGCTCACAACCATCTGTATATAGTGAAATCTGGTGCCCTCTTCTGGTATGGTGGCATACATGCAGACAGAACACTGTATACACAATAAATAAGTAAATCTTTTTTAAAAAAAGAAAATAAAGAAAAAAGCCTATTTTGAAATGATCCTGCCTCTATTTATGATGGGATTATTAGAAAGTATAATAAAAGCATATGTAATGAAAAATGTGTGTGCATTTATCATTCTTAGTTCCTATTTTTCTTTTTGTTTGTTAGTGTGTTCAGAGGGTAAAAACTAAATGCCCCATCTAAGCAATAGCAGACAAAAAAAGAAACTCTCCCAAGATAGCTTTGAGTTTGTCTGTGTTGACCATCATGTGATGTGTATGGGGTGTGTTCTTAACTGTGGTTTATATATCCAACGAGACTCCCTTGGAGAAGCTAACGTTTCCTTGGTTGCTAACTAGAGATAGATTCTTGGTTTGGGATCAGCTCTCCTCGCACTTCCCCATCTAAGCCCTGATCCCCTGCCCAGCTAGGTTGGATCTGTGAAGACCCTGAGCATGATACTAATCTCTGAAGCCACAAATCTTTTCATTTTGGTGACATCTAACCAATTTTTTTGACAATGTTATTACTGATATATCAAAATAGTACTTCTTAATAAACTATATTAACCCATACTAAAAAATGTATTAGTTTTTTCTGTGTGCCCCCCACACACACCTGGAAAACACTGAAGTCAAAGTATGAAAACTTTCCATAACAGCCTAAACCTAAGCTAATTTTAAAGTCCGTTAAGGTGATAGTCCCATCTGTTTCTATTCAATATTGTACCTTTGATATTCTACTTAGTTCCTAACATACAGGTCAATAATGTTCATATGCAATAGTAGGAATATTTAGATTAGAGGAACAATGGCAAAGAGTTTTGTTAGTTATTGTTTCTTCACCATGCTTAACTCGTGATTATAATGGAAACCCTTACCTCATTATCTCTTTGGCAATTTTATGCAATAGAAATGGTAGAAAATAAAGATCATTTTTTTAACATGTTTCATTTTGATATATGTTTTTGTGCTGTTTTTATTGTTGGGATTTTACATAGCTCAGACTTGTCTTTTGAACTAACTGCTTACACCTATATCAGAATTACAGATGTGCACCACCATGTCTGACTTTCAAACATATTTAAAATTGACTTTCAAACATATTTAACATTGCCGGGTGGTGGTGGCACATGTCTTTAATCCCAGCACCCGGGAGGCCGAGGCAGGCAGATGTCTGTGAGTTTGATGCCAGCATGGGCTACAAGAGCTAGTTCCAGGACAGGCTCCAAAGCTAGAGAGAAACCCTGTCTCGAAGAAACAAAAAAACAAAAAAACAAAAAAACAAAAAAAAGAAAGAAAGAAAAAAGAAAACAAACAAAGAAAGAAAAGTGTTTCACAAAACATTCAGTCCAATTATGTACAAGAATCAAATCATGTAGCAGATAAGGACATAGCAAATGGTTACTTCAAAATAAAAAGTCTGGGTAGCAATACCCCCTTTAAAGATCATGGTATGGCATATTCTCTGAACAAATGGAGTAAAAGCTTCTTAAAGATAGGAAATCAGGGTAAGCTAGGCTGATCCCCTGGACCTGAAAATATACCCTTCATTTAAGCAAACTTCTCTAGTACACCAATATAATAGAGCGCTGAAAAATATTGCCCGGGCAGTCTTAAATGTGTGGGAATCAGTTGCTCAAGTTTTCCAAAGAGCACTGAGGATATCAAGGATGGACAATCATAGAGATGCTGGGGGAGGCATCCTTTCAGTAGTCAGGGGATTTTGATAAACACAGATGAAAATGAAGATGACTGCCAGGTGGTGGTGACTCACGCCTTTAATCCCAGCACTCAGGAGATAGAGGCAGGTGGATCTCTGTATTTCAAGGCCAGCCTGGTCTACAAGAGCTAGTTTCAGGACAAAAAGGACTGTAACACAGAGTTACAGTCCTTTTCTTTCTCGAAAAAAAAAAATAAAAAGAGAAAAGAAAAAAAGAAAGAAAATGAAGATGATCGAATGAAATTTCACAGAAATTTCACAATGACAAGGATGTAGCCAATATTAAATTATTTAACTCTGTTTGTGTGTATACTATGTAACATGTTTCCTAGTAGATGAACCTTGCCCAGACTGAATAAGAAACACATGAAAATCATTTTCTATGAAATTTTACTTTTAAAATTTTAATGTATTTTGAATATATGAATAAGCAATACCCAAGTTTATATGTATAGTACACTGAATTTGGGAATAATCTTAGGGTAGTAACTGAAACTTTAAAACACAATTTTCAACTCAACCAAAAGAGAATACAATATCAAAATGATTACTATCGATACTATTTATGATTGACTGCTTTTTTCTATTATCAGTTGATTTTTATATTTTTAAATAAGTAGCATTCTGGCCGTGAAGAGTAAAGTTAAATATTTTATTATTCCAAACACAATAAAAGAAGACATATATTAAATGTTAGATAATTGTATACTCTAGATACCTTCAATTTACTGACCACTTAAACAATTGATCTAAAAGGTTTTTGTGAATCCACAAAAAAACATTTTATCTACTTTCTCATAAAAAGTTTTGTCCTCAAGAAAGTTTTTACAGCGTCTCATTCTGACTCACAGCTCTTTCTAATTTCCGCTGGTCTAAATGACATTTATTTAGATTTATTAATTTGGTACAAAGGAGCTCTCATAAGGTTTTTAATAATGATTATCATTATCACTGATTAAAATTGCATTGTTTGGTCCAGATGGAGTTCTTTTCCTGTCAGCTAGAATGAGCTTGTATTGTGTGGTTATAATATGTTTAGATCTAAACAGGCAGATGGCAGAGTGGTCGGATATTGTATGCTCCTGGTATCAGTAGCAGTCCCCCATTAATGCTGGCTTTAAATAAACTGTGTTCCAAAATGATCCCCATACTTTTCTAACGATAACTAGATTTGAGAGTCTAAACATCACTGAGCTTGGGCAGCGCATTCTTTACTTCTAATAGACTCTCAGGTATTCTACGTTTCAGTCAGAATAATTGTCAGTCTAGTCGAGTTTATCCATGAGAGTGTCGGTCTTCGCAGGTTCTTTCAGGCACTTTCATTAGAAAGAGAGCTTCTAAGTAGCAAGAGTTCTCAGTTAAGTATTTAAAAACTGACTCAAGGGAAGGCAGTAACATTTGGTGTGAAGATTTAATATCTTCACAATGTAGTTATCTTGGTTAAGTATGTTGAATCTATAATTAGTAGTAAAAAATGAACAAAGTTCTTAATAAGAAACTTTCTATAGAAAGGTTTTAGTCTTTAATAGCTTTTCATGTTCATTCAATTCTAAAGAGAAGTCAGCGGACTTCTGAAGTTTTGAGTAAAATTCAGAAACAAGTTTCAAGGATAGTTCACAGACATGGCTTCCTCCAGTTAATGAGCTTAGTCCCAAGTTCGCCTGAGAATTTCTCTGTGGGACAGCTATATATACTCCATACAGAAGAAACCCACAGATATGAACTTTCATCTTAGGACTTAAAGGATGCCATTTGAACATTCAGATATTAACAAATTTTTAGACCTACATATTACACAACCAGCGTTAAATTTCCCTAAATATTTTTTGTTTCTTTCTTTCTTTTTTCAGTGCTTGATTTTACCTCTTAGTCTGATGGTTTATAGTGTCACTGAATAATACACTCTTGTAATAGACTGCAATTTTTCCTTTGAGTTATTACCCCTTAATTCTTAATATTGGTTGCTATCATTAAGTTGTGAGCTCTATTAAGTAGCATAGATCTAGGAAATATCAATGTTGAAGAGTCAAAATGAAAGAATGTAACTACTTGCTTCTGTGCAAAGAAATATTAACAAATAGACTTGCTTCCTTTTCATGTAAAGTGTGGGACAATTTCACATATTAGGTCACTGTGCTTCAATTTCTCCTACAAAAAACATTCGGTTTTTGGTAAATAAGTAATCATTTTTAGGAATGTATCTCAATTCTAGCATGACTTAAAATCTCCTGCTAGAAACAAGGGAATTTCATTAAGAAGGTACAAGAAAACAATGCTATAGTAAACACAGTCTTTCTCCTTTTTTTTCTTTTGTGCAGGTGGAAGATGCCATAAATCCTGCACTGGACGATGCTGGGGACCCACAGAAACTCACTGCCAGACCTGTAAGTGTTTCACTGGGAAAAGTAGAAGGTTTGAAATGGTTGATGGTTTAGTGGTGGAATATTCTCACAACTCTAATCACCTGTAATGGGAAATAAGCTTAATTTCTTTCCATCTAAATAACCTACCTAATTTGTTGCTTTCAAATGAAATAATACACACTTGGTTCTCATATGCCCTTGTAGTTTCTTGGCTAATGACCTCCATAGCTCATTGAAGTCTGTACATCAGTAAAAGTGGGAGATCCAAATACAAAAAAATTTATAGCAATTCAGTTTCAGGTAAACTGGTGTTTTATTAAGTTTCCTGAATACTAATACCATCATTCATGGATTTTAAAAAGAAAAATATAAGAAGTAACATGAGCCTGTTTTTTGTAGACACTGAGTACAACATGTATTTGCAAACTACATAGATAATAGGTTTACAATTATGACTCTTTTTTTTATTGAAAAAAATTTCCACCTCCTCCCAGCCTCCCATTTCCCTCCCCCTCTTCCCCCTCCCCCCATTCCCCTCCCCCTCCCTCTCCAGTCCAAAGAGCAGTAAGTGTTCCCTGCCCTGTGGAAAGTCCAAGGTCCTCTCCCCTCCATCCTGGTCTAGGAAGGTGAGCATCCAAACAGCCTAGGCTCCCACGAAGCCAGAACATGAAGTAGGATCAAAACCCTGTGCCATTGTCCTTGGCTTCTCATCAGCCCTCATTGTCTGTCTTGTTCAGAGAGTCCGGTTTTATCCCGTGCTTTTTCAGTCCCAGTCTAGCTGGCCTTGGTGAGCTCCCAATAGATCAGCCCCACTGTCTCAGTGGGTGGGTGCACCCCTCGTGGTCCTGACTTCCTTGCTCATGTTCTCCCTCCTTCTGCTCCTCATCAGGACCTTGGGAGCTCAGTCCAGTGCTCGAATGTGGGTCTCTGTCTCTATCTCCATTCATTGCCAGATGAAGGTTCTATGGTGATATGCAAGATATTCATCAGTATGGCTATAGGATAGGGCCATTTCAGGTTCCCTATCCTCAGCTGTCCAAGGAACTAACTGGGGACATGGTCCTGGGCATCTGGGAGCCCCTCTAGGTTCAAGTCTCTTGCCAGCCCTAAGATGGCTCCCTTAATTAAGATATATACTTCCTTGCTCCCATATCCACCCTTCCTTTATCCCAACCTTCCCATTTCCCCAAGTGCCCCCCATCCTCCCCTTCTCACTTTTCTCTCCTCATCTCCCCTTACCCCCATCCCACTCCACCCCCAAGATCCCAAATTTTTGCCTGGCAATCTTGTCTATTTCCCATATCCAGGAGGATAACTATATGTTTTTCTTTGGGTTCATCTTCTTATTTAGCTTCTTTAGAATCACAAATTATAGACTCAATGTCCTTTATTTATGGCTAGAAACTAATTATGAGTGAGTACATCCCATGTTCATCTTTTTGGGTCTGGGTTACCTCACTCAGGATAGTGTTTTCTATTTCCATCCATTTGCATACAATCATGACTCTTAACAACGAATCTTACACTTAGATTATGCTTCCATTTAAGATTTATTTTAGTTATGTGGGGAGGTGTGTGAACATCATTGCACACAGAAGTTTCTTGACACTTTAACTAACATTAGAATTAAACTGTCATCATTAATAAAGGACAGGGCTGGAGAATAAAGCCTGTTCTTGGATTGTTTGTTGTGAATGCAGGAGACCCTGGTTGATACCTGGACCACAATGTATATATAATATTTTCAGCATTTTTAAATTTGTAAAATACTTAAAATGTACCTGGTATTTAACAATCCTATGAATAAATATTTTAAATTTGAAAATAAAGCTTCTTATGCAAATAGTAAACTTTTTCCCCCAAGCATTAAAACCAAAGTTTTGAACAACACAGGATAGTAAAAACGTGAGATGCAGCCGGGCGGTGTTGGCGCAAGCCTTTAATCCCAGCACTCAAGAGGCAGAGGCAGGCGGATCTGTGAGTTCGAGGCCAGCCTGGTCTACAAGAGCTAGTTCCAGGACAGGAACCAAAAGCTACGGAGAAACCCTGTCTCAAAAATCAAAAGAAATTCCTAGGTCGAAAACAGGTATTGTGGGCTTTCCCCGCCCAGTCTGACATTGTGGAGCACTTGTGACTGAATCAGTTGCACCTCTGAGCTTCAGAGTGGCAGGCTGCTCTGGATGTTGGCTCCACCTCTTTCCAATTTCAAAATGGTGGACATACCATTTCTGCTAGCCCTGGGGCCATCAGGTAGGAGCCACACTCAGCACTTTAACTCTGAGACTGAGCGTGTGGCACATAAATTCTTTCTTTTTGAGTTACAACCAAATCTACACACAAATTGTATTCATTTAAACACTGCCTGGACAATTAGCTCTAGTCTCTTACTGGATAACTCTCACATCTTGATTAACCCATTTCTATTAATGTGTGTAGCACCACGAGGTTGTGGTTTACCGGGAAGATTCTAACCTATGTCCATCTTGGGCTGGAGCTTCATGGCGTCTGCTTGACTCTGCTTCTTTCTCCCAGCATTCTGTTCTATCGACTCCACCTATCTAAGCTTCTGTCCTATCAAAGGCCAAGGCAGTCTCTTCATTTGACCAATGAAAGTAACACATAGACAGAAGACCCACCTACATCAGTTGAACAGGCATCCTTGTGGGGTGATTGAGCATTCTTTGATTATATGCCTAATAATGGTATAGCTGAGTCTTGAAGTTGATTGATTCCCAACTTTCTGAGAGACCACCATATTGATTTCCAAAGTCATTGCATAACTTTGCATTCCCACCAGCGATGGAAGAGTGTTCCCCTTACTCCACATCCTCTCCAACATAAGATGTCATTTGTGCTTTTAATCTTAGCCATTCTACAGATGTAAGATAAAACCTCAGAGCCATTTTTACTTGCATTACTCTTATGGCTAATGATATTGGAATATTTCTTTAAGTTTTTCTCTGTCATTTGAGATTCTTCTGTTGAAAGTTCTCTGGTGGGGTCTTTACTCCATTTTTTACTTATAATTTTTGATGTCTAGTTTCTTGAGTTATTTATATATTTTGGAGATCAGTCTTCTGTCAGATGTAGGGTTGTTGAAGATCTTTTGCCTCTCTATTGGCTACCATTATACCTTATTTAAAGTGTCATTTGCATTACAGAAGTCTTTCAGTTTCATGAAATCCCATTTATTAATTGTTGATCTCAGTGTCTGTGCTACTGATATTCTATTCATGAATTTGTCTTTTGTGTCAATGCATTCAAGGCGATTTCTCACTTTCTCTTCTATCAGGTTCAGGATAACTGGTTTTATGTTGAAGTTTTTGATCTACTTGACTTGAGTTTAGTGCAAGGTGATACATATGGGTATATTTGAATTTTTCTGTATGCCAACATACAGTTATGCCAGCATCATTTGTTGAAGGTTCTTCTTTTTTCCATGACAACCTGACCTTTTTATATATGCATGTATGTATGAAATTTTGTAGGATTTGTAGCATTTGTAGAGTCATAGGCTTGTATACTTACACATTAACAGAGATCATAAGCACAAGATCATATTGTTTGAAACAATTACTGTTGCCTGGGGAATTGTGTGTTAATGCCCATTTTTGTATTCCTAGACAACAAAATAGCACATTAGCAACATTTTATCTTTATTAGTTATACCATTCTATCTTGATCTATCTCTATGCAGATATATATATCTGTATCAGTATCTGTGTGTGTAGATCTAAATTAACTTACTTAATAGAAACGATGTTTTATGGCAGGAATGTTTTGAAAAGAATTTTCAACCGGATTCTAAACTAAAACTAGGTTACTATGTAAAATTCATTCACTACAGTGTTTGGAGAGAATATAAAAGAATTTCTAACTGAATCACAAGGTGCTAGGCTGGTATTAACCTGATATCTAAAATAATCAAGAACGAATTCCACACGTGGTAATGATGCAGAAGGGAGACATGGAGATCAAAAAGAGGTTGATGCTCACAGCCATTTCACAACAAATAGCTTCTCAGTTGTCAGACTTACAAGTGAGTTGTAACCCTAGTCCTCTCCCCAGTGACTGTATTTCTTTATTTTTTTTTATAGAGATGGGGCAGTTTCAGAAAGACTTCCTTACAGATGCTGGTTGTGGCTGGAGGCCACGCACAGGACTTACCACACTTATCACCCAGTGAGATTTGAGAAAGGCTGTACAACAAATTTTCTTTCTATGCCGTCACTAAGCATTTGCCTTGGAATATAATTATTTATTATTTTGTTTTACTTTGGTTTTAGAGACATTGTTTTTCTGTGTATATTCCTGGATGTCCTGGCACCCTCTATATAGACCCTACTGAGACTAAACTCAGAGATCTGTCTGCCTCTGCCTCCTGAGCGCTGGGATTAGAGGCATGAATTACAACAGGCAGTTATTATTTTCAAAGTTTCATGTTCAATTTGTCATTATGATGCCATATTTCCATACTAGAATTCATATATAAGCCTCTTCATAATACTTTACTAAATAAAATCAAATCAGTTATTTGAATTTATAATTTTATTTTTATCTCATTTTACATGCATTTTTGTAGAATGCAGTATAGTTAGATTATAAACACATATATTATATATTTTTAATAGACATATAAGTCTATCTATAGATGGGGAATTCTCTGTAGTTGGGGTTTACAATAAAAAAGGCTTAGAAGTCACTAGTATAAGGGGGTGGCTTTTCCCCAACTTTGGTAAAACTTTACATCAGTCTTCAAGTTCTATAATGTCAAAAATCATGAAACTTTAAAGTTTTTAACTATATGCAATTAGGACAACAAAACATAAAAAATAGGCTTTATTTACCCAAATATCTCTAATTTTTATAATAGGCATCATTCAACATAGCAAGAAAACATAAAGCCCTTTGTTTGTTCTAAACAACACTGAATAGCATCTTGGGCCTTAGAAGATAATAATTGTGGCCCCTCCTCTTTGGCCCATGAGAGTTAGTGAGGCTGGAAAGTGACAGTTTTCAGTTTCCTACAGAGTAAAGACAGCATGCAGAGATATGGAGCAAAACATATGTGTGAACTATTTTTGTTATCGGTCCATCGTGAAGCCTTGATGGACTTGAATCTTCAGTTCTTACAAAGCATCTTATTTTACAAATGCCCTGATTTTAATGTGGGTGGTGAGGCTCAAAACTGAGGTCCTCATGTGTGTACAGCAAGAATTCTTACCCACCATAATACCTCCTCCAACAGAGTGGAAGAGAGAACTTACTGAGAAACAATTCTATTTTTATACAGAACATCATAAAACACACAGTGATCAGAGTCACCTACTATTTCACCATAGAAATTAAGCTCACTATATTACAGAAGTCTTAATAGTCAGCAGTTTCACTCTACATTCTATATGTTTTAGGTAACTACTCATACACATACATATTATATATGTATATTATTATATAAATATATATACTTATACATACAAGTAAGAATTTTAGTATACTATACATTAGCATGGAATCTTATAGATTATAAACCATTTCCATTTTAAATGTCCCTTAAGATAAATTTCTTTCACCTTAGGGAGGACAATAATCATTTTTCTATAAACTAGAGAAGTCATTAAAGATGTTGTCAAACTTTTGTAGATGATATTTGGGTTTCAGCCTTTGTTTGAGTCTGAAGACTGCGCTGTCTCTTTAACACCACATTTCAGAGGACTCTCAATGGTGTGTTAGCTCAGAAATCAGTCATGTGGTGGAAATTACAGTTGATCTGCTTTCCTTCGTGGGTAAACAACTCCATGTTAACCATCAGTTATCACATCCATAAAATGGAAATTGTTATGCTTGCTTCCAGATGGTTGATTTCTTTTCAAAATGAAATTCTATACAGTATTAAAGTTGAAATGCTTAAATTGTTGAGGTATAGAATAAGGACCAAATAAATAGCTGTCTGACATATAATAATTAAAGGAAAAATGAATGGAAAGATATGGGAGATAAACTCTAGAGCTCTGTCTAACCTCGAGATTTTTACCTACATCTGGTATCTGGGTAGGGAATGAGAAACAGGACTGGAAGAAGTGGAGACTCTTTGCCCTTGACTTTCATACATATCCTTCTCTCCTTCCTATGAGTTACTTAAGGGATAAATTGCTTATCCATAATTAAATAACAGAGCAAATGTATTTTGGAGGTACTAGATACTTAAGTACTAAAATAACTGAGTTTTATAATAATGACATATAATTGCACACTTTTGTGAGACTTAGACCTCATGGAAGATTCTATAAGGATAAGAAGCCCCCAGAATTACCATAAAGGTGAATTACACAGAACCCAGAATTCTAGTCTCCCCTTAAATTTTCAGGAGTTCCTCCATGATCTAAGGTGGCTTTGCAGTGAGAGTCACTGTATCGTATAATATTCTTTGATGTTTTTAAGAATATTCTACTTAACTAGTGGGCCACAAGAAATATACGTTTCCATATTGCAAGAAATAGTCTCTAAATAATTTACAAATTTCATCTTTCTCTTTAGTTAAAATAAGTTTTAGTGAGAGCTTCTCATAGGTAATTAATTGTTTATGTCAAAAAATTTCTTACCTGTTTTGTAGATATATTTTTCATACTTACAAAGTATTAGGAAAGAAAGGACAACTATTCCAAAAACCTTCATCGCTATTAAGCAAACCCAGTAAGGGTGATATTTTATTGAGCCATCTTTCCTTTGACTTACTCTATGGCTGTCCCTCTTGGCTGCTGTGTTAGTCTGTCTTATGTAACTGATCAGTGAGAAGTCACAGGAAAGGCAGACAGCTCAGCTATGGGAGCCATTCGCATCTCACTCCAGGTTGTTCCCATTTCATCTCATCCAATATCTCTGAATGGAGACATGGGAAACAAAGACGTCACTCCATCGTACTGTCCTTGAGGGGAAGGCTGCAGGGTTTCCAAAAATGGGCACACGTTTTGTGCTGTGTTAAGTAGAGTCCATGAAATGAAAGGCCACAGAGACTGTATTGTCAACTTATTATAGACAAAGGATTATTTGTCCAGTGTTCAGGATTTTAGAAGATATTGTTGAATAGTTTTAAGTGTACCCTCAGTAGTGTTTCCTGGTGTTTGAGTTATAAACAAGAATGCTCTCTATTAGAACAGAAGACTTTTTTTTCTAAACAAAATCTTTTTAAAAATCTTAGCCATGCTAAAGGATTTTTATAAATATTAATGAAAGTAAATGATGCTTGTACAATCTTACTAAGCATTCTACTCTGATTTACCCCTGAGTCTGATTTTCTGAACAACTTGAATTCATGCTCCTTAAATCCTTTTTAAATGCTAGAGCATGCTGACCCTAGACACCTAACAAGAATATTTCTCGCATCACTGCGAAGGGTCAAACAGAACTTCGGCTGAGAAACTGAGAGATGCCTTCCATGTGGAGCGGCAACTCCAACTTGAAAGTACTTTTAAGCTTAGTTAAATCATGCCTACACTGCTTCACAGCACAGCTTAAGTAAATTGATTCAGTGGATTAATGTAGTCATGTCAGGGGAGACAAACTTATCTTCTATGTGAAGACCGAAGCTTATGGAAGTATTATTTAGTAAGCTTACGGGTAAGAATGACAACTTTCACTATTCCCAAGAACCAAATCCTGAGGGCCGAGTTGCCTAGGTGTGGATGTGAAGGAGACTCGGCTTTAAGAAATAAATAACAATGAATAAAGGAACAAAGCTATCTCTGTCCCTCCAAGATATATGAAGCATACTTATTGCATTTAAACTAAACACTGCACGTCCTTTTTTATCTCCAGTCACAGTGTCAGGCCAGTTCTCTCTGCTCTCCTATCATCAGGAGGGGTAGTAATTTCATTATACTCTTCCCTTTTGTCCTTCCAGGCCCGATGTCAGCTCATTAAGTCACTGCATATTGAGGGAGGAAAGAGGAAGAATGCATACATTAAAATATTACAGTTTGATTTCCCCAATCTTGCATATGTTTTGCTAGAGAATAGTCAGAATTGTTTTCGTTTGCAGATTTTATGATTAGATTTTTTTGAGGTGATAAACTTTGATACTAAGTTTTCCATCTTCTAAGTTGTTTTCCAAATGTCATTTCTTACCTAGGAACAAATTGGAAAATATAAGTATACTAAGCAATAGAAAGAAAAGGTATTTGTCTCCTAGATTGAAGTAGTAGACTATAAAATTGAAGAGAAAATTCATGTTCCAGCTGATGGACTAAACAGACATGATGTTTTTCCTCATTTGTCATTAAATTAATAATAATTTTAATAAAGGGAAGCTTTAACTGTGGAAGTTTCCACTTAGATTTTGTTTTTAAATAAAATAGTACATTATTAAAATTATGAACAGGTACTCAATACATTGATAAGATAACATATTATACCAAACAATATTTTATATTATTTATTGTTTCCATGAATACTTATAGTTATACTAAGAAAACTGGAAGGTTAACAAATTCTCCATACTTTCTTATGCTTAGACACGAGAAAATCATCCTTCAGTGACAATGTACTGAAACTTTTTTAAAATAGGGAAAAGGAGAAAACCAGAGTCTTAGTTTGTTTTATACATTCTTGAGGAAAATATTAGAAATACAGCTTATTAATTTTTTGAAAATATATCCATAACAGCATCAAATGGAATATTTAATGGTATTAGATAGTTAATATACTCAAAGGAAGTTATTCTGCTTTTTTCTCCCCATAAAATATAATTAAGAAAAAGTAACACCTCAGAATTAAGTTATGTTTCTGTCACAATGAAAATCTGAAAAATTCTGTAAATTGTAAAACTCAAATGACAAATCGTGAGAATAATAAACAAATTATACCTGTGCAGATGCATAGACATATAATTTGTCATAGTATAATTGTGTTTACAGTCTTTGTGGAAAAAAAATGTCATTTTAAAAGAAGGTGCCAATGTGGTAAATATCCAATTAGAGTCTAGGTAAACAAGTGGGAGCTAATGCGGAGAGGAGAAAGAGCTGAGCCAGCACTCCTGATCAATCAGGGCAACAGCAAACCTTTGTTAGGAGCCAACATCTTTAATTAAAACTCTTGTACTTTACTAATAACTTTGCGTGTCTATAAGCCTTCTTATTGATTTCAATTATTTTCTATTATCCATTTCTTGAATTTATAGTTTCTGAAGACATTGTAAAGTTAAGGGAAACATCACAATGCACTAATTACTTGTACACGTTCAGCATTTGAAGCACGGAGTCAATAATTTACTTGGAGAACATGGGAACAAATGGATATTAGTTGTCATGTTATCACGACATTCAGATATGTGATTTGAAGGAGGAATAATTTTCTATTTAAATATAGCAGATTCTTTTATCTGAACTATAGATGCAGTGTCATTGAGAAAACTTTGCTGTATGTCCTCCTAAGAAATAATACAATATATGAAATTGTACCTTTTCTCGGGACATTCTGGGATGAAGTGGGAGATGAGATTATGTCATGGAATCTGAAACATGCACTTCAGGGCATGAGGTTTGAGTTACTTTAGGTTTTGTATCTTCTGCTCTCTTAACTAGTGTGCTACTGTGGAAGCAAGGAAGAGTGTTTAAAGATCTTTCTTAACCAAAATTATTCTTGTAGCAAGAGAAAAAAAACTTGCCCTTAGTTTTATGTATTTATATATTTACTAAAACTACATATTACATGCATAATCTCACAACTGTAAAAATGGTACAGCAAATAAATCACACCCTTTGCTGTAAAGCGATGTCTTGTTCTTTTAAAACATTTCCAAACATACAATACAGCCCATAAAAAACAGTAACTGACACTGTGATCTGATGGATTTTGTGGTCCCTTTGACCCTAATTTGGAAAAGTAATCTCCAGTATTAATTAGTAGGATAAACTTCTGTACAGCAGTTAATATAAAAAGCAAACAGGTTGTTTTTTAGAATTTCCTCAGTTGACCTGTGTGCCATCAGCTGAGTCCTATTTTCTAACTGCAGTTCCAACTTGTTAGCAGACTGTCAAGTCGCTTCAGCAGGCCCTGACTGAAATTAAAATTCTATGAAGTGGGCTAGGTTAGAAAGTAGGCTACACATTGAAAGCATGCTGCATTATATCCTCAAGCCATATATTTGCAATGTGAGTCTTATGTCTTATGATCACTTAATCCTAAATCTAGTATTGCTATTGCTGAAATATAAATTTATATATTAGCCTTCATTATGTCTCCTATCCTTCTCTATAAAATTTGCAAGTTGAAATAACTTATTTGTAAGATGCCATAATATTACATATGTGTATATGTATTCACATTTGTGCGAATCTTCTATCTAAGCTAATCTGAAGAGAATTGGTGTAATACTTTAGTTTTCATTATAATCACTCACCATACTGTTAATTCATGTGGATTGATAATTCATTGGAATGAGCTGGTTTTTAGAAGAGAAAATAGAAACATATGAGATTATTTTAGCTACCTGTGTTACATTTGAAATAGTTTCTGGAACCATCTTCCTCACTATTCTAAGTCTGCTTGGTCCTCACCTTTGTGCATCTATTGTCTGTGGCTCTAAACTTAGTGCTCAAAAACCAATGGAGATGTATAGGAGTTTAGAAAGGAATTTAAAGACCTACTTTGACTGATAATTCACTTTGTGACCTAGGAGAACTTAGTTAAATAATTTTAAATGTTAAGGTTTTCATCTATAACACTGGGATAATTAACTTGCTATATTAAATACATAGGTTATATCATTACAGGTTTTTATAATTCTTTAAAACAATTTAAATGATACCCAAGGGCCCACTGTAATAATCATAATAATGTCACTGAGACCACAAGTCCCTTTCTTGCATTTTTATAGAAAGTGATTAATAGTAAACAGTGTGTTGTTTATGTGTGCCTATTTGCAGATACATTTATATACAAAAGTACAAGTAAATGCTGAGATAGTGTTTATCTTGATTTACATGAATTGCCGTATTATTTCTAATTTTCTGTCATTCAGTATTTTTTACTTATAATTTATGTTTTGCATCTTCTTTAAGCACAAAAAGGTCCACCTTTCTCTTTTCTAGTGCTTCAATAGTTCTGTGAGTCACATTTGTACTACACTTTATTTAGCAGTTCTGTCTTGAAGGATGTTGAATTCCACCCAGTGACTATTATAATCCATGAGCAGTTCAAAATATGTAATTACCCACAAATGCACATCATCCTATAAGTCATATTTCTCTAGACAGAACTGCCTAGTCACATACCTTTAAACACATACGTTTAATGGATGTAACCAAATTGCTCTTCAGAAGTCATGTATCAATGTAGGAACTCACCAATAGTTTCTTAATTACATTATTCATTATTTCACGCTTACCAACAACAATCCTCTAGAGATGTGTGGCTGTTTTTGTTGCATTTGTCCATAAACACATACATTGATCTGATTCACCTTTTTCATCAACAAGTGGTAAATTGTGCTTAGTTTCTTCATTCCATACCTGATGTGAAACTTCTGCCTTTCACTCTGAAAGACTCTTTGATAATTTGTATCACAGTTTAAGAAGGAACTCAGATATGTATCAAATGGGAGAAAAGTCATCTTCATGCTCTTTTGATATTTTGATAACTCGTAGAATAAGAAAAGGTTATAGGGTGTGCTATTTTTGCTTGTTTTTACATAAAGTTAGGATAAATACGTTTGTGATGTATCATAAATGACGATGATATCAGAATATTAGAGTGTAACTTGAGCTAGCAAGGAACTCCAGATGCTGCTGCCTCTGCCTTTTGAGTTCTGTACTTAATGGGCGCAGCACCATGCCTGGCACCATGTCATGCTTTGTGACAAATTCATGAAGATGCAACCTTCAATCTAAAATGAAATGATATCTTTAACAAATGTGCTGGCAACCGAGATGGCCTTGCTGGTAAACTGCACGCATTGTAAAAATAAGAACTTGAATTTGAGCCCCCAGAAACTCCATGAAGACCGAAGTACTCCAGCACGTCCCTAACATTCTAATGCTGGGTATGTAGAGACAGCATGGTCTGGAAAGGGGTCTGGACTTCTCAGCTTTCTGGTCTAGTTAAACTGTTGATCTCTGGTCTTCCTGCACATGATAGTAACCTGGTACCTGCACACAGACACACATGTACCTACACATGCACCCACATACCCACACACATAGACATATGAGCTCGTACACACATGCCACAGATACAGGAATGCATACAAACACACAATAATACATTATCATGTTTTATGCAATTGCACATTCTTTCTTTATGTCCTAAAATCTCTGTCTTCAGCTCTGTAAGAGGCACATAGAATAATTTATACTGGTTGCTAGGAATTTTTTATAGTTATTAAAATATAATGATATTTTTCTTTGTTTCCCAACTCATGAACTTTGTTCATGTTAATAGTCTCTTAATGAAGGAGACTTTCTCTTGTGGCTAAGATGGAAGATTAAGATTAACTTTAAATTCTTTCAATGAACAATTTAGAATGTCTTTATAAAATAGACTAAATAGACTTCATTAAACAAATGAATAAATTAGGTGATGATGAAGAATAGACTTGACAAGACCCCTTTCCTCTGTGGCACAGCTGACAATATTATCATACCACAGCTCATGGGTCACCAGAGATTAAATTGAGAAAAGGGTCAAATGTGATTAGTACCTGCAGAAATCTGGGCATGCTTTTATTAATTGACTCAGAATGCCAATTTTAGCAAAAAAAAAAAAAACTGTGCAGCAATAGACCATGTTTTCAGTTTTTTAGGTGAACTCTAGCAGTTATTGCATATCGGATTAAACTGTTCTGTTACCTATATGTGTGCGTACTTCATGACATAGCTAGTTTGCTCATTTACCATACATGCAGTATTTACACTCTTACCAGGTCATATTAGATTGGATGGCCAATCACTCCCATTGGGAAAAGCCTGGATGACTTTTCATAATTCTATTTTGAGACACATAGTTGTTTGATTGTATTTTTAAGCCACCTTATAGAGCTTTCAATAGGTTAATATTCATTTTGTTATAATTGTAAAATACTTAAAGTAGACAATTCTATCTGTGTCCAAGTCAGAACACAGGCTCATCATTATTTCTTCCTCTGTTGGAAACAATTTAGGCTTCATTTGTTTATTGTGCATAAAAGAGCATTTTGGATTAAGACTTACTTCCATATGTACCTTCCATCCTAGTGAATTATTTTCCCCTCATGAAACTTATCTTTGGAACAGAAATTTCAAGTATTGACTTATGCAATCTTTTTAAAATGTCAGACTCATAATTTTCTTTAAAAAAAAAATTCCTGGCAACCCACACAGTAATGCTTCAGAATATGGGTGCTTGGGGGAGGGAAGGGCCTGTTTCTTAATTTTGCATTTTTGTAACTATTCTAAAAGTTTGCCTAATGATAGATACTCAGATGGATCCAGCCAATGTTATTGGAAAAACAAACTTCAGTATAGACCTGAGTTTCTTTCCCAGAACCTCGCTTTCCAAGCATTGCAGTATGAACAATGAGTATGGCATTGCTGGCTAATCTGGGAACATTATTAGTTTAATTTTAAAAATGATTTGATAATGGTATTTTAAATGAAAGCACAACTCAGAGTGTTCATTTTGGAGCACAATGTTAACTTTCATAGTAGTACATGGTGAGTCTTACAACAAGAGGTAAGGTCTAGAAACATTCTGTCAGGCCACTAGACAGACCCTCCTTACATATTGTCTAAATCCCCACCCAGGAACTCATTCCATTTTATAATAGCTGATAAATTTTCCCAATAAATTCTTCCTCACATTCAACCAAGATCTACTCTGTTTAATCCACTTTTTTTTTTTTGGTGCAAATTTCAAAGCACATAACTGAAAGCATTGACGTGTCCATTGATTTCCAATCTGTTTAATGAGCATAAGGTAGCTGGGGGGTTCTTTTTAAATTCATTGAATTTTATTTTATGCATATGGATATTTTTCCTGCATGTATATATGCAAACCACAGGCAGGCTCTACCCTCAGAAGTTCACCCGAAACTGAAGTTAGTGACGGTTATAAGACACCATGTGGGTGCTGGGAACTGAACCAGGGCACTCTGAAGAACAGTCGATGCTCCAATCCCTGAGTCAATTCTCCAGCAACTGGACATGAGATATTTTGTAGGCATGATTTGTTGAAAAATTGTTATTAAAAATAAAAAATCTACAAGAATCATAGAGATATGAGTCATCACGTGTTAACTGAAGTTATAGGAAATTTGATATGAGAAAAGAGAACAACCCTCTGGTGGAATTCCCCTCTTTGTTGAAAATTTGGTCTCCAGCATGAGCAAGGAATGATTCTATATCCAGTCTAGGGCATTTTTCTTCTCAGATTTTCCTATAGGCTTTCTCCTAGACTTTTGTTTGTTTAATTTCCTATTTAGTGATACAGACCTTAACAGTGCAAATAGGAAATTACTGTGAAAGGACATAGGGATTAAGGTTCTATAAAAGAATAATTAAAATGCCAATCAAGCAAATCTTGTAAATGACTTAGAGGATTTCCCATTTTAACTAGATAGAATGATGTCTCTCAATTTTAGACACCACAATGAAAGAACATATTGAACCTATTTAACCTCTTAAGATTTTTAGAGCATTGCCAGTCACTATTATCATATAGGAATTAGATGATTCATTGACATTATTTTAAATGCTATATATCCTAATATTAAAAATGAGGTTTACGCACCAATAGATAGTAGCAGTGGTTGCGATTTTGTGAAAAAATGAACATTGAGCCACACTGAGAGTAACTGAGTTAGTTTTCCTTGGCATAATGATTGCTATGTTGAATATGAAATTCCTGTTAAATTGTGTATACCCAGTTCATGGAGACTAGGGAGAGAAAGTAAAGTCAATCAGAAAGCACTGAAGAAAGGAAAGATAAAAAGATAGAAGGAAGGAAGAAGGGGAACAGGAGGAGAGGGAAAGGACACATGAAATATAGGGAGTAAATCTTCAAAAATAATTTCTAAATTAAACCTTAATTATCTCTTATGTTAAATAATTTTTTTTCTCTTGTCATTGTACTTATTATTTGTTTTTTGCTGTACAGATAAAGAAAAACAGTAAATATTTGAACTGTAAACTGCCTATCTTTGAAATAAAGTAAATTTATTTTAAGGCAACAATTTGGTCATAATATTGGTTATTAATGTATTTAGAATAGTAATTCTTAATTAAGATATATACTTCCCTGATCCCATATCCACCCTTCCTCCATCCCAACAGTCCCATTCCCCCAAGCTCTCCCCATCCCCCCTTTTCACTTTTTTCTCCCCATTTCCCCTTACCCCCACTGCACCCCCACCCCCAAGTTTCCGATTTTTGCCTGGCAATTTTGTCTCCTTCCAATATCCAGGAGGATAACTATATGTTTTTCTTTGGGTTCACCTTCTTATTTAGCTTCTCTAGGATCACGGATTATAGGCTCAATGTCCTTTATTTATGGCTAGAATTCACTTATGAGTGAGTACATACCATATTCATCTTTTTGGGTCTGGGTTACCTCACTCAGGAGAGTGTTTTTTATTTCCATCCATTTGCATGCAAAATTCAAGATGTCATTTTTTTTCTGCTGAGTAATACTCTAATGCGTACATATTCCATACTTTCTTTATCCATTCTTCCATTGAGGGGCATCTAAGTTGTTTCCAGGTTTTGGCTGTTACAAGTAATGCTGCTATTAAGGGAGCCATTTTAGGGTTGGCAAGAGACTTGACTCTAGAGGTGTACCTAGGTGTCCATGGAGATGTCCCCAGCTAGATCCTTGGGCAGCTGAGGAGAGGGAGCCTGAAATGGCCCTATCCTATAGCCATACTGATGAATATCTTGCATATCACCATAGAACCATCATCTGGCGATGGATGAAGCTAGAGACAGAAATTCACATTGGAGTACTGGACTGAGCTCCCAATGTCCAAATGAGGAACAGAAGGAAGAAGAACATGAGCAAGGAAGTCAGGACCACGAGGGGTGTGCCCACTTACTGAGACAGTGGGGCTGATCTAATGGGAGCTCACCAAGGCCAGCTGGACTGGGACTGATGGAGCATATGATCAAACCAGACTCTCTGAATGTGTCAGACAAGGAGGGCTGACTGAGAAGCCAAGGACAATGGCACAGGGTTTTGATCCTACTGCACGTACTGGCTTTGTGGGAGCCTAGTCTGTTTGGATGCTCACCTTCCTAGACCTGGATGGAAGGGGGAGGACCTTGGACTTCCCACAGGGCAGGGAACCCTGACTGCTCTTTGAACTGGAAAGGGAGAGGGATGGGGATGGGGGAGGGAGAGGGAAATGGGAGGAGGAAAGGAGGCGGAAATTTTTAAGTAAAAATAAAAATAAAAAAGAATAGTAATTCAATTTTTATTTTTTATTAGGAAGATACTGATAAAAATAAATCTCTTACAGATATTCTAATTCTGGAGTTGATTTTTCTCTTAACAGTTTCCCTCCCCATCAACATTTTATTATTTAAATTTGCATATCAGATTGCTGTGGAATGTGTTCTTGAATGAATCCCCACCCCCAGTTTCGAGTTACTATGCTCCACCCACTGAGACAGTGGAGCTGATCTACTGGGAGCTCACCAAGGCCAGCTGGACTGTTACCAAAAAAAGCATGGGATAAAACTGGACTCTCTGAACATGACGAACAATGAGGGCTGATGAGACGCCAAGGACAATGGCACGCGGTTTTGATCCAACGCAATGTGCTGGCTTGGTGGGAGCCTAGCCAGTTTGGATGTTCACCTTCCTAGATATGGACGGAGGGGGGAGGACCTAGGACTTACCACAGGGCAGGGAACCCTGACTGCTCTTTGGACTGGAGAGGGAGGGGGAGAAAAGTGGGGGGAAGGGGAGAGGGGTGGGAGGAGGGCGAGAAGAATGGGAGGAGGGGGAGGGAAATGGGAGGCTGGGAGGAGGTGGAAATTTGTTTTTTTTTTCTTTCTTTTCTTTATTCTCCTTTTATCAATAAAAAAAATTTAAAAAATAAAAAAAAAGTAATTTAACTTCCAGGATTTACCTTTTAATTGCATTTAATGGCATGCCAACACTACAAAAATTAGTTAAATCTCTTCCCAAGTACTTTAGAGGGCCCACTGAAGCAACTCAAAGAGTATACTAAGTATAGAAGGGAAATCTAATAAAATATATGAAGATAGGTGAAATAAATGAAAGTAAAGCAAGTGTAAGTTAATGTACCTGTGAGGCTAAGATACTGATTAAAGTTATTGAATATTTTGTGTTTTCCATTATTAGAATGGTGTGTAAAGTTTTCCAAGTTATCAATATTAAGTAAATAATGCTTATTAATCAACAAATATCATTAAATAAACATATTCTATACTGATCTTCATTGCATCCTGTATCAGCTTTGACATGCCCAAGGGAATGTTTTGTCCCTGAAAACAAGCCCACAAAACAGTGGGAAAAATGATATCTTCCAGATCACTGTTTAGAAATAATACTTAAGTTTCATGGCTACTAAATTTTCATTGGTAAGTAAGGAACGTGAAACTCTTAATAATGAAAAGTGTTATTTTTCATCTAGAAGGCTACATAAAAATCAGATTAGTCTTTTCTAAAATAGAAATTTATTCTTCTTTCTCTTTATTATTTTTGGAATGAAAAAAAAATTAACCTTTATTCTGCTTGGGGTAAACCAACGTTGGTAGCTACAGATAAATCATTAAAGTACCTTTGATTTCTAATAGACTGCCGCTCATCATCTGAAGCCCATCTTTAAGGTTTCACAGCTCACTGCATTATTCTTGGTTGCGATCATGCTCCTATGCAATCAGGTGCCAACTGCTGAGGTTTGGAAATGTCCGGTTCCATTTTCAATCTACATGTACTGAAGCATTTTTCTCTTCTGCCCATGTGCTTTGAGTCCAGTGCTTTGTCCCCTGATGGCTCTTTCCATCTTCCTTTGGACATTACATATATGGACTCTAGATCTCCACGCAGGTGTCTTGGTTTATACTGGAGTTTGTTGATAGCTTTACTCATCACCAGGGTCCACAAATTAAGCCGTTGCAGAGAGGTTGAGCGGTTTTGATATAATGGAAAACTTTACATTGTCTCCAGTAAGGAATGAGGCTGTCATTCAGACCCATCACACACTTGGACATCTTGGTTCCTAATCATGAGCCAACATTTAGGGATGTGCTCAGTGTCCGCTTGTACCCTGGGGAGCACCTGGGAAAACAATTGTCTTCTGAGCAACGCTGTCGAGATATCTCCTATAGTGGCTACCTAATGGCATCCTTGGTGCACAATCTTCTAGAAAGATAAACAAGATTTCAGTGATTGCACTGCACGCCTTTGTGGAGTTTGTTTTCTTGTGCGGTGCACAAGTGACATGGGTTCCAAATTCTATGCCCTATTCAGCTCTGCTTTTGCTAAGAACAAACACTCTGCTTTTCTTTCGGTCATAGCTTCTCCCGCATTCAAGCCTTACTTCTGTTTCTGGTGAGTCCTTGGCCTCATCTTGAAGTCTTTGGTTCTCCTTCGGGAATCCCTCATTTCACAGTTGTGTCTGTTCCTGAAGTCTGTGCTCAGTAGTCCTCTGTTGCTCCTCCTCCGCTGGGCCTGTTCCTTCTTCACCCTCTTTCTCAGTGAACGATTTCACAGGCTTCTGGTACTTCTTATCTTTCTCTTTCATCAACTGTCGGTGCTTCCTTTTGCATTCCCTCCAATATTTTTGATGTAGCATGTGCAGCGTCAGCTTTCAGGTGTTCCCCATCAATCTCCCTTACCTGGTCTGTTGCAGAATTGCATCAACCTCTGCCCAGGACCATCTTCAACTAGTAGACCACCAGGGTGGAGGCATGGGGATTAGAAAAGTTAGTAAAGAGCACAAAGATACGAGTGAAAACTATAAAACACAAACAGAATAATACAAGGAGGGAGTTCCGGTGACTTTTAAAATCTGCCTGGGTTTAATTTTCCATATACTTTTATATGCCAATACCAGAGGGGAAAGAAGACTGCTTTAACATTATACAAAGGACAACTAGAATGGTTATTTGCATCAATACTTTGAGACATCAGGTCATTAAAATTCTGTGGTTGAGTGAGCCCCCACCCCTAGACCAAGTATCCCGAAGGCAGCCACTCCCTAGTCCACACCCTCTATTTCAAAAGAAGGAACCGAAAATATGCTTGAATTTCCTGACCTTTGGTCAGGGTGGAGTGGGTCTACCTGTATGGGTAAGAAGTTAAGTTGTTAGTGTCAAAAAGCCCTTACGTTAGGGTGTATAGCCACCTTCATTGTTAATAACAGAGAGCAAACTGAAACTCTCTGACTTTCAGACTAGGTAGAAATAGACTCACAATCCTCCATAGATGGCAAAGTTTTTGCAGAGTTCATAGGCCTGAACCCCTTCCTGGGTTGTTATAGTACTTTTTCTTCAACTCCTGTATCTCCTGCATAAGAAAGAAAACCAAGAAACCACCTGAGGATGCCTGTAGTTTATTTTTTTTTTTTGCCTTGTTTCTAAATTGACCCCTAGTTCCATTTGGAACACTTGGTCAATAACTTTGAAGGCATTTTCAATGAAGATCTTGATGATACTTTTCCCATGAATCATGTGCAGGTCCAGCAGTTCCTGGAGGGTTTTCTATGCACAGACGCAGAATTTTTCTTTTTCTTTTTTTTCCCCACTCTACTTGTTTTATTGGTTGTATAAGAAAGCTACTGGGAAAATAAAAAAATAAAAAACAAATTAACAAACAAACAAAAAAAAGAAAGCTACTGGGGTCAACAAAGGGAACATTAAAGCTTCAACTGGATCAGTGTCGTGGGGAAAGTGAGAGACGTCACTCTACCATCCATGGAGTAACTTCCAGAGGAAAAACAGGGGACTAGGAAAGTGCTCAGAATCAGCAGACTGGCTCAGTTTACCTAAACAAGGCTCATTTCTTTCTGGGAAAATGTATTCTCAGGGCATTTCACAATTTTGATCAGCTTCAGAAAAAGTATTACTTTGTTTCTAAAAGAGGACATCTTTCTTTTTTTTTCTTTTATTATTATTATTATTGAAAAAAATTCTGCCTCCTCCCCGCCTCCCATTTCCTTCTCCCTCCCCCCACTCGGATTTGTGTTTGGATAAAAAATTAGAAGGATGTTTCTTTACCTTTCCCAGAAATGGAACAGAATATAAAACCTATAAATGTCTTGGAAAATCTGAGATATTTGGCCATAATATAAAAGCTATTGTGACTTTGAAATTTTTGAACTTTATTCATTACAGAAAACAGAATGTGTTTGAGTTCATAGAATAATCGTTGTGAAATTTACAAATTTTAGCACATTATTTTCATGCATAATTACTGTTCACATTGAGAGTAAGGACCTTGATATAACTATTTAATAATATTTAAATAAATTCTGATTAGTAATGTTATCATTTAAATGTTTTGTATATTGATTCTTTCACTTGTCAGGAAAGGACAACATAAATAAAGAAAAATTGAAACATTTTGCATATTACCATGAATCAAGACAGTTATAAATAAAAATTAACCTTTGTATATAAGTTCTAGAATTACATACAGTGTTGCTCACAGGACATGTTTGCTCTGGGCTTTGAGCTGATGATTTCCAGCTGAGCAACGCTTGTTACCTAGAAACAAAGTAATGGAATGTTCTTTGGTGGCTTATTTGGAATGAAGTGTTTTGTTTATTTAACATATGTCTGCTATTTTAGTTACTTTCAATCTAATGAAAGAGCTTTATTCTGTGAATGCCAAGCGTATATTTGGATACATACTTTATAAAACTATTTATGAAAAGATAAAACTATTATGTAGTTTGAATTACTGATTGGTACATATAAGAGAATGGAGAACTTAGTTAATCATTAGAAGGAATAATATAAGCATAGTATATGCTAATAACAAGTTAGAAGTTACAACAAATTTAGGGACATATATTTATGACATGTATTATATATACTTATGTATTATATAATTTTGCAAGAATATAAATATAATGACAGTTCTAAAAATTGAAATTCATTACAAACAGAAATGTAACAGATGAAGGGAAAGTATGTTAGATGGTGTTAGATGACAAAATATGGAAGGAAAAAATGTAAAAAAAGAATGAAAGAGAGAAAGACAACTGAGAAGGACAAGGAAGCGGAGAAAGAAGAGGGGACTATATAAATTATAAATGCTCGTCCAATAGCTCACTCTTATTATTAACTATCTCTTAGAACTTAACCTATTTCTCTGAATCTATGTGCTGCCACAAGGCTCGTGGCTTTTATCACTATATCATTTTGTGTATCCTATTCATTCTCCCTCTGGCTGGTGATTCTTCTGACTCCACCCTTCCTCATCCCACCATTCTCAGTTTGGCTTTCCCACCTAACTTTATCCTGCTTTATTGGCCAGTCAGCTTGTTTATTAAACCAATCATAGTGACATACATATAGTCACACAATTTACAGAAGGATGATTCCACAGAGATCATTCTAGACCTATTGTTGAAATAATAACACATCAGATATAGTGTAGTTGAGTTTGTGATAGGCCTAAATTTCAGAAACCTGGAAAGCTAAGTGAAGGAGTGTCTCTTTTGTACATAAGAGAAAGATAGGCAGTGGTGAATGACTCCAGAGGAGGTAGAAACTTCATAGATTAATGGAGGATTCTTATTTTCTGCTAAGGATTTAAGCCATTGGTACAGGGATAACAAATATTTTATACTGTGAATCAACACTGAATCAACCAATGACTTCTATTTTTAATCTCTTCTGAGCAACATAGAGGATTAATTGGAAGGAAAAATAAGAAGCTCTTTAGAAGAGCTTTAACTTTATAGATGCAAAACTTTATAGATGTGTATAAACTAGTATAGAGACAGGGATGTAGTAAAATATAATGAAAAAGAATTGATAATGTTTGCTGATTTTCTCTGATATCAGAAGTAATAGGGAAAAGAGAAATAGAAGACCTATGTTTAGTTTCTAGGTGAGCTATTGATCAGTTAGCAGTGTTTCAGGGATTGTGATGAAAATGAATGTAGCCTATGATAGAAGTGGTGTCAAAACAGCTTAGTCCAACAAATGATAACCAAGAAACCTGGCAGAAATGTAAATAAAGAAGGCTTGGAGTCATATGCTGCTGTATTTTGTAGTGTTCATACTAAGAAAGTATTTGGGAAGTATATCTCTATAGTAATGGAAATACAGAGAGGTATACCCCTCTTTTCTATAATTTCAATACCCCATCTGTGCATTTAAATTATATAGTGATTTGATGCTGTGGATTGGCTTAATGAGTAAGAAAAAACAAGCAAAACTATTTCTTATGTTTTCACCCTTCTTTAATTCCATCTTTCCTTCTTTCTTTCTTTCCTCCTTCCCTCCCTTACTTCCCCCTTCTTTTCTTCTTTCCTTTGTTTCTTTCTTCAATCCCTTTTTTCATGTATCATATAACAACAATCAATTGATAATTTACTTCCCTGTCTGTTGAGTACTAAACACCTTAAATTAGTGTCTGAGAGCTCTTTCTCTCCAGAGACTCCCTAAACTTGGGTTTAGCCATGTCAACATTCATTCCTCTATTACTGAACTTACTAAATGTATGCAATAATATTTGTAAAATTTTAAACCTATTTGTTGAACACAAATAATGTTATACATACATAAATATGCATATATATACATATGAATGAATCTTTTGTATAGTAACTTCCTTCTAATTACAGACTCCATTCATTATTTTTTTGAACTAGTCAATATTAGATGGAATAAAGTGTTGTTCCAGAACACATGCTTTGTTGTTACAAACATAGATTTGTTGGTGGATGGCTTTGATTGAGGCCCTATCTCTGTCTTCTACAGTGACCAGGACTGTGTGTGCTGAACAATGTGATGGCAGGTGCTATGGACCCTACGTCAGTGACTGCTGCCATCGGGAATGTGCTGGCGGCTGCTCAGGACCAAAGGACACTGACTGCTTTGTATGTTTAGGACTTCTCTCTCTCTCTCTCTCTCTCTCTCTCTCTCTCTCTCTCTCTCTCTCTCTCTCTCTCTCCGAATCAGACTCACATTGAATATTTAACACTGGATTATATTAAGTTTGGACATTTTATTATTATAAAAGGCATTCTACCATTGAGTTGACTATTGATTAAACAGAATGAATTTGTACCAGTAAGATCAATTCTGACTTCTGACATAATTTATGTGTGACATGAATATATTGAAGAACATGAATGAAAACATGCTGGGATGTTTTTCAGAAATTGAGAACATAATTTCCACATATTCAGTGCTTACAGCTTTGTGTTGTTGCATTATTAAGTTTCATAAGTGAGGATGGCTTGCTTCCTGAATATTAATTTCAAGGTTATATCAGACAAATTGATGCATTTAGATATTTTACAGTTTGTACTGTTAACAAACTAATATTTTCTATTTATAAAATATAGACATGTTTATTTAAACCCTTTTTAAACCTATTTATGTGATAAACCATATGGCTAATATTTTTGAAGAAAATGTTTTTATTTCAATAATACTAACATTTATAGGTTGTTGGAAAATTTTAAATTATGTTTGATATTATATCCTTGATATAAGTTTTTGTTCTTTGAAATATATATTTAACTTTGTAAGTGATGATTTATTCAAGCTCATAAACCACAATACTAATTATAATCTAAAATAATAAACATAAGACTGTTTTATTTTTAAAATGAGTACAACAAATTATTTTTCCATTTCTCAAAAAATCTACTGACACATATTAGAAATTTATTTTCCTGCACCAAACACATATTAACATTGAAATTTTTAAGAATTAAGACTTTATCTAATAAGCAAAATAAAAATTAAAGCACTGAGGCTGTAATTATTTATTCTTTAAATTTTAAAAATTATAAGAATCTTAATTTGTCTAATGTGATTCTATGGTGAAACAACACTAATTCTGGTGAACTGAAGTCAAGCAAAGAATAGCTGTTATACATCTAAGGATGTTACATCTAAGGAAGAGCCTTGGCAGCCAAACTGAGAGCTCTTTCTTTTCTGTCATTGGCATAGACAAGAGACGACCAAGCTTGATTTTGAAGATACGGCACACTGCAGGTGTTGCATTAATGATTCCAAAGCCAGCACTGTGGTAAACAGTAGGAAAACCTCTTCGTGTAGGATGTGGCACTGTGCCCTTTCTCTTGTATTCTTGTGATAAGCAGTACCAGGTGCTCTTGAGAGCTCTCATTTCATTACTATATTGGAATGGTCCAGTGATTCTACTTGGCATTTATACAGAATGTTCATGAATGCCAGACTAATGCTTTGGTGTAAGTTACATCATGCTTGTGTGTTAACTGGAAGGTACATTTGCTCCGTTCCTCTGGCCTATATCCCCTTGTTCCAAAGCCGTCTACATACACTGCATATCAGTGAAGAAAATATGTTAGTAATTCAATTATAAGAATACATGATGTTTCATGGTTGTAAATTAAAACTTACTGAGTTTTCTAGATTGCTTTTTAATGGAGTCTTCCTATAAAGTGTCATCTTAGTGAATAATGTATCATCAGTGAGTCTCTTTCTGATTATGTGCCTTGTAGACCACCGTGAGAGAATTGTCATGTTGTGATGAAGTGTTTGCTGAAACAATTGATGAAGCAAATGTTGTGAGAAAACTGAATAAATTAATTCTTATTAATAACCATAAGACAGTTTATAATGAAATGTAAAACAGAGCTTTGGTTCATGTTAGCTCTTTTACGAGGCCTCAGTTATTCACAGGAAAGCTTCCTTTCTTAACTAAAAGAGAGAGACTGTCCATGTTTGTTAGTCACATGTTCATATATGTTTTCTTGTGATATCTAAAACATAACTCTCAGGTAGCAAAATAATTTTAAATTCTTCTCAAATGAATTTGAAAATATGAATAAAACACATCAGAAGACAAATTTATATTATCGAAAATCAAATGCCTTTTGAACTTGGTGGCTACCAGAAATAATATACCATTATGAAAAATTACATTATTTTATTTAAACACAGGCTAGTGACAGCTCACAAGTTCTTCACATGTTAACCCTTTAAGCATTATACTTGGTCAGTCTCCAGATTCTACTTAAGTTCAGGTAAATCAATGGCAATCATTATGTTTCCTACTGTAAAATGAAGATACTTCAACTTAACATGAAACACAAGGCATGAGCTTGCCAGATCTACAGAACTGGATACATACACTGACTGTAAAGCTTAAAATAAGTATGTTTAATCAGTGTGAGCTCAAATAATCTGTCAAATTTGTCTAGATTGAACACTATCCACCAAGCCTTAGTTTAAAACTGTGTTAATACATGCTACTCTACATTCAGGTAAAAAGAGATAATAGTGATTTCTGGCACAGAGAGGGTAAGAAATCGATGAAAACTTAAAGGCACAATCACTTCGAGGTTATCAATTTTGACAGGGTTAATAAAATTGAAATATAATAAATAAAGTACAACACCTTTCACTAAACTATAATAGCAGTGTGTTTATTGACAGGAATAGGAGGAAAGTCATTTATAAATGGATTTGCTGTGTTGCAGGCCTGCATGAACTTCAATGACAGTGGAGCCTGTGTTACTCAGTGCCCCCAAACATTCGTCTACAATCCCACCACCTTTCAACTGGAGCACAATTTCAATGCAAAGTACACATATGGAGCTTTCTGTGTCAAGAAATGCCCACGTAAGTAACATATAAGACACATCAAAAAATTCAAGTTCTACTTGAAAAATTTATGATGATTTACTATAATTTATAATAAATTAAAGTTCATTTATGATTGTTTTCATTTGAAACTTGAATAATAAAATTAGTAAATTACTTTACATTGGTTGTGGGTCCGGGAGTCTATATTTCACAGAAAGAGGAAACAAGGATCAACATATTTATCTAATTTGTCTTGTCACATGAGGTCGTGCCAGACTTGACGTTAGAATGGTTGCTTACTGATGAGTAAACACTTGACATTTTCTCTATACCTTGGTTTTCAAAAAGTGACACTGTTTCTTAGCAGAGATCATTGTTTGGCAGAAATCTGTATGATAAATAAGGTTAGATATGATATAATTGGGTTTATGCCTATATGTGTTGCTGATTGTTTACTTATATTAGAATATATGCCAGAATAATTGAATATATATAAAGATTGTTAAGTGATATTTAGCAAACTGATAACAAATGCTAGTGATTAAAAAAGCATCATTATTAAATAGCATATGTGCTTATACATATATATGACCATGTGTGTATTTATGGATATATATCCATATATATTGATATCTGTTGTTTTAGTGACCAATGGGACTTTTACCTATTAGAGAGTCTAATTAAGTAATTTAAAAATTGTAAAGTTAATAATCACATTACTTATATACTCATATGAGTGGAGGCTTTGCACTCTGTAGGATGTGTGTGTGTGTGTGTGTGTGTGTGTGAGAGAGAGAGAGAGAGAGAGAGAGAGAGAGAGAGAGAGAGAGAGAGAGAGAGAGAGAGAGAGTTGGAATATATTTCTTTTAATCAGTTGAAGGACCTTCGCTGCTTTTAAACTGTAACACTAAGACCCTCTGTAAACTGCTCACTGGAATCAGCTTACAAAACTTCAACCATCTTTAAAAACAAGGTCATTTATCTTCTAAACAGAGGCCTTACACTCCCTAGATCAGTGACCTGAAATATAAAAACTCAACTGTTGAAGACAAAAAAAGAAGGGTCTGGCTTCTGTGCATCCTACAAAGAGTCCACTGTGGTGGGCACTCTAAGACTGATAGCTTGCATTTATACACGTGTCTACCCCGATGAGTGATGCATCCCCCTTGTGTTAGTTACCTTTGTGTTACTGAGATTAGAATACCTGGAGGAGGAATGAAAGAGGGGAATAGTTCGTTCTTATTTTATGATGTCTGAAATAGAGCATGGAAGGGATCCAGTGCGTGTACTGGAGCTTTTGGCAAAGACTCTTTTCTTGCATTGAGAGTTGGCCCAAGGCAGGTAAGAACCAGAGCCTATGTGATCTCCCAAAGCCTTCTAGTAATAACCTACTTACAACCTGCAGTGCCTACCTTTGAAAGGGGCCACAGGCACAGCAAAAGCTGGAGATCTAGTCGTTAAAGTGTGATGTTACAGGGAACATTGTGGATTACAGATCATACCATTCTTCTACCTTGGATCCCCCTGCCTTTCAGACGTTCCAATCTTTCTTCTTGCAAAGCAATCTAAGGCTTTTGAGTCACTCTTTTCTCTATGCAAAGTAACTGGTTATTAATAATTACCTAGAAATTGTCCCATTAGAAGACCTTCCCTTATTTCAGACTTGATGCCTTCTCCTCCCCCCGTATCTGGGTGCCCCTTTTCAAGCAATGCTGATTATGGAAATGCTGACCTTAAATCAACACTGACCCATGGTTAGGTTCTGTCTCTATCAGGTCCATAAAGCATGTAAGGACCTGTTTGTTTACTGGTATACAGTTTTATACCACAGACACCATGCCTTGACTCTCAAAATTTTAGAGGTCTCTGTTAGTTTTTTCTAGAACTTCATAACTCTGTATGTCATTGGCTATCCAACAATGATGAAATATCAGAGAAAGACTTGGAATGTATGGCCATGAAGCAGAATTACTAAAATCACATGTCTCTTCTGCTTTGGACACACCTCATGTTTGGTATCTTTCATAGCTTTTTATCTATATACAAACTGTCCAGAACTCTATTCAGGGAAGGTTGTTACATTCCAAACCACTGTTCTTGCAAACATCGTGATGTCCCTCTTTTTCTGATAGCTCTAGATGCAGAATTTTCTTCGTTATTTTAAAGAGAAAGTACTGGCATTTCACAGATTACTGATTTTCTAAGCATATCACCAAGTCTAAGTAATAAGGTGTCCCTTGTTTAATTGTACACCTTTGCTAAAGTGAAATCTTTCAAACTTTCAGTATGTATCACAAAGGTTTGGTGGCACTTATATAAAACACTGGACACATTTTAAACATTTCCTCTTGGACTTGCAGAGCCCCCTCTTGATCTGAGGTGGTTTAACTTCAGCTTCATTTGCACTTCATGAACTTGAAGTATTTTAGAGTTCCAGCTTGCATAATGTCATGAAATGAAGTGGAACTATTGAAAACCACAAACTAAATGTAACGTAGTTTCCTAAGTCTATAAACGAGATCATTCTATCTTGGGGGCAATTTGGAATGTGGAGCAGTAGTCAAGCAGATACCCATGCTCAGCACACTCTGCTCTTGGAGTGGAATATGGGCATTGAAGATACTGCTTCAGGTTGGGGTATTTACAGAAGGACTTGGTTTAGAGAAAGAGATATATACATTGTCAATGATGCTATTTTCAAATCATAAACTATCTTCTTTTTAAGGCTAATGGTTTGTTTAACTTTAACATTTTTATTTGAATTTTGAATCAGATAACTTCGTGGTAGATTCCAGTTCTTGTGTGCGTGCATGTCCTAGTTCCAAGATGGAAGTAGAAGAAAATGGGATTAAAATGTGCAAACCTTGCACTGATATTTGCCCCAAAGGTGAGTGATTCTTCAGAATGTTCATTTACAATAGGTCTTTACCAAATGTTCAGTTACAATAGGTCCTTACCAAAGGACTTCATGTGCTTTTCTTGCTGTGTTGGTTTTCTAGGTTTTGTTGTTGTTTGTTTTGTTGTGTTGTCTTTGATTATTACTTAAGACAGGTTTTCTCTGTGTATCCTGGCTTTTCTGGAACTTGGTCTGTAGACCAGGCTAACCTTGAACTCAAAGATCTGCCTGTCTTTCCATTCTGAATGCTGGGATTAAAAGCAAATCCTACCTTCATGTATATTTTAATAACCCAGTGGGACTATCTTCTCAGAAAAAAAATCCCCTCCCACAATGATGATTGACAGCACCCCACGCGTGCGCACACACACAGTTACACACCTTGCATAATTTTCTAGTGCAAAAATACTGGCTAATAGTGGTCTTGACTGACTTTGAGTTAAACTAACAGACTGGACTAGGGGGGAAAAATCCAGGAACTCAAAAATCAAAGAATATTTTCTTCTTTTTGTTTATGCGATGATAGCGATTGAACTGATGCCTTTAATCATTCTAGGCAAGTACTCTACAATCAAACCACACCCCTCCCCAGAAGCAGCAAATGTTATAAGTTTGTCACTAAGTATTTAGGATCACATAAATTATTTTCACATAAAAAGACCTCCAAAGGGAAAGACCACAGACCATTTACTCTCCCTTGTCTTGAAACCTTATTTTAACAGATATGTGCTTTAAGAAGTACACTGTAAGTATCAAATCAATCTCACAGGTAATTTGTGCTGTAGAATTTGAATGAAGAAAGACATCTTACCTTGGCCTGAATGCTCAAATTCCTTATCAGAAGGAAACTTTGAAACAGGGTGAAAGTAGAGCTCATATCTCTCAAACGGTCAAATGGTAGGCCTTTGAAGCACCTAGATTAGCAAAAGGAAACCTCATACTTTTAGACTACAGACTTTGTGTGTGTGAATGATTCACTTTCTGTCTCTATATCTGTCAGTGTCTGTGTCTCTTTTCTCTCTCTCTCTCTCTCTCTCTCTCTCTCTCTCTCTCTCTCTCTCTCAGAATGTAAATATTTCTGACTCACTCACCTTCAAATTGTTTTTCAAAGTAGAGCCTTTAGAAAGCATAAATAGCATAAAAGTATAAATATTTAAATGCCCTAGTACTCATATCACAGTACTTGTTATTTAATAAATATTTTAATATACTAGCATTATTAAATTGTAGGTTGCAGATGATTAGTCGATCAAGACATTATTTCATGAAACTACCAGCATTTTAAAAATGTTAAAAATTGTATTTTGAAATGAACTTCATAATGAGAACTTTTATCTGGTAATGTAAAATATTAATTGATAAAAGCTTCATCTCAGTTAGCCTAGGTACTAACTATGTGCTGGCTCTTAAATTTAAACAAAACTCTTACAATGAGTCTTGATCATTATTAGATTGTGATACAGAGACAAACTTTCAATTCAGTCTCAGTAGTAAATGCTGATCAAAGATTCAAAACAAAGAACAGTGAGCTAATGACTAGAGTAGATAGTTTTCCTAAGAAGGAATGCATACATACTGCTAACAAACAGTTATCAAAATGCTCAGTGCTACACTATCAGACAGATACATATTAAAGCAAATGTCCTGTTTCTCTCACCATGTGAGGCTGTTATCCAAACTAATGACAAACGCTGCCGCTCCTGAGAAGAGACTCCATACCGTGGAAGCCGGCTTGAGGCTACGCAAGACCCATGAAACTAGGACTGTCATAGAACTCAGCTTTCGTTTATAACCAAAGGGTTATAAACCAGCCCACCATAGATACCTATACTGCAATGTGTATAGGTGTAGTGTGCATTATAACCAGAAAATAGAACCAGTCTATCGACAAATGAATAGATAATGAAAATATTATAACATGAAATTTTAGAAGGAAAATTAAATCATGACATATTTTAGAAAACATAAAATTAAAAATCATCATGCTTAGCAAAATAAGCTAGGCTCAAAAAGGACAAATGCTACATGTTTTATCTGATATATGGAATTCATATTTAAAAGTGTGTGTGTATGTGTATCTTGGTGTGTGTCTGTCTGTCTCTGTATGTGTGTCTGTTGTTGTGTGTATGACTAAGAAGAGATTCATGAGAATAGAAGGAAGAGACTTTAAGGGACGAGAGATGGAATACATGTAATAATGAATTAATAGGATGGAATCTGCCTCTTAAGTGCTGGGATTAAAGGTGTGTACCACTGCACACAGTTATGCAATGCATCCTCTCGGTATCCTACACACCCAGCTTCATGGATTGAGGAACATATGAACACACATAGGCTGTACGGGCGTTTACAAGTCCTACAGAAATTCAAGCCAGACAAAATATAGCACCAAGAAGGGGAAGTAGGCCCAAAATTCCTCCTCTTACTAAGAAGCTATTTGTAACAAATACTTGTTGGGAAAGATAAAACTGTCAATTGTACCTCAGGGCTGGCCTCATGCTCAGGAGTAGGTAACCATCACAAAAGACTCCATACTTCGTTGTTGCTTGTTTGAGGTGTGTGAGTGTGTGTTTATGTAGTGTGTGTGCATGCGCTTGTGTTTTGTTTTGGCTTTTTTTTTAAGATTTGATGAGTTCTATGTTTTTACTTTTAATTTTATTTTCTTGAGTTTAGGGTTTACTGGGAGTGATTAAGAGAGATGGAAAATATAATTATTTTAAACTTATAAGGGAGTAGGGCCAGTACTACTGAAGTTGCTTAGCATATGAAATGCTAAAAACATTTATAAATAGATGGATGGACAGATAGATGATAGATAGATAGATAGATAGATAGATAGATAGATAGATGATAGATAGATAGATGATAGATAGATAGATGATAGATAGATAGATGATAGATAGATAGATAGATAGATAGATAGATAGATAGATAGATAGATAGATAGATAGGACCTGATAGCTAATGCCTATAAATCCCAAAATTCCTTTATTATTAGCACTCTGGAGGCATAGACTGATAGATCTCTCTGAATTTGAGGCCAGCCTTATTGTAGCAGAACACTTGCTCATTCCGGGATGCTCAGACCCAAAATATTCACACAGAAAATATATTATATGCAATACTGTTTGGCCAATAGCTTAAGCATATTTCTGGCTAACTCATATCTTAAATTAGCCCATTTCTATTAATCTGTGTATTGCCATGTGGCTGTAGCTTACCGGCAACATTCTTGTGCATCTGTCCCCAGCAGTGGATACATGGTATCTCTTTGACTCTGCCTACTCTCTCTATATATTAAGCCATTGGCTGAAAGAAGCTTCTTTATTCATTAACCAATAAAAGCAACACATATGCAGAAGGACTTCCCACACTACAGCCTGGTTTACAAAAGTGAGTTCCAGGACAGCCAAGGCAACATAGAAAAGCCCTGTTTCGAAAAATAAAATAATAATAATAATAATAACATTGTCTTTTAAGAAGGATATTGCAATTTTGAAATAAATGCTAGTAGTTTATAATAAAAATCACAAAGATGTATTAGCTAGGAATATGCTTCTCAGCTGTTTACTCCGAATCTTGCTTCCATAGCGTGTGACGGCATCGGCACAGGATCATTGATGTCAGCTCAGACCGTGGATTCCAGCAACATTGACAAATTCATCAACTGCACGAAGATCAATGGGAACCTCATCTTCCTTGTCACAGGGATTCACGGGTCAGTGCTCAGTTTCGTACATTTTCTGGGAAGTGAAGGTATTCCTTTGCATTGCATGCCTGCATTGTTGATTCACCTGAACCTAGAAGGGTTTTACCTTAAAACTCTTTCCAGCCAAAGTAATGGACAGCCCGCCAGGAGTGCCGGCAACACATCTGCCTTCTGAGATGGGTCAGTATTTAGGTATGACAATGCAAACTTGTAATTAAGCTTAAATATGCTTTGAGAGCAATCTACAACCCACGGTCTCAACAAGCCCAGGTTTTCAGGAAACATCACTAATACATGAAATGAAGAATATCCTTTGACTTTCCAGAACATTAGTTCAAAATAACTTATATCCCATTAAAAAAAACTCACATAAAATTGCTCGAAGAATCTGACATAAAATTAAGTTGAAATTCTCCTAAGCTGCTTTTAAAAATACATTTTGTTCGGATGCATTCTTCTTTCTCTTATATGGGGAAATTAGTACAACTATAAAGTGAATTTTATTTTGGTAATAAAAATTCTTACATTATCTGGGGTCCTTTATTACAGAACCGCCTGCTGGCTTTAACTGGGGAAATAACCAAGTTTGTATACTTTCTGTAATAAAAACGTCAATAGTTGTACTTTGTATTTTATCTATTTGTCTATATTACTACTTAATCTCTAAATATTAGGGCTACAGGCTACGAATAAAGACTATCACTCACATATTTTAATTCAAACTCTTACACTGAACATATATCACATCATTTCTGGAAGCAAAATAGCTTAACACATTATGAATAAATATTTCCAAATAAGAGCAGCATGAGCAACGTGACAAATTATTTATCTTCATTCAGACAAATTATTATTTGTGCTCTTGCATACAACATCTCTATTTAAAAATGTTGTTTTTAATATGGCCCATGTCATGTCCTGTAAAGGTATACATGTATCTTCTGGTTGGTTGGTTATTTTTAGCCAAACCAAAGCTTTTTTTAAAATTAAGATTCCTAATTTCCATTTAAAACTTGGTGATTCTCCACCCACATCCATATATAACAATGATGTGCTATACTTGAGCAACTGTCACCATTTTGAGATGGGATCCACTGTGTTAACAAAAGTCTCCGTACTTCCTCTTACGTCATCTGAATTGTCGATTTTAGCCTATTTAGCCCATATGAGCAGGAAACTTGGGTCAGCACTTACTCCCTTTCTTTATAATTCAGTGAGTGAGTGCATGACATCCAGTAAGTGACATTTGTCTATGTGAATTATTACTTTTTTGAAACCAAATATCCCTATGACCAAAAGAGCGTCGTTAGCAAAACTTTCTGAGGATCCGAGAAATAAGATGGAGCCAGTTAGTGCTCATTGTTTCCTGCAGCATGGACAATGCGTTAGTCATCTTTCCAATCTCTGACAGAAACAACTTAAAAGAAGATGCATTTATGTTAGTTCACAGTTTCAGAGTATAGCTAATGTGGCAAGGAAGTCACGGCAGCTGGACCTTGAGGCAGCAGACCACATTGCGTGTATGGCTCACTCTCTGCATTTTATTCTACCCAGAACACCAGCCTCTCCATCAGTGCCATTCACTTCTCAAGTTAGTCTTTCCCTGTAAACTGACTTATTCAAGAGAAGTACTCACAAATCTACCCATAGGCAGCCTGATCTAGGTTACCTCTCACAAGTGAGCTCAGAGATTTTCCTCCCAGGTGAGTCTAGATCTTCTAACATAGATGATATGAGCCATCACAGATGTGATAAAAATGTAGTTGTTTCTAGACTTCAGTGTTCACTGCAATTTCAAAATATATTCTCGTGAACTGTAATTGCTTTAGTAAAGAGGTGATTTTTTAATATTGTCAAATCTAACATAAATTCATATGTGTGTGTTTATAATGCATCTGACATCTTATTAAATATAAAATAAAATCCAGAGATAATGTTCCCTTGTTAAACACGTACATTTTAAAAATAAAGGAACTTCCTAATTATAATTAGAGCAAAATATGAAAATGTTCAATGTGATAAATAGAATTGCTTGAAAATTCCTCAACTTTTACTTAAAATAAAAATTTAGATTTAAAAAGAAATGATATTAGAAACCATTCTATTGCAGGAAGTACAAAAAAATAAAATTCATATTAATACCTGGAGACTGAAATACAAAAAAAACTAAATATGCATATTACCCACACATGTAACATTATTCCAAAACATCTTTAAATTTGTATCAATAAACTAAAATCCATATCAATATAAAATATCCTGAGATAAATACCTGGTTTTAGTTTGATTTGGGGGGGGGTTAATGTATATTCAATAATATATCTTTTTATTCTTTCATTTCTATATTCTTTCTCCCTTTTTTCACTTAGAGATCTTTTAATTTAACTATTTTTTTAGCTTTTTTTTTTACTATGACCAATAACAATTTGTAAACAAACCTTCTAAACAACAAACACACATAATCCATTTTTGGGGAAACGGGAGTAGTTTTTTAGGCTACTTCCTGCTGCTTGGGGGCACTGATAACCTTTGAGGGAATCCTGAGAAAATTTAAATTTTGGTCAAGTTCTGACTGGAGTATTCTGTGAGACTGGGTCACCTCAATAAGACATCTCCAAACTGTTTTGGATGTAGAACTCAGAAGAAACTGCAAGAGAGGTGCTCTGAGATGTGGGATCATCTGGACCATGTACCCCTTTTAGGGATTTTTCAGAGGGGTATTTCTCTATCCAACCTTATTTTTCTCAAGCCAGAAAGTATTTGCATCCTCTCGTTTCCTGTGGAAATAAAAACAGAACATGTTTCCCAAAGTAACATAACTTTTGACTGAAATTTTGAAGTCAAGGAATTTTTAAAATATATAGATTCATTTGATCTATAAACTTTCATAATCAAATGTCTCTCAACAATGATTGTTTCCCCATTAACAGTCAAAAAAATCTAAAGACAATGTAATACTATACAGAATCCAGACTCTCTTTGTATTTTCCTTCTTCATGTGGCTTATTATATTTTTATTACTCTATTCCACTTTTAAGTACTTTTTCTATCTTTTTTCTTTTATCTCCCAAGCTTACACACATTTTTTAACACACTGTAAGCCATTTAGAGGCTTTATTTTTTCTTTTTTTTTCTGAATCTATCTTTATTGCATATCTCTTTTTTTTTTTTAGCATATGAGCCTTTAAACTTCTAAGAGGGCACAACTAACACCAAAGCCATGACAAGAGCGACTGACTTTGTTGCATTCTTTTCCCCCTAAGAATCAAGATCTTGACAGAGCTACTGGATTTAGCCGTGATACCACTCCAATTATGGGAAGATTTTAGTTCATGCTGATGACGAGCAGTGTTCCACCCCTGATCATAAATCCTATTTAAGTGTTTGGCTGCAGGATGTCTTAAAAGAGTCACATGGTTTTTACTGCTAAAGCTGAGTCAGGAAACTGTCTATTAAAGGAACCGTGCCTCTGCTTGCTGCTCACAAACAGAGCCTACCAATGAAAAAGCATTTACCAAGGAGCCAAATTTGACACCATTTTGTGTTCTTACTATCTCTTTTAAAGCTTTTTCAGACTCTATGTGGAAATTCTTGCTGAATGGTTAGATGCCATATGTAAGCAGAAGTTTTCTTTCTTGGAGTCACACAGTCCCAAAAACCTGCCAGGTGCTTCCCAAATTACCATTCCGAAGTGTAATATTACTTTTAAATCTTTGACTGATAGCTCAGGCTTATCAGTACCTAGCTCATACATTTTAAGTTAGCCTGTATTCCTTATCTAAGCTCTGACACATGACAGTACCTTTTCTCGGTATGCCATGCTCATCTTGCTCTTCCCACATCTGTGTGGCATCTTCTGACCCCACCTTTCTCCTTCTCATCATCCTTAGATTGTTTGCTCCACCTATACTTTCTGCTTGGCTACTGACCAAGCAGCATTTTATTAAACCAATTTGAATGACAAATCTTTACAGTGTACAAGAGGATTATTCCACAGCATGCACATACACACAGACACACACACACACACACACACACACACACATAGAAGATATAACTAATTTTCTTTGAAGTTGAGACAATATTGCTAGGGAATGACACACAAATGAGAATTCTGTGTAAAAATAGCAATCTTTGGCAGTACATTTTTAAGATTGTAGGTGACATAGGGAAATCCTTTAATAAATATGATTTTAATAGCATTGCTCTTTGGTTATTATTAAAAGCCTAATTACTCCTACAATTAAAATATTTCTATAAATGCCCCTAAATTTCTTTTAATGGAATGGTACTATGCCCATTGAGAACTACTGGACAAAATTATATTAGTCGAATAATTATGAAAATTGACCTACGTATGACCAAGTTTCTTTAAAATAATGTCTGGGAGAGAAAATATGAAAAATAATAATTTAAGGAGGATTAGAATAAGTGTTTTAGCCTTGTTTCATCATAGAACTTTTTGGAGAAGTTATGCTTATCAGGATTTTATGTATTCATAGCTCTTCCAGTTGAGGTAACAGTCAACAGATAATTACAAAGCAAATAGAAACAACTCTCTCTTGGGGTCAAATGTATTGTACAATAGGAACCACGTGCAAACTATAAATCTTTAAATTCTTCATTCTGTATGGACTACAATATCACTAATTCATTCAAGTTGAAAAGAATTGCCTGAAAAAATCACCATGAGCTAGCAGTCCAAAGGTTGTCTTTAAAATGAACTCAGCAAAAGACAAATGAGATCGTTTATGTAGGTGACCCCATCCAGACCAGCGTGAGTTTGAATAGTAGCTACATGACGGATGGTACAAATTCGAGTCAAACACTCACCTTCCTCCAGTGAAAGACAGAGAAATGGATGGATAATAAATAGCTCTTCTGCTTGTTTTCATGAATAAATCAAAAATTATTTTGATTTGTTCAGCCCCATATCAGTAAAATCTTAATCAATGAGATAAAAGGTAAGGAAAGTAGAGAGGTAAATGTGGCAAAGGAAATGAAAAGCACAAAAGGCAGGTGGAGAACGCAGCAAAAGAAAAACCACTGTGACTTTGTCTAGTTTATAGTGCAGAGAAGTGTTAAACAAATATCACTTTATGGCTTAATTGTAGCCCTTTGTAGACTATCTTAGAAAGCAAATAAAGGCAAATTTGGTTTCTGATACTTCATCATTCAGATGACTATCTGTCCTTAATCATAAGTTTGAAGCCTTGAATACTTTGAAGTCAAAATTGATACGATTGTGTCTGGAGAAAAATATATATGACATATTTGAAAGAGAGATGTCTATAAAATATGATATATCCTCCGTTCTCCATCTCATGGGAGAATGAGCCATGAAGCCCTTCACATTCATTTCATGAAACTATAACCATAAACTATAAAGCCAATTCAACAAGTCTAAGGCTATATATATATATATATATATATATATATATATATATATATATATATATATATATATATAATGGGTGGTGGCTTATTCCATCTCTATGTATGTATGTGCTAGTGGGGAGAGGGAGAAGGAGGACAGGGGACACAGTAACTTTTAATAATCATAATCATAGCTTTAAATATTATAAATAGTAAACTTCTAGTAAATAAAATGTTTTCTGTACTTTCAATGCCATTGCTCTCAACATATTTGTAGTGACTTTTAATAGGATACTATTATTCATTAACACAGTTCTTTAATGATGAGGTCAAAAGTCATTAATTAAATGGTATTTTGTTCAGAAACATTTCTTTCAGAAAATACAGTCTTGGCAATTTGTCAATTGTATTTTTGGATTTAAAAGAGCCTAAGAAAGTTAATTGGCATATTCATACTGTGCCATAAAATTGTCTTTGCCAGTAATGGAAATTCAACTCATTTCCTTAATTATAATGAGAAGTCCCAGCATGCAAAGGGTCTAGGGCTATCAAAGGAATGTTCCTCTTATCCTTTGTGTTGACATTGATCATGGGCATGCTCCTACAGTAACAAGATGCTTTTAAGTATCCTGGAAACGTGTCATAGAGAGGGATTGACAGGAAGAGGTTTTTATGACAGGTCGCAGGAGTGGCAGATAGGAAAAGTCACACCTAGATTTCTTTTTCTTTCTGTGCTGAACACAAAACACAGTGACAGGGTAGTCATAATGTTCTTTTACTTGGCTCTGTATTTAATAGAGAAAAGCAGTTCTAAGACAGTGTGGATCTTCAGTGGCTTTAGGATGAGACTCCCCACAGGTATTTTGAAGTTGAAAAGTGGGATTCTGTCAACTTATTTTATAGGAGTCTTGAATCTCTAAAATTAAGTATAGAAAAGATCTATGGTCCATTGGGCTTCTGGTTAACAATTAATTTCATCCTGGAAACCAGGAATTTTTCAGTCATGACTTTGGCTGACTCCATTATTCTTTGCTTGCCCTGAATATTTAATCTTTTCTTGTGATGCCAGGATATTAGATTTTATGGCCAGAATTGTTGTATTTTTTTTTCATGGCAGGGCAATGGTAAAATTCCATTCCCCAATTTCAGAGCTTATATTTCCTCTGATAGAAGAGTTTTGTACATTAAGAGATGGATATAGACTTTAAGAACTGAATGTTAAATCGGATTTCTGTGAAATGTTTTTTGGACATAACATGACTGTGGCACACATGAACTAATTAACAGCACCTGAGGTCACCTGCACAATATCAAGTCAATTTTAAATAAATGCCCAGCAAGGAGGTCAAGCATGTTGCTTAGCTGAGGAGATGAGAGCAGTTGATGGCTGCTGCAGCAGGAACAGCTTCTTTACTTTGGAGGGATGGTCACTGCTATTTTGCCCCATATTAGAGTGGATGATCCCACAACCAAGGGCCTATGGGCATCTCTATGGACTCAGGGTATTCAAATACTTTGTATCAAAAAAGAGGGCATGAAGTAGATAGGGATATGCATTGAATGGGTTGGGGGAGTAAATTGAAAGGAGATAGTGTGATTGGATGTTTTCAAGACAGTTTATATGTCTGTATGAAATTTTCAAAGAAAAAAATTAATTTCAAAAGAAATACAAAGAGGCCTTATCATACAACAAAAGTATATGCTCTACAATGTTCATAGCAGCATTGTTTGTGATAGCCAGAACCTGGAAACAACCTAGATGCCCTTCAATGGAAGAATGGATGAAGAAAGTATGGAATTTATACATATTAGAGTACTACTCAGCAATAAAAAACAAGGACTTCATGAATTTTGCATACAAATGGATGGAAATAGAAAACACTATCCTGAGTGAGGTAAGCCAGACCCAAAAAGAGGAACATGGGATGTACTCACTCATATTTGGTTTCTAGCCATAAACCAAGGACATTGAGCTTATAATTAGTGATCCTAGAGAAGCTAAATAAGGAGAACCCAAAGAAAAACATATAGGCATCCTCCTGAATATTAACCTTCAGCAAGCGATGAAAGGAGACAGAGACAGAGACCCAAAATGGAGCACAGGACTGAAATCTCAAGGTCCAAATCAGGAGCAGAAGGAGAGAGAGCACGAGCATGGAACTCAGGACCGCGAGGGGTGCACCCACACACTGAGACAATGGGGATGTTCTATCGGGAACTCACCAAGGCCAGCTGGCCTGGGTCTGGAAAAACCTGGGATAAAACCAGACTCTCTGAACATAGCGGACAATGAGGACTACTGAGAACTCAAGAACAATGGCAATGGGTTTCTGATCCTACTGCACGCACTGGCTTTGTGGGAGCCTAGGCAGTTTGGATGCTCAACTTACTAGACCTGGATGGAGGTGGGGGTTCCTTGGACTTCCCACAGGACAGGGAACCCTGATTGCTTTTCGGGCTGGGGGGAGACTTAATTGGGGGAGGGGGAGGGAAATGGGAGGCGGTGGCGGGGAAGAGACAGAAATCTTTAATAAATAAATAAATTAAAAAAAAAGAAAAAAAAAAGAAAAAAGTGTATAAAAAAAATTCTACCTGAGATGTAAATGTTTTATATGAGCAAAATAAAAATTGTTTATTGTCCCAAAAAAAAACCCAAATAAATGACAAGTAATTGAAAAAAAAAAAGTTTGTCATTTGTTACATTTCATTTTGTATCTATTTCGTCTATATTAACATCAAAAAGGTTATATGTAACACACATTTACATACATATATATGTGCATATATAGATATGCATGCATTTATGCATATATTATGGAAGGGTACGTGAAAGAGCAAGAGTACACTATTTAGAGAACTTTACATTTAGACCCCAATTTCAAGAGATGTGTCTTTGAGAGTATTCTGGATCAATAGGGTTCTTTTTTGAGTTATAGAAAAATGTGCTGTGCTTTCTCAGTCTCAGCGATACCCAACGCCAGAGCTTTATACAGCAATGCACACTAAACTAGTAGTACATTGCATTGATTGCAATGCCAGAGCATTATACAGCAGTGCACACTAACCTAGTAGTACATTGCATTGACTGCATTTCTTAGTTTAAAAAGTAATTTAATCAAGCAAAGCCTTTTTAAAAGAGATGAGGTGATCCACAGTTTGGGGCAAAATGCTGAAGAGCCAAGTTTAGAAAGCCAATGTCAGGTGCTTTGAGAGTTCAAACTGGAACTCATAGTTGCTGAAAATGATCTTTTAAATCCATCTTTCATGGATGAAGACTACCGTTCCAGAAGCTATGCCATATACCTACCTGTTTGTTGGGGTAGTATAATATATCTCGGTGTATAACCCTATTAAGACTGCTTAGTTACTATAGTCTGTGTTATTCCACACACAAAATAGAAAGTTCTCACAAATGGTAACAAATGATAAGTGTTGGCAGGAAGAATAAAACTCATTTAATTGCTATATAATTCTACAAAAGCTAAGGTTCATTCTTCTGAGAAAGTTCAGGATCTCACAGAAAGCTGATCAATGCATAACATTGAACACTTCTGTGAAGATATGAAGTCTTCACACATCCTGGAAAGCCTTTAAAGTAATAAAGCATTAAACAAATGCCGTATGTTGCTTACATTACTGAAAGCATTACTTCAATTCTGAGATAATTTGGTACCATGTTGGGCTCAATATTCAAATACACAATTATTTTAAATGACCAATTTTTACCTAAATACTTTTGGAAGATAAGAATTGAAAATAATCTATTAGTTGTTTTTAAATGACAACTTTAGAACATATCAGACATAAATTTCTAAGAATTTTTCATAAGGTAAGGGTACTTTAGAAATGTTCAAAATGTATATGTTTTATATTAATAAACTGTTAAAATTTTAAATAATATATATCATTTAGATGGGAGCAAATGTGTCGTGTCATAAAACAATCAGTTTAATTTTGCTTGCATCTTCTTGACTTTCTAGGGACCCTTACAATGCAATTGAAGCCATAGACCCAGAGAAACTGAATGTCTTTCGGACAGTCAGGGAAATAACAGGTATTTTAATTTTTTTTTTTTGCCACAAGCTATGTGACCTTTTCATTGCTTGAAATAATTACATAATATTTATAATAGCTTTAATTTTCAAGAGAAGTTCTAGTTCTCTTGAAAAAGTAACTCGCATGATTTTGAACATTTATTAGCTTTTATATTTTAAAACCAATAGAGTTACATAAAAAACTTTGGAATATTGTTAATATTGCTTTTGCAAATACCAAAAGCTCTGTGACTCTTGGACATTTGCTTTGCAATTTATTTTCTCATAAGAATTCCAGGTAATATGGAAAATGTATACCGCTTGTTTGGCATGACAGTTTTTGGACATTTACTATTTTAAATCTTTTATAATAACTTATGGGTTCATAAATATAAATCAAACTTGGACTTGACAGCACATGAAATAAAACCTGATATGAAAGGTCGGGGCTAAACACAACTTAGATTTCTAGGTCAATACAGATAGGATAGTACATAAATAAATGGTGAAGGGATTCACAGAAATAGAGCTGTATTTTTTTCTTCCTAATTAGATAACAATTCTATGTATATGTATCTATCAAAATAAAATAAATTATATTTTTTCAATATTTGATACATACAACTTTATGATTCCCTGAATCATAAAGAATCCTTGGGATTCTTGATTCCATACTTTGATATCAACTATTTATCTATTCTTTACTCCAGAAACTCATAGTATTATGCTTAATCATAAAATGAAAAATGTGATGACTACTTCAAAAGTAGTTTTCATTGCCTTTGCTTACTTTCTGCCTTTCAATGTATTTTCATGTGTTTGGATGATAATTACCACTGTTGTTGAAAAAAATAATACCACAAATGATTTTGCTTTCCTAAATCCCTATAGGTTTCCTGAACATACAATCGTGGCCTCCAAATATGACAGATTTCAGTGTCTTCTCCAACCTTGTCACCATTGGAGGAAGAGTCCTCTACAGGTAGGTAAAGGTGTTCAATGCTGTACACTGCAAAAATACAAGGAGGGACTTCACAAGTTTTTTAATGTTATAAACACCAGTATTAATGATCAGTAAATCAGTAATATTGATTGATTCCAAAGAAGAGTTCTGAAGTAATCTCCACTGTGATATGAAACACATAGAACTCATAGCTTGGTTTTCAATGACGTTTTGCCTGTTCTGTATTGCAGAGGGTTGCTTGTTCGTCCTGGCTAGCTTAATCCTAAAATAAACACACTGAAACTGTATTAATTAAATCACTGTTTAGATCACTAGTTCTAGCTTCTTATTGGCTAATTCTTATATCTTAATTTAACCTATTTCTACTAATCTGTGTATCGCCATATGGCAGTGGCTTACTGGATAATATTTCCAGCTTCTGTCTCTGGCAGATCCATGGTGTCTCTCTGACTTTGCTTTCTTCCTCCCAAAATTTAGTTCTGTCTTCTTTGCCTACCTAAGTTCTGCCCTATCAACTAAGCCAAGGCAGTTTCTTTATTCATTAACCAATGAAAGCAACACAAAAACAGAAGGACCCCCTACAGCAGTGCTGATATTAATATTTTTAGGTATAAAGCCTGTGATGTGACCTCTAGAACTGTACCTTATTTTTAATTTGTATTGTAATAACAGATATACTTAAGTGACTAAGAAATGATGTGAGTTTTTGGGAGATGAATGTTGTTGTACTCAGAGGCTAGATCTGTATCTCTGGTGCCATTGTTTGTACCATACATCCAGTGTTGGTATTACAGGGTAGGTCCACTGTCTTCAGTGTTGAATTACTATTATTATTATTGGAAAAGTTAGAAGATATTGTTAGTCAATATTAACATAATATTATAAATTTACATGATAAAATGAAACTTTTATAAGGGTACTGTTTCTTAAAGTTTTGATTTTAAACTGTGTCAGTTAAAGTGTCATCATTGCAGTCAGAATGCAGGTCATTAGGAAAACAAAAGATAGTAAATGCTAAGAAGGATGGAGGAGAACAGACAAACATCAGTAGAGGAAATGTAAACTAGTATACCAACAAGAGAAATAATTGTGGGTGTTCCTCTATCATCAGTATAGTACCACTGTATAATCAGGGTATATGTTTATTAAGTATATTCCCCAAGTTAGCATAAAGCAGAGATGTCTCCACATTTATATTCATTGAAGAACTATATGCAATAACCAAGTAAGAAAATGACAGGACATGTCAATAGATGGATGACTAAATAAAATGTATATAAAACAATATTATTTTCATCCCAATGAGGATACAGTGAATCTTACTGGACCCCAAAGCTAGACAATCAAGAGAGAGGGGAAAAATATATATGTGTGTGTGTGTGTGTGTGTGTGTGTGTGCGTGTGTGTATAAAATATACATATATATATGTACAAACACTAATAATTAAAGAATTCATATGTTGATATGGTATTGGGGTAATCTTAAGGAATTAAAAGTGTGAAGTTTGGAGTGAAAATTATATAAATATGATATTCATGTATGAAATTCTCAGAAAACAATAATAAAACAAGTAAAAGTTGTATAAACACATACACACACACTGAAATGAATTCTACCATTTAAAATAATAATTATCTGTCATATGAGGAAATACATGAAACTTGGGATTATGTAAAAAAAATAAACTGTACTCCAAAAATCAATGTTGTATTTTCTGTAATACATAATACAAACATATATAGATGATATGGATGGATAGATGATAGATAGATAGATAGATAGATAGATAGATAGATAGATAGATAGATAGATAGATAGATAGATAGACAGGACAGAAAGACAGACAGACAGAGAGACAGACAGACAGGCAGGAAGACGAATGGACGGACGGAGGGAGGGATGGATGGATGGATGGATGGATGGATGGATGGATAGGTATGACCAGAAAAGGGACTACTTGGGAAGAAGAGATAGAGCAGTGAGTATGGAGAGAAGATAGGAGAAAGTAAAATGAGGACAATATAAAGCCTGGCATTGCCATAAAAACAGACAGGAAGACCAATGGAACTGAATCAAAGACCCGAATATCAATCCTCACACCTACGAACACTTGATTTTTGACAAAGAAGCAAAAAAACCTCAGATGGAAAAAGAAAGCATATTTAGCAAATGATGCTTGCATAACTGGACACCAACATGTAGAAGAATGCAAATAGACTGATATCTATCACCATACACAAATATCAAGAACAAATGGATCAAAGGCCTCAACATAAAGCCAAACACACTGAACCTCATAGAAGAGAAAGTGAAAAGCACAATTGAACAGATTGGCACAGAAGACAACTTCTTAAATATAACCCCAGTAGCAGACACTGAGAAAAACAATTAATAAATGGGACCTCCTGAATCTGAAAATTTTCTGTAAAGCAAAGGACATGGTCAACAAGAGAAAATAGCAGCCTAAAGAATGAGAAAAGATATTCACCAACCCCACATTGGACAGAGGGTTGATCTCCAAAATATACAAAGAAAGCATGTCTATTTTTACATAGCTATAGAAGCATCAATATATTATAGTGCTTAACCATAAAGACTTATTTATATTTATATATATTCTTTAAATGTTTAGTATTAGTATAGAACTTTATTGTTGAGAAACCCAAAATTTAGGCTGATCAGAAAAGGCAGTACATACATATATATAGTCAGTGTTCATGATCATAGGAAGTGGAGATTGTCAGTTGTCAGTCAGAGAATTAATTGATTAAGTACATATCTTAGCACAGAATTGCCTGTTCATCCATTGTTGATGCTCCATTATTTTAATTTTTGTTGTGAGGTGCTATGTCCTTACTGAACTTTACAGTTTCATGAATTATTCATTTTCCTTTCCCCCTCTCTTCTTTTAAGCGGCCTCTCATTGCTTATCCTCAAACAACAAGGCATCACTTCCCTACAGTTCCAGTCTCTGAAGGAAATCAGCGCGGGCAACATCTATATTACTGACAACAGCAACCTCTGTTATTATCACACCATTAACTGGACAACACTCTTCAGCACCATTAACCAGAGAATAGTGATCCGAGACAACAGAAGAGCAGAAAACTGTAGTAAGTACACCACCCACAACGTAAGCAGGAACTTCTGCTTTATATTGAGCTAAATCGTTGAAAATCACATCAGAATCGTTGCCCTTTAACTGAAAATGGAGAGATAACGGTGTTTGTAACATATTGTCTGTTTTCACATCCTGGCCAATATCTGTAAACCATAACTGCAGATTTAGATTCCATAGATCTAATAAAACCTTACTGAAAAGCTTAATGAGCATGACAGACAATTCCATGTATCCCGCTATGTCGTTTGGGGATGAAAACCTGGGATGTGTTTTGAGATGTGGGAAAATGCTGTCTAGAAGTTTGCTGTGTTAGAAGAAAATTTATTTTACAAATGTTCTTACATATAAATATGATTTTCTGATTTTCGGTATTGTTTGATACTTTTGTTCCATGCTTTTCCTTTATTGTTATATATAGGAAACAGTTTACATAGACAGAATTCTACATGTTTCCCATCTTAAACAAACATGCCCTGGTCATTAATCAATACAATAAACAAATATAATTCATATATATTGTATTTACAAAAAATAAACTAAAGTTTGTTTGTTTCTTAGAATAAATGAGTAGAGGATGTTTTAAAATAACAATCCTAGGAGGCAAACAGAATTTAGATCTATTGATTCAGTAGTTGGTAACTCCATCTTGTTAGAGGGATAGTCTAAAACATCTTAGGATAGCAACTTTAACAAAATGAAACTTGTGAGAAATTTGGTTGCTTTTGTTGCTAAAAATATTTTATAGAAAAGGAGAGATCCATAACAAGCACAAAATCTGGAATTAGGAGATCTTCCATGCTTACACATTCTCTGTGCCACATAAAATCAGGAAATAGATCTACTTATATATCAACCCATGCATGGTTATATTAAATAAATCTTCACTTTTCTGTACCCTGGATAATTTACTTTGGTCATACATTGTTGATTCTTGAGAGGTAACTGTTTTTGCTTTCTATCTGATCAGAAACTTCTTTCTTTACAGTTTTGTGTGTGTGCTTCCATGCCATACAGGAGAAGACATGACATTCAAATAGAATCTTTGATACAAATTTATAAATACTTATCTAATTTATTGTTTTATTCTCTATCTTCTGTTTTAGTAATTTAAAATAATATTGTTTTACCATCTTTTATCTATGATTGCTTGGTAGTCACATATAGGAAAACATGCAAGCACCAGAGACTATCTGATCTCTTTGACATAGTGAATCTGAAATCCTGAAAACACTCATGTTTTATATATCATTTTTATACCTGAACATATAAAAGCAAATGGAAAGAAGAACATGAGGAAATTAAATATAGAAGGAAGCAGAGTTTTGAGGTTTTTCTATTATTCTGAGAGTTACAAACTTTTGTAGCATGCAAAGAGAAGCGTATCACAAATTACAGTAATAAGGGTAATACACTGAACTTCGCGTTTTTAAACTTTCAGTACTGTAAAAATTTCAGTTTTAGACTAAGTTCAGCTATTTTTAAACCATATGTATATTTCTCCTGGTACACTTAGATTTGAATTTTTAGTTTTGGAAAGAAATGAAGCAGTTAGAAGAAACCATTTTGTTCCATTATAGTACCAAATTAACAGTTTCCATTTTTATCTCTAACAGCATCAGATAAGTGTTTTATTACATGAAGTCTATTTATTAAAATTTAAACTATGGTTTCAAACCAAATGAATCTGCAGAAACATCCCAAGCATGCATTTTCATGCAATAGAGTAGCCCTGTGAACATGACCTCAGGATTGATTCTGGTGGTGGTTACGGTGAGCTGCAGTGGAGAAGCACTGTTATTAAACCCTTCCCATCATTCACATCATTCTCTGAAAATAAGAAGTCCAAATAGATCCCTCCTTTTACAGGAACTGCATTTTTAGATATTCATCCTTGGTTTCTGTTCATGTACAAGATATATTCGGGTATATGTATATACATACATATTTGCTACAACATATAAGTGTAGACAGAGACAGTATATATACTACATTCATATAGTATTTCAACACATATTCATAGAAAAACGTGCAATATACATATTTTTAGATCTATACACACCTGCCAAAGCAAAACAGTTACCGTAAACCCACTGATCTAAATATGAGATGATTGTCTATTAAAAAGCCAACAATTTAAACAGATGGTGTGGTGTTCAAAATGATTTTCAAAAAATGCTGACAAGAAAGACTTTACCTCTTTCAAAAAGGTGACAGTGGCTTGAACAAACTTTCCCTTTTAAGTCAAAAATTTGAAAGCCGGCACGATGACTTGAAGAGCATGAGACTGAGAAATAACCACAGCACATAAGAGACTGTATCACTTCCTGCCTCATCTTCCCATGTGGCGACGCTACTCCCCAGATGACAGCCCTATGTGGGAGAAGTTCTAGTGGACTTGTCAGAATTCTTTTGAAGTTTCTTAAAATCAGGAATGCATTCTTACATATAAAAAGTACAGAGATAAATACAATACCAACTCTCCAAAACCCAGGTTATATTTGAGTCACACATTTTATTTCTTAGAAACTATTGTACATATGTAGTAGATATAATTAGAAACAGTTTCATTATTGATTTTTCGATATGGAAACAACCTTTCCAAATTGCAACTTTACCTTTTTTATTATGAAATATGTAAAACACTGAAACATCGGTAGAGAATGTGCTATCTTTCTGTGCATGTCTTCATTAGGGTTTTTCTTTCCATGATAAAACAAGACCAAAAGCAGCTTAAGGAGGAAAGTGTTTACTTGGCTGACAGATCCTGAATTACAGTCATTTTAGGAAAGCCAAGGCCGGAATTCAAATAGAGCAGGAATCTGGAGTCAAGAGCTGATGCAGAAGCCTCAGGGCAGTGTGGCTTATTGGTTTGTTCTTTATAGCTTGCTCAGCCTACTCTCCTATAGAACGCAGGTCCACCATCCTAGGTATGGCATCACTTACCATAGACTCTCTTACCCACATAAATAACATGTTTTTAAAAAATACCTCACAAGCTAGCTTGCTTGCAGCCCTTTCTTTTGAAGACATTATCTTATTTGAGTGTTCCTCCTCTCAAATTCCTATAGTTTTTTGTCAAGTTGACATAAAACTAGGCATCTCAGTGCATATATAATACATTTTTAGATGTTGCTATATCTTAATATTTAACGGGATCATACTATCTATACTTAAGAATTGCCCCATCACCTGTGTTTCGACTTAATATATTATTTATCAGAATTCCCTGTCTTGCTTGCTACTGTGTGGAAGTCTGTCTTATTCTTTCTAAGAGCTGATCCATAGTAATAGAATAAATTAGTTTCCACTCCTGTATTAATACTATTACTAGAATAATGCTTATTCTGGGTCATAAAGCAGTTTACAAAATGAAATTATTTCCTTAACCTAGACACAAGTATAATTTTCTGTAGATAAGGTATAAATATAGTGCCTTAGATGTGTCTCTATTGTCTTAAAAATTCCCTCTACTAAATGCTGTGTAATACCACTGCTTATGATGATGGATAACCATGACTTAAATATCTGTGATCAGCAAAACGCAAATGAAAGCTTTTCGATGTACACGATTGGAATTGACACAGATTCACATTTAGTGCTTAATCATCTCTTATATTTTCCTCTTGCAAATTACTACATTTTATTCATGCCCCTCTTTCTGTATTTAGATTGGTGATTGATATTACTTGCTTTCAGATTTGGAAAAATCTTTGAAATTTTAATACACTAATTTCTGTTCTTATGTGTATTGTGAATAACTTTTTGTTTTTTCATATGATTTTAAAAATTTTTCTTATTTGATAAGCAAATGTTTTATATTTTTATCAAGTTAAGGGGTCATTTGTTTTTCTCATTTCTGTCTTACAGAATTCTTATTTCTCTATGTTCTGGTTCATAAATAACTTTACCTTAATTTTTAGAAATGTGGAATATTTCTAGTGCCTTTGAATCTCCAATTACATAATCTATTGAGCCAATAAAACTGACTAATGCATCTCTCTTCAGTGATAAAAGTTGTGCAATATATGGCACTAATTCATCAGATGAGAACATGTTAGAGTGTGGTTATCAATTTATCTATGTGCTTTCATTTGTCTGCAGTCCCCTGTAAATCGTATATATCTCCATGGGAAGATCAGTATAGCAATATCAAGAAACATAAATAGTATCTTCCATGTTTTGAGCTGCTAATTATATATCCAGTGTTTTTACTAATATCTGTCTGATTTCAAAGATCTGTAAAAACCATAAAACCATTCAAAAGATACTGATTACTATCATAGGAAGTATGATAGTAATACCTGGTTCCTATAATGTATTTTATATGCCTTATTGCAAGATCATACTTGCCTTTGTCCATGTTTTGTGTGACTACAGCAATAGATAGATAGATACATTCGTTCAGAGATTAATAAATAATATAAAAATAAAACTTGATTCTTTACAATTTAAAGAAGTTTTTTTTTGATTCACATAGTTGAAATTAAAGACATACAGTAGGTCAATTAGTCAGGGTTCTCTAGAGTAACAGAACCGATAGAGTGAATCTGTATATATTAAGGGGATTTATTATTAGTTACAGACTGTGACCCAGCTAATCACACACTGGCTCTCTCCCATTACAAAAGGAAAGAATCCTATATTTATTCATTTCATGACTGGATGTCTCTGGTGGTCTTCATTATACACTGGAATCCTTAGGAAGTGTGTTCTGACACCAGTGAAGGAAGGCCTTAGCATCTGGGAAGATGAACTTACCAGTGAGGGTGAAGACAAGCTGGCAAAAAAGCAAAAGCTTCTTTAATCGACATCATTTTACATGGGATGCCACCAGAGGTGTGACCCAGAAATGACCTTTATTTAGGTCTCCCCACCTTAAATTATATTAAGAAGAAGAAAGAAGAAGAAGAAGAAGAAGAAGAAGAAGAAGAAGAAGAAGAAGAAGAAGAAGAAGAAGAAGAAGAAGAAGAAGAAGAAGAAGAAAGAAAGAAAGAAAGAAAGAAAGAAAGAAAGAAAGAAAGAAAGAAAGAAAGAAAGAAAGAAGCCCCCACAGGCATGCCCAGGTGTTTAGGTTTTAGTTGATTCTTGATATAGTCATGTTGACAGCCAATGTCAGTTATCATTTTGAGTATTATCCTCTGGCCATCCTCTGGAGAAGCTTTATGACTGTGTAATAACATAGTGTTGACAATAGCAGCAGGCATGAGGAATATGTAACATGTGAAAAGGATGTTAGACAAAACTTACATAGTTATAGGGAGGGAAGGAAAGGTGGAGGACCATGGATGGCCTCTCTTGTAGGAAAAAACACCTTACTAGATAAAACATCAAAATAATTAGAAGTCACTGTTAATATTTTCTGAGGGTAATCAGAGGCCAATCCAAGCCTTGTGCATGCTAGACAAGCATTCCTGATCTCCAATCGCAACATTCCACCTCTTTAAAGTTCTACTATTCCTTAATACTGTGAACTCACTTTGCTATACCACATTCCAAAAGTAACAGCACTCCAGAAGTTTATGCAAAATAAATTAATATGTATTGTCATTATAGCTATGATTTTATTATGCAATTATTTCTCACTAAAAATATGTGCTGTACACTCATATGTGCAATTACTATTTGGTACAGTGGTATATTTTACTTGATGGAAATTTTCTTCTATTATTTTCTTGAAAATATTTTCTGCACCTTTGACCTCTGTTTCTTCTACTTCCTCTATTCCTATTATATTCTTATATTTTCTTAGCATCCTAGATTTCCTGGCTCTTTTGTACCAAGGACTTTTTAGATTTACTTGTTTCTTTGACTGAAGTATTTCATTTCCTCTCTTCTGACTTTGATGCCAGGGAGTCTACCTTATGTCTCTTGTATTCCTATTGGGAAGTTTGCCTCTGAGGTTCCAGTTCAAGTTCCTAATTTTTAATTTTATATTTTCCTCAGGTTTTTTTTTACTGATTCTATTTCCATTTTCAAACTGTAAACTCATTCATTTCCTTCCACTATTTGTGTTTTCCAGAATTTCTTGAAGGGACTTATTTATTTCATTTTAAGAACCCCTGTCATATTAACAAAGGATATTTTGAAGTCTATGTCTTGGACTTTACCTATGACGAAACATTCAAGACCTATTGTGATAAGGTTGCTCAGCTCTAATAGAAATACTTTATCCTGACTTTTTTATTGATTATGTTTTGCTAGCATGTAGGCCCTTGAGTTTGGAAACTTTGAAATTCTAGGTGCTGTTATTTGGTCTAATGTTTGTTGAATTGGTATTGGGTTCCTTGTCTTCTATTGCCCTTTCTAGTTCTTAGGAGAGTATGGTGGCTGTATGTTGCCTGGTAAGAAATTCTTTTAGGATCCTAATAGTTGATGTTAATGGGGATTCCAGGCAAAATGTCTTTCTTTGTATTGGTAGCTGACCTATAGGAATGGGGATGGGCTGGAAGTGCTTAGGGGGTCGGTTCGCCAGAGGAAGGAAAGCAGGATGCTCTATCATGGTCTACTTAGTCCCATGGGAATGGGGTGAGAGGGTGAGGAGAGGCTGCCACAGGTGGTCTGCTACAGAGCTGGGAACGAGAATGGGGGACTGAGCAAGATTTGAAGATCTACAGTCAGGCTACTTGCTTCTTTGACTGGAGTGGCCTGTGTGTTCCCAGGGAATGTCTTCTGGAGTTGGCGGCTAGGATAAAGTGATATGTGAGGAGTGATGGGATGGATGTTTGGAGTGGAGATATGTGTGAGCCATTGGAGATCACGTGGGGTAGGTTGACATTATGAAAAATGACAAAGTACTTCAAAAAATCCACAATATATAAAGCTTGGGTAATGATTCAGGAAAAAAATCTGTAGTGATAATAGATTTTTTTAATTTTGTTTTGTTCTTTTTTTTTTGCCTAAAATACTTAAGAAATGCAGTCATAACAGCCTGTCCGTGGGAGTCGGTTTCAGAAGCCAATCATTGCTTGAAATCTGTAGTCCTGAATTCTCTTTTGTATAAAATAGCACAATATTTTATAAAACCTATGCGTATCCTTCACTATGCTTTAAATTAGATCGAAGATACTTATAAGTAATTCAGTATGATCACTGTGCAAATAGGTGCTATAGTATTGTATAAAGGGGATAATAATAAGCACTATTAAAATGAATACAACTGTTTGTCTTTTAATCTATCGTTGATTATATCTGCAGCTATATAAACAACAGCTACACAGATTCAGAGGAGTGGCTGTATGCAATTTTATCATTATCTATGTCTCTACCTTTCTGACATTTGGTAATAGGGACTCTACATCACTGACATGCAGCTACCAAATAGAAACTGCAAACTGCAATTACTTGTTAATCACTAAACTCCTTGGATGACCTCATGACCATATTTCCAGTGGGTCACTGAGTGCCATTTATTTAATTGATAAGGAGTTGGTGAGTAAGGAAGGAAATTCATATGACAGAGACGGGGTTAGAAGCAACTTTTTCTCCATACACTCTCCTATGACGTGGCAATTCTGGAATAAATATTTTACTTTGTGAGATAGCATAAGAAATTTGTTTCCTATAAAAATCTCATGCCGTTTTTAATCAAGATAATTCTTATTCTATTTTTTTTGTATTCCTCAGATGATAAACTTTGGTTATAATTTATGGTTAAATATAATATAAATTATAATTTAAACACTCCTGCTGAGACAGGAGATTCTCTACCATACTATCAGTTTTGCAGTGTCTTCTTTCGATGGCATACTCCTATCCTCGGCACATCATCATCTCAGCCTAGCGCATTTACTGTCCAGTGTGTGGCAGGTTAAAGGAGCTGTTTTGGGTATCAGATCGCCTATGCTCAGCAAACCAGGTGAACTGTGAGTGCATAAATCAGGATCCAGTGTAAACAATATCCTTGGAAGAAATCAGAAGATAGAAACTCTTAATTATACTTTTAAGATCTCCCTTCCTAAATTACCAAAGCAGATATCAGTACACTGCTCTTTGTAATTCTTTCCTTATATTATTTGAAACAGCACAATGTCTAATTACTAACAATGCCTCAAATGCTCGCTATGTCCTTTTCAAAAATAATTACCAGTTACTGTTGCTGATTAGTTTCAAAAATAAAATCTTCTGTAATTTTTAACCTAAAATGTCTAAAGTCATAAAGAACTTTCCAGTGACAGAAGCTAGAATCACAGCAGGTTCAGTTATCATTTCATGGGACAGTACTGTAACCTGACACTCTTCTACATGAGTGTATATAGTAATTTGAAGATAAAACTGTTAAATGTTAAAAGACAGGTGAATGGGCTCCAATTGCCAGGGCCTCTTCTCTGAAGCTCTGTGCTTTGTGTTGTCTCCTCATTCCCAAAAAACATTGGCATATTCTGACCAGTTGTATCTGGGAATTTGACTTCAAATAATTGAAGATATGATCCACATATATCTTAAAATGAATTACACAGGTTAGGATAAGACATTAATCCAGTTACTAGTGTCCTTAGAGGAAACATAATAGATAGAGGAAACACAATGTAAGAATTTAGAGATAAGACAAATATAATTGGAGTGATAAAATCACAAGATAACAAAAGCAAAGAGGGGCTGGCACCACAGGAAGTTAGGTCAGAGTCATGGTCTGTCCCACAATAAAGTAAATAAATACCCAAGGCCATTAGTTTGCATGTTTCTATTTGAAGTTTATGAAACAACACTTTTCGGTTGTTTTAAACCATGTAGGTGGTGATATAAAAATTACAGAAACATTTGGGTTGTGTGGCCCTAAATTCTACATTATTAGTATAAGCCACACCATAACAAGACAGGTGTGTGTATGTAGGTGTGTGTGTGTGTGTGTGTGTGTGTGTGCGTGTGTGTGTGTGTGGTGAGAGATAGAAGGAAGGAGGGAGAGAGAGAAAGAGAGAGAGAGAGAAAGAAAGAAAATCTGCTTTGTCTCATTCCCTATTACTTTCTGTATTCTATATCAGGTGATTGTTAGAAGAAAAGGAAAAGTGAGGTGTGACCATTACATCGTAAAAATGGGCACCTAATCAAGAACTGTGGGATGACAATTGATACCCCGATGTAGATGGAAGGCAACTCAAAAAGGCTGAAGCCAGAGATGAAGAGTTGTGGGCAATAAATGACTGCTAACAAAGGAAGAATCGGTTATCTCTAGTGTGAATCAATGTTACATCATCCAATCCTAGAGCTCATCCCTAGATGCATATACCTATATAAAGGAGCAAAACTAAATAGACTCAAAAGTTTATATACATATATGTACACACAGGTGCACTCACATATAACAATAATAATGAAATAAGAAATTGTTAAACTAAGAGGCAGTGAGAGAGCACTGGAGGAATTGGAGTAGAAAGAATGAGAAAAAAAATGGTGTAAAAAGATAATCATGTATGAAATTTTCCAACACTAAAAAACTGTTGTGAGAGGGCCTTCTTGTTTCATTCCCAGCTGCTTAGAACCAAAATACTCACACAGAAACTATATTATTTAAATCACTGCTTATCCCATTAGCTTTAGCTTCATGTTGGCTAACTCTTACATATTAATTTAATCCACTTCTATTAATCTGTATATCACTATGTAGCTGTGACTTACCAGCTAAAATTCTATCTGGTTACAGCCGGGCCTGCATGGCTTTTCTCTTACTCTGGCTCTTTTCTCCCAGCATTCAGCTTAGTTTTTCCCACCTACCGATGTGCTGCCCTATCAACAGGCCAAGGTACTTTCTAACAATGGTATTCACAGCATACAAAAAGGAATCCCACATCAACTTTCCAGGTTCTATTTAAGTAAAAAAGAAGATTTTAACTTTAACATAGTAAAATTACATATAACAAAACAGGTATCAAACAAGAATTATAATTATAATATTTATATCTACTTTATCTTTTATCCTAAGAAAAACTATCAATTTTCAACTCCATCAAAGATTTCAGAAAGATATAATATTACCTAAATAAATAGGAAGTGAATTGTAAGCAACTTCCTAAACTCTAGAATTGACAGATACACCTTGCTGCCTAGACAGTCACCCAAATTTCTTCTGTATTGTTGGAATATCCATCCCCATCTTCAGCCTACATGCCCATAGTATTTGGCAGACTTTTCCATGAAGCAGGACATTTCAAAGATAGTTCTGCTATATTGGCATTTTGTCAGTAACTTTCTTCTGTGTCCTGCAGAATGTCTGGCAGACTTATTCATGAAGCAGAAACCCTGAAGGATCATCTCACCTTTAAGAATGTTGAGCAGTCATTTCTCTGTAGGTTCTGCATGTCCAGTTAAGCAGTCCAGGCAAGAGCTGTTTTTGCCCAAATGCCTAAACAACACCATAAGGAACCTCTTCAATGTCCATCATCTTCTTGAAAAAGTTTGGTGCTGCCAGGAGCAGATATGTCTCACTGTCATTAAAAGTCCTAAGTTCTTAAAACATTTTAAATGTCATATCATGGAGGTCTCTGAAAAATTTGAAGTATATTTATATAATTGAAATATATCTCTATATATCTAGAAAACCTAACTAACATAACTACAAGTTTGACTATTATATATAATTATCTATTAACCTGTATTTCTTAATAATATATTACATTTTTCAAATGAGCTGCACAAACACAGTACCTTAACCAAAAGCAGAAATACACATATAACAAAATTGACCTTAAGTTTGTATCTATAAATCAAGATCCAAACCAATGTGAAACTCTATAGCATATCCACCTTTAAAATTCAAAAGAAACATTTATAAACAATATTTGGGAAATTAGGTGTAGTTTTTAGACTATTTCCTGCTGATTGGGGATTGTGCTAATCAGGTATTTTATGGTATATACTGTGTGCTAGGTTTATCTCTGTCAGCAGTTGGGTGAAATAATTTTTTGAGGGTGTTGAGAGCACCCTTTCAGGGGGTCTTGGTACATCAAACAATATTAGCCTGGAATGAATCCACAGGTTCTCATTCTCCATTGAAATAAAAGAAGAACCTCTTTTCCAAAACAACATATCCTTAGAACCATATTTTGAATTCAAGATATCTTTAAATATGTGTTGTTTTAGCTTACAAGCCCATACATTGAAATGTTTCTCTGTAGTTAGCTCCTTCACAGCCAAAATATTCAAAGGAAACACAATAATATACATAATCCAGACTCTCTGTGTATATTCCATTTTTATGTGACTTAATCTTTTTACTCTTTTTAATCTATGACTGTCTGTACTCTGTCTCATTAAAGATGTTGTTTTATATTTTTAAAACAATTTACTTCTTTTCCAACTTTCTATACTCTTTTTCTTCTCTCTCCTAAGCCTATGTACATTTATTCAACAATGTGACCAAATGAGAGTTCTATATCTGTCTGAATCTGTTTTTATTGTGTAGCTGTAAGCCTTTTCTGACCAGGACAGCTTCTTAAAATGCTAACTCTTCTTAAAAACTTAAACTGCATAATTGCTGGGAGCAATATGACATTGCCTGCTTGTCCCACCCAGTCCGCCATGGCAGAATTGCTTGCTGCCTCTGAGAGTCATGCCCCACATTCAGTGCCAAGCTGATATAAGAAGGCCTGCTTGTTTCATTCCCACCTGCTCAGAACCTAAATAATTAGACAGAAAGTATATTACTTAAATCACTGTTTGGCCCATTAGCTCTAATTATTGGCTAATGTAGGAGGTTCTTCTTTTTATATGTTGCTTTCATTGATTGAATAAAGAGTCTGCCTTGGCCTTTTGATAGAGCAGCCCTTAAGTGGGCAGGGTAGACAGAACACAATGCTGGGAAGAGGGAAGTGTGGCAGATACTATGATTTTTTTTTGCCCAAGATGGACTCTGGTTAGACTCACGCCAGTAAGCCACAGTCAAGTGGTGATACACATTAATTGAAATGGGTTAATCAAGATGTGAGAGTTAGCCAATAAGAGGCTAGAGCTAATGGCCAGGCAGTAATTTAATGAATAAAATTTCCATGTGGTTATTTCGGGTGTAAGCGCGTAGGTGTCCGGGAGCCGGGCTGCCAGGAGTAGCCCAGCACTCCTCCTTACTACAGGCTAACTCTTACATATTAATTTAACCAATTTCTATTAATCTGTTTATTACCACTTGGCTGTGGCTTACTGGCTAAAATTCTGACTTGTTCCAATGGGGCTACATGACTTTTCTCTGAGTCTGCCTCCCTTCTCCTAGCATTCTTTAGTTTTCCTCACCTACCTAAGTTCTGTCCTATCAACAAGTCAAGGAATTTTCTTTATTTAACAACAGTATTCACAGCATACAGAGTGGAATCCCACATCAAACAGCTAAAAGGAAATATATATAAAAACACATGGTTTAGACAATTTTCTCTTGTGGAGGTTTACTCCCACAAAAAAAAAAAAGACAGAATAGGAAAATTTGCAGTTGAGTAACTTAAAACAAATTTCAGGACAATTTTAGAAGACAACATTAAACAGTAAACATTGAAAAATATTGTTTCAATAATGTTTTTTACTCTGTAATTACTAAAATATATTCCATTCAGTAAAAGGGACATTTAATGATTTTTTTTTACTTGAGAAATTATAGTACACATATAGCATATATTATGCTACTAACTTTTATTCACTTATGAATTTCAGTAAAATATTTAACTTTCTACAGTTTATCATTCTTTTCCGAGAGGCACTGTAGTATGTACTCATAATATGAACAGTCTTTTAAGAGTGTCTCAGGTCTAATTTCTGCTGCATCTCATTCCTCTCAACAGCTACCTTTAGAATTTCATGCTCAGGTTGTAGCCAAGTGAGAGACCAGAGCTACTAAGAGTCTTAGAACTGAACATGCTATGAATAACATCTATTTCACCTACCTGGTGTGGTTCATAGATATAGTGTGTCAGTCCTTTTTTCCCAGTTTGTTCACAGAGCATTTATTTAATAATATTTTAGACCCTTCCTATAATGTAAAAGCAATAGTATCCTCCTCCTTGATATTTATTTAAACTTTCTTACTCACAGACTTACTGCAGTATCTTACTTAGTATCTGCTGTTGAAGAAGCGATGCCTCTCCTCCTGTAGTATAAAGAGCAGCAGGCTGCATCCTGCTGCCCAACTAGCTAAACCCCCGAAATAACCACATAGAAATTGTATTAATTAAATTACTGTCTGGCCCATTATCTCTAGCCTCTTATTGGCTAACTCTCACAACTTGATTTAACCCATCTCTAATAATCTATATCACCACTTGACTGTGGCTTACCAGCATGAATTTAACCAGCATCCATATTGGGAAGGAGAACCATGGCATCTGCCTGTCTCTGCTTTTGTCCTCCCAGAATTCTGTTTTGTCTTCCCTCCCTAACTGACTCTGCTCTATCAAAAGGCCAAGGCAGTTTCTTTATTCAATCATTGAAAGCAACAGAAATATATAGGGACCTCCTACACCATTTCCCATTTTCTGTTTAAACAAAAAAGAAAGGCTTCTACTTTAACGTAGTAAAATTACATATAACAGTACAGTTCCAAGCTAGAATTACAGTTAAAATATTTATATCTATTTTATCATTTATCATAACAAATGAAAACTATAATTATCTATCTATTCTTCAACTCCATCAAAGATTCCAGAAGGATATACTATTACTTATGTAAACAAGAATTAAGCAACTTCCAAAACTCTAGAAATGATAGAGACATCTCTCTGCCTGGATAGTTACCCAAAGGTTTGTTGTTTGTTTTTTTTTTTGTTTGTTTGTTTTTTTCTGTTGGCGCGTCCATCTTCAGCCTTCAGGCCCATAGTATCCAGCAGACTTTTCCATGAAGCAGGAATTTCAAAGACAGTCATTCACTTTCTTTTGTATCCTGCAGAATGCCTTACAGACTCTTTCATGAAACAGGAACCACATCTTAGCTTTAGGCAAGTTCAGCAGTCCTCTCTCTGTGGGTTCTTTGTGTCCAGTTTATGCAACAGTCCAGGCAAGAGCAGTTTCATGACCACTATCAAACTCTATAAGGAACATCTTCAATGTCCATCTTTCTCTTGAAGTAGCTTCTGTTGCCAAGAACAGAAGTGTCTCATTGTCATGAAAAGCCCTAAGTTATTAAAACATTAAATGCCATATTCTGTAGTTTTTGAAAGATATGAAGAATGCCTATTAATTGAAATATATATGTAGAAAATCTAACTAACATGACTACAAGCTTGACTATTATTGATTATTATCCATTAACAACCTATATTTTCTAATTATGCATTACATTTTTAAATGAACTAAACAATCACAATACCTTAATCAATATCAGAAATACATATAAACAAAATTGACCTTATATTTATATCAACAAAGCAAAATTTATACCAATGTAAATTATTCATATCTATATATCTCCCTTTAAATGCAAAAGAACATTTAGAAACAATATTTGGGAATATGGATGTAGTTTTTTTCTATCCAAACTGCTTTGTCCTGTATGGAAGTGCTGTTAATCAGGTTTTTTATGGTATATCCTGTTGGCTAGGGTAATCTCAGTTGGCAATAGAGCAAAGTAAGTTTTTACTCTGTTTACAGCAATCTTTCAGGAAGGCATGGTCTATCATACCATACTGTTCTAGAAGCAATCCACAGGGTCTGATCTTTCATGAAAACAAAACAAAAACATTTTTTCCAAAGCATCATATCCTTAGACCCAAATTTCGAAGTCAAGATGCCTATATAATAGCCATGCTGGTTTAGCTTAGCAGATCACACAATGAAACATCTCACGGTACATAGCTCCTTCACAGTCAAAAAATTTAAAGAAAATACATTAATACACAAATTCCAGACAATCTGTGAATTTTCCATGTTTATGTGGCTTATTTTTGTTTATATTTTTAAATCTATGACTATCTGTACTCTGTCTCTTTAAAGACTTTATACTTTTAAAAAGCATTAACTTTATATTATGACTCTATATACTCTTTATCTTTTCTCTCCCAAGCCTACATGTTTTTTTTTTAACATTGTGATCCATTTAGAGGTCTTTTATGTATGAATCTGTCCTATTGCCTTTAATTGTCTTTAATTCTCTACTGTCTTGAAGAGCTTTTAAAATGCTAAGCAGCTAGGTTGTAGCTGCTATGGACGATGGCTCCACCTCTCTCCAATTTGAAAATGATGGACATACCATTTTTGCTAGCTCTGGGGCCACCAGGTAGGAGCCACACTCAGCACTTTAAACTCTGAGAATGAGCTTTTTGTCTGAGTTACAGCCAAATCTTCCTGGCAGAGCACTGCGCAGCCTGGAAACATCTCTCTGTGTAGTGGCATGAATCTGCCATGCTCTCCTGCCTGCCTAAGCCTGATCCTGATGCCTAACCAGGCAGGGAGCTCTGAGCCATTAGCGTGGTCTCAGAGTACTTTCTTCCCTATCCTAAGCAGTCATACAAACATCCCGGCCCACAAATGCCATGGAAATGGTTTATAGCTGGAGTTTTCACTGGTGGCAAGCCCAGGAATCCGCGTTTTAAAATGGCACAGCTTTTGTCCTGCTGCTATTGCTGAGTCAGGAAAATTTCTCTGTGGCACCCCAGCAAACAGCAAAAATCTCTGTTAAACTCTGTGTGGTTATTTTTCTGTGTGTGTAAAATTCATTTTCAAGCCCTCTCAGGTTTTACATGGAGTTAGTCGACCACATTGAGGTGCCAATCTGTAGTATTACTGTAGGCCCTTTGTTTGAGGTTCATTTTTTTTTTTTTTACTTTTGACATTCAGAACTATAAAGAGATTATATTTAGGTTGTTTTAAACAACTCAGTTTCTTAGGTTCTGTTGGACCAGGGATTAAGACTCAACCACTAATACTTTAGACTTGGATTTGTTCCATTCCCCGTTTTGTTTAGACATCTCCCTATATCTATGAAAGAAAGAGGATGATCCTGATGGAAAGTAGCTAAAAAACACCTCAGTGATACAGAGTTCCACCTCCTGGCTCCAAGATTTTGTATTATAGAAAAAAAAACTTAAATGCTTTGTTTGTATATTAACTGAATTATTGTTATTATCTTCATTTTGCCAACTCTTAATCATGCTATCAAGTCAATCCCATCAACATAATTAGATTTATGAGTTTGTATGTGAATCAAATGGTTTTTGTTGTTGTGTTTTCTCTTGCTAAAAAAATGCCAACACTTTTACATAGCTTGTTCAACCTTTCAAGATATCCTGAAAGTTGCAAACAGTTTATGTATATAATCCAGCCCCATCTTCTTTTGGGAACTTACCAGGAACCATTGCCTATGTCCAGTCTAGTCTCTGAACACGTTAATATAGTTCCTTCTTTTAAATATCTTTGCTGAAGTTGTAATTTATAATTGCCACAGACCCTTCTGCTTTATTCCTTCCTGTTATCTTAACCATCTCAGCAGACAAGTTCCTCAATCGGATCACTGACAAATACCATCTTTTCAATCACAGAGATAATGCCAAACTCCACCATCACCTACTATCATGTTGATTACCTATCAAAAATTGTAAGTATACAGACATTATTATTGATCCACTGTCAAGGCAGAGAAGTAACTAGACCTTCTGTGAGGTAACAGCTATGTATTTACAGTGTCCAAAATAGAAAATTCTTTTAGTAGTAAGTACATGAATGCATTTTCATGTTTTAAAGTTTTTCATCAGCTAATTTGTTCACTGTTTTTTTAATGCCCAACTGTGTAGCAAATGCCATAATAATATTCTGAACATATTCACTGTAATCATGAAAGGGAGATATTATTCATTTTACAAAGCTGTAGCAGAAAAGTAATTGTCCATGGCCACATGGTTCATGAGGCAATAAAGATTTGAACTTATGTCTGTCTTATCAGCAAAGCTTAACTTCTCTATATTAAATAAACTTTTCAGCATTAAAAAAAGATTAATGCTACCTGTCTAAATTCATTCTAAGTAAAATCCATGCTTCAATGTATGATAAATAATACTGATACAGTAGTTACATTTGCTCTACACTGAAAGAAAAATTTTCAGCCTTTGTGCCCATAGATGGGTGTTCAGTTTCAATATTTTTGAGCTAATCCATTTACTGTCACACATGCGGCACTGTAGCAAAATTCATTATTTTCTACTCATCTCTATTTTAATGGAAGCAGGTTCAATATTCTCTATAAAGGTCATAATACTAAGCACAGTATTATCTCTCCAAATTTTTAATAGACAGGTACAATCCAGACAAGATAAAGAGAAATCTATTTCAGAGCTTCTGGAGAAAACACGGAAGAAGTGAAAGGTTTCTTAATAAGTATATTGCTAGTTTCTTTAGACAGGCTTACAACAGCCTTGTGAACTCTGAGCCATTGAGTGGATCTTCTGCTCCACCCGTCCTGATCTCTCTGGGAGGTCAGATGTGTGCTCACTTCTTGGCGATGATCGAAACTTTTTCCTCTTAAGAATTTCAAAGATGTAGCTTCCCCGGCCTTTTGTTTTATTCCTTTTGGAGGCTCTTGCTTTGCTTTCACTTTAGAGAAAATAATCTTCCACGCTTCAGTTTCACCTAGTTGTTTGGAAAGAATGAGTCAGAAAGTATACCTACTTCTGGTTTCGTGTTTCTTGTTTAGCATTGTTTTTTGTTTGTGTGATTCTGTTGCCTTGATCCAAAGCTTCTACATTGTTAGGCACATGAATAAAGAATCAAAGAGGCGACAGAGGGCAGGAAGGAGGTGGGATCTTGGTGAAGCCAAAGTATCCAGGTCAAATAATGTGAAAGCGCAACAGAAAATCCCAGCAGTTTTATGTCTTCACATATAGTAAAGTTCTGTCAGCAATGAAGGTAGGGGAAAATAGGGACAAGGATGAATAGTATTAAACCTGAAAATAAATGCAGACAGGTAAAATAGACCAAAAAGTGATGAATCACAATGAAATAGACAATGTTAAATAGGTGCTGTTGGCTTTGACAGCTTCCCAAAGAGGGAAACTAAGAGGCTTCTAAGGGTCTTAGAATTTGATACACAATGCATTTGACATATTGACTGTGATTATAAGAAGACCCAAAAATAACGGATTAGTTCAAAGACACTGATTCATGACAATTATATAGTATTGTTTTAAATTTCCAAAATTGTCTTCATAAATTATTCTCCAAATAACTGAGATTTTCTTCATAATTATGATAAAAATGTTAATAACACAGCAAGTACATATAAGCTTTATATAGAGAGAAATTGGAAAATGAAAATAATAAACATGCATATGAATGACTTTCATAAAGCGTTATTATATATCATTAATAAAAAGCATTGATACATGAAAATTCACTCATTTCTGATACATGATCAAACCATAGGCACCATATGTTAAGCAACACAATACTTCTTGAATTTTGCATGCAAATGGACGGTGTTATTCTTGTTGCTGCCGTTGCCTTTCTTGTCTGCGATGTTAGAGAGTGGAGACTTATGTGAGAAAAGGAGACACAAACACGCGGTGGTCCAACATGGGTGCACTTTAATTGGGGAGGGGTAACAACAGGTCAGGTACGGGTGTGCAGAGACGAAAGGAGAGGAGGGAAGAAGAGAGGGGGCTCGTGGCGACCCCCGCCTTTTAACGAGGAATGCAAAGGCGTCTGGGAAGTGTCCTGTGCCTGCAAGTGCTGGTATCCGTAGTCCAGGGGGATGTTGGGAGCTGTAGTTCCCAAAAGGAACAACAGACGGAAATAGAAAACACTATCCTGAGTGAGGTAAGCCAGACCCAAAAAGAGGAACACGGGATGTACTCACTCATAATTGGTTTCTAGTTATGAATAAAGGACATTGAGCCTATAATTCGTGATCCTGGAGAAGCTAAATAAGAAGGTGAACCCAAAGAAAAACATATAGTTATCCTCCTGAATATTAACCTTCATCAGGCGATGAAAGGAGACAGAGACAGAGCCCCACATTGGAGCACCAGACAGAAATCCCAAGGTCCAAATCAGGAGCAGAAAGAGAGAGAGCACGAGCAAGGAAGTCAGGACCGCGAGGGGTGCAGCCACACACTGAGACAATGGGGATGTTCTATCGGGAGCTCACCAAGGCCAGCTGGACTGAGTCTGAAAAAGCATGGGATAAAACTGGACTCACTGAACATAGCGGACAATGAGGACTGCTGAGAAGTCAAGAACAATGAATGGCCCTGGGTGCATCCTACTGCACATAAAAGTTAAATTCTTGTGTGGTTTAATTAATATTGAATTTACCAGATATTGTGTTACACATTATTTATTTTGTGTCTGTGAGAGTGTTTTTAGATGGGTTTAGTATTTGAACTAGTAGACTGAGAGAAACAGTTTGTTCTTACAAGGGAGGTAAAATATCTGTTCCTTTAAGGACCTGAATAGAAAAACAAAATGAAAAAACAAAACTTCTCTGTATTGAAACGCTTCACTAGAGCACTGGTCTGGTCCTGCTATTGGGATGATATTTACACCACAGTGTTGCATATTCTAAGTCTCTGGACTTAGACTTGAACAAGTCAGATCTGACATTTTTCTTCTTGTATCCCAGGTTTTGTACCCAGAGTAGAACACACCATGGACAGGTGTACTGTTTTATAGGCCTTCAGCAGTGTATGTATGTGTGTGTATGTATGTATGTGTATATATATATATATATATATGTGTGTGTCTGCATGTTTGTGTATGTGTGTATACATATATATGTGTGTACATATATACATACACACATACGTATATACGTATGTGTATTTAATACTATGTAAATAATGGCATAGATATGCAAGGTATTGTATGAATACTAAATAAATAAACCGATATAAATGAGAAAACTTCTTTGGATTACAAATTTGAGAGTTGCTCAATGGCTCACCATAGCATTCAGTGTTTTTTTTTTTTAAATCTAAGTATTTTCCAAGAAGCACAAAATTTCTGTCTGTAACTTGGATACAGATGTTCATAATATTGTAAGGTTTCATAGTCAGAAATGGAAATTTTTAAAATGTCTGTCAGTAGGTGAATGGATTAGAAAAATGTAATGTATAACATAGTAAAGTACATTTAGGGATAAAAATGAGTGAACTATTAATAAAACATCATGAGCTACTCTGAATGTAATTACAGAGTGAGATAAATGTAACAAAAAGACAGGGATACTCTTCAACTCCATTTATAAATAATTTTTGAACTACAAATATCCATAAGAACAGAAGTAACCTGGGGATATGAAGGAGATGAGCAGCTTCGAGTGATTTCATAGGTGAAATTAATTTTTACACATGATCAATACATTTATTTATAGATGGTAGAAGTTCATAATTGTGCATACATATCACAAGTTGTAAACTTTAGACTTAATAATATCTGTACTAATCATCTTTTTCATTGTTAAGATATCCTAGAAAATCATATTAAAGAAGAAATATTTATTTTTACCTCACAGCATCAGAAATCTTAATTTATAAACCATTGCATCCAATGGTCTAAGGCAATAATGAGTCAGAAAATCACAGGGAGAGGAGCATGTGCTATAACAAAGCTTCTCACTTCTTTGTAGCCAGGAAGCAGAAAGAGAGGGTGAGAGAAGGGCCAGGTAAAAGTTACACCTTTCGAGGGTAAACTCCCAGTGAACATCTTCTTTCTTCAACTAAGCCCCCTTTGCTAATCGCTCACCCATTCAGTAATAAGACATTAATAGGAACTAGTGTGGAGGCTAGCATAGGGAGCACAGTTCCTCTTATGTCTCTGACTAAAGACCAGTCCCTCTCTGTTTGGGGAACATCATCTCCTTCAGCCCAGTGCACAGCTTCAGGTGGGAATAACCCACTTCATCTTGCTTTTGAGGAGATTTTAGATCACAAATTTTCTCCAAGAGTTATAGAATCAACAAGTTAAGTACTGGTTGAAAATATTTTATCTAACTACTATAACTGCATTTAGTGGTAGATCTAAAAATAAGTTTATAATCTAATTGAAAATTGTCTTAGTCATTTTTCTACTGCTATGAAGAGACACTCTTACAGGTGTCTCTTACAGGAGAAAGCATTTAATTGGGGCTTGTTTATAGTGTCAGAGATTTATTTCATTGTCATCATGGCAGGGACATGGTGGCATACAGGTAGACATGATGCAGGAGAATAGTTAAGAATTCGACATATGAATCCACAAGCAGAAAGAAGAGAAAGACACTGAGTTTGGCATGGTATTTTTGAAATTTCAAAGCTCACCCCCAGTGACAAACTTCTTCCAACAAGCTCACACCTCCTAATCCTTTCAAATAGAGTCACACCATGGAGACCAAGTATTCAAATCTATGCACCTATAGAGGTCATCTGTTGATCTGGATATTCATTGTTACATTTGTGTTGATTTCAGGTTTGGAGTATTTTGAATATACTAAATATTTGAGAACAAAAGGAAGACATCAGTGGGTTAACTAGATGATGAAGTTTGTACTATCATAATCCAATCACTTTTTCAATAAAATAGCCAGCTAGATATTTAGTTTTCACTGACTAACTCAAGTAGGAAGTAAACTTTATGATTGAACTCCACCAATGTCATATGTCCTTATAAGTCAAATTTCCTCCTTTTAGCAATTATAGGAAAGATTATTCAGTCACACAGTTACAAAGTAAAAATGTGTCTAGGTAAGTCTGCCAACTTTAAGATATTACATGGGCTAATGAGCTACCACTTAGTCTTAGGATACGAGCAAAGGAGATGTGAGCTAGACAGTTTATATTGCTGTTTTAAAGTCACTCAACAAGAATGTATGAGCAGCTTACGTTCTCAAGTATATACTTTTAAATAAAATTGCTATTCAGCTTTTGTAAGAAAAATGGTAAGTTTTAACACATCCTTTGACTTCCTTCTTGTTGATTTTGGTGTGTCTTGCAGCTGCTGAAGGGATGGTGTGCAATCACCTGTGTTCGAATGATGGCTGCTGGGGACCTGGGCCAGACCAGTGCCTATCATGTAGGCGCTTCAGCAGAGGAAAAATCTGCATAGAGTCCTGTAACCTCTATGATGGGTAAGCGACGACAAATCCACTTTAAACACATGAGCTATGAGCTAACGCCGAAAGCAAAATCTGAGCTCTAGAAAAAATGTTAAGAGTTTAAATTGTTAAGAGTTTATGAGTCTATCAAAATTTTTCAAGAGCGCCTGTGACGCAAGAAAAGAGATAAGAATTGTTTCAAGGAAAAGTAATTTTTGCTTGAAATAATAAGTCTGATATTGATCACCCTTCACATTTTAAAAATGTTTGCCAAGATAGATAAATATTAATGAATTTTACCCACTTACACATTAGTAAAACTGTTTATTTTCACCTTGCATTATGAGTAGATCGCTAAAGCCCCCCCCCACACACACACCAGTGGTTCTCAACGTTCATAAAGCTACAGCCCTTTAATAATCTTCATGTCGTGGTATGCAGCAGGTAACCCCAACCAAATTGCTATCATTGCTTCTTCATAACTGTAATTTTGCTAGTTATGAAACATAGTATAAATATTTGTCAAAAGGATTGTGAACCAGACTGAGGACCCCTGCCCTTCACCTTATAGCCTGCTGCAGTTTCCCCTCTTGAACCTTTCACCTAGAGTGACCACAGAGCTCCTAATTATTCTCCACCCAGGTTGAATGGCTTATTTCCACCTGAGAGACAGCCCATGTCTCTGTGTCTTTAACAACTGATGAGGAGTATAGAAAAACTACAGCTATGACTTAAGTTTAAGAAGTTTGAAATGCGCTCTGCCACTGCCTAAAAAGAAGGGTTTCGACTAGTGACTTTAATTCCCTGGGGTACTGCAAGCATCACTTTGCGACAGGAAAACTTAGTATCCCCTCTCTACTGTGGTATGTCATACCCCAGAAAAGCGCTTTCTCAGCACAACTTTGCACATCATAGTTGCCTTTCATTTGTGTGATAATATATTTCTCAGTGCTGTTCCTACGTTAGTTTTCCTCATATATCTCAATGAAAGTACTTTTGTAAATTATGGAAACTATATCTTAAAAACTGATTAAACCTGTCAAATAAATACACATTTATAAAAATGAGAAGTCCATTTATAAGTATATATTTATAAATACAGGACAGAAAGAAAACTTTTTGATGGAAAAATAAAGTTGAACACTTCAGTCTAATTTGCATTCAAATTCAAGTGGCAAAGTAATAACAATGAACATTCAAAATGGAAGAGACAGTACCTATAATGGAATCTTGAAACCCTGAAGCTTTTCCTAAATGGCATTCATTCTTAATCCTTGAGATCAACACATAAACACGAGAGTGCATGTCAGAGGTCTTTGATGGCAATTGCATATTTAAAAATCATTCCTGAGTAAAACATGTTATCTCCTTTTATAGAGAATACTTAGTAAACTAAATATCAAGTGTTAAATTCTCAAATACTAGTGTTAGTATAAGATTTAGATTTTGGGGACTCGGTTTTATAGCATTAATTCCGATTTAAAGGCTGACCATGCTAGCGCATTAGCATCTTGACTGTAATCTGTTAAGACACATCCAAGAGAGGGGAATTCTGCAAAAACCACAGTTAAGTCACCAGGGGATTTGGAATAAGAAGAGCAATGCTGGATACAACAATGATCAAAGACTCAGTAACTCTCCAAGACTTCAAGGAGGATCTTTGATGAAAGCAAGAAGCAGTCAGGAGCCCTGTAAATGAAATTAGGGAGGAAAGGTGAAGTCTCTCCATTGCTCTTAGGACACTGTGTTTACTCTTTAGCTGTGTATGTGGAGAAGTGCGCATTGGGTAGCGGAAAGGGGACCAACACCGACTACATTTTAGTAGCATAAACTTATGTTGTTCATTTGTCAACATAACCCTTTAATGACCAATGACTGTATTATCCCAAACTTGTAATTATGTGAAACTCAGACTCTCATGAAATTTCATTGTACATTATTTGTATTGTGTGTAGACTTAAGTATTCTACTTGGGTCATTTTCAACTTTTCTTCTGGAGACCTCCTCAGTTAAGTACTTTCTATCTCTCATGTTAATGAAGAACAAAGAGAAGGTTTATTTATAACTAAGATTTCAAACAAGAAATTTCATAAAATGTTTAGTCTAAAACAAATTAATATCTTACCGTATAAGTACTAAATGAATGTGACTGAATGTCTAGGTCCTATACAGATATTAACCTACCAGTTCTCTACATTTTAATACCAAACTTAAATCCTCGTCTTTTGAAGAAAGCATAATAGCATATGTATATGAAAAGTCCTTAGGAAACCCAATAAATTATATACTAATTTTAGAAATTAATAAAACAGAAATCTAACTTTTGAATTAATTTAGCCAACAGAATATATAACTTATCCTTTGGAATTCCATTGCTTATTAATACTTTAGATCTTCAAATAAAAAAAGAAGTGATGATTTTTGAACAGAAAATATTTTACAATTTATCACCTAATTAATTATAATTACACTATTCATGTTAATATTGCTTTTAAAAGATAGCTCAGGCTACAAAGGCAAAAATTGTGAATAAATTATATGTATAGATTTAGTTAATGACCAACATTGTTAATGACTACTAAACGACACTAAATTATCTCACCCAATATTTCATTTTGTATTTTAGTGAAAATAATGTAATTTAGCATAATATAGATGGCTAGACTCCACTTATCAAAGTAAAATATTTATATTAGACTTTGAATGAAATAATTATGTATTTAAAACCTGCAATATATAAATAGACATAAAATATACTGATATAAAAATAGAGAGTCCCAATCATGGTAGATGACAATAATAAAGTTTTATACTATAGACATTAAAATAAAATATTTAATTTATTCCATATAGAATTACTTCAAAAAGATTTTAGACTAAAAGGAAGGCTGTGATATTTGATCAATAAGAAAATAAAATCTAGCATAAAAAGATATTTTTTTTTCTAATTCTCCAAGGCAGATATTTTAAAAAGAGATAAGATATCAAAGTCTGTTTTGAAGTTTGACCAAAAGTAAGTTTCATAGTCTTTAAATTTGAAGGACAAGGTTGAAGAACATTCATATATCTTAGCAATTAGAACACTGAAATAGTTTAAAAATTAAAACTTCAATCAAGGGTAATATTTCATGTGGAAACAAGCAGAATGGTCTTTCTCAAAGAAGTGGAAGTTATTCTGCTGTGTCATCAAAAGAGAATTATTTTCTATTTTTGGAAAGCACTAGAATCTCTCTGACAGAATGAGACAATTGGTGAACCCAGTTGAGACCAAATAGAACCATCTGGCTGCCATATATCTTTTCTTTTAATAGAAAGCTTCCTCCTTAATGCACAGGAAAATGCATCTGTGGCTCCCAGCACAGTAGAGAGACAAACTCAAGAATTTACACAGCCAATAGGACTCTTAGCAGATGTTGCCTCATTTGTTAAGTTGACGGCTTGTTTGCTTACACCTCCTCATGCCGTGGATATTTTCACAGGGAATTCCGAGAGTTTGAAAATGGTTCCATCTGTGTTGAGTGTGACTCCCAGTGTGAGAAGATGGAAGAGGGACTACTCACGTGTCATGGACCGGTAAGCCTGAAAGTGTTAGTGGGTGTGATGGCTTATTCGATATCATGTATATAAATGTGTTGCCATTGTTCAGGGTCAATCTATTCTTTAAATTGGTACTTATAGGAAACTGAGGGGAAACATGTTTAATATTTGAATCCAGAAGCATACAGTTTAGTAGGAGAGATAAAATATTAGGAAATTTAATAACATATAAATATTTTTTCCCAAAACATTGTATTTGAGCAGAAGAATAAGAATATAGAGTTGTCTTGAGACATGTCACAATTGAAAAAAAAGATATACAAGTGATCCACTTAAATGATAATTGAATTAATGAAATCTGTACAGAGGGTTAAAAAAAACAGTTGAATGGGAAAATAAGACGTAAAAGTGAAAGGTTCATGTTGCTTTAGTGAAATTTTCAATGTCTCTGATGATGGCAGGATGAAGCATACCAGGAGGAGGAGCAAAAAGAGCTCCCTAGACTAATACCTAAAGAAGTAGAGTCAGTATTGTATTAGAGAGATAAATCCAAGGAGTAGATGTCCATCATGAAAACCTTAAGAACTGTGAAGCCTTATCCACAAAGCTCTATTAGGGAGAATGTTTTCCTAAACCTCAGCAAACTCCTCCTCCAACTAGTTTCCAGCACTTGAGGTTCTTTGAACAATGAGATCAGTCTGTGCTTGCCATTAGAAAGTGATGCATTCATCCTTCTTCAGACAAATATTTTATTCTTCCATTACTGAGACATCTCTTAGTAATTAATTAGCACGAGGATCAACATTTGGGTATAAGCAAGAATTAAGTCTAGTTTCAGAAAAAAAATGTATTTAAAATCTAAAGAGCACATTCCGGTGCTCCACTGTGGGTCTCTGTCTCCATCTCCATCCATGGCCAGATGAAGGTTCTATGGTGATATGCAAGATATTCATCAGTATGGCTATAGGATAGGGTCATTTCAGGTTCCCTATCCTCAGATGCCCAAGGAAATAACTCGGGACATCGCCCTGGGCACCTGGGAGCCCCTCTAGGTTCAAGTCTCTTGCCAACCCTAAGATTAATTAACCCTTAATTAAGATATATGCTTCCCTGCTCCCATATCCATCCATATATATATATGAATATATATATATGAAATTGAGTCCTCAGTGAGCCACTCTGGAACCTTCTCTAAAGGATGTGCAACACGCGGTCTTTCCAAGGACGGTCACAAGTTCAATAGTACATGAAGAGGCAGGCCTTCCAGAAACAGAAACTTAGTTGTGTGCCACGAAGCATGACTGTAAAGAACAAATTACTGTTCCTTAGCCTCTAAGAAAGTATGTCCAAGGGCATCTGTAGTTAGTTTTTCTCCACTATGAAGAGTCATGAACACACAGTTGACCTGGTACATGAGACATACCGATTTCATAAAAACATAGTCTATAAAAGGAAAGGAAGTTTGCCTAGTCGTTGGTGAAGCAAGCTCAGGTGTCTACCTGGGATCCTTAAGGCTTGCATATTTAGGTAACTATTTGGCAATAGGTGTTGGAGGCCATGAGAGTTGAAGCAGGTGGCAACTAGTGTTCAGATACCAACCCACCAGAGGAGAGATTCTCTGATAGAAGTTAATCCTGTCCAGGTAAGACCTGCAGGACTATTGACTCAGAGAAACTCATATTTGCTAAAGCAGCTTGATATCTCCCCAATACCCGTATTGTAGTATGTAATCTCATGTGATGTGTATAAATAATCTCATGATTACAATTCAGTCTTATAGGCACATGTATTCGTGGCTGGTCAGGATTTTTCATTTATCTGTATAATTTTGATATATAGAAAATATACTAGAATATTCCTCATAAATAAATCCATTGTTCCACAAAGACTGTAGATACTTAAAAGCCTGCTTTGTTTCTTTTGCTAAGACTAACTGAACGCAATTAACTGTCTTTTACCACAGAGCAAGTTCAAACTGGAATAAAGGCGTTTTGTAAATAGATCATAAGTTTAAAACTTTACAGTTATGTATAAGGTCAGAGTCACAGATGGCCAACCAAGGTTGCTTGACAAAGTAATCTAAGAGTAGCATGCCAATTCTTTGCTTACAAAGTCTGTTGACAACAGACCTATGGCTCAAAGTTTTTCACTGGGCATACCCTGTCTGGTAATGGTCTTATTCCTATAACCTTGGAATCCTGTGTTGCCCTGGTAAATGTCTCAGCTCCCTATTGCTTTCCTTAGGAATATGATTTTGAGTGATGAGAGATAGGTCTTGTAATTTTTGTATTTCTCCAAGCCTCCTAAAAGAAGAGAGTGTTCAGGCTAGAGAAGAAGCAGCTAGGAGAATTTAGAAAGAGGGTAGAAAAATTAGAGTAGAAGCAAAAGAATAGAGACTTGTTTGAAGCAGCAAGTGTGGGAGAATTCTTTTGCTCTCAGATACCCTAAGAAAAAACTTCCTTTCAATTCCTATAGTGTCCTATAGTGTCCAATCTAAATCATGAAAAGGAACTTGGGGCTGGACCCCAAAGACCCTCATTAAGTAATGAATGAAAACAAGGTTTCTTCTGGAGTTTAAAAGCTTAAAATGAATGAATAAAATAAACAATATTGTGCCTTTTACTGCTATGCCTGGTATCGTGAGATGGCTCTGGATATAGTCAATGTATATTAAACATAGGCGAGGTGAAATACCACTGAAAAAGTGACTCCCAAGTTTGCCCATGTGCAAATTGTTTAGTTTGTCGATTGTTGCAGGTGCTCTGGCTCCACTACTTCCTGTGTATTTCCTGCTACTGTCTGTGACTTAATATTTTCATGACATGTATCATTTCCTCTTCCTTTCCATTATTACTCTTTCAAATCTCAGAGAAGTATTCTTACTTTGTTCAGTACGTGTCATTGTTTAGATGCTTGCTTTGCATCAAACTTCATTGTTGTTTTTTACATATTAACACTCATTCAAAGTATTTTTCAAAAAAATCAGGGATGAATTTCATATCAGTCTTTTCTCAAATATTTTGCATTCTACATCTTAAAGCTCATTTATCTTAATATTTCAAATTTTCTTAATTTTTTATACTTCAAAATAGCCAAATGTAATTAATAATTCATATATGTAGTATAATTAATCTTATTGGTAGAAAATTAATATGCTTAAGTGAAGTCTAAGTATATTATTTGATACACCATATTTTGCTAGAATAATTTATAGGAGACATGTATTTTAAAATATTTGATGTTTCCAGACTCGAAAGATGTCTCAGTGGTTAAAAGAATTGGTTGTTATTCCAGAGGATCCAGGTTTGATTCCCAGTATGCAAATGGCACTCACAATGCTCTGTAACTCCAGTTACAGGGGCCTGGACATTCTTATGCATACTTACATGCAGGCAAGTCACCAATGCACGTAAAAAGAAAAAAATGATATTTTATGCAAAAAATATTGGCATACATCCTTTATTCCTTTTATGTGATTACACTAGTTTTCAAATGTCAGAATTTTCAATTATCATGTTATTTACTAATCAAAAATGATAATTATGAAGCTCACTGTAGATCGTATTTACAGCTGGGAGTTAACAGATATCATGCATGTTTTGAGAGCTTTGTGCTACATCTTTTCCCATATATTTTCTCTTCTTGTCTGCTAGGTAATTTCTCCATTCTACCAAAAAAGATATACTCTTTAAATTGCTAATAAATTTCTCACTATCATGAGCATAATTACAATCCCACTCTGCATGATTAGGGCTTAGAGCACTCGACCTTCTCCCCCTGTGCTCCTTCTGCTCTTTTGTCTTCTGCTACATGAACTTATATAAGTGATTAACCTGTTTATTAATTTCTTTCAATGTGTATATTTTTATAGTTTCTCACTTATAAGTTCTTCAAAGAAATTGAGACAATTTATTTTTAAAAGATGCAAACATTTTATAAAAATTATATTGTTTGATGAGACCCTCTGAACTTGTATGATACTCAGAGTCCTGATTCCAACCAACTAACAATTTGAATTTACTTCAAAATTATTTGATATGAAAAGTAGGCATAATAAACATTTTTGTTTCATCACGGCAGTACTTATGATACTAGATGTGCCATGAAAATACAGACTTTATAAATCTGGAGAACAAAGAAGGCAGTTAATCAAAACACTTGAAAGTTACAAGGGCAAGGAAGAGAAAGAATAAAGTGTGAAGTGGGGAAGGAGAGAGAGAGAGAATTTCATGGTTAGTTTGTCAAAGTTTCCAATAGGATAAAAATTTATAACTACTAAAGTTCACCAATATTGTGAAATCTGAGGAACATTGTGGCATTCCTCACTTAAAATATGAATAAACTTACCCATAATTATATAGCTACTTCAAAAGCCAGTGAGACATGAAGCTTCAGCTCCATTGTAGAAGTTATGATGCTAAGTTTTTCATTCCAGTCATTGCAGTTTTTCTTCCAGTGTTGTACAAGGAAACAGTGGAAAGGTAAACAGATAAGGGGAACCCAGCAGTTACTGGAGGTAGAAGCAGATTCTGAAGAGGCAGGAATAGAAGAATCAGATTTGGATGCGGAGAACAAGCTTTCAAACCATGTTTAAAAATGGAAAGTAGCTGTTAGAATGGTTCATCAAAGTTGTGCTTTTATGTCAATTCTATTCTTTCTTTGCTCTCAGAAAAGCATATTAAATACTTTTTATGCAGGGTACTCCGAAAATCTTGGAAATATTCAAAGTGAACCATCTTCCTGTTATGACCCATAAGCTCTGAATTTATGGCATCTCCATTTCTACATGAAGCATTTGATAGTGGCAACACAGAGAAAGGAGGCTAGAGAGTTCAGCCCTCACCCCTTACTTAATGGCTTCTATTTCCATTTCATTGTTCAGTGTAAGCTTTATCTCACCTGCACTGACAGGTGAATGGCAGTCTTCCCACAGGGATGAAAGAATATTTTTGTATGGTGGTAAATAGTAGCTTTCTTTTCAGTAGAAACTACTTGGGATAAGTAACTGCCACAGAGAAAAATAACATAATGCACACATTAGGATTTAGTCTGTCACTTTGCTGCCTGTCTAGATTATTGGACCCAGAGACAGTTTAGAACCAGGGAAAAGGAGATGCATCCTTCATCTCCACAACTTTGTCACTCACTGCCTCTAGACACTTATTGTGCCTTGGGAATAGCACAATATGGGAGACTGAGCATTAGATGTTTGTCTTTTGTTATGAAAGTGAAACGGGAGCCAGTGCACTTCAAGTACTTGGAGCTTTGTTAGAATGCCTTTGAGCTATATCAGCTGGCATAGGTTTTTGTGTCATGGTGAATCAGATAGGCACAAACTAGCTGGTTGCATTAGACTATACTTAACAATTAATTTTAATTCATCACATTTTGTATGCTAAGATTTTTTGCCTGGGTATTATTTTCCACTACAAGAATTTAATAGAAAAATATGCCTAACTGAGACTCTGCTTATTTACATATGACAGGCTTTATTCTGTGTTCTGCAATAAGCAGTGTCTCTTGTCTTGTAGAATAAGTCATGCCACTGAACATACTTGCACAGCAAATGATTCTGTATAATAGGTAGTATTACGTGCCTAAGTACCCATGAGCAGGTGTTAAAATTGGAAGCATGTGAAGTATTCTTTTTTAGGAGGAAATGAGAAGTTACCATTAGCAACTCTTAAGTTAGAACGGGGATTAGGTTTCCTATGCTAATTTAATTTTTTTTTCTTTTCTTTTAGCTCTTTGCTTCACATCAAAACAATGGAATAAATAGCTACTTGATCTAAGCTCACTGGTTTCTTTATGATTACATTTTCTTCTTGACTTCACTATTTTTCATTAGATACTTCAATCTTTATCTTTGGTTTTGCGCTGCTTTATATTACCGACTTATAATATCTAGCTGATTTGAGGTTGCCGTTACCCCCACAAATAAACATAACCGCACAGTCATCCCTTATTAACAGTTCAGCATAATGTGCTCCTAACATGGTTTCAAGCTCACAATATTAGCAAATATGAACTTGGTTTAATTGCGTCCTTGAATGCTCACTATGTCCTACTTATCTATGCTTTCTTCAGGTGTGCTGTAATAAGTGTTGAGGCTTACAGACATAGGCAGATAACAGGAAGACTAGAACTGGAGGTAAACAAATTCCAAACAAGTCATCCAAGTAATTTTATTGTCTTAGAACCCTAAGCAAACAGAGTGGCTAGAAAGGAGGGATGATAGTATCAAGTAGAACATAATTAAAATAACAGAATATGCAAAGATTTGGGCCCTTCTGAAGAAAAATCTTGGGACTGAGCATAATGGTACATTGCTTTAATTCTGCAATCTGGATGTTGATAAGTGAGAATTATAGATTTGAGAACACTGGGTTTCACTAGAAGACACTGTCTTAAAAATAAAAGTAGATATTACAAATGAATATATACTATTTTTGTTAATGTTTTCATATTAGTGTGGTTTATCAATTTTCTATTTATTAAAATCATGTATATTGTAAAAGAAAATATGCAAAATGAGTTCACTATATTTTAATTAATAATTTTCATGATACCTACATCACTGGATAAGATTCTCCAGGCATTTTTTTATTTTAAAATAGTTATTATATAAGTTTTAATATTTTATTTTTTGAATAAGTATTATAAGACTCTAAAGATTGCCCTATGGTTTGCATATCACTTCCTTTTAAGCATAAGTATAAGATGATTTAAGACAAAGAATTACCAAGAAATTTATTTACTTATTTATTATTTTTCCATATACATTGGTGTTTGCCTGCATGTATGTCTGTGTGAGGGTGTTGGATCTCCTGAAAGTGGAGTTACACACATTTGTGAGCTGTTGTGTGGGTGCTGGAAACTAAATGCCGGTTCTCTGCAAGATCAGCCATTCCTCCTAAGCACCGAGCCATATATATGTCTAAGATGTCTAATACCTGATAATTCAATCAAACTAAATTTTAATTTTATTTCAAATAGTCACTAGGAAAGTTTGCCTCCTACGGAAAGCAATGTGCTCTAATTTCCATTATGCATTTATTTCTCATTATTTTGTGGATTTATATCTTCTCAATAATGGTTGTAGTAATAGGGAGCGGCGGCGGGGTTGCGTCCCCAAACACCCCAGCCGCCTGCCCGGCTCGGCTAGCTTATGCCCCAAATAATTACACGGACAATGTATTCTTTTAAACACTGCTCTGGCCCATTTCTAATCATCTGTGTAGCGCCCCTAGGTGCGCTTACCGGGAAGATTCTAGCCTAAGTCCATCCTGGGTCGGAGCTGGGGCATGGTGTGCGTCTTCCCTGGAGCAGGTAGCATGGCGTCTCTCCTGCGTCTGCTCCGGAGAGCGGAGCTGCGGAGTCTGACCTCACTTCCTCTTCCTCCTGGCATTCTGTTCTGTCTACTCCTCCCACCTATCTTCTAACCAATGAAATGGGCCGAGGCAGTTCCTTTATTGCTTAGCCGATGAAATCAACAGATTGATATATGATACTCCCACATCACTTCCCCTTTTTCTGTTTAAACAAAAAAAGGAAGGCTTTAACCTTAACATAGCAAAATTACATATAACAAAACAGTTATCAAGTAAAAGTTACATCAGAAACATTTATACATATAACAAAATTGACCGTAAATCTCTATCAATAAAGCAAAATCTATACTAATGCAAATTATTCATGTCTATATCATATCCCCCTTTAAATGTAAAAGAACATTTATAAACTATATTTGGGAACATGGGCACAGTTTTTTCTCTCCAAACTGCTTCCTGCTGAATGGGGGCGTCGTTAATGATTTTAGGGTGTAACCTGTGTGCCAGGTTTATCTCAGTTGGCAGTTGAGCAAGGCAATTTTCTGAAGATGTTCACAGCAACCCTTCAGGAGGACGTGGTCCATCATACCAAATCGGAATAGAAGAAATCCATAGAGTCTCATCCTCTGTGAAAACAAAAGAAGACTCTCTCCAAAGCATCATATCCTTAGACCCAAATTCTGAAATCGTAATACCCTTATATCCATTCTGGTTTAGCTTGGCAGGCCATGTAATGAAATGTCTGTCTGTACTTAGCTCCTTTACAGTCAAAAATTTTAAAGAAAACACAATGTACATAATCCAGACTCTCTGTGAATTTTCCATCTTTTACGTAGCTTATTTTTCTTTATTTCTTTTAATCTCTTAACTATCTGTACTCTGTCTCTTTAAAGACTTTACCTTTTTTTTTTTTAACCATTAACTTTATTCTCTATATTCCTTTTCTTCTCTCTCTCAAGCCTACGTACATTCATCCAACAGTGTGACTCGTTTAGTGGTCTGAATCTGTCCTATTGTGAATCTGCAATTTTTTACTATCCAGGAGCACTTTTGATTTACACCTTTAAATCACTAGGCGCTAAGCTGCGACATTTCTAGGTTAACTTTTTGCTTTTTGAGCGCATATCTTTGACCTGGAATAACCCTGTAGACCAGGCTGTCTTTGAACTCTCAGAGATTCGCCTGTCTCTGCCTTCCAGGCATTGGGATTAAAGGCGTACACTACTACACCTTGAACTCACAGAGATCTGTTTATCTCTGCCTTCTAAGCACTGGGATTAAAGGCGTGTGCTACCACACCTTGAAGTCACAGAAGTTTGCTTTAAGAATTTTAACTTTTAGTCTGCATATATTTTTAACACACTTTAAACCATTCAGAAATTTCCTGTCTTTGAATCTCTCTTTACTGTATATCTCTCTTTTTCTGACGACAAGAGCCTTTAATTTGCCAAGCAATATCAGTAGGACTAAAGGCGTGGCTTTGCCAGCTAGATCCAGTCCATTCCTTAGCTTTCCAGCCTCACGGCTGAGGTACAGGCTGCAAGGTCCCTGCCAGCCAGCGAGCTACAACAGACAACACTCAAATCCTCTCTCGGTAGCCGGCCCTCCTGCCTCAAACAGTCAGAGTTTGCCCTGGCAGGATGGCCCAGAAAGCCGGCATTTTTAAATGGCGCAGCTTTTTCCTGCTACGGCTGAAAACCGAAAAGCATGCATTCAGCTTTTCGTCAACACCATTTAAGTGTTTCGTGGCAGGACCTCTTAATGAGCTGCAGGGATTTGCAGCTGAAGCTGAGTCAGGAAAATTTCAAAATGGAGGACGTACCATTTTGTGCTAGCTCTGGGCCTACCAGGTAGGAGCGGCACTCAGCACTTTAATTCTGAAACTGAGCGTGCAGCACAGAAATTCTTTTCATCCAAGTAACATCCAAATCTGACAGGCAGAGCACTGCGCAGTCTAAAAACACGTCTCTGTATGGCGGCAGGAATCCGCCATGCTCTTCCGCCTGCCTAAGCCTGATTCTGCCTTCTTCCCAGGAGCAGGCGGGGAGCTCTGAGTCATCGCACGGTCTCAGAGCACTCTCCTTCCGATCCCAAGCGGGAACACAAACATAAAGCCAGAGTTTGCACTGGTGGCACAGCCCCAGGAAGCAGTGCTTTAAGATAACGCAGCTTTTTTTCTGCTGCTGTTGCTGAATCAGGAAATCTCTCTACAGCACGCCACCAACAAACAGCAAAAATCTGTGTTAAACTCTCTCTCCATTATTTTTAAGCCTTCTCAAGTTTTTTGTGGACTCAGTTAGCCACACGTCTGGGCGTCATTTGTAGTAATAGGGAGCGGCGGCGGGGTTGCGTCCCCAAACACCCCAGCCGCCTGCCCGGCTCGGCTAGCTTATGCCCCAAATAATTACACGGACACTGTATTCTTTTAAACACTGCTCTGGCCCATTTCTAATCATCTGTGTAGCGCCCCTAGGTGCGCTTACCGGGAAGATTCTAGCCTAAGTCCATCCTGGGTCGGAGCTGGGGCATGGTGTGCGTCTTCCCTGGAGCAGGTAGCATGGCGTCTCTCCTGCGTCTGCTCCGGAGAGCGGAGCTGCGGAGTCTGACCTCACTTCCTCTTCCTCCTGGCATTCTGTTCTGTCTACTCCTCCCACCTATCTTCTAACCAATGAAATGGGCCGAGGCAGTTCCTTTATTGCTTAGCCGATGAAATCAACAGATTGATATATGATACTCCCACATCAAATGGTGATAAAACATACAATGGAAACTTTATTTTATAGATATACTGTTACTTTATAATACTATTAAGAATGAACCACAAGATGAAAGTGTTGATACTCTTTTGAAAGAGCCATTGAGAAACATTAGTTCAAATTAAGCCACAGAGATATTACATGAAGAATAGATGAACTGATTTCAAAAGCAAGATGTTCCCTGAAGAAATTTGATAGTATGATAATAGATGATGGTTCATATACGGAATAGTAAAGTAGAAGTTTAAGTTCTCTTAGTGCTATTTATACGTCAGTGGCCACATCCATGTTAGTGGATGGACATGCTCTCATAGGAAGACTTATTTAATTGTCACTCAAAAAAATCTATGAAACTAAGCTACATAAATGCCTTTCAGAAGGATTTGAACCCATTTTTATTTCTCCACATTTGTTTTTCTTTTCATATTCAGGGACCAGACAACTGCACAAAGTGTTCTCATTTTAAGGATGGTCCAAACTGTGTGGAGAAATGTCCCGATGGCCTACAGGGAGCTAACAGTTTCATCTTCAAGTATGCGGATCAGGATCGGGAATGCCACCCATGCCATCCCAACTGCACCCAAGGGTAAGCATCCTTCCTGGCCAAGGGCGAAACCATGGGCGTGTTTTCAGTTCAAAGGATGAACATACATATCAGTATCTGTGATGATGTCTACTTGCATTACAATAGCCTCAGGAAATGCTATTCATCGTTATAATTTACATGTTGATTTTTAAAATGGTATTCTTTCTAGGAGAACCTCTGAAATGTCTCCACTGATCATTTACCTTAGGAACTCCTTCATGAAGCCAGTATGATTTGGATGCAGTCTTGAAACTGTCCAATCTTTACAGTAGACTCAGTGTATATTAGAAAATACAATGCCATACATGTATGAGAGATTTCTCGTATGTGGTTCTAATTCTTTATTGTCAAAACTTAAAATGAGTATATATCTTTAAAAATGACTGCCTTGGATTCATCCTTCAATGAAATCTGAGACTATGCAATCATGGCAGAGAAGAAAACAAGAATAAAATGCTTATATGTGTACACACAACATAACTTATATAGTTGTGTGAAGCAATTTATTGTAGTTTCCTTATAATTTAGAGTTCTTTGTCATGAAACAATTCAGAAAGATACATATTTTTCATTCAAAAGGATGTGTTCTGCAGCCTAACCTATGATATTAAAAATTATAAACAAAAATTGGAGGGATTGTTTTTGTTCGATGTTATGGCCATTGATGTTCAAAAGAAGAACATTGTATACAAAATGAAATAATGCCAACTCTAACAAATTCTAATCTATTTCTTTAAAAAATATCTTATCTCACTAGTAATTTCTCTTTGTTTCCTAGAAAAGTTAAATCTTGTTAAAATTAAGAGTAGCTAACTCACTCTATTCTCTCATCATAAAACCTCACTTTCTTTGTGAGTGTTTACTCTCAGTGTAGGCAGAGAAACAGACAGATGTACACACTTGTTGAGAGTTATCTTGGGTGCTTTATATCTGGCAGAAAGTGGAGGTTCTGTAAAGAGATTGTCCTGACAGATTGAGCCCTAGCTGTTAGAAGATATTGAAAAAGTGAAGTGAACAACATAATTTTCTGCCAAGAAAACATCAATTTTTGGATGTTGCTATAATTTCCTACAGGTCGGGAAATCAGCTAAGTCACTCCATGTAGTAGCAGATCCTCAAAAGGTACAGCAATATTCTGCCCCATGAACGCAAATGCAACATAGAAGAGCTGCCTGCCAACACCTCAGTCTCTACATAAGCACACAGATTGAGGAAGAGACAGTCACCTACACATTTTGCTTCAAGGAAAACAGAAGTAATAAACAGTTCCCCTTGTGAGTTTTGGTACACTTGCGTTAAAACTATTTTATGAAAAAATAAAACCTGGTGCTGCCGGAGCAGAAGAGTCAGCAAGAGAAAGAGAAAACTTTGCTTGCTAAAATCATCCACAAGAGGGTTTTATTGTTTTGCAACTAAAATTAAACCAGTAAATTATTCAATATAATGTCGATGTCAACAGCTGTTGCCATTCAAAATGAGACCTTTTGCTGTTTTTGCAAATCTAATTACAATGAAGCCATTAGGGAAATGAAAGTGAGACAAGAGCCTAGTATGGATGTGTGGCAGGAGTGTCTTCCTTGTCGGCCTTTTAAATCATAATTGTATAATAAAGGAAAGCATATATAGTAGAGGGAGGTATAAGTTGAGGCCAATGAAAAGGGTTCAAATTACCGTAGCAATGAAGCTTGGATCTCATACTAAAGGGATGCTGAGATTTAATGGGAACCTCTAAATAAATAGAAAAATGCCCTCAACAGCTTGTGGCTGCAGAATGGTGAATCAGAGGATGCTGTATTTCTTAGCATCTTCCAGGGTAATATGTCTCCAATGAGGACTTTGTCCTGAGGTCTTGTTGTTGCTTTCTTTGAGCTCTCCCTTCCTCATTATCAGCAATTCCTACATTGTATGAACTAGATCACACCATACCCACTGTCCTTGGCATCTTGTACTAAAGAAACATATACTGCGAAGTCTGTTTTCAGACTGAGTATGAGCATATAGAGCTATGGTCCAGAGAAAGATCACAGACAGAAGGAATGCTGGGCTGAATGACTCTCTTTTATTTCTCAGCTCAGCCATTAATTGACCATATGAGTAAGTGTGAGCCCTTGCCAGGCCAGTTCTACTTCAGAAAGCAGGTTCCCTTCCATATGCTGATATCTATCAGGATGTTCAATAACTAAGTTAATGGAAAAAGACTTTCCAATTACATTATTTTAGGAAATAAGTTTGTACTTTGAATGCAGTTTAATGATTTCCCTAAAAATAAAATTATGTATCTTATACCTGAAATGTATTTTTACTACTCTAAAACTGCATTCAATAAATTGACTCTAAAAGTCCCTCTAGTACTTTTATAAAAGATGAACCATTAGTCCTGATGAGAAACCTCTCACCGATATTTTTAGAAGGCAGAAAAAAAAGGAAAAGGAAGAAAGGGAAGAAGGGAGGGAGGGAGGAATGAAGGAAGGAACGAAAGAAAGAAAGAAAAAAGGAAGGAAGGAAGGAAGGAAGGAAGGAAGGAAGGAAGGAAGGAAGGAAGGAAGGAAGGAAGGAAGGAAGAAAAAGAAAAAAATGTCTCTTCTTGCCTTGGCTGGAAGCCACATTTTTATCAACATGTTATTATTTCAGTCATTCTTTAGCTTCTTCTGTGGAATGCATGCTAATCAAATTGTTTTCTTTCATTTACTGATCCAAATATCATCACCAAAAGCAACTAGAAATAGGAAAAAGTTTATTTCAGCTTGTACTTCTAGGTCACAGTCCATCATTGAGGGAGGTAAGAACAGAAACTCAAGATGGTATTTGAAACATAAAGAATGGAGGACCACTGCTTGCAGATTGGTCAGAACCTCATTGCTTAATTAGCATTCTTATACAGCTCAGGACTATGGTAGGCACCTATGGTAGGCACCCCAATAATGAGATGAGTCCACGTGCATCAATTAATAATCAAGATAATATCCTTTTGCTATATCCACAGGCCAATATTATCCAGGCAATTCCTTCATCAAGACTTCCTCTCTGATGATCAAGTCTGGGTGTCAAGTTGACAAATTAAACCCACATAGGAGACCTATTTTTTTTAATCAAAATTCATTTTCAGAATTAAAACATTCATTGATTGCTAAGGACTCACACTTATGTTATTGAATTTATATACCAAAACAATACCTTTTTATGGTGTATTGAGATGATGAGTTGGAACAAAAAGTAATAAAAAAATTAAAAAGTGAAGTTTTCTGATGTTGGCGTACCCCTTTAATCACTAGGAGGTAAAAGGAAAAAAAATTCTATAGTTTTGGGGCCAGCCTGGCCTACATAATGAGTAAGTATGCAAGCCAGGCCTCCAGATAACATTCACTCTCAAAAACAAACACCAAAAGCAGAACAAGAAAACAAGGAATGACTCTCAAAAACAAACACCAAAAACAGAACAAGAAAACAACGAATGAGGGGGCTGGAGAGATGGGCTCAGCGGTTAAGAGCATTGTCTGCTCTTCCAAAGGTCCTGAGTTCAATACCCAGCAACCACATGGTGGCTCAAAACCATCTGTAATGAGGTCTGGTGCCCTCTTCTGGCCTTCAGGCATACACACAGAAAGAATATTGTATACATAATAAATGAATAAATAAATAAATATAAAAAAAAGAAAACAACGAATGAAATTAAGGACAACAATAATATTTGTATTCATAATAAGCAATATCTGTGGTTAAAGAAACAAAAACTAAATTTATTACATAATGCATAATGACCACAGACATTGTTTTCTACAGTGACATCACTTATTCCTATGATAAATTCATATCTACTTCATTTCCTTTTATTTTAATCCAAAATTGCATTGTAGACATGGATTGCAATGCTTCTTTCATTGAATGATGTTTTTAAAATCTTAAAGCTTTGTTATTATTATTTTTGACAACTATCTTAGTTTCTTTTATCAATTTTCTTTTTCTAGTTTTCAAGTTTAAATAATGAAAAGTAACCATAGATAGAATGGTAGAAATAAAATCTGCTTGTAGAAATAAATCTGTAGCCTTTATAATGATAAAATTGAAAATATCCTTCAATTTCGTTTCAAAAATTGGATATTTTCACAAAATGTCTGAATTATACTTGTCATGTGGGTGGAAAAAGGCACTTACATATCAGTATCAGCAAACATAAATTAAACTTGTCCCACCATTCTGAATTCAAGAGATGGTTTTAGAATATATATAATGTTATGAATTTCTGCAAATACCATGCTTTGGAATATTAATATTTGCATGGTTTTATTTCTGATCTTATTTTTGGCCCCTTGCTATTTTTTCTCAAAATTTGATGTTTCTCTTACTTTTTAATCTTGCTCAACCAGTAAGAATTTTATGTTCCAATTAGCTGCTTATGTATAATATCTATGAAGGACATAAAATACAATGGCATCTTTAAATATATGATAATTTATACTTTGAAAAAGCTGCTTCACATTCACTGACCTATATCTTTCTTGGTCTTCACCTGTTCCTTTAACTGTCAGTATATAAACACATGTTAACCTCAGATATCCTACGTAATACCCTCAACGACTTTTCTTGACCCATGTTTCTCTTCTCTTAATCCTAATTTACTATTCTTCACTACATAATAGCCTGGCTGGCTCCTATATACTAGTCTCCACATGACAAAGGGATTATAGACACAATTCTAGCAATATAATGGTTTCCTTCGTTTTTTGTTTTTAGGGAAGGCTTTAAAATTTGGATGTTTTTACCTTTTTATACAAGTTAATGTTGTACACTAAACACCTCTGTTCTTATTCCTCAACCCTCTTCTTCCATCCTCATTCCCATCTTATTAATCCTCTTTGTTCCCCAGGTAGAGTCACTTCCTTCATGTCATTTATATTTATATAGTTTTTATATTGCGGTTTAAGATCTAGGAACCACAAATGAGAGAATTACAATAATGATTTTTTTTATGAGGTTAGCTTAATCGTTTCGTAAGTCGATCTCCTGTTGCACAGATTTTCCTGCAAATTATGGAACTTTGTTCCCTGTGATTGAGAACAATTTCATTGTGTATGTTTACCACATTTTTCATTCATATCTCTGAATAGAAAATCTACAGACAGGCATGGCTTTTTTCAAACAGCACATAGCTTCCCATTATTATCTGCTAACTTAAAGCCCACCAAGCTGGCTCTTAAGAGTCTTCCATTCACTTTTCCTTTCTGGGTGCCTGCCACTGTGCTCTCTCTCTACTTGGAACTTTTGTTCAGAGTGTAAAATGCTCCTGAGCTTTGCTTTGCTCTTCTTTTGCCCCTAACACTCAGAGTCACCCCAGCCACAGCTCTCGACATTTCAGACAACACATGGCTGACTCTCTCAGAAAGGTGACCATGCCCTTCTAAAACGAGATATTCTAGTATTCCTCCTCCACATTGTATATACGGAAATGTACCATACATATATATTCATGCATTTCTCATCTTCAAACAGTAGCTTAATGAGAATAAGCTAAAACGCATCTAATTCATCTCATTTCTTCCTGCAGCTCTTTCAACAGTCCAAGCACTTTAGTAGGCTCATACATTGGCTCATTGAATGAATGAAGATGTTTTATTATTCACACTCTCTCCTCAAAAAGTATTTTACTATTTAGTGTTTTTATCTTTCAAGGGTCATTATAAAGATTACACACAAACTACAGCTTTTCAGACTCTTCTTGGGAAGTAAGAAGTAGACTGTTAATTTTACAAAATGGTAGTACTGTCATAAAAATACTATTTTGAAGGGAATATTACAGGAACACAATAAAAAAATCAACTCACTAGAGCAAAATAAAGGAAAATCATACAATTCTATTCTAGGGACTTTTAGTAGTTTATTTTCCAATTAAGAACTGTTTTATTAGATCTAATGTGTGGAACTAAGTCAACAATGTGTTCTTTAGCTGTTTCTTATCTCTTCATTTTATGCAAATTCGTTACATTGTCTCAGGGTAAAATTTACTTTTGGTACTCAAAGTGGATCCTCAAAACAAAACACAGAAAACTGATTTTCTACTTAGTGGTAATGTTATAGCATATACGACGGAGCAGAGAGATGATGACTTAAGTTATCAGATACGTTCTGTGCACTCACTAGCATCTCGGGTGAGTTCCAGAAGCTGCAGATGGTCTGTCCACATCTTTGGGTGCCGAAGGCTCCTTTTCCAGTTGTTAAACCTCAGAGTTTGAGAAAACATGTATACTCTCTATTCACACCCAAATTGGACGCTCTTGTACTCAGACCCCCAGAAGCTGTGTTTCTTTGAAAGGAAGAAGAGAAAATAAGAAACAAATTCAACTTAAATACATTGGAAAATAGAAAAAGCATTTCCATAACGGCTCAAAATGAAAAACTAAGGACTATATATGAAAATTCTGTGTATTTAAATACATTTGTCAAGTTCTTGTCTTCGTAGATTTCTCAGCTTCCTATTTGTGAGTTTATTCATTTACTACAGGGTTTTTATTTGCTTTTGTTTGAGTTCAATATTGCGAGTTCTTTTTTTTTTTTTTTAAAGTTTCTCTTTTGCTGGGCAGTAGAATCCATGCCCTTAATTCCAGCACCCTGGAGGCAGAGGTGGGTGAATCTCTGAAATTGAGGCCAGTGTGGTCTATATAAGCTAGTTCCAAGACAGGCTCTATAGCAACAAAGGAGCCCTGTCTTGAAAAATAAAAGTTTCTGTGTACAGATCATGTTTTTGCTATTTAAAAGTGATCATGAACTGCAGTGTTGGCCAATCAGTTCATTTGAGTTATAAAGAAATGCATGTTTAATGATAAAAATAAAGAAATTCATAACCAAGGATGGAAATAATCTGATTATGTAAAATATCCATGGGAATTACATTAAAATATATTAACATATTTTCTGCCAATATTCATCTTTAATGAACACCAAGAGTAAGGCTATTATACTACAGTCAATTGTTCATTGCCTTTTTATTGATTTTGAATTTTCCTTAAACTTAACGGTGTTTTAAGAGAAATGACGTACATGAAAACATTAATAGTCATTGAACTATCGAGTAATTAATCTAGCTGTGTATAGTGATGAACAATGCAAATGGATCAGAAGTGACTGATGTTTACGAGCATTATCCACAGAAGCAGGTAAAATTCCCATTGTTACCTCCATGTTTCTGGCACTGTTCTGAGAAGGTAATTTTAATTAAGTCATAATTTCAGTTTACTTTTGTGTTTTCACCGAGAAATGATTTTTTCTCTCAGTCTCTAAAATGACGCTGTTCCAAAAGCTGCCAAATATTAAAATTAAGAATTTGGTACATTTAGTATTTATCTCAGCTGGTTTTGGTTGTGTTTGTTTAATGACTGATTTCTGTTTCCTTGTATTTCTTTGACATTTTAATCTCTGCAGGTGCATAGGCTCAAGTATTGAAGATTGCATCGGCCTGATGGATAGGTACTTGGTGTGCTTGCTTCTCATGTTCTTCCTCCCAGGCTCCATGCGTGAGCACTGGTGCATGTGTGTGCATGCCACTGTGGATGGAGAGTGATGTTTTCTGTTCTGTAATTGCTTGCAGGTGTAACGGTCCCACTAGTCATGACTGCATTTACTACCCATGGACGGGCCATTCCACTTTACCACAACATGCTAGGTAACATCAACCATGTTTCCATTTTATCACTCAAATTCTTTCCTTGTTACCACCGACAAAAATACTAACCAATTGGACTATAGTTTAAGTCCATTAAATGAGAGTTACAACAGAATGGAAAATGCTTTGCTTTTGAAATCATTTTTCATTTTACCTTCATTCATTAGGATTTCAGAGTTTTGAGTAGTAATGGCATTGATTTTAAATTTTATACACTTAAAAATTAGTAATTATCTTATAACTTCAAAAGAATATTCTTAATCTTAGATATGATATAAAAACTAAAAATTCATAAAGGAGAAATTTGAGAATGTTAATTGATACTTATAAAATGTTTGTTATATAATTTAAATTTAATATCTGATTTTGTGTTATTTTGAACTGTTATATTTCCAGATGAAAAATTATCATAGAATCAATAAAATTTGAAAAATATTTTGTGCATGTTAAACCATATATTGGAATTATAACATAATATATTATTAATGTTTACACAAATTTCTGATCACAAATATTTGCAGTCATTTTAATCATAAACAACAAAAACTGGAAGCAAGCAAGGCTACCCTATTGTGGTGTACCTGTGCACTGCAATATGCCTGAGTAATAAAAAGGAAGAAATTGATGCTACACACACAGTGGATGGATCTCAAACTCAATACGCTGAATGAAAGAAGCCAGACTGTCAGAAATACATATTGCTTGATTTCCTTTTTATATCAAATTCTGGAAAAGATAAAAATACATGACTGAAATTCAGTGAGAGTTGCCAAAAACTAGAATTTTAGGGGTAAAGTTCACTGTGGAATAGTAAGACAGACTTTTGCAGATGATGAATCAATCTACACTTTTATTGTGGTATTGGTTGCACAAATAAAAATGCTTGACACAAACCATGCCTTATAGATTTTATTATAAATTATATAAATCTGTGGTTTATTGTTTATACATAAATAAACATGATTTTAAAATATTTTGTGAAACATTTTAGCTAGGAAAGTAGTGATTTGCAACTTCATATAGAAATACTATTAGTTTTCAAAAAGAAATGCATTTGATCATTTTGCAAATACTACAGCAAAGTTAAAAACAATGAGAATTTTAGATTAAGTGTTGCTCTTAATAAAATGTTTTTTGTTATCATATGACAATGAAGCATTTGTAAAACATAATCATCAGATAAGAAGCATAACAATAGCAATAGATTTCAGGAGCTGCCTTTCTCAGGGCTTGCTTGCCATTATTCTAAATTCTAACACCTAAAACAGTTTGTCTAGTGTTTCCATCTTATTCAGTCTTAATATAGTCTTGTTCTATGCATCTGGCTACTTTCACTAAATATTACATGTATAAGATTCATCAATGTCATCGAATCCATTCACAACTTTTCCATTCATTTGCCTTTAATTGCTTCTAAGTTTTAAAGTGGTTGAATAATTGATGTGTCATCTTCATGTGTTGTCTGTTAATAAGTAGTGATGACAAGTTCTAAAGTAAATTAGATGTTTAGAGCAACATGGCTTATACAAGAGTGGCACATTGATACTTGGGCTGGGAAAACTAGTTAATGTAATTGTCTTAAGACAGCTGAGAACTTTGACAGCCTTAACGAAACTAAGAGAAAAGAAAAGAGAAGCAATGCATGGGAGTTAAGACAGAAATCCAAGTCCAACTTTGTCTTTCAAGAGTTAACTTGGATTCTCGTCATGTTCATAAACTAATATTTCTTCTTCAGACACTGACTGGGTCCCTGAACTATCATGAGAATGATTTTCCATTTATTCGGATGAATTTATTTATAACTTAATCTGATATTTTACCACATGGTGGTTAAAGTATTTTGATTTTGAAATCATATTTTCAGATTTAAAATCAAGCTCTAATCATTTTTAGACATGTGACTTGAAGGTCCTTACGTTATCTGAGGGGCACAGTTTCATGTGCACAGTGGCAACATTTATGTAGTTCCTAAACTGCTCTGAGGACTGCATGTTTCCTTAGTAACAGTGCTTAGCTCATAGAAACTGCTCATTTGTTTTATACTTTTCTATATAACATTATCATTATTTTTTTGTATAACCAGGATTCTCCAACCTCAGAAATGTGAATTCCTGCTTCTCAGGGGAAAGAGAGAAGTCTCTCAAAGTCACCAGAAAGCATAAATGAGTACTGATGCCTTCTTGATAGCTTTCTTGAGAGAAGGGAGCTATTTCTGTCACTTTGCCTTGAGAATCAGGGAGAGGACACTTGGTCATGGGGAATAGATGGAGAGTAACAGTTCATTTGTAGTTGCAAATGATTTTAACTGATGTCACACAATTCAAAATCATAATGTGTCTAGTTATAGATTTAATAAGTTACTAAGTTAAAAAAATGATTAAATTTTCAATCTTATAACATGCCTGGATTTCCATGAGATAATCCATAATTTCAGACTAATACAAATAATTATCTGTGTCATCAGTAGATACCCAAGGCTAGAAATAGTAAATGACTGTAAAATTCAGTACATCATTCCTAAGAGAAGTCACTTTTAACTCTGCTAACCAGGTAAAGAGCAAAGTTCTTTGGTGTGAACACATGGCTTCAATATGGGTCCTATCTTATTTCTTATCCATGAAATTGGATGATATTATAAAATTAGTTTGAGAATTCTATGAGACAACACATAGATACCATCCTGGACTAAACAGTCACTGACTATACTTGTAGCTGTGACTGAAATATTGACATCATCTCAGAACAATTGTATTATATATTGACCTATTTGTATTTTAATCTAATAAGTTAGTGAATACAGAATCAACATATTAAAATTTTTCAGATATTAATCATTTACTTTTTACATCAGATTATAACCCAGGGCCATGATTTCAATAGGTAATTGGTAACTTGCAACTAATTATTTTTTATCTGAAACTCTAGATGTATTTACTCCATGTCTGTTTTATAACTTTGAAACAATGTAACTGTATTTTTCAATTGTGTTGAGCTGTTAGAGTTATGTGTCCTGTCAGGGGCTGCACATATGATAGTTGAGAAGGTCCATAAAACATTTATTTTTAATTCTTTGGAGTATTTGACTTACATTGGATGAAATCTTGGAGTAGTCAGATTCCCCCTCAGGTTCCACATGTCTATGATGAGATGAATGTGCGTTAGTGAAGCAGGTTATCCTTCACTAAGATCTCAGCACCTTTTCCATCTTTCAGAAACATTGATAGTTTTAGAAATGTCCATCATGATTGAGTAAAGCAAATATTTCATAGTGGGAAGACCAGAAATAAGACAATGGGAAATGAATATTTTCAGCTTCCTAATCCACCTTTTAATTGGTACAGCATTCAAATACTTACTTTTGTATTGCTGTCACAGAAAATGACGTTGAGCATGCCAACGTTGTTTCTTCAAAATATTTATGGGTAGTACTTCCCACTGCCCCACTGTTTTTGTTTCTGTGTTCTGTTTCCTAACCCTGCAGGGAAAAGAGGACTGGAGTTTTAAATGAGAGCAGGTAAAATGTTTCTGATCTTGATTGACTTTCATTTTCAAAGCAGTGTCATTTTTCTTCCCGAAACCTGCAATTTGTAAATTGGTTTTCCACACTCCATTTAGCTTACAAGCCATTGCTGGAGTCTCTTCCAGGAAGACTGGTGAGATACGCTCAAAAAGATCTAAAGACTCTGTTTTGGATCATAGAATATCCTACTTACATGGAAAATAAAACTAGTAATTATCTATTCTTTCTCTCATTCACATTTTCTAATCTAATTAATGCCTGAATATAACATTTACTTTGAGCAACCTTTTCCCAAATTTTTGACCTCCATTATTCTGGTTTCCTCCCAATAACACCATGGAGAATTGTGTTTTTCAAGACTCTTTAATTTTGTGTGTGACATTTGTCTTAGCTAGCACACAGGCTACTTTCATATAGATTCCTTTTGATATAAAAATATTAGATTTATTCTATCTTGGATTCTTTGTCAATATATATGAAATATATGAAAAACTTGAATAGCCTACTCTCATATAGCACGAGGCATGAATGTGTTAATCAGAACAATAATTAACTCTATTGTTGAGGAATTTCTCCATGTTAGCTAGCAAAATGTAAACTAACTATAAATTCATTTTACTTTGTTGGATAAAAATATCGAAATAGATATAAAAATACATACTAGATTACCTATTTCTCTATTCTTATCTGGCCCAGCTCTTTGTTCTAATTAATTTATTTTATATATTTTGCAATACGTAGTACAATAACTGAATTTATTTTCTCTAAGTCTATAGTGTAGAACTATTTGAAACATTTCCGGTTTTTATGGTAATAGTCACACTTTCCGTTATGGCACAGTGAGGTTTGCCCAGGAGGTCACCTAACAGTTTATGCTTTGTCACACTGACCTGTGTGTGACGGAGATGAAAGAAATGGCATTATAGTCCAGGTACCAATTACATATGACACCTTGAATTTCTTTGTTTTCTCCCAAGGAAGCGAGTTCAGAATTTATGTACAGATTACATGCTGCAAATCACCTATAAATGGTGACCTTTGAGAGCGGTAGTTATAATTAATGGTGCCCAAATACAATAAATAAAAGTGCATAGCTTTTTTTTTTTATTTGAAGGCTATCTGCATTCCATTGCATTCTGTATGTTACATTCTCTTTTCAAATAAGCAAGCCCAAGAGATGAAGGGAAGGGTGCAACACTCTTCCTTTCCTGTGATTCACGCCATGCTTTCCAGAACCAGTGAAATGTCAAAACAGTCTCAGAATTAGCAAGGGTTCATAAAATTTCTCTGCTCACTTCTTAACTATTGCTCATGTAGCTGAAGAGGCTACTTAAAGAAGGTACTTTTAAGCACCTTCAGGATGCTCAAGTGGTTTTCATATTGATATCAAAATGTTCATACCACAGTATCAAAGCTTTCCAGACACTGGAAATATCGCTGTATTCAAGATTAGCAAGCATAAAAAAATGTTACAAACTAATTCATATTCACTATTGAAAGTCAACAAAGGTTCTTTAGCCCATTGTCTTTGGAATGAAAGCAGAAAGTCTAAATATATTAAATCGATAAAATGTTTAGTATTAAGGATCAAAATATTATGATGGGTAGAGGAAATATTCAAAATATTCAACTTTCAGTCAGCCAAATTATCTTTTTACGGTAAAGAAATAGTCATGTTTTATACTCATTTATCTCTAACTCAGAAAGATGCCAAAACTGCTTTGTATCTCACAAATACCTCTTCACCTGTTGTTGGTGATCGGATCTCAACCGCAGAGAGCAAAGGCAAAAGAATGGAAAACGTTCATCAAGTCCTGAATCTTAGAGACTACTGTGTATGATTTCAACGGTCCTGCCATGATATGCCAATACTGTTTAAATTCGATGAATCACATGAAAACAATCACTTTATCATCACCATCTGTATATTCTACAGTTTTTAGTTTGTGACAATTACTATTCCAAGTTAGATCAATGTAAATTATCATTAAGTGACAACGAGCTCTATAATAGCCAGCAATGCCTTGATAGACTTTAACAGAAGTAGAAAATAATAAATGTGACAGGATAATGAAGATAATTCTTAATAAAGATAATTTACCTTTTCAGAAGACTAAGACTTAAATAGGTAAAAAAAAAATGAGCATTGATAGGTAAAAAAGAATATATGTAAAAATGACCATCAAAAAATGACCATAAATACCTGGCCCCTATTTAAGTGCCAAAAAGCAGTTACTAATAAACTACTGAGTATAGAGGCAAATTATTAATAAATGTATTATATCATGTATTAATATATTTATTTTATCATTGCCCACATAAAATTAATTAGATGGATTTTAGTTTTATCTACAATGACTGCAATATATGTAATGCATGTCTTTGATTTTCTAACCTCCTCTTGTCTTCATTTCTTAAATTTAGGTTTATTTGCGTAAAGGATTACTCCGTATCTGTACAGAAAAAGTAGAAAAAATGTGTAAGAGCAAAGATACTAAAGTAAATTTTGCTAGTGTAATGACTCTAGTGAATTAACATCTTTGCTTTCATAATGTGGTTTCTAGACCTATTATAAAACTTAAAATACTACAGAATAGGATTATGTATGTAATGACTAAAATAGTAAAGGATAGACAACTAAGACTTGGGATTAGGTAGACTAAAGAAGTACCTAATTAACTATAAGAATCCTGCTCCTGGGTACATTACCACAGCTCAGCAGCTTAACATAAAATTCTGTAGGGAAAGTGCAGACATGGTTCTGATACCTGGGTAGTCACTGGGGCTGCTGACATCTGATTTTTTAGCTAAAATTTGCAGTTTCTTTCCTAATCTACTGAGGTTCATTTAGTTCAGAGCTCTTTGAAGTTTAAGGGATTATAAGTCTATTTTCTTGGAGATAAGATTCTTAAGATATTTCTGAGATATATTTTCCCAATACAATTGAATTTTTATGGGACATCACCATTTCAGATTTACAAAAAAATGTTTGGCTAGAGTGAAAGCTACTTTTCCAAAGTAAAGGTTGGGCTAGGCTTTATTGCATGCAATTCCAGCTGATGGACCCTTACCTTAGTTTGTGTTTGTGAGCTCAGATTCAAATGCCCATGTGATTAGTTCGAGCCCACACACATTGCCTTCCTATAGGATGGATGTGAAAATGATATTTCATCAGTAAGTTCCTTTCACATCAACACAAGGGCTAGTATTTGTTGTACAAATAATAGAAGGTATATATTGTGGCAGAATCTGCAATCCTGGACATTAAATTCTTCCTCTGCTGATGTCCTGCATTTGAGATCTCCTGATAGTTCCTGGAGGCAAGTTTGTCTCTGCCCTTGCATACTCTATAGGTTACTTCTCAGTTTAAGTGTCTAACTTTTCCATTAGGTTTTATCAGACTTGCAAGTCTTCCTTACGGTTGTTGGTGACCTGCATTGTCCCACAGAGTGCCCACTGCCACAGGTGCTCAGTGAGTACTTCAAAAGTAATTAAAATCTAGAAGCTGTGTTGTCTCTGATGCACCCTACTTCTAAGGCGATTCTATGAAATATGGGTTGTGAAATGGCATTAATAATTTAGCCATGTGAAAATACTACTTTGAGGCTACATTGTTTTAGTAAAAATATTTAAGCTGTTTAAATTGTGATATATGCATATATATTGAAATTTACAGCTCTAGACTGATCATCAGGAAGCCATAATTTAAGACTTAGTCTGGGTAATAGTTTTATCCATGATAGTAATGCTAGAGGAAAGCTTTTTCACAGAAGGCTGTTTCCTTCATCAGCTACAGTAGGTTACAGATGGGATGAGTCAAATGGATCCAAGAGAAAACATCTGTTCCCCTGGACCGCTACATATCCCTATATATTTGTCTGTGAAGCAATCTTTCATAAAATTTTACAAGAAAACTAACATATGATATCTTGGGTCCACATATATAACATTAAAAATAAAAAACTGCTCATAGTTAAAATTGCACTTTATATATGTATATATATATTCATAAAATTATATTTTATTACAAATATGAATCATGATGTATTACTCAATTTTGGTATCCCATAACCAATAATTAAATAGAAATATTTGTTATTCATAGGTCAGAGCTTTTGTCTTTATGTCTGCTTCATGGTAATAAAGGACTCAGTTATTTTCTCATATAATTAGACATGCAATGTATTAAATCCAAAGGAAGTATTTTTTTCATATTTCGCATTTACTGAAGGAATCTAATTAGCTGGGACCCCCTCTGTGATGTGGTTACATCAAATGATGTGCAGATATTAGAGTAAATTGCTCTCCTCGTGCTTTTATTTCTTATTACCTCAGCACATTCCCTAACTAATCATTCTTTTATAAACATACAATTATTTTTACATATTATGTATGTAAGCAGGAGCTAATTAACAGGGAACAGTTTGATTTACCTATGAAATTCCCACAAAGTGATTTTATTCTCAGCTACTAGCCACACTCCAGCACAAAGTGGTTTGATTTCATGGTATCTCAGCATAAAGAATGGGAGTAAGGAAAGGAACCCACCTCTTCAAGGCTCTAAGAGCTGGTAGTCGTTGACATTTTATGGCCCTTTCTTCTGCACTCAGAATTTTGCACTCCATATGCTTGAATCATTTGTAAAATAATTACAGATACTTTCAGCAGAGTAGAAATAAAATTACAAGACCTTTTACCATACAAAGTTTACTTGTTGAGTAAATAATTCTCTGTGTTTTAATAAACAAATAAAAATTTTCAAAGTTACATCTTTATTGATCTTCTAGATACAAATACTAGACTTGAAACCCTAGTTCCCAATCCCACAGTAAATTTGACACCAGAGGAAAAGAGAGCCAATGGAAGAAAAAAAACTGACCCTTTTTCCAGAATTGTACTGTTTTTTTTTTCTTTCAAAAGTTTCTTGGTATTTAACACAGATCTTGCCTGCATATTCTAAAATCATTCCCAAAACATGTCTTGGGTATAATAAGTTAATATTAATTTACAGGTTGTGTATATACTATCACTACAATTTTATAAATGAGAGAACAAGAGAAGGGATGGGATAGGACAACTTGAGGGATCAGGCTAGTCGAGATGGGGAAAGGACAGAGAGGGAGAGCAAGGAAAGAGATATCTTGATTGAGGGAGTCATTATGGGGTTAGTAAGAAACCTGGCACTAGAGAAATTCCCAGGAATCCACAAGAATGGCACCGTTTAAGACCCTAAGCAATTGTAGAGAAAGTACCTGAACTAGACTTGCCTTGTAATCAGATTGATGACTCTCTTAAATGTCATCATAGAACCTTCATCCAGCAACTGATGGAAGCAAACACAGAGATCCACAGAAGTGCACTGGACTGAACTCCCAAAGTCCAGTGGAAGAGAGGGAGGAGCTAGAAGAAAAGCAAAGGACTCCAAGACCATGGTGGGGATACCCACTTAAATAGCTTTCCTGAATTAATGGGTGCTGACCTACTCTGGCCTGACAGCGGGGGAGAGGGTGAACCAGCATGACCAAACTAGGCCCTCTGAATGTGGGACACAGTTGAATGACTGGTGTAGACTGTGGAGCCACTGGCAGTGAGACCAGGATTTATCCCTACAACTCATATGGCTTTTTAGAACCCATTCTCTTTGGAGGAATACCTTGCTCAACCTAGATATGGAGGAAGGGCCTTGGTTCTGCCTCAAAGTAATGTGCTAGACTTTGTTGACTTCCCATGGGAGACCTTACCTTCTCTCAGGAGTGGATGAGGATGGGGTTGGGGTTGGGGAAGGCAGAGGAAACAGGAGGTGAGGGAATGGGATCTGGATTGATACTTAAAATGAGAAAAGGTAGTTTTTTTTTTTTAAAAAATAATTTAATGAAAAGAAAAAACAGTAGTAGAATAAGGGTTGGAGTTTAGACATCCAACTCAAAACACACACTTCTTCCTCTCAACAAAACTGCTTCTCGTGTAAGGACTGTTTTACAAAGAGAGTGACTGGGTCCTTTGTAGCCTTCTATTTTGCTTATTGTCTTTCAAAATTAGTATTATCTTAATATCTACAATGATCTGGAGTTCATTAGAGAGTATGAAAAATATAGTATATCAAAAGAGATGAGATAAATATGGTTAATTGAGGAAGAAAACATTTAAGAATGGAGTCTGGAAGCAGAGAACAAATTACATATTTATGGATGGAGAATGAGAAAAAATGTAATGACTTGAAAATAGATGTTGACCATCATATTTGAGAGATTTGAGATTATAAGAAATTAAAATAAGTAATTTTTAGTTAATCTGGCTCTGAAAATAAAAATTACATCCCAAGACCAGTGTTTCCCCTTCCCTCACCCACTCACTGTGTTCTACAGGCAGGGAGCAAAGTATAGCCTGTCACACAGCCCCCAGAGGTGTCCATGTCCATTCATCCTATTGACTTGGTTTAAAATGTGAAGCCAATGCTCCAGCTACTACCGTTCTACCGAAGCTTTGTTTCTAAACTATGCTCCATCTTCTCAAGTTCCTCAAGGAAGGTGTCATTACTCACAGCTCTCAGTGAAACAGAAAGGCTTTCTCCCCTTCTCCCCAGATAGCCTCTCCAGTCTCTTGACCATGAGAAGCAAGTTTTCAAGAGAGACTCTGATTTTGATGTTGTTTTGCTTCTAAAAAGAAATACAAACTAATTAAAGAAAAGAATGATTTGCTTCATGTTTACTTTATGTAGAAAAGGATGTTTTGGAGAATTAGAACTTTTTCGCGTATGAATATAGATATGTGGCTTTTTCTGAATGGATTTTCAACCAAAACCAAATGTCATTGGCTTTTTAAAAGGTGGTTATATGTGATGGGTGGGGTACATTATGTCACATTTTAGATATTATATCTTTCAATAAAATAATCACGAACTGGAGTGAAGGACTAGTTGGGTCAATGTTTTGTGAAAAATCTGTCAGATATGTTTCTGTGTATGAACATATCTAAATGATTTAAACATTAAAATTGAGACCTTAAGTTATTCTTGAACAGGTTTAAAAAAATAAGTAATTTTTAAAGTTATGGAGTTAATATTAAGACATGTTAAGGAGAGAAGACACAAATTGAGATCATTTATATTGCAAAAACTTCTCAGCATGCATGCCCTACATGGCACAGGACAGAAAATCAAGAGATAAAGTGCAGTGTGTGTGTGTGTGTGTGTGTGTGTGTGTGTGTGTGTGCAAGCTTGTGTGTATGTGTCTGTGTGAGTGTTTAAATCGATTAACACAGTAATGCATATGAAGCCTGATAGGAATTATTAGGAGGAAAGAAACTTCTTATTTCAAGATATCACAATGTCAGTCGAAACCTTGGTTAGGAAACTAATGGAGAGCAATGCTCACTTTAAAGTAGGGAATTTACTGTGGAGATTGGGGATAATACATTCATGTCAACATGAAGAAATTCATAGACAAAAGGTAAAGATACAAAAAAGTTAATGGTGGACTTGATGAAGAGAAAATGAGAAAATTCATAAGTTTATCCTGAATTTTTAACTAAGTTTAACAATTTAGAGCAGAATGGAAGATATAGTTATGTATATTCGGAGAAAAATCCATTGAACTCACCCAGAAAGACAGCCTGTACTAACAGCACAACTGTGCTATTGTGCATTACTAAGTCTGATAGAGAGGCTTACTCACAAATAAAAATGATTCCTCTAAGTAATATGTTTTATTCAGCCAGTTTTGATTGTTTAATTAGAACATTGGATCATTAGAAATTTGGATTTACCAGTGGTTGCCAAATGAATACATAAGCAAGGAGATAGGGGTCATGCAATATAATAGGTAATACGTGATGATATATATGAATTAGAGCAAAGGGCCATTGAAGTTGAGAATGGAAGTGGGGTGGCAAGGAGGGGGAAAAGACACAATATAAAAGCATAAAAGGTTAATAGAGTAAAATGTGGAAATTAGACTGGAAACACAGCCCAGGAAACCAGCACTCTAAATAGAACACTGGTCCTCGCCATCTAATCGTTTAGTGTTAGCAGTCTAGGTGGACAGGCACATTGCAGATGAGTAAGCATGGATCTGGCAAGCCTGGAATGTAAATGAATAGAAAGACTGGGCAGATTCAATGAGAATTTGCAAATAAAACTTAATGCCAAATTTAGCTGTCAGTAGGACTTGAAAGGATTAAGAGAAAGTCTGGGTGTCTGCCTGGATGGAGTAGCATTCTCTAAGATGCTGCACACTTGGGAGAAGTGAGTTCATGCTTCTGAGCTTAGTTTAAATATGTTGACTCTACAGTTATTTGATGTCTTCACGAGGTGTTAGGGGGAAAATATAGTAAGATAATATAGCATTTTTCCTTATGTAGATATGGAACAGAAGTTAATAAGAAATATAGAAATAAAGAAATCAATTGTTATACATTCTGATAAATTTGAGTGTGAAGAAAGAGAGAAAGAAGTGGCTACAGAGAGAACATTATTAGGAAAAAGACATCTGAAGATAGGTGAATTTTAAATGTGCTTTTGGAAACAAAAGGTTTCACAGTATAAAACAGAATGGAAGTGCATCGTGAACACCTATGGAAAAGCTTCGGGAGTTAAGAGACTAAGTAAATGTGTAGCACTAGCTCTGGAGATGAAAAGATGCCCTCAGTCACTCTTTCTTCTGAAGAAAACAGACTAGAGTGCAGACAGGCATGGAGATTTTGTAGTCAAAGGCTCAGGCTTTCCTGGTGAATGCTTCATATCTGCCTGATGCTATAACTGCAACCATCTCCCCCAAAAAGAATGAGGGTGTTTTTGAGGGGCTGTATGCATGCATGTGAATGGAACAAGGGATTATCTGGGAAATTACATTCAAGTATAAAATCTGCTTACTTTGTATTTAAATCATTCTGACATTAATTTACAAATTATCAATAATTTGAAATGTGTTTCTCCACATGAACCCAACTTGAAGGTCATCTATTTTACTTTCTCAAGGAAAATAACAGCTTGTACTATCAATGACTCTGAACTCATTAAATTAGAAGGCTCTTAAATATATAATCAGGATCTAGCAGCACCCTGTATGTGTTCAGAGAAATGAGCAGATTTCCATACCTGTGAGTTAACTGGAAGATGCTGATATATAATAATTATTCCGAATTGTACCGCCACCTGGAAATCAGCAATTGTATAATTGTGCAAGTGCAGAATATTAGAAAACCAGTAAATTGCAAAGGACTCTTCCTATTTTTATAAAAAAAACTTCTCACATATAACGAATTATAATGGAAATTCCCCCATAAATAAAATTTACTGGGGTTTTGATTGTACTGAGATAACTAAATTCATATTTTAACAATAATGCTTGTTTTTTCAAATTTTCTATATACCTCTCATTTAAAACTGAAAAAAAGGTGGATTTCATCTTCACAATGATTAAAGCCCCCCAATCATATGTTTATCCTTGTATTTTGAAGTAATTCTTCTCTTTGGTGCAATTGAAAATTATAGAAATACTATATGCTCAGTCCATTAAATGAGTATGCACTTAGGATATACATCCTTACACACATTAGCAGTACACTAAAATGCATGCACAACAGTATGTTTTGATAGTTTATAGATTTTGGGGTATGCTTTACACATTTGACTTCTTACATTGGTCAAATAATTGCTAATTATTGTTAAACTTCCTGATTAATAGTGATCACCCCATGCATTGTGGGACAGCATTCTTTAATATCATTGAACCAATAATCCACAACTGAAAGATGGGTACTCTTACTTTATTCCATTCCAAATAGGAAAATAAGTAATATGTGCACACACACACACATAGCTGATGATATGTAAGATATATTTAGCTATATAGGATACAAGGAATCATCCTATCTTATTATTCAAGTAATGTAATCATTAGTGAAAAAAATCAAATGGAAAGAACATTAAAATTGCAAAAATTACACTGTAAGTTGTGTGCTTGTCTAATGGACCATTTTCTTTGACTCTTACAAAAACTGGCTATAAAATATCACAGAGCTGCCAAATCTTCATTACTTCAATTTTTATTCCTTAAGATTTGTTTTAAAACAGTGATACACACTTGAGTGTTGATTATGTTAAAGAGGAGCATTGATGAAAACAAGAGCATTGATTTGCCCTCTTTTTGAATCAAAGTATGTTGATCTATTATTTTAGGTATCCTAAATGAAGAATTATACTTACAGAGATTGTTATTATGCCTATTTCAATAGTTGACACGAGGCTTACTTACTTCTATGGCATTTTGAAATTATAGGAAAAACAAAATTCTACAGAATAATGACAAAAATTGATCCTGTTTTTTTTTATACACATTAAGTCTAGAATTCTTGGGAGGACAATCTTTCTTTCCATCTCGTTGTTTCTCTCTCCTTTCTTTGTATGTGTGTTTCTGTGTCTCTGTATCTGCATCTGTCTTCTTGTCTCTGTCTCTCGCTCTCTCTTTATCCTCTTTATCATTTCCTCTCTCCCTTTTTCTTTGTCTCCCTTCTCTATTTCTCTTTATAGACCTCTTCTCTCTTTTAAATTACTGTACTGTCATTTGCTAACATAACTTGATAATAAACAAAACTGCATAAATTTTTCAAGATATGCCCCTGGCATACTATCTGAAATTTATATTTCTGTTCTTTAGTATTGCTTGTTTGGGGCTATTTTCAGATATCTTTGTATGAATACACTCGGTGATCTTAAATGCACTCCACAAGAGTTTCTAGTGTTCTTTTGTTACTTAGTACAAAGAGTGAAGTTAGAACCCATCCACTCTTCTTCTTTTTTTCTATTTTCTTTACAAGACCAAAATTGTGCATAGTCCCAAATAGCATAAGTTCACATGTATTACTAGCCTGGATAATGTTCCAGATGGAAGCAGAAAGCCATACAATCTTTTTAAACATCAGAAGCCTGAGAAAATGGCATGGGGATGTATATCATTTATTAAACTCAAAAGGAAATACTAACTTTACTCTGTATTATATTTAGACTATTTCCTTAATGACTATTTACTAAACAAAGATTTTAAACATCCTTTTCTGGATGCCCATAGCCATCTATATGTTTATGCAGAGCTGAATGTTAATGGAACACATAATTTCAATAATAGAAAAATAATAGAGAAAGAACAGATTGAAAAATTAATATTCTAGCTGGGAAGAGGATGTTTCATGTAGATGTAGACTTTTCTTTCGTAGTAATGATTTCTTTTGCATGTAAATGAAATGGTTTCAGGCAAAGTATAAAGTTGTCTTGATATTATATTATTTCAATGATGTTTGAATTAGTTTAGGTTCAACTTTTTTCCTTTTACAGTATCTGGAGGCTGTGAATCTGCATTTAGAGCATCTGGGGTATAACTGCATCTTCTAGGCATTCATTTTTTTTAAAAAAATTAGCTCCCCTTAATTAGAAATGTGTGCTAATTAGTGGGTAGATGTTTATATAAGTTTAAGAGGGAGTTATATTCCTCAACGTTCTTATTAAATGCTTTAAGATGTGTTTTGTAAATCCAGTCATAACAAACCTCCCCTAAAAATATAAAGAGCAATCTATTGTATAGTGAAAACAATATTTAAAGTGAAGTACAATGACCAAAAGCATTTGTGAAAGAGAGTTTATTTGTCTTTGCTCCAAGTCCTCCGTGGGAGGTTTCTAAGTAGAAGAGACAGAGACATCCAAACCCTCTCATTTCCCCCTTGAGTTACTTCCAACCTACTGTGGACCCACAGAATAGAAATAATTGGATATTCGTATTTTGCCAAGCTGAATACTTTGCAAATAGCTCTGCTTTTTTCATTTTCTCTTTCTTGAATGCCCAGAGTATATTTTCTTGAACTGTGCAAGGTAAGAAAACATTTTACTCTTTTTTTTTTAATGTTCTCATCATTTGAAGCGGAGAGTGACCTAATGGATTCTACATTTCAACTGTATGCAGCTTTGCTAAGTTCTGTTTAGTATTAGTTATAAACGTGTAAGGATTTCTTGCCCTTTCATCTCCTTTCCATAAATGTTAAATAAAGGAAGGTACAGATCATTCCTAGCTCAATGACTAAGAGAGGCTGAAAAATAAAACAGAGAAATGCATAGGTTATTGTGCATGCATTCTATGGAGAAGGACCTTGGTTTCATGTTTTGCTTTCAATGGCTCAATCCTCTTAAGATGACAGGTGTCATTTTTGCAATGCAATAAAGGAATAGAAAATTTGAAAATTTGTACATGATCTTATTTTACTTAAGATCTTATCTACAAGTGAAAGGAAATCTGAGACATGAAGCTTCCATTTTTATCACTGCATTACTCTCTCCCAGAGAAATCTAGACCCAGCTAGCTGTAGCCAGGGCTGTGCATTCTGTACAGCTGGGACTAGAACCTCTGATGCTTTCTTGATCTTCCTAGAGAAAGGATGGCCAGTCCAGTCTAAGTTCTGCATCCAAGGCAGAAGTGAATGCTTCATTAGCCCTTCCTCGTTTCCCAAGAATGCCTAACATTTGCTTTAATTTTGGTGCATGGTAATTTGTTGTACATATTCACGGTAAAGTGCAGTGACTTAGGAATTTATCTGTCTCATGTGAAAGGTTCTGGTCAGCAGATGACTAGGAAGTAAGTTAAAATCAAACAAAATAATCTGGTAAACAATTTGAAAACTTCTTGAAGAATATACTTCAATTCAGAGATAAGAAAATATTGAAAAATGTATCAGTCTCGGTTTAGAAAAGTAGTCCATTAAAATGCTCTACTGTCATCCTTGTATTACAGATATGCTCTATATACTTGATTAAAATAAAAAATACATAGGAAGTTCTCAAAATATTGCAGAGTATATGAGTGTTTGTAAGGTAATCTGAACAAAAAGTTACTAAATATTTATCAAGAAATTAATTCAGTAGTTTATCAATTTATGATCATTAATTTAGTACTTACATTCATTTTTTTATCTTATGTGCAAGAATGCTTGCATGTGTGAAGGTCTGTGTGCCACAAACATATCTGGCTGCAGTGGAGGCTAGAACAGGGCATCCAATGCCCTGAGATTGATGTTACCGGTGTCTGTGAACTGATGTGAAATGTTGATGTGGGGAACCAAATTTCTGGTCCTTCACAAGTGCTCTGAGCCTCTGAGACATCTCTCCGGTTCCTTGTTTGGTGCTTTTTATTTAAAAAAGATTCAAGGTATCCTAAAAGGCAATATAAAGTTATCTATGACATAATTTCTGCATTATTATCATAAATTTACAAAATAGATTTTTTTCTTTTAAGCTAAGAATATGCATGCTTATATTCTAAGGGAAGCAAATCTTATGTAGGGAGTACCAGTAGACAAGAGAAGACATGTAATGATTGAGTCTTGGCACCTTTCTACTCTTGGAGAGAAAATAATTTGAAACGATATTTCAAAATGTATGAAGATGACTAAGGAATAGAGGACCATCTAAAGTAGGGATCTAATGGAACACAAGCATGTTTTGAGATAGAAAGAAGTGAGTATATACATGAAGCGATGCTCCCAGACTTGATGAGGACTTGTTTAAAGGAAGAACTGATTGATTTGACAGTGGAGATGCATCTGCAGTCTATAACAGGTCAAAGTTCTTAGGATCATTGCCTAAAATTGTGATCAGAATTGGCTCAAGAATCAACAGGATGGAAGTAAAGTGAACACATCAAGTCATACTGATTCGAAAAATATATAAAGTTTCCTATTTCCAAGACTGCTCCAAATATTTCCATCATACCAAAGGATTGAATTTTCAGAAATACAGAATGAGGTAAACTATACCCTTGATTCACTTAGTCGTAATTTCTGTCAACTGTCCTAAGTGATGTTACTAAGTGGGCTAGAGGTTCGTTCATCATAAAAAAGGAAAACTATGGTCTCTACCCTCATGAAATTCATTAACAATAAATATATAGAAGAAATTTAAATAATGAATTATATATATCTAAAACAAATTTGATCTGGAAATATATAAATATATGGTAATGCTGAGGAGAACACTCATGTAACTATGATGGTAAAATGAGCTGGATCATAGAGGTGGCAATAAAATAGGAGTCAATCATTGATGTTTCCCATTTACATTAGACACCTAATATTGTTACTATAGCAATTCCTAAATTATTGTGAAAATTTATGTGATTTTATTCAATATTTTACTTTCTCATTTAAGATTATCACTAAACAAAATTTGCCTAAATATGGATGGGCTTACTGTCTCAAAATTTGCAAGGACATCCGTTGGGGAACAGCAGAACATTTACATCTGGATTGAAATTATCTAACTCTCTTTAAGAGGGGAAGTGGCTAATAAAATTAACACAAGTTGAGGACTTAAACTGAATACAGATGTATAGGAACCAGCCATGGCGGCACATGCCTATAATCCCAGTATTTGGGAGGCAGAGGCAGAATGATCATTGTGACTTCTTGAATAGCCTGATCTACATAGCAAATTCTAGGACACCTATGGCCTGAGAGGGGACCATGCATCCAAAAAGTAATAAATTAAAAGTTAAAAATAAAAGTATATAAAACTATACATAAAACTTGGTGTTTATAAAAAATGATAAGTAAATTTATATACCTCTTGGAAACTCAGGTACATAGGGTTAAAAGAACTCTGTACCATTGCTGATTTCTACATAGCAGTGAATGGTGATACCAGTCTCACACTTCATCAAGCTTGGGAGTTCAGCCATCTTTGGTTCCTTTAGACTCCCTTCATCATCGAGTATATACTCTATTCTACTTTACTTTGATACCTTAAGGTATATAGAATTTACCCCTGGAATGTAATCTCTCAGTACGACAAATTATAATATAGATGAAATGCCAATGTTGAGAAAAAGCAAAAAAAATAAAATGGTAAAGAGAAAAACAAAGAATGAGACCTACAAAGGTATGTATTTTTTCACATTCCTTCATAAAGCCATGTTTGTGTTTTTCCCTTTATCTGCTGGAGAACAAAGAAATTCTGTAGCATTATGAGCAATATTGACAGGCATTGTAGCTAAGGCTGCAAAGGACTTTAGACACAGCTTCACTCATCATGTTTCTTCAGAATATCTTGCCCATGTGCTGAGATGTAATAGCATACTATATAACTGAATGCTTTATATATTTTATAATTAAATGTTTATAATGTCTGGGCTTTTAATTGTAGACACTTATATGTTGATATAATCTAGGTAGTGCAATATTAAATGGTAGAAACTCTATCAATGTTGACTTTAGGCATATTTGATAGGTTTTAAATGTGATAAAATAAGTCTAAACATTAAATAGTCACCTGATGCTATCACATCTCCTTTCTTGTCTAGTTACCGTTCAATGTTGTAGATATTTTTAAATGAAGAATATAGAATGGTCATATAATTCCATGGTATGTTTCCTAAAAGTGAAGACATTTGTTTCAAAGCTAAACATAGAAATCTATATTTTTTTCTCAAACTGTTTGAGAAAAAAATACCCACATAGATAGATATTAAATATTGCCTATCAGAAAAAAGAAGTAACTATCATGAAGCTATTAGAAATTTTTTGCAAAAACTGAGTCTTAGAAATGTAAGAATAGGGCATAGTACATATAGACTCAATAGCAAAGTTGTTGCTAAAACATTTTGTGACACAATTACTGAATGAAATATGATACATACATATTGAAAAGGAAAATTCCATCAACAGTGTAAAGACAAGTCAAGAAACATTCAAGCTTGAATAGTAAATGGGAGATTCTGCTTTTGCTGAAGTACTACTTCATATTTTAAATGTAGTCAACAAATCTTGACCAGTAAGACAGAGACATGCTGTGAAACCTACATCATATCAAATACAAACTGCTGCTGTCAACTGAAGTCAGCCTTGTGTAGTCTGACCCAGATCGTTTTCATTTGTTCAGAAAGAAAAATGTGTCATTTTTATAGAGCAGGTGGAATTTTAGGTCAGAATAAGCATAATTTGAGAAAGAGGAAAAAAATAGTCTTACTGTAGCTCTCCTTGCCCTAGGCAGTAACCCTTAAAGTATCTCTAAGGGATATCAATGTTTCTTTTTTAGTGTTTCAAGGTCTCTTGTTTCAAATATGAACCATTGTAGTCAAGATTGAACAAAGTGGAGATACAACAGGCACTATGTACTGTCACCCACTTTCCTCATTTTGCTATAACCTGTCACCGCAAAAGGGATTTTAAGCAAGGAAGGATTTATTTAAGCTCATAGTTTGAAGTATTGGTTACATGGGGGAAGGGCATTGTAAAGAGAATGTCTCACTATTAGACAGACTAAGAAGATACCAGTGTTCTAGCTTCCTTTTCCTTCCATTCTAGGAAACCTGCCACAAGACAATGTAGCCCATATTTAAGGGAGATCTTCCTCCTTCATTAATCATTTCTGGAAACACCTTATAGACATCATAATGATGTAACTCACTAATAATGAGGTGTTTCATAATCCAATTAATTTGATAGCTGGAATTAATAATCACACTAAATGTGCTTATCTTTCTTAAAGAAAGTGCTCTTTATTAAGTTAAAGAAAATCATCAATCCTGACAGAAATTGAAATGAAGATGCAAAAAATAATGTTATGTACAAATTTTATATCTGAGAACATAAAGAATTTCATGAATTCAGACTATATAGTAACATAGATAATAATAGTTGGAGAAGATTTAAAATGTTATGCTATTACTAAATATAAAAATAAATATTTCTATTAGAGTTACTAAATAAATATTGTGCATTTTGTTTTCTCTGCTATAAAAGCTGAATAATGTTATTCTATGTTCCAAAAAACAATTATATTATAATATTAAGGAAGATAGTGAAATGAAAAATGATTGGGCTTGAGAGACTCCAACGTGTAGAAGAATGCAGCGATACGTATACTTCATCTTTTTGGCATTTTCTTTTCTGAGGATAGTCCCTATATTTCAAATGGGGATAGTAGCATCTACATTGTACAGATGGATAACCATGCAATGTATTTAAAGAGAAACTATTAATTAGAAAACTTACATGTGCAAGGCTTCCTTTTAGATCACCAACCAGCTCTCAAATCCTGACACAGAGACTTCTTATTAGTTATGAATGCACAACCTTAGTTTAGGCTCATTTCTTGCTAGCCTTTATAACTTACCTTCTGCTTTACCTTGCTTCTCTTCATCTACATTTTGCTTCGGGGCTTATTACCTTTCTTTCTTTCTGTATGCCCTACTTACCTTCTTCTGTCTGTTTGTCTGTCTGACATCTGCCTGACTTCTGGCCCCAGGCATTTCCATCTCCTTTCCTTCATTATCTTCTCCTTCTTCTCTTGAACATAGATTTCTCCTCCTACTTCTTCTCTCCACGCATCTACCCTGCCTATTACTCTTTTGCCTAACTATTGGCTATTCAATACTTTATTAGACTTATCAGGTGCCTTAGGCAGGCAAGGTCAAACAAATGCAACACATCTTTACCTCATTATCAAAGGCAGCAGAAACAGATGTAACACACCTCCACATAGCTAAAGTAATATTCCACAGCATTAACAAATGTAGCACATATTTGCCTAGTTAAAATAGTATTCCATAAAATTTACAGCTTGGGATTTAAAATGGAAAATCTGTGAACTATCAAAATTGTTTTAATTTAAATGTTTTCCTTAAACCAAATTAACATTTGACTTATTCTCACAGAAGAAAATCATTTCCCTACCAGGAAGACAGACTTTTGCAAGTCTCAATTCATTTGATTGAACAATTGTGAATGAACTGTGTGCCTTACAAAACACAGGATAATCTAGTGTTCCTCTTATTTGAATAGAGATTTTACTATATTTAAACAACTTACTTAAATAAAAAACTGTTGAAACTTCTCTTATTTCCAAAGTTATACTCTGATTCAGTAGTATATTCTTAGAATTTTGTTTTAATAAAGCCAACGCGCAGGTTTTTTTTATTTTATCAAAAGCATTTACTTCTAGCAAGATCAACTTTGGAAACAAACTATACCTTTGAAGATACATGTTGCAAACTTTTTCATGTCATTGTCTATATTATTATAATTATTATAAAGATCTCATAAAGGATACAAGAAGAGACTCAATTCTAGTTGATTAAATTTCTGAATAATATAGTGTACTATATTATAATTTAATAGAATATAAATCATATTCATTTATTAATGACATTAATGGTTACAACCTGATACAGTGGTTGCAGAGATGTCTGAGTAGTTAAGAGTCCACAATTCTCCAGTGGACCTGAGTTTGATTCACCAAAAGCATATTAAGCAACATAGAACCATCTGTCAATCCAACTCCAGGGCATTTGGTTCACTTTTTTGACCTCTATGGGCATTGAAATCATATTTATATTCCACAGATACATACACACAAACACACACACACACATACATGTAGCTAAAACTAAAACTAAAATCTAAAAATACTAGTAGAAATAATACTGATATTCTGGCCTTAGCTTTATTTCTGCATGATCACATTATATATATATATATATATATATATATATATATATATATATATATATAATATGACAGCATATATGTGCACACATGTATATTTTTAGGTATGATGTGCTGTGTGCAGAGAGGTGCTTTGGAACATGGAAGTTGTGTGCATGTATACTTTGATCTGTGTAACTTGAAGCTGTTCATTACAATGGGAAAGGATATTCATTTTATCTCAAATATATTTGACTTTATATGCTGACATTAAATGCACAACATCCATCAGATCTTGTGCCTGTACTAATAGACCAGGTAGTTCCCAACTGCATATTTTATTAGCTATGGCCTATGCTTGTCTACTTAATACAAGTTGTTCGGTAGGAAGATTAAAAACATCTAGTTGGAGATAACCTAACTGGAACTTGGATTAGTTCAAATTTAAACATCTTTCTGCCACAATTATGATAAGAAAAATTCCCCCAGAAATGAAAATCTCAGCACTATACAGTAGTTACACTGTGGTGTTGTATTTGAGACTTTGAAAGTCTGAAACAAAGTGTTCCTACATAAGAACTACACCTTGTGGAGTTTATCAGGCTATCCTGTGGTTTTATCTCCTTAAACATGTTCCATGCCCCATCTTTTCTCTTTTAATCTTTAATGCCTATAAATAAACAGCAAAGAAGTGCTGGTCTGATAAAACACTTCCTGAATACTTGCTTTCCAATTAATTAGTTTAACTTCTAAATTATTTAGTTAGGCTTCGAAATGTGGAACTCCCTGCCACCAACTGCAAGCTACAGAATCTGTGAATATTATTTGGACTGTGGGTTATTTGTTTTATCCTAACTCGAAGTATGGTTTATTCAAAAATGAAGAAAAATATACCCATTTTATAAATTTTATGTTTTGTTTTGTGGTAAGCTTATTTAATTTTTAAAAATATCTCATGGTAGGCTCTCGTAGTTTTGCCAATTAAAAAAAACACAAACACTTTTCATTTTTGAAGGATAGTCATTTATTGATATCAAATAGAAGGGGTTTAACAAAATATAAATAATTGAGTTTTGGTCATAAGTTATACTGACTTAACTATATATTTTTATAATTTAATGACTTTAAAGAAAAAGATAAAGTGAAAAATATGGATGATCAAGTGGAGAGAGTTTAATATATCTTTTTACATCTTATATAATAAGAGGGTAGGAGGAGAAGAAGAGGGGAGAAGGGGAGGGTAAAGGAGAACAAGAGAGAATGGGATGGCCGAGATGGAGGAAGAACAGAGATATGAGCAAGAAGAGAGATATCTTGATTGAGGGGGCCATTATAGGGTTAGCAGAAACCTGGCTCTAGAGATATTCCTAGGAATCCAAAAGGATGACCTCACCTAGGACCCTGGAAACTAGAGGGGGGGGCAATCTTGATTTGCCCTGTAGTCAGATTGATGAATATCTTAAATATCACCATAGAGCCTTCATCCAGAAACTGATGGAGGCAGAGGCAGAGACCCACATCGGGCACTGGACTGAGTTCCCAAAGTCCAGTTGAAGAGTGGGAGGGATGAGAATACGAGCAAGGGGGTCAAGACCATGATGGGTTCACCCACTAAAACAGTTTACCTGAGCTAATGGGAGCTCACCAACTCCAGCCAGACTGGGAAGGAACAAGCATAGGACCAAACTAGTCCCTCTGAATGTGGTTGACCATTGGATGTCTGGAGAATGCTGAGGGACCACTGACAGTGGCACCAGTATTTATCCCTACTGCATAAACTGGCTTTTTGGGATCCTATTCTCTTGGAATGTATGCCTTGCTCTGCCTAGATATAATAGGGAGGGCCTTGGACCTACCACAAGGCAATGTGCCTTAACCTCTCTGAAAATTAGATGGGGTGGGGTGGAAGGGTGTGTGGAGGGAATGGGAGGAGGTGAGGGAGTGAGAACTTGGATTGGTAATTTTAAAAAATAAATCTAATAAACAAAAAAGAAGGAAAAAAGAGTAATGCTGTGTTTCACAAATTACTAGACAATAATGTATATTTTAATATGAGTAGGTTATTTTGGGGACACACGGTCTCTCTTCATTATTTTTGTACTTCTAAATAAATTTATTAAAATAAAAATATGGGCATTTAAGTAAATTAATGAAATTTGTCTGTGGTTCAGAATTCTCAACATAGTTTCATAAGTAGTAGAGTGAACATGGACTTTATTGTGCGGTTTCCAAGTCAGAGTATAAGTGAAGCTATCAGTTGGTTGTTTCCTTTTACTCTGAGTTTGAACTTCACACCTCCATTACTCTTTTACACACTTAAGAATGCCAGTCAGTTTTTAATGGGCACTGAAAACCAAGCCAACAATCAAAACCACTGCTATGGATAAGGAATTGTAGAATAATTGCCACTCTCCACCTGTCTGACTCCTTTGATCTTAATAGTCTTACACGAGCTACTTAGAGATTCTTCAAACACACAGGAAGAAATCTGAGTTAGCTTGGTTTGCAAAGCAATAGATCTGGGAGAAATATATAGGAATTAAATATGTGATTCAGCTAGTTCAATCCTGTTTTGAAGGGACCTCATAAAGAGTGAAGATTAGTCATGGATGGCAGTGCACAGCTGTAATCTTAGCACTCAGGAAGCTAAGGCAGGGGAATCATAAGTTCCGAACCAGTTCCTAGGCTCCATAGTGAGATCTTGTATTAAAAACAAAACCAATATTATTAAATCATAACTCTTGGTTAAACTAATGCCCCTATTGCTCGTGTACAAACACTGGGAGTCATCAAGATTGACAGTGGTGAGACTTGTGTAAATAGAATTGTCTCTAATGTTCGATATTTTTCTCAAGAGACAGCCCCTGCGTAATGTCCAACCACATATTTCCATGTGGATTTTAATGTAGAAAGAGAAGTTCTTCATTTCCCAGGTTTTTTGTTTTTCTGTGATTCTTGCCAGCTGGTGAGAGAAGAAAACAGTGAAGAGACACACATCAATGAAAGTAACTGTTGGGTGAAAATATCAAATGTAAATATTATGTAGAAAAATAGCAAATTCATCCTACTGAGTTTCAATATTTCACTTGGACTAGCAGGGTTCCACAGTTCTTCACTACTGAAGTAAGATGAGAAAAAAAAGAGAATCTTTTTTGTTCTAAGCAAAACCATAAATGTCCCTAAAATACTGTCAACAAACAAAACATGATTCTTACATTTTTAAAATATATAATGTCAAATTAGAAGTCTTTTACAATGAGTGGGTATTCACCAATGTGTGAAGTAGTTAGTAGAAAAAATATGCTTTGGTTTGAAATTCCATAGTATTTACTACAATATATATTTAACTGACATGTAAAAAATATGTCACTAAACACACAAAAACACATTGCAATGATAGGTTTGTGTCTCTGCTACAATTTAATTTTCTCAGTATCGACTTTTATATCATTAAGAGATCGTATTTAAGAAAATGTAGTTGAATTATAGCTACATTTCAATATGGTTTTCTATGTCAGGAAGAAACCTTTAGGATGGATGACTTTTTAAGATTTTCTGCAGTTTCATATCACAGTACAAGAGTCATAGTCTTCAAAACATGATTTCATTTGTGGAAGTAGTTACACAACTTTTCCCCACAAGTACTTTAGAATTTCAAGGACTAATTTATGATTATCCACTATCATTATTTCCTGTATATCTTTGAGCAAAAGTTTATTTTGAAAGTATAATAATTTCTTTTAGGGAATGTAGTGATATAGAATAGGTTCTTGTGGAGGTAGAGATATGTAATATAAAATGATTTATTGTAGAAGGCATGAACATGAAGGAAATCATTCTTTGTCATCTATAGGGGCTTCATAGTCAAATATTTGCTAGGCAATATCATGTTTCAGTCTGGGTTATTTGCTATGCCATATAAAATGAATGTACTGCCTAAAGTTCATAGATAATGCTTTAAATAAGAAATATATTTTTCTAAGAAGGAAAAAATAATTTCAGAAAACAGTAAGAACCAATCAACTTTAAAGTTCTGTCTTTGCTAAAATATACTGAAAGGATACTTGCAGACTGAAAACCTTTCTAATCACTTCTTGACATCATTTATATATCTTAATGAAAGATTCATTTTACAGAAAATTTGTGAGCATGTGGCATTTAAACATACTTCAAATTATAATAAATATATCCTTGTCACCATCACCCCAGCATACAACCTAGTGTTTTCTCCTAACAGTCAATTTTCAAAGCAATTTTGGTAATAAACAACTCACTAGTGATACCCTTGTGATCCAAAGATGTGGTAGATTGTATCTCTCCAGAATACACATTTTCACTTTAGAGAAGAGGTTCTCAAACAGAGGTAATGTCGCTAGGTCTTTGGCAACATCTGGGCAGATTGCTGTGGCTGAAGACTGGAGATGCTACTGCCATCTAGGAAGAGAGATCAGGCATGGTACTAAATATTGAAAATGAAGTAGCCTCTACAACAGATTTGTAAACAGCCCAAAGGTCAATAGTGCCACTGTCAAGGTTCTCTGCTTGAAGTAAAATTATACTCTTCAGCAGTTCATTAAAATGAACTTCTCATTTACTTATGAAAATTAACAAAAGGAATTTTAAATATTCCCACTCCATTGTCTTAGTGTGTGTTCCTCATTCCTTATTCAGTAATCCAATTTGTTTTCACCAAATGGCATGCTACAGTTGTTCTTCTCCAAAAATTAATTGTTTGTGCATGGTTTACTATTTAAAATCAAAGCAAAACAAACCTACAGCTTACAGTGTTAGGGGCATTATTACAGCTGTGGTGGCTTTTTATTTGCTTTTCTTCACAATGACTAGATTCATGAGGTGTGGAAAATGCCTCATGCAGTTGCTCTTCCCCTCTGTCTTTCTCTCTTCACACTTTATTTTTCTTTTTTATTCTGGTTGGCAGAACTCCACTGATAGCAGCCGGAGTCATTGGCGGGCTCTTCATCCTGGTCATCATGGCTCTGACATTTGCAGTTTACGTCAGAAGGAAAAGCATCAAAAAGAAACGAGCCTTGAGGAGATTTCTGGAGACAGAGGTAGCAATTTCACTATTTGTCATTGCCTAGGGAATTTCCTTTAAATTTTACAGACCTTATTCTGTTTTCTAAAACCATTGAAAAGATGGCTTAGTTCAGGATGAGGTTGTACATTATATATTTGCACAAAGTTGGTGAAGACAGACTATATTACAAAAGTAGTGAAGATAGTAGGGTCAGAGCTCAATGAGAACAGAATGTACGGGTCCAGTGAAATTATTCTGTTGAAATAAAAAAAAGAATTATTTTGGTTGTGGAGACATCCATCAGCATCTCTGGGTAAAAGACAGTTCAGGAGCAGCATACCCAGCATGTGTCCGAGGAGAACTAGACATATGTTAGAAATCAATAGAAATTCCCCGATTGACAGTACAAGCTATATACATTTTAATTAGGATCATTAAATTGCCAGCCAATTATTAACTACACCTGCAGTGAAAGGCTGAGCTTTCAAACTGAAATAACAGGAAACTTTTGACGCAGTTGAAGAGACACACTTAATTTTGTGTATTACATGTGGAGGTTACACAATTTATCCAGTAATTATAACCATTTCGATTATGTCCCCCACCCGACAGCGGGTTCTTTTGCATGCAGCTGATAGTTTGCAGTGTATAGGAGACAAGAAAAGAACCATTACAGGAGATTTAAAACAAGCAGAGCTTTGAGTCCCATCCTACCTCATTCTCTAGATACTCCCATCTGGATCCTGAACAATTCAGAGGAAGTCTGTGTGTCATTCAGACTGTATTTTCTACATGGTTGTCAAAAATGGCCATCTGGATGTTCTTCCACTCTTAAGACGATCAGGAATAGAGATACTCTATTCTTCATAAATGGGACAGACTGGAAATGAGTTACATCTTAATACTTTTTCCTCCAGAAGTTTCCAAACAGAAAACCATTGCATGGCACAGGCCAAGGTTATTTAACAACATATATTCCATATACAAACTTAGGTATCATTGTCCAAAGTGCTGAAACCTCCTCAACAATTCTGCAAGTGTTCTAATTTTAAATTGATTTCTTTCTCTTTTTTTCCAAGATAGGGTTTCTCTGTAGTTTTGGAGCCTGTCCTGGAAATCACTCTTTAGATCAAGTTACCCTCAAACTCGCAGATCTGCCTGCCTCTTCCTCCCAAACACTGGAATTAAAGGCACTACCGCCTGCCTTAAAATGATCTCTATATTAAATTGTTTATAGATTCTTTTAAGTTACTCGTCATAGGGCTGATGAGATAGATCTTTCAGTAAAGTGCTTGCCTTGTAAGCATGAGGGTTTGAATTCGATCCACGGAACTCATAAAAACTAGCCATGGCGATGGTGGTTTGTACTTACTATCCCAGGATGGGTACAGATGGATCCCTTGGTCTCACTAGTGAGAGAGCTTCATGTACTTGACATATTCAAAATCTGTAAAAGAGTATCCACCAAAAAGATGGAGAGTGACTGAAGTATGTTAGGTTATTCTCTGGACTACCACCTACATAAACATACATATTCTCTCTCTCTCTCTCTCTCTCTCTCTCTCTCTCTCTCTCTCTCTCTCTCTCTCTCACACACACACACACACACACACACACACACATATTAAAAATCATACATAGCATCTAAAAAATATGCCAATCAGCTCCTGATAGAGGACTTACAATGGAGAGAATTCTTGGAGAGAAGATTTTTTTAAATGTAAAATTCAATGATTCTTTCTGAGATACTCTTACCTGACTTCAAGAAAATTCTTAAAAAACTAATTTATATTTTTATAATTTAAATTGTGAAAATGAATGAAAAGTAGATTCGTTGTCAAACTATTGGGAAACAGGCTAATTTTAATAACTTTTACGATGCTTTTCCTAACATCCTTGCTCGCTCCTTACCCACTGAACTTAGGTCAGCTCCACTGGTTCAGTAGGCCATGATGTTCAAAGAAGCGTGGTGATAACAGCCAGACAGCACGGCCACAGCACACGTAGCCTTGTCAACAGACGTTTTGAAGTACCATGCAGGTTTAGACAATTTGAGTAGTAGAAGCCTTTAATGATATCTTAATGCAGAGAATAAAATAGACTATCTGTTTGTTGTGTAAAGTTTAGTTCCTTTTAAACCAAGAAGGGCTATACTTTTAAACCCTTGCTTGCTATTTCTCATATTTGAGCATGAATTTTAACATGAAGTGCTATCCGAAGATGTAGGCTTTGTGTTCCCCAAGCCTCTGAAGTACACACAGCAAACTTCTTTTTTTTCCAGTTTGATGGTTGTCAGTTTTTCTTTTTTTTATTCTGCGTTTTTATTACTTTATATATAATACCAATCAAAATTCCCACTTCCTCCCTTTTTACCACTTCCTTCCCACTCCCCCACACCCCCCTTCAGTCCTAAGAGAGGGCAAAATACCCTGACCTCCGGGAAGTCCAAGGCCCTCCCCCCTCCATCCAGGCTAAGGAAGGTGTGCATCCAAAGAGAAAGGGTCCCAAAAAACCAGCACAAGCAGTAGAGACAAATCCCAGTGCCATTAGCCATTGGCCCCCCAGTTGTCAACCACATTCAGAGAGTCCAGTTAGATCCCAGTCCAGTTGGAGTGGGTGAAATCCCATTAGCTCAGGCACACTGTCTCGGTGGGTGAACCAACCCCTCATGGTCCTGACTTCCTTGCTCATATTTTCCCTCCTTCTGCTCTTCAACTGGACCCAGTGCTCCCATGTGCGTCTCTGTGTTTGTCTCCATCTGTCGCTGGACGACGTTTCTTTCTTTTTTTTTTTAAAGCTCAGTATCTTTATTTCTTTAATTTATTTATTTATTAAAGATTTCTGCCTCCTCCCCGCCACTGCCTCCCATTTCCCTCCCCCTCCCCCGATCAAGTCCCCCTCCCTCATCAGCTCGAAGAGCAATCAGGGTTCTCTGACCTGTGGGAAGTCCAAGGACCACCCACCTCCATCCAGGTCTTGTAAGGTGAGCATCCAAACTGCCTAGGCTCCCCTAAAGCCAGTACGTGCAGTAGGATCTAAAACCCTTTGCTATTGTTCTTGAGTTCTCAGTAGTCCTCATTGTCTGCTATGTTCAGCAAGTCCAGTTTTATCCCATGCTTGAACCTATAATTCGTGATCCTAGAGAAGCAAAATAAGAAGGTGAATCCAAAGACAAACATATAGGCATCCTCTTGAATATTAACCTTCATCAGGCGATGAAAGGAGACAGAGACAGAGACCCATATTGGAGCACCGGACTGAAATCTCAAGGTCCAAATCAGGAGCAGAAGGAGAGAGAGCAAGAGCAAGGAACTCAGGACCGCGAGGGGTGCACCCACACACTGAGACAATGGGGATTTTCTAAGGGGAACCCACTAAATGCCAGCTGGCCTGGGTCTGAAAAATCATGGGATAAAACTGGACGACGTTTCTATGGTGATATTCAAGATACTCATCAGTCTGACTATGGGACAAGGCCAATTCATGCACCCTCTCCTCCACTGCCCAGGGTCCTAGCTGAGGTCATCCTTGTGGACTCCTGGGAAGCCCTCCATAGACAAGCCTCTTGCCAACTCCAAAATGGCTTCCTCATTTAAGATATCTCCTTCCCTGCTCCCATATCCATCCTTCCTCCATCTCAACCATCCCATTCCCCCAAGCTCTCCCGAACCATCTCCTTATCCCCTCTTTTTCCCCCCTCTCCCCTTCCCTCAACCCCCAGCCCTCATGCTCCCAACTTTTGCCTGGTGATCTTGACTGCTTCCAATTTCCAGGAGGATCTATATATGGTTTTCTTTGGGTTCACCTTATTACTTATCTTCTCTAGAATCATGAACTATAGGCTCAATGATTTTTGTTTATGGCTAGAATCCACTAAGCACAGCAGACTTCGTGATCCAAGAGTGACATAATCTAAAAATAACAGATGTTTGAGACTATAGATAATCACTATATATAAAGTTTATATGTATGATGTTTGCTCCTATACATACATAACTTTGATAGAGTTTGACTGATACATTGAACACAAGAAGTTAATTACAGTTCCTATTAATCAAATAAATTAGTTACTTTAACAAAAATATTCTAAACTTATGAATTTTTTCTGAAAATTTCTAATTATTATTTTCCAAATATAGTTGGACAAAGCTATCTGAGGTTTCAGATTGGCCAACTATGGTTAGGGTGTGAGACCTTTAAACACTCTTGCCTAGTCCAGCTCACATCTCCTTCCTTCATGCAATCAAATGCTTCAGCTGAATGGCATCCTAACTACAACATCAATAAACTTCAGCCTAATTGTACATTTTGACCACATTCAACCCTCTTCCTGATCTGTGGTTTCCTACTATTATCTCACCCTTCATTTTTAACTCACATCTGATGTATTTTATATCTGTATCCTTCTTTCCTTCTGATGCTGACTCCCAACTCCCCACTTGGCAAATGGTCTCTTAATGTCACACTATTGCCATGATCTCAAGTCTGATATAACATACAGCTCCTTTAAAAGCCAGAATTAGGAAGCCTTTGTCCCCACTTGTTATTGAATACCTTTGTGTCACAAAACGTAACTTACAGTCTAGAACCAACTGTACTCATCTTGCTATGTAAAATGAGTTCACAACTCACCATCATAAATAAATACCACCTTATGGTCCACAGAAAATTCAGAATTTCAGGCCTACTCAGACAAGGATTGAGATGTGATAAGAATCTTATATATTTGATGTGTTGATTGCCCAAAGAATTAGCATTTTGCTAACTAGTATCCCTTTCTGATATGGTCATGATAGCTTTGCAATTATTGTAAGTGCTAATACAGGACAATTTCTGGTTTTGTTGTCCTTTTGTATTCTTTTATTTCGTCTCTGTATTTTTAACCAGTGTGCCTCTGGTAGAATATATGCAAAACTTGAACTCACCCAGGCAAAGAACAGGTGCACAGAGAGTGTAGGACTCTGGCTGATACTGGAAAGTAGTGTTTGTCAGAGAAATGCATCCTAGCGTAGCACTTTCATTAAACCTATTAGAAAAGAAGCAGAAGTGAGTGTGGATGAAAGGTCCATAATCCCATGCCTTTGCTTTGCAGTTGGTAGAGCCCTTAACCCCCAGTGGCACGGCACCCAATCAAGCTCAACTACGCATTTTGAAGGAAACAGAACTAAAGAGGGTAAAAGTCCTTGGCTCAGGAGCTTTTGGAACCGTTTATAAGGTAAGGGAAAACACAGTACATGCCTCCAGTTATTTGACTTTTGTTTCAAGCTTTTAAAAAGTAATAGCCGAGGTAATTGTTTTAGCCAACTTAATTTCCTTTTAATATTCAAAGAATGGAATAAGGTAATATTGAGACGTTGCTGGACTGACAAGTTCTTTAATTTTTCTGAACAAGTCTGGATAAGTGTCATGTTCAGAGAAGGGGAAAATTGGAGGTACTCACCCAAGTGGAGTGAATTCAGGGCCCTTTGAGCCCCTTTCCATATTGCCTTCTCTTTCACAAATTTCCACTTGTTTCCCAAACACTCAACCACAATTGCTTCCTTTCCCCTAATCATTGCTTCCAGAGCTTCCAGAACTTCCCGGGCAATTCCCACAATCCTTTGCTGTCCTTTCTGCTCTTTAATCCTTAGTCTCTGTAGGTACCCTGCTAACTGATCACTCAAAATCTGTATGAATGTGCTAATATGTTTGTAGAATAAAATTATAACAACTTTTTGCCTGACTGATTACATATATGACTTAGTAAGTATGTTGGTAGTTTTAATGTCCTTGCCATTTTGTAAAAGATAAGGATATTAGTAGTTCAGATCAGATAAGACAAAAGGATAATACCATTCATTTTCGAAGACAAATTTTTCTAGAAAAAAATTCAACTGGTGGTATCTATATATTTACTTATTTAGCTAAATTACAAGTACAATCATGAGGCCTGCCCAATATTATGTGGTGAAATTTATTTTAATGGTAAAAATAGCGAGATAAAGAAACTCTCCTGGGCTAATTGTGAGGCCATTTTGTAGCAGGATTGGTACAATTAACAAAATTTAGTTTTGCAGCTTACTGTATATTTCTAAGTGATTCCTTATTTTTACAAACATGTGATTAAGGTAGAAAGGTTTAAGAATTTTGTATTTCAAAATACTCAGTGTTTTCTCTATTTAGAAAAATGATTTAAGTTGATGTGATATATATATATATATATATATATATATATATATATATATATATAATATATATTCCCAAACTTGAACATCTGAGTCATGGTAATAAATTGAACACAAAAGTTTGAGAGCACCATAGATAATTTAGTAAAATAGTGGCAAGGTAATGACACAGTGTCTCAAAAAAAATAATAAATTAATGATTTATTTGTTAGAACAATATTAACGATCATATTGTAGACATAAATTTTCTTTTCCTGAATATTTGAAAATATTGTCATCATTATAAACCTTCCAATATCCAACTGTGAAACTTTCTCTATCATTTTAGTGTGCATATTCTGTTCAGTTAAATAATTAACTGAGTGTCCAATTTACAGAGTTTCTAGTTTAGGCTGATTTGTCTTTCTGATCTTCAAATTCTGTGCCTAAGTTATCTTTTGTAAATACTGAAATTATGCTAGAAAAAGTCACAAATTGTGTAATTTTATACTTAAAATTGAATCTAAATTTGATTTGCTATTTAATAATTTCAATTTGTATGTATTTTAAAGAAAATTCATAAAATTATTTGGAATAATACATATGTAATTCTAAATACTATCTTTTTCTTATTGATTTTTATTGAACTCTACATTTTTCTCTGCTCCCCTCCCTAAGATGTTGGAAGGAACTAATTGAATCATTATTATCCTACTGCCTAAGACTTGGTACCACTTCATTATAAGTATATGCCGTCCAATCATCTTTATAAAGATTCCTTGCCCCCACTAACCCTATGATTTATCTGATAATTGCTTGACCTTTCATATCCATAGATATGAATGAGTATTTTTAAGCTAAACTATAGGAAAGTCAACAGAAAACTGTTGGAACCTCTTTCCTTTGGGTTTGGTGATAATCATTTCTACATGTCTTATTGACAAAATTGAAAGTATTATAGACATTGCACTTTATTAGACATTTCATAATTTTATCTGAATGGCGTGTTTGAAATATGTGTTGCCAGTCCTATGTTTTAGTCAATATATCATGCATTGTAAGACATACAGTCTTAATCTATGAAAAGCCATTGGCGAACACACAAACGCCAGTGGCCTGAGTACTTATTTGGTCATTTTTTCTTCTTAACTGTAGCTATGCTATGTTTCAGGATCAATATGGGCACAAGTATATTCCAATTCCATGGTGTTTCAGTATATAACGTAATGGCTAGACTTTCTTCAAGAGTGGTACAAATTAATTCACACTGAATTTATATTTTTATTTTAAAACTGTACTTTAGGAATATTTTAATATTGATGCTACAGCTTTATAAAGTAACTCCCTATGTGGTTATTTTATTGAATAATGATAAGCATGTTCTCTGCCCTAGATACCATCTCTGATAAAATATAGCCTGGGGTTTTGGGTTCTGAGGCTTTTCCCTCCCTTCTTCTGCTTGAATATCCTTTTAAAAAATTATACTACAAGTAACTTATGTTATTATTTTGCATTTGACACATACCTTTCCCCACTGACCTGCTTAAGTCAAACACAATCATAAATCTCATCCTGGAGGTTTAAAGTACTTTTCTTCACTGTTATTACTTTTCAACGTCTCTTGATTTGTGTCTCTTCTATTACTCCAACATAGAATGAAACAAACACATTTACTTAAGTTAGGTTTCTTCCTATCATTGTCCCCAGATGACACTGAGAAAGAATGTAGAGCTGCAACCTATAGTTCCCTCCCTTTCATCTTTAAGTTAAAACTGTCAGAAGTCATCCTGAGATCCTGTAATGGTCTCACAAAAGTTCTGAATTCTTTTTTGACTATGAGCTTTTAACAATATCCATCCTTAATCCAAGCATTTTTATCTTTCCTCTCAAATTTCTTGTCCTCATTTAGATGTTTACATTTACTCAGAAACCTATTATTGATCTTTTACCTTGAAAGTCTAAATTTTTAATGTTGTCCTAATCCCTAAATCCTGCAATTATGTTGATAAAAAGATGAATTGCCAGTGGTCAATATAAGTATTTTATATCTACCCAGTGGCAAAAATCATTAATTTAATAATATAGATAAATTACTGTGTATTCCATATACCCTAGAACTTGTCGTTGAGTCCTATTTTCAAAATAATAACCTTTGAAATTTAATTCCTATTCCATCTTAATTTAAGAAACATGATATTTTTCTCTTAGTTAAAGAATAAACAAATGGACTGAAAAATAAATATCATTCTACCTATTTATATTTTATACATTATTGTTTAGACATAAAGCTTCCATACTCTTCAGAACAAAAAAGTACTTAATTTGTTTTGAAATGAAGTTGGTATTGTCATCCTAATAAGAATTAAATACTTTATCCTCTGTCAAAAGTGCAAAGCCTTTTATAAGAAGAAACCAAATTAATCTTAAATGGACATTGAATACTATGAAAATAGAAATATGCATAATTCATCTCTTATGAATTTAGACCACAAACATGTACACCACATAGGATATGCTGAAGAAAAGCTTATTATTGAAAAGAAATTCAAACTCAGAGCATACCAATTGGTTGTCCATTGCCAAATTGTCAGGTTTAAAAAAGTACATACAAGTCACTATATATATATATATATATATATATATATATATATATATATATATATATATATATATATATGGTAGTATTTAAGAATATATATGTGCATATATATACATATATATATATGCAACATGGAGTTAGAACAAAGGAGGCAATAAACTTGAAGGAGAATGGAGAAGAGTATATGGGAGGTTTGATGGAAAGAAAAAGAAGAGAATATGTAATTATATGATAATCTCTATAATGAAATAAAATAAAATTAAAGTGTGAGTGGTCAAACCAAAGTATATTCTACTGTAAAGTATTATTCAATCTCAATATAGAATCAATTTGAATTGTTTTTCCTTTCAGGGTATTTGGGTGCCTGAAGGTGAAACAGTGAAAATCCCCGTGGCCATTAAGATCCTCAATGAGACAACTGGCCCCAAAGCCAATGTGGAGTTCATGGATGTAAGTACACAAACCACAGTCATATTTTATTTATTGCTAAATACGGCACTTGAACATAAAATAATGAAAATGTCAACCACCTTTCCAAGCTTCTTCTCTGAAAATGTTATAACCTCATACTTAGAATTTCAGGATCCCTTCACATCTTATTATACCTTTCAAGTAATCCCTAGTTTACAACTGTCTGCCATGACTGTACTCTTGGTTGTTAGGGAATATGGAAGTATTTATAATTAAAATGTTGAATTTCCTTCTGTGAATTAAGCATGTTGTATTCCATTTTACTTATAATTTGGATTATAATCAGACAGACATGCATTTATTAAACGCAGTTACAACAGTGTTAAAAGTGCTGGATGGTGACAGCAGTAAGTCATTTTCATAAGTCATTTTCATAAGTCGTTCTTCATAAGCACTTATGTAGATAGTACATATAAAGCCTAAAATATCATTGATTCACAAAGTCTGTAATAGATTCTGAACAGTGTGCTAAATAATTTACAAATATTTAATCTCACTTGGATGACAGACCAGACCAACCTAACTCAAGGTTAACCTGGGTTAGCCCAAGGTTAGCCGAGCTTAGCCCAAGGTTAGCCCACATTGTGGAGTTGAAAGATGATGCCAAGAAGCTTTCAGTTCAGTCCGCTGAGTTTGACGGGAAATAATTCTTACAAAAGCAGAGAACAGTGAGGATTTGCCTATCTTGTCTTCAATGTGCCAACTCCTCAGTCTGCTCTTTCTGGTGGTTAATTAAGAGAAAACTGTATATGAATGAGTCTGCCTGGGCTCCAACAAAGAATCCAATAAATAAGATAGTGAGAACGTTTGATTTAAGAGCAGACCCCGCTCTCAGGAACGCAAGTGTGATGACAACAAGAACAGCATTTTGGGAGTCTGAAGCCACTTTGAAAAATTAATTGGGATTCTTTACTTCTTGTATTTATAATTTATTGAGCTAAAAATAAATCAAAATTAGTGTTTCCAGCCAGTTAGTCTTTCCTATATTTCAACAGGAACCTATTTAAAATCTAAGTTCTCAAGCGATATTTACTCTTTTCAATTCAGAATCATCAAATAGGACTGTGATAAAAGCTTCGACTACAGAATAATAAAAATGGGGATAAGGAATGAAAGTACTTGATGAGGTCAATCAGAGCTTGCAGATTTCCCCAATGAAAGTTGTCGATTGAGATGTTCAGTTTTAGAGAGTAGGGTGGAATAACATTAGATATCTAGCCTGCTGTTACTTTTTTCACATTGAACATAAGAGATCTTACTAGGGATTCTGGAATAGATCCATATACATTCTTTCTCTGTCTTTTAGCATAATGTCTTCAATAATAAGAATGATTTTGATTTTAAAGTGACCTTTACATGAAAGAGAATGCAAGAAGCATATGCACTTTTTTTCAAAACAGATTGCTATATATTCTTAGCCAGTTCCTTCTGAAAGTTCCTTTGTAGGTTTAAAGAAACTCAGTATATGACCTTGAGAACTTTGATAGCAATTCTAACCATCTTTTATGAGGTTATTGTAGGTTAATTTATTATTAGTTATTACACAGTAGGACTGAGGATGGTCCAAGCATTTGCAGCTCTGGAAAATGGTGTCTGTGTGTATCAGTTGCTAAATAATTAAAATACCACCCTTCTTGCCTTACTAGCAACACTTATATAATAGATGTTGCTTATACAATAGCTCCATATTTTTCTGCGGGTTGTTAAAGGTTATTACACTCCATGCAGCGAAATGTCTGGCTCATATGTTACTATTTAGAATAGAAGACTTTTTCAATAGAGCCCTAATCATTCAGTATCACCCAGATCATAGTTATAAACTCAGGGAGGAAAATTTCAAATTAAATACAAATTACAAGAAAAAATTACAGTAAATAAAAAGCAGAAGTTCATATATAAAACTGATAGAAGATCAAGCTTGGCCACCTTGAGCTACAACCAAAGCTGTAATTCACAAGAATGCTAATAATCTCTGCTGGAGGCTTGGACAGTCATATTTCCATGGAAACAGTCTGGCAAAAGAGGGTTAAGAGGCTACAAAATAATCACGTAAAAAGAAGCTCTAAAAACCTCATCATGATTTCGAATGATTATTTGAAAGCTCCTAACCCCATTCATCCACTCCCCTCCCCCTTGATCTGAAGCCTATTCCCATGGAAACAGGAGTAGGATGGGAGCTTGAAGACTTAGCTTTCCGTTGAATTTAAGATGAGCCTCTGATTGAGCCATGAAAGGAATCATTTTCCTAGGTGGGTGATGGATTTGGTAACTAACAGACTCAAAAAAAAAAATCTGTTCTTTTTTAAAGGTAAAAATTAAGAATTTCTTTTTTGATATGGCTTTCCTCACTTTGGGTAGGTGCTAGAGAATTAACAGCTTGCTGGCTTTTTTGATAAGAAATATTTTCTTTCTTGGTGACTTGTTTTAAACTATTAGAGCAATAGCATCATATTGATTAAAATCATTTTAACAGGCAACATGGATGCTGAATGCAATTTCAGTAAGTTAGTATAATTTTCATGTAAATGAATGGCTACATTGTGTATCTTAATTTTTAGAATTTCCACACTGTTTGGAAAGCATTTTAAGTATTTATAACTGCTCAAATCAAAAGGGTAGTGTAGGGATAAGTCCCGCCCCTTAGGGGGCGTGTTCGCCTCGGGCTAATGTTTACCTATATATCTGGCTAGAGTGCTTGCAGAGCTTGCTTCTGCTTTCCTGGTCTCTGCTGAACGGTGGTTCTGTAAGTCTATTTCTCCATTAAAGCTATATATATATATTTACAATCTGTCTGCATTTGTTTACGCCGTTACATTTTGGCATAATTAATTAATACGGTTTCTCTGTGGTTATTTTGGGGCTAAGCTAGTTTTGTCCCTCCCCCCCTCCCACTCAAGCGCTTAGCCCGCTAGCTAACAGGGTAGGTCCATGGAGGCAAAACTGGTTGCAAGATGAGCCAAAGGACAGATGAAATTACAAGTCATCCAGTAATAATAAAAGTAGTATCTTTGCCGAATATCTTAGTCTGAGTTCTTCCAGAAGCACAAGCTGCTCATGTAATAAATACTTGAGTAGAAGTAATTTATGCTAGAGTTGAATGATTCATCCTTGGTAAAGTATGGAAATAAGACAAGACAACTGCTACCTACCACAATGATGCCTGTAGCCTCTTTCTATTTAAGAAGGGATTTTTTTTATTCTCCTTTTATCAATAAAAAAGAAAAAAAATAGCCATTAAAACTGGCACAATTTAAAATTCTATGATGTATCATGCACTTTGGTAAATATATATGTACAGAGGAAAAAAAAAGAAGCTATACAATCAAGTACTAATCGTCCTATTCAAGATTCAAGGGAGTTAAGCCCATCTTCTCCTAAACTGCTTTGGTTGACAGTTGCTGGGAGAATAGAGAACTAGAGTGCTTATGCCAGCTCCCACACCATTGACTAGAGGTTATGGACAGAGAGGTCTTAATATCTTCATGACTCACCTGTTGAGGATGGCAGAAAAAGGATACAATGACAAAGAAAACTGTAGTAAGAGGGCCCGCTTGTTCGTCCCAGCTGCCAAACTAGCTTAGCCCCAAAATAACGACACAGAAACCGTATTAATTAAATCACTGCTTGCCCCAATAGCTCTAGTTTTGTATTGGCTAGTTCTTACATCTTAATTTAACCTATTTCTATTCATCTGTGCATCACCACGAGGTCGTGGCCCACCAGCAAAGTTCCAGCACGTCTGACTCTGGCGGTGGCTCCATAGCGTCTCTCCACCTCCAACTTCCTCCTCCCAGCATTCAGTACAGTTTTCCCCACCTACCTAAGTCCTGCCCTATCATAAAGCCAAGGCAGTTTGTTTATTCATTAATAATAATCACAGCACATAGAGGGGATTCCCATATCAGAAAACTATAGGCAAAAGAAATGCCTAGCCATCAGGTATTGTAGCAACATGGTAAAGTGTTCAGGAGCTTTTATAAAAAAAATGACATCCTCTGAAACCATACTATGAATATCTTTTTCACACCAATGTCTGTGTGTATTTCTTTTTATATGTGCATGTGTTTTTTCGCATATTATTAGATCTAAGAAAGCTAAAGCTAAAGAAACCGAAAACTGCAAACATCTATTAAGCATTAGTTTTCTTTACACTTATTCTGTTTATCTCTATAGCAGATTACACATTTTATAATGATGATATGGACATGAATATTAAATATGTATTTATGTGTGTTTTATTGGTTTTTAAAACAAATGGCAAGAAAACACTGCAGCTTAATAATCAAATCTCATCACCAACAACTAACACCTCTATTGATATCCAAGGACAAAGAAAAGACTCTTCTATTCTCTTTAAATTTTTACCACGAGCAGAAAGTAAATCAGGGGCAGGCAGTATTTTATCAAATGTTTCACTAAAAGCAGCAGAAGGAGAATTTGGTCACAGGGCTGCTACTTAGCTTGCCTGAACATGTCTAATGGATTCATAATGACAATAATAACATGCTGCTATTGAATGGCCAGTGCATTCTTTATTCCCATAAAGAAATATCACATTGAATGATATTAAGGAAATGACTAAAGGTCTACTTTCCTAAGAAGGATGCCTACATTAAGAGACACTTCGAATTCCTGTTTCAAGTAGCACAGTTTCTCTTCAAAATGCAGACTGCTAGGAGGTTTCTTTGGCATTTTTTATTATTGGCATTTTGGGTGGGGTTTTTTTGTATTTTTTAAAAAATACATCAAATTGTGTAGAAGATATATTTATCCACAAAGAGTCCTGGGAAATGAGTCAGACTCTTGGTTTGTTTGAGTGTCCATCATTATTCCCAGGACATTTAAAATCATTATCTGTTGAGATTGTTTTGAAATATCTTAGCAAAATTGTTTGCTTTATTTAAAAAAAATCAGCTGGGATCGGAAGAATTTGTATAATTATGCTAAATTCTAGGAATGGTTTTGCAACCCTGGCTCGAAGCGTGTGTGAATCTAGTTGACTCTAGGTCTGGCTTTCCCATCCTACATTTACAATAGTTCATGACCAGGTGATTTGAGGAAAGAGGTTTCTTGTGACCAGACTATATTAAGTAAATTGCATCATTTGTGGGGGGGAAATCATTTTCTTTTTGCTGTGTCACAAGGACTTTTACTTATCTTAGCCAACTGTCATATACTGAAATAAAGTTCACATGACTTTTTGTTTATCCTTTCTGTATTATATTTGTGATACTCAGAGTCTGGATGGGAGTAAATTCTTCCAACTCTAATTGTCGTCATTATGTGAGTGGGACGAGAAACCTATAATCCACTCACATTATTTAGCAACCTTGCAAAATGATGGAAAAATTTTAGGCTGTTTTTTCATATTGCAAAATTTCCTTTGTGTGACTGACTACGTATGATGAGTTTTAGATTACCGATCACATTAACAATTTATTCTTAAAAATTCATGTTATTTAGTCCAGTTATATATGTTTCATATAAATTCTTAATTTTTTTTTTACATTGAGAGTTTTTATTTATTTATTTATTTATTTATTTATTTATTTTAGTTTTATATATTTTATTTTTTAAGTCTCAAACTTGTTTATATGTTTCAATTTTGTATTATTCCATGTCACAGAATTCAGGAAAACTGCCTTAATCTATTTTAGTGTATTTACTTCTAATTTAGTTCTAATCTGCTTTGTAACATATCCACTGAATACTTTTCAGGGCCTGCCTTTTTTTTTTTTTTTTTTTTTTTATTTATTAAGGATTTCTGCCTCCTCCCCGCAACCGCCTCCCATTTCCCTCCCCCTCCCCCGATCAAGTCACCCTCCCTAATCTGCTCTAAGAGCAATCAGGGTTCCCTGACCTGTGGGAAGCCCAAGGACTGCCCACCTCTATCCAGGTCTCCTAAGGTGAACATCCAAACTGCCTAGGCTCCCCCAAAGCCAGTACGTGCAGTAGGATCAAAAACCCTCTGCGATTGTTCTTGAGTTCTCAGTATTCCTCATTGTCCTCTATATTCAGCCAGTCCGGATTTATCCCATGCTTTTTCAGACCCAGGCCAGCTGGCCTTGGTGAGTTCCCGATAGAACATCCCCATTGTCTCAGTGTGTGGGTGCACCCCTCGCGGTCCTGAGTTCCTTGGTTCCTTGCTCGTGCTCCGTCTCCTTCTGCTCCTGATTTGGACCTTGAGATTTCTGTCCCGTGCTCCTCTGTCTCTGTCTCCTTTCATCGCCTGATGAAGGTTAATATTTATGAGGATGCCTATGTGTTTGTCTTTGGGTTCACCTTCTTACTTAGCTTCTCTAGGAACATGCATTATAAGCCCAATGTCCTTTAGTTATGGCTAGAAACCAAATATGAGTGAGTACATCCCATGTTCCTCTTTTTGGGTCTGGCTTACCTCACTCAGGATAGTGTTTTCTATTTCCATCCATTTGTATGCAAAATTCAAGAAGTCCTTGTTTTTTACTGCTGAGTAATACTCTAATATGTATATATTCCATACTTTCTTCATCCATTCTTCCGTTGAAGGGCATCTAGGTTGTTTCCAGGTTCTGGCTATTACAAACAATGCTGCCATGAACATAGTTGAGCATATACTTTTGTTGTATGATAGGGCCTCTCTTGGGTATATTCCCAAGAGTGGTATTGCTGGATCCAGGGGTAGGTTGATTCCGAATTTCCTGAGAAACCGAAACACTGCTTTCCAGAGTGGTTGCACAAGTTTGCATTCCCACCAGCAATGGGTGAGTGTCCCCCTTTCTCCACAACCTCTCCAGCAAAGGCTATCATTGGTGTTTTTTATTTTAGCCATTCTGACAGGTGTAAGATGGTATCTTAAAGTTGTCTTGATTTGCATTTCCCTGATCGCTAGGGAAGTTGAGCATGACCTTAAGTGTCTTTTGGCCATTTGAAGTTCTTCTGTTGAGAATTCTCTGTTCAACTCAGTACCCCATTTGCAGATGATATGATAGTATACATAAGTGATCCCAAAAATTCTACCAAAGAACTCCTACAGCTGATAAACACCTTTAGTAATGTGTCAGGATACAAGATCAACTCCAAAAAATCAGTTGCCTTCCTTTACACTAAGGATTAGGAAACAGAGAGGGAAATCAGAGAAGCATCACCTTTCACGATAGCCACAAATAGCATAAAATATCTAGGGGTAACCCTGACCAAGGAAGTGAAAGACCTATTCGACAAGAACTATAAGTCTTTGAAGAAAGAAATTGAAGAAGACACCAGAAAATGGAAGGACCTCCCTTGCTCTTGGATTGGGAGGATCAACATAGTAAAAATGGCAATTCTACCAAAAGCAATCTATAGATTCAATGCAATCCCCATCAAAATCCCATCAAAATTCTTCACAGATCTGGAGAAGACAATAATCAACTTTATATGGAGGAACAAAAAACCCAGGATAGCCAGAACAATCTTATACAATAAAGGATTGTCTGGAGGCATTACCATCCCTGACTTCAAACTCTATTATAGAGCTACAGTATTGAAAACAGCATGGTATTGGCATAAAAACAGAGAAGTAGACCAATGGAATCGAATAGAAGACCCTGACTTTAACCCACAAACCTATGAGCACCTGATTTTCGATAAAGGAGCTAAAAGTATACAATGGAAAAAAGACAGCATTTTCAACAAATTGTGCTGGCAAAACTGGATGTCAATCTGTAAAAGAATGAAAATAGATCCATATCTATCACCATGCACAAAACTCAAGTCCAAATGGATTAAAGACCTCAATATCAGTCCGAACACACTGAACCTGATAGAAGAGGAAGTGGGAAGTACTCTACAACACATGGGCACAGGAGACCACTTCCTGTGTATAACCCCAGCAGCACAGACACTAAGGGCATCATTGAATAAATGGGACCTCCTGAGGCTGAGAAGCTTCTGTAAAGCAAAGGACACTGTCACTAAGACAAAAAGGCAACCCACTTACTGGGAGAAGATTTTCACCAACCCCGCAACTGACAAAGGTCTGATCTCCAAAATATATAAAGAAATCAAGAAACTAGACCGTAAAAGGCTAATCAATCCAATTATAAAATGGGGTACTGAGTTGAATAAATTCTTAATTTTTATATATAAATGCAATATGTACATGTTAGAAGTAAACATTTCAGAAAATTTTAAAGCGCTATATTATAGGAATGATCTTCCAAAGTCCGTTAACAACTCTTATTGTCCTTAGGGAAAAATGTAATAATAAATAAAAATAATTAGTTAGGTCTAGAAATCTTCTTTATTCTGAAAATAAGATGATACCTTCACAAAGCAAATCTATAACTGTATTTGAAGCAACGTTTCATCTTTCACTACTCTATTAAAAATTAAAAAGAGAATCATTCTGGTGACTAAATAAAACTGTTTCCCTTACAGCTTATCCAGTTTACTTGTTCAGCAGAAATGTGAAGTCTATTTTATAGCCTGTTCATTTCCTTTGCAGTTTCTTTCTGTGTCTCGGTGGTCACAACTGCCATTAGACTCACCTGTCTCTACACCCTTAAGAATCATGACCTCTCATTTAGACTGCCTTGCTTACAACTGTCTTCAACCTCCCTGTGTACAGAATCGTAAAAACAGATCCTAAAAAATGTCTCCTGCTTGACCATGGACCCTTTGTAAAGTACTAGGGTGTTCTCTGAAGGGTTTTTTTTTCTTGTGGACTAACAAAGGACTTTCCCCATGTGTCTAGGATGCTGGTGACTCATCCTGTTTCCACTAGAGGACCTTGGCTAGTGATCCTCTCAAAGATTTCCAATATCCCCCTTATTTATTTTAATAGGTTTCATTTTTACCACCTTGTTCCTAATTACTGGAATGATCTTCAGTAATTTTTGCATAATGCTTGTTCTCCCACTAAAATTTTACTTTTTGCCTCTTTGTTTCCTTCTGTTTTGATAGCAATAAACACACAAGGATGAGTCCTGCTAAAAATGAAAAAAAGTTGAATGTATTGTAGATTTTGACAAAAATAAATTGGAAAAATATAATTTATTATAGTCTCTATAACTCATTGCCAGTAACAGTTAACTGAATTCAGTAGCTCCCAAATCCTGAGCCTGAGAGATTGCCTTAAGGGGTACTGAATGGTTTGAAGCTACATAAAGAACTTGACAAGTTTTATATTCCAACAGGCTTATTTTATCTCTTGAATCACCCAAAAGGGACTCCCCAAATCCAAAGCAGGTTGTTCTTTGTAAATCTTAACATGTAACTTCAGACTCTTTTGTTCACAAAAACATTTCTTGAATTTGTGTAAATGAGAGGAAATGTCTCAAGAGCTCATAGTCTACTGTATCAGAATTTAAATTTGTTAACTACAAATCAGTCTATTGGATGTGTAATTTTCTGGCTCTCCCAACTCTATAACTTGATGACTTTTATATCTGATTAAGAGGATTGTTACTGTCATACAGAGAAGAGAGAGAATTACACTGATCATGTGCTATTTCTGAAACTAATCTGGACAGTATTTCATAATTATGATGACCTAGGGAGAAAAAAAGTCATTCAGTTTGACTGTAACGCCAGGAGACACCATTTGGAATAAATACTGTATGCTCATAAATAGCAACTGTAGAGTCTGAGGAGAGAGTGCATTGTAGAGGGCTTGTCAAGCAATTCTGAAGGCCCGCAGATCCCACATCAAGCCAATCTGGTGGCATACGTGTAATGGTAGTACTCTTAGGGTGGGGAGGGGGAAGGTAGGCAGATGAATGGTGCTTGCTGGTCTGACAGCCGGTACCACTTAGCCGCTGCAGGCCAATGAAAGACTCTGCCTCTTAAAGTAAGGTGTAGGAAGCATGAAGAAAAATCCCTGAGGTTAAACTCTGGCATTGAAATTCAGGTACGTACTCACATGCATGTGCTCACACACACACACACACACACACATACACACACACACACATACACACACACACACACACACACACACACACACACACACACACACAGAAAGGATCAGGAGAGAAGGAGAGAAAAAGAGAGAGAGAGAGAAGAGAGGGAGAGAGAATATTTGCTAACCAGGCCAAAAACAATTTTGGAATTATTACATACATAACGCCCACTAACCGATTGTGCCCCTGGAAATATCAAACCTTGTTGATGATCTGTTTATATATTCAAGAACATGAAATAATTTCAGGAGGAAAGGCAAAAATTTTGGTATGTATCATATACCTAATTTTATCTTAGTTTTCATAGGGAAGCAATTTGGTCCTAGAAAGAATTATAATACTCTGTTACATGCAATGGCATACACATACATATACTAACAGCATGTGTGTGTGTGTGTGTGTGTGTGTGTGTGTGTGTGTGTGTGTATGCGTATGTGTGTGTGTGTGCCAACCTACTGGAGTTTACTTTACTGTGATATGTAATAAATGATAACTGCAGTCTCTGTCACATTTTCTATAAATGCTCTTTTGCAAATCAAGATATAATGTAGTATTCATTGACGGTAATGACCATGTTGAGGTGTTGCTGTTACTGCAAAAGTGAATACTTAGCAAGTATGCCTTCAACTTTTTTTTAAATTGTTTTATCAAAGTCATCAAAATAATTCTCTATTCTCGTTCACATCAGTGTGGTATCTTGTCAGATGCATCCCTCTTGCCAGAGAACAGATTGCTACAATCCTAGCCAGTTGGCAGTGGGTTATGTTCACTTAGTTACATAGAATTTGTCAATAGAAGATTGATTTCATGTCTCTGAGAATGACCACCTTTAAAGATTGACCACAATCTCTGAAGTATTCAGTTGAAGATCAAAATGTTATCTTGAAATCTTAATAGTTAGACCTTAACTTCACTTTCAGCAAAAGTAGTAAGTAATCCTAGATCACATGTGAAGTGACTGCCATCTAAATAGTAGGCCAACAAGAACAAATTTCGTACATTGCTGTTTGTATTTGAATTTCCCCACACAGTTTTAACTGTAAGACATAATCTTTATAATTAAGCTTTGTCAGAGACGGGACTCTTCCTTGGAAAGTCCTGCTGATGGCCTTGCCTGTCATCTCCTTCTAGCTTGTTATTACTCCATGTGAAATTTTATGTAACTCACTCTTTTACAAAGATGAGAAAATCAATGTCTGTGTAACTTTTTTTAAAATAAAAACTGTATTGGCCTCACAGTATTCCCTAAATATTTCAGCTTCATCCCAGCCACTGCTCATATCGTAGCTACCATCAACTTGTACTTCTTTCAGTTGTTCAAATGATAACTTAGGCTACATACAGTATATAAGGTTATCTTATACAGGAAGGAATAGACATCAAGATTTTTCTAAAGCATGTCTAAATGGCATTGAAATTCCCAGGAAGTCATCATCGAGGAGCCTGGCATGCGGCATGTACCTACTCTTTACAGTTGACACATATCAATGGTCATGCTAAGAATAGAAAAAAAAAGTATTTATGAAGCAGTAAAACTAGGAAACCCATTTTTCATAGAAGTTATCAATGGAGCCCCTTCACCTCAAAGTGAAAAACCTCTGGGTACCTATAGTGAGCTTTGCTGCTGTAATTTTATCTAGGGTTTTGATCCACTTACAAATTTAATCTAACCTCCTTGAACTTAACTATTCTATTATCTGCTAGAAAATAATTAGAAGCTATAAGCAGAAGTCTGCATACATGCAGTTCCTTGGGAGTCCCTAAGCTCATTGAACGGAAGAGTTTGACGGATATTGGTCAGCTGATATTGGTCCATCGCTAATAATAGCTGAAAATGCTGCTTAGCTAGGTGAGAAAGTTAACTTCAGGAAAATGAAAATGAAGCATTTGGGATTTATCTTTAAAGATGAGTTTCTCTTCTGTGCTTTTTTTCTGAAAGGGAAGTAGCCAAGGGAGCCAGTTAATTTTTTTTCCTTTTTACATTTTTTCTTCTATTATTTTTGACAACTTATAATTAAGATCTATGGCCCATTTGACTTAGCTCTGTTGACTGTAATTTTCTCTTATCCTTACAATGAAATATAAGTAAATCAGAAACAGTTTTGTCATAGTCCATACAAATAATAAGTAAATCAGGGCAGTATATTAAAAATTTGTCAGCTCTCTCCACCATGTGGAAAATTCACTATAGGAGGCAAACAAGCATATTAGGAAGAGTGCAGACACTACAAGTTTACTTATAAAATCAGAAAATTATTACTGCCATATATTTAAAACAGAGTCAGGGTTCTGTAAAATAAAACCAGTTTGAATTGTAGAACATCCATTCATTTAGTGAATCAATCACTATACTCTGAGGAAAGAAAAGGAATTTTATTATTGGGGGGAGAGCGGCTTTAAAATACTGTGTTCCCTAGTTTTCACATAATGCTAGTTTCAAATGAGAATAAATTTTATTCTATATTCCTCTTTTGTCTCATTTTCCATTAAATTTACAATTTATTGCTAGGGTATAAACAGATACTATTTTATCATTCTTTAATTGCAGGTACGTTATTTTGCTTCCTTTAGCGAGATTTTAAGTGCTTTTTGTTGACAGCTACTTAATATATTCTAATTTTCACAATAGCGGGCACTACGTAGTAAATCTTCAGGAAAGATTTATGTTTGGAAAAGTAAAATGTTTTTACTTCATTTATTCATATTTTATGAAGTGTCTGTTAGATGCACAGATCCTTGTTAAGTATGTAAACCAAAGGATTGTAAAGACAATTAGCATGACATACCTCGAACTTTAGCAAAGGTGAGTTTCCAATACAAACCAGTGCTTCAGGGGATGGAACCAAGAATACGCCTGTCTACATGTGGGTGAGCACATCTGTGTGTGTCAGCGACCTGAACATGTGGGCACACTGTGTGTGGAGGCGGGGGAGTGAGGACGAAATGATTCTCCATTTTATTTATTGAGACAGGGTCTCTGCTCTCTCTCTCTCTCTCTCTCTCTCTCTCTCTCTCTCTCTCTCTTTCTTTCCTGTATCTTGCCAAGTCTAGCTAGTCTGGCATCACAGTTTGCTCTTTATATCCTTGCCTCTGCCTTTCAAATGCCAGGACTTTAGGCAGCTGCCACATCTTCTGGCTTCTTGTGTGAGTTCAGGAACCCAAGCTCTGTCCTCACACCTGTGTAAGCAGCGTCTTGGGCACTGTGTCATCGCCTCAGTCCCATTGCAAAGATCTTAATGGTTTTGTTGCCTCATTTTCTTCATAATTATCTTTTATAACAACGATAACTTTGATCTATATTCCTTAGACCTGTAGGTAGTATCAAGCTTATTAGGGAATAATCAAGTTTTTGCTTAGCATTCTAATTGTCATTGAAAATAACTGCTTATAGGGGAAGAATGGTGGTTTGCAAAAGCATTAATTTAATTCTTTTCAATTTAACTATAGGCTCTTGCTACTTCTGCACATCTTTAGTAATTTTCTGTGTAGCACATTTTTACTTATGTGCTTCGAGAGTATGTGCAAGTGTTAAGGAAATAGCATTGCTGTTTACAAATGGGAATTGAAATATTTATAAGCAGTTCAGATGCAGTTTTGCAGGGAGAATTTTCTAACTGAAATGTAGCAATGGATTTTCCGAAGGAGGTATACCATCTTTGTGCTGCTTCGGATGTGAATAAAATTGCTAGTTTAGATTATCACTCTGTTATTTAATGCTTCATCCATTGTCCAGAGATATTCACCCACCATCTGTGGCTAAAATTTAATTAATTCCATTCAACATCTCATTGACATCTATAGGAGTTTTTCATAATGAACATTTTTTTCTATTTGAATATTTTAGTGATAACATTTTAAGTATATGATTTAAAGTCTTTCATTTAATATAGGTACTGAATTGGGAGTGTATGTTTAGATATCTTAGACTAAATTCTATGTCTACAACCTATATTCTAGAAGACCATTGGGGAATACATTTCAGTTTGAAATATTAAAATCATAGGAAGTCACTGACCTACCTAATGCTCTTACAATGAAAAGTAAGTTTTATATTTTATGTTTTATAGGAACATAAAATACTGTTCTTCTAATTCTGATACATCTTATTATATACTATGTATATAACATTTTGAATAATACAATCTTATTTTTTATTCCTATGAAAATATATATCAAATCTATGGAATTGCATGGAAAAATGTATTCATTCTCCATTTATAATTCCATTTGAGTCAGGTTCCTGTCAAAATGGTACACTGTCAAACAAGGCATAAAACTAAGAATGATAAAATAAGTTTCAATATTTGTACAGCTACTAAGAGAATATTAATTCTAGAATGTGTATCATGAGGTTGATCGAGTTCAGACGGTGTCCTCTTTAGTTTTGTCAACATGAGACTATCTTAAGATCTCTGAGAGGAAAGCTTCATTTGAGGAATTTCCTAGAGCAGGCTGTCCTGTATAAGGGTTAAGAACTGATGAAGTACAGCACAGTACACTGTGCATGCAATAAGTGCCTGGGCAGGTGGTCCTGAGCTGTGCCGGGAAGCTAGCTGAGCCCAAACCTGAGTGAGCTGGAAAGAACCAGTAAGCAGTGTTCCTGCATGGTTTCTTCTCCAACCTTCTACCTGATTTCCTTCCCTTACAGCCTGCACTGAAGGTCTTAACATGGAAATGTAAGCCAAATAAACTTCTTCCTTTCCTAAACTCCTTTTGGTCAGCACATTTTATCAGATGAACACAAAGAAGACTAGAACAAGAGGTTAAGAGCATAGACAAAGAGTGGTAGTGCAAGCCTTAAATCCCAGCACTCTGTGAGTTTGATGCCTTCCTGGTCTACAAAGCAGGTCCCAAGCCAGCCAGGATTGTTACACAGAGAAACCCTTTCTCAGAAAGAAAAAAAAAATGCTGCTGGTCACATTTTGCATGAAAGACCTTCTAACATCCCTGTTCCCTTGCCTCCAAATATCCTTCCATCATCTTCGCAGAATTCAGAAATGCATCATTTTCTAGTGAATGTGATATTCAAACTAGTCCCCTAACCCAATTAATACATATCTCATTATAAGGTTTGCACAAGTGTTCATTCCAACTCAATAAGTTGTTTCTTAACTTTGATTATCCTGAACTTCTTAAAATGAATAAGGAGAGAAACAGTTTCGGGATGCCTGTTCACTGTGATCCAGGTGTGTTGAAGGAGTTTACTTCCAGTCAGTATGCTGATATAGCAACAAAGACCATGTAGCTTTTAAAGTGTAAAGTAGCAGAGATACTTGCATATTTAATGCCAATTTTGCACAGTAAGAAAATGAAATCCTCTGCTTAGGAACTTCCTATAATTTTGGAATTTTCTCAGCAAGTCTCTTTTTACATTAGCAATTCAAATAGATACAACATTCTTCCATTTTGAAGGCTAATATACTTGCCAACTTGTTGTTATATGGATAGAAAAGGAAGGTTCTTAATGTGTTTCTGCTAATAATTCAAGACATTTTCACCACCTTAAATGAAATGCATTCCAGACAAAACAATGTTAGTTCAAGGGTAATAGTCAGCCAATCAAAATGTGATGAAAGACAGTTTTGGTATTTAAGTCACCGAAGCACTCTGTTTAAAGATATGTATTTGCCAACTATGACATTTTCTGCACCATGGTTCTATGTTATTCACCATTGTTCTGGTCATGAGATATTACATTACAAGTTCTTATGTAATGAAGTTAAGACTGTATGTAAATACTGGCTCACCTAAAAGGTTTGACTTACAAATCAGCATTGGATCATCAAGTATTCATAAATGGTGAGCACTGAATGATTACTGAGAGATATTTATCATTTGGGTTTGTCCTACTCAAGTGAGTAAATTCAGGAATTCACATATATAAAATAAGGGGCATCGGCATGATTTTAAGGTGACATTTTTCTGGAAGTAAGAACAGAGTATCATCGTTTTAAGAGAAATGCAAAACAAAACAAAGAACAGCTAGAAACTCAATTAGGAAATGGGAAACATCCCATAACCCTCTATGCTTGAATAAGCTGTCTCTCAAATTCTATTTCTCTCAGGGTGTTGATTGCTACGATAACACCTTTACAGAAAGTAATAATATATTTACATCCCATCACTGATAAGTGGCATTTTTAATTTGCCTTTGCAACATCAACTGACCTTATATATTAGACCACAGGCTTGATCTACAGTGTGCCAAAATTAAAATATACAATTTCATAAAGTGATGTAAAGTTTCAGAGTGTAGAATTTATTTAAAAAATGAGGCTCTTCAAAGCTGAATTTCAAAAAAAAGATTAAATGCATTCTTAAATAATTTAAAGAAATCAGAGGATCCATATGTTGGGAATATATCTGTGCCTCATATGGAACCTGGAATTAGAACATATCTGGCTCAGTAGAGGTCTGTCACTATAGTATCTGTCCATCCTGTATAAAGAGTCCCACTCACCTTTAACTAGAGAGCAGGGATTGAAAGAAAGGCTCTCTAGCCTATGCTTCAATTAGGCCAATTCCTATGCCAAATAAAACATACTGTCCTATTTTTAAAAAGTGGATACTAGTAACCCAGCAGTTTTTAAATGATTTTTGTCAGGCAGATCAAGAGGGGAACTATTAAAAGCATTTCTGATCCAGCCAAAAAGTCAGACTGTTTGATTGTTTTTACCATAAGCTGGATGACTTTATCTTGACTTTTTTATCCTCCCACCTGTTTTCCTTTATTTTTTAACTATCAAAGTTTAATTTTAATATTTTAATACTCATAAGGTATTAATTAAGCATTCATATTTGTAAATAGACCTTCATACATTTCAATGGCACATTGAAGAATTACTAGTGTTTTGGATTTGTTTGGTGTTCTTAGTTTTATTGCTGTTGTTTGTTTTGTATTTTCTTATTGCTAGCTATAGCAAGGTACAGCATCAAATTGATCCTCACTTTGTCCCTGTGTGGCAGCAAGAGTAGTCTATGTGCAGGTGAGGCACAGAATTAACAAAATAGAATTTATTGTATGAAAAAGAAAAGCCAAGTTTGTCACTGCTAATCCTTTAAAAATTATTTTCCGTGTTTTGCAATAAAAAGTTTTATTGCAGTTCCCCCTTGTTTTATCAGGGTGGTGTGTAGATTTATTTTATAAGTATATAAATTTATACTCACCCAACACATATGAAATAGATAGTACTATAGACTTATATTATTGTTTTAAGAGCCTATTGCTCCTGAGTTTCTTTCTGAGGGTTGCTTCCTAAATATCACTTCCTCAGCTGTTGTTTTTGATATTGATCTTTATGTTTCTGGAGTTTTCCTGACTTTGTGATTTCTAATTCATTGATTTTAATTTTAATCAACTATTCAAAATTAAAATGTAACATTGGTTTGTTTCCTTCCCTTTTCACTTATATTCCATATATAATATTTGTACCATTGTAGTAATAAGGGCGGCGGGGCTTCGTCCCCAACACCCCAGCCGCCTGCCCGGCTAGCTTATGCCCCGAAATAATTACACGGACACTGTATTCTTTTAATCACTGCTTGGCCCTCTAGCTCTAGCCCTTACTGGCTAATTCTGATATACCGATCAACCCATCTCTAATAATCTGTGAGCACCCATCTTACCGGGAAGATTCTAGGTCGGAGCTTCATCGCATGTGTCTGCCTGGGAGCAGGGCATGGCGTCTCTCTCTGAGGTGTCTGCTCCCGAGAGGAGAGCTGTCGAGTCTGAGCTCACTTCCTCTTCCTCCCAGCGTTCTGTTCTATTTACTCCTCCCACCTATCTCCTAATCAATGAGATGGGCCAAGGCAGTTCCTTTATTAGCCAATGACCTTCCTCCATCATACCATACATTAAATCAATATGACAACTTGTTCAAGATATTGCTGTGTAAGTATTGGTCAATGAAGATAACTATTTCATTAGAAATTTGTTTCTTTGTTCTATATAACTCACATTTGCTCGTCTAAATTGTATTTCAGAAATTTCTTTTGTTAGATATGTCAGGAAATCTGTCAGTTACTCTTTTACCTTGGAGACTCGTCACCTTAAGAATTCCACCCTGTGCTATAACTGGAGACTAAGTTGGAAATCCACCTATGACTTTAGAATCCTACCTTGTTTGTTATACAGAACTGGGACTTGCCTCTCAGTTGATTCAATCCTTTAGTTCCTGGATACCTTTTTTCCCTATTTCTTGTTTAGGTTTTGGTCTTAGTTCAAGTATACCTGTGATCACAATGGTCCAGTCAAGAGAAAAGAACCACAGTACTGGAGAAAGCATTCCTTATGAGGAATAGCAGACTTTGGCAAACAATAAATTCATGCTTACTGGACACTATAGAGATCTTACACTTAAAATCATGTCCTCTCATCCAATCAAGATGGGCCAGAAGTACCTTTTGAGCTATGGTAGGCTTTTGTTCTGTGTGAAGAATTCACCAACAGCAGAAATATCTCAGAAAAATACTGAAACAATCTATGTCTAAATGATCTTTTTTCACTTCAATATAAGAAAAGTATAAAATAATTCAATCTAAATTGCCTGAGGTGGCGACTGGCGTAGCCAACACAATTGTCAAGATAGTCCCAAATTTATTAGGCTTCCATCATTTTCATAGGATTATAAAAACAAAAGAATGGAAGAAGACATTTATCATCTCTATTCTGATTGGCAGAATAATTTAAATGTTAACATAGTGCTCTAATGTAACTTGAAATAAAAAGAAAAGAACAATAATTTTGGTTTTTGCAAGCTTAGTAATGGAAAAGATAGATTCTCATACTGGGCTGAAGTTAACTGTCACAATTAGCATGGCAAGTCATGTTTTAATGTCAATATTAATTCCTTTGTAGGCACAAATAAAAAAAAAGCCCAAGGCAAGCTTTCTTATCATTTTTACAGTTCAGAGATTCCTTTGAAATTCTCGTTGAAAGCTATACACCGTTTTTGTTCAGAAAATATTCAGCCGTGATTTCATCATTCTGAAGGTATGTGATACCTCTGAAGTGTAGCGCAGTTAAGAATAACTGACTTGGTCTTTTCTAAGCCCCAGTGTTATTCTGCTAAAGCAGTTCATAAGAAAACAGAAGCAGAAAAGACACAGATTGCTCAGGACTATTGTTAGACATTTAGGTATTCAAACAACGACAGTGGTTTAAGACTTCTGTCCGAGTCTCTGTGAATTTGATCTTGTTTTCACTTACAATAATCTGTGCAATAGGTTTGTAGAATTAAGAATTTGAAGGTTGGAGGCAGATTGTGAATGGGCCAAAGTCTTACAGGATGTAAGTCATAGAAAAGGAATCAAAACAATGACTTAACTTGAAAATGGCTCTTTCTGCCAAATTAGAGTACTAAATTGTTTACCATATTTGCTTAAAATAATAAAATGGTGATCAGAATATATTATATGCATCACCACTAAATCTTTGAATAGAAGCAGGGAGTGCTGGAAACATAGCAGATTATTTTTTAATTCATGAGAATCCAAGATTAAGTAATGTAACTCCTGTAGTTTTGCTTCAGAGAACAGAATGATTATTAAAAAATACTGGAAATTCAGGAGACATGAGAAGAAAAGGCTAAGAGCTCATTCTTTAGCTATTCTTTAGACAGATTCTTCCAAAAGATTTGTGGACACTTCACATGTTCTTGGGTAAAATAGGTTTGCCTTGGATATTTAAAACATATTCCATCTGAGAAGTTAAACCCTACGTCTCCTCTTAACCATCATAATTACCCTTGTCACATGCTCTGATTAGATGTCATGTTGCCCTTGTTCTGAGCCCCTGACCCCTCTCTCTTCTCCAAGCCAGTAAGCTGTTACAGCCTGACTTCCTTTGCTAACCCACAGCCAATAACTTCTGTTGGACCTGATTTTTTCCCACCATTATCTACTCTGGCGTTTTGCCATGTTTACTTTTTGCAGGAGCACTCTAGTCAGGAGCCATCCAAGCCAACAAAAAAAAGAAAGAAAAAAAGAAAGAGAGAAGGAAAGAAAGAAAGAAAGAAAGAAAGAAAGAAAGAAAGAAAGAAAGAAAGAAAGAAAGAAAGAAAGGCCCAGACACTGTTGGCACAACCCGTCTTTGTATCAAAACTTCTATTATGCTGAGTCTTTTACAGCCATCCCAAGGATCTTTTCATGTCCCTAACCTAGTTTTAGCAAGCCCAACCTTTTCATTTTTTTCTCTAAAAGTATTTATGCTCTATATTTTGGTTATATTTCCCCTCCTTCAACTATTCTCAGATCTTCTCCATCTCCCTACCCACCCAAATTTATGTTCTTTCTCTTTGAAAAAAAAAGTCACAAAAAATGAAAATCAAAATAAACACAAAACCAGTAGGACAAAACAGAAATAAAAAAACAGCCCCCCAAAAAACACAACTAAATAGGCAAAATATGTAGTTAATTTTGTGTTGGTCAACTATTCCAGGGAATGGGGTGATATACCCAGATGGAGGAACTGATATTTTTCCTTTGCCGGAAGATATCAATTGCAAATAACTCCTTGGTTAGAAGCAGGAATCAGTGTGTGCATTCCCTCCAGTCTCTCGGACAGCATATGACTTGAACCTGTGCATGTCTTGTGCATACTGCCACCTTCTCTGTGAGCTCATGTGTAGAGCAGTCCTGTCCAACCTTTGAAATGTTCTAGAGGCTTTCAATTCCCCTTGCTTCTTTGTCTTTCCCACCCATGTATCTTCAGACATCATTGATTGGTGCTCAGTATATTCTAACCATTATAGTTCATGATATTAATAACTTAAATGCTTTCTGTACAATCACAACAAAATAGATGTTATACTGTATGTCCTAAAAATAGGGAAAGTATCTTTTTGTTTTTTGGTTTGATTTAAATAACCTCAAATAATTTCCATAGCTTATACAATGCAGTATTTGCATTGGGTCTCATCCAACCACAGCACCTAAAACATTTTGACAAATTAATGATTTCGCAGCATCTGGATGAAAAACCACAAAATTGAAGAATGATCAATTTGAGAAACAAGACTCTGTGCAGGAAACACTACTGATTGAAAGCGATAATAAAGATAGCACGTGCTGTGTGACACAGGACATACTGTGTGAGCCCAAGAGCAGAGATACATTCTACCAGAGGGCTTGGAGGCATCTCGTAGGCCTCAGACCACACCAAGTGTATCAGGTTTCGTTAATAAGAAACCAAATATATAATCGTGGGAGCAATTTCCATGTAGCTTCACGGTAACGTAAAAAGGAGTATGGTTCAGTCTCGCTCCAAAAAGTCAATCTGAAGACATAGTTAATACATAATGTAACAACAGCTAAAGCCAGAGTACAAACTTGGGGAACAAAATGGAGATCCTCAAGTGTTTTGTCTGTGTTCCATTCCATAACCCTCTCTTTCCCTTTGGCCGATAAGTGACTTGTGTCAAATTTCCACATAGAAACTAGTGACTTTCGACATCATTCTGATTTAAACCAAGTAATTTTCTGAATAATCAAATAACTAGGCTCCAGTTACCTCAAGGGCTGCAATTATACATGGGATGGGTCAATGTCTTTAGTCATTTGGTAAGTAGCCTAAAAAATTTAGCATTTTGATTTGTCCTATCAGAGTAGCAGACTTCAGAAGTGATCCTTGGAAGGAAAATGGAACCAGTTGTATTACAGAGTTATTTGTGGATCATATTTGGAAAATTAGTTCTAATATTAAAATTATTATTATTACTTTACAAAAAGTTTGAACACATTCTTGGTTGTTTTACCTACTGTCTTGCAAACAGAGAGTAAATATACTTTACATGAACAAATTTTCTTAAGGGTAATTTGGTGTCAACCACTTGGAATATGTGTTTATTGTAAACCTGTAAGTACTTCTATATTCTAATTGCTCACTATTTGAATTATAAATTCATTGGTTTTTTTTGAGAAGCCACTTTTTTGTTGAAACAGACAGTTTGCGTACATTAAAACCTGTCATCTAGAATTCAGTAGTAAAGTGTTTGCTTAGCATGCATGAAAGCCTAAGTCTCAGCACTGTGAATGAAACTGGAAGGTAAGGAGAGAAAGAATGCAAGAAGGAAGGGAGGGACAGAGGAAGGGACCATTGATGTCACACAACCATAAATTAGTATTTAATTGTATTTATTGGTCCAGTTATTTGTTTTTATAACTCACAAATGATTATAAATCACACTGGTTACAGTTTCATCCTGTATTCTTTGTCAATAGTTGAACTCAAGTTTTTTTCAAAAGGATTAAATTTAAAATGGACATTTCAATGCTGCTCCCTAGTTAGTAATCAACTTTGTCATAGTTTCTGTCACAAGGAAACTTTAAATTTTGCATAAACAAATATTTATGAATCAATGTTTTCAGATTGTTGAATGACAGCATTAAAAATTCACATGGGCACTTAGACATATAATCAAAGTCATAATTCATCCAACATGATTTATAGCAAAATGTTAAATTACAAGTTAAGTTCTCTTTTCTTCCAAGTTGCTCTGCTTTGCTGTTGTTAGAGGTGGTGGTTTTGTTGTTTGGTTTGGGGACAGGGTTTCTTTATGTACCTCTAGCTGCCTTGAAACTTAATATTTGGTCTAAGATGGCCTTAAGCACATAGATCCACCTTTCTTTGCTTCAATGAATGCTACAATTAAATGCTAAACTATTGAACCTTTCTGAGTTAAGTTCTGTTTTCTTCAAAATGACAATGATAATGGCACTTGCCCTGTACACTTCTTTGGAAAATCATGTGAATGTGTGAAAAGAATCTGTAATGGTCATTCATAGTGTAATTATTAGGCAGTCTGATTACTTATCAAAGGGAAGAAATTTGGAGTTTTAACCTTTATTTTCTGTTGCAATAAATGCTGTGATGAAGAATTTATCTCATTTCAGCGTGTGACAATAAATCTGTAGTATGAATTTCCAGGAGTCAAATTGCTAGGCCAGAGGTTAAATACACCCATAATTTTTGTAGATGATATTACTCTTTTGCCAACCAAAGGAAGCCAGCCAACTTTATGTGTCTATCAGCAATGTGTGTCGTTCCTGTAACAGATGCTAAGCAATGGCATCAGTTAATTCCTCTTCATCGGGAAGTGTCTTTCCACATTAAGCAAAAGGATAGAGAGTTGGAAGAAGGCAGAAGTAATATCACGTGGGGCTTTCCCATAAGTAAGCAGAGAGGCTGTCAGCCACAGCCAACAGCGCCCAAGGAACCGAATATCTGCAATAGGAGAAGCCTGAAGGACTCAAGCACTCGGCATAGTAACAACCACAGACAAACAGTTCTCTGCTGTTGTTGTTGCTGCTGCTTTCCTTTTTTAATTTATTTTTTAAAAGAAAACAAACTATCTTTTTCCATTATAGATACCAATCCAAGTTTCCACTCCCTCCCCTCCTCCCATTCTCTCCACATACCCTACAATCCCACCCCATCTAATCCTCAGAGAAAGTAAGGCACAATGCTTTGTGGAAGGTCCAAGGCCCTCCCTACTATATCTAGGCTAAGCAAGGTATCATCCAAAGAAATAGGTTCCCAAAAAGCCAGTACATGCTGTAGGGATAAATCCTGGTGCCACTGCCAGTGGTCCCTCAGTCTGCCCCAGCCATGCAACTGTCAACCACATTCAGAGTGACTTGTTTGGTCCTATGCTTGTTCCTTCCCAGACCACCTGGAGTTCATAAGCTCCCATTAGCTCAGGTAGGCTGTTTCATTGAGTAAACCCATCATGGTCTTTACCTCTTTTCTCATATTCTCATTCCTCCCACTCTTCAGCTGGACTTTTGAGGCTCAGTCCAGTGCTCCGATGTAGGTCTCTGCCTATGTTTCCATCAGTTGCTGGATGAAGGTTCTATGGTGATATTTAAAATATTTATTGGTCTGACTACAGGGCAAATTAAAATTGGGCCTCCTCTCCTCTATTGCTTAGGGTCTTAGCTGGGGTCATCCTTGTGGATTCTTGGGAATTTCTCTAGAGCCAGGTATCTTGCAACCCTATAATGGCTCTCTCAATCAAGACATCTCTTTCCTTGCTCTCATTTCTGTCCTTTCTCCATCTTGACTATCCTCTTCGCTCAAGTTCTCCTCACCCCTCGCCTTTTCCCTTCTCTCTTCTCTTCTTCTACCCTGCCTTCTCCCTGGATCCCCATGCTCCCAATTTTGTCAAGGGATCTTGTCAAACTGACTCTTAGTAAACAATTATACTTAAGTCTTCTCACGATAAATGACCCAAAGCCAAGTTGATTTACTGTTGAATTTTATAGAACACTGAAGGAATATCTAAAACCAATATGTGACAAACTTTTCTACTAAATAGATTAAGAAAACACATGGATAAATTCATTTTTTGAAGCGAACATAACACTGACTCCAAAACCAATTAAAAAATACATATGCACACACAAGAAAATCCTACTGAATACTCTCCCTACAGAATATAGAAGCAAAAATTCTCAACAACAAAAGTGCAAACTGAATTTAAAATCACATTAAAAACTTATGCAGCACAGCCAGGAATGCAAACTTCATTGAGCATGAACACATTAATAAATGCAGAACACCAGCTTAATAGACATAAAGACAGAAATTACTTGGTTATCATGATAGTTTCAAAATTCACATGTTAATGATAAGAGTCTTGAACAAAATCAGGAATAGATGGTACATATGTCAACATAATAGGCTGTATATGCCAAACATGACTAAATCTCACTAAATGATGAAGATCTTCACTCCCTGGAAAGCCTGAATGAGCCAAAGGTGTCTACAGTCTTCATTCTTGCTTAATAAAGTTATTACATCTTAAACAGTAAGATAAGAGAAATGTATAAGAGAGATAAAAAGTGGGAAGCTAAGCTATCCCTATGCACAGTGATTTGATTCTGTTCTTAGCTAGACTGTCAGGGTCCAGTGCCAGAACAAATCCTAAGTTATTTCTCCAGAACCAGAGAGGAGGCATGAGATTAAAGACCCAACTCATAGGTTTTTTTGGGAGGGAGATTTTTAGTGATCCCTCATGAAATCCTGAGTTTACATCCTGAAAATTCCTCTGTTTATTCTCCAAATTGCCTTATATACCAAAACATAATTCCCTGAGGGGGAAATTCATTAGCATCCTGTTTCCTGGGTAAACAAGGTGAATGGTTTTGGTCACGTCTACATCTATCTGTGTCTACTCTGTCACGTCTTCCTGCTCTGTATGCCAGTTCTGTCACATAGGCTGAAATAGCATCTCAATTCAGGCATCCTCCAAATTACAAAGAAGGAGCAGAACCACATCCTGATCCTTTTTTAGGGATGGTGACCACCCTCTGTGTGGCAGGTGCAAACTATTGCCTGAGATGTAGAAATATGGGCCTACAATCCACTCTCTCTTATTAATTTTAATAAAACACGTGTTTCTGTACTAGGACAGAAGATCATGTCTGCATTAGGCAAAGACTTCTCCATTTACCCAAATTTACCCATCTTTGGAACAAGCATTCCATTTTTGTAAGCTCCTGTTGTAGGCATCTGTGGAGAAGAAGCTTTAAACCCGTTATTGACTGATTATCTCTGTGAAGAAAAGAGATTAAGAGAGAGAGATACTTTTGGGCTCTGTGTTGGAGCCATACTTATTATTAGGATAAATTATAATGCTTTATGAATAATCATGCTCCTAAAGGCTATAGTCTCCTTTTTAAAGGAAAAAAGAATTACCTGAGTTAAAAATGTTTCCTCAGCTAGTTTAGAACACTTCTTAAATCTTTTACATTGTATCAAAATTTAAAATTCTTTACATATGCATTAAATCCCAAAATTTACAGGGTGCATCAGACTTTTCTCAACATTTTATAAGCAGTTACAAATATCATTAGGTCAGCACCATAATTCTCAGCAATGTTGGTCAATACCAACTTTTCTCAACATCTTATACACAGTTACAAATATCATCAGGTCAGTATCAGTAAGAGTACAATGACATTGCTGTTATCAAATCCCAGTTCTAGTCTCTGAGCAGCCATTAAACCTTTAGGCCACACTTGACTTCTCAAGAAGAGTTTTGGATCTAAGAAATAAAAAATTTAAATCCACCTTGAGATTGCATCTCACTCCAGTCAGAAGACTATAGTGAATTTAAAAACAACGACAAATTCTACAGAGGATGTGGGGGAAGACAACTTTTATTCACAGTAGTTAGGAGCATAAACTGGTGTGTTAGAGGAAGGCTGCTTGTTTGGCTCCCAGCAGCTTAGCCCTGAAATAACCACACAGAAACTGTATTACTTAAATCACTGCTTGGCCCATTAGCTCTAGCTTCTTATTGGCTAACTCTTACATATTAATTTAACCCATGTCTATTAATCTGTGTATCACCATGTGCCTGTTGCTTACCAACTAAAGTTCTGGTGTCTGTCTCCGGCAGGGCTACATGGTTTCTCTCTGACTCTGCCTCCTTTCTTCCAGCATGCCATTTAGTCATCCTGCCTACCTAAGTTCTGCCCTAACAACAGGCCAAGACAGTTTCTTTATTCATTAATGGTGATCACAGCATACAGAGGGAAATCCCACCCACCAATGGTGTAGCTAGCTACTAAGGAAAACAGTTCAGAGTTTTCATTTTAATAAAATTAAAAATAAAAATAGAATTACTATATAACCTAACCCTACTGTATCACTCCTGGCAAAATGATTCCACGTGCATAAGCTCATCATGATTTTTACTGCTTTTTTTCCCCACAATAACAGATAAAGAATCAGCCTCCATGCCCACTAACAGATAAATATATAATGAAAATATGGTATATATTCACAATGGAATCCAAAAAGGCATAAACCAAACTGACAATGTGAAATTTACAAGAAAGTAGGTGGAAGTAAAAAACATATTTTAATGAAAGTAACCTACACTTAACCAGACAAATTTCCTGTTTTCTGTCGTATATCCATCTTAACATCTTATGATTATAATCATGCTTTTTATGAAAGAGTTGGTGTAGATAGAGATCGGAAAACTAAAAGGACAGACGAGATGCCATAAAATCAAAATTCAAAGGAGAGGTTGAGAAGGGTAATATAACACACGTGATATGAATATGGAAGAGAAAATGGATCGTCAGAGTAGAAAAGAAGGGTGGTGTAGGAGATGAATTGAAGAAAGCAAGGCAGCACAAGAAAAGCTAAGTATATTTGAAAATACAACAGTGAGATCTGTTTTTCTGTGTGTTAATTAAAATTTAGATGATTCTCCTTCCAGACACCAACTTTCACAGAAACACTGTGACTTGCTCTTTTCTAAGCCTTTTACTTAACTCTCCTGCCTAAATCTGTATTAAGATATCTTTATTAAAACCCCCATACTCCATAAAAATTACAAAACAATTTAAAATAAAAGGAGTGGAGGCTGGGCAATGTAACTCAGTCCTACACCTCATGCCTAACATATACTCTGTTCAATCTCTAGAACAGCAAAATCCTACTCAAATTAATGATTCACCTGTAAAGAAAGTGTAACATCGAAATTTCTCATTCTTCAAAGAATTTGTTTTCTTTGTATTATTAACTATGAATAAATTAACAGTAATTGGATTTGTTAATCAATTTTATTTAATTATAAAGAGTCAATGTATATGACCTTAAATAGCGCATTTTCAAAGAATTGATTGATTTCCTACCCCTGTGGAAGGCTGTTTGGATTTTGTTCAGGAATTCTATGGAAATTTGCAAGCTTGTCTTACTATCTAATTGTTATAATCCTTTAAAGAATCATTGCATTAATGTGGGATATAGCAATGGAAAAATGTTACTTTGTAGAGTAAAAATAAGCTCTATGACAACAAATAAGACACTGCCTTAACACTCTAGAGATTAAGTGTACATGATTCGGTGTGTATATTATCTTAGAAGGAAGCAGAGCCATAGTATATTATAATAGGTTGATATTAGTATATATTAATCATGCATAGACATATAAAACATTCATACATGTATGCATCAATATATTAAAATATTTATATACATACACATATTTAAAATCAGGATACAGTTTCTACTTTTTATATGTGAGGGTTAAGCATGAAGTATGTTTTCATGTTTCTTCAGATTAGTAAGTACTTTTGATCTTTGTATGCCAATATCCCAGATTGAAGATTCAACACTATAGATGATGAACTGGACACTCCAAATTTTTTGTTTTGACCTTGTTCTAAGTCAGAATATATCACATGTCCTCAAGGATCCCCCAATTTTTTTTAATATTATGATCTTTTATTCCACAGACATAAATCTTGAGACTTCATAAACTATGAGACCTAGGACTTTCCATATGTGTTATTGAAGTGTTCATGTTAGTTCACTCTCATGATCTTCGTGAATATACTTACTTTAAATATATTATTGAATATTTGTTCCATGTATTCAAATGAAATACCAAATTTTATCTACTCACTTGTGAAATAGCTAAACAACAATGCAAAGTGAAGCACCAAGGATTAATCCCCAGGTGTATGAAAATCACTGCTTAATGGTGGTGAATTATGAAGCCAGGGAGCCAAAATGTTATTTTATTTGGGTGGTATGCCCTAATTTAATATGCAAGCTGTGCTTCTAAACCATATCAGTTTCTAATTGTATCTTCATTAAGGCAGTTCAGACATGCACAGCGAACATAGGTTTTTTTTTGCAATTATGTTAAAAAATTAATGGAGAAAGAATAATATCTAGCACAGTATACCTCTCATCATAATACATAATTTTCAGTTCTTTCTAGTAAACTCAGAATTAAAGAAAAGTAGAAGTTCAAATTGACTTTTAATGTGTTTGAAATATACTATTAAACTAAACCAAAAAGGCAAAAGTCAAAACAATAATTTCTTTCTTCTGATGCATGATTTAAAATCTAACCAAAAAAAGATAGAAAACATTGATAATTAATATAATTGAAAATACATAACCTCTATAGCACTTTTATATTCTTTCTGTCAATTAATTACATGGTTTATATTAATGCTTTATCCACAAAAAAGACTACTACTCTAGATTATTCTTCTATTTCTTAAAAAAAAAAAAACATAGATAAATGTATCCATTGTTGCACTATTTTTTTTTTTTGAGGATTCTGTGGTAAACACTTGCCACCCAGGCAGATTTCTTAAGTCCATCCCCTAAAATCCAGGGTTATTAGGTCCTCAAAGCTGTACCGAGTGTGTGAGTGCAGAAGGGGTGCTGTATCCAGAAGGCACTTCCCACTGCTCCTCCAACCCTCCGCATCTTCCATTCTTTCTTCCACCTCCTTTACAAAGTTCCCTCAGCCTTGGCGGTGATTACTAAACATTTCCCAATCAGCACTGAGTATTCATAGTTACCCTTTTCCAGCGGTTTGGCTAAAATGAGTATCTACACTGACTTCTGGTCGCTGCAGAAGGAAGCCTCTCTCAACAAGGCTTAGAGCAGCTCAGGCCAATAGATCTGGGGGAGAGTATGCCAACGTGATCATTAACAAAATAACAATAGGTGGTTGTAGCCTAGGTAATTGTGACCCTACCAGCCATAGACTTTTAGACAGATTTACAGTTACCAGGCATTAATTCAGTCCTGTGAAGCAGGATTCAAGCCTGATCAGAAAGCAGTTTGTTAACTTGTACCACTGTACAAGGGCACATCTTACCTGTCAGGTCAGAATTATAGCATGCAGGGTCCGACAGTAATTAAGACCACTGATGGCTTTGTGTTCTCTGATCCAATGCAACTCTTTATTTGATGATTCCTCTAAAACAACATTTTAAAAGAGTTATCTCAGAAGCAGAATATATGCAAGTTTTTTTTCTAAAGACATGTATATCGGCCAACTGTTAAATGAAGTATTTAAATATTTCCACCATATTTTCAAAAAGAAAATATATTCAGCATGCAAAACTCTTTAATGTTAAAAATCTCCATAACTCCATACTGATGCTGTGGATATTCTGAAGCGTGCTGTTTCTCTAATCACACTTCGAATTTGATTGCCTAGCTTACGCTTATAAACCACTGCAAGTGGTAAGAGCCTTCACACACTGCCGTTCCCTGTGTTACCTTTTAAATTTGTAAATAAATTTCAGGTTCTGCTGTTTTGGTACATACTTTAACACAGCTGTGGATTTTAATTCATATAAATTTTAATTAAAAATCTAAAAAACTAAGAATTTATTTTCTATAAGTGGTTTTTGCATACCACTTGAAGATTTGATGAATGATTACTCTGAATATATGAATCATTTGACTTTTCCTCTAGGTAATTTATGATAAATAATTTTGTTTCATCTGATCTAACAAACTGAAAAAAAAATTCTTAAAAGTGGAAGCAACACAAACATTTTCCAATAACGTATTTTTAAAATTATTAAATCTTAAAGTGATCATATTTGTGTTCTTGTAACCATTTATTTCAGGTAAGTCTGATTTTTTTAATTGTTTTATGATTTATTTATCTTTATTTTATGTGCATTGGTGTGAAGGTGTCAGATCGCCAAGAACTGGATTTTCAGACAGTTGTAGCTGTCATGTGGGTGCTGGGAATTGAACCCAGATCCTCTGGGAGAACAGTCAGTGCTCTTTACCGCTGAGCCATTTCTCCAGCCCTGTCGGTCTGGTTCTTTAAGGAAACACAGAGCTTAATTAAAAATTTTCCAGGGATTTCAGGAAGTCTGGAAGTTATAACTATAAAGGACCTAGACTAGCAAAGTAGAATTGCCTCAGTTTGTCACACACACACACACACACACACACACACACACACACACACGGCAGTTTAATAACATCAAAGCAGCAGCAATCAAGAGCGATGGTGGCACACGTCTTTAATCTCAGCACTCGGGAGGCAGAGGCAGGCGGATCTCTGTGAGTTCGAGACCAGCCTGGTCTACAGAGCTAGTTCCAGGACAGGCTCCAAAGCCACAGAGAAACCCTGTCTCGAAAAACCAAAAAAAAAAAAAAAAAAAAAAAAAAAAAGAGTGATCACATTTGAGATAAACTCCTTCTTCCCTTAGAAAGCTTTGTTCTTTAGCTGGAGGGATGGCTCAGAATTTAAGAACTTTTATTGTTCTTCGAGAGGACTCAGTTTCAATTCCCAGCTCCCACATAGCAGCTCACAATTGCCTATAACTCCAGTTTCAGAAAATCCTAAAGTCTCACACAGACATGCATATAGGCAAAACATCAATACACATAAAATAAAAATAAATTAATTAAAAGAAATAAAGTTTTGCTCTGTACATGTACATGGTGCTTGGATATTAATAAAAGTAGTGTCTTTTTTTTTTTGCCCTTTGAAGAACTATGGAGAATAACAAATGAGCGGTTTTGGAATACCATGACTTCATTTTTAGGCTTGTGTAGCATAATGGTCTAAGAACAGATATCATGCCGATAGTGAACAAATGAATAGGTTCAATTGGTCCATGGCAACATGAGATTTAATGAGAAAAATAATTGAGTCCCAGAAATAATGTAAATGATGGAAAAACCACAACTAATAATGGGAGATAAAGGGAAGGGAAAATGCCCAAGAACCACATTTTACTCACACTAGAGGCAAATCATTTTCTACTGAAGAAAAGGAGATTTGGAGGGTTACATGAAGAAAGAATTGGAAAGCCTTTCTGTATAGTCCTGGAATTCACTCTGTAGACCAGGCTGGCTTTGAACTCATAGAGAGTTACCTGCTCTGCCTTCTGAGTTAAGATATGTGCCACCACTGTCTGACCAAGAATAGGAAAGTTGTTATTTTCATATATAGATCATGTTTTCTTCATCGTTATACAATATGACTCACATCTAGCTATCAGAAAACACATCTAGCCATCAGGAGAGTCAAACACAGATCTTCAAACACATTCAAAGTCCCTTGACAGTTCACTGTATGCAGTGTCTCTGCTGAGATCCCATTTTATCACTCATGGACAACAACTTCCCAAATAAAACTCTGGCTTTCTGAACTGTGGTGGCTTGAAAGGAAACAGCCCATCGGCTCATAAAAAGGCACCATTAGAAGGTGTGGCCTTATTGGAGGAAGTATGTCTCTATTGGTGGGTTTTGAGGTTTCAAATGTCCAAGCTAGGCCCAATGTTGCTTTCTCTTCCTGTTGCCTGCTGATCCAGATGTTGAAAGCACCATGTTTGCCTGTGTACCAACAAACTTCCTGCCCCAGTGATTAAACCTCTGAACTATAAGCCAGCCCCAATTAAATATTTTTATTTATAGAATTTGCCATTGTCATGGTGTCTCTTCACAGCAATAGAAACCCTAAGAGATATATCTTTCCTTTGTTATTTATTTTGGGTATTATTTTTACCAGATCACATCAGTGTCTTGATCAAGAATTTTGCTTTGATCAGTATTTTCTTAGCAGACATGTAAATTTTCAGATGATTTACCTGCTCACCCCTACCTTTACCAAGCCCTGAATCAGATACACCTTTACTCCCCGCTATGTTCCAGGTTCACTCAGGTAAATGTGCCCCATGGGAACTCTTCTATTTGTGTTCCCCAAGCATGCCACCCTTCCCCACTTCCTTAATTTTAGAAGTGATCTCCAAGGTGGTGGACATAAGCCAATTCTATACTAGATTCTTTTCTTATGTCAAATTATTGACATATATACCCATGACTGGTAGAACCTGTGCAGTTGGGTAATTTAAATATTGATAAAGGGAATGACTTGCTTCTTATAATCCAAACAGAAGAACATAGGTCAAGCTCTGGAAATAATTTATGAATCAGTATCCTCAATATGCCACCACTCAATTGTCAATCATTCCTTTCCCTTTTGATATTCTTCCCATCTATACATAAATTTAGAATTGTCTTCTCAACAATGATTTTCTTTCTGTTCTTGAATTCATTATCAGTTAAAATATAGTTTGTCTCTTCAAGAGTAATTATAAAAAAATTACATCAAAGTATGTATTATAATTACAAATCATACAACCATTGAGTTGAGTTTTAAGGACATCTACTGGGATATTACCTAAATAGGGTTAAAATGCATGCCTTCTTAATTGTTATGCCTTTGTAGAGTGCATTGAAAAACTCTCAATCAATATCGGGGCAAAATAAATAAATAATTGCTGTTCCTCATGAATATTACTAAACTTTATATTTAGTAATAAGGTAACATAATACAGTAATAGGGTTTGAAAGCTAAATGAAGTTGGTGCTGATAAATAGAATGGCCATGATTATATCTTTGTAAGGGCAAAGAATATAGAAGCACAAGACCATATTCTTTCTTTTTATTCTTTAATGATGATTGTTATTTATACACATGAATGCCTATATATTCATATGTACATATATATATATATACATATATACACACACACACACACACACACACACACACACACACACACACAAGGTGCTTAGTCTATTTAGTGATATCATATGTTTATGTACTTCGGGATGACCACGTGTGCTTGGATGATCTACCAGGAGGTTCATCCTTGGGGAAAACTGATTCCCTCTCTTTTAGCTCCCATTAATTTTCTGTGGCTCTTCATCTCCAGATGGGGCCTTGTGAGATTTCTTCTATTCCCCATTGATATGTCAAGTGTTGGTGTCATTGTGTGTGGCTTGATTAAGCAACCACATCTTTGCAATTTCATGGGGGCAGTTTCCTTGTTCTAAAAAGAAGATACAATCTTTGAGCAGACACCCTTGTCTTTGTTTTTTTTTAAATTTTTCAACCATGTTTTTGTGATGTTCCCTGAACCTTGGGGTGTGTAGATATATGAGTTTGGAAACCATGAAGTAGATGTTCTTTGTATTTTAATTAGCTGTGAATTTCAGTGAAGTTCTTTGATGCAAAAATAAGTTTCTTTGATGAGGAAGATAGTGAGCAATATGCTATTTGTAAATATAAGAATATTTCTAGGATTCAGTTGAGAATTATCCTGCGTTAGTGAAATGGCAGTTAAATGTTCTCCTCTAGGGCCTATTACTTTGTCAGTCATGAGAAGCTTGCTGGATTTTTAGTATCAGTATGAATTCCTTCCTCTTGCGTGGTCCTTGAGTCCAAATAGGTGCTGATTGGTTAATCCCAAGACATAAATGTCAATGTTGTATCTTGGGTCTGTCTTGGTGTGCTGGGGATTGTTTCTAGTCTTTACAGCTGTGTAGGACTGTTGCTTGCTTTTCTCACTTGTAAGTTTGCATAACACCTTTAGGTACTATGAGAGATAATCTTTAGAAAGAAAGCTTTTAGGTCAGATCCAGCTTGCTTCCTAAGTCCTGTGTCTGAAGTATATGGCAGAAGATAGCATTTTCTAAGAGGTAGAAGACAGGCAGTTTCTAAGTTATTGGTTAATTTTCAATGGTCCTTTTCAAATATCCAGTCAAAATTGGAAGCTCACGCAGAGGTTCATTTCAAAGAGAATCTCTTTTCACAGATTTCCATTTCAACTTTTCTTGAACACTCAGTGTGTGCCTGTTGCCTAGACAGAGACATATGTCCTTTTGACTCCTAGCCCTCTAATGGAAAGACATTAGCAGTAGGGGTCTTTTCTTGTACCATATATTGTCTTTCATGTTTATTATGACTGTTATTGTATGAGTGGGTGGTAATATTGTTTACTGTTACTATATTGAACACATAAAAGAAAAACATACAGTCACAGCTTTGTGTCCATTATAACTGCCTCTGATTGATACCCTTGATAACAAAATCAGTGTTAAATATTAAAGTAACACTAGCATGAATATTTAATATAAGAACATGCATACAAATCATGGATTCAAATTTAATACAACTAATGCAAATAATTAATTTCACTATAAAATTAAAGGAGATGAAATAAATAGCTGGTAGGACAAAATATTTCTATTTATGAATTATTCCATATGAATATGATACTAGTAAATAAACTGTTGAAGACTTAATTAAAGCCACTTATTCTTTTATCTTGAATAAGTAATGAATAATACAGTCTTCTCTGTTTCATTACAAGAGGTATATTTGAATGTCTCATTTAAAGTACAGTTAGGATTTCCTTAAATTTATTTAGCTGTTTGTTGCTGCCTGTCTTTAATATAAATGTCACTAATTAACTAAAACTATTCCTGCAGATTAAAAATTGTAGATATTTTACTTTGATAGAGAGACTGTAGGGGAAAATAATATAGCATATGAATTCTCCAAAGTAGATACAAAGTCCTAAGTGGTCAGGTAAAATTATGAAAATTAAAGATTCCAGTCAAAGTCAAATTTAGTTTTGAATATTATTGATCATTCCAATCAAGTTTCTCTTTGTAACAATAAGAAGAGTAAAGTGTGGGTTGTCACGTGCCCCTTCTACAAAGGTTTTTTTACATTTTATTATCGGAGGACTTATTTCAAGTAACTGAATACAAATTGTGCTCACCTTATTCATCACAAAAAGAGGGCAGTGCCTACTAGAATGTCATGATCATTCCTCCAAGGGCACAGCAATAAACTCAGGGTCCACAAATCTACCAATTTCCCTCTATGACTGCAATACCTACCAATATATAATGGAAAAACATGTTGGATATTTGTGAAATGAGAAGTAAATTCAAATCACACCTTGGCTACCAGTGAAATCAGGATCCTGGTGAATGCTTTTACATGTTAAATGTGTCACATTGTTAATACACAGCCCTACTGCTGACCGTGATAAACCCTGGAATTCAGTGTTTTCCTGGATACATTGAATAGCATTGTTCCAGGCAAAAGTCAGTAAGTAGATACTGTTGGTACCTCACAGAATTTCCTAATGTATGGCTTTAGAACCACGGGGAAGTTTATTAAGGAGGATAAAACTCTCAAAGACTAAATACAGATTTATCTAATGAGTTATATAATTTTTATTTTATGAGCATCATGGGTAGACCTATATGATGGTTCTGTTGAACTTGTCCATATTGGGTTTCATGGTCTAAAATGAAGAGGACAATTGACCCACCAGGTGTCTTCCTCAAGAGGGCACCAGATCTCATTACAAATTGTTGTAAGCCACCATGTGGTTGCTAGGAATTGAAATAAGGACCTTTGGGAGAGCAGGCAGTGCTCTTGTGTTGAACTATTTCCCCAACCCATAAAAAATCATTTTTTATAAAGAAAATTGTTAAATGCTACTGGCATTACTCAGATGTTAATTTTTATTCATTCATCCCTGGTAATAGAATCCATAGCTTGGAAAGTTGTTTCTGGTTTAGTAAGTTTAGTTAAGTATTTTTGTTCTTTTAGCATGCAGCAGAGCTTGGCATAAGATCCATACTGTTGCTTGCTCACCTTGTTCTCCATTCATCTTGAGATGTTAGCAGTGAGAGTCTGGGTTCCTTCTTTAGTGTGACTAGATTTAATCAGCAAGTCATGAAGTGTCTGTGCCCTGAGTACAAGATCCTATGACTGTCTCTTGATCTTTATTATCTTCTTTAACTTCTGTTGGTATTGGCTATTGTTGTCACAACTATAGTTCTTTAGAAAAGAAAAATCTGTGCTCTTGAATTTTCTTTTAAGTCCAAAAGCTGCTGTTGGCTGGCTCCCCACTTTCCTTGATTGTTTAAGGTTGGAATAGAAAGAGATATTGCTAGCTCCCTCTGGGCCAAAATAGCCCTAACGTACTGACAAGAAAATTGTGTGTGGAGGGTTTTTAGAGTTTCTCTGTCTGCATTTGTAACAACCCTGCACGGCTTTGAAAGATCAAGAGACCATTCACCTCAATAGCTTCAGATTCTTCCAGATGCTCAGCAAGGCCTCTGCTGCTTAATCGATTTCACTCCCTTAACTGTGGTTGGCTTAATAAAACACTGCAATTGGAGCTAAAATTGGAAGTGTCCACTGTGCACTGTGATAAATTATTTGCCTATATCATTTAGCAAGTGTATATCCTATGCTAATTACTAAGTGATTAAAAGTGTCTGCATCGTTTAGATTAGACTCTGAGTACAACCATGTTAAACAAGATTCATTAGGAATGCCTCTTTTAAAAGTATGTATAAAATCGAGGCAATAGCACATAGCCTCGCTTTTTCTTCCAAGATCAGTCTTATTTACCTGAACTACTGAGAACAATTTTCATTCCTCCAGAAGTTCTGAAGTAAAGGAAACAGCAACGGCATTAACATCATGAGTTACAAATTACCACAAACACAAAGGTTTCAATGGTAATACTGATGTTTATCTTAGTTCTGTAGACTAGGCTTCAGGCATGAGGGTGGTAGTTAGGGCTACTCACATTCCTAAAGCTCTGCTTCCATTGGCTTCTTGCTTCCTCTGGCTTTGGGTAGCAGAAGGTATTCTATGACTTATGATTGCATCACTCCAATTGTTTACTTTTCTTCAATTTGTCTTCTTCTTCTCTAGTCTCCTATTCTTAGTCTTATCTATGGATATTTGTGGCAATTTTGGAATCTACCTGTAAAATGAGATGATCTCTTTAATGTAAATTTTCCTTATAGTCTCATTTCCACACACCGTTTTTCCAAATAAGCTGATATTCACAGATTCCTAGAATTATGGAGTGAAAACCTTTATCATAAAAGCTGATGAAACTATCTGCCATAGAAATAGATGAATTTTGATCACTTAAAGGTATATAATTGCACTCAGTGCCCTAATTTCTCTTTTACAAAGAAATGCTGTTAAACAAAGATATTTGTGTAATATAACTCTTAGAAGAATCCCAGCATACACACATTGTATATAGTAAGGTGAAAAAATAAAAAAAATATATTCAAAGGTTCTTTTAAAAACATACATGGGAATGCTTAACATACATGAACAATATTTATTAAAGTACTCAAAGACTATGACATCACAGGCAGGCCTGCATGAGTAAGGGGAAGATTGCCCTATTGACAATCTTTTATTTTGGCTAGAGAATCGCCTTCATTGTCTTATTTCTTCAACTTGGATTGCTATTTTTCATTGGCTGAACCAAAATGAAAGGCAGAAAACTTTGGAGACAGTTGTCAACCATTTAGGTCAGTCTCTTGGAACACATGGAAAGACAGGAAAGAGTAGAGATGGAGTCGGACGGACAAAGGATGTATAGAGAACATTCTCTCAGACATTGTGTCAGAGCATGGAGAATAGCTTAAACACCATTCTGATGTTTATTACAACTTTAACCCTATTAAATATGACTCTACCAGTAGTTATTCAGTTCCTAGACTATTAAGATTATCTGTGTAACGTTTTAAGAACAATGTTATTTGTGAGGAGGTACTACACAAACAACAGACTGGTTTTCAAAACCAAAGAAACAAAATAACAATCTTTACAATAGGTCAGCCTGGTCTACAAGAGCTAGTTCCAGGACAGGACAGAGAAACCCTGTCTCAAAAAAACAAAACAAAACAAAACCCAAAAAAACAAAAACATAATAGTGATGTGAGCCTGAACTCAAGCAGCAATCAAAATAAAAGTGCTTGGGAGGATGTGAATTCTAGCTGTACGTGAACAAAATATATTACAGATAGAGGAGAATGGGAATAATAAAATTTGAATTCAAAATGCAAATTTTTGAAGCTAGTGGCCAAATATCAATATAAGATAGTAGAGAAAGAGGAATTAAAATATTTCTGCCATTTACAAAATGAGTACAGCACGTCAAGCAAGCTCTATGTGTAAATAACTTACTTTAGCCTTACGTTTGATGTCCAGTAACATCAATGCCAAGATATACGTGGATTTTTGAGATGTTGTAACTAGAGAAGGAGGGATACTAAGGATTCTCTTTATTTATTTATCCAATTATACTATGTCTTTATTGTAAGTCATGTATGGTAAAAGTATCTCCTAAGAAAACAAGGAAAAATATTAGATAATATTATTGCTTTTAAGAAACAATAGGCAATTATAAACATTGACAGAAAATTTTAAGTAAATGGGTATGCATTGAAGGGACGTGCACTTGTATCAACACCTGCTGTGTTTGTTCAGTAGTGACAGCTGAAATAATAGAACTGGGGAAAACTCAGGCTAAGGGTGAAGCATAGTTCTCTGTTTAGAAGGGTGTATATTTAGAAGGGTGGACCATGATGAGAATATATTTTGTTTTCTCTATTTGAAAAATTTGATGTTTATTCCTTCAAATTGAAGTTGTGAGACTTGAGTTGGAATTGGTTCCATAAGTTTGAACAGTTTCACCATAGCCCCTGTGGTGATTTGAGTGAGGATGGCTATCTCACTCAAATATGCCTCATATATTTGACTATGTGGTCCCTGGTTGGTGGAGCTGTTTGGGGAGGATTAGGAGGTGCAGTCTTGTTGGAGGAGGAATATCACAGAAGGGTGAGCCTTGAAGTCTCAAAAGATTCACTTCATTTCCATTGCCTCTCTCTGTCTCAGCTGTTCCTCTCACCAGCCCTTTACTCTGTCATCATAAACTCTAACTCTATGAAACCTTAAGCACCAAATTAACTTATTTCTTTTGTAAGTTGTCTTGGCCACAGTGTCTTATCATAGTAACTTTTAAAAATAACTAAGACAGTCCTTAATTTTTCAAAAAAATTCAAAATTTTCTGCCTCAGGGAGGTAGGAGAACAGATCTGTATGAATACATGGAATTGGAAATAAAGGGCAAAAATTTAAATAAAGCATTTTATCATTTCCAAATGTGAGATATGAGAGGAAAAAGTAGATGTTCACATTTGTAATAAGAATAATTGTGGTGAAGAGTTAAGATAAAATTAAAGATATGATCAGCTACAGAGGTGTGACAGGGAACGGGGATAATTGGTGAGATAAAACAGTACAACTTTACAAAATTAAGAACAAGATAAAGACCTCTTGACTTTTGTGAAAGGACACATTTGATGATCTTACCAAAAGCAATTTTTAATGGTAACAATGAAAGCAGCAAAAAACAGCTCTCAGAATATCAGGAACGTGAAGTGATGGAGTATAAGTGAGAACAGCAAATACTTCAAACACAAATAAGTCAAGTATGAAGGAGCTTTCATTCTTGAATATGGGATGCTTACACAAGCTTTCAGGTAGAGTGAAGAGCCAAAAACGAGTGAAGATGAAGGCATACTACAGATAAATGATAAAGTTATATCTCAAAGGAACAAAGCATAATAAGGTTGAGTGAGGTTTGCATACTGATATTTAGATGAGAAAAAGATTGTTTTCTGATTAGAAGTAGAGTCTAAATTTAATGAAATAAAGAACTAATAATAAGCTATAAATAAACTATTTTCAAAGGTGATTAGGGGCAAATCCCCATGAATCTCTGATTTTCTCTAACAATATTTGAAAGTTCAAATATAAATATAAAGAGGGTTGCCTTCAGCCAAGTAATATCCAAAGGAAAATATCAAGGGGAGAAAATGATATGATAAAGCAAAAGATTGCTATGCTGTCAGGTCAGGATATAATAGAGGGAAATGAAGCATGCGGGGAATGGATGCCAAAATATTTATGAGGAAATCCAGTCTCGCCACCATAGCAAGGCCCTAGACAATCTCAAGCCCAACTACATTTTCACCCTCATTTCCAGCCATTACACATAGCTTTGCCAAACGCCATGCATGTGAGACCATGCATATGAGAGTGTTCAACTATGACAGGCTTTCAGGTCTTGCTCGGTATTATTCACTGGGTATCACATAGGGCTTAATAGTTGTATATAACATTGTTGTAGATCAATTACTTTATTTCAGATTCCTCAATGTGTCTAACATTAGTTTCTTAGTCTTTTCCATCCCTGTTATCATCACTGTCTTCAGGGACATCATCAGTGTGAAGCATCCACAAACCTGCTGACTTTTGCATTGTACATCCACACTTTCTATCTTTTGTTTTCTTCTCTGCCCCTTTTATCTTCTTTATTGCTAATGCAATGGGTTTTTCTCCATTGGCTACAAGAGGGTATTGAATCAATGATCTAGAAACATAATGAAACAGTGAAAGTTTGGCTGAAGTTAAAATATTTCATTTTTAAACAAACTAGTCCAGAAGTATCACGTGGCTATAAGCTTCTTTTTTCTTTTCTTTTGTGTGACGCAATCAGTCAAGTTCAAGCAGCAACGTACAAATATCTGCTGCCTGCAAAAGTAGTGCCTCAGCATGAGAAACAGTACTGCTCACTTTTATGGTTTTACAGCAGCATCTTCCCTTCAAGAGAAAAATAGAAATACAGATAACATGACTAGAGACTAATGCTGCACCTCCTTCAGAGCTCTGTGTGTGCAGCCCAGAGTCCCTTGGTGGCTTTTTCAAAAAATGTTCTTATTCAAAGCAGACCTCATTATCAAGAAAAATATCCCTGTTTTAGAATATCCCACCATGCACCTCTTGTAGTCTCTCTTGTTTCCAATGGGAAAACTTTGTGCTTTACCCCAAAGCAAAAGAAAATTTACAAGGCTGTAGGAAAAACAAAGGCAGAATGATTTTTATTTTCTTGAAAAATACCTGTCGAGTTATGTTTATCCCACTGCCCTTTGGTGGCATTTTCCCATGGCATCAGATAAGATCGAAAATTTTTTCTATAGTCACCTGCAGAGATAAGAAACTGAGGGCATTATTAATTTAAAAACAGAGTAATCTATTGAAAGCAAACACTCCCTGATTAAAATATTGGAATTTCTCCCCCTTCTCAAGCCTATTTCTTGTTTTCAATGAATCCACAGCCTATTTTCTTTATCTATTCCCTTATCTTCCAAAAAGCCATCTGCTATTCCCTTTATGAAAAAATAAAACCTACAATTAGTGTCTTGTTCATCTTTTTTTTCTAAAAAAAAAGAAAAAGAAAAAAGAGAGAGAGAACAATTATGCAAATTATCTGCAATTTAGTTTCAAATATTCTTTGTAGTGTGATGAGCAATTTTCCTTAATACATACCCAGCTTTTTTGCCAAGACTTACTAATAGATTTTTATAAAGAGAACTTTCAATTTTCGCATGAGAAGTCATCCAATGTAAACTTTTCAAATGCACGTGAGAATGGCATTAGCATTATTCCTTGAATTGTAGAAGGAAAACAGCCATTTTATATATTTCATTTTTTGAAAAATAATAATCTCAAAGTATTTTTTGTACCATTCTTTCCACCTTAGGAAATGCCTCTTCCATGAACTATACTAAGTCAGAGAAAGCTATTTTCTTTGTCTTTTCCTGAAGTATATTTCCAGGAATGTAGTTTACCTACGATCACGAGTCTGTTGTTTGATTGCGTTTGGTCCTCAGTAACTGATGTGTAACTTGGCTTGCTTTATTCCATTATTGCTAATGTGAAGTGTTTGAAGCTGTTGCTAACAAGATAAATATCTACAGTGTAAAATCCTGATGAATCTATTTACAGTATTTATGAAACAAAGCTGCATTACTAATGAGAAAGTATGTTGTAAACTGATCTGCTGCTGACAAAGCCAATCCCTTGGAAGAATAAGACATTGAGATTCAGTTTCCTGTTTGTTTAGCAAGGAATGTCTATTTCTTTTGACTAGTCACATGGTCAAAATAAGGATCAAACAATGATTACAAAGGTTTATTCTGTAATTAGAGAGTCTCAGTTTGACTTAAATGTGCAAGAAGATCTCAAAGGTTCCTGCTTTCTACATTAGTTTCATATACATGCTTGCTACATTTTCATGCCCACAAGTCATACTTCTAGACTTACTACCTAAGGATCTTGGAACACTGTACTAAACCTAGTAATACTAACATATAGGAAAAAATCAGGCTCCATCAAGAGAGTGATAATCAGAATACGATAACATATAGATAAAAACAGGATCCATCAAGAGAGTGATAAGTAGAATACAATCAATATAACTTTTGCTTAGTTATCTAGCATATCATATCTAATTTAATACTTAATTAATTATAATATTTAATCTGAGTGAATGTTTTGCTCAGTTGTTGGTGTGTTGTATATATTTTACATAGGTACACATGTATAATTTGGTGAAGAAACCTTCGGGTTTATATTATGAACACAACTAGTTAATACTACATTAAATAATATAATAATATTAAATTTAGCTGACCTTCATATTTGTAAAATAATTATAACTGCATAGCTTTATTTCAAATGTTCACTCAAATACACAGTAAATGACAGTGAAATATTCTAACCTGTAGACACACATAGAGTCACACAAATTTTTCCATGAATTACCAGGTTCCTAGAGACAAACGGAAGGGTTAGTTGAAGGGTTCACTCCTCTTAGAAGACAGGAGGAAAACAGTGGCTTCAGCTACTGCCACAAAAGGCTTAAAACTAATCAGTTGTTTGAGACATGATTATCTGTGTTCTATGCTTCATCTTCTTTCCTAGAATTGTTTCTCTGACTGTTGTCCTGACAGTCACATCCAAAATCCTGTTTTGCCACTACACAATATAGAGGCAGATCTGTTACCTCAGTGTTCCTAAGTGAGCTTTGAAACAGTTCTGTTGGAATCAACTTCTCCCTCCATGAGTGTCTGTTTGTTGATACTACCTAAGCATTTGCTGTTGTGTGACATCAGTTGTTTCTCAGTTTCCTTCTGAAAAACTGGGTTTAATGTATTTGTTCTGCCATGTCATTATAAACAAAAACACAGAACAACTTTATTCTTTACTTTGATGTTTGAAAATTTTTAAAGACACAAAAATATTGAAGAATAATATCATAAACATTCTGTAATTTTGAATTAACTAGTAGCAATTTGTCATGTGTATGAATCCTTCATGAGTATGTGCATGTATTACACAAATATAAACATAGATACATAATCATCTTCTCCCTCTTTCTTTACCCCTATAAACCATTGGACTGCTTGCACAATCATCATAAAGAGTGATCGAGGAATATTCTTGAATATTGCACTATACTAAAGCTATTCTGAAATATTCAAGATGAACATAATATTATTTAATATATAGTCTATGTGTTACATATATGGTTATCTCAATAATATTCTATGTCTTGCATTTTTCCAGTCTAAGAATAAGACATATCACAGAGTTCCTTCAAACTAGAAAAGGGTTAACACACATAAAAATTCAGAGACTTACAGCATGAACAATGCCTGAACAGATCCAAGCCAAATGACGTCCCAGGACAGAGAGGCGACAAGACATGAACTACCATCTCCATTTCCAAGTGTCACCTTCTCATAAAGGAAAAACTAGTTCTCTTAATGGAATCTCACTGGGTATACAAGCCACTCTTGAGGTCAGGCCCTATGCCCAGCAGTAGAAGGACAACACAAAACCTACTCAGTGGTATTTTTGTCTCCATAATGCTTTGCTTGGGCTCCATTTTTTTGTTTGCTTGTTGCTGCTTTTGCTTTTTTAAAATTTGTTTCTTGAGACAGTTTCTCTATGTAGAATTGGCTGTCCTGGAACTCAGTCTGTAGCCTCAAACTTACAGAGATTTACCTGCTCTGCTTCTTGAGTGCTGGGATTAAAGGCGTGAACCACTATCACCTGGATCCAATTTTGAGCTCTATAGATTGTGTGTGTGTTTCAGCATGTGTGTGAGTTTCTTGTGCTTTTTCTTTTTCTGTTTGCTTTGATTTATTCTTTGTTTATTCTTTTATTTGCCGTTGGTTTTCTAAAAAAAGAAAGAAAAAATGCAGAGTTGACTGGATGGTGAATAGTGTAGGATCTTGGAGGAGATGAGAAAGAAGAAACTGAGCAGAATATATTGTAAGAAAAGAAAATATTATTGATGTGAAAGAACTTATATAAAATAATGAGCCAAAGACCCAGCCTTGATTTATTTCTGTAATAAATTTTAGCTTGACCCATCTCACCAATTTTTCGTATCCCCTGTAATATTGATGTTTTTATTCATCTGTTTGTTGGTTTGTTTGTTTGAGCCAGGATTTCTCTGTATTGGCTGGCTGGCCTGGAACTTGAGTTGTAGACCAATCTGGCCTTGAAATCAGGGTTGCACCTGGTCCTGCCTCCTGAATACTGGGGTCTAAGGCATGCACACTATGCCTGGGATGATACTAAAATTTTTAATTTTTTCATGCATGTTTTGATCCATTGTGTCCTAACTTTTGATAGTATTGTATCCTGCTTTGTTGGATTATTTTTAACTAATGTTAAAAATTACTGACAAGAATATTATGTTTCTGATAGTATGTGGCTTTGTAAAACCAAAGGTTTATTATGATTTTCATAGGAGTAGAATATTCTTTTATTTACTTTGTTCCATAAAGGAACACATCAAACATTAAAGAAAAAGAATATTCTTTATGGCGATGTGTTGATATTCGTAATATCTTTAGAAGCTAATTATAGAATGTACTATATACTACCATATGGATGTATTTTCTTCTTCTTTGATAGAATATCAATATGAAATAAAATGGGACTTGGTTTTCATTTCATCAAATAAAGAAATTGATCCAGATAATTTTTTTTTTCAATTTCACTTAGTTCTCAAACTCTATAAGTCTATGAGTGAGCCATCTCTTTAATTTTTTTTTTAAAAATGAAATATATTTGAGTAAGCATAAAATAATGGAGCAAAAAACCTTAAAATTGTCATTCTTTTTTATAAACCAACATTAAACATACTGACTACAATTATTTATTTGCAGCTTTAGAATTTATATATCTCAGTTACATATACTAACTCAAAATAATGGATAAGTTTTCAGGGTCACCTTATTGCTCTTGAGAGTAACACATTTGTATAGTTATGTTCTAGAGATTGGATTAAAAAGTAAAGTGTCTGGTGTAGTGTTCATTTTAACAAAATTGGAAGAAAATAAAATATTATTTTTGCTAATTTTATAAAAAGTAAATATATAGGTTCTGATCTATTAGATAGGCATTCTATCCCTGAATCGCTCACTTTGTAGTGTTTGTTGCTTAGTTTTATTTCATTATATCAGTCTAGGAATGAAATTATTTACTAAATATATTTACATTATTAATTGAGTCTACTGAGGACTTTCTTTGTAACTGGGTCCCACTATGTAACCCTACCTGGCCTAGAACTCAGTATATATGATAAACAGGTCTTATGTTTACAGAGCTTCACTCATACCTGCTTCCTGAGTACTGGAAAAAAAAGGCATATGCACTATATTTGGCTCACATTTTAAAATTCACTACACACCTTTCATCCAATGTAAGGATTTAAAATGCTAGGAATATGGAGTTGAAATGATGATATATGGCTTTTGTTGTTGTTGTTGTTGCTGCAGGAAGCCCTGATCATGGCAAGCATGGACCACCCACACCTAGTTCGCCTACTGGGAGTGTGCCTAAGCCCCACGATCCAGCTGGTTACCCAGCTGATGCCCCATGGCTGCCTGCTGGACTATGTCCATGAACACAAGGATAACATAGGATCACAGCTGCTGTTGAACTGGTGTGTCCAGATTGCTAAGGTAAGTGCTGTCATTTGCTGTGAAAATGATATATGGGAGTTTATCTCCTGATCTAGAAGAATCTGATGATTGAAATTATGCCATGACTTTTAAGCTTTTAATATCAATAAATTCTATTGCTATGTTAAATGACATATTATTGTAAGTACTTCAATGTAGACAATGGGTTGAGCATATAATCTATTCATATATATTTTGTGGATTATTTTTCTAAGGTATCAATATTAGATTGACTAGGTGCCAAAACACAGCACACTAGTCAGGAGGAATAATTGTTGTGCTGGACTTGTTTGTCATTTTAAAAAAGGTAGTCAAGTTTACAAACAAAACCCAGAAAGTAAAGATTCAGTGTCATAACTGTTAAGCTTTATTTGGTGTTATTAAAATAGTCTATAGAATTATCAGCATTGTAAATGATAGCCTCAGTACTAAGCACCTCTATACAAGGAGTCATTGCACCTGTCACTTCACAGCCTTAAGTTTTGTTGCTTCTGTTGCTGCATCTGGGAACCCACTGTTGAGTATAGGCCAAGATTCTTCATAATTCTGAGACCTTTCTCAGAACTGTGAGAGTTTGTTTTTCTGTTTTGTTTCTGGCGCTCTGCTAATATGCAATTTAATCAGCAGAAAATTCCCTGGTCTTCCATGTTGGATTATAAACCTCTGGTTTTAGTGGAGGGGGTAATTGCCAAGCAGTGTCCATCAGTGGTGGGGCTGGAGAGACAGCTCAACTGTTAAGAGCCCTGGCTGCTCTTCTGAGGACCTGGGTTGCATTTCCAGCACCCACACGGCTACTCACGTTTATAACTCCAGTTCCAGTAGATCTGTTACTCTCTTCTGGCCTGTGCGAACACTGCATGCATTTGGGCAACAGACATACATGCAGACAAAATACTTGGAAATATAAAATATTAAATATTGAAAGGAAAAGAGTCACTACTCCTCACGATTATGTGTGTGTGTGTGTGTGTGTGCACATATATATTTTCAGCCATCCTGATCCCTATCAGTCACTTTTCCATAGATGCAACCAAAATACTTGAGAAAAAAAGAAAACTTTTAAAAAGGAAAGACATATTTTAACCAGCAGTTTCCGAGATTCTGCAGTCGTTGGTTCTATGGTTTCTGGGCCAGTTCTATATTGGAGGTTGAGTGGTGGTAGGAGCATTTGCAAGAGGAGGCTCTTCACCTCATGATGGACAGGAAGCGGTGAGATAAAGGCACTAGAGACCAGGTGTAGCGTTAAAGATATGCACTGAACGGTTGACTTTCTCTAGGTGACCCAACCCCCTTAGGTTTCAATAACTTTCAACATGGAATCAGCTGGAGACCAAGGATTCAGCACACAAGCCCCTAAGGGGCATTTCATAGTCTAATTAGCATCTTTCAAGGAGATTTTAAGATTAGATTTTTTTTTTCAAAAAAGTGATAGAATTAAAAGACATGCTATTCCTTTAATGATTAAAATTAATTCATGATTTGTTTAACTGTTGCAAGTAAGGTTTCCATTGCTGTGATAAAGCACCCTGGCTAACAATTTTGGGAAGAAAGGGTTTGCTTCACGACACAACTTATACGTCCCTCACTGAGGACACAAGGGTGGCTACCTAGAGGGGGGCACTGGAGCAGGGACCATGAATGAGGCTGCGTTTTCCATCATTCCTGTCATTCCTCCTGGATTCCGCAGTTGGCTTTCTTAGACAGCACAGGACCACCTATCCATGAGTGAAACCACTCACAGTGATCTTCACTCCCGCCCATCAACCATCAATCAAGAAAATATCCTACAGACTATTGCACCAACCAGCTGCTCATGATAGTTTTCTCTGTTGAGGTTTCTTCTTCTCAAATGACTCTAGCAAGAGTCAAATTGGCATAAAACCAGCCAAAACACTTAACCCACACACTTTAGATTCAGTTTTGATGACAGATCCTTTCACTAATATTTTTTCTGATAATTGATTCCAGCAGATATGTCTCCTGAGAGAACTTGCATACTTCAGAAGTTGCATGATTTTTAGACAAGTTTAGAAATTACACAATTGATTTTTGTTTACCATTCTTTGTTTATCTCATTATGATTTTTTAATCTTCTTTCTGTTTGTTTATTTTATTTTATTTTTTGGTTTTTTAAGACAGGGTTTCTCTGTAGCTCTGGAGCCTGTCCTCGAACTCACTGTGTAGACCAGGCTGGCCTCGAACTCACAGAGATCCACCTGCCTCTGACTCCAAGTGCTGTAATTTTAAGGCATATGCCACCATAGCCCAGCTTATCCAATTGCTTTTTATGTGCATATAATGTTTCTAATTAAAGCTAATGAAGTCTGATTTTCTGTCTTCTATGAGAAATGGTATTTGAGCTTTTCTTCAGTTTTCTTTGTGGAGTGAGTTGGCGGGAGGAGAAACAGAAGGAAGGCATACCTCTCTTGATTTAAGATAATTGGGAAGGAAATTACAGTTCTGGCTGAAAAAAATCCATTCCTTCTCTGTCTGTACATAGACGTTATCTTCCCAAGAATTAATTGTATACAATAACAATGACTTTATTTTCATTCTTTACTCTTTTCCATTTTTTTCCAACACAAACTACATGAAGTGACAGGAGACTAACTTCTCTTTGATCCAGCCATTTAATTTTATATGAATAAAAATGAACTTCAAGTCTGGAGGTCTGATACAAGTAAACGCTCACACTGGTGTTTGACACTTCTGAGGTCTTTCATTTAAGACCAAATGTCATGTGCATACAATACCTCATTCATTGCCTATGTGTACACACTACCACATCAGACCATCACAGCCTGCTGTTACACTTAATGTGTTAATGACAATGAAAATCATTTAGAAGTTTATGAATAGCAGTTGAGTGAGTAGTGCTTTCATTTTGTTGTGACAGAGAAACATATTTCATAAAGGCAAAATAAAAGACAAAAAAGTTAAATTACAATTCATAACATTGGTGTTACAACTAGGCTCTGCATCATAAAATGAAAATCCACAGTTAAAAGTTGAAACGGAGATTTATTTTATAGCCATTTGTGCATAAAAGGGATGCTAGCTTATAATTTCTTATCTTTACTGACATTATTTAAGTGGGAATACATATATTCAAATGAAGTGACATCTTTGAAGACAATCAGAAGTATGATTCTAGTTCAGTAGGAAAATTTAGGTCAGAGTACAGACCTCTAGGGATGCTTCAGATTCGCCATAAACTAGGCTAATGGTGAAAACTGATTTTCACAATACGGACGTCCTCAGTTATGTCACAGATACCCACTGCTCAATGTTTTCTCACTACAGTGACTTTTGGCCTCTGTGTATTTCAGATTCATATCACTTAGTTAGATATTTGAGAGTTGGCTCTCAGTGGGTGATTATCTGCAGTGCTTGTCTAGTCAGGAGGAAGTCATGATTTTATTACTTAAGAAAACACACATTAAGTATATTCAGGGTGTCCCACTCTTTTTAGAGAACTAACAGGGTGCATATAGATATAGAAAGAGTTTTATTAGGAATGACCTTTTGTGATATTACAGAATGATGAGAACCCTAGATATACAAAGACCCAGTTCTACAGTTCTGGTCCCAATTCAACGATCTGAGACCCCGTGTATGCGTTCATTCCAACCAAAACCCTGAGACATCAAAGTCATAAAAAAGTCTATGCTTCAGGTCAAATCCAAGTTTGTGTGCAGGAGAAAATGAATTACTCAATTCAAAGGCAAAGGAGACTGTCCCTTCTCAGAAGTCCGGCTTTTTCTTTTCCCCAAATCTATACCTGACTAGACTCACCCCCTTCCTCCCTGAAAAAATTAGGTTTGTCGATGTGTTTTCCTCAGTCTACTGAATCAAATGTCAATCACCTTCAGTATTGCTAACAGACACATTAAGATCATGTTTAACAAAGTGTCTGAGCACCTCCTAGATGAGATAAACTGACATATTTACTTTACCATCATGCTGAGCTATGAAGGAGCCCTTGTTATACACCACGCAAGAAGGCTGACATAGTAACCAAGAAAACAAAAAGTACTTTTCTTCCTACTGAGAAATGAGAGGTAACACTTTTCAGTGGTTATTGTGACAGAATTTAGAAGGAAGGAGCTTTTATTCTCTCTATTTTACTGCCTCCACCTGTCATCTCCAATAACTTAGACAAACTAGAAACAGCTTTAATCTGTTTTCTCTAGAGTCAAATGGATAAAATTTTGATGCTATTGTGATGTTTAATTGTGTGATATATCACATATGCATACTAAGAGAACTTTCATGCTTTATATATGTCATATATTAGTAAAACAATGTTATTTAAAATGTAATATCATGATCCTTTAAAACTTTAAAATTCCTACCTCCAATAAAATACTTCCTCCCATAATACCACACTTCCTAACCCCCCCCCTTCAAACATTTCCACCAAGTACTAAATAATCAAAAGCCCAAGACTATTAGGGAACTCTCATTCAAGACTCTGTATAGGGATAGAGGGGAATGAAAGTACACAATTGACGGCGTGTGTTTTCTCTTATGAGCCTCAGAAAAATAGAGCCTTTCTTTATCACATCTATATGTCTAGACTCTGTGTGTGTTTCTCAAAAAGAAAGAAAAGAAAAAATGAAGGAAAGAGAAAGAGAAGGAACAAAAGAAAGGAGGAAAAGAAGAAAGAAAAAAAGAAAGACCTCCTAATACATCATTGAAATAGAATTACTGACCCATTTGCATAGCTATGCACAAACCCAGAGTATTTGCTCCAAATTTATTGCAGTATGATTGATTATTAAAAATTTAATACATTGGGGCTGGAGAGATGGCTCAGAGGTTAAGGACACTGACTGTTCTTCCAGAGGTCCTGAGTTCAATTCCCAGCAACCACATGGTGGCTCACAACCATCTAAAATGAGATCTGGTGCCCTCTTCTGGCATGCAGGCATACATGGAGGCAGAACACTGTATTGTATATGTAATAAATAAAATCTAAAAAAAATTAATACATTTTGTGTGATGCTTAGAAATAAAGATGTAGTGAAATAACTATTGTTAAGCCTAGTAGCATATTCTTCATCTCACCGAGCTACCATTCTCAGTACATGGGTAGTGAGATCCATTTTATTCTTTTGTGAGGTGGAAATCATGCAACTCAGTGCTTGAACTTGGATGTGCACACATGTTATTTAAAAATAACTAAAGTGTTCTTTCAAACAAGGCATCTAAACAAGTTCCTAATTTTGTATATGGGCTTAGGTTTTGTAACCAATAAAAAAGCTACTATCAAATATGAAAAAAATAAATTCAGTTTTTCAAACAACAGAACTTAAGTGAGATTTATCTCCTGAGTGCTGGGAGAAGCCTTTAGAGGTTTCCCCAGACATTCACAGTGAAGAAATCCTTTCTAGATATTAAACCCAGACTAGAAACATGGAAACTTTCCTATACATTCACAACAGAAAACACGGTGTGCTAATTGATATGTCACTAAAGCATTTTGCTGGGTGCACTAAAGAAAAGAAAAGCAAGGAAAAGTGAGACCCAAGGGACCCTAGTGAAGTGCTTGAGTCTTTGTCAGTACAGGAAACAGTGTCAGAAAGTCTTCTAGGGAAGAGATCTGAATTTTTCTTAAGATATGTCTGTTCAGTATGAAGTACTACTTCACCAGATTCTTCCTTCTGTCTGCCACCATGAAGGATGTTGAGATGCTTCATAGAAGCTGAGATCTCCTTACTAAGTGTCTCATGGGGACCAACTGTAAGACCTGTGACTGCCCCAGTGTTGGAAATGCCAGACCAGATGACAGGGGCCATTTAAGATACATTCTTCTTAGTGACAGAGAGTTCGGGGCTCCCCACACATCTTATTTAAATAAACCGACAGGCAATCCCACCCAAGCCTAGCTTCAGCAAGACTCCGGTCTCCTTGGATCATAGATGAAAAATTGCTACACTGTTAGCATTAAATGTGAGGTCTAAAGTATGAGATCGTATGCCTTTTGAGATAATTTTGTATAATATAATGAACTTTTTTGCCTATAGAATTTTAGATGAGTCAGATGGCTTACTTTCTGTTTTTCAAATACTTTTTAAAGCCTCCCCTCTACAAGAACAATATCCTTTCTCCATCTTTGTGTAAAATTGTCTCGCAACATTACCATCTCCCAAGCTGATGATAAAGCTCCTGGCTGGATTTGAATCATGTTTATCCCCTCCCTGAAATAATCGCTTGCTTTTTATTTATGTCTCGAATTCTCATTGCCTTAAAGGAGGATGGTATAAGAAGGGAAATTAGGGCTGAGAGAGACTCTCAATACTACCAATGAAAACGGAGTTTATGGGGGCAGTTTCTGGAGCACAGGTCCCAGACTTCCACTGGGGGCTTAATTATTTCCCGAGGTTTGCATGCAATATGAAGTTTTCTCACTTAGCAAAGTCATTTAGGCCTTTTCCACATCTAGCCTATAGGATAGTAAGCTTCCCCTTTGGTTTGCCTGTGGCATTATCGGGCCTGCTGAGTGATTCTAATTCAGTTTGTAAGTTCCTCTTTTCTGTAAACAGCAAAGGTTTTCATTTAGTCACTATACACATGCAGAAACTTCCTTTCTCTGAAGTTATTATGCTTTAGCTGGTAGTTTTAATATACTTTCTTTTTTTATTCTTGTTTATATAGAGAGAGAGAAAGTGAAAACTATCCCATCCAAATGGATTAAATTACACTTCATGTGTGTAAAACGTTCACAATTACATCTATTAGTCATGATTATGTGAGGCTTGGTATCTTGGCAGATTTGAGGAACAGTGTGATTTTCTCAAATGCAGAATCAAAGTAGCAGGGCTGGCATATTCAGTTTACTGCCCCCCTGGGGTGTTTGTTTGCAGTGCTGTAGAGGTAGGTGGGGGTTTCAGCACTGCTCTCTTGGTAAGGTGTGAAATATATTCATGTTCATTCAGATGTATGTATGCAGTGCCGCTTTCCCAAGACACTTACAGTAATTTGGCAAGATGAGACTAGCATTTTCCGCAGATAATGGAAACAAAGGATAAAACACAGTGATTTTTCTAGAAACCAAAACTCACAGAGGAACTAGAGACTAATCACTTTTTTCTTAGTTGCATAATTGACCTGGCCACGTCCCTCCTGAATCAACTGCTGTAGGAAGTTAAATGAATATATTTTTTTTAACTTTGAAATAATTATAGATTAATAGAAAGTAAAAAAAAATCTGTTTGTTTCTCAGTCAGTTCCTTGATGAATTATAGAATACTTTTAAGAATATAAAAATTGTATGGATGAGAGCTTCCTTGGACCTCGTGAGTTTATTTGAATTCTTTCCTGTAGATGTAGTTCTGTGAAGACCGATCATGTGTACATTTATAAAACCACCACTCTATCCAGAAAACAAAGCTGCATTGTGACCTCATGACATTCTAGCACTTTTTAAAATGTTTTTCCCTACTTATTTTGAACCATTTTCTCATTGTATAGTTCAGGCTAGCCTTAAACTTATGTCAAGGTTCTGGCCTCAGCCCTCTCTCATTGCTTAGCTTTTAGGCATACATATTGTACCTCCCAACTTCCTTGTATTTAATGGCATCCAAGTTTTGACACAATCAACATTTGGGTAATGCCTTTTAAAACTATCTTCAGAATTTGGGCTTTGTATTTTTACATGACAGAATACTCTGGACTCTCAATTTTCCTGTAGTATTAGGAACTTAGCCATGTTTCTTCACAAGATATCCTCGATCAATTGACACAAACATATTACAGGATGGTGCCTATGAAGAAGAACCTGAATGTCTTGTTATGGGACCTAAGAGGAATGCAAGAGTTTATCTAGTTGCAATGGTTGGACTCTTACATATGCTTAACGGGGACATCCGTGTTCTTTCTGTACCCTCTAGTGACCACAAGGATGTGGTTTAGCAGATCTCTGTCTGCAAAAAAACAACAGTTCAGTGATATCCAAAGGGCAAGGAAGGAAATTGGAATATACACACTCATGGCCTGAGAATGAGAACAAACAGTAAATTATCAATGCCAAGCTTCTTTTGAATGAAAGCTCAGAAATTTAGACTAATCCCATTCAGTATCATATGACCAAAATTTATTTTTTTTAGGGTATCTATGTGCCTGTATACATATATACATACCTGGGTGTGCTATCATATACATCTTAAATATTAATATATGTAGGAGGAATATATGTTTTGAATATAGGTTAGTTATATGTACTCAAAATTCTACAACATCCAATTAACCTTCTTCATGTTAAAAGGAGCATAGGATATTAAGAACAATAACTGTCATGGTGGGAAGTCGTAGGCTGCACAATGTTTGTACAAAATTTCACTTTCCATCATTTAAACATGATGGATTACAATGTGCTTGTTGGCAACAGTTCATTACTTTTCATCAGCCTAAGGTGAGAGACGAGCAGATATATGTGTAGTAGAAAGGAAGGGTGAGTTGAGCGATTATGAGCATATGAAAAAGTGCAGCTGAGGGTCAAGGATTTTATCCTTCATTAAGGAGCCTCTGCCCAAGCTCAGTCTCTGCTCGTCCCAAAGTGAACAAAGGATGCACTTAATGGCAGTCATCTGTCAGCCCGCCACAGTTCAAGCTTCAAGCTCCTGCTATTCCCTGTGCTCCATGCCTTGACAAGGCTAATTGCATAATGACAATACTACATCACCCACTCGTGGTGCATCATCCACACTGGCAGGGCCCAGAACCAGGAACTCTGATGAGTATTGCCCCAAGCAAGCACATTAGCACAGGACAGTTTACTAATGGGATTGCTCTATTGAAAACTGCAATGCACAAGGTGGAAGCCAAAGATGTTGTGCTAAACTCCTTTGTAGTTAAAATTCATATGGAATTAAGTCCTCAAAGTAGAATTATTTTGTATTTTAAATAAAAAAAATGTTTCCTAACCTTTATTTTTTTAACTTTTGTGTGTGTTTTAACATTTACCAACATTTTCTACTAAAAGTGAATTAGAACTTGTTCTCCAAGAATCCATTAAATGCTAAACAAAAGAATATTTTTAAGTCAGTTTTTCTACACAAGTTTCAGAATTTCCATTAAAATTCTGGCAAATATGTGTGGTCTCCTTCTGTGATATCAGTCTTTTCTTACTCTGGGAACATCTGGAAGCAAAGGCAATACTCGCTGACAATTCAATTATATGTATGTTATGTATAATTGTTATGGCTGCTCCTCTACTTTCCTATACTAAAAATATATATGGTGAGTCCAGCTACTAACTTTCTACTTTGAGATCTTAGATGTCACATTTTTAAAAGATGGTGTATCAACTTAGAGCTTTTGCTGAGCAACTACTTAGTTTCTATTAAAAAGTTAGAAGAATACAGGGGTCGTGTTGAATGTGAACAACTTCTACAAACTGAATGTTCTTTGGAGAAAATTCAATACATCTCTAAAAATGAGTTCCACCTAGTCCCTGATACATACACAGCCTTGACCAATACTAATCAGGGCAGGTTGCCTTGTAATAATCTGGTTTTAGTAGATTCACAGTAACAAGGCCTATCACTAGCACTAAGGGAAGGTAGTTACCCTCATTTCTATTTAACCAAGTATTGTTTGTAGAGCAGGAACAATCATGTATGAATAAAGCTAGCTAATATTTGATGTGAAGTTATGTGTGACATTTCATTCATGGAATGCCCACTATTAATTCTCAACACAAAGTGACATTTAGCCTAACAGAGTGCTTCATGGAGTTTGCCAGTCAATATTGGTGCTTGCTATTATTACTATTTCTATCCCCTTTGTTGATATTCTGCACATTGTACAGAAAAATACTATGACTTTAGGAAACCATACCCAATGTCACACAACTAATGAGCATGGAGCTTTGTGATTTTGCCACAGTTTTTTTTTTTTCAGCATCATCTGAGAATTTTCACATGATGCTTTTCTTTTGGTGATTTGATTGCATAGCACTAGGCATGGGATAATATAGCAACTTCAAATTGACTGTACTCAACTGGATTCCTAAAGTAGGAAATGGTACTGGCTTATAATCATCATTGATAAAATTTGAAATATAAAGATTTACATACATCACTTACCTTACACTAAATGTGTGTGTAGAAGGAGGGAGAACACAGTTTATGCTTAACAGTGGCATGGTTTGGAAACTTCTAGAACCACTTTCTTCATTTTTTTTTTGTTTTTGTTCTCTTAGGCAAAATTTCTATAGAACATTCTTAAACAAGGGTGAGTCACTGCCAAACTTGAAAACATAGCAGTATAGTCCACCTTGCTTGGGGACTCTCATCCTATGAAATGAAGCTTATACCTGGTGGGTCCTTAAAGGACAGAAGTTTCTGCATGCTTCTTCTCCTTTTACAGGTACCCATGATCTTATTTACAGGTGCCTAGAGGCACCTGGTCACAAATCTCTCGCATTCCCATCAATCATTGAGGAGGAAACCATGGAAAACCCCTCTTTTTTCCTTAACTTAAATTCCCCAGAAGACCGCCTTAGAGAAACTTTATTGGAAACTTGTTCTAAATAAGATTCAAGATATTACAGTAGCACCTGCTAGAATCTGTCAACATTTCCATTATAAGCCCATAGTCCCCAGGTTTATTACTTGGCTGTAATTTTTTTTCCTGTGGACTATGATACAAAAACCCAGAAGTTCAGCCCAGAGCAATTTTTATTATTGTTGCTCAAATATTGAAATTTTCCAACTTATGATTGTCTTTTCAATGCCATGTAAGTCAAGTACTTTGGGGGACACCCGTCCATTCCATATCCTTTATAAAACGCAGTAAAAACAATTTATTCCTCTCAAGAAACAAAGAAAGAGGTAACTGGAATATCAAGACTTAAAGGGGAAATTGTGAAAGCCCATGCGGATTTGTTTCATATTATTTGGTGGTTAATTTGATATATAGATTGAAATTTTTAATATTCCTATAATAAGTTTTTGAGAAATTGGTACCATATGGATTAAAAACAAACTGAACTGTAGACAAGGGAGACTTACAATGATGATTAAAATGCAACTCAGCAAAGAGTGTTCTCAAGTTGACTGACGCTGCTGCTGCTGCAAAGATGGAGTCCTGGATTGTGAGTTTGTTTATTTGTTTTTGTGATTTGTTTTCCTAACTGATGACTGCAGTGGGAAAATCTAACAAACAATTTATAAATTAAGAAACACTTTAATGACTATTAGTATGGGGAATTTTATCTGCAAACCAGCCCCAATTGCAATGTAATAATTAAATTTCTTGTCAATAGAAATTGCTATATTGGTAGTTCTAAATGTTCTTATCTTTAAAGAACATAGAAGCTGAACAGGAAAAATATATATTGCCTTATTCTGCAGCTTATTTTCTCAACATTCTGAATGAGAGATGTTTACAAAGAGAATATTACATGAGGTATATTTTTCCCTGTTGAGATTACATGATTCTAGAAATATTTACTCAATGTCTGATACAGTAGATAAATTTGATTATTTCCATGGATTTTAACACACAAAGACAAACACTCCTGATTGAATGCTGGTCACTAATAATATATTCTTGAATATATAGAAGGGAAGATTTATTTTAAATATTGTGGGCGATGGGGAAAAACTAGGCAGAATTAATGTTGCTTCAGTGTCCAATCTTGGTGGAAGCTTGTCAGGTCACCTTCCCAGTTCTGCAATGTGGCTGGAACAAGACGCAGAAGTTCTGGCCATCCTTTGACTTGACTCCCACCTTTCCCAAGGAATAAAGGAAGCAGAAAGCCAAGAGATATATAAGAAGGAGATGGGTATGGGATCTATAAGGTTTTATATTCTGGTGCCAAGGAAGTGAACTTATGTGTTTCACTGGCAAGTCTTAATGTCAAATTTATGTTCTTTACAATTGGAAATTTGAAAGCAGATTTGAGGCATTACTCATCGATGATGCTACAGGATATAAGCAAAATTCAGAAGACAGTTGAACATGAGACATGCGCATCTAAATGCTTTTATTGTTTCTTTTTCTTACCATAGCATAGAACATAGGATACAGAATACAAAATATTGCATGGTAGGAAGATCACCTAGTAGCCTATTTGATAGTTTCTATGAGATAAAAACAATGGTCTCAATGGTATTTTTGTCTATGAGCATTAAACTTAGGAGAAAACAGGTTGTGATGGCTAGCTTTATATCAACTTGACAAAAGTTAAAGAAATATTTGGGAAGAGAGAATCTCAAATGACGAAATGCCTCCATAAAGTTGGTCTCATAGGCAAGGGTCTCATGCATTTTCTTGATTGATGATTTATTTGGGCATGCCCACCCCCTAAGTAGGTGGTCCTGGGTGCTATAAGAAAGCACGAGGGGCAAGCTATGAGCAGCAAACTAGAGGTATCATCCTCCAAGGCCTTTGTATCAGCTCCTCTCCCCAGATTCCGGCCCTGAATTTCCCCTGATGGACTATGAAGTGGAACCCTAAGATGAAATACTGCTCTTCCTCCTGAAGTTCCTTTTGGTCATGGTGTTGTATCATAACAAAAGAAAATAATACTAATTGGGAGTTCTTCCAATAATATAGTTATAAATACAAAATTATGACTAGTGCTTAAAATGAATGGCAAGTATTCTAGTTAACATCTAATATACAGTTAGCAGACTCCCAAAATAAAGGGCCCTTGCTAGGTTTCTTTAGCTTCTATTTCTTTTTTTTTAAAAAAAAAATCCAATGTTTATTGAATAAATGAATGAAGTGTAAACACCCTAAGTTCAGATAGCTTGTATTATCCATTTTAATCCAACTATATACATAACAATGAAAGACCTCAGTAATACTTAGAATAATTATCAACAATTTTAGTATAAATAATATACCCTTTACCCTATTATGAAACCTCCTGAGATCATCTCGAAATATTTGAGTCAAAAGACAAAGTGCAAACAAACCCTCAGACATTTCTAATACTTCATTATTGGTAGTATACTTTTAAAAAGAACTGGATTCTCCCATTCTTTTCTGTTCCCTTGCTATAAGACTATAATTTTAACTTAGTATACAACCATTTGGAAGAAAACCAAGCAATTAACATTTGGTCAAGGATATACCAATGAAAATGGCAAGCCAACTTGCAAAGCATAGTGCTAGGATGGATGTCTTCTTCCCCTTTCTTTGTCTTAGCTTTTATTTCTATAAAGTATTTCTGAATTGAGCTTCTTGATAAATTATTTCTCTTAGGATAAAAAAATGTTCCTTGTGTGTGTGTGTGTGTGTGTGTGTGTGTGTGTGTGTGTCTTTCTTTCCTTCTCTGTGTGTGTATGTGTGTGTGTGTGTCTTTGTGACTGTGTGTCTATGTGTCTTTCTCTCCTTTTCTGGCTCTGTGTGTTTCTCTCCCTCCTTTGCTTTCTGTCTCTGTTTGTGTTTCTCTGTCTCTCTCACCCTGTCTCTTGTTCCCTGTCCCCATGTATTTTCCTCTCCCCCTTCTCCTTACTCCATCCCTCCATTCTTATTTCCATCCACTGCTTTATGCCTCCTAGGTCATTTTCTGACATTTGTATAGCAGTATAAGAATCTAAATTTCCACTAAGTATGACACAGACACAAAAGAGACCTTAACATTTCATCTGAATTGGTTCCACTGAACTCAGTAGCTGTACAGAAAAGAGGGGATGAAATTTGCTTGTATTTGTATCAGAAGCAAAGAAGAGAACCCTTGCTCTTTCACTCTACAGTTACCACCAAGGACCAGGCCAGAAAAAAGCAGGAGTTTCTCTGGCCTGATGTAAAGAAAGAATGTCCAGAGAAGCCACCTAGCAGTGCTTCACTCTAACGCCCCAGCGGGCAGCACGGAGAAGCTGTTCCAGCAACCTGCAGGCCATGTGCTATGTTTGTCGTTTTGCCTGAGGCATTTGCCAATTATGTGTGCTATAAATGTGTGCAGATCTCTCTTCCATAGGAAAAAGCCAAAGACTTGAGGAACGCTTTCCGATGCTCATATTTATTAAAGAGAATGAAGAATTCCATGTGGAATGAAAGTCTAAACAGAATCCAAGAAAAATCAAAGGAATAGCAGCAATAGGATCCCCAGATTTTAAGAATGTGGCTGTTCTACATTCTATTTTGTTTTTTTTTCTAATTACCCTTTCTAAAACCCAGGCTCTTCATTTGCAGAATGGTAGCAATGCTACCTATTAACTGGTACAGTTGTAAATGTTAATGTACGTGTGTTAGTTAATGAATGTAAAGTAACTGATTGAGGTATAGTGGGTGCTTAATGATGTTTTTTACATAGTGAAAAATTAATTCATGAGCTCCACAATGGGAGCATGGATGAAAATGAACAAGCGGATAAAGAAAAGAAATTTAAAGCATGCATATGTAGAGGAAACAACAGCAGCTAAAAGCATTTGCCTTGATCCCACAAGATGAAGGTCTTACGAGGTACCAACATGCTGTGTTCTGTTAGGATGTCAGAATTCAAGCTCTTACAGAGACTTTTTCCCAAAAGATCAACTTTGATGTTTATTTTTCTGAGACTAAGGGACAGAGAGACACTGTAAGAACTATCTAGAACATTGAATGACAGATTGTATTTTGGATTAATGAGAAAATTAGTCAAAGCAAACTAATTGAACTACAGGTCATCATAAATAAATGCTAAGAAAATAGAAGACTATGGTGTTGGCCAGATCTTCAAAGATCTGGTCAGTAATGTACGATAGTCTATGAAGCCAAAAAAAAAATACATTGTAATACCTTCTTATTTTATTTTGAAAGGAGGGAAAGATTTAGATGTAAATACTTAGCTGTCTAAAATTAGGGACAGTTTAATTGATATATTTATTTCATGGTATATCAAGGCTCTGGTGTTATGCTAAAGATGTAGCATACATTGTCTGAGAATATACCTGCCTGGAAATTTTCATACTTTTAAAGAAAGAGAAATTCCTCTCCTCATGTTCTCTATCCCTCTTCTATGGAAAAGTGATGTTGATTTCTGGCACATAATCAGAAAAAAGTAAACAGAGAAAACTGACTTCTACCTCCCTCTGAAAATACAGCTATCTCATCACACATAAATTTAAATAATTATTAGAATAAATGGGTAATTTTTCTAATTTTTAATTTTTCAATTGACTGTTTTCAGGTTTAAATTCAATTTAAATGTTATCAGCATCCAATGCCACCCCTACTGTATCTGACATCTGCCTATGCTTGGAGCATTTCTTGAGATTTTAAACTACCTCTGTAAACAAGTTCTTCTTCTCCACCAGACTACAATTCTTTTTTAAGATAATAATTACATCATTTCCCCCTCCCACTTCCTCCCTCCAAATCCTCATTGATCACTGTCACTGCTGTTGTCACATGCATATATGTATACTTGTATGTATACATATTCCTAATACATACACACAGTCTTCTCCAGCTGTACAGTATTGCTTGTATGTGGACTCATAGGACTCCTAAAAGCCAGACACCATATATTACCCATGTGTATTTTGACCAGTCAACACAATGCTCACTAGAGAATGAAATCAGTACTCACTGATTATGGGATGTATATATAAGGCCACTTATGAGGGTATAGTGAGTATACGTGATGTAAGGGGGACAACACTGATGGATATAGACTCTTCCTAAAGGTACTGAAAACTCAAAGCTCATGATGAGCAAATGAGCTTGAACTGTTTACAAAGGCAATGCATTTTATGTGGGAAATATCACTAATAGGGATGAGATAAGAACGGAATAGGCATTTTTATGACTGTCAAGTATATGAAGATGCTCACTAGAAAATAGGCTACAGAAACAAGGACAAATGTGAAGACTGCCAAAAAAATCAAAAGTGGAATTATCACAAAGAATAAAATACAAACTTAATTGAAGCTATATTAAATCTGAAGAACTGTACAAGGAATTTTAAAAATTTTCAGCTTAAGGAAGAATAAATCCACTATTCTGAGACTTAACAAAACTTTTATAAAAATAATGGTCACCACCCCTCACATCCATCTTCTCCTTTCTTTTATCCTTTCCACCTCTAATGTACATATATTTATTTATGCGGAGGCTGGATATTCTAGTTGTGTTGTGCTCGTATCCAACGGGATCCTCCTTGCTGCAGCACAGTAAAGCAGAGGGCACGACACAGTGAGGAAGGAGAGTTGTCAAAATCTAAACCTCCTTTGCAAAGGCCACGAATCTCATCCTGATCTTATCACCTCCCAAAGACACTACCTCCAAATGCGAACATAGAAATTCAAAAACACATAAGCTGTAGGGGGACAAACTCATATCAAGGCATTCAAGTAGCTCCTTTGCCTGCTCCCTGGATGGTCCATGAGGCTTTTTCACCTGTGGCCTCACTGTCACCCCTACCGTAATCATCCCGTGAAAGCAGTGGCCTTTCTCCATTCCACCTGGTAACTTTCTCTTCCCATTTTTTCTTTATCCTAAATTTTCTCTTCTCTCTGACATATAAAATCTCCGTAAGGCACAAAGATTTATATTGATAGATGAAAGCATTGATATCTCCCTCAAAGAGGGGCAGATTCACAGATGAAAGATTGAAGGAGGCATATGAAATATGGTGCCAAAATCCTTACGTGTGGGGACAGAAACACTGTCTTAGGCTGTAACTCTATCTGTTCAGTTACTATTTCACAAAAGGAGTGTGCACTGTGCCACTGAACTTCACTCATAATGCCTGAATTTTCATGGAACTCAGGGGTTATTTTTTTAATGTAAATGGTCATTGAAATAACTATAGAAAAAGAAAATTAGGAAAATTTTTTAAAAATTGTCTTTGTATTACTATCCATTGCATGTTCATAAAATAAGAAATGAACAGTTATCTTGGCTTTTCTCCTTCCATTAGCTTAATTTTGGCCTGTACCTCAATTCATCCCCTATTTCTTTAGGTAGAGGAACGAAATTTAAAAACCACTGATGTGCTTTTAATGTTCAGCCAGACTCTAATCTTACTTTTGGAAGCTGTATTTACCTTAATATCATTGGAATGTAGTTAAGGGCAACACACATGCTTTGATCAATTTCTCTTTTTCTTTGGGGTAGAAATTATAGTAATGTAACAGCATGTGAAGACCTTAGTGGTCTCCTTTTGAGAGAAAGTGTTTTAAAACCAGGAGACTGAACTAGGAAAGTGGACAATTTAACATTTCATGCCTCTGATAAACTCTTTCCAAATTCTCTTATTCTTTGTGTTACCTCTTTCATTCCCAAACTACCTGATTCTAAGATGGTTTTCCTCTTAAATCTATTGTAAAAGATTCGCTTCTTGACTACGGGGAAGAGGGAATTTCAAGCAAGTAAAGAAATTTACAAGTTAGTCTAAATAACCTCAGAGACATGTGTACTTTACTCTCCAGTTTAAAAACATCATCAGAAGCCTTGCAGTAAATCAAAAAAAATATCCTTTACCATTTGGGAACTCAAAACATTTCTGTTTACACATTTGGGTACAGACAATTCAGTGGCTCATTAATTTCATTTTGCACTAATTTCAAGAGCAACTAAAAAAATAACTGAGCATATTGGCAGGTACCTATAATCCTAGAACTTAAGAGGCTGAAACAAGAAAATCGCTATTCAAAATAAGGTCTGTTCTGTCTCAAACATACCCAAGAACTGAGGATACAGATTGGCAATAGAGCCCGTAAATTCTAGCACATACTTAGCATACACATGCCCTCACTCCCATGACCAGCATCTTACATACACAAACAATGTTTGTGATATTTTATGAGACTGTTACACAGTATCTCATGTTTAAAATGTAATAAAATTATGTTTGCTGCCACCAAGAAATGGTGAATACTTTTGCCCAAAGTAATATGATTTTTTAACAGAGTTTTCTCTGCTTTACCTTGCTGAGTAAGAAGAATGGTGGAAAGAATTGTTATGTTGCATCATGAGCGGGGACATCTAATCATCACTTTTACGGACTTGTCAGAAACATGTGAGCCCCAAGAACTCATGGGGAGGTGCAGGCCCAAGCACAGAGTGTGGTCAGGTGCCTAGGCTGTCTGCCTCTGCACTTTCACTCCCATTCTTGGTGGCTTGGCTCTTCCTTGCATTGTCTCTCTTCTGCTTCCTCTTAACTTCCGTAACTGTGCAGTCCTTTTAGTTGGTTCTAAGCCCTCTTCCAGTACTTCAGGAGTCTTATGTGGCTTTTGTTGCTTCTTTCCAGATTTCTACATGGTCCAGCTATTCCCTTAGCCCTCTCTAGATTTCAGGGCACAGAGAGTTATGACACGTCTCCAAGAGTTTATCTTCTTGGAGTTAAACCTTCTGAGAAGCTGGAAAACTGTATCTTCCCCCAAGAGCTAGAATATGAAATGTCTGATGCCATGCTAGAAGGCCATATCATCTTGCAAAATTTAGAGTGTCTTTGTTTCCATACACTGTGGCCTCCATCTAGCAGTTTGGACAAAATAAATTATACTAAACTTTGAGTTCTTTTTGATGTAGACCCGGAAATGATTAAAATGTATGATGAAGAGTAATTTTATTATCAGGTTGAATGGATTGGTTCCTATAAATTCGCTAGAAACTTGAAATGGTTTTAGATTTGAACTGTAGCATTTGTTAGTTACTTTTCTTTGGCTACGATTAAATACCAGACAAAAAGTCACTGGCAGTAGAAGGCTTTTTTATGCTCACAACTGGAGGGAATATGATTCCACATAAAAGAAAGGGTGTGGTGGCAGGAATTTAGGGTCACATTTCATCGCTGGTAAAACAGCAAAGAACACATAGGAGTGAACAAACAAAACTCAAGCCTAGCCGCTAGCGACCCATTCTTCAGCAGGCTCCACCCCCTAAATATGATGCGCCTTATGAAAGGACTCCACAGTATGGGGACCAAAAATTCAGACACTTGAGCCTATGTGGGGTATTTCTCATTTAAGCCACAACACAGTTATTTTTCTTCTGGTGGACATGTTAATCTCTTCTCTAACGTGTTAAGAAAGAGAAGAATTACTTTTCAAATGATAGAAGTAAATAATTATTTAATATCATTTTGGAAATGATATTTTAGAAATATTAAGTGTAGCCTGAACCTCAGTGTGTGCTTTCTGCTCGCTTCTCCTGTATAATCTTGGTGGTCTTTAAAGAGGAAGAAAGTGAGCCTTGTGTCTCTTCAATAATATACACAGCCTTCGCAGATCCATAAATGCTACTTATGAATCCGTGTATTATCATAATGACCTTTCACACAGCTTCCTCCCTGGACACAAAGAGGAAGGCTTCTTCAAGGGATGTTTTCCTCACAATCCAGCATGCAGTTGTATGCTGCCCAAACAAGAGTATTCCATCTCCTGGCGTCGTGAAAAAAACATGTCAGTCTTTGTTAGTTTATTTCTTCATATTTTTATAAACTCAAATGCATTCTGATAATTTAACAACCTATACCTTATTTGCACTTTGTATGTAAACATGACATTTTTTAACCTCCTTCGGTGTAGCATAATAGCAACAGAGTCCCATTTTAGAGATTGGAAAGTAGAGCATGGATAGGATGAGTTTGCTTTGTTGTTACTCTTATCAGCTATTGGGCAGTGAAACCAGTAGCCTAAAATTCTTTACTCCAAGATCAGAGTGTATTTAAATATATGGCTGAGGACACCAATTTTGTATTTGAAAGAGATTAAAGCTTAAACGTGAGGAAGAGAATAAGATGCTGGTAGGAGTCCACTTTATATAGTTCAAAGAAGGCCTCACTTGTCAGGATCAAGCATATTTTACCATGAGCAAAGTATTTAATAGTAAGGTTATATTCTCAGAATACATAATTTCTTTTTTCTGTCACTGCTCTTATTAAGCCACAAAGGGAGCCATATACTATAGGTTTACAAAAGAGGCACTTAAAAAAATAAATGTGTCAAATTTTCCCTGCTGGAAGCAAAGGCTCTGTAACAATAAACTCGAGAACTGTTCGGTAACACACAGCCTCTCAAAGCTGAGAGCCCAGTTAGAAGGGGGTGTTTTCTGGAGCATGCTTAGATATGGTGTAAATTTCCCTGTTGATGGTAACAATAGAAAGACCAAGGTTAGTCTGTTAAATGCAATGCGAGTGGAAACCCGGCAGTTCCAAGTGGCTGCTGGCACAGTTTGAGGTGTCCTGCCAGCATTCAAACCCACAGGGTCATTTGGCAGTCAGGTGTCATTAGTCAACCCTCTCCTATCTCCCTCTTCCCATCTGTTTTCGTCTAGCCTATTTGTGTAAATTACCTCTCAGTATGCAGCGGGGCTTGAGCTCCTCATGTATTTTACTCCTACTTCTTTGTCCTTTCCATCCCCGACTGCTCATTTAGACTTAAACCAATCATTTGACCCAAAATTTAACATGAGAGGCAAGATAATGGCAGCAATTAATATTACTACCATTATGAAACATCCCTTATGACTATGGTAAAGAGACCACGAAGGTCTGTATAATAAATGTCAAAGATATGGCTTGCCAGTGGCCATTTCAGATCATGATGATTATCATCAGAAGCCAAAATGTAATGATGCCCTTTAAGAGGATGTCAAGCTTATGTAATTTTGTGTGGATTGCCTGCAATGTTAATAGACAAAGGAGATGTTTAAAGAGAGTGCTGTTGCTAGTGTGAAAATAGCAATACCTTTTGGAGAGGAGAGAGACAAAAAAAAATCCCTTTTTGTGTTCGCCCAATTAATTACCAGCATATGGAATGCCCCCATCTCTATTATTTCTTGGAATTAAATCAAATTGTAAACATATTTGTGAATCCTGTCACAGTGATACAAGAAAAAACACAAGCCTCGTCATCCATTATTCAATCCATACAAGAGTTGCATTGCAGATAAAAGGAGAGGAGCAACAATAATTGCTTATATGAAAGCCACTGATAACAAAGATTTCCTATTCCTATTAAAGACAATTTGCAAAGGGGAAGTGAGAATAAACTCTCCTGCAGGTACATTTTCTATAATAACAAATAGGCTGGAGTAACTGTTATGGAAAGGTAACATTGATATTTAAATCCTGTTTGCATGGAATCATAGAAAGGGTAATGTACTAAAAAAATCTCTTTATGAATCACTAAAATAATGATACTTGGCCATATTTGCTCCATTTGTCAAATACAGTTTTATGGTATGTGTAATCAAAGGCTTTAGCCCATAATTTTCAAGTCAGTATTATTTTTATATAAAAACAAATTCGGTAGAAAAGACAAAGTTATACATTGCTAATAATTAAGCTCAATGCTTTTTTATTTTAACGTACTTTAAAAGTTATCTATATTATAACCATCACTCAGAGTTATACTCTCTGAAATGTGTGCAAAGAGTAGACTAAACCGTATTCAAATACTGGCAGTGATAAGTAGCTTCCTGTCCCTTTCCTATCAATACCCATTCTTTTTTTTTTTTTTATTGCACATCACTCCTTTATTATACTGATCTGGAAAAGAAGATTTAGTATGCCCAAAACAAGTTCTGGACCCACATGGTAGGGTCAAGCAGCTGGAACATGATTCAGACAGTAAAGACAAAACCTTAGACATGATCAAGGGGCACTTCACCTCTACAAGACAAGGCAGAGGGGTCCTAACACACAGTAAGAGTCACTCCTGTCCCTTGAGGACAAGGAGTTTATCCCACTTGATATGAGGAATGGCTTATTTTCTGGTGACCACAAAGACTATTTCAATCACCACTAGAAACCTCAGAGGGGTTTTTGTGTACTGATAAATATATATGTACTTCTGTTTTTGTAAAAGTAAATGTAACACATAGACTTGACAGGATTGATCCCAACCTTCGGGGGCCAGCAGCTCCTTTAGGGTCAGAGAGGAAGGTAGTTCATCTTTTAAATGCAGGCTACTTTCACCTTCCACTGGAATGACTAAAGCCCCCAGTTACCTAACTGCAGAAGAGTGCAGGACAGGCTTCTCACTGGTCAGGCTATGGCATGGTTCCTCCCTGACCTCCTAAAGCAGACCCTTGTAAACAAAGGACTAAGAAAACTGTAATTACTACCTCTCAATTCTCCTGGGAAGAAGAGCCGTCCCTGGATGTGGACCAAGTACCTGCACCCTAGAGGTGTTACTCTGACTAGATTCTATGAAGGGAGTGGGTGCAGGGGATAAAATACTAAAACAAAATGGGAGCCACGGGTCCCCATCTGCAGCTACAACTTAAACTTAAGATCCTAAACATGGAGTCAGTGACGGGTGCTGGGAAGGGCGCAGGAGGCAGACAGGCAGGGAGGAGGGTCTCGGGGCAGAAGTCTGTCTGTGCGCCTTCACTTCTTGGCCTTGCCCTGCGCGGCCACAGCTTCCATGGCTTTCCGCATGGTCTCTTCATCTCCCAGGAACTGCATGGGTTTAACGGGCTTCAAGTTCTTGTCCAATTCGTAGACAATGGGAATGCCAGTTGGCAGGTTCAGCTCCATGATGGCCTCTTCTGAGAGACCCTCCAGATGCTTGACGATCCCCCGAAGGCTGTTGCCATGGGCTGCAATCAGGACTCTCTTCCCCTCTTTGATCTGGGGGACAATCTCTTCATTCCAGAAGGGCAGTGCTCTGGCAATAGTGTCCTTCAGGCTCTCACAGGACGGTAGCTGGTCCTCAGTAAGGTCTGCCTACCTGCGATCCTTACTGATGTTGCTGTAGAAGGGATGGTCAGGCTCCATTGGCGGTGGTGGGACATCATAAGATCGCCTCCAGATCTTTACCTGTGCCTCACCATGCTTAGCAGCAGTTTCTGCTTTATTGAGACCAGTCAGCCCCCCATAGTGTCGCTCATTGAGGCGCCAGGTCCTGACCACTGGCAGCCACATCTGGTCAATAGCATCCAGGACTGTCCAGAGGGTCCGGATTGCTCTCTTCTGCACGGAGGTGAAGCAGATGTCGAATTCATAGCCAGCATCTCGCAACGCCTGTCCACCGCGCTTCGCCTCCTCGTGGCCCGCTGGGCTCAGGTCGGCGTCGTACCAGCCGCTGAAGCGCTTCTCCAGGTTCCAGGCACTCTCGCCGTGCCGGATGAGGACCAGCTTGTAGGCAGCCATGGCGATAGGCAAGGGGATGCAGCAGAGACTCACCCATTCTTATATTTAATCAAATAAATCATTTTATTTTCCAAGTTTTCCAACCCAAAACTCAATTTTAAGATATTATAAAGAGTCGGTGATCAAAATCTGCAGGAACATCAAGAGTTCTTAGGAAAAATGTGTATGAACCATGATTAAAATGTACACAGTCATATGAAAGTGACTGAGGTATGTAAGACATGGCATCAGATAACATACAGGATGAAAACAAGAAACAAACAAAAATGTCTATTCAAGATATTCTTGTTAGTGTGACTAAATAGCATCTATTTGATGTGGCATTTGTAACATATGTATACTCCACTTTCTTCTCCTCCTCTTTTTTCTCTTCCTCTTTTTTCCTTTCTTTGCCCCCTTTTCCTGTTCCTCTAACACGTTATCTTTTCCTTCCTTTTTTCTCCTTTATTCCTTTAAAACTGTGAAACTAATTCTAGCCTGCAAACTGTACAAAAGCAGATACCAAGTCGTCTACAGCTCAAAGCTGCTGACCCACTGCCACTCTCTTCATCCAACTTATAGAAGAGTCCCTTCTTTCTCTTTCATCCTTTTTATTACAGATATGCTCTGTGAAAATAAAGGAAGACTAGAACCATTCTTAAAATATGTTTTCCCACTGTTAAAACAAATTTCAGTGGAATGAAATATGATTAAAAATATCGCCTTCTGAGAAAATACAGAACTAAACAAATATCATGCAATAAAAGCAGAATCATTTCTTTTTAATATGGAGCATAGACTTCATACCCCCCCAAAATGGATATTTTGAAGATTGTTGCATGCCTGCAAAAATAAAAGCTGCAAAGCTAGGCTCCTTTCTCTTTCATATCTTTTCTAGAGATTATCTGAGTAAACATTTCTATAGAAAACTAGGAGAGCTGGAGTGAGCCGATCCAGCTGCTTGTTAGGGGGACCTTCTCTTCTCACAGGAGAGGTGTCACTCATAGATGGAGGTTGTAGAAAAGCATTTCTAGCATCTGACTGGGACAAGAATAGAGGTAAGTGGAGTCATCCCCTTTTTCTGTACTGAAATAATGAGATTCTTTGGATGAGTGTTTTGTATTTGTAGTTCAGTCAAGTCAATTAGAGTTTAAGAAATAACTGAAAAATACAAAAACATTCCTATAGAAATTCTATTTGACCTCCTGGGGCAATCAGATACAAAGGTGCCAACATGTACAAATGTGCCTCAGTTACTCTCCCTTCTCTGTTCTTCAGCATCGTCTTGATTTACCTTCTGTTCCTATAGTTATATGAGTTTATACCCTCTAGAGCCAATGAACTTACTCTCTACAGCCTACACTTATCTTTTCCTGAAACAGAGACTCTGAGGGACTTTGGGGGGGGGGGCTAATTCCTGAGATTCTTGAGACTATTATCCAGAAACAAGATTTGCACATTAGTAACAATGGTGTTGTTTCATGAGCCATCTGCTCCCAGATGGACATACTTTGCCACCTACGGCATGGGAGGCCATAGAGGGAGGGGTTTTGTTATTCCAGCTGCATCGATTTGACCAATAAATTTAAATAGAAAAGAGAAGTCTGCTGCCAATTTCCTGTATTATCTTGATAGAGTCACCCAACTAGTTCAAGTGTTTGGTGTTTCTTTTATTACAGATATGGATAGTAGCAGTTGGGTTAGGAGCAGACAAACATTAGTTTGGGACAGCGTGCATTTTAAATGCACATGATTTTATGTTTGACCCAAAACCTTACTCATTTTGCAATAATTTCCCATTTATTAAACTTAAACATTATGGGAAGTAATAGCTCTGCAGATAAACATAGTTTCCTGCTCTATCAGAAGAGCCAAGTCTGGTTTCCAGCCCCCAGATTTAGCAGATGACAATCACTTCCAACTCTAGTTTTGTAGTAATATGGGCGGCGGCTAGCTTTACCCGAAATAATTACACGGACACTGTATTCATTTAAACACTGCTCTGGCCCATTCCTATCTAGCCTCTTCTAGGCTAATTCTCACATATTAATTTAGCCCATTTCTAATCATCTGTGTAGCGCCCCTAGGTGCGCTTACCGGGAAGATTCTAGCCTAAGTCCATCCTGGGTCGGAGCTTCATAGCGTGCGTCTTCCCTGGAGCAGGTAGCATCTCTCTGAAGGCGTCTGCTCCCGAGAGCAGAGCTGTGGAGTCTGACCTCACTTCCTCTTCCTCCCGGCATTCTGTTCTGTTTACTCCACCCACCTAAGGGTGGCCTATCCAATGGGCCTAGCAGTTTCTTTATTGCTTAGCCAATGAAATCAACAGATTGATATATGACACTCCCACATCATAGTTTCTAGGAAGCTGACACTTTTCGTGGCCTTCAGAGGCATCTATACATGTGATGTGCACACACACACACAGACACACACACACACACACACAGAGAAAGAGAGAGAGAGAGAGAGAGAGAGAGAGAGAGAGAGAGAATTAAAATCAAAAAATCTTTTTCAAAGTTTACCTTCATTGGTAATTAGCATATGAAAGAAGAAAATTTTCTATAAAGTAATAGAACTTGGCAACTCCTTGATTCAACAGATCTATTCCTTATGCATATCTTAAATGTATCTCAAAAACAAAATATTATGTGATCAGAATAGAAGAGGAGACATACAGATTCTACCTATGTTGTTTTTCAATGGAAATAACAAAAGTATTGTTATATTAAGCAGAAATATCTACCTTGATTCAAAGTTTGTTCTTGTAGCAATTATTTTGCCAATGAAATTTAGTTTGGGTCCCATTTTGCAATCTTCTATATTGTTCTTGAGGCAGAATTATATTAAATTATATTAAAATTTATCTGCTTTTTTATGCTGAATCAAGTGAGTTTGGTTTGTATATAAATATTCATTTTTCTCATTTTTCCCAATCACAAAAGTCACATGTTCCTTTTCTTCTACTTATCCTTCCTGTTGTGAGATATCCTCCTTGCCTTGAACAATATTGTAATGAAAATAACCAGATTGCAAAACAGTGCAATATTCCATAATATTTAATTAAATTGCTACATGGTGTGTTATACAGCCTAAGCCATACAAGCATTAAGGATGGTGATATTATCTTTTTTAAAAGACTAACATTTCTAATGAATAGGTTTTAATTATATAAAACAAATATAGTATTCATATAGGAAAGAAAATTATTCATTTAATGTTATCAGTGTGCCATCGTGTGAGAGTGTGTTTCTGAATTTGGTGGTCTTAAAGGCACAGTGCTCTCCCATGGAGTAGGACATTATTTACCAAGGTATTTTCACAAAGTAATTGAAATAAGTTGACTCAGAGGCTGGAGAGATGGCTCAATGGTTAAAAGCACTGAGTGCTCTTCCAGAGGTCCTAAGTTCAATTCCCAGCAACCACATGGTGGCTCACAACCATCTGTAATGAGATCCGGTGCTCTCTTCTGGCTTTCAGATATACATGCAGGCAGAACACTGTATACATAATGAATAAATAAATCTTTAGGAAAATAAAATAACTTGACTCCTTAAGACTCACTAATCCTAACCAGGTCTGAAGGCCTTTGTTTCTGGAAGGGGATTTGGGGGAATGAAGAAGAGAGTAGGAGAAGGAAGACTAAAAGATAGAAAGAAAAGCAGAAAAAAGAAAGCAAAAAAGGGAGAAAGGAAGGAAAGAAAGGAGTGATGGGAAAGAGAAAAGAGATAGAAAGGGAAGGAATTGAATTGTACTCAGTGTAATAATTATAGTAAGAGGGAAATCAAGGGGATATTTCCTTATATCCAAATCTCTGTTTAAGGTACTAAAACTGGAATTTGGATAAAGCGAAACAATATTGTCCCTTAAAGAAGTTAGAAAGAGTGTTGAACAGACTAACCTCTTAAAATAATAATGATAGTGATGATGATAATAGTAATAATAATAATATATGTGAGTTGTTCAAATTTAAAATAATTATAAAATGAGTAATTTAACAATGTTATAATTAATAACAATTAATAGCTCCCAATTTTATTTAAAAATATAAACATGACAAAAAACATTTGGAACTTCCTTCAGTAACTATGACCAGAGTTTATATTATGATATTAGCAACTTCAAACAAAGGATACAGTTGCTCAATCTCCATGTCATTATTTGGGGGAGGCAAGTCAAATAGTACTACCACCCCCCTCATTTTTTGTTTTTGTTTTGTTTGTTTGTTTGTTTTTCGAATAGGGTTTCTCTGTGTAACATCCCTGTCTGTCCTGGAAATGAAACTGGCCTAGAACTCACAGAGATCCACCTGACTCAGCCATCCAAGTGCTGGGATCAAAAGCATGCACCACCACCACCTGAAGCAATTCTCTTCATATGCAGGCCTAGCAACTCTTCTCTCAATTCCTCCTTCCTTCTTCTACTACCTGAAGCGAGTGATACAAATTCAATAAAAAAAAATTCACTATTTGAAAAATCGAGAGTAGTTAGTATGTGCCGAGCACTTATTGAGTATCAGGCATTTTGTGGACTGTTTAATTTTGTGTTGGTTCAGCACGTTAGGAAGCCCTATCATCGCTAGTTTATAGATTTGGAAAATTGAGATATCTAGAAGTTATGTATTTTTTGCACGCCTCATGTCCTTTGTCCTTGATTCAATACTAAACAATCAGACAAGTTGTAAGGGTCTTATCAATGAGGAGTTGTAGAGACTAAAAGTAGATACAGTCCTAGATATATTTACTTTCACAGTATCTATGTCCACAGATTCATGCTTTTGTGAAAGCAAATAACTATATTAGTACTAGACAACCACCACTATCACCTCAAACGAGAAAACAAAACAAACGAAAAACCTGCAGTGCAGGCCAGGTGCAGGATCTCATAGAAAACTGTTGAAGAGGCAGGATTTGAAGGACTATCTGAAAAAGAAAGTTGTCACCTCACCTCTCTTTGTGATTGTCAACAGAGGAGGGGAAAACATGCTCCACCTCCTCTGTTTGCTGACACTATTCACACTGGTGGGATTGGCGAATGATTTTTCTGGATTTTAAAATTGCACACAGCTTGCAAATGTTTGTGTAATGCCTACTTTTGACTTTTGTGTAATGTGTGCAATCCCAGTGCTCTGCACTCTTATAATCAATACAGACTTAGTGGTTTGCTAGGCAGGGGATAATATATGTGTCGCTTGGATAAAACATCTCTCTGCTTCTCTGGAGAATCTGCAGAAAGTGAACACTCTTGAGCTGCCATTCTCCCTTCCATTCTCTTTACAGTTTCTGACATCACAGAGCATTAGATTTCAAAAAGATACAAGAAAACTTCCAGGAAAAAAAATTCTCATTTCAAATAAGAAAATGGGAACCCACAATAGCAGGAAGATTGTTTCCACACAGTCAAACTATCAAAGCTGAGGACATTCAACCTTTATGTTATGATTAGAAGACGTAGATTTGGTCTGTTGGTGTCCAGTATGACAAGTATGGATTCTTGTATGCTCTGCTTATCTGTTTATCAAAATGTGCATGGAAATTGAAGTGGTAATGGACAACTCCTAATTAGTTTGCCTTGTTCCTTCTACCAATGAAATAGCATTTTCTACAGAAGGAACATCATCCTTGGGTACTTTCTTTAGAGCAGTGGTTCTCAAGCTGTGGGTTGCAACCCCTTGGAGGTCAAATGACCCTTCCACAGGAATCACATATCCTGCATTTCAGATAATCATATCATGATTCATAACAGAAGCAAAATTACAGCGATGGAGAAACAACAAAAACAGTTTCATGGGTGGGACTCACTCTAGCATGAGGAAGTGTACAAAAATGTCACAGCATCAGAAAGGCTAAGAACCCCTGCCCTGCTGGAAGAGGTTGCTTGTTGGTTCCTTGCTACTTAGCTTCAAAATAATCACACAGAAACCATATTATTTAAATCACTGCCTGGCCCATTAGCTTTAGCTTCTTATTGGCTAGTGCTTACATCTTAATTTAACCCATCTTCATTAATCTGTGTATCATCACTAGGTTGTGGCCTACCAGCAAAGTTTCAGCACGTCTGTCTCTGGCAGCGGCTCCATGGCTTCTCATCGGACTCTGCCTCCATTCTCCCAGCATTCAGTTTAGTCTTCCCCTGCCTACCTTTATTCCCTGTGCAGGCCCAAGACAGTTTTCTTTATGAACAAATGGTATTCACAGCATAAGAGGGGAATCCCACATCACTACCTCAGAAGGTCAGTGAGGAAGAGTGTACCCTCCAGCAGTCAGCTGTCGTTCTCCTGGTGAAAGAATTGCCCATGGTGAAGAGCCTAATCCAGTTGTTATGAGCCTGGCTGTAGCTTATACAACCAGTCACCAGTGATCAGAGCTGGCTCTTCTGTCACATCCAGGGTAGGATTACTTTGTTTGCTGCATAACTACCAGTTGTTAAGGCCCCAGTAAGCTCTATCCCCTTAAGGATAAGATAGTCCTTGTATAATTCTGACTAGAGTTTGGAAAAGCCTTATTAAGTTTCTTTTCCTCTTAGCAGTTTTGCTTAGTAATTAAGAGCAAATAAAGTCATAATGTGCCTCAAAAAAAGATCCCAAGAGCAAAGAGTAAAAATTATTATGTATTCTACAGATACGGCTATATGGTTGTGGAAATATTAAAATATTTTTCATACTAGTTAGTAAGCAGTCATTGCCTCAAAGGCCTAGATATCATCACACTGTTGTGCTGGAGCTGACTGCTCCTCTATTGGGGGATTTTATAATCCACCAATTAAAGAAAAATATATGACATGCATAGGCAGCAAGGGCCTTAGCCTCCAATTGTTCTTAGCCCTGCCTTATTTATTACCTTAACATAACAGTGTAGAAATGAGTGAGCGACCAAATCATCTGCAAGTCAAATGACCAATGAATAACCCTAGGGCACTTGTACTCAAGATGTCCACCTTGAACTCATAGACCTCTCTTTCTTTTCTTTTAAATTTCAATCTTATATCTAATCTCACCTAATTCATGTTTTCTTTCTCAACAAGCACCATCTAATTTAGAATGACTCATTGGAGATTAGCATGGCATGTTCTTGTGTCTTCATCTTTTTGAGCAGAGTCTAGAACATGTGAGATATGCAATATGTATTGTACATTGAGTGAACTGCTGACAGTATCAATCAGTTTGTATGGTGGTGAGTTTTTATCAGCTTGATACAAATCAGAATATAAATGGGAAGAGGAAATCTCAATTGAGGATTTTCTCTATCAGGTTTTCTGGTAGTTAAGTCTATGGGACATTTTGTGGTGTTCCTGATTGATGGAGGAGGGGCTAGCCCACTAAGGTCATTGTCATCCTGGGGCAAGTGTTCACAGGAGGTATAAAAAAGCAAGCTGAGCAATTCTTGGGAAACAAGTCAGTAGGAAGCAGCACTTCTCCACAGTCTCTGCTCCAGTTCCTGCCTCCAGGAGTTCTTACCCTGATTTTCCTCAGGGATGGACTATTACCTGAAAGTGTAAGAATGAAACCTTTCTGCCACACTTCACTTTTAGCCAGTGTTTTATCACAGCAATAGAAAACAAACTCGAACCATGTCAATGCTTCTGGGAATTTTCTTGTGTCATTGATTTACCTGGGAACTGGCAACTTGTTAAACTTTAACTCTTCTGAATATACTCAGAACAATTGTTATTGTCATATACTCATGTGACATCTAATCTTGGTTGTCAACTTTAAATGCATAAGGAATCAGAACATCAGCTGAAGACATGCCTTTATTAACTCTACCTATATATGTCTTCATTTTCTTGATTGCTTCTATATGAAAGTACCACTGTGAGTGGTACTATTCTTAGGCAGGTAGGCCTGGGATATATATGAAGGGTGTTGTAATGAGGAGAGCAGACCACGTCCCACCCGGCTCCTGGCAGCCCAGTTAGCTAATCCCCAAAATAATTACACAGAAACTGTATTCATTTAAACACTGCCTGGCCCATTAGTTCTAACCTCTTATTGGCTAACTCATACATATTCATTTAACCCATCTCCATTAATGTGTATTGCCACTTGACTGTGGCTTACCATCATGAGTCTAACCAGCGTCCATCTTAGGCAGGAGAAGCATAGTGTCTGCCACATTTCCCTTCTTTCCAGCATTCTGTTTTGTCTCCTCTACCCACATTAGGGCTGCCCTATCAAAAAATCAAGGCAGCTTCTTTATTCAACCAATGAAATCACCACAAATACAGAAGGACCTCCTACTCCATTTCCCCTTTTCTGTTTAAACAAAAAAAGGAAGGCTTTTATTTTAACATAGTAAGATTACATATAACAAAGGAGTTATCAAGCAAGAATTACAGTTACAATATTTATATCTATTTTATCTTTTATCATAACTAAAGAAAACTATCACTATGACTATTCATTCTTCAACTCTATCAAAGACTTCAGAAGGATATAATATTACATAAGTATACAGGAAGTACATTGTAAGCAATTTCTAAAACTCTAGAAATGACAGAGATATTTCACTGCCAAGACAGTCACCCAAAGTTTTTCTGTACCATTGGGGCATCCATCTTTAGCCTACAGGCCCATAGTTTACAGCAGACATTTTCATGAAGCAGGAAATTTGAAAGACAGTTCAGTTACTTTCTTCTGTGTCCTGCAGAATGTCTCACAGACTCTCATGAATCAGGAACCCCGAAGGAACATCTCACCTTAGGCAAATTCAGCAGTCCTCTCTCTGCAGGTTCTTTGTGTTCAATTTATGCAACAGTCCAGGCAAGAGCAGTTTCTTGCCCAAATGGCTATCAAACTTTATAAGGAGACTCATCGACAGCCATCTTCCTCTTGAAGTAGATTGGTGCTGCCAGGAGCAAACGTATCTCATTGTCATGAAAAGTCCTAATTTATTAAAACATCAAATGTCATATTCTGTAGTCTTGAAAGATATGAAGAATGCCTATCTGAAATATATCTATGCACATCTAGAAAATCTAACTAACATGACTACAAGCTTGACTATTATCAATGATTATACATTAACAACCTATATTTCCTAATTATACATTATATTTTTAAATGATCTACACAATCACAATACCTTAATCAATATCAGAAATACATATACATATAACAAAATTGACCTTAAATTTATATCAACAAACCAAGATACATACCAATGCAAATTAATTATATCTATATCAAATCCCCCTTTGAATGTAAAAGAACATTCATAAACAATATTTGGGAATATGGACAGAGTTTTTTCTCTCCAAACTACTTTGTGCTGTATAAGGATGCTGTTAATCAGGTTTTTTATGGTATAAACTATGTGCCAGGTTTATCTCAGTTGACAGTTGAACAAAGTAAGTTTTTCAGGGGCGTTCACAGCAACCTTTAAGGAGGATGTGGTCTCTCATACCATATTGGTCTATAAGCAATCCACAGGGTCTTATCTTCTTTGAAAACAAAAGAAGAACCTCTTTTCCAAAGCATCATATCTTTAGACCCAAATTTTGAAGTCAAGATACCTTTATAATATAGATGCTGGTCTAGCTTAGCCCATACAACAAAATGTCTCTCTGTATTTAGCTCCTTCACAGTCAAAAATTTAAAGAAAACATAATAATACAAAGAATCCAGACTCTCAGTGAATTTTCCATTTTTACATGGCTTAATTTTTTTCTTTTAATCTATAACTATCTGTACTCTCTTTAAAGACTTTACCCTTTAAAAAAATTAACTTTATTTTATAACTTTCTGTATTCCTTTTCTTCTCTCTCCCAAGCCTTTGTATACACCCATTCAACACTGTGACCCATTTAGAGGTCTTTTATGTCTGAACCTGTCCTATTGTGAATCTGTAATTCTTTACTGTCCAGGAACACTTTAGCTTTCTGGTTTTAAAATGCTAAGCTCTTAAGAATCTAAGCTGTGACAATCAAATACAGGTACTGCCTGTTTGCCCTGCTCAGTCCAACATGGTGGAGCCGCTTGTGCCTCTGAGTCACTTGTACTGCTAAGCCATGGCATGCAATGCCCCACTTTTAGGCACACAGCAAGTCCAGTTGCCATCAAACAAACCATAGCACTTTAGTCACAAACCCCACTGAAACGCTCTGTCTCCTGCAAGAGACAGAGGTTACACTGGCAACACAGCCCAGAAAATGGTATTTCAAAACTGCCACTTTCTAGTAGACTTGATCCTGCTGCCTACCCAGGCAGGAAGAGCTGAGCCACAGGCATGGTCTCAGCTACTTTACTCCCAACCCTGAGTAGGTACATAAACATCCGAGCCCATGAATGCTCCATAGCTGGAGTTTGTACTGGCTGCAGGGCCCTGGAAGCCTTGTTTTAAAATGGCACAGCTTTTTCCTGCTGCTATTGCTGAGTCAGGAAAATTTCTCTGCAGCACCCTGCCAACACACAGGAAAAAGCTGTGTTAAACTCTATATTTGTGTCTAGAATTCTTTTTAAATCCCTCTCGGGTTTTACGTGGAGTTAAGCACCACATTGAGGTGCCACTTTGTCGTAATGAGGAGGAGTGGACTGTGTCCCGCCTCCCGACTTGCTTACATCTGGGCCGGTGGATTGCTTGTCATGAGTGGCGCCCAACATGGGGCTCCCCTATCAAAAGGCCAAGGCAGCTTCTTTATTCAACCAATGAAATCAACACAAATACAGAAGGACCTCCTACACCAGAAGGGAAGTGAATGTGAGCCTGAGACAGACCAGTAGGCAGTGTTCTTCCATGATTTCAGATTTAGTTTTTTTTTTTTTTTTTTTTTTTTTTGGTTTTTCGAGACAGGGTTTCTCTGTGGCTTTGGAGCCTGTCCTGGAACTAGCTCTTGTAGACCAGGCTGGTCTCGAACTCACAGAGATCCACCTGCCTCTGCCTCCCGAGTGCTGGGATTAAAGGCGTGCGCCACCACCGCCCGGCTCAGATTTAGTTTTTATATGAGCTCTGGTCCTGGCTCCCCTCGATATTGTACTGTGATAAGGCCATGGTAGAGACATATGAGACCATAACTCTTTCCTTCCCAAACTTGGTGCTTAAAACTAGGACAGACAAAAAAAATCTGAAAAATTTTAAAATGATGAATAATTTTTAAACCGTAAATTTGGAATCAAACAGATTATAGGAAAAGCATCCTATTCTACTGACCATAATTTGAACCCTTTAAGTATCCTTAGTATCACTTTCCAAACAACTGTGATTGGTTTCATAAGATGCCATCCTCAAACGGTGGTGGCTGTTAACCCCATTTCTTATTTCTGGACCATGCTCTTCTCTCCTGTTGTATGCTAACAAAGACTAGATGCCCAAGTCCTATTCTATAGCAACTGTAGGTTCTGTGAAGATCTTTTCCTTGGGTTTGAAAATAAAAAATTGATTAAAAGTACCTTGTCACAATTTTCTCCAGCCCTGAAATTAATCCTGAAAAATCTTAAAAGTAGAGTTCCCTATGGGAGTATTAATAGACCTCAAGAATGGGATTCAGCCTGAAATAAATAATTAGAGTTTTAATAGAGAGGGAAGGAGCCTAAATAAAAGTAAATGATTAAAATTTGCACCTAGTTTTTATAAAAAGGTAGACTTTACCCTTCAACCTATCTCCCCTAGAAACGATGTTCTAACAATATTCTTTAATTTACTGAACAGGAAATGTTGCATAATTGATGTCTAGGGGATTTTAAAGATGTATGTGAGGGAATTTGAAAGAGACTTCTAGATCCTAGTTTATAAGAGAAAACAGTTTCTATTGGGATAGATGTGGTAGAAGTCCAGCTGTCTCAACCTTTAAAAGGGTTTGCTAGTTCCAGACAAGTAGAGGTTTTATTGAGAGACATTCAAGATCAACAAACAAACAAATAAATAAATATATAAAGAAGTAAGCATCCTTAAAATCCAGTTATCTTAGAAAATTCATCACATAATTGTGAAACATATTTTTGCTATTTATGTAATATTATGATTTTCAATAGAAACATCAAATTATGAGGCTAGGTCAAATATGTAAAAACATCATGATTTTCATTGTTATGATTAATTTCAGTGGGTCAAGACATTCCATATATTTCTATGTATAATTAATTCTTGCCCATACAGAATTTCTGCCTATTTCCTTGGTAAAGATTCTTCTGGGTGAAATTATAAACAGAGAAAGTTTTAATATTGTAAATTTCTTCATACCATCACATTTCTTCTTTATGTAACTTTATATTATATTCCCCCTACACAAGTGTGGGAACTCCTGTCTCTTCAACATCGGGCAGGCCCCAGGCTACTGAACTACTCCTTAACAAAACATCTGAAGTTAATCCTCTTCTTAGCTCTTTTTGTTCATTTTGTTATTTTTCTTTATGAGTGTTTTGCTGCATAAGAAAAAAGTTCATATGCTGAGGTCCCCTCACTTCCATGTAAAAGTTCTCAACTCCTTCATTCATCAGATGGTTGAGCAAAGGAATGGGTTCTCATGAGAATCACGCAAGCAGTTATCCATTCCCATAAGCCCACTTCCTCATTTATTCCTTCTGCGCACGCACGCACATGCACGTGTGCGCGCACGCGCGCGCGCACACACACACACACACTGTCAAAGTTCACAGCTAGAAGAGCAAATGCATAATAAAGTAATGTAACTTCTTATGTCAGCAAGTCTACATTTTGTGAAAGATGGTGAGAGTCAGACCTCCAACAGAGGGCAATCCATTCTGCCCAAATCAGAACACTGTCTAATGCTGCAGTTTGACCCAGAAACAAAAGCCTGACCTCATCATGAAAAGTTTTCCAGTCAATGATTAATTTCTATTCGACTTCCTTTATTTAAGCATATTTTCAGAACTTGTGAGGTAACTATGGTAATGGACACCTAGAAGGGGGAGAGATCTTTGTTATTAATTTCTACATGCAGAGATAGGTCAGGTGCTCGATGGTGTTGTTATGCAAATCTCCAAACAGGACGGATCATAACCTGCTGGGACTGTTCTTTCCAGGAACAAAGTGCCATGTCAAAAAAGTTGGCTTTTAGGTTAACTATTTTTGCTAAAATGTAAAGCCATGGTTCTCTTTGAAAATAGGTATTGGCTGATGATTAAACAAATCACATTATTCTCGGCGAGTGGGAGTTTGTATATTTCAGGGTCGTTTAAAAAGTAAGGGTTTCAAAATCACTTAATGTAGATTGTTCTCTTGTGAGCAGTCACAGCGATATACTTGCAGGAAGGATGAACCCAGATAGAAGAAAGCAGTAGGTGCAGAACAAAACACGGATTTATGGCTCATGAATGGAACTTGTGACATTTGGCTCAACTCTGAATGTTTCTAAACTCAGTGCATAGAATAGAAGACAAATAACAATTCACTGATTCTTGGATTTGAAACCACAACAGCCAGTTGAAGTTCAGAAAAGATGGTTACTAGTTTTCCCAAAGAATATCCTTAAATTTTACAATTAACTTGCATAATATGCTTCATCATAAAAATAATAACTTGAATACTGGTTTTCAAACTAAGTCTGACATCTACGTAGGTTCCTTCCATCTAAACAATAATTTTGAGTGCCTTGTGATGCCTTGTCTCTATAATTTATTTCAAAAGCTTGAGGCTAAGATCTTTTGTGTCATGGATGTCTTACATTCTGCCTTTCAAATGACACTGTTTTAAAGTATTATGGATCCAAGAGCTGGTAATCAACTAACCAGTCCCTCACAAAACAATGGCATAATGGAGAAAAAGACTTCTGAATAGTTTAGTTGCAGTTACCATGGAAACCAGATACATTTGCTTTATTAACATAATCTTTTCCTTCTTTTTTAGTCCCTTTGCTTTCTAGAAAGAAGTCTTCCTTGATATGATCACAATTAAACAATGGATTCTGAAATTGAACTGGCATTTATAGAAGTTGGTAACAATGTAAAACAATTTTGCTTATCTGAAAAGCATTCTGCTTTAAAAGAAGTTTATAGATAGCTTTTCAAGGTTTGTCATTTCCTATTAGGGTTGAGATGACTCTGGGTTGGCTTTCTCAGGGTATAACATCATAGGAATTTTCTGTTACATTATTCTTTTTCAGTAATACTTGATACATTTTCATTTTTGTGTCAGTTCTTAGAGCATTAGTGTTGCTTTTGTATAACTTTCCTATCTGTATTTATCCAATAACAGGGAGAAAATCATGCCATAAAGTACAATTGTAATAAATGGAAACATTCACAATGCAATAGGACCACATCACCACTAATTAGTTTAACTTTATTTAAAGCTACTGTATGCAATATACAATTCTAGACACCATGTAGGATAGAAAACAAGTTATATGTATTCCCAACATTTAAGTTTTTTTTTTTGATGTTTTTTAAATTCCAGTGTATTCTCCTTTGGCATGGCTCTCATTAGGTAGTTGTAATCTAATAGTGTGTTGATTAGGTAATTAATTTAGAGGTTTTCAAGTAGGTACGTAATCTAGTGAGATATTCATTTGGGGGGGGGTTAGAAATGAACTTTAATTTTTAAGGTACTGTATGTTCGTGTGTGTGTGTGTGTGTGTGTGTGTGTGTGTGTGTGTGTGTGTGTGTGTGTGTGTGTGAAAGAGAGAGAGAACAGGTGCCTGGATAGTTTAGGTGAGGGTCTCAGAACCCCTTGAGCTAGAGTTACAAGTGATTCATTTCTGCTCGGTGTGGGTGCAAGGAACTGAAGTTAGAACTTCTCCAAGAGCAAAGCAGGTTCTTACCCCTGAGCCATCTCTCTAACGCTTCTTTTTCTTGGTGTTTCTATCCTTAAATGTTTAGCATTAGTGTTTAAATTTTAAGCTACAGATTTTATTTATTTTATGCTTAAAATTAATTTTTTTCTGAAATATTAGATTGAAATATGAATAACTGCAAAAACATGTAAACTTTGTCAAAAAAGAAATTCAATTGTAATTTTCTTCTAAAGTATAGGAACTTGTTATTATTATTTTGACCTTGGAAATTTCTCATAGAAAATGGCAAATAACTAAAACAAATGATGTTTATTGAAAAATACAGTTGAATGGATAAAGTAAGTAGAAAGCTTCAAAATGACTTTAAACAACCAGAGCTTTTCAGAAATGATAATATAGTCAAAATATTTCCAGTATTCCCAATACATTAATGAATTCTAGCTGTCATGTATGACTAGCTAGAGTTCATTTATCTTCCACATTTTAGTGTAAATAAATCATCTGTGTGGTCAATACCAAAAAACATCATGCCTTTTTGGGTTAGTCAACAATTTGGTTACTATGACATAATAGTTGACAACTCTAAAAGAGAGAAGATATATTTGGGCTCACAACTTTGGTAATTCTAGTTCATTGTTATCTGGTGCCATTGCTTTGGATCTGGGGGCATTCAAATATAGAAAACATATGCATAGATGAGCTATCGTATGCCTTCCCAGTCTGTATTGCCACCTCATTCTTGATGCATTTAAGTATTCGTGAAACTCTCATTGTGAATTCCAGTATGAGGATATTAGAAAGCACAGTAGGACTGAATGGAAGCTTTCAAGTTTCCATGTTATGAGGCAAGATAGGAGCTCTCTAGGAAACTCATGTTTATGAGGATCTCCATTGATTCCATTGAAATGCATCTTTAAAGGAATAAAATGCTTTGTACTACAATTTTATTAATTAGATGTAATTATAACTAATTGATGCGGTTATATTTTGATAAAATTAAGAGAGTGGTTTTGTAAATAACAGATAATCTTGAGACATTTCCTATTTATCATTTGAACTTCCTGTTTCACTTACATAGCTTGAGTATATGGAATGTCAAGCCAAGATTTTCTTGCCATGCTAGTAGAGGAAGTCATCCTCACAACTGTGTCTGTCATGACTCATAGCAGTATGTTGTGAGCATATGCAAACTCTAGAGCTTAGAACAGCCCTCTGGACTGTTGTTGGTGCCTGATGCAGAGGCAGGGAGAATCTGAAGATGAGTAGACTGATCTGAAGGAAGCTCAATGTCATTGCCAATTCCACAGTCTTGTAATTAGCTGCACAGTACTCCAGACTTGTGCTGTTAGGAGATTATGTTGTTAATTGGAAGCAGAGAGGAAAAGTAAGTTTATTTATAAGGCGTCTGGCTGTTGTCAATAGTAACAATAGTTTTATTCCTCACGTTTCAAGTAAAAGGAGAATTCGGGAGAGTAATAACTCTTCCCAAGCTGTTAATAAAAGATTTTGAGATATCTAACGTGGTCACACACTACTTAAACCCCCGTGGACATTGTTTTCTTACAGCAAAGTAATTGGTGTTGATAAAGATGACTGTAGGTTAACAACATAAAATATTTGGTCATATTTTGTGTGTTTATTTAATAAAGAAAGGTATAGAATGAATTTTATAACATTTTTAATAGTGTGACTAAGATAAAATCAATCATCAATAGTAAAGTGTCTATAAATTATAATATGTATTTGAAAGTATAATTTAAATATGATATTACTTCATAATAGATATGGACCTAATCTTGTGAATGTCTATACATTCAAAAAGATCAATAAAACTATAAAATTAGAACATCTTCATGTTTTTTTAAAAACATGAAGCAAATAAGTCAAATATTTTCACTTTATGCTGCTTATTTCAAAAATATTCCTTCTTTATAGGAAGATAACATTTTAAATAAATTGTCTTCCAAATGAGGTATGTAAATCCACCCTTATATTCTACCTTCTAGAAGGTGCTTATCATTTATTTCTTATAAATTAACTAGCTAATATTCTTTAATGGAATTGCACATTATAAACAGATAAAAGCCTTTGAAAATAAATATATATGTGAAATCTTCCTAAAGTAATGAGAAGAAATAATCTTGTAGACAGAAGAAAAGTGTCTACTTTCAAAATGTTAGGCCATTATCGACATTCAGTTGTAACCTTTAATGTCATTAATGCCAATCCTATTACACCAATCTCTTCATTCTTTGATAAAATGAAATAATTAGAATGACCTGCATATCTAGTGTTCACAGTAGGAGACATATTCAAACACTGTTGTCAGAATTTAACATTCAAAACAAGAGAAGCATTTTCAGCCACAAACTGATTTAGAAATGATGACCATAGCATACTTCCCAAATGCTAAAAGAAACCAAAATTGTTTTATCTTGTTAGTCTCAGTAGCTATGACTATTTAGCCATTGAGTTACCATTTCTTAAAAGTTACCTAAAATTATATGATCAATATGTCATATATAAGCTAGTAATAGTAAAAAAATATTTGATTAAATGAAAAAATGACTTTCAATTATAATCTTAATTCATTGGACCCATATTTTATAGAATCAAACCTACTGAAAGTTAAAATTTAAATCATCTTTGCTATGGTAAATAAATCAAATTTCAATTAATTGGTTTGTTTTTTCTTTTAGTAAATAACCTTTGGGCTATTATCTGGAGTTCTGAAAATTTGCTATTCTAGTCATAAAACAGTGAGGATTTTAAAGAACATCCATTCATATACCAGTGGAAAAACATGTCAAATATTTGAATAAGTAATGCGATTTTAATTATGCCCCCTTTTAATTGCTATATATGAGAAAAAACTATGAATAAGATTATGATTGCATCACTTTAAAACTTAAGGGCCAGGGAGAACATTCCATAAACACATGTAGAAATAAACCCAAAATATTGATGAAGACCCAGTTCTCTTCCATAAATTTTATGGGCTCTCTCCTTTCATATAGTGTCAATGCAGTTTTCCAACTTGAGATTTAAGATGTCATCACTCCTGGTGGGATATATCACAAATCATTTTTCCTTGTCTCTCTTTATCATGGACAGAGTCATCACAGAGCCTTTTTGACAAAGGCCCCACATTTCTTCAATGTTCCCTGCAATGGAATTCTGGAAATAAAACCACAACATTTTCTTTTTCAAAACCAAATGTAACACCATTCTGCTTTGTTTTGGATATGGTTGATACCATCTCAAAAAAATGGAGTTTAGTTTTGATTCCTAACAGAGAGGCCAAATGAAAGCAGAGGAAGAAGGCATTTTGAAATTATTGAAGAGATTCTGGCGTTTGTAATGCCATGCCTTCTTATAACTTCAACTTTCTACAAATCCCAGATTGTAAATACATCCTCTCCATTTGTTGAACAGCCAGCTCATCCTTTTGTTCTGATATATGTGCAGATTAGTGAAACTCTCTAACTCACAGCCTTTTCATCTCCATAATAATGCCATGCAATTAAAAATGGAGGTCAAGTACATGAGGCCATTGGCCCAGAGACTAAGGCGCAGGAGGAACTTTGAAAACAGAACTGATCATGCGACAAAGAATGAATTGACCACTGACTGCTAACGATGACTACTCCACGCTAGGTCTGCCCTAATGCCAGGGGTTACAAGTAGAAATGCAGCAGGTGAGGTCACTCTCCTCTTAGAGCCTGCAAATGGAAAGCCTACTTAGAAATAATTATGAGAAGCACTTTGTTAGTCAGTCCCTTTGGGTACCCTTTTCTGTATTCCTTAGATGGATCCACACTTCATATTTAGTCAGCAGATGCCTTCTTAATTAGCATTTTATTGTTGATATCATTCTCAGATTTTCTTCCTAATGGATGTGGGGTTCATTTTTGTTTATCTTAATAAGACTGGAACTTATCTAACAGTAATACTAAAGTAATTTAAACTGAAGATTATTTGAGGGATAAAAGATAACTTTTTTAGTTTGTTGATTAACAATTTGGCACATATGGGCATGGGTCTTTTTTAAGATTTTTATTTTATTTTATGCATATGGGCATGTGCTTGCATGTATATCTGTATACCACTTATGCGACTGATACATGTGGAGGTCAGGACACTGAATTCCCTGTAACTAGAGTTAAGAATAATTGTGAACCACAGTATCTGTGTCGAGAATTGAACCCAGATCATTTGGAAGAGAAGCCAATGCTCTTAACCACTATGTAATCTCTCTAGCCCCAAGGGCAAAGATTAGTGATGAATTATTTTGAATTTCCCAAATGGAGTCAACTGTTTCTGCTTGTGATGCTTTAAAAAAAATGATACAAAGTATCTGTAGCATTATGGTTACTAAAAGGATAGCCTGGATGTTGATTGATATGAAACAGTATACATACTGGTGGTGGTGATATTTAAAAATGATAATGAGAAACTTGTCTTGATAATAAAATTCGGTAATATTATATTTATGCATTAATATGTATGCTCATGCATTAACATTATAATATACTAACTGCGAACAAGCAAGATTTAATCTCATGACAAAGTAAAAAATTCTTCTCCTATAATAGTTTCAGTGCCATATCCTTCATATGCTGAGAATAAGCTTCAGATTTTGCCTACTAAGGGAGTATGTGTAAGCCTTTACCACCAAAGTTGAAAAATAGCTCAAAAGCCTAATTGCAGAAGTCAACATAGTGTATTGTAATGGAACCAGGGTAGACTTGGAGACCTATAAAGATGAGGGGGAGACAAATACCTGGGAGAATGAAGTTTGTTGTGGTTATCAACATGGAGTACTGGCCCAGTCTGTGTTAAATGGCAGCTCTCTTGCCAATAGTGCACAATACAGCCACCCATGGGTGAACTGCCTTCACAACCAAGCCCATAAGATGACTTATATCACACAAGTTTTACTGTGTTGCCAATAAGTTGAATATATTGTCTCTGAAGTTTCTTAAGGCTTGCTATTGGAGAAAATTAAGCAACTTGGCCTTATTTTTCTTTTTAGACCCAGAGACCTACTTAGTGATATCTGATAGTATATTTTATTTACTTCTTGAAATGTATCAGCCTCCTGTGAAATAAATAATCTCTTTAATCAGAGCTTGGACCCTCCAGGAAATATACTATCCTTCATTCTTTAAATCCACATATCAGATTCAATCATTTGTAGAAAGTTATATCAAGTTTTCTTTCCATAAGTTATGTGTGTATGTGTGTGTATTTTTTCCCTTATTGGTTTTGGTGTTGAAGTCACACTAGAGAGGTAGGTAGTTGGAGACAGGGCTGTGGGATTCTTGGGAGTGGTCCAGACAAAGACTATAGATATTGTAATGACAGGTGTTTAGATGGCATTCAAAACCAAGAGCTAGTATAAAGTCATCTTAGAGTGATGGTAGATAGAAAGTCTAAATACTAATCTATCACTGACAGATGAATGTTCATTCGAAGGCTCAGGAAACATTGCAAAAGAGGATATAAAGATATTGTTAGAGGCAGAAGATAAAAAGATTGGCTAAGAAATGACTGTCCAGCAAAGAGTGCAGCCATTAAAATCATAAACTCTTAGCAGCAGTGGATTTTTGCACTGGGTCTACACAAGGTTATACATGGGAAGTCTACACAAGAATCGACACTTCAACAGTTAGGCATGGTAGAGGAAGTGCTTTGAGATCCTTATTCCTTGCTGTTAGATGGTTTGCTACTAACAAGTTCAAGGAGGGGCAAACTCACTGATGTGTGAGCCTACTGTTGTCTCCACCAGGACCATTACAAAGGATTGGACCCAGTGAATAGTTCCAATCCACTGACCACAGAGATGCCCATAGGTCGCAATATAAAACCAAAAGACATGTGTCTGGGAAAACAATTGGTGGTGCTGGGTTGATAGAGATGCAAGAAAGAAAAAAGGGCATGCAAAGAGAAAATAGCTAGAATACAATGTATGCATGTCTGAAAATGTCAAATAACAAAATTATTAAGAGAGACAATGTCTAAAAAACTACCAACTGAAAAATTCATCCCATATTTATAAATCTAAAACAAATATTATTAAGGAATATCTATAAAATCAGAGAAAAACTGAATTAGCTGAGTTTTTAAAACTAGAGAGTGCATTGTTTGAAAGAGTGGTCCCAGAGGCTCATATATTTGAATGCTTGGTTTGGGAAGGACTAGGAGGCGTGGCCTTGTTAGAGGTGACATATCACTGGGGGTGGGCATTTTCAAATGTTCTTGCCAGGCCCAGTTAGCTCTTTTTCTGCCTCTGACCTGCTGATAAGAATGATAAGGATGCTCCAGAACTATGCCTGCTCCCACGTTCCCCATCATGATGGTCATGTAGTCTAAGTCTCTGGAATTCTTCTCTAAGTTGCTTTGGCCAAGGTAACTCTTCATGGCAATAGAAAAGTTACTAAGACAGAGATAACTGACTCTGCCATTGGTTTTAGTGGGTCATGTGGCTGAAAACTGAAATAAAAATTGCATTATAGAGCTAACCAAGGAACCGATAGATTTATTTGCATAAAAATAGTTTTGGACTATTGAACAAGAAAATAAGGCTCTATTTCAAATATTATACAGGTTCCTCTTTAAGTTATAAATAGTTGGTTAACATAAGGTTTCTAAACTATATAAGGTACTGCACAAATTTATAAAATAAGTATTATAGTATATTAATCAAAACTTATACTTATTATTTGCAAACTTCTTTGTTTTTCTTTAATTATAATTAAGATTACTGAATCCATTGTAATGGTAATGTTTTCAGTGCCCACCTTCCTAGGATGCTTTATGTTTGTTGGCCCCCAAAATGGACTGACATTTGCCTAATAGAGCAGCCAATGTCTTTTGTTGCTGGTTTTTATTAGAGAGATCAAATATGAGACAAGATGAAAGAGAAATATCATGAGGTTACAGGAAGGTTAATGTTATTTAGGCAGATGGTAAATTGCAAATTCAACTTGTTGTCACAATAATTATTATGTGAAGAAACACTAGCATTACAAATAAGATAAAAATGAAATATTTTTTTCTCCACATACATACCCAAATTTGTTATTAACAGTTTTCATAGCAGGTAGCTATTTGCCAAAAAATTGATTATGTTTTCATCTAGTCATTGCATAAAAGAACTGTTCCATTTATTCAATGTATCTTTGATAATTATTTTAATGCATATTTTTAGGTAATAATGGCTTGAACATTTAATGTAAAAATTTACTGGATTAAGTATATTTCTTGAGCTATTGTTATGCTTTTGTCCCTAAATTACAGATTGTAATACAAGGCATTATGACTCAAGTCTGTAATATCAATGCTTGGTAGGATAACTTGGGCTACATTCAAGGCAATTCAAGACAAAGCCAAGGTTACCAAATAATTCTATGAGAAAACAAAGAAAAACACATTAAGATTTTAAATTACTCACTCCTCTAAACCACAGTTCTTATAAATAAATTGTGTTTATTTAAGCTGTGTTTTCTCTGATCACTGTTTTGTCTAATTTGCAAAATTTAGTTATAAAACTTATTTTATAACCAAAGTCTCCATATCAGTTACTAGGAAATGCTCGTTTTTCTCAGCATGTACTCCAGTAAATATGATTATCAGGTTTGCTAAAGGAGGATGATATTTTAAAATTCTATAAAGCAATCTCTATCCCAATGCTTTGAGATGTTTGTTCTCTGATTTTAAAAAGAACGCTGTAAATGTTGGCATGTTTCCTATTAGAAGGCATGATTTGTTTTCTAAAGCAATTTCCAAGGATATTCACAGTGAATCCTGATGTACCTAAGAGGACTGGCAGATGAACAGCTGCCCTCTGAATGCAGCCAATTAAATAACACAGCAGTTTGAAGCTGCCATTTGAAACTACTGCAGCTCATCTAAACAAGTGATTGAAAAGTTCTGGTAAACGTGCTTGAAATGGAAGTCATGGAGGTAGCTGTCACACATTCAGAGGGACCATTCGATGGCAAGTAGGTAATTAGTTCTCCAAACTCTTCTTTCTGATGCAGAGGTTTCTCAAAACACATTTTCACAGAGCAAAGGAATGCAGCTGTCTTGTTCTGTGTTATGAACTGACAGTGCACTATCAAAGCAAGCCAAGCCAAGGGGGAGTGCTAAATTCTATGGTCTTCAAAGAAAAAAAAAGTTAATTTGTTTCTTAAACTTGATCATGGCTCTGGTACTTTGTGGTCTCAGACCTCTTTCAACCAAGCAGCCATCTTCTATTGATTTTATCAGCATCATTTCCAAACTCATTTAGGGGGATAACAAATGCATGTATAATGACTATATGCACCTATAATTAATAATATGTATGCATCTGTGTTTCATGTATGCCAAAAACACAAATTACTACTCTTTACACCACAGTCATTAAATACTATGAATTGAATGGAATTTTTCTGACATTATGGTCCATCTTTTAAAGGCTTAATTTATATAAGTATATGTGCAAATAAATTTAAAATTCATCAATGAACTTAATTTAAGTTCATTGACATTTTATATTTATAAATTTTAATTATAATTAACTTTTAATATTTCTAAGATTATATTGTAATGAATATCATTTTTAAATGCTCTGGAAAGACATATACAGTGTAAGAAAAGTTTTAAAAATTTTTAACCTTGAAATTAAACAAGCATTATTCCAAAATTGCTTTATAACATGCTAAACCATATAAATACATAATAAAAATAATGGTAGTTTGTGTTTAGCAAATTATATTTTACAAAGTGCTGTGTAATTTTTTTGTACATGGTTGCTAGATACACTAGATATGATCTGAAAAACATCCTGAGTCATTGGAACATACTGTTCTCATATACAGGTGCAGATGAAACGTGACACCAGGAATGTGGGATAATGTCTTAAGTAGTATTTTAAGTATTTGCCCAAGTAATTAATCCCCACTGGAAAAGAGCTATTAGAAGCAGAGCTTGCTACAGGCTAGAACTTATGAACCCATCAGCCTCAGCTAAATGTGGGCTTCGTGGTAGAATTGCCATCCACTTGCTGAGAAGCAAAGAAAGCTTTCTTATCTTACAAAGTCCTACAATCACTGTGCCCCTTTCGGCTGGAAATAGGCCGACCTCTTTCTAATCTTTCCTTTGCATTGTCCTAAGCACTATCCCTGACCTTAACAGTTACATTCTTCAGTTAATTTTTGGATGCACTCAATAGCCAAGGCACTAAAAGCAACATCAATTTTTTTCCCTCTAATGCACATAGAATAAGGTTTATTGATCATTGGTAGACTAATTTTTTTTTAAAATAAATAAAATCTTCTGGGGAAATGGATGTTCAAAAGATAGTAAAAGAATGGGGAAGTGGTTCTCCAGCTTTGTCTTGTATCAGATTCAGCTGCGGGTTTGTAAGAATACGTTTATGGACCAACGCCAGTGTTTATGGCAGTACAGCATTAAAGGACTTGTATGTTGAAAGGATCTCTTAAGAAAATGGACTATGTACCCTCTCCTGACACTACAGGGAACAGAAGCCAGTGACTTTGAGTTGGCTGTGTTAGGAATATTTGTGACATGGAAATCAGCAAATTCTGGTTTTATTTTCATAAACCTGGTTTTTGAGCATATCAAGGGCCAGGTTAGGCACAGTTTGCATCTGTAGTGAATTTTCAGATGTCACTAATGTTATGAGACCACATCCTGAAACCAGGCAGTGAAGGCAATTATTGAGTCAAAAATACCTTTAATTTCTTAAACTAGTTAGCAATGTTAAGCTTTTTAAATGCCTAGCTTAATAAGCTCTTGAAAAGTGACAACTTGGACCCAAGGGTCAGACTGTAAGAACCAGAGGATCAGGGTGTTTGCTATGAGATTGTATCTCCTAGTAATATCAGAAGCTATATCCATAAAAATCTTACCAAGTTGACTGCCTAGACATGAGGACTAATAATAAGATGCTAAAGTGCACAGTGGGATTGTTAGGGTAGTGATGGGATGCAGAGGGCAGCCCAGGAGACCTTAAACCCTGCACAAAAACAACGAGCAACTAAACCTTTCTTAAAGCAAGAGAATTGTCTTCCCCAGGTAATCCAATACCCATTATTCAGTCCTAAAAACATACAAGTAACATTATACACACTGAGTTGGCTGCATTTATGCATTTAAGAATATGTATGTATACACATATATGTACGTAACAACAATTAATGAAAAAGGAAGCTCCAAATTTGAAAGAGAGCAAGGTAGAGTATATGGGACATTTAAAGGGGGGAAAAGGAAAGGCTAAATGATGTAATTATATTATAATCTCATAAAAGAAAATACACAATAAAAAATAAAATAAATGTTTAAGAATAAAAAATAAAATATAAGTAAAGATGAAAAGTTTTACACTAAATAAACTGAACTGGACTCATGTGGGCTCATTTGGGCTCACAGACACTAAAGAAGCAAGCAAGGGGTCGGCGTGGGTCTATACCAGGTCCTCTGTGTATATGTTATGGCTGTTAACATGGCTTATTTTTGCCTGTCTTGTCTCACTGTACCTTGTTTGTCCAATTTGGTGTTTGTCTTTTTGAGGTCTGTTCTAAGGGAAATGGAGGTGGGGGGGGGGGATCTATGAGGAGTGGAAGTAGGAGCAACTGTACTGTATGAGAGAAGAATCTATTTCCAAACAAATAAATAAGTCATTTGCACAAAAACCTGTAGCTTCTTTGAAAACTAATTATACTCCAGTGTGGATGGGACACACACTAAATATCTCCAACTATTGATAAAATTCTGGAATTCCATTATTATGCAGACCATATTAAACAGGATATTAGAATTATAAACATCCATATCAATGTGAATATTTTAATTATAAATTTAGTCATTTATAATAATTTTGTTCTTTAGAATCCCTAAAACTTTTTCTCTTTCATTTTATGCTGAAATACAATTATTTCTCTAAGAACATTTTTAATAGTGTGCTTTTCCTCCAAATACTGTGAAAAGTAAATTTTGCCAGACTAAATGTTAATTGTAACATTACGAGGTTAAGCAAAGTATAGAATGGTGGGAATAATACATATTAGTATGGTGTCTGTTCAATATATTAAACTGAACATTTCTGCCCTCAATTAGCTTTCTATCTAAAAGAGAAAGTGAGTCAAGCATTCATCTTGCAGAAGTTAGAAGTATAAAAATATTTTTTAACTGTTACACATAATTGAGGGGAAATCCAAATTACATATTTGTAGAAATTTGAAATGAAAAGGATCAACATGACCTCAAAGAATTTATTGACCTCATAGTTAATCATCAGTGACTCCATCCTCACAAAGGTGACCACCATTTCTGGGTCAACTTAAACTAAACAGCTGTTCATGTATAGTACCAGAATACCAGTTCTTAATTTACAAACTGTAGCCTCACATAGCCTAGACTGTAAAGGTGTTTGTGTGGCTACTGAAGAATCTGGATCCAGGAACACTTACTGGAAAACTCAAATTTGTCACAAAATGACCTTAGTGAACAAAATTCAGAACAAAAGAAATTAACTAGTTTCAGTCCATAAGTAATGGGTCTAATTAGAACTTTTTTATTTCGAGTATTTCTGCTACTGGTAATTGTTCCTGAGTGTTGAAAGTTACCCATGTGCACATTACCCCTAATTTCATAGGAATGATGAATAAAAATTAAAAGACTAGACTCTGAGGTCAGCTAGCACTATGATTATAAACCATTTTTCCTTTCCTGGTTGCATCATGTTAACTGTTTGTTCTTTACTGAAGGACTACAAAGAACTAAGCCCTGTAATTTGCCTGTTTGGTAAAGTCCGTGTTGTAGAAGTTGTAGAGCTGTAAATGAAGCCTTAAATTAAACATTTGTGCAGAATGCATCATAGAGTATCAGCCACACACATACTCAAAAGGGGGCTAAAGAGATGGTTCAGGGATTAGGAACATGCATGGTTTTTGCAGAAGACCCAAGTTTGCTTCCACATCAAGTAGCTTAGAACCACCTGTGAGTCCAGCTCCAGGGATCTGCTCCCATCTTCTGGCCTCCACCGGCAACTACACTCACATACATTGTCCCCAACACAGACACACATGCATATGTATAACTTAAAATAAAAACAAATCTTTAGAAAAATTCCTTAGAAGTAGGTTGATTTTTTATTGTTTTATCTCATTTATTCATCACACAAATTCCTTATTACTATATTTGTTGTTAGTTAATTTTAGAGCTAAAATGAATAAAACTCATAAATACACTATTTTGTCTAGAATTTTACTAGAAGCAGAGGAACCAAGATTTGAAAAGTGCTCTGTGTCAGTTTAACATTTGCATGTCGCTAACTGAGTCAAAATACCTGACTATAGTCTCTAATATGCCCTCTCCCCTACTCCCAAGCAGTAGAATGCTACTTGACTCTTTCCTCTTTGCCTTTTATAAAATTCCCTTCTTAAGTACACACACACACACACACACACGCAGAGTTTTGCTTAAGCCTTTTCTCCTTAGATTGCTTTGTATGTCCTTGATGTGACTGGATTTTACATCCTGAATTAATCACTGTGTGATTCCCACCTTTAGTTGTTTTAATGGACCAAAAAGTAGAAGACCCTTGATATGGGTCACAACAACATATTAGATTCATAATCTGCAATTCTACTAGCCTATAACCTGGATTTAGAGGCTTTTATAATGTCATCAACATTAAATATTTATTAGGAATTTATATGTATGACTAAAAGACTTGGAAATAGGTATTGAAAACAAGAAGCAGAAAAATATTTCTCTAAATAAAATTTAGAATGTTTCACTGATATTTATGCTTGTTTTAATATCTAAGAAATTAAAAATCCTCATTATTTTATAAATACTGATTCTAAACTTAATTTATACTGTGACTACTTTCTTAAGAGCTCTATAGTCTATTATTTAGTATGTGATATTAATGTCAAATTCAATGGTTTCTTTAGTGTAGCAGGTATTCAATAAATATTTGATGACAGAGTTTTCCATAGTGGTGTTCTAAAGATAATGAATGATTATCCTACAGCTTTATTAAGTATGTTAACAACTAGCAAGCATTTTAAAAGAATACTAGGTTTTGTTGACGACTTCTGATGTTCTTGTTTGCATCCACATTCAATGGAAGAATCCTGAATTTCAGACAGGAAATAATGTTTCAAATACTAATTCTGTCACTTCATCTCTCTTGACCTTATTTCTTTATCTATAAAACAAAATGCTACATGAAATATATTTTGAGATCTAGTCCATTTCTATAGTTTGGATTTTTAGTAATGCTTTAAGGCAGATTGGGGCAGGGGGAGGGGGGAAAGAGGTAATGACTGCAAGCTGCCACTAAACCATAAAGATTAGTTACAGAATCAATCTTGGATAGATCTTGTATTTCCTGTAAACACATTGTATCCTAGACACAAAGGCAATAATTGTCATCACCTGGTGATGTGTTTAAAAGACCTCACAGATCTGGGAGACCCTGAAGTAGACAGTAGCCCTGTAGAATCTCAACAGGGAGTCGGGCGTCTAACAATGAGGAATCACAGTTTTCGACTGTTACTGCATGCTAAGTGAACGTCTCCTGAAACATCGCACAGTTCCTTGTTCTGAAATTGACATACAACTGTAGTCAAAAATAATCAGCTCTCATGGCTGATTATGGAACAGCTTCCTGGAGAACAAACAGCCAATTTACATACAGATTTCTCTTTTCTTCCCCTGTGTTTCACAGAGCTGCACTGGCAATTAGGGTGCAGAACTGTAAGGCAGGGAAAATGAAATGCAAAGACCTTCTGAGGAACACTTTCAAGTCTACTCTCGACTCTGACGTACACCTGCCGCCTACAAACCTTGGGCCCCTGAGGTTTATACTTTAAAACTGGATTAATCCTCCAACTAGATCTCACCCCTCCCTCCCAGTGTAGCTGGAAAAGGCCTTTCCACTTGTCTCCCAGCATTTGCAAGAGATGAGCTATATAATTTAATCATTCTTTCACTTTTAATTCAATCATTCAGATCCCAAGAGAATTACCCAAGTAGGTATTGGCACTCCCCATGAAAGTGATAACTACTCAGTTACATAGAGTTAATTGCCTAGGGGACTAAACTTACTATTGAAGAGCAAATGGATAATTACAGAACTTTTACTTATTTCTGTTTAATGGTACAGGGAAAGAAATAGTGATTTGGGGTAGAAATTGTGACAGGAAAGACATACATTTGTAAAGTGTATGGATGAGTTGAGTGATGTAAGATCATATTGCTTGGGAAATGAACCTGAAAATTCTGTAAATCTCAGAAGTTATTGAAATATGAGAAATGGGTACACAGGAGGAGGAAGAGAAAATTCCACCTGAGGGGAGCATAGCATTTGTAAAGTGGGTTACAGATAAGGCTGAGAAGGACCTGGGTCATTTTATGGAATCAGAAACCAAATCAAATCTACTCGGAAGGACTTTAAGCTGAGGTCAGTATAATTAAACTCAGCACTTTTTAAAAGGAATTGTTACTTTGACCACTCCATGGAGAATAGAATGGGAGAAACAAGAATTAAGAAAGTACAGTATGTTTATCATAAAAGATGAGGGCTCTTCAGGAACATCAATGGGAAGGAGGCTGAAAGGGGTCAAGAAACTTGAGTTTTCTAAAACAAACATTTAATTGAGCAAGGTGCTTGCAGGAAGAGGATGAACCTACATCTGCAGGGATACTTACCTCTTTTCTGATGATCCAAAAAATGTATCATGTTCTGACGTGTTACGATATATTTGTGATCTATTGACAAGGGAAAGAGCACTGAGTACCCAAGCACTGACCTGCCACATACGAGGGAGAAGTCAAGGGGAGGCACAAAGTCTGTGAGGGATTGCAAAGGAAGAAATCAGAGGAAAACAGGTGAGAGAACAGGTGACACAGACCTGGAAACCACATTACACAGTACTGGGAATCAATCCCTAGTCAGTAGAGACTTAGGCTGAATTTTTAATCAAGTGCACACATGCACACACTACTAACTTATATACACCCCTCATACATACATACACATAGTTTATACAACCCACGTGTATTCATATACAACACACATACACATGTACATATCACTCACACATATATGTCCCCACACATACATGCATATACACAATATATACAACATGCACTCTATATACACACACATAAAACACATACATATGAATAACTCACATATAAACATACATATACAATATATGCAGCATGTATACCTTTAAGGAAGGTTAGAAAGACCAAATGCCACAGACATAGTCACGAAAGTTGTTTCTACTTGGTTATATGTCCAAGGTGATATTGTATGTAGATGTCAATGCCATTATTAAAGATATGTATGATATTTAAAATAATATATTTTAAATGAAGTTCGTAGAATCAAAAACATGTAGAGAAGAAAACTTATAACAGCCTCTCCTATTTTGATCTAACATTAACTTTTAAATTACAGTAATAAATAAACCAATAATTTTCAATATAAATTATCCCTGTTTCTATTACTAAATTTTGATTACCAGCCCTGAGTTCGGCACTTTTGTAAGAGACAAAAGCCTCTTCAAATTTGTTCTCACTAAGAGCTGACAGTTTCTAAAGGTTTACAGCCTTCCCACATGGACTTGCTCTATAATTTTGTTCTCAGGCTGGAGAGGTGGTTCAGCGGTTAAGAGCACTGGCTATTCTTCCAAAGGTACTGAGTTCAATTTCCAGCAAACACAGGGTGGTTCACAAACATCTGTAATGAGATCTGGCACCCTTATACAGGCAGAGCACTGTATATGTAATAAATAAATAAATCTTTTAAAAAAAAAGTATTCTCAAAAATGGTACCTTTTAAGCAGGGCGGTGGTGTAGCACTCCCTTAATCCCAGAACTAGGATGCAGAGGAGGAGGACCTCTGTGAATTCAAGGCCAGCCAGGTTCAAAACAAGTTCCAGGATGGCCAGGGTTGTTACATAAAGAAACCCTGCCCTGAAAAACAGAAAGCAAAAAGTAAAACCAGAACAAAACAAGAAAGGTACTGTTTTAGACTTTGACAGTGAAGTGATGTGACAGATCATATTGAATTTATTTTCTCAAGATATATGAAGACAAATGTCAGTGTCTTGCTGATGCTGTAACAGACTGGGTAATTTATGATCAACAGAAATTTCTCAGAGGTCTGGAGGCTGGGAAATCCAAGATTAAATGTTGTCAACATTTAACAATTATCTTCTTAACAATATCCTCAACTAGCAGGACAATGAAGACAGGAAGGAGAAGAATATAGCTATGACCCAAGTGTCATAAAACCTCTTTTTATAAAAGCCTAATTCCATTCACCAAGAAAGAGCCCTGGACCCTGATCTTAAAGCTCCTACCCTGTAATGTCTTCTTCTTCACAATTTAGAAAGCACAAACTCAGATCCTTGCACATATTTTGTATCAGGCAGGAAACATATTTTGAACAGAACTTCCCTTCAATCTAAACTATTTAAAAATAAAGGTCTTGTGTATTTGATCATTGTTCATACATCCTCAATGCGCTATTTGTTTTTCTCAGCAGTGCTTTGGGGTTTTTATAGTTCTAATTCCAGGTGTATAGTGCAGATATCAAACTCACAAAGAGATGGCCTCACTGACTCACACATCTTATAGCTATTAAATAACTAAACTAAGATTCCAACTCAAATACTCTGGCTCTCCAAATTCAGCTGAGTGACAATGCATTGGACTATTTTACTGTAGTCATAATGAAAAATTGTCATGATATTAAAAAAGTCATTATCCCAATTATAGAATTAATGGATGATAATCAGTCAGTGACACTGAAAAGAATCTTGCCGAAAAAATCATTACCAATTCTGTTTCTAAATAAAGTTCCCCCAAATTGAAAAATCGTCATGTTTGTTCTTAGAAATCATCTTCTCTCTGTCTTGAGTCGAGCTATGTTCTACTTGGGAAATTCCAAAGATTAGCTTTTGTTTCTCTCCAGACACAGAGAACTATTCGGGGAGATAAATATTTACCTCTAATGCAATCTGATTAAAGAGCAAATTGGAGAATCAACGCTACAATTAGTCATATAGACACAACTGCTTAATTCAAAGAGCAGAGTAAATACATGGGAATGGGATGGGAGAAAGTGATTTGATTAGCCTCATTAGTACAACATTGGCGCATTCACCTTTGCTCTGAATGTCTGTGGCTTAATTTCCTTAGCAGTCTATTTCTGCAAGGAAAAAGGTATTGATAACTTCTCATTTTCAAGGTGAAAACAAACTTTTTGTGTAGAAATATGATTCATTTCTATAGACTTGCTCTTTAAGTAAAATCAGTTGTTTTTCACTGAGAACCTAGCCTTCTAAAGCATGCGTAAAATATTGTATTATTCTTTTCCTATATAAAGTGTTGTGTTTGAGTGACTTTAAGAAATATTTATTGAGCATTTACTAATCCTAGATATTCTTCTAGGCAATACTGTATAATAATGAGCAAGGGTAGTATCTCCACATTCATGAAGCTTAAAAGAAAATGAACTAATAAATATATGCACGTTTATATAAATTTCCAGTAAGTGTTATAAGGTGTTATAAGGTGGATGGGGCTCAGGACAGCTTCTACCAAGTACCAGGTATTTCTTTGCATATGGGACAGAGGTGGGCATGCTGGGTAGGGAATATTTTGTCACTTTTTGACTTGTGTTTGGTTATTTTTATCTCAGTCTTTTGAGCTATTTGAAACACATATGCTAATCTGTTAATATTTGTGGGCAGCAGCAGCAACCACAGAATGTGTTTCTTCCAGGCAAACACTGTGTGTGGTAAGAGTGCTAATTTTTTTCCAGAGAAGCAGTGACATTTCTTAATTACTCTCCTCATGAGTAGTCATGTATAGCGATTACTGAAGGCTCAGCGGAGCGTTGTTCTTCCCAGCCCTTGGAGAACAATAATGCTGACAGTTCAGGGCTTCGGTGTCCAACACACTTTTCCTCTCTCTTCATTACCCCAGCTAATTACTCAAGCCAGTGGCTATTGTGTAGCTCCTCTCCCTTCCCTAACCCCTACAGCTCTCACTACTGCCAGGGAAATCTACAGTAGCAGCATAATATTGTCTCCCAGCGATGCTTCTCTGAGAGGTATTTAAAGGAGCCACTTCCTCTGCTTTTGCTTAGCGTCTGAGTCACTGTACCAATAGATACTTGAGTTCTAGACTAATGGACACATGACAGGACCACTTGTTCTGAAAACAACATCTGTTTTCTCAGAAGTCCTCACTTTCAGAATGAATATTTTTTAAATGTCAATTTGCTATGCCAAATACGTATTTTGACTATTTGACAACTAGTTAGCCATTTTTTTTTCTTAAGTTGTTCAAAATGATTTTGGCATCATGGTAATGTAGTAATGGTTTTTGGATTTCTGTTTGGTTGGTTGGTTGGTTTGGGGGTTTTGTGGTTGTTATTTGCTTTTGGAGACAAAGTTTTTCTGTTGAACAGTTCTGGTTCTCCTGGAACTCGCTCTTATAGATGAGGCTGGGCACAAACTCACAGAGATCTGCTTGCCCTACCTCCTGAGTACTGGGATTAAAAGCATGCAACAACACAACCAGCTTTTATTTATTTTTTATATAATACTAGCATAATGCATATGGATGATATAAAATTTTACCTATTTTTAAAACAAGTGAAGATTCAACAGATATGTTTGTGTCCATGTGTAGGTGTGAATTTATTCAGGGTTTCGTGTCCTTCATGTTGGCATCATATATACTGCATAGTTCAGGATACCGCTGCATCCAGTTCTCAAGTGGTCATTTTATAGGTGTACACTACAAAATTTAGTTTACAGGGTGCTTGGGATCAAGTTCAGGACTTTATTCCTGAAAGCAAGCACTCTACTAGCTGATCTACATCTTCAACACCTCATCAAAGACATTCCAGAAAGATAAACTGATTACTTTAGGAATGTGTTTGTTGGTGCAAATTTTAGGTTCTAAAATAAAAATCCGAACCAAGACTACTTATCAATTAAGCTTATTATTGAAAATATTTTCTTTTAAATTCCACGTACCAGTTATCATGAAATGGGTATTTTATCTATTTAATATCAGCAAAAGTTACCATGGTTGGGGTGCTAATGTCATTTCTCCCCCCACCAACGATGGTTTTAGATCACAAATGGAGTTCCACAAAATGAAACAATAAAAAAAAATAAGTTCCAGACATACACATAGCTTGGTTGCTTATTAAAAGAGAAGTGGTACGAAGAGGTTAATCTCATTTTCCTATCTTGAACTGATCAGTGCCTTATTGTAGATAAATGGACGTTGAGATTTTTCTGTGAGTCAACCTCACTGGAGAATGGAAGAAGCTTACAAGGTCTTTTATAATTTTAAATGCAGTAAAATCAACTTCCAATCAGGTCACTGAAAGGAATGCTTAAGGGAAATCCTTCTATACTACCCAGAGCTAAGAAAGCAGTAGGCATTAATATTTAATATTATTTCTCATTTATTAATAGTATTCATTAACTATCCTTTTTCACCTGGGAATGAAAAGGCATCAAACAGCACTAATTAAGAGGGGAAAGGGAAACTCTTGTTTGCTACAACTGTAGATATCAGCACATACAAAGTTCTAAGAAAGATAATGTGGGCTAATGGCTATAAACTTTTAATTATCATGTGGTGTACCTAACTATAATATCATGCCATGGATATAACTACAAAGATTCTATACTTTATATAAATAAAACATTTACATATAGATGCCGAAATGTGCCAACATAAGCATGAATCGAATTAACTGAATTTCAACTTATTTATAAATGAGCAATAAACCAGAACACATTCTTGAACTGTAAAAATTCAGCTAAGCAGATCCACAAATTTAGCAGTGCTATGAATATATATTTATGTGGTGTCAAGTATTTACAAGATATCCTTGTGCTTAGAGAAGGGTAGGTCTCATGATATTCAACACAAAGCCTAGTGGCCACATAGAATTTATAGTCTTCACAGGAAGTTATACTTAGAAGTTGGTATATAACAGTGGCTGGTTGTGGTAGCACATACATGTAACACCACACATGGAGGTAGAGAAGGGAGAGTCGGGCATTCATGGCAATCCTTGCCTGCATAGAGAGTTCAAGGCCAGCAAGGGAGCCATGGGGCATTCTAAACAAAAAATAAGTAAGCAAGGAAGCAAAAAAGAAAAAAAATAAACGTATATATAATAGGATAGAATATCAAATTAACAGTGAAGACCGATGAACTATAATATCTGAAACAAAAATAAATATGATTCTTGAGAATGAGTATAGTCTTGGAGGTTTTACAACAGAAGCCAGGGTTGATGTGGACCAGAAAGAAACTAGAGGAAAACCTAAGACTAGGGGTGAATTTTGTGAGTAAGAACACATAATAACCTTCTAGCCCACAGGTTGTGAAAACACATGAATCGGCAAGAACAAGAATAGGCAAACAAGGCTGGAAATCAGAAACTGAATCAATGTTTTAAACTTCATTGCATCAATTCCGTGCTGGCTGCAGAGGCAATTCTGTATGTTTCATAAAGTCGATGAGAAGTTGAAAACCAAGCCATACAAAAGGAGAGAGCAGGGCAGCATCAGGAAGGCGGCCAACAAGCAGTGTGTCCAAGGGTGGCTTTGGTCTCTTCTCTTTTTAACTCTTTACGCTTGTCCCACAGCCCTCCTCTAGCCTTTATGCAAAGTACAGGTGCCCACAGCAGTTTTGCTTAGCATTTGAACTTCTGACTGTATTCTTCCTCAGTCAAGAATTCAAACTATTTGAGAGTTCTTAGTATAAATTTAAGCAAATTAGGTACCAATCTCAGAAGTGAAAATGTGTCCAAGTCTTGAGGATATCTATGGTAAGAAGGGGGAATCTTCCCAGGGATTGGATGAAATTAACAAGCAATGGACTTCTTCACAGTTGTTCTATCAATGAATGCAAGATGGGTGCTAAATTTCTTCAACTTTATGTACGAAATCAATTGTATTCCTGTACTGCGGTAGGCTTTTTGCCTTGAGTTTTTGAAACCATGTTAATAATAATGGTTAGAATTGTTATATCCACTCTAAAAACTGACCCCTTTATTATCATAAAATTATACTCTTTCCCCACTATATTTTTGCTCTGAAATTTACTTGACCCCTTATTAATGTAGCCATTCCAGTATTATTTCAATTTTTGTTGGCAATTTAATGTGGTCATTGGTGCAGCAGATTTGAGATTTTAACATCTATGCTGTTTCTCCACCTGACCCTATATTCTTTGTTCTTTTGGACCCTTTTCCTGTTTTTGAAAAACTGACTGAATATTTTGATGACTTCATTTATCTCCAAGATTGACTCATTAGTTGCAATTTTGTATTTTTTCCCAAACTACCTTTTTTGTTTTTCCCTTTTTCTACCTCTTAATGGTTTTTAAATTGCAGTTAACATATAATTACATCATTTTCTCCTTTTCCACCCTCCACATCCACCCATGGCATCTCCCTCCAACACCTCTCCTGCTCTCTCTACTCCCTGAGAGAAATTCATCTATTCCTTTTTAAACATGGCTTCTTTGTCTTTGATTATTATCGATGCATATTTATGCTGAGCTATATAAATACAACATGCTGAGGCTGTTTAGTGTAGCTTGTATGTATGTGATTTTATCACTTAATATTGGCTAGCCAACTGGAAGCTCATCCCTTGGGAAGACTAGTTCTCCCTCTCCCCATAGCCCTGGAGATTCCCCCTGATTGTAGTATCATCATTATTTGGATCTTGTTTAGACAGCCATATATGGCAAAATATTGAGTGTAGCTGCCTTCTCTTCCCCAGTGTTCCCTGAGCCATAGGTGCAAGAGCTGTGTTGTAGTTGCACACATAGGATTAGGCACGCCGTAGTCGGTATTTATAGGCGTTTTGACCAGTTGTGTTTTTCTGCAATTGTCTTTTTCTGCTGCAAAGTGACACTTCATTGTTAAGTGATGAGTATATCTGTGTATAGAAGGATAAATACTTAGAATGTAGTTGGTGAAATTGCCTGGCGTGAGTGAGAGTGAGAAGGAAACACGGAACACGCAGCAACAAAACCCTCTTAGGAGTTTATTAAGGGGGTGCTTACAGGCCAGGGGAATCTGTGTGCAAAGAGAGAGAAAGATGACACGTCCAGCTTTTTAAAAGCTGCTTAGTGCATGAGCCCAGGGAGTTGGAGTGACTACGTCATATGCAGATGACAGGCTCATGCAAGCACGCAGAGGCTTAGCTGAGTTATAGTGGACGTAACCATGCATGTATGTACGTGGGTCACGCGGGGGCCCTTTACCATCTAGGCACCAAGGGCCCATCTGCATGTGCATGGCTCCAGAACATGGAAGTATCAACCTTATGTGGCTGAAATCGTTACAGTTAGGAATTAAGCTGTTCTAGTAAAGTGGCAATAAATAAGATCTCTAAAATGCATGACCTTGCCAGCCATGAATATTGGCTTGATTTCCCGTATTGGGTATGATTTTCTTCATGTTGAAAGCCCTTAAGTCCAATTAGACAGCTATTGGTTGCTGTTCTGATATGAGCACCTTTCAAGATATCTTGAAATGATGGTCCTTGCTGTGCTTCATAGGCATCACAGCTGGGTATGATACTGATTTCTTCCTCCTTTCACAACTTGCATGGCAACTTATAGTACCCTGGAAGATAGTCCTCAGGACGAGTCCTTCAAGTCAGATTCATCTCTAATCTTCTGAGTCTTTTGTCTGAACTATATGGTGTCTTCAGTGATAGGGATTTACCTTCTTTCTATAGGAAACAAGCAAAAGAAACCAAGAGCAATGGTAATAACCTCTATTGTATCAGGAGTATCCTGGACTTCTCAGACATGCCTGGTACTGGGAATTCTGTTCCATGGTATGGCTAGATAACTTCATTTAAGCTCTCTTCATACACACACACACACACACACACACACACACACACGTGTGTGTGTATACAATATGTTGTATACACATATGTGTATAGACATATATGTTATGTGTGTGTATATATATATATATGCACATGTATTTATGTGTGCTTTATTTAAGGTAAATATGAAAGAATATTTCCTTAAACCTTTCCAAACATCCTTAGTGTTATTTATCCCTCCTCCCTCTCAATAAAAGCCTGCTCCCCATTTTTCCCTTTTGTTTTTTGCTTCTTGGCAAATGGGATATAATCACAATGTCTTAATATTGTTACATACTAGTAGCGTTATTTTTTCATTTCTGGTTCTAGTTTGACCTTTTGCCCCCGCACTATTAGTTATGTATTTCTACTTCTCTGTTGTATTTTAGATCTTTTGTCAGGTTAAGTGGGCATTGTTTATAATTCAAGACTAGATTAATTTTATTGCCTCAAACATTCTTAAGCATTGTTCTAAGATGCTGATAAGTTACTTGAAAATAAATTTCAAGGCTTGCTTTTGATTTTCTTTGGGTCAGACCTAAGCTGCATTTCATCTGCATTAATTTCACTCCTTTCTTTAGTTTTTAGCTGATGTGTCCTAGTCTGGGCATTTTCTACTTTGGCTATTGAAAATAGAAATTCTTCAGAGCACAAGTAAAACCATTCACTGTTTGATAGGTAAGGAATTTGGATACTTCCAGGCCTTGGTGATAGCTACATATTCACTTACAGATTTGCATGACAATGACTCCCCAAGGAGGGGCAGCACCAGGGCTGTCTTCTGAGCTCCCCCCAACCCCACTTGACATAAGATGGCAGGAAACTTGTGCTTTCTCTTTGTGCTAGACAGCCTTGAAACTTACTATGAGGACTAAATTGGAGCAGATGTGGAGCTCGTCACCCAAGAGTTACCTTTCTTCATCACCTATGGAGAGCCAACGTCTTAAGTAACAATGTTTGATATGTTTTTATCCAGCTGTTAGTTGTTGTGTTACCATCTAGGAATGTTGACTTGGTTTGTTTGTTCGTTTTGCTAGCTAAAGAATTATGAGTCAGGAAATATCTCAAGCACAACAGGCAGCAGCAGGGGAAATCTCAAACACACAAAGCAACATCACCTGGAGAAGAATGGCTTTTATTAGGGTTGAAGTGGAATGGTGAGAAGGAAGCCCACCAATTTTGGATTTCCCCCATCTTTGTTGTCCAGTCATGACCCCACTCCCCACAGTCCATCAGCCTATCAAGTAATCTGCCTAACTTCTATCTCCCCTGAGAATTAAGTTGTTTCTCCATCTTGATCAGAAAAGTAAAACTAAAATAAAGTTTTCTCACATGTGGTATATAGATTTCAATTTCTAAAATTAAAATTATGAATTTTCTCTAAAGAAAACACGGTGATCTGTATCCGACAATTTCCCCCCAAATACTTTGTAAAAAGTGCTGCTGCTGAAAATTCTGAGAGCACAAGCCCCTGGATGAGTAACTCAATTAATTAATTAATTTGTGTGTATGAATGTTTTGCCTGCGTGGACATACGTATGTACCTTGTACGTACCTGGTGTCTGCAGAGGACAGAAGATGTCAGGTCCCTGGTGACTGGAGCTCTGGATGACTGTGAGCAGCCACATGAATGCTGAGACCAAAACCCAGGTCCTCTGCATGACCAGCAATTACTTCAACCTTTGTGCCATCCTTCAAAACTTGGGCAGCTTCTTTCCTCATGGTATATGTAACTGTGACCACATATTACCTTTGCCTAAAACCATACCAATGCTTCTAGAAACCAGATACTAGTTAGCAAGGAGGTAGTGGAGGATGGGCATAGTCCCATCTCTTGTCATGAATGACTTGAACAAATCATTTCTCAAAACATCAGTTTCTTTATTTAGAATTATTCAAAGCATTCATGCAGTATTAAATCTGTCCTATATTCAGGATACTATAAAATATTCAGAAACAAACACAGGCAGGAGATCATGTGTAGGTATGAAAGTTTCAGTTGGAAGTTGAAACGAATAGAACAGCACTGAAGTCTTGGAACTCAAATTTGTGTGTTCCCGATTTGTGTTTTTTTTTTTCTCTCTCTCTCTGTCTTGTTGTTTCATCTCTTTATATCAATTATTCTTTCCTCAGTACTTTAGTATTTCATTTGAGGTTTCCTACTGGGCTTTGTTCTAAATTCAAAACAGCTTTCTGTCTCTTTTCAATGCTCTATTAATAGGATACTGACAATGAAAATAGCACTATTTAAAATGAAAGCGATATATACCTCTACAAGTGTATAATTGGTGGCCAATTGGTAGTCGTAAGTCCTGCTTAAGTGCATCAAGTCACAATGTCCTGCTGACAGAAAAATAGAAATGGAAGTTTATGAACTAAATATAAATCAATATAATTAACATAATGGAAATGCTATGCCTGGTTCAAGTAAAAACTAACTTTCACTGATTACATTAACTCTTTCAGGACAGTGATATGTTTGTTACATTTGTAATCCTATTAATCTTATGTATGCTGTCAACAATCTACAAAAAATTATCAAGAATTAGAAAAATAGAATACATACCCCCCGTAATCTGATGAATAGCAACTTTAAAACCCAATGAAATTAGATGTTCTAATTACATGCAGGGAACAGAAAGCTGTAATATGGAACTCCCTTTTCCCATGCTGCTCGTTAGGAAATCATGCTGGCTTCCCAAAGGAGCAGGAAGAGAACTGCCAACTTGAATGCCTTTAGTGTTATACTCTAGATAACATATATTTGAAGACTTTTTCCTTGAAAACAATTTTGCTAAAGAAATGGAGTCATTTTATCATAAGTACATCTGAGATTTGTTAATGCCCTAGTATTCCATAAGAAGATGGCCAAGGATGTAAGGCAATGAAAGTGTTAAGTTCATAGTGTCTCGCCCAAGAATTATAAATATGTGAATTAAAATATTGGGAACAGAAACATAGAGAGGTAAACACATCTATCTGAGTTTTATTTGCTTAAGGAGTAGGATTCAAGAGGTATTTTGGAATCTTCTGACTGGATATGAAGGTGGAAGAAGAAAGATAAATTTGGCATTTATTTTGGAAATTCCGCTGGAGGAAAACATATTCATTATTTTTATTTATTTATTATATTTATGGGCATTAGGAGAGTCTTAATGGAGTCCAGTGAGTGTTTAATTATTTTAGAACTTATACACTCTTAGATTGTCACTGCACATTCAAAAAGGAATAGCCAACATGTATCTACAGTATCTACAGAAGCAGGTCTATTCAGTAGAAGGACATCAAAGTATCTCATTACTCTGTGCTGGATACCACTTCCTAGCAGTTCACATAGTCATCTAATGGTCCTTAGTGATGTGCCAAGTTTACTGGCTTGTCTTAGCCACGAGCTTCTAGTCTTTGTGGGCATGAATGCAGTTCTGAAGGAGGCAGTGTCATCTCTACAGCCCCTTGTTCATCTCTCACCCAAAGCTCTTACATACTGTTTCTTCTCATCTTGCTCACGTCTTTGGCATCTCTTTATTTATGTGAATGTACACTACAGAAGTTGGCTGGCAGAGTATACAGTTTCCTGTTGGCCTTGGGTGCCAAGGATTCATGAGCCAAGAAGTATTCTAGTTTACATGTCATAAGGGACATATAAGTGATTTATAACTTTTAACTTACCATCTGTGAATTGCCTTCTCCTACCACCTGAATTGTCTTTAGAATTGATTCTCTGACAACTATTATGTAGAAAAGTTTTCTGCTGTTTATTGTGTCATTATTTTATTTTAATAAATAATAGGTCAGTTGTTCCATAGAGGCAAAGAGAAATGTTATACAATAAAAAGTTACTTTTGAACTTTACTGCTAAAAAAAATTGAGCAAATTTATAGTTTCCAAGGTAATTATTCTCTGATTTGAGCTAGCTATTATTAATAGCTACTGACTATTATTATCCTCCTCCTTGACTTTTTATTATAAAGTGGAGCACTGATGTGAAAAGCCTACACAATGCATATACACCATTTAATGCATTTTTATAAAGGAAATATCCACGTTTCTATCACTTAGGTGAAGATATCCCGAAAGTCCCTTCTATATGCACCTACCTTGGTTGTGGTTCTTCCCCACTTTTCATAATAGCCACTAATATGACTTTTATGATAATCACTTTGCTTTTTTTAGAGTTTGAAGAAAGAATCTTTAAGCACCTTAATAAATTTTGTCTTTTTTATTCCCTTTATAAATATTCTAATTCTCTTTTCTGTTATAGTGTGCTAATCAGAATCAACTTTCTCCAGAGGAACAAAATGAACAGACAATAAATTTATGTATCTCTTTGTATATATATGTGCACATACATGTATATACATCTACATAGAGATATATATCACAGAAAGGAACAGGAAGGAAATGAAATGGGGACTGGGAGAGAAGTGAAGTTTTGTTGTTTTCTTATGTTTTGAGAGAGCATCTTTTCTCTGCTTGACCACATCCTTGCAGCGTAGCTAGGTCTGACTTCAAAACTGTGCCAATCCTCCTGGTCCAGTCTCCCAAGTGCTAGTTGACATTATACCCAGGAAAAGATTTTTGGATTTGTCTTCCTTTGTAAAGATTAGTTCATACAATTGTGAAGGCGTGCTGAGTCTAAATTCTGTAGATTTGCAGGTAGATCCCCAAAGCCACCTGCTGGCAGAATTCCTCCTAGTTTCATTCTAATGAAGCACTGAGGAAGCGCTGGCTGATTCGATAAAGTCCGTTCTATGAGCCATTGTGGAGGGTAATCTGCTTTACTGAAACTCTACTCATTTTGGTATAAATCACATCCTGACAATACCTCGACAAAGACATTTACAATGATATATGGCCAAATATGAGCACAATATATGAGCAATATCTGAGCAAAAAAATCTTAGCTAAATCAAGGCATAGACTTAGTATCCCCAGGGGCATACATCTACTTCTTCCTGTTGCCCTTCCTTGGAATTTCTTGATTGAAACAGGCAACACTTTTATTTGACTTGGAAATTCCCCAGAGATACCTGTTTATCAGGAGTTTTAAATATCATTCTGCTGCTGGGTATATAGGCATGACAGAGTTCTCGTTTGTGTTATTTGGTCTTGCAACACAGACTCATATGTTGATTTAGCATTCTATCAGTATATAACAAGGAACACTGTAGCTAGGTCATATTCTACTTCCAGTTTTAGTCTTTAAGGGACATGAATACTTGTTTGCATAGCGACAAAGCTAATTTATATCTAGCATCAGTATAAAAGTCCCTCGCCCATGTCTCTGCATGTGTTTTTTATTATTTGGGTTTTTTTTTACTTGTTTGTTTCGTCTTGCAACAGATTTTTGCTTATCCTAAAAGCATTAATTTTTAAATTGTATTTATTTATTACTTGTTTTTGTTTTGTTTTTTTATTTTATACATATGTGTATACATACATACACACACATATAATATATATAATATATATATATATATATTATATATATATTAACTTTTTGGATTGGGTTTCTCTGTGCATCCATTACTATCACAGAACTGACTCTGATCTTGAACTCACATCCACTGGTTCTGCTCCCGAGAGTACTGGGATTGAAGGTGTGTGCCACCACCACCCAGCCTACTTGTTTCCTTAATGATGATAGTTCCTCTGACTGTGATGAGATAGGAACTCAGTGTAGTTTTCATTTTCATTTTTCTGAGGATGAAGGCTATTGAACAGTTTTCGTATTTATTAGCCATTTGTACTTCTTTTGATATCTGTCTTTTCATTTCATTGCCCCGTTTATTGACTTAGGGTTTTATTTATTAGTTACTTGTGTGTTCTGGATATTTTTGTGTGTGTGTGTGTGTGTGTTCTGGATATTATTTCTCTTCACAGTATATAGCTAATGAAGACTTCCTTCCTATTCTTTGGGCTATATCTTGACAATATTTCCTTTGTCATTTGGAAACTATAAGTTTATGTGTTCAATGGGTCTGTTTGGAGGTCCTACTTTCTAAGTAACTAGAAGTCTTTGAGACCATCCTTACGGTTCCTATATTCTGTAATGTTTTTCTTCTAGCACTCTCATAGCTTCGGGTCTCTCATTAATATCTTTTGTCCATTTGGAGTTGACTCTTTTATAGTGAGTGATACTGATCTTCTTTTGCATATGAATGCATTATTCTAGGTACCATGTAAGGTACTGTCTTCTCTCCATTGTCTAATTTTGCTATCTTTGTCAAAAATGAGGTAAATTGGCTTCACAGATGTATACATGGATCCTCTATTTCATTCCATCAAATTACTTATTTTTTGTGCCAGTGTCATGTTTTGTGGCATACTTTTATATGAAAATTAACATATTTCCCACTTTCCGTGAAGCCTATTGTTGATATTCTGGTGAAGACTGTATTAAATCTATATAAATCTATACACTCTATGTTAATACAAGTATTTTCACACTACTAAATGTAATAATCCATAGCCTTTCCCTTCTCATTAACTCCTTTTGAAGGGGCAGATCAGATGAGTTCTTCCCAATTTTTGAATGGAGGAACTGTTTTTTCTTAATCTGTATCGTCCTTTCATCAACTGTTATTTTCATTTATTGTTTATTATCTTGAAACCTAATTTGAATAAATTTTATTTAAGATGATAATTTTATTATCTTCATTACTTTCAGATGATTGCTTTTTAATAAAACTTCAGCTGTCAGAAGAATAATTTAATATTTGTTATTATTAATCCAATATGGAAAGGTAATAATAATATTATTCCCTCCTTTTGTGGCCCATAAAAATGCAAATCAGATATAAAATGTTAGCAGTAGGTATTAATAAAGAGTCAATATAACCATTAGCGTAAAATTCAATTTAGTATTCAATTCACTTCAATATGTCATCATAGTTTTTTAGATTAAGATTAAAATAATCCATTGATAAGACATTTCCTATAATTATATACCATATGGAGTGCATTATTTATTAATATTTTTTATTCTTGAGATTTCAATATATTAACATTATTTCTCACTTCCCTTTCCTCCCTTCAAACCCTTTCATATACCCAAACCACTCTCTTATAAACCCTTCTCTTAATAATCACAGCAAATTCCTCTGGAATGTTGTCTAATTCAAAGCTTCACGTGTCACCTATAGGCTAAGGACTCAGAAGTGGGTGCCTTTACTATCCATTTGTCGGCTAATATGAAAATTTGTCAATTTAAAAAATAAAATACTTTTGTGGTATTTCAATATCAAGGTGATGGGGAAACTGAATGTATTGGCTTTTTCTAGACAAAGGACGGTGAGTTCATGGATATTTCTTGTTAAATTCCCTGTGCACCTGTATGGCGCATGTGCTGCGTCACCGTATTGGTTAATAGAGTTTTCTATGCACCTGTATGGCACATGAACTGCGCCATCTTATTTGTTCAATCTCACCTTCGAAAGTCAAGTCATTAAATTTAGGATTCATTGCACAAAATTTGAAGTCAAATATATCTTATAAGGAATTCTGTCTGCATTGCATAGTGTTAATGTGATTAGGATAAGATTAATTAAATTTTTGAAAGCTCAATTTTCTCATCTGTATAATATGAAAGATAATAGGTTTTGAAAACTCTTAGAGCATGTGTATTAGAACTTTAGCATTTATCTTTGTTATTTATATTCATGTTATTCTAGACAAGAAACTTCAGTGCTACAGTTTAGATATTAAACATTCCCATACTGCCCTTATGTTGGGCACTCTGTCACCAGATTTGGTGCTATTAAGGGGGATCTTTAGGTAGAAGTGAGTAGACGAATTTAGGCAATCGGGGGTGTGTCCATAAGGAGGCATTGGAACCCTGATCCATTCCTCTCTTCCTGTGTTTCCGGGACACTCTTTTGGGAGCAGTTTTGTTTCATCGTGTGTCTACTGCCATAATTTTCTCCCTCACAACACACTCAACAGTGATGCAACCAGTGGACCAAAACCCTTGAAACTATGACCCACAATAAAGTTTCTTGCTTTTAGGGTGATTATCTCAAGTATTTCGTCATAGCACTGACAACACCTACACTAGGTTGGTCTCTCTTGCATCCTCCTAACCCTGAGGCAACCTACTAAAAGCCAGATAAAAATACCTTAACAAAAGTTGACAGATACTTTCTAAGAGAGAGTAGAACAGACATACCACATTTTAATCACTTATATATGAAAGGGACAAATCCCCATCACCATTCCTAAATTTAGAGGGCAAAGTCTGTGCTCTCAAGGCAAGGTCAAGAGAATCCTAGGTTCCTACTCCAATGCATGATCTTCTCCAGCATTCAGATACCTTCATGGTCTTCTGACTTCTGCATCCTAAGGCCTAGGATGCCTTTCTTCAGTTCACTAGAGCACTTTGGCCCCAGCACCATTGTTCAGTGTCAGAATTATTTCATGCCTACATCAGGTGTTCTCTATGCCAAGTCCTAAGCTCCATTTGACTTTGAAAGATAAAGAGAAATTTAACTTCAGTTCTTCAGACTTCTGGGGAGATGAATCCAAATAACTAATCCAGGCTCTAAATATTTTGCTTTCACTGGGTGGTCAAACTAAATTCTGTTGTCCTTGTGATGGAGTAGTTAACCTGACAAATGAAATGGTGATAGACCGAATCTTCATAGCATGCAAGAAGACTTAGTTGTAGGTGACGTTAAGATACACAAGCACTATCTCTATATCATATACATGTCTACATACCAGAAGGCTGGCCCTCTTACAAGAAAAACTTGGTAACAATTTATTTATCCTTGCATAAATTTTCTATAGGGGGTTGTAAAAATGTGCCACAAGCCGATGGCTTAAAACAAATGAGATTTAATTTCTTGTGGTTCTGGAAGCCAGAAATCTAAAATGGGAATCATTGAGTCGAAATCAAAATGTTGGCAGGAATTTGCTTTCCCCAGAAGCTGTGGGTGGTAATGGGTGGAAATCCACTCTTGCTTCTCTTCCAGCTTCTGATAGCTGCCAGCCTCCCTAGCTATGTCCTTACTAGTCCAAACATTGCTGTGTCTCCACATCGTCCTTTCCCTATATATGTCTATCCAAAACCCTCCTTAGTTTCATTTTAGGAGGACACAGGTGTTGTAGTTAAAGACCACTAAGATAATCCAGAATAATTTCTCTTTGTCTTAATTTCTTACTTAACTACATTTGCAAATGCCCAATTGGTTTCCAATATTCAGTAGGAACATGGGTCTAAGGGATTGAAACATGCAAAACGTTTAGGGGTAGGAATCTTTTAGTCTACCACATCCAAGAGTAGAAAACAGGAACTCTTAACTACTACTACTGTTGTTGTGGTGGTGGTTCTCCTGCCATTTGCTATTATCATCAAAATAGCATTGTAACCACGTTTCTTACAGCAGAAGAGCATCTCCTAGCCAGTGTTAGGACAATTCCACAACTTATCTCTCTTCTCCTCAACAGAACTTTCTCCAGTACCTTTTGCCAATGTGAGTAATCTCTCCAAATACAAGTTTGGAAATAGCTCAGTGAGTAAATAGAGAGCAAGAGAGCGTGTGCAGCCCTCTCCTGCAGTTTTGAAGCTGGGTCATAGGCAGACAAGACCACGCCCTAGGGCTTACTGTTCCAAATGTCAGTGGCTAAAACAGATCAAATTCCCACCACACTTGTCACCAAGCCTAATGGCCTGAACTCAGTTCCTGGAGTCACATAACATTGGTAAGAGAGAAACATCACCATGAAGTCATTCACTGACCTCCATATGTGGGCATGACATGTGGGGAAATTAATAATTTTTTTTTAAATTAACAAAATTTATGTTTGGTCAGAGATAATGCTTATCAACTTCAAAGTCTGAAGTGACTCCTCAGAGCTTGAAGCCTCCAACACGATAGGTAATCTCTTGTCAGTTCCATCTGCCCAGCCTGCTGTTCACTGTGTGGCTTTCTGACATATTGATCATCAGATGCCCCTCCGGATGAAATACTGAGCCCAAGCCCTAACTATCCATCAAGACTAATTTCTAGCATTTCCTCATTCAGAAAACTTTATAAAAAAATCAATCCCATTAAGGCTCTCTGACTATACTTTCTCTGTCCCTAGCCACATTCCATGTCAAATCCTACTTCTGTTTTGCTGGGAGTCACTGACAAACACTAAAGTCCTCTTAATAGATCTTCATCTGAAAAATATGGCTAACTAGTATAGCAGAATTTCCTGCTGACCTGGAGCCAGAGGGTTAGCAAGCAGTCTCAACCCCGCTGGGCCATACCTGGCCTAGCCTAGAGTTAGCATCCAGTCCTAATCCATCTGTGTTACAGATACCTTTTGTTGCCCTAGTGAATCTTGTCTGAGAGTTTTCCACTGATACAAAGCCGTTAAGAAACTTGGATAGAAGACAACCCAGAAAAACCGCAGTACCACCTCATGAATCGGGTATTTGCAGTTAGCATTGTATTTTTGGAAGCTTCATTCAGGTGATTTTGAGCATATGGCAATCAAGTGGCTACAGTATTGTAAAGTATAACAAAAAAAATAAGAACTCAATTTTCATGTTGGTGGGATAAGCCCCTTTTCCTCTTTGAGTATGAACTTTGGATTGATCAGCAAACTATGAGAGTGAAGTCGGTTTGGTTTTGTTTTTTCTTAAGTAATTACTAAGAGCCTTAAGGAAGTATTAATTATTAACTACAAATGTTCTGCATTTAAATAGAAGGAAAAAAGTACATGTGCTTTCCTCCTCGTATTATGAAGCATATGATTATAACAGAGCACCCTAGGCTCTCAGGTGTAGCTCTCTGTGAAATTATGTAGCTTAGCAGCGGAGTCTCTCACAGGCCCACTCTAACACAGTCTCGGCCCACTGCTTCCAGCGAGGAAGCTGTGGGCAATGTCTTTGTTCTACTAAACCTTCTTTTCTTTAAAAGGAAAGGGGAAGGGAAGCAAATTCTCCCCTTTCTCAGAAGACAATGCGAGGTATTCCTGCTTGCATAACAAAGATTCATATGACCTGGATATGACAGATTCCGATCCACATCCTGCTGCCAAGGCTCTCTCTATCACCCCTGTCATTTAAAATCAATGTAGGTCCCAATCAACCATGTGCACAGAGCCAAAATTCTTGCATCCTTACAATTTAATAGTTCTCAACCTTCCTAATGCTACGAACCTTTAATAGAGTCCCTCATGTTGTGGTGACCCCCAACCATAAAATTGCTACCTTATAACTCTAACTTTGCTACTGTTATGAGTCATAATGCAAGTATCTGATATGCCAAATATCTAATAGATGAGCACTGTGAAAAGGGTCATTCGATCCCTCCAGATGGGTCGTGACCCACAGATTGAGAACTACTGTTTTAAAGGCTTCTTCCAGTGTTAAAGTTGAAAAACTTAACTTCGTTGTTATTAGGGTTCAGTTTTGCTGGCTCGTAATGTACCTACATAATCACTTGCTTACCTCTTTCATTTCCCTCTCGGCACACTGAAGCCCTCCCAGGGGGATGCGAATCTTATTTACCACTGCCTCCCCAAAACTTTGCACGGCATCAGGCATGTGGCAAATTTGTGATAAATGTTTCATAAATGCATAGATTTATGCAGGAGCCTCGATGACTGCTGACCTATGGTAGTACCGGCAGCCTTTTCATGTTGTTCCTGCTGCTGAGATAGAAGGCCACGGAGGAGGCTGGAGCATGACAAGCAGGCAGCTGCCACTTCAGGCTTTGTCTGAAGGGCCTGCAAAAGGAGCCTCCCTCCCACTCTGTTTGGACTCATTACATGCGGGATCAGGTCTGTGTGGTTCCGGACTTCCGCTTGCAGCTCTCTAGAGGGCTGTCAGTTTTCTCATGCCTGTCAGATGAGCTGACAATGCTGTACATGAAACATAAGACTCTCCACCTTGAAGGGTTTTGTTTATAAAAGAAGAAAATATACATATGTATTTTGCAGAAGTATGTGCAGAGTTTTAGTTATTGTCCTTGTTTGGATACTATTTTTTTTCTGAAAAATCCAAAGTACCCAGAGGCACACTGTTCCTGAGGCTCTTAATAAAATGCCAGATTGCTATTCTGCATTTTGGGGTGTGAAATATGAAGCCCATTTTGACATTTTTCTTTTTCTAAGGCCTGACTCTTCAATGTCAGAGGTAGGTGCTCTCCTCTCCCACCCTTGTTTGTTTAGTCCTTGTACTAACGACTCCATCTGAGTCACATACAGACTGGAGTGACATTCCTTCCACTTCCATATGTGACAGGAGGTGGACTTTCCTGCAGTGTTCTCTGTGCCTACTACTTGCAAATCTCCATACAGATTTTAAAAGCAGAGTGCCTTTTCCCAGCTGCCCTCTTCGTGTGACATGACAAGTCCACCTGTAACATTCTCCTGCATGGGCTACCGTCCTCTGCGGCCTTTCATAAAGGCCAGCCCTTGACCCTCTCTTCTCTCCTCAGAACAAACTCAACCATCCTTGTTCTCTTCTTTTGGCTTTCTCTGCCTGAGTTCTGGTTTATGGAAGTTCACAGATAATTTAATCCCCACTCCTACCCTGTTTTTCTTCTTTATTTTAATGTTATTTCAGCTTATTTTATTTTTTCCCGTATATAGTTTTTCTCTACTAGAAAAGTCTAAATTTATTTATTTTTTTTGCATTTGCCTTTTTCTGTTTTTATACCTTCAAAAAGCCTTTATGGGAAGAAGAATAGTACAATTTTGTGTATGTACAAAAATGTACTTCCATCTGAATGTATGCTTTCCAGTAGGTGTGATTCATCCAGGAAAGTTCAATTCACTGCCCTAGACTTTATTTTAGTTTTTGATTTTTTTTATGACATAGTTTCTCTGTGTATTATTGGCTGTCTTGGAACTTGCTCTATAGACCAGGCTGGACTTGAACTCCTAGAGATCCACCTGCCTCTGCCTCTTGGGTGCTGGGATTAAGTGTGCACCCCACCACTCACTCTTAGAATTTTTTAATTCAAAATTATTTTGCTTCATGAGTCCTATATTTATATGGTTTCTACTTCTCTAACTTTTCCTATATCTCCTCAGTTTTATTTACTGTTAACTCACAAGCAAACTTACACACATGTACACACCCTACTGAACATGGGAACCTCCATTCAGGTCATGGGGACATTTCTATAAACCTCCTCACACTCTAAAGGCTGTTGTCATTGACCTTGGCTGCCACCCAGAACATGAAGGTAAAACTTGCTGTTGAAGCACCACACACTTGGTACACAAGAGAGCGAGAACTAACCAGGTAGCCTCTGGAAGGTGCTATCCAAGCTGCCAAGTTACCCAGCTGTAAAACCCGTGAACCACAACACTGACTGTTCTGGCAAGATATCTCCAAAGGTGGAACTTTCATCTTGAGGATATCCAACAACTATCTAACTAGACTTAAGTCCTGTTCAACTGGAGAGAATTTGTGCCTGGCAATGCCAGTATATCCAACTACCAGTAGCTAGAGAGGTCATAGTACAAGTTAAACTTTCTGGGGTGTGTGTGTGTGTGTGTGTGTGTGTGTGTGTGCGATTTAAAGACAAAATTTTTAGAATAATTTGAAACACAAACATTGGAGTCCAGGCTATAGTGTACCCTGGTAACATATAATAAATTGTGATCTGTATCTGAGAAATATATTTTTGTTTAATTCTAGAAATAATATACTATTGTCATTTATTAAATACTTCATAGAGGAAAATATATAATTAAATGTTGGGGAATGAGAGGCAAAGAAAAAGCCAACAGAGTTAGAAATATGGGAGGATATATTCATCGTTATTTATAATATCTATATCTGACATTTTCCTTGGTACATACATTACTTATATTTGAGCATTATAATGCACAGGCACGCAGATATCAGATGATCAAAATATGTTTTCATTTGATTGCTTTGTGGGAGTGTTATATTTAAAAATTACTTCCGTGAATCCTAGTACTTTCTGTGTATTTCCTGAGTTAATTACGTTTAGTAATCCCCCACCTTTCTGTCTTTCTGTCTGTCTGTCTGTGTGTGTGTGTGTTTGGCTTTCTCTTTTTTCTTTCTCAAAATGCTTCAACAACAGTTCATTAAAATTTTTGATATACTTGAAATTTATTCACAGATCATCCCCACCTTCCTACCTACCTGTCAACTTCATGATCTTTCTCTGTTTCTTAAAACATGAAAATCAAAACAAATAAATAAAAATCCATTAAAACAAAAAAATACCCAAACAAAACAAAACAAAAAGCATTTACACACACACATACAAATGGAGTGTCTTCTGGTTGTTCAAGCACTCCTGAGCAGGAAGATTGCCCCAAAGTGTGGTTAATACACCCAGTGCACTCTATCAGAGAAAAATGATTTTGTCTTTCCCAGCAAGTATCAATTGCAAATAGTTTCTTGATAATGGGTTGAATGCTGTGTCCATTTTTTGCTTTTCAATGCTGGAATTTTGTCTGGTTTGAACCTATGTAGATCCTAAGCATTTTATTCCAATCTCTATGAGTTTGTGTGAGGATTCAGTTCATTGCATATGGAAGGCAATGTTTCCCTGGGGACCTGTGCCACCTCTGGCTCTTGATGATGATAAACAAGTACTAAAGAAACTAGTTTGACATCCCACCCTAGAGTCAAGGAAAATTAGTCTTTAATCTTGAATTCCTAAAGAATAACAAGATGGTTAGGCATAAATTCGGAAAACAAAAACAAAAACCCCACCTCATTCTTTTATCATGGTATCTTTGAACATGTTTCTTGATTCAAAAAAAAAAAGAGTAAAGAAATGAAAACATGTTGCTTACTTGTAGTCGGAAGATACCTTTTACCTCACAATGAAAAGCTTCCTAACCTTGCTGCTTAGGAAGTGAAAGCCATTGTGTTGAACAACAATACCATCTAAGAGAACACAGAGGTTTCATATAAAAGGGGAGCAATATCTCTTTCAGAAATGTCAAGGCTCTTTCTGAGCTGAGAACATGTCTGTGGAATTGTAATAAAATGCCCTGAAACTGGACTTTCACAGGGGCTTCCCGACTTTGCTTCCCCACTTTTACCAAGGGCAAGAGAAAATGCTGCTGATCACTTGCACAATGCAAGTCTGATCTTTGATTATTCTGAACTTAGCTTCGGGACTGATTAAGAGTCCGGCTGCACTTTCAGTAATACAACTTATTCATCAGGGTAGATCCCCACTGGTAAATCTGGAAGTAGCAAGAGGATTTGCTCCCTTTTAGAGGCCCTAATCACCAACAATAGTCCCCTGCCAAAGGGTAACTACTCAAGTTACAGAATGAAAATGCAGAATTGCTCTGCTTGCCCATGAGCTACTCTTTTCTAGCAAGTCTTAGAAACTCCTGTAAAGTTTACAAGTACAGTAGTGTGTCATTGCAGCTCTTTAGTCAACATGGCTTCCAATTATACAGTGACTTACACAAATGACCCCATTGAGGGCTCTTTTTTCAGGGGAATGAACAGTACCAAATGAACTAGCTGTTCTTTATGCTTCAAATATAAATGGGCTAGGTGTGCCTGATTTTAATCTAAAGGTTTTTAAAAGACCATTCCTTTCCCCCCTTTATCTTTCCTCTTATTTCACAATACATTCAGAATTCCTAACCCAGAATGTACTTTTGTGGGGTACATCATGTGACATCATTTTTTTTTCAAAATGCAGTGATTTTAATTATCTGTTGTTGGATTGCAATCTAGCTGAAAACTTTGATGAAGAGACAACATATATTTCTTTTTATTCTTCCGTGGCTTTCCGAGTTAATTGAGAATTGCTTCTGCTTCAATTAGGGAGTAGGAGGCTCTACCTGCATTGGTCTGTAAACTTAGCTGGGGCAAATTCCCTACTCACCCAACAATCCTCCACAGGGTCTCTCCCTACTGAGGTGAGACTTGAGTCTCACCAGAGCATGGAAGTTGGCCTTTTGGAGAGCAAAGCCCCAGCATCTATGTGCCAGTCAAGCCTCTGCTTGCACCATGCTTGCTCATAAGACCACAGTGCGTCTGTGCACTGAATTTTATAGGTACAGGGAACCATAACCTATTAGGAATCATCACTCAGAGTCCAACATATTAGGGTAAGATGGAAATGGTAGGGTTGATACCCATACCCTGAAGAAGCACTTCCTGTCAATGTCTGTGTTGTAAGTAGAAACCTGCGCCAGTGAGGCTAGTGGTACACATGTTCACCTGTATCTATGAATAACCAGCACAACACAGGTAACAAACAGCAGATAGAGGTTTGGATCTGATTCTTTACACTTCAAAGGTACTTTTGGGTCTATCACTTTTTATTAAATATAATCTATTCAGACCCTCAGCACAGATTGGCAAAACATCTGTCCCATATTTCTAGAGAATTCTCTTAAATAACATTGGTATTCCTATACTTCTTTTTGAGCTTCTAATCAGGGGCTATTGCAATGTTTGAAATTGAAGTGTTCAGGTCATATTTGTTGCAATGATATTATACTTAGACAAGAGCTTATACAGATTGTACTCCTATTGTTTAAGATTCTACAGATTTAGTAGAATACCATCCAGAGCTCCATTCACTCTTTAATACTCTTTGATAAGTCTCATTAGATGAGTCCTGCTATCTCGAATGGTAAATATATATAATGAACAAAAAAGAAAAGATCAAAATAACTCTAATTTTTATCTACCTTATATTCTGTTAAAGATAATAGCAGTTAAGAAGCATTTAGGGTGCTGGGCATGGTGGCCTATCCCTTTAATTTCAGTACTCTGAAAGGTCAAGGCATATCTCTGTGAATTCAAGGCCAGTCTGTTCAACATAGAGTTTCAGACCAAATAGAGCTACACAGTAAAAGAAACTAACCAGGAATAATAGAAGGGACAGCTACCGTGCATGGACAAGAGAGTTCTGGGAAAGTGACATAATGAGACTGAAAGGAAGATGTGACCTTATATTTGAAGAAACAACATTTATTTGGAAAATGGAGCAAACACCGTGCCTCAGCAGTGAGTGGACGATCTCAGGGATATTGATGAAACCAGAGCAGCTGGGGCCAAGTGGATGATGTGAGAGACATGAGCAGGGAGGGCAGATAAGCAGTGGGGATGGATTATTTCATATCTTAAATGTCACTGGAAGGACTAGCTACTTTTCCTTTGCTGTGATGGGTCACAGTTTGAGATACAGTCAGTTCATCACCGCAGGGTAGACAGGAGTGACTCACATCTGGGCAGATTCGGAAGTAGACAAAGAGGAGCTCAGCTTGCCTTCTGCTGCCTCCTTTTTCAATAAGTACTAAACCCAGTCCTTTTGAAAGTGCAGCTGAAAATGGATGGAAATAGAAAACACTATCCTGAGTGAGGTAAGCCAGACCCAAAAAGAGGAACATGGGATGTACTCACTCATATTTGGTTTCTAGCCATAAACCAAGGACATTGAGCTTATAATTAGTGATCCTAGAGAAGCTAAATAAGGAGAACCCAAAGAAAAACATATAGGCATCCTCCTGAATATTAACCTTCAGCAAGCGATGAAAGAAGACAGAGACCCAAATTGGAGCACAGGACTGAAATCCCAAGGTCCAAATCATGAGCAGAAGGAGAGAGAGCATGAGCAAGGAACTCAGGACCGCGAGGGGTGCACCCACACACTGAGACAATGGGGATGTTCTACTGGGAACTCACCAAGACCAGCTGGCCTGGGTCTGGAAAAGCCTGGGATAAAACCGGACTCTCTGAACATAGCGGACAATGAGGACTACTGAGAACTCAAGAACAATGGCAATGGGTTTCTGATCCTACTGCACGCACTGGCTTTGTGGGAACCTAAGCAGTTTGGATGCTCAACTTACTAGACCTGGATGGTGGTGGGGGTTCCTTGGACTTCCCATAGGACAGGGAACCCTGAGGGCTTTTCGGGCTGGGGGGGGACTTCATTGGGGGAGGGGGAGGGAAATGGGAGGCGGTGGCGGGGAAGAGACAGAAATCTTTAATAAATAAATAAATTTAAAAAAAAAGAAAATCAAAACAAGAACACAAACCAAAAATAAAATAAAACATAAATTAAATGAGAGAGAGAGAGAGAGAGAGAGAGAGAGAGAGAGAGAAAAGAAATGTTGATTTGTTGATTTACAGACAAGAAATAAGAAAAAACAAAACCATAATACAAAACCATAATGTTACCAAGATGACAGCCTGGTTTATATAGTGAGTTAAAGGTATTATACAGAGAAACCCTGAAAACAGAAAAAAAACAAGTAAGGAAAAAGAAAGGAAGGAAGGAAGGAAAAAACAGGTGTTTTCCTTTTTTTCTTTGTTTATCTCAGGTTATTTTATTTTTATTTATTTTTTTTAATTGCAGCAGCAGCAGCAGCAGTATATTTTGGGCAGCACATTTCTTTATTCTCAGTTCTCAGCCCTCAGAAATCAGAAGAGGCAGAAACAGGCAAATCGCTGTGAGTTTGAGGCCACCTTGTTCTGCAGTGTGAGTTTCAGGACAGGCAAAGCGACAGACACAGAGAAACCCTGTCTTAGGGGGGAAAAGTGTGTTTGGTACAGGCCTTTAATTCCGGCACTAGGAAGCAGAGGTAGAGGCAGGGGCAGCTAGATCTCTGTGAGTCTGAGGCCAGCCTTGTCTACAAAGTGAGTTCCAGGGACACAGGGAACCTCTATGTAAAAAAAAAAACACACAAATAAACTAATAATAATAATAATAATAATAATAATAATAAAAGAAAGTGCAGCTGATACCCTCCTACCTCACATCCCTCTCTGGAAATACCCTCACAGATAATTAAAAATAAAGATTAACTGCCATGGAGAGGATGAGAAGTTTTGCTTCAATCAAGACTAGAAACCACCATTGATAGAAGAACAATAACATACTCTTCAGTTTCTTGAAAATGTCTACAGTGGACAGGAGGGAAGATACTTGTTTAAAAATGCTAATGCTTCCTCAAATCTAGAGAGTGACAATTTGGGAAATGGGTCATATAATCTGCATTTTAAATTGTTCCCAGCTGCTTCTTGTGTCCAATAATTTTGGAAACTGCTGTCTGACCATGAGCACATTTCAACTCCCAAAGAGGACATGATTAGTCCCAATTTTGCCATCTGGACACTGCTAAATCAGGTCCACTTCTGCAAATCATTGCTGATCTAGCACCTTCAGAGCCTGCCATAGAAACCCAGGGGTGAGATATTTGCCAGAACGCCAAGGTTCTGTGTGGAATGTACACGACTGTTACATTCCTTGCCAAGCAAATAGGTAGTACTATCATTTGTACATGGACAACCCAGGCTGGAATTTGAACTAGGGACTCTTCACTGTAGTTCCTATGTGGTTTTTGAATTTTGATTTTGTTGATGAAAGAAATTTATCAATTACACAGATAACCAGGTATGCATAGGTACCCTGACTTCCAGGATTGAAGTGATAATCTCCTAGCCAGGGCTTCAAAACAACTGAGGAGTTTTACATCTAAGTCCTGAAACATCCACAAGTTTCTTTCTCATATGATAACATTAGGGTGGGTAATTTTTCCCATTTTCAGCAGTATTTTTGTTTGTTTATTTATTTATTTATTTAATTTATTTATTAAAGATTTCTGCCTCCTCCCCGCCACCACCTCCCATTTCCCTTCCCCTCCCCCATCAAGTCCCCCTCTCTCGTCAGCCCAAAGAGCAATCAGGGTTTCCTGCCCTATGGGAAGTCCAAGGACCACCCACCTCCATCCAGGTCTACTAAGGTGAGCATCTGAACTGCCTAGGCTCCCCCAAAACCAGTATGTGCAGTAGGATCAAAACCCACTGCCATTGTTCTTGACTTCTCAGTAGTCCTCATTGTCCGCTATGTTCAGCAAGTCCGGTTTTATCCCATGCTTTTTCAGACCCGGGCCAGCTGGCCTTGGTGAGTTCCCGATAGAACATCCCCATTGTCTCAGTGTGTGGGTGCACCCCTCGCGGTCCTGAGTTCTTTGCTCATCCTCTCTCTCCTTCTGCTCCTGATTTGGACCTTGAGATTTCAGTCTGGTGCTCCAGTGTGGGTCTCTATCTCTGTCTCCTTTCATCGCCTGATGAAGGTTAATATTCAGGAGGATGCCTATATGTTTTTCTTTGGGTTCACCTTCTTATTTAGCTTCTCTAGGATCACGAATTATAGGCTCAATGTCCTTTATGTATGGCTAGAAACCAAATATGAGTGAGTACATCCCATGTTCCTCTTTTGGGGTTTGGCTTATCTCACTCAGGATAGTGTTTTCCATTTCCGTCATTATTTTTTGCTGCTGAGTAGTACTCTAATATGTATATCCTGTCAGAATGGCTAAAATAAAAAACACCAATGATAGCCTATGCTGGAGAGGTTGTGGAGAAATGGGTACACTCATCCATTGCTGGTGGGAATGCAAACTTGTGCAACCACTTTGGAAAGCAGTGTGGCGGTTTCTCAGGAAATTCAGGATCAGTTTACCCCTGGACCCAGCAATACCACTCTTGGGAATATACCCAAGAGATGCCCTATCATACAACAAAAGTATATGCTCAACTATGTTCATAGCAGCATTGTTTGTAATAGCCAGAACCTGGAAACAACCTAGATGCCCTTCAATGGAAGAATGGATGAAGAAAGTATGGAATATATACATATTAGAGCAGTATTTTTATTAATTATTTGGAAGTCCCATACAATATATTTTGATATATTTCCTGCCTCCAACTCCTCTGCTTACCACCTTCTTTACCCTCCCATCCTTTCGCAACTAACTTGAGATTTTTTCATTTTCTTTCTGTTTCTTTCCCCATAGAGTTCACTTTTTGTTGCCAAGACAGTTTAGGTGTGAGGCCTGGCTTTTTTTTTTTTTTTTTTTTGTCATCCTACCAGAAGGATCACATAGCTAAAGAAAATCAACTCTTCTTCCCCAAACCTCTATTAAAGGAAACTAACTCCTCAACTCCTTTGGGAATTTCAGGTCCACATCCCTATGCATTCCCCCCATTCCTCTACTCCCCATTCACCACCACTAACCCCCCCGCCCCGCCACATGCTAGGATGCTGTCTTGGTGAAGGTTGCACAGGACTTGTGCATGCTGTCTCAACTGTTAAGACCCTCTATGTTCATCAACCCCATGATGTCTGGTAACCACTTTTCTTGATATTATTGTTACTGACTACCTCCATTTCTTACAACCATGCTGTCCCTTCACGTTATGCAATACTTCATCAGCTTTTTCTCTAAGAAGCATCACATTGATATTTAACAATTCACTTTGGTGCAATCTTCAATGTATTATTATTTTTTGTAAGTAAGGGAACTACAAAATATACTTTGAGAATGACTGAAGAGAAAAAGAATCCAAGATTGGCTTTGAGCTCTACTGTTATAACTTCAAATTTAATATTGGCAAATTAGATAAAGACTAAATTAAAACATTGGGAAATTTGATAAGATTTTTCATCTTAAGTGAATAATTTGCTGCAAATATTTTCTTTTATAAATTATATCAATTCAAATACACACAATAGAAATTCTCATTTTTTTCTTAGGGATTCTGAAATTCTGAGAAATAAAATAGTCCATTACAAATTAAGACCTAGAGCAAACTGTCTTAAAAATGAGAAACCTCTGGTGTGGGGAAATGGCTTAGTGGGTAAAAGCGCTTGAGACTTGAGTTCTAGTCCCATGAATCCTAAGAAAATTTAAATGCTCTACTGTAGGAGCCAGTAATCTCAGCCCTCCAACAAAAGATGGGAGGTGAAGACAGGAGACTCCCTGGACATGTGAGCCAGCTAGTCTAGCATACTCATCAGAAAAACAAGAAAAGCATGGCTGAAACAAGGTGCAAGCTATACCACCTGCTGTGCTTTGATCTGCACACTTGCCCTGGCTTGAGCATACCCATCCATAGGAATGAGCACACACATACACACACTCACACTCACACCAAGAAACAGACCATGAGGGGTGCACCCACACACTGAGACAATGGGGATGTTCTATCAGGAACTCACCTAGGCCAGCTGGCCCGGGTCTGAAAAAGCATGGGATAAAATCAGACTCGCTGAACATAGCGGACAATGAGGACTACTGAGAAGTCAAGAACAATGGCAGTGGGTTTTGATCCTACTGCACGTACTGGCTTTGTGGGAGCCTAGGCAGTTTGGATGCTCACCTTAGTAGAGCTGGATGGAGGTGGGTGGTCCTTGGACTTCCCACAGGGCAGGGAACCCTGATTGCTCTTTGGGCTGACGAGGGAGGGAGACTTGATGGGGGAGGGGGAGGGAAATGGGAGGCGGTGGCAGGGAGGAGGCAGAAATCTTAAATAAATAAATAAATAAATAAATAAATAAATAAATAAATAAATAAATAAATAAATAAATAAATGAAAAAAGAAAAGAAACAGACCACGGAAGGGGAGCCACATTTTTGAAAGAGTGAATAGTCTCCTTGAAGCCTTGATGCACCAGTCATTTCCATGATACCAAGCAAACAGCAAACCTTCTCCTTATCTCCCTTCACCATCTGGACCACAGGCATCCTGCTACCTAAGACCTGCTGTTCTCTGTAGGTCCCTTACTCCTGTAACTACTATCCTTCATCTGGTTCTATTAGTATCCAATTTTTATGTCAAAAACAATAGATAAACTGCTCTTTCTAGAATGTTTTACATATTGCCATGTTTCATTTTTTATTGTCAAATTTTCCACTTAACTATTTTTTTCTTAATCTCTACTCTTCTTCTGGGTAACTGCTCAGCAGGTTTCTTTTCTGTCTTGTGTGCCTGCCCACATTTCAGTGTCTACATATATTGCTTCCACATACAGATGGACTTTCATAGTTTTTGTTTGATTTCCTTTCCATTATTCTGTGGTTATAAATATATTTTAGCAGTCTGGTAAAATGCAGTGATTTGTTGAGTTATAGCTGTATCTTTATTCTCAGTTTAAAGTAGTGATGAGAACGGTTCTCTAGAGTTGGTCATAGCAGCACATACTTGTAATTCCAACACTCAGGGAACAGAGGCAGGAAAACCATCAATTTTCAGCATCCACTTGGACTATATAGAGAATATAGGGATACCTTTTACAAAAACAAAACAAGACCACTGTTCAAATATAAAACAAGACCAAAATATTCCATAGAGACTTTGAGATATTTTGTAGATGGAATATTATGTAAAAAAGGAAAAACTACGTTAGTAGACAGATGTTACTCTGATTTCTCTTTTATTCAATGTCATATCTTAAAATAAATAAATCAACTCTACCTTATATTTCTAGTTTTGACACATTATTACTTACACCCTAATATTGGCTTTCATTTCTTTCACCCTTTTGGTTTTAAAAATAACACAAATATACCTTCTTGAAGGTGACTATTTATTCATACTTACTTTACAGAACTTTAAATAAACCAAGTGTTCATTTATTTTGCCCTGGAGTGAACTTTAAAACTGCAACACAGTTGCCACCTCTGCATATCTTACACACAAACTGTCAAATAGCTTCTAAGATAACAAGGAAGCAAAAGGATCTCATCCAGAGCAGAAATTTTCTCCTAGTGACAGAGAATGAGAGTAGGCTCCTTCATGAGAGCCACATAGCCACATGAAGGCTTTCTGCTCTTTGTTTCTTGCTCCATAAATTGGAGCAGATTGAGGTTGATCTCCTTCATCAAGGCAGGCAATGGAAGCCTCCATATCATACATTAAAAATCTTAATTTCTTTTGGGTTGGTAGAAGAAACTTTCAGCATTTTTTTTAGTTGGAGCTACAATGAACAACATCTAAAATCTGTTCTAGTTTTAAATTTTGTTACTAACATTGTATAGCGATTTAGTTAACAATGGAATGAAAGAAAAGCACAAGGAAATGGGAACAGCAAAGGCAAAAACGTGTTTTTGAGTGTTGGTTTAATCAGTTAGTTGCCCAGGAAATCGGGTTCTGGGTGATTATGTTGCTCCCCTATGAAAAAACAAAAGTGTTCATGATGCATAAAACAAGCACATGATTGTTTTGTGAATCTACTGACAATTGTGGACATTTTGAAGTTAACCTCCATTAAGATAGTAACTGTATTTAAACTTTTCAGAGTTCATTCTCAATTGTTCAATTTTGAGTTAAAAGTTGCCTTAAGGTTTCTGTTGCTGGATGAAATACCATGATCAAAATCAACTCAGAGAGGGAAGGGTTTATTGGCTTATAGTTCAGTTCCATGTTTCTGTTCATCGCTAAAGGAAGCAGAGGAAAAGGATTCAAACAGAACAGGAGATTCGAGGCAACCCAGGATCCACCAATTGAGAGGTGGTTCCACCCACTGTGATCTGGTTCCCTCCCACATCAATCACTGATTAAGAACTTGCCCTACAGGCTTTCTTACAGATGGGATTTTCGTTTGTTTGTTTATTTGATTTTTTTTTTTGAGACAGGGTTTAGCTGTGTAGCTTTGGAGCCTGTCCTGGCATTTTCTCTATAGACCTGGCCTCGAACTCACAGAGATCCTCATGCTTCTGCCTTCTGGGTGCTGGAATTAAAGGCATGCACCACTATAGCCAGGCCTCCGGTTTTGTTTTGTTTTGTTTTATATCCTCACACATCGCATTCTCCCAGTCCCTCACCTCACCAATCTGCTCTCTCTCACAGATCAAGTCTTCCTCTGTTTCCCTTAAAAAATAAAATAAAACAATAGAGCAGTCTTCCCAGGGAGATTCAGGGAACATGGTCAATTAAGATAGGATAATCTTATGGAGACATTTTCTCAACCGAGGTTCCCTTCTGTCAAATGACTCTAGCTTGTTTCAAATTGACATAAAAACTAGCTATCACAAGGGTATATGAATCCTTTCTAAGAAACTAGTTTTCTTACAATAATAGGCTGATTGAAATCCAATGATGATCCACGAAATACTGATCAACTATTGAAAATGCTGTGCCTGACACTGTTATCAAGGTAAATGTGTTGGGCAGGGGCCTCAATGTAGTCACAGTTCAGTCAAGGTCATTGTCAGCAAAAAAATAAAGGAAAAATGAAGAATATGCAACGCGTTTTTATTATGAATACCAATATAACATTTGAAAACTAATTTATAGTAGTAGTATTGGGATTTTCAAACATTCCTAAAACCATAAAGAGTAATTGGGTAAGGAGGTGATGAAAATGACCATTATTGTAGCTATTTCAGAGCTAGAGACTTTCTAGGAGAAAAGTGATCTTTTCATTTTTTTCGTTCTTTTACAATGGCTCTAATGAAGTCTATATTTCTTTTGTTCTTCTCTTTAACATAATTACCTAATGCTAACAAGACACCATGCACCAAGAGTTTGCATGCATATAGACATGTATTTTCCTCACAGTGGTTCAACTCAATACCTGCTCTGTAGATTTGAGCAATGATATAATGAAAATTTTACACGTTCCTACCCAGAGTCAAATTATATGTTTATTTTCAACTCTTTCCTAGTGTAAATTTGTAGAATCATAATTCTAAAATGAGAAAGGTTGAAAAAAACCAGTATTATGTGCCTGGGTGGTTTTTGTGTGTGTGCATCTGCATGCCACCTGTATTCACCTACAGAAGCTAGGCAAGACTATCAGAACCCTGGGGACTGGGACTGTAGACACATGAGCATCTTCATGTGGGTGCTAGACTCAAACCAAGATCCTTTGCAAGAGTAAAAAATACTCTGTAAAAAGAACCACTGAACAACCTCTCCAGTCTCAATATTCATCACTTTTGATAAATAAAAATACAACTGAAATGCTAAGGAATACCAATGAAATGTCCTCTGTGCAAGAAGGTGGTTGGTCAAAAACCAAACCATTTTCATAATTCTTTACTCTAAATCCTTTCCTGAAACAAGATGAATCATAAGTTAGACACAGAAATAAGGTCCATGAGACAAGAAAAGAAAAGATGTTCCAAGAGAAGGATTCGGGAAAAACAAAAAGATACATGAGAAAGTATGGTAGAAGGGAGAATAGTGGGCACAAAAGGGTACAGACGGAAAAAGTAGCACAGCTGGGGAAGGAACAAGGATGAAAAGAACAGGGAAAACGTATGTAAAGGCCACAGAAACCTTCTAATCTGAAAGTTAATTAAAACAAATTCTAATATTAAAAAGGAAACATATCTCTCGTTTCATCTGTTTTAAAACACAGAAATGTGCTAACGTGATATGCATATTCTCAGATCAATAACTTACGTGGGGTGAATTGAAGCTTCAAAAAAGGGCAAGAAATTAGGAACATTGGGAAATGCAATTCAGGTGTTTTTGTAATGGTCAATATTTGCTTTTATTTTTAATTGATTATGGTAAGTTAATAATATTAGTAATAAATTTCAGAATATTTTGATTTTACCCATTTTATATCATGTAGAAAATGAAAGGAAACCCTGATATTCTGCAATATTTAGTCAAATCAGTCACATCTACTTATACCTCCCTTTGAGCTTCAAAAAACTCATTTCAATGTTTGCAGAAGAAACATTTGTTTGTATTTGTGAAGATTAAGGAATTTTATTGTATATTTGTTTTGATTTCCCGTTTTTGTCAATACTGTGTATTTTAGTCTTAGCTCCCAGAATTCAAAGCTTGAGGCAGTAGCTTGCATGTGTTATTTTTCAGAGAATTTAATTTCAGGAAAGCAGTAGTCAGAGAAACCTTTCATCAAAGGTTTTGATGTTCTCTTTCTGTCATCTGAGCCATTGCAGCTTAGAAAGGTCCTCTGAAGGAACAAAGTGAAGGAGTTCGTGTAATATCCTGTCTCCTGTGGGTCAAATGTTGACTTCTTCCCTACTCTGTAGGGTTCTACATGCATGGTGGCCCAGCAAGCATGTAATCTCATACTTAACAAATGTCAAGAAGAGAAAGAAACAAAAGGTATAAAGGGGGAGAATGAATGAAGACACTATGTGATTCTCTTCTCAAGAAACTGATTAGAACCCACATAGAATGGCGAAATTGGTGGCCAGAAATCAAAAAGTCCCAACGGGCTAGGAATAGGTGAGACTGAGTCTCTGAAGTGTGTAAGATTTAGAGAATTACCAAGAAACCTGTAGTGGAGCACATCTCCTCTGACTGCTGATTATCTGTAGCAGGAGTTAAGGCTGCTCTAAGAATCTCAATTTAAGAATGTTGATAGTAATACCCTCTCTTGTATTCATAACTGAAGATGAGCACAACAGCAACAATGAAATCTGTACAACTTTCCTTGTGGATGTAGCTTTATCTTTTGTGCTATCTCAACCTGCTTGAAACAAAGTCCTCTTTGGCTTTTACGTCTCAATGGGAAATTCAAGACTAGTGGTTGGCACACACAATGGTCCTGGCCTGTCGTCAGCTCATCTTCAAAGCTAAGGTCTACCTGACATGTTTGATGTTGCCTGTTGCTACCTCTCCAAGAGAAGTGACAACTGAGACAGCCATGTTATTCCTCAATGAATATTTTAATGGGAATAACAAACAACAAGATTACAGCTTTTCGTTATGAAAATGATTAGCACGTATATCATTTAGTCAAATGTAGCCTGTAAGATAGGTGGGTAGAGGATTTTAAGCAAAAAAAAGCAAATTACACCTTTGAAAAATATTATCTAAAGAAAAGTTGCTCTTTAACTGAATAACTTAAAACTATCTAATCTAGAATATTTTATAATTTAAATGTAGTATTAATGTGGTAGTGATATACTGGCCAAATGCAGGAAAGCCAATTGCAATTGCGCTGGATGCTTCTCACATATATAGTGAAAAGATAATTGAGCTTTTTAAACTCTGAAGTCACAAGTTCCTAAGTATTAAGTGTTTTTCACTCAATAGTTTTCAGGAACTAAATGAAATCATGGATGTGTTCATAGGATCTTCTTAAAAAACAAAGTGTCATTTACAAACAGTTACCTTTGTGAGATGATATGAGGTTATAAGCCACTGGAATACATTAGTGGAAGGCCTATGTATATTTTTTATTACATGCCTATTTAAAACTTTAAACTTCAAGTTATGAGGAATTCTTTGAATGTTAAGTGAATGAGTATTGACATACTTCTATGACCAACCATCTTATTTAATCCCAGTTAAAAAACTCTTTAATTGTTCAATGTTTCAAAGCCATATTTAGTAAGTACTTAAACATTGGGTGGTAGAGTGATAAGTCTTAGAAATATAGAAATAGTATGAAATAGCCTTACAGAGGTTGGATAGATTACTAATTAGTGTAAAACAAGGCTTAAAGGGAAGAGAAGTAAAGTTACGCCATCTATAAAGTACTTTATTCACTACCTCATTTACTTCTCATATCAAACCCAGGAAGTGGCTCATTGTGTCATTCTTGTGTGTTGTTGCTTTTGATTTTTGAGACATGGTTTCTTTGTGTAGCCCTGGCCATCCTGGACCAGGCTGGTCTTGAACTCAGAGATTCGTCTCCCTCTACCTTCTGAGTGTTGGGATTACAGGCATGCACTACAGTTGCCCGGCTCCTGTCATTACTTTAACAGACGAAAAGACTACTAGCCCTAATGGATGTGTCTTATATCAAATTCCTTATATATATCATGAAGAGGGCTTCACAAACACTTCTATATGAGCATATTTGCAAGAAGTTGGTACATTTCAATGCATATGTGAAAGTATATGCTATGTGCCATTGTAAATCTTTATATATTTAATGCATGGATTCTCAAGAAGTTGAAATTTTATGCTAAGAACTTAAAAAACCTCTGGCTATTTTTTTTAAAAAAATGTCAACCGCAGCCAGTTTATTACCAGGTGAATTGGTTAGATGTGTAAATTATGAAGAGAGGTTTCTTAAAAAACAAAATACCTCTTGAAATTTGTAAAACTAAAGAACATATAAGCACTAAATTTCTGAGAACTTCATGTGTGAATATGCTAATGTGGACTTGTGTGTGAACTGTTTCTTAGGTTATCATTTTAACTAATACTCCTCAATTATGAAAACTCCATATGTGCTTAACATGGAAACATTTAAACCTTTTTTTCCTGTATTAGTATTCTTGTTTTTCTGGCTCAAATGGTAAAGAAAGAGATTGCAGTTGGCAAAAGAAGAACCAAAACAGAAGGTAGTTGAACAGTGCAGCCACCTACTGCTCACGGAGCTGTCAAACATCGCAGGAAGTATGTGGTCCCCAAAACCACGAATATGCATATGTAGGTATTCGTGACACCTAAACAGCCAGCCCATTGGATCCTCTACAGAGTGCTTCTCACATCCCTCATAGGGAAGTGTTGCTCCGCGCTCACCAGAGAGCTGCAGTTTTCAGTCAGTAGTGGGTAGTAGATCGCCCAGTACTATGGAGAAATCTAAGCCATCTGTGTCAGAGCACTTTCTATTAAAATAAATGATCGTATTAAGCAGAGTGATTTCAGTTCCAGTATGTTAATGATGCTTATTAGTGACAGAAGTAAAAGGTACATGGAAGAGCACCATGGAGGCCAACTCACGTTCTTGGCTTTTGGTAACAATGTGCAATGAAAGAATGATTCCTAGAATTTTAAATGTTTTATTTAGGAAATGCTTTAAAAACTTGCCAGGCAGAATTGATAGCACAGCCTGTGTGCTGTCTGGCCAAGCCCATATACAAGGAAGGAGGCAGAGTGGTCCTGGCAAGAAGGCGCTGACAAGCCAAATGAGAGTTGGCCACGGTCTTTGTTTGCTTAATAGGGGAAGTTATTACCTTTGCTTGTTATCCCAAGAAGGCTAATGGAGCCCTCATGGGCCTCTCTTTCTAGACACTAAATAACATCAATTACAATGATCCCAATTAAAACCAGGACTAGGAGATGAGAAGTTAAAAATTAAACTAATAAGCCCCTGATTGACATCCACTGTAGCTTCCTCTTGTCACACGAGGTCTTAAAAATTCTGCTTTTCTACCTTTATTCACATTACCTAAAAAAAAAATCTTTAAATTACTAAGAAAAAATCCACTTAAAGTAGAAATTCATATGCTGTGAAATTTTAATGATTTAGGTCTTATACCATCTATAGACTAAATAGCTTATTAGGTTTGTAAATTTATTTTTTTAAACAACCTTTTCTCATTTTACATTCCAATCCCAGTTTCCACTCCCTCCCCTCTTCCCACTGCTCCCACCTTCCTCCTACCCCACCCCTGATCCACTCCTCAGAGAGGGTAAGGCTTCCCATGGGGAGTCAACAAAGTCTGGCTCATCACTTTGAGGCAGGACCAAGGCCACCCCCCTGTATCTAAGCTGAGCAAGCTTATATTAATAACCTTATGTTAATGCTACATTCCAAGTGTTATTCTAGGGGTAAATATGAAGTGGGAAGATGAATGAATTTTGAATAAACTGAGTTTATTTCTAGTTTTGTAATGATTTAAATACCTAAAATCTTGAATGCTTAATCCATTGAAGCCTTTATCTATATGTTCATAAGCATTGAATTAGTCACATTCTCAACATATGCATTCTCAAATCACAACCATCCTTACAGACAGATATTCTACATAAGTATTTCATATATAGTGTTCAATAAAAATGTATAAGTGGAAAAAAATGAGTGTATTGTAATGTTAATTCATAGCATTAACCCTATCAATAAAAACTGATAAGGTATATTTTGCACTTGAGGAAGATTGGGAATCCATACACTACAATTTTAGATGAATGTCTAGAGAGTCCCTTATGACACTTACTCAAAGACATTTGGAGACCTTTGGACTTAAATGGAAATTAGAATTTACAAGAATTATTGATTATTGGACTTTCCTCTTTTGAGAATATATAGTGTTTATTTGTTTTTACTACTGTTTCTAAGTGCTATAGAATGTTAGTGACGTGTGTGCTTTCCTAGAGAGTTTCTGGAGCGATGCTGGTACACTGTGAAATGAGATGTAGAGGCACATTAACACAGATAAACAGCCCCACAAAACAGCAAGGGAACAGATGGCTTAGTTGTCATGGCACATTTTTAATGGTAGCCTAATCCAACACAAAATATACCTATTGTCCTGGGATTCATGTCTGCTTCTCCACTGTATCCTTGTGAATGAAATGATAGGATTTCTTTATAAGACATGTGAATGGAATTAAGGCCAAAGCACTCTAATACAACTAAATAAATCAAGAAAAGTGTTAGAGCTTTATGTTTAGAAATACATCTAGTCTGTGTATTTAAAAGAAATTGTATACTTTATTCCCTTGTGCTATTTTCCTCTCTTCCTCTTTCTTTCTAAAAATAATAATTATTTCTCTGTCCCTCTAAAATAATAATTATTTAGTGACAATATTAAGTAACTTAAGAATATAAAAATTGAAATATCAAGACAATTAAAAGAGTGGTGCTAAACACCATGAAATTGAATAACCCAAAATTTGTTATATGAACAGCTGTCAATAGTAATGTTATATACTGTTCCTGAGTAACAGCTAGTGTTTGGGGATATTGAGTTCAAGATTGCTAAAACCTTAAATTTTAAATAATGGTTTAATTACATTCTTATTAGGTGGTTACTGTATGAATTTTTTAATTTAATCAAATTCAGGAAGTATTACCATATCATTGCTAAGGCTATTAGGCAGTACTTTGAATGAAAAGACTCATATGACAATTAATAAAGAAAGAGAGAATCATTGCAAAGCTCGACTACAAATTTTCTCATTGCAACCTTGTATTAGGGGAAAGATATTAAAGATGAAAATGATTTAGTTTCCAATGTCTTTTTCTAACTAAATTAAAATGTGGAGAGACATATTTAATCACTTATTATTCCTGAGATTAAATCATCTATTTTCTTATACAATGCAATTTTATGTTGATTTAAATTATGTGGCATTCACAAACTGTTATTATAAACGCTCGATTATTTAAACATGTCTTGTGACAACAATATTTTATGTAGAATCCATTGAAGTTCCCTATCAATGTAGTCTTCCTGAAATATTTTTAAGGGTACATGGTGTGCAATAATGACACCTTAATGTTTCAAAAGACATATGTAGTGATATCTACTTAACATGATTTACTTTAAACAGTATCATATGTATAAATATAGTCAACTAGAAATTGAAGTTATTGATAAGACTATTTTTATTTTATTTTGTGTGGGTCAGATAGTACATTGACTCATTAAAGTGCAGATGGGGAATAGTTAAAAGAAAGCACAAAGATTTTTGCATTTATAATTAAAATTTGACTTTTTTAGATATTTTGTTACAAATAAATTCCATGAGTCACAAACCAAAACTTGAAATCTTTCTTGTGGGCACAGTAGAACAAACCTTTAATTCCAGGAGTTGAACTGCTGAAGCGGGAGGATTATGAAATTTAGGCCAGGATAGGCTTCATAGCAAAGCCCATCTCAATACCCACCACCACCATATTAAAATCTCTCTTTGGCATAAAGATACTTACTCAACTTTAAATCGGCTATGAGTCTGTGTGAGAACTCCATGAAAGTTATGCTATTTCTTGAGAGGAATATTACATCTACATAAGTACAAAAGCAAGCTAAATGTCCTAGAATTCATATGTCAATCAAATATCCTGATGACATCATGAGAAAATAAACCACATGTACACAAGATGAAAATTATCTCTTTACAACTTAATACTTCCAGTATCTGATATCTGTTGATTACCCACTGTTCTGCCCAGTAAGAACATGCTTCATGAAACTAAGACAATTCTTTCTAATGTTGTTTTGAGACAAGGCATTTTTATGCACTGTTCTGTAGCAGAACTTAAGTTCAGAATACATTCTTTTTGTTCAATGTCATTGTTTAAACCAATGCAATATAACTTCGATCACATGGTAGGAACCTGTAGTTCACCCTAGCTGTCTGTTATAGTTGGGTTACAGTTTAAATATGTCACTCAAAGGCTTGTGTGCTGACATCTTAGCTCCACAGTAGCAGAGTCTGAATAATTCAGAGTTGGAGACTACTGGAGGTCATGAAAATCCCATTAGGAGATATTGTTAGTACTTATGGGATTTAGTTTGTTCTCCTGAAGGAGCTGTTCAACAGACAATGACAGGTCTTCCCTGTCTCAGGCTTCCTGTCTGTCTACCCGCTTTCTCTCTCTCTCTCTCTCTCTCTCTCTCTCTCTCTGTGTGTCCTGCTCTGATACCATCTATCATTGGTCTCTCACCACAATCAAAGAAAGAAGAACATTGTTCTTGGAATTTTAGCTTTCAAAACTATGGAACGAATAAACCATTATTATTATTATTATTATTATTATTACCACCCCACCTTCAGTGTCTTGTTATAAGAATGGATCCCTGACTAACAGAATCCTGTACTTCCCTTTCACTTTCTTCCCCACTTATTTACATATTTAGGGAAAATTATTTTTGGCCTACCACCAGGAACAGTTCTAGAGTCTAAAAGTACAGACCAGTAGTTAAAACATTCCCCACACAAGCATAGGACTAGGGATTGAATTCCCAGTATCCACAAAGAGTGCTTATGGAGAATGGCAGCCAGCCTGTAATCTAATGCCTGGAAGGTAGAGTAAGTAAGTGAAATCTAGTGCAGCTGGCTAAATTCTGCATGTGACAAAAAGACAATTCCTCAACTAATCTAGTAAAAGCAATTGAGGAAGAATCACACACACACATACACACATACTCAGATACCCATTTGTCAACATGTATGTGGCCATGAATATTCATATATATACACACACACATAAGAAAAAAATTATTAACAAGCAAAATTTCTGAGTTCTCCATCAATCCTTCTATTTCTTGTTATATCCATTCTAACTACTATCCTTGCCTTCATAATTCTGTATGCAGAGCTCTCAAAAGAAAAATGCTTACCTGTTATTTCCGTCTTTCATCTCCAATTCCCTTCCTAAACCACTGTAGTCTTTTCTTTCCCTAATACTTAGACAAACTCCTGTCACCATCACTGGTAACGATCCTTCTAAATATCAATACCAGTAATATCTCTTCAGTCCTCTCCCTACATTAGCATTCTAATAGTTAACATTGGTAGTCATCACAGCCTCAAAACTATGTGTCTTCTGGACCTTCGTGGCACTGCTCTTCGGTGATGTCTCTTGGGCTACTGTTAGCCTCCTCACCTCGGTTGTCTTTCCCTGAGTCTCCAGCTTGTCAATCACATCTCTTGCTCCTCACATTGGGCTCCACGAACAACTATAATTGAGCTGCATTTTGTTGACAATCCCATTCATTTATTTAACTGATCAACGTTGTATACAAGTGACTCTCCTAAAATGTATAAAGCACAACATAAATATGAATGGCACACCAGGTGGCCTTTCATTGCAGTCAGCAAAATAGACTATAAGCAGATAAAGAAATAGTAGGGTCAAATATTGGCAGGTGATAGTAAGTCCTCTGAGGGGAAGTGAAGCATGACAAGGACTTCTCATTCAGGTGGGAAGATAGCATTTCAGTTCTTACTACTGGAAGAAGTCATGCCTGAGTAGATATTTAAGCATAAGTCCAATGAGCATAATAATTCCTGCATTCTTATCATTCCATCAATAACACATCTGCAAATATGAAAATATCCATGACTTTTTCTGCCTCTTGGACTTCTGTTTCTCCAATGATAGATATCACTGATATCTTCTCTTTAAGTTCTTCCCAATCTGCTTCTTTCCATCCTCACCATCACGCCATAGCTCTGTGGAGTCTATAGTAGCCTTATTACCAACTGTAACTCATGTCATGTCCCTGATCAGTTTGACATACTGGGGTGAATGGAGTTTTCTCAGCATGTCACCCAGTCATGTGTTTTACAGACTGCCCAGGTACTGCATCTCCATGACCTTTATTGTAAGAGGCCACTTGTTTGTTTTCGGCTGCCCAGACATGGCACAACCACTCAGAAACTATATTATTTAAATCACTGCTTGGCCAATCATTTAAGTGTATTGCTAGTTAGCTCTTATATATTCGTTAATCTGTGTATCACCATGTGGCTGTGGCTTTCTAGGTAAAGCTCCGTCTGATATCCAACATCTTTCTCCAGTAGGGATACATGGCTTCTACTTGACTCTGCCTACTTTCTCTCTCTCTCTCATATATGTGTGTGTGTGTGTGTGTGTGTGTGTGTGTGTGTACGTATATGTGTAGCTGGATGGTTGGCCCCTTGAGTCCTCCTCCTTCTCTTGCACATCCTTTTTGTTCTTTTTCTCCTTCTACTTATTCTTTCCATCTGCCGATGCTGTCTTTACTTTCTCCTACCTTATTATTGGTCATTCGGCTCTTTATTAGACCAATCAGGTATTTTAGATAGGCAAAGCAACATAGTTTCACAGAGTTAAACAAATGCAGCATTAAAAAAGGCAACACATTTTGCATCATTAAAACTAATGTTCCATAGCATAAACAAATGTAGCACACCTTGAAATAATATTCTACAACAGAACTAACAAGACTAAGTTTATGGGGTTATGTAAAGTGTGTAGGAAGGTACTTATTCTAAGTACTATATAGGCCTTTTCCACTATGTAAATGCTACTATGTCTTTTGCCTAGAACATAGCAGGTTCTAAATACTTATTGAGTGATAGTCTTTTGAGATTTGTTCTTATTTCTTTCTGAGTCTAGTTGCAGTCATGTTGTCTTTTCCTTAGCAAAGAATATTGTAACCAATATCTGTAGTATTCCTATAAGTAACATCTCATTTCCAATAAATTAACTTTTTCTTTTATAAATGAAATTCAACTTTGTGTTTTATAGCTTGTTTTCAGTAATAAAGTGGGATGTTATACATGGGACATATTAATTAGGTATGAGGCTATTTCTTCACAGATGGTATATGCAATTTCTATTTCATATGCAGATTTAATCTAAATTGTATATAGATGGTATCTGTTCAGCATTAATACTGAATATTAGCTACTTACTATCATGCAGAAAAGAACAATTAACACATTCATGAGTGAAAGATCAATTTAGGGTTATAGTATAATGACCTATCTGCTAATTTAATAAAAGTCTATACCTTAACTGAAAACTGTTAATAGGTAAAAAATAGGAACTGAAATTCAGACTAGTTCTGAAGTAGAAATTATGAAATTTTGTCCAAAAGTTAAGCCCTTAAGAAAGCCCTTACACCTGTTCTAATATTCCACCATCCACACTGTGCCGTCCAAGGCATTTCACAATAATTCAATGATAAAGTGAAAAATGTAATTTACTTCTCATGTAAGTCTTTTCTTAATTCTTCCATATGGATCAGATAGAAATTCACAAAAGTTATCACAAGTGCCTCAGAGATTCTAAACATTTATTACTATCTATGTAGGTCTATACTATTTTGTAATAATGGGCATTTTTATGTGTACTTAATCATAGTGTGTAAAGATGATTAAAGCTTGTAGTGAAAGGCAGGCAACATACAAAACAATGTCTTTATTGGTGTACATGGGAGCATGTTGCTTTGCTGATTATCTATAACTGTATATGACATTCGCTCACACTATATATAAAATATTTTAAGATTTGGAAAGGGGACTCAATTAGTAAATTTAATTAGTTCTTAGTGTTGAATATATTTTAGTAAATTGATGCCTTGCTCATACTCAGAAAAGCCTCCATGCAGTTTGGATGCTCACCTTACTAGACCTGGATGGAGGTGGGTGGTCCTTGGCCTTCCCACAGGGCAGGGAACCCTGATAGCTCTATGGGCTGACAAGGGAGGGGAACTTGATTGGGGGAGGGGGAGGGAAATGGGAGGCGGTGGCGTGGATGAGACAGAAATCTTTAATAAATAAATAAACGAAAAAAATAAAGTAAAAAAAAAAGAAAAGCCTCCATGTTAATAGACATTTATTGTAGATCTCTAAGACATAAATATTTAAGAGATTTTGCTAAAGTCATTCCTCATTTAAAAAAAAATACACCCACTTTTGTGCTAATATTAAGGAGAAAAAAGTGAAGTTTTTTATTCACACATTTGTAGTCCTAGTAAAAGTTATCTTCATTAATCCTTCCAAATGTAAGTTAAGATTGTTAACCATTGTTAAGAAGTAATTCGTCCATCCAGAATTCAGTTTTCACCTACTGTGTATAAATGTTTTTGCACCTTCATACAGCTGTGTGGTTTTTCACTATTTATAGTGAATGTCTTTCGGGGGAGGGAGTAGAGATACATACATACAATTGCTTGTCAGACTTGGGTTTTAGTATTTAACTTTAAGCTTAAACGTTCTAGTGTTGGCTACTCTTAAATTCATTGTCTGGATCTGACAATTTAAGAATTCTCTTAGCAATAATCTCTTATCTAGATTAAAAATAACAATTACAACGAGTCTATAAAATATACTATGACCTTTTCCTTACTTAACCAGTCTGAAGATACATTCTTAGCATACATTTTTAAATAACGTGTTCAAATTGTAAGCTTTGTAATGTAAACATTCTACTAACTCCTGAAATTGGGTTTGGTTTCTGGGAAGATTTTATGTAACACTTAGTTTTAAAATTTAAATAGTGGGAATCTTGCGACATTGCAGCCATCATTTACATGTAAGCACAGTGTGAGGAAATGAGAACAGAGTTAGTATGGAGAGCCGTGCAGAAATATGTGCGGTCTGAGCAAATGTGGAACTACTTTATAAAAGTGTTGTCTCTGACTATAGGTTGTTCCCAATAGAAACGTGTACTGAGAAGTAGAAACTTCCAAGCAATGTTTTGTGTTGTTGTTATTGCTTATTTTGTTTGCATGTGTTTCTTTAATTAAAATAACTAATAATTATATTTTGACAGGCAGCATATTTTTTGCCAAAAATATGGTATTTTCATCAGAATACTGGTGCAGAAAGAATTTCTTAATTTTATTTTCATATCTCTACATAAGATTGTGTTTATAGTGCCATTACTGACAAAAAGACTTTCATGGAGTATTTTTGCTTATAATTAAAACAGTAGGAATTAATGGCAAGTTGTGGATGCTTGCTGTTTTGTAATAATGAATTGAACTATCTGAATGAGCAAAAATATTAATAGAGTGATTATTTCAGAGTGAGCTAAGTCTTGTCATGAAAGATAAAAGTATTAAATTTGCATTAGATGTTTTAAAAATGAAATTGAATACTGTAAAGTCAAAGTCCAACTTTGCCAACCCTGATTGCAAAGATACGTCACAGTTATGGTTGAAATAAACTCTGACAGCAAAATAAGCCCTATTTTTTGGACCCCAAAGACATTGGTTTTCTCAAATCCATATATTTAGTTTCATGGCTTATTGAAGTACTCTTTTAGTCATTTAAGAAGTCTGTAGTTTTCTTTAGTCTAGAATGCATTGGGAAAATGCTGGTTGTATATCATAAAGAGAAAAACTGCTTGATCTTAAGCTTGCATTTTTTAAAGAACCATTTTGGAATAACTGATTTTTATTTTTCAAATATTTCAACATAAATTAATATTTTGTGTCGCATCATCAGTAAAAGCCTTAAAGAAGGAATAACCTTCAGAAACCATATCAATGTCTAAAGCATATTTCAGCTCTAGTGTTTGCTTTATATTGTGATTCCACCGAGTTGTCCTGCTCTCTGTCTTTTTTTCCCACTAACTGTTCCATAAATTACTCAAATACCCAAGTTCTATGTTTGTTTCGTTGTAGTGACAGTGAAGTGCTACAGCCTGCAGTGCTTGTTGCCCTCCACGGTACTCCACGCCTGTTGTCCTTCCTTGTACCACATGCCTGTTGTCTTCTCTGTCCCCATGCCAGTTGTCTTCTCCTGTAATCCATACATGTTGTCTTCTCCTGTACCTCATGGCTGTTGTCTTCCCTTGTGTATCATGCCTGTTGTCTTCCAATGTACAGCATGGCTGTTGTCTTCCCCTGTACTCCATGCCTGTTATCCTCCAGTGTACCCCATACCTGTTGTTTTCTCTTATACCCCATGCCTGTTGTTTTCTCTTATACCCCATGCCTGTTGTCATCCCCTGTACCCCATGCCTGTAGTCTTTCCTTGTACCCCATGCCTGTTGTCATCCCCTGTACCCCAAGTCTGTTGTCTTCCCCTATACTCCAAGCTTGTTGTCTTCCCCTGTATCCCATGCCTATTGTTTTCTCCTATACTTCATGCCTGTTGTCTTCCCCTGTACTCCATGTCTGTTGTTCTCCCCTGCACCCCATACCTATTGTCTTCCTTTGTACCCCAAGCCTGTTGTTTTCTTCTGTACTCCATGCCTGTTTTCTTCCCCTGTACCCTATGCCTATATATTTACACAATCCAGGACCACAATACAGGGATGATACCACCCACATTGGGCTGGTCCCTGCTCCATCAATTAATCAACAAGAAAATGTCTCACAGTCTAATCTGATTAACACTTTCCCTCAGATGAATTGCTTCTCGTCACTTACAAAGTAACACTGTGTTTGACACTATATTACATAGCGTGCAAGCGTAACCACTTCAAATTCAAGGTCCCTCCCTCTTCAGTTACCCTTTGGGATCCGATAATATTTGTCACTGTCACTATTTTCACTCTTTAAATATCTCTCATTTCTTTTCCATTACCACAATACTATTCTGTCCTTAACCTTACCCTAAAGATGGGTCCATTTCACTCGTCTTCACTACATTTCTTTTCTTTTTTACCTCCCTATATGATAATGTTTTTATTAAATTTCATCTGGGCAACTACTGCATGTCCCTGCCGGTTCTCATCTTTGTTGTCCCTGATGAGCCCCCATCTGTCTGCTGCTTTCTACCTAAACTTTGTTCTCCAAGTCATTGCCATACTCAGTGACGGTTGCTGTCTGAACAACACAGTATAGTAATTGGGCTTCTCGCCTCCTTCTGCCTTTATTCTCTCCTCTATGCAGCTGCTAGATTTGGTCATGTCACTTTGTTCTGGCATCCCTTATTTACTTTTTTGGACTGGATTCAATGCATAGTTTAATGAAAATACTTCCTTTGTATAAAATTATTTGCATGTTGTAATCTGAAGCTTCTGTGGCATCAGATGTTGCTTCCTGCTCCACAGGCTTCAGAAGTCACTGAAGTGCCAGTTCCCCTGTACTCTTGAGGCACGTGGTAGGCATGCTCTCTTCTGTGGGAAGTCCTTGTGGCAGCTGCAGGGGCTGGATTCTTTTCAAGTTTTTAACATTTTTTATTTTGCTTTCAATGATGGATATTTTTGTGAATTGGAGGAACATATGCTTTTTGTAGTTTAAACATCTTTATTGGATCTTTACACCAGAATGGACACCTCTTATTATTCTGGTATCAGTTTGTAGCTTCTGAGGGTGCTGGTAGTGATCCTCCAGCATATTTTTACCAAATGAAGCTGAAACACTTCATTTGGAATTCTTGATTGCTAAGTATGTGCCAAATACAGTCCCTATCACAGAAATTCAACACCTTTTGTAACAGTTTGTAGTCTTCCCAGGGTCCTCTGAACTACTGAGCATGCACGTGCACACACACACACACACACACACACACACACACACACACACACAATCCTGCTATTCATGTTGTAAGTCTTCAGAGGTTTTATGAAACAAAAGTCTACCATACACTACCTCCAACAGATGGCCACAGTTATTTAAAACAACAGTGACTGAAGCAGATAATATAATATCGAGCTCCATAGCAAGACAGAGTGCCTGCTAAATATCCAGCTTGATGTTCGGGCATTGTATTTAATGCCTCTTCTGTATGACATCACAGGTGGTCACACTAACATTATACACGCAATTGTTGCACATCTTAAGCCCCACCCTAGCAGATGATTCACACCTTTTTTCTAATTCTTTTAGGACCCCATGATTTTCACCTAGTTCTCCCCTTTCATCATATCCAGCACACACTTTGCTTACTGTATTATAACCCAAATTTGAATATTGATTTTTTTTCATTCACTATCAAGCTCAAGTTCTACCTCTTCTTAGAGAATCTCTGGGGGCTGGAGAAATGGCTCAGTGGTTAAGAGCATTGCCTGCTCTTCCAAAGATTCTGAGTTCAATTCCCAGCAACCACATGGTGGCTCGCAACCATCTGTAATGAGGTCTGGTGCCCTCTTCTGGCCTGCAGACATACACACAGACAGAATATTGTATACATAATAAATAAATAAACAAATACATAAATAAATAAATATTTAAAAAAAGAGAATCTCTGCACAGAAAACATCCCACTTTCTTGTGTGTACTTTTCAAATGCTTTCTTTAGATCTTCTGTCTGTGTCTACGCATGGCTTTTGATCAGTCTGTTTCCTTGTGCTATCGTAGAATACCTTAGCCTGGGTAATGTTTAAGGGAATGCAGGTTTGGTTTTTTTGTTGTTGTTGTTTGTTTTTTTTGTTTGTTTGTTTTAGATTCTGCTAGTCTGGGGGAGTTCCAGAACATAGCACAGACATTCGCTCAGCTTCTGGTGAGGGATCCACTTTTCATTATTGGCAGAACTGGAAGGGTGCATCTGGAAAAGCCAAAGTCAGAGATGTTTCATCATATAACAATACTCTCATAGGAACCAATCCAGTCTGAGAAATAGTGAAATAATTACCTTAACCCTACAAGGGATCATTAACTCTCTTTAATAACCACCTAGTTATTCCTTGAAAGTCCCACACTGTCTCTGAATATTGGTTTCTTTGAAGACACGATTTCACCTTGAGTTTCAGAGCAGTCAAACCAAGTATTCTCACACATCAGAATACAAACAATTTAAAGAAACACCATGCCATCTTTATGTTTAAAGTAATTAGTAGAGTGCCCAGGACATGCCAGATGTTTGACAAATAATTGCTGAGGGAAACGAAGATTTTTTTTATCCTTTTAATGATAAGGAGAGTACATTATATATACACTATATATTATATATACCTTAAGATACAAAGTTATCAAAAAGAAATAAATTATATTCACTCTTGTTCCTTGATATAACTGATAAATTAATAAAACACAAATGTCTACACACAAATATTAGATGTACTTGATTTTCATATGTAATGCAATCTTTAAGAAAATGAAGATTTAAAAGGTCTTAATTTGAACTATAGATCTACATGTATGAATGAGATTCAATCATTCATTTTCCCCTTTAAGCTAAAGCATAATGATTTTCAGATTTTAACATAGGGAATTACACTTTGCTCTAAATATTAATAACATATAATCACATAGCTCATTTTCAATGAGAGTTTGACAGAAGCTAAAGATAGGTTGATTAAAGCATTCATAGTGACGTCCCTGCCTTAATCACTTTTATTTCTCAAGAACATTTTACTTACTACTCTTGTCTTCTACCTAATGTTTTGTGGACTATCAAAGGAAGCGTCACTTAGAGAATTAACAAAGAGTGAAGGTACATATGCACAAAGCAAAGTTTAAGGATGGCAATATTGCTAAAACCAAGTGGCCATAAGAAAGTGCAGTACGGACAGACATGGTTGACAGGTCATAGATGGTCTTTGGGATTATAATTGCAAAGTGTGGATTTGGTGCCTTAGAAAATTGAAAGCTGCTTGAAAGCTGAATGTTTGGAAAGTGACTGTCTTCTGAAACAGAAGTGACATAGCGACTAGCACTGTTGGGTGCTTACTCTAAGAGATTTTAACAAGTAATGGCTTTTTAATTGCCAGAATAACCTTATGAGACGGGTATTATCATTTTCACCATTTAATAGATGGAAATACTGGGCTGAGAACCTTAACATGCCTAAGGCCACAAAGCAGCATATGGAGAGAGGCTGACCTATTATTGACGTCTTGCCCTAGATCAACTCTTTTAATTACTTCCCTCCTTCTTCACTGACGGAGGCAAATAAGAAAGTCTGCTAGTTACCCTTCTGCCATGCAGTGTCTATCTCGTTATAATGTGTGCTCTCGGCCTTCTTCCATAACAGCTATTAACTTCATAAATCAGCAACCTGGAGAGGAAACCATCAAAGAGGGCACTTTTCAGATGTCATTTTGGCAGTGAATGTAAACAACATTCTCATCCCCTACTTCTCTGGGACTCAGATAGTACTCAACAACAACCCTGAGTTCCCTGGAATTAAAAATATCTAGAAAGTGTTGTCTTGTATATGTAAGTGAGCCTGAAAATTAGCACACATTTAGTAGTCTTTTCTTATTACAAAAAGAGACAATAAAATATGATAAGCAATACAAATTAATTTCAACAACATAAAAATATTTCATCTCCTTTCCTCTTCCTGAACTTCTTATTTGTTATTAGACTTAATGTAATTGTTTTTCCACTATAGTCTTTGACTATACTTATTATTTCTGTGAGTTCCTTCTGTCTTAATCTGGGGACTCAAAGGCAATAGAAGAAGAAATAAATGGATTACAGAGAGGTGAAAGTTAATCAAATTGACCACTATTTCCTGGCTATCCAAGCCTTGATAGTTGTGTTAAATGTGGAAAGGGACAAACTGAGTTCTGTCATCTAAGCAGAACACCATTCATAGATCAGGTGTTAACAATATAGAAGGGTTTAAAGAAAAACCATGAAAGGGGACCAATGGTCATTTTAATAACTAATATGCCATATAGTATTTCTGCAGTTTACCCTTAGAAGATGCAGCCCAATAAAAAAAATGAAAGTATATGTTTGTCTTCTAGAATAAGTTCTATTTACCCATACAACACAAAGAATGTCTGATGATGTTTGAAAATCTCAGAGCTTTTTTTTTTTCAGGTATACAGATGGATAGATAGTATCTTATTCACTGTTCTGTTTCTGTAAAGAGACCCAGTGACCAAGTAAACTCTTATAAGAAAAAGCATTTAATTGGGGCCTTGCTTATAGTTTTAGAGGTTTAGCCCACTATCATCATGTTGAAAAGAGGACAGTGGATATGGCAGGCACGGTGCTATGGAAGTAGTTGAAAACTATATCCTGACATTCGGGCAGAGAGAAAACTGGGCTTGACATAGACTTTTGAAAGTTCAAAGCCCATTTCCAGTGACACAATTCATCCAACAACCAATACCTTCTAATTCTTTTAAATAGTCTGACTCCCTGGTGACTAAACATTCAAATATATGAGTCTATGGGGTCCATTCTCATTCAAACCAACACAGATATATAGATGATAAACAGACAGGCAGACAGATAGGTAGTTATGTAGGTAGGTAGGTAGACAGATAAAGATACATTTTGCATAAAATATTGATAGAGTGAATCATTCTACTTGTGAGTAGAGGAGGCTTTGTGAAGGAAGTGATATTTAATTTGCCTTTGGGTTAGATTTGGTCTAGTCTGGGCTGGAACTACAAGAAGAGTGGAGCAGTTTCAGAAAAAGTGAGAGGTATCACAGATAGAAGAAACAGGAAGTAGAAGTCAAAACAAGTAGAGATTTTTCGTTTTAGCCATAGACGTCTGGCTAAGATTTCCAAGTAAAGCTGCAGTGGTAATTATTTTAGCTGATTGAAGATGTTTCTGGCTGTGAAGGAGAGATGACTTGATATATGCATATCACAAAGCATGTACGTGTGTGCATATGTGTTGAAGAGTAAAAAAATGAATAAAGAAATGACAGCAAGTGCATGAGGTCAAAATGGAAAAAAATAAGCAGAAAGGAATGTGTCAATCTTCCACACCCACTTCTTGCACTAGATCTGAACCTTAACAGAGTCAGAGGCCAAAGTTGTCAAAGAAGCTCCTTTTTACTGAACTACTTGTCATTTAGGGTCTCAGTAATAGCTATTGTTGCAGCTAGGGGCAAAACACAGTGAGAAGTTCAGGAGCAGAGAAGCACTTCTCCAAGACTGTGTGGAAGATAACAGCATTCTGACACATTGAGGAGGAATGGAAGGACACCATTCAGCGCCGTGAACTATTCTAAGCACCAGCTTGTAAAGTATGAAGAAAAAAGCCTAGAGAAAGACACGGATATTTCTAGCTCCGGACTCAGATTACAAAGATGCTGGTATTAACAAAGATTCCGCAGAAATAGAACCACTATAGTTTCATGAACTTCTCTGAGGCAGTCTAAAAACAGCAGACTTCAAGAAATAAACACCTTTAAAATGATAAGAACCTACAGGTGTGTTAACTGAGTAAAAACCCAAAGAAATTTGTATCCTTATAATTACATCATAGATGACGTTAGTTAACCTTGTAACACCAGATACTCGATTGGCAATTTCTCAACATTCACAATAATGGAAGAGACTGATCTTTAGTATAAGTAATTGGTCGGATTTGATCCTTTCATGGTCATACTGGGCTGGAAAAATTGAGCAAAGTTGTCAAGTAGGAGTCTCCCCTAGTCTTGAGGTCAAGGTTAGAGATAAGATTCTGTCCCTGGGGATATACAACAGTTAAAACACTGAAGTACATTGAAATGGGCTTCCACGTTAATGTAGTAATAAGGACGCGGCCTGCCCGGCTTGCTTATGCCCCGAAATAATAACACAGACATTGTATTCTTTTAATCACTGCTTGGCCCTTAGCTCTAGCCCTTACTGGCTAATTCTGATATCCCAATCAACCCATCTCTAATAATCTGTGTGCACCGGTCTTACCAGGAAGATTCTAGGTCAGAGCTTCATCGCGTGTGTCTGCCCGGGAGCGGGGCATGGCATCTCTCTCTGAGGTGTCTGCTCCCAAGAGGAGAGCTGTGGAGTCTGACCTCACTTCCTCTTCCTCCCGGCATTCTGTTCTGTTTACTCCACCTACCTATGTCCTAACCAATAATATGGGCCAAGGCGGTTCCTTTATTAGCCAATGACCTTCCTCTATCACGTTAAAATGTGGATTAAAAAGGCAGATGGAAGCTGTGCTTCAGATTTTTCTGAGTATATTTTAGAGAAGAATGGTCATGAACAAGCAGAGTAAAGAACAGAGAAGTCTGTTGGAAAATGTCTAGGAGATTTTCAGAGGGAAGATGTGAGGCTCTTGAGGGCGATTTTCTCACAGTGACAATGTAAGCATTTTCTGATGAGCACTAGGTCCACTAAGGCCAAGAGGAGGCAGAGGAAAAACTAACTGATTGGCTAAGATTGCAACTTCTTATGCAGGAACCACATTGGCTTAAATGACAGTAACAGCCTTTACTAGTCTGGGGATTTAATTGAAACATACTCATTTACAAAATGATCAACAGAGGCTTTTAATATGTCTCAGTGGTTAAGAGCCTTTGCTATTCAAGAAAATCACGTTTCAATTCTCAGAGATTTCACAATAATCTGTAACTCTAGTTCCAGGGGATCCAATATCTTCTTTCTTCTGAAGACTCCAGACAGGCACATGGTACACAGACATACATTCTGGTCAGGCATCCATACACATAAAATAAACATACAATTTTTAAAAAGTCAATTAAAAACCTAACTCCCTGATTCATGAATTTACATTTTAAAAAGTGACTATTGAATTTCTTTAGGTCTCCACAACGGCACAATTTTGCTTTGTAATAAGGATACCTTGTAGAAGTTGGTATAATTGACATTAGAAGAAACGTTCTGGCCACAGTGTCTCCAATCTGAGTTTTACATCTTTTTGCCGATAGGATCCTATTCTGTGAAACTACAAACTATTACACATGAAACCTTTCTGCTCAATTATAAGGGGGTCATACATTCAACATTCTCTGTGCTGTGTTTGGGTATATTTTCTCAAGATCTATGTTCAGAGAGAAGTTGAGCTTCTATCAGTTATCTAGAGGTTGTGGCATTAATAGGTTGCACACTTCATTGATTTTTAATTAATTTTCATCAAGACACAGAGGATAAGTACCACAGCCCACAAACATCTCCTTTCTCATTGCAATCCACATCTTTATTGATTGGCTGCTTAAGGGGCAGAAGCAATCCATTTTAAGCACACCTCCCTGTGAGAGTGCCTGCGTGGGGATGTTCCAGAGTTCACTCCTCCCATTGTAATCATGTTGGCTAGAGGTTGCTGACAGGGAATTTATGCGGCCAGGCGGGTATTGTATTGGTCCAGGCAGATGAGCTTTTGACTCGACATTTATTCATTATGAAAACAAAATCTTCTCATGTGTACTTTTTAATTTACCTTTCTCACCTTGCGTTAGCCTTATTGATGTCACTCTTTTGCTTCCTTCAGAATCACAAGGAAGTTGTTATCAAATTGTGACTTTCCAAAAGCTTGGAAAGAGCAGTTAAAACAGATTTCTAGAGAAAATACAGGAAACCAGAGAGGAAAGTTTCATTATATTCACCAGTCCTAGAAATCTGTAGATGGTATTTCCATTTGCACCCTTGGGACACAAATGCCAGAACCTGGGGTTACCCTAATTGTTGCAGGACTTGTCTTTCTCCATCCTGCCATTGGTGGTGGAGATTTTAAATCTGCTATGCCCACACTGTAAAGAAAAATTCTTTCTGTCAGAGAGTGTTACAAAATTTTGGGTTTTTTGGTTCATATAATCCAACTACAAACATGTATTTTGTGCTGATTTGAATTGCAGAAGACACATGGTCAGCCTAACAAATACAACAAACAGAGTAGGGGCCCTGGTAACAAAGTAACTGCAATGGTCCTGTGTTTGTGGTAAGATGGTATAAAAAAACCAACTGTGGCTAGGCATGCTGGCACCTGTCTGTAATCTCAGGACTTGGGAGATCAAAGCAGGAGAATTAAATACAAGTTCAAGGCCAACCTGATCAGACTGACTCAAACAAACAAAAAGAAATCTATTATGTAAAAATATCACACACAAATTATCGACAGTATATAATACTTATTAATGATAATATGTGACAATCTTACTGATTTATATATTTATCACTCTTTCATTACTGTAGTTTGTCCCTTCTATTTTTTAATTGATTTTTATTGAACCCTACATTTTTCTCTGCTCCCCTCCTTGCCTTTTCCTTTCCCTTCAACCCTCTCCCAAGGTTCCCATGCTCCCAATTTACTCAGGAGAGCTTGCCTTTTTCTACTACCCATGTAGATTAGATCTCTCCTCTCTCTCTCTCTCTCTCTCTCTCTCTCTCTATATATATATATATATATATATATATATATATATATATATATATATATATATATATATTAGGGTCCTCATTGTTTTCTAGGTTCTCTGGGATTGTAATTTGTGGGTTGGTTTTCTTTGTTTTATGTTTAAAAACCACATATGAGTGAGTACATATGATAATTATCTTTCTGAGTCTGGGTTACCTCACTCAAAATGATGTTTTTTAAGCTCCATCCACTTGCCTGCAAAATTCAAGATGTCGTTATCTTTTTTCTGCTGTGTAGTACTCTATTGTGTAAATTTACCACATTTTCCTTATCCATTCTTTGGTCGAGGGCAATTTAGTTTGTTTCCAGGTTTGGGCTCTGACAAACAATGCTGCTATGGACATAGTCGAGCACATGTCCTTGCAGCACAATTGAGCATCCTTTGGATATATACCCAAAAGTGGCATTATTTGGTCTTGAGGAAGGTTGTTTCCTAATTTTTTTGAGAAATCACCACACTGACATCCAAAGGTGCTGTCCCAGCCTGCATTTTCACCAGCAATGCAGAAGTGTTCCCTTTTCCCCACAACCTCTCCAGCATAAGGTGTCACAGTGTTTTTTATATTGGTCATTCTTATAGGTGTAAGATGGAATCTCAGAGTTGTTTTGATTTGCATTTCTCTGATGACTAAGGATGTTGAATATTTCCTTAAGTATCTTTCAGCCATTTTAGATTCCTCTGTTGAGAGTTCTCTGTTTAGGTCTGTACTCCATTTTTTATTGGATTATTTGGTTTTTTGATGACCAATTTCTTGAGTTCTTTGTATATTTTGGAGATCAGACCACTGTCTGATGTGAGGTTAGTGAAGATCTTTTATTCCGTAGGCTGTCATTTTGTCTTGTCGGCCATGTCCTTTGCTTTACAGAAGGTTTATTGTAGTTTATCCCTTCTACTTAGAAAATCATATGAGTAAATCATATTTACTGCAGAGATTTATCATAACTTGTCAATGTGTGTGGAGGACAAGTGAATGCTAATTGCTCAACCCAAAATGAGTATCTCTATTCCCCATCCAAAGCTCAGAAAGGTCATGGAAGAGGGGGTGGAAGGAGTGTTAAGAGCTGCAGGACAGAACGGAGTGCTTCTGTAAAGTACTGTCTTCGGGACAGGACATGGCTGGCACACCCATGAACTCACCACATCGGTGGTTATCCACCCAATAACCTGTGATAGACTGGGCCTGTCTACATTCCATATAGTTAGGAAGGGGAACCATAGGACTTCAGGGATCCTGCAAGAGCTATAGGCAGTTAAATGTTGTAGTGAGAGGAAGAATCTTATTCCTCAGAAAAATAGTCACTGGCACATTGCTCCATGCAGCCAAATAACCCCCACCCATACTTACACAGGCAACTGTGTACACACACACAAACACACCATGTATGTGTTTCTCTCTCACACAAATAGTTATAAAATAATTTATAATTTTTTAAGACAATGTTTACCATGTGATTCTGACTGGCCTAGAACTCACTCTGTAGACCAGTCTTGTCTTGAACTCACAGAGATCTGCCTGCGTCTCCCTCCCTAGTAGTAGAATTAAAGGCATAAGCCACCACATCTAGCAAAATGAATTTTAACAAAGGAAAAGAAAGTTAAAATCCACCACATTTTATTTTGATAGCAGCCTTGTACATTTTGAATTCATCAACTCTCTTCCTACATCAAGATTGATTCACACCACCTAGGTTTGAATAGGTGTTCTCTGTGATGTTTGTCTAATAGCAGAATTGCCTGATGAGCTCATTTTTATATGTGTTCAAATCATTAAACAATGTACCAGCATAGTTTGACTTGGAAGCAGCTCCATCCTTAGAGAATCCAGCAGAACTGGATAGGTTTGTATAGAAACTGCAAGAGTTTGTTCTCTACAAAAGTTTTCCCTTGCAATTATTGCAGTACTTGTCTCTTTAAGTCACTCAACCAAATATTTTGACTTGCTAGTGTTCTCTATGATTTTATCGTCTGCAGACTGTAGTTATCTCCATATAATCACATTGGGAAAGGTTTAAGATCACTGTTTACAAACAGGCTATGGTCAGCTCTTGGTCCTATGGTCTATACTATGCACTAATGGCAATCATGGAGCAAGATCTTTTACATTTCCATCAGTTGACTCTTCTTCAGAAAAAGGTAATAAAATACTAATAATCATATCACCTAGGGGTTTTGTGCTTTTGTATGTATGGAGCACTTAGAATGCCCTTCATGGAATGCATGTAAAATATGTTAACTATTTTAAACTTCTAATTGATATAATGGAAACAAATATGATCATAGTTTATTGTCTCCACATGATCTCAGTGTCCACTGTTAACCAAAAACCTCTCTGTGTTGTACTTCTACTATTGCAACCTGTTTAAAATATCTCATAGTGGAACCAACAGGTTACATTGCTAGGTAAATTTACATCATTATACAAGTTGAGTAATTCATTAATGTTTTAATGTTAAAGAGATGCAGGATTTTTTTCAGGTGGTAGTGATGCAGGTCTTTAATCCCAGCACTTGGAAGGCAGAGGCAGGTAAATCTCTATGACTTTGAGGACAGCCAGGTCTACAAAGTGAGTTCTGGGAGAGTCAGAGGTGTTACACATAGAAAACCTGTCTTGAAAAACAGAAAGAGAGAGAGAGAATTCAATAATCATTGATACAAAAATGGACAATAAATTAATAAGGATAATAAAAATTTTGTCTATATATCTGTTAAGTTTTTTTCAAGTATTTGTCTAACCTTAAGAGAAAATTTAATGCAGCACTGAAAAGTAATAAGCTGGGATATTTATCAACATATATTTGAATTTAAAGCAGCATGAATAAAGCATGCCAGTGCAATCCATGCACTATGTATTAGAAATAGCATAAAACTCCATTTAAGACAATTTAGCTAAAAAGAAATGAAGATATGAAGGGGAGATTGCAAGGGTACACATTAAAAATAACCTCATGGATTTTTACAATGTATACAGGAAAGAATCTGGGTGGAGAATACAGAGAAACTGTGATGGTAGAATATATGAATTAAAGAGCATAGCAAGCTTTAGAAAAAAATCCTGTCTGTCAGAGATCCTGATAAAAAGTTATGGGGCTATCACACACATTTTACTTTATAGAAACAGTCTCTAAGCCAGGCTTGTTTTTAGGAAGGATTTTTGGCAAGGATTCCTAGGGAAAGCATGTGCTTTAGTGAGAAAAGCAATACTGGACAGAGAAAACCGCGGGTAGGATAAAGTTGTCATTTCCAATCCCATGGAGTGCCCTGGAATTGGAACAGCTCTTCAAAGTGTTCCAAAAAGGTATGGTTTTCTTTGTTTTATGAAAAAGAAAACACCCATACAAACAGCTCCACTGTGCTTAGGCATGTCAGTGCCCCAAGACTGATGCAGGTATCACCATGAGATGAAGGTATAGCCGTATATACGTGGTTCTGAAGTGCTTTGAGGAAGCACACAGTTAGACCTACTACAGAGAAATACTGGCACTACATTACTTGGACTAGTTTTAGGAAAGAAATGAATCATATTTTATTAATTTTTATTAAATGACTGAAAACTGGTGCTTTTGATATTTAAAAGTCCTAAAGTCTGCAGCCTAACACAGTCTTAGTAAGAGAATAACTGCAATAGGAAATATGATAACTAACATGAGGACTGTATTAGCCAAGACAACCACGTGACATGCCTGGTTCATCTGAGAAGAGTAAGAGGTAGAAATCAAATGGAAACCTCAAGTCGCCTCCCAGCAATGATCAGTAACAGGCGGATTCCAATAGACTCTTCTCCTTGCAGCTATAACTTCAGTAAGAGGAATGAATTTGAGGTTATGTATTTGTTAAACAGATTCATCTTAGTATATTGAATATTCTAAGTATTTTTGTTATACGATACCCTGAATCCTCAAGATAGTCATTTAAACCCTCTGCCCCTTTTCTGTCTTGTATGGAATGAATACTTGTGGACATACGCTGCTTAGCAATATGCCAAGTAATTCTTCCTAGCAGCTCTACATTCTCTGTTCTCTCCACCACCAACTCCAGTGTGCAGAAGACTCCCCACTTGCCTCATTCCCAGAGTCTCCATAGTTTCCCTTCATGCCCAGTGTGGATACATTAAGTGACTTCACACAAAAAGTTCCCTTTCTTCTCTCCAACTCGCTCTTACCTTTAACCCTAATAGCAGTAGGCATTATATCTGGAGTTTTCCTGCTAAGAATTGCTTTTAGAAAGAGAGATTTTCATTGGACTTTGGATTTCCCTAAGATTCCTGCTATTTAAAATGAAAATAGTTGTTTTTGTTTGTTTGTTTGATGTGCTTTTCCTCTCTCCGGAGATTAATGCTTGAGAGCTGACTGTAGCCTGAAATTTTTAGCTCCATGCATGTTTGATGAAATTGTAACATGAAAAATATTAGAGAAAAAATTTTTGTCACAAATTGCCCTGTCCCTGCTGACTTCCTTCCACGTTCTGCAGCTGGGAAGAATGCATTTTTACATTTAATAAAAGCACAATAATCATCCATTTTAGCTAGAAGGCTGTAACTCAGATGTCACTATGTGGAAAAGGTCACTACCAGGTAGGTGTTCATCCTTGCTAGGAATTCTAAAGTTAGGTGTTACATTGATTTTATTTTCAGACAACATGTGAATTGATTACAAGTCAGACATTAAAACTTAAATTAACTGTAGGAAAAATTTCCTTTGGAACTTTGTATCAAAGTGTAATTTCAAAAACCAAAACTAAAATTTTGCTTTTTTTCCAGCTAGTTTCTGCTTGCTGTGATGTGTATTTTAAGAGGTGTGATAAAGCTTGGTGTAAATCAATGTTCTAATTGGAGCAAGAAAAGGAACATAGGAAATGGCGCTCAAAGTTCGGATAAACTCAGATGTAAGACTCAGGTCATGAAGTCAAAAAAGCGTTCCTAAATCACAGTTCCCCACAATTCTCCTCCATACTGTGTGTAAGGGTACACAATCCCCTACAATCCTCCTCGTACTGTGTGTAAGGGTACACAGTCCCCTACAATTCTCCTCCGTACTGTGTGTAAGGGTGCACAGTCCCCTACAATTCTCCTCCATGCTGTGTGTAAGGGTGCACAGTCCCCTACAATTCTCCTCCGTACTGTGTGTAAGGGTGCACAGTCCCCTACAATTCTCCTCTATGCTGTGTGTAAGGGTGCACAGTCCCCTACAATCCTCCTCCATGCTGTGTGTAAGGATGCACAGTTCCCCACAATCCTCCTCCGTACTGTGTGTAAGGGTACACAGTCCCCTACAATTCTCCTCCGTACTGTGTGTAAGGGTGCACAGTCCCCTACAATCCTCCTCCGTACTGTGTGTAAGGGTGCACAGTCCTACAATTCTCCTCCGTACTGTGTGTAAGGGTGCACAGTCCCCTACAATTCTCCTCCGTACTGTGTGTAAGGGTGCACAGTCCCCTACAATTCTCCTCCGTACTGTGTGTAAGGGTGCACAGTTCCCTACAATTCTCCTCCGTACTGTGTGTAAGGGTGCACAGTCCCCTACAATTCTCCTCCGTACTGTGTGTAAGGGTGCACAGTCCCCTACAATTCTCCTCCGTACTGTGTGTAAGGGTGCACAGTTCCCTACAATTCTCCTCCGTACTGTGTGTAAGGGTGCACAGTCCCCTACAATTCTCCTCCGTACTGTGTGTAAGGGTGCACAGTCCCCTACAATTCTCCTCTATGCTGTGTGTAAGGGTGCACAGTCCCCTACAATTCTCCTCCGTACTGTGTGTAAGGGTGCACAGTCCCCTACAATTCTCCTCCGTACTGTGTGTAAGGGTGCACAGTCCCCTACAATTCTCCTCTATGCTGTGTGTAAGGGTGCACAGTCCCCTACAATCCTCCTCCATGCTGTGTGTAAGGGTGCACAGTCCCCTACAATTCTCCTCCGTACTGTGTGTAAGGGTGCACAGTCCCCTACAATTCTCCTCCGTACTGTGTGTAAGGGTGCACAGTTCCCCACAATCCTCCTCCGTACTGTGTGTAAGGGTACACTGTCCCCTACAATTCTCCTCCGTACTGTGTGTAAGGGTGCACAGTCCCCTACAATCCTCCTCCGTACTGTGTGTAAGGGTGCACAGTCCTACAATTCTCCTCCGTACTGTGTGTAAGGGTGCACAGTCCCCTACAATTCTCCTCCGTACTGTGTGTAAGGGTGCACAGTCCCCTACAATTCTCCTCCGTACTGTGTGTAAGGGTGCACAGTTCCCTACAATTCTCCTCCGTACTGTGTGTAAGGGTGCACAGTCCCCTACAATTCTCCTCCGTACTGTGTGTAAGGGTGCACAGTCCCCTACAATTCTCCTCTATGCTGTGTGTAAGGGTGCACAGTCCCCTACAATTCTCCTCCGTACTGTGTGTAAGGGTGCACAGTCCCCTACAATTCTCCTCCATGCTGTGTGTAAGGGTGCACAGTCCCCTACAATTCTCCTCCGTACTGTGTGTAAGGGTGCACAGTCCCCTACAATTCTCCTCCGTACTGTGTGTAAGGGTGCACAGTCCCCTACAATTCTCCTCTATGCTGTGTGTAAGGGTGCACAGTCCCCTACAATTCTCCTCCGTACTGTGTGTAAGGGTGCACAGTCCCCTACAATTCTCCTCCGTACTGTGTGTAAGGGTGCACAGTCCCCTACAATTCTCCTCCATGCTGTGTGTAAGGGTGCACAGTCCCCTACAATTCTCCTCCATACTGTGTGTAAGGGTGCACAGTCCCCTACAATTCTCCTCTATGCTGTGTGTAAGGGTGCACAGTCCCCTACAATTCTCCTCCGTACTGTGTGTAAGGGTGCACAGTCCCCTACAATTCTCCTCCGTACTGGGTGTAAGGGTGCACAGTCCCCTACAATTCTCCTCCATGCTGTGTGTAAGGGTGCACAGTCCCCTACAATTCTCCTCCGTACTGTGTGTAAGGGTGCACAGTCCCCTACAATTCTCCTCCGTACTGTGTGTAAGGGTGCACAGTTCCCTACAATTCTCCTCCTTACTGTGTGTAAGGGTGCACAGTCCCCTACAATTCTCCTCCGTACTGTGTGTAAGGGTGCACAGTCCCCTACAATTCTCCTCTATGCTGTGTGTAAGGGTGCACAGTCCCCTACAATTCTCCTCCGTACTGTGTGTAAGGGTGCACAGTCCCCTACAATTCTCCTCCGTACTGTGTGTAAGGGTGCACAGTCCCCTACAATTCTCCTCCATGCTGTGTGTAAGGGTGCACAGTCCCCTACAATTCTCCTCCGTACTGTGTGTAAGGGTGCACAGTCCCCTACAATTCTCCTCCGTACTGTGTGTAAGGGTGCACAGTCCCCTACAATTCTCCTCTATGCTGTGTGTAAGGGTGCACAGTCCCCTACAATTCACCTCCGTACTGTGTGTAAGGGTACACAGTCCCCTACAATTCTCCTCCGTACTGTGTGTAAGGGTACACAGTCCCCTACAATTCTCCTCCGTACTGTGTGTAAGGGTGCACAGTCCCCTACAATTCTCCTCCGTACTGTGTGTAAGGGTGCACAGTCCCCTACAATTCTCCTCCATGCTGTGTGTAAGGGTGCACAGTCCCCTACAATTCTCCTCCGTACTGTGTGTAAGGGTGCACAGTCCCCTACAATTCTCCTCCGTACTGTGTGTAAGGGTGCACAGTCCCCTACAATTCTCCTCTATGCTGTGTGTAAGGATGCACAGTCCCCTACAATTCTCCTCCATGCTGTGTGTAAGGGTGCACAGTCCCCTACAATTCTCCTCTATGCTGTGTGTAAGGGTGCACAGTCCCCTACAATTCTCCTCCGTACTGTGTGTAAGGGTGCACAGTCCCCTACAATTCTCCTCCGTACTGTGTGTAAGGGTGCACAGTCCCCTACAATTCTCCTCCGTACTGTGTGTAAGGGTGCACAGTCCCCTACAATTCTCCTCCGTACTGTGTGTGCGGGTGCACAGTCCCCTACAATTCTCCTCCGTACTGTGTGTAAGGATGCACAGTCCCCTACAATTCTCCTCTATGCTGTGTGTAAGGGTGCACAGTCCCCTACAATTCTCCTCCGTACTGTGTGTAAGGGTGCACAGTCCCCTACAATTCTCCTCTATGCTGTGTGTAAGGGTGCACAGTCCCCTACAATTCTCCTCCGTACTGTGTGTAAGGGTGCACAGTCCCCTACAATTCTCCTCCGTACTGTGTGTAAGGGTGCACAGTCCCCTACAATTCTCCTCCATGCTGTGTGTAAGGGTGCACAGTCCCCTACAATTCTCCTCCGTACTGTGTGTAAGGGTGCACAGTCCCCTACAATTCTCCTCCGTACTGTGTGTAAGGGTGCACAGTCCCCTACAATTCTCCTCTATGCTGTGTGTAAGGGTGCACAGTCCCCTACAATTCTCCTCCGTACTGTGTGTAAGGGTGCACAGTCCCCTACAATTCTCCTCCGTACTGTGTGTAAGGGTGCACAGTCCCCTACAATTCTCCTCCATGCTGTGTGTAAGGGTGCACAGTCCCCTACAATTCTCCTCCATACTGTGTGTAAGGGTGCACAGTCCCCTACAATTCTCCTCTATGCTGTGTGTAAGGGTGCACAGTCCCCTACAATTCTCCTCCGTACTGTGTGTAAGGGTGCACAGTCCCCTACAATTCTCCTCCGTACTGTGTGTAAGGGTGCACAGTCCCCTACAATTCTCCTCCATGCTGTGTGTAAGGGTGCACAGTCCCCTACAATTCTCCTCCGTACTGTGTGTAAGGGTGCACAGTCCCCTACAATTCTCCTCCGTACTGTGTGTAAGGGTGCACAGTTCCCTACAATTCTCCTCCGTACTGTGTGTAAGGGTGCACAGTCCCCTACAATTCTCCTCCGTACTGTGTGTAAGGGTGCACAGTCCCCTACAATTCTCCTCTATGCTGTGTGTAAGGGTGCACAGTCCCCTACAATTCTCCTCCGTACTGTGTGTAAGGGTGCACAGTCCCCTACAATTCTCCTCCGTACTTTGTGTAAGGGTGCACAGTCCCCTACAATTCTCCTCCATGCTGTGTGTAAGGGTGCACAGTCCCCTACAATTCTCCTCCGTACTGTGTGTAAGGGTGCACAGTCCCCTACAATTCTCCTCCGTACTGTGTGTAAGGGTGCACAGTCCCCTACAATTCTCCTCTATGCTGTGTGTAAGGGTGCACAGTCCCCTACAATTCTCCTCCGTACTGTGTGTAAGGGTACACAGTCCCCTACAATTCTCCTCCGTACTGTGTGTAAGGGTACACAGTCCCCTACAATTCTCCTCCGTACTGTGTGTAAGGGTGCACAGTCCCCTACAATTCTCCTCCATGCTGTGTGTAAGGGTGCACAGTCCCCTACAATTCTCCTCCGTACTGTGTGTAAGGGTGCACAGTCCCCTACAATTCTCCTCCGTACTGTGTGTAAGGGTGCACAGTCCCCTACAATTCTCCTCTATGCTGTGTGTAAGGATGCACAGTCCCCTACAATTCTCCTCCATGCTGTGTGTAAGGGTGCACAGTCCCCTACAATTCTCCTCTATGCTGTGTGTAAGGGTGCACAGTCCCCTACAATTCTCCTCCGTACTGTGTGTAAGGGTGCACAGTCCCCTACAATTCTCCTCCGTACTGTGTGTAAGGGTGCACAGTCCCCTACAATTCTCCTCCGTACTGTGTGTAAGGGTGCACAGTCCCCTACAATTCTCCTCCGTACTGTGTGTGCGGGTGCACAGTCCCCTACAATTCTCCTCCGTACTGTGTGTAAGGATGCACAGTCCCCTACAATTCTCCTCCGTACTGTGTGTAAGGGTGCACAGTCCCCTACAATTCTCCTCCGTACTGTGTGTAAGGGTGCACAGTCCCCTACAATTCTCCTCCGTACTGTGTGTAAGGGTGCACAGTCCCCTACAATTCTCCTCCTTACTGTGTGTAAGGATGCACAGTCCCCTACAATTCTCCTCTATGCTGTGTGTAAGGGTGCACAGTCCCCTACAATTCTCCTCCGTACTGTGTGTAAGGGTGCACAGTCCCCTACAATTCTCCTCTATGCTGTGTGTAAGGATGCACAGTCCCCTACAATTCTCCTCCGTACTGTGTGTAAGGGTGCACAGTCCCCTACAATTCTCCTCTATGCTGTGTGTAAGGATGCACCGTCCCCTACAATTCTCCTCCGTACTGTGTGATAAGGGTGCACAGTCCCCTACAATTCTCCTCCGTACTGTGTGTAAGGATGCACAGTCCCCTACAATTCTCCTCCGTACTGTATGATAAGGGTGCACAGTCCCCTACAATTCTCCTCCGTACTGTGTGTTAAGGGTGCACAGTCCCCTACAGTTCTCCTCTGTAATGTGTGTAAGTGGTAAACAGTTTGGTAATTTTATTAACTCATGGAAAACATTTGTCAGCATTAAAGACTTTTATAGTTATAGTTATTCGTGACCTTTATCTTCAGTAACTTGCTGAACACTGTGATATATTTATGAAGAACACCAAATCTTCAGTATATTCCCTAGATAATTTTTATCTGTACATAACATTGAGGGTGAATCATTATTAAAATGAGACTTTGAATAGTAATAATTCTGAAATCATTTTAGGTACTGTAGCACTGCAGATGTTCTTTGAATGCTGTGGTTTATACATTTTTTTAAAGGGACAGGGGAACTTACTTAGAGTAATGTTTGTCTAACTGAGGATTGTCGATATTTATCTGCAGAACACGGGTGAAAGTTTGCGAATTCTACAGTTACAATAAACCACTTACTAGGGGTTTTATGTTGTACTTAATCTGCACAACAAGCTGGCAAGTAGGTGCTATTGTGGCTCTTTTAAAAGGAGAGACGAGATGATAGAGAGGTTAAACAACTTGCCCAGATCACATCTAGAACTTTGAAAGGCTTGGGTTTGTACCAGAAAATTGCCTTTAGAATATATAATCTACCCAGTTCTCCATTTTCTATACCATGTGGCCTAAACAAACTAAAAAACTCAAAAAGTGACTAAATTATAAGCAACTTTATGATTTAGTTAATATTAAATATAGTTTTTTCTTAAAAAGTCAATCAACTCCATTGTGTCCAGAAATTCACATAAATAGTTAATAATATTTTTTCTGCAAAACTATGTTTTATGAAGCAGTAAGTCTTACCTATGTTTGTTAATTTTTGTGTGCCCAAATTTAAATCCATAGGTTTTATAATCCTAGTAGAAAGAGATCAAATCCTTCTATCTCTTGCTCACTAGTCAGATCACTTGCACCAAGTGACGTGACCTCAGGTAATCTTGGCTTTCTCATATTTATAGTCGAAGAAAAATGGGGCATGCTTCACAGAGTTAGGTTGCCCCACAGATGTAGAACTGTTTTATTTAGCACCCACTGTGTCCAAAGTGTGCTGAGTTAATAAGAACTGTGATGTGGATGTTCTCATCACGCTCTGTCCAGACTTGGTCAGCCTGGATCATGACAAAAACCTCAAAGCAGAGAACGAGGTTTCCTTTCCAGACAGTGTTGTGTCCTCTTGTAGTGAACAAACTTCTCATCTTCCACTTCCAGGGACTTCAGACAGCTCATTTTTGTCACAATTACTTCTAATAATTGTCTGTCGTCTTAGTTGCACCCTGCTAATTCAAAGAATAATATTATTTTGAAAGAATTTAACTGAAATTTTGACTCTAATGAGTTCTTCAAGTCAGAAAAACACTCCTATCTTCATGACTGTATTGTAGAAAACCTTTTATAAGCAATGCAAAGACAATTCAACACTCTAATTCTGGGCGTGAAAGTGTGATGAAGGTGGAGGCATACCTAATGACTTAGAAATGCCTGCACAATGGTGCCTCAGAGTGAAAAGGAAACCATACAAATGTGTCTTGATAATTTAGTAATAGCCTATGCTTCTGTTATTAATAGTACTACTTTGGTCGAGATCACAGGGTGGAGAAAATTATATACATTGTCAGTTGGTTTACTGAATGGAGTTCTCAATATTTTGATTGTTTTCTTCACAAGTGGTAGTAAGATTCAAGATACTCTGCTATCTGGTGAATTTTTTAATGGAGAAAGTGAAAGAACTTTTAGAACTTTGAACTTTTCTCTGAATTGCAGAATGTGTCAATTTTAAAAGTGTCTAAGGGGTTAAAAGCGTATCTCAGCAGTTAAAGACTTATACTGCTCTTACGAAAGACTACAGGTCAATTGCCAGCACCTGCATACAGCAATTCATAACCAACTATAACTCCAACTCTAGGAGATCTGTTGCCCCCTTCTGACATCCATGGGCAGCTGCACTTGTGTGCACATATCCATGCACATATCGTAATTAAAAATGAAATTAATCTTTAAAATTAAAGGCATTTAGTCTATCTGACTGCTACAACAAAATATTACAAATCAAGTGATTTATGTATAATGGAATTTTTTTTTGAGAAAAGGAGAAAAAAAGAAAAAAAAACAATTTTCCACCTCCTCCCAGCCTCCCATTTCCCTCCCCCTCCTCTCACCCTTCTCCCCCTCCCCCCACTCCTTTCCCCCTCCCTCTCCAGTCCAAAGAGCAGTCAGGGTTTTCTGCCCTGTGGTAAGTCCTAGGTCCTCCCCCCTCCGTCCATATCTAGGAAGGTGAACATCCACATTGGCTAGGCTCCCACAAAGCCATCACATTACGTAGGATCAAACCCCCGTGCCATTGTCCTTGGCGTCTCATCAGCCCTCATTGTTCGCCATGTTCAGAGAGTCCAGTTTTATCCCATGCTTTTCAGTCACAGTCCAGCTGGCCTTGGTGAGCTCCCAGTAGATCAGCCCCACTGTCTCAGTTGGTGGGTGCACCCCTCGTGGTCCCGACTTCTTTGCTCATGTTCTCCCTCCTTCTGCTCCTCATTGGGACCTTGGGAGCTCAGTCCAGTGCTCCAGTGTGGGTCTCTGTCTCTGTCTCCATCCATCACCAGATGAAGGTTCTATGATGATATGCAAGATATTCGTCAGTATTGCTCTAGGATAGGGTCATTTCAGGTTCCCTATCCTCAGCTGCCCAAGGAACTAACTGGGGACCTCGGCTTGGGCACCTGGGAGCCCTTCTAGGGTCAGGTCTCTTGCCAACCCTAAAGTGACTCCATTAACTAAGAATTGTGGTTCCGTGCTCCCCTGTCCAACCTTCCTTTATCCCAATCCTCCTGTTTCCCCAAGGCCCCACCTCCTTCCCTTCTAACTTTTCTCTCCCCATCTCCCCTTACCCCCATCCCACCCCACCCCCAAGATCCCAATTTTCTCCCCGGCAATTTTGTCTACTTCCCTTAGCCAAGAGGATAACTATATGTTTTTCCTTGCGTTCACCTCCTTACTTAGCTTCTTTAGATTCACCTATTGTAGACTCCGTGACCCTTATTTATGGCTAGAAACCAATTATGAGTGAGTACATCCCATGTTCATCTTTTTGGGTCTGGGATACCTCACTCAGGATAGTGTTTTCTATTTCCATCCATTTGCATGCAAAATTCGAGACCCACTGACCTGCTTCCTAATCCTAACCATAGTCACCATGATTGCACTCAGAGAAGAGAAGGGATCTCTCTGGGGTCTCTTTTATAGGGGTGCTTAGTTTCCCAAAGTCTTCTTCTTTATCACCTAATCATCACTGAGGCCATCTTAGTAGCATAACTTTCAGAGTTTAGAGTTTCAACATATGAATTAGGAAGAACCAAAAATATTCACACAATTGCTGATTTTAATGTGTCGCTCATTGCTAATTGTGTGTGTGTGTGTGTGTGTGTGTGTGTGTGTGTGTGTGTGTATCTTCTTTTCCAATGCATGTATTTGTAGCACAAATATACTTGCTGGCAAAAATCTTATACAATTGGACAAACTAAATAAACATAAAAAGTCCTATAAGAAATATAAAATCTATTTCCATTTGTATGTTAGTTGAAAGAATTGTCATGTATGTAAAAGAATCAAAATCACTCTCCTTTCCATGACTCAGTTTCCAAGGATGAACCTCTTAGTCTGTAACTATACCTTGAAATTACCCTCTCCTTGGTAATCCTTCAGCCTCATTCAGTAGACAAATCAGTCACTTAGGTATGTAGGATCCAGAGAAATGAAAGACAGAGGGAACTGAGTATGGTAGGATCTGAAATAACTGGAGGTCAGGTATCCTTAGCAAGGCATAACTGTTGTTCAGATACGACGAATAACCCTTACCTATGTGGAACTAAGAAAGCAAATGGAAATGGGTAAAACTTAGGAACTATGAATTCATGGCTCTCATTTCCAGCTTGCATATCATGGCAATGGTTCCTACCGTGGGCTCCATTTATGTACAGTCCAAAATCATTTCCTGTATTGGCACCAGAATGATACTTCCAGGAGTGCAGTAAAATTTGGACAGCCATCCCCTTTAAAAGATGACTTTCTGATCACGGCGGTGTAGACTGTAAAATGCAGAAATCAAAATTCGCATCTATACATAGACACACGCGTGCGTTTCTTGGATCTCTTCTTACTGTTCGTCTCACTGCTTACCAATCCCCCCCCCCCTGTGTCATTCTTCAGACATACAGAATGGCATGCCTTTGGCCAAGTGCACATGTTAATTAGTCTTAATTATTTGTTCACTTTGCCACACTCTTTCTCTCCAAGCCTTAGCCTGCTTGGGGACCTCTCTCAGTTCTCTCCCCTCATGTCTACTTGCCAGACTCATCCTCAGGATGTAGCTTCTCTTCGGAGCCCTATATGTTCTTTCCCATATGCATCAGTTACTATTTATTTTTCCCACTTTAGTAATTCACCTTCTCATCTTTTATTGTACGGACCTTATTTGATTCTTTTTTTCACCTCTCCGGTATCTAGCACAGTATGCAGAACACAATGTGTGCTGCGTGTACCTATGCATCAGTATACTGACAAAATGCTTCCTATGTGCTGATCTGTGGGGAGGAATAAAGAAAAGGATGTTTTTTAATGAACATTTAAAAAGACAGAATTATTTGGAAGGCTGAGAAAATATGTCGTCTCTAAGGCAATAAGCTTATTTAATTCTGATCCTTTAAGACCCAAAAGAACCGCTTGTTCTCGGATTTGCCTTATTTTTGGAATATCCTACCTTATGTCCTAAAACAGTACTATTTAGGAAAGAGGGCAAAAATCCCATAAATACTATTTGTGAGTTGATCTCAGAAAGCATGAGTAAATGCCGTGTCACCTAGCTGTTGACTGATTGGACCATATCAGACGGTATCTCCACCAGTTGTATTTGATGGGCATTTCAGTGGATGCTGGCTCCTGGAGCTGTGTGAAGCAATCTTCTCTTTACACTACACCAGGTCTATAGTTCATAATGTTTTGACCTATATGATTTATGTGTCTGTTTTCCACAGCTTTGTTTTGATATCAGAAACCATTAATCCTTCAGAGCCGTGCAGGTGTAATGCTAACTGCCAACAGCAATGATTTGTAATTGGAATGAGAATGTGCTTCAGTCCTTTTATTATAATTCTGATATGCTTTTGAATGACCATATTTTACAGCTGAAAAAAATCAAATATACAATTCATTCACATTCCTCAGTAAAACAACATGTTCACTCTTACCTAATCTAGGCCCGAGTTTTCTTTCCTTGGTATGTAAGGTATAACAACACTTATCTACCTGCTTGCTGAAATATAACAATAAACAAGTTATTATTTGTGTGGATCAACATTCTTATAAATTTATATATATATTAACATTTTTGTATGATTAAAAATTAACAAGCTTTCTTTCCCACCACCCCACCTCATGAGAGCAATCAGCAATAAATTTTATTTTTAATTTCCCTGCATGGTTTTAAGAAGATATCATATTAAAGGCTAATTTGTAGGTCATTATAAACTATGTCCTCTCATTTGTGAGTTCCTATGATGACAACTAATGTCATAGAAGCCTTTTATTTAAAATTGGACTCTCATGGACCCCTAGGGTATCCTTTATTCTGTGCATAATGAGTAAAAATAATACAATTCTTTATCCTTGAGAGATCTATGCAAATGATTTTGGTGCCATCAACCCTTGAGTGAAAGCTTTTTAGTTATGGATAGCTGTGCTTGTCTGGAGTGACTGTGTAGGAGGAAGATGACACGAAGCAAAAAATACAGAGAAGAAAATGATGAGGGGTCTGTTGGTCAGTTCACGTCTATGTTCGCATATCTATTAAAACACCTGCACGCCTCACTAATGAAAATGTTTGCAAAAGGATATCAGGTTCCTGAGAAAAGCAGGCATACATTTAACTCATTTTCAAATCATTCATTCTTCTTTAGAGGAACTATGGGGCAAAAGCCCAAAACTTATCTGCAGTTTGCCACCTTCCCATAGCAAATTTTTATTATTTTTTTAAATTTTTAAATGTATTCCAGGATTCTGTCCTCACTTTGAGAAATGAAGTATTCCAGTTTACAACACAAAGAACAGCAGATGCTAAGTGACTCTCTTTATGGAACTTGATTTATTTTTTTAGGGAATGATGTACCTGGAAGAAAGACGGCTTGTTCATCGGGATCTGGCAGCCCGTAACGTCTTAGTAAAATCCCCAAATCATGTGAAAATCACAGACTTTGGACTAGCCCGACTTTTGGAAGGAGACGAAAAGGAATACAATGCTGATGGTGGCAAGGTAGGTATAGTGAAAGAAAGATAACTCTGTATCTCTAATAATGACAACTATGTGATAATCCCTAAGACTCAGGATATGAACCTTTAACACAGGGCTGTAAAGACTGTCCTATTGATCCTGAGACTACAGAACTATTACAGGATGACAGCTTATGTACTGAGAAGCTTAGGTATTAGTAACAATCATAATTCATTTGAAAATTGGCCATTCTAACTTCTAATCTCCCTAGAACCAAAAATCATACCTTGCAATTACCAAGTAAAGTTACTTTGATTTCACTTATTCCATAGTGAATGATTTACCTACATTGCTTATTCCTTGCCTGTACAACAAAATACACACTAAGCTACTAAAATTGAAGGTGAACCCAGTTACATCTTTAGCTACCTTTTGCAAACCTCTGTCTGACAACTGTGTTTCTGGATGCCACCCTCATCATATAGTTTCTCCCATATCTTAGTTGTAAGTCTGTCTTTAACTGATTTCTCCTCAGTCTTGGCTAATTAATTAGGGAAATTAGTATGTGACCTGAGGAAATCTATGTCAGAGCAGGTCAATGATACAAACAACATGAAATCTTAATCTCTAGTGACCCGTGAAGCTATGAAAAAGAAATGTTATTTGCATATATGAGTCTGTTAATTATTTACCTTACTTTTCTATGACAAATAAATATTTGCAATAATAGGCTTCTAAGTACTTAGCTTTCGTTCACCCCAGGCCTTTACACAATTGTCTATATTCAAATCCTACTACTAAAAAGTAAAATAACACAATTTTATAAAATATAAAAATTTCGGTTTTGAGAAATTATCTGATCTTTCCCTGATCTTATCAGCCTATTTTGTCTGTTTACTACCAAACTACAGTGGCTTAAAATCACAGCTCTGAAATTCTCGACAAGATTTCTCAGAAATAGCAGTCTATAAATCATATGACTTCGCCTGTCTTAAGAACATACAACTTTAAGGATTGTCCAAAGTAAGATTCATTATAGCTTTAAATGCCTGGTCACCATTAAGTCTTTATCAAGCCGCCTATGATTTAAACTTACTTCTATAACACGGCGTCCATAGTCCATAAAGCCTGCTAACTCCTTGCCCACAGGGAAATTACTTTCAATGTGTCTTCTGTTCCTTTTCACTGAATCCCATGATTCTGTCATAGAGTTACCTTGGTGTCACCTTGGTGAGCAGCCAACCTCATGATTTCAAATGCCTATTTAGTTTTAAGCTTTCAACTGCAAAGTAGAAATGTTTATCTTTATTCCATAGAATCTAATTATATCCCAAGCTACATAATGCTGCCCTTTGAGTTGGAACACATTCTGCTGACCCGTCATCCACAGGGTATGAGGGCTGAGTTGTTTTCCTTGTAGTGATGAAGGATTTGTGCTGATTCTCTTGCATTCTTTTTTATTCCTAGCTCCTATTTTGAAAACGCACCTGTTTTCAATCCTGGCTAGCCCAGGCAAAGGAGATCATTTGTGACTGGGGAACAAAGCAAAGCTAACTATGAAATTCATGATTTTTAGACAATTTAGTGACCAGAAGAGGAAGTGGGGGTAACTGAAGAAAAAAGTCCATTACATCTGTGGTCAAAAACATATCTGAGGGAGAGATGGGATCACTGAAAAGGGAGGAATCTCATTTCTGAGAAAATGTAATATAGAAACATTTGTACACTTAATGATATTGTCAGTCATCATAATAGCTCATAATTTAGATAGTAGACATTAAGAAATATATAAAGCTGTTCAGATGTTTAATTTCCTTTTCATTGTTTTTGAAGCTTTAAAATATATCCTTTGGTTAATTTACTTCATAGATTTTATCAATTTCAATCTATTTGTTCCCTATCATGAAAAACAACTGGTTTATAGCTATATTCATACACCATCAAAAAATATAATTGAGGTCAGTCCAGAAACTAGCATTTAGAAAATATAAAAATGATTTCTTGTGTTGTTTTTATTAATTCACTTTTTTATTTTTCTATAGATGCCAATTAAATGGATGGCTCTGGAATGTATACATTATAGGAAATTCACCCATCAAAGTGATGTTTGGAGCTATGGTAAATAAATCTTTATAATTTTGGTCTTCTAAAGAAAAATATGTTTACATACATGCATACAAAATATATAAAGTCATATTTTGGCTTTATTGGAAGCACTTGCAAATAAGCTTGACTCCCTAAAGTAATTAACTCTTTGGTATATACTTTAAAAACCTAAATACTCCAAATCACAACTTAATCTTTTTGTGTTTTTTTTCTGTTTTTCTAAATGTAAGTTTTCTCTTATAAAGTCTGGTTTAATACAATTTGTCTGATTAATCTACTTCTTCTTATACAAACACAAACACTAGGGAGTGTTAGAAATGATTTCTTAGACTCTCATGGCCTTAACTTTCAACAACTCTTTGGTCATATAACTCTGAAAGTTATCAATGTTAAAGGGTAAAGCAAAACAAAGCCATAGTTTTGTCTGTCTGTCTTTTGGCTTAAGGGACACATGTTATATGGTAGAGAGCATAGTGGTTACTGTGGCAACCATGGGTGGCTAATAAACACAATAATGTGATTGTGCAGGTAGTGAAGAGAGAGAGCACTGCTGACTGTAGACTTGATTTCCACTTACAAACTACTTTTGGAATGACAGCAAGGTTAAATGAATGGTAGGAAAGAGAGAGGCTAAATTGTGATTAGAACACTTTTTCATTTGTTGAACTCAGTTGTTGAGGTGAGCTAGTTAGCAATTTGTTGTTATAAACATAAAGTTGTATGTTTATCCACATGCAACTTAGCTAGAAAGGATCAATGCTTTGTCTGAATTTAAGTATACCACATAAACTAGTATTAATTGGTAATAAAAATGCAATTCTTCTACGTCTGTAAGACGACTCCCAGGATAAAGGAGCTTACTGACAAGGCTTATGGCCTGAGTTCCATCCCCAGAACCCACACGGTGGAAGAACAGCAAGTATTTCAAGTTGTCCTTGGGTTTCCATTCATATTCTGTGGCATGTGCAGACCCCCACAATTACACAACACACACACACATGCATGCACGCATGCACACACGCACACACACACTAAAGAAATTTATGTAAAAGAAGAAAAAAGGAAAACAATAAAAGCCCTGGTGTGATGGTTAGTGTTAATTTTCAACTTGATAGTGTCTGGAATCATCTGGGAGATTTGCTGTAGGCATCATTCTCGCTGTAGGATACCACCTTGAACACATAAATTGAGACAGAAAGACCTACACATTGCGGGTGGAATCATTCTCTAGTTAAGAGATGCTACGCTATATAAAGTGGACAAAGTGAGCTGAGTTAATAGCCGTGCAATCATACCTCCTTGTTTCCTGATTGTGCGCATGACCGGACAACTGCTTCAGGTTTCTGCCCTGTTGACATTTTCACGCTATAAATTATTCTCCCCATAAGTTTCTTCAGTCAGACTATTTTATGAGAGAAGCAGGAAACAAAAACAAAGACAGTAATTAGTACCAAGAAATGGGACTTTTGTTGTAATAAAACACGACCTCGTGGGTTTTAGGCCTTTGGAACTGCTTTTGTTCGTTCGTTTGTTTTGGTTTTGGTTTTTGGGTTTTGTGGGAGGAGTGTGGAAGAGTTTGGATGTCTGGGCTAGAAAGGTTCTTGAAGGTGCCAAGAAGAGATTGATGGGCCATTCTGGAGGAGTCTGGAGGACAGCAATGATGAGAAAACTGGAGATGATTGAAGCCTGCAGCAAGGCTGTTGCAGAAGGGGGCAGCGAATGGGAGAGAAGCCCTTCGTGTGTCTTTATTCTGCCTGTTTTCAGAGAAACTGAGTGAAGTGGAATTGAGAGATGATGGACTGCTGTATTTGGCAGAGGAAATTTTAGGACAGGGGAACATTCAGGCTGCTACTGTGATTGTCACTGATCTGGGTACCACCAACGAAGACATTTGCATCGGGACAATGGAAGGGGTGTGTTGAGAGTGAATCCCCAATCACCAGAGATTCCAACATGAGAGGATCCAAATTTTCTTCAAGGAAGAAAGCCCAAATTGGAGGGTTTCCCTGTTCCTCGAGAACACTTTCCTAAGGAAGTTTCCCTGGGGTCAGCACATAGAGGTGAATGAAGCTGTTCCAGTAGGCCCAAGTTCTACCTTTAACTGGTGACAGAGCTTGGGAGTGTCACCTACATGGTATGGTTTAAAGGCATGAAGGAGAGAAAATTGAGGAGATGATGGAGAACAGCCAAGGCCCAGATATGTACGGCAGACTTAGAGTCCCAGGGAGGCCATTGTGTGAAGCCATGAAGGAGAAACCACAACCACTCTGGAGACTGGCTTATCTCAGATCCCAAGACCATGGGACATGCACGAGTGTGGGGTGCAGACATGGAACGGAACCTGCTCAGGAAATAATTTGTGTTTGCTCAAGTCAGGAGAATTGAAACAATGAGGGGCGGTGCTATCCAAGCCTTTGAAACTCAGTTGATTACATTATCAGATCCAGATGCCACACATGGAGCTTCAGGATTCGGTGTTTGCCCTGTTTCTTCCATTCTGGATAGAACAGATTAACTCTGTGTCAGTATGTGCCATTATATGTTGGAAGTTTACAACTTCTTTTTTTTCTTTAAATAAGAGCTCACAATCTCACAGTTAAGAAATTTCGGACTTTTAGAATTTTGGAATTGTTAAAGACTATTGGGACTTTATGGTTGAACAGAATAAATTTTATTTTATAAAATCGTCAGGAGGCTATAGGGACAGAGTGAAAAGTTACGGCTTAAAATTGACGTGTTCAGATTTCGAATTGATAGAGTGGAGTTGAGATGGTTTGTGTCAACTTAACAGAACATAGAATTGCTTGGGAGGTGAACCTCTGGGCGTGGCTATGGGAATTATATTACTTGAAGTACAACGACTGACCCAACCATTCCCTAGGCAAGGTCTCTGCACTGTATGAAGTGGAGAGTACAATCTGAGCACCACTGCACATCCATCCATCCATCCCTGTCTGTCTCCAGATTGTGGATGTGGTGTAGCTTTCTCTGCTTCCAGCTCCTGCTGCCTCAACGTTCCCACCATACTGGAAGGTGCCTTAAACTGTGAGGTGAAATAAACACCCTTCCCCTTATGTTGCTTGAATAAAAACATATTATCATACAACGTTGCAATTCACAGACCCAGAATAGGTAACAAAAGCTCAAGGAGGGGGACACATAGATCTCCATGGGAAGAAGAAATAAAGCAGGTCCTCTTGGTGGACTAGGAGCTGATGAGCATTGGACCCTGAGAGCTCGGCTTGGGGAATGGGCGAAGGAGGCAAGAGCTGAGAGAGATGATAGGAAAGGTGGTCTTTACAGTCTGTAGATCGGGTAGACGTCTGATGCAAGAGAAACTCCCGGGAATCTACAAGGATGGCCCCAGCTAAGACTCCTGGCAGCAAATGATGCATAGCCTGAACTAGCCATCCCCTGTAGTCGAATTGGTGACTACTCCGGTTTTCATCAGACATCCTTCATTCAGTGACTGATGGAGGCAGAATCAAAGATACATGGCCAAACATTGGGCTGAGCTTGGGTACGCCTGCTGAGGAGAGGGAGGAAGAATTGTAGGAAGCAGACGGGCCAGGGACAGCGCAGAAAACCCAGAGAAACTGCCAAGGCTCATGGGATCTCATAGAGTGTGAACCAACAATCAGGGAACCTTCATGGGACCGACCTTGACCCCCCCTCTCTCTTTATCTCTCTCTCTCTCTCTCTCTCTCTCTCTCTCTCTCTATATATATATATATATATATATATATATATATATATATATATGACAGCTGAGTAACTTGGTCTATTTGTGAGACTCCTGGCAATGGTGGCAGGGACTGTCCCTTGTGCTTTGGCTGCCTCTTGAATACCTATTCTTACTGATTAATTGTCTTGGTCAGCCTGAATACAGGGGGGGGGTTCTTGGTCTTAAAGCATCTTGATATGTCATGCTTTGCTGATATACATGGGACCTTTTCTGAACTAAGACAGAGGAGGGGTAGATTGAAGGGGAGGTCGAATGGTGGAAAGATAATGAAAGAAAAGAGGGGATGCTGCATTAAGGATGTAAAAAAAACATTTACTATAAATATTTATTTTATATATAATATATATAATCTCATAACTGAAGGAAAAACTAACTTAAAAGTGATCTTAAAATTTAAAAGCATAGTATAATTGATTTTACATTTATGGCTTAGTTTTAGCTTTTTTATCACTTCATATAAATAAATATTTAATTTATTTACCCATTAAAGAACTTGCAACACTTACTTAGGAATGGATATATATATATATATACATATATATATATATATATATGTATATATATATATATATATATATATATATATATATATATATATATGAGAGAGAAACCGAAGACATCTCAACACAAAGTTCTCATATCTATGTCATAAGTAGTGTCAAATTTTCCAAGAAGGTCACACATAATCTAATTTGTGAATAGAAAATATGTCTTTATGTTTAAGACAAATGTTTAAACAAGCTTAGTTATTAAACAACTTTAAACAGTCAATAAAAAGCAAGTATATCACGTTTACAATAGACTCATATGTTTGTCTATTATCATGCATGTTATCATGCATGTTCGTGTATATATAATAAATATTACAGATGTAGATAAGTCTGTGGTAGTGAGGATTTATATCACATATAAATTTTTCATATTTTCTACTACATATTAATATATACACTTGCCTTTTTTCCCCTTTTGTACGTGTGTCTCACTAAATTTAAAGGTGACAATCTGCCTCTAGCAAGTTGCTCACGACCTCAAACAAACAAACAAATGTCAAAAAGTCATGCTTTATTGCTACAACTTGTCTTTCAGAGAAAATCTTGTGAATCTGGCTATCATAATTTTATTCAAACTGAGTCCAAGATTCCGCAGGCTGTTGAATGAACATCAACAAATAGATGCATAGTGCTGTTTGGGGTCACAGCCACAGTCTCAGAATATTTTCATCAGATATCTGGAGATTATTATGATATGCTGTGGCTGATTGCAAGAGGCATAAGTGGCAGAGAATGTTCATATCCGTGTTTATAATATCTTTCTGATGAAAATTATCACTCACTGAATTTTTATATGCACAATATGCATCAGTTGTGATATGTCTTAAAGGTGATGGAATTGCAATGTAAGTTTTTATGTTTCTCATATAGTCTGTCTGAAATTTCTCTACCTAAAGTCATTCACTTTAACATTCACGGTGCCACCACTCCAGAGAGATTTAATTACATTATTAGAAGCAGGAATTTGGACATATTAGCCTTTGGTTTTGTAGTAACTAACATTATATTTCGTAATATTTTTATTGTTTTGCCATGTAATGATTTTTAAATTTTGCTTATTTTGGAAGATCTGATAGACATTTAAAAATACCGGTGCAGTCCTTTGCAACAGCAAGGATGGGCTCAATAAAATGTTTCCTTCATGCATGTGCCCTGTGTGCTAATAAATGTATGTTTGTATGTATGTATATAAATATGAGTATATAATACCGTGATTGATTTGCTGAAAAAGAGTGATCACCATTTTGATAGCTTTCCATTGAAGTGCAAACAATGATTTTCTTGAGCAACTTGATCTTTATATAAAAAATAAGGATTTAGAAAAAGCTGATCTGCTGATGTGTGTCTCTAGTTGTACATGTATGTGACTATAAAAAATTATAGAATGAAAATATTAACAGAATTAATTAGTATTAATTATTCTATTCTACAGGGCAGTTTGAAGTATATATATGTATATTCATATATGTGTATATGTGTGTATCTATGTATATAAAGGGATATAGTTTTCAGGCAATGGTGACTGACATATGCCAGCTTAAATAAATAATCATTACAGAGATATTCAAAACATATAACCCCAATTAACGGATTTTAAACTAAAATAAATCTCTATATGCTCAATCAAGACTCATATTATAACACTACCATGCTTACATAGCTGTTTCTCTTTTAAAGGTATTCTGGCCTATGCATTAGACTCAGCAATAGAGAATTTACCTATTGTAGTAAAGAAGTAATCTTTACAATATGGCTGTTTTGTTCTTTTTTAAATTTATTTTATTTTTTATTGATTTTTGTTGAGCTCTACATTTTCTATTTTTGTTCTTAGTGTTGCCTTCTATTTTATTTCTCTGTCAGTGCTCCAGTGGTTCAAAAATATCATATCATTAGATTAGAAGCTGTCCATTTTTTTTCATTCCTTCATTTCTCATTTCTATGGATACCCATTCCTAAATATTCTGTCTTCCGTATGGATTGGTCCTCATGAAGATTCCTGTATGTGCGAACTAAATTCTTATTCCACTTGTTTTCTTGTGTTACCAGAGAAGTGAGGCACAGGCTTCGCAGTAACAACAGACACCTGCAACATTCTGCAACTGCCAGTTCAACCTTAGTCGGCTTTCTCACCAAAAGACTCATTTAAAAATTTATCCATGCCAGGCTTTTCCTGAAATCATAGTTATTTTGTACTGAACACATGCATACAGTAAAGGGATTGTATCCTGGATTGCTGTGTATTTGAAACAATTTTCATCAGTAAGCATTAGCATTACCTGTAGGTACAAACAGGGAGCTTGTTTTAATTTTGGGTAACAATTCCAAGACAATAGTAAGAAAATTCTTACTGTGAATTGCCCCTAGAGGGTTTAGCATTGGAATTGTTGATGCGAGTGAAGCAAAGTTTTCTTTGGGTTTCTAATGTTTGCCTTTTAAATAGTAAAATTGTAACAGTAATATGCTTATATATGAATTTTATTTCCAATTAGGTGTCACAATATGGGAACTGATGACCTTTGGAGGAAAACCTTATGATGGAATTCCAACCCGAGAAATTCCGGATTTATTAGAAAAAGGAGAGCGTTTGCCTCAACCGCCCATCTGCACAATTGACGTTTACATGGTCATGGTCAAATGTAAGACTGGAAAATACTTTGACCACCTGCATGATCATTCTTAGTAAAATAACAGTTTAGATTGTTTTACCTGCAAAATGTTTCTTTGCTTTGAAAAACATAGAAGCAAGAATATTTGTGAATGTAGAATATAAACACAAGTTTGTTGTGATTATTATAATGAAGTAATATCATGCTTCCAAGCTACAAAGTAAAAACTATGCATGTCTTACTCTTCTAATTTTTTTAATTTCCATGCCCATCAAAGATTTTCATAAAGAGAGATGATTATTTATAAGAAAGTTAGTAATAATATTAGTGTTAATATTTATGGGAACATATCTAAACATTAGTGATAGTCTAAAACTGAATTAATTAGCTATAGGTTTAATCAAAAGTAAATTAGCAGAGCAGGTTGAGAATCAGAAAAGACGAATCTGCATTGAAGCAAAGATTGTAATGCTTACTTTTCCATTTCATCATTTGTTTATGTCAAGTGTTCTTCCTTTCCAGTCTTACACTCCAGACACATGTGCATTATAAATGTGTTTGGAAGCCTAGATCCTTCATTTTAATAGAATTAAATAAGTCTCTGGGGTTTCTGACTTAATTTAAGTGAGATTAACAGACGGTCGTTTCTCTCACATAATCTTTGGTTTTCCAGTTTTGATTTACACAGGGTTAAAGAAAGACACAGAGTGGTGAAGGTGAATAAGCATTTTATTAATAAGAGACTCAGAGACTCTGGGACCAGGTCCTCTCATATTTATATTCATGCCATGTGTGATCCATTCTGACAGGAAGGGAAGAAATAAAAACTCATCCTTGCAGTGCAGGTCAGCATGCCCTTTTCTCTAAGCGTAGACCTATTTACTCAATATTTAGTTGGAGAGAAACAAATATCTCACTGTGAAGTTAACCTTTCTTGGCTCCAGTAGCTTTGTCATTAGCATCTTGGCATTAACAAGCATTTTTGGAAATGATTACCCATAAGATGTAGAGTGTTTGAGCTTAGGAGATGTGATACAAAGGATGCATAATATGATACTCAAAGGATTTCCAGAACAGGAACAAAAGTTAACTCTTTAGACATAGCACAAAAAAAGAAAAAAGAAAGAAAGAACAACAGAAAAAAAAATCCCTAGCTGTATTAGGTCAGGCCTTGTTTACTTGATATCCTGAAGAGAGCTAAAAAGCATTCAGATCTTGTATGGGAACTTGATACCATAACCAGTATCACATGTGATTTGAATACCGCAATGTGATGATGAAAAGACAAGCAAACATTTTGCTTTATTAGGCAAAGCACATTGAGAGCTTTACCTTTTGTTTTTCCCTTTCCCCTGAAGACTGTATGCTTTAGAAAGGGATCATTTGGCAAAGCAACCAAGGAAAGCTTGGTGCTATTATTCTTGTCAACTCCTCAGCTAAACAGAGTATAGGCGGTTAAGGTCCCCTTATGTAAACTCCCTGATAAAGAATACTACCTATCTTGAAAACTAGTATTTTTAATTTGGAAAAGCCAACATTAAGATCAGCTAACAGGTGTTGCTGAACACACATTAGTAATCATTCTGTCTTTTTCCTTCTAGCTGAAAACAAATTGGCAAAAAAGCAATTTCTTTCAGTTTCCCCTTTCAATCTTTTATGGCACAGGACTATATAATGACAATCAAATATTTTCCACCATGTATTCTTGATATAAAACTTCACGTTCTATCTCAATTATCTTGTCTATAACCACCAAAGAATGTTTTAAAAACATTATCGCCACACTCCAAAACAAGAACAACTGAATCTGAGGTCCTAAAATTTTCTATAGTTAGATCTATTTTCTACGTCCTTGAGATCTATTTTCAAGGACAAAGATTAAGTTTGTAAAGATTCAACAAAACAAAAATTAGGGGTCTCATAGAGAAGGTTCAGCAGTTAAAAGCTTGTGTTGCTCTTGTACATGACCCATGTTTGGATCTCAGAACCTATATCAAGCAACTCACTACTGCCTGTAACTTCAGCTCAGGTTGACCAATGCCCTTTCCTGATGTCCATGAGTATCTCCATGCATGTGCACATGCTAGCTTGATTGGTACCCTTTCCTGACGTCCATGAGCATCTGCATGCATGTGCACACGCCAGGCTGACTAGTACCCTTTCCTGATGTCCATGAGTTTTTGCACTCATGTATACATGCCTAGCCACAGACACATAATTATAATTAGACTAAATTTTTAAAAATTTTCCTTAATTTTGATAGAATATTGCAGTCCAAAGTGAATGACAATTTACTAAATTACAGTCTTACATGATTGTTTTGCTTCTCTCACTGATTTTGCAGATTATTATTAACACAATACCTTTGGCATTTTGTTTGCATTTCCTAAAATTTCAACATCACATTCTCCAAGCATGGATACACTAATACTTTCCTCTGCATTAATTGGCAGGTTGGATGATTGATGCCGACAGCAGGCCTAAATTCAAGGAACTGGCTGCTGAGTTTTCAAGGATGGCTAGAGACCCTCAAAGATACCTAGTTATTCAGGTTAGTCATTTTGACTTTGCTGGAAACATCCAATAATCAAATGTCTATGTGAAACAACCTAGGAATTGGTGGATCTAATATGGTTCTTTTAACTGGGACAAAGCAGGCTCAAAAATACAAATACTACATGTTCTCTCTCATATGCATATCCTACGTGTGTGTGTGTGTGTGTGTGTGTGTGTGTGTGTGTGTGTGTGTGTGTGTGTGAGATATGGTATAGCTCACAAAACTAGAAGAGAAGCAAAAGAAAGGAAAGAGAGGTCTTAAGGGAAAGATAATTGGGGACAAGAAAGTATTAGAATAATATGATATAGAAGTAGAAAGACTGCCTGGAAAAGGAAGGACATGAACATCCAGGCGAGAGGAGTGCAAGATGATGATAAACAAAGCCAAGAATAAATGTAAATGCCATGACAAGGAAATAACAAACCATTTACTTTGTATGCTAATTTTAGAAGCAAATGTTGACTGTTTTATTGGGAGTGTACAGTATTCAAGCAATAACTCAATTCAAATGAATTGGTGATTATTTAAGTTAAAGAACATACCAAGAGAAAATTTCCATTCAATACTAGGAATCAAATAGATTGGATCACTTAATTAATGTAATAATTTATTTGTCATTATGTTCAACTAAAGATGACACAGCTGTACCTTAAATATTCTCAATCATCTTTCTTCACCGAAAAGAACCTTTACCTTCAAGTAACATGAAGACAAAAGCCAGAATTTAGAAGATAGTAACTTTCAGTCATTTTCCCCACAAAATGACTTTCACAAACTGAAATTGTTTACCTTAATATTACAAACATTTGAAAAATCTAAAAATATCTAAGAAACGACAAGTTGAACAAAGTATAGCAGGCGTTCTGTTTCTCTTCCAAAGTCATATATTCTCTGTGTCAATGTACTGTGATTTTTGAATGCTATTACTTTGGCAATGATGTTAATTATACCATAAGACAAACCATGGGTGTCTGTGTCCTGACTTCGTAGCATCTGTGCAGCCCTATTAAATAGAAGCTGGTGTCAGCCGCTTCCTACTTTTCTTAGCCCATAAACCTCCTCAACAGTGAGATGTTACTCTCAGATCTAAAGTGGATTTTGCCACCCTTAAAATGCACACATCACCTGCCCTAGTTCATTCTTGTTGTTGCTGCATTAATTACATTCTTCTTATATTCCATCCCTTACCTTTTGATATCTAACAAAAGTATGTCATTTTTTTTTTCTAGTTGGTAGTTAAGCTAAAGATGCTTTATAATGAGCACAGGGATTCGCTGGGTGATTATTTTTCTATAATATAAACTTACTATTGAAACTACATATTATGAAGGAAAGAATAATAATTTGTATATTTCTAATGGGCAATCTTTCAGGGTGATGACCGTATGAAGCTTCCCAGTCCAAATGACAGCAAATTCTTCCAGAATCTCTTGGATGAAGAAGATTTGGAAGACATGATGGATGCTGAGGAATACTTGGTACCCCAGGCTTTCAACATCCCTCCTCCCATCTACACATCCAGAGCAAGAATTGACTCCAATAGGGTAAGAAGTAGCTAGATACAAGTACCATGTTATTTCTGAGAAATAAATGTGTATGTATACACTGTGAGCATAAAAATTTCCAAATAACCGAACAGTTAACTATTGCAAAGTTTATATTAAAAACACACTGTATCCACAAATTACATGCCAAGCTCAATGCAGATATAGTTAACTTTGGAAGTTAAGCATGAACAATACAATATGTGCTCTGAGATATCACCATTTCAAAAGAAACCATCTTATCCATCTTAAATTAAACAAATTTTAATTGCTAACAGCCAAACTAATAAAACTTCCCACAAGAAAGAAAATTCTTACCGATTTGGCATTTACTGGTCTTTGTTGAAAACATTACATTATGCCATATTGATCAATACTAGTACAACCGTTTTCACTCATTGAAGAAACATTCACTTTTCTGACAAGTGAAATACAAGCACAGGGACGTGTGTGACCTTTAACCCACAATGGATCATATTTAGAAGCCCAGTAAATCTTTACAAAGACATTGACAGGTTTTAGTAGACGCTTCTGAGAAGAACTTATATTTTATATATCAAATCCACTGTAGGTGGATCCCAGTTTTTTAGTGAATGCTGTCAACCCATCTGTTTATTTTTAAAGATTCCCCTGTGAGGACTGGAGAGATGGCTCTTATGAGAATGTAGTGATTTTTGCAGAGTTCAGATCCCAGAATTAGGCTGGTGAAAATTCCTGCTCTTGGGAATCCAGGGCCCTCTTCTGGTCTCTGAAGGCAGCTGCATTTATGTGCAAACATACATTCATTTTAAATAAAATAAATCTTATTTAAATATTTTTAATTTAAAAAAATGACTTTATATCCACTCAAAATATGAATGCCTCTGTATGTGAGATGTTACCACACATTAGAGATTCCAGGGATTTCTACATAACTTAAGATTTCAGAAAATATCCAAGGCATCCTGATAGCAAGGAAATGAAACCAACCTAGATGCTCATCAACAGATAATGGAATATTACTCAGCTGTAAAGCAAAATAAAATCACTAAATCTTCAGGAAAATTACACACTTGAAAATTGCAATATTAAAGTAAGTAATCAAGCTCGAAAAGAAAAAAGATAAGAAAAACATGCATGTTTTATTTTACGTGTGGATCCTGGCCTACAGTGTATACATGAATGTATTAAAGTTATGTAAGTGTGACTATAGGATATAATTCAGACAGGAAATCGAGAGGGTAATATTGGGTGACAAGGAAGGACAGGATATTGTTAAAAGGACTATGACATTAACAAGCTACAACCTTATTTCTATTTTCTACCTTCAGCTCCCTCATAGTTTTCTTCTTTTTATAGTGAATAAGTGAATCCAACTTTCTGGTTATTAAAGCAACAAGAGCCATAAATACATAAATGTATAAATTAAAAAAAATGATCACAAAATTGTAAAACCTTAAATGAAGCAGAAATGCTTCAAAATGGCCATCCTAACCATATAGTTGATTGAAATGTCTAGAGTCTGGAACGTGCCTTGTGTGAGAGTAGGTTCCTTAGACCAGTTGCACAGTGGTTTGGCTTGTGAGTGAATTAGAAGTACATGCTTTTATTAATTTTTTAATGTCTCTGGGTTAATAGAGAAGCCACAGCATCATAGAACCAGCATGGAGCTTGGCAAGTGCTACAGTTCATTATTTCCTGGTCATTAGTGGGTGTGGAGAGACACTGATTTTAAGTCTGCACTCTGTATGTTCCACTTATAAAATAGAAACATGATTCTTGGTCGTATATTAGGTAATAACTTTCCCCCTTCGAATCTCCATCTCAAAACACTGTCACTCTGGTAGAACAATATGTCCTATCTATCTTGGTCACAAGCTTAAGAGAAATTTCAAACTCCCTGTCATTCTCTACAATGGAAGTAACTTTATTTCGGACTGACAGCAATAATGAAATAGTACCTAGCTCTTACCATTCAACATACATATTTTAATAACAATCCAATGATGTTATTTTGTTTTTATCAAGTCTTACAAACAAGAAATCAGTCACCACAAAGTGAGGTCATTAGGATGGTGTCCAATGCCTAGCTAGCAGATCTGAGCTCTTAGATAGGCCTTTTGTCTCTCCTACAATGTGCCTTGTATTTAAAGATACAAGTTTATTTCCGTGATATTCTCATTGGTCTTGGCATCAACATCAGTGTCTGGGACTTGTCAATAAATTTCTCTAGTATTTTCCCCATGAAACGCAACTCATCCGTTTACATTTCTTTAAACTAGGTCTTATGGGGTCTGGAAGAGCAAGAGCAGGGGCCGTTAGAAGGGCCCCTTGCAGGAGAAGTAGGTTGAGGCCTGAGGGAGGGGAGGGGAGGAAGGTCAAAAGTTGATTGACCTTGAACTTCTGGTTTGGCAGGGAAGGGTGTCGGTGGGGGTGGGTAAGGAAAAGAATTTGGAGAATGTTGTTCCAGAGAGGGTTGGGTAGTAAGGGTTGGAGGGTTTAGCTGGCAGTGTCTCTGGCTGCAGGTCACTTTAGAGCTTTTTGGGTCCCAGTTCCCAGATGGTTGGGAATTTGGAGGCGCTGTGACCCTGGCAACCAGAACCAGTCATGCAAGACTCTGGCTTCTGAGGGAGGGAAAAAAGCACAGTGCCCATAAACCATGGACATTTGAGAGTTCTGTCCATTTTTCCCCCACAGAGGCAAAAATTTTCTAGGTCCCAGAGGATGGAAAACTCAAGAGTTCCCTCTGGTGGCCATTTTATACCATTGTCAAGGTTGAATTGAGGCCAAATCTTAATGTGTAGAGAAATTAGTCATTTGGGACAGATTGTATTGGACAATCCAAATTTATAAAGATTTTGTAGGAGGCAACCCAGGGGCGATAATGGATCTGGCTTTGAATTGCAAGAACCCATTTTAAAAGTAATATTCTTTTTTAAAAAAATGCTCCAGATCTTTGAGCAGTAGGCAGCAGAAATGCTGTAGGTCCCAAATGGTGGTAGTGGGCCATGTAGTGGCAGGCAGCGGGCTCTGGGAGCAGCCAGTCCCAGGCAGAAATGGCTGCCCGTCCCAGAGCAGTGGCCTGAGCGGTGGTGGCGGGCCATGTGGTGGGCCCTAGAGCAGCCAGTCCCAGGCAGAGATGGCTGCTGGTCCCAGAGCAGTGGTGGCTGGCCATGTGGCAGCAGGCAGTGGGCCCCAGGCAGAGTAGGCTGCTGGTCCCCGAGCAGTGGCTGGTCCCAGGCAGGGAGACACATGGCGGGCGGGCAGAAGACAGAAACATGGATAGACACAACATGCAGGGTGAGGTTGAATGTTTATTCAGGGGGTTATGGAGAAGGAAGGTTGAAGGGGGGACAGAGAGAGGGGGAGGGAGGGAGAGAGAGAGGGAGAGAGAGAGAGAGAAGAGGAGAAAGAGACAGAGACAGAGAAGGGGGGAAGCAGAGAAGTGGGGAGAGAGGCAGAAGCGAAGCTGCCTCTCCGAGAGGAAGATGGAAAAAGAGAGTGAGCTCAGGCCGGAAGCTAGAGATCAACCTGTCTCAGCAGATGAGGAAGGGAGTGGGCATGGCTTTTCTCTTAAAGAGACAGAAAACCATAACATTCCCAGATCTTCCTTATGATAAAAAGCAGGAGATTAGACACTACAGTTTGAAGGAATTTGGGTAGCATATTTTCAAAAGTGCTTCCTGCTGAATTGTGGGCATCGTCTTTCGGGGGGAACACAAGAGAAGACTGGGTGCTGGTCACATCTTGGCATAGCTGGTCTCTTTGCTTTTGACCAGTATCTGTGGAATGGGAATGTCTAGTGTCCCTAAGGTATTGGCAGAACAAAAAACAAAGTTAAATTAAGGAAAAAAATTAGGACCAGGGAATTGAGGGGGTACCTGACCTGTTTAAGATGGATTTCTTAATTCAGCTCCCTAAAATTCACAAGAACTCCTTGGGTTTGTGAAAACAGAAGTTTTAGACATATAATGACTGTGGCATAAGAGATAAATTTGATTTAAAATTTGTTTGGTGAGGTCACCTGGCAAAACCTCAACCTGGCAAAACCTCTCAGCTATCAAACTGTCAGAGATCTTTGAGAAGGATAAGATTTTACTTGAGTTACTGATTTAAAAAAAAATGACAGAGAACTTACTTGGTTGGCACCCAGAGCTACTCTTTTTGGATCCCCCATGGTCGCTGAAGGTTGCATTTGACCTTTGCTGTTTAGCGAAGGCTCAAGAAGACCCTGTGGGCTAAGAAATCTGTAGGAAGATAGGCCTACCTTGACCTGAGCAGCTAGGCTGTCGATTCCAGTGATTCCATTCACTTCTAGAGGTCTTTAGTTTAGACGAAAGGCAGTTTTGCACAATAGTCAGCGCTCTGCAGTTGAAGCAGAATGCAGAAGGATGTTGTTCTGTGCGCGTCTGTCTTCTGTCTCCTTTGGAGGAAGCAGAATGCTGCTGCTATAAGCCAACCTGTCTCTTTTTTTGTTGTGAAAAGTTTTTAATAATTAAATATTTAAATATCACATTCTCCAGATCTCTGAGCAGTTGAGGGCTGTTTATCAGGTATAACTACAGTATAGAATTTGTTTAGAAAGTTGGGTCTGAGCATGACCGCACTGGCTCTCAATTTAACAGGTAAGATTTACATTTGTAAAAAGGCAGAAAGAAGGGGAAAAAAAACTGCTTGTAATATAAGGTTAGTGGCAGAACTGACAATGGTAGAGAACAGCTTAAGAGACTTAAAGGTACATATCAGTTTAAAATATGAGATTCACGATTTTGTAGTCTGAAATGAGATGTAATGAACCATTATTATACATAGAAAGAGTGAACAGGAATTGGGCAACGTGGATGACTCTGATGGGCCCTGTAAGAGACATGTCATTGCTCAAAACATATGTAAGAGAGTTAACAGGAGGATTTTAGTGAAAACCAGGTGAGAAGGCACAGTAAAACTGGGAGAGTGTTGCCACGTGACCTGGCCATAACAAAAAGTCTATGCCCAATTGTGGGGCTCAAGTCTGTCACATAGCATTCACTGGGACAACTCTTGAGCCACAAAGGGGTTGTGAAAATTGAATGGTAAAAATGGTAAAATTTTCACCTCACCTCAGCTAAGCCAGGCTTAACGGCTTGGATTAGAGTTTCATGGCGCAATTGTGACTTCAACAGAAAGTCCAAAAATGTACAAAAACATACACAAATGGGTACCCTAACCCTACTAGCATAAAGCCAAAAAAAGGGGAGACTCACAGAGACGAAGCTGGTCTAGCCTGGAGGCTGATTTTAGCCTGGCGGAGAGCACGTGCCATAAGGGCTGTTTTCCAACATGTAGTCTTGAGCCCATGGAAAAAACAGCCCCCCCTTCCCACGGGACCTCCAAAATGTTAGAAATAATTCCTAAAAATGAGCCTCTCCACTTATGCAAAGAATCCCAATCAGACCAAATCAGACCAAATTAAAAAACATCCAGGTTTAATTGGATGTCTCTACTCTTGGGTTGGCTTGAGGGGGTAGGGATGGGGGTGGGGGACTGAAAGCCAACAGAACCAACAGAGAGGAAGAGGAAAGATCACTTGTTTATTCTCTGGGAGGCAGTTTAAATAGCCTGTGGGAGTGGTCTTGACCTTTCTTGGGGAGGGGTCAAGGTTTGGTGGACTCAGGGGAGGGGACTTCCAAAGATAGATGCTGGGTGCTAGGATTACACTATAAATAAATTTTCTTTGGTATAGGAGGTCCTTCTGTTTATGTATTGTTTTCGTTGGTTAATCAATAAAGAAACTGCCTGGCCTGATAGGGCAGAACTTATGTAGGTAGAGAAGACAGAACTGAATTCTAAGAGGAAGAAAGCAGAGTCAGAGAGGGAGAGCTGCCATGGAGACACCAGGTCAGACATGCTAAATCTTTCCTGGTAAGCCACGACCTTATGGTAAACACAGATTAGTAGAAACGGGTTAAATCAAGAAGTGAAAGGTAGTCAATAGGAGGCTAGAGATAATGGGCCAGGCAGTGTTTAAATGAATACCATTTCTGTTTATTTCGGGTGTAAGCTAGCCGGGCAGCCGGGTCAGAACAAAAGGGCCCCCTCCCTACAACATTTCTTCTTCAGTTTGCTCCTCATGACAGGCGTGTTTATGTGTTTACCCTTAGATTCTGTGTATGTTTCCTAACATCAGCCAAATTATCAAAGCCATCTTCTTCTGGAGTGTGTTAGATTGTTTTAAATTTCACGAGTGGACCAGCAAGATGTTTCAGCAGGGTAAGGAACTTGCCATCAGACCAGAATATCTGAGTTAGATCCCTGAAGCTGCATCAATGGTAGAAGGAGAGAACCAATTCTTGCAACTTGCACTTTAACCCCCACAATACACTGTGACCCATACAGGTATACATAGACAAAATGAAATGTCAATTTTAAAATCCGTTTGTATTTTGACAAACTAAAACCATAAGACAGTGACTAAATTAACTGGATATCAGTGCTGATAAGTCCAGAATGCTGATAGAGATAAATTTTAGAAACACTAAAATATTCTATTTTGAGTGATGCTATTATTATTAGCCATAATTGTTTAATAATCTTAAATATATTATCAAAATAGTATGCCCATAGCATCTACTCTAATATGTAAACAGAAGATCATGAGCGGCAAACCATGGTTCTCTACACTCATAAATCAGATTACTTAAGGGTGGGGTTACTTACTCCCTCCTACTGGCTGAGCTTTTTCTTTATTACTTTCAATGATAAGATGATTAAATGAAACTAAAATGTAGGCCAGAGAGATGGCTCAGTAGTTAAGAGAACTCAAGTTCAGTTTCTGTCATCTACAACAAGAGTCTCCCAACTTTCTGTAATTCTAGTCTGTCGAAACCTCTAATGCCAGCCTCAGTGTCCCCTCAGGGTTCAGATGAAGCAAGTGAGGGACTTTAAAGGACCCGAGGGTGAAATAAACTCTCCTTTACATACTTTTCTGCATCAGTTCTTTATTCTTCTCTGGCTGTTCTGTTCTCTCCCATTCTGTAAAGTTTCCACTATATATTCACACTTAAAACAAAGTCAATTCTCCGAGCTTGGATGCCCCATTGTCTTTAAAGGTCTCAAATATAATCTATATGAAAGACTCCTTTTCTAACTGCGTGTCCTGCCAAATGAAAGATAGTTGCAGGGAGGTGGCTCCTGATGTATCTCAGGGAACTGAATGCAGATGTGACTGTTGGAAACCAAGGTTTCTGGCTACGTGATTAATATTCCTCATTGGAGGTCTCATGGGGTGGGGAAAGCCATCCAGTAAGCAAAAGAACAAGGCAGGCTTTTAAATGTCCATAGTCCTTGTGGGACAAATAAATCCAACAAGTCCAAGTATATTTTCTATATATCAAAACTACATAGCTAAATGAAAAGTCATTCATTTTACCATTTACAGATACATGTGCCCATAAGACTGAGATGTAATCATGATAATACATATTCACGTTACATGAGATTACACACTACAATGCAGATGTTGTGGAAACAATAAGCTGCTTCAGCAAAAGTGAACAACAGCTTTCAAAGTCTATGGGCCTGCAGACCTTCTCTGGACAGGATTAATCCTTGATCAGATAACCATGCCTCTAGTGAGTTGACATCTGAACACTAGTTGCCACATGCTTCCCATGGACCCTAACACACCTTCAAAGGATTTGATGTTTCTGGCTTCTTCAGGAGCATGTCCACATGTTCATGTCCACATTAACAAATCAGAACACACACACACACACATGCATGTATGCACACATATGCACCTCTACATAATTCAAAATAATAAAACAAATTAATTAATTAAAATAAATTGGAAATCAGATGTGACACTCTAGAACCAAACCAAGGCATGCCATTTACCCAAGCTTGTGTCATTTTCTTTTGTCATAAGGATGTTCAATTGGATTATGTATAATCTTCTCATATTAAAATTACTTCATTGGCATTTTGAGACATTATCTTCCAGATATATACATGTATTTTATCCTTAGGAATCCTTAACTGGAAAATGACCCAAAACATTTTGAGTTAACCCATTTTCCTAAAGTGACTGGATATAGAGGAGAAGATCCTGTGGACAAAAGGGAAGGAAGGATATCACAGGTGATACAGGGAAAAGGTGCTAAATGATATCGCAAGGTTACTCTTGTTGCAATTTGCCAAGGATCAATATTAATTCTACCAACAGCTACTTCTTGATGATAAATGACTGTAGTCTCTGGGTATTGGTTTTACATTTTGTCCTAGGTCTATCAAGGTTTCCTGCAGTTTATCCTTGACAAGATGCTTGAGTTCTTCTGTTTTTATCTATTAAGCCTGAAGTAGTAGCTCTTTTTTATTAAATTCCATACTGCTAGCGATCTTTTTGTCCCTAGAAGTCTTTAGACACAGCTAATACTTCTAAATGCTCAGTATATTTAGAGTAAACAAATCAATATATTTATATCTGAATAAATAAGTTAATACATTTGAATATGTTTTATAGAATAGGCACTTTGTTGGGCAGTGAGAATAGGATTGGGAGAGGATGTTCTGTCTTCAGAGGGTCTTGGTCTAGTTGAGGACACTGTAATATTAGAGAAACATCAGACATTTTAGCAAAAAGGTAAAACAGTCTGAATCAAGATAAGGGGTTGAAGAAAGTCATTTTAGCCATATTTTTGTGAAAGAAGTGTCTCAGGCTCAGAACAGGGTCAGTAGGAAAATGAACCAAACCAAACAAAGCCCAACATAAGGCATATGCATACTAGTGATTTTTATCAACTTAGTTTTATAATATTTGTCTATTGTACAGGTTTGAAAACTGTATTCTCAGAGTAGGAAATACACTGCCTTCCATTTTTCTTGTTTTCTTGCCAATGTTAAATCTTGGTCTTAAGGCTTCTTCCCGCTCTCTAAATGCTCCAATTAAATGCAAAATCCTTTTCAGCCTCTCTGCAAATCACTTTAGAATTTCCTTTCTTATTTCTTTTGTCACAACCCTGGTTGAGATTCCATCACTTCACAGGACCAACTGTGATCTCTCCCTAAGGATACGTCTAGCATTTGTGTTTTTAGAGTATTTCAAGAAGGCGTGATCTATCTATCTATCTATCTATCTATCTATCTATCTATCTATCTATCTTTCTTTCTTTCTTTCTTTCCTTCCTTCCTCCCTTCCTTCCTTTCTTCTTTCCTTCCTTCTTTTATTCCTTCCTTCCTTTCTCCCTCCCTCCTTTCCTTTCATCCTTCCTTCCATCTAGAACTAGGGATCAAACCCAGGACATCAAACACCTTAGGCATGTTCTTTACTACTGAACTACATGCACAGTCAAAGACAGTTATGTCTCTGTACTACTTTAGACTTTTCTTTAAAAATTTTAATATGACCCTTTGCATTTTACCAAAGCAATAGTATTAATGATTTTCCTCAGTACCTTATTATTTGTTGACACAAATTTATTTCTCTTTTCGTCTTTCTTTTTTTCTTTCTTGCCCTTCTCTTCCTCTTCCTTTTCCCTTGTTTTTATAGAAACTTTTTATTCTTTTCTTCAATGGAGAAATCTTTCTTTTGTTATCAATTTAATAATCATTGAACATTTATCCTAGGCAATGCCTTCTTCATTCCAGTTGACTTGTCACTGCAATTAAACTTTCTCCACTTTACATCTCTCACAGAACTGCCCAGGACTGTAAGCATTGTTTTAACACATGTCTCTCAGAGTGTTCATCCACTGGAAATTTTTCTGTCTTCATTTGGAAGTTTGGATGATTTGTTTTTAGAAATGCTATCTCTCCTATACAAGATAGATTTTTCTCTTTTAAAAAAAATGTAATATAAAATTACATTTGTTTTTTTTTTCAAATTTGGGAGAACTATGGAGATATCAAGAATTCTTGATCAGTCTGATTTAAAATATTTAGAACTAAGATGTCTCATTCTTGAAGAAGAAAAGATTCTGATAGTAAATATCAAAAATATTTTAAGAATAAGCTAAAATACATTAGCTCTTATTTATAAAATTCCATATTCTCACTTACATAGCAGTACTCTCATTACACAGAAACAGCAGGCTCTTTTACCATTACCTTAACACAACCTTTCCTTTCCTCTCTCTTTCTGTGTCCTCACCCTCTCTTCGTCTTCAAGTATGTTTGTTTCTAGAAAGTTAGTTTACTTAAAAATCTTCTGAACAGAAATGTAGGCAGTGTTGAAAGTCCTTGGTGCTCTTATACCTCTAAGGACAGTAATTACACCACCATATTATGAGAAACACGCAACAACAATTGTCTTTGTTCATGATTGGTCAGATCTCTAAGAATATATATGTGTGAAAGCAAACACTGCAAAGAGCTAAGATTCACACACTAGTGTCCTTGCTCCAAAGAGAAGGGTGCAGAACCCTTTCTCCAATCTCTTGGATCTTAAACTAGTCTTCGGTCTTTTGTTGATTCTGTCAGTTTGCTTTTGCAGGTTAAAGCCATGGAAGTCTTGATTTTACTGGCAGTCTAATGAGATTTAGTATCAACTGGCTTAAAAGGCTCCTGCTGGGAGTGCAATGAGAAGCCAGAGCCCCTGCTGCTGTGTGCCTCCTCTGTTTATGCTTCTGAGGGACTCCCTGTAATCAAGAGTTAATGGTTTAGGAAGATCAAATGGAATTGATAGAGCCAAAATCGAAACACAAAAGCATGGCAAATGATGTCTACATTTGAACTCAGTAATGACATACTTGACAACAAAATGATCTTTACAAGTTTAGCAGAAGCATCAAAATTTCCCAATGAAAACCTAAATATAGCTACTATTTATTGATCACTTACTTCTATTCTCAACTCTACTCTGAGCTAAACATAAATTACCCTCTACCCTCACAACAGAAATAGAAAGTGATACTCTTTCCTTATTGGCCAAAGTAGAAAACAAAATATAAAGGCTGCCAGCTGCTGTAGTAAATAATGAGATTTGAACCCAAGACTGACTTGTCTCTAGTTAGTGCTTTTAATTCTCATTCTTTGTTGGTAAAAAGAGAAGGGAAATCAAGTTATCATCACCAGTAAGTAATGAGTAATAGTCTAACTATTATCCAAATACAGTTATTTAAAAGTTAGTACAGAGTAATAAGTTTCTTCGGATTTTAAAAATAGTTGATATAATTTTTATGAGCGCAGATAAATTTTTATTTTCGCAGAGTAATGTTTTGAAAAATACCTTCTCCCTTTCCCATACCGCAAGGGGCAATGTAATTAAAAAATCATAGTTACTCATTTTGTTACAGTCACTAAAGTGAGTGATACTGATGTTGGTTAGTGTTGTAAAGGTTGTTATTCAGGGCATTTTATTGTTTTAAAAGAATCTCCATTGTCCAATAACTGAAACTCCTAATCAACTAGATGACATGGTTACTTTGTTGAGAGTTTAGCTCTTCAAAAACCCAACCACCATTAGGTCCCATGACAGCACATGTGTTATCTGAACTGCGTATAAGATAGAAAGGGTCACCTCAAGAGCACCTGGTGCTAGTCACTGATAGCAACCTTTCGGTATGGGATTTGGGACACTACCAAACACAGTCCTACAAAATAGTCAGTACTTGCAGTAGATACCCTGATTTTCTGTGAAAATCTGGCTTTAAAGCATATTTCAGTGGTGTTTATGAAGTTTTTTTGCACTTAGCAACTGTTAACAGGCACAAGATGTCCATGAATAACCAAAAGAGATTTCTTCTCTTCATTGTAAAATAGTACTAAAGAAAATCAGAACCCAAAAAGGAGATAGAGAGTATGGAGGGACAGCTAGACATGATATATAGACTTATGACATTAATGAATATTTCATCTAAGTCATTTAGATGGTTGTGTTTCAGTATGATTGCCACCAGATTCATAGCTCTGTTCTAAATTATTGGACACATCTCATCAAAACGTCTATTCTTCATGGCATAGCACCTAAGCAAGCACCATTGTCAGTTTTCTCATTTCTTATATAATGGAATCAGGACATTATCATCAACTTCTTATTCAGATTTTTGGAAGGTTATTTAATTTTTATTTATTTATTTTACAAATCTATCTTTATCTGCCAGAGCTCCCAGTCTAGGCCAGTCTGCTATGCTGATTGCTTCTTCAATGGCTTGAGAAAGTGTTGTTCTATTTTTCTCTCAGTAAGTATTGATGACATTTCGGGAGGTTCAGAGTAGCCTGTGATTACTTCTTGAAGTGGAACAGAGAAGATGGCTATGGGTAGTGGGGAGTGGTCTTGCTCATCAACTTTCTTTTGTGAGCTTTCTGCCCTTGACCATATCCTAATCACAAGCATCCCTTCCCTCACTCACCTGTGCAAATGAAAACTTCCCTCTTCACTTCAGAATTCTGACATACCAGAATGTTCTAAAGAGAGACTAATTTCACTGTAAATAAATGGCTGTGGACCAGCCATTATACTAAAGCAAAAGCTGAATTGACAGACTGCTACACCACTGTGGGAAATTTTCTAAACACAAAGACCACAGTTCTTGTTTCAAAATATTCTAGACTGCATGAAATAAGTACAGCAAATCTCATAGGGAAAGAAATTTGAAGTTGAACCCACAGCCAATTTTTTTTTTTTTGCTTTTTCCAGAAACAATCACAGGCATTATTTAATAACATAATTGTTTTTCCCTCTAGAAGAAAAAATGCCCAGTGTTCTTAACATACAGAATTGTTGAGATGCACATAATTCAGCTTCACTGGGTGCCTGCTAAAACCTGTTTTCAGTTGGAGCCAGGTCCTGTGGTTCTGTGTTAGAGTGAGAGGCTATTGAATATTCTTGAGTTCAAATAACTAATTCATTCTTTTACTCTTAGGAATTGCATGTGTTTGTAAGAGTGTAAAATTATTAAAGGAGAGAAAAGATTGATTATCATTTACTTGTCTTGAGTACTATATATGTGTCTTGTACTTATTAGTATATTTAATCTCCTGAGAACTTTGCTTTAGGTTTTATGCTTTACCACATCCTTCCTTACCATTTTCCTAATTTTTACCATTCCTAGCTATCCACTATTCTGTATATTCTTATATATTTTGTATATGTGCAAACTGAGACATAGATATTAGGTCATAGGACCTAACAGCCACCTCAAAGGTTCCCAGGGCCTAAGACTCACCTCAGTGGTACATTGCCTTTCATGCTGCCTCTGAGATTCTTTGTTATATTATCATTACTACAAAGTCAATTCTCAGTCCTCCTTTTCAGTGCTGGAGATCAGTCCTGAGCCCCTAAACATGCTAAGCTAGTCAGCTACTGCTGAGCTACCTCCACAGCCAGTTCCATAAATAAATGAAGTTTTATTATCTAATTATTTTTAATGTATATGTATATGGCTGTTTTTACTACATGTGTTTTTCCATCACATGTGTTCAGGCCCATAGAGGACAGAAGGGGTCTAGGGTTATGTAGTAGGAGCTGCGGGCTGTGTTCCTGCCGCCCCAGCTCCTGGTCGCCTGGCAAGCTTATGCCCCGAAATAACAACACACAAACTGTATTCTTTTAAACACTGTTTGGCCCATTATATCTAGCCTCTTCTCAGCTAACTCTCGCACCTGGACTAGCCCATTTCTAATAATGTGTGTAGCACCCCAAGGTGCGCTTACTGGGAAGATTCTAGCCTACATCCATCCTGGGTTGGAGCTTCATCACATCTGCCTGGGAGAGGGGAGCATGGCCTCTGAGCTCACTTCCTCTTCCTCGCAGCATTCTGTTCTGTTTACTCCTCCCACCTATGTTTTAACCTATGAGGCCAAGCAGTTTCTTTATCAATTAACCAATGACCTTCCTCCATCAGGGTTATAGATGTTTATGGACTGTCATGTGTGTGTTGGGTGTCATAAGTGGGGAGCACTGTGTGCTCTTAAGCACTGGGCCATATCTTCAGCTATTCAGCAAAGATCTTGACTTCTTGAACATTTGAATCATTAGAACTTCATGTTGGTTGTGTTCTTCAAGGGAATGTTTTAATAAGAGCTGTTTATCTATCAATACAGAAAGAAATATCCTCTTACCTGTCTTAAATTATGACAATTTCAGGCAAACAACAACAACAAAATCATCTTCACTTGGTAGTATATTCATTAAACAGTCATTAAGGAAACTTCTGCGTATTTAGTTTTTCTAGGAATGCATTTAATCTTGCCCCCCCCCAAAGTTAACATGTATGAAATGGAAAAAAAAATGTTACAATAGGAACAAGGAGAGTGCATAAGTGACTATTGAATGAAGTGAATTTTATTTTAAGGGGCGCAACAAGGTCATTTTGACTTCTAGTAAGAAAATACTCCTGCATTGCTGGTGGGAGTGCAAGCTGGTACAACCCCTTTGGATGTCAGTATGTCAATTTCTCAAAAAAAAAAAATTAGGAAACCTTCCTCAAGACCCAGCAATACCACTTTTGGGTATATATCCAAAGGATGCTCAATCGTGCCACAAGGACATGTGCTCAACTATGTTCATAGCAGCATTTTTTTTTATCATAGCCAGACCTGGAAACAACCTAAATGCCCCTCAACCAGAGAATGAACAATGAAAATGTGGTACAGTTACACAATGGAGTACTACACAGAAAAAAAAAAGAAAAAAAGACATCTTGAAATTTGCAGGCAAATAAATGGAGCTAGAAAAACATCATATTGAGTGAGGTAACCCAGACCTAGAAAGACAATTATCATATAATTTACTCATAAGTGACTTTTAGACATAAAGAAAAGAAAACCAGTTTACAATTCACAATCCCAGAGAAACTAGACAGCACTTAGGAACCTAAAAGAAACATACATGGATCTAATCTACATGGGAAGTAGAAAAAGAGACAAGATCTCCTGGGTAAATCGGGAGCATGGGGACCATGGAGGGTAGAAGGGGAGGGGAGAGGAAGGGAGGGAAGCAGAAAAACGTATAGCTTAATATAATCAATAAAAAAATTTAAAAAGTAAAGAAAAAGAAAATTCTGAGAGCATTTTGATGTTAACTAAAGCAGAGATGGAAGGAACCTGAGGAGTGTCTGAGGAGTTTGATAGGAGCGACAGTTCTGAAATAGATCAGTGGGACCTGGAGAGCCACCGAATAACAAACACAGAGTGGGAGCGGATGCCGAGTGTTCTAACTCTGTGAGTGGGCAGATGTTAATATTATGGATTAGTGTATAAAATGTGAAAAGAAAATTAATTGGTGTTTTGGAATTTAAAGAGATGTCAACACTAGACTTTCAGGATGCATGCCTAAAAGGCAAAGTTGTCATGTTTTTTTTTTTTACCTTGTTTTGTGGTATTTACATTGCTAGTACTTTTTAACAGTTCCAGCATAACATAGAGGTAGTGGAAAGCCAAATGCAACTGAATAATCAGCAAAGTCAGCAATGGAATTCTCTTTGAAAAATTCTATCATACAAATGGAAGAAGTAAGGGTATATAGAATATACCAGAGAGAAAATCTTTATTGAAGCAATCTATTACTCTTGTTTTTATTTCAGTTGACTTTGTTTTACTACACAATAGATGTGGTATCTGATTGCCTATATTTAAATATGACTACAGTGCTGGCTAGCTTGCGTAAACTTGAACTTTTAGCTACTTAGTTTATTATTCTCAAACTGTGGGTAAGGCCATATGTACCAGGGGAAATGTGAAGACCCAGAGCAATTATATTTATAGGACACTTCAAACTAACAACTCAGCACCTCTTTGCCCTTTCTCTTCCTACACCCCAGTTTCCTCACACAGTGCTCCTCCACATTCTAGTTTTTCTCACCTCTTCCTTAACTTACCTCTCAATCCCTCTTTCATCTCTGCAATAACAAAAGTAATTCACACCAAGACTTTGAGAATTGATAGAAATGATTGGAAACAGAAAGAACAGACTTGGTTGAAGGATCACATTATAGAGAGTACATGTTCCTATTCAACTCTCTTTTTTTATTGTCTGCCGGTTCCAACTCTATTTCTTTACTGATTCCAATTTCCCTTTGTCTCCTATATTAGAGTTTTCCTTTTCATCTGAGGGCTTGCAGTCATATGTTCAATTATTCACTACTCAACCACTCAAGCACTTAGAATTTAAAATGTTTTAACAAAAAGTTAATTGTCTCTCATGAATGATTTTAGTCTACTGATAATAACAAGTTTTCTGCTTTATTATACTTTACAGATTAAATTGAGAGACACTAGGAGACTGCCAGCCTATAGACACGTAGCATATAGAACAAGGCTATGCAAGGAGCAAAGGGCACAGGCGTGTTACTGGGAGAAAGACGGAATATGGCTTCAGCTAGTGCTATTCGGAGACAGCTAAAGGCTAATGAAGATCCAGTGCTTTTAAAAACAAGATGAAAGGCATGGCTGTTTAGAGGGGTCCACTCGGGTGTGTAATGCTTCTGCCCCACCACGGAAACTGTGGAGAATGGAGAGGAGACAAAAGATAGGAAGAGGTGCGAACGCAGAAAAGATGCAAAACCAGCATAGAAACAGTGGGGTGTAAAGGCTACCTGGAGGGCCAGTGCAGTAATTAATTAGTTCTTTCCTTTGACTTAACTACCTACTTATGTATAATTACATAAGTATGAGCACCAGGTTTCTGTTAAGGGCAGAATATTATGCTAGGTTATATACATGTGTTTTTTTTTAAACTAGCTAAAACAAAGAAGAGGTATCATTATTCAGTTTTAGGCTAAAGAAATTAAAATTCAGATTTTTAATAGTTGTGACATACCTAGTAATATCTAGTAAGTAACTCAAGATAGAAAGCCAGATATCTTCAAGAAATACTTCAAGATACTTCAATACTAGAAAAATAGGAAGCATCCAGAAATTGATATATGGGAAGAAGGCAAAAGAAATGATTGACTTATAGAAAGGAATCATGAGGAAACATAAGGCTGTGGTCAAAGAAAGGAATTATTCTTTTAGAGTTTATAGTGGGAGTTTTTTTTTTGGCATTCAGGTATAATCATGTGGTACTTGAATGCAGTTGAGATAAGATCACAGTCAAGAAGAACACTCTGACGCTATAATGCTTGGGTACTGACTGGCACTTATCCAGAAAAGGCTGTGCAATCCAAGTGACATAAATAGACATGAGCAAGCTGGGTATTGGACAGTGCTTCCGATGACTGTAGAGAATACTCAGGTGGATAAGGACCTGTGGTAGAATCAGTTAACAAGAGCCTGAGAAAGGGAGAGGGAATAGAATGATTTTGAAAGCTGTGATCCAGAATCTTGCAGACTAATGATTCTGGCTCAGACAAATTGTGAAATGACATTATTCAGTAGAGAGAACTGTCAAGGAACAACCCTGTATGTGCAGGCGACTGCTGAATATTGTGTGTGGTTGCTAAGGCATTAGCGCAGCAAACATTTTCATAATAGGGAAGACACAAATCTAGGTTTTGTGAAGATGGATTCTATTGTGTGTTTGAGTAAAGTCCAAGGAAAGGGAGATGGGACTGGTGAGATAGCTTAGTGGTTGCGAATGCTTGACAGTCTTTCATAGGCAGGAGTTTAGTTCCCAGCATCCTCACGGAGTAGCACACAACAGCCAGTAATTTTGGCTTCGGGGATCACACAACCTCAGTCTGGCCTCTGCAGGCTACAACAGACATGTGGCATATGAACACAGGGCATATGCACACTTACACACATGAAAATAAATGTTTTTAAAAAGCAAAAGATTACAAAATGAACATTTTGCTCTTCTGAACTGCACAACATCATAACGTTATGTGAACCAATGACGCGGTTATTACAGAGACCTGGAGAGATCTACCATTGAAGAGCTGAAAGCCTCTGCACCACCGCTTCAGGGTAAACCACTGTGGGTCAAAAGGATGTGAAAATAGACGCGAGAAAATGCCTAGAGAGAATTAATGTACATCGGTTTTTAAATCACATGTTTGTGGGAGCTTCCTTCGGGACTTCTGATATTAGACACTCAAGATGAATGGCGTGGACCCTGGAAGATTACTATAATAACGAAGAACCCTTTATTTAAAGCATTTCCTTCCTCCCTTCTGGAGACAGAATTGCCCTGCAGATTTTAAAATTTTATTTGTGAGCTGATAAATGTTTTATGAGTGCTCACCTGACTCTATGTTTGGGATGCACTTGCTGCTCCCCTTTGCTCTTCTCTTGGCCAGAATTTCCAGGAAGGAGCAGAGGAAGGTGTTGCACAGCAAACAATTTAGAGCCTGAGTTTGTGTCATGACAGCTCTTCCCCTCCTGCATATTTGGCATCCAGTAGGCATCTGCAGGACCACAGAGAGGTTGCTAAGCTAAGATTACTTCTAATTGCTTTCACTTGAATTTACTTCACCGCTTAATAGGCTTTTCATAGGAAGTCACAAAAATGACTAAAATCCCCGCTTTGTATTTGTTACTTTGGACAAAGACATCTCAATTTATCCACCCCAATCTGAGCTACTAGGTATTTTATTTATCATTATGTTTAGATAAGTAACATTTAAAGACATTGGATAGGTGGGATACTGATAAAACTGGATAGGTAATCTATTTAAGGAACTGTTCTCACAAACCTAATGCTAATGAGGTAGACACAGTATTTAAATGTCTTAAATATTTTGGCAAGAAAGACAGTCACACTCTGTTTTGTGATTTTATTCATTTGACTAAGTGTTAGTATTTTCTTTTTTCCAAAAATATCTACACCCTGTCTTAAATATTCCATTAAAAGTGATAAATAGAGTCAAGTATAATCCCAGAATTTAGGAGACTGAGGCAGGAGAATTACAAGTCCAAGGCCAGGCTGGTCTATAGAAGGATTTATCGAATAACCTGGGCTACAGAGAGATATCACATCTGAGAAACAACAGTAACAGGAAAACAGACATTATAAGTAGTATGTGTAATAGCTATATGCTAAAGAAAGAAGTAACCTGGCAAATATTCCAGAACCTTACCTTATAATGGCAGATAATGTTTAGTAGTTTTTTCTAATCATTGCTAGAAAGAATGGGGTACAGATGTATGTATGAAAATACCTTTTCTCTTTTCCGTTTTTCTAAAGTCAGTTTTTATCAGATTATATTAATGTCACAAAAATTCGCATTGTTGTATAAATTGACTATTTTCTTTTTAAGTTTTAACTTTCTTAAAATCTTAATTATATTTTAAAAATATTTTAGATATTAATTTTATTATAAAGGTAGTCCACAGGAATTCTCTTTCTACTGGACTCAATATAATAGTGCAACCATTCCCTACACAGTGTTTTCTCTACCCTCTATGTGTGTGTATCTATCTTCTGTCTGTCTCTTTCACTCTATCTGTGACTGTATATTATCTATCATCTATCTGTTATTTATCTTACTATCATCTATCTATTTTACTGTCATATATATGTGTGTGTGTGTGTGTGTGTGTGTGTGTGTGTGTGTGTGTGTGTGTCTATCTATCTATCCATCCATCTATCTATAATCTCTCTCTTCCTCCCTCCCTCTCTCTAGCTTTCTCTCAGTATCATTTCTGTGTAAATATTAGCACACACAGTGAAGGAAAATTTGCTCTAAACACCTGGGCAGTGCTGCAGACTTCTTGGCCTGTAGACAATGCTTCACTATGAATTCTGAGACATAACTCATTAGAAATCTGTCCACATACTTTCAACTGTTCAGTAAAAGCGATTCAAGAAAAATCAAAGCCGATGTGCTCTCCACAGAAGTGAGAATTTCTAATGTTTGGTTTCTACTGACTCTGGCCATTAACTGAAAAAGGAAAAAAACAAAATAATAAGGATTTTGTTTCTGCTTATTATCATCTCGGCTGTTGAGCCGTCGAATTAAGTTATTTTAATTGGTTAAGCATTGAATAGACATTTTTCTGTGGTCAAATGACCAGGAACTTTTAATGGTGAATCTAGCCTTTAATTGTAGAGCCATCTCTGCAGCACAAGTGCCAGTGTATTTAAGTAGCCCTACCCAAATCTATTGTCGGACTATAAGAAGCATTGCACCATTAGTTTGTGAGTATTTAAAATGACTTTAAATGATTAATTACTCACTATGCATTCAACTTCAGTTACTTATCAGTACTTTATTTACATCAGTGTTTTCATTAATTTTGGAAGTTGTTTCAAGTGATATTTGTGGTTAGATATTTTGGAAAATAATCCCTTTCACTCCTAAATTTATGGCAACTGTTGTCATCTGCACAAGATGTGCACAAAATCGGATCCATTCACATTTCACCTCAGATGGGAAAGGAAACAATGAGGCCCCACCCCTACTTGAGACTATTGGAAATTAGCAGCAACTGGAGAAGAGGGGGTCATTGTCTTTAATGGTGCAGCCACTGATGATTGGCTTTGCCCCATATCTTCCATGCATATTTATGTGGCAAACTCTAAACTCAGTGGGAAACATACAAAAAGAAGGCATGAAAGTAAATGGGGGCCTGTGGAGAAAAGGAGTTCCAGTGAGAGAGGGAGATGATTGAGAGAGGGGAATGGAGGACTGAAAGTTACCAAAATTCATTTTAATTTTACAAATATATGAAGCTATAAAGGTGTGGATATTATCAATGTTTCCTATATAAGTTTATGAAACAAGTATCAAAAATATAAAAATGAACAATAGAACCAAGAAATACAATACAAATGTTTCCCCTGCTGAAAAGAACCATCATCATCATAATAATAATAACTGCCACTATCACATATCCTTGTAGCAGTGTGAACACTTTCATTCTCTTCTATCAAAATGTATATTTATTTGGCCTAATATGACTTTGTATGAATGACACTTAGAAAATCTAGGACTAAGTTTTATTTTCTTTTACTTAAGAAATAAAGGAACACTTAGTTCAACCTTCCATACTGTCATTTTACCTGACCAGAGATATCTGAGACACACATGAATATAGAAAACCAACAGGAAACTCAATATTAATCATATTGCACAGATACATACACCAAGCTCCGAGTAAGGCTCTTGACTAGAATGGGGTTCTTCACCAGGAATGCCTTCCATAATTAAGCACTTTTTCTTCTGCAGCAACTTATGCCCTTACTTGAAGAACACACCATAATCTTTAGAATTTCATTGTCTTACAGCTATTATTCTATACACCATTCAACCTTGTGTGTGTGTGTTTGTGTGTGCGTGTTTGTGTGTGTAACTTAAAATGTCAGATATGTACCATAGTATGGAAATATAAGTTGAATGGGATATGGGACTAATGAAGAAAGGATTCATTTTATATCTACTGTAAACCTCTTTATCCTCAAAGTCTGTCTTTACTGACATTTTTCTTTTAAATAATTTATTGTTTTTTCCAGCTTAATCACAGTTTGTTCTTCCTCCCTCCTCTCTTCCAAGTCTTTACTTTCAACCTCTCCTTCATCCATTCCTCCTCCTTTCTCTTCAGAAAAGTGCAGGCCTCCCATGGATATCAGCCAATCATGACATATCAAGATGCAGGAAGACTAGGCATCTCCTCTCCTATTATGGCTGGACTAGGTAACCCACTAGAAGGAAAGGGGCCGGAAACAAGTAACAGATTCAGAGAAAGCCCCTGCTCTCACTGTTAGGAGTCCCACAAAAGACCAAGGTATACAACTGTAACATATACACAAAGGGCCTATGTCACTCCCAAGCAAATTCTCTGGTTCAGACTCTGAGTCCCGATGACATACATGCTGATAAGCTAATTTATTTCGATAGAGGCTTGTGTGAGGAGTTTTGGGGAGGTGAGACTGGAGGAATTGGCAAGGATTGTAATTACCAATAGTCTTCAATGCCAAAGCACTGGAACTTTAATCTGAGGGCAAAGAAAATGATTTTAGTTTTGTCAACAGAGTAAGTAACAGATGTGAATGGAATGCCTCAACTGGAGATAGGCAAGAATCTACAGCACTCTAGTCGTCATAGTTAAGATGCTCACAATGCCACGCGTCTTCAGTGAATTCTGGTTCACTCAGTTTCCCTACGAGAAGAAATAATACATTCCTTTACCCAAAAAGTAATGACTAATATGGTAAATTTTATGATTTTTAACCACAGACAGAAGGATGAAGGAAGTGTTTAGATTTGGTGATTAGAAGCCATTTTAAAGAGTAGATGATAGGTGCTCAGATCTGAGGTATAAAGCAGAGAGGAAATCTACGAAAATATTGAGATATTTTGTTTGCACAAAGGGATGAGTTATTGTTAATGTCAATCACTAAAAAAGGAAACAAGTAAGATTTGATTTGTGAAGGAAATGTGTGTTTATTTCTGCTGGGAATCAGAATTTTGGAAATGCCATGGAACCTTTCAGTGGAGGTACAAGTCAGTAGCAGTTTACTAGGTGGAAATTAGCAATCCATATTCTAGCGTTACCTGAAAGGAGGTCTGCTAGGAACTAAGAACACGAATTTGGGAAACTCTCATTTATTCACTGAAAGAGCGAATAGATTCTTTTTTACATAGATACCGAGACAATGGGCAGTGCAAAAGAGACGTTTGCTACTATGAGAGGTCCGTAATCGAGTACCTGGAATGAGAGGACATTGCAGCCCTATCTCCTACAGAAGCAGAACAGAAGCTCATGAGCTTAGAAATCTTTAGAGAATAATAATGATTTCATAAGCCTGGAATTGAGAAATCAACCTTGGTGAGGAAACCTAGAAACCCCACTTCATCATCTTTGGAGTCCCAGCTAGGCCACTCCTGACTCAGACATGATCTAAAAAACCCAAGTAGATTGTCTGGTCCCTCAAATTAAGTCATAAAAGCTGTTTTTCTAATCAGGATAGTTGAGATTTGCTTGCTAATGAGAAGCCATGTGATCTAGCGTAAAATCACTCACTATCTCTATGACCCTGGCAGAAAACAGTGTGAGTGGGTCATCTTGGCATCCATGTCAGATTTAAATTATACTGCCTACTACATTTTAGGTCGATTTTAGTCTGGGTTTATTTCTTTTTCTTTTTGAAGCACAATCTTAACTGTTTTAGAACATGAAAGGACATTATTATAGCCCTGATCCTGACTAATCTGGTTGACTTCGGCAGCAACTAGTATAAATAGAAAACTAGGAACTATTAGTCTTTCTCCCTCACCCTGAATTCCTGAACTATTAGTCTTTTCCCCCACCCTGAATTTCAGGAAATTCCAGAGTGCTATATGAATAGATTCAGGACCGTTTTAAATATTTTTCCCTCTCACTTTTCACATGCACCAAAGTCAGACTTCAAAAGTTAAAAAAAAAAAAAAGAAAGAAAGAAAGGTAAGAGCTGTTTGGACTTCAGTGAACAAGTAGGTCTTGGAGAGAGCATTTTTCTCTTGGGGTGCTACCTGCAATCTGATATTCATTTTGCTCAGATCAGTTGTAAATACCAGGCTGTTTCTGTGAAATGTAAGTGGTGTTTGCTCTGGGCTGGTGGGACAGTCATGTGCTGTTTGCTCTGTCAGGAGCTCGGCAGGAGGATCCGCTGTACGTTATTCAGATCAGCTGGCAGGAACCAGCTGTCCTAATTCCAGGTGGACTGAGAGGAACCACTTTCCTTACAGCACCAGCTGTGCCACCTGGTAGCTTAAAGAGCAGTAGTTGGGCGAATGAACCATTGTTACAAATTCACTTTTTATCTGGTAAACAGTTTGCAGAAGCCAGAACAACTGACGGTATTTCCAATCTGCTCCACATTGAATTGATGTGAACACAGAAAGAAAGGCATTGTCTAGGTCGAGGGAAAATGCCTCCCAGGGATATCAACCAAGCGCAGCATAACAAGTTACAATAAGACTAGGCAGAAACCCAAAGCTGACGCTTTGCTGGAGGGAAATGGTGGCGGACTGGATCTGGGGGAGAGGGAAGGTAGTGGTGGGAAGCCGGGAGCAGTGGAGGGAGGGGAAACTACAGCTGGAATGTAATGTGTGAGAAAATAAAATGAAACAGAAAAGGAAAAAATCCACTTTTAAGCTTTAAAAACTATTTTATAAAAACTTACATTTGTTTTTTTAAAAAGAAAATGTCTGTGTGCTGCCGACACCTGTTATTTAGAACACTGAATAAAATCTACAGCCAAAACAAGCTTTATAAAATTTGCAGTTCTAGTAGCTGTTATTTAGAACACTGAACACAATCTACAGCCAAAATAAGCTTTATAAAATTTGCAGTCTAGTACCTGTATTGCTTGACCTAGTCTGCTCATTAGATAACCCATGTCTTCCATATGTTTTTACATTCTTCTGCATGGATTTATGTGAATACTGCAATTGTTGCTTTGACTACATAGATAACACTTTCCAAGTTTCAACTGTAGCGAAAGAGAAGGCTGAACATTTCACAGTCCCTGTTACTTGCAAGCAAATAAGATAACTTTAAAAACCATAAATAAATATTTAAGTGGGGCTCATATGTGGCTTGATGAATAAGATTTGCTGATAACACATGTGACAATAAAGAAAAAGAACTAAGCTAACAGCCTATAAGAGAAAGTGAATGTGGTTGAAGGAGTTCAGTCAGCCTTCGTTTCTACGTAAGCTGCCAATATCATTGCTGTCCTTTGCAACATAAACACGTGTGCAGGAACACACTGGGAGCAATTATTTTAAATAAACCTTTACCAATAATACTAGAAAAACATTTCTTATATCCAGCCCATGTCCTGACAAGCTAAGTTTTAAAATAATGATATTCAAATTCAAATTGTTTGTAGAATTTTTCATTCTTACTTCACAGTTGCTTTACAGATTATTTATTTTTAAACTATTTTGATAATTGTAGAAATTGCATAGTGTGTTTCTGTGTATCACATGAATTAAAGCATTACTGAAGTAAACGTATACTAACTGACCATAAGCATGTTTATATGTACGGATATCAATAACTAACTTATTTAGCTAGGATGTTCAAATAGCATACCCTCTCTTAGTGGAAGGCCAGGTACTTTGTAAGTAATCCATCATGCTAATAAATACTTTTTGTTTGTCTGTTTTTGTTGTTCGAGACAGGGTTTCTCTGTGTGTGTAGCCCTGGCTGTCCTAGAACTCACTCTGTAGATCTGGCTGGCCTCAAACTCAGAGACCCACCTGCCTCGGCCTTCCGAGTGCTGGGAATAAAGGAGTGCACCACCATCACCCAGGTCTAATAAATACTTTTAATTAGCATATTTATAGACAGCTTTGGTACATAGTATTTGCTGTTATAAGATTGTTACTATTGTCTTATAAAGCCACAGCATATTAAAAAAGAAAGATAGATGTTTATCTGAAAATTTTACTTTCTATTAAAATAATGAAATACTCCAATATATTTCAAGTTAGAATGAATGTAATATCATTTTGTACATAATGTAAGGCAAGTAGTTTCACTTATTTCAAGAAGAAAATGAGGTATCCTTTCAGAAACCTCTTAAAAAATACATAACTAAAATAGTTTTCTAAATTATTCATTAAATGCTTGTTTAAAATCATAAGTTATAAAATAATGTATAGTAAGTGAGAATCAGGGACCCTTATTTTAGAAATGTCACTAACTGGTTGTATGACATTGGAAATTATCATCATAAAGCATCACAAAGGTGGCTCAGAAGGTGAAGGTGTTTGCTGCTAAGCCTAACCTGAGTTTGAGCTCCAGGACCCACAAAGTGGAATAAGACACTAACTCCCTGAAAGTTGTTCTCTTACCTTCATGTGTGCATTCTTTCTGCCACAATAAATAAATAAGATTAATTAAAAAAATTTAAATCAAATCTTAATCTATTAAATAAAATATTTAATAATTTCTTTCAAAATTATGTTTTTATTAATCACCATCCAAAGGTAGCATTCTTTCCCTAGAGCCAGTTAGGGATGTGCCGCATGAAGGATAAGTGTTTTGGGTAGATACTTTAATGACCCAAAAATGTGGTAAACACGCTTGGGAAATACGCATGAGACAATTTTACAAGAGACTTTGCACTTGTGCTAGTCGCCCTTGTAACATTTAACTATTAATCCCCGAGTTTAAGAGAGAACATTCATTTTAAGTTCCAGTCATTTGAAGGCTGAAAGGGAGTTTTCACATCACTTATGACAAAGCCCTACCTTCTTCTCAGAGTCAGTTAAACTGAGGGTCCAAGAGGCTAAGGAGTTGATTAAATGCTCTCTGGTGAGTGAAAAGCCTTCACAAATGGGATTCCAGATCTAGGAGGACTTTGTGCAGCCATCTGTCTGGAGGCTGTGTACTCTTTGTTTTCGAAAGTTGCCTAATGCGGTGCTCATGTGTGAAGAATTTTTCATCAGATTCCTTCTCACTACTGGTATAAAATGATAGAAGCAGTTTCAGTCTTAGGATCTTTTGAACAGCTGTAGAAAAGCTCTATTCTAAATGATTATAGACTGGCTGAGGTTGACAATCAAAGCTAAACACCAGGACCCCATCCTTTGCCAACTTGACACACAGATTATCTCTTCAAAACCATAACCGTCTATCACTTGTCCCCAAGGTCTTATATTTATTTTATAACATAGAATATAATCCACATTTTAATAATCCAATGAGACTTTAGCAATTTCAATATGTTCAAAATCCTTTAACCTTGAGCTCCTAGAAATAAAAACAAGTTATCTGCTTCCAATGTTCAAGCACAGAATAAACATACTTGCTCCAAAAGGGAGGCAGAGCAGAGAACAATCACAACAAACAAACAAACAAAATCCAATTTTGAAAATACCCAGTCTTGCAGTTCTAATGTTCGGTATCTCATTTTTGTTTCTGCTCAGAAACAAAGATAGTTTGACCAAGTTATCTGTTCTAAAGAATGTATGAGAAAATGAGGGAAAGTGATGCCTTCTTCCCATCTCACAGGGGCTTTAGGTTGGCTTAGACCTGCTGGAAATATTCTGTTCACATAAACTGCCAGCTATTAGGAGGATAGTTATTGCAACCTTTACCTAGAAAACAATAAGAAAAGGGAAGGAAAGAAAGAAAACGAAGGAGGGAGGAAAGGAGGAAAGAAAGAAGGAAGGAAAGAAGGAAGAAAAGGAGGAAGGAAGGAAGGAAGGAAGGAAGGAAGGAAGGAAGGAAGGAAGGAAGGAAAGGTGGGAGGAAGGAAACGAAGGAAGAAGGGAAAGGAAGGAGGAAGGAAAGAAAGAAGGAAGGAAGGGAGGGAAGAAGGAAAGAAATAAGGGAGGAATGAGCAGACCGAGGGAGAGAGGACGGAAGGAGAAAGGAAGAGAAAAAGCTAGGAAAATTATTATTAGAAATAATTTTATTCATTTTCATCACTATCACAAAATATCTGAGGCCAGGTAACATATTGGGCTAATTAATTGACAATTTTAAAAGATAGGTCTAAATATTATGGCTCAAGTGCTGCTTTAGCACTAAACGTTGCATCACATCCTGGTAGATACCATCCTGGTGGTGCAGTGGGTGAAGCAGGGAGACCCTATGAGATCAGACCGGGAAGACAGTAAGGGGAGATTCCAGCTCGCTCTTTTAATGATAACCTTCTTGACTGAAGTAATTTACAGATCTCTGAAGAACAAAGAAGGACTCCCACAGGCCTCTACCTCTTAAAGTCTCTAGTACCACCACACTAAAAATTGAGCCTGCACACAAACCCGTAGTTGACACAGTCCACTTGCAAAATACGACACCAAATGAGAATGAGTAGTGACACTAGGGTGGAGAGATAAACTCCAAATGTTTACTAATTTTAAGAGAGGCGGCTAGTGTCTTATTCTTTACCTTGTACAAGGCTAATGAATGTTAGCATAAAACACCAGCATAAAACTGTTTTTTCATGCCTTGTTATTTTTGACTGCGTTAATAATTTTTTATATTACATCATGCAATACTGATTGAAGCGATGACGTAAATCAAAAAGGGAGTTGTGGGAGATTTTCAGCTTCAGCAGACTGATTCATCTAGTGATGAAGATTTTAGGGTTAAATTACTTTTAATTAAATAATATTTGGAGGCACTGTAATAATTTCTACGTGAGATACAATGGCTTATTTACCGAGAGTTAGCCAGCAAGAGTAACTTACCAAGGCCTGTACTAGGAAAAGTAAATAAGTAAACAGAAGTGCTTGCGTGGAGAGAACTTGTGTTCTCCTGCTTTAAGACTGATGTTGGGAACGGCAGGTAAATGTGTTTGTATGCAATATGTTCACATCAAAAAAGAACTTTGAGTGAAGCATGAAAAAAATATATATATATATAGTCTACATTGTGTGTTTACATCATTAATACTTATTGATATCATTCACAGTTCCCTACTGTCAAAATTCTTCTCTCCAATTGTACAGATGAGACACATGTGAAAGATTAAAAATGCTAAGATTACTGAAAAGTTCATAAAGAACGAGAACACAAGTCAATGGTCCCTTAACTGGGTCACAGGATTCTTGCTAGCTTTCTGTTATGTGTTGAGCGGAACAAAGGTGTTTGAATAAAGTGCTACTCACTCAAATGAGGCAGACAAGGGAGTATATTAGTAAACAAACAAATACATACTTTAATGAAAGATATTAGATGTGGTGTAAATGGTTATAGACACATGATATTTATTTATATCATAGACAAGAGATAGATGATAAATAGGTGATATATCGATAATAGATAAAATGATAGTAAGTTTATGGTGTTATATGGGTAATAAATAAATGAATGATCACTAATGAATAGCTATATATATATATAGGTGATTGTAGTAATAGGAGCTGTGGCGGCAGGGTTGCATCCCCAAACACCCCAGCCACCTGCCCTGCCCGGCTAGCTTTACCCGAAATAATTACACGGACACTGTATTCTTTTAAACACTGCTCTGGCCCATTTCTAATCATCTGTGTAGCGCCCCTAGGTGCGCTTACCGGGAAGATTCTAGCCTAAGTCCATCCTGGGTCGGAGCTGGGGCATGGCGTGTGTCTTCCCTGGAGCGGGTAGCATGGCGTATCTCTGAAGGCGTCTGCTCTGGAGAGGAGAGCTGTCGAGTCTGACCTCACTTCCTCTTCCTCCCAGCCTTCCCTTCTGTTTACTCCACCCACCTAAGGGTGGGCCTATCAAATGGGCCTAGCAGTTTCTTTATTGCTTAAACAATGAAATCAACAGATTGATATATGACACTCCCACATCAGGTGATAGGTAATAGTATAAACATTTATATATATATAATCGTAGGTAAATTGATTAACATCATCAGTTTAAATAGAACCCCCCCCCCCCCGCATAGGGCACTTTTGTCTTTTTTTTTTCTGTTTACCCTCTGAAATGAGAAGGTTTCAAGTACTAGTATATTCACTTGTGAGGAAAAAGGGACATTACGGTTGCATACCAAGAACTGCACACAGTGCAAAAACACTTTCTCTGAGCTGATGTCTAACCTGTGACCAAATGGAAATGCCCATCAGACTGTTAAGCACACATGCCTGGGAGGATAAGAGGTTGAAAATCCATTACAGTTGCTACGTGGAAGTATCTAGGTAATTAGTTAGCATTGATGGATTAGCAATGTCTTACAGACACATTCTATTTCTGATGGTGGGATTTATACTCTTGGCACTTGAAATTGCTATAGTTTGTTATACTTGTTATCAAAAGCTATAATTATTTAGACCCAAATCTCATTAAGGACATGTTTAATTTAAGTACTTGCTGAGTATTTAGAGATGTGATATTTTTGTTTTCTAATAAAATACATTGGCATGATAATTTTTTAAAACCACAATTCACACTTTAACTGATTATCTATTTAAAATTTCTGAGGATCAATATTAAATATTATAAAATCAATACTATACATGTAATCATACAAAAGTTCGAATATGTATTGTTCAACAGTAAGGTTGATTTTTAAGGCGTTGAAAAGTGTATTTAGCACTACAAGTTTTTACATTTGCTAATGCTTGCCTTCTCTATAACCTATGACATTTGGGTTCAAGTCAATCATTCAGTGTCTCAGTGACAGGGCCACAACATTAAACATCCTCTGTCCATCACCCTTACTAATCGCCCCACCACGAGCACACTCCTCATGATTGACCAGTTCCTCACCCACCTCTTTCTATCCCTCTCCTGCTGGTAGTAAATCCTCTCACCAGCTAATTGAATGAGTGCACCTGGCGCTGCTTCCCAAAGATCCACAAAGCCAGACTTTGATGGACAGCAGAGAGTGGCGCAATGTGAAAACAAAGCCTTTAACTGAGAGCTGTGCTTTGTTCTGCTCAGGACTGTAAGGTCACTCCAGCTCGTTCCAGCTGTGGTGAGGATCTTAATTTTTGCTCGTCCAACTTCCTTGCAGCTGTTATTCTTTCCAATATTAAAAGTTCAGCCTCTCGAGTGGAAGGCATTAAGAAAGAAGGGAAAGTAAAGTGCTTCTTGCAAACCAAAAGCACAAAAAGCAAGTAAAATCTGGCTCGGCTCTGAAGTACAAGAAGTTATTTTCAAAGCCCATAAATTATGACATAGTGCTTAACATGTAATTTAAATATATTTAAGCAACAATTATATCACATTTCCAGCCCAGCTAATTGGCCTCACAGATGTTCCCTTGGAGCTGTATTGCCCTTCCATGGGGAAATGAATGGTGTGCTTTTTATCATGGAAACCAGAGAAAAAAGCAAACTGAAAGAAAAATGGAAACAGAAACATAAAAAGCAGCCAGTAGCCCTAAAAACAATGAACACTAAGGGTTTTGTGTAGAACTTGTTTTCATTTTAATGCTGAAAACGGGAAGAAGAAAAACAGTGTGAAGACACTCCAGGACTGTGATGCTGCTTGGTGGTGTGTAGAGAGGGGGCTGGCAGGTTGCTGATGGAGAGACCTGTCAAAGCAGGGACAGGGGATGCATTCTATCAGACAGAGCCTCTCGCTTCCTGTCTCAGAACAAGCTTACGGCAATGTCCAGCTTTTTGCGGTATAGCACCTTTACAGCTGAAGGCATTCTATCCCAGATAATGAAGACAGATAATGAACTGTTTCCTCACTGAGAATGGCTGTGAGTTAGTCCTTTGATTATTCATCTTTCAAGTTCTAAAAAAAATACCAAATGTACGATTAACACTAGCTATAGCTGTGATTCAAATTGAGCTTTATACAGTACAGACATTTTTGCTAAGTAAGAAGTCAAAGGAACACAGGTAACTCCTATTTATCATCTATGTAACTGCAGACATGGAATGAACTCACTCCAACAGCATCATTCTTTTGTGCCTTATTTTGTTTCTACTTCCGTAATCTCAGGCAATATTGATAGTTCAGTATAAATCCCAAAAGGTCAGTCAGTGTCCACATCTCTTCCAGTGTACCATAGTATTTCTAACATCTAGCAGTGACCAGTCATTTTATTGTTAAGATTTAATTAATATGTGCTAAATACTTGCTAATTAATCACGGCTTATGATAAGTCTGGGGTCTGAAATGTTGTAACACTAATTCAGGCAGTTCTCACATTTTATTTGTGCTACCCCACAATTTTACAAATCACTGAGCTATATAAAATATTCCAGTCTCAAATATTATGAACAACCAGAATTGATTTTCTGTCTTTATAAAGGACAGCACATCTGCCTGTATTTGTGATGACTGGAAAACAGATAAGCATTAAAAATGCATCTTTAACAGATACCTTTGACAGGACTGCTTGGTTTAAGAACTCTGATTAGCTGACATGTCTACATACATGTTAGATATGAATATATTTATATAATACTGCAGCACGTAATTTGTCATTCCACAGAATAAAGTAGAAAATGAGGATGAAACGGGGGGTCTGATTTATTTTACAATTGAAAATGTGTGATTAGACCTGAAGCCTACAATTTCTAACAGGACAAAATAATATGTGTGTTGTGTAATAACAACTCCTCCGCATTGAGTCTTAAATGTATCTATAAAATAATGCCTGTAAACTGCAAAAGAGAGCAAGAAAATATGAAGCATACACACAATTGAATACTATTTGACTATAAAAATAGGTGAGAGCTTATCATTTGAAAAGATATAGATGGGCGTAGAAATCTTATTCTCAGTGAAATGGCAGGCCAGATTGACAAATTCCTCATGGCCCCAATGACCCCTGTGTGTAGTTAGAGAAGGAAATGAACTTCACTCTCTGTGCTGTCACAACTCTAGGGTGCCATGCAGTATAAATTCACTGTAGGACTTCTTCTTTGCTCAGTCTGGAAAACCGCATTTGTTAAGTAAAATTGCGTTCTCCAGTTGCTATTGATTTACATTAAATAGTCATTATTCATAGAACAATCTTTTGAGATTGATTTATAAATTTCTAAGTTGTAAGAACATTGACGTGAGATGATAGGTGTTTTATATAAATGATAGAGGTGGCTGGACGGTCTCTTTGGTCATCTCTGTTGACTTACGGTCAGATGTAGAGAGCTGCATCACAAACACAGCTACTTCTGCCTGCTTTACTCCCTACCCTCAATACCAGAAAAGCAGAGAAAGTCTCACCACAGGAAAAGCTGTACTCTCTTAGTGTTTTTAATAATGAGTGAATATATGGGTATATATTTATATTAAGGGATTCACACAGCCATCCCTCGTCCCACTCCTAAGGAACTGTGTCCTTAACAGTTTACCACATTTTACCTTCACTTTCATATAGCTTAAAGGATAAACTATTAAGTTATAAAAATAAAGACTTTTTATTTGCCAAAACCTGGTTGTGAGTCTGATTACATAAGAGGAACAGAAAGTGTATGTCCACTCACAAATTTATTTTTCTAGTTATCTTCTTTTCTTCCTTTTTAAGAAGGTAGAAGATACAATAGTGTGTGGTTTTTTAAATAAGGAGAGAGTGAGTAGTCTTTGCTGCAGTGGTGAAAATAAATGTAGCTTAATAAAAACTATTTCAGACACACTGAAATCTACTGTCTATCTCCTTCTAACCCTCTCCCCCTTTTCTTCTTGTAAGGGAACAAGCTGGGTTTTTTGTTGTGTTTTGTTTTTTATTTTTTTGTTGTTTGTAATGATTCTAAATAGTGTGAAGCTATTTTGGTCTTTTTGACATATCCAATAATAAACTTTTTTTAATTTTAAAACACGGTTTCATTATTTCTGGTTTCCCCCCACCGCATCCCATCCTCTATGGTTAATCTGAAAAAATGAAAGTTCTTTTGCCAGTCTTATTTTCTTTTAAATCATTTAAAAAAACCTTTTCTTTTTTCACTGTGATTTTCTTTGTCTGAAGCAGAATTAGTGTTTAAATTTGCCAGCTTATGGTGAGAATGAACAAAATTTGACAATTTAGGAAAACCACTGTTGTGCACTTTCCCCTATGGCTCATAAAAACCGTATCTTTTCTTTCTCTTTTCTTTTTTTTTAAATTTTCATCCATGTTGCCTCTTATTATATCCATCATTCCATTTTTCTTTTCTATTAGAGTGAAATTGGACACAGCCCTCCTCCTGCCTACACCCCCATGTCGGGAGTAAGTATTTCACGATCAGCCTTCATCTTTTAGGATTTTTGGTCTTCTCTTAACCATGTTTCTTCTCTTGTCTCCCTATAATTTCCTCATTTTTGCCATTGCCAACAGTGAGTCAGTCAAGAATTGCCAATAGATCCTGTAGTTGCCTGTGTAGATGGCTGTATCTCAGGTGACAATCTGCAGCTGAGACATCATACATCAACAGGAGCTTACAATATTTATTGGAGGGATTTACTAAGTTCATGGATTATGCTTCTGAGTCAGGATTTTATCTTCAGTCTCATGACGGGAGGTCATGTGCTGTAAAGTTTGAGTCTCAATGACTGTCCATTACTAGGTACTGGACACTCAAAGTCAGAGGACCCACAGGGGGGGAGGTAATATTAATAACATTAGCACATTGCCATTCATGATGTTTCACTGTACTTCTGCACTTAAGAATATTTGTCTTGAAAATTTACCTTGAGTTTCATAACAAAATCGGGCAACTGTAGAAAAACAGCAGAAACTCTTTTTATTAGATCACACTCTAGTTACTTAGTAAATCTAAAAATTAAAATTTTAAATTATTTCCACATGATTATTACTTATTAAGAAAAAGTCAGGATGGAGAAGGTGTTCAGAAGATGGTTTAGTTGAAAAACGCTTGCAGCGCAAGCATTATGATTCGAGTTGGAATCCCACAATCACATGAAGAGCTGGACATTGGAGTTCCACACTAGGAAGGTGCAGAAATGATATCTTGAGGGCTTCTTGGCCACCAGGATAGGCAAATTGATGAGTTCCAGGTTAAGTGAAAGACTCTGTCTCAAGAATTAAGGTAGAGGGATATAAAGGAAGACACCCATCATGGACCTCTGACCACCACCACGTTCATGTATATCTACACTCACACATACATGCACATGAATGTGTGTGTGTGTGTATGCACACAGAAAAAAAGTAGAATTTTAAATGTTTCTAGTATTTACCTCAAACTCATTAGCCACCTAGGAAAATAAAAATTTTTAATAACTAAACTTGAAAGAAAATGTGCTTGGTACTTAATTTGGCTAATATTATTCAGTATCCTTTTACAATTTTTCCTAACCACTGATCCTCCCAATGTGTTTTTGCTATTTTAACAGAACCAGTTTGTGTACCAGGATGGGGGCTTTGCTCCACAACAAGGAATAGCCATGCCCTATAGAGCCACAACCAACACCATACCAGAAGCTCCAGTCACTCAGGGAGCAACAGCCGAGATGTTTGATGATTCCTGCTGCAATGGTACCCTACGCAAGCCAGTGGCACCCCATGTCCAAGAGGACAGCAGCACGCAGAGGTATAGTGCTGACCCCACGGTGTTTGCCCCAGAACGGAACCCACGAGGAGAACTGGATGAAGAAGGCTACATGACTCCCATGCGTGACAAGCCCAAACCAGGTACATGCTGAATGTTTAGAAGTGATTGTGCTCATTGATCACCTCCATCAGACAAGCAGGAGCTAGAAATCAAGTGTCCAGACAGCCCAAAGGTGTAACATTTGTGATCTATAATAGAATATGTCCAGGCTACAACTATTACAGAGGAGTTTTCTGAATCAGTGGCATCTCTGTACCTGAGTGCTTATTAAAATGGGCAGAATTTCAGGCTCCACCTAAACACGAAATTGGATTTTTCACAAAATCCTCAAGTGATGTAGGAGCACAGTGAAGCCTGAGAGCACCAACCTAAGTCCATCTTTTTAGGAAGAGTTGAGTGACATAACATGATGCTACAGGGCCTTGGGACTACTGCATGTTTACCGTGGAGGTTGCAAATTTTCAGACATCAACAATAAAACAGTTAACTTATTTCAAACATGCAATTTAACTAACCTAACTTAGGGTTAGAGTTTTGAATCATTATAGAACACTAACACATAAGAACTTAGATTTAGACTGACCCTAGTATCACAAAAGGTAACTCAGTTCATCACAGGAAACTATAATTTTGTGAGCATTTCTTCAGAAACAAAATTTGACTCTGGTTGTACTTACAAACACCACTGTCTTGAAGATAGTTTGTGAATTAATGGCTTTGTAAAACTTAAACATATAAAGGTTAAACAGCCCCATTAAGTAATATTTCAGTTTTGAAACTAAAAAAAAAAAACCTCTTTCCTCTTATGCTAGCAGTACCTCAAAACAGAGACAAAGAATAATTGTTATTGAAAATGGTGACCATTATGTCTGTCAGCATGAGCAGAAGGCCATATGTTAAGACCGTGTAAAATCCCATTATGTCATCTTTATATGGCTCTGTTCACTTTCTATGAAAGACAGGTCACTGATCCCTGGATATGTAATGTAAATGATCCAGCATAATATAATAAAGATTTTGATGACTATCATGCAGAATAGATTAGGATGATAGCTGGGTGATAGATGATAGATAGATGATAGATAGATAGATAGATAGATAGATAGATAGATAGATAGATAGAGAGATAGATGACAGAGGTAAGGGAGAGAGATGAGAGGGAGAGAGAGAGAGAGAGAGAGAGAGAGAGAGAGAGAGGCGAAGATACTTGTACAAAGGGTATTTTTGGCAAGATTTTAATTTGATTTAAATGTATGTGTGTGTTTGAGTCTGTGCACATGTGTGTGTCTGTCTGTATCTATGTTCACAAGTGTTTTGGCTCCTATGGAGGTCAGAAGAGGGCATCAAATCCCCAGAGGGAGAGTTCCCAGTGCTTGTGAGAGCCTAATATGGATCCTGGGAAACAAACTCCGGCCTTTTTGTATAAACTGCAAGTACTATGCCATTGAACCATTTCCTCAGCCCCACAAAGAGTACTGAACCCTATTGGTCCCACCTACACAGCTGACACCATACGTAGGTGCACGTAGAAGAAAAGAACAATCTAGAGTTTTGGGATTCTAATCTTGTCTTATTTTGCTAACCTTTTATAACTATTTTGTCTTGTTTGAGCGTACTCACTTTTCTCATGCCTGTCCCAATCTTACAGGAAGGCTTTGTTTTGTTTTGAGAAATTTGTAGCTTACTTGTTCTAAAACCCTAACTGTTGCTCTTAACTTCAGCAGGATTAATGACTTTTCTGAAAGTAGATCTCTATTAGATGGCATTTTTTTTTGTATTCTTTTAGAATATCTGAATCCTGTGGAAGAAAACCCTTTTGTGTCACGGAGAAAAAATGGAGACCTTCAAGCTTTAGATAACCCAGAATATCACAGTGCTTCCAGCGGTCCGCCCAAGGCTGAGGATGAGTATGTGAATGAGCCACTCTATCTCAACACTTTCGCCAACACCTTGGGGAATGCAGAGTACCTGAAGAACAGCGTACTGTCTGTGCCCGAGAAAGCCAAGAAAGCATTCGACAACCCCGACTACTGGAACCACAGCCTGCCACCCCGGAGCACGCTTCAGCACCCAGACTACCTGCAGGAATACAGCACAAAATATTTTTATAAACAGAACGGACGGATCCGCCCTATTGTGGCAGAGAATCCTGAGTACCTCTCTGAGTTCTCGCTGAAGCCAGGCACCATGCTGCCGCCTCCGCCCTACAGACACCGGAATACTGTGGTGTGAGCTCAGCTGGGGTCTTCGGAGGAGAGACACGCCCACTCCATCCCCCTTCCAGCCCCCTTCCAGCCCCCTTCCCCAACTTCCTCCTTTTTCTCTGGTGGTCTTCCTTCTCCCCAGGCCAGTAGTTTTGACACTTCCTAATGGAAGATATAGAGACGCAATGATAGTTCTGTGCTTACCTAACTTGAACATTAGAAAGAAAGACTGAAGGAGAAAGAGAGGAGGACACACACTGTTTCTTCGTTTCTTCATATGGATTGGTCAGCAGTGTCAGAGCTAGAGAAAGACTAGGATGTATAGGGTTATACTGCCTGCTAAGAGTCCCAGCTTCGTTCCCTTTGCACTTTCTCTCTCCCTCTTTCTTCCTTCCCTTTCTTCTATCAATGCAGGTGATTGAAAGCCCAGTCTCAATTCTCATCTGCAACCATAGACTTGTGCATATTCAGCATATCTAAATTCATATGAAAGCTTCCATTAGAACAAAGGGGTAAACATTTGGATGCCACTTGATAGGAACTGAGATTGAGGAGCCAATTTCTTTCTCCAATAGCTTCTTTCCTGGCAAGTAAGAATGTCCAACCCAGCTTTCATAATTTTAAAATCTCCATTATAGTTATAACTAGTAATTATGTTTAGAAGGCCTCTCTGGTGTTCTCATTTTGGTTTGCTTTGGCCTGTTCCTTTATATTAATTTCTCCCCTATTTTTGGCTGTAGTTTCTAGTTGCAAAGGTATTTACATAAAAGCTTCTTGACAAAGTTAAAACACACACACACACACACACAAATTATATAATGTAGAGGCCAAGACACTAGTAAAAATAGCATCAAATCTAGGTTTCCTGTTTCACCCTACTAAATTTATTTTTCCCTCTCATTTTTCATTCTTTAGCATTTTATTCTTCGCCATAAATGACTGTCTTTGATGGACAGTGGCAATCTTAAGGGTAGAAGGGACGCTAAGAAACAGTTCTGTGTGGTTCACAAAAACTACTGATACTTTCAGGGGTGGTCCCATGGGGATCCATGCAGTGGAAGAAGCACTGGATTGGGTACGTCTACGTGGAAGGTACTCAGAAATGTAGTTTGCACTTCTGCTCTAACTTGATTTTCTGAACTTCTCTTTGGATTTTGAATGAAGCAATATGGAAGCAACCAGCAGATTAACTAATTTAAGTACTTTTTTTTTTAAAAAAAGGATCTAAGATAAATACAGACTGGAAATGCCAAACAAGCCAACTAGGACTTTGGAACAGTACCCAGGGATTGTGGTGACAGGGCCAGCACATTATCTTCATACTACATGACATTTGCTGTGTGAGGAAGTATGTTTGTACTCTCTGTGTGAAGGAATGCAAGTTACGGTCTGGCCTGAATTCCATGGAATTTCTAGTATGAAACTCTGTTTATATTGAGTAGAAGGTAACTTAACTCTTCACACCTAAGTTGCTATGATTAAAAATAAACCATAAACATTTGAAGCCTATGAACAGCTCCACCATTAAGTTAAAGGTTGTAAATAAACATGAAAACACTTCTCATGGAATCATTTTATTACCCAGTACATCACTCATGTAATAAGTTATGTAATTATTCTTCATTTACTACCATAAGATGTCCTGGTTGTAGAACCATCTCTTTTAGGTTTCATTTTAAATAACACCTGTGACATTAAGATGAATGATGGGAAAAATTACAAATGAATCTCTAGTGAATAAGAACGTTTAATACATTGCTCTTTTCTACAAAATTCTTCTCCAAGACATTTAGATTTTTAAATGTTTCTTTCTACTATTGTTTTATTAAGAGAAAATTAGACTCACTAGCCTAAAAAAAAGTTCAGTTAGATTATGAATCTCTTTGGTAAGACAGCGAGTGCTTAAGAGAGAAAAGTTTTCAAGGATGCTTGTGTTCCCACCTATTTCAGAAATGTAAATCCATTCATCCAAATCTAGATTTATTCAATAGATATGAGTTTAAAGTCTACTAAAAGGGGGGAGCAGTAAGATAAATGATAAATCATCTCTGACTTCAAATTTTGTTTAGATTTATTTGCAGTGACATTCTATTTCTCCAGGAGTCCAAGGAACCAGGTCACATTAACTATTTGTGAATTACTTCACAGAAAGGATTTTGGTAAATGTTCTGAAAATTCATTGGGATGTAAGTTAAAGATCCTTTATACTACTGAAGATGACAAACCAATCAGTTCTATGTTCTCATCCAAACACAGACTAGACCAGAAAAATATCGCATCACTGGCAAACTGACATAGCTGGAGTCTTACTGTGAAACCAGCAGCAAGAGGTGATCTTTGGCCAAAACCCTTAAATGTGTTGGTCTTGGCCTCTTCTTAAGCTAAGAGAAGTGAAGCAAACTGAAAGTGGAAGGTAGAGACAGGAGAAGGGTTTATGAGATCTTGCCTATGAAGTCTTCACCATGAACTTACTCAAGATAAAGACACAGCATAATACAAGGGCCCCAGCTTTAGAGCCCAAGGTTCCCCCAACCCCATTCAGAAGCATCTACAAGAAAAGGGACTTTCTATAGGTCCTTATCACCTTTGAAGAGTTGAAAGTAAGCCTCTGTCAGTAGATAAATGCCTACCCATTCATTACTGGCAGCACTCTTGGACTGCTATGATGATCTTTTATCTTCATTTATCATATTGGTTTGGCTTCCAGTGAGAGTAAGAAGACAGAATCTTTTAATTTGTAAAAGGAACAAGATTGTCTCTGAACTGTTAAAGCAATGGAAACAGAGTGAATGCTGTCTCTTTCCTCCTTAAAAGCACAAGATACTCAGGTCCCACTGGGGATAGATGCAGGTGAAACCAAGAATGACCCCAAATGCCATTTTACCATTCCTTTTTGTGACTTTCTAATATATGATTGATTTCAGTTGTTCTGGTCTTTCTTATTTGTTTTAGTTTTGACCATCCATGGGGAAAAAATTTCAAGAGTGGGTTAAAGGGACAACATGCAGGGATAGCAGGGAGGCTTTCGTTTACACAGGAGATAACTTGTTTAACCCAGTAAACTGGCATCGAATGTTGCTGGTTAAAGGCCTACAAATTGCTGTGGAACATCAGATTCTCGTCATCACCAGCACCAGTTAAAATATGCAGAATCAATTTGTAACACTGAGTAAAATTAATGTTAAAATTAAGCTTGCTATATTGTGTAAATCATCAAAGTGTAATGATCATGCTTATCTCGGGAAATCCAACTTTCAGGCAGGGTATTTTTTTTTTTTTTGGTAAAATAGTCATTTAAAGAAGTCGTTCTTAAACAGAGGAGAAAAGATGTCCCTTAAGTCAGGAGAGGTACAGAGTCCTAGCATGTTGCCACTCAAGCAAGGTTGAGATAACAAACTACTCCTGGTTTTCTGAATTACATTAGTATCGTATGTTAGAATGTGGTTCTCTCTAGACACATTCTTGAGACAGTGTGAGAACACAGCAAATTTTAAACTATTAAAAACACAAAACTAAAGGTCAAAGACTTGCTAAGAGACTCAGTTTTGTAAGTCAGGAAGGATGACTGACTGACTCTAACGTGAAAGAAAAAACAGGGAGCAGCTTCCAAGAGAGTCATTGTCACGTGCTGTACCTATGAGGGTGGCGCATATTGTCCATGGTGGGAAAAGAACAGGAGAAGGACATGAGGCTTTGACGATAGATGAAGTCGGTAGATGGTCAGTGTGCTTCCCGAAGTGTCAAAACTAGAAAGAAAAAATAGGTTTTTATGCCTGACACAGAAGAATGTAAATACAAGATTCTTTTGAATAGTCTAACCTTTATTTTAAAGTAAGAATTCTTTATCCATCTGTAATTCTTGATTTTTTTAACTAGTAAATGTAGTTCACAAGGTAATATAATAATAAAAAAAAAGATGACCACTAAAGCATGTGTATAACTGGATACGATCATGACAATGCCATAAGACGTAGAATTAGTTAGGTCATCAAATGTTAAATGCTTTTAGGATTAAGAAGAAATCAAACTAGAAAATTAATCATACAGTATAAAATAACAAAATAAAATTCAGGCTATGAAAGCATAGGGTGGGTTTTGCATAGTAAATAAAACTAAGTTTGCCATTTGAAATGGTTGTTGGTTGGGTGTAGCAGATAGTAGACATAGTGTGGTTTCAATTGTGAAAACTTGCTTTACAGCACTATGGTCCATTTTCCTCTTGTTCTCCTATTCCTTCATCACATTTTAAGTGTGTTAAATATAAAGAGGATACAGAAAGGGCTTGCTTTGTAGGGCATCTAATTGAAGTGCTTTAACAGGAAAATAAACCTCATGTGAGGATAAGAGAGCTTCCAAATGAGGAAAGCAAATGGAAAAGGTATGGATTACCTTTTGCAGATGCAAAACAAATAACAAAATGAGTTATCATTTAGAAAGCAAACACAGCACATTTAATTTGTAACATGTCTGTTCTTTTCCCACCCTAACTTCTTGCCTACATAATTAATATGGAACCCACTACCAATTATTTTCCTTCTTTTTTGATAAATACATGCTAAAGCAAGAATCTTAAACTGCTAAATGGGTGTTCTTTTGGACTCTAGATTTTTAGAGGCAAATGAGAAATCCAAAAGCATATAGCTGCCTGCCTCTCTGGGGCTGGAGGACATCCTTGTATCACATAGGCATGTCAAGGCATGTGGATGTCTCCTGCTAACCATCTGCTGGAGAGCAAATGACGCGCGAAGGTGAGTGGGAATCAGGCATAATTTTAAAAGCTCATTGACAGTTGAGACCTCCTTCTTGTTGACACTAAGATGAGGCCAGCATTTACATGTCTGAATAGAATCAACACACTATTTCAAGTCTCAGATATGACTTTGAATGAGCTCTCCCTGCTGTGATGAACACAAAGATGTGGTCATTGTATGGGGTCAGGTGTCCTTGCATTTGTGTGTATAAAACCTTCTATCATCGGGGGCTGCTTTGTTCCTTTTATCAAATGATAACATAGTAAAATAGCAAGAATTTGAGACTCTTGCTGATCAAGTCCCAGTGACTGGGTAGACAACCGTATAGAATGTTTCTCTTGCAGACCCCTGCCTCACTTCACTCCTGGCCTAGAGAACATCCACATGCCTTCCACGGATGAAAATTTCTTGAAAGTCAGATTTGCAAGCAAGTGACCACCTTATCAGAAACAGAAAATCTTAGAAGAAAATGGCACCTCTGCTTGATCAACCCCTACTTGCACAATGCCTTTCTCCCTTTGATTTTCAATCACTCGTTCAAAGTTTCTTTCCCAAGGCTGTCGCTTTCTTAAGCCATAGTGGTTCTATGAAGACCCACATACCCTTCTGTGAAATACTGACATAGCCTTCACCCTCAAATGCCCGATTTTTCCACTAAAATATTCAACCATGCTAGATGGTATTTAAATTAATTCTCAAACAAAAGACAGCACAAAAATTATTCAGGATATAAAAATCGTTTTTCCATGCTGATTGATTCTCTCACTGAGGACTTCTCTGTAGGAATTTGAGGTAAGTTAGCTCTGTAATGAATCTTGAGACTCACATTGTATGTACATGCACTTCTAGAACTCACATTTACTCTTTCCATGAAAACTATATATAGTAGATATAGTTTTTATGTATATATGTATAAAACTAAGTTATTGCTGCCAACTAACTTATTTACTTTGATTACCTTATTTTATTCCTGATTATAAACATTTTGCAGCTGCTAGATTTTCTTTTCCAAATAAAGAGTTTTATTGTTAGAGAAGTAGAGGCAATTCACCTTTAAGAACCTCCTCTTACTTTTGTTAAACACCTATCCATCTAAAAAATTTATAATAAGCACCGTTTCACTGTAATGAAAGTCCATGCTGACTGATAGAATTCTACTGTCTATACAAGGAAATTTTTCTTTTAATGCTTTAGTGTGTTTTCTCCCATGTCATAAACAAAGTGTTTATATTTGTATAGATACACAAATACAGGAAAACACGATTTCATACCTGTAGGCAATAGTTCAATTTGTCCAAACCACTTTGTCTTTATTGCTATTTTTATCTCTAATGTGTTGATGTTTCCCCAGGCCTGTTGCCCATTTGAAGAATAGCAAACCACACCTAATGACATGAACCTGACCTTCAAGTTTCATTTCCAGTGTTTTTCAGTTAATGGAGGGGTTGTACCATTTTCCTTACGTGAGAGTCATATCCCTGTATAGTTCTGGATCTCTCAGGGGCTGGGAGTGGGGAGTGAGAGAACAGCAACCATAGCACTCCAAGAACCCTTTTGGAATTATTCCAGTAATCAGCTATGAAAGTAATTTTCTAAATGTAGATATATGTAAGTCGTTCTTTTAAAGTAAGGTACTTTGAAATATGTAGCATAAACTGGTACTGCTGTTAAATGGGTCGACTATTAAACTGAGCAGCTGTGCAAGGCCAGCTAACTTTGAATGCACACCTTACTTGCCTACGTGTGTCCACCTCATCATGTGAGCACCAAGGCTGCATCAGTGCACATTGGGAGTGCGATTTCACATGCTCTGGCTGCTTGGTCAATCTCGATCTGAGTATCATTAGAACAAGATCAAATGTAAATGAGATTCATGTTCAAGACAATTCATGGCACACACATGAAACTAGGTCACATTAAGTCTCTCAAAATTCATCTCATGCACACAACAGTCGTTGACTAAGAGAGTTTGGGTGATAAAGGAAACAATTTGCAGAAAAGGCAGAGCTGCGTTCATTTCCTTATTTTCTTGACTTGTATACAGAAAATGAGCCCTCTTTTGTCCGAAGAATCCTCAAAGGACAGGGCCAAAAAAATAACTCACTGGTAGCCATCAATGTTTCATTTAAATCCCAGCATTCAAAGTTAGCTGCCTTTTTGAAATAAACAAACAAAATATACTACTGTATGTTTGAAAATGTTAATAGTATTTTTATAGCTTGTTAAAGACATGACTAGCTGCATTTGTAAATAAGGATAATGTTGCTTTGATTTTCTTCTGTGAACATCTTTATTTGGAACATAATTGTCTTTAGGGTTGATTTGTATATAAGTAATTGGCTTGTGATTGTTTCTTTTTTGGTTGGAAGTTATTATTTTGACATTATCTGTGATTCTGTGTTCAGCACTATTGTGATGTGTCCGACCTCTGCACTCGCTTACACAATAGGATATGCCGATTGTGTGTGGTGAAATGTTATTTTCATTTTTTCTATGTTATCTATGAAGGATTGTGCACTTAACACATACTAACTTTTTTAATGTTAGGTATATTTTTAGTATAATTTTCCTATTCTTTCTTCTCCTCCAGCCCTTCAACCTCTTCTCCCTCCTTCCCTGTTTTCTGTTGTTATTGAGGACAAGGGAGAAACTGTATTTTAAATTGATGTAATTAGGCTTTTTGAGTTAGTTCTCAAGGATCCTCTTTTGACTCTTGGGAAAGAATTGTGCCTGCACAAGGCACGTATAGAATGCGACTGCTTTGCCTCATTCCATACTGATCATCCCAGCTGAACAATTTGAAAACTGTTCTGCCTTTTTGTTACATGAATCTGTCAGAAATATATTTTTAATTTAATATAAATGAAATTCAATAAAATATGAAACGAATGTTCTTTCTGTGCTGGAACTTTTTAATAAGAAAAGAATCAGTTGGGGGAGAAACAGGTTTGTTCTGCATTTAATAACCTGTAGTAGAGGAGGCTGCTCATTTGTTCCCAGCTGCTTACACCTGAAATAATCACACAGAAACTATATTATTTAAATCACTGCTTGGCCAAACACTTAAGTGTATTGGTTAACCCATTTCTATTACTTTATATTTTACCACAAAGCTTGGGGCCTACCAGCAATGTTTCAGCTGGCAGCTTGCGTCTTTCCTCTCTGATGGTTCCAGGGTGTCTCCCTGACTCTGCCTTCTTTTTCCCAGTATTCAGTTTAGTTTCCCCACTGAGCTCTACTCTGCCCTATCACAGGCCAAGCCAGCTTTTTTATTCATTAACCAATAAAAGCAACAAGTATACAGGACTTCCCACACCAGCAACCTGAAGGTGTGAAATTGGCTTTATTTCTGTCTGTGTTTAGAAATCTCATTGATTATCTGTTGTGTTTCCTGTGCTTTCACCATCTCGGCATACACCTACTGACTCGTCAGCACAGGCTGTGTTCAATTAACTGAGATTTGTTTGTTTCATTGGGCATAAAAAAATATAAAATATTTTTGTAGATGGAATTCAAATAGCGTTTGTTTCCTTTTGCCTTCATTGCAGTTCTAACTGTGGAGTCAAAACCATGGAACACTAGGAGAGTGATATCAGACACATAAAACTCTGTATTATTTCTTTTCAGTTTAAGTTTTAATATTAATCCTTCCTGTCTACAAAGTGTAAAAATTTCACAGTTCCAATAATTTTCCAATAGAAGTCTATTATTATTTCAAACTGCTATACTTACATTATTATGCATCATCTCAACTAAATCAAGAAATAACAACAAAAGAGCCTTTTAACATAATTTATTACAGAAATTTCACTTGAGCATGTTCAGTTCTGACCCTTTGAATATTATTTTAATAAAGCCCTTTTCTGTTTATATAGACATACACACATACCCTCATAAACACCCTTGGATGTTTTGACCTTTTCATCTGAATCAGTCACTGTCAGTTAACTCTGTTGAAGGTGAAATATGTCAGGACAGCATTTCGGGCATGGACAGACTGAAGAAAATAAGGAAACAACTTCGTTCTTTTGCTTTAGGGTATAATTGAAATTTCTAGTAGTACCATGCTAGTTTATATCACTTCTAACATTTATCAAATTATTAAACCTTGTATAATATATAATTTTATTCTCCATATATTGACTCATTTGGCTTGCTATACTCATTTGAAATAAGATTATTGAGACAGTCTTGGCCATTCATATAAGAAAAATAAAATTTAAAAAAACTAGAATCACACAACTATTTTAATAGGTGCTACCCCGGAAGTGACATTTTCTGTCTTAGGCTTGTTTCTTTCCTCTGATGGTTAGTCACTTCTCTTACTCCCCCCGCCACACCCCTGTGCTCCTGCTCAGTAAGAGCTTCTTTCTAGTGGGAGTCTGCTTTATGGTCAAGCACCGACTCCAGCTACCAATGACCTTTGCTAGTTCCTTAAAAACTGCTCATGTTTTAGCTTCTGAAAATACTTGGGATCACCTTATTTATAATGGAGAATTCGATTCTCTTCATTCAAGACGCAAATGTCCCATAGTGTTATGTGAAAAGCATCTAAAACATAATCACGTGGAGAGCCCACTGTCTGCACAAAGTGCTATAAACATAACTTGTAAAGTTACCACCTCTGTCATTTCATATATCAAAGAATATTGCAAATGGGTACATGTTTTCTGGCAAAGTTAATTCACAAATCTATAATAATAGAGATGATATTACACAAAACTACCTAATTTATAAAGAAGTTGATGCATTTTCTAGGGTTTACAATCTGTAAAATGGTCAGTGGGAACTTCTAGAATGTAGCACAAGATCTGATCTAGACTCAGTGTTAATCATTTAAAAGCATGACAATGAAGGTTCAGACCTTAGAATTCTGAGGAAAATAGTAACATCAAAACCAACCTCGGCTATGGAAGAATTTCCAAGCCATTTCATCTCCAAACTGAGGCTTTACCTCAAAACAATCAGTAGAAAGGAAATGTGATAGAAAGAAAAATCATAGATAAATTGTAAGATATTGTAAATACACTGGCAGTTAGTTAAAGGCCATAGTTAATATAAAAATTCAAAGTTTCACTGTTCTTATGTACTTTAAATTTAAAAGTCATGGTTTACACCTACTTAATTTTTAAGCCCTATGGTGAGATAAAACACAAAGTGCATACACATATATGTAAAACTTATAGAGATAAACTGTATAAAATATTTAAAGGTGCATTTTTATATTATAAGACATCATGTAAAAGTCTTTGTTCTCAAGCTCTCCCATCACCAGCCTCAAGATATATATCATACTTCTAGTTGTACTCATAAAATTGTATGTTGAACAGGTGCATAATTAGCTAATTGAATTTCTCTCCCAAGTACCATCAAGTTGCACGGTGAACCATGGGGAACAAAGTCGCTAGACAACCATTTTAAGATTAGAAACAGAAGACTGTCACCCAGATAGCAGTTTTAAAGGTATAAACAGAACAATTCACCACAAGACAGCAATCGGGAGACTGTGAACCAAACGGCAGACAGGGGATGTTCGATGATGCCTGTGCCTGTTTTTGCAAGTTACCCATAGGTTTTTTTTTTTAAATAAATACAGCCATCTTGTAAACTATTTGACCCTTTTCTACTTCCGTATCACTCCAAGATAACTAGAGTCCTACGATAGAAAATGATCAAAGATCTCTGTCTCTTTGATAACAAATCTTTCAAGCATGAAAGTTATATTTTATTAGCAGCCCATTGAGTCTTGTTGCAAGAGGCACACACATAGCAAAGATATCCTGAAGATGAAGACCTCATATGATATCCTAGTCACCTTACATGGTGTTTTAATATTATCGCCTATTTATTCCGGGACTTAGAGAATTGCCCTGCAGTTGCTTAGTTTAAAATTACTGTGCCTGCGTGGAGTTGCAGGAGCCACCACTATGACAACATACAATGAACAGAAACTGGTTGGTGCTTTCACAAGATAGCTGTCTGTTAAAATCCTTGTATTCATTGCCTTCATCAACATTTCCTGTAATTCTATTGCTTACGTGCTAGCCCTTTCCCCTTGTCACTTTTTGAAGAAATTTTAAAAATTATGATACATGAAAAGTATCATAGCTAAGATACACTTTATCTTTGTGTGTATTTTATGAGTGTTCGTATTCTATCCCTTATGAAATAATATTTTTTCCTACATATTAATATTGGAATGGCCACCAGGCTGTGATTTTTCTTCACACTTTTAAGTTGAGGTATGCAATGAATACAACCGCATGTGTTTCTGAAAAAAATATGTCTTTTGTAAATTACTAGATTAGTTAGCAGTAGATGACATGAACTGAAAAATGTAAGATTTTTCTTGGATTGTATTCCACTGAATTTGAAGCATCCTCCTCGCTGCCTCAGAGCTGCACATTCTGTGGCCTATAGTTTTAAGAATTTACAAGGTTCTGTGGTGATGATAAATTAACCTTGAAGCATCATTGGTTTAGTAGAAGAGCTTGTTTTCTGTATGACCTCACGGTTCTTCTAAAACTCACCTTAGAAAGCCTGGTACCTCATCCTGCATCCCACCAGTCTAAACATTACTAAATGATAACTATAATAGAAGAGAGTTCTGGGAGCTCCAAGAGGGTCTTTCCGTTGGCTCTGACAAGAAATGACACTTCACTCTGTTTTTATTCTGTTGATGGAAACTAGACACCTGGTACTGTTCAAGATCAAAGTCCTGGCAGCAGCTAGATGCAGCTAGATACTGAGTGAACATGGATTTGCCTGACATGTGTTGTAACAATGACAATGAAGGAAAAATCTGGTCTTTGCAGGTAGCTAAAGATGCCATCTGCTAGAACACATGACAGCTCTCCACATTGGCGATTATCACTACTTTATCCTGTATTCCTCTGGAATATTGAAAACCGCACCTGACTACCAGCCATATGATCTAATGCACCTTCCACTCATATGTTCAACATAGGATTGTGGTACTCTATCCTGCCAGATGCTAAACCTCTAAAGGACACAGTAAAAAATTTTCCATTTGCAGTGCTTCCGGACTCTGAAAATTTGATCAGGTGACTCCTTGTCAGCCTCGTTCTAGTTCAAAACCAGATGAAATGCCTGAGGCTATGTCTGCCTCAAGGGTGCAATGGAAGGTGGGGGATAAAAGCCAGCAAGATGTCTTAGCAGTTAAAGGGCCTTGTCAGCAAGCCTGAGAGTCTGGGATCAGTCTTGAAGAAGAGTAATAACTCCACAAGTTATGCTCTGACTTCCACATGAGTTCTGTAGCATGAGCATCCCCCAACACACAAGAAAAACAAAATGCAATAAAAATGTAAGTGAGAAACAGTTCCCACAGAGAGAAGTACCCAGTATTGGAAGTTCCTCATAAGACTCTGCCATTTCCTTTGTCGTCATCACCATTTCTTCTCAGATCAGAAGATCTTGTATATTGGAAAATGGAATTCCTATGAAAAGGAATATTTTTGAAGAGTACTACTAATAAAATTGCCATTTTCCAAAACAAAATTCAGTCATTCTTTTCTTTTCTAGTTCTGTTTTTCACTATGTCATGAAGTTCTTCCATGTTGTTACAGGAAGTTGTGAGGGGGAAGAACAGCGATTCACAAGGCAGCATGATAAACATATCACATGGGTTTAGTCTCCCAATCCAATTTTTTTTTTTTTTTTGGTTTTTCGAGACAAGGTTTCTCTGTAGCTTTGGTGCCTGTCCTGGAACTAGCTCTTGTAGACCAGGCTGGCCTCGAACTCACAGAGATCCGCCTGTCTCTGCCTCCTGAGTGCTGGGATTAAAGGCGTGCGCCACCACTGCCCGGCCACCCAATCCAATCTTTAGAAATAGTGAGGAAAGAGCTGTCATCTAACACACATCCCATTCTGACCACTGCATAAACCAGCAAGAACACCTGGGTAGATGAAAGGCAGAACTTACTGTTGCTCTGTAATAAAACTCTGAAAAGGATGCTGTGCAAGGCAGGCGGGTGCCCTGCTAGGAGGAGATTGGTGAGAAGCTAGAACAGCTAATGGCAGCTTTTATATAGCAATCTGGGTGGAGGCAATTGCATCTGAAGGGTGTCTCATTGATGGAGTATCCCATCTATCCCTGGATATTTGGCAGTAAAGGCCCCTAGCAATGGAGGTGTATATGGAGTAAGCCTGTAGCATATGAACACCACTGGTGGCTGCTTGCTGAGCCTCTATCACAGTCCTCCTCCAGGTAAATCTGCCTAAGATTTTTGTTGTGTCATTCACTAGAAGGACTCACAAAACTCAATAGTAGGTTATATTCAAAGCTAATGTTTATTACAGCAATAGTGTAAGAGAAACAGGAAGAGGATATGAACTAAGGCTACAGAATTCATATAACAGCTACTGAGTTCTTGCCTTTCTATACTCTGTGAGATCTGTCTCTCCCTTAGTGTGGACTGACAAAGCCGATCTAAAGATGCTCTGCATAGAGAAGCCTGCTGGAAAGACAGGGTCCAAAATTTCTGTGAAGGACAGATCACATAGGTACATTCTGCTATGCAAATAACTGCAGTAACAAATTCACAGCCTCACCAATGAAGCCGGTAGCATCATCAATCTTGATGGTTTGTGCAAATTAATTCTTATAAGTCCTGTCAAGTTGATAAAATATACCTGATTGCTTCAGGTGTACATAGCAACATCCATAATAGTATTGCAAAGTGCTTTCTGAGGACTATATCCCCAGCAGTTAGCCGTGGGTAACCGCTCCCCTGGAGACAAGTCACCATCAAACAACCAAACCTTATGTACTAATGTAACCCATCTGTCAGGAATAATAATATTCTAAGAAAAGGTCTATTCATTCCTCTTTTAACTATCAAACTTTTGAAACGATTGTACCCAAGAAATTGGATTTTCCTAGGGTTTCCATGCGGAGAGAAGAAGGGTGGTGTTTGTTGCCAGCCACAAGAGGAATTTGCCTCTTGGAGAGATCTTTCATTCAGTTCTGAAAACTTCACAGACTACCATGTAGGAGAGACTGGAGCCTACACAGTGATGGATCAATGATGACTGGAATTAAATGTTCGCCTGTCCTAGCCTTCTTAGCGATGGATCCCTCCAGCACCTACTCAACCTAATCTCTGGCTGTCCTTAGAGCTCTTCCAAAACTAGCCACATTAAATAAGTCTCCCATTTTTGTCTTTTGTTATTGTAGTGATCCGTAGAAAATTCTGACATTTAAAAGCTTCATCCCCTGTTAGTGGGGATGGTGACACCTTGGCAGAGAAAGTATGTCTCTCAGGGAGAGCACTGAGTGAAAAAGCCTCCAGCCACTTCCAGGATGCTCACTGTGATTCCTGCTTGCAGTTAAGAGAAGGAGTCCTCAGCTTCCTGCTCCAACTCACATGTCTAACTGCTGCCATAGTTCCCTGTTACACTAGACTCACCATTCGCAAGCCACAAACCCAAACTCTTCTTTTTTCAAATTGCCTTAGTCACAATGTTTTATAACAGCAACAGAAAACTATGCAACTTAATTAGTCTTTGAATTGCTTATTGAGGACTGGTGGCCAAGCCTGTCTCTTTAGGGCTACCACGCACTGATTCTAGAAACTCCAGGAATAGTAATTCTTTTCTGAACTCCTGGGCTGAATGTGTGGGTGAAGGATGCAGATACATAGATAGTCCTTTCTTACTTACAGATGTGTCATTTTATTTATTTATATGTTTGTTTATTTATTTATGTTCTTTGAGGCAGTGTCACATATAGTCCAGGCTAGCCTCAAATTCATTGTGCCTCTAAGAATTATCTTGAACTTTTTTTAAGTGTTGGGATTACAGGCATATACCACAGCCCAGCGTAGTTTACCACGGCCCAGCATTGTTTACTTTTAATAGTTCAAAATTCTCCTATTGTGTGGAAATATATTTTTAGCTACTTTTAAAAGTTGAACTACAACAAACACTTAAAATATACTCACTTTGGCCTATGAGGTGATTAAAATCAGGATGAAATCTTCTCTTTGTGTCTCTTTCCTTTGTTTTCACTCAGATTCCTTGTCTCTTTACAAGCATGACTAACACTAAGGAATGTCTGTCTAACTAACCAAGCTCATCTCTTTTTAGAAGGTCCAATGTAGCACAATGCCTGCTCTATGCGCTACGTGCTATGGTATGGTTTACAAGTCAGGCAAGTGCTGAGAGGAGGGCGGGGGGAACACCAAGGATGCTGGCTTTATTGTGTTCCAGGGCAGCTTATATAGGGTCTCCTTGACTAATGGTCATGCCCTAACTCTCAGCTCCAAGCCCACAAGAAACCATTTCCCCGCCATCAGGAACTCCTGAGGGTCTCATGCTCAGAGCAGCTGTAAAACAAATTATTTGCTCAGAGCAGCTGCAAGCATGGGAAAACAAGTTATTTACTCGGGCAGCAGGGTGTTACAGAAAATTCTGGATCTGGGGGTCCACAGCCACCAATAGTTCATCACTTTGCATTTCCCAAATTGATAAACCATAGAGGATAAACTACCAACCCCACTCTTAACTGTGACATGAGGCTAGCATAGATAAGAACAATGGGTTAATATAAGCTATAAGAGCTAATATGTAACCTGAGCTAATGGGCCAATCAGCATTATAACTTATAGAGATCTCTGTGTGATTTTCTTTGGGTCAATCAGCTTTATAACTTATAGAGATCTCTGTGTGATTTTCTTTGGGTCAATCAGCTTTATAACTTATAGAGATCTCTGTGTGATTTTCTTTGGGTCAATCAGCTTTATAACTTATAGAGATCTCTGTGTGATTTTCTTTGTGGCTTGCCGGCTGTGGAGTGCTGGGTGGGACAGAAACCCCAACAAGCCAGCCACCCTCATGTTACACTTAACCTCAGATCAAGCAATTACCCAAAAAGGTTAGAATCTAAATCAAAGAAACCATATTGTCGGAGTCAGATTGGTTCTCTCCAGCAATGGCATCAGTAAAGATGACCCTGGAGAACAAGAACAGAGACAATGTTCAACCAGACAGACTTTCAGCTAAGCCTGTTTAATTATGCATACCTCTTGTTCTTTCTCCCAATTCTTCCTTGGTTAAAGCAAACATTTTTGTCAACTCCACAAAGACAGACTTGGGGTTACAATATCCAGATATCTGTTCTTTTCCATGTGATGTGTGTGTTGAATCACCATTTTATGGTTTTGCATCATTAGCCATCTCTCAATTGCCGTTTGGGATTACTGACTTAAGTTATTAGGTTCATAGGAACCAGGGAGTTTTCCCTAGAGTTTTGTTTCAAGAACATCTATGGTTCTCTAGTCTCTCATGTATATCATATCTTCTGAGAGTAAATTTTCAGAAATGAAATTTTTTTGAGTCTATCAGCGTGCATATATTTAAGAAACTATAAAAGAATGTTTAATTTTCTTTAGTTTACATGTTGCTTTGGAACTTCTTTTTTGAGAAAAACATAGTCATTTAGAACTAACTAAAAATCCTCAGTGGGCCAGATTAGCAGCTCAGTTCTCAGAATTCATAGTGTGAGTGTTGCTAAGAATGTAGATCTGAACTCTCTATGCATTCTGTTTTGATTTCAAGTGAGATGGAGAATTTCTCTTTAAAATGACACTTTCTCATCCTCACTTGACAGTGTTTTTCACTCCTGACTCTGATTTTGATGTTTTAAAAGGGTTTTTTGTACAATAGAATAAAATTATGAGGAAGAATAAATTAAGATTTAAAACTAAGAGGAATGTAAACAATGTCCTAAATGCAGAGGCCCACTGAGTAAGATATGTATTATAGGGCTACATTATGGGGTAGCTAGCTAGATACTGGCAGTGGTTTGAATGAGAATAGCCCCCAAGAGGCTCATGTTTGAATATTCAGTCCCAAGTTGGTAGAACTGTTTGGGAAGGATTAGGAGGTGTGCCACTGGGTCCAGGCTTTGAAGTTTCAGAAGACTGACATCATTCTCAGTGTCTCTATGCCTCTAACTTGCATCTAGATGTGAGCTCTCAGCTCTTCCTTCCATTGTGCCTTTGCTCTGCCACCATGGATTCTAACCTTCTAAAACTATATTTCTAATTTAAATGTTTTGTTTGATAAGTTCCCTCAGTCATGATGTCTTATCATACCAACAGAAAAATAACTAAGACAATATTAGAAGATTGAAAGTTATTAGGATGGATCCCTCAACTGCTTTAAAAAAAACTAGAAACTGAAACTGCAAGACTGAGTGCTGATGAAGAAAATGGGATCTGAGACTTGTTTCTGGTCCTGGGTGGAGACAGGCCATTCTAAACTACCCAGAAATATGTGGGATTACTCCACTGGTCAGTATCCATTATCAAAGTGACTGATTTTAGAATTATATTTGAAACCAACTTTAGAGCATGTATGTGAGGGTCTTTCCGTGGAACATTGATTGAGAAGAGAAGACTCACTCTGATTGTGAGCACCTTTCCTTGGTCTAGGGTATCATTAATCTGAATGAAAGGGAGCAAGGTAATGGGACACCAGTGTTTGTCTCTCTCTGCTATCTGACCATGGGTATGGTGTGGTCATCTGTCCCATATTCCTGCTGTCATGCAATCTCCATTACAAAGGACTGTACCTTTAGGGTACGAACCCAGATAAATTCTCCCTTCTTTGGTTGCTTTGGTAAAGTATTTTGTCAGAAGGAGAAATTATAACTACAATCTAGCCAGGGGCATTTTGGTAAATAACAAAGACAGCCCATCGATCCCTATTGCAAGTATTAATCCAAATGGGATTGTCAATCTTCTGCACAGAAAAATGGACTTCAAGGGAAGTTGTCTCTGCATAAGAGAGCTTAAAAATAATATCAGACTATTTCAAATTAAGATTAGGACAATGGCTCTTACCCCAAATCTACTCTTATCTCTTGGGAAATTACCATCTTGCATTGTAATAAACTCTACACTCTGTCATTGAATTCTTTCAGTGGAGTATAGAGAGGGCAGAGAGAGAGGGAGAGAGAGAGAGAGAGAGAGAGAGAGAGAGAGAGAGAGAGAGAGAGATCCTGATGACAACATAAAGAGCATGCCCTGTTCTGAATTACTTCATCCTGACCCATCAATAATAACTCTAGTTTTGCATTAGAGTCTTGTACTTGTCTCTTGAAAGATGTGAAATGCTTTCCTTCTTCCATAATTCTTTTTATATCTCTTTAAATAGCCAAAGGATTGTAGTACTATTGTACTCTATATAATATTTTTTATTAATGTCCCATTTTGAAAATATATGCTGATGAAAAATTACAATTTCTGCACATCAGAAAGAATAACAGATTATATCCCTTTTGTAATCTAAAGAACATGCATATTTAATAACTACAGTGTGATGACCAAAAATATTTCCTTACATATGTTTATATAGTTTAAAGATGAAACTATGTAAGGAAGTAGTATGTGTACAACTTAATAGTAGGTTGAATATTCAATATAAGATACCCAATTTATTTTCCAGAATAAACCACATATACACATACACATTTACCACTAACAAATTTGACCCTTAATAGCTTTTTTTATTGATATATCACATGCCTTAATCCCTTGAATTAAACAATCAAAAGAAAGATTAACATGAAAAAAATTAATTGTGGTATACTTGGCTTAAAGTTCTACTTATAGGACTGGAGGTTTAGATAACAGGCAGAGAATATATTCAGTAGATATGAGGGTGTTGTAAAACATTCTCCTCCAAACTGAACAACCCCAGTTTGGGCACATTCATCTGTGCCCAATAATAAAAGATTACTCCAGCTGTTTACATCACATCATAGAGGTGTAAGAAGGGTCACAGAACTGTCACCTCAGTATCCAACTACTTGTGGTCTTCTCCTCACAATGGGTGGGGGTTGTCTTTAACACTTTAAAAAACATGAGCCTCCATATCCAGCTTTACTTTTCCTTTCTTTTTTCCTTCCTTCCTTCTTCCTTCCATCCTATTTTGTTTCTATGATTTGTTTATTTGCTTATCCATTTATTTATTTATTTATTTATTTATTTATTTATTTATTTATTTATTTTATGTGCGTCAGTGTTTTATGTGCATGTATAGCTATATGAGACCCTGGAACTGGAGTTACAGACAGCCATGAGCTGTCATGTGGGTGTTGGGAATTGAACTCAGGTTCCCTGGAAGGGCAGCCAGTGCTACCAACCTCTGAAACTATCTCCCCAGTTCCTCATTTATCTTTCTTACAGAAGACTATTTATTCTTCCATAGAAACCATTCTCCAGTCTGTTTCTCCTATTTAATGTATAAGACTGTTAGTTTGCAATTTGAACCACTAATCAAGAGTGCTACCCATTTACGGAGTACCTGAGCACTTCTTTCTCCTGTTAATCTGTCCTTTGTTTCATTCAAGAGATTCAGGCATTGACTGTAAGAGGAAGGAGAATATACAGGTTTTTCCTACTCTGTAAGTCTCATGGACAAAAATAAGTACCACTAATCATATAATTGTTCTAATGGTATGGAAATACATGGCTCTTTAATTTGACATAACCCCTGAGTTCCATGGCCAAATCTGGATCTGTGGAATGTGCATCCCATTGACTGCAAGTGAAAAGTAGTGGCTTCATCGTTCTTTGTGTTTTACATCAGGTTTAATTTTTCCATTTTTTTTTATCTTTGGCCAGATAAAAACTGGAACATGGCAAACTTCCCTTTGTTTTAATGCTGTGAATTTTGGTAAGTCAAAAACCCTAATTCTAAATGCTTGTACACTGTGAATAAAACTCTCCACAAATGTGAAATCTGGACGCAGGTGAGCATGTTATATTTAGTGAGAAAAAGTAAAGGTCATTTAGCTCTTCCAGGCATATTTTTAAATATTCCAATTTCCCGAGGTGCCAGCTATTTGTTTTTTCTTGAACAACCGCGATATTTTATATTCACTAGCCTGGAAAGGTCATTTCCTCGAAATTTAATTCTCTTAACTGGAAGTTTCCATATTTCTCAACATTTATTTGAAATCTAAGATGTGTTAACTGCCATAGAACATATGAGAGAGAGGGAGACAGATAGAGAAATGGAGAGAGGTGTGGGAAGTTACACAGAAGCAAGGGTCTGAGTCAAATGCTGGAGAAAACTTTACAGCTGCTTTTGCACACAGTCATAGCTCATTGCTATATTTGAAATCTCGTTTTCTGCCATTCATTGTTGAAATACTGTGCTTACAAACCAAACTTCCATGAATTCCATACCTTAGCATTTGAGAATGGGAAAAAATCAGAGGTAAAATAAGATTTTACCTCTTAGAACACCCATGCCACATGTATGGATGTTGTATGCACGTGTACAATGGGGTGTGTGACATGCATTTGGAGGCCAGAGTCTCAGTATCTTTTCTAATACTCTCTCTCAGGATCTTTCATTGACTCTGAGGCTCATAGGATTCAGCTCCAATGAGTGGCCAGTGAGCTCTAGGTATGTAACAGTCTCCACTGCTCCAGAACTTGGTTGAAGAAGAGGACTACACCACCCTGCTTATATGTGAACATTCAGAATCTGAACTTGGATGCTTGGCCTTGCAGAACAATCACTTTACCCATTTGTCTTGTCAATTGGGTCAATTATAGCTTCAATGCTTGTTTTAAAAAGTAAGATCAAGTCAAATTTGTTCCTTTAAAAGGCATTCCATGGCAATAATATTGCTAAAATCTGTGAGCTGCTGACCACTTCTTTTTGACTTGATTTTCCTGATTGAAGACACTAGTCCAAGATGAATCCAGTGACCACTTACCTAAATCACTTGATTTAGAAGATTGGGGACCTTTGGGGATTAGCTTTTTTTCCCCAATACTATCAAAAGCCATTCTAGCCATCAAATACCATTCAGTGCTGATTTCTTCGTGAGGAGGCCTTGCTTGATTTTTATGCTCTAAAGGGTGTAGAGAGATTGTAAGAATTTGAAGCAGTAGATGGTTGCAGCCAAGCAGTATCCTTTTAAACATAACAAGGCCATCACACACATTAATTTATAGCAACGTTGACTACATGTGTAAGAGCAAGCTACATAGCAATACAGCATGCAGAGGGAAGAGTGTAGGAAGTACCAGGATAGGGGAAGAATGTGAAGGGTTGGAGTAGGCAATGGATTCTATCAAAACACATCATGTTAATGTAAGATTATCTCAGGTTAAGCATTAGTAAAGACTGAAATAATTACACAAACAAACACTTTTTTTTCTAGTTATTTTCTTTCTATTTGCTATCCAGGTTTCCTTATTATACTAAGACAGCCTTGCAAGACTTGCTTTTAGTTTTCATATCTACCATTTTATTGACCACATAAAGACATTGGGAAAGAAACATACGGCAGTATACATAATGTTTTATTTGCTATCCATTCACCTTCTTTCCTTGTACTGAAGCTTTACAATCAAGTCCACCAGGCTGCCGTAATGATGAGACTAGAACACGGTCAGCTGTCCCTGGCTTTCCTGGTTCCTAGCACTTCTCTTGATGTTGCAGAAATTACAAGGGTCTCTCAGTTCCTGCCTTCTTGAGGGAATGAATTCACTCAAGACACAGGCAGTTTGAGCAAATGTTTATTTAACAAAACAAGAGAAGCAAAGTTAAGCATATCATTCATTCCAAAGAGCAGTAAGTTCGCAGCAAGGTGGAAAATAGCACATTGGGTTCTAGATGGTCAATTTTAAAGAAATTTTTAGGACTACGTTTGAGATCAGTATTCGAACATGGTGTGGGAGAATTGTCTGTAATCTGTCAATCATGTTTTAAATAAATGCTGATTGGCCAGGCAGGAAGTATAGGCGGGAAAACCAGACAGGAAATAGAAATGATGCAATGAGAACAGGAGAATTCTGGGAAGGAAGAAGTTGATTCCTCCCACTTCTGCCCAGACCACTGAAGCAGCAGGATGTGACCTACCCCACTGAAAAAGGTACTGAGCCACATGGCTAACATAGATCAGAATAATGGGTTAATATAAGCTACAAGAGCTAATAAGTAGACTGACCTAATGGGCCAATCAGCTTTATAACTTATAGAGATCTCTGTGTGATTTTCTTTGGGGCTTGCCAGCTGTGGGGTACTGGGCAGGACAGAAAACCCCAACAAGCAGGCCCCCTCATGTTACAGAGTATCCAGAGAACTATAGACAACATCTCTTCTCTTCTGCTTAGATGTGAAATACTTGAATTACAACATTACAGACACACGTTAATCAGTTCTATTCTTCTGACCACTATCACGGGGACTCCTGCACAATAGCCCTAATCTCATATACAGTCCAGGTGGGAACATAGAAACTTCTCAGAGAAAAAGTTTAACCAGTGGAGGCTTTTTCAGAGGCCATAGTTACAATTTAGTCTACTCTAATTAGATTCAGAGATGCACATTCCATGAGAGGACAAAGTGCCTTGCATATGGTCCTGGTCTAGGTGCATGTTTCGTTGTAGCCAGCTTGAGACCTTCAGAACCAATGTTTCCTAGACCTGTACTTTTCCTTTTATCTAGTCAGCTTCAGTACATCATACCCAAGCAGCAATTGCTTTTATTTCTCATCCTTAGTGTACCCAGCTTCTTCATTTCACACTCACATAAATTAGAGCTCACACATTTGCTTTTATTAAAATAGTATCATATCATTTTCACATGATTCATTGTGATAACCTTTTTACCTATCCTCTTTGATTAAATTGTAAAATTTTTGAAGGCAGAAACCATATATATGTTAGGACTCAGGAGTATGCACTTAGCAAGCGTAAAAGGAATCTTTATTAAATGTAGAAGAGGACACATAGTAAATAGTAGAATAATAGTTGCATTATAAGAGACAGAAAGGAGAGAGAGAGAGTAAATTATAACCAATGAAATGAGAGTAGCAATGTACATCATATATATCATTATTTCTCAAGGAGAGTCTAGCACAGCTTGGAGAACTTTAAAGGTCAACAATACTAGTTCTCTTTTCACAATAATAATGTATGAATGGGATGTCCATACTTCTGAGACTTTCTGGTAGAGCTGGAATTTAAAGTAGTTTTAGTGTTTTCAGCAAAATCAATTTATGCATTATGCAATATAATTTCCATCTTTTAGACATTTTACAATAATGTCACAAATCAATAAAGTCATGTTTCACAATATTAACTTGGACATTAGTGAAAACAAGACATGGTATAGTGAATAGCTAAAAGTATTCCCCAGGGCCATGCTTCCAGATTTAAATCTTGACCTAGCCAGTTATGAGGGAAAGTTATGCAATCTCTTAGTACTTCAGCTAGCCCTTTTCTAAGTTGGGGGTCACTGAAAACTCACCTGGTAAGTGTGTCCTGCAACTAAACCAAGCAATGCAGGGAAATGTAGGCTGCATAATCAGTGAAAACTAAGATGGTAGTAAAATCTCCAAGACAGATAGATTATTATATGAATTAAAAAATAAATTATGTATATTGACTTTAAACCAAAATTTTAGCCCAAGAAGTGAAAGGGGCGTAAACTGCTAAGAGTCAACTGTATTGGCTACTACTGCAGATTTAATTTTCTTACGTTAGTCCTGACAATGTCTATTGTTTGTGTGCTTTTCTGATGATATGACTTTGACAATTATCCCTTGAGAGTTGAGTCCTATGTTCCCCAACTGAGCCATGGTATGGGTTTGTGCCCAAAGCAGAGGGAGGCTATATATACCTTCACAGGTCAGATCATAAGTAGTGACGTTTATCTTACTGGGGTCTGATCTTTGGAAACATAAACTAGTATATGAGAAATCTAGGGACACTTTGCTATGAAAATATTAAAACACATGGAAGGTACTTGAGATTTGCAGTGGCAGCCCTGTCTGTTCCCTTGCCAACCAATCACCAGGAAGACATGAGATTCTGATTTATGCCACCCACATGAAGATGTTTCTGAATGCTGACCTCACCTTCCGCTCTCAATTACCCCTAGTCTCTAAGTTTTCTGAGCTAAGACTTTGACATGAGGAAGAGTCAAAAATTACCACTACTGCCCAAATCCCCAACTCTCAGAAAACAGGCATATGATAAAACAATGATTTAAACCAGTAACTTGTGGAGTTGTTTATTGAACTGCTATAGATTACCATGACATTTGCTATTTTCCTACAATAGCTTATTAAATATTCGCCGAAATTATTATTAGTCTATTATTCCCACAGCTTTGTCAGAGACACAGGACTTAAGGCTGTAAGATGCATTTTATAAAGATAGTTACCGAGAAAATGGCAAAGCTAACATTTTAACCCAAACAGTTCTGACTCTGAAGCCTATGATTTTTCTTTTCACTATCCAGGAGGGGAACATATTCTTACATCCTTAAAAATACATTTTAAGAAGCAAAATCATTTCAAGGTCTTGCTCATTATGTAATGCTGAGCCTGATTTCTCTCGGGTCCTAAGAAGATGGTAATTTTCACAATCTAGAACTATCCATGGAAACTGCCTTTAAAGTTTGAGGATAATAAAATGATCGTGTCTGAGGCCTGTCAGTGAAGGCTGCCATACATGGTTCAGTGGGGGTCCACTAGCTCCCAAGTGAAAGGGAGAAGCCATAGCATTGATCCTGGATGATCTGAGTGGTTTCATTCCATATCTTATGAATAAATATCTGTCCAGGTGATTCTTATTCCTCATGCTATGGAATATTTTTAATATGAAGCATAAATATCTATACTGTGTCAAATTTTGTGTGCGTATGAGAAAGAAGAACTTAGTTATGAGCAGGGGCACTATGTGACCAGATATGGGAATACATGGCATTGCAGGTAACAGAAGTTCTAAGGAAGGAGAAGAGGACATGTTATTGTCTTTGTTTTTATTTTCCTGCTATGCAGGGCTCACCGACATTCCCTGAACCAAGTATGAACTCCTCCATATAGAATAAGCTTATCTGGTCATCTGACTCTGACTATTGACCCCACTTCCTGCTCAGCACTTGGAACAGGTGTTCTTTTCTCTGGAGCCATGCGTTTGTAGCTCTACCTCTGCATATATCACATGGATGGTCCTCAGACTGCTTATTTGTTCAGCTTTTAGTTCTTAGGACCTAACTCAATGCTTAATGAAAAGATTTTCCCTAAAGTGGTTAAATTAGTAAAATAGTCAAGAATCAGAATCTACTTGTGCACTTTCAACAAAGATGACCGACTTTCTTAAACAATGACAACTAAAGTATTCTGATCCTGCAGCTGATCCCACTGCAGTATTTCCCGAATATGGATTTGGGAGCTTGTGATATTATAAATTTCTTATCCACACCTTTTATCCTTAGAAGAACTTCATAAGCGACATTCACTCTCTGGCTTTCCTGGTCTGCCCTGTTCAAAAGCCCATGTCATTGTTTCAGGGTGACCTCTAGAGAAAACAGTCCCAGAGGAGAAAGGAAAGCCCCTGAGTATGGTGTCTATGACTCTGTGACTAGTCACCTAGTTTTAGTATCTGTCAAAATAATTCTATATATATATATTGGATATATCTATATCCTAGAAATTCTATCCATGTTGCCTTTCTTTTGTAAGATTCAATCCATATTAGTTTATTATTTAGGTCACTTCATAGTCATTTGAGGCAATGAGCATGAGAGCCTACAAATTAATATACCATTTTGACACTATTATTGTTGATTATTATTTTAAATAAATCTGATATAAGATTTCATTTTACCTTCATCACAGAAGAAAGTAGCATTTCAACTCTATGAAAATTCACTAGTTTAGGACAATAAGCAATTTCAAGTGCAATCATTTTATGATTTGACCCTGAAATGGAACAAAGATCCCTAAATTCCAGTCAAATATCATTGTTCTGACATACTGCAGGTAAAGGCACAGTGGCCCCTATCAATGTATCACAAGGGAAGAGCTCTAATAGGCATGAGCATATGAAGCATGGCTCTGGCAGACTTTGTCGTTCTCTCCCATTCCCTTTGCCTTATGAAAAACTCTGTGTGTGTGTGTGTGTGTGTGTGTGTGTGTGTGTGTGTGTGTGTACCATGTGCATGCCTAGTGCCCTCGGAGACCAGAAGAGGCCACAGAATCCTCTGGAACTGGAGTTCTCTAGATTTGTGAAGAGCACTGAACTGAACTGGGACTGAACTGGGTTTCTTTGGAATAGCAGCACACATTCTAAACTCCCGAATTGCCTCCCCATGCCCTATTGGAGCAATTTTTTAAAGCTCAAAACTTTTTTGGGGGAATTCTATCAATTTTGTAAAATCTTTACAAAGTTCTCAGTAGAACATTAAAGAATTTGGTGAAATCAGGGTTTTACCCTCTTTTCTTTACAAATCTTCTTTGTTTACAAACTCAGCGTGGTAGATGTCTTGGTCAGTTTACTATTGCTGTGATGAAACTGTAACCAAAAGCTTGGTTAGTTAACACAGGAAGCCACACAGGAAAGGAAGGCTTTATTTGGCTTACACTTCCACAGCACTGCTCATCATCCAAGAAGTCAGGAAAGGAACTCAAACGGGGAAGGAATCTGGAAACAGAAACGGATGCAGAAGCCAGGGAAAGGGATGCTTACTAGCTTATTCCTCACGGCTTGCTCAGCCTTCTTTCTTATAGAATCCAGGACCACCAGTCCTAGAGTGTTCCCACCCACAGTGGGCTGTGTCCTCCCATATCAATCACTAATTAAGAAAATGCCCTACAGGTTTGCCTACAGCCTTACTTTATGGAAACATTGCCTCTATTGAGGCTCCCTTCCTCTCCAATGACTCTAGCCTATATCCAGTTGATATAAAACTAACAAGCACAGTTGATATTCCAAATGACTCTATCTGACTCATAGGTGCTTTGCTTTCTTTTGTCTGTTGCTGCTGTGTGAACCTTCTCAGGGGGAAATCATCGGGATGACAGTTTTTCAAGCACATAGCCCTACATCTATACTTATCTTCTCTAAGGTGTAGAATGCTCCTTTGTCTTGCTTTGCTTTCTCTATCCTTCCCTATCTCAGCCCACAATTTCTAATTTGTACTTTTATCTTCTCCATTATCCTTGTTTATTTTCTTTTCTGACTCCCTCAAGACCTCATGAAATGAGGACTAAGACCTTCTTTTAATCTTTGAATTCTCATTTTCAAAAAGATTTTTTTAAAAAAAACTTAAAATGTATTGTATATAAGGAAACAAAAGGTATCAGATATGACTCCACTAAAGCAATAAAAACCAAGCATTTGAGTAAAACTGTATTTTATCGGTCAGCTAAATAAATATGATGAAGATGAGTAAGATTGAGTGCAAATAATGTGTTGGTTCTATCTATATGGTCTCCATTTATTTTAAATAATGAATGCGTGCTCTATGTTATTATAGCTATTGTGAGCAAGTATTTGTAATGTTTGCAATTTGGCTACTGTAATTATGCAGGGAATGGTTCTCATAGGTTCTGTTTGTTGTGGTTCTGTGCCCTGGGTAAGATAGCTCTTTAAGAATCAGCATTTTTCTACCATGTAGCCATCTAGTAGCTGGTCACTGTTCTCACAAGGACAGGCTGTTGTTCTGAAAAGGCCTACAGTGTGTCACATGGTGACAGATGATCTGGTCATGAGCTCTTACAGGAACATTATGAAGTACACAAAGATGACTCAGAGCAGAAAAGTAACTATATTGATTCTTCCACACCATAATGTTGTAGAAGAGGCCAGCCAAGGTCAGACTCCGTTTTGTTCATGTTCTTGTGACATGTTGGCTAAGAATATGGCTGTTTTCTGACCTTGTCCAAAAATTCTGCCTGTGGCTAAATTGAAGAGTTTTGGATTAATTGTGTTGGAAGAGGAAATCTTAAAACTCTGTCATGTGGTTATTAATGTTCACTCTTATGTAGCTCTAAATGAGAAGGAACAAACTGAAAAACAGAACATGTACAATTTGAGGAGAAAAGAGGCACAAGAAAGAGGAACAGTACAGTTTCTTATGTTCAAGTGGTGTGGGTTGCTTTTATTGGCTAATGAATTAAAAACTGCCTTGGCCTGTGACAGGGTAGAGTAGAGCTAGGTGGGGAAAACTAAACTGAATGCTGGAAGAAAGGAGGCAGAGTCAATAAAATGCCATGGAGTTGCCAGAGGAAAAAGACATAAACTGCCAGCTGGAACCTTGCCTGAGTGTCATGAGTCTTTGTAAAATATAAAATAGTTGAAATTCAGTAGATGTAGGAGCTAGCTAGCGATATGCTTAAGCTATTGACCAAACAGCACTGTAAATAATATAGTTTCTGTGTGATTATTTCAGGTCTGGGCAGCCAGAATGAACATGCAGCCTCCTACAACAAATTAGTACTCCAACGTTTGCTAATTAAATCCACATAAAACGTAAGGGCTTTGAAAGTAATTCTAGACATTAAGAAACAAAAGTTTAGCTACATTTTTTTTTCAGATGGGCTCTGCTTGCTGGCAGCATGTCATGGCTCCTTTAAGAGAGGTTTTCCGGATTTAGTGGTAGCAGAAAAAAACAAAAACAAAAAAACAAAAATGCAGTTTCATAATGGCAGCTTCCTGAGCCATGCTGCCAGCACAAACTCCAGCTCATTCAGGAGGCTGAGCACTGGAATGGGAATTGTGGACAGCATGCTCAAACCACACCCGTTATGTCAATCTTTCAGCTGCCTGTGGCTTCAGATGTAGAACTTTCAGCTACCTCTTCATCCCCATGTCGGCTTGTGTGTCACCATGCTTCACACCATGATGATAATCAATGAATTAAACCTTTGCATTGTAAGCCAGCCTCATTAAATGTTTTCCCTCGTAAGAGTTGCCATGGTCATGGAATCTTTTTTAAAAATTATTTATTTATTTATTTATTTATTCTTGAAAATTTCCACCTCCTCCCCTCCTCCCAATTTCCTCCCCTCCCCCCAATTCCCCTCCTCCTCCCTTTCCAGTCCAAGGAACAGTCAGGGTCCACTACCCTGTGAGAAGTCCAAGGTCCTCCCTGTTCCCCCCAGGTCCAGGAAAGTGAGCATCCAAACAGCCTAGGCTCCTACAAAGCCTGTCCATGCAATAGAATCAAAACCCAGCGCCATTGTCCTTGGTTTCTCAGTCAGCCCTCATTGTCAGCCACATTCAGAGAGTCTGGTTTGATCATATGTTCCATCAGTCCCAATCCAACTGGCCTTGGTGAGCTCCCATTAGATCAGTCCTGCCGTCTGAGTAGGTGGACGTACCCCTCGCAGTCCTGACTTCCTTGCTCATGTTCTCCCTCCTTCTGCTCATCATATGAACCTTGGGAGCTCAGTCCAGTGTTCCAGTGTGGGTCTCTGTCTCTATCTCCATCCATCGCCAGATGAAGGTTCTATGATGATATGCAAGATATTCATCAGTGTGACTATAGGATAAGGCCAGTTCAGGCACCCTCTCTTCTGCTGCCCCAGGAGCAAGCTGGGAACATCTCCGTGGACACCTGGGAACCACTCCAGAGTCAAGTCTCTTGCCAACCCTAAAATGGCTCTCTTAATTAAAATATCTACTTCCCTGATCCCACATCCACCCCTCCTCCATCCCACCCACCCTATTCCCTCAAGCTCTCCCCATCTTCCCCTTCTCCCTTCTCTCTCCCCATCTCCCCTTATCCCCACCCCACCCCCACTCCCATGCTCCCAACCCCTGCCCAGCAATCTTGTCCACTTCCAATATCCCCGAGGATAACTACATGTTATTCTTTGGGTTCACCTTCTTATTTAGCTTCTCTAGGATCATGAATTATAGGCTCAATGTCCTTTATTTACAGCTAGAATCCACTTATGAGTGAGTACATACCATATTCATCTTTTGGGGTCTGGGTTACCTCACTCAGGATAGTGCTTTCTATTTCCATCCATTTGCATGCAAAATTCAAGATGTTATTGTTTTTTGACCGCTGACTAGAACTCTAAGGTGTATATATGCCACACCTTCTTTATCCATTTTTCTACTGCGGGGCACCTAGGTTGTTTCCAAGTTCTGGCTATTACAAATAGTGCTGCTATGAACATAGTTGAGCAAATACTTTTGTAGTATGATTGGGCATCTCTTGGGTATATTCCCAAGAGTGGAATTTCTGCGTCCTGAGGTAGGTTGACTCCCAGTTTCCTAAGAAACCACCACACCAATTTCCAAAGTGGTTGCATAGGTTGTATTCCCACCAACATTGGATGAGTGTTCCCCTTACTCCACATCCTCCCCAGCATAGGCTATCATTGATGTTTTTGATTTTAGCCATTTTGACAGGTGTAAGATGGTATCTCAGAGTTGTTTTGATTCGCATTTCCCTGATTGCTAAGGAGGTTGAGCATGACCTTAAGTGTCTTTTGGCCATTTGAACTTCTTCTGTTGAGAATTCTCTGTTCAGTTGCCCACTTTTTAATTGGGTTAATTAGCATTTTAAAGTCTAGTTTCTTGAGTTCTTTATATATTTTGGATATCAGACCTTTGTCTGATGTCGGGTTGGTGAAGATCTTCTTCCAATCAGTAGGGTGCCTTTTTGTCTTAATGACAGTGTCCTTTATCCTACAAAAGCTTCTCAGTTTCAGGAGGTCCCATTTATTCATTGTTGCTCTTATTGTCTGTGCTACTGGGGTTCTATGTAGGAAGTGGTCTCCTGTGTCCATGTGTTGTAGACTACTTCCAACTTTCTCTTCTATCAGATTCAGTGTGGTCAGATTAATATTGAGGTCTTAAATCCATTTGGACTTGAGTTTTGTGGATGGTGATAGATATGGATGTATTTTTATTCTTCTACATTTTGAAATCCAGTTATGCCAGCACCATTTGTTAAAGATGCTTTCTTTCTTCCATTGTATACTTTTAGCTCCTTTATCGAAAATCAGGTGTTCATAGGTTTGTGGATTAATATCTAGGTCTTCAATTCGATTCCAATGGTCAATATCTCCATTTTTCTGCCAATACCAAGCTGTTTTCATTACTGTAGCTCTGTAATAGAGTTTGAAGTCAGGGATGGTAATGCCTCCGGAGGTACTTTTATTGTATAGGATTGTTTTAGCTATCCTGGGTTTTTTGGTTTTCCATATAAAGTTGCTTATGAATCTTTGCTTTGGAATCTTTTTACAGCAATAGAAACCCTAACAAAGAGAGGAGGTGTCATGGTGTATATGTACAATTCAAAGAACAAGTTGCAGGAGTTCATTTTTTTTTTCTTTTATCATGTGGGTTCTAGGAATCCAACCCACATTGTCCAGTGTGCTGGCCAGAATCTCACCAGTTTTAACAACCCTTTTGACTTGACAAAAGAAACTAGACTTGAATTCATAGGGAACAGAAGAAGAAGGGAATAACTAGTGATGATATTTGACCAGTAGTCCTGTCTCCTCTCCCTGCCTAAGATCTCTTTCTTAATAGATACTAGCTTAAGGAAAACACATGAGGTTACTGGAGTTGTTGAGGATTTGAAAGTTTTTCCTGTGGCTAGAACACTCAGTGTGCCTGAATGTACATCTATGGAATCTATCTCCTGATGTCTTATATCTTCCCAACAACATTTAAATAAAATCTCCTAATACCTGTGGACACCAGTAGGAATTTGTTATTTTACTTCAAAGACATCTGTCAAATATTTGAATGCAATGTTTACAGCTCCCTAGATTGTCTGTCATTGACCAATTTATCACTAGAGCCCCTTTCAGTATTAAAAAGGTGAATATTTTACTTGCTCATTTTCAGGTAAATTAATAACACATGTGTTTGGCCAATTTCCCATCATTTGGGGCCTGAATCCTATTAAGCTTGATTCTGAGTCCCTACTGCATGTGTAAATAGGAGTTCCTCCACTCACTAAGCATGTGACTTTATTTTTCTTGGAGTCTAGAAGCATTAACACTATCCACTTTTCATAGTGTTTTCAGAACTAAATGCTAAACTTCATTCAGTAAAAATGCAACAAGTAGCCTAGTTTAATGGGTAGATATTTCTCCTAGTATGCCTGATCTCCAGCACTATACCATAGAAAAGTAGTACGGTGGCACATACCTATAATCCCAGCCCTAGAAAAGTAAGAGGAGGAAACTCAGAGATGGTCATCTATCCATGACTATATAGTGAACTCAAGGCCAATGAGGGCTAAAGAATATCCTGTCTCAAAAAGAACAACAAAAACTTTAAACTAATAATGGTTATTAGAATATTTAATTATATTGAATATATATATACATATACAATGCAAGACACACACACACACACATATATATATGTATATATATATATATGTTTTTATGTATATATCTTGGATAGAGTCTTCCTCATATTGGTAGAGGAGAAGTTTACATTCTAAAAGAAGAAGAAAAGTGAAGAGGCAGAAATGTTGATCTCCATCCTTCTGTCAATACTTCAATTCTGCAATTCTGGAGATGTCTTATTAATTTACCCATATTTGTCAAATAGCAAAATCAGTTAATAAACATAGGTGATCTTAGCATCATTTTCTGCTCTAAAATTTTATTATTTTACATGAAAAGAACAGATTCAATGTAATTCGCATTGTTAATTATTAACAGTTGTGATTAAAATGTTGTTTGGGGAATTTTGGTTGATTCAAGTGCAGTTTAGAGATTTACTTTATTCAAGCATATAATTACGACAATGGTGGAGGGGAAGCAGAATAAAAACTATTTATGAAATTAATTCTGTCACCATGTAATAACTAAATTATTCCCATGCTCAGTGTTATGCTCATGGAGAATGTTCAATAAATATTAAGTGAATGACTGGAGAGATGGCTCAAATAGGTTTGATGGACCAATTAATCACAAGGAAATACTCTACAGTAATTGAATGGGGTGCAGTTAAGTTTTGGCAAGAATAAAAGGTATATTTGCCAATTGAATTGGCTCCTGTGTTATTACTTAACTAGTTTTTTCGGAGCTCTCATAATTCAGGTGGACAACAAATAGCACATTTCTTATAGCTAATCTAATGTTGACACCAAGTGCTGATTATGATTGTCAAATGAGCAAATAAATCCATTTGGGGCTGTCACTACCTTGCAAAATAGATAGTTCTCAGTGTTAGGTAAGACTTTGGGCTATTAAACAGTCTACAGTTGCCACTAAGGCATGAATTGTCCATTCAAATGATATCATCAGGATCCTAATTTTATTTTTTGGATTCAGAGATCCAAGTGTCTGGTTTCTACTGAGTTTCTATTTCCTGTACCCACTTCCACCCCTGGCATCCCTTCAACTCCCCATCATTATGATTTAAGTTGGATAAATATGTGTGTATAGGACATGGTATAGGAAACAAATTTATCACAGAATACTATGAGGTGTTTCTCACAAATGAGAACGGACAGCGACAGTATGGAATCACCGTGGAGGAAAAGACTCTCATGGGTTGAGAGTGGATAATGGTGTCAAACTCCCTGTTCAAATTATCTTAAACTCTTTCTAAACACTCCTGTAGTGTCAGTTTCGGGAAAGGCAGTTTCCTGGTCATGGGTCTGACAGGCCCATTCAGATTAACTTTTAAGAGGACAGACAGTGACAGGACTTCGTTGTCTACCAGAAAGTTTTGGCTACACAGTCACCTCAAGACCCTTTAGGTACTCTGGGCAGTGGTAGTGCACCTTTAATCTCAGCACTCAGGCGGCAGAGGCAGATGGACCTCTGAGTTTAAAGCCAGCCTGGTCTACAAAGTGAGTTCCAGGCCAGCCAGGTCTACACAGACAAACCCTGTGTAGAGAAACCAAAACCAAACAAAATAAAATTTAAAAAAAAAAGGAAAGAAAAAAAATCCTTTAAAATCCTTTAGGCAGCTGTGTATATTTTGGCTCCTAGAGCCAGAAATGGACTGAGACCTCATTCTTTTGAGCAGTAATAAAAGTCCTAAGGTATTAGTTCCTGTTTTACAAGTTGCTGATTTTGAAGAAAGGTTCCAACCTCAATGACCTTAAAACCTGCTAATAACCATTTATCTGTGCATGACTCCAGATGAGATACGTGAATCCTCAAGTTCATCTTCTACTTTCCCAGTCCACCATTTTGCAGGCCTCCAGGAATCCATAAGAAGATATCTCTGATCTCCCACAGAAATAGTAGCTCTTCAGAGAAATTTAATGTTAAGCTAGAAAAACCTTTTAATGATTTAGGTTTTGAAAAATAAAATAAGTGACATTGAAGGTTGCTCTACATTTTACCTACCCATCTGCAGGTGGTCTGTGGAGGCCTGAAAATGTGAGCCTATTTCCACATTGACCAAAGGTCAGAGTTGGAACTTACTTCTAGTGCCTTTAAAGGTTATTGTGTTTGTACCTCAAACAAAGATCCCACGTAGATTTAGACCAGAAAGTACTGCTCTCTCAAGGTTATTGTCAACAGGTGTGGCTAATAGGAAGACCTTGTATTTCAGAAAGAGGAGTAGATATGTTTTTACCTCAAACAAAAGTCTAAGAATCCAACTAAGGGTTCAATTTCTTTAAGGAGATAGCATTGAATTCCACCCAGGCAGAATGCTTTAGTCTAGGGTGTGAGCATGATTTATTTTGTTCTAGCATCAGAATATTTAACTATGGATGTAGCCCATGACCTTCAACTGGTCTGTTCACTTCTTTGTGGTGTGTTAATGCAGTTTCTTGTCTTACTCCTACCTTTTGTGGTCAGGGGTATATTAAGCAATTGGAAATTAAATGCAGGCAAATTCCAGTACTCACTGTGGCTCCCTCCTGGTACTATTCTACATGTTTCTGTTTTATTATTTTCATTCATATCTTCATACTCTTTACTAATATTTTCTAAATCCCCATGCCTCTACCCTGACAAGAGGTATTTTTGTCAAGGCTGGTCCCTGACAGTGGTCCTGAGGTAAGAGAACATTCCTTCTACCTAAATAACAAAAACGAAGTTTGGAGGACAAACCCAAGCAAAAGTGTAAAACAAAATTGTCACCACTTACAGAGTCTGTGGTAACATTTGATCAAGGTGTTCCTCAAAACAGTTTCTCTTGGTTTCATCTATTCAAAATTATTTTTGCTAGGGACTTTGAACATGCCTATGGACAGAAATAGAAATTTGTATGTCCCTATATATCTTGTTTTAATACTACAATTAGTTATTTCATTCACATATTATTGCATCAAGCACCCACTATATGGAAATTAGTGAATGTAATATGTTATGAAAGATGCTCATCCAATAGACCTACTAATACTAGCTTCAAAGAGATAAATGGATCACAGAAATGCTAAGTGGCTATGCAACTTCAAAATCATTACTGTGCAAAAACAGGACTGGGCTTTTAAGTCCTTTCTCTACTTCCTCTCCTGTTATTCATCTTGCCTCAAGGGGTTACTGCTCACTTCCAGAAGAAATTGAATGAGCTAAGCTGTCAGAGTGTGAGCAACTAAATTTTACTTGACTGGAGATAATAGACAACAGCATTTCTTAGACACTGAGAGACACCAAGGATAGAAGAGTCAAACAAATGCAGGGAACTGGTAGACCAGGATTCGCCGTTCCTCTTTCATATATCCATCACTATCATCTTCACACTCTCTGCAGGCTGTCTTGTTTGGAGTTCTTTCTGCTGATGTTAGTTTCTCTTTTCTTAACACCTTGAAGGTTCAAACTTTAGAGAAAAGGATAGGAAGGCTCATAAACAACTAATATGGCCTTTAACTTAGAGTTTAGAGCATGAGAGACCAGAATCTTTAGCCATCAATTGTGTCCCCAGGTTAAAGTGTTGTGGATGCAATTGATATTCCAACTGTTCTTGGAGCTTCCCATAGGAAATATATTGTGTTTTTCTTATTTCTGTCTGAGAAATTCATTTGGATTCAGAAAAGAAAAGTGTTAGGTTCTAATTATTATACAGACTTTCCAATATAAAGTATATATCTAGCTAGTTATAAAATATTTAATTTCACATAGTATAAATTGAACAATACATTATAAAGAGCAGGATGCTCAAGTCTGATTGAACTGTGTTCTGAAACCGGGTCAAACTGTTCTATGTGTGGACCATGCTAACTTTTAGCTTCTGCCCCCACCCCAGGCTACTTTTCTATAAATAAAACATTAAGTCAGTAACCTAAGTAGGAATCTAGTTATGTGATTTTTGCCCCATTCCCCTTCACCATCTGTTTACTTCATGTTGGGTAAAAGAAGGTGTTAGAATTCCTTGTGTGGGGACCTCATTGAAGTGAGGCCCTTGTGGTAGATTAGATCCGAGATGGTAGAGAAATGCTTTAGCTTGGTCATTTGTGTAGTGTTTCCTTTGCTGTAGAGGCACTCAGAATTATTTGTATGATCAATGATTTTACTTTTGTTTTCTGGTAGGGTTTTTGTACTTTCCTGTCTCAAGGCCTTTTGTATCTAGCTTTCTTCCTATGTTTTATGAAAGTCTACATCCTCTTGTGTTTGCGGTGGGAAAATAGAAGGCCTTCTCCTTTAGTGGAACAAAACAGCAGGAAAATGGATCATGTTTGAAGCTAAGCATTGCATGGTGTTTGGAGACCATGAATGCTCTCACTGGGAGTTATAGAAATAGCAGATACCTAGAGAAAATGAACACAAACGAGTCTCAGAGTGATTGGGTCTTGGCTTACACCAAGGCACTGCTCCCACTGTTGGATAGCAATATAGACTCAAGGAAACCACTGAACACCAGAAATTCAAAATCCATATAGGTCTGAATAATCAGCTACAAGGTTTTATGTGTGGAATATAACAGAGTATATCTGTATGTGTAGGTTATAACAGGAGAAGGGACAATTTGCTCTATAGAAACATCATTACCACTTGATATTGTCTTCAAAGAGTGATGGGATACCTTAGAACTACTGCAGAGGGACAATTTCATGACACACATATTTAAAAAGAAAACTTCAAATATTTTCTTCTCATTCATCTACCTGTAGAACCGAATAGACAACATAGAAAATGGGCAACAGAACAAGTCAACAGCTCCCATCATGGCTAGCAAGTTAAGTTACCATTCTGCAACCTTCACATTGCTGTTCCTCAATTTCCAATTGCAGGTAGCATGGCTGCAATTATTCAAAATTATAACTGTATATCATAAAATTGTTTCTGAATGAATGATATGTTATCAAACAATAACACAAACAAACATTAAATGTTCAGGAAGCACTTGCACTGCACAATAACTTGAAAAGAGATAAAGTTTGTTATGTGATAAAACTCTGCATTTGTCATCCATTAAGTAAAAACAAAAAGGACGATGTCCTTATTAGTTGGTAAAACTCAAGGTGAACCTGGGCCCATAGCCTTCCATTATCACTTCTCATGACAAGTATTTGTTCCTCAAGAGAGAGCAGCAGGTGCTGTCCTAGACCGTGGAGAACTTGGCAGGCTCTTCTTTGATCTTCTTCTCTTTCCCAGGACCAAAGCTCACACCAGTGGGTGGTGGGAAAAACTGAAGTAGGGTCCTTTATTTATCAGCTGAGGCTTAAGAAGTGATTGCAAGGACAGTGGGGAAGCCAACACTGGCTTTCATTAATAAAACCTTAGATTGCCTTTGAAAAATTGTCCCTTCTCCTGTTTATGCCACAATTCACTCAGTATGATCCACACATACTCTTTCTTTGTTTATACCAGTCTCCTTGGTTCATTTGTTGAACAGATAAACAAATGAACAAAGGCATAATTGAATGCTGTACTGTTTTATTACACATTACAGAGATTGCAAAATAAAAAATAAGAAATTTGCCACTTAAATCAGAAGTTCTCAATTTGTGGGTTACCACCCCTTTGGGGTTACATGTCAGATATCCTGCATATCAGATCTCTACAATAATTAATAGCAGTAGCAAAAGTATAATTATGAAGTAGCAATAAAATAATTTTATGATTGGGGACCATTGTAACATGAGGAACTATATTAAAGGGTCACAGCATTAGGAAGGTTGGGAACCACTGACCTAAACAGTCAGATTTACAATTATCAGGACGTGTCAAGACAACAACAACAAAAGCTGTTCACCTCCCAGAGATAATTTACCCTAAAACTGACTGTGAGTGACCACGCCCCAGGACCACAGATTTAAGCTGCCTCAAATATATGCCCCAATGTGATAATCATTTCAGGAAATTTTTACAGTAACAGAGAAAAAAATAAATAAAGGCACTTTTCAAACATGCTTGTAAAAACATAAACAGGGTTACAGCAGAGCATCGAAAGCTCTGCCATAGTCCTCAGATGCTATTCCACAGCATCCTCAGCCTCTGATTTGGTGCAAGCTTAGGGTCTGTGTTTCACACAGAAGTGAGCAACGAGTGACTGCTTAGGAGGCAGCCATACTCCACGATAATTTGGCTCCCGATCAATAACATTCCAGCTCTCTACCGTCATTGAGATCCTAACCGTCAGTCATAACTGGATGTTTATCACAGGTGTGAGATTTTATCCTGGGAACTTTGCAATTATGAAAATGTATCAAATAAATTACAATTCTTAGATGGAAAAGGTAACACTTCTGTTTCTTTTCCGAAGCAGATTCCAGCAATATCAAAGATTACCAGAGCCTGTTTGTTTTAGAAAAACAAACAGAATACACAGACATCTCACTTATTTGTTTTTCAGTGTGGGAAGTTGTTTATTACTGACAACTACCCGTTGCCACATGACTTAAAACTCTGATTTGAACATGTTCTTTAAAAGTCCGTTTGTTGAAAACCTAATTGACGAATTCTTTGTTGATGAGTGCATTAGCCAGTGTTCTATTGCTGTGAAGAGACACCATGACCATGACAACTGTTATAAAAGAAAGCATTTGATCATGGTGACTTATGTTTTCAAAGGTTTAGTTCATTGTGATCATGACTGGAAGCATGGTAGTACACAGGCAGACATGGTACTGGAGAAGTATTTGTTAGTTCTATATCTGGATCCACAAACAGCAGGAAGAGAAAGACACTGTGCCTGCCTTAGGCTTTTTAAAACTCAAAGTCCAACTCCAGTGACACATGTTCTCCAACAATACTATACTTCCTAATCATTCTCAAATAAGTGACTAATCATTCAAATATATGATCCTATGGGGGCCATTCTTATTCAAACTACTACAGTGATATTCAGGCTTGCTAGATGATTTGGCTTTGATTATACCATGAAGACAGCTCTCAGGATGAGATAGCTGGTTTTGTAAGAAAAGCAGAAACCTGGGTCTACTTATACCTCTTACCGGGTAATCCCTTTGTCAATCATGACCTGACTAGAGAGAGGATTTCCTTGTTCATTTGAAGTAAAATTCTTTTGTTATAAATTCCCTAGTCTATAATACTCTACCAAAGCAGTCAAAAAATGACTAACAGATAAAATTCAAAGATAAGTCTCCTTATTACCTATGACAAGACCAGATACCTACCAGTTAAATTCCTACTGTACCTCATGAATGATTGGTGTTCCCATTTGTCTACACTGATTTATCTTACAAAATGAAATATTACTTAATATGATTTGTTTCCTTCTCAAAGACCCTGAACTTTGGATCACTCATGAACCTAAGTATTATGTAATAGTTCTCATTATTCCCCTCTTCTGACAAGAAAGAATTTTCTCAATTGTCTGATTTATAACACTTGTTCATACATTTCCCATATCCATTTTTTATTGTTTGTGGTTTTCCAATAGTTTATTTCCTTTTAAAATAAATTTTTGTCTTTGTTTCTCTGAATGATTTATGACCTCTACTTGTATACATAGTCATACACAGTAGTCATACAGTTGGTATGACATCTGCTGGTTTACAGAGTCATACACAGTAATCATACAGTTGGTATAACCTCTGCTAGTATACATAGTCATATACAGTAGTCATACAGTTGGTATGACCTCTGCTGGTATTCAGAGTCATACACAATAGTCATACAGTTGGTATGACTGCTCCCTACTGGAGTAGTCCCTTACCATTTATTGCAATTTTGCCCTTACCTATCACTATATAATAGCTTCCCCCTATTGTCAGAAATAACCTATTACAATAGTTTTGCATGTATGTTGCAATGGATTCCCTAACATCACTGCTATTCTTGTCTAAGTCCACATTCTTTTCTGTTTCTTTTTTTTTAACACCTTCATGGATTGGGTGATATTTGTTCTTAATTATTTACATGAACTTTTCAGTGAGCTGAGAAATTAAGCCATATTTAATATGGTAAACCCTAGCAAATATTTATGAAATTTTAATTTATATTGATTTTTATTTTTCCTTCAAGCACTCAAAGAGGTATAAGAACAGAAAATGTACCATTTAAAGGTGAAGAAAAGTCTGCACAAAGTCTCTGACTCTATATGGGTCTTGAATTTTTTTTTGGAATATATAACAAAACAATATATCTCAATTCTGATTTAAATACCATTTGCTTTCCTGTATTACCAAGGAACGCTCAATGGTTTTATTTTTTATTTGTGAAATCCTCTCCAAATGAATGCTTTAGAGATTTTAATAATTTAATAATTCCTTCAAATAATGATAATTCCTACTGAGAAGTATTTGTACCCACCCAGCACAATAAATTTATCGATGATCTTTGCTTCTTTCCAAGAAAGGAAGATGAATGACATCTTTGGTAGTCATCATTATGATCTTGTATATAAAGTTTCCACCAGCTATGATGAGGACAGAAAATAAAGGAAGATAATCAGTGCAGATACAAGGACAGATATGGATTAATAATATACTACAGAGAACTGGAGACTTAAATGAATAAGAATCACTATATATATATATGTGTGTGTGTGTGTGTGAGTGTGTAGTACATATACACATGTTGATACACACACACACACACACACACATATATATATATATATATATATATAAAATCATGGTATCATTTTGTCTACCTATTAGCCTAAAGTTATAACCATTAATTAATTTTAGATAATGTTAATCCTACTAGTTGAGACTAAGACTGCTTCCACAATTTTGAGCCAAATTTGAAGGAAGATTTACTCGCCAAGTTGAAGAACTATGGCTAGGTCCATTCCAAGGTTCCCAGGAATGAGTCACATTTTGCAGAAATTTGAAAAGGGCAAGGATAATTCCCATCAGGTCCAATCAGGGGCAAACATATATCCTGATATAATTCCTGCTTGTGTGCCTCCTCGATGTGGGATTACCCTTTGTATGCTGTGATTACCATTAATGAATAAAGATACTGTTTGGGTCCTACAGCAAGACAGACTAAGCTAGGAGGGGAAAACTAAACCGAATGCTGGGAGGAAGAAGCTGGAGTTGGAGCGAAGCCATGGAACCTGGATGGAGCCAGACAGATCTTTACCCCATAAGCCACAGTCTTGTAGAAATACACAAATGCCTAGAAAAGAGATAAATTAAGATATAAGAGTTAGTCAATAAGAAGTTAGAGCAAATAGGCCAAGCAGTGATTTAATTAATATAGTTTCTGTGTGGTTATTTCAGGAGTCTTGGCAGGTGGGAAGTGAACAAGCACCCTCCTACTACACCTCCTGCCTTTACCCAATCAGGAACAAGCATACATTCTGATATATTTCCTACCAGCACATCTCCTGCACACATATGATCAACTACACCCTGTGCATGCATATGACTCAAACAAACATAAGACAAACAGGAACTTATTTTTAACTACAAACAAAACTCTTAACACGCAAAGTATATTTTTCCTGTGTTAGTATCCTAATAATGATATCAGCTAACACTTAGCTCCATATTTAAATATACAAGTAAAACAATCACATTCACTTTTTGCTTAGTTTAAAAAAGCAAATTGTAGAGCAGATTTCAACATTTAATTTGTTATTGCAAAGTATGCATTCATCAAGTAATCTACTTTCTTCAATAGTGACATGCGGAATAAATCGATTTGCTTAATGATAAAGAACAATGGCAAATAAGAAATTAAGTCATTTAGTTACCTTTCTCTTGCCTAAAAAAGCCACCATGACTGTCTTAGTTAGGCATTCTATTGCTGTGAAGAGATATATTGACTATGGCAACTTTTATAAAGGAAAAACATTTACTTGGGGTGGCTTAAATTTTCAGTAATTAGTTCATTATCATCATGGTGCAACATGATGTTGTACCCAAAGACGTGGTGCTGAAGAAATAACAGAGAGTCCTACATCTTGACTCCCAGGCAACAGGAAGTGGTCTGTCTCTTTGGGGGCAGCTTGAGCGTATATGAGACCTCAAAGTCTACTTCCGCAGAGACATACTTCCTCCAACATGGCCACCTATACTCCATCAAGACCACACCTCCTAATAGTGCCACTCCTTTGGGGGGCCATTTCCCTTCAAACCACCACAGTAACCAAGATAACTTTTTGAAGAAAGCATTTAATTGGTGGCTTGGTTACAGTGGCAGAGGTGACAGTTGTTTTCATAACCATCATGGTGAGGAAGCGGACAGCCAACAGTCAGACATGGTGCTGGAGTAATAGTTGAGAATTCACACCCTGATCCTTCAAGTTGGAAGCTTAGAGAGAGAGTAGGTCTAGTATAGACTTTAGAGACCTCAAACCTTATTCCCAGTGACATACCTCCTCCAACAAGACCATGACTGCTAATCCCCCCTGAACAGTCTACCATCTGGGGAACAGAATTCAAGCATATAAGCCTATCAGAGTCGCTCTCATTCAGTTGCCATACTAACTTTCTTTTAAGTTCATTCTCACCAATTGCTTGCTTATTTTTCAAATGCCATTTAAGAAACAGCTGAATAAAAGGTAGTAATTCCACATTTGCTTATAAAAATAAAAATGCCATCATTAATAAGAATTAAACATAAATGACTACTCTGGTAGATGACTTGCAGGAAAGTAGAATTATGGTTCTTGAGAAGAGAATGGAAACCAACGTGTCCTCCACATCTGATGCTTCCATTCTTAATAGAATCTGATTTCACTTAACAATAGCAGGAAAGTTCTGAGTGTCTTTATCTGAAATTGTCGCACAGATGAAGCTCCCTAAGGAGATGGTATCCTAAAGAAAGGTTACTCGGCTTTGTAGACAACAGCTAGGAGAAAATCAACATAGCCCAGTTATTAAAGCAATACTGATGTGAGTGGAAAGAAGCACAGACACTTAGGTATTGGACCACAGGAAACGTCAAAGTTGGCCAGTGGCCAGGCTCTTTCATACAGAAAACTGCTTCCAAACTGAAAATACTTTTCAGAGGTCAACTACAATACTTGCTTCTTTCTACCAAGATAATGCCACTCTGGAACACGGTGCACTAGGGATGAAATGAAGAGTTTTTGAGGCAGGTGTGGTGGTGCATGCTTTAAATCCCAGCACTTGGGAGACAGAAGCAGGCAGATCTCTGAGTTGGAGGCAAGTCTGGTCTACAAAGTGAGTTCCAGGAGAGCCAGTTCATAGAGAAACCGTGTCTCAAAATACCAAAAATTAAGTAAATAAATAGTAAAATGAAAATAACAAGAAAGAAAAAACAGACTGTTCTTATCTGGTGCTATGTATAATACATACATTACATGTAGAATGTTTGCATGCAGTTTCTACCTGGCAACTACTCAAGCCATGCAAATGATTTTTATTCATTTAAGAGGATAAGCCCACTTAAGGCTTGTGACTTATTTTGGAAAATAAAATCTTGAAGACAAATTTGATTAGAGAAAATTTAGAAAAAGGTACTTGAGTCTAATTAACATCAAGCATAGACCCCACCACCCTGTCTGAGGGCTGAGGCACATGTAATATAGGCATTCATTGCTGACATCACCACAATGTAACATGAAAAGTGTGAAGTTCTACCTTTTGCTTTTTTGCAAATACACAAGGTTCATGCAATGCTACGGTTCAAAACTGGGCCTTGCTCATAGTGGGCAAGCACTCTACCAACATCTCCAGGCCAGAAGAAGTTTTAAGCTCTAGAATCCTGAATAAAGAACAACTATTTTTTTCTTAACAAGATATCTCATGTTTCAGCTTGGAAGGATATGAGGTAAGCTATGCTGATTATTTATTATAGTGTAACAAATTATTCTAAAACCTCGAAGCTTAAAACAACTAATAATAATTTCTAGTAGTTCTAGAATCAGAAAAAAAAATCATGTTGCTAATTCAAGATTTCAGCTGAGAAACAGGCCTTCACTAAAACTATTTGAAATCTTGGTTGGGTGGAGAATTATTCACATATGTGTTGACAAGAGGTCTCACCAGGTGAGCCTCTCCATATGATGTCTTTGTGGGGTAACCACTGGCTTTCTTGAGAATGAATGATCTTAGAAGGAGAAGGAAAGTGATCAGTACAGAAGTCATGGCATCTTTTTATAGTCAGATTTTAAAGGTAGTATACCCCAGTGTCTGCCAACAGAATGATCATATAGGAGGGCTACACAAAGCTGTAATGGGGCTGGCTACAAATCAGAGACAACCAAGTTCTTGAGTGGTTTCTAGCACAAAATAGGGATCAGAAGATTTTTTAAAGATTAAATCAGTAAAATAACTTGAACAGAAGAGAATGAGGAAAGGGACGTAAGCACAAATCTCATGTTTAAAAGTCAAAACCTTTACCCAAATCAGTAGCCACAAAGAAAAAAATAAGCGAGAGAAGCAGGAGTCTGATTTTTTCTTGCACATATTTTACAGGCACGAAGATGCTCTTCCTGATGTAGACACAGTAGGGACAGCAATAACCCCACTCCAGCCTGGGATTGTCCGTGATTCTGCTAACCTTCCAAAATCTGCCTCAAGTTCTTTGTGTTTTATGAACAGCATAGTATCAGCAAAAGCAGAGTGTGAGTCTCAGTAGCATTTAGCTGACTGGATTATAAAAGAGTAATTAAAGATGTTCTCGGTAAATCAATATGGAGATATAGTGCACAGGTTATTGAATATGAGAAGGGAGGAATTTGTAACAAAATTTAATTACATAGAGGTCAAGAATTTATATTATCTGTGTCATCCAGGAGGAAAAATGAACCTGAGGGAATATGTCAAGGAACTGGTTATTTAAAAGGAAAATGAGAGAAGGGAAAGGATATGGCCTAAAAGGTAGGTGTGTGTGTGTGTGTGTGTGTGTGTGTGTGTGTGTGTGTATGCACATGAGTGTGTGCATGCTAGTGTGCAGAGGGGTGCATGTATCCATATGTGTGTAAAAGAGAAACATAGAATTACACCAGATAGTGAAAACTGCAGAAGAATGCTTTTAAAAAAATAGAAGAAATCTAGAATTTGTCTGAATTGTCTTTTTGTTTTTGGAGTCTTACAAACAGATCAGCAACTTGGTGAAAGGAACGGGACTCACTGGTGCTGGATGAAGCCTGATGAACTGATTTCTTAGCAGTTTTACCATTTAGGAGCTGCATGCTATCCAAGAACTTTATTGTCTGTATCACAGTTGTGCATTTTATATATTAAGCATCATGTATCCCTTTCTGGATAAAAGAAATCTGAGTGGAGTGTACAAAGAGCCCTGCTCTTGACTATCAGCCATGTTTCAGAAAAGGACGAGATCTATGCCTTCGCTCACCTGCTTCTGACTGCAGCAAAGAGGGCGCATTTCTCATTTCTTTGTCATGCACTGTCCCTACGACTTAGAGTCTCTTCATGCCTCTCTGTGACACAAATTAGATTGCTATGACCACCCCCATTCTACTTATAGATTAATATCAAAAAGAAAAAGAAACTAATGATGTGGTGTGGGATGAGGGGTGGATTTTTCTTCTGGCTTTTGCTTTTATTACCCATCATAAAAGGTTTTTAATCCATAATTCATAACCAGGAGCAATAACATAAAAATCAATAAGCAAGGAGTTAGGGTCTGCCAGCTATTCCAAAGAATTTAAGACTTTTTTTTTTCACTTCTAGTTTAGAAAATGCCATGTGAAGGCTAAATCAATTCAGTCAGCTATGTGATGTTCTTTGCTGTAGAGGCTGTGAGGAAAAACAGAATTGTGCTCTTCATACATGAGGACAAGCCTGGAAAATCCACATGCGTGCAAATATTCCTTTTTTCTTCCTGATGTGCTGAGCCTGTTACCCCTTTAAGGTGTTGATGAAATCCTTGCAGAATTCTAGATGATGGATAATTTTGATGTAGTCACCTAATCATCTTCCGGGTTCCAGGAAACCTGGTTTAGAAGCAGACTACTTATCCTATGGTTCAATTCTAATATCAGCTCTGGGTATGTAATAACTAAATCAGGAACACACCCCAAGTCCCTCCCTCCAAAATTTATTCAACTCCAAAGACTATTTTCATTTCATTTACAAAATCATTGAGAAAATTAAAAATTACATTAAGTCACATCAATTGAATCCCAAAATCACTTTGTGTTTCCTAATGTTCACCCAGTAATTTTCTTTTCTTGATCATCTTTCATAATGGTCAAGTTGCATTTCTATCTCCTGGAAGACAAAATGATCTTATAAACACATATCTCACCAGAAAAATATACAGCATAAAAACATATGTGGCATTCCTAAAAAATGATGTAGACAATTTGATAAATCCCACCTAGTAGTTGCACTTGGGAGGTAGAAAAAAAGGATCAAGAGTTCAAGGGCAGCCTGCAGTTTATGTTGGAGAGGATGTGGAGTAAGAGGAACACTCCTCCACTGCTGGTGGGAGTGCAAACTTGTACTGCCACTGTGGAAATCAGTATGGTAGTTTTTCAGAAAACTGGGACTCAGTCTACCTCAAGACCCAGTGATGCACTCTTGGACATATACTCAAAGGATGCTCAATCATACCACAAGGGCACTTTTTCAACAATGATCATAGCAGCATTATTCATAAGACTCAGAACCTGAAAGCAAGCTAGATGCCCTCTGTCAAAATATGGATAAAGTAAATGTGGTATATTTACACACTAGAGTATTACTCAGTTGTTAAAAAACTATAACATCATGGAATTTGCAAGACAATGGATGTAACTAAAAAAAAACATCCTGAGTGATGTAACCCAGACTCAGAAAGAGTATGGTAATACTCACTCATAGGATAACTAGAGAAGGACCCAGAGCTCAGACAAGCTAGCAACAACGAGGACCCTAAGAGGGACCCATGGATGAAACTGAGAAGGGGAATCAGATGAGATTTCCTGGGTATTCTGGGGGTAACATGAGGGAACAGAACGGTTGAGTTGGGGGAGGGACGATGGACTGGGAGAGCAATGAAAAAGATATCTTGATAGAAGTAGGCTTTATTGGGTTAGAGAGAGACCTGGTGCCAGGCAAATTCCCAGGAATCCACAAGTGATTCCAGCTAAGACTTTTAGCAATAGTAGAGAGGGTGCCTGAACTGACCTTTTCCTGTAATCAGAATGGTGAATACCCTATCATCATAGTCCTTCATCCAGTAACTGATGAAACAAGATGCAGAGATCCACAACCAAGCACCAGGCTGAGCTCTGGGACTCCAGTCAAAGAGAGGAAGGAAGGAATAAATGAGCAAGGAAGTAAAGATCATTGTTTAGGTGGATGTTCCATCCCAATACCTTTTCCCTATCACTCCAAATCCTGCTGCGCCTCAGAAAGACCACCGTCACGCAGCTCTACCTCGTGGGTTTCCTTTGTGGTCTTCTCAGCTTCCCGTGGAGTCATCCAGGAATGCTTTGCTCAGAATTAACCTGGATTTATTAATTTGGTTTGATTGGCTTATTACATTACACCAGTGGTGGCAGATTCTCAATAACCAGGGATTCAATTTAACCATGACAGAAAAATCTGTAGAGAAAGCTGAAAGAAGCTCATGCAAACTCATGAACTTTAGACCCACAGCTGTGTAGTCTCCTGGAACCAAACCAGGCCCTCTGCATGTGAAAAACAGTTGTGTAGCTTTGTCCATTTCGGGGGCTCCTGGCAGTGAGACCAGGATCTATCCCTGGTACATGAGCTAGCTTTTCGAGCTCATTCTCTATGGTGGGATGCCATGGGGGGGGGTGCTGGATATGGACATGGTCCTGCCTTAACTTACTCTGCCAGGCTTTGTGGTGGATGAAAGGTGGGCTGGGGGGAAGTGAGGGGTAGCAGGAGGAGCGGTAGAAAGGAGAACTGTGGTTGGAATGAAAAACAAAATTAAATATATAAAGAAAAAAACAAAAACCAAATAACATCAACTAAGTATGTACCTACAGATAAACAGACTTTTGATTAAATTTAAATAGAACAGTATTAAACTTTTAAGCTACTTTAACTGCCTGTTATACTCATTATGATAGTATATTTTTTACAATGATTCTTTTTGTTTTACAGTAAATAATAAATTCTTTTTTTTTTACCTTTAGTAACATAACCTCAATGTTTACATACACAGAGCCACATTGAATAGGGATATATTATTTGTTTGCAAATCTTATTTTAAAAGGAGCTAGGTCCTGAACAAACACAAACAATCACACCTTCTATCTGTCTATTTCTTTCTTACTATTTCTCTGTGACCTTCTAATTCTTGCTTCTCACCCTGAGGCAAACATATGTTTTCACTGTGGTATTCTATTTCAATTTGCCTGAGGCTCTCAATGCTCCCTGATTTTCCCTCGATTTTATTCCTCCTTTATTATACATACTATTATTTTATTTATAAGATTTTTAGCAAGCTGGTAAGAAACAAAAATTATCTCCAAGTAAGTCATTTTAAGGCAGAAATAGCAACATAGATAGTTCCAACTGTTGCCATCGTTAGCAACTACTCTTGTAGGGTACAGGGTGGGGGAACAAGTTGATTCTTCAGCTAATTAAATTGATAGGATTAACGAATATCTAATGACGTTATCATTCCCACTGCTGGTTGTGTTTTACACTAGTTCCTGAATTCGCGGAAACTAGTTTATATGTCATCACAAAAGCTTAGACTAGTGCAGGCAAAACTAGGGGAGGGATTGATATAGTCGTCAATGTTTATCAAAATACTGTAAGACAACAAAATATTTGATTAGATTCTTTTGGCTTACTTTAGCTAAAATTGTGATACCCTGTGTAATTTTTCTATGGGCAGACTAATGGTACTCTCTTTGAAAAGCGACCTTAGCTGGGTACATCCATAACCTTGAGCCCTTGACTTCCCTTTCCTTGAGTGTTTTCTTTAGAAAACTCGCCTTTGCAAATGCTTTTTTCTGCTTCTTTGATAAGATAAAATTTTAAAAGCTTCTGGATGGCTTTTCTCCATAAGACTAAACTGTCTTCCTGGAGGACTGGGAAGCAGTCCATTGAATATGGTCACCTAGGGAGACAGCAAATCTTGTCTTCCCACTTCACCTTAGAGTTTCAGTGGGAAGGTACTAAGGGTGTTTTACTTGCTCCAACTTATTTTGTGTTAGGAAGACAGGGGTATGCTTACTTTTCCTTTAGTTAAAACTATTATAAGAGGCAGTTTAGTTCCTTATGTCTTTATTTTTTTATTCCTTTTAAATTTTAATTAAAATTAAAAGGCACACACCTTTAATCCCAGCATTTGGGAGGCAAAAACAGGTGGATCTCTGTGAGTTCATGGCCAGCCTAGTCTACATATCAAGTTCCAGCAGAGCCAGGATTACACAGAAGGGCCCTGTCTCATACACAAACAAATATATATATATCCCCATCTTTCTGTTCTATCCCTTCCATTTCTGCTCCTCCATTCCAAAATCAAAGCTTCCTTTTCTTTAACCATTGTTGTTAATATACATTTAAAGGAATAGACATAGTGAATGCAATGAACTGAGTTCATTCAATGTTGCCTACATTAATATACTTCAACATCTGACCAGATAATATTAGATAACAAGTTAGGGATCTCATATCTCTCTCTGCAATTGCTAGTTGCTTGAAGCTGTTCCTATCATAGTGTTGTCCTATAAGAATCCTTCCATCTACTTTAGGCCTCAATTGTTTTTGGAATTCTTTAGGTCTTGTTTAGGCAGTCCAGTGGTTAAAATATTATGGATGCATAGCTTCTTTGTCACAGATAGAAAGTACAGTTTCGCAGCAGTGTTCTTGGTCCTTCGGCTCTTAAATTCTTTCCAGCTCACTTTTACAGTGTTTCCTGCGCCTCTGGTAAAGCATTTTTGTTATATATCTATCTCTTTGAGATAGAATCTGCACTTATCTGTGGGCATAAGCTTAAGAATGCAGTTAGGAAAGTGGCGAAAGTAGACTTGTACCTTGAGATTTCAGTCCTGTGCTCCAATGTGGGTCTCTGTCTCTGTCTCCTTTCATCGCCTGATGAAGGTTAATATTCAGGAGGATGCCTATATGTTTGTCTTTGGATTCACCTTCTTATTTAGCTTTTCTAGGATCACGAATTATAGGCTCAATGTCCTTTAGGTCAGGGAACCCTGATTGCTCTTCGAGCTGATGAGGGAGAGGGACTTGATCGGGGGAGGAGGAGGAAAATGGGAGGCGGTGGCGGGAGGAGGCAGAAATCTTTAATAAATAAATAAATTTTAAAAACAAAAAGAAATAAATAAAAGAAAAGAAAAAGAAAAAAAAGAAAGTAGACTTGTAGTAGTCTACTGAACTATAGTTATGCCATCGCAGGAAAGTATTCCTAAAACTATTCTAAGTGCTAGAACCATCTTGGGTAACACTGGTGTCTGAACCAGGAATAAATTCCTAAGGTAAACTGGTATCTGGACCAGTTTAAAACTCCTATACAGGATGAACCTGAGCTTAAGGTTAACTGCCTGGTCTGGTCATTTAACTGTTATGTCTTCTCTTCAGTAAGCAATGCTTTCTTGTTATAGCTGTCCAGAGCTTTCTTTGTGTATATATCACAAAATTGAACCAACTGGAAATATGTTCTTCTTTCCACTGATCTGCTTGGTACAGTCCCATTGCAACAGTTAATAAAGACTCTATTCAACTTATTCAATAGGCCTCTCAGGAGTTCTTTCTCTTTAGGCACCCCATAACAGAGTCTTCTCTAATGACCTCACTGGCCTTGTATGCAGTTGGGTAGGTGTACAGTGACAGGAATAATTTCCTTCCTGTTTGGTGGAACTTGCAGCCAATTAGACAGCTGTTGGTTGTTGCTAAGATATAAGTGCTACTCTTGCTCCTTTATGTATGTTTTGTCAAGCTGGTCATTGTTGTGGATCCTAGGCACTACTGTTGGGCAGGACGATTGATCGGATCTCTCCCTAGTTTGACAGCTTACATATCACCTTCCTACACTATAAAAGCTATTCCCTATGAAGAAGGTTTTTTGGTCAGTGTCATCTCAAATCTTCTGAGTCCCATGTCCAAAGTGGAGTGGTTTGTTCAATAAAAGGGATTTACCTTCAACTTCTGGGAGGCACCCAAATACAACAATGATAGGTTAAATTGCTTGGGAATCTCTTGAACTCACCTGGCTAACAAATGGAAAAAGGTTTTCATGTCTAATACTGGAGATTTTGTTAGATAGCCTATGAATCTTGAGGATATAATGACCATAATTTTATGATATATGATATATATATATATATATATATATATATATATAGAGAGAGAGAGAGAGAGAGAGAATTTGTAACAGCCTAGAATAAAGTGTTTTCTGTCTCTTTGATTTTGTCCAAGTTCATGTAATTTTTCATTTGAAAGTTACAGAACTAATTTCTCAAACAATCTCTCAATTCTGTAATTGAATACTGCCTGCAGCTATTATATTTTCCAACTGAATCCTTCTAAGATAGACTGATTTTTTATTTGAGTATAAATTTATGACATACTGAAAAAGATACTGTCTCACCCCTGCAAAATTGACTATCAGACCCATAGAAAACATTTTTATTTGGGGGCATTGAAAGGAAAACCACTGAAGGGTGTAGCTTCTAAAGATAAACTCAGATATTTCTGTTCTTAATGAAAATGTCTCTAATAAGAATAAACCCTTGAAGTTGTGAATAAAAAGCTAATTCCACTGCACATAGTGGCATATGCCTTTAATACCAGCACTTGGGAGGAAGAGACAGGCAACTCTCTGCAAGTTTGAGGCCAGCCTGTCTATAAAGTAAGCTGTGAAATCCAGGAAAGCCTGGGCTACAGAAAAGAAGGAGGAGGAGGAATAGGATGATGAGGAGGAGGAGGAGGAGAAGCAGAAGCAGAAGGAGAAGCAGAAGCAGAAGCAGAAGCAGAAGCAGAAGCAGAAGCAGAAGCAGAAGCAGAAGCAGAAGAAGAAGAAGAAGAAGAGGAAGAAGAAGAAGAAGAAGAAGAAGAAGAAGAAGAAGAAGAAGAAGAAGAAGAAGAAGAAGAAGAAGAAGAAGAAGAAGAAGAAGAAGAAGAAGAAGAAGAAGAAGAAGGCAATTCCAATTCCAAGTGATTGTCATGGTCAGCCTCAATTCAAATTGCTAAAAATAATAAATTTCATGGACTTTTTCCCTTTTGTTGAAAATCATACATCCCGATTATGGTTTCCCCTCACTTTACTTTCAGTATTTTCCTACCACCCTTCTCATATATATCTATCTCCTGTCTGTCTTTCACTAGAAAACAGATTTCTAAGGAATGATAATAAAATAATAACAAAAAATAATAAAATAAAACAAAACTAACACATCATAATTGGACAAAACAAATCAACAGAAAAAGAGCCCAAGAAAAGGCATAAGAAAAAGACACTCACTTTTTCACACACACACACACACACACATACACACACACACACACACACACACTCACTCACATAGAAATCCAATAAAACTCTAAACTGCAAGCCATAATACAAATGCAAAGGAACTGTGGGGTAAGAAAAAGAAGAGAAAAATTTTAAGTAAAATAAATAAAAAATAATAATAAGAGAAAATGCAAGAAAAGGATTCCTGACTCAACACTATGAGGCAAGGTTCCTCGAAAGAAGCCCTTGAGTTCAGATTCTATTGATCATCTCCTACTGGGCGTGCAACCTACCCTTAGGAAAAGGATTTATGTCTTTCCATTGACTGAAAAAAACTAAATTCTTATTTGCAAGTAGTTATTAATTAGAGATAACTCTGGCTTGGGAATGGAAGCATGTGCCCACTTCTTTCAGCTCTAGAACCACAGTTAATGAATTACCATGCAGGCCCTTTGCATGTTACCTCAGTCACTGTGAATCCATATGAGTTTTGATCATGTAGATGTAGAGGACCTTGTTTTCTGGTGTCCTTCATCCCTTATGGCTCTTACACTCTTTCAGCTTCTTCTTTCACAGGGGTCCCTGAGCCTTAAGGGGAGGAATTTGATGAAAACTTCCCTTTAGGACTGAGTGTTCCATGGTCTCTCACTCTCTACTTATTGTCCAGCAATGGGTCTCTATATTTATTTCCATACACTGCAGGAAGAGGCTTCTCTGATGATGGCTAAGCAATGCACTGATCTATGAGTATAGCAGAATGTCATTGGGAGTCATTTTATTGTTACACTGCCTTATTTTTAAGATCATTGGGTTTTGCCGTAGACCTCTGTTTAAGCAGTGTCGGGTATGTGTTGCATGTTGTGGAATGGGCCTTAAGTCAAATAAGATATTGATTTGTTTCTCTCACAAATATTGCGTGTTCATTGCCCTAGCATATCATATATGTAGAACACTATTGTAGATCCAAGGGTTTGTGTTGGTTTTGTGTTTCTACTTTAATTGTCTACAGAGTTCCTACCCATAGTAAAGATAATAGATCATAAGGGTGAAGGTTCTATGTAGGTAATAGCTCAATTCCTAATGTGAGATGATTTGTGTAGGTGTTGTCTTCAACAATGGGACTTTGCCATCAGTTGGGGTGCAACGTATAGGCTTGATTACAGCCGTGGTTGTTTAGGTGTTCTCATGGTGTAGCATAAATTCTAATTGCTTTTGATACGAAAAACCTGGAGTCAGATATAGAAATTAATGCTGAAAGATCAGAGAAGCAAAGTGGCCAGCCACTAAAGAGTTATTACCTTTACCAATGTTCAGACCAAAGGGGTGATCCTTTCTCTACAATTCTGACTGCATGCTCAGACTGAATTTTCAGACTGCATCAACAGCCTCCATTTCTCTCTCCTGTCTCCTCTAGCCTTATATTCCTCTCTTTGCCCAGCCATATGCCTTCCTGTCTCCATCTCCCTAGTTCTGGGATTAAAGTCATGTGACTCCCAAGTATTGGGATTAAACACGTGAGTCACCACTGCCAAGCTCTTTTTCTCTTTTAGACTGGATTAATTTCGTGTAGCCCAGGGTTGGCTTAAACTCACAGAGATCTGTTTGTCTCTGTCTCCCGAGTGCTGGGATTAAAGGTATGTGCAACTACTGCTTGGCCTTTGTGACTAACTAGTGGGTTAGCTCTGCACCCTGATTTTCAGGCATGCTTTATTTGTTAGATTATAAACAAAATATCACTACATCGTGGGACCCCTTTTGCAAATAACTTAATTAAAGGAAACAGAGTCCAGACACATTTGATGATAAGTGATTGCCAGTTGGGGCTCTGTCTCCCCTGTTATTTGGTAATTTCATCTAGATTGCCTTCATATATATGTAGATTTTAGGAAACTTCCACTGACTTAGGTTTCCATCCTGCTCAAATGTCCCTTAAACTTTCCTATCTCTCCCTATATTCCTTCCATCTTTCACTTCTTCCTCCCTCCTCCCCACATTTTCCTTCCTTTCCAGACTCCCTCCATCCATCCATACCTATCTACTCTATTTAACCTTCCTAGAACAAGTTATCTGCTCCCCAGCCCTCTTAGTCCCTTACTCTATACATAACCTCTGTGATGCTAAAGATTGCAGCTTGTTTATCATCAACTTAATAGCTAATATCCACATATAAGTGAGTGGACATTGTATTTTTTCTTTCTGGCCTGGGTTACCACAGGATGACTTTCTAGTTCCATACATTTACCTGAACATTTTATCATTTCATTTTTTTAGCAGCTAATACTCTATTGTGTAAATGTACCACATTTACTTTATCTTTTTCTGTTAAGAGACATCTAGGTTGTTTCCAGTTTCTGACTATTATGACTAGAAAAGCAATGAACATGGTGGAGCAAGTGTTTCTAGAGTAGAATGAAGTAACATTTGGATATATGCCCAAGAATGATATAGCTGGATCTTGAAGTAGATCAAGACCCATTTTCCTGAGAAACTGCCATAATCATTTCCATAGTGGCTGCACAAGTTTGCATTCCTACTGTTAATGGACGCTCCTTGCCAGCATGAACTGTCACTTGTCTTATTGATTTAGCCATTCTGATAGGAGTAATATGGAGTCTCAAAGTCTTTGATTTGCATTTCCCTGGCCACTAAGAATGTTGGACATTTCCCCAAGTGTTGAGCAGCCATTTAAAGTTTTTCTTTTGAGAATGTTCTTTAGATATACACTCCATTTTTTAAATTTTTAATTGGGTTGTTTTCTTGAAATCTAGGCTTTTCTCTCTCTCTCTCTCTCTCTCTCTCTCTCTCGAGAGAGAGAGAGAGAGAGAGAGAGAGAGAGAGTATTAGCCCTCTATGAGATATATAGTTTATAAAAAAAATTCCCCATTCTGTACACAGTTACTTTGTCCAAATGATCATGTCCTTTGCCGTAAAGAAGCTTTTTGGTTTCATGAGGTATTATTTATCAATTGTTGATCTCAGTGACTGTACTAATAGTGTTTTGTTCAGAATGTCTTTAGTTGTACTAATGAGTTCAAGGTTATTCCTATTTTCTCTTTATTGAGTTCAGTGTGTTTTGTTTTTGTTGAGGTCTTGTGATTTTCTGGGTTTCCTCGGTGTCTGTTGTCTTGTCCCCCCTTTTGTTTCTGATTTTATTAATTTTTACACTTTCAATCATCATTTTATTTAGTTTGCTAAAAGGTTTGCCTATTTTGTTCATATTTTCAAGGAACCAACTCTTTGATTCATTGATTATTTGTAGTTTTGGTTGTCACTATTCATATTTCATTGATTTCAACCCCAAGTTTGATTATTTCTTGTCATCCTTGTCATCTGTTCCTTTTGGATGTGCTTTCTACTTTTTTTCTAGAGCTCTCAGGTCTGCTGTTACGTTACTAGTGTGAGATGTCTCCTCTTATTTTATGTAGGCATATTAGTGCTAGAAACTTGCCTCTTAGAAATGCTTTCATTTTGTCCCATAAATTTTGGGGAATATGTATTTTCATTTTCATTCAGTTCTATAAACCTCTAGTTTTTTTTTTTTTGTTTCACATCCATTCTCTTAGTTTGCATCGTTTTATTGGAAAATTGAGATCATTGATGTTGAGAAGTATCAGTGAGAAGTGTTTGTTGATTACTTTCATTTTGTTCAGTTCTGTGTTTCTGTGCATGTATGTGTGTGTGCATGTGTGTGTGTGTGTGTGTGTGTGTGTGTGTGAGAAAGAGAGAGAGAGAGAGAGAGAGACAGAGAGAGAGAGAGAGAGAGAGAAAGAGACTGCCTCCTCTTTTTCATTTGCTGGTCTAGGATTATTTTCTTACATTTTCTTGGGTGGAGTTAACCTCTTTAGGTTTCTGTTTCCCTTGAGGCCTTCTGTAGTGCTGGACTAATATATAAATAATAAATAAATATATATAATATATATTATAATATATATAATGATATATAATATATATAATAATATATAAATAATAAATAAATAATATATAAATATTTGTTTATATCATGGAATGTCCTGTTTTCTCCATCTCTTGTGATTAACAGTTTTGCTGTATATAGTAGTCTAGACTGGTATCTGTGGTTTCTTAGAATCTGCACATACCTGTCCAGGCCCTCTGGTTTTTAGGGTCTATAATTTAATAATAAGAGGGATTACTTGACCTTTTTTTCCTTGGAACTTTTAATATTGTTTCCTTGTTCTGAATAGTTAATGTTTTGATTGTTATGTGCCAGGTACATTTTGTTCTAATCCAATCTATTTATTGTTCTATGCGCTTCACGATCCTTTATAGGCATCTTCTTCTACAGGTTAGGGGAATTTTCTTTTTTTTTTTAATTGAAAAAATTTCTGCCTCCTCCCCACCTCCCATTTCCCTCCCCCTCCTCCCACTCTTCTCCCCCTCCCCACACTCCTCTCCTCCTCCCCCCACTTCATTCCCCCTCCCTCTCCAGTCTGAAGAGCAGTCCCAATTCCCTGCCCTGTGGGAAGTCCAAGCCCCCCCCCATCCAGGTCCAGGAAAGTGAGCATCCAAACAGGCTAGGCTCCCACAAAGCCAGGTCGTGCAGTAGGATCAAAACCCAGTGCCATTGTTCTTGGCTTCTCATCAGCCCTAATTGTCCGCCATGTTCAGAGAGTCCGGTTTCATCCCATGCTTATTCAGTCCCAGTCCAGCTGGCCTTGGTGAGCTCCCAATAGATCAGCCCCTCTGACACAGTGGGTGGGTGCACCCCTCATGGTTCTGACTTCCTTGCTTTTGCTTCCCCTCCTTCTGCTCTTCATCTGGACCTTGGGAGCTCACTCAGTGCAGTGCTCCAATGTGGGTCTCTGTCTCTATCTCCATCCATCGCCAGATGAAGATTCTATGGTGGTATGCAAGATATTCATCAGTATGGCTATAGGATAGGATCATTTCAGGTTTTCTCTCCTCAGTTGCCCAAGGTACTAGCTGGGGACATCTCCGTGGACACCTCCAAGCCCCTCCCTCTAGAGTCAAGTCTCTTGCCAACCCTAAGATGGCTCCTTTAATTAGGATATATACTTCCCTGCTCCCATATCCACCCTTCCTTTATTGCAACCATCCCATTCCCGCCAAGCTACCCCCATCCTCCCCTTCTCACTTTTCTCTCCCCATTTCCCCTTACCCCCATCCCACCCCACCCCCAAGTTCCCAGTTTTTACACAGCAATCTTGTCTACTTCTCATATCCAAGAGGATGACTATATGTTTTTCTTTGGGTTAACCTTCTTATTTAGCTTCTCTAGGATCACAAATTATAGGCTCATTGTCCTTTATTTATGGCTAGGAACCAATTATGAGTGAGTACATCCCATGTTCATCTTTTTTGGTCTGGGTTACCTCACTCAGGATAGTGTTTTCTATTTCCATCCATTTGCATGCAAAATTCAAGATATCATTGTTTTTTATCTCTGAGTAGTACTCTAATATGTATATATTTCACACTTTCTTCATCCATTCTTCCATTGAAGGACGTCTAGGTTGTTTTCAGGTTCTGGCTATTACAAATAATGCTGCTATGAACATAGTTGAACAAATGCTTTTGTCATATGATAGAGAATCTCTTGGGTATATTCCCAAGAGTGGTATTGCTGGGTCTTGAGGTAGGTTGATCCTGAATTTCCTGAGAAATCGCCACACTGATTTCCAAAGTGGTTGCACAAGTATGCATTCCCACCAGAAATGGATGAGTGTACCCCTTACTCCACAACCTCTCCAGCAAAAGCTATCATTGGTGTTTTGATTTTAGCCATTCTGACAGGTGTAAGATGGTATCTCAAAGTTGTTTTAATTCGCATTTCCCTTATTGCTAAGGAGGTTGAGCATGACCTTAAGTGTCTTTTGGCCATTTGGATTTCTTCTCTTGAAAATTGGGGAATTTTCTTTGATGATTTTGTTGAAAGTATTTTTTGTTCCTGTGACATCGATATCTTCTGCTTCCTCTGTTTCTATTTTTCTTAGGTTGATCATTTCATAGTGAATTTCCTGGATGTTTTGGGTCAAGATTTTTTATTTAACATTTTCTCTGCTAGAGATATTTATCTATTTATTCTATCATGTCTTTAGCACCTGAAGTTTTCTTCCATCTCTTGTACTCTACTGGAAAAGCAAGCCTCTGAGATTCCTGTTTGAGTATCTAAACTTTTTACTTGCAGATTTCCATCGTTTTATATTTTTCTTAATTATTTCATATCCTTTTCAGTTCTTGAACTGTTTTATTCATTTTCTTCAGTTGTTTGTGTTTTCATATATTTTTAAGGGATTTATTCATTTCCTTTATCATATTCATAAAGACTAATTTAAGGTCTTTGTCTTGTGCCTCAATAATATTGCTCAGGACCTACTGTGGTAGGATTTCTGGGCTCTAGTGGAGACACATTATCCTAGTTGCTCTTAATTCAGTTTCATGTGGTTGCCTAGGCTTCTGTATTTGGAAAGACTGTAATTTTAGGTTCTGATATCTTCTCCATTCTTTGTTGGGTGGGTGTTTTATATTGGATTTGGAGAAAAGGAGGTTTCCATCTTTGGTCTTTGTTGACCATTTGAAGCCAAGTATTAGTATTTCATAGAATTGAAAAGTTAAAATAGCTTTTGCTATTATTGACTCATGGTACGATTCTGTCCTTTGGTAGCATCATTATCATCACCTTCCTCCTATAATACTCGGGAATTCTTTTTTTTTTCTTTTATAAAACATTTATTACTTAGTTTATACACATTTAAGTATAAAAAATAGATCTCAACATGAAAATAAATGAGCCAAATATATTTGTTTTTACATTTTCTGCTGCTAATATTTCCTATTTGGCTTTTTTTTTAATTTATTTATTTATTAAAGATTTCTGTCTCTTCCCCGCCACCACCTCCCATTTCCCTCCCCCTCCCCCAATTAAGTCTCCCCCCAGCCCGAAAAGCAATCAGGGTTCCCTGGCCTGTGGGAATTCTTAGTCTAAGTTAAAACTACCCTCTGAGAATAGTGATTAGGAACGATGCTCCTGACTAATCTATAGTTAATAAAGATGGAGAAATATTTGAATAGTTGTCAAGTTTAAAGAAGTTAAGAAAACATTCTTTACAGAGATAAGAATACTACTTTTTAAAAATATGAGCACATTGGGGCTGAAGCAACAGCACAGAAGTTAAGAGCACTGGCTGCTCTTTCAGAGGAGCTGGGTTAGATTCCTGGTACCCACGTATAGTCTCACGACTGTCTGAAACTCCAGTCATCGGGCATCTGGCATCTGGCCTCTGAGGATACTACATACATATGTTGAACAGGCATACACACAAGCAAACACCCTCCCTATACATACAAAATTAAGTGATTAAAAACAAAGTAGGGGGTTCTGTTCTTACCAAATTTTCATAAGCTATATGCAGTTTTTCTGAGGGCTGTGTTTATGTTCTTATTCATTGAGGTGGAAAATCCTCAAATATGAGTATAAAAGTATATGTGTATCTGTTTATATGTATACAACATGAAGCATCTATATGAACATAGAGGTTAATCAGTTAAGTTATATTTTAAAAAAATCATGGTGAGAAATGAGTTCCATTTGTAACAGTCCTGGATACTACAAAGATCATTGTCAAATTCCAATGCCATCTTTACACAAACCTAACTTAACCAACACATATGCATGCCTGTGCAATATATATATATATATATATATATATATATATACATACATATACATATATATATATATATAGTTTAATTTTTGTTGGTCAATCTGTAGCAATAGCAACCTCAAAGCTCTGGAACAAAACAAATTATTAAAACTTAGCAGAAACAACAAGAGGCTTTCATGTTATTTTGGAACACACTGAAAAATCCCTAAAGGGGCTGTTTCATGACCGCTTAGTATCCAGCCACAATTATCCCTAGCTTTCCAAGAGCAAGTCCTAGAACAAAGATGTTGTGTGGTACTTTGTTTGTGTTCTGACAAATAAAGCTTGCCTGGAGATCAAAGAATGGAATTGGTCACTAGGTAACTATAGAAGTTGGGCAATGGTGACACAAGACTTTAGTCCCAGCGCTGGGAGGTGGAGACAGGAGGTGATAAGGGGTGGTGTAGACAGTATCTCAAGATTTGACCCGAGGAAGGAGACAGGTAGAAAGCAACTGGCAGCTACTCCTGGTTCTCTGATCTTCCAGGTTTCTCCCCAGTATCTGGCTCCTGGTTTCTATTGATAAGACTAATTAGGATCACATTTTACACAGCACTCCAATACATTGGACAGATTTCTGATTTTGACAAAAACAAAAAAATATTGTCTTTGCAATAATAATTTGCCCAGTGACAAAGGCTGAAAAGCTTAACATGACAGGAAGGACCCTGTGTCCTGAGTTCTCGTTTGCCTCCAGGGATGAGAACTTAAGCAATTCTTTGCCTTCATCGCTGTGTTTCTCCAACGTGCCATTGTATATTATTCCTAAATTCTTAAGAGCATGTGATTCTCTGTGAAAATGAATTTCTTCTTAGTTCTGGTGAACTTGTCCGGACAGCCCCACAGTCAGCTTGGCAATAAATCTCCTTTGCACGTGCGAGGCAGTAAAGAGACCTTGTTCATTGACACCCCAGGCCCTTTGTATAATTTGCCTTTCTCTTGCTTATAGGGAAATTTATAGATGCAAATATAGAAGTTATGAAGTTGGTTTTGTTCAATTTCAAATTGTGTGTTATTAATATATTTCTCTGAGGGAGAAAAGGGTATTTTCCAAAGGCCGGTATGGTTTAAGGTAAAGTACCAGGAATTTATTTTAACATATATTTATAATTTTTGAAACTATGGCTGAATAAGATAGGTATTTGTTGTTCTAAACAAGGGGAAGGAAAGATGCATTGGCTTTTTCAAAATATTTCAGTAGTGCTTTAAAAGGAAAGCGATGGTTTGAAAGAAAAACAGCTCCTAACAGGTCAGCTCAAAAGCAGCGCGAGGCAGAGAACCACTTCAGATGATTTTCTTTCTATAAATTTTGTTGGATAAATGTCAGACAGAAGCAGCTATTCCAATGCAATTCATTTTAAGGTTCTCTATCCTTAAAGCTTCAGTCCCCAAATATACAACTTTTCAGTTTAGGAGATTCTGAAGATAACCCCACACACACACACACACACACACACTCATCCACACATAAACGTGTACACACATAAACATGCACACAAACACTCATGCACAGAAATGTATACACACGCATCTACATACAAACATTCACATGTGCACAAGTGATGCTGTCATCAGCTTGTTGAAATATGTGGTTCAGTTTACACTTTCAGTAGCTCCAATGGTGAAATCTAGATGCCAGTTAAAATCAATGCTGGACCAAAATTAGCAAATGTGGACTGGTGGGGCTGGAGACCCATGGGTGGGGCTGGAGACCCATGGGTGGGGCTGGGAAATGGCAGGTATCTGATAAAGACAGGGAAGAAACTGACTGACTAACTTAAGACATGATTACTCTTTGTTATAAACCTAATGAACATGGCCTTTTAGCAAGAAACCTAGAATTAAGGCAAGGAGAATGATCTTTAAGCCGTCAATAAAAATTAACATGGGTTAGAGCTTGTCAGATGGAGAATGGTGTATACTCTGCTCCTCAAAGGCAGTTTTGTTAATTCCCACAGCATGTGTTATTCCCACTGGGTTAAAATAAGACCACCAGCAAATTTTTTTAAACAAATTTGAGATAAACTTGACTTTTTTTTTAATTGTGGTGCACCCGAGATCTGGCCAGCAAACAGCTTCCTAAGTCAGGTTAGATAGAGAGCAACCCTGCTTCTGAGGCCACTTTAAGAAGAGAAACCACCAGTAGTTGCAGAGCAGACTTGCAGAAGAGAGACAATGGGGTAATAAAGATGTACAGAAAATCTCAAAACAAGCAAAACAAAATCCCAGGAGTCATCACCATATGTCTCAATTAGGGAAAGTTTGGGTATTCTCAAAAGAAGTCAAGGGGATGGTTGGAGCAGGTCAGGTTCCAGGAAACAGATTTAAAAACAGAAACTCACCTCTTAAAAGTAAATTAAAACTTATTTTTTTAATACTCCTGCCTTCAAAATGGACTCAGGTAATTTTCTCACATGCTGTGAAAAAGCAGGGGAAAACAAACAAGCAAACAAAAATGAAACAAGAAAAACAAAAAAGCCCTCAATTCCAGCATCTCATAATAAACTAAGTAGATAATCAAGTCAATACAATCTATTTTTGTTGTTGTTGTTACATCAAGTCAATGTCTAGAAGTGATCCAGTATTAGGCAAGTCTGTTTCAAGTCATAAAGACTTTGTTAAGGGGCTGGAGAGATGGCTCAGCTGTTAAGAGCACTGTATGCTCTTCCATAGGTCCTGAGTTCACTCCAGCAACCACATGGTGGCTCACAACCAACTATAATGAGATCTGGTGCCCTCTTCTGAAGTGCAGACACAACATTGAATAAACAATGAAGATTTTGTTGAAAATCTCATATCCATTCAAATGTGTTTCTGGAGCATAGGGCACCCCAAGTGGGGGAGACAAATAATAATTTATTTTCATTCTATTTTTGAGTTATAATTTAATTACATCATTGCTCCTTTTCCTTTCCTCCATCCAAAACTTTCCACATATCTCTCCCGACTCTCTTTCAAATTCATGGCCTCTTTATTCACTGATTGTTATTACATGCATCTATGTATATGTATACACATATATATTTTTGTTATATCCTGTTAGGACTGTAAAATGATGCCCATATGTATGTTTTCTGGACTGTCCATTTGGCACTGGACAATGACCCTCAGGCCTTTCAAATTTGCCTTCAGGATCTGAATTTTACACTTGGGGATTTTAGGAAAGAATAAATACTTGAAGAAATTATTGGAATTTAAACATTGAAAAGTTCTCCAAAACTCAACTGGTTAACTCTAAACTTTTAGTGTCAGCCAAGGGAGAAGGCAAAGAAGAAACAACCTAGTCTTTTTTTCAATGACTCTTGATTTCTTTTGAACGATCTTTAGTTGCTTGAGAAACTAAGGAGGTGTGTTGTTCCTCCACACCTGTGCATAACAAAACTCTGGGTTAGGTTCCTTTTAAAAAGGTACAAAGAAGTAATTTTCTTAATTTCATGAAATTAAACCAAAAGTGTAGGGAATCTGGAATCCATGTTCTATGAAAGGAAGTTCAGTGTTCACAGGAAAAGCTCTCTCTTGGTGGCTCTAGGCTTCAGTTGCTTCTTTTGGTCATCTCAGCTGAGATATTTCTAGCGCCAGATTCAGGAGGATTTTTTAAGATTTGTCATTCTGTGTATGTATATCCTGTGTGGCTATTTATGCGTGTGTACACAGGCATATGAGAGTGCACCCCTATCAGTTTCCTACCTATACAGTATGCAGCACACATGTTCTTACAAAGATCATTGACAGAGATGAATTAATATTACTATTTTAAATCCTTCATTTGATGTACTGGACATCAAGTAGACTGTAATTGAGAGAGTATTTGTAGGGGGAAGAATATGTCCTTTAATGATGTCTGTGTCCTTATTTCCAGAAATCTGTAAATATGTTACCTTAAAGATAAAATTGACTTGTGGGTGTGTTTCAGGATTTTCAGATGGTGCCCATCTAACAAGTTTTTCACAGAATTTCAGTGTAATCACAAACATTCCGATGTTACTCCTTGTTTTCTCCTTCTTTCTCACAGAGTCTCTGTAGCTTAGGTTGGCCTCAAACTCACAATATAGCTAAGGATAAATTTTATACCTAATCCTGTGGCTCTACCACACCTGACTCACAAAGGTTCTTTCTGTTTCTTTGTTAGTATTTTGAGATATTTAGAGATCTCTATGTAGCCTTGCCTGTCCTGGAACTTGTTATGCAGACCAGAATGGTCTAAAACTCACAGCTCCATGTTCCTCCACCTCCTAGATGCTGGGACTAAAGGTATGCATCACCACACCTGGCCCTCAATGGTTTTTAAGAGCAGATGGAAAGGGGAATTAAAATTAGATAAAAAGGTAACAGAATAAAGAGTCAGGTTGATGCCTTTCTGGATGAGGCTATAAGCCAGGGAAGGAAGGAAGGTAGCCTGTAGAAAATGAAAAGTCAAGAAACATTCTCCCTGGAGCCCCCCACAGGAAGAATCCCACCAACATCTTCATTTTAATATGCAATAAGCCTTATTTCTGTACTTCATGCCTCCAGAATTTTAAAATAACAAATATGTGCTTTTTAAAAGCTACTTTCTAGAGATCTTTACAACAGCAATAGAAAAATAATACATTATTCATGTTGTATTGTGAACCTTAGGATAATTTCACATTTTCATGTAATAGCAAAACATGAACATTGCAAAAGAATGGATCTTAATAAAAATAATGAACTCTGGTAAAAGGGACAGTGAGTATCGCCACTGAATCGGATGGGGCAGAATTATTAGTCAGTGTCAGAATCTTAAGTGTTAATTTGGGTCAGGCCTTTATTGCCAGCACTCAGGAGATAGAGGCAGGAGGATCTCTGTGAGTTCAAGTCCAGTCTTGTCTACATAATGAGTTTCAAGACAGCCAAGATATATATAGATATTTGTCGCAATAGTCCCTCCATCATCACCCCAAATAAATGTTAATTGGTGCAACTTAGCATCTGATTTTAAAAAGATATTATTTTAAAATAAGAACAAAAATACAGTTATTGTTTTATTATAGCTCCACTTTAGTGAACAGATTATATTAATGGAATCTTCATATTATTTTTCACTCTATCTCTGAATTAAAATAAGAACCTTTAATTTATATTAGAATTGTCACATTGAATAGAAGGAAAGAAAAATCCAAAAATACAGAAGGAATGGTTTCACTGCCTCTCTGCCTATTTTCTAGTCTTTTGTCTAATGACCAAGGAACATTTTTGGCCCAGTACCCTCATGCTCTGGACTCCAACTCTCAGGACTGCATTAGTCTTAAATTACAAAAAGTCCCTGAACATGCTACGCTTAGACAAGTCCCAGAAACTACAAAACAAACACTGGGGGTCATTTCTCATTACAATTGAGTAGAAATTCTCTTGTTATTGAGCCCAGGAATACAAATTTCTTTAATTACCGTTATTCTTTTGTAGTTAATCTCAATTTAATAAACATTACCCTATAACAATTTAATTTTTTGCCCTATTAACTAAACGATTATTCTAAGCATTGTTCGAGAATGCAGAGAGGGGTAAGCCTTGTCAATTGTTTCATGAAGATGGGAAATAGAAACAATGAATCTTAGTCAATGAAAAATAAAAATGCTGTGGAACTGATAACATGCATTATCAGAGGAAAGGGCCAGTGTTAACTACTTCTAGTTGGCAAAAAAAACCAAAACAAAACAAAACTGTTTTCTGGCTCAAGTAACATTCAGCAAGGCCTGAGAATATGAACCAGGACACAGAGTCAGGCAATAATGATATCCAAGTAAGACTTTCATTCTCCTGACAAATGCTTAGGAGACTCTTCAAAGGAAGAGCAATTCATTTGGGTTCCTTGGGTTCAAAGGTCAGGAAATTTTAGCGCCATGGTGGGTTTGCTCAGTTGCTGTGGGTGTTAGGTGAGAGAGAAGAGCATGGAAACCAGAGTGCCAGAGCAAAGTCGCTCATATCACAGTAAACGGAGTGAAAGGGAGAAGATACTTCTTTGGAGGACATGACACCAGCGACCTACTTCCTCCAACTAGGCTTTGTCCACGTCTTTTTGCTATATTCCAAAACTACCATATTAGAAATCTGTCAAGGAATTTATCTACTGAGTGGGTTAAAGCCCTTAAGATTAATAACTTCTCAAAAGATCATTAGATGGCAATCAAGCTCTTAATATATAATCCTGTCATGGACACATCACTTTCAAAGCATAACAGTTGAATGCTGGAGGAGAGAGCTGCTTGTTGGTTCCCGACAGCCCGACTAGTTTAGAGCTGAAATAATCACACAGAAACTGTATTAATTAAATCACAGCCTGGCCCATTAGCTCTAGCTTCTTATTGGCTAACTCTTACATACTAACTTAACCCATTTCTATTAATCTGTGTATCACCACAAGGTTGTGGCCTACCAACAAAGTTCCAGCATGTCTGTCTCCAGAGGTTTCATGGCTCCTTTCTGACTCTGCCTTCTTCCTCCCATGCTATAGGCCAAGCAAGTTTTCTTTATTCATTACCCAATAAAACCAACACATAGACAGCGGAATTTCCCACACCAGTTGAATTTAAACTGTCTACCTATCATTGACTGAAGATTCAGTTTCTCTAAGAAAAAAAAATGGAATAAATGAAAAAAAATCATTTTTTCATATATATATGGAAAATCCTTAGGTTAATGTTGGGTATAAGGCAAGAACTCTGCAAATTTTCAAAAATCATTTCAAAGATTAGATGAGTTCTGATTCTATTTCTTCTGTTAACAACTTCTTCCCTTCCTACCACACAGTCACAGAAAGACAGGCAGACACACACACACACACACACACACACACACACACACACAAAATCATATTCACTCATGATTTGAAGATATCTTTACTAATATTTTTATAGTAACTGCAGAAGAATTAGTAACTATATAAAGACAGATGTATTTCTTCCTCCTCTGGAACTCATTATTTGGAGAAAAAGACAAATACTAATTTACAAGAGTGATGAAAGGAGTATATGGCTCTGTGGATGTTTGTGATGGGAGTAGAAGACCACCGAGGTAGTTGGGTAAAATCTCTCCAGGAACTGATAATTTGAACTGAAGTAGAGATACACGGCAATTATCTGCATGAAGAGGTAAAGAAGGTGAGAAAGGGGCACCAGTGAGCAGGCAGCATGCACAAAGGGTTAGACCAACAGGGTGCTCATGAACAATATGGAGGTCTGGGCTAATGAGAAGTCCTAAGCAGTCCTCAAACTGCCAGGACACAAAACTCAGACCACACGGAGTGTTCAAGGTCATGCAGAGATTCCAACCTTTTTTGTTGTAGCAATGGGAAGTCATTGTAGGAGTTGCTATGAGAAAATTAAATGGTTGTATTTTTATTTGGAAACTGTTATTCTGTGTGCAGGAAGGCAATATAGGCAATGTCATAACAGAAGCCCACTACATATAGAAACACACACACATGTTTCTAAGTATCTTCTCTCTGTTATTGTTTCTCTCAACTGGAATTCATGAGAGATCAAGGAAGACTTCTGAATTGATCATTATTATAAATGAATAGGTGGTGCCCTCTTTATTGAAATAAAGAAAAACCAAACCCGTTGTTGATTGGAAGAGAAAGCATTGAGTTCAATTGTATACATGATGCTTTGGTGGGACCATACCTCAAGCAGTCTACAAGCTAGTTCAGGACTCCAAGGACAAGTCTGAGCAAGAAAGATAAATGTAAGGAGAACCTATTATAGATGTCAGACATCAAATGATCTGATGAGAAGTTAAAGAATTGGAAGGGTGCAGAGTTTAAAAATGAGATCTCTGTGACTCTCGGGACAGTGGGGGAAAGATGAATTCACACCAAGTCTGTGCCGACCTGTTTTCAGAAGCAGAGTTGGATCGACTCAAAGGTATCTTTCACTGTATAAAAGTTAGACAGAGACTACCCTGAAGCAAGAAGAGAGTAAGATAAGAAAATGATGTACTAAAATAATGACCAGAAGCTCAAAGTTAAAAGAGACAAGTTTGAGGGCAGAGAATACAGACAGGAAAAACGATACACCTTTGAAAACATAGCTATTCTCCAGTTGTTTTCACAATTCAGAATACTTTGTATATCTTGCAAAAGACATTGAATTGTTTGACTGGGTTATCATTCTGACCGTGGTTGGGAAATTAATGAATAAAGAAGATTTGATTTTTAATAGTTATTTTATTATGTTCATGTAACATAGGTTGGTGTTTAATTCCCAATTATCCTGCCTTTACCTCCCAAGTGCTTAAATTGTATGAGTGAGTCATTATGCCTCATATGAAATAGAACATTTTAAAAGTCAATTTGTCCAGAATCTGCGATTCTGACTTCCCTCTGTAAGTGTATTTGACAGCCCACCATGAACACATGAATACACTAGCTAGCTCGTGCGGAAGCCAGTCTGTATCCTCAATCTTGTTCTTATAGAAAACTCAATATTGTTTTCTTATTTGCTTCACTTCCCAGAAAATTTCAGAGAGTTATAACCAAAATAACCAAAGTGCGTTATTCTGACTAGAAAATGTTTTTTATACAATTCCTTCAATTTACAGAAGTAAGCTGTCTGGGGGAAATTAAGTGAATGGAGAAAATGTGAAGAGCCCGTGGGAGAAAATGAAAAGTTCAGAAATAATGTTATAATGGGGATTGCCTCTGCGAGCCATGGGAAGTGGCTTCAAAGCAGAGTCATAAATTCAGCTTTTCAGAGTAAGAAGAATTAGTCACCAACACTAACTTGTCAGAATTTGGTTTAAGGACACCTCAACCATCTGGTGCATAAATACAAGAAGATCAGGAAGATTTTTATTTTTTTGTATTTGTTAAGTCATGTAGAAGGACCTGCAGGGCCATTTCCCGCCACATGGCTCTAGGCTGCCTGGCTAGCTTATGCCCCAAAATAACAACACACAAATTGTATTCTTTTAAACACTGCCTGGCCCATTAGTTCTAGCCTCTGATTGGCTAATTCTCACATCTTGATTTACCCATTTCTCATAATCTGTGTAGAACCATAAGGTGGTGGCTTACCGGGAAGGATCTTAACCTGCATCCATCTTGGAGAGGAGAGCTTTAGCGTCTGCCTCACTTCCCTTCTTCCCAGCATCCTGTTCTGTCTACTCTACCTATTTTAACCAATGAAATTAAGACACAGACAGAGGACCCTCCTCCATCAAAGTCAGTTGTGTGAGAAGAAATGTTGTTCTACTACTTATAGAGGATAGACATTCCAAAATCAATGCATGGGTAAATATGGCATGGACTGACAATGGGTTTCTTGGTTTTCAAAGAGTTGTCATTTATCAATCTCTCTGTGTGTGTCTCTCTCTGTCTCTGTCTCTCTGTCTCTGCCCTCTCTTTGTCATAACAAGGTTCCAATATGTAGTCCAATATAGTCTTGAATTTGTGATCCTCCAGCCTCAGCTCAGCATCCTGGTGTTGGGATTATAGTTTTGTGCCATACACAGGCCTATTCTCAAGAGCTTCATCATCGTCTTCAATTACCCACCAAAGATTCCACCTCCAAATACCATCATACTCTGGGTTAGTTTTCAAGATGTAAAATTTAAGGGAATACAAAATTTAGTCCATAGCAACAAGCAAAAACTATTTATTATTCATAATATATGTACATGTGCATATATGCATTATACATAAGTATAACCATCTCAAATAATCACTCAGAAATTTAATACAAAAATGCTTAGCCAATAACTCATGCTTACATGAATTTCCTTGTTAACGTGGTATTAAATGTGGAAAAATAGTTAAGAATACTCATTTTGTACCCATGTTTTTCTGCACAAAACATGGTACTTTTCATCAAGTGAAGTGTTCCTAGCCAAGGATGTTTTCCTTGTTAAGCCACTGGTTCTCCAGTCTGTAATAGTCCCTCCTGGTGGTGGATCTACTCATTGCCAGTCCCCTGCTGGTCAGTGCTCACCACAGTTGTCTGCTTTAACCCTTGCAAACAGGAGAGCACTAAAGTGAATTCATTGAAATCAAGTAGGGAGTCAAAGAGCTCAGTGATACAGAAGGAATGGCATTAGATCTATAGAACTCGACTTTGAAATATCTTCACACAATACTTTGAAGTATTTAATTAGATAAGTTTTGTATCAGCTGAAATTAAGGTCACATGGTTTTTTACCATCTAAATTTGGAGGTATTTTTATGAAATTATAAATAGACTTAACTTATTCAGCAAGTATTGTGTGGTTAAAATATTAAGTGTCACTACAGTGAATAGAAGCTAAACAACGCATCTGACAATCATTTTGGTTGAAGTATTTGCACACTTTAATTTGGAAAAAATATAAGTTCCACCACTTTTGCCTCTTAACTATGGGGAAATTGTATTTTTAATTGAAAACATCATGGTCTAGAAAGAAGACTGAATCAAGGTGTCCACAAATATGACTGGGAAGTTGGAAATCTTACAAAAAATTAAGATATAATTTAAAGCTATTTGGCCTTCAAAAACAGAAAGAAAACACTAGAAACTTAAAACGATAGCTTAGCATTGGTTTGATTGCTTGCAGGGGACTAAAATGGGGTAGTTTTTAGTAATTTCACATATCATGCTAGAAATATTTTCAACTTTGTAAATGAAAATAAACTTCTTTAAAGAAGTAATGAAAGTGTAGTTGTCACCATGGAGACAAGAATTCCCTTGTAACCTCCAAATTCTCTTCTTGATGATGTCTTTTCTCTATCTATGTAGGCCACTGCATATTTTATTATAAAAAAAATCAAGACATTTTTTCAAAAAGAATTAGCTTGAAACCTGTTGGAGATGTTTTATTATTTCTTTCACAAATGTGAGCAATGAGGGATGAGAAAAAGAAAAACTGTAACAAATCAAATGGAGGTTGAGTAGAAACAAAATAAGGGAAACTTTTAATCTTATAAACACAACATAATTGTTCAGGAAAAAAAAACAAAAGAACAAACCTAAATGGCAAAACTTTCTTTTGAAATATTGTTCAAAACACATATACTTTTGACAATTATAAGGGAAGAATAATTTAAAGATGGCTATAGTACATTATAATATAAACGTATAACTTAGAAATTAATGTGTGTTTTTCACATTTGCCTTTTCCAAATAGCATTTGTGATTTAGGTTGGGAGACTTCTCAAAAGTAAGGGGAATTTTCTAGACAATGTGATTTGCACATATTAACCACCTTTCTGAAAACATGTACCTATGACTTCATCACTTTAGAGTGTTACTACTTTAGAAAGCCTTCTGTTTTTTTAGTGATTTAGTTAATTTATTGTGTGTTTTCTTATTAATGCATCTCAGGAGTCTGGTGCGATTACATAAACCAATTTATTTGACTAAATTAACTTAAAATAATGAAGAAAAAGGGACTAGACAGAAAAATACAAAGCAAAAGGGAAAATTTATAACATATAAAGTATGAGGCTTGTTTAAATGTTAATAGAAAAAGCCAATAAAAAAGAGAAAGTGGCAGGTAAAAGTGAACCTCCTGACTAAAACCAAACCAGCCAATCAGCGTGAAGGAGTAAGTTGACACTGGAGAGCAAATGTATTTTTGATTATTGCTTTGTTTTGTTACAGAGCCTCACAATATAGTGCTGGCTGACCTTGGAATCACTGTGTGAGTCCAGTTAGCCTTGAAATCATAGAAATCCACCTGCCTCTGCCTCCTCATTGCTGGGAATCAAGGTGTGTGCACCACAATGAACTAGAAATGTATTTTCATTTATAAAGAGCAATAAGGAAAGTTATGTTGTATACAGAGGCATTTTATTGGAGTTTGACAGTAATATATAAGAATAACTACCTAAATTTCTCAATAGTCTCTTATGCAGACTAACCCACTTTGGAAGTGAAGGGGAATGAAGAAAATGATCTCAGAGTGGCTCAATGTAGAGAAGACTTAGGGTAGCTATGGAAGACTGAAGAATTCTGACTCTGGACATTGGAATGGGTGCAGTGTCTAAGGTCTAAATGAATGGAAGACTGAACTGGTGGTAGCAGAGCCATACTCTTGGCGTCAAGATATTTGCTTATTCTGGTCAAGAATTAGAGATTATAATTCTATTAGCAGAACTCTATTCACTTATAAGCCCCAGTTACTAAAATAACTTAAGCCTGGAACTTTGGCACTATGGTGTAATGGAAACAGGAAATTGCAGATACTGACAAACACTGAAGAATTACCATTTGCTAAAATAGTATTTTTCAAAGCCATTGGGTTTGTCAATAACTTTACCTCATTGAAATGTAATCTCTAACATCATTTTAGGAGATAATGACTCTACCCACAGCGCGATTTCTTCTTTCATTATTCACATTGCTTACTGTGTTACTACACATGATGTATCTTCTTAGCTCTTATCATTTTTGTGTTTATTATTTATTTATATGATTTACCTTACCCAATAGGTATGAACCAAACAATAAGTGCCCATGCCTGAGCAATGACTCAGTGGTTGATGTCACATAACACTCTTTCATATAGCCCAAGTTGGGTCCCCAACATCGATGTCAGCTCACAGCTGCCTATAAACCCAACTCTAGGAGATCTTATGTCTCTGGTCTCCTTGGGTAGGTACCTAAACTTACATGCATAAATTCACATACATATATATGTATTTGATTTTAAATAAATTGAATCTTTAAAAAATAACCTAATCCTAGCCTCAAATGTTCCTGGAGCACTATAGGAGCTCAATCATATTCAAATTTATCAATTATTTATTTTAATAATTTGAGTAGATACGTAAAAACTCTTCAGTATGAAATGACTTCATCTAGAAGCCAATGTCAAAGAAGAATTATAAAGTTATAAATCATACAATTTTTGGTGTGTGCATGCGTGAATGTGTGTGGTGTATTATGAATCTTCACATGAATATGAGCATAGACAATTGTGGTGGTACATGCACTTGTGTGTACACTTGTGTAGAGGTTAGAGGTTTATGTGACATGCCTTCCTCAATCACTTTATACTTCATATATTGAGACAGAGTCTTCTATCAAATCTGAGGCTCCCCACTTCCAGCTACTCCAGTTAGCCCATTTACCCTAAACAACCCTTGCTTCTGCTTTTAAAAAGCTGTAGATACAGGTGGGGTCCCCAACATCTGCTGAACTGTTGCATGATCCGAGGGATTGGATGTTCTGCTTCATGTTTCCATAGCAAGTGCTTTAATTTACTGAGCCACTTCTGAATAAATTGTATTCAAACCTAATCAATTTTTACAGATAATCATGCTTCATTTGTTTACATTTTAAAATCCTGAGTACATTAACATATTTGTTAGCACTTTCAGTTTCCTGTTTTCCTCCCCTAAATTTGAAACCAAACTTTCTGTACCATCTTGAGTGTTTTCTGATTTCACTTTCATTTCAGTTACACATATTTTTCTATACATCAAGTCCTCTGATTAGAGTCTACTGAAATATTTATTTATAATACTTCCTATTAAAAAGGGAACTTAAGCCAGACTTTCACTTGCTTGCTGTGGTCTTCATCAACTCAACAAAGCCTGCCTCTGTCAATTTGAATAGATATGTACGAAAAGAAGTGATGAACATCCTGTTGACAGTAAACTGAATCTATGGGATGGTCAAATTGATACAATGAAGGCCAGTGAAATTGTAAATGAAGGAGCAATGACATTCTGATACTTTTGTAAAAGCTCACTGTAGCACAGAGCACACGTTAGTTATGGGTGTATGTTCCTATATAGCTCCAGGAACTTTATTATTTTCCAGAAATCTGAGCAGGAATCATTTAAGATTTCCAACTTAAATCCTGAGCCCATTAAATCCTTGCTTTCATTTTATATGTATTGTATCCTTCTGCACAATGTTTTTTTTTTTTTACATTAGGAGTTCTAAATGAGAGCTGAATGATTATATTAGCAAGGGTGCAAAGCATTGTCACACAGCTAACTGGGGTGGGTGCTGTGCAACACAAATTTTGGAAGTTTGCCAAACTCAACATAAAATAAGAACACTCATCAATTTTTCATATAAAATTTTCTGTTTAGTTAAAAGACCTTGATATGCTAACAGAAGCATCCTGAATATCAGTACTTTATGAGTTGGGTGATTGTATCTGAATTAGGGCAGCATTCTACCAAGGCAAGGAAGGTTGGTGTGTTTTAAGGACAATTAAAAGTATAACATATAGAAGTCAGAAGATCTAGGCAAGGTTCAGGAGTTCATATTTTTACTACTCACAAAAGTAGATCAGTTGCAATTTAGACATCCTCTGAGAAGTAGAAAATATACAGACAAAGCTTGGGAAACCAGGAATCACCCAATAAACAAAATATCAAGATAATTAGAGATGATCTAGTTTTGAGGTAGATTTTTTTTTTCCTTTTGGGTCTTTTTTACCTTCTGTTTAGGTAAAAGATAGTTTCCAGTTCTGTTGCCTGGACCTACTTTTGTGTGCTTCTTATCTATTTCTAATTAAGAAAAGCATGAAGAAAGCTCTAGGTACAGGTGAGGGGCGACCATTATTTGTAATTAGTTTGTAACCTAATTAGCTTTGTGACCAAAGGCAAGTGACCTGACTTCCCTACCACATACTGTTCTATCTTAGAGACTCACTCTGAGATTCTTAGACAAATTAATATGACATTATTAATGCCCACAACACTATAAAGCATGACACAAAGTGAATAAGCCACTTGCCAAAAGCACTGACAGTATACAGCAAAATAATAGCTTAGATCATGATGGCTGATTACTCCCAGCATGGCAAGTGGTATGTGCATCAACAAGGAAATGAGTTTCCTTTTCCCAAAACTACCCAAGTGCTCCACAGCAGATGCCATCAGTCTGGGTTGCAGCAGACATATCTCAGGTGTTGAGGGAAATGCCTGATTTTATAGCAAGGAGAAAAGTAAGTCAACTCTATAAACAATGCTGAAAAGAGACTTAAGCAAAATGGAGTCTAGAAACTTCCAATCTTGATGCCATCAGGAAGAATCCTAGGAAGAAAGGGCAAGCAGATCTCTCCTAGTTAAAGGCCAGCTACGTTTACAATGTGAGTTCAAGGACAGACAGAACTACACAGTAAGACCCCATCTCAAAAACACACTATAAATAATATCCAAAAAGTGGTATATATGTCAAATGGGATAGTGTTCAAAGTAAAACACTAATATATACCACAACATGAATCAAACTGAAAAGACATATGGTAAAGGAAAGAAACTACTCAGAGAAGACCACATTATTGTAAGGACTCCATTTAAATGAAATGTCTATCTTAAAAGATGATTGAGCCGGGCGATGGTGGCGCACGCCTTTAATCCCAGCACTCGGGAGGCAGAGGCAGGTGGATCTCTGTGAGTTCGAGACCAGCCTGGTCTACAGAGCGAGTTCCAGGACAGGCTCCAAAGCTACAGAGAAACCCTGTCTCGAAAAACCAAAAAAAAAAAAAAAAAAAAAAAAAAAAAAAAAAAAAAGATGATTGATTGCCTATGCCTGGGAAGTAGGAGGTAACAGTATTGAACTTATAGATACATATTTTGAGGAAAGTACTTGCGTCTAGTAGCCGGAAGCGGAGTCCAAAGCAAGAGAGGGAGAGCTCATGGCTACCACTGCTTTTTAAAGCAAAAGAGACCCCACCCAAGTGGGCTGGTATCTTGAAGGCTAATGGCTGAAGGAACAGAAGCTCCCGCAGCACATGCGGATGTCATAAACTTGATAGACATTGTACTAGTTAACTGAACTTGTAAAATAAATGTAGGAAAAGAAGAAAATCATTTGTCAACATCTGAGTTTCAAAAATTAAGAAATTATTAAAATTAAAAAATTTAAAAGCTTAAGTAAATAAAAATCCTGATATATAAAAGCATGGGTAGCCTGGCCATTGTGATTATATTACATTGTATTCCATTTGCATTTGAAACTTATCACAGAGCTTTGAGAAAGGAAAAACTAAACACAATAGAGATTAAATTTAAATTTACATTCAAAGTCACCTTTTCAGAAAAAACAGCAAGAGTTAAGATTCACTTTTTTTGAGACAGGGTTTCTCTGTAGCTTTGGTGCCTGTCCTGGAACTAGCTCTTATAGACCAGGCTGTCCTCGAACTCCCAGAGATCCGCCTGCCTCTGCCTCCCCAAGTGCTGGGATTAAAGGCGTGCACCACCACTGCCTGGCCAAGATTCACATTTTCACTGTTTATTCAATTCATAGCAATTCATTAATTTAGATGGATGCTTGTTACTATAATTTTCACTTTGTAATGAGAAGACCTTTTCATTATAGAATAAAATCATCAGATAATAGAGATTGTTGCATATATAGGGAAATAAAGGTACACAACTAAGCTGAAAGTTTTATGAAGACAAACAGAACAATGTGCTAAAAAGAAAGAAAATCAAAGGGTTAAGGCTTCCACAGTGTTGGGTTATCACTTGTGAATCTTTTATATAAGAAATACAATTTAAACTGGGTGGTAATAGTACATGCCTTTCATCCTAGCAATGGAGAAAAAGAGATAGGCAGATCTCTATAAGTTTGTGACCAGCCTGGTTTATAAAGACTACCTGAAGAGTGAGAGCTACACAGAGAAACCCCGTATTGAAAAAAACAAACAAAAAAAAAACTAATCCAAAAGCAATGCAATCATTTTTTTTACTTAATCCACAATGCGAAGAGCAAGCAAAAGGATGGATCTACATTAGCTGAACATCTTAGAGAATATTGTGTGTGGGGGACGGTTGAAGAACTTGCTGATAATATAAAACTTGCAAAACAAGCTGTTGCTATTTCCCTCTTGATACATTTCTGTTGTCTATGGGACAATCATATCTAACAGTAATTGTCTAACAATTGTTCACACTGAGAAAGTACTTCTGATTGCAGACATTAACACATTTAGGCATTAAACCTCCTCACTATAATTACCCTTGAGCTTACTCTCACAAATGAATTAATGTGCTGATTGCTTGGACTAATACAGCAAGCAAAGGGGATGAATTGCTTCCAAATAAGATAAAATGAAGCATGACATCATTTAATTAATTTCATGGTTGTTGGGGTTAAGGAAAAACAGAAACGTTTCCACTGGGCCTGTTCTCCAAGATGGGCTATGAAGCAGGGGCAGAAGGGAAGGAGGAACTCCAGAGTTGCTAAAAACTGCAGTTTTAAGCTGGGAGTTGCATTCACCAATGTACCATCTGAGACAGTGGCATTTTTATAGCCAACAGTCCAAAGCATGGATGACATGATAGCCAACCCAGAAATGAGTGTCCCATAAAAGAACTGAGAAATCAAAATTCACCTGTTTCTCAATTCCAATGATCATAAACATTTGCCTTAGTAAATATACTAAAATGGTACAGATCACAACTTTGGACTTGAGATTAAAATTTAAGTGAGCATGCAAACAAATTTCTGAATAAGAGGACAAGAAAACAGGACAAGTACATCAATCAGAGTCTGCCAGCTGCATGGTGGCTGTTGGGATATCCTGGTGTCAAGCTTGGTGTTTGGGATTGTAACTGAAAAGGGGAAGCTAAAAACAAACAAATGGACACTCTAAAGATTGGAGGAGGAAGTTAAGACTTATTAGTTTGAGTATGTATGCACTGAGGGAGGAGATGGGCTTCTCGGTGTGTAAGTACATAGGTTTATCATGAAAAGGATAGTTACTCCTTTCTTCTTAACATGCCTTCAAGTGTGTTTTGTTTCTGGAACAGACAGCTGTCATGGGAGGTGTTTGGATGACCAGGTGATTGACTGGTCCATTTGTATTATTTATTAATACAGAAATAGTATGTCTTTGTACTCTTAAAATAATTTGAGCAGTATAGAATATCATGTCTTTACCCAGGGTCAAAGGGTCAACTCAGATTTCACTATTCTTTTGATTATAGAAGAAAGTTTCAAAAGAATAAAAGAAAAATAAAAATGCATCTACAAAATATCCAAGGAGAAGTAGCTTTCCCATAACAAGCTTCAGCAAAACCATGTTGCTTCTATATTAATTCCTTGGAGGGACATTATTTTATATCCTATCGAAGGACAATTCAGATGTATGATATAGGATTCCCCTCTGTCTGCTGTGATTACCATTAATGAATAAAGAAACTGCTCTGGACCTATAGTAGGGCAGAACTTAGGTAAACAAGGAAGACAGAATTGAATGTTATGAGAAAGAAGGTGGAGTCAGGAGAAGCCTTTGAGCTGCCACCTGAGACAGATGTGCTAAAACTTTGCTGGTAAGCCATGACCTCTCAGTGATGCACAGATTAATGGAAATGGGTTGAATTAAGATGTAAGAGTTATCCAATACGAAGCCAGAGCCAATGGGCCAAGAAGTGATTTATATAATAAAACTTCTGTGTTATTATTTCAGGACTAAGCAGCCGGGAACTAGATCATTACTACAGATACATCCTTCCCTTTTCATACAGAATTTCAAAATCTAAGGTTGGGTAATTGTGATATTCTCCCTTGCTTAAAGTTAATGTCTATCAGGGACATGGGATGAAGCCCAAAGCTGATTATGAGGCAGGGTCCATCCTTAATGATTTCCATGTCTAATGCTCATGTGTGACTAGGTACCTAACAGTATGACTAAAACATAAAATGATTCCTATCCCATTCACACCACTGTGAACATAGCTGAACTGCAAAATAAGGAGTTAAGAAGAAGTACTTTTTTTTTCGGATTTGGACCAAGAGGTGACTTGTTTGTGTAACCACAAAGATGCTCATTAGTCTTCCTGATGAATTCCTGGGATGTATAGTGACCCAACAAGATGAGTTTGTGCAAAATCAATAGTACTTTATTTAGATCATGGCTTGATTTCCACTATCTCTTATCCATCCTTAGCTTGTAGAAGCCAAAACCTCATGAGTAGGGATTTTCAAAGGTGCCACATGCTAGATTTATGTGACTTCCTTACTTGCCTTCACATAGAATTTTGAAAGTATCATTTAGATGTAAGGCTGTATTATGTCATGGATAATATAAGAGAAAATAAAACAGGAGCCATTTGAATTGCAAATTCATATTCCTTTATTTCCACAAAAATAAATCTTATTCATGTTTTTATTGAATACTGGCAAACACAAACCCATATGAGTTTTCTCACTTTCCTAACTAATAGTGCATTACTGCATAAACAGTAGATTCACCACAAGGTTTGCTAATCAAATTTCTGTGTATAAGAGCATGAACTCAGTGATGTAGCAGTCTGCTTTGTTCTCATCAACTCACTGTGCGACTTTACACGGTGCTTCAGTGCGAAACACATCAATAAACCTGAATAAACTTTCTATAGGAGACATATAAAGCAGTTTACATTCAATAAACATTGATTTTTTTTCATGTCATCAATTGTTGAAGTTGCCAACATTTGTCATTAGCGTGGTTTCACTGATTTGACATGTTGATCTTCCTGTATTCAGCTAACTCCTTGCAACAGACCCACACCACTTACCCTCTCGTCCTCACTCTACCTCTTTTCATCGTCAAAAGTTTTGTTTCCATTTTAGTGAGAACAATGTAATTGGGATTTATTACACTTTTTTTTATTATCCCTCAATAAGCTGAGTGAACACTTAAAGCCAAACTGTTTTTGAATTAATTAATTGAGTTGTTATTTGTGTATATATGAGCATGTATGAGGAGTGGCAGAGACATACTTGTTGGTGACAGTTCCCTGGCCAGAGAAAAGTAATGGGGTTCTCTTATTGCTTGGTCTTTTCTTGGTCCTTTGAGGATGGGATTTCAGGCACACTCAGGATGCTTAGCAGAGGTGTACATATCTAAACTCTGGTCCTGACGATTGTCCAGCAAGCACTCATTTCTTGTCCTTCTTTTCACTTGCTTTGTTTCTTTTGTTTGTAATTGAAGTAGGGTCCCACTATGTACATTTGGCTGACCTGGAACTAATTCTGTAGACCAAGGTAGGCTTGCCTTGAACTCAAAATTATCCCCTGCCTTAGTTACCTGCATGCTGGGATTAAAGGCACATACTACCAGACCTGGTTAAACAGTAGACACTCTTAACCATAGAGCAATCTTTGTTTTGAAGGTTCTGGAAGACTATAGAGTGCCACTGCATGTGATGATGTAGCAAACTACCTTACTAGACTCTGCTGTGGGCAGAAAAAGGATTTATTGGAGATCAAACTGCCAAAGCCATATTTTGAAGATGGGGGCAGGGAGAAGAGCAAATGGCAGTGGAAAAACAAGCAGATTTTAAGCGTCACTCAGCTTGGTGAGGATCTGAGTTGATACAGACCGTGGGGATTGCAAAGGAACTAAGTACCTTTGCCCAAGGTAGCTGACCTTTGTGGGAAGGTTAAAGGAGTTTCCTCGGGAGGTAAGGCTGGTTTCTGGAAAACAGGAACCTGCCTTGAGGCTTGTTTATGATAACAATCTTTGTGTTTACCCAAATGAAGCCCTGTTTTGGAGGACATCACCAGCACTGCCATTTGGGTGTGTGTGTGTGTGGGGGGGGTTATGTTGACCTAACACCAACCTTCAAATAGTCCTCCTTGTTATAATGGTTGTTGAGGAAAAGGGGATTTAAAAATTAGATGAACAGATCTCTGTACTCTTCCTCTATTTGCCTAAAAGCAGGACATAGATTTGTAAGACAAAACGATCCTTATCCCACTTTCCCCCAAGAAAAAGAAGGTTGTTACTGAAGATCATCTCAGGCTGTTTTGGGCCTGGAACCAGCGGAGTCTCCATTAATGAGCTGCAATAATTGGGCTCTAACCTCTTGCTATTTGTCTCATCACTCCGAATCCTTCCTGTCACTTCTCCAATAATTTGTCATTCTTTGTTGAGCTGTGTTATCTGCAGGAATCCAAAGCCACCTGTGTGAGCACAACTGTGCTCTATTTCCCTCACATGCAGGAAATGTACTTGCTCTCAACTTCTACTTTTTTTTTCTTGTGTTGATTGATTAGATTTTTGCAACCAAGTGTTTATTGCAACCAAGAACTTATGGGGGCTAAAGAAAAGACCACTTTTTTTTTCCTGTTCTATAATGTCTGCCTCACAGTCTCTCATAGCGCATCCTCCCTAAGATCTTCTATTCAAAGATGAAAGAGAAAAATAAAGGCTCAGTGACCAAAGAATGATCCTGGTGTGCAATACTCTTCATTTAAAAAAAATACAAAGTTGCATAGAATATGAGAAAATTAGCTAAGAGGAATAGGAAGAGTTTCCTCAAAGGCAAGCAAACAGTTCCTTACATGAATCAATGAGCAGCTCTAGAATGGGTGGTGAAATCCAGGTTTCTGGGCTTAGGTGAATTCTTGCCCTGGCATACTTTATCGTGAGCATGGAGGGGGCTCATCCATTAGGTGTCATCTGGTTATGTCCAATTGCAAGGATGTCTTGTTAGAATCACGTTGGTGGCACCCAGTCAGGCATGTGTCACAGCCCCCAGCTCCTTACACCAGTGTTTTTCTGTTCTTCACATGCCCTTAAAGCAGTGCGCATGTTCTTCCCTCTGACTAGAACCTTTTTATCCTTCCCATGGCTTTTTACTTTTAGGTTTTCACCTTAAATTCAGCCCTCAAAGACATCTATCTTCTCTGATCATTTCTCCCCTAGTTACTGTTGCTATGATGAAATATTCTTACAAAAAAAATCTTAAAGAAAGAAGGGTTTTCTGTTGGCCCACAGCTCTAAGTAATGACTATATTGCTGGGGTGCTGGGGGAACTCCTTCAGGAAATAAAGATATCCTTTAAGATATCAGCCCACTTTGGGTGTGGTCTCATGTACTATAAATGCAGACAAAAAGCATATGTGGACCTCTTGGCTGCTGGATTTGACTCCAGTTCTCAGTGTATGCCAGAGGACTCCAGATAGCTACTATTTCTGTGAGTTTATCCCCTAATAAATAAATCTTTGTTATACTCCATTTTGGGACTCTTTTGAATGCCAACAAATTGGCCCCCACAAGGCCTGAGTCCACATCGTTGCCCAGCTCTGCCCAGAACCCAGCGTGCAGCTTTCTCCCACCCCATGCAGCTGAACTAACCCTCTGGCATGCAGCTGTGCATCGTTTGGCTCAGCAGACCTGCGGCAGTGACTTGACAATTTCCAGCTACAGCCCATGCCCACGGCTTTCTGCCCCCACTCCTCCATGGCTTCTATGGCATCTGTCAGACATGCTCTGATCAGGCCAAGCTCTGATTCCAGGAGCAGAGGCTCTAATCCCGCACCTGGAACATAGGCCTACATTCTTAGTTTGGATCCATGAATGCCTGACCTTAGCTCTGGTCAGTAACCTCATGGTTATTCACTGCCTGCAAGCTCTGTGTTTCTTAAACTTGTGCCCAACACAAGCCTTCTCCTTATGCAGGTGTGCTGCTTTTAAGTTTTTAAATAATGTTTTAGTAATTCTATCTAAGTCTCAAGAACTATTTCTGACTTGCCTTACTGCTGTGACTCCGACACTTGCTGCCCAATCAAGATTATTACACTTCTGACAACTTTGTGAAAATTATAATGGAGGTAAGTTAATTTGATTAATAAATAAAATATAAATTTGAAAATCATGAACCAACCCCAAGATAATGGCAGACAATATCACCATTCAACCTTTCTGTTTCTACTATGGTTGGAATTCTGCAAGAGTTATATGACCTACCTTGTATATATATTTCTGTGGTCATGGTAACTAAAGCTTTGTTCTTCATATTATATCTTTAGAGAAATGGTTTAAAAGAGCCAAGAATAAGAAATTTTTAGTAAGGATACAGTCTTTAGCTGAAAGTATTCATACTATTGAAAATGATAAGCTTAATTTGACAGGCAAAATGCAATTCATGTTTACTCAACCTTACAAAAAGGTACTGAGATATTCTCAAAGGATTGATATTATTGAAATTGACAATCACAATCTGTTAAAAAGTTATGATAAGCTAGCAGATATAACATCTCTCCAAGAAGGCAATCTACATGTCATCCAAATAATACCTAAGGATGAGAAGTTATCCTTAAGGGAAAAATTGTAAACCTTGGAATTAAAAGTGCAGGATGAAAACCAGAAATTAATGGATTTAATTAAATCATTAGAAACATTCACAGGTCAAGAGATTCAGGCTTTACAAAAGACAGTGATTAAAAAGATTTGAATCAATTGAAGAAGTTGTCAGAACAGATAAGGAGAGGAAATACAGGCAAAGGATTTAGCATCACCAGTACCTCTCAGAGTCAGAGACGACTTACCATGAATTTTAGCTAATTATCCTGTTAATACCTCTAAAAACTCAGCAAATATTCAGTACCTAAATGGATTCACAGAATGTAAATTGAAATCTATAGGTATGAAAGATCTAAAAGAAATTAAACAAGCAGCAGTAACTTAAGGCATGGATTCACCATTTGTAAGTGGGGTGAAAAAGACATGATTGGCTTCAATTAGTATCAGCAGTGCTAGAAGATGGGCCACAGTTACAGAGGAAGTGCTATTAGAGGAGGCTAAAGCCCTGGAACATCAAGATAGAGTCAAAGGACTTGAGGCTTCCCAAAATCAAATTCTTGACAAGGGCTGTTATGCTGATCCACAGAATCAAGCTATTAACAATGGACATATCTTGTCCCTATGCCATACAGCAGCCTTGAATGCTTGAGACAGGATTCATAAACTAGGAAGAATAATTGAATCATATACTAGGTCGTACACATCCCAAAAAACACTTTAGTGACTTTTTATGAAGATTAACTAAAGTTGTACAAATAGGGGTAACAGATCCAGAAGCTATATGAATACTTTTTGAATCTCTGGCTTTTGAAAATGCCAGCTTATAATGCAAAAAGATACTTGGGCCTTTAAAGGTCAAATCAACACCAATAGATGGATGGATCCTGCACACAGCCAATGCTGAGTCATTTGAGTATAATACTGATACTTGGGTAGGAGTAGACATTTCTGAAGGTATGAAGAGAAAATAAAATACCAAATGTTTTAATTGTGGTAAAACAGGCCACCTGAGAAGGGACTGTAGAGAAGACATCCCTATATATAAGGTTGCCTCTGAGAAAGACAAAAATAAATGGTCTCAATCTTTTGGATTATGGAGAAGATGTGGCAAAGGCTGAAACCGGATCAATGAATGTAGATCAGAAAGAGACAAACAGGGCAACATTACCATTCGGAAACTCTTTGGAAGGCCTCTCATGGGCCTCCATGTCAAGCATGGTCCAGTCATTTCCAGTCACTATGGAGGACATACCTCCCCAGGAAAATTAGAAAATCCAGTGCCTGTTGTAAAAATCCACACTGCTCTGGATGATAGAATAAACATGGAGGATGAATCAAAAATTCCAATAGAAAATAGGAAACACATATTTTGGCAGACTTCTATAAATGATCAAAGACTAAAGCTGAGAGTATGGATAAATAACATTATATTTGAAGCATTGCTGGACACAGGTGCAGACATGACTATTATTACTCCAGAATCTTGGCATCCAAAATGGCTTCTTCAGGATGCAGCTGTTCAATTCCTAAGAATTGGAGCCCTATCCCAAGTAAAATAAAACATGATATGGGTTGAATGCATAGAGCCAGAAGGACAGAGAGGAAGGCTAAGGCCACATGTGGCTAATATAGTAGTGAATCTCTGGGGTCATAATTTGTTGCAATAGAATACCCAGATTAACATTCCTGCAGTCGCAGAAACAAAATATAAACCACCTCATGTTTCTGGAAAGGATATTATAAAGGACTATAAAAATATAAAAAAAAACAGTCATCAGCCATTCAGGCTGTGCCAAAAAAAAAAAAAAACAAAAAAACAAAAACCTCTAGTAAACTTTTAGAGGTACTAATAGACCATTTTATGTTCAGATGAAATATTCTATAGATGCCTGTTAAGCCCCTTTGAGTCATAACATCTGTTAGTTCCTTTGTTTCTCTGTAATTTTCTGTCTGCCAGACCTGTTCAGTGGTGAGAGTGGGGTGTTGAAGTCTCCCACGATTGGAGTGTGGGATTTAATGTGTAATTTAAGCTTTAGAAGTATTTCTTTTACATATGAGGGTGCCCTTGTACCAAGGCATAGATGTTCAGCTTTGAGATTTCCTCTTGTTGGATTTTTTTTCCTGTGACTGATATGAAATGTCCTTCTTTGTCTCTTTTGTTGGTTTTAGTTCGAAGTCTATTCTGTCAGATATTAGGATAGCTAAACTAGCTTGTTTCTTACGCCCATTTGATTGGAAAATATTTTCTCAACACTTTACTCTGAGGCAATGTCTGACTTTGAGGTTGAGGTTTGTTTCTTGTATGAAGCAGAAGTATTGATTCTGTTTTTGTAACTAGTCTGTTAGTGCCTGTGTCTTTTTATCAGTGAGTTGAATCTGTTTTTATTAAGGGATATTAATACCAGTAATTGTTTGACCTGTTATTTTAGTTTTTATTGTTGGTGATGTTTGTGTGTGTTTTTCCCTTCTTTAGGATTTGCTCCTGTCAGATCATATATTGTCTGTGGTTTTGTGGATGTATTCAACTTCCTTGGGTTGGAGTTTTCTTTCTAGTACTTTGTGCCGGGCTGAGTTTGTGGCTAGGTATTGTTTAAATCTGGTTCTATCAAGGAATATCTTATTTTGTCTTGCTGTGTATAGTAGTCTTGCTGGCATTCATGGTCTCTTAATGTCTGCATAACACTTGAACAGGACCTTCTGGTTTTCATTGCTTCCATTGAGAAGTCAGGTGTAATTCTGACAGGTATGTCTTTACATGTTACTTGGGCTCTTTTCTTTGCAGCTCTTAATAGTTTTTCTTTATTCTGTATGTTTAGTGTTTTGATTATTATATGGCAAGGGGACTATTTTTGATCCAGTCTACTTGGTGTTCTGTAAGCTTATTGTATCTTCATATGCATATCTTTCTTAAGGTTGGGAAAGTTTTCTTCTTGGATTTTGTTTAATATATTTTCTGTGACTTTGAGCTGAAGATCTTCTTCTATATCGATTATTCTTAGGTCTTTTCACAGTATCCCATATTACCTGGATATTTTTGTGTTAAGCTTTTGTTAGAGTTAATGTTTTCTTTGACCCAATGAGTCTATTTCTTCCATTGTATTTGCAGCACTAGAGATTTTCTCTTCCATCTCTTATATTCTGCTGTTTATGCTTTCATTTGTGATTCCTGATTCTCTTCTCATAATTTCCATTTCTATAATTCCCTCAATTTGTTTTCTTGTTATTGTCTCTGTTTTGGTTTTCAATTGTTTATTCATTTCTTTCACCTGTTTGATTGCTATATCTAGGTTTTCTTTAAAGGATTTGTTGATTTCTTCCAACTTTTTGTTTGTCTTTTCCTCCATTTCTTTGAGAAAATTTTTCATTTCCTCTTTAATGGCCTCAAACATTCTCCTAAAGATATTTTTAGGTCATTTTCTTCATCTATATTTGGTTGTTCAAGTCTTGTTGTTGTAGGACCACTAGTTTTTATTGGTGTCATGTTGTTCTTTGTGGTGTTGAGTATGTTCTTACCTTGTCTTCCCATCTTTTCCCTCTGATTGGTGTAGTTGGGGCTGTCTGTGTTTCTGGTGATCAATCTTCTAGGTGCCAGTGAATCCAAAGATCAGATGGGTGTTCCTCATTGTGCCATCAGAGCCATGGTTCCAGCAAATACTGAGGTCACTCTGGAGGTTGTTCAGTGCTTCCTGATGTCACTCTGCAGTACCAGGGCTCATTCTGACCTGCTCCTGTGAAGGGTGCTTGCTTAGGATTGCTTCCTCTGAGGTCACTGCCTTGTGTCTGCTTCAGCAGAGGTAGCTGGTTTGGGCCTGCTCTGGCAGAAGTTGCTGTCTCAGGCCTTCTACCTCTGAGGTTGCTGATTCATGCCAGGTCCTATCAAGGTCTCAGGCTTGAGCCTGTTCCTTCAGCCTTGGCTTCCTTGTTCCTCCTCCTGTGGAGGTTGTTGCCTCAGGCCTGCTTAAGTGGAGGTCACTGGATCAAGCTTTCTCCTGGAGAGGTCACTGCCTCAGGCATGCTCTGACTAAGGTAGGTGGCTCAGACCTATTCCCACAGATGTCCCTGGCTTGGGCCTGCTCCTACTGAGGTTCCTGACTCACACACAGTCCTGTAGAGGTCTCTGGTTCAGGCCTTCTCCCCCAGCTATCACTCCCTTGTACCTGCTTTTGTGGAGGTTGCTTCTTCAGGTGTGCTGTGGTGGACATCCTTCAATTAGAATTCTAAAATATTATCTGGAAATATTTCCTAAAATAGTTCCTTTAAAAATATTGTCCTTTGCTCATGTTCTCCCTCCTTCTGCTCCTCATTGGGACCTTGGGAGCTCAGTCCAGTGCTCCAGTGTGGGTTTCTGTCTCTATCTCCAACCATCACCAGATGAAGGTTCTATGATGATATGCAAGATATTCGTCAGTATTGCTCTAGGATAGGGTCATTTCAGGTTCCCTATCCTCAGCTGCCCAAGGAACTAACTGGGGACCTCAGCTTGGGCACCTGGGAGCCCCTCTAGGGTCAGGTCTCTTGCCAAACCTAAAGTGGCTCCCTTAACTAAGAATTGTGGTTCCGTGCTCCCCTATCCAACCTTCCTTTATCCCAACCCTCCTGTTTCCCCAAGGCCCCACCTCCTTCCCTTCTAACTTTACTCTCCCCATCTCCCCTTACCCCCATCCCACCCCACCCCCAAGATCTGAGACAGTGGAGCTGATCTATTGGGAGCTCACCAAGGCCAGCTGGGCTGTTACCGAAAAAGCATGGGATAAAACTGGACTCTCTGAACATGGTGAACAATGAGGGCTGATGAGACGCAAAGGACAATGGCATGGGGTTTTGATCCTATGTAATGTGCTGGCTTTGTGGGAGCCTAGCCAGTTTGGATGTTCACCTTCCTAGATATGGACGGAGAGGGGAGGACCTAGGACTTACCACAGGGCAGAAAACCCTGACTGCTCTTTGGACTGGAGAGGGAGGGGGAAAGGAGTGGGGGGAGGGGGAGAAGGGTGGGAGGAGGGGGAGGGAAATGGGAGGCTGGGAGGAGGTGGAAACTTGTTTTTTTGTTCTCCTTTTCTCAATAAAAAAAATATTGTCCTTCTTTTATGTATGTTTTGTCTCTTCTTTCCCCTGGAAAATACTTGATATTTGTTCTTATTGTATATAGTTTTGTATTAGGCTTAGCACTTTCTTATTTAGACAAAAGGGAGAGGGGCTGTGGGAACACCTTCAACCAATAGCCTTTAAGACATCAGTTCACTTTGTGTATGGTCTCGTGTACTTTAAATACAGACAGAAAACAAGAGTAGGCCTCTTTGCTGCTAGATTTGGTTTCAGTTACCAGCACATGCAGAAGACTGTGGATCATTACTATTTTGGGGAGTTTATTCCCTAATAAATATAGCTTTGTTATACTCCATTCCAGGCTATTTTGGAACTCTTTTGTATGCCAACAGTGGAGAAATCATAACAGGAAGGTTTTGATGTAATTGTTCACATTGCCTTCATCATCTGTAAGTAAAAAATGATGGTGACTCGTGCTCAGCTAGCTTCCTCCTTTATATTCTGTTTAGGACACAAACCTAGCAAATGAAGCCACTGTTCTTTCGGATAGATCAGGCTATGTCAATTCACCCAAAAAAAATATCTCTCACAGGCATGCCCAGAAGGTGGCCTCATCATGCATAATCTCTCATGTTGTGTGTGTAGGTTTGTCTCCCATGTGTTTTCTGCTCCTGTGACACTGACCATCAACACTACACAATAGCCCCTTTCTCACTTCCTACTTTATTATTGAACCTAAAATAAGTGGTTGTTATTTCATGTATTAACTTTGTATATATGCATGAATTTTCCTATATTTGTTTGTCTATCACTAATGCAGTATCTTATTAAACTGCAAGCCACTTATGGAAAATGAGCAATACTGAAACATGAATAAGACCATTTTCACGTGTAGTTTAATGCGATGGGCAAAGATAAAATTAAGGTGTTTGAATGGGCATAGAAGGTCTAGGCATAACTAGTTCAAAGTTATTAAAAAGAGTCAACATTTTCAGGGTATTAACAGTAAATAAAGGGAATATTGCTTTAGTGAAAAATCTAAAAACTTTACTTTTCTGTGCATAGTGTAAATATTCATTTATTTGTATGAAGTTAGCCTCAGGAGCTTTGTAGATGTCCTCTAACTGCAATTCAGCCTGGTCAAGGTAACAGACCTTTTTCATTAAGCACTTCCAAATTTCTAATCTATCCATGAACGTGAAAAATCTGTGCTAATTAAAGCTTGTCATATAGGCCAACAGTGCAGAAAGAACCTGGGAGCTTCTCAGGACTTAAAGGAATAGACTCAGATTTAATTATAACTAGGGTTTTCTACACCACAATGTAAGACATGGCTTCACTGAGATTTTGTTACTTGATTTATGGGCAGCTGTTAAAATGCTCAGTGGGATTTTAACCTTGTAAAATACGGATCAATTTCTGTGGCTAAAAAAAACCAAAAAACCAAACAAACAAACAAAAAAACCAGACAGAAAACTACCCAAGACAGAGAACTCCTGCTGGAAAAATAAATTTAGTGGGTACAAAGCCTACTTCTACATCATCCTGCCACCTGCCTCAAGGATATCAGACTCAAGGGTCTTCAGAAGTCTTTCACAGTGGCGTACTTCTTCATTGACAGGATCCACCATGAAACATGAAACATGAAGAGCTTTGAGCCATGTAGTGGGGACAAGCATTGTCCATTTGCCAAATTGTTGCCATTCCAAGAACCAAGAGTTTTGCCTCATTTGCTAACTGCTTGCAGGAAGCTAAATATTAATATTTCTCAGAAATTGAATGCGACATTCTCAATGTAAATTGCTGCAGTTTTTACACATATTTACAAAACTTACCACAAGTAAAAAACAAATGTCCATAAGCTAAGTATTTTCTGCTAATTTGTGGCTTCAGTGTGTCTATGAATTTTTTTTACCCTGTAGTGTAACATTGTTCATAGAAGTTGGATGTGATCCACATAGTTTATAATTTCTAGTGATCAAGTTTCTTTTTATAAAGTAAAATTAGAATGCATGAAATGATATAACTCATGTATTTTCTTTTACTCGATTTATCAAAAATATATTGTTAGTATACAATTGATACAAAATTATTTATTATAGTGTTTTATACTAGTATATTATGCTACATTCTTGAAATATATGAACTTTGCATTTACAAATACCTCTTAACTAGGAAACTAAATTTTCGTAAGAAATACTTATACTGAAATAAAATTTCATAAAACTTAAAGTTGAAAAACTACATTTATGTATTCTAAATACCCCTAAGAATCTTTTTCGTGTAGGAGTTCCTTCTGTTTGTGTGATGTTTTCATTGGTTAATGAATAAAGAAACTGCCTTGGCCTAGTTGATAGGGCAGAACTTAGGTAAGAGGAGAAAACAGAACTGAATGCTGGAAGGAAGAAGGGCAGAGTCAGAGAAGCCATGGATCCTCCACCTCTGATGGACTCCAGTTAGAATCTCGCCAGTAAGCCACAACCAGGTGACAATACATAGATTAATAGAAATGGGCTAAATCAAGATGTAAGAGATAGCCAATAAGAAGTTAGAGCTAATGGCCAAGCAGTGTTTTAATAAATACAGTTTCTGTGTGGTTATTTTGGGTGGCCAGGACAAACAAGCAGCCTGGCCCTCTTTACAACAATTTTTCATTGACTAAATTGAAAATAAGTTTTAAAAGTAAAACTTTTAAAGTGATATAGAACATTTAACATCTTAGCTGGGATAGACATATTTGAGGTTTTCCAGAGGTATGTTGACTCCACTTAAGGTATGATTTAGGGCTCTACTATACCTCTTCTTGTTCCAAAGATGCAGAATCGTGTGCTACAGTAGGGAGGGAGGAGACTGATAGCCTCGCTTCACACACATGGAAGATCTCTCTAGGAATGATAACAATTTCTTTCCATGTGTTCCACTAGAAATTAAGGACAAAGTGTCAAAAGATGGTGAACTTTATTGTAATTCACCTCTAAACACATGCTTCTTTAAAAGTCTGTGTGAACCATTTCAGCTTCTCGGAGATGTCACTAAATTTAATGTTGAATTATACATGTTTAAGTTTCTTTAAAACCATTCAAGACCTCTGTTCATTAACACACATGCAGGTAAATGTGCAGCCTTTAAAACTGAGTATCACATGACTACTTCCCCAAACCCCCATCTTCTCTCCCAGAGAATGGTTTCATAACCTTTTGATGTATACCCTTTTGGTTCACACATGTACACACAGAAAATCATGTGCATATTTCTGTGAATATCTGCTTTGCTTAGAGAAGATGGAAAGCTCCTTTGAAAGGCTTGCTGTGTTTTGTATTGGATGTCCTGTGAGTTTAGTGGTAATTTCTTTTTTTTTTTTTTGAGATTCTATCTTTTTTTTAAAATTTATTTATTTATTAGGGATTTCTGCCTCCTCCTCGCCACTGCCTCCCATTTCCCTCCCCCTCCCCCGATCAAGTCCTCCCTCATCAGCTAGAAGAACAATCAGGGTTCCCTGACCTGTGGGAAGTCCAAGGACCACCCACTTCCATCCAGGTTTAGTAAGGTGAGCATCCAAACTGCCTAGGCTAATGGTAATGTCTTTTAAGGAGACAATAGCTCTTTTCATAAAAAATGCAAATTGCAAAATGTTAGCCTTCTAGATATAGCCTGAAAGGCAAGGGCTATTACAAAAGCAAAAGCAAGCAAACAAACAAAAAACACCATTAAGTTGATCTATAATATAAGAAAGGATTACTTACATTTTAGGTCCTTTCTTATCACTGATCTGGCAGAACAGAGGGCAGGAACCAAGCAACAGGCAGGAACTGATGCAGAGGCCATAGAGGAACCTTTCTTACTGGCTAGGTCAGATTCCTTTTTAGCATCCAGAAACACTAGCCCAAGGATGGCACCTCGCACATCAACCACTAACTGAGAAAATGCACTACAGGCTTGTCCAAGGCCAATAGAATGGACATTTTCTCCAGTGAGGTTTCTTCTTATAAAATGATTGTTTCAGGGTGTCATGAAACTGGATCAGAAACTGATAGCATAGTCAGGAGCAGAAAGTAGTCTCTAAAGACAAAATGTCTGGCAATACAACAAAACAGAAGAAACCTGGGGCAGAAACTGATCTGCAAGTGAGGTTACCCTGATATGATGTCGCTGATTTGAAGGTTTACAACTAAAAGTCTAGTATCCACGTTTTTTTTTTAGCCTTGTTACAATCTCCTTCACTTATTTCTTAGCAGAAACATTGGAAATGTTATTTTAGGCAGTAGAGACAGAAGCATTCCACATGGACAATAAATTCGAGCTGTTTTAGAAAATAAGATCAAAAATTGAAAAGCTGATAGAAGGAGAAAAATGTCACCATCTTGATAATCCTTGAGGTATTGGATAGAAAAAGGGATAATCCATATAATTTGGGATAGACTGAAGAAACTTACTTAAACATAAAAAGCATAATCTTGGCATATTTATGACATTTAGATTGCAGATATTTGGGTTATATACTAATTTATGCTTGCTCTGTTGGTACATATTTGAACTATATACAGTCATACATATTTAAAACAATTTTATATTATATGTATTGCTTGTTCGTGTTTTTGTCTCTTATATTTTTAATCACTAAATATTCAACTATACTCATAACCACAATTTATTTGATTACTGATTATTGTGTATGTAGATTATTTCATTTTTAGTGAACTAAACCATACTCTGAAGAATATCTTAGTATGCAATTTTCCCAATGTTAATTTACAGGAATTTAATTTCTGAATCTAAATAGATGAACAATTTCATTTTCTTCAAACGTCAAAGGTTATATATAATAAGTTACAGTCTCACTTGCCAGTCATGAGAAAATCCCTTTCTTTGATGTGACCATTGTCTTCCACTATAAATTAACAATATAATAAAAGAACATGGGTTTATTGGTTTACAATGTATCTCTGTTGCTACAGTGAACTTGAATATGTTCATGTTTACCAGCTCTTATTGTTTCACAGGAAATGTCCCCAAAGACCTGTGGGTTGTAGGTGTGATTCCTAGCTGAGAGCATTGTTTTGGAAAGAGATTGAAACTTTAGAAGCAGAGCATAGGTAGAAAAGGTAGGATCACTGGACAGTACTTTTGAAAGTCAAAGCTCAATTCTTGTTCCTTCCTCTCTCTTCCTATGTTTAACCTGCCATGATGTTAAGCCTCACCAAATGACCATGAACTGAAGTCTGAAATCAGGTACCAAGTAAATTTATTTTTCTTCCTCAATTTGATTTTCTAAGGTACTTGTTGTTATGGTTTTGGTCCCCTATCCCTTTAAGACAGAAGCCACACCCACTCCCTCCCCATCCACTGAGGCAGGCTGATCTTCAGCTTCTGGCCTGAGCTCGCTCTCTTTTCCATCTTCCTCTCAGAGAGGCAGCTTTGCTTCTGCCTCTCTCCCACTTCTCTGCTTCCCCCTTCTGTCTCTCTCTCCTCTTCTCTCTCTCTCCCCTTCTCCCTTCCCCCTTCATAGCCCCCTGAATAAATATTCAACCTCACTCTGCAAGTCATGTCTATCCATGTTTCTGTCTTCTGACCACCCGCCATGTATCTTCCTGCCTGGGACCAGCCACTGCTAGGGGGACCGGCAGCCATCTTTGCCTGGGACTGGCTACTCCCAGGTCCTGCTGCCTGCTGCCACATGGCTTGCCACCACTGCTCGGGCCACCACTCTGGGACCAGCAGCCATCTCTGCTTGGGACTGGCTGCTTCCAGGGCCCGCTGTCTGCTGCCACATGACCCGCTACCACCATTTGGGACCTACAGCATTTCTGCTACCTACTGCCGCCAGGGATCTTGCAGCATTTTTTTTAAAAAAATATAAAACTTGGCAGAGACAAAAAAGAAAGACAAAAACTAATACAATAGCCAAATGAATTTCTTCTTGTCAAGATGACATCATATTCTCATTTTGATGCACTTTCCCAAGAAAAATAACAGTATCAGATAAAACACTAACTCAGAACCACAAGAAATGGGCTAAACACATGATTTGTCATGATCAGTATGATTGATAAGTGTAGCTTTGATGTGTTTATGTTGAATTGGTCTTTCTAACATTGACTTTTAGAACCATTTATATATTAAATTATACACATATAATTTATCATAAATATTACAAATCAGAATTTCCAACTTTTCTTTTTATATTTTCTCAAGTGTATTTGTTTTTCATATTATTAACTCATTCTTAGTCATTTTCTTCCTCTTTCTTTACGTCCTGGTAAGAATCCCTGTATGATTATTTAAAAGTTCAATATCCTTAACGATTATTTTGTTAGTAATTTCTCAGTGGTATTATTGGGCTTGACTTAGTTACTGTTCTATTGTTGTGAAGTGACACCATAAACAGGCAATTTATAAAAAAGGCATATAACTGGGTTCTAAGTTACACTTTCCATGGCAAAGTGACCATGACCTTTATGGAAGGGAACATGGCATCAGCCAGGTTAACATGCTACTGGGCAGTAGCAAAGAGCTTATACGTTTAGGCAACAACCACAAGGCCTAGACAGAGAAATAAGTAGGAATGATATAAGCTTTTGAAACCTCTAAGCCCACTGTTTTAATCAGTATTCTATTGCTGTGAAGAGACACTATTAACAAGACAACTCTTTTTTTTTTTGCCTTTGTTCATTTTTCCTTTATTTATCAGACTTAAGGAAGTGACAGCTGCCTGTCTTTCTTTCTTTGTTTTATTAAAAATTGCCACCTCCTCCCCACCTCCCATTTCTCTCCCCCTCCTCCATCCCCCTTCCCCTCCCTCTCCATTCCAAAGAGCAGTCAGGGTTCCCTGCCCTGTGGGAAGTCCAAGGTCCTCTCCCGTCCATCCAGGTCAAGGAAGGTGAACATCCAAACAGACTAGGCTCCCATAAAGCCAGTACATGCAGTAGGATCAAAACTCAGTGCCATTGTCCTTGGCTTCTCAGTCAGCCCTCATTGTCCGCCATGTTCAGAGAGTCCAGTTTGATCCCATGCTTTTTTTTAAACATTTTTTAATGTTTTCTTTATTATTTCTACAGTATTCCGCCTGCATGTACACCTGCAGGGTAGAAGAGGGCATCAGATCTCATACAGATCGTTGTGACCCACCATGTTGCTGGGAATTGAACTCAGGACCTTTGGAAGAGCAGTCAGTTCTTTTAACCTCTGCGCCATCTTTTCAGCCCCATGATCCCATACTTCTTCAGTCCCAGTCCAGCTGGCCTTGGTGAGCTCCAATTAGACCAGCCCCATCGTCTCAGCTAGTTTCTTGGGCAGCTGAGGAGAGGGAGCCTGAAATGGCCCTATCCTATAGCCATACTGATGAATATCTTGCATATCACCATAGAACCTTCATCTGGCGATGTATGGAGATAGAGACAGAGACCCACATTGGAGCACCCGACTGAGCTCCCAAGGTCCAAGGAGGGAGAACATGAACAAGACAACTCTTATAACAGAAACAAATTAATTGGCGCTTACTTACAGTTTCACAGGTTTAGACCATTATCAGCATGGTCAGAAGCATAGTGGCACACAAGTAGACACAGTGCTGGAGAAGGAGCTGGGAGTCTGAGAGTTCTATATCTAGATCCAAGGACAGAAGGAAGAGAAGAAGGCACTGGGCCTGGCATGAGCTTTTAAATCACAAAAGACACTCTCAGTGACACAGCTCCTCCAACAAGACCATATCTTCTAGTTAGGGTGAGTTTGAGCAGTGACAGTTAAGAGAAAAAAAAAATCAACAATAATTGCCCTGTTTTTCTCTCTTAAACCATGCCAATCTTTAAAAACAGATGCTATCTAACTCCATTCATTTGCCTACAGATTTAAAGATGTCATTATTTTTTTCTGCTTTGTAGTACTCCATTGTGTGAGGAAACCCAGAGCCAACAAGACAATTATCATATGTATTCACTCATAAGTTGTTTTTAAACTAAAAGCAAAGGAAACCAGCCTACAAATCAAAATCCCAGAGAACCTAGCAACAATGAGGAACCTAAGAGTGATACACGTGCATCTAATCTACATGAGAAGTAGAAAAGGACAAGATCTCCTGAGTAAATTGGAAGCATGGGGATCATGGGAGAGGGTTGGAGTGGAGGGGAGAAGCAGGGATGGGAGCGGAGAAAAATAGATAGCTCAATAAAATCAATTAAAAAAACAGATGCTATCAAAGAAACTGCTATTTCTATCACAATTTCTAAGCTGAGTTTTTATTTTGCTTTCTTTCTTTGATTGTATTGTATTTTTGTTAATACTTTTTAATAAATAAAACACAGCAGAGATAAGGAAAAGAAATGTGAATTCTATCATTATTGATAGTAGGTGGAAGAAACTAAAGCAACAGTTTTCCATAAAATCTTGAGGTATAGCAGGGACCTGGACAATGTAGAATAAAATTACTTACGTGTACAGATCATGAAAAACAGCATAGAAACTGCAGTTCACCAACTGGAGCACATGCCCTGTCACAAGAAACAATCATTTGCTTGCAGGCACAGGAACTGAATATTTAGGGCTGTCTTTACTTGGGTAAGCTCCAACTAGCAGCACACAGAAGTATACAAAAAAACAACACAAAAATTGAAATTCTTAGATGGTTATTGTGCCTATGTTATATGTAGATTAGAGAAGTAGAAAGAATATTATTGAGTTAACCGTTTTCTTCGCATTTATCCACAGCTAAGGAAAAATGCATATGAAACACAAAGAGTAAAATGGGAAATTCTTGTTAGTCAGAACAGCAACTCCAAGTTACTCCTTAAAACATTCTGTAGGAAGTTTTACCTTATTTATATGAATTAGCACAAAAGCATCCGCAAAGACCTAGTAAAGTAAGTACAGTAAAATTATAAAAAGGAGTGGGCAACAAATGACAACTGAAGAGCAATGTCCACTAAAGGCCACTATGAGGTCTTTATCTGTGTGTTATATGCAGTATGAAAATCCAGAAGCAATGTACAAGTTTGAAAATAAAGAACTGAGTAAAAATAATTGCAACCACTTGTTAGCTGTATAATTTTTATGAAAATTACTAGGCTTCTTGCAAAACCTCATTTGGAGTCAGGTCAGGGGCCAGCCTTGACAAGATTATCTTTTTTTCCAGAGTGGAGGCATGGGAATTTAGAAATATAGTAAAGAATACAAAGGCATGAACAGAAATAATAAAATGCAGAAACACATAGGATAATATTGGGAAGGAATCTGAGTACTGAAAATTTGTCCATGTTTAATTTCCAACTGGTTAATATGCCCCTGACTTCAGAAGGACTACAGTAAGATACAAATTGAAAGTCACGGGGTTCATTTATTGCTCACGCCCTCGACTAGTGCCTTAGACCAAATACCCTGTAGGCAAATCACCACCTGGGTGGAATCCCAAATTAATGCCATAAAGGGAACTAGAACTTTTGTTTTAGGTTGGAACCTACTACTTCCCTATTTCAGAAGCACAAGGTCTGGCAACTAGCCACACCTGTTGACAATAGCCTTGAGAGAGTAGATCTCTGAGAAACAACTAGACTGGACCTTTGAGTCAGAAGCACAATAACCTTGAATGAACTAAAAACAAGTCCCAAACTCTCTGAACTTTGGCCTCTTTGGGCCTCCACAAAGTCATATATTGTTATCAATAACATTTTTGTGGGTTTATAAAGGCTAAATGAAAAAAAAACCTCAATATTTAAAGTACATTTATGCAAAGGAATCCTATGCAACCAAATATATAAATGAGAAAACATTTTTCTGTTGTTATAAGGAACATCTATTTATAAATTAGTAAGTATGAAAAACAATGTGCAAAGTAGAATACAAAAAATCTATTTGCTTAAAAAATATAAAAAATAAGCATATATATTTGAGACATTTTTAGATTATTTCTAAAACTAGGTCTTAATACTTTGTTAATAGTAATTGTCTCTAATCAAAAGATTTCAATAATATATATCTATATTTAATAAAAAACTATTTTATTTTAATTTTTTAGTGAAATGGAAGACATCTAAAAGAAATAGAGTCTAAAATCCATTGTTATGTTGAGGTACTGGTGTGTTTTTCTAGCAGCTGAGTAAGGCACCAAAACAATGGAGTTAATTAAAATGTTTTGTCTCTCTATTTTTTAAGAGAGTAAATGAGCCCAGTGGGTCCATTTTCTATTAAAATTTCATAATAATTCACTTGAATAAATGTAAATTGGCCTCTAAGAAAAGGAGATTCCCCTGAAATGTTACTAGCTGGGTGTTATGTCTACTAGTTTATAGTCTTTCAGTGTTAATTAAGAAAGCATTTCTGGTTTGGGTTGTAGTTTGTTTCTAGGTCAAAGGCATTTTCTTTGCCACACTTTACAAATGGGAGGTTTTAAACATGGAAGAACAGACATATAGCTAGCTAGATTTTTCAGGAAACTTGAATAAATTTCTTATTCTAATGAACCCAGTGCTACAAAGATGGCTCAGGGGTACTTTTCTGTTCTTCAAGAAGACCCAAGTTCGATTCACAGCCCCTGTTTTGAGGTGCTCAAAACTGCTGCAAACTCCAGCTCCTGTGATCAGACACCTTCTTCTGGCCTACACAGGCACAACACACACACACACACACACACACACACACACACACGAACATGTACCCTCATAGATGCAACATAACATAACATACATAACACACACAGAAACAATATTTTTCAAAAAAAAATCCAAATGATCATTGTATAATTTGGTAAGAAACACATCTTTTTATCTATTTCTAGCATAAAATAATTAAAATAATATTAGCTCATTCTAAAATGTCAGCAAGAAATTAATCAATCAGAAACACTTCTTTCTTAGCTCATACATGCATATATTTATTTTAACACTTTTTTTTTTTTTTGGTTTTTCGAGACAGGGTTTCTCTGTGGTTTTGGAGCCTGTCCTGGAACTAGCTCTTGTAGACCAGGCTGGTCTCGAACTCACAGAGATCCGCCTACCTCTGCCTCCCAAGGGCTGGGATTAAAGGCGTGCGCCACCACCGCCCGGCGCAAATATTTATTTTAACATGTATGTATATTCTTTCTATGAGTTGTAGGGGTTGAACATCATGCAAGATGCTGTTTTCCAGAATTCTTTTGTTTATTAAAATGGATTTTTTTTCAAATAATATGACTTGATTAAAGTTTTGATTCCCTCTACTCTTCCCAGTTCCTCCACATTTACCCTCCCATCCAGATCCACAGCCTTTCTGTCTCACATTTTAGAAAGTCTTTCACTTGCTTGGTTAGAGTAAAGCCAAGATATTTTATATTATCTGAAGTCTATTATTGTGGAAGCAGTTGTTTCCCCGATTCCTTTCTCAGTCCGTTTGTCATTTTCATATAAGAAAGCGACTGATTTTTGTGTTTATTTTTCTCCTGCTACTTTGCTGAAAGTGTTATCAGCAGTGAAATTTTTAGGTTCATTTATGTATAGTATTATGTCATCTGCAAATAAAGATAGTTTAAGTACTTTCTTTCCAATTTGTATCCCTTTGATCTCTTACAGTTTTCTTATAACTGTAGCTAAGACTTCAAGTACTATATTGAATAGGTATGGAGGGAGTAGGCAGCTTTGTTTTGCTCCTGATTTTAACAGAATTGCTTTGAGTTCTTCTTCATGTAAGTTAATGTTTGATATGGCTTGCTGTAAACTGTGCTTATTATGTTGATAATGTCCCTTGTATCCCTATTCACTTCAGGATTTTTTACCTGAGAAGAGTGTTGGATTTTGTCAAAGACATTTTCAGTATCTAACGAGATGATTGTATGATTTTGTATTTCAATTTGTTTGTATGGTGGATAGCATCTACCAACACAGATATGTTGAACCATCCTTGCCTCTCTGGAATGAAGCCTACTTGATTAAGGTGGATTATCTTTTAGATGTGTTCTTGGATTCAGTTTGCAAAAAAAAAAAAAAAAAAAGAAATATTTAGAATTTTTGCAACTGTGTTCATAAGGGAAATTGGTCTGTAATTATCTTTCTTTGTTGGGTTATGTGACTTGGGTATAACTATAGCCTTTTAAGATGAGTAGGGCAATGTTCTTTCTGCTTCGATTTTATGAAACAATTTGATAAATATTGACATTAAGTTTTCTTTGAAATGCTAGTAGAATTCCTCACTAAAGCCATCTGTCACTGGGGTTATTTTGGCATGGAGATTTTTAGTTAGTGACTTTAGTTTATTGAGGGCTATAGGTCTGTTTAAATTTGCTTATCTGGCATGATTTAACTTTAGAAAGCTGCATGTATCAAGAAAATTATTCTTTTGACTTTTAGATTTTTAACATGTTGAAGTACAGATTTTAAAATAATCTCCTTCTTGTCAAATAGATCCTTCACTTCCTTGGTTAGAGTTACCCCAAGATAATTTATGTTGTTAGTGGCTATCATGAAAGGTGATGCTTCTCTGATTTCCCTCTCTGCTTCCTTATCCTTTGTGTATAGGAGGGCAACTGATTTTTTGGAATTGTTTTTGTATCCTGCCATGCTACTAAAGGTGTTTATCAGCTGTAGGAGTTCTTTCGTGGAGTTTTTGGAGTCGCTTATGTACACTATCATATCATCTGCAAATAATGAAACCTTAACTTCTTCCTTTCCAATTCGAATCCTTTTGATCCTCTTATGTTATCTTATTGCTATTGCTAGAACTTCAAGCACTATATTTAAGAGGTATGGAGAGAGTGGACAGCCTTGTTGTGTTCCTGATTTTAGTGGGATGGCTTTGAGTTTCTCTCCATTTAATTTGATGTTAGCTGTTGGCTTGCTATAAATAGCTTTTATTATAGTTAGGTATGGCCCTTGTATCCCTAATCTCTCCAAGACTTTTATCATAAAGGGATGTTGAATTTTGTCAAATACTTTTTCAGCACCTAATGAAATGATCATATGGTTTTTTTCTTTCAGTTTATTTATATGATCGATTACATTGATAGATTTTCGTATGTTGAACCAGCCCTAATCCCATCAAAATTCTTCACAGATCTTGAGAGGACAATAATCAACTTTATATGGAAAAACAAAAAACCCAGGATATCCAAAACAATCTTATACAGTGAAGGAACTTCTGGAAGCATTACCATCCCTGACTTCAAACTCTATTACAGAGCTTCAGTATTGAAAGCAGCTTGGTATTGGCATAAAAACAGAGAAGTCGATCAATGGAATCGAGTAGAAGACCTGTATTTTAACCCACAAACCTATGAACACCTGATTTTTGATAAAGGAGCTAAAAGTATTCAATGGAAGAAAGAAAGCATCTTCAACAAATGGTGCTGGCAGAACTGGTTGTCAACCTGTAGAAGAATGAAAAAAGATCCATATCTATCGCCATACACAAAACTCAAGTCCAAATGGATTAAAGACCTCAATATCAGTCTGAACACACTGAACCTGATAGAAGAGAAAGTGGGAAGTACTCTACAACATATGGGCACAGGAGATCACTCCCTATGTATATCCCCAGCAGCACAGACTTTAAGGACAACATTGAATAAATGGGACCTCCTGAAACTGAGAAGCTTCTGTAAAGCAAAGGACACTGTCACTAAGACAAAAAGGCAACCCACTGACTGGGAGAAGATCTTCACCAACCCTGCAACAGACAAAGGTCTGATCTCCAAAATATATAAAGAACTCAAGAAACTAGACTTTAAAATGCTAATTAACCTAATTAAAAAATGGGCCACTGAACTGAACAAAGAATTCTCAACAGAAGAAATTCAAATGGCCAAAAGACACTTAAGGTCATGCTTAACCTCCTTAGCAATCAGGGAAATGCAAATTAAAACAACTTTGAGATATCATCTTACACCTGCCAGAATAGCTAAAATCAAAAACACCAATAATAGCTTTTGCTGGAGAGGTTGTAGAGTAAGGGGTACACTCATCCATTGCTGGTGGGAATGCAAACTTGTGCAACCACTTTGGAAATCAGTGTGGCAATTTCTCAGGAAATTCGTGATCAACCTACCCCAAGATCCAGTAATACCACATTTGGGAATATACCCAAGAGATGCCCTATCATATGACAAACACATTTGTTCAACTATGTTCATAGCAGTATTATTTGTAATAGCCACTACCTGGAAACAACCTAGATGTCCTTCAATGGAAGAATGGATGAAGAAAGTGTGGAATATATACATATTAGAGTACTACTCAGCAGTAAAAAACAATGACATCTTGAATTTTGCATGCAAATGGATGGAAATAGAAAACACTATCCTGAGTGGGGTATCCCCAACCCAAAAAATAAACATCGGAGGTACTCACTCATAATTGGTTTCTAGACATAAATAAAGGACATTGAGCATATAATTTGTGATCCTAGAGAAGCTAAATAAAAAGGTGAACCCCCCCAAAAAATATATATAGTCATCAGCCTGGATATGGGAAGTAGACAAGATTGCTGGGCAAATACTGGGAACTTGGGGGTGAGGTGGCATAGGGCTAAGGGGAAATCGGGTGAGAAATTTGAGAAGGGAAGATGGGGGGAGCTTGAGGGAATGGGATGGTTGGGATAAAGAAGGGTGGATATGGGAGCAGAGAAATATATATCCTAATTAAGGGAGCCATCTTAGGGTTGGCAAGATACTTGACTCTAGAGGGGCTCACAGGTGTCCAGGGAGATGTCCCCAGCTAGTAGCTTGGGCAACTGAGGAGAGGGAACCTGAAATGATCCTATCCTATAGCCATACTGATGAATATCTTGCACATCACCTAGAATCTTCATCTGGCGATGGATGGAGATAGAGACAGAGACCCAAATTGTAGCACCGGACTGAGCTCCTAAGGTCCAAATGAGGAGCAGAAGGAGGGAGAACATGAGCAAGGAAGTCAGGACCATGAGGGGTGCACCCACCCACTGTGACAGTGGAACTGATCTTTTGGGAGCTCACCAAGGCCAGCTGGACTGGGACTGAATAAGCATGGGATGAGACCGGACTCTCTGAACATGGCGGACAATGAAGGCTGATGAGAAACCAAGGACAATGGCACTAGGTTTTGATCCTAATGCATGAACTGGCTTTGTGGGAGCCTAGCCTGTTTGGATGCTCACCTTCCTGGACCTGGATAGAAGTGGGAGGTCCCCCCTCTCCCTCCTGTCATCCAAATCCAATCCCCAGTCTCATCCTCCAGCTTCAAAGCAGACCACATGTTCTGTCCTCTCCTTATACTATGCCTCTCTTCTCAGGGGACTAAACAGATCCTGGCGGGACAGTCTGCTTTCCTCCTTCCTGCAAGTTAATTCTTTCTTGCTTTAGATGTGTTCACATATATTCTGTCACTAGTTTAATTTTGTGGTCATATAATTAGATGATCAATTAGTATCAGAGATGGTAAGATAGCTTTTAACTTTGTTTATTCATATTAAGAATTTTATTCCAAGTCCATAGGGAAGTTCACATTTTTCTTCTTATGTCTTATGAAAGATAGGGGTCCACTATTGACTCCTTACCTTGATCTTGACTGCACAGGCTTGACAGTTGACAAAAGAATTCAGAATTTTTCCCAGAGTAGAGAGAACAGAACATCAGAATGCTTTAGACGGCCCACAAGGCTGTTATTCTAATTATTTAAGGCCCTAGGTTGTAGCAAATAGCTGTCTTGATAGGCTCAGGTTATCATAAGCACTTCTGATTTTATTTCCCCAGGGTGATGATCCAAAGAAGTGGGAGAGCCTTCCAAAATATTAATATAAGCATGTTTAATTACTGCTTGACAGCCAACCAGAGGCTCTATGCAAGGAAGTATTCATTGGGGAAAATAAGAAATTGAGAAGTGAGTATGCTTAGAAATGTAAAGGTATAAATCATAGATGGTGCTACCTTCTGTTCTCTCTCCTCAAAAGCTACAAGTCCATATATGGTATTCAAAAAGGAACTTGTGAAAGGATGTGAAAATCCCACCAGTTCCAGTATTCAAAGGAGTTCATAATTAATATTTATATTATTTAGTGGTATTTCTGAGGAACACTATAGTATAGTCGTTATAAAAATCCCCCTTTCTTCAGCTTAATTCTTTTAGATATAATCTTCACTGTGGCTTTGTATTTTCTCCCATGAAGAAGAAACATTTATTTCCCTATTCTTGAAGTAGGTGGCTTTGTCACTTGATGTGCTGGGTATTTTATGTCCACTTTTCACACACTAGAGTCATCTGAAAAGAGAGAGCCTTCATTGAGAAATCGTCTCCATAATATTGGACTGTAGACAATCCTGAAGGGCATTATCTTACCTAGTGATTGATGTGGCTGGGAACAGCCTATTGTGGATAGTGCCATTCCTGTACTTGGTCCTGGGTATTATAAGAAACCTGGCTGAATAAGCCATAAAGACAATGCCAGTAAGCAGCACTGCTCCATGGCCTCTGAATCAGCTCCTGCCCCAGGTTCTTGCTTAGTTTGAGTTTCTACCTTAGTTTACCTTCAGGGAACTCTGATTCAGGATGCATAAGACAAATAAAAACTTTTCTCCCCAAGTTACTTTTCATCATGGTATTTCATTGCAGCCATAGTAACCCAAAACATTTCATGACATAAAAAGAATGTGACAGAAGTTATGATGCATCAGTAATGATTCTTGTCAGTCATGGCAACATGTGTCTGTCATCTCAGAACTTCGGTTTCAAAGTCAAATTGTCAGGGATCATCTGTCATGAGCTCCATGCTGCGGTGACATCTGTTGGGGTCCAGCTTCAATGGTATTGACCCATTCCAGGGTTAGGACATGTGGATTAGAAAAAATAGGTAATAGAGAGAGAGAGAGAGGGAGAGAGAGAGAGAGAGAGGAGAGAGAGAGAGAGAGAGAGAGAGAGAGAGAGAGAGAGAGAGAGAGAGAGAGAGAGGAAATACAGAGACATAGGGACATAGGATAGAACTGGGAGGGCAAGCCAGTGAAAATTGAATGTGCCAGCATTTATTTTCATATGCTGATATACTCCAATCCAAAAGTGGAGAGGAAGTAAAAGACTACTTTAACATGATACAAAAAACAAACAGCAATTACTTGTTTCAATATCTGAAATGTCAAGCAACTTTATCCTGAGTTACGCATTCTGTTGTTCAGACAGGGCACTGAAGAACCATGCCCTAGACCAAACATCCTATAGGCAGTTACTCCCCTGGGTTAAACCTTATGCCATATCCTTGAAAGAGCAGGAATGGGCTTGAATTCTCTGACTTTTGATCAAGGTGGAGCAGATCCACCCTGTGGGCCTCCTCAATACCCAAAACACAAAGTAACCACACCCTAGATCAAGATGTCCTGTTTGTAGCCACACTTTAAGTCAGACATCTTGTCAATAACCTTGAAAGAGCAAGGTCAGCTTAAACTCTCTTTCAGTCAAGGTAGAGCATATACACTTCTCTGGGTTTCCACACCAATTTTATCTACACAGATAGTTCTAGACCAGCTTAGACTAAACATTAAAAATTGGTTTTGCTTGTTTGTTGTTGTTGCTTTTAATGATTCTCCTTTCCAAAGGCCTCAAATTGTCCTCTATCTTGAATTCTTCCCTGTTCCATTAGAACAAATCCAAATTGGTCTGCTTGTATAGATGTACCCTTCCCCGAACCTGAATTGCAGCTGAATGATAATATATTGTCACCAGCAAAGAACCAAACAATGGCTTAACTGAGTTCCACTTAAATTGTTAAAAGGCACAATTTATGTAAAACTCCTATTCAGACATATTTCCAATCACTCTGGTTAGGGAAGGGGCTTCTTGACAGCTCAGAATAGCCCATCTAGCGAGAAGTAAGATTTTGGCTAATTTTAAAGGGTATGAGGTTAGGGTCCTCTTCCAATAGCACAGAGTAAATTGCCAATGCCAGGAAAAAGTGATTAACGTGCTATAAAACTAAGGACATAGGCCAAGGTGGAGTTTGAGCTCAGCACTGAATTTGAGTAAAATAAGAAAGCTGTTTCAGAGACAGTCTCAGTCACAGATTGGAAGAACACTTCTCTGTGAGGTTCAGTATGAGGTTACGAGATGTCAGTTTTACCAGCACTGCATTTCTTCCACTGATGGATCTAGGTACCCTTGTTGACAGCATCATAGAACTTAGCTGTGGTGGTAGGCAGAAGACCTTAGGCAACAGACCTGACCTAAAATGGTAGGAATGAGCAGGGACGTGTGGTATTCATTGGGGAGAACTTGAAGGCAATTCAGAAGGCTAGTTTTGTCAGAAGACATAGGAAGAAACAACAATATCTTCTGTCATCAAGTTTCACATTTATTTCCATGCTTTGCTCTAATCACAATGGGAAAAATGTGTGATATTAAGAATTAATAAATACATCAAAAGGCAGGTAATGGACAGGCAAATCCTTGCGCTTAATGATTGTGTTATTTCTAAAACTGATAAAATGGAAGCATGGATAACTGAGAATTAACTGACTGTGGTGGCAAACACCTTTAATTCCTGTACTTGAGAGGCAGGGAGATCTGTGTGCGTTTGAAAACAACCTAGACTATGTAGTGAGTTCCAGGCCAGCCAGAAAGGAAGGGAAGAATTCAAGATAGAGGACAATTTGAGGCCTTTTGAAAGAAGAATCATTAAAAGTAACAACAAACAAAACCAATTTTTAATGTTTAGTCTAAGCTTGCCTAGAACTCTCTGTGTAGATAAAGTTGGTGTGGGGACCTACAGAAGACCCTATCTCAAAAATTTAAGAGAGAGAGATCAGAGTCAAACAAAGAAGAGATAACTTCATTTTAAAGAATAAACACAACGTGAAATCTTTAAAAGTGAATCAAAGAAATCAAAGAGAAAGTGTATAGACTTGGGCAATGACACCAAGTTAAGAGATAATAGAGAGCCTATTTAACCAAATACTGAGGATATGTCTTCTGAACTAACTTTCTTATGTTCTTCTTTACAATCCATTCTTTAATAGATCAATAGCACCTGGAAATGAAATGAAAACAAACTAAACAAAGCTAGCAAACCAAGAGTTCAGACTTTCTAGTCTAGTAATTCTATTTGAGGGAAATAGAAAAAACTATATTTCTTATACAAAAACACAGCTAAAGAAAAAAAGGCCACAGTTTTGAATATGTAAAAGCCAATAGCATAGCTGGAGATTTGAGACTTTTTAAAGCAAAGAGGCAGGTCAGAGAAGGAAGATTTTATGCTGCACAGGGCAGAGTTGGACAATGGAGAGAAAGCTAAGCTTTAAGATAAATTGAAGTTTGGTCTTTGATTACATTTTGAGATTGAAAAACTGTTTACTCATTGATATTGTGTGGTATTATCTGAAGTCTCATGACATAAATTCAACTTGAAAAGCTGAAAGGTCTGTCAGCTTGGTCAGTTCAGTGCAGAGGAAGCTTCAAGAAACAATAGATTTGAAAAGACAAGGAGAGGATGAAAGTATTGATGCTTCCCGACATTCTGTAACATTACACAGGCCTTTATGATTTGTAAGATGATGAATCATTATCCTCTGCTTATTGTCTTTTGAAGCCGTTAACCCAAGTGAATGGCCAAACAAGAGATATGCTGCCTTCTCCCCTTTTCCTGACTCTAAATTTTCAACAGATTCAAGTTCCCAACCAGTGAAACAGTCCTATCACTTAAATCACACACATCGTTAAAATCTGTTGTCTGACTAAATCACACACATTGTTAAACTCCGTTGTCTGGCTAAGATACAATGATCATTTGAAAAAGAAATCATTAAAAATCAATTTCACTTCATATTGCAAAATGTACAGCATTATTCCCCACTATTACAAAAAATAAAATGTCACTAGGAATTACTCAGAATATGTTTAATAAAGTTAAAGTATATGAAGGGTTGTTGAGATGCCTCATCAGAGAAGGTGCTTCTTGCCAACCCTGACAACCTGTGTTTCATCCCTGGAGCCCACATGGTGGAAGAAAAAAATTGAACCTGAAAAGCTGTCTTCTTATCTAAGTACACACACACATACACACACACACACAAATAAATAAATACAATAAAATTTAAACAATTGAAATATAATAGTTTATTATCATCGACAAGTAAAGAGAGTTTTAAGTGAAAAAAAGTCCCACATCAATCAAGCTATTAATTAGGGTCATTCAGTTACATTCTGGAAACTAAGTCAAGCATGTGTGCACACCATCTTATGTGGATTCCCTGTTGAGGAAGACCCCTACTGGGGGATGACTTCAAAGACAGACTCCACACAACAGAAAAGGATACTTATTTGGAATATTGTCCAGCAAAGAAAGCAACCTTTTATCTGGTTTTTAAAAATAATAAGCATTTCAGAGGATTTTCTCATGTAGTTCATTCTCAATTAAACTTTTGAGGTCATTACCTTGTTCAGAGGAGGGTTTAATAATATTTGCAATTTACCTACCTTTTTGGTGGACTGTTTTGTGTGTGGTTTTAGTGCGTTTTTAAGCAATTTGATTCAATTTTATGAGAACAGTCATCTTGACTAGAGAGAAAAACCTACTTGTGTTGGGAAGTTAATTTGCTTTTCTAGAGAGCAGTCAGGTTCATTAAAAAGTTGGAAGGAATTACTACACCTCGACCAAGAATCAAAAGCCCAAGTCTTGAGTACAGTATACCCCTTACTCTCCCTGGAGTTTCCTATTTTCAGTGCTAATCGACATTGTAAAACCATGTTTTAGATACTCAGGAAGGTTCTAAAATAACAAAAAGCTATCATTCTTTTTCCAGCCTAGAAATCTGTACTCAGTCTCAGGAGCCATTCTTCAGTATATGAACACTCTGGTCTCCGTATGTTCAAATCTTTCATGGGTAGACTGCCCATGAGATGCCTCTGGGATAAAGGAGACCATCTCAGCTACAGGAGATGGGAAACCAGCAGTGCTCCTTTCTCTTCCTGATTGCCAAGACCAATACACAGGTCCAATTTATGTTTCAGATGTCTTAATGCCCAACAAGAAATCGGAAATCAACACAGCCTTCCAGGGAAATTACTTAAACAATTTCTAAAAATATAGAGATTCCATTCCCAAGGTTCATGCTGTACAAAGGCTTTTTCCTTTGAAAATGTAACAATAGTTCCTTTAAAGATCCTTTTGTAGTTAGCAAAAATAGATGTGACCACATAGGTACAAACATAGATATTTTCAAATAAATCAAATAAAGATAAATATCAAATTAATTCCCTCAAATTCAGATATTCAGAATTTCACATGGTTTGCTGCCTTATAAAATTGCAATTACTACTTAGAGAAAAGATTTTTTGAAATTCGGGGATGCTACTTATTTTCCTGAATAATTCAGATATTTTTAGGTTTTATACTTAACAATTACAAGATGTATAAGATCTGTAATGTACTTTATCATTGTGATCTGTGCTGTGATATTTGAAAAATTTTCTCTCTCTCTTTCTCTCTCTCTCTCTTTCTCCCCTTCTCTCTCTCTCCCCCTCCCTCTGTTTCTCTCTCTCTCTCTTTCTCTTTCTCTCTCTCTCTTTTTCCTCTCTCTTTCCTACATTACTAGGACATTGCATATCTTATCTGCAGGAGTTCTCAGAAAATACCTACTAATTGTCATCAGGGAATTGTGCAATCCATAACTAGTTATACCGCAAGTTTCAAGTTGACCACATTTTTAGGAATCTGGATCATACGAAGACGAAGGCCAGACACCTCTTGCTGTTAACTCACTTCTATTATTTCATTTCTAGAAAGCAAATGGGCTATGAGACAATGAAGGGCAGAGCAACCATCCCAACAGTGGTGGTCCAAACGATGACTGTGACTGCTAAAGAATTCTTGCCCATGTGGCAATCTGACTTCTGAATAGCTCTGCATAACTATAGATTCTTGGTGGAGGGGCAGAAAATCTTGCCAGCCCTTCATACAATCTAAGTGCTTTGTAGAAAGGCAAGTTAACTTCCAACACTGTTATCATTTACAAACAGGTGCTGGGGACTGGTCCCACAAGGGGCAGCGGCGGGTCTCCAGAGACCTTGGAGAGTTTCCTTAGTGGGTGGGAGACAGGAAGATACATCATGCAGAGAAAGAGTTTGGGTATAGACTTTATTTAGTGGGTTATGGAGAGGGAAGGGAAGGGGGAAAGGGGATAAGGAAAGAAGAGGGGGAGAAGAGAGGCAGAAGCTGCCTCTTTAGAAGATGCGCATTCAGACAGAGAGAGGGGTGTTGGGGAAAGGGAGAGGCAGTAGTTACCTCTTCAGAAGAGGGACAGGGGATGGGGAGAGAGAGAAAGGCAGAAGCTGATTCTCCAGAAGAAGAGCAGACAGAGAGAGTACACTGGAAGGGAGGCAGGATCTCGACTGGAAGGGGGAGGTTGGGAGTGGGTGAGGTTTGTCTCTTAAAGGGGACAGGGTACCCAGGTGACAGCAGACTATATCAGTCCAGCAGATTATAACAGTCCCATCTTTTTCTTATAATAAAAAGGCAGGGAGTTAGGAATAGTAAGTTGAAGGAATTTTGATGGCAGATTCTAAAAACTGCTTTCTGCTTATTTGTGGGCACTAAAGTGTTTCTTAGGGGACCTGAGAAGGCTGGGAGCTGGTCATGTCCTAGGGAAGCTGGTCATTTGACTCCTATCTAGGATTCATGGTGTGGAACTGTCTGGTGTCTCTTGGACCTGGCAGGGTGTTGGCAGAACAAAAAAAAAAAATAAGTTTAGAAAGAAATTTTTTTTTCAGGACCAGGAAACTGAGAGAGGTGTATCTGACCTGTTTAAGATGGATCATTCAATTTAGCTCCCTGGAACTCACAAGAATTTTTTGAGTTTGGGAAAACACAAGTTTTAAACACATACATTGTATAAACAACAGCATACTTATACCAGAATGACTGTGACAGATGTTTTTGCACATTGAAAAGTATCTTTAAAAGTATGAAAGACAGCATGAGAGAGAAATTTGACGACTTGTATTTGTCCTCATACCTTTATAATTTGCAGGTATATATTTTAATAACTTGTATTTTTATATCTTAAAACACCCTTTATTTAGGAAATGTTAAGTTATGTGGAAATTTGTTTGGTGAGTTTGTCCTTCTAAACTGTTAAAACCTCTCAGCTGTCAAACTGCATCAGAGATCTTTGAGAAGGATAAAATTTACTTGAATTATTGATTAAAAAAACAACAGAGAACTTACTTGGTTGGCTTCTGAGAACTGCTCCTCACGATCTTCCCTGGTTTTAAGACCAGGGACACCAGGACTGTGTTTACCTTCTCTTGTTTACTACAGGGCCTGCCAGGTTTTAGAAGATCCTGAGGATTAGAAAGTCTATAGGAAGACAAGTCTACCTTGACCTGGGCAGTTAGGCTGTTGATTCCATTCAATTCTTGTCCATGTCTGGAGATCTTCAGTTTAGATGAAAGGCAGTTTTTCAATGGTCAGTGCTTGGCAGTTGATAAAGCAAATTGCAGATGGATGTTGTTCTGTGTCCATCTGTCTTCTGTCTTCTTTGGAGAAAATATTGTGCTGCTACTAGGAGCCAATCTGCCTCTCTGTTATGAAAAGTGTTTTAATAATTAAAAATTTAAATGCCATATTACCTAGATCTTCAAGCATTTGAGTGCTTTTTATAAGGTATAGATAAGTTATAACCACAGCATAGAATCTGCCTGGAGAGCAGATTTGACTGTACTGGTTTTTAACAGGTAAGATTTATACTTGTGGAAAACAAAGAATAAAAAACTGCTTGCAATAGAAGCTTAATGGTAGAATTGACAATAGTGGAAAACAGCTTAATATATTTTAAATTAGGGTTGGATTATGTATACGGTATTTTTGTAAGAGATTTAAAAGTACATACCAGTGTAAAGCATGAGACTTATTGTTTTCTTAGTCTGGAATGAGATATAATGAACAGACAATTATAACATTTAACAGTAAACATACATATATTTACACACAGTTGAATTTAAGTTCCACATAAAGTTAAATGAAAAGTGAGCAAGAGGAACCTGGCTAAGGATGATCGCATGTGGAGAGCCTGCTGCTGGCAGTTTTTGGCTAGTGGTGGAACCTCTGGCTTCTCCCTTTGTTAACCTCAAAGAAAATGGCAGCAACAATGGTTGTCCATATGGTGTAACTCTTTAAATTTAGCCATGTGCTAGTAGACATTAGAAAAGTCAGCCTGCTTCCCACAGGTGAGGCAGAAAAATAAAACTCTGCCTCAGGTCGTTATCCATTAGTCCATAAGATCATGGGGGCCAAGAAAGCGCAGTCACCCAAGAAGCACTAGACCAGAATGGAGCAGTATCACCCAAAGCACCCATAGATCTGAGGGGCCCTGGGTCCACAAAATGAATGCACTTTTCAGTGAGCGCAGTGCTAGGGCAGAGCCAAGAAAGAGCAATTGCACAGGAGCCACTAGGCCAAAAGGGAAGAGTGTCCTAAAAAGATAACCCACAAACAAACTCTATTCCCAAACTCTCTCGTGGCACGATGTATCTGTCTCTCACCTGACATGGTCTCCCACTCTCCAAGGGGACACGCTGAGGCCTCAGGGGATCGGCTGCTGCTGCCACTCATGGGACCAGTCCTTCACCACCTGTTTATAAATGATAACAAACACAGGTTGGTTTTGTTCTTTACTGAAAATGATTCTCAGAGAAAGAATCAAATTGCTTCCCTGGATAGTCTGCTTACCACTGCCAATCACAGTTATTTCTTGGTTTTGCTTTTGGCTCAAGGTCTCTGTCCAGTCTTCAAAGATAGTAGTTTTAATTTCCACCTTCAAATACAGTGGGTCAATTGCATGGTTTCCTGCTAGTATTCTCTTTGATTTTAAATAATTTCTAAACCAAGACAAAGAAAGTGGAGATAATTGCATTCATAATTAATCAGTTTTCTCCTTACTCCCATTTCTGTGTCCCTAGCCCACTGGCACTTTAGATATGCATGTATTTAGAACACGTAGTACTGTTCTGTAATAGATGTTGTGCTCTAGGCTTGTTCTTGCTACATAATCCACTAAGCATTGGGTTCTTTAAGGTCAGGGCTCTCTGTACATGCTTAGTCTGTTACTTTTAAAAGTCATAGAGTTTTGTAATATCATATATAATCTTATACTTTAGATAAGAAAACTCATTGTACAAGTTTCCTGTATTCCAGGCCTGTGACTACAGGTACATACCATCACACCTTGCTGAAAATCTTTTCTGAGATATTATTCTGGTGAGTTTATATTTTCTTACTGATGACAACGTGGAGCATCTATTCATATAAATACAAAATTGCCTGTTATTCCTGAATTAAATAATGGTACCTCTGGTACTAGTTGCATTTTTATTTAGTCATATGGAGTATGCTATCTTTGTAAAAGCAAATATTCTTTAAGTACCCCAAAGAAGTATAATTTTTGTCATGTATCTATAATAATGTTTAATTTAAGTTGAACTTATGATATGAGACCTCAACTTATCGATGAATCAATATTTTTTTGAGTTGCCTATATTAATTTCTAGTGTTGCTTCTATATCATACCCATTTTCTTTCAGGTTTCTGGAGGTCAGATATGCAAAGTCAGCAGAATCTCTCTCTCTCTCTCTCTCTCTCTCTCTCTCTCTCTCTCTCTCTCTCCTCTCCCTCCCCACTCTCTGCTTGGATCTTTCAGTTGTATCACCATTTCTGATTTTGAAACTCACATCTCCCTCTTTCATATTCCAGGCTAGAATCCCCATCTCAAGATGCTTCACTTGATCTAAGCTTTAAAGTGTCGTTTACATAAACCCAACACTCACAGATCCTGGAGATTAGTGTGTGGGTACCCATCAAAGGTCATGTTTCTGCCTTACTGAGATGTCAGAAAATAATCACGATGGTCCTGATTTAGATACCATCTTTACTACTATACCTTAGGGCAGGTTCTACAATTCCAACAGGACACAAAATTTCCTGCTGGGCAGTACACTCCACTGACTGCAGCTAAACAGATAACTTGAAGTCTTCTTAAGATATCTATTCTTTTCCTAAGTGTCTTTCTCACTACCATCTCTTACAAATGATGCTGCAGGCCAGGAGGTCACTAGTCCCACCACACGATTGCCCCAATTTTCATCATGATTCCATTTCAGCAAGCTAATCAGGTTTTGTCTGATAAGGCCACAGCAGATTCTGTAAATCTGGTTCCCTCTAGACTGCAGGTTACCCAAATCCTCTGTTTTAAATGAGTCCAGTCCCTACCGAACACAGAACACGGTGTAGTCTGTAAAGACTATTTGGGGTTCTGTTTTTTGAAAGTAGCATAAAAATGTTGTATAGTTAGAAATATAGATATTTAACTACCTATTTTAGATGGCTAAATATGTTCCTATACTACTAAGAAGAGAAAACACAAACAAATAACTAAACTTCCGTGCCTCACACAAGCCTGCATTCCTGATATCTCAGATACATTTGTGATGTCACAGACTATGAGACTACTTGTAAGTCCTGTGATTCAGATGGTCATATGAAACCTTTAATGGCATGCTTAGATGTGCATCTTCAGCACCCTGTGCCAGCTGACCAGGTTTCGCTTCTTTGCTCTACTCCCAAGGAACGCAACTGATTCAAATGCATTTTCTTTGAAACTTTTCTTTTTTTATAGCTTCACCTCTGATTGGTTTGTGGCTCCTGCTGATTGACAGGCAAGTCTACAGCTGCGGGTTCTCTTTTGAAGCTATTTCGTTTCTTTTTCTTTGACTCTCTTTTAATTTGATTGGATTCACTCTTGGAGCACTCTGTGGAAAGAGCCCTGATTACTCTCTTCTGCACTGTGAGTTGGTGGATGGAAAGCACACTCAGGAGGTCTGATCCCTCCTTTGTTAGTCTTGGCCTCCTGTGAAAACCCTGGGAGTACTTATCTTGCCTGGCAGATAACTGCTCCCAGGTTTCCACTTCAAAGGCAAAACCAAGGCAGCCCCCAAAAAAAGAAATTCAGCTTCAAGGCTGCATGCTGTCCGGTGGCTACTTTGGAAATGTGAAAATCACTAAGAAATGAACTAGTCTTGAGATCTCAAGGTCACATTTCCACATTGGGAGAATAACTTTAGAGCCCCAGGAGAGGGGCCATGCCTTTTATATAGACAAAGTCCATGGGACTCTCAGCTGGAGAACTGATATATACTGATCTCCTCCGTACAGGATTACACGTGGTGAGAGTACCCTTCTCATTAGAAAAACCTGAGCAGCAGAATTCTCTGCACTAACAGGAGGTCTTATGTCTGAAGTTGATGGACCATTTGCACATCTCAAGAGTCAAAAGGGAAATACTCACTGTAGATTTTATTTCTCCAAGTATGAAAATGAAGTGTATATGTGTGTAGTGTGTGAGGTGTGTGTGTGTGTGTGTGTGTGTGTGTTGTATCTTTTCCTAATTGGATTTTGGATGGCTAGAATATTAAGACAAAATAATTCTTAAGCCCCTCTCCTCCAAGGATAATAGCACAGGAGTAGGCCCTGTTCTATCTCTTTCAGATTATTTACAAGTTTGCACACGCACAAACACAGTACATAAACTAACTAAGGAGACATGAAGGGGAAAAAGGCCTCCTGTTTATTCACTTTTCATTCCTAGTGCATATCTGTGAGTTAAAGAGGATCTTTAAACAAAATCTTGACTCTGAATTCTTTGTCTCTATTTACTTTGAGGTGGTTTCTATTCCTCACTTTCTCAATTTAAGTATTATTTGCCTCTCAGAAAATGGGTACCATAGTATTAGATTTAACCTGAGGTGATTGCTGTAAGGAGCTCGTGAGAGAATATTGTTAAGTATTAAATAGAGGTTCTTATTCTTTCTCTTATTATTGCTTTCCTGAGTATTCCTTCAGAAGTCTCTGGCTCTATGATCACTTTATTAAGGAGTCAAAATCAGAAGAGGGGAGAGACGGTTGATATGGCTCCCACATTCACAACCCTATGAGGGTGGTGATCATCCTGACCTGCTGTCTCGTGTGTCACTCTCCTTTTGATCTTTTGAGTTTTGTCCTCCTACTAGGTTTCTTTTCGCTCCATTGTCAGCATTCAGATCACCAACCTCCATGATGCGTGTGGGTGTCTGTCAGCAACCACGGCTGACCCTGCCAGACTGTAGTCTCTGAAGTTGAGTTCTTGCTTGACTGGCCAAGAATGCATTTTATGACCAGCCTGTCTCAAATGTCAGCCTCCAAATGACAGGTCTCGTCTTTCTGAGAAGTGTGTGGGTGGACAGAGGAGAGCAGAGGACCTGCTGGACACACAGTCAGAGAAACAGAATCTCACCAGGTGCATGGAGTCACTACCCTGGTCTGTCCTCTCTACCAGTCTTTTGACTACCTAATTAATTTATATAGCTTATTTCACATCCATAGAAAATGTGTTTTGTATGTTTCAGTCTCAACTGTGACAAAACTTGCTCACACTTTTTCACTTAGGCCCTATGCAAGTATGTTTATCAGAAACTCTCAGGCATGATTTCTGCCAAACCTCACTGAACAACAATTCTTTCCAATGATTTGCCAAGAATGATACTGTCTTAGTTAGGGTTTTTATTGGTATGAAGAGACATCATGACCATGGCAACTCTGACAAAGAATAAACCATTGAATTGTGCATGCAGGCAGACATGGTGCTTGTTACACGTTGATCAGAAAGCAACCGAGAGTGGTCTATCTCCCTGGGCATGGTTTGAGCATATATGAAACCTCAAAGCCAGTCTCCACAGTGACACATTTCCTCCACAAGACCACACCTATTCTAACAAGTGCTACTACTCTACTCCCTTTGGGAGGCTTTTATTTAATCACTATTTATACATAAAAGCTTATACAGAGAATTTTTGCCCGTGAGTTTATTGTATTACTCATTTCCTCATCATCTTCATTTTACTTTCTATTAACATTCTCAATTCTTTTATTCCCTTGGCATCGATGACCATGGCAGAGAATTTTACTGTTAGTCTAGTGGTATGGAGACTATTATTATTGTGGAAGGATTGTTCAGATGGAGTGTATTAATTGATTTATAGATGTACGCCAGTGTGGACACTAGTAAAAAAAATGTCCAGAGATGCAAACCAGGGTTGATACTCAATGCACAGGGAATGCTTTCTTCCCAAAGATCTAATATGTTACATTGTTCTATGGTGGGAATGTAGTTTTCTCCTTCAAAACTCATTTTGAATTTGATACATATTGTGAGCTACGAAGAAGTTGGCAATTCAATCTAACCATGCAGGACCATTGGGAGATAAGTGCTTAGAGATATGACCACTGGATGGGCCTTAATAAATAAATGCTACCTGTCTGAAAAGGAGAAAGAGATTGTAAGAGAGAAAACTTTTTCCCAACTACTATTGCTATGTATGATGCATTGCATGGCCTCTTGATGTAGGATTCCCCTTTGTGTGCTGTGAATATGATTGGTTAATTAATAAAAAAATGGCTTTGCCTGATATGAGAAAAGAATAGAGGTAGGCAGGGACAATTAAACTGAATGCTTGGAGAAAGAAGGCCAGAGTCAGAGAGAAGCCATGAAATTGCCGCCAGAGACAGACACTGAAACTTTAGCTGGTAAGTGACAATTATGTAGTGATACACAGATTACTAGAAATGGGTTAAATTAAGATATAAGTGTTAGTCAATAAGAAGCTAGAGCTAATGGACCAAGCAGTGATTTAATTAATACAGTTTCTGTGCATTTTTATCAGGGCTGAACAGCTGGGAACCAGCAAGCAGCCTCCTTCTACAAATTGGCATGCCAAAATGGTGGACTAAATCTATATGAAACCTGAGAAGCTTGAAAAGGAATTCTAGACACAAAAGAACAGAGTTAAACATGGCTTCTTGGTAACCAGCATTTTACTGGCAGTGTGCAACAGCTCCTTTAAGAGAGGATTTCCTGATTCAGCAGTAGCATAAAAAAAGCCATGGCTTTGAAATGATGTTTGTCTGAGCCTTGCTGCTTGCACAATCTCTGTCTCTATCAGGAGACCCAACATTTAGATAGGTTTTGTGAGCAGTGTGTTATGGCTTCCTTGATGGCAACATAGACTGGCTGTGAGCCTAGGACTGGGACAGTGTATGTGGCTCTCAGAGGCAGTGAGTCCATGCTGGACTGGGTGGGACAGGCAGTCACTGCCATATTATGCCTAGAAATGGCCATGCTCGACTGGGCTGGTCAGGCAGGAACTGCAATGATGTAGCTTAAGTTTTTAAGAAGTGCTTAGCATTTTAAAAAACGCTCCTGGACAATAAAGAATTACAGATATACAATAGGACAGATTTGGATATAAAAGACCTCTAAATGAGTCACAGTGTTGCATAAATGAATGTAGGCTTAGGAGAGAGAGGAAAAAATATATAGACATTTATGAAAAGAAGAAAAAATTAAAGTCTTTAAAAAGACAGTAAAAAGAAATAGGCCACAAAAGATGGAATATTCATAGCCTGCATTATGCATATTATTGTGTTTTCTTTGAATTTTTTGACTGTTAAGGAGCTAAGTAGCCAACATTTATACTTTAAAGGTATCTTGTCTTCAAAATTTGGGTCTAAGAATATGTTGTTTTGGAAAAGACGTTTTTCTTTTGTTTCCACAGAGGCTGAGAACCTATGGATTCATTACAGACCAATGTAGTTTGATGGACTAAGCCCCCCTGAAAGGTCACCTTGAACACCCCTCAAAAATTACTTTTCCCAATAAACAGCAGGAAGAAGTTTGGAGAAGGACTATGCCCATAGTCCCAAATATTGTTTATAAATGTTTGTTTACATTTAAAAGGGGATATGCTATAGAGATTTGCATTGGTATTAATCTTGGTTTATGTGTATATTTCTACTCTCAATTAAGGTATTGTATTTGTACAGTTTATTTAAAAATGTAATGTATAATTAAGAAATACAGGTTAATAGATAGCCATCTGTAATAGTCAAGCTTGTAGTCATGTTAGATTTTTGAGATGCACAGAGATGTATGTCACATGGATAGGCATTCTTTAAACCTTTCAAAGACCTTCAGAATATGGCATTTAAAATGTTTTAAAAATTTAGGACTTTTCATGACAATGAGACACATCTGCTCCTGGCAGCACCAAGCTACTTCAAGAGGAAGATGGGCATGGAAGAAGCTACTTATGGCATTGGTTAGCCATTTGGGCAAGAAACTGCTCTTGCATGGACTGCTTGATGAACTGGGCTTGCAGGACCTGCAGGGAAATGACTGCTGAACTTGTCTAAAGGTGATATAATCCTTCTGGGTTCCTGCTTTATGAAATAATAGAGAGAGTCTGCTAGATATTCTGCAGGACACAGAAGAAAGTGATGGACAAACTGCCTATATAGGTGAAACTGTCTTTGAAACTTCCTGCTTTGTGGAAAAGTCTCTTGGATACTACGGGCCAGAAGGCCGAAGATGAATGCACCAATGGTACAGAAGAACTTTGGGTGTCTGTCCAGGCAGTGAGATGTCGCTGTCAATTCTAGAGTTTTGGAAGTTGCTTACAATGAACTTCCTGTTTACTTAGGTAATATAATATCCTTCTCGAGTCTTCGATTGAATACAAGAATTTATAGTTATAGTTACAGTTTTCCTTAGTTATGATAAAAGATAAAATAGATATAAATATTGCAACTATAATTCTTGCTTGACACCTGTTTTTATATGTAATTTTATTATGTGAAAGTTAACACCTTCCTTTTATTTAAACATGAAAAAGAAAATGATGTGGGAATCCCCTTTGTATGCTGTGAATATGATCAGTTAATTAATAAAGAAAACTGGCTTGGCCTGATAGCGCAAAAGAATAGAGGTAGGCAGAGAAAACTAAACTGAATGCTGGGAGAAAGAAGGAGTCAGAGAGAAGCCATGGAGCTGCCACCAGAGACACATTTAAACTTTAGCTGGTAAGCCACAGCCACATGGATTAATAGATTAATAGAACTCAGTTAAATTAAGATTTAAGTGTTATCCAATAAGAAGCTAGAGCTAATGGGCCAAGCTGTGATTTAATTAATACAATTTCTGTGTATTTTTTGGAGGGGGGATGAACAGCCAGGAACCAACAAGTGGCCTCCTTTTACAACCTCTGGCCTCCGAGGACATTACTAGACTCAGGTTCTCAATATTGGACTGTTGAGGGAGGTCCTACCGCTCCTCCAACCTATAGCTGCTGAGATACCAGCCCATTGGGGCGTGGTCTCTCTCCCTTTAAAAAAGCGGCCACTTCCCTCTTCTCTCTCTCTCTTCACTTCCTGCTCCGCTGGAGACTAGACTCCTTTCCTGGTTGCGTAGAGGGCTGTTGCCTGGGACAGTGATCTGTAAGTTTTTTCCCCTTTAAATAAATACCACCCTATTAATCATAATCCCAAATTGGTGTGGCATTGTTTGTGACTTACACCTTCATTGGACCAGAACTTTAAGTTGAAATACAACCATTTCTTTATGTGTTTTATAACATGAGGTATTATTAACATAAACAAATGAACTAAGATGTTTGCCAAATGAAATTTCAATTATATATGAAATTAAGGCTCCTAATTAGCAAATTATTTTGTATTATCTGGATGGAGTTCATTTAATCATCAGGATTATTGAAAATGGAGAAAAGTAGAAGGGGAGATCTGAATCGAACTTGAAGATATTGCAGTGCTTGCTTTGAAAGCAAAGGAAACAGGCTATGGACTTAGAGATGCCTAAAGCTTCTAGAAGCTGGCAAAGGCAAATAGCTACATCTCTAGCAGTTTCAGGAGGTACACAGCCATGCCAGGACATAAGCTGTGATTCGGTGAGATTCTTGATCTTCTGGTCTCTAAAACTACAAAGACTACATATGTGCTGAGTTAAAAGTATGTGGCAAGTTACCATAGTAGTAGTGAGAAGCTAAAACAAATAGCAGTGGGAACTAGAGGCATTTGAATTACCGTAACAAGTAAAATAAAAGGACTCTGTCTTTAGCTCATGAGAGGGAACATGTTAACAAAAGGGCTTATTTTGGATAGTTTGTGTTTTCATTTTTAAAGTTTTCTGGTGTATTCTAGATTACAATTAGAAAAAGCCACATATCAATGTAGTCTATAAAGTAAGTTTGGCTATGGCCATTTCACTCATAATAGTGTGGACATTAGACCTTAATAACAATGAAAACATTCAATTTATGTATGATATTATATTTGTTATTATATTTCTGAGTATTTAACATTAATAGTAGTCCACTAGACAGATCACAGGTTCATTAAAGGTGGTAGTCAGCCAGGTGACACATAAAGCAAAATAAAGTAAAAATTTTAATTTTGGGGTACAATACACACACACACTCACATGAAAAATTTCCCAGAAGGATGTATGGCATTGCATGTTCGTGAAGCAGTGTAATTCTGAAGAGTGATGAGGTTTTTTTTTAAGATACTAAATGAAATGAAAAATTGAGGAAAACCTTCTGTGATTTAGTTCCTCAGAAATAAGACTAGACTATACACATCACTAAACAGTGATAAACATTATTTTGGCAGCAATACGAATTGTTGACAGTCATACTCACCATGTGTTCATCATTTGAAGTATGTTCTCCTTCATACCCATCATTTCTCCCTTCTAAAATTATCCTTTCCTTTCTCTCTTATTCAATTACATCTCACCTCTATTATATAATATTTTAGATAATTCACTAGATTACATTTCTACATTTGCCTTTCTTTTTTTCTAAGATTTAAAAACAACGTATGTATAGAGGATATTGTTTTATTAATTCAATTATATGTTAGAATTATTTTAAACTGAAAAATCATAACTCTTTGTTTTATGGGGTTTAATTTGATGTTTTGAAGTGTGCACTCAATAAGATTCAGCAGGCCAAGCTAATTAACATATCATCTTCATTATATATCTCCTTTTTGTGATAAGACATTATTTGAAATTGACAGTTTGGGTTATTTTATTAGACACATAATAATTTGGTGAATATACAATACTATGCAATAGATCTCAAAGTATATCCTTTCTGCCTGGTATGCTCCCTGTGACCAGTAATTGCCTATCCTATTCCTTCTCTAATAACCATGGCTCTATTCTCTAAGCACATAAATGACATCATAGATTGTAGTCAGAGGATGTACGTTCGTTCCCAGCTGCTCAAATCCAAAATAATCACACAGAAACTATATTATTTGCAATACTGTTTGGCCAATAGCTTAGGCATATTTTCTAGCTAGCTCTTATATCCTAAACTAACCCATCTCCATTAATCTGTGCATCTAAGAGGTCATGGCCTACCAGTAAAGTTTTGGCTGATTCTGGCAGAGGCATCTGTCTCTTGCAGTGGCTACATGGATTGTCCCTGACTCTGCCTCCTTTTCTCCTCTATCTGCTTGGAATTCACACGTTGCCACGGTGGCTATTCTGTTAAGCCACTGGCCACAACATATTTATTCATTAACCAATAAAAGCAACACATATACAGAAGGACTTCCCACACCAATAGATGATTTTGAATTTTGCTTTCGTATTGACGTGGAGAACACTGCCTTATATAAAGAACCTAGAGAGTGACAAAACTGGTAAATTCAGCTGGCAATGGTGGCACACGCCTTTAATCTCAGCACACAGGAGGCAGAGACAGGCGTATCTCTGTGAGTTTGAGGTCAGCCTGGTCGTTAAGAGCTAGTTCCAGGACAGGCTCCAAAGCTACAGTGAAACACTGTCTCAAAAAACCAAACCAAAACAAAACAAACCAAAACAAAACAAAACAAAAAACAAAAGAACTGGTAAATTTAGAGGAAGTAGATCAAATATTCAATTTCAAACCTAATGATTTAATACAGACTTCAGGAAAGTCATTTCACATCTTGACGGCTTAGCTGTCTATGTAAAACCATGAAGACTCAAGCTATGGGTTGTAATGGAAATGGCCAAGTAATTTGTATGAACTGAGAGCATCTAAAGCGTACTGTTGAGCTGCTTATGAAGCTTTAAGAAAATTCTTCATTTTATTTGCTCTTTACTTTGAAAGATACTTTGCTAATTATAGATCTGTTTTTATTTTTTAAGAAAAGTTATTGTGTTCAAAGATAGTTATAACAAACTTTGTTAATTTTAACTTTAAAAATCAAACAATAGAAACAAAACGTCAACTTCTTTTACTCCTGAACTCTTCCAAATAGAATCATTCTTGAGTTGAGAGTTTGAGAAGAGGTTATTGCCATAATAGAACACATTGAAGAAACAAAAAGGAGAAAGAACAAGTTCATTTTTAAAGGCTATGATAATCTCACAGGTTTGTCATTATGAATTGGCAAAGAAAACATTATATGAAATGTAAGACAATGCCCAGATGCTTCCAAAATAAGAAACAAGTTATCTGCCTAATAGCAAGGGAGATGGTGGCTTTATAGGACGTATAAAGTTATTAGTTTATTTAGAAATGACAAATAGAGGAAATTGGAAAGCACATAACTAGGGCCTTGAAAAAGATTTGCTGGTCTCTGCTGGAAACCATCTGGAGATCAAATAGTTGGCACTGATTTATAAAATTGCTTTATTGTCTCTAAATTCAGAATTCTGGATACATCTGATGATGAGATGACTGGTTGGGAAGAGAGCAGATGATCCAAAAGCATCTGTGATTGTGAGGAGGAGGAGCAAGAGCTTTTGGGGCACTAACCAATATGTTGAATCGAGGTATTCAGGTGTCAAGCAAAGGAAAGAAATAAAATAAAACCATGAGGATGTTGAACCTGAGACTGTGAATAAGAAGAGGGAAAAGCGATCAATAATTACCCACGACTGAAAAGAACGGGAGTGAAAGACCGCAGGAGCAGGGCATCTGGTGTTCCTGTACCTTAAGCTTTACAACACATGATGCTCTACTGAGAGATCCAGAGACAGATGTTGGTGGAAGAAAATTGGATTTAGTTGGAATTTTCCTAATGGACTAAAGACAGGAAAGAGGCACAGACCGTAGCAGAGGGTTCAGGTTACCAGAACTAGGAGAGAGACCTTTGGCCTATTGTCAGAGGCCAGAGCTTTTGGGATTTCCCTCTTCAGTCTCAGCATGGTATCTACTAACATTGAAGTTAACATAACAATAGAACACTTTCATTTTTAATTTCAATATTTCATGTAAAGCAGTTCAAGTGGCAAGACACAAAGTTTTTGTGACTGTCGTTTAGAAAATGGAAAAATGGCGGCGAAGATGGTGACATTAATGTCAAGCTGTTTCAAGGTTATTTATAGGAAAGGTCATCTACATCTTGAAATTGCCCACCTGATGATGACTGACTCTCCTCTGAGAGTACAGAAAGAGTCTGAGAGCCGCATCTCCAAGGCCGTGGTTAGTGAATAAAGGTGGTCAAGATTACAGAGGCAGGCATCCATAAGGACCAGGAAATGACAGCCTACCCAGTTCTCGTGAAACTTAATGAAAGCATGGACTTTTCTTTAGGATAAAAATACATATATATATTGGAGCCAGAAAATTACCAGTGTTTCTCTCTAAGCCATCTTCCCGGAATCAGAAGAATAAAAAGCATTCCTCATGTGGGGTTGATGAAAAGAAATATTTTTCAGAGAAAACCTGGCTTTCAGATAAATAAATGGGTGAAAGGACTTTCAGCAAAATGACTGGGGATCCACGGCAGTGTGGGGAAAGCATGTGCTCTCTGGTTGCAGAAAGAGACAAAGCCAATTGTGAAAGACAGAACTGGAGAGGATAATTACATAATGTGTTTTTAAGCTTGGAAATAATTGATCAAAGGACCTTGAATTTGGGTTGGTAGCAAATCATGAAATGGAAGAGAGCCATATTTGATTGCACTATCATCATGGCTACTGTCATCAGAAAGGTATTGACCTTCTTGAGCTAGGAATCACTGAATTTCTGTTCATTACAAATTGCCTAGTCTGTGGAATTCTGTTACAGAATGACAATGCAAAGAAAGGCAACTTGGTGTGGGGTTTGTGGACAGAAAAAGTTGGGGAAATGAAGTTACTCTGTGCCCTGTGTTACTTATTCCCTTGTATAAATTTGGTTCAACAGACGTGCTACGGGAAGAGGTGAGAAGAGGGACATTCCCGTTTGGACCATGGAGTTCAGAATATTAGACCACATACATCAAAATTAAAAGACTTGTAGAACACTGATTTCTTTACACTTTTAAACCAGAAAATCACACGTCATACAGGACTAGTGCAGGGCAAGGCACACTTTGAGAAGAAATCAGCGAAAAGTAGACCTGGCAGTCATGATGAACCCCTACTTTTACTATAGCTCAATCCGAGGCAGCTCTGCTCTACAGTATCTTCATTAATTTCCAACATGAATTGTGGAGAGAGCAAACCCTTCAACCTCAACGCACATTGAATCAGTGAAGAACAGATGTTCACCAGAACAAAGATTTCCTAACTTTTGAACAATTAGAAAACATGCCTCCTAAATACAGGCGTGTAATCCAAAGGCTGTTTGATTGACGAGTCTGCGTCAGAGTGAAAGCAAACTGGGTACAGGCATCCGATCATAACACAAGACTCACAACTGACAGCAATGTTACAATCGGGAAACAGTCGCTGCAGACTATGAATCATTATCACATCTGCAGCAGTCATTAGATTTTATGTTTTATACGTTCACTCATGACTGTTTCATTTCCTTCCTTCCTTCCTTCCTTCCTTCCTTCCTTCCTTCCTTCCTTCCTTCCTTCCTTCCTCCTCCCCTCCATTTCTCCCTCCTTCCTCCCTCCCTCCATTCCATTCCTTCTTTTTCTGTTTTTTTTTTTTCTTTGTAGACCCTGCCTGGCCTGACACTGACCATGTAAACCAGGCTGGCTTTGAACTCACAGATCCCCCGCCCCAGCCTCTGTGCATCTGCCTTTACCTCCCCGATGCTCTTTTCTTGATTTCTTTTTTTTTTTTTTTTTTTTTTTTTTTTGGATTTTCGAGACAGGGTTTCTCCGTAGCTTTTTGGTTCCTGTCCTGGAACTAGCTCTTGTAGACCAAGCTGGCCTCGAACTCACAGAGATCCGCCTGTCTCTGCCTCCCGAGTGCTGGGATTAAAGGCGTGCGCCACCACTGCCTGGCTTCCTGATTTCTTTAAACAATTAAAATACATATTTTTAAATTTAGAGGACTATCTTTATTCTGAGCAAGAATACAATTTTAATCAGGTAAGCAATGGAACTTATGACTAAACCAGAGCATCACTGTTACAACCATATCTGTGCTAAATCTTTATGTCTGATTATTCGTTTTTAAAAAAGAGAAGTATAAAATATATTTTCTCTCTTAAAGAAGACCAAAGATTCCTATTTTGTGTTGGTTCAGACAGTATCTAGTTGCAGATTACTTTGTATTTCAGGGGTCTTTCTTAGAACTTAAAGTAATATATATATATATATATATATATATATATATATATATGTGTGTGTGTGTGTGTGTGTGTGTGTGTGTGTGCGTGTGTGTGTGTGTATGTGTGTGTGTATGTATATATATACATATATATGTGTGTGTGTGTGTATGTGTGTGTATACATACATATATAATTGATTCACATGTAGTATGCCTAAGGAACAATCAGATAATGAACAATAAGAATAATGATTTGAGAAGAAGACTAAAATTAAGCATTACTTGTAAAAGCTATCATGAATTGTGACTCGGTTATTTTTCAGTTATTAGAAATTCTACAGTAATACAAAGAATATGAAATAATTACTAGGAAAAACTATGAACATGTGAAAATTGCTATGTAAACATTATAAATTGGCCCATGAAGAGACACTATGGAAAATAAAAATTACATTTCTTATTTAGAGGCTTTCATTTTTTAGTACATAAAACTAAAGAAATACAGAAAAATGGGAGTTGTGAGTACGGAGTGGGTGCACATGACTTGACCTAGGATGTGTGTGAGAGGGAGCAGTGCAATTGTTTAAAGAATTTTTTTCTCTTCTTCCTTACTCGATATATGAGTTATTACACATATTTCTACCAGTATGCTACTATTTTCTCACACCTTAGAAGTGTGTTAGGTGTTGTAACTCACAACATGGACCAATGGGAATGGACAATTGCCACATTCTATTTTAGAAGTAAGAGGTAAAACTGAGATGGGTTTTTGAGAAAGCAGAAAGTAGACCTTACATATATCTCACCTACGATCAGTGTTCCAGAGATCCAGACCATTTCATTTATAAAACGCAGGGAGAAGGGACAGAGTTCACAGGGTAAGATCGCCCAACTGTGTCACATCAATTTGCTGGTCCACCTAGCACAGACACAGTAGTCACACCTCTACATGTCCTTTACATGCCCCACCCCTACCTTTCTGCATGGAAGTGGTTAGAACAGGCAAGTTCTTCTCCACAGATATGCAGGTGGGGCACAGGGTCAGTGATGTGAGAGGGGCAGGACAGAGCAGACCAGGAGAGAAGGTACCAGAAGAGAGAGAACATCAGTTGTAAGTCACAGTGGAGAAGTGAAGGGCCCACTCAGAGACCAACACAGGACAGCAACGGTACTGGAATGTACTCTAAGAATTTCAGAAATCCAGTCTTACAAGGACAGGCCTTTATTACAGCAGGGATGGATCGTGATGGCTTCAAGAATACGTTAAAGAAGACAAATTATATCAAGCTAAATGACCATTGACCTTCTAGTCCAGGATGTAAACAAAACCTTGAAGTGCTCATAAGGTTTTTTCAATGGATTACCAGAAGGCAGTCACACTTCAGCCCTTTCGCGACAAGACTGAGGTACCCTGCACAATGACTCTTCCTGTTTCTACTTCCTGTTTCCACTGAAACTGGACTAGAGGGTCAAAGGTCGTTTAACTTGATATAATTTATCTTCTTGAACATATACCTGAAGCCATCATGATCCATCCCTGTTGTAATAAAAGGCTGTATTCATAAGACTGGATATCTACCATTATTAGGGAATGACATTCCAGTACCATTGCTGCCGCATTGGTCTCTGAGTGAGCCCTTCTGGTCTCTTCTCACAGGTGAGCACAATGACTCTAGATTGCAGCTTTGACTGTTTCAAGCAGTTCAGTTTCTCCCATGTTCAAATACCATTAAAAGATCTTTTTATTTTTTTTAACACTGTGGAAATTTTCAGTAAAATGGAAACAAATTGCTATAAGTAAACCATTTGTCACAGTCTGATTACTTCGCAGCCACTCTGGGAACACCAATTTGTCATGCTAGATCAAGATAACCACAGCCTGACTAGAGGAAATGGCTTTTTGCCTACTAGTTGTGATCTTTTTTTAAATGTTCACCCAAAGAGACGTGCTCCATGGAGTCTCCATGTTCACTCCAGCTGTGTGAACGAAGAGGAAAGCTAAGACATTCAGAACAAATTGCACCATCTACAAGCATTTACAGGCAAAATAATTAGCTATGGTTAAATATAAAACTTGGGGTTGTAGAAAAAATATACATTCAGAGTACAATAATTCATTGCATATGTTGAAATATTTCAAATGAACACAAGTGAAAGACCTGTCACTCAGTTGCACAAAAGAAAAAGGGAACAATCAAATAAATGTTTTAGCCACATTAATTTCTGAGAATCAAATAGGCACTTGAGGGATGCTGGATGATTTGCTAGCTATTCCATCTGAACGAGACTACAGCTTTGTCCTCTCTGCACAGCACATGAAGGTGGAGCAGGTTGTTAAATTCAGAAGGTTTTGAGATGGTTGGCACTAGCTCCAAAGAGAAGAGAGTCTGGCAAGATAACTCCCTTATTTTTTAACAGTAACACTTAACATCACACACACACTAGGCCAGTGAGACTGAAAAGGAGCTGATCCACGCAGCACAACACAGAAGATTCTACCTAGCAACTGAAGGTTGCAAATGCATAAAGCTGTGAGGTCTCCTTCTTTGTTGCTAAGGAATCAAAATGACAATGGTCATTTTTCTTTCCATGGACACTGCTAACCCACCAATTGTGACATTACTGATCATACTATTACATATATTACATACAGGTTTTGCTTCGTTAATCTCACAGAGATGACGCTGTTGGCTAGGAAAGCCAAGTGTTTTTGCAATGTGTCATTTGTCTTGTGATATTCTTTGTCATGGTTTCCAATTGGACAGCTATACTAGCCCCCAAACCATATATGGAATTGACACTAACTTGAAAATATTTTCTAGTGATAATCTGAATGGTGTATGTATAATGCACCAATATTTACTCCATCCCTTTCTATTTCATGCTTCAGAAGGTTTTGATTCTATACTAGTGCATGGTTTTTTGACATAGAACATACTTTCAAATTATTTGACATTTTGCTTTTATTATCCTCAGATATCTTCATATATTAAGAAAATATACCTTTAATTCCATCAAATATTAGAGATGGGTACTTTTGGAAATTATCAGAGAAGTTAAATTTGAAATCTAAAATGTTCTTTTGGCTTGGTTACCATCTTACGAAATACTCACTTTTGTCTTTAATAATGCTAAATTTTGGGTGAATTTCTTGGGCTTTTCGATAATCTGTCTTGGAGTTCTAAGTAATACTCAAGGTTCAAGAAGTTTGCCACAGTTTGGATCATAAGAAACATTTCTGATTTTGAGCAAGACACAGGGTTTGCAAAAATGATGAAACAGTCTAAAATGGAATTCGGCTTGCACTTTACCACCTCTGCTTTTGTGCCATATTGATCAGCGTACTTGCTGCGTTAGCAGCAAAACTCGGGGCTTGTTATTCAGCACTATTTAAATGGAGCTGAAGGAGCTCATTTTCTTATTTCCTTGTTTTCCCTTTCATTCCCACCGAATTCCACTGCACCACTTTTAAATTAGTAAGGCGGTCAGGTGGGGGCACTGGGTTACCGCCTTCTGCATTTTGTGGTCCTCATTGCTGTCGCTTGAATCATAGGTGGCCAGTGGAAGGAAAAAGTGTAGGGTGAATCTGTTGCTCTGCCTGTCGAAAGCTGAATTTTCAGAACAGAACTGCAAGATTTTTTTTCTCACTTGAGGGTTTCTACCTCACCTGTAGCACTCCTGATGACAACTCAGTGACTTTCTGCCTATGAACGCATTTGGTTCAAGACAAAAATCTTTACTTCTGGCATCTGATTGCCAAGCATGCGAAAATTATTACTGATAAGCCTTTTCAAAATTTTCCTGTACAATGCTGTGCTCTGTAGGCTCCTTAACTTAATATTAATTCAACCCTATGCTTCCTCCAAAACTTAAATTACTGCAGCTTAAGAATGTGTCTCAGCCAGAGTTATCTAGTGCCAATCTCTTTGCACAGAGCATTTTAGGCTAAATAAGATAAACACAGACCATCCATCTCAAAGATAAACTCCTTTTCCAACTGAAAATTTGAAGAGACTTACTCTTTTCTCTTCTGAAATAATCACATTTTAATAACTTGGAGTTGATCTTCAAGCTTGATTTTGAAAACGACCGATCTGTATCTCAATGTCCCATGCATTCTCATTCCATCCTTCTGTTCACTTCTGTAACCGCCATGACTTTGTGCTTATTGGCTGTGTTCCTGGAGAGTTCTTGCTACAACAGACCAGAGATCTCTAGCTTCTTACCTGCATCTTCCTCGATGCCTGCTCTTGTAGCACCCCATTCTGCCCTACACCCGAACTGTTTATGCCTGAGCACTGAGCAGGCTACCCAAGGGCTCCGGGTATCAAGTAAGACCCATTCTTCACAAAGAATGTTCATCTCTTCCAGGGCAGTAATATAGTATACATTTCTGGCGCCTGCGCCAGGGCAGAGGAATGGGGAGAGGGGGTTGGAAACAATGAGGCTTGCTCAACTTAATAACATGCAGGTTTTGAAAGTCTCTTCCCTTTTCTATGCTCCCAGGCCATCCTTTCTAAGAAAATCACCAGAATGAATGCAACTGTCCTACTCTTCTTCTTTTGTGGTGAATCCAAACTTCTGCAGCTTCCTAATTTCACTTTAGAAAACAAACACAGGCCTTAAATTTGATAGTTAGGAGACTATGTTCCTTCTTGCTACTAAAATATTTAGGAACGGTTATATAATCGTTACAGGGAAATTAGAGTTGGAATATTCTAAGAACATCAGTGATACTAAGCTGAGAAGTGAAATGTTTGTTTTTTTAAAAAATATTAATGAATGTTAGAATTCCTAATTTACCAATCTTAACAAAAAGGGGCCACCCAATCTTAAAATAATGTTCCTTGTTTTAGAGAATCTTATATGTTCTCCAAGGCCCTATGAGCCAGGAGGCATTAAATTAGTGCATGAACCAAAGCAATGAAAACAAGATCAGAGCCTCAGAAAAACAAACACTGTATATGCAAAGCATAACTATATACACAGATAAATATATGTATATATCTAAGCCTATGCATGTGTATGCACGTGTGTGAATGTGTGTGTGTGCGTGTGTGTGCGTGCGTGTGTGTGCGTGTGTGTGTGTGTGAATACTGAAAAGATCATGAGAAGGGAAGAGATCTCAATGGGAGGGGTAAGGGGAGGAAGTATGGAAGCAGAAGAGAGTCCTATTTGGGAAGAGGAAACAGACTGGAAAGAGAGGAGAACATGGGAATGCAGGCTGTGTGGAGAGAATTAGAATTGTAGTGTAATGCCTGCTCTGTGCACCATGTGCTACAGACAGTCCTTGGGTTGGGCAAGGGCCTGGAGATTGAAACACATACACACAGAGAGACACGGATAATACCAAGAATGCCCTCTTTATTGTGTTCCATCATCGTTTATATAGGGTCTCCTTGACTAATGGCCATGCCCTAACTCTCTCTGAGCTGCAAACCCACCAGAAACCACTTCCCTGTCATCAGAAACTCCTGAGGGTCTCTTGCTCAGAGCAGCTGCAAAACAAGTTGTTTGCTCAGAGCAGCTATAAGCATAGAAAAACAAGTTGTTTACTCTGGCAGGCAGGGGGTCACAAGAAATTCAGGGTCTGGGGATCCACAGTCTCCAATATAGAACAAAGTTTTATGGCACATATGCACAAAAATGCCAAAATAAAACCCACTACATTTTAGGTCAACTTAAAAAGTTGATTGAAAAAAGAACAGGTTGGGGAGATGTTTATCCAGGTTAGCATCTGTCTCAGAAACCCAAGGATCTGAATTCAGTTTCCAAAACTCATGAAGTACATATACACATGTACACACACACAAAGCAACAACAACAAAAACAAAAAATCAAGGCATTATGGGGTGCAGCTGTAATCCTAGTGCTGGGATGGAGGTAGGCAGGTCACTGGGGGTTGCCGCCAAGTCAGTCTAGCGTTATGGTAAGCCCTGGGCCAAAGGAGTAAATAAAAAATGGCTTCTGGGGATGACTGTTGAGTATGACACCTAGCTTCTGCATGCCCTTGCAGACATGTGCACTTACACAGTCTCTCTCTCTCTCTCTCTCTCTCTCTCTCTCTCTCTCTCTCTCTCTCTCTCTCTTCTCTCTCTCTTTCTCACACACACACACAAATATCCTTCCTACACTCATGTTTACAACTGAATATAATAATAATATTAATGGAGAAGAAGGAGGGGGAAAAGGAGAAGAAGAAGAGGAGGAATATTATAGCCTTAGTGAATGAAGATGCTTTCAAGCCCTGCTTCCTTCAGGTATTCTCACGTTGAGCATGTTTCAAAGCAGCTCCAGGGACTGGATCTCTGACCTAAGTTAGTACAGAGCTGTCAGTCATGACCATACGCCGTTTCCTCCCCTTCAAGGTGATTTCAATCTCTTGCAGAGTCCACTGCCACCGGAGCTTTTGTCACTATGTTCAGTCTGTCCTGAAACAAGGTCTGGACATTGCCTTTTTAACCTCCAGATCTCTAGTACTCAGATGTCCTGAAATGCTTCTGTCTCTGGGATTCCCAGAAATTCTTGCTGTCTCTGAGCTTTGTGTTCTGAACAATAAACACAGGTCAGTTCAGGGCTGAACAGATATTCATACACCACTACTGAGTTGGGGGTTCTTTCCCAATGGCTCTTTTACTTTTCTTTTTCAAATTTAGTGAGGTAACTGTATAGGTAATCAGGTCTTATTTCCCCAAAGGAGTTAAGTTTTCTTGTCCTTATAGCCCCTATGGCTGTCTGTTGTTTATCCTGTAGATTTGCAAAGTCAATGTATTTCCTTTGGAATAGCAAATGAAAAAGCGGGACAGGTATTTTTCTATTTCAGTCCTTTTCTCACATGTCAAACCAACCAAATATTTTCACCTCTAAAATACCCATGCCTTCGTGTAGCTGCCAAATTTAGGATAAAAAAAAATCTGCTGCACATCCCTGTACACTCTTCTTGCTTTGTCTGAACTGCAATATTTATAAATGATTCAAGTAGTTCATTCATTCTAATTGCTCCACAGTACTTTGTTGTACCTGCTGTGCAAATATCTATATGTGCTAAGATGGATAAATCCTGCAAATTTAAAATCAAATGAAAACTAAAACATAAAGTGATACTCATAGAGAGATGCAATTTATGCAAACACACACACAAAACAACAGGAACTCAGTCCTCTGTCTTGGATACAATACACAGTCAAAATGTGAAATAAAAACATGCACAGGACCTGATATGGTATTCTTTGCATATAATGTCTGTATTTAGGAGGCAAAAGCAAAGGACTCACAACCTTTGATACAAAGTGAGTGAAGGCTATCCCAGGCTATGAGACTTAAAAAAACAAAACGACAACAAAAACAACACACAGGTGCTGTGGGACAATGGTCTGTACCTTCTCACTTGTATTTTAAATAAATGATGATTGGCCAGTAGACAGGCAAGTAGTATAGGCAGGGTGGCCAGGCAGGAAATTGAGGCAGGGCAAGGATAATTCTGGGAACAGGAAAGATTCAGTCTGCAGCCATCACCCAGACACAAAAGAAACAAGATGTGACTGCCTTGGCATAAAAGGTACCAAGCCAAGTGGCTAACACAGATGAGAGTTATGAGCTAATAAAACTTTTGAGAGTTAATAAGAAGCCTGAGCTACTAGGCCAACCAATTTATAATTAATGTAGACCTCTGTGTGTTTATTTGGTACTAAACGACTGTGGGACCTGGTGAGACAGAAACCTCAGTCAACACACAGGAGGAATATAAATAATTTTATCTTCCCTTTATAGGAAGGGCCCAGAGAAGAATTGGGCAAGATAGCACTGAAGGAGTAAATATAATATTTTAAAAAGAGAGGGAGGACAAAATGAAGGACAGAGAGGATGAAGGAAGGAAGAAGTGAAGGGAAGGATGAAGGGAGGGAGCAAAGCAGGAAAGAAGGGCAAACTAGAAAGAAACTTTGAAACAAATAGAGCTAAAAATGATTTAATTTGAGTGAGTAGTACATATGTGATCTATATTTTCTTACTAATTTTAGAGTATGTGTGAAGTATTTAATAATTATTTCATAGAATATAAAAATAAGATAACAAAAATATTGTAAACTTATCACCATTCAAAGCAAATTCTGGTTCACTAAAGGGTCATATTTCATTTGGACTGGCTTAGAATTGTACTTCAGATGATGCCTCTGTGGAAACATATACTATAAAAATGTTTTTCTATTCTGCTTTATTTTTTGATTTTCTGATATATTTTTTAAATTTTATTTTATATACATGGGAATCATATTTGCATGTATGTCTGCTGTCTACAGAGCTTGGAATAGAGATTGCAGACAGTTGTGAGCTGTGGGTGTTTGAGCATAAATCTGAGTCCTCTGGAATAGCAGCCAGGGCTCTAACTGCAGAGTCATTCTTTGTCTCAGGCCTTTTGGGGCTTGGCAGTATGAATAACCAACTTTTTTGTCTGTTTTCTGATGTTACCATATTTCGTTATAAGAAACTATTATAACTCAGTTTTTTTCTTTAATTTTCACCTGAATAAATAACTAATGCGCTCTTCACTCAGTAGGATTTGCTTTGCTCCCTCATGTCAGTGTTTGCCAATGACTGAGGCATTTTTGGATATGGTAACTGGAAGCTTTGAGTAGGGGGTCAGAGATGCTTTGCAAAAAAATAACTCAACAATTCTACATTTGCATAATGAAGACTTCATTCATTCATTTATACCCCTGCAATGCTTAAGCATGCATGGACAATCCATTTATGGCATTGTTCCAATTGTTTCTATCCTGGGCAGTCCTAGATTTTGGTCAGCTAGAGAAATAACAACAACAGCACAATTGCAAGTGTATGAGACACTTGTCTTGAGCTGCCTTCTTTACAGCTCTGAAACCTGGATAATAGTGAAGACTTACCTGGTCTAAAATGTCAATGCTAGTAAGGTATAGAAACCCTAACTTAAGCTCTCATATTTTTCAAATGTATAAACAAGCATTTTGAGTTTGTTACAATACAGTGTCTGGAACAAATACCATCTAAGTCAAAAGTCATGTGTTAGGTTTAAGAAAGATTGCTATGAACTTACTTGATTATATCTACCATAATAAGAAGGACGTTAGCTTTCTTCTCACAATGCCATGGGATTTCAAAGCTAATAAATTTATATATATGTACATATATATAAAGTATATTTGTATGTTTGTATAGTTTCTTTCTTTCATGAAATAATATTTAGAACCCAAGTGTCATATAGTTTTATAAAAAAAAAACTGAGATATGTTTTTTCTGGAACCAACATTACTTTTTTTTAATGGTAATTGTTGATTTTCAAGTTGATCGGATTGATAAATATCTGGTGAATTACCCTGAGCGAGTCTTGAAAGCTCCTCCAGAAATGATAAGATCCTGAAGGTTCTTACTGGTGAATGGTTCAATTCATTGATAAATTCAGATTCGGGAAGGACTTTTGGAATACATCGAAACTGTGGAAGATAGGGCCTGGCTGGAGGAAGTGGGTCTCTGGGCCTAGGTTATGGTGGTCCCTTCCTGTTGCTGCTCTGCTCTTTGCATTGAACAGTATGACTCTATCCATCTTGGCCCCAAGATGAACTGAAACCAGGACTTAGGTGATTCTCAGCAGTTAGGTGATGAGTAGAAATGGAACCTGAGAAATGCAGCAACCCTACACACAGACCAAGCAGACGGTTCCCAGAGTTCTTGATTCCCTGCCTGCTTCTTTTCTCCACAGCATAGATGGGCTTGGGAGCAAAGTCTGACCCTGTGATTCTACTCTTAACCTCTAGTAGGTGAGCTCAGCTCTTCCCATCTGTTCTGGATATATAAAATAGCATCTCTAAGAACCTGGAATTAGACAACTAAGTTTTGTACTTTCTTTATGGTTTTATATAGATAGCTATAGTTTTGCAATTTAGTCTATGTTAGTTTACATAAGCTTTACTCAAAATTTCAAAAGACATATGATACATTTTATTTCATTCTCAATCCAAACCAGAGATTATGCCAACAAATAGGTCAATGACTAAGCTTCTGTTACTATTATCTTGAGAACATCAATATCCATCCATATGCTTAATTAAGCACTTATCCAAATGCAGTGAAAAACTAATTGTCCCCGTTTTTAAGACAAGTAAACAAATATGCCAAATTGCACTGAAGTATGGGATCTGATTTTTTATTGAACTTCATTTGTTAATCCACAATGTTTCTGCCAGCCTGATTATTGGTCCACATTCTTAGAGATTATATGACTATGATGTTCGCTTTTATTGCTGATTACACCTACATATTATAAGACAAAGCTTGTGAAAATAAAGGAATGTAGTAGATATTTTCTTAGCAAAATGGGAATGATGTTTGTAACAATATATGTTGAAAATCTTGCACAGAAAACAAATGCATAGTTCCAGGCTTCCCAATGCTTTTCTTATTCCTATCCTTTAGTTATGACAAAGAGTTATCAACCATTATGATTGCTTAAGGAATCACATTTAACTGGGAGTGTGGCAAAAAAATATCTGACAACCAGCAAAGAAAGAACAATAAAGAAGCAAACTATGAAAGGCACATCTGTAGTTGTTGTTTTGATGCTAATTTGCTGAAAAAGAGAAACAAACCCTAGAAAATGAAATCACCCTATGTCTTATAGAGAACTGCCTGTCTAAAGGTCCTTTCTATTTCAAAATGTGCTCTGGTACTATGCCAGCAATGCCTATTTGAATCTAACCGTCTGAATTCACTTACCTTACACATTTGGATTTCCCATGAAAGCCCTTTATGTTTGCAGATTAAGGAAAACATCATTTGCTGCAGATCGTTATCAGCTAAACACTTTCAGAATTCACAACCCAGTCTTGTCCATTTATCCCAACATCTTTTCTCCTTCACAGTTGGTTGAAGTTATTGAAATTCATTTTACTAACCCAGAGGAGAACAATATTAATATTAATTTTCATTCTGAGTATTGTATAAAAAGATATTTTCCACATTATTAAAAGGGAAAAACTGTTTAGCATATCTAAATGAATAAATGTGCAATTTATAACCGAGTACAATAGTAATCATGAAGAGTTACAGGATGGTATTATTCTCTTAAGACTTCCATCAAACCAGCCATAGAAAGAAAATATGAAATGTAAGCAAAAGTGCTCAGACAGCCGTGCATAGATGCCTATTGTAAATACCTCTATTCAGTTTATTAAGGATCCAGCATTATCTCTCTGGAATTTTGTGGTTGGTTCAGCACAGACCATTGTCTTTAAGCCATAAAACACACCACTTGTAAGAGTTAAAGGAAAGGGGGAGCCGAAAAAGCTGTGAATGCAGGCAGGATAATTTGTGGTAACACGGAAGTGAATAAAGACTGATTTTATCAAAGGCAGATGGAAAGATATTTCTGGTTTTTCAAATGTTAATGAATAAATAGCATTTAATTTCACAAATTTTCAAAGTTATTCTGAAGATAATTATTTCATAAAATTTTCTCATTTCCACTGTATGCAAGCAGCTGCACTGAACACAAGAGAAGCCGTGAGGGTGTGATTCGGGGCAGGAGGTCATAACTCATCATCATAATTCAGAGGAGATGTCTACACGCCGTGAAAGTTATCTAGGAAGAAGCCTCGATGAAGAGAACATTCTTTTTCTGCCCTTGTTCAAGAAAACAGGCAAATGTGGCCCATTTTCACAAAGAAATCTGTCAGTCTGAAATAGCAGTCCTAACTTTCGCCTTTTGCGAAAGCCGTCTTGGAGTGGCTAGACCCTACTGTGGTGCTGCAGGATATTTTTCTGTGATGCTGTCATAGTTATTGTTGGGTGTCAACTTGACAGTATCTGGAATGACCTACAATCCAGGCATGGAGGGCACACCTCTGATTCAGAGCTTGAAGCAGGAAGACAATACACCTTTGATTCAGAACTTGAGGCTGGAAGACACAGACTTCTGTTTCCGTTCTTGAGTTGGGAAGGCACAATTTGGGTTTCACCTTCTGCTAGAAGCCTAGGGAACGACAATGGGAGAAGGAATTGTTCATTCTTCTTTGCCTGCCCTCGCCTTGCTAGCACTTTCGTCGAAGCCAGCTTCTTTGGGATTCCAGCATACACAGAAGACCCAGCCTCATGGGAATGAGCAGCTACTTGATTCTTGGACTATCCTCTCATAACTAGCCGTCGTTGGGGTAGTTGGACTACAGCCTGTAAGTCATTTCAATAAATTCCCTCTCGACATACACACACACACACACACACACACACACACACACACACACACACGTAGAGAGAGAAAGATTCATTCATAAATTCTGTGACTCTAGAGAACCCTAACTAACACAGATAGTTTGAATGAGAATGGCCCTCATAGGCTCATATATTTGAATATTTGGTTCCCATTTGGTGGATAGGTTAAGAAGAATTAGAAGGTATGATTTCACCCTCTGAAACTATAAGTAAGTTCCCAATTAAATGTTTTATTTTTATGTTGCTTGGTCATGGTGTCTCTTCACAGTAAGAAAACAGTGACCAAGACATATTCCCACATTCCATACTGGTTCCTATATTTAGGAACAAGCTGGGTTAAATGGTACCAAGGTCTTGAAAACATTTGATAATTCAGTTTTATAAGCTGTAGTTGCAAGAACAAGACACATTTATTTTTAAATACACCACATTTAACTATGGTTATGAATAAGAAAGATTCTACATCCCTCCATCCTTTTCTTCCTTATATGTTCTCTGATTCTCTCCTTGGTCCCACATCATTTTTATTCTACTATATTCATGTAAAACACTTTTATTGTGTGTTCTGCTTATGTCAAAAGACTAGATATTTACACAATCACAAAAATCAGAACTAGAATTGTCATTTAGAATTTAATTATATGTGATATCAAAGCACAAATAGACTGAACAATTTGTTTAATAGCATATGGCTAATTTATCAAGACCTTAAGTAAGATTCAAGACTAGGTGAATGGGAGAAAGCTAAGGAGATATTTAAAATATGCATCTTGTGGATTTATTTTCATATCAAGTGAATCAGAATTTCTGGGTTCAACTCTAGAAGCCTGTATTATTACCAAGGTGGAGGAGATATTTAAAATATTCATCTTGTGGATTTATTTCCATATCTAGTGAATCAGAATTTCTGGGTTCAAGTCTAGAAGCCTGTTTTATTAGCAAGGTGACAGATGATGCTTATGAATATTTAAGATTATAAACAATTGTGGTATGCCATTGGGAATCTCATAATTTCTGTGGGGTTTTACTGAATTTTCTTTAAGGACTTAGGACTCTAAGTTTGCTTTTTTCCTTAGTCTAGTCAGAGGTTCTCAACCTTCTAATGTTGTGAATCTTTAATACATTTCCTTATGTTTTGGTAATCCCCAGCCATAAAATCATTTTTACTGCTACTTCATAACTGTTATTTTGTTACTTTTATGAATTATAATCTAAATATCTGCTATAAAGGGTGGCCTTAGGCAACCTCTAGAAAGAATCATTCAACCTTCAAGGGGGTTGAGACTCACAGGCTGAGAATCACTGGTTTAGTTTGATACAGATAGATCAACAGCTATTCAAAATGACATATCATATCAATGGACGGGTATTTCAGTAAGGGAAGAAGGCGGCAAACATTGTATTTGGAAGACATGATTAATAATAATTGTAGGAGGGGGCTTTTAGGAGCATAAAGGAGAGAAATGATTAGGGTTTTCATTAGGAGTCTAGACTTTGTATAAATAGGAGAAAGGATGTCATACTCATTGAGGGCAGAGTTGATGGTAGTGTTGTTTATAATGAACCTTGTCTAACAATCAAGGAAAGGAAGAACAAAATGGATTAAAACCCAAAGAACAGTTTATAATGAAGAACGCAGACATAATGAGTCTACAGGAATGAACAGAGAGTAAGTGTTGTCCTGGGGGGTGGTAGGAACTTTGGGAGGTGGAGTTTATGGAAGTCCTTCAGTCATTGGGGTATACCTATAAGTGATTGTAGATGTTCGGCTTTTTTTTGTCCTTTTATTGTTTCCTAGTCAATAAGTAAGCAGTTTCTCAAATGCACTCTATTACAAATATCAAAGTCATTTGTCTTCCTGACCACAGACTAGAATTCTAAAATCACAAGCCACCATCAGCCTCTTTCACTTTATGTATTGGTTATCTCTACTATTTTCTTGTAGTTGACTAACACAGCTGATTTGTAAAGGCCCTAGAGTGGAGATGTGTGTTTCTAAAGATTCTGAAAAATTCAGATATATTTTAAAAATGAACCTACTTCTAAATGTTTACAGGTGTTTAAGAAGTCCATCATATATGGAAGTTGCTATATGAAATAAGATTTGTGTAACCTGAGAGATAGCTCTAGAGACTGAGATGACACAATCAGATCTGTACCAAAGGAAGGTGCATCACCATAGCAACCAAAGCCCCATCCTCTGCATCCTCCGGGAATAGCTGGGCATCAAGGAAGGGAGCACTTTACTAGTACAAGATTTCCTTCACCCCTTGAAATATCTTGCTGCCTTAGCAAAATGGCAGATTTCTTCCGTCCTCCTCCTCCTCCTCTTCTTCTTAGTTTGTTTCCATCTACATGTGCTGCTTCTAGGGAACTTTTAAAAGGGAACTGTTGTTCAACTGCTCTTCTCTGAGGAAACTCATGGTGTAATAACTGAGAATAATTAATAGAGAAATGTGTCTCCTAGAAATCAAGGTAAGTCTTTTTGTAAATAACTCCCTCCAGACTTAGTAAGCACAACCCATTCCTGCATTCAACTGGCAAGTCTTTAGCAACAAAAAATTTGAAGTAATTATCTTGGTTTGATTTCTCAGTAAAATATAGAGGCTTTCTGAGGAGAAACAGTGTTGGAATTTGTGGGTCGTTCCCCCCTCCCTTGCAAAAATGATATTAGAGTTCAAGGAACAAATTTCCACTTAAGACAGAATTAAATAAAAGGTATTCCTGCAGTCAACACAAGGCAAACACTAATAATTTTAGGGCTCAATTTCCTTAAAGGATGAAATAATTTTAGGTTGATGCACAAAAGTTTCCTGTAATGACTTCACTTGCAATTTCCCCTCAGGGAAGCATTCACCAGCACCCACTGGCTTCTCAACAGTGGATTGCATAGGAAAAACAGCAGCAACACAGGAGGAAATTCATTTTAATGATGGGGAAAGGTAATAATGTATAGTCTACACCACCTTTTTCTGTTATAAGCTTAAGTTTCTTAAAAGACAGGGTGTATGTGGGTATTGAAAAGTGCAGTACAATGGCATATACCAGGTTAGTACATTCACTCATATAATTTGAGCACTGTAATCTTAATCATTTATGTAAAAATCAACTGCGGATATTTTAAAAATAGCACCTATTTCCTGAACACACGTTACTTCTTTTGCAAATGAAACTATTTATTTTATACTTGTCTTTTATGGAGTAGTCAATACTGTTAAAATATTCTTGGTAGTTTTTAAATATTAAGATTGCTTGAAAATGTATTGAGTAAACTGCTCCAGAACTTTAGAATCTGCTTCAATCCTGAGCCTTCAAATTGGAGAAGAAATAAGACTATGATATACCATCCTATTCACAGAGAAACAAATCTGGTTTAGCAGACTGTTGATCGCTGCAGAATATCACACTCTGGGAAACTCACACTGTAATTATACTAGTTACTTGGGTTGGCACAATTATCACTTTTCCTTTATGAGGATTGAAGCAGATTCTAAAGTTTACTCAAAACATTTTCAACTTACTTGTTTTTGTTTAATTTGGATGTATTCCTTTTAATAAAATAAAATAAATTCCAAAAAGGGGGGGGGGAGAGATTGCTTGAATGCTCGAAACTTGGATTCACAGAGATCAACATTTCAAATAAGTTTCTCGAGTTTTTTTGTCTTCCCCAACTGGTACATCCTTCATGGGTGTCTGAGGAAAGGCTATTGGTCACCTGTGTGACAGAACATACGCAGGTCACATGACTCTTGTTTTTCTCTGTACGTTTGACAATTTGATTCAAAAGAATGATCTCTCCCACACTTCTTCCCTCTTGCTCAAGGACAAGTCTTCTTTTTTCCATTTCCATAGGAAACAAACTGCCACAAACCCTGGAACTATAAAAACTTAAATTATGTCAGTGGAAGTTGGCTTTTTAGTTTTGTCCTTATCTTGCCTGAAAATGCTTCTTCACCCACTCAGATGAAACACCTGTTATCTGAGTTCACATTTTCAACTGTGACACATACAGCAACTTTCAAATCAGCCGATATATTCATTAGATGAAAAAGAAAAGAGGAATATGATCCCACGTAAGAGGAAGAAAAAAAATCAGTGTAGAAAAATATCACTGTGACATTCATTTTTTTTTTAAAAGAAAAAAAGAGGCTAGATAAAAAGAATTATAGTAGGGACTTGAAGAGGAGCAAGAAGAAAGCTCAATATTTCTGAAAATTGTAGAATCTTACTCTGGTAAGAATATTTGTAGTGAGCTCTAAATATCTGTTCATTCAGAAAGTTGGGGAAGACAAAGATTTACTTCCGGGCCTTGAGCTGGAATTAATGCTGGATGAGAAAAATAAGTGTGTGTGTGTGTGTGTGTGTGTGTACTGAGAATAGATTTCTTTCATGCAATACATTATGATTATAATTTATCCCTCTCCAACTCCTCCAAAGTCCACCCCACCACCTCTCTCATCCAGATTCACACCCTCTCTGTCTCTCTTTAGAAAACAAACAGGCATCTAAATAATAATAGAATAATATTAAATCAAAATAAGATAAAACAGAGCATACAAATTTTGTAATATGACAAAACAAAGAGAAAAAAACAAGAAAAAGCAAGACAAATACATATAGACACAAAGACACGCATGTTCACACACAGGAATTCATAAAAAGACAAAACTGGAAGCCTTACTACATACGCAGAGGACCTGTCGTTATTCGTATATATAAATGTCCCTATACAACACGGAAAGACAAAGAACATCCAGAGTCTGTTGAGTTCCTTTTATGTTGGCAGAAGGATGGATTCTGCTTTTATATTGATTCTCTTAGTCTGTGCCTTTTTATTGAGAAAATGAGATCATTGATGTTGAGAGTTATCAATGGGCAGTGTTGTTTGACACTTGCTATTTTGTTGTTGTTGTGATGGTGGTGGTGGGTATGTCCTGTTTTGACTTGCTGGTCTGGGATTACTTCGTCCTTGTGTTTTCTTCAATGTAGTTAAGCTCTTCAAGTTGAAGTTTTCTTCTAGTACTTTCTGTAGGGCTGCAATGGTAGATAGATACTGCTTAAGTTTGGTGTTATCTAGGAATGTTTTATTTTCTCCATCCGTTGTGACTGAAAGTTTTCCTGGGTATGGTAGTCAGGATGGCACCTGTGGTTTTTTAGAATTTGTAGAACATCTTCCCAGACTCTTTTGGACTTTATGATCTCCATTGGAAAGTCGGGCGTTATTCTAATAGTTATGCCTTCATATGTTGCTTGGTCTTTATCCTTTGAAGCTTCATACTTTTGCCTTGTTCTGTTATGTTTAATGTTTTGATTATTATATGCTGGGGGACTTTCTTTCTAGTCCTGTCTATTTGGTGCTCTGTAAGCTTCTTGTACATTGATAGGCATCTCCTTTTTTGGGTTAGGGGAATTTTCTTCTATGTTTCTGTGGAAAATATTTTCTGTCCTTTGATCTGGGTTTCTTCTTACTCTTTTTATATTATTCATAGATTTAGTCTTCTCTTAGTCACATTTCTGCAATGTGTTTGTGACTGATGTTTTTAGATTTATCTTCAATTGTGTCTTGATTCCCACTCTGTATTTTGTTGGTGTGACTTCCCTCTGAATTTCCTGTTCAAGTTCCTCAATTTTTCATTCCTACCTTTCCCTCAGCCCCAGTCCCCAGACAGGATTTCCTTTATGGACTCTATTCCCACTTTCATGTCTTGAACTGTCTTTCTCATTTCTTTGCACTATTTGTTTGTGTTTTCATAGATTTCCTTAAGAGACTTATTTATATCCTTTTTGGGTACCTCGAAGATATTCACCAAGGATATTTTTAGTGATTCAGTTACGATGCAATGTGCAGGGCTAACTGCAGTAGAGTTTCTGGCCTCTGAAGGAAACATATTTCCCTGCTTGTGGTTGATTGCATTTTTATGCTGGGATCTAGGTAAAGGGTTTACATGGATTGGGATTCTAGGTACTCATATCTGATCTTATCTTATTTATGGTGGGTGCTTTGTTCCTTGGCTGCTTTCCCTGGTTCTAAGGAGAATGTGGTGGCTGTGAGTTGTCTGATAAGGAATTTTTCTGAGATCGTGATAGTTGTGGCTACTGGGGGTTCTGGGTAGAATGTGTTCCTAGGGTTTGGGTACTGATGGTTGGGAATGAAAATAAGCAAGGCAAGGGGCTTGAGGGACTCCACATAGAGAGGAAAACAGAGTGTGCAGTACCACAGCAGGTGTTCTACAGAGCTGGGGATGAGGTGAGGGATTTGGAGTAGAGAACAGAGAGTAAAGATCAGATACCGGCTTCCCTGGCCAGCATGATCGATCAACTATTTCAAAAGGAATGCCTGATAGATTTGGCAACTGAGACAAACGGATGTGGTTGTGAGAAACTTTGTGAAGATCTACACCATCTGTTGGAGATGTGATGAAGAAAAGGAGAGGCTTTTCTTCTACAGAGCTGGGATGAGGCTGGGGTACTAGATTTGGAGGAGAGGGGGGAGAATGAAGATTGCCTACCGCTTCCCTGAAGAATATTATTTTAGTCTAGATAGAGAAGAGAAACTTATTATCTTTAAATTCATGCACTGTTACTGCCACAACCATGATCACCAACATTATTTTTATTTATTTATTGAAGATTTCTGCCTCCTCCCCGCCACTGCCTCCCATTTCCCTCCCCTCCCTCAATCAAGTCCCCCTCCCTCATCAGCCCGTAGAGCAATCAGGGTTCCCTGCCCTGTGGGAAGTCCAAGGACCACCCACCTCCATCCAGTCTAGTAAGGTGAGCATACAAACTGCCTAGGCTCCCACAAAGCCAGTATGTGCAGTAGGATCAAAAACCCATTGCCATTGTTCTTGAGTTCTCAGCAGTCCTCATTGTCCACTATGTTCAACAAGTCCAGTTTTATCCCATGCTTTTTCAGACCCAGGCCAGCTGGCCTTGGTGAGTTCTTAATAGATCATCCCCATTGTCTCAGTGTGTGGATGCACCCCTCCCGGTCCTGAGTTCCTTGCTCGTGCTCTCTCTCATTTTGCTCCTGATTTGGACCTTGAGATTTCTGTCCGGTGCTCCAATGTGGGTCTCTGTCTCTGTCTCCTTTCCTCGCCTGATGAAGGTTAATATTAAGGAGGATGCCTATATGTTTTTCTTTGGGTTCTCCTTCTTATTTACTTCTCTAGGATCACGAATTATAGGCTCAATGTCCTATATTTATGGCTAGAAACCAAATATGAGTGAGTACATCCCATATTCCTATTTATGGATCTGGCTTACCTCACTCAGGATAGTGTTTTCTATTTCCATCCATTTGTATGCAAAATTCAAAAAGTCATTGTTTTTTACTGCTGAGTAGTACTCTAATATGTATATATTCCACACTTTCTTCATCCATTCTTCCATTGAAGGGCACCTAGGTTGTTTCCAGGTTCTGGCTATTACAAACAATGCTGCTATGAACATAGTTGAGCATATACTTTTGTTGTATGATAGGGCATCTCTTGGGTATATTCCCAAGTGTGGTATTGCTGGGTCCAGGGGTAGGTTGATCCCGAATTTCCTGAGAAACCACCACACTAATTTCCAAAGTGGTTGCACAAGTTTGCATTCCCACCAGCAATGGATGAGTGTACCCCTTTCTCCACAACCTCTCGAGCAAAGGCTATCATGGGTGTTTTCTTTTTAGCCATTCCCACAGGTGAAGATGATATCTTAACATTGTCTTGATTTGCATTTCCCTGATCTCTAAAGAGGTTGAGCATGACCTTAAGTATATTTTGGCCATTTGAACTTCTTCTGTTGAGAATTCTCTGTTCAGCTCAGTGCCCCATTTTATAATTGGGTTAATAAGCATTTTACAGTCTAGTTTCTTGAGTTCTTTATATATTTTGGAGATCAGACCTTTCTCAATTGAGGGGTTGGTGAAGATCTTCTCCCAGTCAGTGGGTTGCCTTTCTGTCTTTCTTGGTTGGGTCTTGTATGGTTTTGGTATCAAGGTAACCGTAGCTTCGTAAAAGGAATTTGGCAATGACTCTTCTGTTTCTATATTGTGAAATACATTAAGGAGTATAGGTATTATCTCTTCTTGGAAGTTCTGGTAGAATTCCGCATTGAAACCATCTGGTCCTGGGCTTTTTTTGGTAGGGAGGTATTTTATAGCAACTTCTAATTCTTCGCGACTAACAGGTCTATTTAGATTGTTCACCTGGTCTTAGTTTAACTTTGGTATATGGTACTTATCTAAAAAAATGACCATTTCTTTTGCATTTTCCAGTTTTGTGGCATACAGGCTTTTGTAGTAAAATCTAATGATTCTCTGAATTTCCTCTGTGTCTGTGCTTATGTCCCCCTTTTCATTTCTGATCTTATTTATTTGCGTGTTCTCTCTCTTTCATTTAATTAGTTTGGATAGGGGTTTGTCAATCTTGTTGATTTTCTCCAAGAACCAACTTTTTGCTTCATTGATTCTTTGGATTGTTTTCTGTGTTTCTATTTTGTTGATTTCAGCCCTGAGTTTGATCATTTCCAGTCTTCTACTCCTCCTGGGCGCATCTGCTTCTTTTTTCTAGAGCTTTCCGGTGGGCTGTTAAGTCTCCAATATGTGCTTTCTCTGTTTTCTTTAAGTGGGCACTTAGTGCTATGAACTTTTCTCTTAGCACTGATTTCATAGTGTCCCTTAGGTTTGAGTATGTTGTCTTTTTATTTTCATTAATTTCAAGGAAGACTTTAATTTCTTTCTTTATTTCTTCCTTGACCCAGGTGTGGTTCATTAGTTGACTGTTCAGTTTCCATGAGTTTGTTGGCTTTCTGGGGATAGTGTTGTTGTTGCCTTCTAACTTTAATCCATGGTGATCTGATAAGACACAGGTGGACACTGATATTTTTTTGTATCTGTTGAGGTTTCCTTTGTTTCCAAGTATGTGGTCTATTTTTGAGAAGGCTCCATGAGCTGCAGAGAAGAAGGTATATTCTTTCCTATTTGGGTGGAGTGTTCTATAGATGTCTGTTAAGTCCATTTCCTTCATTACCTCCAATAATTCTCTTAATTCTCTATTAGGTTTCTGTCTGCTCGACCTGTCCATTGGAGAGAGAGAGGTGTGTTGAAGTCTCTTACTACTAGTGTGTGTGGTTTGATGTCTGCCTTGAGTTCTAGTAATATTTCTTTTACATAAGTGGGTGCTTTTATATTAGGGGCATAGATATCAGGATTGAGAATTCATCCTAATGAATTGCTCCTATTATGAGTATAAAGTGTCCATCTCGATCTCTTCTGATTGATTTTAGTTTGAAGTCAGGTTTGTTAGAAACTAGTATGGCCACACCTGCTTGTTTCTTAGGACCATTTGCTTGAAAGACCTTTTCCCAGCCCTTTACTCTGAGTAGATGCCTGTCTTTGTGGTTGGGATGTGTTTCTTGTAAGCAGCAGAATGTTGGATCCTGTTTTTGTATCCAATATCTTAGCCTGTGTCTTATTATAGGTGAATTAAGACCATTAATATTAAGTGGTATTTATGACCAGTGGTTGTTTACTTCGGTTATTCTTATTGTTTTTGGTAGTAGAGTTTGTGTGTCTCCCTTCTTTGAGTTGTGCTGGTGAAGGGTCACTAGATGCCTGAGTTATTGTAGGCAGTGTTGGCAATGTTGGATTCCTTGGGTTGCGATTTTCATTCTATTACTTTCTGTAGGGCTGGATTTGTGGCTACATATTGTTTAAATTTATTCTTATCCTGGAATGCCTTGTTTTCTCCATTGATAGTGAACAATAGCTTGGCTGCGTATAGTAGTTTTGGTTTGCATCCATGGTCTCTTAGTTGCTGTAGTACCTCTATCCAAGACCTTCTGGCTTTCATGGATTCCATAGAGAAGTCAGGTGTAAGTCTGATCAGTTTACCATTAGAAGTTACTTGCCCTTTTTCCTTTGCAGCTCTTAATATTCTTTCTTTAACCTGTATATTTTGTGTTTGATTATTATATGGTGAGGGGATGTTTTTCTTTGATCCAGTCTGTTTAGTGTTCTGTGTGCTTTTTGAATATTCAAAGGAATATCTTTCTTTATGTTGGGAAAGTTTTCTTCCATAATTTTGTTAAAAATATTTTCTGGTCCTTTGAGCTGTGATTCTTCTCCTTCTTCTATTCCTATTATTCTTAGGTTTGATCTTTTGATTGTGTCCCATATTTCCTGAATGTTTTGTGATGAGAATTTGTTGGCTTTGCTGTTTTCTTTGATCAGTGCGTTTATTTTCTCTACGGTGTCCTCAGAATCTGAGATTCTTTCTTCTATCTCTTGTATTCTATTGATTATGCTTGTTTCTGTAGGCTCTGCTCATTGACCTAGATTTTCCATATCCAGCTGGTCCTCAGTTTGTGTTTCTTCCTTGCTTTTATTTTAGTTTTCAATTCTTGAACTGTTTCCATTACCTGTTTGATTGTTTTTTCTTAGTTTCCCAGGGTATCATGTACGTATTTACTCATTTCTTCAAACTTTTTGTTATACTTCTCATCCATTTCTATAAGGGCATTTTTTACATGTTGTTTAAGGGACTCTATTGCTTTCATAAAGTCAATTTTTTCCATTTCTTCTATGTTAGGGTGTTCAAGTCCTTCTGTTGTAAGATCGTTGGGTTTTGGTGTTTTCATTTTGTTTTTCAGATTGTTGGGTGAATTCTTGCCTTGGCGCCTGCCCATCTCCTCCTATCGATGCTATCTAATGGGTCTTTTAAAACCGGATCAGGTTTCCCTGCTGGCCAGGGGCTCCACATACAAGATGCCCTTGCTCTGTTTCCTGGCTCCTGTCTCAGGCCAAGATCCCACTCTCTACTCAGAAGGGTCTTCAGGAACAGGACCAGGCTCCCCGTTCTCCAGGGAACTTGCCAACAAAAGGCCTACCTCATTGATTTTATTGTAGTGGGGCGATCTGCTCTCGGTGTTGCGCGCTGGTCCCTGCAGCTTTTGTCTGTGCCGCTCTGGTCCCCCGATCACCAACATTATTATGACTATTAGTTACAATGATTATGACCCTTCGGGCCATTTTACTAAGCTCATTGCATAGAAAATTCCATATAATCTTGATAAAAATATTGCAAAGTTTTATTGTAGTTATTTTACACAGGAAAAACAGAGACTGAAAAATCTCTAAATAATTTAATTAAATCTTATGCTGGTTAGTGACAATGTCCTAAAAACATTGATATGGTATTTATTTAATGGCATCAAGACTTGTTTCATGATCATCAGCTGCCACCAGGAGAAGCTATGGACATCATCCTCACTTTATAGTTGGTGGTGGTTACTGCTTTAATCATGATTCCTACAGTTGTTGGTCTATAAGTAGCAGGCAAGGATGAATCACATCCCAATTTTGGAATACTTTAGTTACAGGAGCAAATATAGCACACTTCCATTGGTCAAGAAGAATTGTGAGTGTCTTAGTTAGGATTCTTATTGTTATGAAGAGACACCAAGGATCATGACAACTCTTATAAAGAAAAATATCTAATTGGGGTGCAACCTTACAGTTCCAGAGGTTCAGTCAATTACCATCATGGTGAGGATGATGGCTACATGCAGGTTGATTACTGCTGGAGCTGAGACTGCTACATCTTGTAGGCAACAGGAAGTTGACTGAAAATCACACCAAGGAGAGTTTGAGAAAAAGAAACTTCAAAACCTGCTTCCACAGTGACACATCTCCAACAAGACCACACCAACTCCAACAAGGCCACATTTCCTAATAGTGCCACTCCCATTGTCGGACATTTCTTTCAAACAACCACAGTGAGCAAATTAGACAAGAGTACCCCCTCCCTTGTAGAGCTCAAAGCTTAGCTGTTGAAAAAAACTACTCAAGTATAAGCATGCTACTAAAGTATGCTTCAGAATGCTTAATAAAGGAAATAAAGGGAGCAGTTGTCACGGGTATTGAATTGTTCTGAGAGTCTTATAAAGCTCTAACAAAGGAAGGCAAGCAGAATTCTGAAAGGAGAAGCAAATTAACTGAAAGCATAGAGTTGTATTAGATAGACGACTATGTGCAAAGGCCCCATGACAGGGAGAATATACTGAAAGAAAAAATGATTTTTCTTCCTCTTTTTTTCTGATCCTCTTTGCTTTGCATGGTCTTGGTTTACAGTTGTTTTGTAATAAGTAAAAACTGCCATCTTTATTCATAAAGTTTTCAGGGGCCATGCGATATACAGCAGGTGATATACAGTAGTGTCCAGTAGGCTGACCTATCTGATGAGTGATTCTCTGATAGGGAGCCCTACCTGGTAAGGTCATAGAGTTCCTGGCTGTGGAAACCAGTTGAACCTGTCTATAATTTCTCTCATGAGTCACTTTGTCTGTTCCCTAAGAATTTCATTTCTTCCCTAAGAATGGCTTTGGGTGTTTTCCCATTGCTTGTGTGTTTTATCTCATAAAAATATTCCATCTACTGAGCACATATATCTCTGGGCAGCCAGGAGAATGACTTTTCATTTGGCTTATAGTTTTGATATATAGAATATGTTCTGGGACATGCTTCGTAACTGGATCTGTTTATCCCAAAGGGACTGTGGATACATAGAATCCTGTTTTGTTCCTTTTTACTCAGACAAATATAAAAAAAAAATAGCAATTTCTCTTTAGTCTAACATAAATTGTACACAATTAGCTCACTTTTACCTCAGAGTAAGTTCAAACTAGACTAAAGGCTCTTTGTAAATGGATCAAATATTTAGAACCTTACAGCTATGCTCAAGGTCAGAGCTACAGATGTCCAATCAAGGTTACTAAGAAAATCATGTAAATTCTTCACTTGCCAGTCAACTAACAATGGGTCTGTGTTTCAAAGTTGTCATTGGACACTGTGTCTCCTCACCCCTGCCCTCCCCCAGGTCTGGTCATGGTCTTGCTCCTATGGCCTTGGTACCTTGGTACTATGGTAAATGACTCAGCTCTTTATCACTTGCTCCGGGAATGTACTTTTGACAATGAGAAGGTAGCTCTTGTAATTTCTTTATCGCTTCAAGTCTCCTGAAGAAGAAGAGTTTTTACAAGAGAAGAAGGATCTAGAAAAAGAAGCTAAGAAAAATTAGAAGTGGGACAGGATGATAGAAACAGAACAATATAGAAGCTAGCACAAACAAGTACAGAGAGATTAATTTTGCACCCTCAGATCCCAAGTCTCTTGCTTACTGTAGTAGTCTCTTTAAACCTTAGGAGGAAATTGAAGCTGGTATTCAATAGCCTTCCATATAAAGTACCTTGCTTTGAATAACCAATTGTATCATCACCTACTATGGTGGTTTGAATTAAAATGCCCCCATAGGCTCATAGGAAAGGATACTATTGGGAACTACGACCTTGTTGGAGTAGGTAGGGCCTTGTTGGAGAAAGTATGTCACTAAGGGGAGTGATTTGGGGTTTCAGAAGTCCAAATCAAGCCCCATGTATCTTTTCCTGCTGCCTGCTGATTTAGATGTAGAATTTTTAGTTATCTCTCAAGCGCCACCCCTAGCTACTTGCCACCACACTCTCTGCCATGAAGATAATGGATTAAACCTCTGAAACTGTAAGCCAGTCTCAATTAAATATTTTCTTTTATAAGAATTGCTGCGGTCATGGTGTCTTTTTACAGCAATAGGAACCCTTATTAAGATGCTTAATTATGGACAATATTGTGCCTTTTGTCATTATTATAAGAATAAAATAATAAGTCACCAAAAGGTTAATATGCTTAAATGAGTTTGAGAAGGATTCCTGTAACTACAATTGTGGGGAACAGATTGGGAAGTAAAAATGATAGTAGAAAACTTAGCTCCAGTTTCTGAAAGGTCTTGCTGCAGAAAGTGATATCTCATGTTTGTCTTCAGTGTGAAAATGACTCATATTTATATCATCATATATAAAAATCACAGAATACTCCATCTGTGAGTATATCCCCAGAGGGTCATAATCTTTCCTCCATCTATATGATGGTTATATATATATATATATATATATATATATATATATATATATATATGGCATTGTTAGCCTAAAACAGAATACTAATAATAAATGGTAGTTAATATATTTTAAAAGAAATAGTTTTGATAACTTTATATATAGTCATTCACATAACTCTCATAATAACCTGAGATAGACATCATAATTACCTATGTTTTGCAAATGAGGAAAATAATTACTATGGTTAATACAATGATTTATGAAGCAATGAGAATTTGAACCTATGATATTTTATCCCAGATGTTGGACACAACCACTGTTTTTTATGAGTGTGGCTCATCTTTTTTAACCATGAAATGGGCATAACTGGAAACTACAAAACTCACCTGTAAGTAAATAAAGTCCCTGGCTTCTGTCTTCTGATTCCTCATATTTTAATTATGGCTATAGGTTGAATATAAGTGAAAAAATCTATAATCATAGCTCAGATCCTATATTAGGCTAACATCTTGTCACCTAGGACATAGAATAATTCAACAGCACACTAGTTATAGATTTCTATGCGTATGTGATAATGTCTTCATGAACCAGAGAAAAACAAATTTTGCCTCTGGGATGTCTATTATGGACTACCAAGCTACTCTTCCCACCTACTAAATATCTTGGAGTAATTTCATTCACCAATTCTGTCTCTATGAACTCTTACTTTTCCCATCAACTCTACCACTTATAGGTGTATATGCCAGGAACTCTAAGACTGAGCTATTTAAAGAATTTGAAAACTAATTTCTTCATTTGAAAAATATTAACAGGATATTAGCTAATTGCCTTCAAGGTCTCTTCTTTTTTTCTGTATATGCCTTTGTCCAGCAGGTTGACAGTATCATATGATATTCCTAGTACCTACATGTTTGAAGGTAACTTTCCATTCATTTTTGGGACTCTATCTTTTCAGATTTATCTTTTATACTTTACATGTTTTATTCTATTGTTCACAGACACTTATTGACCTCACATTAAGTTGAATTTCGGATTTCTTCAGTGGGCTCCCCACTTACAAAGTAGAGTTTCTGATGATTTGTTTTACTTGTTTGCGTAAAAGTTCACTATGGATTGATGTCAATGTCAAGGGAGGATGCTAAACATTGACAGTATCATGCAACAATGTCATCACAATTGCAAGAGGCTTACAACATGCACCAAGAAAAGTGAAGGAACATTTTTTTACTTCTAGATCAGAAGCAAGGATTCTTGGAAACCTAGGATTCAGGAGAAAGCTGCGCAGGGAGGGTGGACTCTTCTCTGTCTATGCTCCGTGTGAAATGGAGGGGGCCTGAATTAGTTGATCTAGTTTTATCCGTCAAGAACAGTATACTGTTCTGGGCTAAAATGTTGTGGACGATCTTATTCTCAGAGGGACCAGAAGAGAGTCTGGGATCTCTTCTCATCTCAGTATGACAGTTCCTTCTCATCTCAGTATGTTATATTCACAGCACATTCTAAAGTTATTCTCAAAACTGTAAGCAGGAAGAGGGAGAAGAGCTAAATGAGCCAAGAAGATCTGTAGATTATCTCCCAATGTTTATATAACTCTCATCTGCAATTTCCTAAATGTCAAACAGAGTCACCTTTTGGTAATTACTTTTAAGTAATAAGCCACTTATACTACTGTATACCCCTTTCTCTCCTCAAGATCCGTGCCTCACAATTCTTCAGTCACAGTATGATGGTAGTGCTTTGCTTAGCTGTTGCAGTAGAGATGGCTGGAACGTATCAGTGACACTCTTGGTACCTGCATTCACAAATCTACCTGGTACCGATGAGCAGATGCTTGGTGTGGGAGGTCCTTCTGTCTATGAGTTGCCTTTATTGGTTAATGAATAAAGAAACTGGCTTGACCTATAGCAAGGTAGAAGGAAAATGGAGTCAGAGAGAAGCCATGTAGCACGCTGGAGACAGACACTGGGAAATTTAGCCAGTAAGCCACAGCAATGTTCCAATACACAGATTAATAGAAATGGGTTAAATTAATATGTGGGAGTTAGTCAATAAGAAGCCAGAGCTAATGATTTAATTAATAGCATTTCTGTGTGGTTATTTGGGAGCTCAGTGGCCAGGAACAAACTAGCAGCCTCCTTACTACAGATGCTGATGACACAAAAAGTTTAAATGAGACTTCTGAGATACTCTTCAAATTATGATGGACCAATAGCACACAGGCAGAGGCAGAGTTCAGACCCTCCCTACTTGTGCACTCAGTTGTTTGTCACCTGACATGCATTGCTATAGTAGCAGATAAGGTAGCATCATATGACTTGGTTCAGTTTAGTGAAATTGCTGAGCTTAACAAAGTTCTGAAATCAGAAAACTTCAGGTCTGGTCCTAGTTTCAAAATCTCATTAACTATGTGATCTGGAAAATTTAAGATCCAAGTCTAAGTTTCTTTATCTTTGATAGGAGTGATAATTTCCACTACGTGAAGTTTGAATAAAATAATTGAAGTCACAAGACAAAAAGCACAACATACATTAATCATTGCAGTTACTATAATTGGCGAATGTCTTTAACTTACATAAACTCTGTTCCAAACGTGTCCATCTGAGCTATGATCAAAATTTCCAAAACCTGTTACACTAAGGCTTATGGATATATGAGATCAATAAATCTCTTAAGATTCCACAAAACATATCGATCTATCTTCTCTGGGCTAGCCATAATCCCAATGGTGTTGGACTTTAAGGGGTAGTAGGAAAGTTCTGTTATCAGTAATTTTATCTAGATAAACCCTTAAACTCCATTCCATTTACGCTTCAGTTGTGCTGCCAAAAATTTAAAACCCTGGACAGCAATCAATCAGCTTGGCCAACATCAGCTCTAGTTCCCTTAATTTTTTCCCAATAAACTCTTCTTCCCATATTTACTGACAGCTAGGGATACTGTTATGCTGTGTTCCTGTGTTAACAATTTTTACATCCCCTGTTCAGTACTGAGAAGATCTGTATCTACCTTCTTAGCTTTAAGTAAAACACTGTAGACCATTTAACTTAGAAACTGTGTTTCTTTAAAAACTTAGCAAAGTTTACTACAAGTCAAAAATTCCATGTATGATTTTTGAAAAAGCAATGAAAGACAAATAAAAATGGAAAATCATATTTCAATAGATGATTATTAATCTTTTGCTACTTCAATTCTCTGAGTCATTTTAAGGTATACAATAAAGTTGCTAGATTACATAATTCTCACATCCTTTAAAATTTTATATTTTAAACATTAAAGATGTGATTTTATGTCACAATCATATAATGTGTAAGTCAAATGTTTTACTCTATGCCCCTAGAAAATATAAGTTACAGACATTTGCTCAATGTATATTATGTATTAGTCAATGCACTACAAAATATTACTAACATGATTTGTTGAATACTAAGAGTCTTGTATAAAGTCCACACTATCTAAATCTAGTAGGTAAAAAAGAAAGCTCAGAATCATTTGAATCACTTGCCAGTTTCACATACCATTGAGGTGGTACATATCAGGTTTCTGTCACTATCATGGAGGTCCCTGAAACTAAATCAAAGAGGCTTGGAGTTCTTACAAAGCAGAAAATCTTAATCAGTAAAGCTTTTCTCATTTTTTCTCCCTTGGAATAAACTAGTTTATTACTCTGAAACCCTAATTCAGAAAAAGATTATTACATGTAAAATTAGTATATAAGGAAGCTTTGATGAAACTCCTTTAATAAAATATTATATCTTGATTCTTTAAAGTAAAGAGGTCTCTTGAGACTATGATGCCTGTGACTATTCTCCATATTTAGACTTAATGAGTCTAATAAAACTTAATTTCAAGAGCAAGATAGCTAATAAATATTCATTTATTCAACAAATATTTATTGGGCCCTGGCTCTGGGTCAGACCCTGTCTGTATAGCAATGATCTTCTGTTTTCACACTGAAGGATGGGTGGACTTGTATGAGCAAGGAATAAGATATTAATTCTGAGTATTGAACTGAGAAGGCAACTTCAAGGAGCATCAAGCAAATCATCTTTAAAAAGGAAAGTCTGTGGACCAGGAGCCAAAAGAGATCCAAGTCACACATAGATTTTCACAAGATTATAGAGAGATTGAGCAATATCTGTAAAGTGATGAATGCTCAAATCACTCTTATGTTATTTCTGCATTCAATTCAAAGCCGGAAAAATCAACGGTGATTAGCACAATCAAGCCTCCATCCCCTAGTTCTGTTTCAGAAGATAGATAATAATCCTCCTACTTTATCAATTTATCCTCTAGAAAATGAAATTTCCTGCCCCCCCTTCTCTCCTACATTCAGCACGAACAGACAGCCACTCTGCTGATCTGCCCTAGGGGGAACATCTGATCCCATATAGATTGGGAACGCAGTCAGCAGCATTCTGCTCCTAATCCTTCCTGGGTCTCCGCCCCCCATGGCTCTCTCACAGCAGCTCCATCCTGCTGGTGTCCTCTCCTCAGCAGCTTCTCCATGGGGGACTTCATTATGGCTCCCGTGATGTGGTAGATCAGGTGCTATTACCCACATAGAGAGCTTTAATTGGAGATGATGCGATTTGAGTTTTTTTTTTTTTTTCTTTTTAAACCAGAACCGAAAGCTGACTGTAGGGCTGGACAAATTCAAAGAATATAGGATACCAAGCAGTTTCTAGTCAAGCTGGTTTATCATTAATTAGGATGACAATAAAAATTTACTTTAATTAAATCGATTTTCCATACCCTCTTATTCCAACGTTGCCCACGAATTATTAAAGTATCCCATCTCTTTGATTTCACAACTGATGGATGTTAAGAATTACAAATTGTAGTTTCTAGATCTGAAAAAAAATGAAAGAGGCATATTAAAATCCACATGTTCTTGGGTCTCCTTATTGCAGAGGAGTTATCTCTTGAAAGACTTGATATTTTTCATGTTAAGTTTCTTTTCCTTCCTTCCTTCCTTCCTTCCTTCCTTCCTTCCTTCCTTCCTTCCTTCCTTCCTTTCTTACTTTTTTTCGAGGCAGGGTTTCTTGTAACAGTCTACCCTATCCTGGAATCTGTAGACCAGGCTGGCCTCGAACTCACCGAGGTCTGCTGGCTTCTCTCTCCCAAGTGCTGGGGTTAAAGGCATGCACCACACCACCTGGTCCTTTGATATACTTAAAAATATGTTACTTTCTACTAGAGAAAAGTAACTCTATCTGCATCTCTACTTGTCAAAAAATAAGATCCTGCTAACAGGATTCATTTGGAGACCAATGTTATTCTGCATGTATGAGGATAAATTATAATAATTTTAATGCATTTGGAGACTAACAAATGTTATTTGAATCATATTCTATAATACATGAACATTTTGTTCTAATTTGCTTTATGTACCTTTTCAATTGTTTATCCATCCATTTACCATGTGGCATAATAGAATAGAAAATAATGGACTTTTGGACAAAATAAACTCCTGTTGAAATTACAGCATTTCAGTTTAAAAAAAATGAGATTATTCACTTAATGACAACACATCATGAGAGTCATGCCTAGAAATGCTCAGCAATGTATCTTATAACTTATTAAATATAATTTATTAAAAACTAATGCATAGGGAAGATTGACAAATTTAACAAATACAATAATAACACATAGCCAAATACTTTAAATGTAATGATAGGGTGTAAGAAGAATATCTAATCAGTATGGAGGAAAGTTATCTTAGATTATTAATATCACATAGCACTTTAGGGACAAGGGGTTAAAAAGAAAAAGAAAATAAAGGACGACATCTTAGAAAGTATGTCTCATTTAATCACCGAGACCGATGGTGCCACAGCTCAGAATAGAAGGGATTTAGGTTTGGTGTTGAGAACTAGAGTGCACAGGGATGTGAAGGTCATCCCAGCAATAGTTTTATTAGCATAAAACTGTGGAGGCCCAAAAATGTAGGCCTATTTCCACATTGACCAAAGGTCAGAGAGTTGGAATTTTCCTCTAGTACAACAGAGAAGTAGATTGTTCCTACCTCAAACAAGAGTCTAAAGATCCAATTCCCTTTATGGAGATAATTTGGGATTCCACCCAGGGAGTGGTTTGCCTACAGAATGTTTTGGTCTATGGTGTATGCTTGACTTGTTTTGTCCTAGCAACAGAATGCTAACTATGAATGTAGCCCATGACTTTCAATTGATAAACTCATTTCCTTGTGTCATGTTAGCGCAGTCTTACTCCTACCTTTTGGCGTCAGGAGTATTTTAAGCAGTTGGAATTTAAATGTACAGGATTATTTTCAGTACTTACTGGAATTCCCTTCTGATACTATCCTATATGTTTCTCTCTTTTATTGCTTTCATTCACATCTTCGTATTTTTTACTATATTTCTAAATTACCATGCCTCTACCACAACACAACACTAATACTTTTCCTTCTTTCTCTCCCTCTCTTTTACTCCCTCCCTTTCTGAGATATGCCCCCAACTTAATGCATAGTGTCTTCTCCTTCCTCTCCTTCTTCTTCTACTCTTCCTCCCCCTTCTTCTTTTTGTCTTCTTTCTTCTTCTTTTACTTTTAATTTTGAGAAACTGTTGCCAAATTGTCAAGACTGGCCTCAAATTAATTTTGTACTCAAGGAAGCATTGAACTTCAAATCTTCTTAACTCATCCTAGAATTCTAGGCCTATGTCAACAGATGTCACTTGATTTTAGTAGTCTTTTATAAATAATTATGTGTAGATTTAGTGTAGTTTATATGTGTGTACCATGTGTATGTCTGGTACCTGTAGAGGTCAGAAGAGGGCTTAAAAGTGGAGTTATTGATGTTTGTGAGCCATCATGTGAGTGCTGGGAATTTAAACTCTGGTCTTCTGCAAGAACAAGTGATCTTAACTGCTGAGCCATCTCTTTGGTCCCATTTGTAATACTATTAAAGGGACCAGAAACAATAGAGATGTCACAGAAACTCCTAAGAAAATCCTGTCAAAACGGACTTTTTTTTAAAAAGTGAGCTTCAGTACTTCATGTATAAGATTATGTTATTTCCCCCTTTGGGCATAGGAGGTAAAAACACTGAATAGTCTCTACTATTACATTTCAGAAAAATTTGTGGAATTATGATGTTGAAATCTTTGACTTTAGAGTATAATGAAGACAACAGACCATGATGCAGTTTCTGGCATCTAGAACTTTTCAATGTCTTGGAATTCACTGAATATGTGGCTAAAGTCGGTTACTCCTGTCTTGATTTGTGTATTATCCTCCATTTTCTAACAGCAAAATACTATGAAATTTTAAGTTGTTTTATTTAGCTTTAGAAATATTTTGGATAAAAGGTCATCTAGTAATTTATTAGTCTTATTAGTCTTAATTTCTCCAATGCCATCAAAATGAGTGAAAACTGGAAATAATCACATTAGGTGAATTAAGGCAGTCTCAGAGAGTCAAATATGTTTTTCCTCACATATGGAATCCTGATTAATACAGACACATAAAATCATATATGTACAGATGATATGAAAATAGAAACTAAACTGTCAAAAGAAGAAGGAATGAATGGGAGGGGAAGAGGAAGGCAAGTAAAGCAGGGTTAGAGTATGCTCAATGCACAGTTGACTTATTAACACCCAGTATAATAAAATTAAAAAGTTTAGTTGATAACTCATGCGTACTATTTTGTTTTTTTCAGAGTGATTTAAATTTTTTAAAATCTTTTTTTTTTTTGAGCATATCTGTGCATCACATGTATGCAGTGCCTGCAGAGGTCAGAAGAGGGCATTGGATCCCCTGGCACTGTGGTTACAGGTGGTTGTGAGCTACCATGCAGGTGTTGTAAATCAAACCCCAGTCCTCTGGAAGAAAATACAGTGTTCCTAACTGCCAAGCCATCTTTCCAACCTCTTCAAAGTGATTTTCAATATGTTTGTGTGTGTGTGTATAAATTTAAATATACAGATATTTTAAGTACAGAATTGAGTTGGTGATGTTCATATAACAGTTAATGTATTTCATTGGCAATGCTGCAACCCATCATCACTCTCTAGATTTAAGATTTTTTAATCACATAAGTAGAAAATCTAAGCATACAACCATAATGGAAGAAAATGAATAAGACAACAAGATGATTGTAGAAAAGCTGGAGTCTTGGGCCTTTCTTAACAGCACTGTACAATAGTGTAACATCTGTGAAAATGGTGGGAAGTTCCAAAAACTACTTTGAAATTATCATGTAACCTAGTATGTTAGTTACTTACTTTTCCTATTACTACAAGAAATACCTGATAAAAATTGCTTAGGGAAAAAAACAGTAAATTTTTGATTACATCTTGAGGAGATACAGTGGAAATTGCTTATTTTTTCAGCTGCCCAGACCAGAAACTATCAGAGACTGAAGGCTCCAACATAGAAACTATCTTTCCATATCTGGACCAGTACAGAGGCACGAGAAATAACAAGACACAGTTCACACAGTCATCACTGAAGGGCATCTCAGGCTTCTCCCCATCCTGATGATCTACCCACATTTATTATCCAAAACACCTTTTGTCTCCCACATAAACCAAAGTAAAAACTCATTAATATTCTCTTTTGGGGGGATATAGGGCTTGGGAAACACCTGCAACCTAGTCATTAGCCTTAGCAAATACCTCTCCCCAGGCATTCTACATTTTTAACAAAGGAGAAAGGAGCAATGCTTCCTGGTTTTTGTTTGTTGGCTATCTTACTTGTTTGGCAGGGTTGCATCTCCTTAGTGGCCAGTGCGCCTGCCTGTAAATTATTTTATATAAAATTCGGGCCCACAATAAACTATATTAATTACAATACTCTTTAGCCAATAGCTTAGGCATATTCATAGCTAGTTCATATTAAATTAACCCATTTCTATTAATCTGTGTATCACCATGAAGCAGTGGCTTACTGGGTAAGGTTCTGTTCTGGTGTCTGTATCCTTGGGCAGCAATATGGTGTCTCCTTAACTCTGTCTACTCTTTCAATATTGTTATGATTGTCATCACTTTAAGAGAGAAGCCACGCCCACTCCCGGTGGGCCCCCCTCCTCTTGCCATCTTAGCTTCTCTGTATTCCTTTTGGCGTGTGCGCTCCCCCTCTCCCACTCTCCTTTGTCTCTCTCTGTCCTCTTCTCCTTCTTCCCTCTACCTCTCCTCTAAGTAATAAATATCCAATTCTATTTTGTACAACGTGTCTGTCCACTTGTCTCCCACTTGCTCGCCTGCCCAGCCGCTCGCCACAAGGCTGGACTCTGCCTGGGGCTGGCAGCTTTCCTGGTCAGGGACCTGCTGCTTGGGACCCACAGACAAAATCATAACAATTGGTGCCACATGACTCAGATAGGCACTTCTGTCCGGAACTCTTTTCCCAGGGTCAGGATCCTGAACTAGGGTTTTTTTTTTCCCACTCCCACCACTGCCTTCCTGGCTTCAATCAATGAGTCTCCCCTGTCCTGCTACAGTTGCTTCCCTTAACCAGAACCATGTTTGGACTGACCAGGGCTCAGTCAGCCCGCGTTTTAGCACTGTACACTCCCCGTAGAGTGCATTGGAAATAAAGAAGCAGAGATCAGGACCTGGAATCAGGCATTGAGCCTGAAGACTCACCCCCAGTGGTGTATTTCCCCTAGCAAAGCTCCACCACCTAAAGGTCCCACAACCTTTACTAATAGTGCCACCAGCTGAAACCAAGTCTTCAAATACATGCGCCTTCCTGGGGAAGAGGGGCATTTCCCATTCAATCCTCAGCACCCAAGCAGGGATACAGGCAATAGTACAGCAGTGTTCACTGTACAATCTTTCAGAATTTCCAAACAAAGAAAAAATACTCTGCCCCTCACCAGAAAAGGGAACAACCAGAATTCAGATATACATGCTCCAACCATAAACAGGAAGAAAGCTTAAATTATTGCATAGATATGGATAAAAGCCAACACCATCATCCTGAGTGAAAGAAGCCAGCCACAAGAGACAAATGCCCTGTGATCTCCCACTGACTTTTACCTCCACCACCACTGGCATTGTTTCCATCGGTTGTCAGCCAAATCTGTTACTGAGGGTCTGACACTGTTGGTTGCTCTAGTTCAAATCTTTGAGGATTGTTCATGGAGAGGCCTCAATACCATGTCCTCTGCATCTCTATCATGTAAAGTTGTTTCGACTATGATCTTGCCTGATAGCATCTATTTCAACCTGAAGCTGTTAAAACACGCACGAACTAAAGGTTTTCCTGTTGGATCCTTTAATGGAACGTTGATTGGAGGGATGGTCCTTACTTTTAAGCAAAATGCAAAAAAACATTTTTGGTGATTGGATTTCCATGAAAAGTCATCTAAAAATCATATGGCCTTCAGGTGATGGTTTATATACACTTTGTGCCTTCATATGCTTTACTTTATAAAACTACACAATCAAAATACCATCAATTTTATTTACCCAGCAAATTATTTACAGAGGGGCAAATCAAATTTTAAAGTTTCTGTAAAGTTTATTTTACTACAAATAATTAAATATTGTATATTAAATATAAATAGACACTAAAATACATACTCTTTCAATAATAAACATCTTTTGCATATATGTGCACATTCTTTGTGAAGTTTTTACATTTAATACCAACATAAGGGGACTGTAGAGATGGCTCAGTGGTTAAGAGCACTGGCTGCTCTTCCAGAGGTCCCGAGTTCAGTTCCTAGCAACTGCCGCGTGTCTCATAACCATCTATAATGGGATCTGATGTCCTCTTCTGGAATGCAATTGTACATGCAGATAAAACATTGATTTTAGTTTTTATTTATTTTTATTGCTTTATAAAAAATACCATTCAAAATTTCTACTTTCTCCCCTCCTCCCGTTTCCTTCCCGCTCCCCCACTTACCCTCCCCCTGCAGTCCTAAGAGAAGGCAGGGTAACCTGCCCTGTGGGAAGTTCAAGGCCCTCCCCCTTCCATCCAGGCTTAAAAAGTTATGCACCAAATAGACTAGGATCCCAAAAAGCCAGTACATGCAGTAGAAACAAATCCCAGTGCCATTATCATTGGCTTCTCAGTCTGCCCCAATTGTCAGCCACTTTCAGAGGGTCTAGTTTGATCCCATGCTCATTCAGTGCCAGTCCGGCTAGATTTGGTGAGCTCCCATTAGATCAGTCACACTGTCTCAGTGGGTGGACCAACCTTCACGGTCCTGACATTTTTGCTAATATTCTCCTTCCTTCTGCTCTTCACCTAGGCCTTTGGAGATCATTCCATTGTTCCGATGTGGGTACCACTGTCTCTATCTCCATCTGTTGCCAGATGAAGGTTCTATGGTGATAGTCAAGATAGTTATCAGTCTATGGCCATACCACCCTGAACGCACCTGATCTCATCTGATCTTGGAAGGTAAGCAGAGTCAGTCTTGGTTAATACTTGGATGGGAGAACATTGATTTTTAAAAAATCATATGTTTGGACTGGGGAAATGACTTGGTAGGTAAAATGTTTGATGAAGAAAATTATAAGCATTAAGACCTGAATCTGACTGCTTATACCCACATAAAGTATTGGGCATGGCTTGCAGCCTCAGTGTGGGTGAGGAGAAGAATGGAGACAGGCAGCTCCCAGTTGTGTGTGGGTCCAGTGTAAGCATAATGGTGAGCTCCAAGCTCGGTTAGGGTACCTTGTGTTAGGTTGAGATTGTAAGCCCCAGCCCCTCTCATCTATCCCAGTCCCCAGGCCTGAGAGTAATATTGTTCTGGACTCCAAATCCCAGCAGGCCAGGTCCTGACCCCTCCCTGGGGGCGGGGAGGGTTCAGTACCATGCTCACAGAGTATTTAAATGAACTCCCAAAAGAGGAACACATGGTCTCTTTTCCTTCTTCCCAGTGTGTTTGTGGCCCCTCGGTGCCACCCGAGAGTGCAGAACTCCCATTAAACCTGGATATTTCTTAATTTGGCTTGTTTTGATTTGGCTGGTTGGGAACTTTGCCTTGGCAGAGAGCTCGCTTTAGGAAAATATTCCTAACATCTTACTCAAGACATAATATGGAGAACGATAGAGGAACACTTCCAATGTTGGCCTCATGCATAAGAACACCCACACACATGCACACATCTACACACACATGCAGCACATATCCATGCATACATATACACATAGCACATTTTATTTTAAATCTCATTGTGTAGTAAAGGTAATTAGATCAAGCATGGGTCTGATAAAAATGCATTGTATCACATTTTATCAACCAGAAGTCAGTTTCTTTATCCCCAACTAGAAATCATCAGATGCACAAGCCACAGCTGATGCCAAAGATAAACAGAATTGATTTTCAAACAGTTCAACAACCAAGGCAAAGACTGTTTCTGCTGAACACGTTTTTTCCACTTTGGGAATCCACAGGCTAATCTTGCTGCATTTGAATGTAGAACCCCTGTCCTGTCACATCCTGATAAACATCTGTTAGTGCTGGAGAGCAATTTTCTCTTTAGCTTTGAAATCTTTTCCTTTACTATTAATAGCAAGTGATTTATTGTCAGTGTGCAAAGCTTATTTTTGAATTAACATTTTCCTCTGTGTGAATATTTTTGGGACTTAGATTTACACATGGAGTCTGCTCTTCTGATTTACCTTGCTCAGATTTCTCACAATAATTCCTTTCATTTACAAGTTGTTCTTTGATAGGTTCCTGACGGGGACTTTCTGCTGAAGATTACATAAAGGTATTTGGGCTTAAAAGGCCGAGGTCAAAAGAAATATAAGAAGTATATAATTATTATTAAACCAAAATTAATTATGTATTAATGGAATTATCATGTTTTGATTCAGAAAGCTGTCTGGAATATCTGTATTGGTTAAAAAACCATAGTGTAAAAAAATACTAAATAAAACTTTTGAATAGAAAGCAAAGTAAGTAGTTTGGTTGCAAAGGACAAACATGAGTAAATTTACACAAAGCTATCCCAATTCTATTTCCATTTCTTATGTTATTTCTTGAATTATTAAGTGCACAGTTAGTTGGAACTGAATAGAAAACATTCAAGATTGGTTTAACTAATTTGATTATACTGCATTTTGGGGAAATCCCTTAAGCTTACATTCTTGCTGTCTTCCTCTTTACTATTTACCTCAGAAAACAAGAAGAACTTAACTTTCTACTATATCAGATTAAGAAACTGGGAATGTTGTTTTCAGTAATTCCCTCCACTCCTCTTTGATAGCTCTTGTGTTAGGAGTTTACATCTTGTCCACAGGAGACATCTTTCTCTCTAGAGCAGTGGAAACTTAATGGTTGTGAATGCTCTGCCTAATTTAGGTTCATTTCTGGCTAGCTCTTTTCATTTAAATTACCTGTTTCTCTTTACCTTTTTGCCAGCCATCCTTTTGTGTATCTTACTTTCACTGCCTTCTGGCCATTTGATGGCTGCCTGGTTCTTGCCCCGGGCAGCATGCCAACATGTTCCTCTCTTTTTTCCCTTCTCTCATTCTCTTATTTATTCCCACTTCCCACTAGCTCTGCTTATCCTTTTGCTGCCTAGCTATTGGATCTGCAACTTTTTATTAAACCAATCAGGTGCCTCAGGCAGGCAAGGTGAAAGAGCAACACATCTTTAAATAATTCAACAAATGCAACAGAAACAAAAATAACACATGGTTACACAGTTAAAGTACTGATTGGCAGCAGAAACAAATGTAGCACATTTTTGCCTAGTTAAAGTAAGGTTCCATAAAACTTGTCAGTGTCCAAGAAGCTGGTTTCTTTCTGTGGTAAATTTCCCTCTGTATGCTGTGATTACCATTGGTTAATAAAGGAACTGCTTTGTGCCTATAGCAGAGTTATAGGGGAACAGAGCTTGGTAGGGAAAACTAAACAGAATGCTGGGAGAAGGAGGCAGACTCAGAGAAAAGCCATAGAGCTGTCTCCAGAGACAGATGTTCTGAAACTTTAGCTGGTAAACCACAGCCATGTGGCCATACACAGATTAATAGAAATGGGTTAAATTAATATGTAAGAGTTTGCCAATAAGAAGCTAGAACTAATGGTTCAAACAGTGATTTAATTAACAGAGTTTCTGTGTGACTTTTTCATGGCTAAGTGGCCAGAAACCAACAAGCAGCCCCCCCCCCCCATCCAACAATTGAACATGCAACTTTTTATTAAACCAATAAGGCTCCTCAGGCAGGCAAGGTGAAAGAACAACACATCTTTAGATAATTAAACAAATGCAACAGAAACAAAAGTAACACATGGTTACACAGTTAAAGTAATATTCTGCAGCAGAAGCAATGTAACACATGTTTGCCTAGTTAAAGTTCTTCTTTTTTTTTTTTTTTTGGTTTTTCGAGACAGGGTTTCTCTGTGGTTTTGGAGCCTGTCCTGGAGCCAGCTCTTGTAGATTAGGCTGGTCTCGAACTCACAGAGATCTGCCTGCCTCTGCCTCCCAAGTGCTGGGATTAAAGGTGTGCGCAACCACCGCCTGGCCTAGTTAAAGTTCTGTTCCATGAAATTTGTTAGTGTCCAAGAAGCTGGTCTCAAGTTTCTTTCTATGGTGAAAACACTGAACTCTGTTTCTCAGTAACAACTCTTAAACATGCACAGTAAAAGAAAATTGATGCAATTAACTAGATGAAGATATAGATCCTTTGATACACAATGCTAATGGTTCTTAAGATGTGGCATGAAACAGCATCTCCTGGAGGCTATGTTAAAGCATAGGCTGCTGAGACCTCCTGCCAGAGTTCCTGACTCAAAGGCAAAAGATAAAATAAAGTACTTAACATTTCTAATAGTTTCTGGTATGTTAGTGATTGTGAAAGCTACAATGCAGAATCTATGATTCTCATACTGGGTCTTTTTCAGACTCATCTCAAGAATTTCGTAGAAACACAAAAGACCTACTTCATTTCAGGACAAATTGTTCTGACCAACTAGGAGCTCTCTGATCAGCTTTTGCCTTTTGAATGTCTTCAGTTGACTCTTCTGAATGAAGAGTGTGGACTTCTCTAGCTACCTTGTGTTTTCATGGTAGTAAACCCCAGTTATAGTCTACATTGAACATATAGAAGACACTTCTAAACAGACCTGTTAAGTTGTAACTGCCAGTGGCTTCCAAGGCTGGATGATGTCACAGGTTACTATATCTGATTAAAACTGGCAGCAGCAGGTAGTTTTGATTCAATACAGAATCTCCACTTCTACTCATTCTGAGGAAAAGGTAGGACAGAAATTATTGCTCATTTTATATCTGGGTAGATGTATTGTGGAAATAATTCACACATAGAGTATAATACTGGATGCATGAAGAGATCATGCAACTTACCTAAGGTCACATAGTTCATTAATACAGAGTCCTATAAGACTCTGAAGTTTACTTCAGAATTTTTCTATTAGAGCATTGATTATTTTTCATTTTATTATATATTTAGAAGATTCACACTTTACATATGCACTTCCAATTTATAGACATTTAGCCAGAAGAATTTGTTATGGTTTGTTATCTTAAAAGGAAAGCAGAGATATACACATATGTACATTATTATAAGGCAGAAAGTGGCAGAGTTTCCTAAAATAAAGCTAGTAGTAAAAACAGAAGTTATTAATAGGAGGGGAAAATAGGATCTGTTAAAATCCCACACAGTGATTGCTCCAAATGATATATGAATCCCATATACTGTTTGATGCAGTAACATTCTACAATTTTAAACAGTGTACTTTATAATTGTGAAAAAATTTCTTGACTTTTACCATGCATATACTACCTGAACTTTCTACTTAAAAATGTTTTAATCACTTTCAATCAAAGCAAGCAAAGGCATGAAGGGATTACACAGCCCTTTGAATGAGCTCTTAGTGTTTCAAAAATAGAAAGATTCCTGCAGGCACCTGCATGATTATAAAATCATGCTTGTTTGTATTGTGTTAAAAATATCTATCAATTGAAGGGACGATTTATTGCCCATGTGTTTAAGAGCATAGATCAACTCCAAATAGTTGAGTATAAACAAATCCCAAAGAGTAAGTCAGCTATAACTGTTTACATCAAGGTAACACAAATGCTTATCTTGAGAAGATAAGATTATATGTCAGTCATTAGGCTAATTCATTGATAGTATCCAATATTATAGCCTACTCTGAGGACACTAAAGTCATTACATTGAAGTATGAAGATGATAATGTCACAACCAACAGTAACAAAAGTCAGCCAAGACTAAGTCCAGAGCAGTAAAATGCATTTATAGATTTGTTCATTCATTTGGTGAGCTGATATCTGTTGTTCTCAGAATGCTAATAATACTGTAGCAATCCTGACCCATTCTCTCATTTCTCTACTGCCTTTAGGCAGGGACATCCTAAGAACATTTCAGGAAAATTTCAATATCCTCTGGATATTTGCTGGAACATTTTGAAATCAAATATTTTTTTAGCTTAACAGTCTACCTCAAAAATGTGAATTTATTTTCTCTTTAGAAGAAACTTGAAAATTAATAATTTGACTGTATCTTTATTACTTATCTATTACCCCTGCCCCCATTTTTTTCTTCCATGGAGGCACTGCACATTTAACCTGGGGCCTTTTGCATGCTATGAACGTGTTCCACCCCTGAGTCACTTCCTCAGAGCTTTAACTTTTGGTCGTCTTAGGGTTTAATGATTTCAGTTCCATCGACTTTTGGAACTGGACACTTCTTTTCTGACTGGATTCTGTTCTGTGTCTTATGTGTCACAGCATCCCTGGCTTCTGCTCAGCACTGGTCACTCGGCTATGACAGCGGCATATGTGTCAAGACATCACCAATTCATTTCCATGTAAGTGGCTTTTGTGGGGAGCCACTGGTTCATATTTTTCAAGCTTTTCTTGAATTCAAGCAAAGATGCTGTAAAGTTAGTGGTTATTCAATTAGTAAAATCAGGCAGGTTCTGATTGTATCTTTATTGGCAACCCTGATAATTGCTGCATTTTAGGAGATGAAGCCTCCATGTTTATCACATTTTTATGCTGCCTTTAGCCAGGAACATACTGAAAACATTTAAGGAAAATTTCAACATACTCTGGATATTTGATGGAACACTTTCAAAATCAAATATTTTTCTCCTTTTTTGTTTTTGAAACAATCTTATTTTACATACCAATCCCATTTCCTTCTCCCTCCTGTTTTCCCTCTACCCTCACCTTCTCCCCACCCCACCTCCTTCCACTCCTCAGAGTGAGTGAGGCCTCTGATGGGTTGTCAACAAAATCTGTCACATTACCAGTCAGGATCACCGCCCTCTCCCTTGTATCTAGACCGAGAAAGGTATTACTCCATAGATAATGGGCTCCTAAGAACAAATTAAAGCACCAGGGATAAATACTGGTTCCATTGCTAGTGGCCCCATGAACTGCCCAAGCCATACAACTGTCATTGACATTCAGAGGGCCTAGTTGGGTCTTATACAGGTTCCCCAGCTGTCAGTCTAGAGTCAGTGAGCTCCCAGTTTCTTGGATAAGTTGTTTCTGTGGGTGTCCCAATCACGGTCTTGGCCCCTTTCAGACCCTAAGCAATAGTGGAGAAGGTACCTTAACTGCCTTTTCCCTGTAATCAGATTGATGAATACTTTTTTTTTAATTGATTTTTATTGAGCTCTACATTTTTCTCTGCTCAGTCCCTTTGGTGACTAACTTGATTGTCATTATAGAAACTTCATCCAGCAACTGATGGAAGCAGATGCAGAAATTGAAATCAAATATTTTTTAGCTAACAGTCTACCTCAGAAATTTCAGCTTAATTTATCTGTAGAAGGAACTTGAAAATTGATAATTCAACTGTAGCTAGCTGTCTGAAGGCCCACAAGGAATAGAGTGGTTATGTTATGTTATGTTATGTTAGTCAGCACGGTACAGGCCTTGATCAATGTCAGGTTCACGCAACAAGCAACACATCAATGAATGGGTACATGGCTCTCACGTATTCCTCTCTATGGACTGCACCTCTCAAACTAAGAGTAAAAATGAAATTTTCCTTCTCAAGTTTTATCACTCAGGTATTTTGGTAAAAACATCAAAGAAAGCTAATCAATGCAGCTCCTGTAATATGTATTGAAGATGAGGATTGGTGGGATGGCTTAGGGTTAGAAAAGGTGAAATATGAGGCATGTTCATACAGCTTTAGGAGAGTGTTGTACAAGTCAATGGCATCTCTCATGGAGCAGTGTCAGGGCAGAGAGCACCCTTCTTGAACTCGCTCTTCTTACAATATTGTTCTGAAAACAGCTTCACAATTGCTTTCTCTATAAGGTAAGCATACAGTTGAAACGATCCTAAATCCAATATTGTTCACACGTCCTATAAATACATATTTCGCTAGCTCTCTTTATATATAGAAATCACATTTTATCTGCCTTTTTAAAGGCATATTTTAAAAAAAAAATCTGAAAATTTACAGTTGTGGTTGGTTTAGTAGGTTTCACTGCCTAAATGTGAAATTTTTTATGATAATAAAAATCTGAAAATTTACAGTTATGGTTGGTTTAGTAGGTTTCACTGCCTAAATGTGAAATTTTTTATGATAATATGCTAGGTATTGTTTCACCTCCAATAATAAATTAAATTTCCATTGCACTAAAAAGGAAGAAGAGAAACAGAGCATATTTGAAAGGGAAAATATGGACTTCAAATATATGGTAGATTAAAGATTTGGAAACAATTAGGAATAGAAGCTGAATAATGGTTTAAGTATTATTGTCTAATATATTGAAAGAAATCCACTTCAAAAGTAAAGAACTAAAATGTTTATAGCATTTTAAAGGCTTTCCCCAATTTTCAAATTAAGTGGTATCACAGTAAATCTCTTCTTGACTACAGGCATTATCCCCTGACTAACACAAGGCCATTCCCTCATCGTGTTGTGTTATCTGTGATTTGCTAGATGTGCATTGCAAACGTCTGAGTGGCACTAAGTACCAAGAAGGAAAATGTAAATATATTTAGACATGTTTACATATTATTCTACCTTGTCACTTTACCAAATTATATATTCTAGGTATTTATTATATCATCTCAGAAAACCATGCTTTTATTGGGATATATGGCTTCACTTTACTTGATGGTGTCATATTTTGAGACTTTGCTATGGTAGTATTCACATCTGGTCATAAATAACTAGTATTTACATTCATCATTTCCTGAGGCTAGATTAGGGTAGAAAATACTGCTTTATGTCCCTTCTACCTTCCCGTATCCTTACGGATGAATTTAGCCTTCTTATTGCTGACGCTGGGAACAACATCTGAATTCCCCGGAACAAGGTACTTTGAGTTGCCATAATAATTTCTGTATCTCTCCATTGGTCAGTTTTATGCATGATTCCGGCTTAGCTAAGGTACCAAGTTATGCAATGTAACACTATTTCTGAGAGGGTATTCTGACAATGTGATTAGTATTTATATTAAAATGCCCTCTATGTTATCAAGATTATTTTAGAGAATCTGAAGGTGTGAATCTATCCATTGAAGGCATAATGATCAGAACTGGGATTTTTCAAGAAGAAATTCCACGTTGCTAACTGTGCCAAAAAAAAAAAAAAAAACAAACCACCAGACCTTCCCCATGAATTGAAATGCGGATTTTAGAGTTGCCTGGCCAGCCAACCTTAACGTAATACAACCTCCTGTGATATTTCTTTGTATCATCTACACATCTACGGACCTATCAATCTATCTGTGTGGCAATTCATGTCACGAGTAGTTGTGTCCCTAAACACTTTCATTGTCATGATAATATGTCACTTTTGAGTAAGCACCAGTATCTCGTTTTTTAAAAAAAAGCAGAAAAATAAATAATGCTGAAAAAGTATCTGCATTGTATTTAGGTTTATTTTTAAATCTTAATGCCACATTTAAAAATATGGTTAAATAGTAAGTAGTCCATGTTCCCAGAAGAGGAAGCTGGTTTCTGAGAAACAAAGCAAATCGTATCAAGGGTTAATAAAGTCTTGGGATGTTATCATCAAAAAATGAAGCTGCAAATGTAGAGGGTTGACTGGACAGCTCACTCGACAGAAATAGACAAAAGCGACTCCTACTTACTAGTGAACTCAGTCTAGTGCTTGAAGAAGTGGATTCTAGTTCTTTGTTGGGTTTCCCCGAATATTCTGGTTTCTCATCCTTTCTCTTTTATCATGTTCTGCTTGAGAGACAGTGTGACTAGTGTTCTTCAGCCGTGCAGATGGTAGTACATACTGTACAGTGATATTTTTCTTCCACAAATGACATAGTAGTATTAGCCCAGTTAATTCGGAGTAATAATACTAACAATAAACATACTAACTGAACTGTTACCATTTTGTTGTGGGGGAAAGCAGGGAAAAGCTGTAAATTAGATACTGTTAAGAAAAAAAGTTCATGAAGATAAACTGAATTCCGAGGATAATGTTGGGGGCATCTGTAGCACAGGGTCTGTGGAGCAGGGACTAGTGCTATGCGAAGTTCAAAAGACATTCAATGTAAAAACCAGTAGAAGCGGACACTGACAGAGACAGCAATAAGAGCCTAACAGGCCAATGCACCGAAAGCATGATAGTGGGCGCTTCTTTTACTGATGAGAAAAGGGATGCACATGAAAGAATCTCACAGTTGTGCAGATCTACTAAAAACAGAGCTGACCTTTGCTTTAGATCTTACGACAGAAGTTACTCTCCTACACAGAGCTTTTTATTGACCTTTCTCTACACTCCCAGATATAGAGTTGAAGCACCAAGGATGCACTTGGAGGTCTTGAGATCAAGTCATGACACAACTACAATTTCCGAATGACGTTCTTCTCTAAGGGGAAAAAGCTGTAATAATACAGCTGTGTGGCTGACATGGCAGAATGGAAGCTGTGAAACCATCTGTTCTGGATATTTTTAAGTTAGAGCAGTGTTGGGGTGCTACAGAAAAGTTTATGAGCAACGGAAATGGAAATAAAGTCTTTAGAATCCAAAGATAGACAGAACTTAATTAGCTTTCAGTATAGGACCCAGTTGAACTACTGGCTGTTCTCAGATGCCCACTTTGTAATTCGTGCAACAGTCCACAGTCTGATGTTTTATGAAGCCATGCTCCTTTACCAAGTCCAGGGTTGTGTTGGTAAACAAGAAAAGACCCCTAGGTTTCTAGAATTCTAATTAAAGTCATTCTTTCTCTGAACTTTAGGCAGATAACTATTGGAAATTGCCACAATGTAAAGCTTAAGTCTGAATCAAGGGAGTGAATATTTGGATTTTTTTTTTGTGTTTGAGAAGATGGATTCCTTTCAAACTTGATGCTGCTTTTCAGTTAACTTTATTTATTTATTTTCTATCTATATCTGTCTGTCTATCTATCTATCTATCTATCTATCTATCTATCTATCTATCTATCTATCTATCTATCTATTATGTATACAGTGATATGCCTGCCAGCAGGCCTGCAGGCCAGAAGAGGGCACCAGGTCTCATTCTAGATGATTGAGAGCCACCACATGGTTGCTGGGAATTGAACTCAGGACCTCTGGAACAGCATCCAGTGCTCTTAACCCATGAGCTATAACCAGTCCCTCAGCTCAGCTTTTAAATTAAGGTTCTCTGTGCTAACTGATCAGATTCTTTGGGTCAAGAGATTGTTGATACCAACGTCATCCATAAAGGAAAATTAGTGAGAGAAATAATAAGCAATTTTTCATAAGAATGAGAAAAAAATAACTAAAATAACATCATGTTCTTTTTATTGAAAATAGATTCTTTTCTCATAAAACACATCCCAAGCACAGCTTCCCCTTCCCTCAATCTACCTTGCTCCCCATGCAACTGCCTCTCCCACAAATCCACCATCTTCAATTTTCTGTTCTGAAAATTGTGGGGCTCCAAGGGACTATAGCCAAACAGGACAAAACAACATACAATAAGACAAGGTGAAAGCCCTTATATCCAGGCTGGATAAGGGAACTCAACAGGAGAAAAATAATCCCAATTTTGCAGGCAAGAGTGAGAGACACCTGCTCTCACTGTTAGGAGCATCACACACACACACACACACACACACACACACACACACACCAAACAAACAAAAACAAACAAACAAAAACAAAAAACCCACCAACCTAACAACCTTAGCATACACGTAGACCCTGGTGTAGACCCAAGCAGTCCCATTGCTGCTCTTTCAGTCTCTATGAGCCCTAAGAGCCTTGATTAGTTGATTCAGTGAGCCATGTTCTTCTGATGTCCTCCTCCCCTCTGATTCTTACAGTATCTCCTCCCTCTCTTATGAGTGGTTCCCTGATCTCCAAGGGGAAGGACCCAATGGATACCTGTAGTTTAGACTCTTTCTCCACATGTCTAACTGCTTAAACTATTGAGGAAACACCTCAAATAAAACCAATTCAACCCAAGAGTTTTGAACCTGACTATTGCTTAACAATGTTCTCTCTCTGGTTATTAATATATATTTTTTATACCATGAGATCTAAAAATATTTAAGTAATTCAGCTCCTCCTTTTCATCTGCACAGGGGTGATTTCCTTGTATTATTTCCCCAACATAATAATACTAACAAGAGACACCTGACTTTACTCTGCTTTGATATCATTATTGATCATACCTGCACACATGGGATACCCATGTGCTTATTTCACAATCCATCACTTCATAAGCAGAAGCACGGTAAAACATGATGTTTCTCTGCCTACCACTGCTTCTGAAATTGATTAAAAGTAAAGACACTCCAAATAAAACGTGCCCTGTAGACCACCATTTCCTCTAGATGGTTATTCTGAGGGTTTTTTTCAAGCAGAAAAAATGAAATGTTCTCATAAAATATATACATTTTCCTTTTTCAATCTGGATTCAGCTAAACTGCTGGAAGCAAATTGAGTTTACAGAGTGATTTGAGGATAAGGGTAGAAATTCTCTGTCACATGGAGAGCTCAGGATTTTAGTCTGTTTAATATTCCATGGTGGACAATGAGCAAGAATTCACCTTTTTTCTTTCTTTCTAACATATGTTTTTGAAGGAGCCAACATAGAGGATGGCAATAGCATTTTTCAAAAATATAGTCAGTTTATGTTTTCCACATATTTTTTCAAAAAGGATCTTTAGCTTCCCTTCATCTAATTATATGCTGTGAGAATAACTTTTGCTTTTTCTATGAAATATGTTAGCCTTTCACAAACTTCAATTGGGCTAAAGAGTAGTTGCAATTTGACTCCCATTATATCTGAAAAATTTAATCCTAAAACTACAAATACAAATCAGGTAGGAGTTTTGGAAATAAATTAAATGTTCCTGGAAGGAATAATTGAAGTTTTTATTCTTTGGGTACCTAATAGTGTGCTAAAATGTAAAGGAAATTTGTTAATCAAAATTAATTATCGTTTAATCTTTCATTGGCAGCAAACCCAAATAATCTGTAAATAATTACCAAAGATCTCAATTATAAGTATCTTTGTATATTTTATCTTGAATTAACTTCATAATTAATTCAGCAGATTCCTCTTGAAAAAGATGCATATTTACTTATATATTGACTTGCTGGTCAATATCCCACTGAGTTAATTTCATATAAAAATGATAGCTACCATCTATTGATTGCTTAATTTGTACAGTTGCTGTGATAAGCACTTTAAAGTAATTATTCTAATTCTGCTGATGAGGAAATGGATTTTCTGTTAGATTAACAAAATTTTCCAGAGTCATACACTATTAAGTTGAAAATCAAAACATTTGAATTTTTGTCTATCATCTGCACTCTTTAAAATTGTGCTAGAAACCTGGAAGGATACTTATAATTTAATTGAAAAATAGAAGCATAAACACATTTATAACAGTTGTTTTTTTTCAAAGAGAGTCAGCCCGCCAGTTTTTTTCCCCTTTGGCTCATTTGGATGAACGTTGTGGTTTTAACCCAAGAATCAAGGCCCTGTATAATATGGAGACTGGAATGACATAGTCTAAGTTCCAAAGCCACCTTCAAAAAAACATTTGTATATGGATTATATATTGTATCAATCTTAGTTATAACAACTTAACTCTTCTGTGGTTAAGAGTTTAGACGGATAATTTAGAGGGATGTTATGTTCTCATGTATGTGGCAATAGTTCTGTCTTGCTGATGCCCCAGTGCAGCTGAGACTAGAGGCTACTCCCCTGAGTGACATCGGATGAGACAAGAGCCTCACCTGGTCTGGAAAGAGAGACACCCATTGCTTGATCTGTTGTGGGAACCTTCTGGAAGACGCATTTGTCAACAGTGAGAGTGGAGGATGTTACTGGTGGACCTAAGCCAGGACAGCTCCTGAAAAGGCTCTGATGCCAGGTTAAGTTTGTATTTCCATTAAAAACTATAATACAGACCATTTGAAGACAACTAAGTAAGCTTTTACAGAAAGGTACATGGCACTCAGCAATTTTCAAGTGCCACGACCTACTTTTTCAGCTATTCCTCCAGGTCATTCTGTTCTGGGTGGCAAGTGAAGTCATGTTTGGCAAACAGGCAGTACAAGCTGAGCTTTAAGCAAACCATTAAATCAACCAATATCTAATAACTGGCCTTTTCTATCTTATTCTGCTTCCATTCATTGTCATAACTCTCTATGAACTGTCTTGAAGAAGTGGGTTGGTACTATTTTATTGACTCCCATTCGAACTTCTAGCCTTTAATCATTTTTTAAAAACTTTTTGACCTTTTTGTGCTATTTCTGGCTTATCAACATAAATCAGAATGTCTTTTTTTTCAGTTAAAGCCATGTATGTGCCTTTCTAATTTTATTTTTTAAAAGAAAACAAACTATCTTTTTTTCCATTTTACATACCAATTCCAGTTCCTACTCCTTCCCCTCCTCCCCTTTTCTTCACCTAGTTCCCCCCAATCCACTCCCCATCCACTTCTCAGAGAGGGTAAAGCACATTGCTTTGGGGAGGTCCAAGGCCCTCCCTACTACATCTACGATAAGCAAAGTATCCATCCAAAGAGAATGGGTTACCAAAAAGCCAGTACAAGCAGTAAGGAGAAATCCTGGTGCCAGTGCCAGCGGCTCCACAGTCTGTCCCAGCCATACAACTGTCACTCACATTCAGAGGGTCTAGTTGGGCCTTATGCTGGTTCCTTCCCTGTCCGACTGGAGTTGGTGAGCTCCCACTAGCTCAGGTAAACTGTTTCAGTGTATGTCCCCATCATGGTCTTGACCTCTTTGTTAATATTCTCACTCCTTCCACTCTTCAACTGGATTTTGGGAAGTCAGCCTAGTATTCCACTGCAGGTCTCTGCCTCTGTTTCCATCAATTGCTCAATGAAGGTTCTATGGTGACATTTAATGAATTCATCAATCAGACTAAGGGCAAGGCCAATTCAGGCACCCTCTCCTCTATTGCTTAGGGTCTTAGCTGAGGTCATCTTTGTGGGTTCCTAGGAATTTCTCTAGTGCCAGGTTTTTTCTAGCCCTGTAATGGCTCTCTTAATCAAAATAGCTCTTTCCTGCTCTCATCTCTGTCCTTCCTCCATTTTTACTATCATGTTCTCTCAAGCTCTTCTCCCCGTCTTCTCCTCCCCTCATATTTTCCTTCCACCCTCCCTTCTCCCCCCACACCATGCTCCCTATTTTGTCAGGCAATCTTGTCTATTTCCCCTTTCCAGGTGGATCTATGTATGTCTTTCTTAGGGTTCACCTTGTTACTTAGCTTCTCTAGGATCACGGCTTATTATCCTTTGCTTTACAGCTAGAATCCACTTATGAGTAAGTGCATTCCATATTCTTCTTTCTGAGTCTGGATTGCCTCACTCAGGATGTTATTTTTCTAGTTCCATCCATTTGCATGTAAAATTGCTTTTTATCATTGAGTAGTACTCCACTTATCCATTCTTTAGTTGAGGGGCATCTAAGTTGTTTCCAGCTTCTGCCTATTACAAATAATGCTGCTATGAACATAATTGAGCAAATGTCTTTGTAGTATGATTGAGTATCATTTGGGTATAAGCCCAAGAGTGGTATTGCTGGGTCCTGAGATAGGTTGATTCCCAATTTTGAGAAATTGCCGTGCTGATTTGCAGAGTAGTTGTACAAGTTTGCATTCCTGCCAGCCATGAATCCCTCAACCTAAGTTGTGCCTGATGAATATGCTTACATGCAACCAGATTACTTACACTGCAGTAAGAATGGATAAACAAAGCTTGACTAACAGAAAAGAGCCATGTTTATCTGGGCCATCTGATCAAGTCATAGGAGAAGCCCAATGTGTGGGAAACTAGAAGGGCTGCCACAGACTAGTTCAAAGAACAGTAATTGCTAATGCTACATACTGTACCTACCCCAAGAGTATTTACACTTGACACCCATGAGACAATTGCAGAATGGTAATCTTGGCCCCTAACTTAGATATGCTTCAAAACCATTAGGTCTATCAATACTTACATCTCTTAGATTCAAGAAAAATCTAAGAACCCTTGTACTTTTACCAGCCCTATCGGGACTGGCCCTGACTGGGTCCATGATCACCAATACCTCAGCAATTGACACCAGTAAGTTCAATGTAGCCACCTCTCTACTCAAATCAAGAAAGATGTAACTATTGGTCAGGAAAACCTAGGTTTTCTTCATCATGAAATAGATTCATTGACAGCAATGGCCCTCCAAAATCTTAGAGGATTAGATTTTGTAGATGGAAATTTCTGTCCCACCTGGTCTTGCAGCTGTTCATTCTTAAAGAAACATACAGAGGCAGCTTATATTAATCATAAACGGTTGGTCCTATTAGCTCAGGCTTATTATTAGCTAGCTTTAAAAACTGAAATTAAGCTATAATTCTTACTTTGCCACGTGGCTTGGTACCTTACTCTGTGGGGCATTCTCATCTTGTTTCTTCTGCATCTGATTGGTGAATGCAGACTGAGCACTTCCTCTTTTCAGAATTATTCTAGTCTGGTTGTCCTGCCTATACTTCCTGCCAATAAAACACTGGCCAATCAGTGTTTTATTAAACCAATACAAGTAACAAATCTTTACAGGGTATGAGAGCATTCTCCCACAAAAAGATTTTATTAACACTGAAAAGAAAGGCATATATAATCCCACCGATAGGACCCTGTAATCTACAAGTCCCACTCTGACCCCAAACCCTCCTATACCATGCAACCTCAGTAGAACTCTAAGCCACTAAGAGAGTGGCTAATAGAGGTCTGTTTCTTGGCAATATTTGGCCAGTGTCATTTAAAAAGTGGTATCCATTCTTTCAACTTGGCCTGAAGATTGAGGGTGGTACCACGTATGAGAGTCCCAAGTTAATTCCACGTTCAGTTTTAAGGCGTCTACTCAGTCTGAAAAGGTGCACACCATACCCAGCAAGTATCAGTGCCCTCTGCTGGATGACATGTCAGGAAAGTCCATGTCTACATTTTCCAAGGATTAAGACCCTGTTTTTGTGTCAGTGTGGGGTTTTAAGCACACTGTGAATAGAGTTTGACAGCTTGTTGGGTAAGTATTGGCAATCCCCGGAACACCATATATCTTTACAAAAATTTTTTGTAGGGGAATTTTGCCAAGTGAGTTGCTTCATGAGCTTATTTGACTAGGCATCAGGAATTATCACATTCCTATCTATGAATATCAGTCAGCCCTCCTGACTTTTAGTAGGTTGTTGATGGGTTGATCTTTTTCTTTCTCCTGGCTTATAAGAGGTGGCATTGGGAGCAGGAGAAGTGTAAAAATATCTTCTGGGGGACATTGGAGTGGACTGAAAATCTGTGTCTCCATGGTGGGCAGCCTGTTTGGCTGCCTGTCTGCTAGATGGTTTTTGAATTCACTTGACTTTGACTCATTGTGTGAACCTGGTAGCACACCACTGTCACAGGAGCTGAAAGACTTGGTTTCTGTTTTTAATTTCTTTGCTTTTCAAGGTAATCAGTCTCATTTCTTGATATATTGTTGGTTTGAGTCTCTTGATATGACAACCTATTGCCCCTATTACAGGCTTCAACTTCCATCAGTAAAAGGTTCCATAGCTGAAATGAGAAGCAACTTGTTTTTTAAGAAGGGAAAAATATCTGATATAATTTTTTCACAGTCATGGGGGGGTGGCTCTCCCACCTCTTCAGGGAGGTATGTGGTTGGACTTAGGGCCCAGTAATATAGCTGTCACCTTGGATGAGGAAAAGCCTGAATTTTTTCTTTTCAGAGCATCCTGGAAAGGGCTTTTTCCCAGGACTAGGCAGATCATAGCTTGGTGACCACATCCATGTAGTTGTTGAGTTTGGTACAGCTGACTAACCTGCTCAGGTTAGTGAGCATTTTGTCAAAATTGATGTTATTGGAGGGACAAAATAGGGTGGTCTCGCCACATGCTCCATGCTGTGTGGTGCTGGCAATTGGAGCCAGTAGGGAGGCTGCACCATGGACAAAATTTGATCCTCTGAGGAAGCAATAGGGGTGCTTCTCTAGTGTCTTCAGGCTTAACAATCTTTGCAGCCAATATGGTCTGGAGTTGGGAAGGTCCCTGTGTCTGGTAGCAAGGTCATTTCAGAGGATCTCAGAGCAACAAGCACTGTGAATCAATACATGGGACCTGATCTGTGTGGTCCCATACAGAACTCTTGGCCTCTGTTAATCAGAGTCAAATCTAGAGTTTTTTTTTTTTTTTTTTTTGGTGTTCAGCTCACATCAAAGAAATGGCAACCAATTTAATAAAAAATTTAATTTGGTGGGCTTCATTTTTATTCTGTAGTCAGTGGTAAATCCTCATAACAAACAATGCTAACAATGCTTTCTTATCTATTTAAAATCAAATGGACACCAGACCTTCACGCTAGCTTTGTGTGATGTTAGAAAGCTAGATGCAAATATTCTCTCTCTCCAAAGACTTCTGGAACATCACTGCTTTAAAGCACATGCTCTGTGTTAATAGATGTAGACACAATAAGTGATAATCACAGATTTAAAAGTACTAAAAATAATTTTTATTCCATTCAAATTTACTATTGGGAAGAAGAATGGGGAAATCCCCAAGGAAATGCAAGGAGGGCCAATTACCCTGCTTATTAACATGGTATCAGCTGTTGAGAGAGAGAGAGAGAAAGAGAGAGAGAGAGAGAGAGAGAGAGAGAGAGAGAGAGAGAGAAGAGAGAAAGAGGGGAGAGAATTAATCTTATTACAGTATATCAAGTGAGAATAACTTGTTAGATGGGCTCTAGAAACTGAGCCAACCACAATCTTCCTATTAGAATCCTATTGTATTTACAAGAAAAATGAATCCCAGGCCCCTCTATGTTGCCTTGCATTTATTCGTGTTGGCACTTTTTTCCTTTCCCCGGCTTTCTCTATTTTTATGTTTTGGTAGACAGATAAAGCATTGAAAAAATACCTAGGAAAAAGAAATCAAGTCCACTAGACACTGTGCTTTTTTTGATTACTGACTAAATCTTAAAAACAGAATAATACATAAGTTAAAATGTAAAATCTTTTCCTCCTGGTGAGGTCTTTAGAGTTCACTAAATTGAGTCAGTACAGAATTTTAATTTAATATAACATTTTAGTAAGCTTTTTGAGGTTGTCTTACATGTATACACTGCATTTTGATAGTATTCATGCCTCCCCTTCACCCTACCTTCTCCTAGATTAATGTCTGTACTCTCTCTATTCCCACCCCCTAGGTCATGTCCTCTTTCTTTTTGTTTTACCTACAAAGCCCAAAGGATATGAATTGTGATGCCTTCAATTTCACATGTTTTGGCCATCCAGCAGGCCAAAATGTGACCTACCAGGTGCTACATCCTCTGAAAAATCTGACTCTCCCACCTCAGCTGTCTTCAGCTGCTGGTAGATTCTCACTAGAGGTGGTAGGACCTTGAGAGCTTCTTTTGGCTCCATGCTGCAAAGCTGATTGGCTGACTCTGTTTTAGATTTTATGTAGACAAATACAGCTCCTGTAGATTTATAAGTACAGAGTTTGTTTCATGGCCTGAACACTGTTTTGTCCCTGTCCTTTTCAAACTCTCAATATCTTTCTGCCCGCTTGTCTGAGATGGCTCTCCTCTCATCTGAGATGGCATCATGGGAGGCTGAGGTGGGATCTAGTCATTTGTGGTTGAGAAAGACGGTGTACTAAGTAGCAAATACTCAGTTTTGAGTTGTGGGAAAAGGGATGAAGTTAGAGTGGGAAAGACAATGCAAGCAATGCAAGGAACTTGTCAGTGACACTGAGAATCCATTTGCTATGGCCAACTTTAAAGTTTGTCCTATTAGCTCAAGTATCTTTTAAACTAACTCTTACATCTTAAATTAACCCATTTCTACTAATCTATGTATCACTACTACAAGGCTATGGCCTATTGATAAGGTTCCAACATTTTTCTTCTTTGGCAGCTACATGACATCTCCCTGACTCCATCTTCTTTCTCCCTGAATTCAGTTTAGTTTTCCCCACCTAACTCTATTTTGCCCTGCCATAGGACAAATGGTAATAAATGGTAATAAAACATGTTCTCAGCATACAGAGGAGAATATTACATCAATTCTGAATATGACTTTCTTAGAATAATACAAATTGTATCCTTATTATAATTAGTGAATGTTAATATGCAGTATTAAAGAAGGCTGGATTATGCCCCAAATTCTGTTACAAGATGTATCAAATTGTCAAATAATTGTATAAAAAAACCACGAGAGGCCTGTATGATGGCTCGGTGGCTTAAGGAACAAGTTGTTAAGCCTCTTGACTTTAGTTTAGTTCTCACATGGTGGTAGAATCAAACTAACTCCACAAAATTGTCCTCTGACTTCCACATGAGTATTGTGGCATGCAAAGCAATTAAATGTAAAATAAAATAAAGCAATAATCATTTATTTTGGTATTTCATGCCTTTTCTACTGAACTCAGTTTATAGGTAATGTATTTTTAAAATTTAGGTAATTCTTTTAAGAAATTCAGATAACATATTTTCATCTTGTACACCCTAATTACTCTAGAGCAGTTCCCCCAGCTAGGACCCTGGTTAGTGGAAGAGAGGGTGACTGAACTGGCCTTGTCCCCTAGTCAAACTGATGACTATCTTGAATATCATCATAGAACCTTCGACTGTCAACAGATGAAGATAGAGACAGAGACCCGTATCAGAGCACTGGACTGAGCTCCCAAGGTCCAGTTGAAGAGCAGAAGAAGGGAGAATACAAGCAAGGAAGTCAGGATCAAGAGGGGTTGGTCCACCCACTGAGACAGTGTGCCTGATCTAATGGGAGCTCACCAAAGCCAGCTGAACTGGGTCTGACCAAGCATGGGATCAAACTGGAGCCTCTGAATGTGGCTAACAATGGGGGCAGAGTGAGAAGCCAATGATAATGGCACAGGGATTTGTCTCTACTGCATGTACTGGCTTTTTGGGATCCTAGTCTATTTGGATGCATACCTTCCTAAGCCTGGATGGAGGAGGGAAGGCCTTGGACTTCCCACAGGGCAGGGTACCCTGCCCTCCCTTGGGACTGGAGGAGGAGGGGGAGTGAGAGAGAGGGAGGGAAATGGGAGGAGGGGAGGAAGTGGAATTATTTACAAAGCAATAAAAATAAATAAAAAATAAGAAATAAAGAATTAATTCATTTTACTAAATAATATTTTATGGTTTATCTTAGGTTATAATCTTGGACCTTTTCAATTTTTTTTTTAAATGTAGACACCTAAATCAAGCATTTCTAGGAAATTTCAGCTGCATTCCACATGCATCATGGCTTTGTTTTCGTTTCCATTTGTTTTGGGACTATTTTACTTGTTATGAGGTATAGTCTTTAACTGTTGGATGACTTTGAAATGCATTTTTAAAAAATGTCTTAGTATTTAGAAGATTACCCTCATCCTTCTGTTAAGGAAACCTACTTCGATTTCATTGGGATTGAATAATACATCGAGTAACATGTGGTCTATGTTTGGGAATATTCTATAGACGTGAAAAAATCTGTACTCTATTGTTATTGTAGAGCCTGTAAGTTGACTGTATTTCATAGCCAATTCTTGCTTATTTTCTATTTAAAGTTTCTAGGGTTTTTCCAGATATATTTATATTGCATATTTGTTTATTTAAACTTTTATCTCTACTGAGGTTTTGAAACTCTTTGGTGCCTATACATTTCCATTTACTATGGCTTCTTGGTAGATTGAGTCATTTACTTTGCTTGCAGTCTGTTTCAGCCAAGACTAATACACATTTAAATTCATTACTTTCCTTGAAAATCTTGGTGATTCTAAAAGTATTTTAAATTAACAAGCAAAAAATACTGCCTTATCTTAATTTTTGGTGGTCAAGTATCCCATCCTTACTGCTACTTGTAAAAATATGTAGACAATATTCACATTGCTTAAAAGGAGTATGTAAATTATTTTGAAAAGTTCTATAAATGGCATATTTTATATAATTTATTATATTGATAGGTTATTTGAGGAAGAAGAATTTAAACTCTCAAATATTGCCCTTTTATTCTTAAAGATCCTGGGTAGATGGGAGTACTTCTAATTTCAAAGACATTATAAGTTTAATTTTGCATAGGAATCTGGCAGAGAAAACGTATGAGATCAATTTGCATTGGGAAATAACATCCTCCTTTCATGAGGAAGGGAGACTGTAAGATCAGGTCAATCCAGAAAGTGTTGGTAATAAACTATATGGGGTTGATATTCTGTGAGGTAAGATATCCCATCTTCCCCATGTTATTTAATAAAAAACTCATTATTAATAACTCTTTTGCAAATCATATGATACTTGACACAAACACATAAAATTTGTACTATATTTAAAATTTTCATTTTATACTATTTTTCTCTATCTCTATAATCTTCATAATCTAATTTCAGATGTGATTTTAGTATTTTGTGATTTCCACAAAAGTCAAATGTGAGACATGGAAATCAGGAAAAATAGACATTCATTGTCATTTTTAATGATGCTCCCAACAACCCCAGATGAAACCATCTAGTGTTTAAGGGCAACATTATTTCTCCAGGGTCTACAATGCCCCATAAAATCCAGTCCCTGCCTCCCTCAGTCATTTCATTCAATTCTTCCAGTGATGCTACAAATGTGTACGGATGAACAGCTGCATCTTTCAAGACATCTTTCAACATGTTCTGGTGTCCAAGTTTAAAAAAGGAGATACTATTCTGTGTGTGCTTCCATGGAGGTACACATTCTATCAGGGAGACTTTAGATCTATCTATCTATACCCATGAAATTATTCAAGATTAAAATAAAAACATCATTTTATTGTCCATTGATTGTCAGTTCTTATCTTTAATCCTTTAAGTAAAAGAATGTTGAGGTAATTATAAATGGATCATTTCTGTTTTTAGAATGAACCAAGTACAAGCATTTGCAGCCCTTGTGTAACTATTTCCAGATTTCAGGGGAGCATCATTGTGCTATGTGCCTTCTCCTTGGTTAAGGGACTGAGTTCATCTGGATGGAACACACTGCCAAGATTTTTCTAATATGGTCATATAAAAAGGATATTTCTCTAGAGAAACATGTAAGTATAATGTTATTACTCTTGTGACATTTAAGATAAAATACTTGGTGTATGTCTTAGCTTTCTTATACTGTGAAATAGGTAAGACAGACATTATGGTTTGAGACTTCATACTTATAATTGGAACAACTGAAAATTGACCTGCAAGCCTTTTCCCTGAAGATTAGCTCTCACTGTATCCAAAGGTGCTACACAAACTACCAAGAGAGAAAAGAAATCAATATCTCACTGAGCTGTAAAGTCTATGAACCACAATAAAGACTGGACCAGCAAAGTATCCCCAATAGTGCAATACTGGCAGTTTTATCTTGGGGGTAACAGCAAGTGTTTAATTGTGCTCAAGGCCTGATCAATAGGAGGGAATTGATAGTACTGAAAACCCAGCATATTATAAGTAGCAGATGGAGTGATCCCATAGACTCGAGGAAAACCTAGTACAACTGTTTTTCTAAGCAAATATGATTTCTAACTGTATCCTAAATACTTATTTGTATATCCACAGATAAGAAGCTTTCTTTTGCAATAGACTGTTACGGAGATCAACAACCAGTAAAGTCAGAGAATAAGTAACCAATCCCAACCGATAGATCCACAACAAAATTACTACACCTAAAGCCCAGGAAACATTATGGAAGAGGTGCAGAAAGAATATGAGAGCCAGAGAAATAGAATAGATGCTGATATTTAGTGTCTTCTTGACATGGAAGCCACATCCATGTAATCCCAGGAGTATGATTGGCTAATCAAGACCTGCATGAGGACATCACTTATCAGCATGCCAATGTACAGAGGAGGGGAAAATTTTACAAGTCCTCAAGCCTAGATGAGGAGCCAGAGACAATCTATGTCTGCTGAGAGAGGGAGAATCGGTTTTCTCTAGGTATGAGCCCCCTGATAGTTCATCAATTCAAAAGTATCAACACTAAATACATGCATGTAAAGCAAACTAAACTGACTCAGTAAGATGTGTGAGTGTATCTGTGTGTGTATGTGTATGTAAGTATATGTTTATAACAATAATAAAGAAGAGGTCACACTTGAAAAGGAGTGGAGGGACATGGGAGGAATTGGGGTGGGGGGAAAGAGGGGACAGAATGAAAATAAAATATTAATGTATAGAATTATCAAAAATTTAAATCTAAAAGCAACTGCTTACATATGTAAATTAGAAACGGGATAGTTTGATCCACTGCTTCCCACTAGCTTAAGACATATGCTTACCCTCTTAGAGAAGCAGTTCCTCAAGATGTATCTACGGAAGGAGCTGCTTCTTTAAAGACGTGATGAAGAACATTTAGTCTGTTGCTTCTACAGTCTTTTGAATCATCATTCACAAAAACTCATGTTGAGCCTCTCCTCCAGCATGCAGAAGTGGGAGAAGAAGGTGGCCGGTTATTTTACTACTGCAAATGAAGAGATTTGGACTTGTTAATCTCCCTACTCATGTAAAGTTGCCATAGGGGAGACGCAGGTAGTGAAGGAGATTATCCTTAATGTCTGTGCTTCAGTAATTAGACAGGAAGAAAGGCTAGAGATTTATCCTTAGACAAATGATTACTACTTTAGGAAATATAGTAAGTCAGGGAGTCCCTCAAGAAACCAAAACTAGGCATTTCTTTTCAGCTGTAAAACTAAAATTATAAGCACAACAGATGTGAAGTGCTTTGTAAAAGTAGATAAAACACAAGAAATTGTGAAGGCTCATGATGGGAAGAACCCCACCCAACCCCCTTGCCCAATTCCTCAAAGGTTATGTTCCATTTTGTGTGCATATAATTAGAAGCAGCATATTGAGGAACTGAATAGGATTGCTGGAAGTGTATGGCATAGAATTGAGTATTACACTGAGGAATTACTGCATGTTGATAGGATTACCTACATTTATTTTTCAGTGACTTTTTAAAATTTTGGATACTTAAGAATGATATTTTCCCCCTTTGGAGAACAGAGATTAATATAGACTAATTCTATTTGCATCCGGCTGAGTGATCTAAGACAGTTCCTGGGGACTCGGGGATCAATTACAGTTGAATTAACTCAGAGCCCTTCTCATTTGGCTCTACACTCAGTTCTGACTTCCTACCCCTAGGTAATAGCTACAACTCTCTTCTATTTGAGTGGGATAATGCTTATTTTACCGCTTCAGATTTCCTTGTTGTTTATTCTTGGCATCTGTCGAATGACTCAGGAAAGCAGGATTTCCTCATATATTTGCTTATAACTCATTAAGAAAACATATTAACAGTTTGAAGGGTATTCTTACACAGGTCTTCCATCGGCCTATTATTCTGTAGCCAAAAGTGGAATTAGTTTCTCCCATTTCATGTATCCAAGCACTTACAAGATAAAGCATCTGCTACTTCTTTTATGGTAGCCCCAAAGCTAATTCTTCCAAGGTAGATTAACTGAGACTCTTCATTAGGCAAGAGCTCTTTTGGAGAGATGGCGAGGAAAGGAGGGAGTAAATACAGACTTCTCTTTGGTGCGAGAGTGGAAGGGGGAAAACTGAGATACCTCTGCTTTCAACAATGATGCATCCTGACTGTCTTTATGAAAGAGCTATTGAAGGGAAGTGTAGCTTTAAGGAAAGGACTGGTCCATTTAGCATGATGGATGGTATATCATCCAGTGTGTGAGCTCCAGTTCCAACCAGCAGCATCCACTACTGAACTGCTGAAAATACCAACTCTGGAGGCTTACCAGAGACTTGCTGAGAATGGGCCTGGAAAGCTGTGTTTTAACGAACGATCCAGGTCATGTCTGCTAATATCTGAAAATGTCTGTTTCATTTTAGCCATAGAAGAAATTTACAGGCTCTAGGAGCTGGCTGGATATGTAGAGTCTAAAGTTCCTTGGGGAGATATTTAGATTACCCCTCTGCTCTGCCCCTCAGACTTACATGGATTTCAGAGGCAAATGGTTTTGAGAGTTTAGAAGATGCTATGTTCTGAAATGCTTCCATCCCTACTGGAATCCTCTTTGCTAATCAACATTCATCCTTCTTTTCCCTGCAGGCTTCTTGATGTCCATAGCTGGCTAAGACCTAGCATGAGAAGAATAAATATACAAGATGTAAAGGAGGGGCAACAGACATTGATGACTGGTGATGAGCTATAGGAATAAAGAAGTTAGAAATGAACACCAGCTTTCTCACTTGGGTAAATGAGTTTCAGATGTTGGAATTTACTGTTCTGGCTAACATAAGATGAACAGTAGGGGTGACGGGTCCAAAGCAGTGATGTTTTGAGTGTGGACCTCCTTGCTTTTGTAGAACCTGTAGGCTTTGTCAGCAAAAATTTCTATTAGTGAGCCATTCTCTGGTTGTTCAGAAAGTGATTTGTACTAAAGATGCATGCTGTGGTGTTTTGAATGAGAATGACTTCCATAGGCTCCTACGTTTGAATGCTTGGTATTCAGTTAGTGGAGCTATCGAAGAAGGATTATGAGGTGTGGCTTTGTTGGAGGAGGTGTGTCACTTTGGTGTGGGCTTTGATATTCCAAAAGCCCATGCCATTCCACTACCTCCTCTCACTGCCCCATTGTTGCTGTCTCAACATGAAAGCCCTCAGCTCTTGCCTAGCACTATGCCCACCTGCTTCTTGTGGTACTCACAGTTCTGATGGTCCTGGACACTGAGAATTAAATTCATTCTTTTGTAAACTACACTGATCATGGTGTTCTGTCACAGCAACAGAAAAATAACTAAGATAAATTCATAAAGAAATAGATCCTGTATTGGATAGATGTGAGTAATTTAAATTATGGATTAAAGTTAAAAGGAGAGAAGATGAAACTATGAGAACATAAACATTTTAAGGATATTTCATAACATTTTATAAAGAAGGCAATGTTAAGTCCTCTAAGAAAAAATAGATCATATATGAGCATTTTATTGGCATGTGAGGCAGAGGCAAACCTTTGTAAAGGACAAAAGGGAAAGTAAGAATTTGTGGGGAAAGATGCACAAAATATGAGCCTGAGCACTATGAAATGGAAAGGAAGAAGGGCTGGGTGGGCTGGCATATATTCATACTGCGCTGTCCTTCTTTCACAGACCCATAGGGAAGTCCCTGAGCAATCCTACCCCATCATTAGCAGGGAGCATGCTGAGCAGAGTGAGAGCTTGATGCACAGGTGGTGACCAGTGCAATGGCGCCACAGCTAAAACTATCAGTGTCTCTCAGTGAAGCCAACTTTTGAAAGACACATCTTATATGAGAGTTCCCAGGAAGAACGCTGTCACCAAAGCAGAAGCTATATATATATATACATATACACACACATACACTCAACTCATAATTTTCTTGTGAATAAGAATGATGGATAACCCACCTTAAATTGCAAACTTGAGCTTGAGTCTTTACCCTGTAAAACCTGTAGTTAATAGTCATGTGCAAAAATGTGCATAATTGGAGACAGCATTAATACCGGGAAAAACAGGGTTCTAGAGAGGATGATGGATTGCTTTGAAAGTTTAGAACCATTTATAATTTTCAAATATGCACTTTGAGTTGATTTGAAATATTTCATACTTGAGTTTCCTAATGGAGTTAATTAATCACAACTGATTTCATTACAAGCAGAGCACCAGCCAGAAACGACGCGGCCACAGTGTAGACGGAAACTAAGGTGCATCACTCCTACGTACTTAGTGATGATCCAGAGCCTCCCCCTCCTTTCATCCTCACCCTGCTAAAATGTTGTTCTGCAATGTAGTTAGAAGTCCATTTATTTCACTGGCTTCTTAATTTTTATATCAATTTATTTAACAATTCTGAAATCATCATATATTTCTATTATTCTCTTGGACTCAATTTGAGAAGCTAAAAATATACAGTTCTACCTTTCAAAACCCATAGCTAAGTGTACGTATCTGCAGAAACTGATCTGGAGAGGATCTATCTTTAGAGGAACTTGGAGTGTTTCTACCATAGACACATACAACACGTAAACAGAAATTAGGAAAGGAAAGTCAAAGAAAAAATGGCTTGCAAATATGCTCTATATTTGGACACACACATATATGTGATAGCATTTTGGATGGTCACCTTCATGACTTTAAAGGACAGACCTGCATAAAATGGTGTGGCATGTGAGCAGGTGGAAAGAGTACAAAAAGTAAACATCTCTGCGTGGACCAGGAAAAGAAGAGATTATGAGTTGCAGAGAGAAGGTACAATGTTTAAGATGCTCTTTATTGTCAGCCCTGTCAATATAAAACAGTATCTTGCAATTCTACTGTTCAAAATCAGATGCTTTTTATAAGCTAACTCATGTTTTATATCTGATTTCTGAAACCAGTTCATATTGTGAATTGCAGGAAATCAGCTTTCATCATGACATGTGTGTACAAGAACAGGTTGGTAAACTGAACTGGCTCACTGTTCTCAAGTTAATTAGCCTCACAGGTCCATTTATATGATGCAGTCACTAATATCCCTTTTTGTTTCTGAGTTACGAAAATCCAGTTCTGATTTGTAGGACAAAGTCCTTCGACATTTCATAGTTTCTAACAGTTTTTACAATTCCCATTAAAGCCTAAGTGAAAATGACTCAGGCAGCCTCATCCTATTCTAGTTGCCTCATTATGTACTTGACTGAACATGACAGCCAATCAGGCCTAATATACTTTTACATGTGAGGTAGTCACATATGAGAAGCATTCAAGAGGAACCTCACATCCACCATGGTGAGATGTCTGGAAGGCATCTACTGTCCTGGGTAAAGCAGAGCTCTTTAATTCACTGTCTTTACAGAATCATAATTAAATTTAAAATGCCTAAAGAATATGTTCACTGTTTACAGTAGTAAAAATTATATGATTGTATCTAGAATACTTACAGCAATCTCCACTTTTATTTCTCTAAAGACAACTTGATAAAAATGTATAGGTATAAAAACTGTGCATGTGTACTGAATGGAAAAATATTGTGATATGTACATATTCCTTTATTCAACTAAGCATAAACATTGTGAGGACAACATTATGTGCCCACAGGATGTTGGGATATCTCACTGAATATTATTCTGAGTATATCTTGGATATATTCATGGATGAGATTAACATTTGAATCCATAGTTGAGTGAAGTATGTTCTCTTTACCCATGTGGGTGGACCTTATCCCATTGGTCAAAGACTTAAATGAAACAAGAGACCCTTCTCTCTGAGCCTGAATGTCTATACACTAAAAGTTTCTCCTGTGGCTGGACTATGACCAGGACAGGTTCTCACACTAGCAGATATGTTCCTTGTTAGGCCTTAGCACACAATAGTCATATGTTGTCAGCTCTCTTCATTTTCTTGCTTGACCAGTGCAGATTGTAGAAATTTTCTGTCTCCATCATTTCATATGACACAGCTTTTATTGTCTCTGTTTAATCTGGAGAACACACACACTTACACATACACCATTAACAATATGCTTCTATATGCTTCTAACTATAGAGAAGAATTTTAACTCTTAAAATATTGAGAGGCAGGTAGATGGTGTTTCATCCACTCATATTTTGCTCCCAGCATAGCTTAATAATCTTGAATCTGACAATATTAATTTTTGCTACAATTGTAAAAATATATGAAATTAGAGTGATTTTAGGGACATATGTGCTGATGGAAACAATTGAAGTCATTAAGCTTCAGTGAGCTTATTAAAGTGTTTACCAATCCTGGTGATTTTGTGTTGAGCAGAATTCAGGGACCTCTCCAGGGGTGGCATCAGCAATCCATCGGAATTCTCTATTGCTGTTACTGAAGACAAAGTAATAGAAGGGTAATTAAAATTGTGACTGCATCAACACCAAGAAGTAACTTGAGACAGAAAAAGGTTATATTTTCACGCAAAAATAATTCCTTTCCTTTTAGAGAGTCTCCAGATTTTCGAAGATGAAGCTCTCTTGGCTGTATATGGTACATTTCCTCACGAAGCACACCTTCTATAGACATCTGTAAAGTCACCCAGTTGAACATGAAGGCTTGGGTTATTTCTCAATTCCATGTTAAAAGTGTGGCTTTGCAGTAGAGCAGCACAATTCTTTATAAGTAGCAAAATTCCACATGCTAGCAGCACAGAAATATAGACCTGAATATTTCTCTATACACAAATGGATCAAAGAACAAAATACTACATTTCAGTTAAAAGATGTGAATCTGTGGTGGGCGTTTCTGAAAGGGAACGGAAATCTTTCAGACTTCTGTGTGCTCCAAAGGCGGCTGTTTTGACTGTGTGTCTCATCACTTTTCGTTTCTCAGAAGTAAACAATATTTCTAAGTCCCTCCTGCTTTTCATTTTAAAAATATTTCTTTTCAATTGTTGCTTTTTCTCTAAAACATTCTAATCATTTTCCTAAATATCTTTCAATCATTTTTTTTCTTGTAACTTGGATGTGGTGCCAGTTATGCACAGATAGTTTGAATAGGAGTAGGGTTTGTGAAGGGCAACACTCCCAGGCGGGGCAGTGCCAGGTTTAGAGAGGTGGGACAGAGGCTCATGAGAGACAAATGTGTCTGGAATAATGCTGACACTTCCTCTTCTCCACAACTGCAGAAGAAACTAAGAATGTTGAACAGGTGAGTTCGAACCCCTAGAGACGCGAGGGTTGACTGAGGATACTTCGTGGAGACCGGAAGCAATGGAGCTTCGGAGTCCAGCACAGAGTGCTTGTAATCAGGAAAAGTGGGACACTGTGCCAAGTCACTCCACAGATAACGAGAAGTTCAAACCGGGACTTGTGTGGGTGTGGGTGAATACTGCGGACAAAACTCTTAGATCCGTTCTCTTTTGTAAGACTCCACTAAGATGCTAGGGAAGAAGAAAGAGGTGGTGATCCAGCAGCATGTGGAGACGGTACTAGGTAAAAGATGTGAAGCCATTTGTAAAAGAAAGAAAGTGCACGGTGATTTGCAGAGAAGAAAGTAGACAGCAAAGGAACACTGGGAGAGGTAGAGCAGGAAGCAAAATGAGTCACGACGGGAAACAGAAAGACTCAAGAATCTGAGACATTGTTTATCTCCAGCATTCCTCGTGAGACGTGACACGGGAAATAGGAGGATGGTTCTGTCTGCACAGAGAAGGTCTTCATGCTCCTTTCTCTAGTCTACTGTAGGAACCTAGGACACGTGGAAACCATACTAGTATCCAAGTCCTGGGCCCGGAAGTGCTCATGCTCATTTCAATTAGCTTGAATGGCACCCGAGCACACAGACTCTGTGAAAGATCCTGAGAAGATTCTATTGTGTATGTAATCAGAGGTAAGGGCTGCTGTTATCAAATGCATTGACCACTTTTGAGAAAGTGACAAGGGCCTGCCTAAGATATTTAACAGGACAGAGGCATGGGAAGCAGTTGACCCTTTCAGTTTTTCTTTCTTTTCTTTTCTTTCTTTCTTTCTTTCTTTCTTTCTTTTTGTGACAGTGTTTCTCTGTTTAGCTTTGGAACTAGTTCTGGCACTCACTCTGTACACCAGGCTGGCCTCGAACTCTCAGAGATCCCACTGCCTCTCTCTCCCAAGTGCTTGGAGTAAAGGCATGCGCCAACCCAGCCTGAGCCCTTTCAGTTTTCTTATACGCCTACATGCAATCCTATCTGTTACAGGCAGTGTAATTTATTCTCAGCTAATTATGACTCAGAATCAGACAGACTAACCAGAACCCCAGTAGAAGGCGATTTTATTCGGATATTAAGGATCCTAAGAAGCACCCTTCTTTGTTCTATTGAATTAGAGACCTAATAATATTTTTCTCTGATTTGCATACACCTCTATCTATGCCCCATAAGAAAAACAGACAGTACAAAAGAAAAAACAAGGTTGGTCAAGGAGTTAGATACCCTTGAGGATTGACTTTCACGCCCAGATTACCACATTTAAAATTGGGAATGCAGGGTTTTCATGCCGTGCACTTTTATGTCATTTTGTTTTCATGTCACGCGAGCGATTTTGATATAAAACAATATTGCTCTGAAATAGAGCACTGTCCCTTGGAATGAAGGCAAATGAGGATTTAGAACCCTTGCAGGTTGTTCTGTCAGGACTAATTTGAGTGTTAAAGTTCTATTTGCAAACCTGAGTAAACAAGAACGCAGACAGCTTGAACAGGATGAAATTGTGATATTGCCCAAAGGAACAAGCCGATCAGGGAGCACTCAGCATGAATTTGAATCAAGAGCATCTGCAGCAACTTTAACTCTGCTTCATGCAGTCTGGACAGGGTAGAAACAAGAGAGGCTTAACCCATGACACCTGGCAAGCAGGGCAGAGAGCCATCCACTAGATAGATGTTCTGATAGCCTCTCTGGGCTTTTGCAGCCTGTGAGGACTTATGCTAGGCAATGACTCCTTCCAATTCTTTTGCAGCTGTCCATCACAGAGGGCTCCAGCAAATTCTAATTCCTGATCTTGTCATCTGCAATAAATATTTATTGCATATTTAGGGAGACCATGGCAGCAAAACTGAGTCTGAACTAAATTTGTATAAAAAGGTTTTCTGTTTTAAACAATGCATATAAAGACATGTGACAGGATTATTTCTTTTAAAAATGATAAATTTCTGCTTATATAATGTTATTAAATGTTTTTGATCCAGGTCTGCATTTAGCGTCTTGTGTGTTCAGAGAAAAACTTAGTGATGCCCAGCAAGGCTTTTTGTTGTTGTTGTTAATTCATGTGAAGATTGTGGGTCCTGTGTGTATGAAGCAATGTTGTGCTGGCCACCATGGGCTTTGCCTAAATAAGGTGGCCAACTGAGAGTGTTTGGCCTCCTAAAGATCTTTGTCGCTGTTGTTTGTTTGGAAGGCAGAATCTAGGGTAGTCCAGGCTGGTCTCAAACTCCCTACATGTTTGAACCTGACCGTGAACTTCTGATCCATTGCCCTAGTTCTGGGATGACAGGCATGTGACGTCACAGCAGCCTAAGGTTTAGTCCAACAATAGCTGCTAGTGCAGACATGGGAGTGAGAGGAGCAGATGTGCCTATAGTGTGTGGACCAGACTTGCATTCTGTGTTGTAGGACATTGTTTTCACAAGCCCTGATCTAAGAGAGCTAAACAAGATGAAGAGTCAAAACTCCCTAGCACAAAGGAAGGCCCACTGTTGTTCACACTGGCAAATAAGAAAATAAATCTCCTCTTCATTCCTCTGGGGGTCTCAGTCTCTTTTCAGTTTTAAGTAGTAGTGTTTTAAGTAGAACTGGACAGAAGATGACATACTTTTTTTCCCACTAACTGAAACTGTCCTGTTGCTGTAAGACTATACTCACAGTAAAGTTAGAAAATTCTCTTTAGCAAACATTTTCCATCATATCTTGATCGTTGATAGCAAATATGAACAACAGATAACCTCTAAGTATGGAAATTAAAGGAAATGAATAACAACTAGTCTTGTAATAATGTTTTTATATTTAATATGACTTTCCAAACCTATAGATTGAATGTGTGCATTTGTAGCCACCCACACTCTGTACTCACTTTAGGGAAAGAGTCAAATTGGAGAGCCTAGCTTTTGGGCCATAACTAGTGAGATCCCCCCTGGGGAAATTGAGGCAAAGGGGTAATTTTCTGCAGGTTGGTTGCAGTTCATTTTGTTTCCTATCCAGATCGCCACACTCTGCTGAGTGGCTCCATGTGGGTGTAACCTCTATGGTTCACTGGTTTACCATGCTGGTCAGCAGAAGGCACTGTTGTCCGTTTTTGTCATCAAAATGCCTTAGGGGACAACAACCATGAGAAATAGTACTGCTACCTCCCTCTCGGTAATTTTTTCTTCTTAAATTAGGTCATAAGAAATTCTAAACTTAAGGGTTTAAGAACCCTTGGTAACATGTCTCTTGCTGAATACCTCTCTGTATGCTTCCAGAGAAATGAGTGTGCGAATATGCCCATGATATCAAAAGTCTGGAGCCAAGACTTTAGAAACATATGGGGAAGGATAATGTAAGTTTAAAGAACAGTGTCCTAATATCTACTAATCTGAATTCACCAAAGTTGCTGGAAATCAGTTCCTATAATCTTTAGGGATAATTTTGCATGGAGTTTTAATGGAGTCTGGAAGGATGGCTCAGCAGTTAACAGTACTGCACTGCTCTTGAAGTGGACTCAAGTTTGGTTCTCAGTGTCCACGTTCTATGGCTCACAAGTTTTGCAAGTGTATCTCTAGAAGGTGTGAGACCCCCATTTGGCCTCCTGGGGCACACTATTCATGTCTACAAGCCCTCATGAAGACTGACTGCTATATATACACATCTACAAAAAATATTTTAAAACCTAAATATTGTTTAGACATCTCCCTTAATCTAAATTTGCAGCCTAACTTACCAAGTTAGGGTGTATTTGTTTATATATATCATGCTAAACTGCGAAATATTCTCCATAAAATTGCATTTTTGTAAATTAGCTGATTATCAGTGGAATGTAGACTATTTCATTTACATTATTACTTTAGAGCCCCTTAATTTTCTTAAATGCCATTTCTTTTTTATGATAATACCATGTCTTTCCTTTTAGTTCTGCAACTTAAATATTATTTTATTTTTCTAAAAAGGCTAATGTCTACATTAACCCAAATGCCTCAGTGGCAAATTTTTTTATTTTTCCACAATCTATATGTTTATTTGCATAACAAACTCTTCTTCTGAGATTGAGTGACTCATTTCATAAACATTCCTACATGAAACACAAAATGTCATTTTATTGAGGTTCATGAAATTGACTTGATACATTTTCTTCTGTTATCTTTCAACTAATAAGAAAAAATGAGCTTTGTACTTTAGCCTCGAAATAAAAAGCAATTTGATTTGCATAAATATCCTTTGCTGCTTGCAGGTATACATTTCCAGAATAAACTCACTTTGCAGCTTTTTCTAAAATTCTCTTTTTCAGGATGTTTTATAAGATGCACTTGATAAAAGAAAACATCCTTAAAGTTTTCAATGAGGTTTTATTCTTTCATACATTTTTGAAGATCAGAATCCAAACATTCAAAAGAAATTAGCTAATTTCTACTTTTTGGTTTTTTTTTACCTATTTAATTTTGAGTCTAATATTAGAGACATATAATTAGTGTGTGCCTGTATCAAAGCATGTCATTTAAGCAACATGGTTATAATTTTAGAGCCTGGAAGATATTTTTAAAAGTTTCTGGATTGGAATATTTCACCTGGAAAAGAATAACAACCAGCTGAGCCGTACCAGGCATCCAGCTGCACTCAGTCCAATGTTCCCTGCTGTCCTGTGCTCTCATTTGAGACCTGAGGCATCCTCAAGCTTACCCATGGCCAGGTGTCCTCACTGCTATCCCCACATAGCAGCAGCCTACTCCAGGTTTGACCCTTGATAGGAGCCAGGCCTGAAATGTGCTTCACCCCAGTAAAGAAAGAGAAATCCACTATGATTTCTCCTCTGCATGGTTTTAGGAGATTATAATTCTCCTAAATCAGGAGGTCCTCTTTATCCAGTCTCATGTCTAGGTGCTAGCACATTTCAGAAATTCTCTGAGACGCTGGCTTCCAACTTGGGAGTTTGCAGAAACTGAAATCGATTCCATACGGGAAAAACACAGACATAACTTGTAATCAACCAAAATATTAACTTAGCAAAGGCTTGAAATGCATCAGACACTGCCTCAGGAACCATTTCAAACTTAAAAACAAATAGATTTTAAGCTTGCAGTTAGGAAACCAAGTAAGAGAAGATCAGAGATAGGCCAAATGCAGACCTGAGTCAGTTTAGGAATGAGGATATTAGGAAAGAGAATGAAAAAAAAAAAAGAAAATTAGTTTCTTATCCTAATGGGACACCTCATGGTTTCTTTCCCTGTTTAATTTTCACAAAGCATAAAGATTCACAAATTGTGAAGAACTAAAAGTAAAGCCTTTCCCCATCTGACCCCAAGACTAATGAAAGGAGATTTTGTTTATTGGTTGTTATTTCTCTTGCTCTCCTGATTCCTGATGCAGGATAGAAAAAAAAAACAACAACAAACAAACAAACAAAACAACAACAACAAAAAAAAAAACCTCTTGGAAGGAAGGAAATCATGAAAGCTTTGGTGGTGGTAACACTACCTCAGTCTCAACCTTGTTTATCCCTGCTGCTTCTCTGATAGTAATTTCTCCTTTCAAACTGAAATGTAGAAGTAATAGGATGGGGCAAGCCAGAGTTAGGAATCACAGAAAAATCATTTTAAAAACAAAAACTAAAGCCAGGGGAAGAACTGGGCAGCTCCACTGTGATAAGCTCAGGGATTGTTTATTATAGAATTTGCTTCGTATTTTTTCTCCTGTCCCTGTTTCTCATCATTCCTTTGGGCATTTTGAGCCTGTCTACTTTGCCATCATTTGGGCTGAAATCTTAACCATGAGGCAGCTTCTCTGGGGCATGTGGGTATGAATACAGCAGAATTGTTTAGAGTGAGAAAAAACACAGATATGTGTGAAACTGCACAGCTTTAAGAACTGGGTTATGGTTTGGGTTTACATGTATGGTGCCATCTCCAGCTCCGTGCATTTGAAGAAGTTATTTTTAGTCTTTGAGCATTGTTGTTTTTCTCTTTTTCTTTTTTTTAAGATAAGGTAATCACTAGGAGAGAAAGCCCAAGAATAGCATTAGTATGAGATCTCAGCATTCACATCTTTCTGAATCATCTCATGAAGAACGTGACATTGATAACTCTCTTTCCATGGAAACACCGTAGGCAAGGCCCATAATGTTGGTGATGCATAGTTACTGCTGAATTAAACAGAACCAAACTTAACTGACTCTGAAAGTTAAAAGCCACTTGTAACTTCATGTTTTTATTTTCCTTGATGTGGTTTAGAATTGTTTCTTTTAAAATTCAAAGACACATATTTTTCCAAAATATTCTTTCGTGTTAAAAAATAAACACTGTCTATAAACATTTTGCAGCAATAAAATGAAGATAAAACTTGTTAATTACAGAAACCACTGGGCTGATTTGTGCTGTATTTGGTTAGTGATCATGTAATATAATATAATATAATATAATAATAGTTCTAGGATTGAATTTTAAGACAAGGAAACTCATTTTCATCTATTTTTGTTAATGGATAAAAAGAATAGATATTTCTATATGCTACTGAATTCAATTTAATGCTGAATAAAAAAGAGATAAATTACATAATTTTTTTAGATAAAGGAATTAAACTTACCAAATGAAAAGATAATAACATATTTCTGAGATTTGATAATTTGACTGTCTGCACAACTAAGATATACATAAAATGTTAAACTTTTCTAAGAGAAATTCCTTTTATTTGATAAAACAATTATATCTGCCATGATATAATTACAGTGAAAATTGTGTTCACTCTAGATCATGGGAAAAGTATCTTGATACATGCAGGAACTGAAGAGAGCATTCTCAGAATTCTTTTTTGAGTAATATTCTCTACTGGGCTCTATCTTCCCAGACTTAGGAAAATGCTTTAATACATTTCACAACATCCATTTAGATGGGCACAAGATTTCTCTTAAGAACATTGCTGTCTCAATATTATTTCCTTTACCTGCATTAAACTTGGTGTCTCTTATGTTGCATAGAAATATTGATCATCTTCAGTAAAATGTTTCCCAGTGGTGGCAAATGACTTGTGAATGTGGTAAAAGAAAGCACATTGATCTCAAAGCCAATACTCCCTTATGTGCAGACAGAGCCATTATGAACACCGTGTATTTATGGGTTTCTATTCTGCTGCGCAGCTCAAAGGACTCAAGGTATGGTTTATCATGATGACTATGCCTTTGAAGCCAATAATTAAAATGCCAGTGGCAGAGTATGAGTAAAATCCCTTGACTTGGGCTTGTAGTCAGACAATAATATCTTATTAAAAGACAAGGTTTCTTCAAATTCCAGTAAAATTGTTCTGGTTATGGTGTTTTCATGAATGTGATGGGCCTTCCTTTTTCTTAGAACTTTGATTTAGTAGATATACATATTTAAATTCTAGTTTCATCTTATTCAACACACATTAGAAAAATTCCCAACTAAAGCAAAAAAGAATATGCTTTTAGAAAATGGAATGGCAACCAAAACCTTACAAAGAGTGACATTCATTTATGATAATTTCTTAGCAGCATTTGAAATGGATTAATTGAGAAGCTATTTTTGTTCTAGTACATTTAAAATTAAGTCTGTTAAAAATACCTAGCTGTCCCCATATTCTGTTTCTGATGTCTGAGGCATTATCATGGAGTGTGCACATTCAGATGCTCAGCCCAGCTACCAGAAACACCCACTAAACAGCGAGTTCATTGCTCCAAAGCTTCGACTGACTGGCAAATTAGAGACATGTTTAGAAAATAAATGGCCTCCATTGTGCCCTAATTGTCTATTAGTCATCTTGCCAATGAACTCCAGCTGGAGTGTTCTTGGGGTGATTGAACATGACCCCTGGGGTATGTCTGCCATTTCAAGACAAAGGAAAATTCCAACCCAAATAATTGATAGCCTAGAATTCCTCCTTAAATCTTTCCCTTCTTTACTACCCTGTCTTTTCAGACTTCACAGTGCAGTTGAATGCATTGTCTCAAAATTGATGCTTTCCTTATTCTTTCAGTGCTTTTCTTTTGCAATCGCATTTCTTCAACGACATGGAAAGAAAACCCACACATTCAGACCCCTGTGCAGCACTGGCAGTGAGGTAGTTCCCACCTAGTTTAGAAAAGTATGTGTTCATATACGAATCTTAAGTAAATTGCAAGGAGGTACTAAATAAAAAAAACATGGAAACCTACAGCCTTGAAACTCAATTAAAATATAACTGGAAGGGATAGTAAAAAGATGTAATAAGAAAGAAGAGGGTAATATTTGAGTCAACAGTTTAAGCAGGGATTGGGTAAGGGTTAGGGGGTAGTGAGTGATTTAATATAATAATAATATATATGGAGTATTGTTCATATTGAACTTGAATAGAGGAACTCTGCATGTGTGGTTAATTATGCTCCCTAAAGAAATAGGCTATTCAACAAAAAATAACAGTGTCAGACATGGAATTTTCTACCAGTTATCAATTAGGTAGGTCGGCAAAACAATACATGCCATTGCCATTGCTCTTGGTTGCTCACCATAACTTTATGATAAGGATTTACCGATGAAGATCTAACATCCTTTAATTATGGGACCTGGAATCAATATAGAACGATGAGGGAACTCTCCCTCTGAAAAGTACTCTGCAGACTCTAGGGCAAATGTCATCCCATCTGTACTCCTATCCAGTTCTGTAGCATGTATGCCGCAATGCTGACATGCAAGTCAAAATGGCAGAGCAGTGGCAGGATTATTATGAGATAAACAACTGTTTTCTGTTAGATTTGAGTCCAGCTCCACTGAGGAGGACTCATGCCAGGGACTATGAAGTTTGTCTTCCACCTATGGTTGGGGAGGTTACAAGCCCCAGGTAGCAGTCTATTTTTGCTACTTTGATAAATCAGTTTGTTGTCAATCTGCCTTCTAAATATTTGTTTATACCTATAGATCTGAGCTACTTTCAGTCTTGGTCAGATATGCTTCTTTGTGCAGTGTGTAGTAGTTATTGTAGAGTTCATAGCTGGAAAACTTGATGACTGTGAACACACAGCCTTAAATGAGCTGTCCTCTCCACCAAGCCCCTTCACTGCATTGCTCAGGGCACATTGCAGAAGACAGAGTGGAAAGAACAGAAGAACTGAAGAATAGGAAGGACGGCTGTGTAAGGCTGTCTTCAGAAAATGACAGGACTCTTATTATTAGCAGCTTTGGTTACCTGCACAAGACTTCTATAAGATTAAGTCAACCAAAATTCTGACACGGAGAGATGAGGGGCTCGTGTTGTCCTCAAGTCCTAGCTGAGGAACTTTTGGAAGCCAATGGCTATTAGAGAAAGAGTAGTTCTTTTTATTTTTAGGTTATGGCCCTTGTTGGTTGCTCATGTTTCAGCGGATGGCCCACACTGATGCATATCCATGCACCACAAATTGGATCACTGGAACATACATGTGTATTAAAGATAACAGGAAATAAAGAGGGAGGTGTTTTGGGGAGCCCGAGGGAGAAGTAGACTGGGGTTTTGATATCTGGATATATGTATGTGTGTGTATGACATTCTCAAAGAATGTTTTCAAAACTAGAGCAAGCATCAATTGATGTAATAAACTCTTTGCCAAGAAGGAAGAATGATGAACATTTACAAATTAGGATTATAAAGTTAACATTAACAGAAGTATTGTTTGCAAATGTCTCAAACCACTATGCAAATGTAAAGAATTTTAAAAATTCTATAAATACAGAAAACTTTGTGCAATTATGCTGATAAAATATTAAGAGAATGTAAATAAAATATTAAAGTATTTATAACCGAAATACATGCATGCCCAATATAACTAGGATGTAAGGCATAAAAGCAGGTTTAAAGAAAATTTATTCAGTCCTTTAAGAAGGCTCACACGAACAAGGAAAACTTCTAAGCTGTTGTCAGCAAGTATCTAGCAGGATCTGTCCCCAGTTTTGAGCTAATGGCAGACATAGCTAATCAATCATGGCACTCTTTCTTGCTGAGTCCAGATTCAGCCTCAGGAATCATCATAGGTGCCAAATCCATTACTTTCAATAATAGCTGCCTCAAGAACTGTGATGAAAATGCTTCTACTTTCACTTCCAGTTTGGGGACAGCTTTTTTGGGTGGCAAGCATGGAAATGTAAATTCTGCTGGAAGTCTGAGAAAAAAATTATAAAATCCTAACTTAGGTGAAGATATTGTTGTTACATTTATGAAAGTTTCTTTATTTTAGAGATATATTCAATACTATGCAAATAAGAAATGAAATGGCTGTCAGTTGTTTTAAACAGTCTTGGGAAGGAAAGAGAAACAGGATTGTCTGAGACACAACACAGACATGAGCTACTGAAGAATGATCACTGGGTAGTTAAATGAGATTAAATTTTCATTAAAATCCATTAAGTGAAAGTAAGTAAAAACTATGCTTGTGCCATCTACACACACAGCGGCCATGTGATTTTGTTCTTTTTCACATGATACATGTATTTTAACCTTGTTTCCTCATCTGTAAAATAGGACATTAGTAAATTATAATTTACCATTTTTTGGAGGGAATTAAATAAGATACTTTAATATGTCTAAGTTCAAGTCTGTTCCAGAAATAAGCCATATAAATATTTCCATTATCGTTATCAATGGGCATAGCATGGAGAAATGCCCCACAAGAAGGAAGGGGTAGTGAGCAAAATGAACACAATTGAAAATTTTAAGATGAGCAGAAAAATTAAGTGGTGAGAAACTAAGAGTTTAGATAGTGATAGTCTTAGCAAATGCTATGGTTGACTATTTCCTATATAACATGCCTATGATTTCATAGACTCTACTGGAATATAACAATAGCAATAACAGACAAATAGCCACCTCTTGTTTGTTTTCATTTGTGCGCTAAGCACAAGACAGAGGTGATAATTGTACTCTATTATCAACATGGCTCATTCACTAGAAAATCTTACAGTGTACTTCCAAGGAGAGACAGTTGCACCACAATAAAGCTTCGGATGCTCCTGCCTTCATAAGAATCGCATTTCATAGTTCACTACCCATGATGGCTTTAATCTCCCAAGTTAATGACTTTACTTAAATCCAACCAGGATATAAATCATGAAAAAACAAAGACTATATTCCACATTAGACGTGACTGATTATTTTATAAATATTATTAATATAATAGTTAATTTTCGGTGCATTCAGAGCCTAAATTCAGATTGGGACTTTTTTTTTTTACCTCATTGTGGTGGTGTGTAATAAATTCAGTAGCCACTCTAGACATATCCTTGATAAAGGTGTACTATTGAAAGGATTTTCCACTCCAGGGATGTGTTTCTAGGCTAGCTTATCTGAATAGAAGAGAAATGTTGAACTCAGTAAGACTTTAACAAAATACAATGCTTGGACTCTGGGCATAAAGAAACAAAGTAGCACAGCATGCCCACAAGCCTCAAATATATAGGATTTTCCTGTAAAATATTAATCATCTTACAATTTACATAATATATCTAAGGGGTCTACAAATGTTTTTAAAGTTTATTGGTTTAATTTTTAAGCTAATTTAGCACATTTTCTCTGATTTTTGTTCTTAAAGTGGGAAACTAGAGAAAGGATCTTTATAGGAATGCTGTTTACTAGCTCCTTCTCTGGTATATGCTTAGGGTCATAATCTGCCAGCTTCATTCTACAGCCTAGGAATCCCTGCTAAGGGATTGTGACACCCACAGTGGGCTGGCCTCTCTTGCTTGCATCAATTAATAATCAACATATTTCCCCACAGACGTGATCAGGAGGCCTATCTGATTCCGGTAATTCCTCAACCACAGCATTCCTCCTGTCAAGCTGTGTCAAGTTGACAATTATAGCTAATTAGGACACATATTTAAATCTATTACATAATATAAATTTAAAACAAATTGAAATTAAAGTAATTTGTTTTATGTGTTTTTGTTACTAAGCACGAGACAATCTTGATACAAGAATATTAAATGAGAAAGTAACCTGAGTATAATAAACAGCAATAGTAACAATTATCTTATTTTTTATTTCCTAGTCATGTATTAACTGATCCTGTGCATTCTGATTATTCATCTCTACAGTCCTGTTAGCAACATTGCTGTTGCTCACTCTAACCCACAGCAAAAATAAAGAAGACAGACAAAAAACAATCGCAGTGGGTTTTTGATCCTACTGCACGTACTGGCTTTGGGGGAGCCTAGGCAGTTTGGATGCTCACCTTAGGAGACCTGGATAGAGGTGGGCGGTCCTTGGGCTTCCCACAGGTCAGGGAACCCTGATTGCTCTTCGAGCAGATGAGGGAGGGTGACTTGATCGGGGGAGGGGGAGGGAAATGGGAGGCGGTTGCGGGGAGGAGGCAGAAATCCTAAATAAATAAATAAATAAATAAAAAGAAAAAATAAAAAACAAACAAATAAAAGTACTTAAGAAACAACTGTATTTGGTTTGAAGACTGAAGAAAATCTTCAGTCATCTCTACTTTCATTGGCTAGTTGTACAAGTTACTAGCATACAAAGTGCAGGGCCACCATTGCCAGGGTTGGAGATCCAATTAGCATGCTTCATTTTAGTAAAGCCAACACCTCCAAGCAGGGACTATCAGATGTTTTCTGTCAGCTGTCTGAGAGGGGAGAGCCCTAGTCTGACTCCTACCCCTCTGTCTCTTCCTGGTCTATAAGCAAGTGCCTCCATGCCTTTTCTCTCACTACTGAAAGAATTAGTGTTGGCATCAGCTGCATTTTAGCTTATGACCTTATCAAGTCATCTGGCTTTCCCCATTCTAGAGAAAACCCTCCACCCCTGGGGTGGTAACTTATCATCTTCTTGTCTACTTCCTCAGGACACTCTTGCCCTGTCCTTTCCAGAGGTGGAGACCATACCACATCATGTTTTTAAAGCAAAGCTCTGTTGATTCAATTTGCCTTTAGTTCAAATTCTTAACTTGAATGCAATCAAATCTATTTCTTTATGCTTAATTTTACCTGATAAAAGAAATATGTTCCTATTCAAAACTTATAAAGGTAAGCTTTATTTCCTTCAAAAATAAAGCTTGTTTACAGATTTATATGTGATCTACTTTGAATTCATTTTACTTACAGTATGTGTAGAGTACAGTTTCAATTTTTATTTTTTCCTAATGGGTAAAGAATTCACCCAGTATCCTTAGTGAATAGCCATATTTTTGGCCGTCTCTTTCTGACTCCACTTACTTGTGAATTGGGAACACTATTGACACAGCTGTGTTCCGAGGCTCAGTGGGTATATTTATTAACTATCATAGATTTATGATCAGGCTCAAACTCCACAGGAGCAAAGAGACAATGTGTGTCTTCTTCATGGTCATCTTTTTTTAATCTTCTTAAAAAAAGTAATTTATACTATTTTTTAAAACTTTTCCTTGGGTTCTGACAAAACACACTGCTGGTTTTTCACTTGAGTTGCATGGTAACCACAAATCCTATTTGAGTGGATTTTGAGTCTTGGGGTATTTCATGTCATTTTTCTATGAATAGTTTCAATAGTTATTATTTAATGAAATTTAAATTATTTTCATTATTTCATTAGGACAATTCTACATTCAAAATTAAAAGGTCTCAGGAAAGTTCAAGAGGGATGTTGAAACAGTTAGTCAGGGAACAGTTTATTAGAAGACTTATCAATGCCATAGACAGAAAGACAGACAGACAATAACCTGGTGGGGACTTTGAGGAGGGTTTAGACCCAGCATAAGACACACAGACATCATGACATTTTTCTGAAGAGAGGGATCAGAGCCCATGTGGTAGAAGTGAGCATCTCTTACTCCTTTCTGAAGATAGGGGAGTTTCAAAGAATAAGCCAGTAGCCAGGCTCTCTGACTTCCAGACAGGATGTAGGGAGGGAGCGGGACATTGGCCACCAACACCTCCTTTGATGGTGGTGGAAGATCCTGTCATGTGGGAATCTGTTAAGAAGGGACTCACACACAATGTCTTGGTGCTGGTGTGCATGTGTGAGAGGGGAAGGCTGGTGCAGGTTTTGTGGCCTGAACAGCAGCATGATTCTAACATTCCATTCTTACAAATACTCAAGCATTTTAACATAATTCTATTACATTTTTTTTAAAGATCTGAATGTATATTTACCAAATGAAAGCAGAATAGGGGCAGGGGCTTTATAAATGTGGGTGTATGTTGCCGTGAGAGGCTTTCTCTGGGGAAACAGCACATTTACTGACCTTAGACAGGGAACCTGGGGCAAACCAAAGTAAAGTCCAACTGGGTAAATGCATGCTTCTGAGGGGAAGACTGCCACATCACTGAAAAACACACACAATGTGGACGGTGGCTCATGGAAGCTGTGCTGCTCAGAGAGAACTGTTCTGCTAAGAGACTCTTCAGGGCATCTCATCTCAGTCTCTGCCCCCCCCCCCTCACTGCTTACCCTTTCTTTCACTTTGGGACAGGGTCCCTAGAATCTTGTCGGTTATAGCTCTAACAGAAATGGTCATCTGTTTCCTAACAGAGCCCCATGAGCCTCCGAGTTCCTTCCTGGAGAAAATTGCTATGTAATAGGGTTCCCTTATTTTTAGTTGATGTTTTTATAATGCACCTTTTTATAGTTATAAGGTTAAAATGACAGTAATAGAAGTCATAACAGAAAAAAAGAGGAGAGAGAAGGAGGAGATGGAGGGAGAAGGAAAAGGAAGGAGATGAAATCCAAGTGACTTCAGGAAGAATCAAGAAAGCGATTTCAATTATAACTGAGAAGTTCAGATCTGGATGCTTGCCAATGATTTTAAATGGGAACCCTCCACTGGAAAACCTGTTGAACTAACATGTTCCAGTAATGTGCAAACTCTCTCGGGTTTCGGGCTTATCATGAATTTTCATTTAAAGAATTTCCAGAAGACTTATATGCTGTGAGCTCCTGAAACCACTTTTGTATCAGTTCTATATATTGATTACTGTAGCAGTAAAGGGGTCAGAATTTAGAACATGTACTGAAACACTGTAATCTCATGCCTACTATTTGCTGGAAATGTTTTCAAAGCAAACATTTAGCAGCCCCATCTCTATCTTTTAATTATTATTAAGAATGGATAACGCTACCTTTCTCTTAATGGTATTATTAGTAGCAATAATTAAAATAACAAAAAGCAAAGATAGTGATTATATTATTGTGTAGTGTTTACATTCTGAACCTGCTGTTGAAGAAAGAACCCAGACCTAGAAAGGCAATTATCACATGTACTCACTCATAAGTGGTTTTTAAAAATAAAGCAAAGAAAACCAGCCCACAAATCACAATCCCAGAGAACTTAGACAACAATGAGGACCCTAAGAAAGACATGCATAGATCTAATCTATGTGGGAAGTAGAAAAAGACGAGATCTCCTGAATAAATTAAGAACATGGGGACCAAGGGAGAGGGTTGAAGGGAGGGGAGAAGCAGGGAAGGGAGCAGAGAAAAATGTAGAGCTCAATAAAAATCAGTTAAAAAAAGAATTCAACAGTGAATTGAAAGTGAAATGAAGCATGGCTATACAAAGCAATGATCAATAAATACACAAAGTCAGATCTTTAGATGAGCAGCCCACCTCTTGGGATATGAAATATTTGCAAACTGGGTGCAGGAATCTAAAATGGTTCTTTTGAATATCTGACGAAAAAACAGATGTTGGTTGGGAAAGAACGTATAGAAGTTTCTGTGTTGTTTTCATCCATCGTATAGCCTACAAAAAGTTTATGCTCTCAGGTTTTTGATGTGTGTGTATTTTAGATATACTTGATTTTTGTCAGAAATATATTTTCTCATATATTCTGCTTGGGAGTTCCCTTCCATGAATTCTTCCAGATTCTCCCCATCACCCTTACCATTCAAATTTACATCCTTTCTTCCTCTCACTATTTAGAAAATAAACTGGCATCTAACTAATAATAATAATAACAACAACAAAAGTAATAATAATTAAAAATAAAAACAAAAAACTGGAATAGGACAAAATAAAAAAGAGCCAAAGAAAAAGCACAAGAAATTTATATAGAAACAGAGACACACAATTCACACACACAGAATTCCCACTAAAACAAAAAACCAGAAACCAGAAATCATATACAGAAGATCAATATGGTAAGAAGAAGAAGCAGGAGGAAGAACAGGAGGAGTAAAAGGGGAGGAGGAGAAGGAAAGAAAAAAGAAAGGAAGAAAGAAAAAGAAACACTTTGCAAAAAGAATTATGATACAAAGAAACTCCACAAAAGCCATTGAGTTAGTTTTCTGTTGGCAATCTATTGCTGGGCATGGGGCCTGCACTTAAGAGTGGTTTGTATACCCAGTGAGACTCTGCTGAAGAAAAATCAAGTTTTCCACTGTAAGCAGTTATAAATTGCAGATAGTTTCTGGGTTAGGAATGCAGGCATGTGTCACTTCTCTTTTCAGTGCTGGGATCCCATCTGACTTAGACTCCACGGGTAGTATGCATAGACCCTTAGGTCCATGTCTACTGCTGCAGTCTCTGTGGGTTCAAATGTTTGTCATCCTGATACGTTTAGAAGGTCTTGTTTCTTTTGTTTTCTCCATCCCTTCTAGCTCTTATAATCTTTCTGCCTCCTCTTCCTCAGGATTCCCCAAGCCCCGAGGGAGGGGTTCAATACAGAAATCCTGTTGAGGACTGAGCGTTAAAAGACCTTTCACTCCACAAATTCTCCAGGTGTGGGTCTCTGTATTTCTCGCTATCTACTACAGAAGGAAGCATCTCTTGTGATGGGTGGGTTATGTGTGTGGTAGACATTAGGAGATTCCTGACTCCACATTTCTTTAGCACAGTGGTTCTCAATCGTCCTAATCCCACTACCCTTTAATATAGTTCCTCAAGTGGTGACTCCCAAACTGAAAATTATCTTCCTTGCTACTTCATCACTGTAATTATGCTATTGTTATGAATCATAAGTTAAAATCTGTGTTTTCTGATGGTCTTAGCTAGCCCCATGAAAAGGTTGTTTGACCCCCAAAAGAATAAAGGGGTTATGATAACCGCTGCTTTGGCATAGTAGTAGTTGAATATTCTCCTAGGTCCCAAGCCTAATTAGTCTCGGGTTCTTGGCCACCTGAGCAGTATCAGAGATGGGTTACATCTCATGGAGTGGCCTTAACTCCACTGGTTAGTTACCTCCATAAGATGTATGCCACTATTGCACCAGCACATCTTCCAACCAGGTTACCATTGTAGATGGAAGGGTTTGTAACTGGTTTGTTGTTTATCTTTCTCCATTGGTATCCTGTAGAATACCTTCTAGCACCACGAGCCCTATTCTTCAGGGATGAAGGCTCTAAGTAGGCATCAGTTTGACATCTCTATATTAAATATATTATGTAGGTATTGTCTTCAGCAATAGGACCTTACTATCAATTTCTGGAGAGCAATCAATAGCTATGGTGATAGCCTGATTTTCAGGTTAGCATGGGAAGTTAGCTGCCAGGTAAAGTGTGCCGGGGTACCCTGGCATCTGACTTCCAGTCTGGCATGATCAGCAGGATTCCAGGGACAGAGCGCTTACAGGTGTTGGTGGTTGAGACAAAGAGAAGGAGTAGGGAAGGAAGGGAGAACCTCCACCCCTTTTAAAGGTCAGTTTATTACAGAAAAATCACACCAATTTAGTCATGCGCATCAGCTCTGTCAGTGGTCACGATAGTAGCGCCCCTACTGCCAGGGTCAGAAATAATTATCAGGTGCTTCTGTCGTTCCCTGAGAAAACCTCCAGTTTCAGTCATGGAACACTTTGCAATTATGTAAGGTAGAAATTAAACTAGCCCTGTGAGGGTGTCCTCCAAGTGTTCTTTGTCCTCATTCAAAGATCAACTTTACATTTATCTGTAGGTTCTGACTATGCTTTGGTACTTCCCGTTAGGATCCTATTTGTCAAAATGTTTTCAAAAGTAAAAGAGGCCATAAATAAAGCAATTTATATAGTTTTTTTTTTTTGGAGTAGCACAAAGAATCCAAATTGTTTTGTTGCATTTTCTTAAAAGAATCCTAAGGGATAGCTCATTTATTTAAAAAAAAAAAAAAAAGATCAGACCACTTCAGCTACCTAGACAAAAGTAGCAAGACAAAACAAACCTCAGCACAACTTTGCTCTCCGAGGATAGCACAGCCTGAAAAGGGTTGAAAATTAGATACTAGACCAAGATTTGCTGTCTCTGACTGAATCATAAAAGCACAAACTTATAAATTGCTAACTGTGGTGTGATTGTAAAGAGCTATTAAAATAAAATTTAACTATGATTTGCATGCCTGGTTTGTTTGAATGAATGCATGTCTTCTTTAACTTATGTGTATACTTAACTTATGTGTATACGTATACATGTGTGTGCCTATGAGTGTCTTTGTCTGTATGTCTCTGTGTGTAACGATGCATGTATGTCTCTGTGTGTAACGATGCATGTATGTATCTTTATGTGTGCATGTCTATGTGTGTGTGTCTGTCTGTGTGTATGACTGTGTGTATTTGCGAGTCTGTCTATCTATGTGTTTGTGTGTCTGTGTATATCTGTGTGTATGTGCCTATGTGTGTTTCTGTGTGTCTACTTGTCTGCATCTGTCTGTGTATGTGCTTGTACTTGTTTGTTTCTCCGTGTGTGTCTAACTATCTGCCTTTGTGTGACTTTGCAATGGTATCTGTGTATGTGAATGTGTTTGTGTATGTGTGTGTGTTTGAACTTTTTCTAGAGTAGAAATTAGTAGCATCTTTTGGAGATCAACTTAATTTAAAAATAAGAACCTTCCTATTCATAGACCTCTGACTCAGGAAATAACTTCCAAGAAGTTTTTTAACCTGAAGAAACAATGAGGAATTCGTTAGAAATATAAAAGTATGCACAATTAAGACTTCTATAATTATAATAGTTTAAATAAAAATAGACTATATGAGTTTATGATAGTTATTGAATATATTTCTTCATACAATGCTATGACATATTACTAGACTTGATTTAAAGTTTGGTGATTACATTAAAATGTGCTAAAACTTATAAAACATTTTAAAAAGTATTTATACGTTTTATATTTTATATATTATAAAATATATATTTTGAATATATTGATATATTTATGTTTTATTATATATCATGTATTTTTAAAGTTACATATAATATGAATGACTCATTCATATAAATACAGAAAAAGTATAAAATCTATTTTAAAAGGATAAGTAAATAAAATATGATGCCTAAAATATTTAGGTATAAATAAAATTACATGCAATATTTTTCTTCATTTTCCAAGTGTTGCTTGATTTTTTTTTAAATTCAGGTAAAATGTTAAATCAAGTAGCTTTAATCCTTAGAAACATGTGGGCCCTCTGATAATTAATTAGAAAAACGTACTCCCTCATTTCCATATTGGATGAGCATTAGGAGGGGCACGGGCTGAATAGAAGAGCTTTAGGTAATCCTTTTAACCTTTCTGTGATTTTTTCTGTTGTCTGCGGAGTGTCCCCTGTGTTCTCCTGAGGAGAAAAGCAGCTACTGCTGCATATGTGGCAATAGTACATAATCAGCTTTTTGGTTTTTTGGTAATTGAATTAAGCTACCATCTTAAGCAGTTTGGGGTCTGAAAAATAATGTCCCCCAAAGCAACACCTAAACCTTGGTCTTCAAGGTAATTTTTATGTGGCTTAATGTTTTGGTGATGGTCAACTTCTTTGATGTATTCTCTATTTCCACAGCCTAGACAGGTATCAGGACAGTAACTAACCACAGATTCTGGGCACTGTTATAGCTCTCCCAGGGAAGAATTTCCTCATGGCAATATATCAATATAAAGTAAATGATAATCCAGAACTAGGTGATAATAAAAACAAAATGATAATGTAAAAAGTGGATTGAAATTAAATGTTTCCATGTGACTTCAGCCTCCCAAGCTGTCAGCTTTTTTTTTCCAGTGTAACATATCAATTCCCAATTCTCTTTTAAAATGCTGATTTGAATTTTCTATTGCTATTGTCAATGTTAGTGGGTTTTCTTAGGCAGGGTCTCAATATATACCCCTGGCTGCCCTAAACTCACTATGTAGATCAGTACAACATTAAACTTGCGACAATCCTCCTGTCTCTGTCTCTAACGTGCCAAGATTACAGGTGTGTGTCACCATGCTCAGGTTCATCTGAGTCTTTAATGCTGTTTCCTATTTGTGACCTTATTAGAATAGTGTTTGGCTCAAGAATGTTTTATTCCTACTAAAGGAGAGTAATTCCTATTTTTAGTTGTTTCTGATATTAGTAATTTTCTGAAGTTTACAGAATAACATAGGCAAATGGGGACAATGCTTTTATCTCATGAAGATTTATATCTTTTAATGATAAGTATAATTCATGGCTAATATGATAGTCTAGTTTTAATGAAGCCCTGTATTCCATTCCTAACCTTAACTCTAACTCAATATATATCTTATATTTTGTCAGAATGTGGATAAATGGATAAGAGTAATCAATATAGTTCTACTGACATTGGTGAAGAGCAAATGGTTTGGGTGGCAATGGCTAAACCCTAACGTATAAGAAAAAACAAAACTTGTAATATCCTGACCCTAGTTATAAAGAATTCTAAAATATTAGCAATATGACATTTTTATTAAAATTTAAAATATGCACACTCGACACCAAATAAATCAACAAGGGATTTTCCTCCTTTTCATAGCCTGAAGGCCAGTGTTACCAACTGTACACAATTTGTTTTGATCGGACAATAAAATAGAAATGCAAATTATAGGAAACTCTCCAATCAGCCAGTCAAATGCGTATATGGATCTCTGCGGTTATAATAACTACACATTGAGCTGAAAGCCCAAATAAAAGACAGTTCAAAGCTGTGTCACAGGGCTATGAAAAAAGGCTATGACTCCCCTTTTTTCATAGAGTGTACACTGATGGGCCTCCTTGAGAAAATGATTTGCATGCCCAGAGTTGCTTTACCATCAGGAGGAAGAATATAGAGTTATGATAGGTGCTCGTTACCTCGACAGATATCACTGACATCAGGTGCGTATAAATTGCTATTATGCTTGTCCGCTGTCTGTTTCTTCCTCTGTGATTAGACATTGAGAGTCATTCCCTCGGAGCATGATCTCATCTGAGATGGTTGATATCACAAGCTACTCAGACTGCATATCACAATGTAGAGTCACTAACATTACAAATCTCATGTGAAATAGTGTATTATCCAGGCAGTCTTTATTTCTAGCAGTTCTTGGAAGTGGCAGTTAGCGAGTGAGTGCTCTAGCATCAAAACTATCCGTGCAACATCAATGTCTCTATCAGAATCCCCCTATCTAAGGTGGAAAGATGGGCCAGTGGTTAAGAGAATTTGTTGCTCTTGCAGAGATTCTGAGTTCAGCTCCCAACCACCTGCAAACCAGCTCTAGGCAATCTGATGCCCTCCTTCAGTCTCTCCACACACCAGCACTCCTGAACCTTCTACCAACTCCACAGACTCCGACGTATATACAAAATTTGCCTTAAATCTCAATTTCTTCTTAAGCATATAGATGCTTGCAAAGTGACCTTAATCAGGATCTCTGACGCTACAAAGATAGCTGCAATGAAAGTCCTTTGACATATTTTCCTTTTGGAATGAGTCTTTGTGAGGGTGAGATAGGTCATGTACCATGAAATCTCTCTTTTTCTCTCTCTCAGGAAGTTAGCAACCAAGAAGGTACAGAGACTGAATTTCTTCAATATTAGTATCAGGAACGGGTTGTAACTCCACCATAGATCACAAAATTATTCAAAGAAAGCCTTTCTCAGTTTATAATCCTTGATACATGGGAACGGGACAGGTCACTGAACAGGATGTGTGCATCTGCTCTCACAATTACATGATATAGTCCTTATGGGGATGATCTCTCTCTCTCTCTCTCTCTCTCTCTCTCTCTCTCTCTCTCTCTCTCTCTCTCTCTCTCTCTCTTTCTCTCTCTCTCCGTGTGTGTGTGTGTGCGTGCGTGTTTGGTATATTTACTCTTTAGTGTAGATGTTTATACATGCGGGTATACATGCACATGTGTGTGTGTCCATGTGTAAATCACAAGAATATGTTGGTATATTCACTCTGCCTTTAGTTTTGAGTCAGTGTCCCAATGAATCTAGCTCATGGGTTGGGCCAGGATGACCAGCCAATGATTTTCAGGGATTTCCCTGTCTCTTGCTCACTCCAGGGTAGGGGACACATCTCTGCTTGGTTTTTATGTGGTTTCAGAGAATTTCAATTCAGATCCCCAGACCTGTGCAGCGGGCATTTTCCAAAAGCAGCCACCTCCCTATATGACCTTTATTTAACAAACATACTCAACTTCTAATTCCCAATGAGGAAAAGAAAGTAACAAAGGCAAATGTTGAAAGTCTTTGCTTGCAATATCCGAATGAGAGTTTTACAACCAGTGACATTTTGAGCAAAACCAAAATTTAAATGAAAAGTTTCTAAGACTGCATAATGAACATTTTATAGCATTTAGTAATTATAGTTAAACATGAACACGGTACTGCATTGCAAAATACATAGGATATAGTCTGTGGCAGTAATGCTGATTTGTTCTTGTTCTTTTTTAAATACATAGGATATAGTCTGTGGCAGGAATGCTGATTTGTTCTTGTTCTTTTTTAAAGTCACATTTACCTTGATAATGTGAACTAATGTCTCTGACTTAGTCATGATTCAAATATTTGTGCTTTTATTGTGTCTAGAAACTGTTAAAATGCCTTCAAGATTGGCCATTCTTAGGTCCTGAAGTCATCTTAAATAAGGATATCATGACCAGTGACTCAATGGTATACGACTAGAGTAAGTAGAGGCATTGACGGCAGGACTAGACTGACAAGTCAGGTTCTGACACTGGCCATCAGAGGAACCACTGAAGAGAAAGGAAAACAACGAGTGACTCACATATTGAAGAAACGCACTTGATGTAAATCAAGCATGGCTCCCAATTCTAGTTAGGAACAGAAGGCTAAGGAGGACACACTATATAAGGCATGTGGATGGGGGAAGATCGCTAGAGGGGTAAACTAGCAATGAACTTATACTCTTAATAATCAGCTATTTGTAAACCACTGAAATCATCTCAGGGTGAATTTATCCTTGCTACAGGTCAAAATACAGATACTCACTTTACTCACTGAGCCATTTCCCTAGGCTTCAAAATCCTTTTGATTTATTTTTTTGCTAGCTTTTTGAAGTATTCATTGTGTTTATCTACAGTTGTTACTTCTTATATTTAAAAAAGAATCATGTTATTTCTTTGTTGGAATCTTATTTCTCAGTCTCTGTAAGTAAACCGATACAATATGAACTATAAATAAATTATATGAGCACATTTGATATGTATGAATAAGATAGAAATCCAATTCATTTATTATCAAAGGATGGCAAGTGATTTAGCTTTCATTAGAATCCAATATGAGCACAGATTCTATGAGGGACAGAGGACTAAGCTTTGAGTGATTACTAAACAATTGGACTGGTACCATCTCCATGTAGGATGCCTTAGCACTCAAACAGCTCTTACAGTTTCTCCTTAGGAAATTCAGAAAGTACCAGTGTCAAAGAATTAATTAACAAGAAGATATAAGATGGATCTAAAAGTTTGTTGCACTCCTACATTAACTATCTGACATTATTTAGAAATAAAATCCTCTTGGGGTGGGTAAATAAAAAGGAGAACAGAAAAAGACCAAAACGAACCCAAAAGTTACTGACCGCACAGGTGGTGCGAGTCATCATGAATATGTAGTGTGCAGGTCACCCACCAGTTTTCAGTGCTGAAGTTCTGGTTACAACTTTAGGTTCCCCTAAAAGTATTCAGGATAAGCTGAACAGCATCCATCTCTCTTCCTAAATAATTAATTAAAAGAAAAGTTGTTCCCTATAGAACATTCCCATTGTCTTGTTCTATCGGGAACTCACCAAGGCCTGCTGGCCTGGGTCTGAAAAAGCCTGGGATAAAACCTGACTCGCTGAACATAGCAGACAATGAGGACTGCTGAGAACTCAAGAACAATGACAATGGGTTTTTGATCCTACTGCACGTACTGGTAAGAAATAACTAAATCTGAAGATCTTAAAAATGACACATGAATGCCCATTACCACAGATGTTTCCTAAAATGTATATAACTATAGAAGGAGCCTCCCCCATGAAGTAGCTCTTACTATGTTTATGTATATTAAGGAGCATTTATGGGGGAGCATGCTTCCCTCAGACACCAACAAAATTCTCAGCACAAAGTTTGGGATACCGATGTTTGAGTTGTTAGTCAGTGGGGTCCCATAGCTGCTCCAGTATTACAAACTATTGTATTGCTGTTAAATACCCGCACAGGACTTGATGACCCAGTCTATGAAAACACCATATATTGGAGTTATAGGTTACAGAGAAAACAAGCTGGTACTAACATGGAAGTTTCCCTCCTGCTGGATAGCTTTCATAGTTCCAGAGGCTACAATCCATGTTATCGAGGTAGAAAGCAATTAAAAAGCTTGCTCAGCTATGAAGCCTGGGAGTCACAACAACAACTGACTTGGCAAGCCGTGACTACTGGTGCAAGTGTGACAAAGAGGTTAAAGAAGTAACCAGCTGCTTTCTGGTTGTATTTAAATTCCATTCCACAAGATGGAAGACACGTCTGGTACCATTAACTAGGACCAAGCAAAAAACAAAAACAAAACAAAACAAACCAACAAAACCATGTGACTGACTAAGTTATGGTCCTTGGAAAAGAGACTACTACTGTTCTCTTAAGTAGACAGTGACTAATTCTCCTTAAATGCTTGTATTTATATCCATAGATTAATGTGACTCTCATGAGGATGAGAAAACTTCTTTTTACACTAGCTGGTGATTAATTTAGAGACTCACAACTGGCCAACATGCAGAGAATGAGACGATGGAATGCACAGCTTGAATGCAACAAATGTACTGTACCGCATCTACCCAAGGCCAAGGATCATGGAAGAGGACAGAATTACTCTAAGAGCCAGAGCTAGTGGGCTTCTGAAGCAAAGTGATATTTTCCAGACACAAAAGCATAATTACATAGACAAGCTCACAGGGATTTTGACTACTTTCATAAGATCTGAACAAAATCAATCCAACCAAAATCCCAGCATTTACAAGGGAGAAGCCTCATAAGCAGGAGTTCCAGGACTACCAGGGACCTGTTGGAAACTGATGGATGCTAGGGGAATATTAGTTGTGCTAGTGATGAGGCCCCTGAGAGGCTGCCCATGCTTGGGTGGATGGCCTCTACCCATACAGGTAGCAGTAAGTTGACTCAGCAAGTTTGAACATAAGAGAACATGGTACTAGGAAGGGGAAGGTAGTGGGTGGAAAGGGAAGGAATTGGTGGGGGAACAAAAAAGGTAGATTTTATCTACATATATTATAGGCAGGCATTAAATTTACAAATGATATAAAGGAAGGAAAAATATTTAGTTGCTTCTGAGGTAATTATGTTTCTAATCAATGCTATGAAATTCTATAAATCAACTAAAAAGTTCTTTGAGTAAGCAACATATTGACTCTACAACTATAGAACAGCATACTTACCAGAAAACACTAACCTTTCTCTATATTAAAATATTCTACAGTTAATTTTGTTTTCAACTCTCAAGGACTTGATATTGTTCCTAGAATGATGCCCAATGTTTTTCACCTATTCTCTTGGGCATGTGCATTGGATGACTTCTGTTGACAGAGGTTTCTGTCTCACTTGGTCCCGCAGTCATTCAGTCCCAAAGAAACACACAGAGACTTACATTAATTATAAACTGATTGGCCTATTAGTTCAGGCTTCTTATTAACTCTTATTACTTACATTAACCCGTAATTCTTGTCTGTGTTAGCCACATGGCTTAGTAGCTTTTATCAGTGGGGCATTTTCATATTGGTTCCTCTGTGTTTGGGTTATGACTGCAGACTAAATCTTTCTTCTTCCTAGAATTCTCCTGTTTTCATCACACCACCTCTACTTCTTACCTGGTCACCCTGCCTATGCTTCCCGATTGGCTACTGGCCAATTAGCGTTTTAATAAAATCCAAGTAACAAATCTTTACAGGATACAGGACCATTGTCCTACAACAGACGTCTACTTTTCAAGAATTAAAGAACAAAAATTATTTTAACTTAAGTTTGTTGCATAATTCTGGAAATATATTAAAAACAATGATTCTTGATAAAGTGTGGAAACTGAAGATTTGATATATTACTATTTTTTCAAAGGTATTGATAAAGTAAACCCAGAAATAGTCATGTTCAAATATTTATCATTCTTTAAAGTTAAAAATTAAAATTATATCAATAAACAGAAAATAAAAAGTTTTAAAGAGAAACAGTAGTGATAATTCATTATAGTTTTCCCCTACTAACACACACACATACACACACACACACACACACACACACACACACACACACCTAATTGCTCAGGTGAACATAAACATACATGCACACACACGTTTTTCTTCACCTTTAATGTTACTAAATTACACAATTGAGTATGTTTTTTATGCTTGTAAGCTATAAAATTCCACTAATGCTTGTTCATATGCTATATGAAAATTTAGGCACTGAGTCTACTGTAGTGAACATTTATGGTCGTAAATTAAACTCTTAGCAATGAACACTTTAAAGTATTCAAACAATGATTTTATGTAAGTTTCATCGTGATAATTTTGATGAAAATAACAAACCAAACAAAAATTCTTTTTAAAGAAGAAGGATTAGCTCATGATATTGGCAGGGTCAAAAACTGAGATGGATTTAGACCCAGCTGGATTTTAAGCACTGCTTTTGGGATCTTTGTTCTGCCTCAGAACAGATGTCCGCTCTGTGTAGGTCTTATTCTTGGAAAGCTTGAACGTTGACAGTCCCATCCATATTTTCATTGTTTTGTGAGTCAAAGAATGAAAGGCATTTTCTCTTTCAGCACAGTAAGTCTTGGAGAAAGCTCAGGTTGGTCTTGCCATGGATCATCCCTCAACAAATCACATTAGGAGAAAAAAACACTGTTTCTTTCTCTACTGGGCTAAATGTTGGGTGTTGTGGTGTAAATATAGGGGAAAAAAGTGATTGTAAGGCAGCTTCATCAAATAGCACAAAATAAAATCACCATAGTTAAATAGGACCAGAAATAATACGCAAGTGATATGTGCTGAACAGAAACTCAGTAGTCATTCTATAGAGTAGTTTGCCATACTTTTGGTGTGTAATTGAGAGTCTTGGTTTTTTCCTTAAAAGTTACAGTGCTCACTTCATTGTCTCCCCTCTAGATGATATAAGCACTCCTTTAATCCAGTGCTCCACAGCTTCATCTCTTCCCTAGTGTTATTTAGAGAGATTTATTTAAATCATTGGTACTACTAATAAGAGAAACAGAACTTGATTGCTTCCAATACAATGTGATTTTCAACAGTGGCAGAAAAAAATATCCCTTCTCAACCTTTTAGCTGAGATCAAGTGAAACAAAAAAGCCTGGGTATTATTGAAAATGGTATCTAAAATTAAGAAATAGGAAGAAAATAAGGAGGGTAAAAAGAAATCAATGTTTTTAAGATTAATTGTTAAGTGTGTAGATCTTACTGTAGAAACAGATTTGATATTATCTCACCAATTTCTGATATTATCCTATAAAAGATACTATCACTTGTTTACAAACAGTAACAAAATTTAGACTCTGAGACATTATTTAATGTGGATAATCAGTTCTTTAGTGATAGAGCAACAACTGAATCTTAGACTTTAAAAATCTATATGGAGTAGAGAAAAGACTGAAGAGGATAGGGAGGAGAAAAGAAGAAAAAAAAGAAAAGACTCTGTCTGTCCCAGTTCTCACGGTCTAATTGTGAAAAACTGGGCTCTTTATTAACACTAATAATTTAGTTTTGCCTCTTTTGTTTTCCTTGTTTCCTTACAAATGTTACTAAGAACGCTCTTCCAGTCACCTCTTGATTTAAAAACTTCAGACTCACACTTCTGACCACTGTCACCAAGAACAATCCTTCCTAAAAGTTTAAACTCAAACCACCAACTGACTGGAAAATATGGTCACACACCACTGTGGTAAAGGGCCCTGACAAGCAATGCCATTGAGTAATCTTTCACTTATACTTAATAGGAAGTACATCAGTATAAGAAAATACATCAAAAGTACAACATTTCAGGACTCTGATAACATTGGAGGAAACTGCAGTCATAAAAGCTATTTATGATATAGAACTCAGACAGCTCTAATTTCAAGTAATAGATATATTTGATAAGAACCATAAAAGTCCAAGGGATATTAATTATTCCTAAAGGGTATGTATACAGCCTAAGAAAGCTTAATGATTGGAAAGGATTATAGTCCATGGTCATGACATAGGAGAAACTAGATTGAAGTAGTTGAGAGTCTTGAATGCCTAGACCCTCCCTCTGGAACACTTAGACATATGGAAGAATTCTTTCCCCATGATTAAAGACATGTGCTTCCCCAACCTTCAATTGTACACAATCTAATGTACTCTGCATTGCTAGAAAGCTAACTCTTAGGCTAGTTCTCCACACCTGGTCAACAATAGGCATTAAATGCAAACCTTATCTAGGGAAGTACTCTATCTTCCAAGCGAGGTATATCCTATGTTGTAAGGTGCACAAGACCTCATAGAGTACACCAGGATGCACAAAGCAAAATTATTGAAGAAACTTTCTATTTCTTAAATAAAGAACACTTTTGCATGTCTCAAGTTAGCTTAGTTTCCCCCTTTGTCCCTCTAGGGAGGGGAAGACATTCAACATTATTACCCAAGATGAAACTGATTTGTAGATACTTTCTAAAAATGATCATTAAGGATATATGGAAAAAGAGCATCCTATATTGCTGTGTATTTTACCCAACCACCCCCATACCCATGATGTCATTTAGCTGATGATTACCAGTGAAGCTGGTCTTGGACTAAGCTCACAATGATTGCTTGCAGCACATGCGATTATCAAAGCACCTGGTCTTTGACAATTAAGGTTCACGTGATAAGGTGGTTTCAATCAAGATAAGCTATATAAAAATCTCACATAACATGAATAAAAACTTTAACTTAAAGGCCAAACTTGATAAAAATTTATAATACCTAAAGTACGCATAAATCTCAGAACCTTCTATGTAGTTTCAGATTGATAGACATAAAAGGCACTCAGTCCTGTTCATGGTTTTAGAGCTTCTTGTATGCCATCATTGTTGATGATATGATGACTTTAATATTGTCTTGGCTGGGAGAAGGTATTTGAAAGAATATAATCATTTATAAATAATTACATTCAATTTCACAGTCATGAAAATGAATACTCCAGTACTGAGTTTCACTAATTGTAGTATTACAAACCTCTCCAAGCATTCATAACAATCATCCTATAATTGTAATATAAGGTGAATAGCTTTTATCCAGTAAACAAAGTAGCATAGAATAATGAACATTATGTAACTATATTCTGATGAACTCACATTATCTGAAAAAAATGAATTAGAATTTGTTCTTCTGTTAACCTTTCTTTGTTTAATGTTTGGGGGAAAGAATCACAATTTATGATGAGAAGAAAGGGTAAGTTGTTCAAACTGATACTACTATTTAATAATTCTTTCACTAAATAAAAATAGGAAAAGCATTTCTATGAAGAACTGTTCAGTGAACAAATTCTCACAGAATGAGAGCAAGTATTGCTTGTCAGTGCCATTAATGAAATCATTTGCCTGGTCATAAAAGCCTGTGACCCCAGGACTTGGGAGGCTGAAGCAACAGGATCCTCTGTTCAAGGCTAGTTTGGGCCAGAAGGCAAGATCCTTCCTCAAAAAAATTTCTCTCTTTCATGTAGAAGAATCTCGCCATTGACCAAATTTTCTCCGAGACTCACAGATTCCACAAATCATGCTCTGTTTATCCTTCAAATCATGTTTCAGGTTTACTTTTCCTTCTTTGCAGCGTTTACCCACCCCAAGGTTCACTAAGAAAGATGAAATGCTTAGTAGGTTTATGATTGAGATTTTCTGCTTGAACTTTCCTTGTAGTATACACTGGACCATTGCACGATAGCCCGTTCTCATTGGATAAACAGCTTAATAGTGTTTTATCAGCATCTCCAGAGGCCAGTGACCTTATCTCTTCCAACATACCACTGTCTTCCCTCTCTCTGAAATTATTTTGTTTTTCAAATCACCTCAGGAAACCTTTACCTTTTATAAAAGAAACTACAATGTGAGATTGGCAATACTATGGCTCAATTTTCCTGGTATTGTCTTCACAAATCAAACAAAGCAAAGCAGAAAGCAACAAAATCACACAAGAACACAACCAATTCCACTAACACATGAATAACACTTTTAGTGATTTTAAGCTGTAGGTAAAACATAAATTGATACCATTACTGGAGGATGAGGCAAGGTGTGTAAAAGTAAATATAGATAAATCTTTTCAGTTCAAGTGTCACTTCTGGCTTCTTGTTCTATTTATATGTATATAAATATACATACATTCTATTTATATGTATATAAATGTTCTATTTATATGTATATAAATGGTGAATGCACATTTATGTATTTAATGGACTTAGCAAATGAGTTGAAATCAATACAAATGCTTAATGAGTATAAAAAGTTATAATTTTCCTACCCCACTTTTAATTGTCCCTAAGTGAGGATAAGAATACTGTCTTTCGTATAAAAGCATTTATAACAAGAGAAGCTCTCATTAAGAACCTCTGAAGGGATACTGACGGAATTGATAAAATTAATTTTTTGAAGATTATGGATTGATGAAGGGGAGGAGACTGGTAAAGCAACATAATAGTTGTCAGACATGAACAATCTCACAAAAGAGATATTTCAGAATATCTGGAGGCCATTTGTTTATTTCAAAGAGGGAAGGACTCCTATTAGTATCTAGCTTACAGAGGGCAGAGCATAGAGCAGAATGTTAAGGAGAACACCTTAACAAGGTGATACTCTATCGCCAAGTTTTACTTTTACTAAAAGTAAAAAAATATTAGAGTAGGAGGTAAAGAAATGGTGTCCTGGATAAGAGTGTTTTCTGTACAAGCATGAGAGTTGAGTGTTTTGTCAAAAGCATCACCTCAGCTCCCTAACATCCCTTTGTACAAAAAGTCCAGATTGTTTGGCTGGGGGGGCTTCACCAGAGCTCTTGGCCCCCTCCCCTGGGAGTTGCCTCAGTACAAATGCTACCTTCAAGAAAGCCTGGCAAATAGTGACCCCCTCCCCCCGGAGAGGGTAAAGGAAGCCTGCCAAAGCGTAACTCCCTCTCGAGGGAAGGTCAAGACCACTCCTACAGGCTGTTTATATTACCCCCAGAAAATGAACACATGGTCTTTGGGCTTCAGGTGGTCTGCCCTTCTCTCTTTCTGTCTGCATGTTTTCCCAGGGCTACCTGGGAGTTTTGCATTAAACATGGGCATCTTTAATTTAGTTTGAGGATCTGATTGGAATTTTTTGCATTGGCAGAGAGGCTCATCTAAGAGAAAATACCTAACATTTGGAGGTTCCACCAGAAGGAGCCTGTTTTTCCCATGGGTCCAGGGCCTTGTTTTGAAAAATGCCCTTCTCACACGAGCTCTCTGCTAGGCTAAGATCAGCTTCATCTCAGTGAGTTCCCCTTTGCAGTTCATATGCCTCTAGAGTTCAGGGACCCATTTGTGCTTATTTTTGTCAATTTTTGGGCTTTCCATGGAAGTTACAATCATGCCAAATGTGTGATTCAAGTGACGAGCCAGGCCTTGCTGATTTGGGACTGAGTGGATAGAGACGTCTGCCACTCATTTCTCTTAACTCCCCTGTTTTTGACGCAAGAGCCCTGTCCCCGTGAGTGCCCTGCAACAGTCTTGAGTCCCAAGATTTGACATGGGCTTTTAAATGGGCTCTTGTGATTCAAAGATGGATCCTCAAACGCCCTTGGGCTGCATTTTATAAAAAAAAATCTTTTAAACTGGGGCTATCTAAGCCTAATATAAAAACAAACAAGGCTCCAAAAGCCCATGGTTTCTAGATGCTGTGCTCCTGCTCCCACTCCCATTCCCCTCTCCCCTCCTTACTTCTCTAGCTGTTTGTTCTCTATAATGGGTCTGGATCCATCTTTCCTGTCCTTTCTAAAACTCTATAGGCGTTTCTTTTTTGTTTTTGTTCCCTTTCTCAACGTTTGCTATCTAGCTTTATGTCTATGTGAGTATGTGGGTGCATTTTCACAGTATGCTTGCTTTATGTTTTCTGTGAGTATGTCTGTTTGATTTTACAGTATGCTTGTTTTACTTCTCTGAGTGTATATGTGTATGTTTTAAGATCTGTAAAACGTATAGCTACAGATTACAACAGCTCTGGAAAATACAAACATGTGGGTAACCTCCATTTTGACCCCACCACCATCTTGAATAAGAATACCCACATGTGCTAGTATTCTTTGACTTCTTGAAATATTCTTTTAAATCTTCTTAAATTTACTATCATTGGTAAGCTTTAAATAATTGGATAAAATACATGTCTAAATTTAGTTTTTCAGCTTGGTATTGGCATAAAAACAGAGAAGTCGACCAATGGAATCGAACAGAAGACCCTGACATTAACCCACAAACCTATGAACACCTGATTTTCAATAAAGGAGCTAAAAGTATACAATGGAAAAAAGAGAGCATCTTCAACAAATTGTGCTGGCAAAACTGGATGTCAACCTGTCGAAGAATGAAAATAGATCCATATCTATCACCATGCACAAAACTCAAGTCCAAATGGATTAAAGACCTCAATATCAATCTGAACACACTGAACCTGATAGAAGAGAAAGTGGGAAGTACTCTACAACACATGGGCACAGGAGACCACTTCTTACGTATAACCCCAGCAGCACAGACATTAAGGACCTCATTGAATAAATGGGACCTCCTGAGACTGAGAAGCTTCTGTAAAGCAAAGGACACTGTCGCTAAGACACAAAGGCAACCCACTAACTGGGAGAAGATCTTCACCAACCCCGCAACTGACAAAGGTCTGATCTCCAAAATATATAAAGAACTCAAGAAACTATACCATAAAAGGCTAATCAACCCAATTATAAAATGGGGCATTGAGCTGAACAGAGAATTCTCAACAGAAGAACTTCAAATGGCCAAAAGACACTTAAGGTCATGCTCAACTTCCTTAGCGATCAGGGAAATGCAAATCAAGACAACTTTAAGATACCATCTTACACCTGTCAGAATGGCTAAAATAAAAAACACCAATGATAGCCTTTGTTGGAGAGGTTGTGGAGAAAGGGGTACACTCATCCATTGCTGGTGGGAATGCAAACTTGTGCAACCACTTTGGAAAGCAGTATGGCAGTTTCTCAGGAAATTCGGGATCAACTTACCCCTGGACCCAGCAATACCACTCTTGGGAATATACCCAAGAGAGGCCTTATCATACAACAAAAGTATATGCTCTACGATGTTCATAGCAGCATTGTTTGTGATAGCCAGAACCTGGAAACAACCTAGATGCCCTTCAATGGAAGAATGGATGAAGAAAGTATGGAATTTATACATATTAGAGTACTACTCAGCAATAAAAAACAAGGACTTCTTGAATTTTGCATGCAAATGGATGGAAATAGAAAACACTATCCTGAGTGAGGTAAGCCAGACCCAAAAAGAGCAACATGGGATGTACTCACTCATATTTGGTTTCTAGCCATAAACCAAGGACATTGAGCTTATAATTAGTGATCCTAGAGAAGCTAAATAAGGAGAACCCAAAGAAAAACATATAGGCATCCTCCTGAATATTAACCTTCAGCAAACGATGAAAGGAGACAGAGACCCAAATTGGAGCACAGGACTGAAATCTCAAGGTCCAAATCAGGAGCAGAAGGAGAGAGAGCACGAGCAAGGAACTCAGGACCGCGAGGGGTGCACCCACACATTGAGACAATGGGGATGTTCTACTGGGAACTCACCAAGACCAGCTGGCCTGGGTCTGGAAAAGCCTGGGATAAAACCGGACTCTCTGAACATAGCGGACAATGAGGACTACTGAGAACTCAAGAACAATGGCAATGGGTTTCTGATCCTACTGCACGCACTGGCTTTGTGGGAGCCTAAGCAGTTTGGATGCTCAACTTACTAGACCTGGATGGTGGTGGGGGTTCCTTGGACTTCCCACAGGACAGGGAACCCTGATGGCTTTTCGGGCTGGGGGGGGACTTAATTGGGGGAGGGGGAGGGAAATGGGAGGCGGTTGCGGGGAAGAGACAGAAATCTTTAATAAATAAATAAATTAAAAAAATAAATAAATTTAGTTTTTATGTCTTGTTTAAATATAACAGATAAGGTACCCAATTCTCAAGTGCCTTTACAGATCTAAGAGTATGGCATTTAACAAAAGAGCTTCTAATACAGAGAAATGCTGGCTCTTGCAGCATCCTACAGCTCCTCCAAGAAGATTTGTGGTTGCAAAAGATTTTTCTGCCTTGAGGCTTGCATTTGGGTATGACAAAGCCACACACACAGCAAAAAGTGGCCTTCTACATCTTCAGATTCCTGGATGCCACCTGGACAATTGATCTTCTCATCCTGCCAAGACAGGTAGACTAAATCTTTCCTCCACAGGAAAAATCTTTGGGCCTCTTGTACTCTGCAGCTAATGGCAAGCACTGCTTCTAGGTTGGTGTTCTCGAAGGACTAAGGAGAGACTTGGGATTGCCTGCATAGATTAAAAAAAAGTTGTCTCATTTCTACTCATTTATCTCTCTTAGATCTGTCTAATAGCATTTGATGACTTAAGGAACTGGTAGCTCATTTCTTCATTTGTTAAGTTTCCTGCTAAAATACAGACAGGTCTGCCTTTTCAACAGGCTTCATAGTCCAGGAATAATAGGTTTCAGGTGTATCTTCAGAGGTTCAGAGTTTGCAATTCCCTTTAATTGTCTTTTGAAATGTTCATACCTTTTAACCTAAAGGTATGACAGACACCAAGACATAAATCTGTTCCAGTTATTTTATAGACACATACAGTTTCCTGAAAAAAGGTTCTTCTGCTGTATCAACAATAAGGTCTGGTAAAAAATAACAGTCTCCAGAGCTTATTTTAACCCAACTTATTTTCAAGCATATTTTACAGATTATTTCTGTTAGCTAGGCCAAGACCAATTTATAAAGTGCTCTCCAAACAATGCCAACACCTGCACCAGCTCCTAGGACTTCACCATTAGTACCAACCCAATTCTCCTGGATCAAGGACACCTACCAACTAAAATCTGGTTTTATTTGCTTTTGTGTCCCACTTATAAGCTAAGCCTCACCTGCACAACCAGGGAATTTCTCTGTCCCATTCTTTCTAATGACTCTTCCCATGGCTAGTCCCATTCATAGGACCAATAATAATATATTTTTCTCCTAGCCACTTGCCTTCTCATCTTGATATGGGATTCCCCTCTATATGCTGTGACTACCATTGATAAATAAAGGAACTGCTTTGGGCCTACAACAAAGATATAGGGAAACAGAGCTAGGCAGGGAAAACTAAATTGAATGCTGGGAGAAAGAAAGGCAGATTCAGAGAAAAGCCGTGTAGCCCCACCAGAGACATACTCCAGTTGGAATCTTGCAGGTAAGCCACAGCCACATGGAGATATATAGGTTACTATAAATGGGTTAAATTAAAATGTAAGAATTAGCCAATAAGAAGTTAGAGCTAAAGGTCCAAGCAATGATTTAAATAATACAGTTTCTGTGTGATTATTTCAGGGCTAAGAGACCTGGAACTAACTAGTGGCCTTATTCCTACATCATCTCCCTCAAGGAATAGGTGCCTGAGGTCTCTTGGATGACAGAAAACCAGATGCTGCTCCAGCCACCCCTCTTGCTGAGCATGAGCCTAACAACTCCCAGCTCTCCCCTCTCCCATGTTGCCCCATGCTCGCAGGAAGCAGCCAGACTTGAGCTGGCACCCCTTTATCCAAGGAGTCTAAAATGCTTGGTTAAGGGGCTTCACCTCATTTTGCTGGCACCCCTTTATCCAAAAATTCTGGAATGTTTGGTTGAAAGCATCACTTCAGCTCCCTAACACCCCTTTGTATAAAAAGTTCAGATTATTATTCAGATATTAGCTGGGGGACTTCACCCCAGCTCCTGGCATATGCCCCCTCTTCTGGGAGTTGCCCCAGTCCAAACTTCACCTCTGAGAAAGCCCACCGAACAGTGACCCCTTCCCAGGGAAGGTCAAGACCACTCCCACAGGTTATTTAAACTGCTCCCCAGAGAATAAGCATGTAATCTCCAGGTTTTGCATGGTCTCCTCTCTCTCTCTTTCCCTCTCCATGTTTTCCCCGAGCCACTCAGGAGTATAGCATTAAACATGGGTGTCTTTAATTAAGTTTGGTTCAGTCTGATTGGAATTATTTACATCAGCAGAGAGGTTCATCTAAGAGAAAATACCTGACATTGAGCACTGACATAAAACGAGAAATGACTGTGTATGCCTGTAACCCCAATACTGGGGTGGCAGAGAAGCTAATTTCAAAAGCTTGCTGTGAAGCCAGATTTGCCAAAATAGCAAGCTTCTAGTTCAATGAAAGAACCTGTCTCAAAGCAAGAAGCAGAGAAAGATATAGAACAGTAGAAGTCCTCCTCTGGCCTCTGTATGTGCATGTGTTATGCAGGCATCTATGCAATCATCTGCAAATTGAACACACACATCACAAGTACAAAAGAGCTAGAGCAACAGGGTATATATCTGCTTTATGATCTTGCACACAATTTTGTCTTTTTGCATTTAAAATATTACATTTAAGTAGATAATACCTGTATCTTTGAAACATTTTCTTTAAGAGAATCCTGTACTAATAATTGCCATGCTAATTAAATTGAAATAGTGCATACTGCTGCTGAATTTGAAGAATTGTATTTGTACACTGCTATACCCTACTCGGTATAGTGAGTGTGGAATAGTAGGCATCTTATTTTTGCTTATTTAGGCAACCATCAAAAATGGAACATTGTGTTATGGAAATATCTGTCAAACAATTTTAAGCAAAGTTTATTTTCAAAGGCAGTTTGTAATGAATTTGTCAATTACACATACACTTGGTTTTTCATATGTCTTAGCTTCATTCTCTAGTCTTTATAAGGATAAAGGCCTATCTTATCTAAATTCACAGTAACAGAAAAGCTACCAATACACTCCTAGTAGCAAGAATTAGGCATTAGCTGCACATCAGTACACTGTCCCTTTAGAAACACTTGGTCTTCCATAAGAGGAAATGTGATAACCTTTCAAAAGATATTGCAGTCCTGGTTAATAATTAACTTTTCATGAAAGCCAAGTCTGAATATGTCACTGAAAAGATCTTACATAGAATATTTGATCCACCCCTTCTGTTATAACTATATGTATATTTAATTTTCACACACAAAGCTTTGCTGGTGACCAGGTCTTTCAAGTAAGAAACATGTTCTCATCATGGATGGGATAGAGTGAAGAACACAATTTAGGTAATTCCAATGCATCTTGACTTAAAATATGAGCAAACAGATATCTCTCCTACTACAATGTCCACACTACAACACTTCTAGGCTTGGAACACTATGAGATGGTTCATAGTGCTTTTTCATCATCCACTCTGAGATTTCCAGGTAGGAATATGAACACAAGCTGCCGCTGATGGTAACATAACTTGAGGACCTTCCTGCATCACTTCAACTGGCTTTCTTTTTACTTAAGGAACTAGCACTGCAGGCAACAATATTTTCAGTCCTCAAAGTAGTGTACAGATTGGAAGCTACAGTGGAAGAGAAGAGTTGACTCTTTCCTAGTAATCTTTATTCTCAGTTGGTGATGTGGGAAGCAGTTCAGAGTACCAAAATGTATCAGAGTTAACAAGAAAATTCTCTCTTTCAACCGTGACATGCTCTTTGCTTCCATTCACTAAGAGACCACAGACATTACTAGAATTTAGTACTGCCCTGTGGGAGATGTATTCCTTGTACCACTCCAACTCATCACTTTAGACCCTTTGTTCTTTTATATTGTTTCAAGGAATTTGAGCAAATGATAAACTAATGAATGTTTCCTTCGAAGTTTATTAAAATAACTGAGGTAGGTTAAGGATTACATTTATATCACCAGTTTTCTTTGATATTGTCATATACCAATACTCACATATTCTGTTATAAGCCACTGATCCAACATAATATTTGTGTGTGTGTGTGTATATATATATATATATATATATATAAAATTGATATTATTAAAAAGGTGACTATATCAAGTAAGAATATGCTGGTTATCTGAAAACTGCTAGTAATATAAAAATATTGATGGATCTTCACAATGATGGTGACTCTTATTTTTAATATTATAATTTAATACATTAGCATGAGATGCATTTAAAGAGAGGAGAAATTCACCCAAAAATCATATATTGCATTTTTTCTGTGTATGAATAAGAAACCTGCCACATTCTGAATAAACTGATGAATTTTATCAGTTCTGCCCTTAGGAAATTTGTTGTAATAAACTAAAAGAGACAGTTCTGAAACAGAAAATAAAAATGTAAATATTAAATGTCAGGAATAAATTATTTCAGAGGATGCATTGTTGTAACATACATCTTATAACACTTAGTAAAACAGATGTCCTATAAAATCTTTAGTTATAATGGTACTTAGAAATATTACATCAGATGTCCCAAATAGTCTCTTAAGCGTACAACTAATGCTTTAATAATATGGGACAAACTCAAGAAAGGCAACCTGAAGGCAACAGTGATGAGCGTTTTGTACAGGTTCCTTTGAGAGCATTGCTCGCATGAGTAATGATGGGTTATAAAGTACAATTGGAGACCAGGGAAATGAGGACTTCCTATACAGAATCAAGAATTGAATAAATACAAACCTTTTAAAGCATTCCTTTCTATAAAAGTTAGAAATAATACTTAACATTTGTATAAGATTCCTCCACAATGATAACCTGCTGCCAAGGACATTCATACTGAGTCAAACCATGTACATATTCCACAAGTAACACTACCCTACCTCATGACTCAAGCCTTCGCCTTTTAAGGACTGGCACATTGAGCCTTGTGTACATGCCACAAATTTCACTTGCCTCATTCCTTTAACTCCCTAGATTCCTATCCTTTGAAACCTCACATCTCTACCAAAGCCCCATTCCCTATATCCTAAGCCTTCATCTTCTGAGAACCTGAATGTAGAGACCATACGGCACATTCTAAGGAAGGCTTCACTTGCCCCTACCCAATGGGACTTTAGCAGTCAGCCGAAGACCTATGCTGAAGATCTAAGTACCCTGTTAATAACTCTAACTTTCACTTCTTTTTGGAACTCTAGCCTGGACTTCTGAAGAACTTCAGTTAAAGCCTTCTTGCTCATTTGTTTCCGTATTCAGAAGCTGAACCTGCCCTAACTGAGCTACAGTCACTTCTGATACCTCAGTCAGGACTATAGGATCCCCAACTAACCTTCAAATATAATCCAGATGCTTCCAAACCTGCCAAACTGAGGTAATAGCAAATAGAGATCCAGACACTCACTAATTGTGGTGATTTTAATATGAATGTTCTTATAGTCTCACATATTTTAATGCTTGGTCACCAAAGATAGAACTCTTTGATAAGATTAGAAGGGTTGGGACCTGTTGAAGGAAGTGAATCACTGGGAGTGGCATTGATGCTTTCAAATGTGCATGCCCAGCCCAGGGCTTCCATTCTTTTGAAATTCTTTCCATCCTCTTGGCCTGTGGATAAGAATGTAGCACTCAGCTTCTACTCCAGTGCCTTGTGTGACACCATGCTCTCCGCCATGATGATTACAGATAAAACCTCTGAAACTGTAAGCACGTCCCCATTTAAATGTTTCCTTTCATAAGAGTTGCATTAGTCATGGTATCTCTCCACAGCAACGAAATGGTGACTAGAACAGAAGGCATAAACCCAACAAATTAGTCAAGAAGACAATTAAACTACAGTAATCCAAAAGAAGGCTCAAAAGTACGAAAAAATAATCCAGACTGTACATATAAACATTATACAGCCATAATTATAATAATTACAAGCAGTATAAATATTCAGATTAAAATACACAGGTTGTCAGGCTACGTTGAAGACAGAGATGGAACTACATGCAACTTCTAAGCACTAATAAAAATAAACCCAAAATTTCCAATGTAAAATAATAGAAAAAGTACAGGTTGTAAAGAAAAATCAGAAGATTTCTGGTTTCTCTGTACTAACGTAGCAACAAGTGCATTTTCAGATAAAAAAGCATTTCTAACTTTTCCATTTAATATATCCTTTAAACATATAAACTATATAGCAATAAATGAGATAGTTTGGCAAATAAATGAACATAGCATGTTACTTTAGTAAATATCTTCCCATAGCTATGACAGGAGCAGTAGGATCTGAAGACATAAGAAACACAGCCAATTAAACTGAGCTAATGGAATGTCTTCAATGTTACCTTTAACTTGACAGACAGGAGCGTTCTCCGCAACTTAACACAGAATTTAAAGAAAATATACTTGATGTTGCTAAAGGCTAAAATAATTCAGAGTACACTTTCTGGTTAGGAAACTAAGCTAGAAGTTGTTTTTACAACTGGAATTTGAAACATTTAGCAAGTAAGTAATATATATCCAAATTTCTACATAACCCACAAATCCAAAAATGAATTATAATAGAAGAACAATGAATGATTTAATTAAGAGATAGTGAAATACATGATTGCAATTTGTGGAATGCTCTGTTTGGGCGACCAGTCTCTAGCAGCATAGGGCCTGGAAAGGAATCCACAGAATCTGTGTAAGCTAAGACTTTTCAGTCTGAGGGGGTGTAGGAAAAAGATACATATTCTCTTGAAGACTTCCTTCTTTATTCTCCATTCTCTCTCTGTTCTTTCTGTGTTCTTTCTACTGTATACTTTTCCTCTACAGCTTATATAACCCCCCAATTTTTTTCAGGTGTTATAAGAATTACTATGTGGCTATGTTCTGTTATTCAAGTGAATGATTACAATGAACATAAAAAGAGCAGTAAAAAATAGCATGTTTTCCTTACTCTTACTTGATTAAACATTTTATGTACTACAGGTAAAAAAAATATCCAATGAACTCACTTACATTCATACCCAAGCAACTTGTTATTGATTAACTGTATGGGCAAGATAGGTATTCTTGTCAAATCTTTTGCTGGCACATTGCATTTTGCAGTTACAAAAAAAGGACCAACTAATTTATTACTTATCTTGAAAGATAATCTTATAAGGAATCTTAAAGCTATCAGAAGCCTGACCTTTCCTAAATGAAAAAGAATTAGTCAGTCAGTTCTACTTTAAATATGTACTTGAGGGTACCTCATTAATAGATTCATTAATAGATATTTTTATATCAGGAGATTGATAACAGAAATAGGTATAAGGAACTGAAAGACCCCTGGAGTTGGGAGACTCTCACTCAAGTCTTGGGATAACATGACCCCGCAAGTACTCACGAGAGACCATCCTTGCTGTAGTCACACGAGGTTTATTGACAGGAACCAGCGTGCTGGGGCCAAGACTCATTTCCCACCCAGGGGTAGAAGAGTTCAGCCCCGAGTAGCTGGGAGAAGCGGTATTTAATGGAAGAAACCACAACCTAAAACCCAAAGAGGGTAGGGAGTGCATCGTTGAAAGATTTCAAAAATACCAGTGATAATCACAAGGGGGTAACTCCCCATTTCTTAAGATTGTTCTTCAAGATTATAATCTAACTTTGTGGTCAGCCAGTTCCTGGAACAAAGTCACGGAACTGGCCAACCTAGATTTTTGGCTCTACTCTTCCTGCTAGGGCATCTGGATTTATCCTGGTTTTTCAGAACTAATCATCACCTTTGGTCATCAATCAACTCTAGCAAGAAAGATACTTCAGCCGATGATAATTAGGCTGCTTTGTCCTTGTTCCCTGACCTTTACAAGCACAACATTCAACATGTACCATTTTAAAACTTTAGATTGTCTTCTTGGATTTTTTTTTACCTCAAAGCTACTTGACAAAATCATCTTAGTTAAATTTTGTTATTTCAAATCTTTGTTTCAACTATGATATACTCCAAACCTGTGACCACATTTCCCAACATTAAGGTTAAAAAATTTAAACTAGCTGGAATACTGGAACTCAATTGTTAATCATAGTTGAACTACAATCTATACAGCTCCTTGGGTGAAACTAACAAGTCCTGGCTGTGAAACGTATCCTTTTATTTGTTTTAATTCATTAAAACTCTGTATAGGCTACCATTATTATTATCAATTTAGACAGTACAACTTAGGGAGGGGTAGTCTTTTTGACAATCCATAGATTAAAAGGCCCAATAGAACAGGATAGTTCCAAGAGATAAACACACTATGTTACAGACAGTGGAGATCTCAGAGGAATATTGTAGTAACAAGCATGTAAAGGCACAGCAGAAACAAAAGACATTCTGGAGTCTGGAGTCCCGTGGCCTGGGCTAAATGAGATCCACCTATTAGAGAACTGCCTTCTGTTGGGCCGACTTGATGAACTTCAGTTGCCACCTGCTGCTCTTCTGACATGGCCACTGGCAGTGGAATATTGTTAAAACTGTTTAATTGGAAATTTGGAATGATGACCATTATTGCTGCCTAAACAATCTCCCAGAGAAAATAGGGACATTCATAAAAGAACAGTTAATTTTTCCTTGGAATCAGCCTGGAAGAAAATTTGTGAGAAGGTATTCTTTACCAGAGGAAAAATGGGGAAGGTACTCTTTATGGCAGGGACACTGCAGGCAATGGCACAATGAAGGGAAAATTCACAGGAAGGGAGTGTGACAAGCACGGATGGAATGGTCACAACATGCTGTGGATCTTAAAATTGTTCTTATGGAGCAAGTATCCAGCAAAAATAACCAGTTGGATTTACTCAGAAAATGGTGATTTGAAATACACAGAAAAATCAATTCTGAGCACAGAGTTCAGGATATATTAAAAGGACTACCTGATTAGAATGTAGTCAGGGAGAAAATTAATGTACTGGTTATTGTAATGCAGAGATGTGTGCAGCATCAGAAAATGTATCTTTACTGAAGAGAGAGTACTAGGTGACTCGTTGGGTGCTGAGGGAAGGAGTAGGGGAGGAAAAGCAATTTTCTACCCAATTTATTAAGTGAGTATTGATTCAATTTGCATGAAAGAGAATGGAAGGAGAGGCTTTGACTCCATTTCGGGACCAGTATAGTATACTGGTAATAAAGTCATTTGGTACAGGTTAAGATCTTTATTAAAACTTGCAAGGCTTATTACTTACAAATGAAAATTTCGTTTTCTACATGGTAATCTCACTGGGGAAACAAACTACTCTTAAGGGCAGGTTGCATGTCCAGTAATAGACTACCAGCAGAAAACAAACACAAAGCATCTTTGGAGGTTCCTTAATCTTTTTTACTTCTCTCTTTATCCTACAGATCCTTTGTGTATACATTATTGCTTCCAGTTTGGTGTTTTTATGGGATTCCTGAATGTGTGAAAGAGTGGGCCTCTACATCTATATCTGTTTCTTACATCTTTTCTTGGGCTCTTTTTTTTCTACTATTTGTTTTCTTGTGTGTGTGTTTATTTTTGTCTTATTCTGATGTATTAGTTTTTTGTTTTGTATTATAATATCCCTTAGAAGCCTGTTTGTTTTCTAAGGAGAGATAGCAAGGAAGTGAATCCAAATGGGAGTGTGGGGAGGAACGGAGGGAGTAGAGAGAGGAGAAACCATAATCAAGATATATCATGTGAGAAAAATATCTGGTTTGGATAACAGAAAATAATAATTGAGGTCAAACTGCAATTTTCAACCTACATTTCTTGAATTTCAATGCATTATACAAAGTAGAAAAATATTTGAAAAGGTTATTACTTATATGTGGATGGACACTATCTGTTCAAAAATGACATCACCAGAAAGAATCCAAATTGGAATGCACAACAGGAAGAACACAATGTGATAATTATATTGTCAGCTCCAAAGAGACAAGCCTTTGGGCATGTCTGGGAGGGATTACCTTGGTTGTTCAAATCGGAGTGAGAAGACACTTTACTCCACTGTGGGTGACATCATTCTCAAGACTGGGATCCCAGATAGAATAAAAAGATGCAAGCTGATTAAGCATAAACATTCGTCATGTACTGCTTCCTGTGTGTGCATACAATGTGACCCATCATCTCATAGTTCCCTTGACGTAATGGGCAACAGCATCAGTCTGTAAGCTAAAACAAATGCTTTGACCCCTAGGTCGCTTTCTTTAGGTCATTTTAACATAGCAATTGGAAACATAACCAAGGCATAGTGAGAGGATTCCACGAACATCTGAAAAGATTCAGATAAAATACACATTATAGACTAGTATAGCTTTACAAGGAGAATTAGTCCATTTTATCACCATGGTAAAACTACTGTCATTTTATTATCCTCTTTATTTTACTATAAAACAAATATAATACCAGGAAATCACAAGTGTCATAGTAAGTTATATTCAAAGAATAGGATTTGCAACACCGATATCAATTATGTGAATCACTCACCGATCATGTAATTTACCAAGCTGATCAATACTTGAAAGAGTCACTGGAAAAATTAGCATATACTTGCTAAGAAAATATATAGAAAATAGTCAGTTATGTTGTCAATATGCACCAATTATTTCGTCAGTCAAGGACCATCTCTTTCACGCAGGTAAACACGTAAAAAGCTGTTCTGTCATAGACCAGTGTCTCTAGTTCAGATTAACTTCAACCCTTCAATAGCCGTAGAGGCACAGATGAGCTTAAAATTTGAGTGTGCCAGCTGAACCTAAAACTCCCAGGGTAGCCCATTTCTCCTTATTTTGAATTTGTTCTGAGACAGAGGATTAATGTGTTGAAATTTTACAAATGACATTTCATTTCCATTGTAACCAGTTAAGATAAAACTATACCAGAGGCTTGCACCGAAATTACATGGATGGAAAATAATAATAACAATATCCTTATATTTTTACATTTACATGCCAGTTAACCCTAGAGAATAAATGGAGCTTAACTGAATATATGTGCAAAGTTTTATCCTATAAGTAATCTGGAAAATCTTTGTCATATCTTAATAGCCTCTGAGAGAGAGAGGAAGAGAAAGAGAGAGAGAGAGAGAGAGAGAGAGAGAGAGAGAGAGAGAGAGAGAGAGAGAGAGAGAGAGAGAGAAGAGAGATGGGACAACAGTTCAAGAACAGTGAGATAATTTAAGTTTAAATACACTGGTACTCTTTATGGGAACAATTTGATCTCTTGGCATTGGGTAGCCCAGCAACAAAATTAAAATACTGATTGGAATATACAATTGGTTTATTAAAAATGCCACTTCAGGGATTTATTTTTCCCCTCAGGATTTACTGTGAACTTTCCTCTCTTCATTGTTATTCAGACCACCAGGCTTTGGGGGGATAATCAGTTCATTATCTGGGCTTAAGAAGTGACCCTCACATCACCTTCTCTGTTTGGCTTTTCAAAGGTCACGATGCAAATGTGCATGCTTTGCTCCCAGATGAGTCAAGAAGATGGCCTGACATCTGACATGACCTGTGACTCTCAGACATGCCCTCCCTCCTTTCAAACTGGAGAGTTTGCACAGTGAGGGTAAAAAATGGGTAAGCAGAGCAAGTTGGAGTTGCACTGAGAAACAAACAATGTCAGATCGAGATAACAGGTCATTTCTCCATATTGACAACAAGATATTATAAATCACAATTTAATACAAGAAAATACCCTTAAGTTTCCCATATCTGCACACAGTTTTCATAAATATTCAAAGCATGACCCACTTATCTCATCCCACAGGACAAATTCAACAGAGGTAATCTCTACCATCAAAAAACATAGCCTATTATATGTCTTCTCAGCTGATGAGGGGAGATTCCGTGATGATAACAGTGAAATGGAAATGGACACCACGTTCTCTGAGCTAGTCAGATCAGTCTTTATCTATAATGGCAAAGAAAGTTACTGCAGCTATTTAGACATTTGTGCCCTCAAATCTGCAATCACTAATTTCCTCCAAAACATCCACATAAACTAAGTACACAGTCTTATCTATGTTATCAAATTCACCCCAGAGGATCTCTGTTTTACTATAAGAAAATAAAATAATTTTCTTCAGAGTTAGCAATAAAATCATATTAATGTACTTGTGCCGAAATTTATTTGATGAATCCAGAAGCAACTGAAAGCATTAAAAAACAAATAGATACAATCACAAAAGCAAAATGGAAAGATGGCAGCAAATTATCTAAAAAATGATTCTCTATCTCAATATTTTCAAAATAAATTCCTTTAGATTTGAAACAAATGGAAAGAGAATGAGAGATAAGTTATTTGAGTTTTTTAAATGATTGTGAATGATTTTAAGTACTCAAATGGTATAAAGGATATTACTGCAAATCCATGTACCCAACCTTGGTCTAGCTTAAGGAATAAAATTTAAAAAACTTAAACTATGATTTTTTTTTCCAGTATCACCCTCATCACTATCAACTTCACTCCTCGACCAAGAGCTAGCTTGAATTTGGCATATATTATGTTCCTTCATTACTATATTTTATAGTTCATTATGTTGTACTGTTCGTTAACCATGAATATTTAAAATTGTAATTAATAACAGTGATAGTCATACACATGTATGCATATATATATATATATATATATATATATATATATATATATATTAGTTTTTCTGAGGCAAATATCCTTGTAACCAACCGGCACAAAATCATAATAAAGGTATAATATTTGTAAATATGCTTTATATTAAGGAAAGGTTTAAGGACTGAAGCAATGGCTGTGCTTAAGAGCACTGACTACTTTTCCAGAGGACCTGAGTTCAGTTCCCAGAACTCACATGACAGTTCACAACTGTCTGAAACTCCAGTTCTGGCGATATGGAGCCCTCTTGTAACTTCCCAAGCATCAGACATGCATGTGATTCACAGACATACATACAGGCAAAGCACCCAGACACAAAATAAAATAGAAGCAGGAATATCTCTTTATCTATACAGTTCTAAAAGAGTTTGCTGATAGTTGAAGTCAGACTTTTTTTTTTTATTAGTTTCCATTGTGATTGGTTGGGTAAAGATACTAACATACCTTGGGAGCTTAGTCCATTGCTCTGATGTGGGTCTCTGTCTCTATTTCCATCCATCCCCAGACGAAGGTTCTATGGTGATATTCGAGATATTCATCAGTGTGACTTTGGGACAAGGCCAGTTAAGGCTCCCTCTCTTCTGCTGCCCATGGACCTAGCAGGGGACATCTCCTTGGACACCAGGGAACCTTTCTAGAGCCAAGTCTCTTGCCAATCCTAAAATGGTTCCCTTAATGAGGATATCTTCTCCCCTGCTCCTATATCTGCCTTTCCTCCATCTCAACCCTCCCACTCCACGAAGCTCTCCCCAATCCTTCCTTTTCTCTCCCCCTCTTCCCTTCCCACAACCCCACCTCCATCCCTACTCCTGTGCCTCCAACTTTTGCCTGGTGATCTTGTCTGCTTCCAATTTCCAGGAGGATCTATATGTGTTTTTCTTTGGGTTCAGATTATTATTTGGTTTCTCTAGGCTTGTGAACTATAGGCTCAATGTTTTTTGTTTATGGCTAGAGTCCACTAATGAGTGAGTACATACCATATTCATCTTTTTGGGTCTGGGTTATCTCACTCAGGATAGTGTTTTCTATTTCCATCCATTTTCATGTAAAATTCAAGATGTCATTGTTTTTTACCGCTGAGTACTCTAATGTGTATATGTTCCACACTTTCTTTATCCATTCTTCCATTGAGGGGCATCTTGGTTGTTTCCAGGTTCTGGCTATTACAAATAGTGCTGCTATGAACATAGTTGAACAAATGCTTTTTATAGCATGATTGGACATCTCTTGGCTATATTTTTAAGAGTAGTATTGCTGGATCCTCAGATAGGTTGACTCACAGTTTCCTGAGAAACCATCACACTGAGTTCTCAAGATTCAGTTGAAGAGCAAAAGGAGGGAGAAGATGAGCCAGAAAGCCAGGACCACGAGGGGTTGGTCCAACCACTGAGACAGTGTGCCTGATTTAATGGGAGCTCAGCAAATCCAGTTGGACTCGGTGTGAAAGAGCATATGTTCAAACAGGACTCTCTGAATGTGGCTGACAATGGGGGCTGACTGAGAAGCCATTGATAACGGCACCAGGACTTGTTTCTACTGCATGTACTGGCTTTTAGGACATTAGTCTATTTGGATGCACACCTTCCGAGGCCTGGATGGAGGGGAAAGGGCCTTGGACTTCCCACAGGGCAGGGTTCCCTGCCATCTCTTAAGACTGGAGGGGGAGGGAGGAGGGGGAGTGGGGGAGTGGAAAGGGAATGGGAGAAGGGGAGGAAGTGGAAATTTTAGAATGGAAAAAAAATATATGATATTAACATACAAGAAAGTATAATATACTTTTTAAATGCAAAACATATATAAGTATTGCATTTTCCGTACTATAAGAAACTGTTAGACAACATTGTTCTTTCTCTTAAGGAACCTTGGATTATTAAGTACCACCAAGCAACCCCATGACATTGTCAGACTCAGCAAAGGACTTCTCGGGTCTTCTTTAGCATTTTCCTTCCCTTCTGTTTCTCTATCCTCTTGACCTCTCATGTCAGATCCCAGGCCTTATTCACAAGAGACAAGAAATTCAGACATCCCAGCAGGTTCCTCAGTGTTATTACCAGACAGAGTCAGTTTCTTGGATCCACTTCCAAAACCTATGGTCCCGCTGCTTTCCTTCTTAAGATACATTCCTGCCAGGCTAAAGATGATTCAAATTCACTTTGTTGATTCCTTACGGTCTATGTAGGTAAATAGAAACTCTTTCAGGGTGATAATACCAACAACATTAGCTCCTTTAACAGATTTTGTTATGTAATGACATAACAATATATAATTGTCAAACTATATAAATATGGAATGCCTATCTTGTCAAGTCTGCATCTCTTTTGATCTCTCAGTTTTGAAGCAGTATTGCATTTTGAGTGCTTACATTGTACTCCATTTTTATTGGATAAACAAAATCTTTCTGATATTTTAGAAGAATCACTACAGCTCTACCAATTTAAAATGAACCCTCTGAGATGTACAAACAATATTAAATGTCCCTTCTGTGTAATAAAATTTTGATACTTAAACATAATTAAGAGTCTCATTGAGGACCATTTAGATCATTCTTGTGTTCTATTTCTAATCCTGTTTTAGTAATATTACCCTGTTGTTAAAGAAAAGAGCAAAAACATAAAGACAGAGAATGGGAGAAAAGTGGGCAGCTGGAAAAACTGTTTTTCTGATGTATGAGTGACAGGAAGTGGAATGCCTTTGCTTAACAAACAGCCCACAAATCTCTGTGCCTTAAAGCCGTAAGAATTTATTTCTCTGGTGATATGCTTTAGGTATGGGCAGCTCTGCAGGGTAGCTGACCTGCATTTGAGAGCTCAGCAAAGTTTGTGTTAACTATCACGGCTGCAAAGACAGAGCAAGTGCTCCGTGGGTCCACTACAGGTGATGCTTCTCTATTCTGCTCATGTATCTTTATCATAGCAAGTCACTTGATACTTGCCTTTTTGAGTAAATAAAGTTGTAATTTGTGCTTAGAAAGAGGCTGGCTGTGAATCCAGTGAATAGGATTGAAGTCTTCAATTCCAGCTTTCACTGATCTGGCTGTTAATGTTTACCAATAGAGCTAGATCTCAGAAGAGTAAAAACCAAACAGGACCAGGTCCAATCAGCAACTCCCTCTCTATCTCAATCAAATTCAAATGTGACCTGTTAGTGATGTTTTATGAATATTCTACACACTCTTTGCCCTGCCTTATTGTAGAATATTGACAAAATGGTGCCAAATTATGCAGACTTTTTGCTTTTATCCCCATGAGATGAAACAACTTTGTCAACATTGATTTCCAGTGTGTATCACAGTAATCAATATATAGAAGTTACTAAAATATAAGTTAAATATAAGAAGTGAGATGAAGGGAGCGAAGGAGAAGAAGGGAAGAAGGGAGTGTTTTTGAACGCTACCCTAGGCAATGATAGAAACACTGTAGCTGTGCTCCTATTCCTGGGTCTCCACATACAATAACTTAAAAGCATGTTTAGGCAATGATAGTGTGTATGTAGGGTCTACGACTGAATAACAATGTTCATTTATCTTGATCTCCTTTATTAATAGAAAGTCTAATTTTAACAGGACTTATGTTGCAGACCATTATTTCCACTCTCTTTCGCAGGTGGTTGTGGTCAGTTGGGAGTAAAAAGGAAGTAATATAAACAACTTCCTAGTCACTTGTTTGTAGGGTAATTTCTGTGCATTCCCCTGTTCTTCTCTTCTGTCCACTAGAGAAGACATTTGAACAGCAAAATGGAACCTATATGTTTAATGTAACAGAACAAGAAAGAATTTAACTCCCCGCAAGTTTTAGCTACCAAACTAGCTATGCATTGCCTTAATTTAAAACAACCACTAACAGAGAACTACATTTCTTTCTGATAAGCGCTATTACATGTTCTTTATCTTAGTAGTCAACTAAGTTCACTTAGTTAATAATTTAATCTAACAATAGCTTTTAGTTAAGTGTGTGTGCATGTACATACACATTTGTGCAATACCTTTTGTTCAAACTCTAAGACAGAAATAATGAAAAGGATGCAGTCATAGGGAAGGGTGGAAGGAATTCCTATGGTTATCAGATATGAGAAGACTTGCTAGATCACAGAAATGTTTATAATTTTATTTTCATGCCATAACTATAGAAGAATAAAAAGTTTCCATAATCAACTTAGAGTCACAGGGATAGCCATTCCTTGTAAAGAATGGTTAAAGTCAAAGTTATCCAGTTGAAATTACTAATGTCTAATTCCAAATTTAAAGCAACGAGTTGCTGGGTTTTGATTTTGGTCAACTCGAGGGTTATTTCATTCACAGACTTGCCCATGCAATACATAAATTCTTTCCAATCCTTCATTATCATTTACAAAATTTTATTAAGTGTATCTGCACATTTATATTCCTACATGTGTCAAAATTTGTGTGTAAAGGAAAGCAGTTATCAGCAGCTATGATTTGCTAGGGAAAACAAACCCTTTCAAACCCTTAAAGCAGATACAATCTCTTAGTTTTAGTATTCATTGTATTCCAACACTGGCAGCAGCAGTAGGGAAATGGGTTGCCTGTCCTTTGAAGTCTGTTTGTGCAGATGTAGAGAAGAGAAGCCCAGGTGAGAAAGGAAGAACAGGGTATCAGTCCAAAGTTCATATCCAAGGGTACAGAAATGGCAAACCTCGCTTCATCTCTCTCTCTAGAAGATGAAAGAAGGAGGAAAAAAATCATTCTATAAGGGGAGAAATAAACAAAATTACACCCTCCCTAAGAAACCCCTAAAGATTTGAGTTCCTGATCCAGCAAAGGAGAAGATTCAGAGGCCAGCCTAAGTCGCACTGAGGACTGGCCAGGCGACATCACCTACAGCCTGTTCCATATTTATCACAGCCAACATGGCCAAAATAGATTTATTTTCAGATAAACATGAGCTTAGGGAGAGAAATGACTTCCAAAGGCTAAGACCCAAATCTGATATTTTTCTTCAGTAGGAATGAGAAGATCTTAGGGGATTGCGGGTAGTGTTTTTTTGCTTTCATGGTTAAGATAGTCCAAATAATCCTTCTGATTATGTGTCAGGAGTAAAAGGAGCAGAATCAGATAGCATAATTAAGAATCTTTTCTCCCAAAAAGAACTAAATAAAAAAAGGCAGAGAAAGGTCCTGGAAGTTTAGAATAGAGTGTGGGCGAACTAAGCACCGTGTTTCTGCTTATTCTGGGTTTTTCACAATTGGAAAACCTTTATTTTTCAGTCATTCTGTTACACTATGTAGGAGGTGCAGAAAAGCCAGAGATCATAGATACGCCCAAGTATTCATGAAAGGGTTAGCTGCTAATGCCATTATTTGCTTTAAAAACTGTTTTAAAATAAGCGGACAATGAGGACTACTGAGAACTCAAGAACAATGGCAATAGGTTTTTGATCCTACTGCATGTACTGGCTTTGGGGGAGCCTAGGCAGTTTGGATGCTCACCTTACTAAACCTGGATGGAGGTGGATGGTCCTTGGACTTCCCACAGGTCAGGGAACCCTGATTGCTCTTCGAGCTGATGAGGGAGAGGGACTTGATGGGGGGGGGGGGTGGGGAATGGGAGGCGGTGGCGGGGAGGAGGCAGAAATCCTTAATAAATAAATAAATTAAAAAAAGAAAAAATTATTATGGGTTATTATTACTTACTAAATAGTCAAATCATGCTCAATGACGGAAATGTCTTAACTTCAGTCTTTTGCTTATCTATTAGAGATCTTTTCACGTAAAACTTATTCTGGCATAGTAACTTAACTTTTAGGTATCTTTTAAGGAGGCTATATGCCAAAACAGTTTTTCCCTTTTTTTTTTCTGTGCTAAAGCAATGAGGGAGAAAATCCTATGACTAAGGAAAGATAGAAGTAATACCAGTAGGTTCTCCTTCTTTTTCTTCTTCTTTTTTTTTATTTTTTGAGACAGGGTTTCTCCGTAGCTTTTTGGTTCCTGTCCTGGAACTAGCTCTTGTAGACCAGGCTGGCTTCGAACTTACAGAGATCTGCCTGCTTCTGCCTCCCGAGTGCTGGGATTAAAGGTGTGTGCCACCACTGCCTGGCTCTCCTTGTCTATGTAGACAAAAGCACTGAATCAAATTCTGTCTCTCTCTCTCTCTCTCTCTCTCTCTCTCTCTCTCTCTTCCTCTTTTTTTTCTTTTTCTTTTCTCTTTCTTTCTTTCTTTCTTTCTTTCTTTCTTTCTTTCTTTCTTTCTTTCTTTCTTTCTTTCTTTCTTTCGTCTTTGAAGACAGAGTTTCTCTGTGTAGCACCACCTGTCCTGGAACTGGCTCAGTAGATGAGGCTGGTCTAGAGCACACAGAGGTCTGCATGACTCTGCCTCCCAAGTGCTGGGATTAAAGGCTGACACCACCCAGCTACTGAATCATGTCAAAGCTGAGGTGGAGACTGGTAATAATTCATAGGTGTTAAATGCAGTAGTAAAAATAATGAACCTCCAAAGATTTCCACACTTCAGTAGTATAAAGTACCAGTTTGTAACTTTAAATGGTAAGAAGACTTCACAGACATAAAGAAAGGTCTACAATTGAGATAGTCTTGGATCTCCTGGGTGGGACTACCAGGATTGGAATACATAAATCTGTCTGAAGGTCAGAGGTTGAAACTCTGTCATGAGATGAGGATAGAGTTTCTTGGAGCTGTCTATGAAAATCTATGAAAGCACCATCCTCAGGAATGGAATTTAAATCAGTTCCATTACTTCATCCTCTGCATCTTTTGCAGCATCAGGACAGAGCTTAACAGGTCATTCCAGAAGCTGAGCTCAATCCCCACTAGATACAAAATCTACAAATGTGGTAGTCATGACACTAGCTCTGCCACTGGAGGTCAAATGTCATAGTCATGACCAGCTATGCCACTGGAGGTCAAATGTCATAGTCATGACCAGCTATGCCACTGGAGGTCAAATGTCATAGTCATGACCAGCTATGCCACTGGAGGTCAAATGTCATAGTCATGACCAACTATGCACTGGGGGTTTGAGGAACCCATTTGTTTAATTTATAAGTTATACAGTGTAAGGTGCTTTGTTACATTCCCGAATGAATTAAAGTGGGAACTGAATAAAGTCCATCTGTAGACAAAGACAGGAAGATCAAAGTCTGGAAAGAAAGTACCATCATAGAAGCAGAACTGTGATGAGGGAAGAAGGAACCATGTGCCAAAGGGAGGAAAACAGTGGTAGGATTTGGATAAGCCAAACAACAAAACAAAACTCAAAACAGCAACAATTGCAAAACAAAAAAATCAAAAGCAAAAACAAAACAACTAACCAACTGAACAAACAAAAACCAGGTTGTTCCTACAGCTCTATTCCAGAAAAAACAAACAAACAAACAAACAAACAAAACTCAGCTCTGTTCATGCCTTGATTTCACCCTGTTAAATTCCATTTGAGAGTTCTGCCGTCTACAATTTGTAGCAAACAACAAGTATCTACATCACTGTCACCCCTATAAAATGGACAATTTTAGGTCCAAGGCCTTAGTATTGAGAAGAAAGATTGTCTTTTTTGAGATGGGGGCTCACGTAGTTGAGGCTGACCTTGAACTTGCTATGTAGCTGAGTCCTCTAACTACTGATCCCCCTGCCAGTGCCTTCTGAATGCTAGGTAATAAGAGCTCTAGCCTGACAAATAAATAAGCAAATAAATAAATAAAAACAGTTTTGCTCAAGCAATTGAGTACCACAAAATATACTCATACCCATTAAGTGTTCAATTAAAATGATTTCCAATAAATGTATCAAGCATCACTGGGGGAAAAAAGAATTCTGTTATCTAGAACTACAAATATTAGTCTCAGAAAATATATAATGTATAAGAGAAGAGATAGAGACTCATTTGTACTTTTTTATTAAGCAGGTCACTTGTTGACAATCCCAGAGCACAGTCATTGAAAATGTCATGATTTGTACGCAGCACCTGGTTCTTTCTTTTTGTTTTTGTGTGGGAGTGTTATGTATGTATTATATCTGTTTTTATGTCATGTGTGCATATGTGCATTTTCTCTCTCTCTCTCTCTCTCTCTCTCTCTCTCTCTCTCTCTCTCTCTCTCTGTGTGTGTGTGTGTGTGTGTTATTTATTTATATTCAGTAGGGAGGTAGGGTATGTGCAGATGCCTGCAGAGGCCAGATATGTAGCATTTCCCTGCAACTGGAGTTGCAGTCAATTGTGAGTCACCCAATATAGGAGTTGGAAACTAACTCTGGTCCTCTGCAAAAGCAGTCCCACTTCTTAACTGTGAGGCATCTTTCCATCGCTCCACCTTCTTTTCTAAAGCAAGATCTTTCACTGAACCTGATGCCCATTGATTTGCTATGACAATTTTCCAGTAAGCCCCAGGTATACTCTCTTCCACATTTCTCAGCTTTGAACCATCTCACCCAGCTTTTGATGTGGGTATTGGGATTCTGAACTTATGTTCTTATGGTTACAGAGCAAACACATCAATTGAACCATCTTATCAGCTCTCCTATTGCTTTAATAAAGACCCTTACCCCAGAATATATGACTGACTATAGCACCCAGACAATGCCTAGGGCCCACCTCATCATCTTCAACCAAACTTCCATCACTCTACACAGAGATGCAAGTCAACATTTAAGGCTCCCGCTTTTGGATACAGAGCCTGAACTGGCCATCCTCTGTAACCAGGCGAGGCTTCCAGCAGTGGAACTGGGATACTAACCCAGCCAAGATATCCACACCTGTCCTGCATGCAAGATGTGGTGGGCCTGTGGTGGCTCGGAGATTTTGGGAATGACCTCACAGTGACTGGTTTAACTTGAGACCCAAGCCAGATGTTGAAGCTGGATAACTTAGAGGCTTAAGATAAAACCAAACATGAATTCCAAGAAAAGAAAAGAAATAATTCCTAATGATATTCTGCTATTCTCATAGAAACAATGCCTAGTCATATTGTCATCAGAGAGGCTTCCTCCAGCAGCTGGTGGGACAGAGGCAGACATACACAGCCAAATATTAGGTGGAGCTTGGGGAACTCCACAGAAGGGAAGGGGGAAGGCTTATTCAGAGGGGTTTAGGACACCAGGCGGTAGGGGCTCACAGAGACAGGAGGCAATCACACAGCCTACATAAGTCTTTACCAGGTCTTTTGCATACATGCTCTAGTCGTTTAACGTGAGGTTTTTATGGTACTCATAACAGCGGAAGTGGGGATTTCTCTGACTCTTTTGCCTGCTCTTTGGACCCTTTTCCTCACACTGGGTTGCCTTCTTAGCCTTGATATAAGGATTTGTGCCTAGTCTTACTGCATTTTGTTATGCAGTGTTTTGTTGATATGACTGGGAGGCCCACTCTTTTCTGAAGGGAAACAGAGGAGCAGTGGATCTCAGGGAGACAGTAGGCGGGGAACGAGGGAGGAGTGGAGGGAGAGGAGGCTGTGTTGTATGAGAGAAGAATAAATAAAAGGAAAAAATAAAGCTCTTCCTAAAAACAAAATCCTTTGATTTCTACCCTAGCATTTAGGATGAGAACTATATTATGGGGTTTAACAGGTAAATTCTGTCCTGAGAGTCCCTTCTAGTTTCTCTCATCTGCAGTATTTTGCTCTCCAGACCTGGATATTGCACACATACACACAGTACCCCCAGCTACACATATGTAGATGAGCACATATATGCACGCTTGTGTGTGTGTGTGTGTGTATGTGTGTGTGTTTATTAGCCTAAAATAAATTCTGTAGGGTTATTTTCTTTTGTTGAATTTATTTGTTTATCAAGGTAACTTCTAAGAAAGTTCTAAGAAATAGGTTACTTTCTCAGGGAGGTTTCAGTCTTTGATTCCTTACTATGATTATCAAAATACAAATTAACTTTTATCTTTTCTCTTTCCATCAAACCCTTTATACCACTCTCATAAAGTTCCTTGATCACAGCTACAATGCATATTGTGTTTCTTTTCTACTAGAGCACTAATTATTTGGTGGTCATGATTCCTCTGGTCTATTTGTGTTTCAGTTTTTGGTGGAGCACCCCATACAGTATTCTTGGCATTAGGTGAATGTTGAACAGAGGAAAGGGGAAGACGTGCTTTGGAAGAAACAATTGTTCTTGAAGACTCTTCTTTGGTTTTCAGAATATTTAGAATATTCTGAAATATTCATAAATATTCATATCTCTCTCAAGCTTTCTGTGATTTTTTAAAGCTTCCTTAAAAAATAGTATTCTGGGGAACATTTCAAATCATAATTTTCTTGAAGGTACTTTGGGCTTAGTAGATTTTTAATCTGAACTGTTCTTAACAGGTTAACATTGTGAACACTTGGTTCCTAGTTATTTGGAAATGTATGGAGCCTTTAAGGGTTAATTAAGCCTTGCTGGTGAAGGAAGTCAGTAGGAGAGAGAATTTGAAAATCATACCTATACCGGTTTCCAGCCTGAGGCTTCTGTCTCTTCGTTCATGTGATGTGAAAAATTCAGAGATGCAAGCTTATTCCATGAAGGACCAAGTCAATCATGCTGCCATTCCTTTCCTGCCATAACGGATTGAAGTCTTGAAACCATGATCCAGAGGAAAACTTAGTTGCTCTTGTCAGATATTTTAGTTATAGTGATTCAAAATAACAAGTATGGGGCCTATAAGCCAACTGCACTCCCTGACTACACAAATTCCTCACTTCACAACGTTAATTGCAAATATCCGTTTACCTGAAAAGAAGAAACAGCCCTACTTATACAGAAGCCACTATATTTATTATCACAATTGTGAGTAAAACCCAAGTAGTTAGTAAAGAATGATAATGACCTGTGAAATACCTTCGAAAGAGTCTAGCTGTCAAGAAAGGATTAATAATTAAGTTGTTAACTATACAGATTTGATCATTTCACATTGTATACATATGCCAAAATGTCAAGAACTTACTCACAAATATGTGCAATTACTACAATAATATTAATTTTTTCTAAAGTTATACGAGAAAGACAAACATTAGAAATTGTTAGGTTTCAAAGGTTTTGAACTTGGAAAGTTTGGCCAAAGTTGAGGACTGAAGATTGGGATTTTTGTCTATCATTGTAGATTTAGAACTTGGGGTTCAATATCAAGATTATGTATACATATACATACCAAGCTCTTTTTTACATTAATTTATTCACAAGCAAATGTGAATGAAGTAGTTTCCTGCTGGCATGAAGGAAAGACTCTAGATCCCTAATCTAAGGCATGTCTGCTCATTCTGTCAGATTTGTCATGTGTGAGATGGAAAACTCTTATGGGCTTTTCTCTTTCTGGTTTGTCCTTTTCTGGTCTTTTCTGTTTCTGTGAAAGGATAGTAGCTTGTCTGCTTTGATACGTTTTATTCTTTTCCAGTCAACAGTCTAGCCATTAGTCAAGATTACAATACACTCTTTAAAAAATTAATGACCATTTTAATCAATATCTACTGGTACTTGTCCTATTCCAATTCATTTCACATTTCCTTCCTAGACAATATTCTGTCCTGACTTAAAAATTCCTCGGTTCTGCTTTTGTTGTCTTCTACTTTCATTTTATTTACTAGATACTGCCAGAACGCTGTTTAAGAATATCATGAGTGGATGTGGCATAGCTCAATAGTAGAAAACATGCTTAGCATACAAAAGTGCCTGTATCCAGACTTCAGAACCATATTTTATCATTTGTTCATGAATGACAGTTTATAGGAACTGATTCAAAGGGAGGCTATGGTTTAGATGCTGTAACCTCTCCTTTGCTTTCCTGTGATGACCTTGCTACCCTTCTACAGCTTTTACAGAACTAGTTGTTTCTTTCCTAGTATCATCCCACCATCTTGGATTCCTAAGCTTGCAAGTATACCTGGAAGTTGTGGATGGGTTGCCTATTTAGTTGGCATACCTATCCCCACTGCAACGTGCCCAGCAGGTACCCTTTTCCCTGTTTGCATTGCATTAGAACCTGGCAAAGAGTAACCCTATTTCGTCACAATATGGAATAAGAGAATAAAGACAACATGGAGAATTGAACTTAGTAACATAATAAACAGCAGGCTTGAGGGATAATATTTAATATCCTATCATAAGTAGGCACTGTCCAAAGCCATTGTTTTCTGTGAGTTTATCAATTTGGTGAGGCAATGGAGTCTGTTTTCCTTAGCATTTGAATAGAATTTTTATTTTTTAAATAATTTATTTTATATATCATATATGTGTAATATGCTAATCATAGTTGCTATCCTACTATCCTCCCACCTTCACCCTTTCTTGTTAAAAAATTCCCCTTCCCTATCATTTTTTGTTGTTGCTGTATGGCCTGTTAAGTTCTACCAGGGCCACCATCATGGGCATGAGTGTGAAGCTATTCATTCAATCAAAACAATCTAAATATTTTAAGATAAAAACTCCAAAAACATGTTTTTGTTAAACTTTACCTGCACATTTTAAATAAATAAAATAAAAATAAAATCACACTTAAAAATGATTGGATTATTTGTTTTCTGCATCTCCAGTGGACACAAAATAATAAAGTTTATCAGTTTATTTTTTTAATTATTTTCCAGAACCATTGTTGGCAGTGTCAACAATATATAGCATCATTTTCTTTCATGATGTGTTCTAAGAGGTACGTATGCATATGTACTAATTTCTACATATTATTTTAAAATCACATTGAACTTAACTTTTTAAATTAATTTTAAATACATGGAAAATTAAATACAGAAAGTTCTGACTCAGTTTTCTTTGATTTGAGATAAATCAAATCTAAGCTGATATCTAATGGACATTATCTGGGAAAAACAAAATGACAGAATTATGAACACCGATTTAAAGTTATATTTTTCCTTTATTAAGAGAAATGTAGAAAATATGCTTTAAATTTAAAATATCATAGCGGCTTTTCATATGCAAGGAAGATTTCCAGACATACTGCTGGATGTGCACTAGCATCTGACATAACATTGTCTCAGTCAACTGAGGCGGTAGATGTTCATATTTACAATGATGGGCCATGCTACCACCCTGTAAGAATATGGGAACATATAGACAAGATTCTCACTTTCACATGATTTCCATTTCCATTTCCAAATCATGTAATTACTCAAGGACTTAGGCATCTAAATATGAGTTATTTAACTTACCCTCATACACAATGGTTAAGATATTTTATGATCAATTAACTGGATAAGATATGAGCTAAAAGTCATAACTCATTTATTTACATATTCAATTGATGTTTTTTTTTTAAGAGAACACAGGTTTATGTTTATTTTGTCTAAGGTTTTTCAGATTGAAGGCCATCATGCGGGGGCAGGTGGCTGAGCAGTGCTCTATATGGCTGAAGGAATGTGCAGTGGGTAATGTTTTCATTATGACAGACGAGGAAGAAAAAAGTAAAACAGGAAACTGTAGGAGAAACTTACCACCCCCAGTGAAGCGCTTCTTCCAGCTAGATTCTAATTCTTGAAATTTCAGTAGAATATGTGAACACCAGGAATCCACACAGCCTCAAACACTCTGACTTAAAACATAAAACTGGCATTTCTGCAGACACTGCTGAGGTCCAAATCATTGTCACATTTTGCATGAGAACACTAGTCTCTCTGTGGATGTATGCACACACACGATTCTCATCAACCTTTCTTTTTTTTTTATAAATTTATTTATTTATTAAAGATTTCTGTCTCTTCCCCGCCACCGCCTCCCATTTCCCTCCCCCTCCCCCAATTAAGTCCCCCCCCAGCCCGAAAAGCAAACAGGGTTCCCTTCCCTGTGGGAAATCCAAGGAACCCCCACCTCCATCCAGGTCTAGTAAGTTGAGCATCCAAACTGCCTAGGCTCCCACAAAGCCAGTGCATGCAGTAGGATCAGAAACCCATTGCCATTGTTCTTGAGTTCTCATTAGTCCTCATTGTCTGCTATGTTCAGAGAGTCCGGTTTTATCCCAGGCTTTTCCAGACCCAAGCCAGCAGGCCTTGGTGAGTTCCCAGTAGAACATCCCCATTGTCTCAGTGTGTGGGTGCACCCCTTGCGGTCCTGAGTTCCTTGCTCATGCTCTCTCTCCTTCTGCTCCTGATTTGGACCTTGAGATTTCAGTCCTGTGCTCCAATTTGGGTCTCTGTCTCTGTCTCCTTTCAGTTAGTTGACAAAAATAATCTGAAATAGTGTTTACAAAATAGGATGGGAAAGTAAGAAAAAAATTAACGACAGTGGAAATTGTAACTCCTCCTTTTATAGAAAAAAATATTTTTGTTCTGTATTTTATAGTTCTTGCAATCAAATATCCATGATAAACAAGTCATCTCTCACCGACGCAGTGCTTGGGGTACACCAGATGAGCGCTATTTAAAGTGATCATTTTTTATTGATTTTATTGAGCTATATATTTGTCTCTGCTCCCCTCCTTTCCTATCCCCTCCCTCTTTTTAAGCCATCTCCTATGTAATCATTTTCCATCCAAAAACCATTTGAAAAATAAACTAATTTTTCAAGTCAAGGAATCAGGTAATATTTTACTACTGAAGTCAGCTTTGGGGGCAGATGAAAAAGCCAATGCTTCTTCTTCAATTGCTCAAAAATGATTAATTCTCTATTTTGGTTTATAAAACAGAACTATGTAAGTTTAATAAAAGGTTTTTCAGTGTTCTTTGAAAAAAAAAAGATATTTTATGATGACTGGAAAAACTAGGAAAGTGTATATCTACTTCCATCCACATCTTCAATGGGTTATTTTGATTTTCTACAAAATACCCATTCACGATGTTTTTCATGGAAAACATGGAAGCATTTCAGACAGCCCATTTAGAAAAGATTGGGATATTCAAGGCTTTCAGTGTCCTTTGCAGAATATTTTAAGTATCCCCCTGCATCTATCAAATAAATACCTTGACAATCATGAACTCAATTATGAAGGAAAGGATTCATTTTTGAACCATAGGCAACTGAAGTAGACATAAGTGCTTTGTGTGTGTGTGTGTGTGTGTGTGAGAGAGAGAGAGAGAGAGAGAGAGAGAGAGAGAGAGAGAGAGAGAGAGAGAGAGAGATCCAGGATTTTTTCTTGTTATGTGTTCTTTTCTATAAAGCAATGTCACTATCTTCCTGACTCCCCAAACAATAGAATTCTTAAGCTCCAGCCTGTTATTTTTAAAAATTAGCTATTATTTTCAAAGAAAACTACTGAGAACTTGACCAAGACAGCATATGAGAGGGAAAGGCTGTACATCTGAAATTATGGCCCTATAAGATAAATGATCAGACTCAAGTTCAGAGAAAGCTGTACCACTCAAAAACTTTTTAATACATGGGTCTCAAATATTCTTAGAAAACAAAGATTTTGTTGTTGGTGGTATAATTTCAATTCCTTATTTTAGTAAATAATGAACAGCTTTACAGTTTCAAAGTATTAGCTCTTTGTTAAAAATTTCCTTTGTGGGATTAATACTTTCATACTTTTGTACAGAAAATGGACAGTTCTATTACTGTAGCAAGAGTTCCCTGTCTGCTCTGCAAGTGATCCTGGGAGACTTGTTGTGAGGGCCAAACAGTCATGGGTGCCTCTCTGGAGCTTTTCAATAAGGTCCATCAACTTACAGATGCTAGGCTCACTTTGATGCTTTCAAGAGGAGCAAAATCATATGTATAAGTGAAGTATTACATATTACTTCCTTAGGTGAGGGGTGATCTTCATTTCCTCAAATAATGTATAAATCCTTTACTTTACACGTTTATATCGGATGGAGTACAGATGCCATAAACTTTTATTCAGAATATGAATATTCTTTTTATGGCTAACTGTGATTTATAATCAGAAAGCTACCCCGATAAATGATGTTGATATTTTTCGAAGTGTTCCCACTGTATATATAAAACAACCAATACATATGTGTATGTAATATATATTTCTGTAAGTGTCTGTGTGTGTGGGAGGGTGGATGGGTGGGTGGGTACTGGTGAATATTCAGATCCCCCAAAGTTAAGTCTCTCTTTATTCTTGACTTTAAATCGCCAGTTGTAAAATGAAGAAGAACAAGAAGAATATGAATTTTTAAATTCCTCTAATGGTGCAATCTCCACAAACGGTATCCTCTTAATTGTATACAAGGTCATATGAAGTCAATTTGTAGTGCAATGAAAGGCATTTTAGAAAAATCAAGAATAAGTGAGGCTGGAAAAAAAAACCTCATTTTGCTTCCCAGCTGGCCAGAGTTGAAGGGAATAAAGCCTTAACATTTTTAACAATAGAGAAAAAAAGGAAAAGGGAGAAGCGAAGTGATGCAGTGATGGCAAGGGCAAAGACAAGCATGGGTGCTGTCTACAGTTGTGGGAGCGTCCACAGCTACTGCTCCAGCAACTGAGATCTGTAGGCATCTGTCTCTCCTCTTCTTTTAAGGTCATTCTTTCAAGAAATGCTATTGCTCTCCTAGTCAAAGTTATTTGTGCATAAAGAGCGGAAGTTGACTTCAAACACTCTTTAACTCTAATTTGAAAGCCAAGTGCAATTTTAGCTGTTATATTTTATCCATTTTGAACATTCTGGATTCTCACAAATATTAAGAAAAGTCTGACTCACTTTGACATGATACCCAATTTAAGAAAAATCTAAAGACCACTAATATAACTATTAGAACCTGAATTTTAAATTAACTTTACAAATTATATTGATCCGTTCTGAACGTGTCACCTAGTGTTTATAGCTCAAACCTTAAGAATTTAGAAACATAGTTTGTCTGGCCGTGTAATTTTATATCTAGCCTTCTGCAAAACTGAAAGAATAGTCATCTGAAAAAGAGTTTTAACAATAAAGTTGATAGGCTTTGACAAAAAGCCTTATCATTTTTATTAATTGATTTTAGTATTTCTTTTAAAAATAATTTTCTATTTTTGAATGAATAGTGCTATAATGATATATTGTACATATATATCTATATCTATATCTATATATATATATATATATTCAGAAAGTCACCAATAATGTTGTTGTTTATATGAGTGGTTAAACGTCACACTCACTCACTCACACACACACATATGCTTACACAATAAACACACACACACACACACATGCTCATGCACAGACACATACACACAGTAAGAAAACAGTGGTTTCAATTTCTGTGGAAATCTCTCCAACAAAATATTTTCTTCTGTGTTTTATTCATAAGGGCCTAGGTAAAATAAAATTACCTCAACGTTCCTGTCATTTTTAATACTCAGAATATTTTTGAACAGTTTACATGAAAGTAATGTTGCCAAAAAAGGAATAACACATTTTTAAATGTAAAAAATGGAGATTCACTGATTGCTAAGATGATGATGAACATCTTGGAACTAATGTTTAATGGGCATCTAAGTGCCAAGGAAATTTCCAAATATGTTTCATAAAAATCTCTTTAGCCCTCCATGGGATTTGGTTCAATAGGAATTGTTATTACAAAGGCTTTTAAGTATGACTAACTTGAGATGTAGAGAGGTTAAGTAATATTTCAAGTTAATATTATGGAGTGTCAGACGTTAGAACTCAAATCCTTTACACTTAAGCAAATACAACAATCAATTGAATGGAAGACTATAATGCGTGTGGTTCCCAGTCTTCTTCTCTTAGTGTAGTTTTAGTTTGTAATCAAATGAGTATAATCTTGGCAATTATGTACATGTGTGAGTCTATAGATCTATAGATATGTGTATGCATGTGTATGTATAGGGGCATGAGTATTGTTTAAATGAGCGTGTGTGTGTGTGTGTGTGTACCTTACACTTCTATCAAATTGTCATTCCAGTTAGAAAAATGAAGAATATTAAAAGAAGGAAAGCATGCATAAGCAATTTTCAACTTTTCTAAAGAAAGCATGTAGTCCACAGTTCTGCATTTCTATAAGCTGCATATTTGAGCTTTAAAGAATCCTCTATCTTTCAAGGGTAGAATATAATCTAAGAAAAATAAAGCAAGGTCCAGTGGGCAAAGTATGTTTTTCCTTATTGGGCTGTGTACATGAGCATATTTTAATCAAAACAGTTGAGACCTTTGGAAAAATCTTTTAAAAAGCCATTGAACTTCAGCCAACAAAGATCCCTGTACACTCTGGAATAAACAAGAGCATCTGGCAGTACCCTGTGTGAGCTGTCGCCTTTATTCTGCCTGCTCATAGACTTTCTAGAAAAGTGAGGAATGGTTTCATCTGGTCACTCTATAAGGAAATCAGAAAACACAGAGTGTCTTCCCCTGGAAACTGGGAAAGAATGCAAATACTGGGTCGTCTCAGAATGAGGAGTTCCAGTATGATGTGCAGACATTGGTGCAGAGCAGTCAGTATGCATGGCCACTAACAACTCGCTCATTTTTACTTAGCTTCAAAGGAGACACAATCACAAATGTTTAAACATGTTTTACTTTTTCTCAGTGGTAATGAAGACATCTGAAATGTTCTAGGGACTGAAGGAAAGCAGGTCTGGGACACTAGTACTTCAGGATTTCTTTTCTAGAACAAGACTTAGTCAAGCAGATTCATTAAATAAATAAGAGCAGAGCCAAGGAGGAAGAATAACCTCCACTAGAGAATATAGGGAGCTTAGCCCTAAGGCTAGAATCTACTTTTGGGAGACAGAAGGATAAAAGTTGTGGGATTTGAGCTCATGAACTTAGTATATTGGAATGGCATGTGGAAACATGTATCATCTGAGAAAACAGAATTCTTAGCCAGGGCCAAGATGTTGACACAGAAACATCCCTCATCTCTAAGAAGAATGACCATGTGCTGGGGAATAGGTGTTCCTTATCCAGGGCCGGAGGATGCTAACACAGCCTTCCCTCATATCCTAGAATGACTATATGCTAAGAAATAGGTTTCCCTGTTTTATTTCCATGAACTTCCTTTAGATCAAGACTTCTGAGCTTTAGGCCTTTGGGTGTCTTGAAAACCTATGTGTGTTTTCATTTTTCTGAGGTAGTGGTTTAAAGCAGCATGAGGCACTAAATATTTTTTTAAAACATGATTTGAAACGACTCCAAACACTTGTCTGTTCAATCTGGAATAAAAAAAAAAACAACTCCCCCCTTTCTCTTTCTCTCTCTCTCTCAATTTCTTTCTTCCTTCTTTCCTCCCTCCTTCCTTTCCTCCCCCTCCCTCCCTCCTTTCCTTCCTTCCTTTATTCCTTTCTTCCTTTTTTCTTCCTTCCTTCCTTCCTTTCTTCTTTTCTGTCTCTTTTATACAGTGTCATAACACATAGAAAAACATATCCATAATCTTTAATAAAGGTGTAATGAACAAAACGGTAAAGGTGGTCATAAAGAGTTTGCATCCGTACTGCCAAGACTTTAAGAAACACATTACTATTTCAGACATGAGGATAATGAATATCAACTGAAGTATAAATGTTAAGTTCAAGTTTAAAGATGTGGACAACCTCAGATGTACTGGGAGCTTTCTATTACTGTTGGAAAGAGTCCATTGGATCTTCATCACAAGGGCATGAAAGCAGCCACAGAAAATAGAAACACAGAACAATTACCTCAAGGTCTGTAATACAGGAACAAGAGAGAGAGAGCTGGGTGGGCTGGCAGTTTTCTGTGGGTACCCTAACTTGGTGCTACCTCCTGATGGCTAAAGGAGGCTCCCCATTAGTCTTGTTTTATCAAATCATATGAGCGAGTAAGGAATCCACAGGTTTTTATTCTCTATGGAAACAAAAGCAGAACCTCATTTCCAAAGCAACATATCCTTAGATCCAAATTTGGAAGTCAAGATACCAATGTGTGTGTGTGTGTGTGTATGCTGAATGGTGTTTGTGTGTGCTTATATAAGGATGGTGTATGTGTTTATTGAACAGACCTATGCATTTCATTGTCATAGTTCATTTCGGATGCTTGTCACAGAGTCATTTGTTCTATACCTACACCACAGTACTTTTACCCAGTGTGCTGTTAAGATGATGTTGGTTGTAGCAGGAATATAAACACGCAAAGTCAGATATTGGGTTCAACATGAAACCCAAAAGAGCAAAGCAGCCACACCACCAGAAAACTGTTACCTCTACCAATGCTGGGTAACATCTAACTCTGTCTTCAAAATCCTGGGATTAAAGGTGTGTGTCACCATTGCCTGACCTCTACTGGCTTAGTTTTGCTTCTGGTCTTCAGAGATGATTTATTTATCAAAATACTAACAATATACCAATGTGCCCAATTTTATATTTTTTTAGTTGCTTGTCATAGATTTAAGTAAAGCATAACAAGCTAGAAGTTAAAATTTCTTGTTCATGTTAAAAACAGTATGATCTTATGTGCTTTTCCCCAAGGAGATGTTTATGTGTCACATTTTAGATTTCAGTTGGATTGCCATGTTCATAAATCCTAAAGCAATTTGCCTTTGTCAATAGTCTTTTGGCAATCTATTTAAACAACTAAAAAAATCTTTGTGCTGAATTTAAATTTTAATAGCGTATCCAAGATATTCAAGTCTGATGGTTACATGTAAATATCAGATCAGGAATTCTGCAATTCAATTAAGCTGTGAATAATTATAGTTTGAGTTTGAGATTTAACTTTCAACAATGAATTTGTATTATTTGTTTTCTTTGTGGGTATAACCTATTCCTAAAAATATGTTTTTAAATATTCAACTCAATACCTAATCTCATTTTACATTGCTCTTACTAAGTGTGATAGGTTAAATACTGTCAAACCCTATTGAAATCTCTCCTTTACAGACATCTTTCTCTTACCACCCTTGAATTTATGGTGAGATGAGTTGTCATTATTAGCAATCAAAAACAATGTGAGAAGAATTTCAAATAAGCCCAGGAGGTTTCATTAAGTTTTGTTGCTGTTGTTTATTTCTTTTTGTGATGCCAGTGTCATAGTCTAGATTAGTTTTAGCTATTCTAAGATTCCCTCACTAATTCCCTCAACATTCAAATGAGGTCATTTAGGAGCCACCGTTCTCAACTCCACTATCTATTGCTGGTAACTGGATAAAGAACCCAATAGAGCTGTGTAAGAACTACCTTTGTGAGCCTACCCTGGTATTACAAAACAAGTTTTCACCCATTATATTTTAGACTTATGTTCTCATATAACATTTAGAAATTGATTATTGACATGGTTTTTATAAGCAAATAACCATTATAGTGGCTTTCATTAGGGAATGGAGGTTTTTTAAAAATAATTCTTCAAAAAATGAGAAATTTTTATGAGTACCAAAGGGTGAATAGTGGAATCAAAGATGTGTTTTGAAATATTATTATATTAAAAATAAAACTCTGTAAAATTTTTTACAAAAGGGGCTCCAAACAATGAATATCATATCAGAACAGGTAAATTTTTTCTAACGAAAGGAAGTGAGTGAGAATTTATAAACTTATATACATTAATGATTCTTTAATTTCTCTGTAACTTGTGATAGATTTTGGTATGATTCTGTGAATTGGACCAAGGTATGACAAACACATGAGGAATAAAATTGATATACTCTAGTGATTATTTCAAATAAAAATGCTAAATGCATGAAAACTGATGTCATGGTCAGATTTTAAGTATTGTAGCAACAAGTAGCAGGTGAAATGAAAAAGAAAAAGTTAAAGGAGAGACAACAGAGTCTTCATTTGTTGTTCTTCTGCTAATATTAATGGAGACCCACTCAGTTTCTACATAAACCCCTTCATGGAGTGATGTCTCATGTCACCTGGGACTCAATCTGTCATTGCTGTGTTTTCTCATAAAGAAAGGCAAAAACTTGATAAATCAATGTCAAATACTCTTATAGATGGGCACAAATGAAGTTCAATGGACTTTAAAACCTACCACAGTGCTGAGTGTGGAGAGTATGGGGACCGCTGTGGCAGATATCTAATAATAGGAAGATCACCTCTGGAGAGCAGTATGTGCTGTTCAAGGACAAGTCCGACAGAAGGACAGGGGTGATAGCTTTCTTTTATAATTGAAGAAGACAGATAATTGATCATCAGAGTTGTTAAAGATACTGCTACAATGAAAATGCCAATATAGACATGCAAGAACAGTTCGTGCTCAGTTGGAGGTCTTAAAGAGACAGTAGGTTGTATGCACACTGATGTTTATACACACAAATAATACCAATGTAGTGCTTTCATGATGCTAGAAGAAAACATTTTGGTGAACCCTCCCTTAAGTTATGATTATTCAAGTTACCACTTAATACAATATTTTCTGAAAAGCAAACAGCCTTGTTGCAGGCCTTTAAATTGATATAGGCACAGAAGGTTCCTCATAAAATTACTCAGCACAGTCTGTTAGTTTATCATACATAGCTGATAAAATGAAACTTATTTGTTAGCTTTTCATCATTTTAACAAAATACTGGAGACAGATTAGGGTACATAAAAAGAAAAGAAATATATTTGCTCACATATTTGATTTTCAAAAGCCTTAGGGTTTAGTACAGGTTCTGTGGGGATAATATTTGACAATCAGCAAGATATGCTGGTGTGATAATGGCACAAATGTTGTAGGAGTAACCAACCACTCTCTGACTCTATTTAAAGCTCTCTGAGCAAGCTAGAATCCATGCCTAACACAGCTTAAGTCTCCACGTACCTGAAAATGGATATGTCATGGGCCTAGGAGAAAACTAAATGCTATTGTTCAGCTAAAGAAAAATAGTAATAAAATGAATCCTAACATACTTCTTTTATACCCATAGATAAGTGTCTCACTCAGCCACCATCAGAGAAGCTTCCTCTTGCTGTAGGTGGTAGCTAACACAGAGACCCACAACTGGAAATTACACACAGCATGAGAGACCTTGGGACATTCATATCTAAAGTGGATGTCTTCATCATAACGCTTACCCTCAGGGATCAGGGAGCAATGTGAAAGGGGAGATAGAGAGATTTTAAGAGCCAGAAGGGATGGATGACTCCAGGAAAGTAGGGGCTTCCAGACAACACTGTGACCAGAGTCCAAGGTAAGAGGCCTGACTTCTAAGCCTTAAAGAAAGCTTCAAATTAATGGGGAAAAAAGGCAGGAAGTTGTTTCAATCAAAATGGCCATTTTATAAAAATGAATAGCAAGCATTTCTACTTATCTTTTAGGTATTGACTTTAGTTTTAAGTAGAAAAGGAATTAGGCCAGAGAATGAGAAGTATGCATAGTTAATCAGTTTAGGCCAAACTGCAGCTTGGTTGGTCATGTCTTAGCTCTTTCTTGCTCTCTAAGAAATTTCTTGGTGGGCAATGTGGTTCCTCTGATTTCTGCTCGGGAGCAGCTTTGGTTCCCACAGGTTATGTCTTCTTTATGACTCATGATGAGGGTGATGTCATCATGGGATGATCTGTCTTCAGAACTTTGCCCTTTCGAGTTTTGGAGAGTCTTTTAGAATCTTTTCTGGAGTCTGGAACAGAACATAAAAGCTGGCTATAAAACATTTCTGATGCTCTTGTTCTTGGCATTTGGTTTTGTGAAATAGGTTGGGTATCACCCTTTTAAGACAGACGTTTTTGAACGGCTAGCATGCTTATGTGCAGGGCTGGAGGAGAGCAAAGCCTGGTGTAGAAGAAACATATATAATGTGAAGGTTGGTGTCTTCTTTTGGTTACCATGCCAATCCAAGCAAGAAGTTGGTAGCCTGGGCAGAAAAGAATTGAGGTTTTCTGCAAAAGCAGTTCATACTCTTAACTACTGAAACATCTCCCCAACTCCCTTTTTGACTCCTCCAGCTGTACCTAAGCAGATTCTCATTATGTAACCCTGGTTTGCTTAGAACTCACCTCACTATGTAGGCATCCTGGCCTGGAACACTTAAGAGATTCATCTGTTTCTGTATCTGAAGTGTTCATATTAAAGACATGTGCTGATACAACTATCCCTTTAAAATTACAAATTATTATTTATTCTCTGAAAACTTCACACATGAATATAATGGATTATGACTATATCTACTCCCTCTAGCTACCTCCCATTCCCCGAGATCCTTTCAATCAACCTATCTCCCAAATTCATGTCCTCTTTTTAAATTATTCTATTATTAATAATTTCCTGAATCCAATGAATGCTAACCGTATGTACCTTGATGTCTATTGGAGCATTGGCAATTTAACAGCAGCCATCTCCTCAAAAAAAAAAGTGACCTGTATTTTCTTAAAAGGAAAACACAATTTGTTGAAAAGGAAGCTAAAATAACTAATTTATAGATACTATTATAATTAAATAAATCGAAGGAGATCATTTTATTGGTACTAACAATATCTGGAAATAGGGAGAAAACAAGTACAAAATATTCATTGTGTTTTTGAGGCCTGACTTAAGTCATTCATTAATTCTGAAGGCCTGTTTGATAATGAACAAAATTCATACCAGTGTTAGAGTTCCAAGTTGTGAAAGGCCCAGGTAGACAAATCCTTGACCAGAATCCTTTCATGGAGGTTAGTTAAAAAATTGAATGGTTTAATAAAAAAGAAGAAAAAAAGAATTTTTAAGGTTTTCAAAATAGTCTTGAAACAACTAATAATGTCCCATACTGGATAAGAGAATCCTCAGTAATTTAGAATATTTTTCATTTCCAGAGGTCAGGAACAATTGCTTTCCAAACTAGAAAGAAATGTTGAAAATAGTTAACCACCTGTACGATAGTTACATAATCAAGTTTATTCTCTTTGAAAAATTTGGACAAACATAAGAAAGAGCTTGAATTTAACAGTATAAGAAATTCCCCAGTATCAAGACTGAGAGCAAAAAAGCCACTAAACTAGGAAACCTGTCCACAGGCCTCTATCATTTTCAAGGATCACTCAAGGTTAAACAGCAATATTCGTTCTTGGCTTTGCATACAAGGGAAACACAATAAAATGTTTTGTAAGAGGGCATCTTGTTCCAGGGCAACACAGAGTTTAATAACAAACATTGTTCTTGGACTAAATGTCAAAACCTTCATGTTCTCTTTCAATGGAATTGGACTCACAACGAAGCACAGAGAGAGGATTCAAGGAAGACTTTGGAAACAACAAACTTACATTTTTATTGAAATAAAACTTAAGAAGCAACAACAGAAACTCTTGAGGATCACAACTCATTACAAAGAAATTCCCCTTGATACAACTACTGACAAGACAGAATTCATTTGAACACAACTTCTTTACTAAGAAATCCAATTATTGAAAGACTAAAAGTATGTTATGGTAATAAAACCTTCATTGTAATCTAGTTATATGACGTAATTAAGACTAAGTATGATGTGTTAGTTTACATGATCCCATTTGTACAGCTGTGGCCTTTTAGGGTACATATTTAATAGAGAATAAATATCTATCTTATGTTAAAATTATGTGTGTTGAAATTGAAAATATTGTTGGGGAAAATAAAGAATTCCACACCTATTGGGTGTGTGGGAAAGAATGGACAAAGATAAAAGCATCAAGTAAACAGGATCCTTTAAGATGGTCCCCAAGATCCAGGACTCTCCACCCTGATTCTCATAATCCTTTGACTGATTTCTAAGAGACATATTAGTAAAGTAGTGGGATGTTGTATCTATGATTAGGTGACAAAAAGGCTAATAACTCCTATTAGAAGCCCTGAGCTTTTGCGTCTCTTACTCCCCTCTCCAAACGGGTACTCCACTTGCCTTCTTAGAGATGCCAGCTGTCATATCAGAAATAACCCTGTGGGGAGAATTATACGGCACTGAATGGATGCCTCTGGCCAGTAACCGCTAAAAGCCTGCCAACAACCCACGTGAACTTGGAAACAGGTCTTTTGTGTTGTGGTTGTTGCATGCTGGAAGGCAAATAAATCCAAGGCTTCTGAGCTACTGAAACAGAAGCACCAACTCAACCACATCCGGATGACTGACTTACAAAAGCTCTGAATAAAATAAAAGTTACAATTTAAGATAAGATATTTGAAGCGTTTGATACACAGACATGCACAATTAGTGATGGGTGTCGAATAAGTTTTTGCTCTTATACAATTTGATGCGGATCCCCCCCCTCACAGCTTCCCATAAGCATTTATATATAAGCAAAAGACCAACTTCTCGTTAATTAATTCAACTAGGGAATATATAAAACTAACTGCTCCACATGAATAGGTTGTCCATTTGTAATTAAATGTGGTATTTCTAAGAATACAAAGAAGGTCAATATAGGTACCCATTTGTTTCTTTAAAGACCACACGTGGCATGTGCACTCATCTTACATAAATCTGCATATTACTCTTTAAATTCTGAAGTCTAGCCACTGCCTTACAGTGAAGCAACTGTGTCGAATGAATAAAGAATACTAGGACAGCAGTGGTACTTTCTTTTTCTTGTTAAAACTTGTATTGATGCTAGAACATTAGCAACCCAAGAGGAAAGATGCTCAACATCCTGCAGTTTCAAAGTAGAGGAACTGAATTATTCTAATAGATAAATAAGTTCTGGGCATGTATGTTAAGATGCTTGTGAGTCACATTTTCAGAGGACCTGGTAAGAGGATGTTTTTTTATGGTGGCTGGTTCTGAATATTTGCTTAAAAGATATGTACATGTATTGGGAATTTTTGAGGCACACATTCAACAAAACTTGGTAGCAAAGTTATACAGAGTAGATAGGCTCTTTAGGAGGCTCCTGTTTGCCAAAAGAACTGAAATTGTGTGTTCAACAGTATTGACTTGGGATAGTTTGCAACTATCCCTAAAATGATGTCCTACTATGGAAAAGCCACACAGAAGAAAGGAACTGTCTGGGGTACAGGAACAGGTGTGCATTAAGACCACCTACTTGTGAGTGTTTGCTCATGGAAGGGAACAGTGGCACTGAAGACTCACAGTGAGGGAGTCTTCAGAGAAGCCATGGATGATTCTGTAGAGCCAGTATTTAGAAAATTGATTCTAAAATACAATAGAAACAGTCAGGAGCATTGTGCTAACTTTCTTCCATCTGATGCCCACCCTGGAAGAACAGAAGCAGCTGCTGGCTGTGAGGCAGAAGAGCTAGGAAAATAGAAAGGGCAAATGGCACCTCCCTGGGGAGTGGAAGATTGCAGAAGAGAAAGACATTTAATTTGATGAAAGATTAAAGTTCTTCTCACATCACACTGACTTGTAACACCCCAGACTCAGGGTGTCCTTCTGCCTCAGCAGCATAGCAGTGCTGACCAGAATAATATTCATTTCTGTACTCTGTCTAGTTTAGCTAATTAAAGAAACCCACATGTAGGCATGCACCAGGCAAGCTGTACTAGGAACACTCCACAGTCATGAGCTATGTTCATGAAAAAAATTGGGAAATTTCAAGGTTAAAACATACAGGGTTTGCCCTATTCATATGAGCAGCTATAGTATTTCATAGTCCATCCTTTGAAAGCCGTATTTTTTTATTGTTTTATATTTTTTAAGAAAGAAAACACTATCTTTTCTTCATTATACATACCAACCCAAGTTCCCATTCCCTCCTCTCCTCCAATTCCCTCCACTTACCCCATTCCCACCCCCCATCCACTCCTCAGAGAGGGTAAGACACATTGCTTTGGGTAAGGACATATTTTACTTAACCAATCTTTAACAAACTGTGTTTTTATTCTTTAAATAAATGACTTATTTTGGTTCTTGTTTGTGCATGCTTCCGTGTGTGTATGTGCTCATACAGGCATCCATGGAGGCAAGAAGAGAGCATCAGATTCCCTGACCTGGAGTTATAGATGATTGACAGCTATTCAACACGGGTGCTATAAACAAACTGAGCGTCTCTGATAGAGGAGCAAGAACTCTTAATGGCTACTCTATACCTTCAGACTCTAATGTTCTACTCTTTCAAATAATATTTTGGTGAACTTTGTGTATGAGTTCAATATGATAATAAGTTTTTGGAAATTAGTTCTGATTTTAGCAACCTTGATATTATCAACTGGTTGTCCACATTTGCATCATCTTTGATTAGTTTGTATAAACGTGATGTCTCAAATATCTTTCCCCTTTTTCTTTTGTAATTGCTACAGTTGGGTTTTGAGTCAAGCTAATCCATATAAAATATTCTAGTCATGAATATCTTCCATGTTGCTCAATCTACTAGGCACAGCTTGCTTGTCTGTCTTACTGAGAGAAACCTGGCCCAGGTCTCAGAGCTGGTTTCTCTCCTTCCTTGGAACATTTTCTTTACTCTGTTTCTGGAATTCTATTCGTTTCTCACTTCATTTCTGGTCTCCTGACTTTTCTTATCTTACCTGCTGTTGGTGTCTAGTGACTTGCGACTTGAATGCTTTTCTCTCCATGCTTACTATGATCTCATGTTATCTCGTGGCCTTCAATATCATATGATGACAAATTTCAAATAGCACAGATATTTTCAGGTGAACCCAGGTCCATATTTCACCAGACACTCCACAAACATTTTGATTTTGTTAGACATTTCACATAATATAGCCTAAAATAAAATTCCTTCTTGACCAATATACACCACACACACACACACACACCATATACACACACTATCTAATCTATGTTAGATTTTCTCTGCCTAAAACCTACCCTTGACTTTCATTTCAAAGTAAATTTCAGTGTTTTTATGATACTCTATTAATCTGTGCTGATTTGCTCCTTTAATTCCTATCTATGAACTGTGTGCACTCACCCAGAATCCCCTGCTTGTCACACTTTTCTTCCTTCCCTTCCCTCGGTAAAACTGTCTACCCAACCTCTAAACCTAAGTGTCTTTTTACAAAGGGGTACTTTTAAAAGAGTCATTTATTGCTGAGCAGTGGTGGCACATGCCTTTAATTCTAGCACTGAGGAGGCAGAGTCAGGTGGATCTCTTTGAGTTCAAGGCCAGCCTGGTCTACAAGAGCTAGTTCCAGAACAGGCTCCAACAGAGAAACCCTGTTTCAAAAAAAAAAAAGGTTATTTATTTTATTTTATTGTCTTGTGCATTTTGTGCATTTGGGGTTTTATTTCCATGTATGCCTGTGGAGCACATGCATGCATGCCTGATGCCCACAGAGGTCAGAAGAGGTTGTTGGGTCTGCTGGAACTGAAGTTACAGATGGTTGTGAGCCACTAGGTAAGTGCTAACATTAGAATATGGGTGTTCGCTAGGTGGTGGTGGTGCACGCCTTTAATCCCAGCACTCGGGAGGCAGAGGCAGGCAGATCTCTGGGAGTTTGAGGCCAGCCTGGTCTACAAGAGCTAGTTCCAGGACAGGAATTAAAGCTACAGAGAAACCCTGTCTCGAAAAACCAAAAAAAAAAAAAAAGAATCTGGGTGTTCTACAAGAACACTGAGTGCTTTAACTGCTGACCCATCTCTTCAGCTCTTTACATATCTTTTAAAGATCTCAGATTTATTACACTTCTTGTGTTCACCCACAAAGACATTTATACATAGCTGTTCCTCCACCACTGGCCCGATTACGTGCTTCTCTCTGAATGTTAGCTAATGTTTGCTTCATAGTGGGATTTTGTGTGCTTTGATTACAGTTTCATTTCTTTGTCCTGGTTTTATTTTTTATACAAATATTTGTTGAACAAATGACAATAATTTATCCATAGTTTGTATATGGTATGTGCCAGGTTAATCTATGGGAAATCAACACAAATGGTTATAGCCTTGAACAATGCTAATATCTATTTTTTGCTTTGTGGAGAATAATTTCAGTAGAGTTTCTGTGCTACGTGCTGGTGTGCCTGAGACAGGCTCACCTGGACAATATTTATTATATCTTCACAACCCCCGACATTTGCATCAAAGGAAGAGGCCTGTGGGGGATAAGTTTAATTTAAAGAGGAAACTTATAATCAAAGGGAACATGTAAGTGGATTTGTGTGGAGAAATATAGAGAACAGTCCATGACTATGTTGATGTCAATGTTTGTACCCACTGTCTAGTGTACTTACTCAGGGATTTTCCAGCCTTGCTTCTCAGCAAGTTAATGACAGGATGGTATTCTATATTCCCCTCAGCGACTGTCTTTATTATGCAATATGCTTTGAGCCCCTGCTGGGAGTGTCAGGACCTTCAGGGCTTGACTGGAATACTGATACTACAGACCTGAGAGGTCTGTGTTCCCTGGAAGTCCTTGGCACCTGTCATCCACCTTTCACACCTGAAAAGTTTTCAAAAAAAAAAAAAACCGTAGTTCCGTTCCATCTCTACAATTGTCCCTCCCTTTCACATTTAAACTTTTAAAAACAACAACTTACAAACACCAGCAAAGCCTGGATTTGAGCTTTAATATGACAGCTCACAAGCACACAAGACTAGCCATTTAACAGCTTTAAAAGAAACACAAATAAAAATTCATTTATTCATTGTTCCTATCCACATTTCTATATGTTTTAAATCTGCTTGCTGGCTTCCATAATGCAAAGTGGTTTGTTCATAGTTTATGCTTAGCCACACATTCCCCACCAAGATAGGCTGATAGTCCAAACCATGAGTTTTCATATATATCTTCCTGCTTAAAGCAGGAAATATTCTGACAGGTTTTCTGGCCCAAACCACTAAACATAAGAAAACACACTAGACGATTGGACAGAAACTGGTCTATACACCACTGCATCACTTACCTTCCCTGCTATTCTCCGAATTAATCAACATCCATTCAAAAATAGTTTTCTATTTAAAATTACATGATCATTTTTGTTGCTCAGAACAATAATACAAAATTCAAAATAATAATCTCTTTCTAAATAAAGGAAATTGATCCTCGGTATGATTAAAAGTTCTTCTGAGGTCAGACTGTAAGATGTGTGGATTGGAATTAGTATCCTTCAGACCACATCAAACACTAAGAAACAGCCTGGCAATACATACAAAAAGGACATTTTATTGTCCGTAATTAAAGTTGTATATTTTTGAGATTTTAGAAGTCTGCTAATCTGAATTGATTCTGGTCATATTGGAATGGATTTTAAGTGGTGAATAATCCTGACAAATGATTAGGACTCTCAACAAGAGGAAAACTTTATTATAAATGGGAAATATTCTCCCACTAGTGAAAGCACTTTCTGGGGTAACATGTCTATCTACTCAGGCTATATTGAGTAGACCCTACTGAGCAAAAAAGTATGTAAGTCCCTTGTGGTTTTATCCAACAAAGGAACTTACAATGAATAAAAAATTATGCTAACAGAAAATAATTTTAAATGTTTCTTAGAAGACAATTTGAAGCATTTTTCAAAAAAAATTAAGTGAAAAAATCCCTGTGTGATCCATTTGCTGTGGAGATTTCTCCAGAGAGACAGAAACAGAAAGGAAAGGATCCGTACACAGGCGTGTGGCAGGAGCCTTGCAGTATGGTAGCTGAGAAGTTCTGTAAAAGTGTGTCATGTGGCTCAGTTCCAGTTCAATTGTTCAAAACCAGGACCCCGAATGGTTAAACTCTCATTTCAAGGCCCAAAGCATAACTGCCCAGAAAGGGTAGAGTGGTGTATTAATAGATGTCCAAAGTCAGCAAGCCTGGCTTTTTGTAACAAAGCAGATACTTGAATGTATCCTACCTCTTGAGGTGTAGAGCTGACAGAAGAAAGTCCCAGTTATTCTTCCTTTTAACTGATTTTTTTCTGTCTAAGCTACTTAGCTTCATACGCTAAGCTAAGAACCTCTAGAAGACCCACAGAAGATACACCTGAAATAGTCTTTTACTAATTTTTAGGAAGGAATTCTTTAATACAATTTAGTACCTGAATTTAACCACTATAATCCAAGATTTCAGACATTTAAGAGCAAATGATTAAACAAATCACATAGGTGCATTTGCAGTAATCTGTCCTCTAGCTAGGGCTTTCAATACATGTCAGCCCATAAAGGGACCAATTCAATTACTAGGTCAGAGCCCTCATAATCTATTTATTTCTGGAAATGACATCAAAGACACCCCCAGGTATTTTTTACTAATTCCCTAGTCATTTTCATTCTAACCAAGCTGACAAGACTAACAATCACATCAAGCAAGTCTAAGAATTGTCTCTGAGTATTGCTGTTACTGGTTCATTCCATTCAACATTCAAAGTTCTTGGAGAGGGAACCCAATAAAATTAGTGAGTTGCATACCCCATTATGCAGTCTGAGAGGGGAAAGCACTTATTTCATAACTCCACTAATACTGTATTCACTTACAGAGAGAAAGATTCTCAAAAACACAGATCAATGTCTTTTACATTACAGAAGTAAGAATGACTTCAAGTATTTGTTACTAATTTTATAAATAATATTATAATTGAAACATGTAGAATGATTGATATAAACAAGTACTCACGTATAGATAGGTATATGTAGTTCTCAACCCGCTATCCTGCTGCTTATGTTATATAAATAACCAGACAACAGACTGATAGACTGAGATACATTCCTCTGGTGAACAGGACTTCTAAGAATACAGGAAATTACAATAATCACAATTTTATTCCATTAGCATTATTAGCTTTTGATAAATATTTTAGTACTTATTATCTTTAAGGCATATGTAGTTGGAATACACATATTAGCCTGCATTTAGAAATTTTTATTGATTATTAAGGAAAAGAATTTGAACAGGTGTAAAGCAGAGACTTCCTACTAAAATATTTGGATTATAGTGAATATTTTCAATTTTTTTATGAATCTGAGCATGATTAACCTTCAACTTATTACAAAAAATATTTTTTTAAAGAAATTTGTTAACGTTGGCTTAATCGTTACAAAGACATCCAGCAAAAGTATACCTGAACACTTGGATTGTCAAAATGTTTTGGGGGAATCTCATTTAAAGCTAATGAGTATTATTAGGTGTGAATGATGCATTCACCTGAGATGTTACATCACCGGCATTCCAAGTCATTTATTGTTTTCTTTAGGAAAGATGCTCTCAATATTGTAAATGAAGGATCAGTAAAACTCCATGTTTTCTTATTTCTACCCTTATGTTAATTTCCCTGGAGCCTGAGATTATCTATTAGCTAATTAGATATCTAAATTTTTCCGAGGCCCTTCTTACTATATCTAGGCTCAGCAAGATATCCCTCCAAAGAGAATAGGTTTCCAAAAAGCCAGTACAAGCAGTAGGGATAAATTCTGATCCCAGCCATACAATTGTCACCTTCATTTTGAGGGCCTAGATTTTTCCTATGCAGGCTCATTCCCTTTCTGGCCAGATGAGTTCCCATTAGCTTAGGTAAGATGTTTCAGTGGGTATCCCCATCATGCTCTTGAGCTCTTCGCTCATATTCTTAACTCCTCCCACTCTTCAACTGTACTTTGGGAACTCAGCCCAGTACTCCCTTGTAGCTCTATGCCTCTGTTTCCATCAGTTGCTGGATGAAGGTTCTATGGTGACATTTAACATAGTCATTAATCTGACTACAGGGCAAAGCCATTTCGGGCACCCTCTTCTCTATTGCTTAGAGTCTTAGCTGAAGTCAACCTTGTGAATTTCTGGTAAATTCTCAGTTGCCAGGTTTCTTACTAGCCCTAACAGGACTCCCTCTATCTCTTTCCATGGTCTCCATCTCTGTCCTTCCTCCATCTTAACTATCATGTTCCTCAAGTTCTCCTTCCCCTTTCTTTTGCCCCTCCTCCCCTTCTGCCTTTCTATCTCCCCCCACACTTTTGCTCCCAATTTTCTCAGGAGATCTTGTCTATTTCCCCATCCCAGGGTGATCTATAGGTTTCTCTTAGGGTTTAGCTTGTTATTTTGATTCTCTAGGGTTGTGGATTATAGGCTCGTTATCTTTTGCATTACAGCTAGTATCCACTTAGGAGTGCGCATACACCAAGCTCATCTTCCTCGGTCTGGATTAACTCACTCAGGCTGTTTTTTTATAGTCCATCCATTTGCATGAAAATTTTAAGTTGTCATTGTTTTTTACCTTTGAGTAGTACTCCATTTTTTAAATGTACCACATTTTCTTTATGCATCCTTCAGTTGAAGGGCATCTAAGTTGTTTTCAGGTTCTGGATATTAAAAATACTGCTGCTATGAACATAGTTGAGAAAATGTCTTTGTAGTATGATTGAGCATCCTTTGGTATATGCCCAAGAATGATATTGCTGGGTTCTGAGGTAGGTTGATTCCCAATTTTTCTGAGAAACTGCCATACTGATGGCCATTTTTACTATATTAATTCTGCCTATTCAAGAGCATGGAAGATCTTTCCATTTTCTGGTATCTTCTTTAACTCTTTCTTCAGAGACTTAAAGTTCTTGTCAAACAGCTCTTTCACTTATTTGGTTAGTGTTACTAAAAGATATTTTATGTTATTTGTGGATATTATGAAATGTGATGCTTCTCTGATTTCTTTCTCAGCTCCTTTATGAATTGTATATAGGAGGACTACTGATTTTTTGAGTTGATCTTGTACCCTGCCACATTATTGAAGGAATTTATCAGCTGTAGAAGTTCCCTGGTAGAGTTTTTGGGGTCACTTAGGTATACTATCATATCATCTACAAATAACAAAAGTTTGACTTCTTATTTTCTAATTTGAATCCCCTTGATCTCCTTTTGTTGTCTTATTGCTCTAGACAGAACTTCAAAAACTATGCTGAATACATATGGAGAAAGTGGACAGACTTGTCTTGTTCCTGATTTTAGTGAAGTAGCTTCAAGTATCTCTTCAGCTAATTAGATGTTGGCTGTTGGCTTTCTGTATACTGTTTTTTATTATGTTTAGACCCATTCCTTGTATCCCTGTTCTCTCTAACACCTTTATCAGAAGGGGTGTTGGATGTTGTTGAATACTCTCTCAGCATCTAATGAGATGATCATGTTTTTTTTTCTTTCAGTTTACTTATATGAGAGATTACATTAATAGATTTTCATATTTCAAACCACCCCTGCATCTTTGGAATGAAGCTGATATGATCATGGTAGATGATTTCTTATGTGTTTTTGGATTCAGTCTGCCAGTATTTTATTGAGTGTTTTTGCATCAATATCTTGATATATTGGTCTATAATTCTCTTTCTTGATTGTTTGTGTGGTTGTCATATCAGGGTAAGTGTAGCCTCATAAAAAGAGTTTGGTAAAATTCCTTCTGTTTCTATTATGTGTAACAATTTGGGGAGTATAGGTATTAGCTCTTCTTTGAAGTTCTTGTAGAATTCTGCACTGAAACCTTCCAGCCCTAGGTTTTTTTTTGTTTGTTTGTTTGGTTTTTTTTTTTTTTTGGTTGTTAGGAGGCTTTTTGATGACTGCTTCTAACCCCTTGCAGGTTATAGGTCTATTTAAATTGCTCACCTGGTCTTGATTTAATTTTGGTATGTCTTACCTATCCAGAAAATTGTTCATTTCTGTTACATTTTCAAATTTTGTGGAGTATAGGGTTTTTTTTTTTTTTTGGATAACTTATTCATTCTCTGGATTTCCTCCTTGTCTGTTGTTATGCCCCCTTTTTATTTCTGATTTTGTTAATTTGGATGTTCTCTCTTTTCCTATTGATTAGTTTGGATACAGATTTGCCTATCTTGTTGATTTTCTCAAAGAACCAGCTCTCTGTTTTATTGATTCTTTGTATTATTTTCTTTGTTTTTATTCTATTCATTTCAGGCCTTAATTTGATTATTTCCTGTTCTCTATTCCTCCTGTTGAGTCTGTTTCTTTTTGTTCTAGAGCTTTCAGGTGTGCTGTTAAGTCACTAGTGTGAGATTTCTCCATTTTCTTTTTGTGGGCACTTAGTGCTTTGAACTTTCCTCTTAGCAATGCTCTCATAGTATCCCATAGGTTTGGGTACACTGTGCCTTCATTTTTGTTGATTTCTAGGAATAACAACAAAATTTCTTTAATTTATTTCATTATTTCTTCCTTGACCCAGGGGTGTTTCAATTGTGTACTCTTCAATTATCATAAATTTGTAGGCTTTCTGCAATTAGTGTTGTTGTTGAAATCTATCTTTATACCATGCTGATCTGATAAGATACAAGGGGATGATTCCAATATTTTTGTATTTGTTGCAGTTTGTTTTGTTAATGACTATGTGGTTAATTTTAGAGAAGTTTTTGAGGTGCTGAGAAAAAGGTATAGTCTTTTGTGTTTGGGTGAAATGTTTTATACATATCTGTTAAGTCCATTTGAGTCATGACATCTGTTAGTTCTCTTAATTCTCTGTCAATTTTCTGTCTGGTTGACCTGTCCTTTGGCGTGGTGTGTTGAAATTTCCTGCTATTTTCTTTTACTTATGTGTGTACACTTGCATTTGGGGCATAGATGTTCAGGACTGAGACTTCATATTGATGGATTGTTCATGTGATGAATATGAAGTGTCCTTCTCCATATCGTCTGACTGATTTTAATTTGAAGACTATGTTGTTAGATGTTAGGATAGCCACAACCACTTGTTTCTTAGGTCAATTTTATTGGAAAATCTTTTTCCAACCCTTTCCTCTGATATAATGTCTAACTGTGAGATTGAGGTTTGTTTCTTGTATACAGGACAGAGCTTGCTTTAGTATCAATTCTTTTAGCCTGTGTCTTTTTATAGATTAGTTGAGTCCATTCATATTAAGAGATATTAATGACGAATGATTGTTAATTCCTGTTATTTTTTGGTGGTTGTGTTTGTGTGTTTCCCTTCTTTGTGGTTTGCTTGTGAGAGCTTACCTGCTGCCTGTGTTTTTGTGGGTGATGTTAGCTTCCTTAGGTTGGAGTTTTTCCTTTCAGCACTTTCTGTAGTGTTGGATTTGTGGATAGGTATTGTTTAAATCTGGTTTTGTCATGGTATATCTTATTTTGTCCATCAATGATGATTGAATGCTTTGTTGGGTATAGTAATCTGGGCCTTTATTCATGGTCTCTTAGTGTCTGGAGAACATCTGTCCAGGACTTTCTGACTTTCATGATTTCCATTGAGAAGTCGGGTGTAATTCTGATAATTGTGCCTTTATATGTCACTTGGCCCTTTTCCTTTGCAGCTCTGATTATTCTTTTTTTATTCTGTATGTTTTGTATTTTGATTATTGTATGGCAAGGAGCTTGTTTTGGTTTAGTTTTTTTTTTTTTGGTATTCTGCAAACTTCTTGTACTTTCATATGGATATCCTTTTTTAGTTTGGAAAAGTTTTTTTCGATGATTATGCTGGATATATTTTCTGTGCCTTTGAGATGGAGTCCTTCTATTCCTATTATTCTTAGGTTTGGTGTTTTCACAATGTCCCAGATTCCCTGGATGTTTTTTGTAAATGATTTGTTGGAATTAACATTTTCTTTGACCAATGAATCTGTCTCCTCTATAGTATCTTCAACACCTGAGATTCTCTTTTCCATCTGTTATAGTCTATTGGTTATGCTTGCATCTGCAGTTCCCATTTTTTACCCAGATTTTCCATTTCTGGAATTCCTTTGGTTTGGGTTTTCTTTATAGCCTCTATTTCACTTGTCAAGTCTTGAACGGTTTGAACTGTTTGCTTCACTTGTTGGTTTTTTTCTTGGTTTTCTTGGGTTTCTTTAAAAGATTTATTGATTTCTTCCAATTTTTTATTTTCCATTTCCTCCATTTCTTTAAGAATTTTTCATTTCCTCTTTACAGGTCTCCATCATACTTATAAAGTTACATTTAAAATGGATTTCTTCTGCTTCTCCTGGGTTAAGATATTCAAGTATTCCTATTGTATGACCACTGGTTTCTGGCCTTACCATGTTACTTTTTAGGTTATGGAATAAATTCCTGCATTGGTGCCTACCTGTCTTTTCCTCCAGCTGGTGCTGGACCACATTTTTGCCTTTTGGATCAGTCCTTGCAGTGACTGTCTGTATCCATGGCAGCTGTTCTTGGTCTGCTCTGTACTAGTACTGTCTGTGACTCAGAGGGCCACTGAGGTTTCTCTTGGCCCACTCTCTTGTTCTGCTCTCTTGGTTCTCTTTGCAGTTGTAGCCTGTGCTTTATAGTTACTATCCTGGTCCTTTTTCTTGGATCTCTCTGTTCAGGCACAGCTTGTGTTTCAGGTTTTCTTGAGGTTGCAAAGGATAGGAAGGTTTCTGGGCAGAGTGGGACTTGTAATTTTCAGGATCTGATAGAAGGGGTAAATGTGCCAATTTTGTTTCTTTTAATGGTTAGTAGGGTTTTTTTTTTTGTTTTATCCATTGAGTTTTGGCATACAACAAGAAGCAGACAAGATACATTTCTATTTTCAACGAATACCCAGTGACATCAACACATTTATTTTCAAGATTTTTGTTTCTCCACTCAAGAGTACATCAAAATGCTATACATGTGTTAGACTATTTAGATACACAACAATGATTTATTACACATTTAGGGTTGGTGTTGATGATGTTATTTTTTGCATTTTTATATGAACCTGAATTTCCTGTGATTTTGGTGAAGTGACATATTAGTACTCATTGTTTATAGACCTCTTTGTATCTTTAAAACATATAAATATGCTATAAGATGCAACATAGTCAACCAATTTTCACTTCAGATATTTTTGTCTTCTTTTGATGTTCCATTTGATTCTCTACTTGTCTTTCTGTTCTTTTCCTGTTTCTTTTATGAGCTATATAATCTAAAATAACATGCCATAAACATGAAAGATATGTACATATTTATTTTCTTATACAAAGAAAAATGGTGCAATATTCAGTCATGAAAATCATGATGTATTTTATTAATTGCAGGCTTTTAAATTCTCGTACTGAAAATGTCTCTTTTTATAGTATTATAGAAGCTTTTCTTAAATTAAAATTTTAATTTCATAATTCTTTCCATCCATCTACAAAGTCTGATGGATTTCCACCTATATTGTGCAAAATATGTGACTTCATTGCTAACTGTCTAATGTTAAATCATGACTGTGATTCTGAAGTAAATAGTACTGTCAGTACAACTGGTGTTTTACAGTGGTCATAAATTTAGGTTCCTGAAACTTCAATCACTATTTTTTCATTTGTGTTCACAAGGGTTATCTGTGTGATATCATTTGAGGAAATTCTTCCATTTATTATAATATCCTGGCTGGATCTTGGTATCACTATCCTGCTGGACATATGGAAGAGTGGGAAGCACTGTTTTTAATATTCTAAAGAGAGTATAGATGAGGGATTTTTCTTCAGTATTTGATAGAATTCATTAGTAAATTGATCTGATTTTAAGAGAAGGCAGAAGGGCTTTTTTTGAAAGACTGGTTAAATATTCAAATATATTTAGTAGATATAGGACTATAGAATCTTCTTGTGTAGAGTTTAGTACATTCATTTGTCAAGAAATTTGTACACTTCAAAATAGTTATTCAGTTCATTGCCATAAATTTATTCCTCATATCATCTCATTTTTTATGTCAATAAGATTTATACTGACATTGCCATTTGGCAGCTTTAAAACTATTTCATCTTTTCTTTCTTTCCTTTCTTCCTTCTTCCTTCCTTCCTTTCTGTCTTTCTTTTTTTCTTTTTGAGATAAGATGCCATATACCCAAGGATGGTCTGCATCTCACTGTTAACCAAGGTTCCCTTCTACCTCCAAATTTCTAAGATTAATAGGCATGAACCAACAAATCCAGCCCTGAATTTTACTCTTTTTTATTCCCTCTCCCATTTCTCCCTCACCAGCACCCCTCTTCCCACTTGTCTTCAGTTTCTGTTCTGTTCAGAAGAGGCAGGTCTCCCATGGGTGTCAACAAAACATGGCATATAAAGTTGAGGTAGGACTAAGCTCCTCCCTTTGTATAAAGGCTAAGCAAGACAACCCAGCAAAATGAACGCCAGTCAAAGCATTAGGGACAAGTCCTGTTCCTACCCCTAGGAGTCCTACATAGACCAAGCTACAAAACTGTCACACATATGAAGAGGGTATAGGCTGGTTCCATGCAGGTTCTCTGGCTGTCAGTCCAGAGTATGTTAGCTCTTATGAGCCCATGTTAGTTGTTTCTATGGGTTTCCTTCTGATGACCTTGACTGCCCTGGCTGGTACAATCCTACCTCCCTTTCTTCAACAGATTCTCCAGGTTCAGTCCAGAGTTTGGCTGTGGATCTCTATATTGTTTCCATCAGTTACTGGATGAGGGTTCTATAATGACAATTGAGGTAGTTACCAATATGATGACAGAATATGGCCAGTACAGGCTACCTAGGAGTTTTAACTGGGGCCATCCTTACAGATTTGTAGGAGCTTCCCTTGCACCAGGTTTCTCCTTGACCCCAAAATGCCTCCTCTAAAAAGATGTCTCTTTCATTTCTCTCCATCTCCATCCACTTTCCTCACCCAATTCCTCATGTTCTGATCCTCCCTGACCCCCAGTCTACCTAATAAATCTCTTCTGTTTCACCTTCCCAGGAGAATCCATGGTTCCAATCACCTTTTGGACCCTTCTTTCTACCTAGCCTCTGTGGGGCTGTGAATTGTAGTATGGTTATCATTTACTTCACAACTAATGTCTACTGATGAGTAACTACATACCATGTTTGTCTTTGAGTCTGGGTTACCTCACTCAGTATGTTTTTTCTACTTCTATACATTTGCCTTTAAATTTCCTTATGTCTTTCCTTTTAACAGCTGAGTAATACTTCAGTGTGTAAATGTACTACATTTCCTTTATCCATTCTTCAGTTGAATAGCATCTATGCTGTTTCCAGGTTCTGGCTATTATGAATAATGCTCTTATGAACATAGTTGAGCAAGTGTCCTTGTGGAATAAGTGAACATCTTTTGGATATATGCCCAAGAGTGGCATAGTTGAATCTTGAGGTATATTGATTCCTAATTTTCCGAGACACTTCCATATTGATTTCTAAAGTAGCTGGACAAGTTTGCACTCTCATTGGCAGTAGAGGAGTGGTCCCCTTACTCTACATCCCCTCCAGCATAATCTGTCATAAGTGCCATTTTGACAGGTGTAAGATGGACTCTCAGAGTTGTTTTGATTTGCATTTTTCTGATGGCTAAGGATGTTGAATAATTCTTAAGGGTTGAGAATTCTCTGTTTATATCTGTGCCCTGTTTTTAAGTGGGTTTTTTTTTGGGGGGGGGGGAATCTAGTTTCTTGAATTCTTATATATTCTGAAGATCAATTCTTTTTTAGATGTGGGAGTAGTGGGGCTCTTTTCCCATTCTGGAGGCTGGCATTTAGTCTTGTGAACAGTGTCCTTTGACTTAGAGAAACTTTTAAGTTTCAGGAGGTCTCATTTATTAATTGTCAATTACAGGGTCTGTACTACAAGTGCTCTAGTCAGGAAGTCTCTGTCAATGAGTTCAAGGCTCTTTCCTATTTTCTCACCTATCAGGTTCGGTGTAACTAGGTTTATGTTAATCCACTTGGACTTAAGTTTTGTGCAGGGCAATAGATATTGATCTATTTGCATTCTTTTACATGCCAACATTCAATTATGCCAGCACCATTTGTTGAAGAGGTTTTCTTTTTTTTCCCCATTGTATAATTTTGGCTTCTTTATCAAAAATCAGGCTTCCATAGGTGTGTAGATTTCTATCATGTTCCTTGATTCAATTTCATTCATCCACATGTCTGTTTTATGTCTACTCCGTGCTGGTTTTGTTTTGTTTTTGTTTTGCCACAGTTCTGTAGTAGAGCTTGAGATCTGGGATGGTGATATCTCGGGCAGGTCTTTTATTTCACAGGAATATTTTGGCTATCCTGGGTTTTTAGTTTTTTCATATGAAGTTGAATATTGTTTTTTCAAGGTCTGTGAAGAAATTGCATTGGAATTTTAATGGGAATTATATTGAATCTATAGCTTGATTTTGATAAAATAGTTATTTTTACTATGTTAATATACCAATCCATGAGCATGGAATATCTTTTCATCTTCTAACAGCTTCTCCAATTTTTTTCTTTAAAGACTTGAAGTTCTTATCATATAGGTCTTTGACTTGTTTGGTTAGACATTTGATATTATTTGTGGCTATTGTGAAGGGTATTGTTTCCCTGATTTCTTTCTCATTCCATTTATCATTTGTATAAAGGAGTGCTATAGATTTTTTTTAGTTAATCTTGTATTCAGAAGATTAAGTACTATTTAAATCCTCTTCTTTTTAACTGTTACAGTTTCGTGACTGGTTTATTTAGATAAGATTTGTTGATTTTTTAAGATTATTAATATTCAATGTTAAATATATTATGACACACTGCATGTGTTTTGTTATTTCATTCAAAATATTTCAAGTTTTTGTTTTTGTTAAGTCACTATGACATACTGGGCTGTACAGATCTTTACTAAGCAAATAATTTGAGTAACTTTATTATTACTATTTTTGTATATTTGTCCTCTAATTTTTCATTGTCAAAATATATTCCATATGATTTCAATGCTTTAAAATTTATTGAATTTTGTTCTGTGACTCAGCATTCTATTTTAGTGAATGCTTTGCATGTTTTTAAATATAATTTATAAGCTGTAGCTGCCTAGTACAGATAGGTGAATTTGGTCAACTTGGTTAATGGAGTTATTCAAATCTTTTATAACTACCTTATACTTTTGCCTGCTTATTTATTTAATTTGTAGAAGAATTATATTAAAATTTCTAAGCAGGGTTGCAATGTGACTATTTCACCTTTAGGTTCTGCTATTTTTGCCTTATATATTTAAAGCAGTGTTATCAGCTATATACCATATTTAAAATTACACTTGCCTTTGAGGTGACTTTTTGACACTCTAATGAGTTACTTTTATAATATGTAATACTCTTTGAATTAAATTTAATCTAATTTGGAAACAGCCATACCAACCATTTGTGGTGAACTTTTTGCATGGTTCATCTCTATCTCCTCACTGTTCTAAAAATACTTTTTTCTTGTTAACAGCAAAACAAAACAAACAAACAAGCAAAAAATCTTGACTGTAATTTTCTGTGTTTCCTACCTTTGATTTGAAAAATTATAACAAATTATTTTTAGTCACTGACACCCAAAGATGTTCTTCTACATGCTTTTAGTAGGTTAGAAATCTAAGATTTTCCTCACTAATCTCAAATCACAACACCGTTAGGATCATGCTCCTTTCAGGAGAATCTCAGGGAGAAAAGTCTATTTTATTGCCTTACTTTTAGCTTATGAAATGCACAGTCTCTATCTAAGTCAGATGCACCTTCACTATAGCCTGTTGCTATCAACAAGACTTTTCCTGAGACACAGCTGAGAAAGGCTGTGTACCACAACAAGGTCATGAGATTATACTGTGTCCATCTAGAGACAGACAATCTCTGCAGCTCGAGGTCCACAACATCAGTCACATGCACAGGGCTCTTTTGCTATTTAAAATGACACAGACAAGATCAAAGGATGAGATGTGTACATCAGTTGGGTGAGGCTCATTACTCTTACCAGAGAGCACTGGTTTGTCTGTTACATTATTATTGTTATGGCTGCAGTAAGTCAATTATCTTGAGAAAAATTTATGTTCACTATTCTCTAATCTCTTCCCATTTTCCTGTCATCAAATTTGAGAACTGATATTTTATGAAATATTCTTATATTTACATTAATTAGTTACTCTAATTCATATTTTTTGTAACTATTTTATATCAGTGGGTACTTAAACAAATGTCCTTTAATTATTTCTGAATGTATGTTTAAATATCTTATTTGTCACTTTCTTGAAGTACACATAACTTCATTGTTTGTTTTATCCTGAGTTGTATTATATATATATATATATATATATATATATATATATATATATATATGATACCCATATATGTATAATATATATATTATTGAAATTCTACTGAGATAGCTATTTAACTCATTTTTAAGTTTTATTACCCTTTGTTTGCTAAGGCAGTACCTTTAATGCTGTTTACACTTTGTTATTTTAAATAGCCTAATAATTACGTAAAATATTTGTGTCTTTTCCAAAAGAAAAATAATTTCCTTCCATATATGTTTCTGCCTTCAGACTCCAATCTAAGGATCAGGCTAACTGTCTGCTCCATAGTCAGAGAAGTCGGCTTACCCAGCAATTAAACTTGTTTCTTATCAATGCATTACACACATGTTTGGATGTGTATTAGATGTCTAGAGCCTTTCCACTGTTCAGAATGTACAGTCTCCCTTGATGTATCACAGCCCTGTAGACGCTCGCGTCCAGGTGTTCTTCTCCCATGGAACTGTTTGTGTCAAAGTTCCCTATGACATGACACGACTGACTTGGACTGAGGAATGTTATCAAACAGCCTCCTTTCCTCTGGAGTCCATCTACAGACATTGGACCTAATTCCCCAAAACATAGAGATTACATGTTTTCTTTAGGTCTAGGATCAGGATTAATTACAAGGAATTTTCTTTAGAAATTCTCTCATCTAAACAACTGAAAATATCTTCTTGCTTAGATAGTCAGTAAACTCCTAGTGTAGGCACACTTAGGATGTATTTGTGCAGCAATGAATCCCAATGCCAGCTTAGTTTTTACTTTCTTTTTCATATTTCTAAGAGGTTCAAACATAATAAAATTTATTCTGCTACTTGAAACAGAAAATATTCATATTTAATATGTACACTATACATTAAACTTAATAAAAATACCCAGTACATAACTTTCTTTCCAGTTTCTAACTTATTTTTATTTTAATAGCTTTGGCTTATATTTCTGAATGCAGAAAGTCAGGTAAATACATTAATACTGAGAGATGACTCTATTAATTCATATTCTATAAACCACAGAAACAGAATTAAGCTAATTTAAAACAGGCATCCATGTGCATAGAGGTAAGTGGCTGGACTAATAGGTATATACACATGCTCAGACCCACAAAGATATATACACACACTCACCAATTATCAAAAAGAACAAGAAATTGAGAGGAAGAAGGGGGAACATAAAAGGAGTTGGAGGATGGAGGGGTAAATGTGAACAAAATGCATTATACTCAACATGCAATTATCAAAAATGTGAACAGAAGAGGAAAATGTAGTTGTTTATACTTACACAGTACATGGGAGATTTGCCATTGGGAATTGTTAGAGTTTAATACAAGAATGGAATAAGAACTAGGAAATGGGTTTTAGGGCAGAGCTTTCTGAAATATGCACGACCTCCTTGACTTTCCTCCATTACTCGCATCTCAACACTCTTGACAACCTTTAGTTGGCCAATCTTGGGTTTCATGCCCATACTCCAGAATGTTCTGGAAGGTGAGCTCCTGTGTTCTGCAGTTTCAGCTTTCCAAGATGGAGACAAAAGCTTTCTTCCAATCAAGACTATACTCAGAAAAAAAGAACACTGTGGAGAGAAAGGATTGGTACCAGAAAGACTAAAAGAAAATAAAAGTCCTCAATGATGAGACACAGTTTTGTAACTATTTATTAATAATAGTCAGAAAGTGAACAGCATCTCCAGAGAGCAAAGGCAGAGGTTTGACGTGTGGAACAGTCTCTTTTCTCAGTGTACAGTCAGCAGAGGTAGTTAGAACAATAGCAAAAAAAGGGGGGAAAAAGTTATGGTTCACTTTATGATACAAAGAGACTTCATGTGTTGCAAAAGTGTGTTTGTGGAGGCACCAACATGAAGTAAGAAGAGCAGGAATGCTGAAGACCTAGATTTAAATTCTGATTCTTTTGTAAAATATGTGACTTCATGTTAATTATTTTCTCAGACCCTCAACCTTAACATGCACCGAAGGAACAACATTAATTCCACACACTTGCTATGGAAGCTCAATAAAATGATGTAAGCCAATTCTAGACACACATATATTGCTTTCATTTCCTCTCACGTGTTTGACCTTTACCTTTTATATGAAAAAATTGTATTGTAAGCAGAGCATTGAGTAGCAATAGAGAAAAATCAGTGCATCATTCATAGAGAATTCCTGTCCCTTACCTCAAATCAAATGACATTTCTTAGCTCTCATTGGTGTCTACAATACAGAGGATATATAACTTACTTACATTTTCATATATATATAAATTTCATTTTACATTCCACCCACAGTTCTCCCCCCACCCTTCCTCCTGCCCCACATTTTCCCAACACTCTCCCTATCCACTCCTCCCAACAGGTAGGGGCTTCCATGGGAAGTCAACAAAGTCTGGCACATTAAGTTGGGGCAGAATCAAGTCCCTCCCCACTGCATTAAGACTGAACATGCCATCCTATTTTGTTGCTCACATGGGTGTTTATGTTGCTACATACCTCTTTGCTCAAGTCCTGTGAGCTTAGCCATAGTCAAAGGTGTCAGAATGTAAGCCGCTCCAGTCTTTTCATCAGTATTAGAGGTCAACAGAGTCTTGACTAGTTCATTTTTTTGCTTTGTTGTCTAGACTGTATTGTATTTTCCTGAATTTTGAGATACTTTTCAAAGTGTTAATGTAGTTGTATTCCACGAATACAAAAGTCATAAAGTATTGATTAAGCTGTTAAAAAGAGGCCACATGATAGAAGCTGAAATCAGGAAACAATGCTGAATATTGTTTCATATTATGGCATTCAGGGATGATATGGCAAAGTGACACAACCAGAAAATTCAACACGGTGCTTAGCAAAGCTTCATGGGAAAACTGCAAACATATGATAAAAAATAGAAAGCAATCCAGCTCCTGTGAAGACCAATTTGTGAATCCCTATAGGGCAGGAGAGGAATTCCCACCTCAGTCCCTGGTCTGATTCACAAAAGTCATTCGAAATCACGACTTAGACATCACTCACAGTTGTTCCAGTGTCCTGCCTTTGAGTGTAATGCTTCAACTGCAGAGACTGTGTGTGTGTACATATGTATGTGTGTGTGTCTCTGTGTGTATGTGTGTGTTTCTGTGTGTATGTGTGTATCTGTGTGTGTATCTTTGTGTATGTGTGTATCTGTGTGTGTCTGTGTGTTTATTGTGTATATGTGTGTATGTGTGTGTCTCTGTGTGTGTATGTGTGTACATGTGTGTGTCTGTTTGTGTATGTATGTGTATATATGTGTGTGTATGTGTGTGTCTTTCTTTAGTCGGTTAAGCCTGATTAACAAGTCTTAAGAGTGTTTCTGCATTGCAGAGGAAACACTTTCCCTAATCTCCTCTCCATCAGTCAGTCTCTACTACGGAGAGACCCTAGCTCAAAACCCAAAAAGTACATGACAAAGACAGATTGATTGTGACTGTTTGAATAAAAATGGTTCACAGAGGGTGGGACGATAAAGGAGTGGCCTTATTGGACTAGGTGTGGCCTTGCTAGAGGAAGTGTGTCACTGGGGGTGGGCTTTGAAGTCTCAGAAGCTCAAGCCAGGCTTGGTGGCTACATTTTCTCACTGTCTTGGGATCAAACTGTAGACTTCTCGGCTACCTCTCCAGCATCATGTCTGTCTGTGTGCCACAATACTCCCCTCTGAAACCAACTGATCCAATCCAGCTTTACAGTTTCAACAGTGGAAAGCAGTATTTGCTGACAAACAAAGAAATACAATTCCTTTTGGATGCTGAACCAAAGGGCATTAAGATACTGTTCCTGGAACACCAGCTTTCTGTTGGATCCAGGAAATACACATTTCATTACTTCTCAAGCACAAGGCTGATGCAAGTAGCAAAGGATACAATCTAAGGGAAGCCAGTTTAAACTTGGGCCCTTTTGCAGGTTAACTTTTTCATAATATTTTGTATCTTTCCATCCATATGTCCTCTCAGGAGAAGAACCTAAGCTGAGGATCTTGGAGCAAGTTGTCGGGAGCTGGAAAGGAGGGGAGTATATGTGTTCTGAAACTATTTTTGGTAAACAAACAAATAAAAAAAACCTCCTAATTCCACTTGACTTTCTTACAGATGTTTTCTGTAGGAAACTCTGGGAAACAGAATTCGGGGAGGGGAGAGTCACTAGAAAATGGAAACAAATATAAATAACAGCATATTTTCCTTGGGAACAGTTTGAAGTCTTTTAACCAGTGGTTCTCAACCTTTCTATTGGTGCAACCGTTTAGTATAGCTCCTCATGTTGTGGTGACCCCCACCATAAAATTATTTTGCTGCTACTTCATAACTGTAATTTTGCTACTGTTATGAATCATAATGTAAATTATGATATTCAGGAGTTTTGAAATGCTACCCTTTTAAAAGAATCAGTCTATCCCCGAAGGGTCACAACCCACAGACTGTGAATCACTGCTTTAAATCAAGGTCAGGGATGGAGTCAGTATTTCCTCCTGCTTCCGCCTGTAAGCATCTGGTGGATTCCTAGACAGAGTAAGAAAAGATTCTAGTTTAGAAATAACCCTGTGTCAGTTATCTTTTGCCACAGTAACACTGCCTGACAAATACCCACAAACTCCCAGTTTTATACAGCATTAAATATTGACTTTAGTTTATGGCTTCATGAATTAGCTGGAGAGATTCTAGAGATTCAGTCCAGAGTAAACTCTTCTTGGCTGGCCTGGCTTATGAGTCTAGGCCAGCTGGTACGTTGGCTCAGAGCTGGTCAGTCTACGTGGAACTCAGGCCTCGGAACTCTCATCCACATGAACTTTGATCCTACAGTATGCTAGCGTTGTTTATCTTCTTGCTTAGGATGGATATGAGAGAGGGAAAGAAATAATAAATGAGATCTTGGATTACTCTGAAGTAGAAAACTGTCATTCCTCTCATGTTCCAATGAAATCACAGCCATTTCAGACTGAGGTTAGGAAATACCTCTGCTGTGACAGAAAAGCTGATGTCAGGGGCAGAGGTGCAGAAAAGAGCTGCAGGGATCTTTGCAATCAGCCTGCTTACTCTGAATGGTACCACATCCTGGAGAGAGAATGGACTGCCTATGCTCTAACCCTGCTCTGCTTTCATGATGCATTTCCCTGCCAGCAATCCAGAGAAATAACACTTGCCATATGTGTGACCACAATTCAATAAAATCATTTTCCTATTCAAATAAATAGAGACAAGTGAAAGCTAGCTCCATAATAGCCCTTCAGTCCTCTCTAACATCCAAGGAAAGAAAAAAGCATCACACTTCATGCATAGGTTTGGGTGTCAAGTTGGCAATATCTGAAAACCTATTTTCTGCCAGTAATCCAGGTGAGGGTCTTAGTTTTAAGTGTCCTCTATCAATTGTTGAGAATGAAGAGAATTGCTTTGTTTTGTTTTTTTCCCTTAAATTTCATTGTTTTTGAAAGCACAAACCATATTGTGCTGGACAAAAATCCAAAAGTGGCTAACAAGGGAAAACTACAAAGAAGAAAGAAGCAAAAGAGTAAGTGTGAAGACTCCCCCACCTCAGTAGAAGGAAGCATCTGACTCTACCTAAGGATATGTGTTTTCTCATCCTATGACAGGGAACCATTCCAATCTATGGAAGGACCTGTGCACCAGCCAGTACCTGCACTTCAAGACAGAGTCTGCACAGTGCCAGATGAGGGGGTGATCACTAGACCCCCCAACTTACGTGAAATTTTTGCAGAAATTTTAATTAAAAGTTATTACTTTCCAATACTCCTAGAAACTTGTCAGATGGCTTGATTAATTAAATATGGCAAAAAGAAGCTATTCAACATACAACTTTCTAAGCCTCCGCTAACTTCTACAGAATGCTGCAAATTGACAAGTTCAGCCCATTTTCCCTAGGAAGCTTTTCGTAGTGAACTCCCTCTCCTGAACCTCAACATTGTTCAGTTAATAGAATGTGTTCTAATAAAGAAATAGATGAATAAAACTGAGATAGTTCTTCCAGCTTAATCGTAGTACACACTGGGCTGTGCATGCCCATGTTCTAGAAGCAGTGTGTTTCTAATTTCTGCTGCTGTGTGTAACAGTCTTTCCACTTAGACATTCCTCTTTCATTCTGATGCACATGCATCCTCCTTGTAAGTACAACCGGCTTGTTCTTTCAGCTTGTTTAATTAAATGAAATGTGCTGTGAGTTTGCATGCAATGCGCCACAGTTGTGGAAATCCTGCCTCGGGTTCTCCATTTTTCCCATGTATCTTCTTGTCTCCAGATTTACTTACCCAACCCCAACTCAGAGTTCTCACTCTTTCTTCTTCCTTATGGCATTTTTTCTTCCTTTAAAAATATTTACTTATTTATATTATATGTATGTGATTAAACATGTTTGAGCAGTCTTTCAGCTATCTGTGCAGCTGGGCTATAAGCCTTTGCAAGCTGCCTGGTGTGGTTTTCTGTAAGAGCAGTGTGCACTCTTCATCACTGAGACACCTCTCCAGTGTTTCCTATCTCTTTGACCTATAAAAATAATTTTAAGGAGAATGATGCTTCCTAATACACTAATACACTGTGTGCAATTGATAACACTTAGCCAATTCTGCTGAAACCAATGGTTTTATTGCTAAAAATGCAAAACGTGCCATAGAAAGAAATTATATAATTAGTTCTATCCAGAAAGGCTTCTGTAGGCTGTGAGCTACCTTCAAATGTGCTATTTTAAGAAAATACAGGAAATATTTATGTTACTCTCCGACTCCTAGTTACACTCAGTATTTGCTCTGAGCATGTGGCATAAATAAGATAAACAGAGAGAAAGATAGTCATTTCATCTGCTTCTCCACATTTCTATACTCATCGTCCATCACACACGTTGGGAAGAAGAGGGACTGTGTGGGTCCAGATTCTATTTACCTCCTATCTTAGTTAGGGCTTCAATTGATGTGATAAAACAGCACAGCCAAAGGCAGCATGGGGGGAGGAAGTTTATCTTATTTTGCCATGTGTGGTCCATCATCCAGAGAAGACAGGGCAGGAACTAATGGTAGAAACCTAGAGGCAAGAACTGAACACTGCTTGCTGGTTTGCTCCCCATGACTTTCTCAGTCTCCCTTCCTATGATACACCACCAGCCCAAGAGTAGCACTGCCCACACTGAACTGGGCCTTCCCACATCAAATGTCAATCAAGTCAATGCATCAGAGCTATGCCCACCAGCAAATCTGGTGGGAGCATTTTCTCAGTTGCAATTTCCTGTTCTAAAATGACATGTGTTGAGTTGACATAAAATTTGACAGCACACCTACAGAGATTCTCAAATTAGTGAATGTGATAATTCATGCATCCATAACAGTCCATAAAGCAAAGATGTACCTCATAATAGATGGCATGTCAAATTCAATGGAACATAGTATTAAAATTATAATTTCTGCTTTATTTTCTCTCTTTTCTTTCACCAGTATTCAACCAGGAACACTGACTGTGAAACAAAGTTACCTCATATCAGACTGGGGAGCCCTGAATGAATTCCATGCTAGCTTAAATAATATGTATAGTAAAAAAGAAAAAAAAAATTGACACAAAGAAATTTAAATTATAAATCATATGTATGTGTACAAGTAGGTTATATTTTGTGCAATCAGGAAATTTATTTGGTATATGATACTTGGATCTCATTCAGTCCAGCCTACCCCTTCAGTGTAGTGGTCTTATCTTGCTATCAGGGAGTAATATGCATTATTCTAATATTTTCTTAAGCACTACTAAGAAGATGCTGAATAGCCTCCAGGGAGAAAATCTCGATGCATGTAAGGTATAAGTTCTAGCTGTCTGGATACTTCAACAGAGACTGATCCTAGGCAGTGTGTGATCAAAGTTCTAGCTATCAAGATGCTTCAACACCGAGTGACCCTGGGTGGTGTGTGAAGGCCTCCCCTTAGCAGGCTTTAGAGACAGTCATTACCTATTATCTATCTTCTTATATCTTAAGGGATGAGAAACAGATGACTCCTGTATGGGCTAAAAGGTGAAGGAACAGAGAGACTGTCCCTTCCAGACTTAGGTTTAATAATCTCTGAAGTAACAGCATGTAAAAGGACATAAAATTTGGAACAGTGGGGTAGCTCAGTGGATTAAAGCATTACCACGATGACCTGAGTTTGATGCCCTGATTCACGAGGACGATTGAGAAAACTGTCTCCTTTGGAGTGTTCTCTGGTCTTCACGTGTGTACCAGATCACCCCCTAAAATCAACATTAACACTGTCATAAAAACCCATAAGTTATTCTTAGAAAATGTCTTAACTATCAAATCTATATATTTCTCATTTCCTGAAGAAAACCATAAAGCAACCAACATTTTCTTTAGAACATCTAACTCGTATTGTGCTTTTATTCAAAGGTAGTCTGATTTTTTTTCACCCTCCACTCAAATCTAGAACTCAGTTGACTGTGGGAGATGAATCTTTAAATACAGTTGGAGGTGGCTCTTTAGAAACTGCTGACTTCACTGGAGTAAAAATAAAAGTAAAAACCATAACTCTTGACACAGTAGCCTCTATTGTGCTGAATACTGCCTCAATATTGTTGGGGAAAATTTAAAGTGTATATTTCTCTGGAAAGGACTTGGTAATATCAAATACAGAAGAGTGTAACTCTAGTGGGTAATAAAATTCCCCCAAATCCCGACATGCATTTACAGCCTGTTCACAGCTTTCCTGTTTCATTTTATACAGCATAGCAGAGGCTCTGAGCTTAGAAACCCTCCTCTGGCTTATGCTCTGTTTTGTATTCTCAGACTCCTTCCTTGGATTCCAGGCCTTTAGTTCCTGTGTAGAGCAGTAGAAACAGCTGTCATCAGATCCAGTCTACGCCACATGATCTTACCGAGCACATGGGGAGTCCCACATTTCCATCGTGGTTTACCAAATTAAAACAGAATCCTAATCCTGTTCAGTGTGGAGGAAAGTCGCCAGGCACAGAACAGCTGTCCATGGCCAGGGGACAAAGTGCCTCCCTCAGAAAATATGGAAACAGCAAATCTGAAGACACCAATGTCAGGCAAAAGCCAACAGAGATCCTCAAGGTGTCTGCACCTGTAATGTAATGCCACCCAAAGCCATAACCTTAATCTCTGCAAACAAACTAGAACTAATTCTACTCCCTGTAGAATGCCCAAGAAGGTACAACATACCAGGTTGGAAAATTATAAAATAAATCTGTATTAAATCCTGGACAAATCTACTGTAACTGCAACCAATCTGAAACACATTGAGTAGCCTGTCTCCAGTCACTTTTCTTCCTTTTACTGCTTATTTGTCCCATTTCCTCGAAGCCTGCATTGCATCTGATGGGATGTTTAGATCTTCGCAAGGCAGCTAACCCTCCAGTGGTACAGGCAGTGAGTCTCACCAGCAAACAAATGCAAACATCTTAATTCAACAACATGCCTCAGCTACCTATATATCAAATACCAATTTTCCTATCACTAAAGTCAGAAGGATTTGTTATGTCATGGATTACAAATATACAAAGGAATATTTTCAAATCTACACTAAAATCAAACAGGAGTTTGGTCAAATTCAATTGTTTCTGGGCCTTTTTAGGGAAATTGGCAGAAAGTCAGGGAAAAACAGGATTTGCCTGTATCCTTGCCTGTGAGGTCTATTTAGCTCTTCTGACAGATGTGCTGGCTAAAAGAGAATGAAAGGACGTTGTGCCAGCTTCCAACAGGAGTAACCTGGAGTTTCCCGAAGGATTTGGGTCTCACAAATGAAGCTTCATGTGGTAAACAGAAAGGTGCAAGATTCAAGAAAGAGTTAGCTGAAGTATAAAGGAACACAGTCCAGGAGGCATCAAGGCGTGCTGAACCAACCAGAGTTAGCGCACAACGGGAGCTGAGTGTAAGCACATCCCACCAGCCACGATTTGACTTCGTAGAGTTAACTGCCAGCCTTCAAGAAAGTCTTTTCTTTAAATGATAAGAACGCTATTGACGACTACAACATAAAGACAGGCGTTCATTTTTCATTATCTCAGTATTATCTATTCTCATATTCTCTGGGGCATTTGAAGAAAGTTGATAGTCTCCAAAATGACGAACTTGGAATCCCTGACATGCTGTTAAGTAAGGTGCCGAAGCAAAGTCAGGTACAATTTGGCTTCACACAAATGTGATTTTTCATTCTTTCTCTAGTAAGATTGACAAGTGAGACATATGCACATTATGCCTCCGTTACTCTGAGGCACAGAGCTGGTCCTGTAACAGTCTCTACAGGACCAAAGAATTAGGAACCATCGCGCCGCTGATTGACACTGAAGGATCCTGAGTCTTAGAAGAATAATGGTTGCAGCTTCTGCATCTGGCTCAGATACAAAAACGTTGATACCACTTGTTTGAAGGAGGAAGTAAGCAGAGTTAGGGCAATTCCACCTCCTTAAAGCCACAGAAAAGTCTTTTTATAGCATGGCAGGCTTCATAGTTTTACATACTGCCTGTGAAAACACGGATGTTTTGTGCTATTGTTTTAGACACAATACAGCTCATAAAAGTCTAAAATATTTACTAGGGTTTTTCTTAAAAATGATAAATACATAAATAAATAAACAAATAAATAAATAAATCTACTTCTCTTCTAGAAATAGGGCATTAACTCAAACCTCTGTGGAGCAGAGTGGATAAGGCAGAGCCGCTGCCAGGCAACAGAGCTATCCAAGCCAGCAGCCAGAGATAAGGTACTGAGCTTTGGATTCCAGCAACAGCCGTCTTCCTGCCCTGTTCTAGCACTGGATGCTTGCTGATCTATTTTTCCCTGTTCTACAGCAGGGTTTTCCATGTCTCTCTGTGCAGCAACTTCCAGGTGAATTAGGCCAGGGAGAAGCACCCAGGGAAGGTGGAGATGGAGAAAGAGCTCAAAGGACACCTCTGTTTCCTCAGCTTCTGACAGACTCTTCAGTAATGTTTCTATCTCCTTTATGAGTCCAGCTCCTAATGATTCTCTTGTAATGGAAGCTTCTGTCCTTAGCCCTGACTTCCTAGCTGTTAACTCCTGGTTGCAACAGTTCCCCAAAAGTCCCTACAGATTGAGAACACTACTTGTCTCATGCCACAGCTACTCTTGGTACTCATGGCCTATATTGGGATGCTCAGCCCTTATCTCACTAAGCAACTAGTAAGACCCTGTTACGTGCTTAGGGCAATAGCTCATCTGGTAGAGGGCTTTGGGAAGCATGATCACTCAAGTTTGGTGTATAAATTCCATGTGGGTAGAGGATGTTTATATTTCCAGAACTTGGAGGCTGCAATGGGCAGAGGCATGGACCTTGCTAAGCAGACACTCTGGCCTGCTTTGGAAATTCCAGGACAGTGACAGACCCTGGATGAAACAAACACACTGGAAAGCGCCTGTTAAGGAAGAGATTGTCTTCTGATCTCCACACATTTGTAAATTGCTTGTGTGGATACACACACACACACAAACACACAGAGAGACACACAGACACAAAAAATGCACAACACACACACACCCTCCCCTATCTTAAGCACTAGAAGTGGTTTCTACCCTTAGAAGTGTATTTCAATTATCAAAAGCAGTGAGCACAGTCAGTTCGTAGTGTGGCATGCTCTGAAATCACAGCTTTAGAGTTCTCATAAACGCTGGTGGGTAATAAAATTCCTGTATTTACAAGTGAGGGATGGACATCAGGAAGACACGCACAGCCTTTAACATGATTTCAGCTATGCTGAGGGCTGAGACGTCTAGGTCACAAAGATGATCCCATTCTGAACTATATTGCTATTGATTCGTTTCTTACAAAGTCATTCAATATTTTTCCATATAAAATTAATTGAATTACAGTTTCTACTATGGAAAACAAAAGGAGAAACTGAAGATTTATTCATCCAATGATGTCTTTGTTATTATTGCAAAAAATATGCATAAACCTTCAAGCTCAAGAGCCCAGCCCCTAGTTCTACTCTGGTAAGATCTCGGAGAGCTCCCAAGGCCACCGTAATTTCAACTCATAGCCTGATAGGAGTAGTCAGCCCTAGTTAAATGTCATCAATCGCTAATGCAGTTTGGACAGTTTAATTATGTACTTGTCTGAATCCTTGACATGCTTTTGGTGACTTCAAAGCAATGTAGTTGTCTTGGGCACTAACATTTGCAAAGTGTTTTATAATGGTTTTTATTAGTGCTTCTTCACATTATATCACTACAAGACATATGAAGAGGTTAAGTAATTTGACCAAGACTAACCTAAACTGACAAGAAAAATTGAGAACTAAAACAATTAGCTAAACACTTTAAGTGAGATTAAAATACAGCTGGGGGTGTTAAAAGAGCAGAGGGTGTTTAAATTGTTAACTCTTTGACAATAACTCGGGCTTTCAGGTGTGAGAGTAAAATCCATGATCTCTCAAGTTAGTGTCGAGATATTTTGTGCACTTTAAAACTGTTTTTAAATGATGTGAGCACGGCTGTAAGCTCACACAGGTGAGTGCAGTGAGTGCAAATGCTGAAGAACCGAGAAGAGGGTGTTGCATCCCAGGAGCTGTAATGAAAGGTCACTCTGAGCCTCCTGACCTCGGTGCTGGGGACTGAACTCTGGTCCTGCTGCAGTAATACACATTCTTAATCACTGATCCATGTCTCCAGCCCTGAAGATTTTTTTTGAAATTTCTCATTGTACATTAACATGCACCATAATGATTTTTGTAACATTTTTATCCATGTAAATCAATAAAGTTCATTATTTGCCCTCGTCTGTGCTGCCCTCCACTTCCCTCTTACCTTCTCTTGCACATTCTTTCCCCCTCCTTCTGGCTTCTTGTCACATTCGTTATGTTCCCTTCTCCTCTTCTGTCCAACTCCACTATTTACATATGTGTATATCTTTTAATGTCATGCTTTCTTACTGAAATTAGGCACCTTTGCATTGTGCTTGAAGTCTGTCAACTTACTCGGTTCAAGCCATCACATATTTAGATTGCCACCTAGTGGACAGATTTATAACAAACACAGAAGTGGCTTGGGGTGGGTTAGGTGTGGACTCTTCCTCAGCAGCCTCTCTTGTAATACAGAACCAGGATGTTTTGATTTTACTATAAATTCTCAGGAAAAAAAGACATTAAGAATAATCTTCTTAACAGGCCTTCCTTGCCTCCTCTAAGAGAAATAAATGAAGATCCTAGTGGCTAGGAAAACAAGGACATATGTTAAAGTCATTAACAGTTGTGTTGAAGCAAGGTATAATGACACAAATGATCTTTCTCCTCATTGTGAGGTAAAACAAAGAGAACAATTATTACAGAGAAGACAGGAATAGTGGTAGTCTCAGAAGCCGAGGTAAAGGGCAAATTTGATCCAAATGCATTTCTCCTGCTACGAAAAACACACTTAGAAAAATAAACAGAGAATCGATGTAATACTTTCATTATGAGATGTAATTCTCAAATCCAGAATTCTCTTTGCGTATTTGTTCGTGTTACTCTAGCCTGACTTTAGGGCAGAGCTGAGTTCAGTTACAATCCCAGCTTGTGTTGGTTGGCTTTTGTGTTAAGACAATTTCTCAGGGTCATTTCTGTAGGATATTTCTTTGAAATCTAATATTCTTCTTATGTCCAAGGCAGTAAGAGTTCATGCTTTTGCCTTTTGCTATAATAGCGTCCTTGTAACTGACAGGCATTTTAAAAAGGGAAGCACTTCCTTCTGTTGAATCAGCCACTCTCTTTTTGCACAGTTCCTCTAGCTTTTTGAGGCATGGCCACCATCAACAATAAGTGAAAACATGGTAAGCCTTTCAGTAAGCAGAAGAGCCTAGAGTGAAGCCAAAACCACAGTCTGTACAATGGTACAGATTCCTGTTCTCTGATTAACAATGCCCCTCAAAATTTTGATACATTAGGTTAGTATTTTGAGACATTAGGTTAGCATTTGCATCACTTTCTTAACATCTATTCCTTTTTTAATAGTCATCACAAGTGAGAAGAAAACATTTAGGAAGCCCAACCAAGAAATATTTGCTGATTAAAATAATATAAAACATTGAGAATTTAAAATTAGTTTAAATACCAGTCCAAAAAAGATCCAGAATCAGTGATTTTGCTTTTTTGTGGGTTGGGAGAAAATAAACACAGAATATCAGAAACAAATAACGTGTTTTGAAGCTCCAAGAGTGCACATGCCTATAAACACTGAGTAGTATTTGCAATAAATTTGCAATTTAAATACATTTGTACAAAGCCATAATCTTTCTCTGTCTTTCTCTTTTTCCTTTTTGTACAACTTTCCTCCCTTTCCTCACTCACCCTAGGATTTTTTGACACTTAAAAGCAACTTTGAGCACATAAAATTCATTGCTTTGTTTGGACTTTGAAATAGTCTTTGGAAAGGGAATGTTTGTACGTGTGTGTGTGTGAGAGAGAGAGACAGAGAGAGAGAGACTATGTAACAATGCATATATGTGGGTATGTACATATGTGTGCTGTGGGTTTCTGTGCATATGGATGTGGGTCTGGATATGTATCTGCATGTATGCACGTGTGTGTGTGTGTTCATATGCTCAGTGATGAAAGAGATGTAGATAGTACAAATATGCATCTCTGCTCAGTGTTCAATACTACTATTTGACATCACCGTGTGAAGCTGTTTTCTGATGGAATGGTTCTCTCCCTCTATCCTTTGATTTTTTTCTCAGTGCTATCTTTAATTTTGATCAAAATAAAGATATGACTAATGTAGAAGACCATAAGATATAAAGAGGCGTTTTTGAAGCAAAAACATTCCCTACTTTCTTGAATACAAACAATCTATAATTAGTCTTCTTAGGGTGGGTAATATTCACCAGCAATTTTACTCCACTTGGAGTCCCAGGAGACACACTTCTGGAGTCACCCAGGAGACACACCTCTGAATCACTCAGGAGACACACCTCTGAATCACTCAGGAGACACACCTCTGAATCACTCAGGAGACACACCTCTTGGAGTCACCCAGAAGACACACCTCTGAGTCACTCAGGAGACACACCTCTGAGTCACTCAGGAGACACACCTCTGGATGTGCTTTTGGGAGCATTTCCAGAGAGGTCTAACTGAGGTGGGAACTAAAAGCCAGAAGAGCATTTCCATGCTCCTCTCTAGTTGGTGCCACAGACCAAGTTAGTTCTGCTTCCAAATATCCCCTTTCATGACAAAGCCAAAATAAACTCTTGCCCCTTAAGTTGTTTTTCCTTAGATGTTTGGGCTCAGGAAAAGACAAAATAACAAATATGCACTTGTGCAAGCACTAGGATCTCATACATGCTGTGGGACAATGGTCTGTACCCTATCACTTGTATTATTTTTAATAAAATGCCGATTGGCCAGAAGCCAGGCAGAAAGTAGAGGCAGGAAAATGAGAACAGGAGAATTCTGGAAAGGAAGAAAGATTCAGTCTGTAGTCATCACCCAGACATAGAGGAAGCCAGATACAGAGCAAGCAAGATGTGATTGTCTCACCGAAAAAGGTACCAAGCCACGTGGCTAACACAGACAAGAATAAATGAGCTAATATAAATGTAAGAATTAATTAAGAAGAAGTCTGAGCTACTAGGCCAACCAGTTTATGATTAATGTAGACCTCTGTGTATTTATTTTTGACTAAATGGCTGTGGGACCTGGTGGGACAGAAATCTTGGTCAACAAATATAGATTGTTATTTAGTGATTTTTGTATTTAAATCATGTGGGATCAGAGAAGTAAGAAATTCATTTTGTTTTGGTCCCCATCTTAATCCTATCTAAGAACCATCTCCAACCTCCAGCCAATTTCTCCCTATCTTTCCAGGGTCATCATTGGATCAGTAGCTGTCCAAGATTATATTTTTACAATGCCAGCTTTAATTACTGAGATGTAATGGGATAAGATACAGTGTACTGCAGAGAAGATAGGATTTGTTCTTTCTAAAACTTGTGATGAGTCATGATTGTCAATATAATGCTGTTGGGAGATGGTGAGGCCATTGAAAAGTAATCAAGTCTTGTGATGTCACCCTCATGAATGGATGAATTCTTCTCTTGAAGGATTGGAATAACCACCAAGGAAATCTATTGTTAGAAACCAAGGCCACGCTCACAATCCATCTCTTTCTCATAATCCACTGGCCCTTCTATTCTTTGCCCTGTCATGAAGCAGCACAGAGTACTCACCAGAAGTCAAGCAGATCCCAGTGTATGCTAGAGGACTTTCTCAACTCAAGAACTATGATCTGGGTAAACCTTCTTCTTTATAAATTATCTTAGTCTCTGGTAGTCATAGCAACAGAAATTAGACACTAATAACAACAAGATTTTCCCCTGAACAACTCTTTGTTCTTTCTGTCAAGATAAAAAAAAGTGACTTCCTTATTTTTATTTGTTTTGTATCCATGATTCTTACCTCATATTCTTCCTCTCATCCCTTATATATTCTATCCAAATATCTAAATTCATCAGGCAACCCACTATGTGAATCTTCTTGATGCATTCTCCTGAACCTTGTGAATTGCTGGTGTTCTCTATAAAAACATACTTCCTGTAATAAAAACACATTTCCTAAGGAACCTCTCTCCCTTGCTCGCTTTCTCTGGCCTTTGGACTTTGCCCTCTCTTTTCCCTCTGTTGCTCATCCACATTCGGAACTGGCTGCCTACCGTGCTTGGCCTGCAGCTGGCTTCTTTCAGTTCCCTTCATCCTCCTCCTGTGTCTGGATCTCACACGCCACTTTACACAAGTGGATACATTTTCCCCAGATTGCTCCCCTATTTGACCTAGAACAGTCTGTGCAAGGGTAGAAGGAAAGGAAAGTCATCAGACTTTGCCTGTCAAGAACTTCATTGCACTCCTCTTTGATTAATACTATGCCTGCATTACAATTCACACTTAGAAGTTATTCCCTTCATAAGGTTGTAAGCCTCTCTCCCATGCGTTCAATGTTCTGCAGCTAGAATATTATGATTTCTGATATTTTGTGCATGGCTGCACTTTTTATACATAAAATCAGTACAAAATCATTGATACTTTATCTCTGCAACAGAAAAGGGCATTTGAGACTGGTGACATCACTGGTATTAAGGAGCAGACAAACACTTGGGGGCCTGTTTGATCAGGGCACTAGCACTGCTCACGAAAGTACCAAGTCCTGAACCGACCACCCTTTACAGCTACCCCTTCGAGCAACTTCACAGCAGTGAATGGGGTTCTTAAAAATGATTCATTTGTTTTAAAATTTTATGTATGAATGTTTACCTCTACTTATAGGTATGATCTGTGCACCTGGTGCCCATCGAAGCCAGAAAATAGTGTCAGATGCCCCGAAAGTGAAACTACTAATAGCTATGAACCACCATCTGACTACCGAGACACAGGTCTGGGTCCTCTGCAAGCGCAGCAAGTGTCCCTAACCACTGATCAATCTCTCCAGTGAACTGACTTTGAGGAGCAACACGAACATTAATTCCATTGCAAACGATCTGACTCTTGCAACCCTTTGCCATTGAAAACATTCTCATTTTTGGTAGCATGATGATGGAGCAACATCCCTTTCTACAGTATTCCTTTCTACAAATCTTTTTATATCCTCAACCCACAGACTTTGTGGAAAGAGAGTAGATGTCCCATATGCTACTCTTAAGTTTTGTGGTAGTTTGCCATGTAGCAGCAGAGAGGGTGTGCTCAGTGCCAGTGACTCACGACACATTTTGGGCCCTGATTCCCATCAGGTGGCTTCTGAGAACTCTTTACCACAGGATTGGAATTCGATTTGTTCAGGTCTGTTAAATTCTTTGCCAATAGTAACACAACTGCTTCTGGGGTCTGTCTTACTGTGCCCCAAGCTTATGGATGTGGGGCTTTGGAAAACAAACTTTTTCTCTCATTTTAAAGGAGTGTCTAGAAGATTTATAGGATGTGTATATATCAGGATGCCACCTTTACCTCAAAACTTGCTCTTACATTTATTTGTAAATATCCAGTTTTCTTCTGTATACGCCACATAATTAGACTCGACACAGAATTATTGTTGTGCTGTGTTTTCTTGGTCCTCTCAGAGGTAGAATGAATTTGCAGCCAGAGAATATTCTGCTTGCTATCGCTGCCAGGCATCCTGATATCCTTTATTTATTACTGAGAATGGCCAGGGCTTTCCTTTGACCTATATCTGAAAGTTGAAGATGTTTTATGCCTCATGGTACCATTTTAATTTCTAAACAACCCACTGAAAAATGTAATAAGTACCCAAGAAATCAAGGAGATTATTTCCCCATCAACACTTTCTATAAGAAGGATAAAGCACCTCAAGCAGTATACATATTTAATTCCTTATAAACCTCTTGTAAAGTGAAATGTTGGTAATATATATTCTCCTATTCCATTCTAGAAACTTCCTTGATACCTTATTCCCTCCAGTAAAACATAATTCTTTAGCCTGAATGCTAAGACCTTTGTCTACTAAACCTATTCACCAGATTTGAAGTTTATTCTCTTCCCTGCTATTCAGGTGGTGGCTTTTTAACTTAGTATCATATAAAATACTCCTTTAATCATCTTTTTGAACTGTGCTCTAGTCTTACTTCTAACAGAAAATCATATGCAATGGGATGAAGCAAGAGCTGGACTTATCCCCAAAGATCTAGAGTCAGGTACTGTGCCCTGGATGATTTTCTCTGAAGTCCTAGGTAGTTTGTTATCATCTCTTTAGGAGTCTCTGCATGCATCAATGAATGGAAGTAATATCAGGCCATGATGGTATAGTCATCTCATCCCAGTTATGTGGAGACAAAAATAGGTGAATCTTAAGTTCAAGACAAACCTGGGCTACACAAAAAGGGGCTGGGCAGTAGCCCAGTGGTAGAACACTTGCCTGGCCTATTCAAGGCTCTAGGTCTAATCCTTAATGCAGTAAATAAGTAATACATCTTTCCTCAATTTCTTTTGTTTTCTAAAATGAAATGTTAAAAGTCAAAAGAGGAATGATGTTAAAACATTTGTACAAGCATAATGAGATAGTTAAAGTTTGAAGTCAATGTACTTAGCAATAGAGAATGTCTAGTTATTTGTACAGTAAATACGAGCTTCATATCTCCTTGTGGAATATTAAGTAGTCAAAATGTGTTATATCTGTTTATACTGCAGAATACTTTCACTATGTGAAGGTGTGTTACATTTGTTTTGCTGCCTTTGTTGATGTAAACAAGTATTACATTTGCAGGTGCTACATTTGTTTAATTAGGTAAAGATGAGTTGCTGTTTTACCTTGCTGCCTAAGTCACTTGATTTGTCTAATAAAAAACTGACTGGCCAGTAACTAGGCAGGAGAGGGATAGGCGAGTCTGGTGGGAAGAGAGAATAAGTAGAAAGAGAAATCAAGGCTCGAGAGAGGAGAGAAAGAGGGGAAAGAGAGAGACACACCAGGGACCAGAAGTCAGGTAGTTGTCAGACAGACAGACACAAGAAGCAGTGAAAGTAAGAAAGATATATGGAAGGAAAGAAATATCAAAAACCCCAACAAAATGTAAATGAAGAGAAATGGATTAAGATAGCAAGAAATGAGCCTAAGCTAAAGTTGAATATTAATAACTAATAAGTCTCTATGTCATGATTTGAGAGCTGGTTGGTGACCCACAGGAAATCCTGCTACATTGTCTGGCTCCTTTTAAAGCTTTGTCTTTGTTTTATGATCTTTCTTTCAACACTTCATGTGTACATGTTTTATTTTATGTGCACTTTAAGGATTTTGATTAAAAAATGAACATGCATTTTTAAATACATTAAATTACATAACTGAAGAGAAAACTTTAGCTTACATATCTTGCTTTGAGTACCATTAATATTATTAATATTCATGTCTTATTATGAGTTCTATGTTCATAATAGGCTTATTATGTTAAGACATCCTCAGGGAATATATGTGCTCTGTTTTTGTTAATGTAACATACATTCATCATGCACCATTAAAACTGCTTCTTAATTACATCTTAAGTATGATATTCTTAAATTAAAATAAGGGAATTATATCATGTATATCTTTTGTGTACACTTTCCAAATCAAATTGGTTTGAGATTGTCCATAATCAATTTGAAAATTCACACAGGATATCTTTCTCAAATTTTTTTCTACTGTCATATCAAGTTGCATTTAAAAGTGGACAATACAGTTCTGTTCACAGGCCCAGTATGTATCACTCAGTATTACACAGTGGCTTCTCTATTTTGTCATATAGAATTTCTCTGAATTTTCTATTTAAAAAAGCTTTTCTAAATGTTAGTTTTATATTTAATTATTCATTACTGCAACAATGAATCATCAACTGATTTTTACTTTTCTTAAATATTTTTATTTATAACAAAATTAAATTTTATTTATAATTCAATGCAGCAGCCTAGTCTCTCCATCCTCCATCCTTGTTCCACCGACCTTTATGTGTGAAATGGTTTATATTGTAAAACAAATAATGGTGGGCAGAATATTAACAATAAACCACTATTATTATATAAAGGGAGAATGATCTTGTGTCTGAAAGTAGTTAAATTTCTCCTTCCAACATGAGCACACAAATTATGTAAATAGCTCCGAATTGTACCATAGTGAATAATGCATCTACTCAACTAACATTTTACACCCTCCACATTTTCCTTGGAGCTAATTTATACAGTTGGGAATAGACAGGAGATGCTCCTGAAATCTTTCCTTGTAATGTGGAAAATCTATAATCTACATAATCACAGGTTCTTAACATGTGCGCCTTGTTTATCTTATAGCCAGCCATCATTACAGTTGTATCCTTCTCACAACAATGTATTCTGCTTTTCTTGGTTCTGAAATATAGAATGAAGAGGTTTCTGAAAAGATTATCTACAATAATTCTGTTCCCATGCATGGCCCAGGCTATCTAATACTGTGGGAATCTGTTCTCAGCGTTCACAGACTTTTGGCAGTAGGTGCTATGCAAATGTGGAGAAGCATAAAGTGCATGGCAGAGATCCATTGTCATCGCTGGGCTACACCACTCGTCTTCATTGCACAAGCCTCTAGGCTTAAGTGGATTATAATACAATAATCTAATTCAATTAAAAGTGCATCTGGAGAACCATGTAAATTTACATTCGGTGTTGATAACTTGCTGTGTAGCTTTCAATATTTCTAACCGTGTACTATTCATGACCCTCTTTGTTCTGTCTTTCAATACTGTTGTTCTAAATGTTTCCATTTCAGCCATTCATTTACAATTTGTAGTCCAAGTGTTTATTCCACATTTGTAGCTGGGTAACAAGGGAACAAAACACACACCTACCTTGTTACACAGATTAGATGTAAGCTTCTTTCAGAACAATACTTTTATAAGATTAATGTCTTGTTAGTGAATGGTTGCAATGCTTTCTATCAATATTTAACAAAAAGAACTTGATATCTATTTGTCAATAAGTAACACACATATTGATTTTGTAAATGAAAGAATTTGGCACTCATTTTACTATCACAATGATTTGAGAAAGCTAGGAGGAAATGCCATTTGACAACCTTTGCACATTCTTCATTCCTGGGAGAAATGCATTCTGCTAGCTGTCCAATCAATTATGTAGACAAAATGAATTTCATCATAATTCTGTCAACAACATGCTAACTTGGTTAAATTATTCTCTTCGCAAAATGAATTAACTTAAAAATCCTTTTGTCCACAAAATAGATTTAAGCATTTAGTAAAGCCTTGTAAATACTATCGTCTGTTAGTTTAGTATGCATAATGCAAATATGTGGATTGGCTATATCAGCATTTTCAGTTCTTCAGAGGTTGTGGACCTGTCTGGCAGAGTATCCCATCTCATTTAAGGTCAAGTGGAGAGCAAGGTCAGTTATCTAGAGAACAGCATGGGGTAGATGAATGAAGCATTGCATGAAACTGTTATAACTTAGCTCCATTTGAATATCACAGACTTTTACAAAGTATAATTTAATATGCTTATCAACTAAGTCTTTAATTAGGGCTCCATATTTAACAAGCCATCTCCCAGATAATGCTTCAGCAAGAAAATGGTTGACTGTTTAAATTCTTGACAACATGTCAGTAAAGAAAATAAGCTCACAACTTAACATTATATCATTTTAAAACTATGCATTATCACTTTCTAGAATATTTACCTACTATTTGTTTCTATTAGTATTTTAAAATAAAACTTAGGCAAGTTTATGACAGGTAGAACTTATAGTGTTTTGTGTCTCTGTTTTAATAACAAAAAATAATTGGAACAAAGTTAGTTTACTTGATAGCAGTCATTTTAAAGAATCATTCAACAATGTAATGCAGTGTTAAGGAATGTATAATTTTATATTCATTTATTTTAACAATTAATTTTATGTTAATGAAAATGTGAAAAGTTATTTGAAAGTAATATTTTTCTGTTTGATCTCTGTACTTGCACAATCATATGAACTGGCACATATACCAAACCTAAACCCAAGTAGAATGGAAACTATTAAATATTGCCTTTTCTATTAGCATCTTACTGGCTTTAGAATGGAAGAATTACCTCATTTTATTTCAGTAGTCATCACTTGATGTGGTTTGAAAGATGATGTTTTTGTTAATACAGCTTTACAAGACTCTTATTTTTGTTGGATTGGGATAGAATAGAAAGGCAGAAAAAGAAATTTAGTTGAAATAATTTGTATAGTTTTTTAAACAAATGCGTTGCTCTTGATTGAATACACAGCTTATAAGTGATGCCGTAATGATAGTGATACAGCACCTTTACCAAACATGGCCAAGACTCCAGTGAAGTATGCTGTTTCTTAAAACTGAAATGTGATTACAGTTCTTTACCATTTAAAAAAAATGACTGTGTCCTCAGAACTTGATATTAAGATCCTCTTACTGAAGACACTTGGCTACAGATGGAGAAATCAGCCTGATAGTGGCCTGAGAGTGTCATCACTGTTGGCTGGAGTTTAGTGTCAGAAGGCGCTCTGCAGGCTGCTTGGGAAGAAAACTCATCAATAATCTTACCCAGCTATAGTCCTTTGAGAGGTGTGGCTGCTCGCAGAATACCTAAACTGCAGAAGACTTCTAAAGTTTTTAAGTTGCCGGCTATCACCTTCTAGAATGTTCTTCTCTTGTGATCTATTAATATCTTTAAAGAAACACATCTATGCACATTGGACAGCATTGATTTGATTCAGTGGATTATAATTTTAAAGAAGGAAAGATCATGAAATTGTAAGTGCGACATTTTGAGGAAAAGCATCTGGGGGAGTTTGGTAGGAAAGTGGTGAGTAGATCAACAAATTCTCAAAGAAAAATCAAAAAAGTTTGAAAAGCAATCACTGTCCTCAATGGTTTCATTGTTTAAGCAAGTTTAAGCAACCACAGCTTATAAACATTATCAAGAACAGGTGTTCTTATCTGAATATGAAACATATGTAGTAGAATCACTGGCAAGAGTACAAATTGATTTTTTAACCTTATCATGATTTACCAACATGAGAGCAGTGATGAGATCATGGCAGATACTAGACTTGTATTCACTGAAAAATGAAGTGATCCTTATAAATTCTCTTCCATCAAAGTGCACTAGAATTTGTGCAATTTAAGCAGATATCTGGTTTTCACCTAAAAAGCCATAAACACTTGTCAGAAATAGCAACAATCTGTTAGAAAAGGGACACAGAAAAAGCAATATTGCTGGACTATTTATTAATTTCAATGTCCAGCACTGACATGGGGTCTCTCACATGCTAGGCAAGCACTCTGCCATTATACTCTATTTCCAGAACCTTGGACTTAACATATTTTGACCGAATAGTAAAAATACTCATTTTCAGGATTAAAAATTAGAGTTTTAGTTTAATTTTTTCCTATTTGGGTCAAATATGTGGGTTCCCAGCCTTTCTTCAGATAATTTTCTATTTTATGTTATGTAGAAGTTGCAAACTTTTAAACTATTAGCTGTGAGAGCATCCAAGACAGCACATATACCAGCAGCTACTCTGCTGTTGATAAGAAATTCAAGGAGCATTGACAGAGAAAAGTGGAAAGGTTCTAAGGCTGTGATACTTAGGTCCTGTGACATAATCCATAAATTCTAACAGGAAGAAAAAGCCACCTGAAGCCTGGGGATAAAGCCTCCCACACTGGCCTGTTCTCAATCTTTGAACGCATAAACACATAAGCTGAATACTCTGGAAATACTGTGGCTAAAATCGGTGCTCATACCTCTCAGAAGCTGCTACTGGGCAGACTTATCATTGCTGTTTACGACTTTGTACTTACAACCCAAGCCTAGTGTGCACCCATTTGTATTTGTGTATATGCACATGTGTCTGTATGTGTACTTACAGTAGATCACCCTTACCCATGGCTGCATTATTTATCATTTTAATCACCTAAGGTTAACTATGGTCTCCAACTATTAAATGAGAAATCTCAGAAACAAAAGTACACATGTAAGTTCTGTTCTGCATTTGATGAAACCACAGACCTCTTCCTCCTTGTCAAAAAAGGAGGTGTCCCTTTGTCTGTGCATTCACTTTGTTGCCAGCCCCTTCATCACAGTAACCATTTTTTGAGACAGGTTTCTCTGTCCTGGAACTAGCTCTTGTAGATCAGGCTGGTCTCATACTCGCAGAGATCCGCCTGCCTCTGCCTTCTGAGTGCTGTGATTAAAGGCGTGCGCCACTGCCGCCCAACTCCATATGTATAATCTTATGTTAAACTTTAACAAAATCTTTAACAAAAATATTCATATGAATATCTTTTTTCCTTTTCTTTTTAAAATTTATTTATTTATTAAAGATTTCTGCCTCCTCCCCGCCACCGCCTCCCATTTCCCTCCTCCTTCCCCTCCCCGATCAAGTCCCCCTCCCTCATCAGCCCAAAGAGCAATCAGGGTTCCCTGACCTGTGGGAAGTCCAAGAACCACCCACCTCCATCCAGGTCTAGTAAGGTGAACATCCCAACTTCCTAGGCTTCCACAAAGCCAGTGCGTGCAGTAGGATCAGAAACCCATTGCCATTGTTCTTGAGTTCTCAGTAGTCCTCACTGTCCACTATGTTCAGCAAGTCCGGTTTTACCCCATGCTTTTTCAGATCCAGGCCAGCTGGCCTTGGTGAGTTCCCGATAGAACATCCCCATTGACTCAGTGTGTGGGTGCACCCCTCGCGGTCCTGAGCTCCTTGCTCCTGCTCTCTCTCCTTCTGCTCCTGATTTGGACCTTGAGATTTCAGTCCTGTGCTCCAATGTGGGCCTCTGTCTCTGTCTCCTTTCATCGCCTGATGAAGGTTAATATTCAGGAGGATGCCTGTATGTTTTTCTTTGGCTTCACCTTCTTATTTAGTTTCTCTAGGATCACGAATTCTAGGCTCAATGTCCTTTATTTATGGCTAGAAACCAAATATGAGTGAGTACATCCCATATTCCTCAGTTTGGGTCTGGCTTACCTCACTCAGGATAGTGTTTTCTATTTCCATCCATTTGTATGTAAAATTTAAGAAGTCCCTGTTTTTTACTGCTGAGTAGTACTCTAATATGTATATATTCCATACTTTCTTCATCCATTCTTCCATTGAAGGACATCTAGGTTGTTTCCAGGTTTTGGCTATTACAAACAATGCTGCTATGAAAACCCACTATCCCTTTGACAGTAAAGCAGGCAAGGCTATGCTGTCAGTTTGTGTCCACGTGTTGTTTTGATAATAAAACTGTACAACAGGTAGAGAGTAGTATCAGTTTTTATGAGTCACTATCACAACAAGCTTATGACTACTAATTGAAATCTAAACCCTGTTGTGTCTAGTGAAGAGTAAAAGGCAAGAGTGACAAACAACTTAAACAGCTATTATTATTATTATTACTTTATTATTATTATGTTACATGGGACAAGAGATCAGTGTATCTCTTTATCTACCTAGGGTTGGTGGCATGATTTGCTCTTATTTTATCCAATATCAAGTTCAATAGAAATATAATATGACAAAGTATCTGCTGTGTGAAAGTTCAATTTCTCAAATCTCTAGCTGTCATATTTTTGTAATCAATCTTGAATGAAACTTTTATACTTTAAACTTTTTATTAAAATGATTTACATAATTAATTCTTTCAGGAAACCAAATAGTCACTGGAAAGTTTGTTTCTATTTTGGTTTCTGCATTTGCAACAAAAAGAAGCAGGAAGTGCTACTATATCAATATGTTCTATTTTGTATTACAATTACTACCCTTTTCTACCACTGTGTTGTGGAAAGGAAGAATAGAAAAGAAGCATGCCATGGTAAGCAGAAAACTGAATTGCTGATAACTTCATGTGAATGCTGTCATTCTCTCAAGCTGCCAGCATTACAGACTAAACTGTTTTGGAGCTGAAACGATAACTTGAGATTGGTTATATTCTATCATTAAATACCATGTCTTTCCTACATCTTGGCTAGTCATTACAGTTTTACAGAAGCAAAATTGAACAATAATAGGAGCAAAATGTTGCATTAATATTTAATGCAATACTTTTTGAGACCATAAGGGAAATAAAACCATTCAAATGCAAATGCACTGGGCTAGGATGCATTCATTTTAGAAGTTTTCTGGAGATTACCTTGATGTTGCTAAGGTTTTGCCTGTGAAGATAAGGGCATAATGGCCTTATCTGTAAACAATTGTGAACTGAGCTTGTAATATTTATATATGAATCTGTGGCAGTCTTCTCACTTTTCCTGTGGTTCTTCAAAACAGTTAATTCTAAACTTTGAATTTCAAATATCAGAAAATAAGGACATTTGGAATACCCTATTTAGTAACAACAAGCATTTTAAGAAATGGAAGAAATAAATTAATTATAAAATAGGTGGCAGCCCTGAACATTAATTTATGAAACAGTGTTCAACTAATCCTTTTTGTCCCCTTTCCTCCTTAAAGAAGGACACAAAACATAGGTTTATCATTCAGAATGATGTTTGTTGTGTATCTGCTGGAAGAAAAGATCCACGACCTACCTGAGATCTAAACTGTTTCTACGATCTAGTCTACTTCTAGTCTACTTCTGGTAATTCTAATTACTAGGTTTTAACAGCTGTGAGATTGTATCTCTTAGTAATGTCAGAAACTACAAACACAAAGTCTCTCCAGTGTGACTGGCCACACATGAGCTAATCAAGAACTGCAATAGATAGGTCAAAGTAGATCAGAAAGGACCTCAACTCCAACTCCAGGCAACTAGGGGATGCTAATGGTGGGGGATTATTCACCCCCAGGGAAGAATACATCAACTGGCTATACCATACCAAATAGTCATCTCTGAAAACCACATAAAGTAACATCAGACAGACTATTGTACAGACTGAGCAGGTTATCTAGGAAAATATATTTATATGCCTATAAATGCATTCATGTAAGAACAGTTAATGAAAAATGAGGACATAGATTTGATAGAGAGCAAGAGGGCTTAGAGGGAAGGAACTAAAGGGAAATGATGTAATTATAATCTCAAAATATGTAACAAAAAGTTAAACATTCAAGTCATTTCACTGTCCTTTATCTTTTTTTAAAATTAGAAATCAACTTCCTTGACAGCATGTTTCAAGAAGAACACTGAAGCTTGGGGCTGAGAGAAGGCTCGGTGGGAAGTGCTTGCTATACAAGCATGTGAACCTGAGTACAACATTCACGGCACAAACCCAGGCATCTAGTACACAGCTGTAACTCCAGCACTGACTGGGGAGTCTAGTCAAAACGGTGAATTCAGAGAAAAAGACTGTTTCAGGAAATAAGGAGAGGCTGGAGAGTCAACTCAACAGTTGAGAGCATTTACTGCCTTTGCGGAGGACCTGTGTTTGGTTTCCAGCACACACATTGAGCAGTTGACAACTGCCTGTAACTCCAGCTGCAGGAGATCCAATGTTATTATATGGCCTTTGTGGACATCTGAAATCACATGCATATACTTACATACACACACACACACACACACAGATGCATGCACACATGCACACATGCACACACACATATGCACATTTAAAACTAGAAAAAAAATAAAATTTAGCATTTCATAAAGGGTTACTTTATAAAAGAAACCAATTGAACATTTTATAAATTAGAAACATCAACTACTCATTTAAAATATATGTACTAGAGTCTACTTTATGATAGAGTTATTTTATCTTTGTCTTGTTATTTATAGAATATAACAAAAAAGGATCGTTAATTCCCAAAGCTATTATATTGTGACTTTTAAATTCATGCATATGTTTAAAACGGTTTCAGAAGCTTGCAAAGTAGAATATGAATGAATGTCAGTGGGATATAATTCATTACTTTAATATGCTATCATCATGTATTTAAGACAAATAAAACATGATTTCCTGGAAGCAACTGGGCAAATAATGGCTGAAACAAATTTAGACTGAATTTCTCTCTGATCTCCATGCCTCTGATGAACTAGTTCTAGGAACCATATTAATATCAAGAAAAAAAATTTAAATGAGATAGAAATGGAGCGATGGACAAAAATAATAATTAAGGAGTTTTACAAGAAAATGACCAAACAGACGACGTAGTAGTTTAGTAGTAACCAAACAGAGCTACAGATCAACCAATGATGTTCTTCCCATGTACAAACACAGAAGAAAAATACATTGCTGTGAGAATGTATGCTATTATACGACAATCAGATGGCTGAATGCTAAATGTATTTCTCAAAGAAATGTGGAAACTGAATTATTTCTCAGAGTAGATGGTGACAACACAGGCCAATGAATCTAGCATTTCTGAATTCTGGGCACATAACTTCAATCAGAAAGTAAGAGGCATTTTAGGGTTGGCAAGAGACTTGACTCTAGAGGGGCTCCCAGGTGTACAGGGAGATGTCCCCAGCTAGGTCCTTGGGCAGCAGAGGAGAGGGTGCCTGAACTTGCCCTATCCTATAGCCACACTGATGAATATCTTGCATATCACCATAGAACTTTCATCTGGCGATGGATGGAGATAGAGACAGAGACCCACATTGGAGCACCGGACTGAGTGAGCTCCCAAGGTCCAGATGAAGAGCAGAAGGAGGGAAAATGTGAACAAGGAAGTCAGGACTGCGAGGGGTGCGTCCACCCATAAAGGCGGTGTGACTGATCTAATGGGAGCTCACCAAGGCCAGCTGAACTGGGACTGAATGAGCATGTGATCAAACCAGACTCTCTTAACTTGGCGGACAATTAGGGCTGCCTGAGAAGCCAATGATAATGGCACTGGATTTTGATTCTACTGCATGTACTGGCTTTTTGGGAGCCTAGCCTGTTTGGATGCTCACCTTCCTAGGCCTGGATGGAGCAGGGAGGGCCTTGGACTTCCCACAGGGCAGGGCACCCTGACTTCTCTTAGGACTGGAGAGGGAGGGAGAAGGGAAGTGGGGGGAGTGGGAGGGAAATGGAAGAAGAGGAGGAGGTGGAACTTTTTAATAAATAAATAAATTTAACAAAAAGAAAGTAAGAGTCGAAAACTTTGTACTTGGAATCCAAGTTTCATCATTGGTAACTTTGCTGTGGGTTGTGTACAAAGCAGCTCTGCTTAAGAGCTGCATCTCCAAAAACCGTCAGGGCAGCACTGAATGACTTCAGGGCCAACCTATGCTAATTAAGTATGATTGCAAGCAAGACTAGTTGTTACCCTGCCCGTGTCTGGGATCCTTGGGATCTAGAGAACAGAAGTGTTCTGAAGAAAACATATTAAGAGGGCTTACATATATTGAGTCATGAGGAAAGGAAATAATGTTATAAAATTGTGTGTGTGTGTGTGTGTGTGTGTGTGTATGTGGTATGCTCATATTCAAGATGAGCCACAGGTAACACAGAAATAGTTTAGGTCTTTAAGAGATGCAGTGGCAGTGAAAAATGAGATTCCAACAGATCCTTAATTTTATAAGAGATCAAAAAAGATTCCAGAGCCAAAGGGGCTGCTGGAGCAAACAGGGAGTCATGGGCACACAAGTGTAGTCTATAACTTCAATACTTGGCAAATGGGGGTAAGCGTGCCTTGTTCACGAACAGATAATGGAAACCCCAAAGCTGTATGCAAATGTACATCCAGCAGGTGCCACTGTAGCAAGAAGAGACAAGGCTAATCATAAGTTAGAACAATATTCAACTTTGAGACCATTCCTGTAATTTGAGCAGATTCCAGATCTGTGACTAAGAGGAACCACAGGGTACCACTTCATTGATCTATCTTTGAATATGCTATTTTGTCAAGATAGTATGTAATATCCTTAGCAGAGTAGTAATCTTTCAGATATCAAGTTCTCAGAAAACAAAGTAAGTTCAGCATTGTACAATTATTCCCAGAGGTGTTTTGAGAGAGAGGAGTTAGGCAATAAAGTGGAGGAGAAGGAAGAAAATGAGGAGAATGGGGGAAAGGGAAGAAGAAAAGGACGAGGAAGCAAGAGCAGCAGTTGGTATTGGTAGTATTTGGATAAGAAGTATTCAGGTAATATTAGCTTCAAATTGCTTTACTAGCATCTACTGACACTATGTGAAAAGTATCTGAACAAGATCATTGTTTATCTTGTTATTAATATATCCGGGGAAATTTTTGAAGAAAGATGAAATCAACTTAATTCATTTTATTTTATTAGGTTATTGTCATATAGTAGGCATCAATCATATTAATGTTAAGGAATAACAGAGATGGATAAGTAAAATCATAGTTCCCATATTGCTTTAGTCTAGGAAAGAAATACATAGACACATAACATACAGCAGAAAATAACTGCTTATAGCTGGGTTATTAATGCAGCAACAGAAAGAGGCTCACAGTGACAAATTGACTGACAAGTTCAAGAGCCTGGAGTGGTTCCAGCATGCTCTTTTGAAGGTTCCTGAATAGTCAGTGATAGGAGTCATCACTGACAAGTTTTCATAATGCCTTCAGCATGAAGCATTTGGTAGAGCCACAATACTCCATGTGATGTTAAATTTGTTTTCTTGGAGAGAGGGGAATGTTGGGGAAAATGTTAAAACATTTTCTTAACATTTTCAGTTATCAGCATTTCCACACCATCACCTTCTTGTTTGTTTTGACCCAGAACAAATAAATAAACTCCTCATGTTTCTCCTCCAGTGTCCAATATGCACCCTCAACAAAAAGCAGAAAATTTGTAGTATCTAATCAAAGTCCTCAGGAAGAAGTTGGAAATTTCAAGAACTAAAAGAGTCATTCTATGGCAAATTGAAAGAAGGAAGTGATGTGGGATTCCACTCTGTATGCTGTGATTACCATTAATGAATAAGGAAAACTGGCTTGGCCTGATAGGGTAAAACTGAGGTAGGTGGGGAAAACTAAACTGAATGCTGGGAGGAAGAAGGCAGAGTCAGAGAGAAGCCATGGAGCTGCTAGAAGACAGATGTTGAAACTTTGCAGGTAGGCCATGACCTCATGGTGATGCACAGATTAATGGAGATGAGTTAACTTAAGATGTAAGAGTTAGAAAATAAGAAGCCAGAGCTAATGGGCCAAGCAGTTATTTAAATAATATAGTGTCTGTGTGATTATTTTGGGAGTCTGGGTTGCCAGGAAATGAACAAGTGGTCTCCTTACGAAAGTAAAGTCCCTTTATTTCTGAGCAACACATTTACTGTGATTTCAAAATATCAGTAGTTGGAATGTTAATTTTCCTAATTGTGGAATGAAAATTGCATACGGATGAAGAAACTCTGCAGCATATACTCACAGAAACTCATTTTCTAGTTCAGGATTTGCTAGAATTGACATGAATCTTAGGCTGGCCTCAAATTCACACAGTCCTGTTTACCATCCTTCCAAGTGCTTGAATTACAGGTGTGAACTACATGTCTAGCAGTCTGTAATAATTTCAAAATATAACTGTAAAATCCAACTAAGGTCAAGTGCTGTATTTGATACATAATACCTCTTAATAAATATTCATTGAATAAATTAATGAATGAGCTGGAGGAAAAATTACATTAGATAGCAGTATAAGGAGATCAAAAGACTTATTTTAATATTTGTAACCCATTGTAGCAAAATTAGTTTTGACCTTGAGAAGGTCATCAAGTGGTCTGTGGCTCTGGTGTTTTGTCTGAAAAGCTGTGACCTCCTCTAATTCAGGAAGACAGTGTAGCTGCTTAGAGAAATCCCATAACACAGAGGAGGAGGGCTGATCCTCAGCCCCTGACCCGTTGTTGCACTATTCATGGCTCTGTGCAAAGTTCTTAGTCCTGGTTTCCTCACTGGGAAATACACACAGAATTAACAGGGAGGTCAAACATCTGGATAACAAAACAGAAAGAAATGATAGTGGTATTAAATTATTAAGGTCTAAATATTTTTTTATATAATGGTGTGAATTATCATTAGCTCTCCCAATTCATTTTCATTTTCTACGTATTCTGAGTGTATCTTTTAAAATACATTTTCATTAATACCTTTTTCATGCACTGTATTTTGGTCACATTACTTCCAGTCTTCCACCTCCCGCCATATCCTTCATACCTCCCTAGACATCTAACTTCATGTTCTTCCCGCTACTCAAAAAACAAAAAATCAAACATCAACAATCACAACAACAACAAGACCCTAAAAATCAAAACAAAGAAACTAAAAAAAAAAATCAAGAAGACAATAAATACCAAAACAAAACAAGGAATTCACACACTCACACACAAATGCATGCACACACACACACACACACGAAACAAAAGCTATGAAGTTGTTTTCTGTTGGTTAACGACTGCTGGGCATGGGGCCTGCCCAAGGGTGTGGTTGGTTGCCCAGTGACACTGCATTGGAGAAAACCGACTTTTCCATTCTCAGCAGCTGTCAGTTGCAAATAGCTTCTTGGTTAGGGGGGACTTTGTGTCCACTTCTCCTTCACATACTAGGATTTTGCCGTACTTGAACTTGTGCAGACCTTCTTCACTGTCAGTCTCTGTGAGTTCATATGTTTTGCTGTTTCCTTGGAATCATGCACCATCTCTGGTTTTTACAATTTTTCTTCTCTTCTGCTTAGATCCTGAACCTTGAGGGGACAAATTGGATAAAGACATCCCATAAATCATAGCCATTACTTACATACCTAGTATAACTGTGCCACGGCTCACAAATACTGGATTTTTTTATTAGCACATTAATTTTTTTTCTTCTGCAAAACTTTAAATGATTCTTCTTTTTTAAGTTTGTACAGAATGGTCTGTTTCAACTCAAAAATACTTACTTTTTTGGAGTCTGACTAAACTTCAAATTGAAAAAAATGAAAGGAAGTTAAACTACAATGATTGCATGTGACATTAAAAGGTTATTTGTAATTTCTGCAAATGGACAGACATAAGAAAAGCATGTGCTGATCCGAAGCTGCAGTGTTTGATTGGGTGATTAAACTCAGCAATTCTAATCTCATCGTGCATTCTGATGTTGATTGCTGTTCTTTGTGTTATGGCTACAGAGTCCCAGAATAGCAGTTACAGGATGAAGATGCCATCAGAGATTATAAAAATGAATGTGACTTTATATAGTATCTTTCATGTGTCCCATGTTTTAAAAATGGAAAAATGAACTCATGAACAATATTTCAGTGACAGAGATGAAAATGAACACAGTCTTTGCAGAACTGGTACAGTCCAGTTGAGTGGCAACGGCAACTTTCCTCAACGGGAGAAGTTACACAGTCCATCACAGTTTTTCTAAGTGTTCAATTACCTCTGTCTCTGGATAGCTTTGAACTCCACTCTCAATGGAGAATTGGACTCCATTCTGCTAATATAAATGCTGAGTCTTCTATCTGGCTTTGTTTTTAGCTAGCAGATGAGAACATCACAACCTCTAAGGAACAAGGCAACAGGCCTCACCTTAGTAATCATTATGACTTTCCTTAAGAGAAAAATTTTGATATTTTGAAATTCAGCTATGTCAATACTTGGTAAAGACAAAACAAAACATACTTAATTCAACTGTCAGTTAAAGGACTAGAGAGTTCCTGGGTCACTCGCTCCTTCATTTTGCTGCCTTGTAATTAAGCACTTGTTATTTAACCTATTTTAGAACATGTCTGGAAACAAAGAAAAGTGTAGTTAGATAGCAAAATGTCTTATGCTAAAAATGATGAGATAATATTGCATCACTCTTATGTCTGTGTTTTGGGTATGTCTTCCAAATCTCTACCAGTCTTAACTGAGGTCAGGACGCCTGCTGTTTTCACCCATAATGCTGTGCGTGGAAATGTGTGGCATGGAAATGATTATAATTTTACATCTGATTAGAGTCTGTCTTACTATAGACCATAACCTCCAGGCTCAGCTTTGCTATTGTGCTGTGGGTAATTAGTACAGAGTACATTCAGTTAATATTTATTGAAATGATGAATAAATTATTCCAGAGAAAAAGCAACCTTATCGCCTGGAAACCATAGGCATCATGTGACTCCCAATCCTTAAGTATATCCATTTCAGAAAGAAATTATCTCCGTTTCAGATGCCAGACTTTAATCATGCTAATTGGAACAAATTCTGTGAACAAAGGTATGTAATACTTTGAGAGACTGAGTTTTTAGTCAGCTCACTTCCCTTTAAGATCTTCACTTGCAGTTTCTGAATCCCAAACTCAGAAAGGTCAAGTGCCCTAATCCAGCCGCTTCCCGAGGGGAGACACTGCTTTACCCAGAGCCCATTTGCAGATCATTTAAAATACTTCTGGACAGAAAGGGAGGAATCAACTTAGCCAGAGGGGGCTCACCTATGAAAAGATTTCCCTGTAAGTAAGGAAAATTTGAAACTAGTCCTGTTGTAATCATATCTTAAAGATGTAATTATATACTGCTTTTCTGCCCAGGGGTTCAAGACATTATTACATTTGTCGTCCCAGGAAGCTTTCCGAAAATTACAAATGGCTCATCATAGAAAAGCCAAAGACAAAAAGCACAATATTAACACTCAGGGGACATTTCCTTGATTCATGTGTATTATTTATCCTCCCATTAAAGCTTCATCATTCAAAAGATTCCAATAGAAAAATCACAATTATTCCCATTGCTTTTCAAATAAAAAATAAAAATAATCTGTAGCTCATTTTACTTAATGGTAATCGTTTTTCATCATTTTCTTTTTATTTGTAGGATCTGCATCTGTGTAAGAAAACAGTGATCGTGACAAAAATCATCCTGGAATTGAATCACATTGAGAGGGAGGAGACAGAGAACAGATTTCTTAGAATTAACATTCAGAGAACTGTCAGAGAGGCCTACAGGAGCAGCACAGGAAGGACCCCATTTTGCCACTCCTTTGTGGTATGGTCACTATGAGAGATGAAAGAATTACTTGTGGGTGATGCTGCAATTTGCAAAGAAAACGAATTAAAGGAAAAATTTTCCTTGCTGTGAGTCTGTACCTAGGCGGGGCTCCCTAATTCCCTGTTCTTATTATTTCAGTCCTGAACTACAATTCCTTCCCAAACTCAACCTTTTCTCCCAATGCATGAGAGAAAATACTTTTCCAGAGTTATTTTATACATGTTCCGTGTTCTATTGTCTGATTCTTTTACTTCTGTAGACTCTGAATGCTTATTTGAAGCTGTAAAATCTGCAGGAGACTGGGTACACAACCTCATGCTATCCTTCTGAATATATAATATCTACTGCACTCAAGACGGCAAAAATCTTTGTCATGACATTAAAAATAATCATATTGTTACCTTCTTTTCTGTAAACTTTGCACCCTTTCATAGTTTTTCTGTTTACCCAAATTGTCAATGCATAAAACAACTTGATTTCACACAAGTGAAGAGACAAGAAAATGTGGTCTAAGTTGAGTAGTAGTTAAAGTTCATCTTTTTTATGCCACCCCCATTTGCTTTGGCTCTTTCCTCCCACGCCCACTTCGGAATCATCATCGAGTGCCCTTAATCACATCTATCATGTGATACAGCATTTTCTTTATCATCAATATCAGCATAGAGAAATACAAAAAACAATCTACCATCTCCTTCCTAACTATTAACTATTTGAAACTGTAACATTAAACTGTGTAATGAAAAAAAACAGACAAAAATGAAGGAAAACATGTGCGAACTTTATTTAAGGTTGATAGAGAAAGCGTTCTTCTGTGGGAGAGCCATTGTTATAAAATTGACATTCATGATCACAGTAGATATTTGTGATAATCATGGGGAATAGCTATGACATTTTGTATTTTGCAGATAAAATAAAAGCCCTAAAATTCAGTGAAGGTAATTCTCAAGACTATCCTTAAGAACTGCATATCAAATATCCTGTATATCAGATATTTACTTTATGGTTCATAACAGTAGAAAATTAGTTTTGAAGTAACAGCAAAAATAATATTTTACAGGTGGGCTTGACCACAACACTAGAAACTGTGTTGGAGTAGCAGGAAGGTTGAGATCCACTGTGCCAGAGGATGGAAGTACATGGCAGCCTGTGATGAAATGCATGGCAGCCTGGCTCAAAGTCTGCAGTTGAAGCCACTGGGTCATGCTAAATGCACCAAGGGAAACAAACGTTCCTTCTTGTTCTTTAGCATTCCGTTCTTAATTCTAATCTCTTCTAAAGGGCAAAATGTTGTCTTCTGGTAAGATACAGAACAGGCAACCAGGACCATCATCCCTGAATCTATGAACTGATATATATATATATCAGTTATAATTCTGCGCGCTGAGTCTGTACAAGGCTGGACCCTTCAATAGAAATGCATGGATAGGGAATAAGGTCATTACCTCTCACTGCTGAGCCATTGGCCACTGACAGATTCTGTAAGTGGAAACTGTTTCCTTCAACTGTGTAATCTCTGGTGAACCCAACAGGTGTCAATGCATAATTCAAACCATTGGTCACATGGATGGACATGGTTAAATTCCTGGGTCCCCAAACAAGACAAAAAAGGCTTGAATCTGTGGTTGGGGGCAGGATATAGTAGAGGGGAAGAGGTTTGATCAGGGTGAGAGGGAGGCAAGAGAAGATGCAATTGAGAGTGATCAGAATTCAGCACACAAATACGTGAAACTGTCAAAGTCGGGCACCCCATCTGGACAGCACGCTAGAGCTGACACTGTTGCACAGGGCACAAAGAAGCCAGCCCTGAGGGCATGAGAACAGAAGAACTAACCCCTGCGACTCTTTAATCCCCCTACACCTTGCCTGGGCAGAACAGTAGAGCCGGCCTGGTGGTGTCAGTGTGGGGGACTTGTATCCGAGGGCCCAGAGCAGGAGAACTGGTCCTGCCCCTTGCTACAGGCTCTATCAGGTAAGCAAACTGAGGCAGTGCTGGAGAGCTCACCTGGGTAGTGACCATGAAGGGGAGCTACCCAGGCCCAGAACCAGGGCTGTGAGCTGGCCTACCCATCATCTCTGAATCTATGAACTCCTGGAGCATGTGAAGGGGACAAATTTAAAGATCCAACAACAGGGCATCCAAGAGGAGCCCCAGTGCTGCTGCAGCCCATTATTGGTGCTGGGCAGAAACCAGAGGGCTTCAGCCAGTCCAGTGACTCATGGCAATGAACATTTGCAAATAAAGATGAGCGGACGGTAGGGTAAGATGTGTCACTCAAAAGGGCACACTACGTTTTCCATGACAAGATTTCTTTCTTCTTTTTCTTTTTCTTCTTCTTCTCCTCGTCCTCCTTACTTATTTGCTTCTTTGTTTTGGTTGCTTTATGGTGTTTCTTCTTTTAAATTTTGATTTGTAGGGGGAGGTGGCAAGGGCAGAGGGCAGATGTGAGGGTTTAAGGAAATAACTCGGACCCGAACATGATGTGAAATCCACAAAGAATCAGTGAAAGTGTTTTTTTTAAAGAAACTGTCAAAGAACATTCTTAATAAAAACATAATTTTAAGTAAAACAAATGAAACTACTGGTAGGAGGTGGAGACTAGGGAAGCAGTCACTTCCTGCAATGGCTCCGCTTCTGGGCCTAGACTACTTAACTCTTAGGATGCAACTGAATTGCAGTCAGCACTACTGAATCAACATTACCTAATCTTGAACACTTTTTCCTAGCCTGGATCTCAGTTTGCTGGAAGCTGATCTTGGTTCATATTCAGCACTAATGACAGCAGAGTTTGAGGACAGCAAGGAATCCCTAATTACCAGGAGACAGCAGGGGTCAAATCCAGTTCAAATTCATCTCGCTTCAATTTTAAAGCCAATATTAAAGTGGTTATACATGGAAAAATATGCGGGAGATGGTATATTGGAAGCTTGGCAGGATACTTGATGTTAATATGCAGTGTTTTGCTGTCAAAACAGAATGATAGTGACCGTTAAAGAAAAAGAAAACATATTAAATAAGCACCTGGTTGAAACAGTGATTGTATGTCATTTGAAAAAACCATCACCTGGCAGTTCTCCTGGGTCTTGCTAGCCACAGACATTATAAAAGTGATCTGAGCTTTTATTTAGAAGGCTGAAGACATATCTATCAAATTTACCAGAAGAATAATGTCGTTAAGAAATAAGTCAAAGAAAAGGGAGTCTTATGGATTATACTGAATAGAGGAATCTAAGAGAACTGGGATAGCAAGAATAAAAGTGGGTCTATAAATTGAATGCTAGAATTTTGGAATTTTTGAACTGCTAAGATATAGGGTATGAGGAGATTGGGTAAACAAGGGAATTTTGTCTGTAGTCACTCAGTTAATCTTGAGTGAAGAGAAAGGGTTTGAGGTGTCTAAGTACTCATAAAATACATTTTTAAAAAGTCAGAATACTGTGCACGAGGCCTGTGCTATTCCAGAATTGCACGAGACTATTGAGTTAGTCTCTAAGTCTGATTAGGGTACTGCACTTTAAACATCTGCCCTTCCGTACCTCGGACACTTGTAGACTGTGCAGTCTAGTCAGTCAGCTATGTGACAGTGTTTATCCCAGTCTACACACACTGCCAGTGCTGAGAAACTAATCTTGAAACCCAGTAAAGCAAAACAACCGTGTGTGAAAAGCTGGAGCCGTGCAGGTATTTGGTTTGGTAGCTAGCGAGAGACTGAGAGACTCGTGGTTGACAGGGAGTAGATGTGCCTAAGTCTGAATGAGTGAAGAGAACTGGGCCATGGGGACTGCATAGCAACTGTTCAGTCTTTGGGGACTCCAGGTTCCCTTGTATGCAGCAAAGAACTACTTTATCCCTAGTGCTAGTAGGGACAGAACTATTTTCAAATGAAAATAGTTGCCTATCTGAAAGACGTGGAAGAGTCCAGGCAATATGCGTAGTCCCCAATGACCAAAAAAATTTCTCAATTTCTTGAACCATGTAAATTTTGTTTCATTTCCTCAAGATGATAAGAATAACCTGTACCATGATTAATACTGGACTTAATATTTATCAGGAGAAATGGCACCAGGCCAAATATTATTTTATTTAAAATACAATGCTTATATAATTGAGTACCTTGAAGATATTGACTATCATTTCATTCTATATATTGATGTTTAAGTTTTTTATTAGACTGTTGAGACTGCAGTTTTCATAGAATGCATTCTGGTCATATGCACACATCTCTCCCAACTCGTCCCAGATCCACGCTCTTTTCTCCACTTACCCGGTTCTGTGTCCCTTTATGTCCTCACCAAGGACAGTTTGTACTGCTCTAATATTCTGAATATGTGGCCTCCCAGTGAGCCTGATTTACTTACTAGGGGATACACTCTTAGAAAAAACCAATCCTCTCTCTTAGCAGCTAACAACTGCCAATAGCTCTACTGCTAAGGGTGGGATTTCGTGCCTACATCCCCGTCTCCAAGGCTCTACTAACTTCTGGCTGTCTCTGCCTCCAGAATTCAGTGATCACAAACTTGCTACCACTCCTGTTTTTGACTATTATTGTAAACTATAATTTTTTAGCATACTTATCAAATTAATTTCAATCAGAAGAGATTCAAGTAGAAGAAATTTTCTTTTCTTTCCCTTTAAGTTTTATGGTTCTTACAAATGGGCATCAAAGCTCATTTGTCTTAATTAAATTGTATACCTCACAAGAGGACATGGAAAACTAAATCACTTGTAAAATGTCTTTTTTTTCCAAGATATATGTCCTTGTACATATGGTAGATGTAGGATTTACTCTTAACTCTTTTGTTAACTGTTTACACTTTAAGTATTTTTAATAAAGATATGATATCTGTGTGTTCAAGATAAGATGAGGAAAAACAACATAGTATAGATAGAAAAATAATCATGACATTAATTCTTAATTAAATGATTGTTGTTAAACACTAAATTTAATTCTATTGTTTGCCACTCAGTATTGGTGATAAGGTAAAGATTACAAAGATAATATAAAATTTTTGGTTGTTTCTCTTGTTTGTACTATATATGTTTGAAATAGATGATGAGGAAAGAAAGAGAGTCATTTCATAAAAGTTTCATAAAAATATATTTAATAACAGTTCAACATTTGTACAAGTTTTATGGTGTATTTCCGAGATTACTTCAACCTAATCATTATATACAGGATTTTAGCAATCATATTAAGATATTATTTTCATGTATTATCTTTTTATTGTAAAGTTTATAGTGATTCTCTTTCTTATTTAAAATTCTTGATTTAGAACTTAAAAAAAAAAAACCTCAAACTGAATAATCAGTCTGGTCAGCCACATCTTTATAGCCTTTCAACTTGATCTCTAGACCACAGAGAGTACTTCTTAAGGTTATTTATTTTTATTATTAAGCCCTGTATAAATAATTTGAGCTAATTATTTCTGTTTCTAAAATAGTATTATATTTTCTTTTCCTTCATAGGTTCATTTTGGAATTTTAAAAAACAGACTTTCCTGAAGGACTTTTATTTGTATTTAAGTCTTTCATGTTCCATTGAAAACTGGGTTCAAAGCTACCTCTTCAGGCTAGCTTCCTTAATACACAACTAATTTGCCTTCAAAATGATTTAACTTGTAAGTTCTTTACCTCAGTAAGGCTGATTTTCTGTGTTTGGTAAGCAGGACAGTTCTAAACATTCAGATCACAATGCATTTTCTTTGAACCCCTAAACTGGAACAAAAGTTTAAAGTTGTCAATATTCCCTTCACGTTACCTAGAAAGATTGCTCTTTCAATACCAAACAGGTATTAAATGCTAACTCTTACACCACTGCATTTTACCACTCTGATAATCTGAAGAAGTGATCTCAAGTTTCTCATTTTACAGCAATGGAAAATAACAAGTCAGAGTTTTGAGCTTGGAATTTAATTTTGGAAGTTCTTATTAAGTGTTGAAGCTAACTTGGTGTTAAATACAATTGTAATATAGGAAAATTGCACTGCATGGTACCACATTTATAAGCTCTCAGAGGAATAACATGTGCATAAAGTAATTACACATAAAACTGATAGGACATATGAGCAAATCTGATACAAGGCACACTTTACAAAATCTGAACTTCATGATACAAAGCAGTCACAAAGGGACATCATCATGCTCGTAAGTAGAAGTGAGGACCATAACAGCTGGTACTCTGGGTTTGGATAAGTTGGAAGGATCAGGACGAAACTGCAGTAGTGCCATAAGGAAGGGAGATACAGGAAATTCTAAAGGTCTGAATGACATTAGAACAACTGAAAAAGAGCGAGAGCCTGGACTGGCAAAAGGTGTCATGCTGGGAAGGTGATGGTTTGTCTTTGTCCATAGTCAGTATCAGGATGCAAGCTGGGGAGAGTCCTATGGTACCTAGGCCACAGAGCCTGGAATAATGTGATTCAACTAAAGAGAGTAATCCCTCTACTCTTTATCTCTCTAAATAGATTTTAAATGGTGTTTACAAAAGCTGTTGTCAAAACTTTATCAAATGATTTATGCAGCAGAAGGAGACCCATACACAGACTTATGTTCTGGGCATTTTCATCTCATAGACTTAAAGTGAGAAGATAAGTTCAGATGGAGGGGATAAGAGAAGAAAATTAACTGTAGTTTTTGGCAATAATCATGTCTGTATATACTGTTGTTAAGATACAGCTTTCAGATAATAATAAAGTGGTATGAAAAGACTTCTATTCCTTTCTGAATGATTCTATATTGCATAATAACTATGTTCTGTGTGTGTTTACACGTGTACATTTTTGAGTGCTGGCATGTTTGCAATTATGGGAATATTCATATGTGTGCAGATAGATATGAAACTAGAGAAGAATTTTAGAAACTCAGGTATACATTAATAAGGAACCTATGAAAAGTTTTTTTTTCTACTTGTTTTTTGTGTTAGGGCTACTCATTATGAAGAAAACTAACTTTTCCCAATGAGAGGTACCAGAATAAGATTTGTCAAGTAGGACTATTTGTTTTACAAACACTGCTAAGTTATGAAAATTGTAGTTCCTTTGTTTGAAAATTAATATGAGCCTCTACATTTTATAGGCAGACTTTTCTTTTCTGCCAGATAGTTCACAAATAACCAGACAGAAACTTATTATTCATTATAAATGCTTGGTCAATAGCTCAAGCTTATTACTAACTAGCTCTTACAACTGAAATTAATGCCCCGCCCTTGCTTAGTTTTTTATTTTTGAGACAAAGTTTCTCTGTGTAACAGACCTAGCTGTCATCGAACTAGTTCTGTAGACCAGGCTGGTCTTGAATTTAGAGATCCTCTTGATAGGCCTCCTGAGTACTGGCATTAAAGCTATGCACCACCATGCCTAGCAACCCATTTCTGTTAATATAAGTATTGCCACATGCCTTTCCCTATCCTTACATGCCTTGCTCCCTCTGTGTTTCCTGGCAACTCCTCTGATTCCACCATTCTTTGTCTCAGTATCCTTAGTTTGGTTGTCCCATCTATACTTTCTGTCTGGCTACCAGCTAATCAGCTTTTTATTGAACCAGTGCTAGTGACAAATCTTCACAGTGTACAAAGGATTATTCCACAGTATTTCCCTTCACCAACCCCGCATCAGACAAAGTTCTGATCTCCAAAATATATAAAGAACTCAAGAAACTGGACATAAAAATTCTAATTAACCCAATTTAAAAATGGGGTACTGAACTGAAAAGAGAATTCTCATAAGATGAAGTTCAAATGGCCAAAAGACACTTAAGGTCTTGTTCAACCTCCTTAGCGATCAGGGAAATGCAAATTAAAACAACTTTGAGATACCATCTTACACCTGTCAGGATGGCTAAAATCAGAAACACCAATGATAGCCTATGCAGAGAGGATGTGGGGTAAGGGGAACACAAATCTATTGCTGGTGGGAATGCAAACTTGTACAACCACTTTGGAAATAAGTGTGGCAGTTTCTCAGGACATTGGGAATCAATCTACCTCAGGATCCAGCAATACTACTCTTGGGAATATACCCAAGTGATGGAGGAGGGTCATTTGTCTCTCTGTTGCTTTCATTTGTTAATTAATAAAGAAAGCTGCTTGGCCTGATAAGTTAGAACATAGGTAGGTGGAGTAAACAGAACAGAATGCTGGGAGGAAGAAGGCAGTGAGCCAGACGCTATAGCTCTCCTCTCCAAGATGGACGCAGGTTAAGATCCTTCCTGGTAAGCCACTACCTCGTGGTGCTACACAGATTGTTAGAAATGGGTTAATCAAGATGTGGGAATTAGCCATTAAGAGGCTAGAACTAATGGGCCAGGCAGTGTTTTAAAAGAATATAGTTTCCATGTAATTATTTTGGGTAAAACTAGCTGGGAGCTATGTGGCGGGAAGTGGCCCGCTGCTCCTTCTACACCCAAGAGATGCCCAATCATACTACAAAGCATTTGTTCAACTATGTTCATGGCAGCATTATTTGTAATAGCCAGAACCTAGAAACAACCTAGATGCCCCTCAATGGAAGAATGGATAAAGAAAGTGTGGAATATATACATATTAGAGTACTACTCAGCAGTAAAAAAACAATGGCATCTTAAATTCTGCATGCAAATGGATGGAAATAGAAAATCCTTTACTGAGTGAGATAACCCAGACCCAAAATGATGAATATGGTATGTACTTACTCATTAGTGGACTCTGGCCATAAATAAAGGACATTGCGCCTATAGTTTACAAGTATAGAGAAGCCAAATAACAAGGTGAACACAAAGAAAAACATATATAGATCCTCCTGGAAATTGGAAGGAAACAAGATTGCTGGGCAAAAGTTGGGAGCATGAGAGTAGAAGTAGGGGGTAAGGGGGAGGGAAGAGGGGGGAGAGAGAAGGGAGAAAGGAAAGACTGGAGAGAGCTTGGGGGAGTGGGAGAGTGGAGATGGAGGAAGGGCAGATATAGGAGCAGGGTGGAAGATATCTACATTAAGGGAGCCATTATAGGGTTGACAAGAGACTTGGCTTGTGAGGGGATCCCAGGTGTCCATGGGGATGTCCCCAGCTAGGTCCTTGGGTAGCAGAGAAGAGGGGGCCTGAACTGGCCTTGCCCCACTATCACACTGATGTTTATCTCAAATATCATTATGGAGTCTTCATCTGGCAATGAATGGAGATAGAGACAGAGACCCTCATCAGAGCAATGGACTGAGCTCCCAAGGTCCAGTTGAAGAGCAGAAGGAGGGAGAACATGAGCAAGAAAGTCTGAACCACGAGGGGTTGGTCCACCCACTGAGACAGTGTGCCTGTTCTAATGGGAGCCCACCAAATCCATCTGGACAAGGACTACATGAGCATGCAATCAAACTGAAATCTCTGAATGTGGCTGACAATGGAGGCTGAGAAACCATTGATAAAGGCACTGGGACTTGTTTCTACTGCATGTACTGGCTTTTTGGGACCCTAGTCTATTTGGATGCAAAGCTTCCTAGGCCTGGATGAAGGGGGGAGCGCCTTGGACTTCCCACAGGGCAGAGTTCCCTGCCCTCTCTTAAGGAGGGAGGAGGAGGAAAGAGGGTGAGTGGGGGAGCAGGAGGGGAATGGGAGGAGGTCAGAAAGGGTAAATTTTTGAATGGAAAAAATAAAAAAAGAGAAAGGTTTGACATTAAAATAGTGAAACAACATATAACAAAACAGTTATTAAATAAGAATTTCAGTTACAATATCCAGTCCATTTGTGTTTGGCAAAAGTAAGAAAAATATTTTATTATCTATCCAACTTTGTGAGTCCAGAGTTTCATATCTAATTTGCCTTCTTATCATAACTAAGGAAAACTATATCTAGTTAAAAATAGTTTCAACTCTATCAAAGACCCCCAAAAGGATATAATATCATCTGAGTAAACAGGAAGCACATATCAAGCAACTTCCAAAATTGAGAGAAATGACAGAAATAGCTGGCTGTCTCAACAGTCACCCAAGTTTCCTCTGTAATATTGGATCATTCATCTCTGGCCTAGAGGTCCAGAGTATCTGACAAACATTTTTGAGAAGCAGGGAAATTTGAAGGACTGTGTTACCTTGTCTTGACAAAATTTGGCAGTTGCTTTTTTTGTGTCCCACTGGTCCAATTTGGACAGTTAACAGTTAGCAATTGAAGCACAAGCAGTTTCTTTGTCCAGATGACTAGCTTTTGCCATAAAGAAAACAAACTACCTACAGAAGTTCTTTAATGCCCATCATCTTCTCTGAAGCAGATTGGTTCTTCCAAAAGCAGACATGTCTCACTTTCAAAAAAGGCCTTAGGTTATTAAACATATTTAATGCCATGTTCTATAGGTCCTTGAAGTCTTTGATGACTATCTATCTATCTAAATATATCTGTTTATGACCTTGAAAACATACCTAACATCACTATAAGTTTGATATTATAGATGACTATTAATCTGTATTTCATAATTATATATTACATTTTAATAAGTGACATAAACATAATGCCTTAAACAAGAGTATAAACAAAAATATAGTATAACAAAATTAACTTTAAATTTGTATGATATACCAACCAATGTAAAAGATTTTGAGATTAATTCCTGTTTTTTTGTTTTAGAGTAGGTTCAATAATCTACCTTTTATCCTATTATTTCTATATCATATCCCTTTTTTCCTTTAGAAAGAGATTTTTTTATTGATCTTATTGGGTTATACATTTTCGCTGCTCCTTCCATTCCTTATAAAGAGATCTTTGGTCATATGCAAGATATTCCTGGAGCACCAGACTGAACTACCAATGTCCCAATGAGGAGCAGAAGGAGGGAAAACATGAGCAAAGAAGTCAGGACCACAAGGGGTGCACCTACCCACGGAGACAGTGGGGCTGATCTATTGGGAGCTCACCAAGGCCAGCTGGACTGGGACTGAAAAAGCATGGGATAAAACTGGACTCTCTGAATATAGCAGACAATGAGGGCTGCTGCGAAGCCAAGGACAATGGCACTGGGTTTTGATCCCACTTCATGTTCTGGCGTTGTGGGAGCCTAGCCAGTTTGGATGTTCACCTTCCTAGACCAGGATGGAGGGGGGAGGACTTTGGACTTTCCACAGGACAGGGAACCCTGACTGCTCTTCAGACTGGAAAGGGAGGGGAGAGGAGTGGGAGGAGGGGGAGAGGAGTGGGGGGAGGGGGAGAGGAGTGGAGGAAGGGGGAGAGGAGTGGGGGGAGGGGGAGAGGAGTGGGATGCTGGGAGGAGGCGGAAATTTTTTTTTCAATAAAATATTAAAATTAAAAAAAATAAAGCAATCTTTGAAGTTGACTCTAGGTTTTTTTTTTTTACTATTACCAATAAAAGCTAATTAACAACTTCTCCACAAATGATAATATACATCCATAATTCATGTTTTGGGAATGTGGGTGTTGTTCTCCAAACTATTTCCTGTTGTTTGTGGGCATTGTTCTCTTTGAGGGAAACTTGATAAAAATTAGGATAATCATTAGGTATTGGCTGGAATAGCTTATGAGACTGGAGTATCTCAGCCACCAGCCTTGAATCTGTAGTGGATGCTGGATCACTTGGGCCATCCATTTTCATTAGTGTCTGGTTCCCTTGTTCTGAAAATACATAAACCTTTAAAGGTAACATACACATCTGAGTCAATATAAATACAGACTGTGCATTGTACAAAAGTCAGCCAAAGATTTTTTTTGCTATGTGTTTGAGCAAGTAAAATATGCATCACGTGTTTTATAGTTATTTTAGGCTTATTTTTTATAACTGCAGTCAGGGTTTCAGGGGTCTTTCTCAATCAAACCCAATTTTCCTTAACCCAGAATAAACCCATAACCTCTCATACTCTGTGGAAATAAAAGCATAAACTTTCCCCCTGGAAAAACACCTTTTGACTTAAATTTTGAAGTCAAGACATTTTCAAAATATATATGTTAATTTAATCTAGCAATCTTCACAATCCAGTGTATCCTAAATGCCAAATAATTCAAAGACAGCACAAAAACATATAGAATCCAGACTATCTGTGTATTTTCATGTTTACATGGTTTTTTAATAGTATTTTATTTCCTTTTTAAGGACTTTACTTTATTATTTTAAAACTATATATTTCTTTTCTATGACTCTCTGTACCTTCTCTATTCTCTCCCATGCCTATGCACATTTTTAGATATACTGTGGCCCATCTAGAGGTTCTTTTCATCTGAATCTGTCCTTACTGCACAAATGCAAACTTTTCTGTGTGGATGAGCAAAACCCCAAGCCTGCCATGGAGCATGCTGGCAATTTAAGTCCGCAGGGAGACCTTTCTCTATATGGCTGCCTGTGTGAGAGACTATGGAAATCTGCCATACAGTTTAGCTCACTGCATACTGGCAGCTGCTACATGATGCATCTTTGTACTGTGGCCAGCATGAGAAACACAAGACTATGGAGCCGAGTTTGGCTCATTTTTGTGATTTTAGAACCTTTTAAAATCTTTTTCAGATCTTTTCTGGACTACACCTGATGTGGATCCATTTGTAAGTGGACTTTTCTTTACCACCAGCCAGTTCCCAAATAATCACATAGAAACTTATTGATTATAAATGCTTTACTGATAATAGCTCAGGCTTATTACTAGATAGCTTTTTTAACTGAAGTTAACCCATTTCTATTAATCTAAGTATTGTCATATGGCTTGTTGTAAATTGTCTTATACCTTTTTTTCCACCATGTCTTGCTTTCTCTGTGACTCCTAGTTATTCCTTTGACTCTACCCTTCTTCATCCCAGCATCCTTAGTTTGGTTTTCCTGCCTGGCAGCACTGCTGATTCAAAACAACACTATTGGCCATAGCTTCAAACTGTATTATAGAGCTTAGTACCTAAAACAATGGTATTGGGTGGGCACACAATCAATTAATGAATTAGAATAGAAAACTCACTACATACTGACTCTTAGCAAATGGGTCAAAAATATGCACTAGAACAAAGCCAGACTCTTTAATAAGTGTTATCAGCAAAACCAGATGGATGAAACCAGATCCCTATTTTTTTTACCTTGAACAAAATCAATTCAGAATAAATTCAAGACCTTAGTGTATGACCTAACTTTTAGAAACAAAAAGAAGAAAAAACAAGAAATCTTTCAAGATATAGGCAGAGACAAGAGCTTTTTCAATATGATTCTAGTAGCTCAGGAATGAATAGGAGGGACTGACAAGTGGGGTTGCAATGGACTTTTAAAAGCTTCTGTACAGAAAAAGAAACAACAGTGGAAAGACAGACAATTTAATAGAAGAAAACCTTTGAAGGCTACTCCTGCTCTTGGGATGTGGAATTACTATCCAGAATATAAAATGAGTTCAAAATTAAGCAACTAAAGAACAAAACACCCAATCAACAATTGGGCAAATTAAATAAAGACATTTTTTAAATATTAAGTACAATAGGCCAGTAAATTTATAAGAAAACATTCAGCATCTTTATGCATCAGGAAAATGCAAAACAAAATTACATTGAAATCAGGGCTTTCTGTGCTGAGCTGTAATTCCACTAGACCAGATACTAAGGCAGAATGTACAAAAAACGTTGTGGAGATAACTCAGTTGTAGATTACTTGCCAATTACATATAAGACTTTATGTTCCAGTCTCAGAAACACATACACACCACAACATATACCTCACACATCATACCACACACACACTACACACACCTCACACACCATATCACATACACACTATACACACCACACACACACACTACACACACCTCACATGCCACATCACATACACACTATACACACCACACACACACTACCCTACACCACACATATATATGCCATACAGGACACATACACCACACAATACCACAAACACATTACACACACATACAACACAGGACACACATACCACACAACATATATTACACATATAACAACCAAACATACCACACACACTACACACCATACACACACACCACAGCACACACATACAAACTCACATACAACACACCTACCAGAGACCACAGATACCACACACACACACGCACACACTATACACCACACACACATTCAAGACTATACACACATACACACACCAAACAACACATCATATACATACAACACATACTCACACCACACATACACATACAACACACACATACAGCACACCATACACACATTGATACTCTATTTCAGCTCAGTGAGAATGGCTGTCATCAAGCAAACAAAAAGAACCAATATAGAAAAAAATGAGAGAAAAGAGCCCTTACACAGCTGTTGGTAGGAATATAAAATCAATTTAGCCACTGTAATCAGAGCAGAGCTACCATTCAGCTGTACCACATCTTTGCAGACACTCAAAAGAATAAAAACCAACTTACCTGAAGTGCAGAGAGATACAGACACACCCTTGTTTACCATAGCACTGGTCAAAGTCAAGAAGCAGAAACAACAAGGGGTGAATAGATACAGGAAATACACACAATGGAGCTTTGTATAGCCATGAATAACAAAACTATATCATTTACAGGGAAAGAGGGATGGATCTGCAGATCACCATATTAAGCAAAATAAGCCAGATTCTCAAAGACGAATGTTTTCTCTCAGACTTACAGTGTAGTAGAGACAGAACACAAAAGTGAAAATGTGACTATTAAGGATGAAAAAGAAGGGGAGGTGTATGTAATTTCCTGATTGTATAGGGATGTAAAATGAAACCTAATACATTAAACAACACACACACACACACACACACGATGAAAATCAACAACTGCCACAAGCAGAGCAATTTTGAAAATTCTAAAAATGTAATATGACGCAAATATATAAAAATCAGAAGTGTGGTACAGAGACAATTAAAGGGTCAAATGACAGCAAAGCCTCTTAAGAACAGTTAGTTGAGCTACCAAAACTAAGTTCCATGTTGGTTTGATAAGCTGGACTTACTCAGAATCCAATCCAGCTCAAATCAACAATGGCCAACATTTCATTTATCATCATTTATAAAATCATGAAGGAACGTCTTTATGGATAGTATTCACTGTACCAATTCTTCTATGCACCTCAATGCCAGCAAAACTAAGTAAACCGTTGTTACTCCCACCTGCTGTCAGTGTCTGCTGCTTCCTCGGGCACTAAAGGAACAGACACGTCTGGAAACTTATTCTTACCGTTCCTTTGAGTTCCTGGTCGTGCAAGCCAAAGCTATCATTGTGCAGGTCGCTTTTTCCAGTTTCTCGGGGTCTCAGTATTTTCCTGTCCCTGGGAAGTTAGGACGAGGCAACAGGACTGGTCTTGCCACTGAGGTACAAACAGAAACTTCATGTTTTCCTTTTATCTCGATGCACTTCGTTGCTAGTAGGAGACTTTCCCCAGATCTCATCACTCTAGCCTTGTTCAAGATGGCTGACTCTCAGGTGTTCTCAATCTGAGCTGCTCTGGTTTGCAGTCTTGTTGCTGACTCGCGGTGGTTATAAATGACGGGCGCCTCAGAAGGGATGCCCTAAGTCACTGGGATTTTAAATTATTATTCCCTGCTAAGCAATTTTGTTTATTTATTGTTATTTACTTCATGGGTCAAGTTATCTGGTTCACATACTGTTTTCTCTAGTCCTGCTTGAACAATGCTGTCTCTGGTGGAAACCATTACTAGGCACAGCCTGGGGTGGGATGTAGCTGGGAGTCACATTAATTAATGTATGAAACCTCAAAATTATCTTTGGTATTGGTAAATGGAACTTGGTATTTTATTATATAATGTTTCATTAGCACTTAAAAATTTTTAAGTTTTCTGATATTTTGTTTGCAGAGTGTAATATAGTACTTGGCTATAGATAATTTAGTCTATGTAAGTGTCTTTGACAGCAATGATTGGATATAGTAGTGTTTTATGAACATGCCTCACTTGTACCCAAACAAAAGTAGAAACTGAAATTTCTGTTTCATTTTTCACTCCAGTTCTCTGATTGTTCCATTTAATAAAAGCATATATGAAGTAATAATATAGAATAAGTGGAACTACATTAGCCAATGAACATCAGCCACAAGGAAAGGAAAGGAAAGGATGGATGGATGGAAATAAGCTTTAAGCATAAAACATTGCATTATCGCATGCTTGGGTATTTTATGACATTTTTCTGCTGTTTGGAAATAGATGGCCCCAGTCATACAATGATAAAGTTACCCTAAAAAATACTGACATTTTAAGTATAATCTAAGGAACAAAATCATCATTTAAGTTAGGTATAAAATATTTATGCCTGTGAGATTTTCCAAGAATAAAAATATTCAGCTTTGGACCAAAAGGAAAAATTCTATTCTGATTGTAGAAATTATAGCTTAGACATTTCATTAAGCATAATCTATTTTATAAGGGAAATTAATTTCCATGTACATAATAAAAATATCAAAGCTGTTCAGTTATCTAAAAATTATTCAGTTAATAACTGATGTTTGACATTTCACATAAAAGCCTCTGTTAGCAAGAATTGTTCTCTTAGTGTTAAAAAACAATCAAAGACATGACAGTATGACCGCCAAGGCCCCTGATAGCTTTTCAAAGGTATGGCTAAAAAAAGAGGTAGAGAGTTTAAGGGCTCCTGACACTAAACCTCAATTTTAGTAGAACATAATTTAAAAACCATTAAATAATTAGGTAACTTCTGTTTTTATAGGGTCACCAACTTCAAGGAGGGCCCAAAATCTGACGTATTTTATTTATTTGGTTTTGTCCAAAAATCACTGTGTACGTCACAAAGGACATTTTCCATTTTAAATGAGTTGGTATAGCTGATAGAAGTACACATGTGCATGTATGTATGTAAGTATGCTATGCCTGAAATATATAGAGATTAAGAATAATTGACTCTCACAAAGTTGCTGGACACGTATAACAGATAAGTTACTTTTATTCTTATTTTACATTAAGTGGAGGCAAACAACTAATATTCGCCTCAGATCAAACAATGACCTTCAATTACAGAGCTGCGTTAAAATGTTCTGTTCCCAGTGTAGAGTGAGGAGGGAGGAGTGACACGGAGGAAGAGCAGAAACTGCTCCGAGGGTGGAGAGTATCTCTGCTGTTTTATCTTCAGCCAGCAATGGCAACCCCTCAGTAACTAGCTAGCTTCTCCAGGAGCGGCCTGACTATTCAGGTGGCAGTCTGCTAGGAATTCTGCTCCTGCAGGCATCAACTCTGTCGCTGTCACTAAAGGTAGCTTTAACTAAATCTCTGTCATTCTATTTATCAGTCCTGTCTCGAAAAAAACAAAAAAAAAAAAAGACTCAAGATTCAAAGACTAGGATGAAAACCAGCTAGCTTAGAAAGGCTGGGTCACAACTAGCTAACCCACATCACCCAAACCTTCCTTACCACTTCCAATACATCTTTTTTATCTCTATCCAGATGCCCTCTGATGCTCCATGAACATATTTCTGTCGACTAGTTGCTAACTTAACATCCTGACCCAAGCCTAATTTTATTTAGAGCAAATGCAAACTTGGGGTTCACAGTGTGATCATGTGTCTCCCAACATATTCATTATGGAAAGAGGGCAAAGGTGGAGAGTGGAGTTACTCGTATAATACCGTGAATCTGTTTTGTCTGCTTTACTATACATGGGATAAAAATTAAATTCAAATTCTGTGTTCTATATTTTTTGCTCAAATTAAAACAGATAAACCCATACTTGCATGCACACGCTCAAACACATCATCTCTCTTCCACTCCAGTGAACTTCTCATTCTGTCTTGCAGAGGACTGCAAGAATTTTAATTTGCATGAAGTTTAAATAAGAAGACAAATGCTAGTCTAGAAAAAGTCCCCATAGGGATGACACTTTGCCCTTACATTTCTGGAGGACAATCAGATCTTGAACATCAAAAGCCAATGGGACTTGGGCAAAGTTCTTGCCTGCATGTCATGCCCATAGTTTCTTTTATTACATGTGTCCAAATCAATTTCCAATTGCTGTAACAGAACATTTGAGACCATCAAATTGAAAAGAGGAATGATTTATTTCGACGTGGGCTTTCTGGACCCAGGTTGTTGGGCCTGTTTCTTTGGGCTTCTGGTAGCCCAGCTCATTATAGAAGGTGCACTCATGGAAACATGTTTACTTCACAGCAGGTGGAAAAGTAGGGAGATTAAGGTCTGGGGGTCCCAACATCTCCTTAAATGGTATGATTCCAGTGACCTAACCACCTTCTTAAGCCTTACTCACAAAGATGCCACTTCCCAATAAAACTAAAGGCTGGTGACAAAAGCTTTATACATGACTTAAAGGGACATTTGCAATCCAAATATGAATGAAATATATGCATTTTGTAACAGAGCTTCTGACATTTACATATTTGCAACAGAGACTCTGTTTTGGTTTCCTGGCTACCCAGTCCCAAACAATTAAACAAAACTATATTAATTACAACACTGCTTGGCCAACAGTTCAGGCATATTCCTCCATGCTCTTATATCTTAAATTAACTCATTTCTATTACTTTATATTTTACCACAAGGCTTGTAGTTTGCAGGTAAGGTTCTGCCCTCTCTCTCCTTCAGCAGCTACATGGTGTCTTGCCGACTCCACCTTCTTTCCTCCTGTATTCAGTTTAGTTTTCCTGCCTAACTATACATGTAATGCATGACATGCTAGAAAACAGTAAGAAAAGTTAAGGAAAGAGTTCTCTCTCTCTCTTTTTCTCTCTCTCCCCTCTCTCTCTCCCTTATTCCCTTTCCCATACCTCCCTCCCTCCCTCCTTCCCCCCTCTTTCCCTATTGTCTCCCTTTGTAGTCCTAGATGGCCTGGGATTCATTATGGAGACAAGGTGAACTCAGATTTGTGACAATTCTCCTGTAACTGCCTCCTGCCTGCTGGAATTACAAGTATACATCATCATACCTAGCAAGAAGCCGTATTTTACAGAAAGAGTTTACCAAACCTTTAAAACCAATTCAACTTTCTGTGGAAAAATAAATTAGATATTAAAACATTTAGGGTGTTTGACCAATGGAAATAATTTTATAAACTATAATGTTATTTTTTAAATAAGAAGAATAATATTTTTTCTGAATATATTTTAATAAATACTTTGTAATTTATATTATATGAAAATATACATATTTTGAGTATCATTGACAACTTATTTTTCAATTTGTAGAAAGTTAAAACTTACACTTAAAATCTAATGATAAGAGATATTTCTATAAAGATATGTATGTAGCCTCCTAACATAGTCTCAGAACAATTGAATATTGGTCACTATGATTTAATGAAGTCATAGTAAAACTTGGTTACAATTTATTTAAACTTTTTAATTATGATGGTCATTTAAATTGTTCTTATTTTAGCAATTAAGAAAGGTCTAAAACATGGTTCTCCAGTTCACCTGATTTATATGTGCAAAACCAGTAAGTCCTCTGAGCTTGTGGAAGCTGCAGAAAACCCTGGGAATGGAAGGAAGACCAATGTAGGTAGAGAATAAAGCAAAGAGCAGGAGCCTTAAGAGGAGAGGGGGAATTCAAGCATGAATGTGATGACCTCTCAGGATATCACCGAAAAGCACACTTACAAACTAACATTTTATTCCAAGAGTAAAACAGACCGATAGAAACAGGCTTATAAAAAGCAGAATTAGAAATAATCTTGGGTACATTTTATAAAACTTTGTGATGTGTTAGAACTTAGAACTTGACCATATCCCAGGGGCCCCAGTATTGTAGTCTTCTGTATTTTCATCTCATTGGTGACGTGCACTAGAAAGAGTTATGAGACTCCAGCCCTATTTTCCTTTGTTCTCTCTTTGCTTGCTAGCAATGTGTCAATTGTTTTGGCTCTATTATAGGCTTGCACCATGATGTACCACTCTAACAGCTAAAAGCAATGGGTTTTCAATGAAAACTATAAAACTGTGAGCTCTGTTTAACCCCCAAAGAAAATTCTACTTTCTCTAAGTTGATCATTTGGGATATTTGTTGCAACAATGGAATGCTGACTTACATTAAATGGTTCCAGTATAGAAAATGGACTTACAAGGGGCAATGGTATATAACATGAAAAACCATTAAGGACCTCTTTCTTGGTCTAAGCCTTAGGTGAAGGCTGGATTCAGGTGGTCAGGCAGTCAGAAACAGATTGAACTTCTATGTCTTGAAGGTTCATCTTCCATCAATAGATCAAATGTGAAGGGCTAAAGAACTGAGAAGATCAAGAGTCGTTCTCAGATTTCTAACTTTGGCAATGGCTAGTGATGGTGCCATTTATTTAAAATATGGAAACAGTGATAGAAGTCTTCCTGTGAAAAATGGATGGATCTTGTTTCCAGAATGCAAATTTCAGACATTCATTTGACACATTGAAATAAGCAAGTTGGATATCTAAATTTAGACGCTAGAAAGGAAAGTTGAGAAAGAACAATGAATGTGAGTTACTAGAATACAAATGATTTTGAAAGTCATAGAAATGAATAGGAACACTTAAGCAAGAGCATAGGAAGAAAAGAAGAGGCAATTTGGGGATGAACTCAGAGCATCCTTGAACTAAATAGTGCATAGAGAAGAAGCAAAGGAACCAAAAAGCCACCAGTGCTAGGAATGAAAAATGAGAGACGCTGTCCTTGAAGTGGAGAGACAAGGACATCTGTCAGGAACTGCTAATCCCCAGGTCATTACCAAAAACCCTAAAAAACTAGCAAGGAAGTATAAGAAAATGAACCAGGAGGCTGGAGTGGTTATGAGCATGGCTGCTTTTGCAAGATCCTGTGCTCAATTCCCATCACCCATGAGGTAGTTTATAAACATCTATATCTACAGTCTAAGGGAATCCAGAGCCATCCTCTAGATTCCACGGGTACCAGGCATGCCCATGGTGCAGACATACACAGGAGCAAAACACTCATACTGTGGTGATTTGAAAGAAAACAGCCCCCAAAGAGAATGACATTATTAGGAGGCATGACTTTGTTGAAGGAACTGTGGTCTTGTGGAGGAAGTGTGTACTGTGGAGGTGAGTTTTGAGGGCTCATATATGCTCAAGCCTGCCCAGTCAGACAGTCTTCTTCTTGTTGCTCTCATATCAACATGCAGCAGTTCCTTCTCCAGGACCATGTATGTCTGCCAACCACTATGCCCCACCATGATGATAATGGACTAAACCCTTGAAACTGTAAGTTGCCACCTAAATTAAATGTTTTCATTTAATGTTGCTGTCCGTGGCCATATTGTCTCGTCACAACAATAGAAAGCCTAACTGAGACAAAAGTTGGTACCAGGGACTGGAGTATTGCTGCAATTGGCCTGACTGTGTTTTTGTTTATAGGAATACAGACCTTGGGACTGTGGATTAGAAAAGCAGTTGAATGCTTTAAATGCTGCTTAGTGGGCCATCCTAGAAGGGACATGGAAGATAGTGGTGCTGAGTGTGATTTTTAACTGTGCATATCTGATCAGGAGGTTTCAGAGGAGGAGAATGGCAGTATGTGGCATAGAGATTGGTCTTGGGATATTTTGGTGAAGAATGTGGCTGATTTTTGGCCTTTTCTGAAAAGTCTAAAGTGAAGAGTTTTGGATTAATTACGTTGGCAGAAGAAATCTCAAAACAGAATAGTATAGGCTCTGTTGTGTGGTTATTAGTGTTAACTCTAATGAATATTTATGCCCAGAAAACAAAAATACAAAATGTATGGATTGAGAAAAGGACACCAGGAAGTGGAAAAGAGCTAAATCCTATGTTCAAGGAGATAAATGGTTTAAGAAATAGAATAAAAGGAGTGGTGATCCCCAGGAGAGGATCCCATCCAGCAAAGTTTCCAATTTGTGAAAAGTAATCAAAGAACATTTTAGAGCTGAGTGTGGCAGTGTACACCTTTGATCCCAGCACCAGGAAATCAGAGGCTGGCAGATCTCTTAGTTGAGACCAGCCTGGTCTGTAGATCCAGCTTCACAAAAGCCAAGAAGGAAAGAAAACTGGCGAGGACGTCATTGGATAATGGGGCCATGCTCCAGCTCTGTTAAGCTGCAGAACTTGGTAGCTTCAATCACATAGTTCTAGAGTTAGGATAGAAGAAAGGGGATATGGAATTGGCCCCAGACTAAAGAAAACCACTCAGGCCAGGCATGCATCAGGGGTGTCACTGCATGTAGGTCTAAAGGCCATTGCTTGAAGTTGTAAAGTTGAAGCCTGGATTTCTTTGGCAAACCCAAGATGTTAAAGATTTCCAAAGCCATGGGATCCTTACCAAGGAAAGCTACTAACAGGGAGCAGAACCCTAAGAGAAAAAAGTGTGCTACAGTCAACAAAAATGAAAGGAATTGGAGATCTGAGGAGAATTTTGACATCAGATATAGATATGTTTGGAGTTTGCTCAGCTGCTTTTTGGTCTTGCTTTGGTCCAGTATTCCATCATTATGCTCCTTTCCCTATGTTTTGGAATGGTGGTGGTTATCCTGTGCCATAATATACTGGAAGTATGTGGCCTGTTTTTTGTATTGATTTTATGGGGGAATACAGTAAAGAGATTGCATGAATTTCAGAAAAGACTTTGAACTTTGGACTTTTAAACATTGTTGAGACTGTGACATGCTATGTGAACTTTTGAAATTGGACTGAATGCATTTTTGCACCATGATGTTGCTACAAGTCTTTGGTGGCCCAGGAGTGGAATGTAGTAATTTGAAAGAAAGTGCCCCCCAAAAGGAATGGCACTATTAGGAGGTGTTACTCTTGTTGGAGTAGGTGTGGTCTTGCTGGAGGAAGTGTGTCACTGTGGGGGTGGGTTTTGAGGGCTCATATGTGCTCAAGCCATGCCCAGTCAGTCTACTTCCTGTTGTTCGCATATCAACATGCAGCAACTTCTTCTCCAGGAGTCTGCCTGCCCACGACTGTGCTCCCCACTGTGATGCTAATGGGTTAAACCTCTGAAAGTGTAAACTACCACCTCAACTAAATATTTTCTTTTAAGGGTTTGTGTAGTTATAGTGTCTCTTCACCGAAATAGAAACCCTAACTATGATACAGACGTTAAGAAAAAAAAAATAATTTTTAAAAAGAAAAATTAACCAGGTACCTAAGAGAAAGGGTATCCAGTAAGAACACTCAGGAAAAAAAACTGTAAAAGTTCATAAACCGGCCTTGCTATTATTGGCATGAATGAATCTGCTGGGCTGGCATGCTGCATTTTGGACATACATTAATCAGTGGCTAAGCATCAGTGTGATTTCTCCATCAGTAGCCATGAGTTTCATGAGTTTCATGAGATGTGGATGCATCTGGAGGGTTTGAAGGGACAAGAGTAGATTGTTTTTCAAGACAAGAAATATATTCAAGCACATAGTTAGCACGCTAAGAGTGGTATGGTAAAGGGGCAAAACCGAGAGTAGGAGAGGACCTGAAATACTTAATGAGAGGGAATGACATGGAAGAAGGATGTCCCGTGTTCTGTGCTCTCAGTACGTTTCCATTTCCTCTTTCTAAACTGGCTTTGTTAATACCGTCTCCTCAATGCCCAAATGAACACAGTCAGAATGATCAGCCTTCTCTGACATTCAGGAGGGTAATAGAAAGTAGTTACAGAAGAAAATAGGGCATGTATTTAATGGCAAAATAAGAGTGCCTCAATGACTGATCAATAAGAAAAGCTGAGTTTGAAGTCCAACTTCTCACTCTGTACAACTTCATGAACTCTGTGGACTTACATTTAAAAAAAAATGCATGCCTGATAAATCTCTTCACTCAAGTTTGCCTAGGAGTGAATTTGATGACTGGCTTGATTCTCATAATAGGAAGTGATATGACTATAGCCATCTATAACCCACTAAAAAATTTATATAATATCCATATGAATGTTGAGCCACTTCATGAACTTCCGTCCATATAAGATTCCTTCAGCATCCAACATGCCATTTATAAAGTTCAAATTCCAGTGTGGGACATAAAGTACAGCTCTTTGAAATAAGAATCATCTCCTTCTTAGGCTGTTGTTTCTATTTGTAAAAGTAATATTTACACTGCAGTATGACGTAGAAAACCAGAATTTCAAAATTGCCAACAAAGATATCAATCATCTTAGAGTAGAAATAACAAGAAAGATCCAAGAAATTAGCATATGTCTTAGTTATCAGTAACTATAAAATGAAGATACCCAAAGTCCTGTAAAGTAAGAATGCCTTAGAGTCTCTCTTAGCTTGGAAGGCTGACTTTAGTTCTTCCTACTATTGGCTCCTGATACGATAGCTGTCAGACAGGAGCCACGACTGGTACTAGCTGAAGATGTGAATGAGCAGCATGTCCATGATAGCTTACTTAGTACACCAGTTACAAATGAGTTGGCATAACCCCCCCCCCCTTCTCCTGCTCTGTAGAGTTGCAGAAGAGTCCTGTGAGTAATTTTTATTTGCCATCTGGCATTAAGGTTTTGTGATTAGAAGTCATTTGAGGGACATTGAGGGAGGAAAAGGGATTGCCTCCTGGATCGAATGTGCTCAGTTTTGAAGGCTTCTGCCACAGACAGTGTTCCCAGCATTGGTCCCTATGAAACATAGTCATCATAGTCTCCAAGATGCTTCTTACATAGTTTTGCAGGAAGCATCTTTGATGGGATCTCTTGCTGTAAACAGTTTCTCCCAAAGGCCTACAAGTCAGATTTCTGGAAATTTGCAGAAATTCTCACCACTGAGTATTTATGCATACCCCAGTATGATCTAGATTTCAGTCCAGGCTAGGAGGAGGATGGGTCAGGAAGCTGAGATCTGGCTATACTTTTCACCTGATCTTAATCTTAGCTATAATGATTACTGTGTACCATATTATGCAATATTTACTCTTATATTATGTGTAGTTTCTTCTATTGACGTTGCTGTGTTGACTAGTTTTATGTCAGCTTGACATAAGCTAGAATTATCTGGAAAGAGGGAGTCTCAATAGAGAAAATGCTTCCATAAGATCCGGGTGTAAAGGATTTTCTTAAGTAATGATTGATGTAGGAGGGCCCAGCCTATTGGAGGTGGTGCCATGCTTGGGCTGGTGATCCTGGGTTCTATAAGAAAGAGGGTTAGAAACCCAGTAAGCAACACTTGTCCATGGTCTCTGCATCTGTTCCTGCCTCAAGATTTCCCTGCTTGAGTTCCTGTACCAACTTCCTTCAGTGATGGACTATGGTGTGAAAATGTAAGTCAAATAAACCCTTTCCTCCCCAACTTACATTTGGCCATGGTGTTTCATAATAGCAATAGTAACCCTATTTAAGAGAATTCTTTATATTTTTTTCTTTGGTATTAATCAATTATATTAACATTTGTTCATTTCTGTTATAGTTATTATATGTATAGAGCACAATACTTTATGATAAACTTTTCATGATTAGGCATCTGGACAACACTACATTTGAAGCTACCACAACATACAAGGTTGCACAAACTAGATTTTTAAATTTGCTCATTTATCTGTCATGTTTCTGTCATCCTGGCTTCCTCTTACACATTTATTCATTAAATAGTCTTAATTGACTATCTTCCTTATGCTCAGAGCTGTGGAAATCCTTCCTAATGTGTAAATGCATTAAAGGGCATGATCTGCTGTCAGTGATACTAATCAATGTTGGGACTTCTGCATAGTCAGAGATAAAAGCTGAAAAAAAACCTGTATTAAACTGAACATAACTGGGCAAAATAATATTGTAAATACAAAAACTCTCGGAGTCCTAGAGCAAACCCCAAGAGGGGTAACTTATAGCTCAGACTTTGATTCACCCAAAACTACAATATTTAAACTGAAAAAAAAAAGTCTGATGGCTGAACTATTTCAGAATGGGCTTCTATTATTTTTCTGCATGTCAAAAATTCTTGAGACATATTATTTCTATAGAAACTGAGAAACTGATTTCCTTTTCCTTGTTAAAAATTGTACTACCATCTCAATCAAAATATAAGAGATGTACTGTGAAGAGAAGACTCTCCTGAATTTTCAAACTGAATCTATTTTGGCCTAGGCTATATTTTTCCTGGTTTTACCATCTTCAACTCAAAGCCCAAAGGGACTAAGGTTAGCATATCAGCAATCTTTGAGATAAGGAGAAGCAAACTTAATGCGAGCCCAAAGGCGGAATGCCAAGCCCCAACAGGCACATTTTAACAACAGGCTAGGACTAAAATTGACAAAGGGGCTATTTGGCGTGCACAGGTCATTATTTTTTACACATAATCCAGAGAATAATTAAATTCTGAGCAGCATTAGAGTTCTTTTTCATATCAGCGATAAAGAGGCTGGGGAAAATACCCTATCATATGATCTGCCTCTAAGTGAGAGGATAAAAGTAAATTGTAAAACGAGAGTCTCACCTGGGACTCCCGCTGAAGTAAGCCTTCCTTGAATGAAGATCAGGAATCATCTTTTGCTAAGGAGGTGACCTGGATTCCACTCAGGGAACTGGCCCTAGGAAACAGTGGCCAGGAAGACACATTAGCATTTAAAGAACCCCCTTCAAAGTCAGAGAACAGAAAGTTACCAGGAAATGTTTAATTTTTCTGCTACACAATAATGTGAGTCTCTGAGTCTTTCCCAGTAAAGGAAGGGAACACACTGAGATTCCCAAATAGTCACACAAACACGAACCAACCTCATATTGTCTCCCATGACATCTGATTTCCCTGCCTTCTTTTGTCTCTAACCACTCGCTACCCCATGACTGTCTTCAAACATTAAATTCATTTCAAATCATTGTAATAGTCATTTATTATGCATTTCTTCCATCATTAAAGATGGCACCACTTTCAGAAATAAAGTCTGAGATCCGGCTTCAAATAGCATTCATTCAAATTCTAATTAAATGACTTTGATGAAACCTATTTGGAACAATTAGTTTTTGGATTCTGTAGTAATCAGAGATTCCATACATTGAACGTTCACGCAGTCCAGAATTTTGAATAGATTGTTCAAATGACAAGATGCCTGCTTAAAAGATATTGGAGAGTATTTTCCACTAAAATGGCATTTATAGAAAATGCAACTTCAAATGCCTTCAGAGAAGTGGAGGAGGGAATGTGTGATGTGTCTTGAAAGAAGTTTGGATACGATAGTGACCAGCATGCTTATGAGAAAATGGAAACTGCATGGCATGCAGATAGCAAGAAAGTGATTATGACAATTGGCATCTATTAAGAGGAAGTCCCTAATGTAGAAAAGTATCTCCATTAACAGTTGAAAGCAGATCATTCTATATTTATGTTACCCAAGTTTTATATCATTGTGCTTACAGAAATTGCTAATTAAACTTAATTTTGGAGGTGAATATGAAAAGCTCATCCATTCCCTCCAACATTCTTTAGACTTTCCATTATTTGTATGAGGCCTACTTTGATTTGTCATATCAGTTAGTGTAAGCCAAAATGACTGTCTGTGTCTTAAGGGAATGAGGAAGCATTTTTTTATAGTAAGTTAAATATGCAGTATTCCTGGCCTTGTTGGAGAAGGTGTGTTACTGGGGGTAAGCTTTGTAGATTCAAATACACCATCGCAGGTTAGCTCTCTATCTCTCTGCTTCTTAGTCATAGATCAGACGTAATCTCTCAGCTACTGCTTGGGCACCATGCCTGCCTGATTGCTTCCATGCTTTCTACCATAATGTTTATAGACTTTAACCTTCTGAAACTATGAGCAAATTCCCAGTAAATTCTTTCTTTCTAAGTTGCCTTAGTCATGGTGACTTTTCACAGCAATGGAAAACTATCTAAGACCCTTCCCAAGTAAAAGTCCCTTGGTTTTTGTATTCAGGGACGGTGATATTTTGTGAATAATGCCCCTGCTCTCCCAATTGGCTGCAGGTGATAAATCTTTCTTCTTTGTTATTTCTTGGTTGAACTTCTGATGGCTTTATATACTAAGCAAGATGTAATAACTGTTCTGGATCACACAGTGATTTGTGGGAACACTGACACCCACAAACAACTATTTTTATTTTAGCTTAATCAGTGAGTTCTTAGCACATTTTGGTTGGTTCCTGCTTTCATTCCTTCAGGCGTGAGAACTTACAGAGGAAAGCTGACTCAAAAGCTAGACTTTACAATGTTCAATATCATGAAAATGCACTGAATCAGCAATTAGTAAACAGATTATGTAAATAGAATTCCTAAATAAAGTGCTGACATTTAAGTATCAAAGCTTACCTAGCCTTGGGCTCTCCAATTAATTGCACCATACTGGAAGGTACTGTTAAATCATTTGTTTTCAGGGAGTATCATGGTTTTACCCAGTGACTGTATTAATTAGTTCATGAAAATAATTGTGCCATTGACATAGTGCCAGGCAGAGAATAAATAAAAAGGTAAAGTATAAATAAAAAGGAAAGTAAAGGGAGAAAAGGGAAAGCGAATTCTTTAGTCCAAACGTTAAAATCACACTTTCTGTAGATGCTGAATAGAAGTAGGCAGCAATTTGGAGGTGACCTACACTTAAAACACTTGCTTTGCACATTTCACACAAATTTCCGCTTTTGCCACCTTAGGACTTATCTTTCTGGGGTTAGGGCACTCAGGTGCCATGTGTCATTTGGAACATGACAATTTCTTTTTTAAAGCCATTAGGGTCCATGAATAATTACAAATTATCCACCAGAGCCTGCATGTTGAAGGAAAAAGAGCATTCCATTGCACCACCAAGAGAGTGTCCAGCCCCTTCTCTTTGAAACTCAGTAAAGTCCCTTCACAGTGGAGAGATTTGTCTTCAGCTGCAGAAGCAGTAACTTTGCCTTAACAAATTATACTTTATCATTTTAGAATAGAGGCTGCAAATCCACGCAAGTGGCTGAATGTATAAACATTCCGCTTGGCAATTATATGTGTGACAGATTCATTTATCTACATGTGGAGTCTTAATTTATACCTGCACTTCACCATTAATTGCTTAAGTGTTCTTTTCTGTAATAACAGTGGGGCTCTTTTTAGGATATCCTGGAACAGAAATCACTTTAGAATAAACAGCTATGCCATTTATTATCCTATCAGAACAGTACTGAAAAATGCCAAAGAGAAAAGATAACAGTGAGAAAAAGGTAAAGCATCATTTGTGTTAAAGAAATTAAAACATCAATTACTGAAAGTTTGAATGATAGATATCAGACTCTTATTTCTATGCCAATGCTTAATAAAGTTTATAAAGGAAACTTTACAGAAAAGACTTTTATAGTAACGGTATTATTTTTACTGAATTAAGCTGGCTTAGAATTGAAACATTCCTAAAAATGTAACCAAAACCCCCCCACTACATGAAATAATTCACATTCTCCTTATCTTCAGTTACTCGTCTTTATACAGTTATTGTCATACCTTCCATTGATTTTGTTTTCTCTTCAGTTCTGGTATATACATTTTATTTAAAAATGAAAACTAAAATAGTACACCAAGACTTTTCATTACAAAATTTTGAAGACAAGAATTTCAATTAGATGCCCTAATTTTATATCAATATATCATCTTTAGATTCTTCAGGATATTGTATTTCATCATTAAATTCAGGATATTGAATTTAATACTCTAATGTTCATGGGACTAATCAAGTCTCATTGGCACTTCTTTGAATCAAATAAAAAAAAGTATATTGAAGTCCTTCACATACTTCCAAACTATACAGATTCGTGATAAATAATCAGAGACAAGATAAGAAGATAGTCCTGGGAAGGAGTTGGGATAGGAGGAAAATCTCTAAATTCAAATCATCATGTCTAGGTTATTCAATATCATTGCTGTAAGTCTTCCCTATTGCAAGACCGCTCTTTCAAATTGCTTCATTAAATTACCAGCAGGAACAAAAGAACAGTGTGTGGTTTATGCTTAACCTCACTCTTTGCCATAATCATTCCATATCCACAGACACTACATGTACGTGGGAATGGCACACCTCCGTGCTCACTCTGATCAGCCTGCATATCAGGGCTCCCTAGTGGCTCCCTGTTAAGCCGGGAGAATATGCTCTTTAAGAGATATCTAGATCATGTCAGTCACTCCACTCACGTGTGCAGACTCCTGTCCCATAGGAAAACCCAGCTCAGCTCTCCCATATCCTTCAGCTCCGTCCTCTGCGTGAGTCTCCTGGTGTTGGCAATTGTAACGTGCTCCCAACATTACCAGGCAAAGTATGAAGTTGCTTTATTAACACTACTAGGTGTCAGCCTGCTGAGTCTTCGGGTGGGAAGAGTTTTCTCAACAGGGCATCTCTTGAAAAGACTTGATGGATGTCAGGGCAGGATTAGCTGTTTGTGATGGATCCCTTAGCAATGACCTGAAACCTCAAAGAGTTGCTCCTAAGTAGCTAAGAAAACCATTGCAAAGTCCTGAAAGAGAGGAAACCCCATATAACACATGGTGAGGGAAGACGGCTGACTGCTCCAGGAAACTCTTCAGTGACTGTATCAGTGATAACAATGGTGATTACAATGAATTTCACCAGTATTCATAGCTCTTATATGGTGTGACTTATGAACACCAAAATAGAGGGCAACAATTTGGCTAATCTTTAATACACACACACACACACACACACACACGATAAAGTCATCTATAGAAATTTCACATATTTACAATATTTGTTAAGTTTTGTGAATGTTGTTTAAGGCTATGGTTTTATATTGTGGGCAAGTCCTTTATCTGCATTTTGAATGTCACAGTCTCCTGAATGTGCAGTTATACAGGACAAAGGAAGGAAAGAAGAAATTGCAATAAATAAATAAAAATATCTACGAAGGGATTGCTAGAAAACTCAAGGGTGGAAAATTTGATCACTGAGTGCTCACATCGTTTTGTTTTCTGTGTCATCGCAGGTGAACAGCTTTAGGCCGGGGAGAAGAGCCCTCCCCTGACATTCTGCACACCTGTGTGCATGTGTGCGCGCGTACACCTGCTGTTCTCAAGCTGCTATTCATTACAGGCAATCAGCACTCCTCCCTCTCTCTAGGTATCTCTCAAGACTCTCTTCCTCTGCCACTTTCCAAATTGAACCATCAGAATGACTTCAGGGTTTGTTAAGTCCTATAAAGGTGAACAAACCGTTCTCTCTATACACATTATCCTTCTATATTTTCTTCTACCTTTTTTTAACCTTTCGGTTCTGAATATATTTTCTGAGAGCTCTTCCTAGCAATGTCCGTTATGTCGTCCTGATTGCTGTGTAATGGTGACAGCATCTCTGCTTCATCAAATGCTCTGGGAGCCTTTCTCTTGATCCAGGACTTTACAACTGGTTTTACTCTACCTTTCTGTCTCAGGCCTTCCTGAGTCAGGCTTAACTCTGATCCCTCCTCCTTCTCCAGGGGCAGATAGATGTACTAAGTGCCTTAAGGATCAGGCACACATTTTCCTTGCCCAGAGCTATTATATCAAAAGTAAAATCCAAAGTCATATCTACTGAAGGTAGAGAAGCAGGCTGTATATGTTCACTCAGGGATTTAAAATAGCGTTTAACGTTCCTTCTATTGAAGATCTCTCTCCTAAAGTAAGCACTAATGTAAATCTTTTTATACAGCAAGAGATTCCTAGAGTCAATTTTCTCTCATACCTTAATGATTTTATCCAAATTCCTCTTGATCCCTGATTACATTTCTTTAAAAAATCAGCATATTGGATTGAGCTGAAACTTACATATAACCTAGATAATATACCCATCTCATAGCTCTATCAATTTATGTATAGAACTGAAGCTGATAGTGTTTGTGACTCACTGGGTTAAAAAGTGAATGGGCTACTAAGTGGAAAAGTTGGAAAATAAATAAGATCCTAACACTAAATAATTGGCCTGATGTTAGAGGCTGGATTTTTAAAAGAAAGTCTGACTATGCAGCCCTGGCTGAGCAGAATGAGCTCAATATCCAGTGATTCTCTTGCCTCTGCCTCCTGAGTGCCAAGTTTACAGCTGTGCTCCACCATGTCGAGATGTAGGACTAAAATCTTTAGGCTTACAATATCTTTGGCATCCACCGAGCCTGATATTTCATATCATTAGTTTAAGGAAAAGTTGAAGGAGAAGTAGAGAGGGATAGTGGACCTGAAAGTACTTAAGGGGTAGAAGGTAAGTGTGACTAAAATACACTGTATAAAATTCTCAAAGAATTTACAAAGCATTTTTAAAAGAAAAAATAAAAAGTAGTACATGTTTAAGCATATTTAAATGCAAAAAGAACTAAAAGGTGGTATTTTTTTTTTTACTGGTCCACATATAGATTTTCATATCAATTGTAATGATAATGGCTACATAATAGGCATCTGTCATAGTCACGTGGTATTAAATATATAGTTCAATCTTCACAACTTTATGAGTCATTTACTCACTATGTTATGATTGGGAAACTGAGTCTAAAACAGGTCATGATCTAGATAACTTTCTGGAAAACACCTCTTACTTGCTCGCATTCATTTTTATTTATTCTTTGTATCTTTCACATCATGCATCTCCATCTGATTGATTTCACCATCCCTTCATATATGCCCTCTGTCCTTATCATGCCCCCCCAATAATAATACAATTTAAGAGAAAATATCAGTCCCATCATAGAAGCTGAAGCATGACACAGTAAGTCCCGAAGAAAACCCTCTTATCCACATATCTTTACCTGATTAGTGTTCACTGCAGAGTCCTTGGCCTGGTTTGAAGCCTCTGGTTTCTGCTGCTCTATCAAAGCTAAACCCTCACTGGGACTCCTCTTGGTTATCCTGTTGTTGCCCTGTGTCATAAAGATCCTGCAGCTTTAGATATGCAGATCTGACCCCTTCATGTCCTCCAGCAGATCACAGATAGGGTGTGTGTTGGGGTGGGCCAACTCATAACCCTGCTTCTGGGCCTGTGTAGTTGCAGGGTTGGTCAGCCCACCAGCTCTGCCTTGTTCTCACCACCAGTGTGAGCTCTCTTATGTGGCCCTGTGTAGTTCACCTCTTGCAGTGATGAGCAAGGCGTAGGGCCTGTTCTCCTGGTTTCATATCCACAGGGTCAGTTTTCCCACACCTACACCTTCAGTGTGAGCTTTGCTGTGTTACCCAGGCACGGAATAGAGGCCACTCCAGTGCTACAGCTGATAAAGGGCAGGGACAGCTCTGTTGCTCTTATGACATCAGGGCTCCCACCTGCCTCAGGCATTGATGGGCAAGAACAGGGTTGGGGGAATGGAAAACACCGTAAAAATATGATCATTTCAAAACTTTTTTTCTAAGTAGTAACTTGATGACTCCTTCATTTACAGTATTCATCAGAGAATAGCTTTTTAGTAAGATTTGTCTTGACTTTGTCTAAGGCAATATTTTGATTGTCAAATGGTCATCACAAATAAAAACTATACCTTGTTTAGTTAAGTTTTACATGAGACTACGTTCTGCAGACTCAAGTTCCTTAAAAAGTGGGAATCTCCTAGGTCTTGGCCATTTTCCTTTTCACACATTACCCTCTCTACATCTCTGTGTGTTTCTTCTCATCAAATGCACAGTACATATCTTAAAATTTCAGAGTTCAGTTCAAGGATAACCAGAGTGTGATCCCGTAAATGCTTTGTAAAGTAGAAATGGCATACCAATTTTTACATTCACATGAAGGAAAGAATAAAAACTTTGTCTTCTGCATGCATTTAATTTATGTGCATGTTTTTCCTATTACTTGAAGTTAAATTAATTTTAATTAAACATTAAAGTTCTCATGTACTCCTTTATGCATAAATTATATTGTCTTTGCTATTACCTTCAGAGAGAATGTACATTACAGCGAATAGTCTCATTCCATTCCAATATAATAGCAAGGTGGCACTTCAGTTTTAGAATAGTATTCTTAGAAGAGCTCCCCAGAGGTAGAACTGTCAGGGATAGAGAACATATGGTGTCACAGAATGTGGGATTGTGGGATTTCTGTCCTTCAGTGGATAGTGTCAAGTCCCATTAATCAGGCAGATTAATCCTTTCTTACAGAATTTCTTTCTTCCTTCCTTTCTTTCTTTCTTTCTTTCTTTCTTTCTTCCTTTTTTTGTTTCTTGTCTTTCTTTTCAAGACAGGGCTTCTCTGTGTGGCCCTGGCTGTCCTGGACATCTTTCTGTAGGTCAGGCTGGCTTCAAAATCAGAGATCTGCCTGCCTCTGCCTCCCAAGTGCTAGAATTAAGGGTGTGAGCCACCACCACCTGGCCAGATTTTCTTTTTAAATCATAGGATATATGCTAATTTGTTTTCATTCTTGTTAACTAGCAGATATAAACATGTATCTCATTTACTCTTTTAAAATACATTTTTCTACTTTTCTTTGAAGCTTAATACTTTACTAAGCTCTTTGCTTACCAATATTTGATGGCCAGAGCTCTTTATGAGTTTATATGTGCTGTGCTGTGTGTGTGTGTGTGTGTGTGTGTGTGTGTGTGTGTGTGTGTGTGAATGTGAGTGTGGGCATGCATTTGACATTATGCATGGGAAAGTTGGAGGATAGTGTGTGTAGGTGTGTGTGTGTGTGTGTGTGAGAGAGAGAGAGAGAGAGAGAGAGAGAGAGAGAGAGAGAGAGAATGTGTGTGTGTGAGAGAGACAGAGAGAGACAGAGAGAGAGTGTATGACTGTGTGTGTGTGAGAGAGAGAGACAGAGAGAGACAGAGAGAGACAGAGAGAGACAGAGAGAGTGTATGACTGTGTGTGTGTGTGTGAGAGAGAGAGAGAGAGAGAACGACTGTGTGTGTGTGAGAGAGAGAGAGACAGAGAGAGAGTGTATGACTGTGTGTATATGTGAGAGACAGAGACAGAGACAGAGAGACAGAGACAGAGAGACAGAGAGAGTGTATGACTGTGTGTGTGTGTGAGAGAGAGAGACAGAGACAGAGAGAGAGAGAGAGAGAATGTGTGTGTATGACTGTGTGTGTGTGTTGCGTGTGTGTGAATATGATTGTGAGCATGCATTCGACATTGTGCATGGGGAAGTTAGAGGACAGTGTGTGTGTGTGTGTGAATGTGGTGATTGTGATTGTGAGCATGCACTCGATGCATGAAGAAATTAGAGGACAAAATTTGGGAGTTGGTTCTTTTTCAATCTTGCTGGACCCTCGGCTTTTGGACAAGGCTGTCTCCACCTCCTATCTTAACAAAGAAGCACTGAGTTTACAGACATTCACCAACACATCCAGATTTTTAAAATGCGAACTTCAGAGATCCAATTTCATTTGTTAAGCTTGTGCACTAAGCATTGTACCCACTAAGCCACCTTTTCAGCTCAAGTGCTCCTTGGAAATAAGGTTACTGATACTTTACTTTTCAATTACATAAAACAATTTCAGAATTTTGTAAACCTTGTACATTTAGTGTGATCTGAGTTAATAATTATGTTTTATTTTCATAGTTCCCTTTTATACATAGTAATAATTTACAAATAATACTGTATCCTATTTTTCAGTAAGTTAAATTTGTTTTTAAATTTGTGTGTATATGTGTGGGCATACATATAAATGTGTGTATGTGTGTGGGCATACATATATGTACATGTAGTGTGTATATGTGTAGGCATACATATATGTACATGTACTGTGTATATGTGTGGGCATACATATATGTACATGTAGTGTGTATGTGTGTGGGCATACATATATGTACATGTAGTGTGTATGTGTGTGGGCATACATACATTGTACATGTAGGGAGCAAGACAAGGAAATACACTTTATTTTCAGACTGGGTTAAAGCCTTTCCAGCACAGTTTATTAATTAGAGTTATATAAATACATATTTATATGATATTTATAGATATAAATGTATATATGAAATTATATAGATATAGTATATAAATTCAATACTATGTTCCACACCAATTTAACAATTCATTTTATCACGCATATTTTTATAAATTGGTTCATTATTCTGAAAATGCATAATTTTATAATATGCTTATATCTAGCATAAAAACACTATCATTATTATTACAGTTTTAAATATTTTTCAAGTTATGCTAAAAAAATCATGAAATTTGAAATAACTCAATATTTTGCCTTTTGTCTAAGTCTCACCTTAATAAAAAAATGACAATGAAACAATATGTAATTAAAACATATTAAGATTTTGAAGCATGGCATTAAGAAACAAAGCACATGTTTCTGCAATAACTGGTGCGTGTTGGTGGATTCAAATAATAAAAGCGGCAAACGTCTGTAGGTCAGATAGCAGATACTGTTCTAAAAAGCACCCAGCTCACAGCATATCTAGAACCTATGGATAACTTCTGTATTTTAAGCCTTTGGACTTGTAGGTCCTCACATTGATGCCTAGGTACATTGTCTGGGTTTGCCAAAGTCTCTGTTGAGAGACTCCTTTTCAGTTCACCTCTTATCTGACAGCAGAAGACCTATCAAGAGCAGAAGTCTAATAAAGAAGCACTGGAGAGATTTGGTGGAGTTGTGCACTTGTGCTCAGCATCCAGCTCTATCACCCTTACTTACAGGCAGTTTCTCTGGAAAAAAAATCAGCGCTTTCCTTGGGTAATCCGTATGGGCAGGGTGCATATCAGCCTGACCTGCTGAAGCTCCAGGTCACTCAATAACAGAGCAGGTCATATTTCATACTCTATTGGAGTCATATCTGGGATTCTTTTCTAATTCTGCCATCTTCTCCTTGAACAAACTTGATTTCATCTTGATCATCAATACAAGAATGCTAGTGTCTGCACTGTCAGGCTGTTGCATGGATTAAGTAGAATGAAAAGCATACAGGCCCACAATAGTGCCTGGCTTAGATAACTGGCTCGACATAAAGGACGTACTGACTTAGATGTCAACGTCTTTATTTTCTCCATTGTAGCTTCAGCCATAGAATTCTAGTACTAATCTCAAGAACAACTTGGAGTTGATGCTCTTCTGGCAGTTAAGGTCTGTGAATGAATTGGGATTGTCAGGCCTGCCAGCAGAAGCGTTTCCTGCTGAGCCACCTTGCCAGACTTTAGCATGTCACATTTCATAAACTGTTCATACTGAATACATTCCTCACACTTTCATTACTGATACTACAAGAATTACATGTCAAATATTTTAGAGAAAAAATTTGTGTTTTTATTTTGATAGCATAGCGTAGTTTTTTTTTTGTTTTTGTTTTTTTAGAAATTTGGATTAAGGTGGAGACAGCATGAGATCCTAAATTGAAAATTCTAGCTTTAATTAAAAATGTACAGGGAAAAACCTAGGAACAATTGAATAGTTCTAACATTCAGAAAGGAGTATAGGGATGATTTATATTTAGACTTGTCAATTTCCCTCTAAATATTTAGAAGGAACAATATAGAAATTTATAGTCAACTGTATTTGTGTTATGACAGTTATCATGATTCTGCTGTGCACACTGGGAACCACCAAGTAGATAATGCAGCTCTATGTAAGCTCACAGAGACCAACTCAAGTTCCAGATGTGCTATCCCCATATTTATTAAAATGAAGCAAACACAGGAAAGATATGAGACAAACAGTAAAGGATGGGTTAAACTATTTTCTGTATATAATGGGGGAGAGGATATCTTTTTGGTACATGGTGTTACTAGCAATTTGGGTTTTCAGATTTTTGCAGGAAAACATAGCCACAAACAAAACAACCTTGTGAGAAAGCGTCAAAGCTTTTATTTTTTTTTCTTTCAGCTCCGGCATAATATAAATAATTAGTGTATTCCTGAGGAAATAGGATTTTGTTTCTTCTTGCTTGTTTGATATTGTGCAATTTTCTTAGCTGAATAAAAAGCCTTCAAAAATCCTTTCATTTTAACCACTTACAAAATAATAATCACCTATAATTTTGTTCCTGTTCTTGTAATAAGGTGAAGTTCAGTTCAAACTGCTTATACAAGCGAAGTCAATACTTCATTGTCCAGCTACTGCCTATAAAATCGACCTGTAAGTCCCTTTTGCGATTCATGTCGGAGGAAAAGCACTGTGCATCCTGTGGATATCATGCCCCATTTTCTACTTTCCACGAGCAATCTGTGCAACAAATGTCATTTTGCTTTGCAAAATTTCAATTTATAGTTAGAGTGTTTCTATGAGGAAGGAATATTACATTATGGACACCTTGTTTGGTCCTTACACTCCTTCCGATGTTTGCCTCTCTATGCTTACTCTCTTATTTTAGGTTTGCAATAAACTTTGCTGACGCTGTACAATAAGCAGCAAGAGGACCCTTTGCCTTAAACATTCCCTGTTCCTTTCACCTCCTCTACCACCAATAGTTCTAAGACCTAGCTTTTGTTTCCAGATGGTCTCTCAAAAGCCCAATTCAAACCTTGTTGCAGTGTATCTTACAAACTCCTGATATCCTTAACACACACACACACACACACACACACACACACACACACACACACCACATTCTCTCTTTCTCTCTTTCACGCACATACATGCATGTATGTACTCACTCCCTCTCTTTCTCTCTTACACACAGATACACTCTTACTTACACACTATTTCTCTCTTGTACACATGCACACGCACACGTACACACATACACACACAGAGGGTACATCACAGAGTAAATACATATTAGTATAGCAGGGAAAACATTTTTAGCCTATGTTGTCTCCTACCTTTGTCTTTGTACTCTAATCAAGATTATCTGTTCCTTTGTCCCCAGACACAGCTGATGTCATCACATCACTGACTTTACCTATCGTTCCAAATCCTGGAAGGCTCTTTTATTTTTATGAACATCACTCGCTGCATGAAAACTCTGCAGCCTCCAACAGACAATAGAGCATGCTATCAATTGCATTAATCACATGACTTGGGTGAACTCATATCAGAAATTTCCTTCCTTTTTCTAATGAGGTCACTCCTGGGTTGTCCCCTCCCCCTTTTCTTGTGATAACAGGCTTGGATGTGGTATCTGCTTAATCCAACAAGAAGAGAGACTGGCATTGGCACTTAGCCCTTGAAAACAAGAGCTTTGACAGAAAGCAAACAGACTTATCTAATTTTCTATTTCCCTGTCTGTGAAACAAGGCAAATCATAAGTAATAATATATAGAATTTAATACAGTTTTCAGAATACTATCAACACTTAATAACCTTGTAAAAACCTTGTTAGTTCATGTTGCAAGGATAAAGTACAGTTTGGCTGTTAGAACACACAGGGATACATTCAGACAAAGACTGATAAAGCCTTAAATAGTTTTTGAAAGAAATTCTATGCTTCTAATACTTAATACAGAACCAGACTTTGTAGACACTATTGACCAGAGGAATTGTAGCTTGCCTCTATATTAATTGTAATAAATAGTATTAATAATAACAAACAGTAAATTTGTTTATTTTACCGGTACTGTGAATGGAAGCATGCATGAAAAAAAAAAATCATTCTGGAATAACAGCAAAATTTGGATTTTAGTTTAATATTCACTCCATTTATTCACTAAATGCCAACACTGAATAACTGAAAATTTAGAGTACAACTGATGTACTCACAAATCTTCCATTAAAGTTGCCATAAGCAAGACCTGGAAGGAAGCACAGACAATGAATTCACACTTCCAACATCTCCTAAAGAGCTTGCAGTATCTACTCTTTATGGAGCAAAATATGGGAGAAAAGAAGATACACGCAGAGTCGAGTTCAGGTTTTGTGTCAAATGAATCTGTTTGGAACCAACATCGCATGTAGAAACAATAATTGTCCAGAGAACAGTAAAGACAATGTGAGAAAAGGATACTTGATATGAAGCAAAATGCTTCCTGAACATTAATATTTGTAACATACCCAATTTATTGTGGTTTTCTACATGATGAAGATAGTCAGTAACGGAGATGGTGGCTTGAGAGGCTCATCCATTTTAGCACTAACAGATGCATTTTTAAATGGAAGGGTCACTGACAGTTTTTATTTATGTGACCAATTTATAAGATGAATATACATATTTTTGTTTTCATATGATAAATAGAATCTATTTCTTGCACTCAAATATGTTTAGAGCTGACTGGAATCTAGATTGAAAGATTAGTTTTGGTTTAATTAGTTTTGTTTTTCCTCAAGTAGGAAGTGCTCACTTGCTAAAACAATAAATTTAATGAAAATCTGTAATTCAGTAAAGTAGGCAAAAATTTTGGGAATATTTCTATTTAAATTCATTCTTCATTGTCAGAAAGCAATAAATACTATTCTGTTTTACATATTTTGTATTAAAAATATCTTTAATTTATTTGCTAAAATACCAAGGGTATGGATCAACATAATTAAAACCAATCCCTTCCCTCCCTCTCCCTCTCTCGCTCTTTCTCTCTCAAATCTTCAATGGACATGGGTAGAAAATTAGGCCATCTGAATAGAATAATTTAGGAACAAATAAAATTGGGGTGGCTGTGTTTGCAATAAGAGAGTCTTTCTAATGCAATTACTCTGAGAACGCCATCAGAATATGATTATACTAGACAAGATAACAAATATTAAGCCACCAGCATCCACTCTCTGCCCTCTTGTGGTGGATACTACCAACTGGTAAATATGAGAGTAAGTTATGAATCAATCAGCAATATTGATCAGTAAAAATAATTCTTTCGTTGTGTCTGTTATGATGAATATCTGTATGAAAATACTATTTCTTTATCTTTCAGTTGTTTTTAACATAATTTTAAATATACTGATTTTAATTTTGCAATTGTACTATTCAAATCACTAACATAAAAGTGCCTGATTGGAAATAAACCAGAGGATCTAATTACAGCCCCCAGATGCAGAAGCACTTTCCCACTTTTTCATATTCTGTTCACTGTAATCAGGTGGCTTTGTTGTGCCTATTTAGAAACACAAAGAATTGGGAATATCAGTGCATTGCATAATTGCTGCATTTATCTACATTTATCTGTTGTATTTGGGACTACTTAATGCTGGACAATTCTGCTCAGAAGCATCGATTTACTCTTCAGACGCTGCATTTATTCAAACATTAATTGAGTGTCTGCATTTCTTTGTATACAACATATGCCATTAACAGCACTTTGTCATCCTTTTGTAAGGAAGGCCTAATAGTAAAGCTTTATGTAGTTGCTTATGTGATATGAGTATAAGACCAATAATTGCGGCATTGTATGAGCTCCTGTCATGAAACAGCTCTCCTAGATGTTTGCTGAAGTGGCACATTTTCAGTTTATTAATGTATCTAATATCCCTACTTCATTTTAGTGTTATATTTCCTAGGAATGCCTGGAAAGACGGTGAGAGAACACATAGCCACGCTTGCTCCCTCTTGTTCTCTCAACCTCCAATGTCCTCTTCAACTTTTTGATTTCTCCCATAAACGAGGCGGCTTTGATGTGTATTCACTGTGTTTGAAATGACTTCTCTATGGAATAGACAGGGCAATCTAAGGCCTATGAGTACAACCGCGTGTGGCCTTTCCTGCTTCAAGGGATAAAGAAGCACTCTTTAATGGTGCCAGGAAGAGCTAATGATGCTTGCAATATTTCTAATATGCATATAATTATAATGCAATTGACTAATTTTTACTAATGATTAAGTTTGCTGGCTTAAATTAAGTCTGTGATTTAGTTCATTTCTTCCTCTCTGTTGTTTTAAATATTCATTATGTATAGTTTCTATTCGTTTGGCTTCGATCAGAAGAAACCATTTTTGCGAATTTAACTATGTAACAAACAAGTCCAAAGAGCAATCACTGTTGTTACACATATACAGGTACATCTGCTAACTACAGTCACTACCTGACAAAAGCCCTTTTTATTACCAGTGCTAGAATGAGCGAGAGCTGGAGGCTGCCAAGCCTCAGATTAAATGGCCTGGTTTAGAAGTGCCCTCAGTAATTCTGCTTACAAATTATTGGTTCAATCCTTAAGATGCTAAGACGTAGAATTCTTTCACAGGAGCGAGGGAGAATGGCTCAGATGTATTTGGTAAACAGTAGCAGTAGCCACCACATCTGCATTCCGCAAGCATCTCTGCTCTAAAATATGATTTTCGTGAATTGCTGTGTTCCTTGAGCACACTTTTCTCTCTGTATTCTCTCATTCGTTCTCTCTTCCAATTAGCCATTGCGCTACTGAACTGAGTTCATAACTTACTCTTTATTTTGCCCTTCTGTTTCCACCTGCCTTCAAATGGTTAACTTTCCAGAAAAGGATGTAAATAGTAGTTAGACATAACACAGAGAACTAAACACAGTGACAGTGCAAATGGAGTGTCTACATCAAGGTGGTAGAGTACGGGATGCGTCTAAAAGAGTGGTATTTGAACTGAAGTACAGCGGTCAAAGCTCAGTCCACTAAGGGTGAAAATAGAGGAAGCTCATATGCAAAGAGACATGATGAATGTAAGGACATTCTCACGGTTTTACACAGCTATCAGTAATTCAAGTTCTTAGAGGAACTGGTTCTACCTTAGGATGTACACCCATTCCTTAGTTAGGTAAAACTCAGTTTTCTTATCTTCAAGAGCATCAATAATATTACAAATTAATGTTTAGGTTCAGAGAGAAAGAGAGGGTCAAGAAAGGAGGTGAATAAAGAGAAGGGGAGAGAGGAAGAAAGAGGAAGAGAATAAAAAGAAAGGGGGAAGCCAATGAGGGGGGAAGGAGGAGAAGAAGAATAAATTAATATTGGGCACATAAAGTGTACAGCACTATAAAACTATTAGAGACTCATTGGTCCAGATAATCTGGGTATCACAAATTCATTCTCAACACAGTATGGAATCAGTTAAAGCAATTTAAGAATAGTTTGATGACTTTGATCACTGTTTATTCCACACTACCATAAAGAATGAATTCAAAGGGAATTTAAACAGGATGACTTATTAGGGGTTACTTCCATAAATGTGGTTTAGCTATGGTTATGTCACAGAGAAAAGTGATAATAGTAGAAAGAGAAGAAGGGAAAATACTCAAGGCATGTCGAGAGGCAGACATGGCGGCTCACTCCAGCAATTCTAATAGTAGGGAAGGGAAGGCAAGAAGGTGCACATAAATTCCAGACCAGGCTTCAGACGGAGACCTTTGTGGACAATGTGTGGTAAGCTGTGGGTAGACATGAACGGTCAATAAGCCTAGCATTGAAAAGAAAAGAAAAATGGCAGGCTTCTCGGTGCTTTGAGAAGGGTAGATGTTGATGGTCGCTGCCAATAGATATAGAGGAGAAAAGAAGGTGTTTCCATGAGATAAAGCCTCCATACTCCCATGGCCTGTCTTTCCTGCACTACCAGGGAAAAGAAATACTTCAGTGACTAACACCATTTTACTGTTGAAAGTGCTTAGTTGACAAACAGAATACCTTCTCGGTCACAGCATTTTTGGTTATAAGGTCATCATTTCATAATAATGGGCACTAGAACAATTTACAAAAAAAAAACCATTTTGCTTGCATTATAAAATTTAAGAGATGCTTTCAAGGACACTATTTAAGCCAAATTTTTGAATGTTTATTTACACAGAAATAATTGATATGTAAAATTTAAGTTTTGAAACTGAAAAGAAAACCATCCTTCCAGGAAAATTCCTACCCAAAGGCAGGCCTGGGATTTTGTCATTATAATAGTCTCTCAGAGAACCTTCAGCTTTCTTTACTTTTGAATACTTTTATTCTTCCACATAACCTATTCCATAAATTAACATAAATTTTAAGTTATAGGGTTTCTGAGATTTTACAACCAATCTTCACCTTCCTCTTTTGCAGTCATATATTCTTTCACAGATACTCATTTTTATGCAGCATGGGCATTTATATTTCTATAGTCCATTTAGAAATGTGAACCTCTCTTTCTTATATTCTTAGGTCGTTCAGTAAGCCTTTCTCAAAAATGGGAATTTGCTACCTAACCAAAGTAGAATGAGAAAACACAGGCTAAGGGGGGCACAGTAACTTCATCTGAGATTCTCCTCACATTAATTTTCTAATTATTCCAATGATGCTGCATGTTTCTAGTTTTCCTAAGCAAGAGTTGAATTAAGTAAGATTCTTGAGTTGAACTAATCTGCCATGTTTCTATATTTTATTTTATATTGAGCATTTTGGGGAGGGGTGGCTGGCCTTAATATATTTTTAAATATTTACGTGCATGGGTACAGGTCAGTGTGTGTATCTGTGTGTGTGTGTGTGTGTGTGTGTGTGTGTGTGTGTGTGTGTGTGCGCCTACAGATGTAGAGTTGCTCGTGAAAGACAGGAGTGGGGATGTTAGAGTCCCTCAATCTGGAATTAAAGGTAGGTGTGAAACAAACTATGGTCTTCTGCTAAAGTTTAACTCTCTTAACTGCTGAACATCTGCTGAAATTGATGTTTTTGAAGGATAGTGAGTATGATATCATAGTATTTTGGAAATTGGACAGCATACCATACAAGTAATATCGTGGCTGCTTTAGCTTGTTACATTGGGGCACTTACTGTCAACCTTCTCAACACTGATGACTCTGCTTGCATTATCAAAGTAAGTTCAACCAGATTTTCTCAAGATTCTTTTTCACATTTTTAAAGAAAATATTAATGACACAAATTTAGCCTGATAATTTGTAGAATACTGATTCTGATTTTTAATTACTTAAAAAGTTATATTTTGATACAAAACCCTGTACATTTCAACTGACAGAAACTTTATTCATGATTACCAAAACTGAAAGAAAGCATGTTGTTTTTCAGCAGCTGAATGAACTATGGTACATCTAAATACTGAAATATTAGGCAGGGTTAAAAATAATGAGATTTTGAGCTATGAGAATAATGAAGGAATAATCTTGAAATAAATATTTCTAAGTGAAAGGTGTTGATTTATGATGATTATGCAGACTCACTGCACTTTGGGAAGGCAAAAATGACTGAGATGGTGAAAGGGTCAATGGTTAAATCAGGAAAAGCACAGAGAGTCATGGGAGTGATGAAAATATTTTATATGATATAATATGAGGTACTTGCATGCCAGTATACAGTTATCCAATTACATAAAAATAAAAAAGCAACTTAAATAAATTATTATGTATAAATAAATTCTTACGATGTATCCATTGAGCTTCTCAGTGATAGAAAGTGTTAAGGAAAGAAATATATAGCTGCTCCATTTTGCTATGAATCTAAAACATCTACTGAGCAATTCAGCCTTTGCAATAAGGAAATTCCATTGTTATTAACTCACACTATCAATATCATGAAGTTAGGTGTCAATAGAAGATCACTTCATGGTAGTGTAAATTAATTAAAGAAGACAATACTAAGTTCAACACTAAGATAGCTATAAGTGCCCACAAGAATGCTACAAATAAGTTTCAATATGATAGGGAGCAAAATAGTTGCATGAGTATCTTCTTGGTGTCATGTAATATTAAATGCCTGGTAGATAAGAAAGATATTTTGATAGGTTAGAATAAAATCAAGTCATTAAAAATATGAGGATTTGGAGGAAATTATTTCCAATAGAAAAGTAAATAAACAATAAAGAACAAATATATATCTATAGGTAAATAGATGATTGAAAGGTAGGTATAGATAGATGATAGGTAGATGATAGATAGATAGATAGATAGATAGATAGATAGATAGATAGATAGATAGATAGATGATAGATGATGGATAGATAGATGATAGATAGATGATTGATAGATAGATAGATAGATAGATAGATAGATAGATGATAGATAGATAGATGATAGATAAATAGATAGATAGAGACATAGAGACATAGATAGATAGAGACATAGAGACATAGATAGATAGAGACATAGATAGATAGAGACATAGATAGATAGAGACATAGATAGATAACAGTTAAATATAAGATAATACATAGTTTTAAAAGATTTTGGACATATTTGGGTATAAAGTAATCTTATTTGAAGAACATGTTTGATATACTCAATAGTAATTCTGGAAATATAAGTTGGACAAGATATGTAGAGATTCTGGGGAATAAAAATGGGAAATGTGTGCTGGTTCCTCTAGCAAGGAAGAGCCATTGAAGAGAGGCTTTGAACAGAAAATAGTAGCAAGAGATGTGTTTAGAGCAGTGGGTTTAGAAGATTGAGGGACTGTGAAGATAATTTTTATTATCTTGTGACAGTAAGCCTAAAGAGCTGTTCCAGAAACTTCCACATGGAACGGCAGTGGTGGGTCCCCATGGAAAGCCTACACATGTAAAGTTTTCTTTCTTTTTCTAATAGTTTACTCTTCATTTTCTTTTGTCTTTGATCAAATAAACTTAGTTCCAGCTGCTATTATAAAATATCAAAAATCAATAAAGAATTATTTCTCACATTTGGGAAGGCAGAGTTCAAGTATGTGCCCAATGATATTTATTTTATGGGGGGGGGGTGATCCTACTTCCACGGGCTTCACTGTCACTACCCAATCACCTCTCTAATTTCCCACTTCTATATCCTCTTGCATTAGGAATTAGAATCCGATATATGGCTCTGGGAAATGAAAGAAACAAGCATCCTGTCTATAGCAAGAATCTAAACGGAGACAGCGTGGAAATGCCCTGTAGAAGCCACGTCGAAAATCCCTCATGAATTCAAATGTCCTCAGGCTTTTCCCTTTAAAATGCCTATGATCCTCTATAATTTAGGATTAACTGAACAAAAATGATTCGCTTTAAAGGACGTTGAAGCACTAAAGCTTAATCTTCTCCAAGTACTAACTTCCACTCACAGGAATCATTGAAAAGGTCAAAACCATGACAGAAAAGTGTTAAACTTCAGTAGTAAGACAAAGACTTTCCCAGATGGACTCTGAATAAATGTTTGAACATTTCTACACGATGGAGAAGTAAATGTCTGCACCCTAGGTTTCTATTTCGAAAAGCTCATCATCCTTTGTCTCCTATATAAATATCTCTGCTGTGTTTGTGACTCAGGCTTGTTAACAACTTTGGCAAGAGTCTTAAATACCTACTTAGTATCTTTCAAACTGCTGGCATCTTCATCGATGCCAGTTTCCTCGTGTGAAGAATTATGGTAATAATATAAGTCAACACCCCCTTCTTGGTTTGATAGTAACTAACGTATTACTAGAATGTACTGGACCGGCAGGACTTGTGACAGGAGTTTAGTCTGTACCAGGAAATTTTACTAATTACCATGGACAGGTATTCAGCAGAAAGCATAAGACAGCCCAAAGACCTCAATTTATTTCCCCTTACAAACTGACTAGTGGCTAAAAATATCTTGTTCACGCTATAAAAAGAACACAATTAGTTATATTTCACAAAGAATCAATACTAATCATGCTATGTAAGTAACCTAGAGCACTTGGTAAGAAACAGAGATGGTGAACTCAATTCCATTTTTCTGAGAGAGCTACAAGCCAATATTTCCTGAAAATAAATCTATAATTTTTAGGCAAAATTATAATGAGAAGACATGTGTCATTTTCAATATTAATGCAAAGGTATTGTATGAGTCTTGCCAATATTAACACGTAATACTTATCACTGCCTAGTGGAATGCCTCTCTCATTCAGGAGTTATCACTATCTGGTATATTATTTCAAAATGTATTTCCAGTGCCTTTCACTGTCTAGAGAGTGTTGGAGTTTTGAGAGGTTAAAGGGCTGCAAGATTTCTGAGTGAAAACAGCAAGGTCACATGTAGTTGGCAAATGCAGTTTAGAGGATAGTAGGGAAATGTTGGAGGTGGGAAGAAATAGAACACAATGTAGTGAGGCGGGCCCAGCGCAGGAGAGCAGAGGGTGAACACCAAATTGATTTTACAGAGGAGCACAGGTCAGCTCCCACTGTACTCCTCCAGCATCAACGGACTTGGTATTTATTGCTTTCCTTCCCCCATGGAATGTAGGAAGACACACTCATTAAACTGCATGAGATCTCAGAATTTTAGCCCTACAGCCTTAGACAACAGAGTGCTTCGGAGGCTGCAGAAAGAGTGTCGATCATGTTAGGTTCCCACCAGTGCATTTAAAACATGGGTAAACAGTATTCACACTTCTCCTGTTATTTAACGAATCCCTGCTCTTCAAGACTGTATTTAATGTTTCTTAAATGTTTTAGACATTGATGTAGTTTGTTGTTTTATTTGAGTGTGTGACCACTGGCCACATAGATGATTATATAGAATCAAGTGGGGAGATAAATATGTCTCAGATCAATCATAAATAGTGATACAATAGATTATCACAATATTCAGATGAAGAGGAAAATTAATCACTTCCTCGAAGCTACCTCAGCACCTATTGTTATACAACCCTTGGTGCTAGTCTCAAGCTGCCCTTTGTTAACTTGCCTCAATGTAGGATGAACATAGAATCTTAGCACTAGAATATTAGTCAACTCCCTGTGACTGCATCAAAATACCCAAGGTAGGATACTTTTGAAGTACTTTTTTTTATTTTATTAGTCTTTGGAGGTTTCATTCTGTAAGTCACTGGTTCCATTGCTCTTATGCCTGTGCATATAAGGTTTGGTGGCAGGATTTGAAGGCTGTTCCCCTCACTGTAACATCACATTGTCCCCTGCAAGACTATGCCATCAGTGCCCTAAGGCCATAAACCGGTCCAGATTCCCCAACACCCCATCATGTGCACTTGCACTGCCACGTACACCTTTAATACGTAGGTATTTCTTGGATAAATATGATCTAAATTTCTGAACAGCATGAATGTAAAGCTAGCATGTAAATAGGAATGCACTACAGAAAAAGAGAGAGCAGAGAGACTAAATGGAAGATACGTTGCTCCTCTTAGAGCACTGGCGTCATTATAACTACCGTGAAATCTATGCCAATCTGATGTCCTTTATGAGGTAATTTCAAATTGTGTTGTATCCATCAAGAACTCTTGTTTTCTATATTCCACAGCTCTAAAGACAAATTATCTTTGATATGTTCATAGTTACAGCTGATAGACAAGAAGCCACTAAAGGACATCAATTGTTTTGGGAAATTGGCCCAATTCTTTTCTTAGAATATTCTCCAAAAGTACAAGCAATGTATCTGTTCTGTCTAAATTGCAATCTAGGTGGAATTCACATTGCACTCAGCTCCTACCCCACATGCGTACCCTACCACATCACAGGGAAAAGTAGAGCTAAATTATGTTCATCCTACTCCATTCACTGAGATAAGAAAGTAGATGTGTCCATCTTCTGAGATTGCCCACAATATGGAAGGAAAGAAGAAGAGGGTTTTGATTTACTCTGATCTAACTAGAAAATAAACTTAATCACACACCTGTTGCATGAGCACCACAGTTAACCTTGCATTTCAGTGACTGCTTTGTGGAGAGTGGTAGGAACCTCAGAAAACAGGGTAGAGCTTGTGGAATCATTCTTGTTCTCAAGGTGAAGTATCTTAATCAATTAGTTCACTATTGAATCACAATCTTTCACATTATACAATAAAGCTATTTTTGTGTTTTCAGAACTATACAAATGGCAAAAAATCCCAGACTGTAACATCCCTTACAAAGGCCATTAGTCACTAATAACCATTTACAGTTACAGTTAACAATACTCAAATGAGTTCTTATTAATTAAATTTGTTGTTTGACAATCTCATGCATGTATATGATACTTTCTGATTACTCTTACCATCCACCTTCTCATCTTCCTCCCACCCTCATCAATCTCCCACTTTACAAGCCTATAAGCCCCTTTCCATGTTCATTGCTTGTTTAGTTTTGTGAACCACTGAATATAACCAGGAATATCTGAATGCTCATGGGGGTAGAACTATCCAGTGGAAATTGTGGGCTCACCTGTGGGTTTGCAATCAAAAAATAAAACCAACTCTTCCTCCACCAGCAGCCATCAGTAGCCAATGGTCCCCACATAAAGGTGGAGCTCATTGAGGCCTCCAGTCTCCATGAATGAAATTGTGCATTCCCAGCGATGGCAGGCAGCCCGCTGCAGTCACTGTATTCTCAAATTGGGACTCTGCAATAGTGCATTACCCTGATCTCCCTATGGTTGTAGTGCTATCAGTTCATACATGTGAACTGGGTCCCAGGCTCCCATATGGGTTCCTGATTAGCTCTTCACAGCTGATGAAGCACTGCCCATGTTGGAACTCACTTGATGATCCTTCCACGTCCTGTCTCTTCTCTAACACAATTTCTTCCCAGCCTTGTTATTAATTAAACTCCTGTCTTTCTCTTCCTCATTCCATCTCTATAAAATTTTCATTATGCTACTATCTCCAACCTCTATTTCTTATTCAATTAAATGCCATTTTTCTTCTCTTCTGGGCCTTAAATTGTTGCTATAGCAAATTACACAAACTTTGCTGTTTATAATAGCAAATATACATTATCTCATAATTCTGCAAATCAAATGTTCAGGGAAAGCTCAAGTTGATTCTTTGATTATTTTGAAATCAAGATGCTAGCCATTTGGGACTCTTTTAAGTAAACTCTGAAGAAAAAGCTTCATCCACTTCCAAACTGATGCAAGTCCAATTTCTTGCTGTTGTTGTCTCCACTTTTCTATTTTTTAAAATTTATCTATTTGTTTTCTGACTGCCATCCAGAAGGCATTCTCAGCTTCAGAGACTGCTAACATTCCTTGTCTCACACCCTGCCCCCCATTTCCTAAGCCTGTAAAGAATTGTGCTTATAGATTACAGAGAGACCATGCATGCACCCCAAATCCTCAGGGTGCTGAACAGCGTGACAGCCTGTAATTTCTTGGAACTGTACACCATCATTGTTTCCAGGGTTCATGTGTCCAAGGACCATCATATGGCAGAGTTCTGATGCTTTTCCATACACAGAGAGAGAGACTAGTGTTCAACAGTGAGCTAACACTGCAAAATCTGCCCCTGAAGGTTTGCTGTGCAAGAATCATGGACACAGGAGCCTTACATTAATCAAATAGGTGGAACAGCTTGATATGAAAAGCAAGCAGAGACAGCTGTCTTCCAATTATTTGTTCCTTAGTTTGCAGACCTAGGATAAGCTCCTCGAGTCTCTCTGGATAAAGTCCAGAAGCTTGGCATTTGTAACCCATGAGTTTAGAACACAGCTCTCATAAATAAAGAAAAGCACAAAGGAGACAAGGAATCAGGCTGAAGCTTGTCCTTCAGGGACTCTAGTGGTTTTGAGGCACATGTGATGGTTCATAATAGGGCTGGGACACACCAGAGAGAAGCTCTGAGGTTCCTGGCATATGCACCCTAGGTTCCATTACTTTAGGTGAATTAAGTCACATACTGTTGCCTGGGGATAGAAAGGAAGGATGAAATTGAGCCACTATTTCCAGTCACTGCTTGATGAATGTTTGGCTTTCAGTGAGAATAAGGTTGGTGATGAGCCTTCTTTTTCATGTACAGTGAGAATTGGAAAGTTTAAAATACATTTTTAATGAAGCTTGATGCTTAATTTAAAACTCACAATGTACCAATCAAAAAGTAGTTGTTTTCCTTAACACTGGTTCTTCATAGGTGTGGGCTTTTCTTGGTTGTGGATGCTGAGACTATATAGAGAACATTAGTCTCTCTGATAGAGCACCCCCACCCTGTCCTCAAAGGTATGTGGAACAATTTTAATCTTTCCTTTATGTGTTGTTTGTACATTCCACGTAAAATCCAAGTCTTGATTTTTGTTTTAATCCCAGTCCAGGCACAAGTTACATACAATTTGTCACCTCTGTGTTTTTTAAGCTCTAGGAATGTGGGTTGTGCTCTTCACAAGAAGTCCTATTTGCATAAGCTTGTTAATTACCTGGATCACTTCCTCTATATTCTCATTGAATTTTTTAAATCTTCTCAATCTATCTATAAGTAAGAAATGTGTTAAAATAATTTTTCCAAGCCTCCTTCTATTCACTTCAAATTAACTTGTTGTGTTTAAAAAGCATTATTATGGGATACAGAGAATGTTTGGATTGGAATATCATACTGATAAATTGAAACTTTATCAAAACAAAGTAGACCTCTTTGTCTCCACTAATGTCATTCTTTCTCAAAAAACTACTTGGTCTGTTAATGACATAGAAGCAACCAGCATGAGTTTTTAGCTATTTAATTTCTTTCAAGCATTCTATTACCTTTCAATGAGGCCTATTTTAAGAAACACATGAAATTGTCTTTAGTTCTAGCCTTTTACCTGTTTAATTTTTGTCATTTAGAGTGTTTACTACATTGAGATTATTCCATTATGGGTCACATTCTGTGGGATCCTGGACTTTTGTGGTTTTCTCATTGAGGACTACCAAAGTGGCAGCTGAGACAAAGTAAGGGTTTGAGCCATGTTTCCTAAATGAATGAGTGAGTGAATGGCTTTGGTTACCTTCCTTTTGATTCTTACAATGTGTCTTTTCCACCCAGATGCAATGGTGTTTGGTGGTTAAGAATTTCCAGTGTTCCACCGGACATACGGCTTAGCAGTCTAGAGTACCCACTGCCATTGCAAAAGTCTTGAATGTGTTTCCCAATATTCATATTAGGCAGCTCATAGCTGCCTAGAACTCCATCTCTAGGAGTTCTAGGTGGCCTCTTCTGGCTCTGGATACCATATACATATGCAGACAGAATGCTCTTGCACACACAAAAGAGATAAATCCATAGAGCTTGCAATCTGAGGAGAGAGAGGAGTTCATATCCCAGCATCAGTACCTACCAGTTCTACAACCCTGAGCAAATAGCTTTACTCTATTTTATACATTTTTATTGATATTTATTGAGCTCTACATTTTTCTCTGCTCTCCTCCCTGCTTCTCCCCTCCCCCTTCAACCCTCTCCCAAGGCCCCCATGCTCCCAATTTACTCAGAAGATCTTGTCTTTTTCTACTTTCTACTTCCCATGTATATTATATCTATGCAAGTCTCTCTTAGTGTCCTCATTGTTGTCTAAGTTTTCTGGGATTGTGGTTTGTAGGCTGGCTTTCTTTGCTTTATGTTTAAGAACCACCTATGAGTGAGTACAAGTGATAATTGTCTTTCTGTGTCTGGGTTATTTCACTCAAAATAATGTTTTTTAGCTCCATTCACTTTCCTGCAAAATTCAACCTGTCATTTTTTTTCTGCTGTGTAGTACTCTATTGTGTAAATGTACCACATTTTCCTTATCCATTCTTCAGTAGAGGGGCATTTAGGTTGCTTCCAGGTTCTGGCTATGACAAACAAGGCTGCTATGAACATAGTTGAGCACATGTCCTTGTGGCACCGTTGAGCATCCTTTGGATATATACCCAAAAGTGGTATTGCTGGGTCTTGAGGAAGGTTGTTTCCTAATTTTCTGAGAAATCACCACACTGACATCCAAAAGAGTTGTACCAGCTTGCATTCCTACCAGCATTGCAAAAGTGTTCCCTTTACCCCACAACCTCTCCAGCATAAGTTATCATCAGTGTTTTTGATTTTGGCCATTCTTACAGGAGTAAAATGGAATCTCAGAGTTGTTTTGGTTTGCATTACTCTGATTGTTAAGGATGTTGAACAATTCCTTAAGTGTCTTACTGCCATTTTAGATTCCTCTGTTGAGAGTTCTCTGTTTAGATCTGTACTCCATTTTTTATTGGATTGTGTGATCTTTTGGTGTCCAATTTCTTGAGTTCTTCATATATTTTTGAGATAAGACCTCTGTCTGATGTGGAGTTAGTGAAGATCTTTTCCCATTCTGTAGGCTGTTGTTTTTTCTTGTTGACCGTGTCCTTTGCTTTACAGAAGCTTTTCAGTTTCAATAACAGTACTCAACTGCATATGGAAAAGCAAAAAACCCAGGATAACCCAAACAATCTTGTACAATAAAAGAACTTCTGGAGGCATCACAATCCCTGACTTCAAACTTTACTACAGAGCTACACTACTGAAAACAGCCTGGTATTGGCATAAGAACAGACAGGAAGACTAATGGAACAGATTAGAAGACTTGGAGATCAATCCACACATCTTTGAACACCTGATCTTTGATAAAGAAGCAAAAAATATCAAATGGAAAAAAGAAAGCATATTTAACAAGTGGTGCTGGCATAACTGGATATTAACATGTAGAAGAATGAAAATAGACCTATATCTATCACCATGCACAAAACTCAAGTCCAAATGGATCAAAGACCTCAACATAAAGCCAGCCACACTGAACCCTATAGAAGAGAATGTGGAAAGTACACTTGAACGCATTGGCACAGGGAACCACTTCCTAAATACAACCACAACAGCACAGACAGTGAGAGAAACAATAAATGGGACCTCCTGAAGCTTTACTCTTTCTATGCCTGGGGCACTTCTGTGAGAATCTGAATGACAGAATAGTCTTCTAAAATGATTGTGAGAATTAAATAAATATAATCTTATATACAATGTGTGTTATTCCAGGGCTAGCTGGTGTTTCCTCCCTCATTAAATTGAAGTGTATACATTTTTTACTTTTTTAAACATTACCCTGACTAGTTAACTACACAAAGTGTAAAATTAGTTAATGTCAATTGAACTCTGATTATATCTAACATATGTGGTTTAACATAAGATTATACTTATAAATAAATTTAACCCTTAAAATAGGCAGGAGTTCCTTTATACAACCAGTGTTTGCATAATTAATTCATATTCATTTGTATGTAAGCATCATTCCTCCCCTCTTTCTCTCCAACTTAATGTTGAGACTCTGTAAATTATTTTGAGCCTACAAATTTATATGATAATTCTAAGTATAAATATACATATACATATTGCTAGGCTTTCATTGCTTCTTTGTAATTTTTTTTAATTTGATTTGAAAATTTCTAAGTCATTATAACTTTAAATATTGCAGGTTCTTCTGTTCATTACTTTTTTTGCAGAACTCCAATTAAAAATTGTATGTTTTACTTTTCCACTCATTTTTCCAATTTCCTTAGCTCATCTATAACACACTCTGCCTTTTGTGAATTCACGCTTCCTTTTTATTCTGGAGGTTCACTAATACAACAAGTACTTCCTTCAGCTATGCACAATGCAATTTGACTATTTATTTCTAGGCAGAATATTTTTTTGTTTAAAGGATATGTATATATATATATATATGTGTGTGTGTGTGTGTGTGTGTGTGTGTATGTCATATATATATGTATGTGTATGTCATATATATGTATGCATATATGTGTATATCCTGTCTTATAATCTGTATCTGGTTCCCTCTGTACACATATGTGTCTGTCTATGTGGTATGCATGTAGTGTATATGCATGTATGTACTATGATCCACATACGGAGGCCTGAGGAGGACATAGGGTGTACAGACCAGTCCCTCTCTACTATATGCCCTTGAGAGAAAGCCTCTCATTGCACCTGGAGGTAGGCTGGTGTTCAGAAAGTCACCTTCCTACCCCTTCCAGCTCTGTGCTGAAGTTGTAGGTGGTTGTTTTGCCAGTCCATTTTGTAATGCGGGTTCTGGGATTTGCTCATGAGTCTTCATGTTTGCATAACAAGTGCCACTAACCACTGCACCATTTGTCCTGGCTTGTGTATCCTCTTTCACATCTGCAATAACACAAGCAAGTGCCCTGCCCTTCCACTACTGGGCTGAACTTTTCCTTCTGCTTTACACAATGCATGTTTTCTTGTAGTATGCAGCCTATTTTTAATTATTCTTAGTTCAATTTATGCTCCTGTGCTATGCATATAGTCATGCAATTCCAGGCTCTCCAGGAGAAAGTCAGCTCTACATCTCATGTATTGCTCTGGAGTTGACCTGATTTACAAGAAGAATTTTTACATACATATTCCTTTTTTTTTAACTACAATTTTAGGTGTTTTAGACTGTAGCATTTCCCTAGGTATTTTGTTCATATATTTGCAAATATTGTGTCCTTGATGCTCCTGCCTTCATGCTTTAGGCCTTTGGCTCTGTTACTCTCTGAGGATTCTGGGTGATAGCAACCACATTACCCTCTGGCCTACAGAGCCACCTGCCTCTGCCTCTCTGTCTCCACCTCAAACCTCTGCCTTTCGGCCAATGACCTTGGCCTCTTCAACAAAGGCTCTGCTCTGGAGTAATTTCATTCTTTTTCTTAGAGTAACAAACATTGCAGAGTAACAGCTATGCCAGTTCGTCTATTGCTGGGAGTGGGAAAACTTTCATTTATTTCCTCCGATCTCCACTCTGTTCAGTTCATGCTTGTAGTAGTTCTGCTAGTCTACAACCCCAAACAAGTGAAGTCCCAAGTATGTTGTGGGAAGCTATATCATTGAAATGTACACCCTTCACAAGTTTTTCTTGTAGAACCCCTCATCTGGCTGAGAGAAACCAGTAGAATCATGGGTACCCTAACTCTCATCCTTTCAGCAGAAAATTGTCCAGCAATGACCTCAGCCTTCTTTCTAGGTCATATTTTCCCAAAACTGTCCCAATTTTGGCACCTTTTCTATTCTAGATAGATGAGGATGTTCCCAAGCCATTATGTCCGGGTTCCCTTTTTTGGGAGAGTTCTTGCTCAAATACATACGTTTTTATCTCTCATTTCATCACAAGCAGCAGGGAGACGGTTGTGCTGTCATCTGCCTGAGGGACAGGTCCTCAGATGAACAGCCAAGTGCCGCATACCAAACTGCCCTCTCACAGTTTTCTGTAACATGTTTCTTATTTACTTCTATGACCTCACCAGGGAAGACAGAACCTCTCCTACTCCATCTTCCACCAGTGCCATTCTGCCCATAGCAACTCAGATAGTCTCTAAAGCATCAGAAACCTTCTCAACTCTGTCTTCCACATCTTTCCCAGAGTGGATTTCCACCCTGTGTTTTCCTCAATGATTGCAACACACTCTATCTCCTAGTATCAAAGTCTGAATGTATGTCATGTGACTGTAAGATATCTGTCACCTGCACAGCAGAACACAAAAGAATGCCAATCTCTTAGAAGTCTGGACTCTAATGTATTAGCATAGCCACTCTCCCCCCAGAGGTTTTAGAGGGTCTTCTGTCTGTTGCTGGTTCTAGGTTTGTGCATGTATTAGCATAACTCCAGTACTCATCCCCTTCTATGAATTGCTATTTTGTCTGAGTATCTATATTCCCTTTAATTCACTTTTGAGAACAGCAGTCTTTGGATTTGGGGACCAAATTTATCTGAAGTAACCTCCGAAGTCCCTTTTCCCATATAAGATATTGTTCCAGAACTGTCTTTCCCAACTTATGGGTCATGACCCATCTGGCAAACCTCTGTCTCCAAAATGTTTACAATAGGATTCAGAGCAGCAGTTAAATTACAGTTATGAAGCAGTAACAAAATAATTTTGTAGTTGGTAGTCACCACAACATGAGGAACTGTATAAAAGGTCACAACATTAGGAAGGTTAGGAAAAACTGTTCCAGATAGATACATATTTTGGGTGATTTCAAACCCTGTTTTTGGTAATTTAAACCTCAACACTACCTTTTTTTTTCCTTATCATTTTTTTTCTAACAAGAGAAAGACAAAGGATTAAAATTTAATAACAACTAATAATGAATATTCAGGCTTGGAAATGGAAGCTAGATAAAACAAAATGAAGGGAATTTTATGATTTCTTTCTTGTGTTGTAATAACAATTTTAATTATATACCTTGGGGCACAAATAGAAAAATATTCTAACAATATGACAAGGTACAATAAATACAGTGATTAAGGTCTAACAGTATGGTCGCTCGAAGACAACACCAACAAGCCCCATGTCACCTCTTCACACTGATATATACAGTATTCTTGAAAATAACATATTTTTATTTTTTTATTATTTTTATTACTTTACAAATAATACCATTCAAAATTTCCACTTACTCCCCTCCTCCCATTTCCCTCCTGCTCCCTGACTCCTCCTCCCCATTCCCCCTCCAGTCCTAAGAGAGGGCAGGGTACCCTGCCCTGTGGGAAGTCCAAGGCCCTTTCTGCTCCATCCAGGCTTAGGAAAGTGTGCATACAAATAGACTAGGACCCCAAAAAGCCAGTACATGCAGTACAGACAAATCCCAGTGCCATTATCATTGGCTTCTCAGTCAGCCCCAATTGTCAGCCACATTCAGAGGGTCTGGTTTGATCACATGCTCGTTCAGTCCCAGTCCAGCTGGCTTTGGTGAGCTCCCATTAGATCAGGCACACTGTCTCAGTGGGTGGACCAACCCCTTGTGGTCTTGACTTCCTTGCTCATATTCTCTCTCCTTCTGCCCTTCAACTGGACCTTGGTAGCTCAGTGCAGTGCGCTGATGTGGGTGTCTGTCTCTAACTCCATCTGGTGCCGGATGAATGTTCTATGGTGATATTCAAGATAGTCATCAGACAAGGCCAGTTCAGGCACCCTCTCCTCTACTGCCCAGGGTCCTGGCTGTGGACATCCTCATAGACACCTGGGAACCCCTCTCGAGCTAAGCCTCTTGCCAACCCCAAAATGGCTACCTTAATTAAGATATCTTCTTCCCTGCTCCTAAATAACCCAATTTAAAAATGGGGTACTGAACTGAACAGAGAATTCTCAACAGAAGTATTTCAGATGGCCAAAAGATACTTAAGGACATGTTCAACTTCCTCAGCTATCAGGGAAATGCAAATCAAAACAACTTTAAGATACCATCTTACACCTGTCAGAATGGCTAAACTCAAAAACACCAATGATAGCCTTTGCTGGAGAGGATGTGGAATAAGGGGAACACTCATCCATTGCTGGTGGGAATGCAAACTTGTGCAACCACTTTGGAAATTAGTGTGGTGTGGGAATATACCCGAGAGATGCCCAATCATACTACAAAAGCTTTTGTTTAACTATGTTTATAGCAGCATTATTTGTAATAGCCAAAACCTGGAAACAACCTAGATGCCCCTCAATGGAAGAATGGATAAAGAAAGTGTGGCACATATACACATTAGAATACTACTCAGTGGTAAAAAAAAATGACATCTTGAATTTTGCATGCAATTGGATGGAAATAGAAAACACTATCCTGAGTGAGATAACCAAGACCCAAAAACACGAATATGGTATGTACTCACTCATTAGTGGATTCTAGTCATAAACAAAGGACATTGAACCTATAGTTCATGATCCTAGAAAAGCTAAGTAATAAGGTGAACTAAAGAAAAACATACATACATAGATTCTCCTGGAAATTGGAAGCAGACAGGATCACCAGGCAAAAGTAGGGAGCATGAGGGTGGGGTGAGGTGGGGAGAAAAGAGATGGGAAGAGAGAAGGGGAGGGTTGGGGAGAGCTTGGGGGAGTAGGATGGGTGACATTTTTTTTTTAAGCTGCTACTGCTCAAGATACTCAAAACGTTTCACAGCCAGGATAGAAAGGATGTTTCCTCCATCTTTTCCTTGAGATAATGAAAAGTTAAATAGAGTTCTCTTTTACTACAGCTCCAGGGCCCATGTGACACGAATGCAAAATGACTTTGATATGTGGCCTTGGCAAGAATTCTTTAAGCTCTGTGCATGTCCGTGGGATTCCAGAATTGTTTGCTAAAAACACACACTGGGGATTAACTATGTTGCGGCCAGTTCAAGAGGAAGACAGAAAGGAAGACTGGGCAGAAGTCTCTATCCACACCTTCCCTATTTTTCTCCTATGACAAGCTCTGAAGCACAGAAGAGAGTTGCCTTGAAAGTCAATCCTGGTGGTTGTTACTTGATGGGGGAGAGTCTTCTGTTTATGTTAATTTCATTGGTTAAATAAAGAGACTGCCTTGGCCCTTTAATAGGACATAAAATTAGGTAGGCGGAGTAAACAGAACAGAATGCTGGGAGAAAGAAGCTGAGTCAAGGAGTCGCCATGATTCTTTCACTCCAGACAGACACAGGTTAAGATCTTCCCTGGTAAGCCAGCTCGTGGAGCTACACAAATTATTAAAAATGGGTTAGATCAATATGTAAGAGCTAGCCAATAAGAGGCTGGAACTAATGGGCCAGGCAGTGTTTAAAAGAATACAGTTTCCGTGTAATTATTTCTGGTGTAAAGCTAGCCGTGCAGGAGCCAGGCGGGACGAAAGGCAGGCCCGCAGCTTCCACAACAGTTACTCAGTGGGAATAATCATCAGTAACATTGGTAACCAAACTGTGTGGAGTCAGTCAGTCCTGGAGAAGTGAGGCACTTGGTCTTCACAGTGAATTGTAAGTGATAACGTCCCGTCTGTTACCATGTCTATTTCATAGTACGCATCCCCCTAAGCCAGTCCCCTCAGGCTATCCTAGCTATCTAGGATGCTAACTAACACTGTACAATCTAATACGACCTCTCACTGCTGGCCTGTTTTCAGATATAGACCTATATTATGCTTACATAAAGAAGGCTTAGATTAGTTAATATTCAAAAATTAATTTATCCTGTGCACATATAAAACTGGATAACACAATTTATTAGTGGAAAACGTTCTCTTTTTTTCTATGGCGGAGAGAGACAGGAGGAAGGAATTCCAGGGGCACAAGGGAAGTTTGAGGAGGTGATAGCAAGGTAATTATCATGATCAGGCTCATGGTTTCACAAAGAGAGACCCATGTTCAAATGTATCGAATTTCATACATAATACATATTTACACTTTAATATTCATCATATTCAATAAAATTGAAAAACAAAATATTGTTAATTAATTTTTGTATGTGGGAAATTAAAAGTTTGTCTTCCCAATTGCAATGTTAAGTGGGTCTTTCTGACTATCCACCAGTCTTTTTTTTTTCACTTTATTTTACTTTTTTTAAAAAAGAAAAAAAAGCTATCTTTTTTCATTTTACATATCAATCCCAGTTCCCACTCCCTCCCCCTCCTCCCATTCCCTCCACCTTCCCCTCTCACCCCACTGCCCATACACTCCTCAGAGAGGGTAAGGCACTTTTCTTTGAGGAAAGTCCAAGGCCTTCACTAATATATATATATATATAGGCTGAACAAGTTATTTACCCAAAGAGAATGTGTTCCCATAAATCCAGTACAGGCAGTAGGGATAAATCCTGGTGCCACTGCTAGTGGCACTGAAGTCTACCCCAGCCCAATGATTTCCACCCACATCCAGTGGGTGTAGTTTGGTCCTATGCTAGTTCCTTCTCTGTCTGGCTAGTGTTGGTGAGCTCCCCTTAGCTCAGGTATAGTGTTTCAGTGGGTATCCCCATCATAGTCCTGACCTCTTTGCTCATATTCTCACTCCTCTCACTCTACAACTGGACTTTCGGAGCTCAGGAGCTCAGCCCAGTGTTCAGCTGCAGGTCTCTGCCTCTGTTTCCATCAGTTGCCTGATGAAGGTTCTATGGTGACATTTAAGATAGTCATCAATGTGTCTGCCAGTCTTACGGTAGGCATTGGCACCTGACCTTGAACTCTGCCTTCAGGCTACTGGAGGTAACTGTGTCTTTACAGCCATGAAGGCCACTTAACCCTTAAACTTTCCCTTTAAATTTTGAGTTAATAGATAGAAATGTACACTTTTCTCTCTTTAACAGTGCTTAGTAAGAGTCACCCAGTATCACGATCCTCCAGTGTTTCCCCCACAACCTGGAAATGCCAGTGATATCACACCATTTAGTATTTTTCTGTTCTGGGTCCTATCCCACTGCAATGAAGAAAGAAGTCTCCTAAATACCAGACAAGTAACATTCCGTCAGAAGCCCTGTTATAACAATAGATACCCAAGTCATTTAGCACATGTTGTAGTAGGTTCAGTTTCTTGCAAATATGACCTTAAAAAACTGTTTCACTGAGGGAAAAAGAAATGACATGACCAGCCAAGGACAATAGGAAAAAAAAACTAAGAAAAGGCATAGTCTTGTGTAGAAATTAGGGACATTAACATTAGCGTGATATAGGGAACTTGGGAGCAAAATTTGCTCCACAGTGGTAGTTAAATCTTTTTTTTCCCCATTCAAAAATGTACACTTCCCTCCTCCCATTCCCCTCCCGCTCCCCCACTCACCCTCCTCCCACCCCTCCCTCCTTAAGAGAGGGCAGGGAACCCTGCTCCATGGGAAGTCCAAGGCCCTCCTTGCCTACATCCAGGCCTAGGAAGCTTTGCATCCAAATAGACTAGAGTCCCAAAAAGCCAGTACTTGCAGTAGAAACAAGTCCCAGTGCCTTTATCAATGGCTACTCAGTCAGCCCCCACTGTCAGCCACATTCAGAGAGTCCAGTATCATCGTATGCTCATTCAGTCCTGGGCCAGCTGGATTTGATGAGCTCCCATTAGAACAGGCACACTGTCTCAGTAGGTGGACCAACCCCTCGCAGTCCAGACTTCCTTTGAATTTTGCATGCAAATGGATGGAAACACTATCCTGAGTGAGATAACTCAGACCCAAAAAGATGAATATGGTATGTACTCACTCATTAGTGGACTCTAGCCATAAACAAAGGACATTAAGCCTATAGTTCGCAAGCCTAGAAAAGCCAAATAACAAGGTAATCCCAAAGAAAAACAAATATAGATCCTCCTGGAAATTGGAAGCAAACAAGATTGCAGGGCAAAAGCTGGGAGAATGGGGATGGGGGTGGGGGAAGGGGAGGGGGAGAGAGAAGGGAGAAAGAAAAGACTGGAGAGAGCTTGAGAAAGTGGGAGGGTGGAGATGGAGGAAGGGCCAATATAGGAGCAGGGAAGAAGATATCTACATTAAGGGAGCCATTTTAGGGTTGACAAGAGACTTGGCTCTAGAGGGGATCCCAGGTGTCCACAGGGATGTCCCCAGCTAGGTCCTTGGGCAGCAGAGCAGAGGGTGTCTGAACTGGCCTTGCCTCACTATCATACTGATGATTATCTCGACTATCACCATAGAATCTTTGTCAGGCGACAGATGGAGATAGAGACAGAGACCCTCATCAGAGCAATGGACTGAGCTCCCAAGGTCCAGTTGCAGAGCAGAAGGAGGTAGTTAAATCTTGAAAACGGTAACAAGCTAACTCTGGCTACTGACTGTCATTGCTGAGAGAAACACACAATTCAATGAGCCTCTGGTACAGTAAGGACAGTTCTCTGTCTAGGATGGCAACCAGAGCCATTCGGAACCATTAGGCGCAGTTTCATAAAAATTCAAAGGCTCACATCAGACACCTACAAGATCACAGCAATAGCTGGGGCCTAGCCAACAATAGTGCTAGCGGCTTTATTTGTATTTTCATAGAGCCACCCTTTGGATGCACCAATTGTTTATTTTTATTTTATTGTTCTTTTTTATTTTTGTTATTAAGAAATAATTAACAACTTTTAACATCGGTTTGCAGTATGCAATTTATCTTTTGATCTCTGTCCTCCCTTTTTCTTCCCCCCATACACAAATCCTGACACACACCACATACACATACAGATACATCCATATACCACACATACATACATAACAAATTCATTTATTACATACATACACATACATTCATATACAAACCCTATCAAATACATTTTTGCGTATATAATTCCCTCCAAGCAGGACTCCATATTTCTTATTTTGATTATTATTTAGTGTAAATATTTTCTACTTTTCATTGTAGTATCTTTTTTGATTATGGGGCATTTACAGTACACTGTCTAATTTTCAAATATTTATCTGTGGATAATTTATATGGCCCCATTTTGCCTTTACCTTTTGTCAGTTATTTCTTGTTTCATTCAATGAGGGTATGGAAAAAATATATATGGCAATAACTGGGGGATATTGTCCTACTGTGCTTATTAGCCAGAGTTTAACCTGTGTCCTTATTGACTGAGACACCTGCTCCACTTCTACGGTCAGGAGTGACGAAGACAGCCTCACCTGTCTCAGAGTTTATCTACTTCTCCTTCAATTTTGTTAATTTCTTCTTGATTTTTGAATCTATATTCATAAGTGAATGCTTACTTGGAATTATTTCAGTATTCTATGTAAATTGAAATTTTAACCATTATGAAATATTCTGTTCTGTTTATTTCAAGACATTAGCCTATATTTATATCTATTTTGGTAGAATTATAGTTCATATACATATAAGTATCCTTTCAGTCCATTTCTAATATATATATATATAATATAAATATAAATATATATATATATATGAATTTTTTCAGTTACCTACTGTGTTTCTTTGGAGTTACAATTTTCATTCATTGTTATTCAATGATGAGTATTCAATCAGAAAATCCTTATTTTATCCTGATCCAGAATATGAATAATTCTAACATTCACAGAATGTTGCTAGAACAAAAGCTTCATAAAAGAAGAAATTATTTAACATTTTTAGAAACTAGTTCTCTTTAAAAGTGCTTGTATGAGGGCTTTGAATAAATATCCTCTTTAAGCACTTTAAGATTAAAATTGTTTTAGCAAAACTTTCAGGAAACTGTAGCCACTTTCCTATGATAAAGCTCTAATGATTGTCCATGAAATGGTATTAATACCCATGAAAATACAATGAGGTCCATGTGTACATCACAGATGCAGCCCCAGAGGCCAAAATAAGGCAAAGGAAACTTGGGCCTGCAATTTCAGGTGGTTTTAAACCTCTGGATATTGGTGCTGGGAACCGAAATTTGAGTGATTGTACATCTGTGTAATTCATCCATCATTTCCAATGGAGCACTCCAGTGAACGGTGTTATTACTAGTAGAGAAGTACATAAAAATGATTGTTTCTGCTCAATTGTGATGTGAACACAAGAGTCCATACCTAAAGTCTATATAAAAATAAAGAAAAAGATAAGGGGCAGAGAGAACTATGGGAAGGAAATGAAGTAAATAGTAGATCAAACAAGATACAAAGTATTGCAGACCATTTCCCAGTCCTGTAACAGGTGTTGCAAAGGAAGCACTTGGCGAAGAACGAAAGTCTATTTTGCAGAAGACTGGAAAGTCCGTGACCATGGCACCAGCATCCTGTAAGGTATACTGTGCTACAAAACAACATGACAGAAGGGAAACACAGGAGACAGCAAGGAAAAGAAAGACAAGCTCATTATTTTGACCGAGAACACACTCTATTAATGGGTTTCCTAATCTCTTCACGAAAACGGTGCTTTCGAGAGCACGTTTGTCATAAAAAGTCTCACTTTTTTTTCTTTTCTTTTTCTTTCTTTTATCTAAGGTCTTACTTTTCAGCTTTGTTACAATTTTAATGATTTTTCAACTTGTGTTTTGAATGAAAAATTCTAACTGTACCAAAATGCATATGAGGAACAAGTAGGCAAAGGCTTGGGACAAGGTAGATGTCCAAAGAAAACACTGGAAAAACCTCATACACTGAGGGGCGAAAGGGATGCAGGCTCCCAGCCCTAACCAAGAAATTCTTTGCATTTGACATCTTCTTGGAAAAAGAAAAGTTTCTTTGTCTCCAATGCAGTATCACTGGGTATATTAAACATAAGAGTAGATGCCATCCTAAACAGTAAGTGGCCAACACAAAATGAACCTAATAATATTTTTGTAGACATTTTAGTCTCATTTTGCTTTGTTTGCATATATTTTATTTTACTTTTCTGCTTGATGTGGCTTCAAATATTGTGTTTTGTAGCACGTGTGTTTGTGTTTGTGTGTATGTGTGTGGTTTTCTGTAGGTTTGTTTGATTTTTTTTCAAAATTCTGTTTCATTTGAGTTTTTGCTCTGCCTGTTTGTTTTCTAAACAGAGAGAAAGAAAGAGTATAAATCTGGGTGGGGGGTGGTGGTAGAGAAGGTCCAGAAGAAGTTATGGAAGGAGAAACCATGACCAAATATACTGAACAAAAATTCAGTAAAAGAGAAAAAGTTCATATATGTACCTACACTGAGCACAACTACAATTAAAATAGCCAGCTCCTTTCGGACGTTCTTGCAATGTAAAAAGTCCCTTTACCAAGACGTAAAATTTAGGTAGTTTAGGCAGATAGATCTGAAAAGTTCTATGAAAATACTTGCATTGAAAATTATTCTTTCAGTTTCAGGAGGTCCCATTTATAATTTGTTGATCTCAGTATCTGTGATATGGTGGTACATTCAGGAAGAGGTCTCCTGTGTCAATGCATCCAAGGCTACTTCTTACTTACTCTTCTGTGAGGTTTAATGTGGCTGGATTTATGTTGAGGCCTTTCATCCATTTGGACTTGAGTTTTATGCATGGGGATAGATATGGATCTATTTGCATTATTTTACACATCAACATCCAGTTACACCAGTACCATTTGTTGAAGATTCTTTCTTTTTTTTCCATTGTATAATTTTAGCTTCTTTGTCAAAATCAAGGTGTTCATAAGTGTGTGGGTTAATATCAAGGAATTCAATTTGATTCCATTGATGCACTTCTTTGTTTTTGAATCCTAGATCCTCCCTACTACCATAGTTACCCAAATTCTTACTCTTTCTCTCTGTTTAGAAAACAAGCAAACCAAAAACTCAACAAACCAGAATTTTGAAAAACCAATCAAAACTGCAGAAAATGAATACACATGCATGTGTGCTCACCTAAAAACAGTAAATTGCAAATCTCAGAATGGCATTATTCATAATAGCCAGAACCTGAAAACAAGCTAGATGCCACTCAACCAAAGAATGGATAAAGACAATGGAGTAACTACTCAGTGGTAAAAAGCCAATGACATCTTGAAATTTTTAGGCAAATGGATGGAAATAGAAAAACAAACAAACAAACAAACATTCTGAGCAAGGTAACTTAGTCCCAGAAAAACAAATATGGTATGTATTCATTGAAGCAGGAGGAAATTAGACATAAAGCAAAACATAAAGGAAACCTTTCTCAGCCTAGATACAGGGGGGAGAGCCTTGGTCCTACTTCAAGTGATGCGACAGACTTTCTTGATTCCTCATTGAGTGTCTCACCCTCTCTGAGGAGTGAATGAAGGGTGGGGTGTGGGGAAGGTGGGGGAAGTGAGAGGAGAGACAGGAGAGAGAATTGCAATTGGTATTTAAAATAAAAGAAAGATTGTTTTTAAAAATTAAAAAAGAAGATACAATAATAAAAGAAAATTATTTTCATTAAAACCTAGAAAAAGAAGCATCAAATTTTCTCTCATATGGAGCATCCATGTGGACAAGTGCATTTATGCATGCATGCATGTGCGTGTGTGTGTGTGTGTGTGTGTGTGTGAGAGAGAGAGAGAGAAAGAGAGAGAGAGAGAGAGAGAGAGAGAGAGAGAGAGAGAGAGAGAGAGAGAGAAGGAGAGAGAGAGAAGGAGAGAAAGTGGAGAAAACATACAGGGGCATATGAAAGGAGAGAAGTAAATTTAAAGAGTAGATGGGACAATAAAGGACAGTAATGGAATACAGGTACCGTGAGAAAAGAAGGGGAAATCCTTCTGGGAAAGGAGGAGACTAGAAAGAATGGTTGCAGATATGGGAGGCAATGGAGGACAAAGCATAAAAATACAGGCAAGCATGAAAATGTCACAATGTAACTCATTTCTTTATGTATGAACAAAGTGAATTTAAAATGGTAAATCGACATCTTGTCAAAAGACAGCAAATGATTATTTCAAAAGGTATCATGGATCAGTTAATATCATAAAATCTTGAAACAATAGCAATATTTATACATGCACCCCATGTAGACACTTAGTTCCCATCTTGCTTTTATCATCAGCTTCTTCACAGACTTGACTCTGTGAGCCACAGAAAACCTAACAAAATCAGAGCTGAAGTCTGAGATTATTAGCCTTGTATCTCACTGCCACAAAATGCTTTTTACAACAGAATAAACACTGACGTTGCCTTACTTTCTAGGTAGAATTTTTTTTAACCTGTAAAAGCTGTGCCAGAGTAAAAGTTCAAAGATTGAACTTTAATAAGAAAGAGATGAAAGCAGAGAGACAATGTCATAAAAGATAACAATGGTACCCTAATAATCTTTTCTGGTGAGAGGTTTAGAAATATCTACCAGGGGATTTAACCATTTAAGAATAAAAATCAGAACATTATCATGGCTATGTAATCAGCATCACAATCAAAAAATCAACTTTGAGATCAGTGAATTAATGAAATCCTACAAAGATCATCCTTGGTTTCTTAGTAACCATTCAATTGGAATTCAATAGTCACCACACAGTAATTTTCACTATGCTAAAAATAAAGGTAACTATGAGCAGATTAAATAATAACAGCTTTGATTTCAATGACATTTCTATGCACATGACTGTCACATGTACGTTCTAATATCCTTAGAAAAAATACATTTTGTGTAGTACTTTTTTTATCTTCTGCTCCTGCTTGATCTCTCTCTCTCTCTCTCTCTCTCTCTCTCTCTCTCTCTCTCTCTCTCTCTCTCTCTCTCTCTCTCATACACACACACACTTGCACAAGCTCACTAACAGGCATACAAATCACACACATAGATATACATATAATGTGTAGACAGGACATACAGTCTCTTATTCTAACTAGTCACCTATGAATTGTAGCAGCTGTGTTAGTTATGGTTGTGATTTGTCTCTTTACGTAGGCAAAACTGGTGGGCCTTTCTGTTTTCTCCACAATTTCAATTTTAAAAAAATGGAAATAAAACGTGCCTGGCTATTTCATCATTTCCTTATAAATAATTCAATTTTCATTTATCAGCTACATAAGGTGATTCTTGTACCCTGTTTTTCTACTTGAACAAGAAAAGGAGATAGATATGCTTTGATCTAAAAAATTCAATAAATGTACAAAAGCAGAAATAGTATCATACTTACTCAGAGATAATGTGTTTATGGCTGATCTTAAATTACTAACCAATACTATAACTCTAGTACCTTTGTGGATAAGTATGCATTTTTCTAGTAAAATGTCTTTAAATGACATTAGTTTAATATAAACAATAATGCATTCTGTAGTTTATACGAACTGAAATATAAACTATTCAGGAAAATATGAAGAACACAATGTAGGTATACTATTATAGAATTTTATGCCGTATGTGAAGTTGTATTTTAGATGAAGTACTCTTCTGATCAGGTGACAGTGTACATTATAAATCCTAATTGAATTCCTGAATGATAAGCCTTCTAAGTACCAGAGGAAAATACAGAAATCAATAACCATATGCACAAGATAGAACAGAGGCTTCAAAATATTCAAGCAAAAATTGTAAGAAAAGGAAAATGTGAATGAACCCAAGAGGAGGCAGAAAAAAATTGAAATATGGTTAACTTAAACCTAGTCACATCAACCATCATAGGGCATGAAAATCTTAATTCACTAATTGAAGTCTTTCATGTGTCATTACTTCCCTTAGATGTCCATGTTTATATTGATTATTTATTATAAATAAAAGATACCTGAAGGCTGAGTCTCAGGGTACTTCAATTTTAGAAGTTAAGAAAACATAAAAGGAAAATGAGAAGAAATGACAAGAAGACTGCAAGAAATTAGTTGTGTAGAAGCCAAGAGAAGAAAGTGTTCCTAAAGGGAAAATGATTAATCTACATCAAACATAACTGGCAGATCAAATAAGATGACTGGAAATTGACCACCGAGTCTAGTGCACAGATGTCACTGGAGGCCTTGATAAGGACTTTCTGAGAGAGCATTTGGGATGAAAGCCGGTGTGCGTCAGAAACTGAGAGGTAGAGAATTAGCGTGTGTGAATGGTAAACCTTGAAGCAAACATAATCTTTAGATGGGTGCTGGAAGAGGAATGTGGAACCAAGTATGAAGATTAAACAACCCTTTGTACTGAGACACAGGAGGCTTCCTGGGATGTAGTAGGTTCAGAAAGTTTTCAGCTGGTCATGGAACATTTATGGTTTTGGAGCAAAGAAGGCAACAGTAGAAAAAAAATTTCTGTTGTAGTTACCACCTCAAAGTGTAGACAGAAGATATTATTTAGCTAACAATGAAAATAAAAGACATTTAAAACATGAATGGTAGTCATATGGTAAAGGCCCCAGAAGCAAATATGCTTGTAATAACACACGCTAGTTTTCTGAAGACTATATGTATGTATGTGTGTGTGGATATATAAGGTATTTCTATGTGTGTGTGTGTTCTAATTAATTGGGAGTGCCTCATAGACTTTTCCTAGAGTCATAACTTCCCCGTATAATAATGCAAAGAGCAAATGAGAACATGATCCAAAATCAAAGTATAGGCTTCTTCCTAAAAGATTGTCTAATGGAATTTATTCTGCTAAAAGTTTCTTATAAATATGGGTATTTCATGATGAAAAACATTTAAAATCAACAACTAAAATTATGCCGAATTCTGGTAATAATCTATCTACTTTAAAAATTCTGCTAAAAATGTTAATTGATCAAAGTGCTGTGCGTACCAAAAATCAAGTTTGTCAGCATAGAATCCCATAGCCGTCTCTGCTCCCTGACTGCAGTGAGCATATGAAATTAAACTGAATTGCTGTCTCAATAACAGAGGGATTTACACAGGTGATCAGATACAAGAGAAGGATCATCGTAGGTAATTAACATTCTTCTGCCATGCCATCTAATGAAATATAACTCAAGTAAGAAGCAGAGAAATCAGAGAGAAGGATTGAAAATAAATGCTTTGAGCTTAAGACAGTATTGCCTAAAAATAGAAGAAAATTAAATTAAATTTTTACAATGTACAAGTTTCCTACAGAGGTCAGATATCATTATAAATATATATATTCATTCTCACAAGTTCCTTATTTAAAAGAACCAGTAAGAAACAGACAGCATTCTACAAAAGTAATATGAACATAAATATTCCAGAATTAAAATTAATAGTGAGAGAAATTATATAAGGAAAGCAAGGTAATTCTTACAAAAAGCTAGAATCTTACTCTCATTAAGGACGGAAAGGTGGTGTGGTCTACATGAGAATACACTAGTTTATAAAGTAGTCTCTCTAGTTTATCCACAGATGTGACTCTGTACTAAACAAATCTTAACAGTGTCATTGAGAAAAAATAAACATATTCCAAAATTACATAGGAAAATGTGCAAGACAATACAATTTGGAAAAAAATAAATGAAAGGGGAAAAGCTGAATATAGATAGACAGATATAAAGATGAGAGATAGATAGATAGATGATAGATAGATAGATAGATAGATAGATAGATAGATAGATAGATATAGATAGATAGATGCAGAGCTACATAAAATGAAAATAATGACTGGACTATCTTCAATAAATACATTATAAATTCCTCCAAAGTAGATTGGTATGAATATATATTTTATCATGATTTTGATTATATGATCATATTCATTATGATCCGAAATTATATACCTATCCCTCTTCTAGTTAGAGTACAAAGTGTTTCAATTCTGTTCATACAATACTCTTTGCCAGGTTCTCAACTGAGGATCCTATAAAAAAAGGTAGGAGAAAGAAATATGAATTCATCTAATAAATTTCTGATGATTTGAGAAGCTTCATAAATAAACATCCAAAGACATGTGATGTGGGAGTGTCATATATCAATCTGTTGATTTCATTGGCTAAGCAATAAAGAAACTGCTAGGCCCATTGGATAGGCCCACCCTTAGGTGGGTGGAGTAAACAGAACCGAACGCTGGGAGGAAGAGGAAGTGAGGTCAGACTCGACAGCTCTCCTCTCCGGAGCAGACGCAGGAGAGACGCCATGCTACCTGCTCCAGGGAAGACGCACGCTATGAAGCTCCGACCCAGGATGGACTTAGGCTAGAATCTTCCCGGTAAGCGCACCTAGGGGCGCTACACAGATGATTAGAAATGGGATAAATTAATATGTGAGAATTAGCCTAGAAGAGGCTAGATAGGAATGGGCCAAAGCAGTGTTTAAATGAATACAGTGTCTGTGTAATTATTTCGGGTAAAGCTAGCCATGCGGGCGGGGTGCTGGGGACGCAGCCCCGCCGTCGCCCCTATTACTACAAATGACGCCCAGACGTGTGGCTAACTGAGTCCACAGAAAGCCTGAGAAAGCTTGGAAAAGAATAGAGTAAAGCATGTTTCTTATGGCAATTTCTCGGGTCTACTCTGCTTGCTAGAGGCAAGCAAGCGCCTCATCTAAGAGAGGCTTCCTGACTCAGCTTTAGCTGCAAAACCCAGCAGCTCATTAAGAGGTCCTGCCACGAAACACTTAAACGGTGTTGACGAAAAGCTGAACACATGCTTTTCGGTTTTCAGCCGTAGCAGAAAAAAAGCTGCGTTATTTTAAAGTGTGGCTTCCTGGGGCTTTGCCGCCAGTGCAAACTCTGGCTTTAGGTTTGTGTTCCCGCTTGGGGTCGGAAGGAGAGTGCTCTGAGACTGTGACGATGACTCAGAGCTCCTCGCCTGCTCCTGGGAAGAAGGCAGAATCAGGCTTAGGCAGGCGGAAGAGCATGGCGGATTCCTGCCGCCATACAGGGACGTGTTTTCAGACTGCGCAGTGCTCTGCGTGTCAGATTTGGATGTTACTTGGATGAAAAGAATTTCTGTGCTGCATGCTCAGTCTCAGAATTAAAGTGCTGAGTGCCGCTCCTACCTGGTGGCCCCAGAGCTAGTACAAAATGGTATGTCCTCCATTTTGAAATTTTCCTGACTCAGTAGCAGGAACAAACCTGTGTTGTTTAAAAATGCCAGCTTTCTGGGCCATCCTGCCATGGCAAACTCTGACTGTTTGAGGCAGGAGAACCGGCTACCGAGAGAGGATTTGAGTGTTGTCTGTTGTAGCTTGCTGGCTGGCAGGGACCTTGAAACGCCAGTTGTGGCTATAAACATGGCTACAGCCAGTACCTCAGCCATGAGGCTGGAAAGCTAAGGATCCAGCCGTTAAAGCCACGGCTTTAGTCCTACTGACATTGCTTGGTAAATTAAAGGCTCTTGTGGTCAGAAAAAGAGAGATATACAGTAAAGAGAGATTCAAAGACAATTTCTGAATGGTTTACTGTGTGTTAAAAATATATGCAGACTAAAAGTTAAAATTCTTAAAGTAAACCTCTGTGACTTCAAGGTGTGGTGGCACACGCCTTTAATCCCAGTGCCTAGAAGGCAGAGACAAACAGATCTCTGTGAGTTCAAGGTGTAGTAGCAAACACCTTTAATCCCAATGCCTGGGAGGCAGAGACAGGCAGATCTCTGAGAGTTCAAAGACAGCCTGGTCTACAGATATATGCTCAAAAAGCAAAAAGTTAACCTAGGAATGTCACAGCTTAGATTCTTAAGCGCCTAGTGATTTAAAGGTGCAAATCAAAAGTGCTCCTGGATAGTAAAAAATTACAGATTCACAATAGGACAGATTCAGACCACTAAATGAGTCACACTGTTGGATGAATGTACGTAGGCTTGGGAGAGAGAAGAAAAGGAATATAGAGAATAAAGTTAATGGTTTAAAAAGAAAAAAGTAAAAGTAAAGTCTTTAAAGAGACAGAGTACAGATAGTTATGGATATAAATAAAAATAAGCCGCGTAAAGATGGAAAATTCACAGAGAGTCTGGATTCTTTGTATTATTGTGTTTTCTTTAAAATTTTTGACTGTGAAGGAGCTAAGTACAGAGAGACATTTCATTACATGGGCTGCCAAGCTAAACCAGAATGGATATAAGGGTATTACGATTTCAGAATTTGGGTCTAAGGATATGATGCTTTGGAGAGAGTCTTCTTTTGTTTTCACAGAGGATGAGACTCTATGGATTTCTTCTATTCCGATTTGGTATGATGGACCACGTCCTCCTGAAGGGTTGCTGTGAACATCCTCAGAAAATTGCTTCGCTCAACTGCCAACTGAGATGAAACTAGCACACAGGTTATACCATGAAAGACCTAATTAACGACGCCCCCATTCAGCAGGAAGCAGTTTGGAGAGAAAAAACTGCGCCCATGTTCCCAAAATATTATTTATAAATGTTCTTTTACATTTAAAGGGGGAAATGATATAGGTATGAATAATTTGCATTGATAGAGATTTAAGGTCAATTTTGTTATATGTATAAATGTTTCTGATGTAACTTTTACTTGATAACTGTTTTGTTATATGTAATTTTGCTATGTTAAGGTTAAAGCCTTCCTTTTTTTGTTTAAACAGAAAAAGGGGAAGTGATGTGGGAGTGTCATATATCAATCTGTTGATTTCATTGGCTAAGCAATAAAGAAACTGCTAGGCCCATTGGATAGGCCCACCCTTAGGTGGGTGGAGTAAACAGAACCGAACGCTGGGAGGAAGAGGAAGTGAGGTCAGACTCGACAGCTCTCCTCTCCGGAGCAGACGCAGGAGAGACGCCATGCTACCTGCTCCAGGGAAGACGCACGCTATGAAGCTCCGACCCAGGATGGACTTAGGCTAGAATCTTCCCAGTAAGCGCACCTAGGGGCACTACACAGATGATTAGAAATGGGATAAATTAATATGTGAGAATTAGCCTAGAAGAGGCTAGATAGGAATGGGCCAAAGCAGTGTTTAAATGAATACAGTGTCTGTGTAATTATTTCGGGTAAAGCTAGCCGGGCAAGCGGCTGGGGTTTTAGGGATGCAGCCCCGCCGCTCCCCCTATTACTACAGACATGGGCAAACTTTGTTTTTGTTTTTCTTTTTTTTTTTTGAACAGTCTGAAGAAAAGTGATCAGAAGGGTGATAAACAGAGGAACTTAGCAAAGCCTGGCCGCTCAGTTCCTTCATTATTCCTCTCTATCAGAGAACCCTCTGAAAAGATACCTTAACAATTTATAATAGAGGTGGGTAACAGGAAGATTTTATAGACTGTGCAAAGGGTGGGGAGAGTCGAGGAGAGATGTCTGCTTCTGCCTCCTTTTCCCACGTCATAGTGCTATATTTGGGGGTTAACTGTACTGAAGCCCATCATTCTACAATCTGAAACTCTCTTAAGGTAACTCACAGTCCATAAACTGAATTAGGGTATGGTCCAAATCCATTGAATTAGTTTTTCCAGGTCTATCACGGGTAGTTCAGCCGAACTAACAGTTACCAGTGTGTCTCCTTCAAGTGGGTAAGGCTGCAGGTTGGGCATCCCCTAAAACTGGTGCTCTATGTAGTGTGATTGGCCAGGTGTTTAATAAGACATTTATACTAAAGCAATAAAAAGAGATTCATATTCACAACAAACAGATTTTGAGTATAGGGAAAATCAAGAAAAGCTCTGGATCCAGTCGTCCAGGTGTGTAACAACTTTGAACAAGGTGAGCAGGAGACATGGCCGTCCAGCAGAGGGATTACCTGCTGTTTCAGCAAGCTGAGCAGGTACTACCAGACACAAAGTCTGCACAGAAGCTTCTGTAACTTCTTTGAAATCTTTATGCAGTCCAATTTCTTGATTACTATGTCTAGGCACTGGCAAGTGCCTTATATCTTAGTGTTCACATGCATTAACTCTGTATAGCTCAGGGACTCCGTGAAGCCGTCCTCAGCAGTCAGACTGTAGGAACCCTGAAAGATAGACTCACCTAAAGTTAAGTGTGGTAAGATGTGGAGATGTCTGACTAGGGAAACACCCATAGGAAAAAATGAAATACTGTAATAGATTATCTTTTGATAGCTCCTATGTTATTAATAAATCTTTGAGGTGGCTGTGCCCAGATTATGCAAGTCACTCCCAAATAATCAGATAACAATGTAAGAAAATGTTTTAATTTTGTTTTATATAATTATCATAATAATTCCAAAGCCTGAAAAAAATAAAAGAAAGGGAGACCAGTTTGATAGCCCTTTGTATACATACATATTCTAAATAAATATATAAATATATTTATAAATTTAAACATATTTCTAAATATAAAGAAATGAGAAAGAATAAATATAAGCTTGATACTTCTGGTCTTTACTTTGACAGAGAAGAGTTATGTGTACAGAGACAATGTCTACCTTTACCTGGCCTGCACTTATATTTTTAACAATTCCTTATTAAAAGAGTTTTGAAATTATTCCCTATCTACTTCTCCTGTGATATTTAGGTCATGTGCTATCTCTCTGAATAAAGATATGGAAATAGAATGAAATATAGCAAAATGATCTTGAGGGAACTCTGGGCTTCACATAAAATTCTAATAAATGTATTATTCCTACCTAGGTTCATGATGAGAAGATTTTTGTTGTCGTTAAGTCTACATTCTTCATAAATAATAAGGTATAATAATAAAACCAAATATAAGTGAATACTAAAAGTCTTACTAATTCTTTGGAAGATATTTTAGCATCAAATATCCTCAAAAAATGATCACAGAGAAACCTAAATGTGGTGACACATGCCTTTATTTCCAGAATTCCAGATAGAGGCAGGGGGATTGGAAGAATAAATGATTAAGGCCATCTTTGTCTGAAAACTGACATGAGGCCATCCTGAAATACATGAGACTATATCTCAAACAACAACAAAAGTTAAAAAGGAGATGTTTGTAGAGATTTATTTATTAGAATGATTTCAAGTCACAGTTGTGGAAGGCAGAGAAGTAGACAGCAGAACTGGACATTTACCAATTGATGTGCACTACAGAAATCTTAGGTATCACCTAACTTGGACCTTGGATAGTGTAGGTGAAAATTGTTCACTTAGGAAACAAAAACGCTCATTTCTCCCTAGTCCTTAGGCTCCACATCCATTATTGTCCTAGAAGAAATCAATGCCGTTTACTCAGAAGAAACACATAGTTAAGAGTTAGGCGATGGTGGCGCACGCCTTTAATCCCAGCACTCGGGAGGCAGAGGCAGGTGGATCTCTGTGAGTTCTAGACCAGCCTGGTCTACAGAGCTAGTTACAGGACAGGCTCCAAAGCCGCAGAGAAACCCTGTCTCGAAAAACCAAAAAAAAAAAAAAAAAAAAAAAAAAAAAAAAAAAAGAGTTAGGTATGGCCCCTCAAGCATTCCCATTACAATGCTGAAAAATCTCCAGAGGAAAAAAATAGAAAGTCTTCTAGAGATGTATCAACATAAAACTGGCTGCATTAGCATTTCATGGCTGGAATAGAAGGTGGTCAAAGATTATGTAGTCTATATTTTAAAGTGTGATCCCTCTGGGATTAATTCTCTATTTAGTTCTTTGTGTAATATTCATTCATACAGAAAATAATTATTGCAGTGAATTTTAACTCCCTATTCAGTAAGCATTGCGACAAATGTGGAAATATACAGGTGACTAAAATACATTTTCTAGAAGTGAATGGTTTATAGTTAAGTATGGGGGACAGGCAGCAGAAAAGGAATTGTAGTCCAATGGGATGAGTATTGCAGCTGTTACAGAAGCCTGGGTACAAGGGGAGGATGCATGGCAGCAATTAACTAGACAGGTGGGCAGGTCTTCCCATCAGATGAACTGCACACTAATATTTCACTTCTTAGTACATGTAACATTTTGTTCACAATTTTTCTGAGTCTTCAAAAGTATAGATTAAAATGAAACCAATTTTGACTCATTTTTAAGGAGCATAAAACTCTGAGAGAATCACCTTTACCTGATTCATCTCTTCTTTAATGTATGAAAAATTAAAGATATTACAATTTTCATATTAAATTCCTTTTTAAGAATAATGACACTCATTTTTCAATTATGGATATTTTAAGGGAAAGAGAATGCTTTTGTCCACTTCAAATTTCAGTGATGTTAAATAATCAATTCCACCTTCAAAGTCAGCTTGTGAGTACTACCTATGATTATGGACTAAAGCTTTTAAAATTTCTGTATGTCATAAATTTTTCAAATCTACAGCATGGCCATATTGTAAAATTACCACAGTGTTTCAAAATAACATATTGGCTGCTATCAGAATAACTACCCAGGAGTACACATTATGTTTTCCAAAAATAATACAATGAGAATAATACAAAATAATAAATTAGTGTTGAAATTACTCATCAATAAGTAGGTGTTAAAACTATAAAGTCAGTCTAGTGGTAGTGGCGCATGCCTTTAATCCCAGCATTTAGGAGCCAGAGGCAGGTAGATCTCTGTGAGTTTGAGGCTAACCTGCTCTAAAAGTTAGTTTTAGGAGAGCCAAAGCTACATAGAGAAATCCTGTCTCAAAAAAAACAAAAAGCAAGCAAAAACTGTAAAGTCGGGAGCAGAGAGATGTCTCAGTAGTTTATTGGTCTTACTAGAAGAACCTAGTTTGCTTTCCAACACCCACACTTGGTTGCTGATAGCTTCTGTAACTCCAGTTCTAGAGATCCAATGCCCTTCTCTGACCTCCGTGAACACTTGTACCCACAGGCACAGTACCTCAAAGAATTTATACCAATACTATCTTTAAAAGTTGGAATTTTATTCTCTATCAGTTGTGAAAAATGTTGATTCCTGATAAAAGCTGCTTTATAGTGGGATGCATTTAGGTCACTTTCAAACTCACAGTAACTGTAAATGTGCCAGGAGAATCACAAAGGGTATATATTGTGTATAGACATGATTCAAGTTAGATGGCATCACCTAAGAATCTGTGACGTTATTGTAATTTAAGTAACTAAGCGAAGGCTTAATTGTGTAAGTTGGCACTCAATAAATATAGTTACAAAATAAAAGCAATGCTATAATTTAGTTCTAAAATGTTTCTATAATCAGAAAATAAAGCATTTTCAAAATCACTGTGAAAGAAAATAGTTTGATAATAGAATAAACATGCCTTTATTCACTTATGAGAACTCTGGTAACTCAAAGAGACATTGAATTGAATCATGTATAACCATCCTAAAAGCTTAACAGGGTTTTCCTACATTAACACTAAGGTGTAGGTTGTTCTTGCAACTGGATAAACATGTACATGATTTTGTCTTTCACTTGGCTTTGCCCTATAACCCCTTAGGCCATCATAGTCTGCTGGAAAGACCTTCTCAGATACTATACAAAGTAGGCTGTCTTAAGGAAGGGTGACAGATATCTTAATCTTTCTACCCATAATCGTTGGGGAAATCTGTAGTCAGTCAGAGCTTGCATGACCCTAAATGGGCTCACTAAACCCACTTCCTATCAATCCCCTTCAGACACAACCACACTTGAAACTCAAACACACAAAAGCAATGCTGCATTCCTATTGTCTCAGAGTGCTCAGTATAAAGCTAACATAATTCCCCTCTTTCTCTCTAGAAACACCCCTGAAATAATAGCCTCTCCACTGCCCTCTGCCTTTCCCTGTTCAATGCCGCACATCACCTGTCTAGTGCAACAATGTGCATTCATTTTATGGCTGTCTTTTGTCTCATGGAATCGCACATGACTTGGCAATATTAGCTCCATCTGCTTTATCCAAAGACAAGATTACTCTTAGTATGTGTAATGCTTCTAAATTGTTGATACTCAATAGTTGATAAAGTGCTAGGAGGGAGGAAGGGGTGGATGAAGGGAGAGAGGAGTTGGGGAGGAAAGGCAAGCATAGATGGGGCAGTCTGAGAAAACTGCCCAATTTTCGTAGAACTATAAATAAACTTGTAGCCTTATTGTTCATTAATAACGCCACAAGCCTCAAGAAAACCCACCAAAAGAAAATGTATTAACCAGTGTGAGTACTATTTATCAAGGCCACTAAAACCATTCAAGAAATTAGAAATTTTATTGAAGGATAACAAGAGAATTCTACCTGTACCTCTAGAAATAGCCATATTATGACTTCAGAATAACCTGAACCTCATCCTAGGCCACGGAAGGTTTGATACTAAGTGGAACACCATAAAACTCGACTTGACAGAGTCTTCTAGACTCATGGAGTTGAATCCAACTGGAACAATGCTGGTGATTAGAAATCCATTCATCACACTATCTGGGGCACCGGCAGGAAAATGCCCTTGATTGCTACAGTGCTCACATTTCCTCCCAGAATGCTGCAGTGTAGAACTCTCAGGTTTCCACATCAGTAAACATTCTGTCAGGGAGACAGAAATGGAATTTCTCATTCTAGGCCAAATACTTTATGCTCTGAAAGAAAAACTATTTTCAATTGTGTTACAGCTTGTGCCCAAAATAAGTTGGAAGAGGAAATGTTAGAATTAGGAGGATGATCGGTGCCTATGTAGGATTTCATCCAATATTAAAGCAATTCACCCTAGAGGATGAATTTGGTATTAGAAACAATGATCTGCAAACTTGGGGCTGTTTCATTACCAATGGAATTTTTTAATGCCCAACTGACACCAAGAATACTTTCTCAACCCATGTCGTAAAATCTATGCTGAAGACTCAGCCCAATAAATAATCCCTAGTATAGATAAAATTCATAATGAGATCTGAACTCTTGGATTTTCATCTGGTTTCCAAGGTTTCCCATTAGTCCAGATTTCTATTTGAGAGGTACTAATATCTTTTAGCCTAAAAAAATGGATTGATAGATTTCAGTCCTGAAGGATGGCTGGGTGGTAATATTAAACAAATGATGTGTCTATGTTTGGCTAAGTGAGCTACCCCAGCAACAACAGTCAATACCTTTTCCATCATTTAACATCATTTCTATATTATTTCATGGAGCCAAAAAGACTTAAAGACATAACTTTAATCAGAGTACCTACATTCCCTATTACAGTCTCAGATCCACATTTGAGATGTGCTTTCTCTACTGATGTTTTTGCACCTAGGGTTCACAGAAAACCATGGTTTATTAACGTGATGCGTGAGGAGGACAAATCCTTTGTCAAACTATTTGTCTTATTATGTGTCCGAATCTTATCAAAACACATTTGTATTCATTTGAAAAGGTCTGCAATATACAGTTTATTATCTTTATGGAAAAATAATTAAGTTCTATCGTATACGTCTCTATTACGTCTTCCCTTTTTTGGTGGGGCAGGGAGGCTGGAGTGGTGTGGACAGTGTGGAGCTGTGAAGTTCTAGTAGTTCCTCTTTCTCATGTTACTCTGTGGTTATCAGGAAGAACAGCTGAATAATCAGCATCCACAAGTGCGCATGGGTAATATCGACTCTGAGAATTCCTCTGACCTCTTTTCAAAAGTCATCTTAGAAAGTTGTTGTTTAGACTCCTTGCAGTGCAAAATAACCTCCTCACATAATCCACACAGACCAAACAAATTCCTCCTGGTGAAGCCAGCAGCTGCTCTTCTACATATATTCTTAGAAGGCCATTTTTCTCATTTCTCATTTTTTTCCTCAAGGGAGAGTTGTACTAGATATGAGTCTCAATTCCATTTTACATAACCCCTAAATGTGAGAGCTTCAGGTGTCCTGACTTCTATTCATAAAAACCTCAGAGCATTTTTCCATCTGGTCTTAATTCATACGTTTCCCTGGCCAAACAATGTGCTATCTTTGAGATCTCACAAAAATAGCTTAACCTGACTGATGTGAATGGGCGCTCATATTTATATGACCTACAGAGATAGCATACATATTTTCAAAACATAGCTTAAATGCATTTATGCTTGTACATATTTATATACTAACTAATAAAAAGTTAAATTACCACCACTGAATGAATTAAAACCTAAAATTCTTTGTCAAATAGTCAGCCCTGAAAACATACATACAAGTAACATTATACAGACTAAACAGGCTATAACACACACACACACACACACACATATACATGTATTATGTATATATACATATGTTTGTGTGTATGTGTACATAGATATGTATATATGTACATATATGCATGTAACAACAATTGTTATTTTTATAATGAATTTGAAGGTGAGCAGGGAAAAGGATATAGGATGGTTTGGAGAGAGAAAGGGAAGAGAATGTTGTAATTACATTATAAACTTGAAATCAATAGTGTTGCAAAGGGAGTCATCAGATAAACAGTGTAGTAGACATGGTTTGGCTTCAGTATAAACACTGTAGTAGGCATGGTTTGACAGGCTGGAAAATGCAGTTTTTCCAAACATCCATTAGTATATCGTGTATTGTACATGGAGAATTGAGAAGATTATTAATAGAACTCAAAGGTTTTACACAATATAGACTATATATTATATAAAAATATATCAAACAGAATATACAAGAATAAATGAAATATGTACACACTTTTGCTCTCCTGCCCTCTTACCTTTCCACTCTCTCTCTCTGTATTTCCCTAAGGCCTTGCAGTCAAGTGTGCACAATTGCTTCACCCCTTACTATTCCCTGGAAATTCTAGACATTTTGTGAAAATATTGTTCAAAGTAACATTCAATCAGTCATCTACTCCCATTTCTCAATGAAAACCTCCTTTACAGAAAAAATTGTACAACAGACATTATTTGGAAGTTTGGAAAATGGAGTTCTCACAAACACTGATTAGTAACTTATGCCACACCTGAACAGCAAGATCTCTCACGTCATCTGAAGTCTACAGTGAGAGAGATTGATTGCTAAATGGCTGCTTTAAACTGAGTAAGAATGGAGAGTTTCCTTTTATTCTTTCCCCTAGTCAAAATTATCCACCATTCTTCTTTGATATAATCAAACATTAAGCTGCCAGTCACCAACAAGCTTCTTAAACAGCTATGTTAAGCACATTCTCTAGTACAAGAATCTTGACTGAATCCCAAAGAATGCTTGTATGTCGAAATTTTACCTAGAGTTACATTCCAACAGAAACTGGTATCTAGGGAGTACTTTGACTTAAGGACAACTTGTTGAAACTGCAATTTCTATTCATCTACTATAACAGATCAACGGGGAGATTGTATCTAACCAAGCCATTGCTGGCACTGACTGCTTCAGGTCCCAGTTGAACCAGATGTTCTTAGTAATATATTGAAGAGTCAAATAAATAAGTCTGGGATACCATTTACAAGATTCAAAATGTAAATTATCATATATGTGTGTGTATGTGTCTGTGTGCGTGTGTGTGTGTGTGTATAGAGAGAGACAGAGAGAGAGGTACTATTTTAAATCTCTAATAATGGGCACACTGTCCAATTTGTATAGAGCTGAGAGTTGGACACTTGAATAGAATAGAAACAAAGCAAACATAAATAGGACTTATAAAAGCTGTGCAACTACAGATAACAGAGAAAAAATAATAGGTATTGCAGTGAGGTGGTGGCGCACGCCTTTAATCCCAGCACTCGGGAGGCAGAGGCAGGTGGATCTCTGGGAGTTCGAGGCCAGCCTGGTCTACAAGAGCTAGTTCCAGGACAGGCACCAAAGCTACAGAGAAACCCTGTCTCGAAAAACCAAATATAGATAGATGATGATGATGATAGATAGATAGATAGATAGATAGATAGATAGATAGATAGATAGATAGATAGATAGATAGATAGATGAATAGATATTATTAAGACACTTGGTTTTCCAATTAGGAATTTAAAAAGGCGTATATGTATCTCACACAGTGTGAAAATTGATTCCAGCCGCACAAAATGCTTAAATGTAAAAAGACAATTCTTCAAGAGAATATGTAGAGAAACAAAATTCATAATGAAAAATTAAGTTTGCTTACTAAAAAACAACATGAAAAGTGTAAAAAAACAAGCTGAAGGAAAATGTCCATGACACAGACAGCCTTAAAGTATGTTTTGAGTCAACAATAAAAAGGAAGGTCTCTAAAGTCTGTCAGAATTTGTGAGCATTTCACTGAAGTTCCAAGAGATAAAGCCCGAAAGGTTCACAGACCCATAACTATGTAGAAAAATGTAAGCAAAGCGAAACCGCAATGTCACATCCTTACGTGGAGAAACCAAAATGTTTGAGACTGTTGAGAAGATGATGGGTAAGGAATGAGAGTTTCAGATAGGCAATTTGCCTCAAGTAGGCAGTTCGGCCTAAGCAAGTTAAACTCAGAATACACATATGCCTCGATTCCTCTTTATATTTTTTAATTTAAGCTTCCACGTGAGTGCTCAAAACCACACCCAGGTCTTCTGATGGAGCATCAATTGCTCTTAACCACTGAGTCATTTCTCCAACCCTAACCTGATCCTAATCTTTTATACACTCTATTTTTCCTCTGTTTTAGAAATTATAATGATATATCTGAAAGAAAATGTAGTGCCTTTTGTACTAGTTTTTGCTTGGATAAGTGATTTACTTTGTGGATCATATAAATAAGGCTTATCAAATGCTGTAAACTCTGAGAACTATTTCTTTTAATATTATTAATTGTACTCATATTTAATGACAATATGTTCAAATTCAATTTATATTCTCCCCTTATCATAATTTACCTTGCTCTAAGTAAATCTGAGGGGAAAAGGGGGGGGGGTTCTGTGTTCATTTAAATCACTAAGTGATAACATTAGATGAAGCCATGCCTTTCAGAGAAGCTTGGCGGAACTACTAAATATTTAACAATGATATATAGCTGATAGAGAAATTTGTACAGAAGACAAGAGAAAATCATCTTACAACTGGGCACAGTGAAAGGCAGTGTTGACAAAAGACTCAGCACATGTTATTGCACTCAAACTTCAAATCTCTACCATAAGCTGTAATCATAATCATTTAGGTTGTGCTAGGCTAGAGTCCATCAATAGCAAACAGCCTGAAAAGACGTCATGACCAAATGATATAGCAAGGCATGTTTTCCTTGGAAAATACAATGTGAAAAAAGAGAAACTGTGCCTGGTAGTGGTGGCCCATACTTTAAACCCCAAAACTCAGGAGGCAGAGGGAAGTGGATCTCTTAAGTTTTCTGTCAGCCCAGTCTAAAATGCAAGTTCCAAGATAGAACCAGGGCTATTTTGAGGGGAGAGAGAGGAAGAGAGAGAGAGATACAAATAGACAGGTGGGGGATAGAGGGATAAGGTTTCTTTCAGATTAGGATTTAGATTTCAAATAAAGGACCAGAGAAAAGAGTGGTGTGTTTGGAGCAACCACAAACATCTAAATCCTGAAGAATGGCAAGTCAAACTTGCTTTCATCAACTGATCTGAACAACACAAAAAGCTTGCCATTCTGGGTACATCAGATTGCTGACCCACATAACTTTCCTGCTTAGGCAGCAAATCCCCAACCATGCTGCAGAGGCAGCAGGCAATTCTTCTGCAGATAGGATCATTCCAATCTGAATTTTCTGTTTTGTCTTTCCTTTTTCCCCTTTCAGATAAAGATGTAGATGTACAGATATAAACAGAAAAGTATTTGGGGCCAACAACTGATGGAGTTAGTTCAAAGTAGCAAGGGTATTTGTACTGGTGTAGTTGCAAGTATGTTTGCAAATGAGAGGATTTTGAAAATTACTCCTGGGTAGCCTATACAGAAGACATTCATGGGAATTTATTCATTGTGTTTTGGGATGGGTGCATGTGCATGTGCCACAGCACACACAGGAAAGGGTAAGGACAGCGTGAGGGAGTCATTCTTCTCCTTCCACCATGGTCCTAAGGCTCTAACTTGAAATCTGAAGGCTCAGTAACAAAGACCTTTACTTTTACCTGCTTCATCATCTATAAAGTGGTAAGAGACACATGTGTGTGTATGTGTGCATTTATAGAGTATCAAAAATACCCCAAATGCTTTCTAACATAAAAGTCACAAATACATCAGAGTACTGTTTCTTCTAGTACAATCCCCTTGCTATGAGACCTAAGAAAGGGTGTTACTTTTGTCTAGTCTCTGTAATTTTGTATCTACGACTTAATTGAATATTTTACCCAAACACATATTTTTAGCTTTGTTTTGCTAATAAAAGACTCTTTATAACTTATGTTCTTAGGTCAATCTAACTTTAGGAACAGGATGAATTATGACAACATTTTCTGCCCTATTTTTTCCTGGAGATCCTCCGGATCTTAGCAGAAAGAGGAATCAGCCTGCTTACATATAAAACAACTGCTTAACTCCATTAGATACTGAAATTTTCAAATACCTCTGAAGACCACTACTCTCTAAAAGCAACAAGTCATAATGGCATAAATAGTCATTGAAAGACATATAAAAACAAGAATAAAAACAAGTTTTAAAAATCAACACTGGTTAAACAGAAACATGCCAGAATAGACACTGAAGATGTAAGAACAACATGACCAATTTAAAAGTTAAGGACTCCTAACCCTATATTAATTTTTACTTATTTCCACTTTAATTTCTCCTAACAAATGTTGGGAAGACAATTTAAGACCTTGACTGTGGCATCACCCATTGACAGGCAGATATGGGTCCTGTGTGAAATGAAACTTGTGGAGAAATAATCTGATGAAATATGAAAGACATCTTTAATAGACATCTCAATGTCACCTTGTGGGGATTTCATAAATTCCCTCTCTCTCCCTCTCCTTCTCCCCCTCCCCCTCTCTTTCCTTTGTTCCCTCACCATCCAGTTAGATCAAATTCTGTAACTGTTCACCCACTCTGAACAAACATTTCAGTTTTGAAATATGATTCTCATAATTTTAGATACTTTTCTTTTTTTTTTTTGATTTTTTGAGACAGGGTTTCTCTGTAGCTTTTGGTTCCTGTCCTGGAACTAGGTCTTGTAGACCAGGCTGGCCTCGAACTCACAGAGATCCGCCTGCCTCTGCCTCCCGAGTGCTGGGATTAAAGGCGTGCGCCACCACCGCCCGGCGATACTTTTCTTTTTAAGACACAATTTCCTGTCGTAGTACCTATCAAAGGAGAGTATTTTGTTCATATGCACTAACAGTTCTGATTACTACAATACATATCCATGCATGAAAAAATTATTCTTAATTAAAGTGACTTAGATGCTACACTGCCTGAACAAAATGAATTAGGCTAGACAACACTTCAAGGTCATTTGTAGATTTAGTTATTATATGTGACCAGAGCAGATGTCACTTCTAGAGAAAGGTGACAGGTAAAGCAGAACATGCCAGAAACTGTGCACAGGAAGACCTCTATGCTCATCATTTCTCTGTTTATGAAGAGTATAACCCAGGATAAATCAACATAATGCCCTTATCTGTGGAGTAGATCCAAGAAACCAAATGAAAGAAGACTTGAAAAGAATCTTCCTAAAGTGTGAGGATAAGAACAATTTGCAAACAAAACACCTCCACTTAGGCTTATTAGTGCAAGTGTGGCTCCCCCACATGCATACATCATTATAGACTTAGGGAACACTGCATTAATAAACCACCCTGATACGGCAATATTTTCCAAGCACTGATGCATTCCTTTACTTTGTCCCTCTGCTGTCCCAATACAAAAGTCTCAAGCTGACAGAGACAAAAGAAGAGAGAACACTGTACGATAATCTTGAGACAGATGTCACCTTTCCAATAGTTCTTCTCTCAGAACTAAAGGCATGGACCTACCAGACTGTATGATGACTGGGAAACAAGACAGAATTGTACGCAGTAACATTGCCTTACTCCGTTGTAAGAATATTGCTATTTCCCACATCAGAAAAGTGAGATAACACAGAGAATATTGAAGGCAGTGAGACAAAACTTCTGCTTCCTTAGATTCAGTTACATTCACTGCATTTACCTTGCATTGGGAATAAGTGACATACCCCAAAGTTAATAAAGAAGCTAAAAAGCTCTCTGACACCTGAAATAAGAAACATTTCTCTCCATAGACTTTAAGATGGGACAGAAAAGAAAGGACAGCAAATGAGGTTCCATGGGGTGTATGCCATAACACTGTGCATTGCACATGGCTTCTGTGACTGATCTCACACAAGGAATCTTCCGGCCTTCCTTTGCACAGATAACCTTTCACCCACTTAAGAAGACAGAGTGACTGCAGGCCAAATATCATATTAGATATCCATTGTTCCTCCAAATAGGAAATAGAAGATAGATTAACCAACTCCCTCAAGGAGAAGGAAACAAAAATTAAATTGAAGTACAAAGCAAACAGACAGAAAACTAAGCTAGATGGTTTCAAACAAGTCAACAAGGTCATGTCTTAAAAACCGGTTTATTATTGCCATGGTTATAGCCTGAGGGCTGCCAGGAAGAGAGTCAACTCTTCAAAATAATCCAGTCAGAAGGTCAAAGGAGTTAGAAGGCTTTACGTTCTTGTCACACTGAAGGATCATATTCATTATTGACTCTTCAGCAATGAGACTGCAATACTACATATGTGGGCATTGATTCTTATAGGTTCTGGATAGTTTTAGCTAATGATGTACAGACTGAGAGATCATCAGACCCTACTGAGAGAGCCTGTTAAATCTAGCAGTGGAAACAAAAGTCACTGTACAGGGCCAGCAGAATAGATATCCGCAGGCACACGGGGAAAGCACTTGCTCAGAAGATCCTGTTTCCTGTGACCTATTCAGGAAGAGGAGAGCCTTAATCCTTCCCATCACAGGACCATTATGAACAAGGTAGCAGTATAACCCTGGGGGCTTGTGAGACACCCAGCATGGAAGAAGATTGGCTGCCAAGACTGATGATCATGGGTTCCACATGGTGGTAGAGAACATATCCTTCAAGATTTCCTCTGATCTCCTCCAGTGTGCTATGACATATATGAACCCACACATCATACAAACACACACACACACACATACAAATACACACATATATACATATATACACACATGCACACACATTACACACATAGGCACACACCACAAATAAATAAATAAATGTAATTGTTTAAAAGTAGTGGTACCAAAGCACAACCGGATGCTTTTGTTTCTCTTTGGGAATCAAAGGTTACCTGCTTTAATGAGTCAGGGGAGTCTTGTTTACAAAATAGAGTTGACAAAATTAGTCTAATATTTAATGTGTATCTGTGGTCTCCCTACCACCAACCATCTGAGGTGTGTGTTTGTGTGTGTGTGTGAGTGTGTGTGTGTGGCTTTGCCCTGAGTAACTACATTAAAGTAAATGCTTAATAGTAAAAAAAAATGTAAAATTTGTCTATTTGAGCTTCTCCAATATTAACCTTGAGATTATGAAACACTTTATAATTATCATTACATCAATGTGAATAATTTTGACTGCCTGTCTTAAAATAGAGAACATTGCTTTTTCTGAGAGAAATCTTTATAATAGGTATCAGAATCCTCAGGTCAGTATCCTCTACATTATTCCATAAAACAGATAGAAAACAAACTGCTCTTATTGTAAGTTATAGATGGAAAAGGTGATCCAAACACAGTGAAGAAAATGCTCTATCTCATTCGGGCACAACTATAACCATTAAAGGCTTAGAAAGCCGTAAAGTGCAGTCAAGCCTCCAGGCTTTAACTGCTGCTATTGGATCTCTGCGTTTCAATTGTCTTCACAATAAAAGCTCTCAGTTTTGCTATCTCATACCTGCCAGAAGAAAGAAAATCTGTTGAGATCAGGTAACTGCAGCCAGGAAAAGGGTCACTATATTGTGTTGGTTTTCATTGCTATGAAATTGTATGGCAGAACAACTTTGAGAAGCCATTCTTGCCTTGGCTCATGGTTTCAGAGGTTTTGATCATGGTTGGCTAGTGGGTTATTACATTGGTCCTCAGGCAAGGCCTCTTAAAGTTTCCACTTTCTTCTAATAACGCCATAAAACTCCAGAGCCCTCATGTGCCCATTTCTTCCCACAAACCCAGAAGCTGGCAAGGAGTCCTTTAACATATGAGTCTTCGGGGGCATTTCAGACGTCCACCATAACATATATATTGATAACATTCCCAAGGGAAAGAATATGGCAAGTAAACCATGCCTTACTAATGTAAAATCGGTCTCTAGGTGTCGAACATCTAAATTCTTTTTCCCTCACTTCCACGACCCTGGTTGTATTTCTTGTTACCATCCTAAGCTGAAAAGAAAAGTATAAGTCATACCTTCAATACAAAATAAATTCACAAAAACATGTTTCTTTCAAACTTCTGGATATTTGCATAACACATAAGGGTCATGACAAACACGGAATACCACTTCAGAGAAGTGATGACCCCCTGAGCATCCTGTCCATCACTTCCATATCTTAACTATCTTACTACTTTTCTTTCAGAGTCTACAAAACACATGCAATTCTGAGCATTAATGTTGGATATAACATAAAAAATATGTAAAATTTTACATTTTTAATGCTCCCTCTATTTCTTCCCAGTTAGTAATTCAGAGTATATCAAAATGGACAGAAAATAGCACTCTGCTGAAACCTAGGAAACATAATATCTCCCAGTGTAAGGACTCACTGATAAACTATCCCATAATACCTATAAGTTTACTTTTATTCCATTCTTCCCTGATATTGACTAGGCTGGTTTGTTTGGAGTAAAAGAGCTGTCTATAAATAGAGAAATATGTTGTATCGAATCATAACTGTGCTTATTCTTGCACAAAACATTGGGGCATCAGAAAAAAAACATTGCTTAAAGAAATTAATAGTTCGCAGAAACATTCTTAAGTTTGCTATGTAGCTCTGAATGGACACCGTATAAGCAGAGGGCCTGAAAAATACCAAGGAACAGCAGTTACAATCTTGGTAATTGGTGTGATCTCACTTACTCTCTTAAGCAATGCACAGGAGTGGCTGTCTGTTATACTTTGGCACCAAATCAGAAGGTGGTGCTTCCAACAGACACCTCAAGATTTCCATCTCAATATCAAATTATAGCATTGTACAGTCGGTCTCATTCTGTCATAAAAAGCTATAACCAGAGATATACAAGTTGTATCAAAATGTTGAGTGATAACACTTACGAAAGTCCTTGAACTTATAAATCTGGGCGTCATAAGCAGGGAAGAGATAGATCGCTCTATAAAGGAGGTGAAATTTGTACAAATGTTTTATACAAAGCACTGGTTATTCACGACTTCATCCAAGAATTTGGTGAATATGAATTAGCATAGGTTTATTGTTCTTTTTAAAGTCAAACTCACTATTCATTTGCTTTAATTTTATAACTAAGTGAAAACTCTCTTACACAATGCAACTTAGGAGGGAATCATGTGAGTTTCAAAAATATGTTTCTATTTTGGAACTGACAATATGTCCTATATTTATAGATTCTAAAAACTTCACATAGCCTTCCCTTTCCTCCAAGGTAATCCAAGGTATTTTATGGAGGCTGTTGTGAATGGAACTATTTCCCTGATTTCTTTGGGTGCACGTTTGTCATTAGTGTACAAGAAGGCTGCTGACTTATGTGTGCTAATTTTGTATCCTGCTACTTTTCTGAATATGCTTATGAGTTGTAGGAAATTTCTGATGAAGTCTTTGGGGTCTTTTTTGTATATAATTATATCATTTGCATATGAGGATACTTTGACTTCATTTCATATTTGTATCCTATTCTTTCTTTCATTTAATTCTATTGCAGTAAGACTCCCAGTATTATATCAAAGAGGAGATGGAAGAATAGATAGTTGTATTTGTTCTTTATGTTAATAGAATCCTCAGTTCTAAGCAAGACATTTACCTTATACATCTTCCTCTCAGGGTTCAAGAATCACTGTAAAAGAGAAAGTGAAGAGATTGTAATATCCAGGTGTCAGCGGATTGGAACCTGCCCAGCGTTATGATAGCTGAGAAGAAGGAGATGAGACCAGAGAAAGATTTACCCAAATCTGAGCTTGAAGAGTCCTGTTTTAAGAAGAGATGACATAATATACAAATTGTACTTGCAAAAAATCAAAGGTAAATACTTATGGACATGGTCTTCATTATAACATAAAAGGAAATAAATCCAGAGACTCTTCAAAAATAAGTGAAATGACCACAGGCAAAAAAAAAAAAAAAAAAAAACTTTGAAACGAAGACACAGGTAAAATATACATTAAATTTGAAATCATACAAGATAATCTTAATACAGCTAAAACATATGTTAAATTCAAAATCATACAAGATATTTTAATACCTCGATTTTCTTAACAATAGATAAGGGTTGAGTCTCTAAACATGAGAGAACTCTGAGATTACTTCCAAGAAGACAAAGAGAAATTGAATTTTAGTGGGTTAGATATTCTACCAATAGTTGTCAATTAAATTGGAGGTACTTAAGTATAATTATTTAAGAAAAGAATCAGTATTTTCAGGGAAAGTGAACATATTTATAATAATAAGAGGTGTTGATATATTTTAAGCTATTGCTCCCAAGAGTGAGTCAAATATATAATTTTGCATCTGCCTTGTCCTACATTTTTATAACAGAATCAGAGGTTTTAAAATTCTTCAACCAATAACAAAACACAAAATAAAGCATGACATTCAAAGCCCCTGTTTTGAATTAGAATTCAATGTACACTTTTTACCCAGTTGTAATTTTCTTGTCTATCATTCCCCAGATCCCAAATTAGACTTATTTGGCTTGATGCCAGAGAATGGGTCTCTAAATTATAATGACACTCAACTTTTATACACAGTACTATTGAGAATAGGAACTGCAAAGCTGGGCAGAGCTTCAATGAGACAGGCACGAGATGTGGTTCCAATTCTGGCAGAGCAACTGCAAAACTGCACACTCAATATTCAATACCATTTAAAGGAATCAGATACACAGGACAGTCAGTGGGTGGAGGGAACAGGTGTGAGAGAAAGGGATTAAAATATTTGCTGGCATGAACAAAAATGGTGTGCCTTTTATCGTCCAGTGAAATAAGTTCTCGTGAGTTAAATACTTCAAGCACTCTCCAGAAAGGAGCTGAAACAATTGACTTTATGAAAGTGAACATATTTTATCTAACTGTAGGTTAGACTTACTCTATGAGCTTAGCAATAAAACCTCACAGAATGTTCCAAAATCATAAAACAGATGTCAAGAGGAAGTAAAGCAATCTTAAAGGAATAACAATGGTATAATTTTGAGTTATCAGTGGATATGGAAAGGGAATATTGGACACTGGCAGCTCATTTTTTTATAAAAGAAATTATTTGATATAATAAGTGTTTGCAAAAGACTTTGGGATAAATGGTCTTCTAGAAAAAAAATGCTCAAAAAATACCCCTACGTTGGGGTCTGTGGACATACTGAGCATGAAAAATGTTAGCCGTATCATCACAAGGGCCTGAGTTCAATCCCAGCACCCACATTAAAAAAGCTGGACATAAGCTGGGCAGTGGTGGTGTACACCTTTTATCTCAGCATTTGGGAGGCAGAGGCTGGCAGATCTTTGTGAGTTTGAGGCCAGCCTGGTCTGCAAGAGCTAGTTCCCAGAAAGGCCCCCAAGCTATAGAGAACCCCCACAAAACAAAACAAATCAAATCAAAACAGAACAAAACCAAAAAGTTGGATATGCTGGCAAGTGGTCTTAGTCCTTATACTACAAAGGGAGAGAGTTAGGTCCCTGTGATCATTGTCTGGCCAGCTTGAAGCAATAATCAAGGTCTTAGTCCCAGTGAGTCAAAATTCAAAAGAATAACAAAAGTGGATAATATCTGAGGAACAACCTTAGGCTGACCTCTGGCCTACACACCCACCCCCTACACACATACTACACACTACAACCATCACATAAACACACACCCCTCACACACCCCATACACAACAACAACAGCAACAACAACAGGCATACTATTGATTAGTCTTTCTGGAATTAAGATGTTATTTGGGATGGAAATCATATTATTGCATTTCTATATCACTCAGAAACAAATCAATGAATAACTCAGTTTGGAAGATTTTCAGTGTTCCTTATGTGCACAACAAATTTATATAGGCATTTACCATGAAAATAATTACGGAAAAGAAAAGTGATGTATTCCCCATAGGGCCATCATCATGTACCTTGCTACCAACTAAAATAAATGGGTAAAGATGCTTCTGAGGATGTTCCATAAATGATTATACTGAAAAAAAAAAGTTCGTATGGTTATTTTAAGATTTAGATAGTGAAATCTTTTGATTTTATTTTTCTCTTCTTCCTTGACAGTCCTCTGTTCTGTATCTGTGTCCCAGCTACCATGAGTGAACAACTTGGTCTCATGTCCCTTCCACTATGATCTGCTTCACAGCAATGGAGCAAGCTGACCAACAACTAAAACCTGACCAGAAGAAAGCATTCTTCCCTTTTGTTAGTTTAGGTCAGGGATTACTTCACACATGGAAACTAATCTGAACCTGTGTCCCAGGGAAGTTGGGTAGTTGCTATGACAGCCTTATAATATGATTCAAAAGTACACAGAACTTGTGTGTTGGAAGAATGTAGATGAGTTTGGAGTTATAGGCAAAGAATCCTTAGCATAATGTAGCAAAATTTAATAGGTAAAAGCCTAGAAGCCCAGAACCCTGCTAGAAATATAAAAGGCATATTGGGTCTTCACAGTGGGGGCTCACGTGAAAATTGAACAAGAAGTCATTTGCTACAGTTTGGAAAAGAGTTCAGCAACATTTTGTCTTACTTTAGTCCCATCCCCTCTTTTTAAGCCTACATTCTAGTATTTTGAGTGAGAATTTTTTTCCTTTTCCAGTATAATTTGCTTCTAACTTTTATGGAGCTCACCTAAAGGTTTACCTTGAATGTAAGTAGAGAACCCCCAGAACTTGAATTTCTTGGTTCATAACTTAGCACTCTGTTGCTGTGAATAAAACACCATGACTGCTGTAACTCTAACAAAGAACAGCATTTAACAGAGGTTGTCTTACAGTTTCAGAAATTTACTCCATTATCCACTTGGCAGGAAGCATGGATGCATGCTGGCAAACATGACCCTGGAGAAGGAGCTGAGTTCTGCATCTGGATCTGCTAGCATCAAGAGAGAGAGAAAATGAGCCTAGTGTGGGCTTTAGAAACCTCAAAGCCCATCTCAGGCAACACAGTTTTTTCAACAATGCCTCACCTCCTTTCAAATAGTGCCACTCACTGGTGACTAAGTGTTGAGGAAGCTTCTTCCACTCCGTCAGCCAATAGCCGCTGAGATACCAGCCCATTGGGGTGTGGTCTCTCTCCCTTTAAAAAAGCAGCCACTTCCCTCTCCTCTCTCTCTTACTTCCTGCTCTGTTTCCAGTGACTAGACTCCCTTTCTCATTGCGCAGAAGGCTGTTGTCTGGGACCATGATCTGTAAGTTTTTTCCCCTTAAAATAAATAACCATTCTATTATTCATAATTCCAAACTGGTGTGGGATTGTTTTTGACTTACACCTTCGCCTTCATCTGGCACCCCACGTTGGGTGCCATTCTGTTATAATAAGAGCGACGGACTGCTTCCCGCCACCCAGCTAGTTTTACCCAAAATAATTGCACTGAAACTGTATTCTTTTAAACACTGCCTGGCCCATTAGTTTTAACTTCTTATTGACTAGCTCTTACATATTGATCTAACCCATTTCTAATATTCTGTGTCGCACTATGAGCTGGCTTACCAGGTAAGATCTTAACCTGTGTCTGTCTGGAGTGGGAGAATCATGGCGACTGCCTGACTCAGCTTCTTTCTCCCAGCATTCTGTTCTGTCTACTCCGCCTACCTAATTTTCTGTCCTATCAAAGGCCAAGCAGTTTCTTTATTAATTAACCAATGAAAACAATGGATAGATACAAGACCCACCTCCATCAACTAAGTATTCAAATAAATGAGCTTAGGGAGGTCATTCTTATTTAATCCACCTCAATTGAATTTAAAGTCAGCTTCATGAGAAGAAACCCAAACATGACACAGTTAATGAAACTAAGAATATCAGACAAAATAAGTCATTGGCCCTAAGGAAAGACCTGTTTCTATTGCTCTGCCTAAGAAACTTGGCAATAAAATTACTCTCAATGACATATCATGATAGGGATAAATCACCTCTTCACTCAGTCATGATCAGAGAAACTTTCTCTTGTTGGAGCTAGGAGCTAACACAGAGACCCATAAGCAGAGAGGACCATAAGCAGACCATAAGCAGAGAGGAAAGACCTTGGGCTACTCAGTCTTCAATGGGCTGTTTTCATTAAAACTCTCCTCCCAGGGTTCATGGAGGTATGTGGAAGATGTGGTAGAGGACGATTCTAAAAGCTAGAGGTTGTAGACAACTTTAATAAAATAGCATTTTCCAGACACAACAGGGCAGGTGCACATATGAGCTAACAAAAGTGGTGACAACCTGTACAAGATTTGTACATGCTGAAGCCAGCGCAGAAGAGAAGGGGGCTACAAAGTTTCATCTCTAGACAAAAAACTGTTTGCAATTGTTAGCTAATGAAAAAGGAAAGTTCAATTATCTTCAGTGGGATGACTTTGGATATCTCCACCATAGTCTAGGGTATTTCCCATGCTCAGGAGTATTGAGTTTGTCAAAAGAAATGAGAAAAAAATACACTTTTTGGTGGGTTTTGTTGCTGTCGCTTTGGCTTTTATTTAAGAGAGAAAAAGAAAGAATATGAAATTGGATTGGTAGGGAGGGCTGAGATTTAGGAATAAATAGTTGGCAGAGGGGAAAGAATAAGATTACAATACATTGTGTGATTCTCAAAAGATAAATTAAAACATAAAAGTCAATGAAATCTGCCATATCAAATTAAGGCAAGACCAAACCCCTTCCCGTTGTATTGAGGCTGAGCAAGGTATCTCTCCATAGCGAATGGGCTCCAAAAAGCCAGTTCATACAATAGAACTGGTCCTATTGTCGGTGGTCCCACAGAATGCCCAAGCCACAAAACTGTCACCCACATTCAGTGGGCCTAGTTTGGTCCTTTGAAAGTTCCCCAGCTGTCAGTCCAGAGCCAGTGAGCTTCCACTAGCTAGGGTCAGCTGTCTCTGTGGGTTTTTCCACCATGCTTTTTACTGCTTTGCTCAGATAATCCCTCCTCCCTCTCTTCAACTGGACTCTGGGGGTTCAGAACGTGCTTAGCAGTGGATTCCTGCATCTTATTTCATCAGTTGCTGGATGAAGGTTCTATGATGACAATTAAGGTGGTCATCAATCTCATTACAGGGAAAAGGGAGTTCAGGCACCATCTCCGCTATTATTTGGAGTCTTAGCTGGAGTCATCCTTGTGGATTCTTGGTAATTTCACTAGCATTGGCGGTTTCTCCCCTAACACTATAATGGCTCCCTCTATCAAGATAGCTCTTTCCTTGCTTTCCCTCTTTGTCTCCTTGCAAATACCCAGTTTACTCAGGAGATCTTATCTATTTCCCCTTCCCAAGGGCATCCACACTGTCTATTTTAGGGTCCTCCTTGTTGCCTAACTTCTCAGGGTTTGTAGCTTGTCACCTTGCTATCCTTTTCTTTAGGGATAAAATCTATTTATGAGTGGGTATATGCTGTGTTTTTCTCTCTGGGTTTGGGTTACCTTACTCAAGATGGTTTTTCTAGTTCAGTTCATTGGCCTGAAAATTTTAAGATGTCAGGGTTGGATAAGGGGAAGGTTTGTGGGGAGCAGGAGGAATGGAAGGAGGAAGAACAATGGTTGATAAGTAAAATTTAAGAAAAAACTTTTAATAAAAAATAATAAAAATTTTTAAAAATTAAAAATTTAAATCAATTAATAATTTTTACTTGAACTTAAAAACATTGAGGCTCTTGTAAGTGCATTTCAATTCATGAGATAGAGATTGAGAGCCAGAGATTTTGATTTGATTATGAAATATTTTCCGCAGACTTCCTTGCTTGGGGCTTGGCCCCTAGTATGGGGCCACATGCAGGAGGTTATGGAAATCTTAGGAAGTGAGGTTGATACCCTGAGAAGGGCCTAGGTGACCCAGTTCAACTTCTAATCTTCCTACTCCAAACTTATTTATTTTTGAAGACAGGATCCCTAAATTCAGACATTCCTCCTGAGATGGGCTCGGGATCTGGCCTGGATCTCCCATAGCTATCAGATTGACCTCCAGAAAACAGCTGATTTCATGCTAATCTCATTTGCATCTTAAATAATACACCGTTGAGTGCCATAAAAGTGGAAAGCTGCCAGGAGGATGGCAAGAAAAATGATAGCAGGTAGCACCTGAATCCCAGGAACTCTACACCAATTCCAAGAAAAGATGGAGTAGTCACCCTCACAGGATTATTGTTCCTCACTCCTTTCCTTGCCATCTGTTTTAGTGTTTAAACCCAGCTAACGTTCTCCCTCTCTGTCTTAAAGTCTACCATGATATTTAGTCACACCAATTTCCATGTGTTTTGGATTTTCCTAATATATTTTCTATTCTTTTACTTCAACCTGCTTTTACTTTTAAATTTGTCCATTTAAATGACACATAGCTGGTTTTATTATTCATCCAATTTGATAAACTGTCTTTTAATTATAACCTTCTGGCCATCGACTTTTAATGTGATGACAAACCTAATTGGACTTAAACTACTAGTTTGCTATTTGTTTTCCATTTGTCTCCTGCTATTTGATCCTTTGCTCTCCACTCCTTTCTCTCTTAAACTGGAGGATAATTGAAGAGATTTAGTATCTGTCCTTGGAAATAAATAGAGCCAACTATGTCGTTTTTTTTTTAAATCTGAACTCTAGTTCAGTTGAAAATGTCCTCATTCTGCCTTGTTAAGTACGACATAATTAAATATGATTTCCTTTGCGCTATTACTGTGAGAGTTAGATGAGATTTCCAGGTCTGCTAGCAATTGTGATTAATCAAATCTAGGTTCTGTTTCAGTGCGTATCTTCCTCCACCACATTTTTTTTCAATCATTAGCTTTTTTTCATTATTGGACTTTTGTTTTTCTACTTATGAGACATTTTATGTTGTCACTTGTATAAGTGAATTTATTGATAATTTCCTCTTCATTTGTGATAGTTAATACTGATTGTCAAATTCACAACACCTAGAAAGACCTAGGAGACAAATTTGCACACATACTTGCAAGGGCTCATTTTGACTGGGTTAATTGAGTTTGAAAGAACAACGCTAAGAGTGGATGGCAAACTTCCATGAACAGAGCTCTGGACTAAAGAAGGAGAAAGCCAAGCGGGACATTCACTGCTCTCTTCTCCTCCACAGTCAATACAATGTCCAACTGCTTCAGGTTCCTATAGCCTTGACTTTCCCATCCTCAATGGCTATACCACCAAACTAAGCAAAACTGAATCCCTCTTTACTTAAGTTATGTTATGTACTTAAGTTATGATCATAGAAAAACTTACTATTTTGGCTAATTTTTAGGTATTAGTCATCAAGTTTATGGTTTCATATTTTTCTGTTTTGATATTAAGCTTCTTACTTATACTTTCAATTTCCCATACCAATGTTCTAATTGCTTTTTTCCCAGCTAGTTTTTTTAAAATAATTTTCACATTATTTACTAAGTGTTCTCTCTCTCTCTCTCTTTCTCTCTCCTTTTTCAGTGTACTTGTGGTATATGCATGTGTGTGTAAAGATATGGGTGTGTATTTGGAGGTCAGAAGTTGATACTGGGTATCTCTCTCTCTCTCTCTCTCTCTCTCTCTCTCTCTCTCTCTCTCTCTCTTGTTCTTTACCTTATTATTTAAATCAGTGGGTCTTCAATGAACCTGCAGTTTTCTATTTCCAGTAGGCTGAATGGCCTTGTGCTTCCCCATGATCTTCGATTTCCATCCTCCGTGCTGGAGTTTCAGAAGTGCTTTCTAGCACCCAGAGTTTATTTGGGTGCTGAAGTGTATAGCAATCACTCAGTCACGAAGCCATCTCTTCAATCCCAACTGTCCATCTCTCAAAATATCTTCTACCGTGTATTTGATTTTGCATTTATCATGATAATCTTATTTCCCTTGACTGATAATTCTAATATGAAGATAACTTGTGGTTCTATTTTAGTAATGTATTTTTCTCCTGGACCATATTTTCTTATTTTGCTATATGAGAGCTTAGATTCTTTCATCTTTCTCTGACAGTTTCTTGAGTTTTGTTCTGCCAGACAATAATATTACCAATGGGTTCTTTTGACCTTGTAAAAACCTGGTTTTAGGGTTTGGAATGGATGATTTGTTTTAATTTTTCACTTAGTCTCAGAGTCCCTCTAACTTGGTATGGCCAGAGCCTAAAGTTCTTTTCCTATGGAGATCAGGAGATCAGCAGCAGAATTTCTCCTCAGGACTGTCTTTCACTTAGCCATTGTTCCACTGGACTACCTGGAGCATGTCCCATCCATGCACACATCAGAAGCCTGCCAACACTTCAGGTGGTAGATGCAGATTTGGAGAGCTCTTGATTGTGCTGCTCTCTCATTTCTGTTGCAGCTTCTCTCAGTTGCCAACTGCTTTTCAAGACTGAGATCCAGTGTGGATTCCTCAGATGAGAGAGCTGCAGCTCTCTGTATGAGCTCTAATCACAACAACCCCAACAAATCAGCTTTCACTCAACATTCATTCTTTCAAGGAATGAATTTCCTCCAATGTCTTCCCTGCCCTTGGTCACTCTCGAGTGCTTCCAAACGGCTCTGTGTGTGCATGTGCATATACATGTGCTTGCCTTTTACAGTTATTTTAGTTAAAATATGAAGGTGAAGGTATAAGTCAAAAACAATCCCACACCAGTTTAGAATTATGATTAATAGAATGGTTATTTATTTAAAGGGGAAAATACAGATCACCGTCCCAGACAACAGCCCTCTGCGCAATCAGGAAGGGAGTCTAGTCTCCGGAAGTGGAGCAGGAAGTAAGAGAGAGCGAGAAGGGAAGTGGCAGCTTTTTTAAAGGGAGAGAGACCATGCCCCAATTGGCTGGTATCTCAGCGGCTATTGGCTGGAGGAGCAGAAGGACCTCCCGCATCAAAAATATGCAATTACTCTTACCGGAATTGCTTCAATGCTTGATTTTATGAAAATCAGAGTTGCTTTGACCTTTTTTCTGCCTGCTTTTGCATGTATTTTTATTTTAGTTTGTGTGAACTATCAATATGATTCAAAACTACATAACCCCATCATGCAATATTAGTATCATTGGTAATACTCTATACAAAGTGTAAAATTAAATATCTAATTTTCTAGTCACATTTATAAAATTATCAATTTAGTTTTTAAAAATGTTGAGAATTTCATATGTGTACCCATTGGAATAGAATCCATATCTACTCCTAATTTCCCCCAATTCCTCTTATATCTCTCCTATAATTCCCCCTCACTACTTCATGATTTTTTTTTTGATAAACCACTAAATCGTGTGAGTTTATAATTTCATGAATGTAGGGTTGCCCTCTGGAGCGTGAAAAGTATATCTGCATTCACATCCTCAACAGAGTGTTCTTTCCTCCCTGAGCAGTGCTCTGCCACTTTCTTCTCAGTGTGTGGTAAGTCTGAAGATAATCTACCCCATCTCTGTCAGGATTTTGTCTGGCAGCTGTGGAGGCTGATAAAATGATCAGACCATACCACCATTACAAATAACTTTGGGTCTAGTACAATCACGAACACAAATGAAGCAAAACAAGTAAGACAATAGCTATGATATGTAGGCTTAAAAAATGTATGTGCATTAAGAAATGTATTAAGAAGGGAAACATACAAATTAGGAACCAAATATGTTATTCACTTAGGGATCCAATTTATCTAAGATAATCTACTCTAATATCCAAGATGTAATAAGTCAATACCTTCTTAAAAACACCACCTACTTTCCAGGAGACTAGGACCTAAGAGGAATTATACAACACACATACACACACACACACACACATATTGTGTGTAGATAGATAGACATATAGATAGATAGGTAGATGATAGATAGATAGATAGATAGATAGATAGATAGATAGATAGATAGATAGATATACACTAGATATCAATATAAATCTACAGTAGATATTTTTATATAGGGAGAAAACAGGATGGAGACACATGGAGAAGAGACAACAGACTATTGGGATATAGAGCTTTTTGCTTATGTTCGATTATCAATGAAAGTCAAAATCAAATCTCTTCCTTGTCAAAAATACATGGATTATGCCTAACCTTTAATCCTTTTTTCTTTTACTCTTATCACAGTTATAAAGCCTATAAGATTCAGGAAAATATCATCATGACTCCCAAAATGAACTGGTATTTTAACTGTATCTTATATGAAATAACAAATTATTTCTTAAAACACAGAGAAAATATTTTCTATAAAAAGACTTCTTGATGACTGCTAAAACTTTCAGAGCCTGGATCACTCCAAGAACCCAGGGAGAGGGTCTATATCTTCCTTTGATTTGGAGCAGATTTGTTTCTCTCACTTCATTAGTGCTGTGTTCTATGCCCTTTCCCTACCTTGCTTTCCAAGACCTTTCCCCTTCACCCTGTCCTTGAGCAAAACCTTACATTAGCCCTTCATCCTGGCAGTTCAGGTTCTGCGTCTTGGGTTTATGTTTATTAACACTGAGATGTAAGTATCTATGATCCCATACCAATGACACAAAAATATTTGCCTTAGTTCCTATGGAAAAAATATTCTGAAAGTTCATTTTTGTCTGGGATTTAAAGTTAATTCTATGAATAATCTGTTAGAAATCAAAAGTTAGCATACAATTGATTAAAGGCAATGTCAAAATAAATTATATTTTCTCTAACCACTTGAAGAGAAAAGAATAGAAAGTTTTGAATGGCAGGAATGGGAAGAGAATCTATTAATTTTTTAAAGTTTACCTTTTAAAAATTCTCTTTGTTCATATCTCTTATAAGCTCAGTGATGTCAAATAAATACAAAACAAAATCTCCATAGACTCAATCCACATGAACTGAACACACAGGATCTATGAGTAATTCCATTGATATTTCAAGATTACTTTCTGAAAGGCCAACATTAACAAAGCTTTCTTCAGAATACATTGCTTTTACCCCACTGTCAATTTAGATTCTAAGTGGCAGTTATATCATTAACATAAATTTGCATATAAGTTAGGTTTACATAAATGTCACTACAAAGTTAGCACAGAGCAAATAAAGAAAAATAGAAGTGGTTTAGGTAAATTTCTTTCACTAATTTTTTTTTACAGTAGCAGATTTTAACCTAGCTCAAGACTTTAATTAGAAACTTCAAACTAGATGAGTCACTGCCCTGGACAAGGAATATCCTAATGAATTTAGAATTTAGAACACTTCTGAATACTCCCAGATATCTTTTTCTCTACTCCCATATCTCCAGTAAGAAGAAAATGAATCTAAAGTATAATTTTATTTATGACATTGTCTTAATTGCACAAATAACTCATACATTTACAATATTAAAATTATGTAAGAACACTATTGTGAACTTAGATTCTACACTAGATTCAAAGACCCAGACCAAATTCAAAGGATTTCACTGAAACCAAACACCATAGAATATATCAAACAGAAACACTGAGAAAGCAGATATACCTAGTAAATATTTTCCTTATAAAGTACCCCATGTTGAGGTATCACCCTTTCATGTAATTCTGCTTGTGATCCTACCTGCCTGCTACTGTTCAGTGGGAACTCCCATTCTTCTGTGTTCCCACCTGACTGCTATTGTTCAAGGGAACTCACATTCTATGCTGGATTCATGAATTCCAAATAAGAGCCAACTAAATCTAGATTATTTTCTACAATGTTGTCTTTAGACAATAGCAGTAGAATTTCTGTGTTGATATATCAACATAACTTGATCTTTTGTTTGTCAACCACACCAAAAATGCTAGCTTGTACCTTTCCTCTCCTGACCCATTTTAATGCTAGTTCTTTTTGTTCCTTTCATTGAGACATAGAGACCCCAATCTCACTTGTCAAAACTGCCTCCTAAATCTGGTATCATTTAAACTTATCCCAAAAGATAATATCAGTCAAAAGTTAATTCCCTAGGGAAATAATTTTAGGGAAATTATTTCATCCTTGTTACAATGACATATTCAACTATAACTTTGAAAATTCTGTTCCCACTTCATCTCGCTCTCTGCTAAATCGGTGTGTGCCAAAATCTCCTAAGACATTTATTGTTGCACTTAAAATATTGAACATATTTGATTGTTCTTTCCTTTGTAGAACTCTCATTCTGGCATGTGTGTTGCAAGTTTTCAAATTTCCCACCTCTTTCCCCAGTCAGAATTTATATTTTGAATCCCCAGTGGCTCAGTTCTATGCCTACTCTATGCTCTCTTCCCATGTAGTATCTTCAGTGCCGATTAACTTTAATTCTATATACATTATGATGGCTACTAATTCATATCAAGGGTCTTAACTACTGCACTCAGCTCAGGGCTCTGCTATCAAACTTTGCCTTTTCACATATTTATGCTCAGGAATCCAGCTGAATATTTTGCAAGTACCTCATGATTAACATTTTCAAAGTCAAATTGTAGAAACCCTTCACATATGTAATTTTTTGAATATTTTTCAATTAACTGAAGTATGTCACCATCACTCCAGCAGTTGAGGCAAATGTATTAAAATAATATACAATTTTCTTCATTTGTCTTTGTATAATGGCAAACCCTCAAAGATCAAAATTGACAACTGGTGAAATCTATTCCATTTTAAAAACCCTCCTGTGACCTCAGAGGAATTCTGAAACACAGGCTATAACTACATAGAAATGACCAAAAGGTGAGTGACCACCCACCCAGTGGGGCACACCACTCTCTAGGCCCTCCGTACCTGGGAAAACCCTGGGCCCTTCTCCCACCTGCCTCAGCTTCTCGAGTCAACCAATTGGCAAGCTTTCAGCAGGTAGGGTGCTCCAACACACACTTCCCATCCATCAGACCCTGTAATCTACAAGTAACTCTCAACCCCTAAACCCTCCTATCCCCTGTAACCTGACAGGAATTCTGAAACAATACCTATCTACAAATCTATAACTATGGAAAGTACTAGAAGGAAAACTCTAACACAAGGAAGCTAACTATACCCACAAAACCTAGGCAACAGATAACCTTAACACCAGCAAACCCCCCAAAAGGGAAATATATAAATACTAATGCCAAAAAACAACAAGAATTAACAATCACTGGTAATTCATATCTCTTAACATCAATGGACTCAATTCACCTATAAAAAAGACACAGGCTAAAAGAATGGATATAAAAGCAGGATCCATCCTTCTGTGTTGCTGCATACAAGAAACACACCTTAACCTCAAAGGCAAACAGTACCTCAGATAAAGAATTGGAAAAAGATTTTCCAATAAAATGGACCTAAGAAACAAGTGGGTGTAGTTATCCTAATATCTAACAAAATAGACTTCTAACTAAAATCAATCAGAAGAGATGGAGAAGGACACTCATCACAGGAGTAATCCATCAAGATGAAGTCAATCCAGAACATCTATGCCCCAAATGCAAGAGCAATTACATATGTAAAAAACATTACTCAAGCTTAAGTCACACAGCAAACCCCACACAGTAGGAGACTTCAACATCCCATTCTCCACAATGGACAGGTCAACCAGATAGAAACATAACAGCGAAATAAAAGAACTAACAGATAACATGACTCAAGTGTACTTAGAAATCTACAGAACATTTCACCCAAGCACAAAAGAATATATACTCTTCTTAGCACCTCATGGACACTTCCCTAAAATTGACAACATACTTGGTAGCAAAGCAAACCTCAACAGATACAAAAAAATTAGATTAACCTTCTGTATCTTATTGGATCACCATGATTTAAAGTTAGAATTTAACAACAATTGCAGAAAGCCTACAAACTCATGGAAATTGAGCAGTGCTCAATTGAACCACCCCAGGATCAAGGAAGAAATAAAGAAAGAAATTAAAGACTTTCTAGAATTCAACAAAAATGAAGTCACAACATACCCAAACCTATTGGACACTATGAAAGTAATGGGCCAATCGATTTATAATTAGTATACACCTCTGTGTAATTTTTCTTTGGGGGCTTACCAGCTGTGGGAACTGAGCAGGATATAAATCTCAACAAGCCAGCCCTCATGGTACAGAATGGTACCAATGTGTGGACAACTGTATCCACATAAAGCCTGAGACAGCTTGGAAAATAATTCTAGAATGAAATAACAGCATTATGCATTGTTTCTCGGCAGCAGCAATTCTCAAGTCTGCTCTGCTTGCTAGAGACAAGCAAGCACTCTTATTTAAGAGAGGCTTCCTGACTTAGCTTTAGCTGTAAAACCTTGCAGCTCTTTTAAGAGGTCCTGCCACAAAACACTTAAATGGTGTTGATGAAAAGCTGATCACATGCTTTTTGGTTTTCAGCCATAGCAAGAAAAAAGCTGCGCTGTTTTAAAATGCTGGCTTTCTGAGCCATCCTGCCATGGCAAACTCTGACTCTTTCAGGCAGGCAGTCCGAATATGGAGTATTTGAGTGTGGTTTGTGAGCACACTGCTGCAGCTTGCTTGCTTACTGGCAGGGACTTTGAAATGCCATACAGTTGTGGCAATAAATATGGCTCCCATCTGGTGCCTCAGCCATGAAGCTGGAATCGCAGAAAGCTAAGGAATAGGCTGGATCCAGCTGTAAAAAAACATGGCTTTAATTGTACAAATATTGCTTTTACAAATAGTAAATTAAAGACTCATGTGGTCAGAAAAAAGAGATATACAGTAAAGAGAGATTCAAAGACAAAAAAACCTCTAAATGGTTTATTGTGTGTTAAAAAAATATATGAAGGCTAAAGGTTAAAGTCCTTAAAATAAAAAAGAAAGAGAGTAGTTGGATGTAGTAGTACATGCCATTAATCCCAGCACTTGGGAGACAGAGGTAGACTAACCTCTGTGACTTCAAGATTTGGTAGCACACACCTTTAATCCCAATGCCTTGGAGGCAGAGGCAGACAGATCCCTGTGAGTTCAAGGTGTGGTATAGCACACACCTTTAATCCCAGCACTTGGGAGGCAGAGACAAGCAGATCTTGGTGAGTTCAAGGACAGGCTGGTCTACAGAGTGAGTTCCAGGACAAAGATACACATAAACCCAATCTCAAAAAGCCAAAAATTAAAAGATAAAAGAAATAGAGTTTAAAATAATCCACGTAAAGATGGAAAACACACAGAGAATCTGGATATTATATGTTATTGTGCTCTCTTTGAATTGTTTGAATGCTGAGGAAAGAGCAACAGCTGCTAAAAGATATTTGCTTATAAATGTTGTTGAATTAATCCAAGATAGGTATTTTGAATTTATTTCTTTATTAAGGATTTCTGCCTCCTCCCCACCACCGCCTCCCATTTCCCTCCCCCTCCCCCGATCAAGTCCCCCTCCCTCATCAGCTCGAAGAGCAATTAGGGTTCCCTGACCTGTGGGAAGTCCAAGGACCGCCCACCTCCATCCAGGTATAGTAAGGTGAGCATCCAAACTGCCTAGGCTCCCACAAAGCCAGTACGTGCAGTAGGATCAAAAAGCCACTGCCATTGTTCTTGAGTTCTCAGTAGTCCTCATTGTCCTCTTGCTCAGTAAGTCTGGTTTTATCCCATACTTTTTCAGATCCAGGCCAGCTGGCCTTGGTGAGTTCCCGATAGACCATCCCCATTGTCTCAGGGTGTGGGTGCACCCCTCACGGTCCTGAGTACCTTGCTCGTGCTCCCTCTCCTTCCGCTCCTGATTTGGACCTTGAGATTTCTGTCTGGTGCTCCAATGTGGGTCTCTGTCTCTGTCTCCTTTCATCGCCTGATGAAATTCGCGATCCAAGATAGGTATTTTGAAAATACCTTCACTTCAAAATTAAAGTCAAAAAGTATGTTACTTTGAAGGAGATTTTGCTTTTGTTTCCACAGGAAATGTGAGAGTGTGGATTCATTCTGAGTTAAGAATAATCAGATTTGATCAAGGAAGACCACCTTAGAAATCTCTGGTAGGAAGAGATGGCCTGGATATCTGAGTTCTACATCCAGAACAGATTCAAGATGCTGCCTGAGATGATTAAGCCTCACAGGACACTTCAGTCAGAACTTGATCATAACTCTAAATTTTCTTTAGGTCCCTATAAGATTATAAGTGCACCCAACCATCCGGAAGTAGCCTGGAATTCTACACTCACATTCCCCAAGAATGAAATATGGATATATTCCTTTGTTTAAGAAAAAAGAGGGAGCCGGGCGGTGGTGGCGCACGCCTTTAATCCCAGCACTCAGGAGGCAGAGGCAGGCGGATCTCTGAGAGTTCGAGGCCAGCCTGGTCTACAAGAGCTAGTTCCAGGACTTCCAGGACAGGCTCCAAAAGCTACAGAGAAACCCTGTCTCGAAAAACCAAAAAAAAAAAGAAAAAAGAGGGGGAAGTGGTGCAAGAGAATTATCTATATTCTGTCAGTCATGTTTTAGATAAATGCTGATTGGCCAGGCAGGAAGTGTAGGTGGGACAACCAGACAGGAAGTAAAGGTGAGGCAATGAGAGCAGAAGAATGCTGGGAAGGAGGAAGCCCATTTATCCCCAGTCCTGCCCATACCACGGAAGAAGCAAGATGTGACCTGCCCCACTGAAAAAAGGTACCGAGCCATGTGGCTAGCCTAGATAAGAATAATGGTTTAATATAAGTTATAAGAGCTAATAAGAAGTTGGAGCTAATAGGTAAATCAGTTTATAATTAATATAGACCTCTGTGTAATTTTTCTTTGGTGGCTTACCAGCTGTGGGAACTGGGCAGGACAAAAACCCCAACAAGCTGGCCTTCGTGTTACATGAAAGTAGTGCTAAGAGGAAAGTTCATAAGGCACTAAGTGCCTACATGAAGAAAATGGATAAATCTCACACTAGTGACTTACCAGCACACCTGAAAGCTCTAGAACAAAAATAATCAGACTCACTTAGGAGGAGTAGACAATAGGAAATAATCAAATTGAGGGTTGAAATCAATAAAATCAAAACAATAAAAACAATACAAAGAATCAAGGAAACAAAGGGCTGGTTCTTTGAAAAAATCAACAGAATAGATAAACTTTTATTCAAACTAATCAAAAGGCAGAGAGAAAACATACAAATTAACAAAATCAGAAATGAAAAGAGGGACATAACAATGGACACTGAAGAAATCCAGAGAATCATTACATCATACTACAAAAACCTGTGCTTCGCAAAATTTAAAAAAAAAATGTAATGAAATAAAAAACTTTCTGGATAGGAACCACATGCCAAAATTAAATCAAGACCAGGTGAACAATTTGAATATATAACTTCTAAGAAAATAGAAGCAGTTATCAAAAAGCTCCCAACCCCAAAAAGCCAAAGATCAGATGATTTCAGTGCAGAATTCTACCAGAACTTCAAAGAAGAGCTAATACCTATACTAGAAACAGAAGGAACTTTGCCAAACTCTTTTTATGAGGTTCCAGTTACCCTGATACTGAAACCACACAAAGACTTAATTAACCAATAAAGAGAATTATGGACCAATCTCCCTCATGAACATTGATAAAAAATAATAAAATACTGACAAACCAAATCCAAGAACACATCAAAAATATAATCATCCATCATGATCAAGTAAGCTTCATCCCAGAAATGCAAGGATGGTTAAACATATGAAAATCTATCAATGTAATCTACCATATAAGTTAACTGAAAGAAAAAAAAAGTGATCTTCTTATTAAATGCTGAAAGAGCATTCAAGAAAATCCAACACCCTTCATGATAAAGGTCTTGGAGATACCAGAGATACAAGGAACATATCTAAATAAAATAAAAAAAGTATACAGTAAACTAACAGCCAACATCATATTACATGGAGAGAAACTCAAAATTATTCCACTAAAATCAAGAACAAGACAATACAGCCCACTGTTTCCTTATCTGTTCAACATAATTCTTGAAGTTCTGTCTAGAGCAATAAGACAAAAAAAAAAAGGAGACCAAGGGGATTCAAGTTAGAAAGGAAGAAGTCAAACTTTCGCTATTTGCAGATGATATGATAGTATACATAAGTGATTCCATAAACTCTACCAGGGAAATCCTACAGCTAGTTGTACCTTCAGTAATGTGGCAAGATACAAGGTCAACTCAAAAAATTCAGCAGCCCTCCTATATACAAATGATAAAGAAGCTGAGAAAGAAATCAGAGAAACATCACCCTTCACAGTAGCTACAAATAAGGTAAAATATCTTGGGGTAACACTAACCAAAGAAGTGAAAGTCCTGTTCAACAAGAACTTTAAGTCTTTGAAGAAAGAAACTGAAGACGATACCAAAAAATGGAAAGATTTCCCATGCTCTTGGATAGGTAGGAGCAACATAATAAAATGGCAGTCCTACCAAAAACAATCTATAGATTCAATTGTAATCCCCATCAAAATCCTGTTATAAAAGGAGAGTGGGCGGTGTTCCCGGCCCAGCTAGCTTAACCCTCCAAATAATCCCACGGAATTCTGTATTAATTAGATTACTGCCTGGCCCATTACTTCTAGCCTCTTATTGGCTAACTCTTACATATTAGTTTAACCCATCTCCATTAATGTGTATTGCCACTTGACTGTGGCTTACCAGCATGAGTCTAACCAGCGTCCATCTCAGAGAGGAGAACCATGGCGTCTGCCACACTGACTTCTTCCTCCCAGCATTCTGTTCTGTCCACTTTGCCTATTTAAGCGGCTGTCCTATCAAAAGTTCAAGGCAATCTCTTTATTTAACTAATGAATGCAACACATAGAAAGAATACCCTCCTATACCAAAATCCCAACACAATTTTTCACAGATCTTGAAAGAACAATATTCACCTTCATATAGAAAAACAAAAAAACAAGGATACCGAAAACACTACTGTATAATAAAGAAACATCTGGAGGCATCACCATCCCTGACCTCAAGCTCTATTATAGAGATACAGTAATGAAAACAACTTAGTATTGGAATAAAAACAAAGAGGTTGATCAATGGAATTGAATCAAAGACCAGGATATTAATCCACACACTAAGGAACACCTGATTTTTTTACAAAAAAGCTAAAATTAGACAATGGAAAAAAGAAAGCATCTTCAACAAATGGTGCTGGCATACTGGATGTCAAAATGTATAAGAATGCAAATAGATTCATATCTATCCCCATGTATAAAACTCAAGTCCAAATAGATTAAAGATCTCAATATAACTCTGACCATACTGAACTTCATAGAAGAGACAGTGGGAAGTAGCCTTCAATGAATGGGCACAGAATAACACTTCCTAAATAGAACCCTAGTAGCAGAGATCTGAGAGAAACAATAAATAAATAAATTAGACTGCCTGAAACTGAGAATCTTCTGTAAAGCTAAAGACACAGTCAATGAGACAAAAAGGCAGCCCATTGAATGGGAAGAGATCTTCACTAACTCCACATCAAAGGATGATCTCCAAATATATAAATAAATTAAGAAATTAGACATCAAAATTCCAAGTAATCCAATTAAATAATAGGGTACAGATCTAAACAGAGAATTGTCAACAGAAGAATCTCAAATGGCCAAAAGACACTTAAGGAAATATACAACATTCTTAGCTATCAGGGAAATGTAAATCGAAACAACTCTGAGATACCATCTTACACCAGTCAGAATAGCTAAGATCAAAAACACCAATGATAACTTATGCTGGAGAGGATGTGAAGTAAGTGGAAGACTCCTGAATTAATGGTGGGAATGAAAATTGTATAACCACTCTGGAAATCAGTATAGCAGTTTCTCAGAAAATAAGGAATCAACCTAACTTAGGACCTAGCAATATCACTCTTAGGCATATACCCAAAGGAAGTTCAATCATACTTCAGGGACATGTGCTCAGCTATGTTCACAGCAACATTGTTTGTAGTAGCCAAAATCTGGCAACCACCTAGATGCCCCTCAACTGAAGAATGGATAAGGAAAACGTGGTACATTTACACAATGGAGTACTACTCAGCAGTAAAAAACAGTGACATTTTGAAATGTGCATGAAAATGGATGGAAGTAAAGCAAAAACATCCTGAGTGAGGTAACCCAGACCCAGAAATAGGAATATGGTATGTACTCACTCATAAGTGGATACTACCTGTAAAGGATAACAAACCTTTAGTTCTCGACGCTAAAGAAGGTAAGTAACAAGATGAACCCTAAGAAAAACATATACAAATCCCACAGGAAAGGGGAAATAGAAAAGGTCTCCTGACAAAATTGGGAGAATGGGGATTGAAGGAGAAGAGAGAGCAGAGGGGGGAGGAGGGAAGAAGGGGAGGAGGAAGGAGAACTTAAGGAAAGGGGTTAGTTGAGATAGAGGAAGGACAGAGATGGAGAGCAAGGAAAGAGATATTTTGATTGAGGAAGCCATTATGGGGCTAGCAAGAAACATGACATTAGAGAAATTCCCAGGAATCCACAAGGATGACCCCAGCTAAAATCCTAAGCGATAGTGGAGATGGTGCCTGAACTGACCTTGCCCTGTAGACAGATTGACTAATATCTTAAATGTCACTATAAAACCTTCTTCCAGCAACTGATGGAAACAGAGGTAGAGACCCACAGTGGAGCACTGAGCTGAGCTTCCAAAGTAAAGTAGATGACTGGAATGAGTGAGAACATGAGTAAAGAGGTCAAGACCATGATGGGGACACCCACTGAAACAGTTTACCTGAGCTAATGGGAACTTACTGGCTAGACCAGACCAAACTAGATTCTCTGAACGTGGGTGACAGTTGTATGGCTGGGGCAGACTGTGGAGCCACTTGCAGAGGCACCAGGATTTATCCCTACTGTTTTAACTGGCTTTTAGGAGCCCATTCTCTTTGGATGGATACCTTGCTCAGCCTAGATATAGTAGGGAGGGTCTTGGACCTTCCTCAAGTCAATGTGCCTTGCCCTCTCTGAGGAATGGATAGGAGGTGTGGTGGGGGAAAGTGGAAGGAGTGGGAGGAGGTGAGGGAGTGGGAACTGGGATTGGAATGTAAAATGAAAAATGATAGTTTCCTTTCTTTTAAAAATAAAATAAAAGCAAAAGTATTGGAGGGAGGAAGGGGAAATTGATTGGTCTGGAAATTAATTAATTAATTAATCAGCTAGTTAATAAAATAAATAATAATAAAAAACAATTTTCAACATGTCTACCACTACCATCCTATCTTTATTTTCACTTTTTATTTTGTTGTGTGTGTGGTTGATAATTTTTTCTCTCTCTTTTTCTTTTTCTTAATAGATTCATTTTTCTCAGGGTTGTTTTTATGTACACAAAACTTATAGTTAAGCACACAGCTTAAATTTCTCCAGTTGCTTTCTTCTGCATTTAACTGTGAAGCAACAACACTTCATGTTCCAGAAGGTTTTGGGCAAGTTAAGGTTAGCTTCCTGAGCTCATTTCCCTCTCCCCCCTCTCTGATTTCATTGATTACCACTCTAGCCAAGTTGGCCTCTTTCTTCCTACCAAACTATTTCTCCTCAAGACATTTGTATTTATTATGTACTTCCTTGAATGATCCCTCCAAATTCTGCTCCTGACTATACTATGACAAGCATATTCTTTTAATGGATCCCACTGAAAATATCAGGAGAGCTTTTGACTACTTACCAAATCTAAGCTAATCAAACAAATTCTCTTCACTTAAACTACCTGAGCACTTTATATCCCAATATAGTTTCTCCAGAGAAGTTAACAAGCATCTAAAATTATTGATCTTATATTATTTTGTAATTGTTTCAACTTTGTCTTCCATCACTAGAAAATAATCTCTACGAAAACAGAGATATTTTCCCATCACTGAAGGATCTAGAACCATTGCCAATCAATGAATGTTTAATAAAAATTTATTCGCTAAATTGCTGAGTGCGTTATGTGAAAAAGAAATCTAAAAGAAATTAAATTTGTTGAGATAAAAGAACTAATAAACAGCAGAAACAGGCTCACACTTATAGCGCTTGCCTGAGAATATTAACCTGACAAAAGGATGTGATTGGGATGATGTCAGGTAGAGATTCAGGCATGGTATAAAAGATAGTTGTGATAGCAAAGATAAAATTCAGTGATGTATAGGAACAGAATAAAGCAGGAAAAATAGATGGAGAGTAGCAATAGGCTCGGGAGCCTTAAAGAAACTGTCCTCAAAAGAAACGTCAATTTATTGAAATGTGGCAATTTACTGAAGTGCTCATTTAGTGAGCACAATAAAGGAATCAAAATTAAGTCATGGATTTCCAGTATGGAGGACAATAGACAGGCCAGTTTCATCAGAATATCCATACTGCCCTAGAGAAAACGAGTGGATGCGTGTTAAAGATACAGAAGTGAGATGGTTTTGTCAACCAAAAATAGTTCTGATGCAGTAGAGAGAAATTAGAATCCTGTTTATGGTCTTAGAACTGCTGAGATTCAACTTATATAGAAGACTATTCATTACTTTTAAATGATCTTGAATATATATTTACTATATATGTATTTATATATATTTATAGATATTCATGTATGTATTATATATGTATGTATGTATAAAACCTCAAAGTTTTAATAGTTAACATCATTCCTGATATCAGTATTTCTAACATTCACTGAATGTTTGGTCTGAGGTATTTTGCTTTTCCCAAAAGTCATGTAAGTGAAAAGAAACAACAGCTACTTGTCTGTGTGTGTGCATGCACATGTGTCTGTGTGTGTGTGTGTGTACATATCCAAGTTTGTGTTGCTATCAGTGGGTAACCTTAGATATATTATTTCTCTGAAGTTTCCCACCTTCTTTGGACACATGGTCTCTTATTGGTCTGGAACTCTCCAAATACATTAGTCTAACTTGCCAGAAAACCCAAGATATCTTTCTTTGCTTCCCTTGTCTATCTATTTGACAAATTTGGAATCTCTGCATTTGTATTTAAATTTTAGGATAAAATTGTCAGTGCTCATTAAATTACTATGCTTGTATTGGCTAGGGATTGAGTTGACTCTAGATAGCATCTTGGGAAGAGCTGACACCTTACCAAGCCTTCAGTAAGGATCAGAGCCAAGCCCCTCCCCATCATCTCTTCCTCGGCTGTTCTCATTATTGCTTGGAACTTTCACCATAAATGCTTCTCACATTTTGTCACTTTATCCTTAAGTACTTTGGTTTTATGGTTTGGGACTTCGGAGTTTCTCTTCAAAATTTTCTATATTTCCATTGTAGACAGCCAGGAAATCTCCAGACTTCTGTGCCCTGATGGTGACTCTAGCATCAGCAACACTTCTTCATTTCTCCGTCACTTCACAGCATTTTCTCACTCATTGCCTTCTCTGTTCTTGTTATGTCTTAGTTTTTCTGTGTGTATGTGTGTGTCTCCTGATATTTAGTGAGTACCATAGCTAGAACAATGGTAGAGAGTAGATAAATAAGAATTATCATGTTACCTATTTTTATTCACATCTCTTGTCTAACTGAACTAAAAATCCAGGTACGAACTAATATCAGACATTAACCTTATATTTCTATTACGCATGTTAATGTTATCTTTTCATTCTTCTTTCATATATTACATCCTAATCACAGTTCCCCCACCACCACCACCTCTTAGACTCTCCCCCACCTCTCCCTCTGATCTACCTGCCCTGTTCCACCTCTTGTTTGAGTGGCATGGAAGAATTGATCCAGTAACATAATCTGGTCCAAAAATTCCTTTGAGTGACTCTTCTTTCAGTCTCGTTAATAATGGTTTGTAAATCATTCCCTGTCAATCAGAAGGGGGGTGTATACGGGGAACCTTCTGACACTCCACATGTTAAATAAATGTTTGTGTTTCATTTTTTATAAGAAAAAAGATTGGAGGCCAAGCCTGTAGAAAATTTTCTTAATTAGTGACTGATAGGGAAGGACTCTGCCCAGTGAGGGTCCTTTTATGCTTGGCTTGGTGGTCTTGGTGGCTTACGAAAGCAGGCAGAACAAGCCATGATGAGTAAGCAAGCAAGTAGCACTCCTCCATGGCCTGTGCATCAGTTCCTGTCTCTACGATCCTTCCCTGTTTGAGTTTCTATCCTGACTTTTTTCAATGTTGAACTAGGAGGAATCAGTCAAATAAACCCTTGATGCTCCAAAATTAATAATCAATAAGGCAATTAATTAATTAAAAATAAAAGCTATAGTCCAGTAGTGGTGGCCCATGCTTTTAATCCTATCACTCAAGAGGCAGACAGATCTTTAAGAGTTTGAGGACAGCCTGTTCTACAGAGTGAGTTCCAGGACAGAGAAACCCTGTTTCAAAAAAAAAAAAAAAAAAAAACACACCAGACAAGAATTACATTGCAAATAGGGAGAGACCTTTCCAGAATAGATATTTTGATAACTCTAATCAGAAGATATGTAGAATTTATGTTTTGCTATTGTTATATTCAACCACAATGCCCTACAGCTTTTAGATTATGTGTTAGAGATCTATTAGAGTTAACCAAGGTATACATGCCACTAATGCACCATTAGGGTACTGGTGCCATGCTGGTTGCTGTGGTGATCCATAAGTACCACAGCTCGGTAGGACTACGGTTTGCTTCCCCCCCCTTTGGAAGCTTGCAGACTTTCTTCTAGTATCATGAAATCTAGTTCTCAGGAAGGAAGTTGTCAGACCAGATCCACTTCATGTCTTCTGAGGTTTATGTCCAAAGTCAAGCATAGTTTTCAGCAATATGGGCTTATCTTTCTACCTCAGATAGAAGGGCAACAGCAATAACTTAAAATGTTTTGGGAGTCTCTTGGACAACTCTCAGCAACAACTTGAAGGAGGACGCCTTATGCCTAGTGTTGGAATTTTTGTTAGGTAGCATATGATTCTTAAGGTGAACACTGTCAGCCCAGATAGGGAAATCTATTTAAATTATTCATGTATACACAGACTTGTATGTATTTAGATAAATAGATGATATAGAGATTAGATAGATAGATAGATAGATAGATAGATAGATAGATAGATAGATAGATAGATAGATAGATGGGTGGGTGGGTGGGTGGGTGGGTGGGTGGGTGGGTGGGTGGGAGGGTGGGTGGGTGGGTGGGTGGATGGATGGATGGATGGATGGATGGATGGATAGGTAGGTAGGTAGATAGATAGATAGATAGATAGATAGATAGATAGATAGATAGATAGATAGATAGACAGATAAATAGATAGATGATAGATAGATAGATGATAGATAGAAATATAACAAGATGATTTTTCAGAAAACCCTACTGTTATTTTACTCTCTTCTCCCTTTCTTTGGCATTCATCTCTCTTTGTATGGTGGTTTAAATAAGAATGATCCACACAGGCTCTTAGAGTTGAGTGCTTGATCACCAAGGAGTGGCAATATTTGAAATAATTAGGAGGGGTGGCCTTGTAGGAGGAAGCATGTGACTAGGAGTAGACTTTGGGATTTCAAAAGCCCATGCCAAGCCTGGAATCTCCCTTTCCCCTCTACCTGAAGATGTGGATGTAGAAGTTTCAGTTACCCCTCCAGAACCACGTCTGTCTGTATGCCACCATGCTTTTGACCATGATGATAATGAACTAAACCCCTGAAACTGGAAGCAAGCCCCAATTAAATTCTCTCATTTATATGAGTTGCCATGGTTATGGTGCCTCTTCATAGCAATAGAACACTGATTGAGACACTTCCCTCTCTAATTAAATTCCTACCACATTTTTTCCTGTCTTTCCCTTAATATCTCCTGAATCTTGCTATTTCCCTCTCTATTGTTCCTCTATCCCCTTTACTTTCCTGGTACTATAATCAATAGGTGATGTTTGCCTTTTTGAGTCCAATTTAATATACTCAAAGTTGATGGTAAGACCCTATACTGGAGACAACATTTACGTATGTAACTGATCATGGCAACCAGGAGCTTCACCCTTACTAACTAGTACTCATTGTGCTGGAAGATACTCTCCATATTACTGGAAGAGAAAAGCAATTATCAGTATCAACCAGCTACAAACCATGTAACAGTGACCCATATGCAATATATATTGTCATGATAATGACAAACACATTATTGAGGTAACCAATTGTTTTTGACTGGATTTAATTCCCACTCCTTGAGATGGAACAGATACATGACACGGATAAAGTGGCCAAGAACCTGAAACTTTACAGGTCATGGGTCTATGGGAAAACCTACCATGTCTGCTAAAGAAATAGCAAAAAAAAAATGACTTCTAGTGTTGCTATTCCAGTAGATCAGTGCCTTGATCAACATGCATCAGAAAAACTTCTTGCAAAAGATGGGAATTAATACAGAGACCCACTGAACAATGTGCAGACAATGAGTCTCTAAAACACCCAGTCCAAACTGGGATGTCTTCACCAGCCCTTTTTCCTTAGGCTCAGGGATCTATGTAGAAGAGAAGGCAGAAAGATTCTGTGAACCAGAGATGTTTTATGGCTCCAAAAAATAGCGACTTCCATACACAATAGAACTGATGTACAGATAAACTCACAGAGACTGTGGCAGCATACACAAGATCTATGCAGGTTAAAACTATACAGGGTCCTAGCACAAAGAAAGGGAGCTGGGACAAAAGGTCCCATCCACAACTGAAAAACTTTTGCAAATAATACTCACTGTTAAAGGTAAAATATGTTTCCTACAATTGAGTATCACTGAGTTTATCAACCATATTGCAGGGCAAACCCCATCTTGAGGAGTAGTAGCTAGTTAATGAGAAACTAAATCCATGGTTAGATTGTGGGCTTTTCATTGTGGTTTGATTTGTTTTGGCATTCTTTGTCTTATTGTTTGTTTTGATTTAATTTTTTGTCATATTTTAGATTTTATAGAACTAGAAAAATAGAGACTACATGAGTTTGATGGGTAGGGAAGTTAGTAGACTCTGAGAGGAACTAAAGGAGGCAAAACCATGATCAAAATATCATAATAATAATAATCTAGTTTCATGGGAACTGCGGTCCCATGCAAAAGACATGGTCTCTTCCAAGCGTAGCATGACCAAAGAGGTAAAACTTTTTACAAAGCCTCCATTCTAAGAAGTTCTATCACGGAATGTTACCACCTTGAGGGTTGAGTTTCTAGAAGATAAATTTCTTGGAGCCATTGTCAATATATTCCTAAACCATAACAATTACCATAGCAAAGTTCCTTGGCATCCTTAGATTTTTATTTTTTAATTTTATTTTATTTTATATTATTGAGACAGAGCGTCTTTTCTATGTAGCCATGATTGTCCTTTAACTCTCTTTGTAGACCACGCTGCTCTCAAACTTAGTGGTCCACCTATTTCTGCCTCCCCAGTACTAAAATTAAAAATACCAGTTCATTCCTACCTCGTAAGCAAATACAAACTTTTTGAAGATAAGATTTTAGAGAAACTTTCATTTTTCTCTATGAAGATACTGAGGGTGAATAATTTAGCAACAATAGGGAGATGAGTAGAAAGGAATTAAAAATCTACAGCAACGTGTTAAAGAACGTTTTAAATTGTTAGGTTGTAAAAGAGAAGAAAATGCAGAAACAGATTGATGAGAAGCATGAAAATCAGAGTTGAACCCTGCTTTCCCACTAAGATAGAATGAAGGCTAGATAGGTCATGAAGCATAGGAATTCTTAAACTAATTTAGAATATTGGCCAAAGGTGAATTTACAAAACTCAACCAGAAGTTAAGAAAATGAATTAAATCAGTTAGAAATAATGAAAACAGTTTGCTTTTTTTAAAAAAAATATAAAGGTTTATTTTGTAAATTATATATAGGTATGTGCATGTGGGTGCAGGTGCCTGTAGAGGTCAGAAGACAACATCGGATCTACTGGAACCAAAATTCCAGGAGCTTGGAAATCACATGACATTGGGGCAGGGAAAAAAGGTCTGGTCCTTTGCAAGAGCAGTGCATCTTCTCAAACACAAAACCGTCTCTCCAGTCCATAACAGTTTACTCTTGAGGTGTGTTAATGGTAGAGAAAACAGCTTGCTTCTGTAAAAATATATCACTAGCCAGAAAAACTTCAGCATGAAGAAATTCTAATTAACGTTAAATATTAAATATTTATTATAACAATTAAACAAACAAGGAACACAAGCCAAAAAGCCATCAAAATTTATGATTGTATGTGAGATTAAATTAATAATAGACTGAACATGCAAACGATTGGCATGAAATGGAACATGTGTCTTGAGCTTCATGACAGAGGTCCAAGTTGGTGGGGAGATGTGCTGAGGAGAGTGTGGGGAACAGGGGACTATCTATAACTAAGAAACACTGCATAAATGTGTAAAATTTCAAAGAATATTTGTAAAGCACTAATTACTTAAAAATAAAATGAACAAGTGATAAGCCAGAGTTAGTCTGTGGGTACAAATTGGTAACGTCTGTCTTAGAGAATTCAGAAGTGTGGAGGACAAATTAGACAAAGAACAAGAGGGCCTTTGGTATGTGCTTTTTTACTAAATTTTTCTTTCCAGCCTCATCAAATAATACTACAAAATTCTGATGAATGACTTATTTCTATGAAGTCTTCCTGACTTTTCTTTGAGACAGGGTGTAGCCTTTAGTGGTCTGGGATTTGCTATATAGACAAGGCCAACTTTGAATTCAGAGATTCACCTGTGTCTGCCTCCTGAGTGCCGGGATTAATGGCATGTGCACCCGCGGCCAGCCTAAGGCATAATTTGTAAAGGTTTATTTTTATACTTAATTACACACATGTATGTTGCAGGAGCCTGTGCAGAGGGCGGGTGCAGGTACCCTCAGAGGCCAGAAGTGTTCTATCTCTAGGATTGCAGTCATGGGTGCTGGGAACTGAACCTTGGTCCTCTTCAGGGACAGTACTCACTCTTAATTGATGAGCTTTCCTCTCTCTTAGCCAAGGATTTTTCTGTTTACATCCAACTCATTCAATAATAATAATGTGAACATATATTTTTGTATGAACATATGTACCACCCAGACAACTTCAAGTGACAAAATTGACTTAAGTGATGTCAATTACTTTGGCTTAGTTGTAACAAAATTATATTATGTTACTATAGATGCTACTTTACTTCCAGTGGGTTTCCATCTACAAAAACCTTGTTTAGTCAAAATATGGTAAATTTAAGTTGCTTTTAGTGCATTTATCCTACTAACATCACAGATTTTGAACACAGTATAGTATCTTCTCTATTCTTTGAGCAAATGCCTTTCTCCCCCTGTTGGGCATTAGCAAAGATTATTGTACAGGATGTACAGAAAATAAAAATGGACATTATTTCACTCCATACCATCACACATTTAAGAGATTACAAATCTAATGGTGTGAAATTCAGAACCACCCGTATTTTCTTAAGCATGTTCTGCTTTTGTTTTGCTTTTACTATGTGGTCTACGGTAGCCACAAGCCTGCTTTGCCCTTCTGACTTTGGCAGTTTATAAGAATGCACCATTGTGCTGATCCTTGAGCATTGTGCCACTGAGAAGAGTGAATGTCCAAGAGGCAGGCACAGAGAAAAGGAAGTTGGTGGCTAACTCTGATAACAAGCAAGTGAACTATAAAACGTGAAAGGGGAAACTGGTAAAACTAAAAGTGAAGGAGGAGTAAAAAATAAGATTGTGACAATGGGTGATGCCAGAGAAGCAAAGGGAAAAATTCATGGCCCCAACAGTACTGATGAGCTCAGGATTGTTTTGATACAGGTCCACAGCCCACTAATTTGTACCTTTATAAACTGGAAAAGCAAATAAGTTTAAAAATCAGGTGAAAATTTTAGATTATACTTCCCAGGAGTGAAGAATTTTATTTCAAAAAGGCATAAGGTGACATATTAGGTGTTCAATAAGTCTTGATGGACAGACAGATTCTTCTTCCTCATGGCTTTTAGAACATCTTCATCTGAATTGTGCCAAATGAAAAGATTTTGGGGAAACAGAACCAGAAAGAAGACAGGACGCTTCCGTCATGATGGACCCTGCTGATGCTCTGGATAGAAGAGGGTGAAACTAGTCAGTTCCTCGAATTCAGAAAGCACTTGCCCTAGGAGTCATGGCCCATATTTCACAGGCTGTTCCTGTGCTTCCCTTGAGAGGTATTTGTCTCTGTTCTCCAGGAGAGCTAAGCCCTCCAGTCTGTGTTTTAAAATCCAGATTTTGACACGGCTTTTGATTCCCCAAGTGTTCTCAGGCTTCCAGACCTTTCATTTGTCTTCCATCTTATCTCAAGGCTGGAAGAAGTTTATCATATTATTAGACAATGGAGCAGAACAAAACAATACATCAAATCTCAGCACTCAATATTGTTTTGCAGAGAAAACGAGGCAAGTTCTTTTATTATGTGACCAGAGAAGGAAGATAACATCCCAGGTACCATATTTCAGGAATTGAAAAGCGTAGATATATTTAATGAATGACAAAGGACCCAAAGTAAAGCAAACAGATTAGAAAACAAGTAATTAAAACAAATGCTTAACGCCTAAATCCTGAGACAAGAGATTTACTAAGCAAACACCAGGGACTTGCAGGAGGAATAAAATTTTCATGTGCTATATGGATGAGGACCATAGTAAAATGTTCTATATAACAATACGAGACTCCAGTCCTTTGTCCTCATTTTATGGGTAAATACTTGCATTTCCATTAACATAAAGACACCTTGCAATTTAATGTCAGCCTACTTTGATTGTTGACTACTCCCATACACGTATGAGAACGGGTCTTCTCTCAAATTGCTTTTCTATAGTAACTATAACTCTTACCTTTTCTCAAAAGTAGCAGGGAGGGTGGGGGAATCAACTTCTGTCTTCTCAAAAAGCTCCGCATAAATAAGGTTAGTCTGAGAAACTTATTTCTTGTCACAAAAAAAAAAATTTCAAGAAAAATTAGGTCGACACTATCAAACTTTGACTTTATCTTTTACTTGGGAAACAAATGCATTTCAGCTATGATTCACGAGTCTATTTTGAACTCAATTAGCCGCATTGAGCATAAAATGTATGATACAGTTTGTCCTGTGGTATTTATGGATATAAAACACAGCTGATGTGATCACTCAGCTGTGTGTTCTGGACCTTTACTGCATGCCTCGCGTGGATAATACGAGGCACAAGGGAGGCCACAAGGAAAATGTTCTCATTTGCTCCACACACGGGACCCAAAGCCCTGTTCAATTATGAAATGGAACAGGCATATGAGGGGCAAAGCCTCAGCCATGCGCCTGAGTTTTTCATCCAGATGAACCACTTACACTAGCCACTAATCACAGAACTCAACTTTAGAACAACCTAGCCTCAATTTTGACCAACAAATTTAAATTTATAAGTTTAATCAGACAACATGTTTTTCAGGAAAATAATTAAAAATCTCATTGTAAATCTGTAAAGCATGTGTCTTTTCGCTCCCTGGATTGATTCCTCCTGTTTCTGACTTCCACCACCATATGCTACTATGTAAAATAAGGCAGAAGTCCCTTCATCAGGACTACACTAAATTGTTGGTAGAGCAACTATATGGCTTCTTTAGATAGTCAACTTCACAGAGCCCACTATAAAATAAGAAAAAAATATGATGTTAACAACAAAGTCTAATTGAGACCAGCTATCAGAAATATTCCAATTGCTAAACGATGACATAATTAAAAAATTATTAAGCATAGAACTCTAATTCTGACTAGCATTGTTGGAGGAAATTATCTTTTTTTATTCTAAAGATGTTTTGGTTGGACAAATGAAAATTAGGACATCATGTTTGGATTACTATTTTCTCATTTACAAATGAACACTTCCGAAGTACTTAAAACATTTTTTATATTTTTATTGCTTTATAAATAATACCATTCAAAATTTCCACTTTTTCCCCTCCTCCCATTTCCCTCCTGCTCCCCAACTCACCCTCCCTCCTCACCTAAGAGAGGGAAGGGCATCCTGCCCTGTGTGAAGTCCAAGGCCCTCCCCTCTCCATCCAGATCTAGGAAGATGTGCATCCAAACTGATTAGGATCCCAAAAAGCCAGTACATGCAGTAGAGTCGAATCCCAGTGCCATTATCATTGGCTTCTCAGTCAGCCCCCGTTGTCAGCCACATTCAGCAAGTCCAGTTTGATCACATGCTCGTTCAGTCCCAGTCCAGCTGGCCTTGGTGAGCTCCCATTAGATCAGTCACATCATCTCAGTGGGTGGATGAACCCCTCACAGTCCTGACTTCCTTTCTCATCTTCTCCCTCCTTCTCCTCTTCAACTAGACCTTGGGAGCTCAGTCAAGTGCTTTAATGTGGGTCTCTATCTCTATCTCCATCCATCACTGGATGAAGGTTTTAGGTGATATTCAAGATATTCATCGGTGTGGTTATGGGACAAGACCAGTTCAGGCACCCTCTCCTCTGATGCCCAAGGACCTATTTGCGGACATCCCCTTGGACACCTGGGAACCCCTCTAGAGCCAAGTCTCTTGCCAACCCTAAAATGGCTCCCTTAATTAAGATATCTTTTTCCCTACTCCCATATCCGCCCTTCCTCCATCTCAACCATCCCACTCCCCCAAATTTTCTGTTTATATTATTGATAGCAAACAGTTCTCAATTTGATACTATCCTGAGACTTTATGTATCTTACGGTTACTCTGTACAGCTAATTACTTCACAATTCCTTCAATTTGTACACTTTCAGGTATGGTTAAAAGGCCAGCTGTTGGAACATGGGCAACCTATCAGAGGCTGTATTTAAAAAAAATAAACTTGACTCTCCCTCCCCCAGTAACCAATAATTTTCAGTAACTCCTCAGCTAGATAGAGGTGGAATTTTTCAAGCCCTCCGTGACATATGCTGTATGTAATCAAAACGATCATGTTAAAAGGTCCTGGAGGCAGCAACAGAGAGTCAGGGACCAGCAAGATGGCTCATGTATAAAGATGCTGCTCACTGAGACTGATGATCTGAGTGCCTGCCTCAGAACCCACACAATGGAAGGAGAAAATGGACTCTTGCAAGTTGCCTCTGACCTCGACATTCGCCAAGCCCGTACCCTCCTCTCCCCACAGTCACAAAATAAGGAAACAAAAGTTAAAAATAGTAACAATAACATTTTTTTTTAAAAAAAGAAGGCTGTAAGGATTTGGGGATAAGAACATGTTTCACATTTTCTGAAACCACTATGCTATTTTTAACTGGACGTTTGTGAGTGCTAGAACTTAAAGAAAAAAAAAGAATATCTGAAAAAGAGAGGAAGGGATGAAGATGAGTGGGGCACCCGACAGCTTCATCTAATTATTATGAAGATCAAAAGTGCCTTTGTCGAGAAGACAGGGGGCTGCAGTGGCCAGAGAATTAATTGTGCTTTGTGTAACACTCTAAAGAAAATGGTTTTCTCCAGCTTATAAAGTTTGTCCCAGTTTGTTTAACATAAGCTTACAGAGTCAAGCCAATCTCTTTTAGTCAAGAAGAAAAGCTTTAGGATACTAAAGGAAAGCAAAGTCCTTTAAAAGCCGAGCAGCATATGCAATACATTTCTGGTTTGCGTCCCTAGAGTCAGCCAGCTTGTGAATGTTAAACTTGTCCCGTCTTGTTTTCCACACAGGTGCATCAGAAAACCTTGTCCATACTTCATACATTACTAAACGAGAAGAGAACTCAAAGTAGCCTCATGGATTTCACATATTTTCATTAAAGCTTAAATGACAAAGCAGCATGGAAAGTTCACATCATTCTTCTAGGATAATACCTCAGAGATTCAAAAGTCTACTTTCCCACTACATGATCTATATGCTCTGAGCATTTCATGGATAACTGCAAAACAATGAAATAGAGGGCTTTATTTTATTTCCTTATTCTAACTTTAAACTGTTTTCCTGCCGGGCGGTGGTAGCGCACGCCTTTAATCCCAGCACTCGGGAGGCAGAGGCAGGCGGATCTCTGTGAGTTCGAGACCAGCCTGGTCTACAAGAGCTAGTTCCAGGACAGGCTCCAAAAACTACAGAGAAACCCTGTCTTGAAAAAACAAAAAAAAAAAAAAAACTGTTTTCCTAACATTGTCTCCAGCTAACTACATCTGCTTTAAAGAATAAATCATACTCGTTACACATCCTACATTCTTAAGGAATCCCACAAAAATATGTCAGTTTTACTGACACTAAGCTTAAAATTTTATTAGCATTATATCAGACTTTGCCATCTGATGAGGATTGCAGTATTGATACTCATGTTTCATTTAATTCTGTCATATTCTTAATCATTACATCTGCTAAAGTAGATACAACAAGAGACACAGCAATAAAGAACACATTGTTGTCTCAAATGTTGAAATGAGAATTTAAAATGGGAATTTTACAATTTTAACAATTCGGATTTTCACGTTCAAAATATTTTTGTGTGGCATCTTTGAATTCAGCGCATTGGATAAACCAATCACATTGCTGGAACTTCCTCATAAGCAAGGTCACCATAGGGTTTCAGCAGGGGGTGGAGGGTCAGGGGTTGGAAACTGGTTTCTTTTGTCTGTCTTAACAGTGGGGCTTGCTTTAGAAAGTGCTGCTAACCAAACAGGAAGTCCTTACACACAGGAATTCACAAAGGCTGGGCCAGTATGCCTAAGACCCGCACAGACTGGAACCAGACAACATGCCAGCACCACAGTGGAAGGGGCAGAAGGCTCCACCTCTAATCGAGGAGCTATTTGCAATTGCTATCTAATGGGGAATGGAAAATAAGTATTCTTCGATGGAGGATGTCTTCACTGGGTATGTCAACCAGGAAAGCAAAAGGAGACCATTACTAGGGTGGAGGTGGGGGAACAACAGAATGACAGGGAACAAATGAACTGACTGGGAAAACTGGGAAAGACAGGGTGGATCTACCTAGGGAAGAGGGAAGACAATTATAAACAAAGAGCGGGAGAGGTAAAACAACAGTAAAGAGGTCTGAAAAATCATAAGGAACCATACTATTATTTATCTACCTAAAAATACCTATAAGACTTGTAAGTCGCGGGCTGGAGAGATGGCTCAGTGGTTAAGAGCATCGCCTGCTCTTCCAAAGGTCCTGAGTTCAATTCCCAGCAACCACATGGTGGCTCACAACCATTTGTAATGAGGTCTGGTGCCCTCTTCTGGCCTTCAGGCATACACACAGACAGAATATTGTATACATAATAAATAAATATTAAAAAAAAAGACTTGTAAGTCGCAATATAAATATACATGCATGCACTGTTTAAATTAAAAGTTTTCATCTGTGCTGAAAATGCTCCCTCCAAGAGCCAAGGACTACCTAACAAAAAAGCACACAAAGTTCTCTTGTGAGTTTTGGTAAGAACTGACCAAGAGCCTTCAAAACATTACTACTGCTATTGGTCTTGGTTGTCCATTCCCACCCGAGAGGTGGAAAGTCTTAAATCCCTCACTATTGCTGGAGACACCATGCACTTCAGACAAAGGTCCAGAGGTGCTTGAGTTGGAAGTGACCTGAAGGCCTCCTTTCTGAGGTGTAGCTTTCATGATGCCAGAAAGTCCCATGCAAGCTATCAGAGGGAAGCAACCAATAGCCCTACCCAGCGATGGCACCTATTGTTATGCCCTTAAAAAGAACCAACACGACATAATAATTCCAAGGGCTCAGTAGTGGCATGCTTATGTTGGCCATAACCAACAGCTGTCTAATTGGACTTAATATCCACTCAACAGAAGGGCAATTGTGTCTGGTACCAGAAACGTAGCCAGCAGCATAGGGCTAACGAAGTTATGGATCTTGGAGGAGAACCTACCACTGCCACTTTACTAAAGTTCTGTAATTCCTAACTACATTTTAAACATTTGCCCTTATAGCCACAGATCAGCAAAAGAGCTGAGGAGATGAAGAGTACTGGAGGTGCCTGGGCCCTGGTGGCTTAGAGTCACACAAGGAGGTTCATTAAATTCTACAGCACCTTACAAAAAAGCTTCAGATTTAATGAATGGCATAAAAAAGAAAGAAAATTTAAAAAGAAAGATTGTCAAAAGAAAGACTGGAAATCCAGCTGGGAAAACTGTGACCACTGCACTCTATTGTTTCAGTTTCTGGGGCACTCTAGGGTGGCTGAAGGTAACCTATGACATTATAATATTAAAGCACACACAAAGACTTAAGTTGTTAATGAAACACAGTACATGGTGTTGTATGTAGAAGTACATACAGAAAGAGTCTGCATGAGAAAACCCACATTGTGCAAAGTGGTATTAAAGTCCCAATCCTTTGTACAGAGGACCCATTGGAGCTACTAAACTCCCTCCAGTCATTTATTTCCTTTTTCTCTCCTAAAAAGACCCCCTTTCTTAATATATTCTCTCAGGACAGGAGCGGAAGACAAGGAAATTATGGAGACATGAGAATGGAAGAGAGATCTTTATCCTGGATTCTTAATGAAGATTTTCACTAGCTGAGAGACATGAATTCCATGCAGCACAATCAATATTTTTGTGAAGATTACCAACTGAGAAATATTGTTCTTTTCATATATAGTTTATTGTAAACTAATAGTGAACTCGACTAAGGACTAAACTATGTGACTTTAGATAAACCTCATTGCTTTCTCCAGGCATCTCCTGAGACTCTCAACAGGAATACAAATAAAATTTGTTAGCATCAGGATACACAGGACATACAGGATGCCCTGTACTCTGGGGAATCTATTGATTGTAATCCAGAAACCACCCAATAATCTCATTTAGGTGCCTTAGTAACATCAGAACCCAGCAAAGTTCAATACATGGTTACTATTAAAATCTAATGCCCTAGCAAACTCTTTTGAGGAGCCCATAATCAGACTTAAATAGGGCCTTCTTTCCAATACTCCTCTGTAAAAACCTTACTCCAGCGCTTCCAGGTGGGTCTTGTATGACCTTTTGGGTGCCTCTCTCTTAATCCTCATGATTGAGTCTATATTTAAATGTATTTATTAAGCTCAAACTCTGTTTTTAGTTTTATAAGCTGATTAGTTCTTAAATTCATTTGTATTTCAAAACTACTGCACTTGGCTTGGTAGCATCTATGTGTCTCAGGCCATTCAATTTTTCATTTTAGAAGATCCTAGAACATTATCAGGTTCCTACAAACCTGCCATTATCACCCCATAAAATCCCAAATGTCCAGAATCAGCTGCAATTACTTACAATTTAAAATGAGAAAAGTAAAGTACAACATGGCTGTATTGAATCTACGGAACGTGCTGAAAGTACTGAGTGGCAGGCTGGATAATGACCCCAATGCCTTGAATCTTGGGGCTTGAAGATAGTAGCATCTGATGGTAAAGTGTACTTTGTAGATGTGATTATGTTAAGGATCTGAATGGATGAAATTAACCTGTGTTGTATGGGTGGATAGGAAGGATGACTGCAGCTCCCTTACAGAAGCAGGACAAAGAGAGATTGGGCTACACAAAGAGCAGAAGAGAGCAATGTGATAATTAAAGCAAGATGCGACTTTGCCAAGTTCGAAGAAAAGAGTCAGGAGTCAAAGAATGCATGAAATGTGACTCTAGTAGCTGGAAAAGTTCCTAGTTCTACTGGAGAGTGTTCATCCCTTATTAGATAATCAGATTATTGTTTCCTTTTAAGCCATAAAGTCTATAGTCTTTTGTTACAGCATCAATAGGATGCTCATACATTATTAACCACAAGAACTGTTAAATATTTTAAATCCTACCCACTGCCCAAATATGTGCATTCAGATAAGCAACCATGTTGGAGGACAAGGGAATAGCATGATGGCTATAGGTCAAGTTTTATTCTGAAATCCTAAAGATTAGGGATATTATGTATATATGTACATACATATTATATATGCAAATAAATTATTTTTGTAGTTAAAATATAATCATAACATTTCCCCTTTTTTTTCTTCATTCCAATCCCCCCAAGTACAATTGCATAATCCACATGGAGGAATCTTCCCTGGGGAAGACTACTTCTCAGATTCACAGTGTTCTTTAGAATGCCTGCAGTTCTTTATCTAGGGTTAGAGTCTCATTAGATTTCACTCTTGTCTGTTAGCATGGCTGTTACTTTCAATTTTTACTGGTTCTATTTAGACAATCTTGTTGGTTATCTATTAAGTAGAACACTTGCCAGCATGGCACAATATCCCTAAGGAAGAAATAGCGGTGTGCATACCTTGGTAGTAAATAGGAAACCCTATGATGGCTCATAAAGCCCAACAAGAGAGAAACCATGCCTGGTACTGAAAACCTGGCCAACTGCCTGGAACCAGCAAAGTCATGGATCTTGAAGGAGAACTTATAACCTCCACTTTAAGAAAATAGCCTAATTCCAAACTGCTTTCTAATTATTCACCCTTATATACACAGAAAAGAATAGGTCTCTTCCCTCATCAAAGGACAGTCTATTGCAACAGACAGAGACCATGAAAAAAAGTTACTTAAAAGAAACTAACAGCCTAGGAGACAATAGAAAATGCTGTATTTGACAATCACAACTTCTTGGCAGGGTATAACCTGTTTGACTCTGACAAGCAAATATCACTACTGTAGGTGATGTGCTCTCAAGGAGAGTGGCCTGAGAGTGAGGTGAGGTGAGGCTTTACCTCCTTTTGCATTCTGTGAAATACTTTAAAGAGAACAGTGCCAGCAAGAATGCAAAACAAAAACCACAAAACAAAACAAGGCAACAACAACAAAATCAGAAGGTGTAGCACTTTTTCCTGAAAGGCGAAACACACAGAACACTGTAATTGGTTCCTTCCTATTTTCTGACAGAAATAAATGCCCTCTTGTGGCCAGTGAATTTGTCTCCTCACTTCTGTTAACTGATGGAAAAAATGTTCATGGGGTTATACTAAAGAAATCAAAGAGCCTTAGCTTAGTGACAGTTAATAATCTGGCAATAAAGGTGGTTATGCCCTTATCATCTAAACATACATTATGACCCATGCTAGTCGAAGGTAAGATTATATACTTATATTTTAAAGCTCCTCTCAAATGAACATGTCAGAAATATAATTTAATGCAGCATTTACAGAGGGAAGATGCTGAATGCAAGTAATTGGATGCAATTAATCAGGAAAGGTTCTGGGAGGGGTGAGTCTTAAGATGTGTTTTAAACAAAGAAGAAGCATGGTCTGGCAAAGGGGAAAATAGATATTTCTTCCACCCCTGAATCCAGAAGCCAGGGGAAAGCACTCTAAGGGACTAGGCGCTTTCCCACATCCTATATGAAGCCATGATGTCAGTGACACCTCTGTGGTTTAAGATGGACGTGGCACAGAAGAACCGAGTATTTTCTAAAGTCTATTATGGCATTTCGTGTAACGGAGAGCGTGAGGCACCCCCACTAAATCATTGCTGCCGTAATCAATGTGGTTGCCGCAGTGTCTAACCATGGTTTTTGGACGTTTGCTGCCTTAGCACATTCCCCGAGCTATTTCTTCCTCTCCTTCCGCAGCACAGCCCTAAACTGCTCTGGTAATCATCCTGTACTGAACGTGAAGGCCGTGTCCTCTTCACAATGGTTATCTGCGCCCATAGCCTTCTGCGTTTAATGGCTTGTAATTACTGTTCCCTCCTTAAACTGGATAGCTCTCCTAACTGAAAGTAAGCAGTGTGCTTGCCAGAAGCCTTCTCTAGGAGAAACAAGGAAGTGAAGCAAGGTTACTGGTCCCCATGCCCATGAGAAAGACACTGACAACACTGCCTATTCATCCTCTTGTCCGCAGAATGGAATTAAAGGCACAGCCAAGGCTTTTCCTGAGCCTTGACCTGACTGTGGCAGTGTGAAGTAACCTTATTCCTCATCTGTGTCACATGGAATAGGGTCATTGTGAAGGCAAGGCAAATTTGGCTATTTATTTCCATTAATACAATCAATTATTATGACAGTTTATCAAGGTAGGGAGTGAGTGAAATTTCTAAGGCTCTTCAGTCTATAAAAATCCTATTACCTCTGGCCCTGTAGAATTGTGTCAGCATGAGCTTACTCAAACAGTCCTGACCTCACCAATATAAAGAAATACAAATGTAAATATCAGTCAATAGGTATCATATGTCAAGCTCTCACCTATTTTAAAAAGCCGTAATACTGGATTTCTCAACAGAGCAATCTAAAATGGCTGAGAGGCACTTAAGAAAACATTCAACATCCTTAGTTGTAGAACCCATGGGTCTACCCCTGCTCCTGGGTTTCATTTTGAGAACAGTTTCTGGTCAGCCAGCTAAAACATCCTGTTTGTTCCTGTGCTCCCTCTGCCCTACTTGGTGGTTAGCTATAGGGCACTGTTGACTCTACCTTGGGCATGGTAATTTCCCACCTGCCTGGTGGGTTTTCCATTTTACAACAGCAAGGTATTTAAGGTTTTCCCTAAATTTGAATAAATGGTTTTCAGCTGATCTCCTTTCGAATGACCAGGTCTCTTACATGTTCCTTCATTTTCCAGGCCCTTGTCCAGCTCGCATACCGTACAGTGGCCCGCTAACTGTACAGTGGCCCGCTAACTGTACAGTGGCCCGCTAACTGTACAGTGGCCCGCTAACTGTACTGAGAGAGTAACGCAGGCACAGGTGTTACACTTAGTCATCAGAGAAAGGCAAATCAAAACAACACTGAGATTCCATCTTACACTTGTAAGAATGATCAAGATCAAAAACATTGATAACAACTTATGCTGGAGAGGTTGTGGGGTAAAGGGAACACTTCTGCATTGCTGGTGGGAATGCAACCTGGTACAGCCCCTTTGGATGTCACTGTGGCGATTTCTCAGAAAATTAGGAAACAACCTTTCTCAAGACCCAGTAAGCCAGGCGGTGGTGGCGCACGCCTTTAATCCCAGCACTCGGGAGGCAGAGGCAGGCGGATCTCTGTGAGTTCGAGACCAGCCTGGTCTACAAGAGCTAGTTCCAGGACAGGCTCCAAAACCACAGAGAAACCCTGTCTTGAAAAACCAAAAAAAAAAAAAAAACCGAAAAAAAAAAGACCCAGTAATACCACTTTTGGGTATATACCCAAAGGATGTTCAATTGTGCCACAAGGACATGTGCTCAACTATGTTCATAGCACTATTATTTGTCATAGCCAGAACCTGGAAACAACCTAAATGCCCCTCAACCGAAGAATGGATGAGGAAAATGTGGCACATTTACACAATGGAGTACTACACAGCAGAAAAAAATAATGACATCTTGAATATTGCAGGAAAATGGATGGAGCTAGAAAACATTATTTTGAGTAAGGTAACCCAGACACAGAAAGACAATTATCACATGTACTCACTCATAGGTGGTTTTTAAACATAAAGCAAAGAAAACCAGCATACAAATCACAATCCCAGAGAACCTAGACAACAATGCAGACAATAAGAGAGATTTATGTAGATCTAACCTACATGAAAAGTAGAAAAAGGCAAGATCTCCTGAGTAAATTGGGAGCATGGGGACCTTGGGAGAGGGTTGAAGAGGGGAGGAGAGAGGCAGGGAGGGGAGAAGAGAAAAATGTAGAGCTCAGTAAAAATCAATAAGGAAAAAAAGAATACCTACATCAAAGTCAAAAAAAGCTATAATGTAGGGAGTTTATTTGACAATTAATAAAATAATATAAAATGTTTGTAAAAAACAAGCAAACAATAAAAAAACACCAACAGAAATTAACTTGGGATATTCTCCTCTTTGCCTATAAAAAGTGAACAATATATGAATATCCTCAGAGCAAGTATCATTATTTATTTATTGTTTTAGAGGAGGGAGAAAGGGAAAAGTGTGATCGGACTGTGAAGAAATAAATAAATAAAAATGTTTTAAAAAGAGAATAAAGTCCCTATAAAAGAAGAAAAGTTCATGCAAGGAGCTCTCTCAGTGGGTGAAGTGCTTGCTGTGCAAGCTCAAGGACCTGAGTTCTAGTCTGCAGTGAGCACACAAAAAGCCGGCGGTGTGCAGTTAAGATCCTAGTGCCAAAAGAATTGGAGGCAGGAGGCCCTCAGAGGCTTGCCAAAGAGTTCAACAAAAGATCCTGTCTGAAAGATATAATGTGCATGGCTTTGATCAAAACACACTTTGCATATCTGAAGTTCTGAAACAATAAAGAGTGGAAAATAAGGTGATGAGTCATAGAGGAAGACCATCAACATTGACCTCTGAACTTGCATGTGCATCCACAGATGCACACACCTGCATCATAGGGGAAAACAACCAACATTGACCTCTGAACTTGTGTGCACATGCACAGGTATACACACATCTGCAAACACGTGCACACAGATACATGCACTCTACACAAACAGACAAGGAATAAAATTTCATTCCAAATATTTACAAATAAAATTTTGACAACAAAATAACTTCTGCAATTAAAATACAATTACTAATGAAAATGACTTCTCGTTGACCCTCAGGGTGAAATACATTTCCTATGTCTGGCCTAAGGAGATTAATACTTTTGATGACCAAGCATATTTAAAAACTGGGTAGTAATTGCATTCTAAGGTTCATTCTATCCATCTCTTCCATCTCTTTCCTGCAACTGCCTACTCTTTATCCTACGTCATGCTGAGAACATAAGGCAGAGGAGGCTATTCACGGCACAGCAGCCAGGAAAAAGAAACAGAATGGGTCCAGGCCTCCATATGTCCTTCTCAGTCATTCCACCAGCGACTAATTGCTTTCCATTAGTCCACACCTCTTAAGAGTTTCACCACAGGCTGGATACTAAGTCTTTAGCATTGGGTTCTGTAGGAAACATTCAGGAACCAATCTGTAATGCCCTGGAAATATTATATACAGGTAGTTCAATCTTAAATGTCCCCTTTTAAAAGGTCCAGATGGATGGAAATAATCACTTCTAGGATTGAAGTAGGGAGTTTATAATAATAATAAAAAAACAACAAAAAACAGTCTGCTGGCTGGCTTTGAACTTCCCATTTTTATAATTCTAGGCTTCCCAGAATCAGAAGTACTGGCCTGCAGAAGAAATACTTGAAAGCAAAAATAAGATGAAACCTAAGTCTTAATAGGTTTGGATAAATTAATCACATAAGTAGTGGATGTCAGCTAGATCACAGGCCTAGATCTGAATGATGATAAAAGACAAGCCTTTCAATAAACTCATTAATGGCAGAGGATAATGGTCACCACATAGCCAGAAAATAAAAGAAACAGAAAGGGGCCAGTCCTCCAAAACCTCCTTCAAAGGCTTGCCACTAGTGACTACTCCCTTCAATTAGGCTACATGCCTTTAGGGTGCTTCATGGTTCAAATGATAACATGTATAGTATTCAGTGTTACTCAGGATGGCTGGAGGTAATGAAAATCTTAATAGAGTGTAATTCTCCTTAATACATAAGAAATACCTGGCAGTGCTACTCATTTTTGGCATATGCATCTAACCTTTCTTAGTTGTAAATTTCCCTTCATGTTGTTTCTAAATGTTCCATCTTAGGTGTTTAATCTACAGTGATTCTCTCCAATGTCAGGCTTCACTAACACTGTTAAGGACACAGATCAGAAAGATACTGGTAAAGCCTGATATCATGGTTCACTAAAGCCATGCCTCAGATTTTTCTCCAGATTTAACCAACGAGATCTCTAAGTTAAACATCTACTTACTTGCATAATAGGAAAGTACAGTGATTATTATTATTATTATACAGTGTAAATTTCTGTGGCATCTTCCAGAGAATTGTATCTCATAAATGTATATATTCTAGGTTTTTCTATCTTAGATGTTAATTATTCCTACATCAACTTGCCATATACTAATAAATATTTCCTAGACCACACATCCAGTAAATGGCACTGATTATTTTATCAGGAAGTCTACTACTGACATCTTTATTAAGGTATGCATTAAGGTGTGATAAAACTGTTTTAACTTATAAAATTTTTGATAAAATTAAAAGAGCAGAATCTTTATTATGTGTCGTGAATATTTTCTTTTTCATCCTACAATATTGTTAATGAAATATTTGTGCATGCTATTTTTTTCATTCTAGTTCATCATTTCCTTTTGCTTGAGAATGTAGCTTTATAGATTGTAATAAGTTAAACCACTAGGTCTTTCCTAGATTAAATTAATACTAAACTATTTTTAGAACATGTAATATTAAAGCATTGGGAATTAATTTTGTAATAAGAAGTGAGGTTAGGATCCTATTTAAAGTATTTTCAAAAAGCTAGCTAATTATCTTAGCATGATTTAACATTAGCATTTGCTCTCATTATTTGTAATAGTGGGACTATCATATTATAAATACTGGCAATATATAATTAATCACTTTCTTGGGACTTTCTGTTTCCATGATCTCTCTTTATTCTAGGTTGTGTGAACTCCTCCCTGAATACCATTACTGGCTGTATGTTTTATTTCCTTTGCCATTTGTTTCTATTTCACACTTGCGAAAATAGAAAATTTCAGCTCACGATATTTATTAGACAACAAACTTCTGGTATTTGGATAAATTCTCATCATGTAAGTATATTATTAAGAAAAAATGAGTAGTTATCCATTTTCCTACTGTGACCTTACCACAGGTTATATCTTTCATTTGTTCATCTGCTTTATTCCTCACAGGAAACTCAATCGACACCTTGTTCAGTTTTCTCCTGTATACTTTTTTGTAGTAATTGTGAATTACATATCTTCCTACTACACTCTTTAAACAATTATTAGATACTGTCTGTTGTCTGAGTATTTTGTCCTGCTTGGTTCCCATAATTTTAAGTCCCAAAGAAATCACACAGTGGTCTACATTAGTTATAAACTGATTGGCCCATTAGCTCAGGCTTCTTATTAACTCTTATAACTTATATAGACCATTATTAGCCATTATTCTGATCTGTGTTAGCCATGTGGCTAGGTAACTTATTCAGTGGGGCAGTCATATCTTGCTCCTTCTGTGGTCGGGTCAGGACTACAGAGGAATGGGCTTCTCCTTCCCAGAATTCTCCTGTTCTCATTGACCTGCCTCTACTTCCTATCTGGTTGTCCCACCTATACTTCCTGCCTAGCTACTGGCCAATCAGCATTTATTTGAACTATAATTGTCAGAATACAAACCATTCTCCCACACAAATTGTCCTTGCTAGAATTTGTGTACAATATTGAAATTTATTTTGATCATTTCTTCTGAGATTCCCTCTGTCCTACATTCCTTCCGGAACATAACTTCAAAGAAGTTGGCATCGATTTTGCTATGTTCCCAAGCCTCTTTAATGATATACAAATTATTTATGAATTCAAATTTTTCAATAAAAATATTTATAAGATTTAAAGGAAACTGCTTTATTAAATGGCCTGACAGCTTTTCAACATTTTTTAGGAATATTCTTCTAAATCAGTCATATTTTTCTGAATTTTAAAATTTTCTATTTATTCCTTGTGTCTTTCACATGATGCCTTCTGATCCCATCCATCTCCCTCCCTGCACCTCAGAATAAAACAATAAAATTTAAGAGAAAAAAGGAAAATCTCTCCAAGGAAGCTTCAGTGTTGCACAGTGGGTCACACAGTAAACGCTTTATCCATACATTTTTCAATGGGTGTGTTCATCCCAAAGATGCTTCAGGCTGGTTCAGACCACTGGCTGGTCTGGGCTACACAAGGCCTTCACTGGGATTCTTCCTGGACAATCTGTTGCTCCCCTCTGTCATGGATATTCTGCAGCCCTGGGCCCATGGAACTAACAACCCCAACAAAACATGGCATATCAAGTTGCAGTAGGACTAAGCATGTCCCCATGTATTAAGGCTGGGCAAGGCGACCCAGTATGAAGAGTAGGTTCCAGAGAGTCAGCAAAAGTCAGAGACAGCCCAGCCCCTGCTTCCACTGATGCAGATGCACTTCTTAAATTGCAAATTTGTTTAGAGTAATCCTAGAACGTCCAGACAAATCCTGCTGAAGCTGTTTTTTAGATATAACTTTGGTATACAACCAACATTAACAGTCTCGTTTTTGCTTTGTAACTATTAAATACAACATGCTAAAAAAATGAAAGAGCCAAGGGATCTGATTCTTCTGAGATAAGCGTGTATGTTACAACCAACATAGAGCACACCTTCCAGTAACTGTCATCATGAATTCTTCTGCATTGCTGGCCACACTACTTCCCTCATTCTATTTGTCTCTGCCTCTATGATTCCCTGAATCACCTGGATGTCATGCCAATCCTTCATTTTGTGTCAAGAATCCAAACTGTTCAGTATCAAATCTACAGCAATTAGAGTCATTATAGCCTATGTATATATAATTGCTGAAAATTAATTTCCTCAGTAGCTATTAGTAAGAGTATGGAAGTTTCTTTCAGTATACAAAAGGACAAAGGTAAATGTTTTGATTTGTTAATTGTTATTTTGTAGACATAATATCTACTGTGGTGAGTTTTTCCATGTTCAGTTGAAAATCCATACCCTCTTCTACAGGATCCAGTAATGTCAAGTTGATCTGGAATGTTGTTCGTGTCATCTCATACTCTTATTGACTTTGTCCTTGCTCTACAGCTTACATACAGAGAGGTAGCCCCTAAGTTTGGCAGGTTTTTTTTTTTTTTACTCTAAAGCTATTTATTCTTTACAGAAAAATACATATAAAATCAACTAATTTTTAAATGCTAGTTTTTATTATATTTATCACGGTATATTGAACAGCTTATATAAAAAGTTTCATAAATCAGTTCTTTGAAGTGATAGGTAATATATTTAAAAGAATAATAGATTGAGAGTAAATATACGTATAACCAACAATATGGTAAACTTGAATAATGTTCTTGTTTGTTTGTTTGTTTGTTTTTTAAGGAGGACATGTGGTATTTTTTTTCTTTTTATTTATTTATTCATTTATTTTTATTAAAAATTTGCACCTCCTCCCAGCCTCCCATTTCCCTCCCCCCACTTCAGCCCGGTTTTTATTTCTCACTTTAGCTCTCTGAGATACTGCTTTGCAAACATAGAAGTTGCTATTAGGAGGCCACATTAAGAACTATTATACCTTCTGGAGGGACTGGCTCTGCAATAACCACTTTAATCCTGATAATAATCCTTATGTGAAGCCTACTGCAAACAACATTGATATATATGTACACATATATATATATATATGTATATATATTTCAAATTCCCTTTCATTTTACACATTTTCAGTCTTCTATCATCTATGTCTCCATATCCAAAGTGAGATAAAGAGCTCCCCAGGTTAGACTCACTCTGTTCTTAGCTGGATTCATATATTCAGAGTTTGAATCAATCTAATTAGGAGGTGTGCTAGCTTGAAGGCCTGCTCTGCTTGAGTTTGCTCACAGGGCATCTACTTTTCACACACCTCTTAGCATCTCCTTGCATTTAGGGTAGTGACCTTACTAACGTATTCTTTACGTAAGATGTGTTTTTTGTGTCCCTGTGTTTTTATTCCTATATTTTTTCATTTGTTAACTCTGTCAGTACCTGCAACACAATTAGTTGAAATTTACCCTTGGCACTCTACCTTAGAGAGAGCTTGTTGATCAAGTTACTTGTTGATCATACACACACACACACACACACACACTCACACACACAAAGAGAGAGAGAGAGAAAAAGACTGTGATAAAAGAATTGCTGGAGAAGGTGGAGATGTTTGTACCTCCAGCTGTCATGCTAGTGCGCATCTGCCTGTCTTCCAGCCTCTGCTCTGCGGCCGAGCTGAAAATTCCTTATCCGATCTGCTGGTGTCTTTCCAAGGTGAGCTTGAATCTGCTGCTCACCTCCCCCAGTATCAGCATGGACTGACCTCTCTTTAGACTTTGTGCTAGTGGGTTTCCCTCTGATGTCAATGATTCAGTGGGTTCAGAAAAGTCACAAACGTAATGCTTGTTGAACTAGACTTCTGTTGTACGGTCAGAAGTCATGTTCTGTAAACCAGAAGGAGATCTAATATGGATTATATTTAATCAACTTCTTGTTGAGTCTTCAGTCTCACTCAGTATATTTTCTTGGTGCCTATTCTGAACTCAGTTTGTTCTCAATAAAGTTCTTGAGTAGAAATAACTTCATATGCATCTGAGATATTTAAGAGCCATAACTGAAACGAGAATCGTAAGAGCCTCAGTACTGTTTCTATTACTAAAATAAGGATTTATGTGTCATATATGACTCATTTGATTGAAGCTTGATAAACAAACATATGAGGGCTAGGTATAAATTTAAATGAGTATTCCTTTCTTTTAAAGCATTAGTAAGCAAGAAATGAGTTGTACTACCACTCAAGAAAACACAAAAAATACTCTTGAATAATGCGGGCTTCTGGAAATAATGATTTGTACTTACATTTTGTAAGTAGACTTGAAGGTATGTCTCAACTAGAGCAAAGAAGAGTTACAGCAAGACTTTCTACGTCTGTTTCCACTCTAATCATCTATGCCCTTTGATATACTCTTGCCAGTGTTAACTGTACAAAGATTAAATAACCACTGAGCCAAGATGCAAAATCAGAAGGTAGAGATTACAGCAGGATACTGTTTAGCATGGAAGAGGACAAGGAAAATGCACCACACAGCATCAGCCCAGGGAAATTACCTGAGTACATTGTAATTATTTACCAAATAAATAAATAAATGTGTTCTGTAGCATCTGGATGGAAGCAAAAAAGTTCAAAGTCTTCCAGGAGACTTCAAATGAAGGAAAATTTTAGCAAAATTCACTGTACCCTGAGAAACAGCTGACAAGGGTAATTTTATCATGCTACTTTAACCTAAATAAGTGTCTCACCTTATTGCTTTAAAGGTGACCAAATATTCTCTACCTTACAAGCAAAATTAGGCCCAAGCTCAGCCTATAATCAACTGTTATTTGGTCGAGCCAAGAACAGAATGTGACTTTATGTCTGAACAGAGCATTTAATTCTGACAGCCTGACTTCTTGGGGCTTTCCTCATGAAAAGCTCAGCACATAAACACACTGCCTGCAGCCTTGCATTGATTGTCAGCACAATTAATTGCCAGGAAAACTGCAGCTTTATTAAGTGTACTGCGCTAACAATAAAAACATCACTATTTATAGCACAGAGCATGGCGGGATATCTATACAAATAAAATATAACAATAATAAACAAAAGGCCAGCCTGTAGTCCCAGAGAAGAACATCAATGAATTTGTTTTAATGCCAGGCCACAATAGGCTACTTGATATCGCTAAGCATAATATACTACAACCTGCTAAAAGACAAGAGTCTTCTGTGGTCTCTGCAATGTCAAAAGGAAAGTGGATTTTATCAAGTCTATCCCAAGCTATTCCTTGCAGTTTCATATCTCTGCTGATTCTGCGCACAACTAGAGCTACCCTGTTTTGCTTGTGAATATGGGAGAAGGATGAATCATAGTCTAGCCAAGCGCAATTCTGAAGAATGCCTTAAAACTTAATTAACAATCATTTTAAAGCAGATATATCTTGCTTATATAATTAATAAAAACTCAATCTAACATAGACACTAAACAAGGATCAGTTTACTATTTTGAAAAGCAGGCTGGGGAGACAGTTCCATGGATAAACCGCCAGCATATGAATCCTCTTGGCCTCACCCACTGGACAGCTAAGTTTGGACAGCAAACTGTGAGCTCTCAGTTCTATGAAGCACCTCAAAAAAAAAGGAAAATAAAAATAGAGAACTATAGAAGAAAATATATAACAGCCAAACACTGGTATTTATGCATACCTACATAAGGAGCATACATGTGTGTGCGCGTGCACACAACACACACACACACACACAAACATACTAAAAGCATTTTGAAAGAAGAATATTTTTTAAAACAGTAAAATATACCTTCACTTATTGTTTATGTCATTTGTATTTTATAATTCATACAGAGACTAACATAGTTTGAGAAAACGTGTAGAGATGAATATGTTGTAAATGTTAAAAAAATATTTGAGAGCAAATAATTGTCTTTAATACAATATTGATGCTCTGCTCACAAAGAAGTAGGGTGAGTATTGGATCAAATTATATATGAAACAAGTATGCATAAACCGAAGTCTAAATGAAATGCAAATGCAGGGTATTTAAAGTAGAAAAAATGGAAATAATTTAATTAAAATTATCATTGTTATAGTTTATACATTTCATATGGAAGCACACACACTGAGATTTTAAAAATGCAATTTACTTAGTATTTATATTCTGTGTAATTTATCCAGTTTCCCGGCTTAGTATCTATATTCTGTGTAACCTATTCCGTTTCCTGACTTAGACAAGCAGAATCATACAACAAAAGTTGAATAAAAAGTGTGTAAAGATAGATATAAGGGCTATGGTCTTATTTTCCTTGGGAAAAAAATGTCTAAATTGGGACAGAAGCTACATGAAATCTATCTTTTTTTTCCTCTGATAATTTTTTATTACTTTATAAATAATAGGAATCAAAATTTCCACTTCCTCCCCTTCTCCAACTTCTCCCCTCCCCTACTCCCCCTCGCCCTCCAATCCTAAGAGAAGGCAGGGTACCTTGCCTTGTGGGAAGTCCAAGGCCCTCCACCCTCCATCCAGGCTTAGGAAGGTATGCATCCAAATAGAATAAGACCCAAAAAGCAGTACATGCAGTAGAGACAAATCCCAGTCCCATTATTGTTGGCTTCTCAGTCTGCCTCAATTGTGAGCCACATTCAGAGGGTTCAGTTTGATCCAATGCTTGTTCAGTCCTAGACCAGCTGGATTTGGTGGGCTCCCATTAGTTCAGTCAGACTGTCTCATTGGGTGGACCGACCCCTCAAATTCTAAATAACCCAATTAAAATATGGGGTACTAAACTGAACAGAGAATTCTCAACAGAAGAAGTTCAAATGGTCAAAAGATACTAAGGTCATGTTCAACTTTCTTAGCTATCAGGGAAATGCAAATCAAAACAACATTGAGATACCATCTTACACCTGTCAGAATGGCCAAAATCAAAAACACCAATGATAACCTATGCTGGAGAGGATGTGGAGTGAGGGGAACACTCATCCTTTGCTGGTGGGAATGCAAACTTGTGCAACCACTTTGGAAATCAGTGTGGCAGTTTCTCAGAAAAGTGGGAATCAACCTACCTCAGGATCCAGCAATACCACTCTTGGGAATAAACCCAAGAGATGCCTAATCATACCACAAAAACATTTGTTCAACTATGTTCATAATAGCATTATTTGTAATAGCTAAAACCTGGAAACAACCTAGATGACCCTCAATGGAAGAATGATTTAGAGTACTACTCAGCAGAAAAAAAAACAATGACATCTTGAATTTTGCATGCAAATGAATGGAAATAGAAATCCATTTTTAAAAGCTGAGTCACTAGCAAGATTAACACACTGACCTCCTCTGCCTGAGCATCAGCAATGCAGTCAGCAGGGATGACACTGATATCCCAGAATACTTTATTAAATTAGACAATGCTGAGAAACATTTTCCAGTTGACATAACTTTGAAATCTAGATTTGCCTGTTCCCTTGATTAGGTATACAAAGAGAGAATCCTCAAATTATGATGATTCAACTCTTGATCTTTTTTTACTTTGTGTGTATGAGATAGATAGATAGATAGATAGATAGATAGATAGATAGATAGATAGATAGATAGATAGATAGATAGATTTAAGAGAAACTAAACTTCAATTTTTGAATGTACATAATTTAATGACATTCAGTGTGGTACTTTCTGGGGGTGCTAGAGAAGACCAATGGAGGACATCAACTGCTAGGCCCCAAGTGAACACAGGAGAGAACATTCTACACACCACTGGGTCATGAAACTGATGTGAGCATCAGTATGTATGCTAAGTTTGTAACTTCCAATGTTATCTTTATGGTAGGTGTACCAGAACATAACTCTATCAGAAGTCAAACACCAGCATGTATGTATGTGCACATAAGATTTACAAATAAATTGTGTGTGCATTTTAAATATATTTATTTAATAGCAATGTACTAAAATTTGAAAACGATATCATATCTTTTTACTTGCAAGACACAGAGAAAGTACTGATCAACCTTTGCTTCTGTTTCTTATTTGAAAATTTTAACTAAGTTTTGGTGAAAATTAAGTGAAATGAAAAGATCTGGTCACACAGAGAACACATGAAAACTTCTGGCACCCTTCTGAAGAATGGCTCATCTGCTGAAGTTAAAATTTCCAGAAGCAACCAGATCTTCAGCAAGATGTACACTCTAATAGTGAAGAGTAGACTCTCTTAAATGACTTTACTTATGGAAAAACTACTTTAATCAATACCATAATTTAGATAAAATTCCTCTTTGGGAAAACAGTGTTGTATATTTTCATATCCCACACACCATGAAAGAATAACCTACTCCATAGCTATTCATCTGTCCTTAAGACAGAAAAGAAAGCGTATAGCACTCATGGGATTATTGGGAGGTGGTGAAAGAGGATGTAGGATGAAATTAGAAAGCGAGCTTACTGCTACTGTACTCTTGTACCTTTCCTTGGATCCTCCATCTAACCCCTTCTCCCTGCCTCCTTCCTCACAAGACTCCTGGCACTACCTAGTTCCACTCAATGAACATATGAAACCAAATGATCATAGGCTGAAAACCCTTAATCTGGAGGCCAATATATATCTTGAGTTGCTATCACATATTTCATTGTAGTGGATAAAGTAACTAACAGAGTGTGTGTACCTCTGGAAGCCATGAACACTCAGGAGACCCTTTAACAAAGAGTCATTCAAACTCTATATATGTTGATATCCAAAACAAGGAAAATGTCTTCTCTAATTACCATGTCATCCTTTTCCATAATTGCATTTTTTATTGCTGAAGGGAACATTGTGTTGTGAAACAAGAAACAAGCAATGAACTGACCTTCTATAAGATAGCTTTTATTGCTTCCAAATCATACTCAGCTAACCCTTCTTTCTGAGAACACAGCAGGCAATGAAAAGACCAAAGCAATATAATAAGCTGACACTATGAAATGATGTTGGGTAAAGCGTCATCATAACATAATTAAGTTATAATAGATGGATGGATGTGTAATACATGCTATTTTCTTGTTTAGAAAAAATGCTATTTTTAATTAAAATACTCTTTCTGTAGTCCTCCCACCTTTGATGAGCTAATTTATGACATTGGTTTTCAAAATATGTGTAACAGATGAACAACTCATTCTCCACCTCAGTAAAGAACGGTCAGGGTTTGGGGACTAAACTGGACTCCAGACATGCACTGTTCACTCCCTTGATTTGATCATCACACTGTTTTTCATCTATGGACACTGCCTCCATCCCATGGGTTCTGAAATATCTTTTTGTTCTTGGACAGTTCCTGGGGTTGTTTTGGCAGACTGTGGGAACCACATTTCTGAAACCTGTGTTGAAAACTACATGCTCTTAGTGCTGGAAGCTCTTGTAACCCACACCTGCTACTCATTGATGCTGTTGAAACAGAAGCTGGATCAAACGGATGGCATTATGGAAACTAAACTGGTTAATGTTTTCACACTTGCTTCTTTCTTCTAACAAGCACATTTTTGACTACCAAACTTCAGGAACTATATTTACTATGACCACTACTGAGCTTTTATGTCTGACCAACATTTGTCTCAATCAGTAAACACTGTTGCTTTTCTACTTTTAAAACCTTTGTTCTTTGATAAACTTTTATTTTCTAACAGTTTTGTATTTATAAAAAGTTTTAGTATCAGTACAAAAGTACAGAGTGATCCCAAATACCTCACTCCTAGTTCCCGTGTGTACAAACATGAACGAATCTGATATAGTTCTGAGAATTATGAACCAATATGTGACACACAATTAATAGACACTCAGAGAGAGAGATGGGGGTTCAACTCAAAGATCTGAAAAACAAAACAGTCACTGGCTCTTACCTAGACCTCAGTCTGAAATGGCGATCTCGGAATGAGACTGTCTGTTGAGAGCTGTTTCCTCCTGTTTTATAATCCTCTCTAGGGCTGGGATTAAAGGCATGCACAACCGTGATTAAAATGACACACCACCCAGTTTCTATGGCAACTGGTGTGGCTACTGGGATTAAAGGTGTGTGTCGTTATGGCTACTGAGATTAAATGTGTGTATTACCATAATTTAGTCTATAAGGCTGACCAGTGAGACTGTTTTACTCTTAGATCTTCAGGCAGTCTTTATTTATTAAAATACAACTGAAATGCTCATACAAACAAGCATAAAATTTTTAGCTGAGGATGTATTTTATTCCAACTTTATTATCTTTTACTTGAAGATGTCTACTGTCTTAATATTCCAACAAGAATATAATGCTATATTAGGTAGTGAGCGATTAGATCCTGTCTATAAAGTTTTCAAACTTCCATTGTTTTAAGAAAATCTTGAGGATTTTGAGGATTCATGATCAAGTAACATTTAGATTGTCCCTCAATATTGTGATTTGCCCAATGCATTTTTTAATGATTCTACTGAGGTTGTTCATTTATGTTAAAAAAAAAAGAAGTGCAGTTTTTTTTTAATAAGCTCACATTGTAACAAGAGCACATATTTCAGTATGCCACACCATGCTCAGCATTAATCTTGCTTGTAGACAGATCTCTACTCATCTCAAGCAGTGTTTTGTTTTGTTTATACAGCTAAATTATTCTTTCTCTTCCTTTTACAGAATAGCTTTAAAAGAGTGTCACTGTTTACAGATCACACTCTAAAGGTGAAGGGGAGCCACTTTTACCTGCATAACCAGTATTCCCACTGGAATTCTTCTGTATGGGGACTTTTAAAAGTTCCTGTCTTTAAAGTAGTTTAATCATTTATATAAGCATGGTTTCTTGTAACTGTTTTACTTTGATGTGAAATCTAATATAAATATCAATTACGTAGCTTAAATTATTTCAAATTTGACTGTTGAGAGCTTCCTCCACTGTGGCCCTTTGACCACTTCCATTACTGTTCTTTCTTTTTTTCTTTCTTCCTTCCTTCCTTCCTTCCTTCCTTCCTTCCTTCCTTCCTTCCTTTCTTTCTTCCTTTCTATCTCTTCTGTTTTGTTCTATAACGTATTTATGTTGTCTGTCATCACTACTGCATGCTCTGGGCTATTGTATGTTTCCTGTCCACATCTTAACATCAGTAATTTTCCCAAGGATCCCTGGTCTCTGTCATTGGAGAATTTCATCAGAAAACAAGGTCAGAATGCAATCTTAGAGTTGTTGACTCTAGGTGCTGTCATCCGGCAGAGCAAGGAAATATCTGCTGCATATATCTATTTCTGTATATAACCCTATTTATAAAAGCTAACTGAACTCAAAAAGTCTTCAACTAAGTCTATGACTATATGGATCATTCTAGCCTCCTCTCATAACGTTTCTGTAACTCACAGTGACAAGGTTACCTATCATAATGCAAATGTATATTCTATTTATTTATTTGCAGTCTCAATGTAAAAAATGTCAGTGACCTAATTGCTCACTGATGCTATTACTGGAACCAACTTTATGTACTAGAATAGAGTGCTTACATGAATTTCTTTTGCTTCTATCATCTTTAAGACAATTTTAACCATCACTGAAAGTGGAAGTTTTTATCTGCATCTTCTCCATAAAGCTTATTCCATACATTTGCATTGTAGTTAGGTTCTGTTGTTCAAGCTCCATTAAACCTTGGGTCTCCAAACATTCCAAATATTTTTAATTTTTATTACATTTATGTATATTAAGTTTAAACTTCCATCCATTTTAACAAATACATAGTATCCTTGTCCAATATCAAAGTAGATTCATTGCCCTCCCCTAAATCCTTTATGCCTCTTGCCTACTTCATTCTTGGTCATACTCCACATAATTGTCAACAACTTACATCTTTTCATCCCATACTCACTTTTAGACAGATTATACACATAGAAATCATAGAATATATAGAAATTCTGTATGAATTCCTTTCTCTTGTAAATACAGTTTTGTGTGACTTGATATTTATTTTTAAAGCTATTTTTTTCTGATCTGGCTACTGAGAAAGGTATTACTGGCAGAAGGTTTATAAACCACATAAATTTATTATTTATAGGTCTACCATCAAAGTACTCAAAATCAAGACATTGACAGCTTCAATGTCATATAAAGGCTGATTTGAGGGTCACAGGCAGAAGGAACAGAATTGCTCTCACATATTTTCATTTATAAAGACGTTGATTACACTTATGTGACCCTCCCGTTTTGACTCTGTCACTTTCTGGAGACTTTTATCTTCTTCTGCTCTTATCTTTGAGGTCAAGATTGTAGCTTGTGAATCTGGGGAGAGGATGCACAAATTCAGTCCATAGCTTTTGCTACTAGGATTCTCTTCGATAGTGGCATCAAACATCATTTGTCCAGTCACATCTCTTAGTTACTTAAAATTTTTGGTGATGATGAAAATTTTACAAGTGTTTGTGTCAAAGTTTTTAGATAATTTTGATATATCTAAGGTAATTGTTTATACACATATTTTCAACTTGTGTGGCTAAATTCCTTAGAGCACAGATACTGGATTGTGTAAAAATCCATCCCTGCATCAATAAGAAGCAGTAAGACCACCTTTTATACTCCTTTTCATACCCCAACAGCACTGGGGAAGACAGTCAGGACTCCTGTGACTCTGCCTCCTTCTAACATTGGGTACCTTCAGTGTTTTGAAATTAGATCACTTTAAAAGGTAGAACATGTTACTTCTTAGTAACATTTGATATTGGGCATCTTTTTATAAATCTGTTTTTTCTTTTCATGTCTTGATGAAGCATATGATCAAGTATTTTAGGAATTTTTAATTAGGTTGTATGTTTTCTTGTGATTAAGTTTCACACTGATAAATTCTGATATACTTAACCTGATTTATTGATCTGAAATTAACACCTTGTAATTGTAGCATGCATCTTTTGTATGTATCATGGAAATCAGTTAATAATTTTGTGAGAATTTTTGCATCAGATCCTCATGAAAGATGTTGATCTAGAGTTTTCCTTTCTCCTAAGAAGTCCATTTATTTAGCTTGACAGTAGGATATTACTAACTTTCCAGAATGAATCTGCAAGTGGTCCATGTGCTCCTGTTTTCTGTAAGACATTGTAGGGAGTTGGTATTATAAATACAGGGACATGAGTCAGTCCTTGTTCTATAATTTTTGAAGGCCAATGATTGTTAGGTATTAAGATAATCACTTTGGTGGACCCATTTCCACTCTGAATGTTTCTCCTTCTATTGTGGCTCCTTGTCTTGTATTTTATAGCAGTTATCCAATAACGACCACAGGCTGTTTGGAATATTCTGTCATTATCATATTGGTGCTCATGAGTTCAGTTTTAATGGTGTCCTTCATTCCTGATGTTAATCTCCCCCTCTTCCATTAAACCTTTGAGAGGTATAGTTCAGACGATTTTAGATGTTGATTTGTCTGCACCATGAGCCCAGATGTTGAGTCAGACATTGCTGTATTTCTCTCTAAGGCTGTGTATAGTTGAGATTAACTTTTAAACTGATGAACTCGGAGTAAAGTGGTTTTCTGTCTGTAATAAGGGGTGCCTCATCTGATCTGATGAGGGGCTGACTCGAAGAAAAGCCTGAGCCTGGAGACATGGGGTTCACCAGAAAGTTGTCTTTGGCATTCATCTGCAACCTCGATGCTTCCTGGTTTTGGAGCAGGCTGCTTTTGCACTTGAGCTGCAATGCTCCTCTATGCGCCCAGCCTCCTGGCCTCCCACATCAAACTTTAGTCCTTGAAATCTGCTGTTATGATTACACACATCCCATTGTCTGTTTCTCTAAGAAATGCTAAGACAAACCTTATTAATTGTACCAACATCTTCTAATAACTAGTTTTGTCTCATTCTTGCCTTCTCATTCCTACTTTATATTGATTTCTGCCTTAATTTTTATTATTTCTCTTCTTGTTGATTCAAATTTAAATTATGTTTTGTCTATTATGCTAAAAGGGAAGCTTGGCATAGGTGTTTGATTGTAGCTGTTTCTTCCTGTGATATAATCAAAACAGACTTCACCAGGGACTGTTTCATTTATAAATTTTGATAAGTTGTGTTTTCATTTTCTTTAAGATATTTTAAAATTATCTTGAGATTTCTCTTATTTTGGGTTGTTTATAAGTATGCTATTTCAATTCCAAATACTTGGAAATTTTCCACCTGCATTTTTATTATTGGTTCCCACTTTATTTCTTTTGTGATTTGAGCATATAATGTTGGAAAGAAGGATACTAAAGTCTCCAACAACAATGGGAATTTTATATTTCTCCTGTCTCTTTCATCTTTCTTCCCTCACTTATGACATTTGTGTTTGACTTTTAGCTGTTTATGTGTTTAGGAGTAGTATGTCTACTTGTAAAATTGAGTTTTCCATAATTATATAATGCCTGTCTTTTGGATAATCTATTACTCTGATGTTTACTTCAATGAATAATTTAGCTACTTCAGTTTTCTTATGATCAACGTTGGTATGACACACCTTTTCCCAGTCCCCCCTCCCTCTCTTTCTCTCCTCTTCTCTCTCTCCCTCCCACTCTACATACACAAACCCATAGCCACACCATTACGTACTCCCACATACACACAGTCACACACAGAGATTATTTTTGATTAATTAACTCTGATATTTTTGTCTTTTGATTAGTATATCTGGACAGTTATTATTTTACTGTTTTATTTTCTCTGTATTGGTGTTTTCCCTGCATATATGTTTATATACCACATATGTGCCTGGTGTCTGAAGAGAGCATCAGATCCCCTCGAACTGTAATTACAGACCTCTGTGAGCCCCGATGTGGACTTGAACCTTGGACCCCTGGAAGAACAGTAAGTGTTCTTAACCTCTGGGAGTCATCTCTGCAGCCCTCAGACCATTATTTTTTAAATAATTATTGCACACTTGAATTATTATGTACCTCCATCATACATTTTTTTCATTTTTTGCATTTGAAAGTTTCCCCTTTTTCTTTTCCTACTTTTTCCAGAGCTCTATACCTTTCAATTAGTTTCTTACATAAACAAATGCTTTTCTGCTATATTCTTTCACCTGTCCTCTAATAGATTATTGTTAATCCTTCCTTCCCCCTATTTATAAGATTTTCATTCATGACTTTGTTTTTCCCTCTTCTCTCTGCATTTCTTAAATAAATGATATAGACTTCCAAAGACTTTGATGATAGTGATCTAACAACACAAATGGATCTTCTAAATTCATGACAGAACCATGAATGGGGCAAGGCTATCTAGTCCTAAGGAAGAATCCAGCCGTAAGGAAGCTGGCTAGGCATCAAAGTTAACTCGCAGCCTTTAGAAATCGTTAGAAAGCTAGGATATTCACAAGCTTTCAGACTTTATGCTTGTGGTTAGGGCACCAGTGGTTTGGCAGTGCAGTGCTGCTGACCCACATTCAACTTTGGATCTGAGACCAGATGATAAACATTCTTCAGGCTCTCTTGAGAAACCAGACATTTTTGAAGGGTCCAAGAGCAAAGCATGCGTTTGGAATTTGTTGATGCAGGGGCTTAACTGCTCCTGAGATGGAGATTAGGCTTAAGACATCACACTGAAGATGCCTGTCCCACAAGACACTCATTTCATAGCCACTCAGCTTCGCCTTTGGAACAAAATCGTTCTTCCAATCAGGTGTGCTTGACTCTTTTGCCTGAGCTTACAACTGGACCCTCCTCTCTTTCTTCCTTTTCTCTTCCGTCTCATCGCTTTCTACTTGTTGCTGAACAGAATTTGGAAATATAATTATAAAAGGGTTTATGCTTCAAGCTTGTCCGTCATAAAGGAACAGCTTTTAATTAATTTAGAAAAAAAATCCACCACAGGCAACACTTAAACTGACAGGGGAAGTGTTCTGTTAATCTTCGAAAGAGACGCAGCACCCTGCGTATAATCTAATTAGGTTGAGAAAAGGCCTATTCAGTCCTAGGGGGTTAGCAATGTCCTTTTAAATTGAGGACACAGCATTTATATAAAGTCATGTTAATATCAGGCAATGCACTTCTAAATAGTAATTTAAAACATTGCATGTTATTATTAAATGATACCTCACTGTAACTTCTTACTGCATGAGACAACTTTCATTTCACAAGAGAAATTTCATCCAAGAACAGGCCTTTGCTCCTATCCAGTAATTTATTGACTCTGAAAGTATTAAATAATTAGGCCTAAGTTCCTTGGAAAACAACTTCGCTAGGGAAATACATGTCAAAGCTATATTAAAAAGGATAATGTATTTGGATTATGTTTCACTTCTGGGCCCTGGTAGTGAGTGATAGCGAATAACTTTCATATTAAAAATTACATTACAGTTGAGAAGCGAGAAGTAGGTTATTTTCTGAGGTCATTTCTGCATCACAAAGACAAACCAGGATAATCTGCTCCTTGTTTTTTCTAACCTCCGCTCTTTCTCTGCCACTCCTCCCAAACTGCCATCGCATCATTTTTTTTCTTACTAAGCTAGGCAGGCTAACAGACTGTCATATCCGTAGATTATGGTAGAATGTCTTCTATAGATCCTAGTACACAGTTGAAATGAAGAAAATTATAGTTGTGTAAATTGGATACCAATAGACATTTAAGTTCATAAAGTATTTCTATTGGGGTGAGGGCACTTCTTGATTTATTTATCATTTTTTTTTACCCAGTATCTCTGTTTTGGTACTTTGAGGGGACATTATGAGATAAAATGAGGATATATTATTAATTAATTGAATTTCATTTAGCGATTTATTTCTAGTTAAAAATGTTGTGTGTGTGTGTGTGTGTGTGTAGGTGTATGCATGCCTCGGCAAAAGGACAAATTGTGGACATCAGTTCTCTTTGTGTTAGAGTGATGGAACTCTAGTCAGTGGGGCATCAGCATGGAAAGGAAGCACTTTTTCCCACTGAGCCATTTCCCTGGTCCATCCATCAATTCACTGATAGATGGTTGGGCTGGGAAGGACAGGCACAACTTCAGCAACAACAATGTCTCTGTAATCTAGTCCAGCCCAGTTCCTGATAGCATGAGGCTTAAAATCTGGCTACCCTAGGAGGGCTTTTTATTCTGTTTCAGTGCTTTCACTCAGTGATGACTAAGTTAGGCATTAATTCCAGACAAGTTAATCTCTTTTATCTCTCTCTTTTCTCTTTCTGTTTTTTTGCCAGTACAATAAAGCAAATTTTCCAGTTTCAAAGCTAACTTGTTGATGAAATTTATCCATAACAAGAGGTACCAATATATTTATGCAATAGCTACTGAGTAATTTCTAGCTCTGTGTTGAAAATCCAAGTGGATATCATATTTAAATTACTGTTTGGGAACTTATTAAAGAGTCCATTTTTAGGGAGAATATTTTATGGCTTTCATTTGCATAGAGACTTACATAACTGGTCCAAATTCTTCTTATCATTTATATAAGAATTCAATAAGTGTTTAGCATATGTCTAGAAAAAAGAGGCTACCACAAATGCTGAGTATATTAATAACTTGGGGATAACCAATCATGGTTAGCACCAAAGTCTTTGTTTTTCAATTTTTGATTGGTCTCTTAGGAGCTGAATTATCTTAGGCTTCTTATTTAGCTTCTTGTGTTTCAGAATCTTAATGTTTAAACTAATTATGATAAGCATAGCAAATTCTAAGGGTCAACTCTTCAATAGTTTATTACTTTACATATATATGATGAATCAGTATTAGATAATGCTATGTGTGCTATCGGCAACTAATACTTCAAATTTCTTAGCATAAAATGTTTTTGCTGGTTAAGAAAAAGGGAGAAAAGATATCAATTAAAATGAATCCAGAAGTTGAATGATTCCAAAAGCAGTTCCTAAACATTAGCAGCCTCGGGTTTTCTCTAGGCTTCTTCTGCCAGGAGATGATTCTGTCTTTGGATTTGTCCCCTAGAGATTGTACGATGGTCTCCATAGCTCTGGCCTCATAGCTTTATAGGACATTGTTAAGAGACTAAAGGTAGGAAAGAGGATGACAGAACACGTGAAGATCTTGATGTATTGCCACTTGTGTGTTAGGAAATTAGTTTTCCCTCAATTCCATAGGCACCCACGGTTAACATGAAATTTCAGTGAGCCCAAGATGAGCAGTTGGTAGCTAAAAACAAAAACAACAGCCGCCATGTCATTCTAAACTGTCTTCCTCCACCACTGTCCCCATCACGGTCTCGTTCTAAACTGTCTTCCTCCGCCACTCCTCCCATAGAGAAGTATGACAAGAACCTAAGAATGCCTGCTTGCTTAATTGATTGTTTTGAAGGAGAGAAGTCCTGGTATTAAACCTGTGTAATCTTTTTTTTTTATTAGATTTAAGCCAATCTACTTGGCTTATGCTGAGTGCTGGGTAGAGATATTTGCCATTCTGAGTGGTAATCAACCTGCCCCTTGCTACAAAACTATCTCCATCTTTAAAAACTATTTACTACATGTTACTTAAAAGGTAGCTAAAAATGAAAGTACAGTGAACGCAGAAGTATAAGTCTCCTTATGTAGAAGGCATGTAAGATCCTCAAGCCCCTGGTTAAACATGATAAAAAAACCTTTTTAAATTTCCCGAACCTTCTTCAGTTCAGTAGTTTGAAATTTCATTGTGTTCCTAGGGCAAACATTATTAACAACAATAGGAAGTTGTTGGGTGACTTCTACTAAGCAAAATTTCACTGCTGGAACCTAGGAAGGATCTACAGCATGTGGTGTCTCCATGTTTGTTAGTCAGAGTTCGTGATTGACAATACCTAAGGAAAGTGATTTTTAGAAAGAAGACAGTTGGGCTTATGGTCTCAAAACTCTCCAATGGTGGCAAACGGGCTCCATTGTTCTGGGCCATGATGACACAGAACACCATGGAAGAGAAGGGGTGGAACAGAGAATTTGGGAGAACAGTAATGCCTACATCACAGCAACCACAAGGCAGAAAAGGCATACAGGAAGAGACCAAGGTGAGGTCCAACCCCATGAACCTACATTCCCCATGCAGGACCTACAACTTAAATTCTTCCACCTCGCCAGACAGAGTATCATTTAAAGGTTGAAACTTCAATAGATGGGCCTTGCAATGCTCTGTAGATTCAAACCAAAATAGTATATCTAAAATAAATGTGTTTCTTTTCTGTTTTTTTTTTAAATTAGAGGTTAGGCCTAATATAAAATAAATCAATCAGAGTAATATACTTCACTATTTGGTTTTGAGACAGGGTCTTTGCTAAGTTATTCAGGCAAGGCTTAAATTTAATCTGTATGTAATTTTGAACAACCTTGCATTTGGAATCCTGCTTCAGCCTTATGAACAAGCAGTCCCTTTTAGAGGCCTGTACCATAAGGCTTGGCTTCAGTTTTGTTTTAAAAGAGAAAATAGAGCATTTTTACTTAGCTGAGAACCAGCCAAGGAGATCTACCAAGGAGACAGCTATGTAAGGATGTGTAAGAGTGTCTCTTCACATCAATCTGGGGAACACGTATGTGGTAGCTTGAATGAAAATGGCCCCCTTAGGATCATTTGAAAGGATTATGACATGTGGCCTCTCTAGAGGAAGCAGGTCACTAGGGATGGACTTGAAGGTTTCAGAAGTTTACACTAGGCCGAGAGTCACTCTCCTTTCCTGCTACCTACTAATCCAGATGTAGAACTCTTACCTCCTTCTCCAGCACTATGTATGTGTGTTTTCCTCCATGTTTCCCACCATGACGGCAATGAACTAAATCTCTGAACTTGTAAGCAAGTGCCAGTTAAATGATTTCATATACAGGAGTTGCCATGGTCATGGTGTCTTCTCACAGCAATAGCACATTAAGATAATGTCCTTTATAAAGAATATTTTAGGTCAAATGCACAATATTCCCCAGGACAAGATAACAGGTGTATTGCGATGTTTATAAAGATGAAAAAGACTATCCTAATAGTGTTAAGAATGGAAATGGCTAATATGGAGCCTGACCTGGTCATCTTTTGTTACCAGGCTAGACTCCCAGTGGTAGGTCTGGGGCACCAACTCAACTCAGCCACAAAACCTACAACCCACAACCTGTACTGCCTGCAGGATACACTGGGGTAATGGTAGCTCAGAGATTGTGGAAGTGGCCAGTCAATGACTGGTCTAACTTAAGGCCCATGCCAAAAGAGGGAATCCGTTCCTGATACTGCATAAATGGCCAGGATCTGGAAGTTGGATAATTCATCTTTATAAACATTGCAACACACCTGTTAGCTAGTCCTAGGGAATATTGTGCATTTGAACTAAAATATTCATAATCTATAATGTGAAGTAATAGAATTAGCAACATAAATTTGATGAAACTGGTGAAAGAAACTGAATGTAAAACATGCTATAGAAAAAGACTTGTAATGTGAATAAGATTCATATAATTACAAAACATAAAAACTAGTAATTTAAATTTTAGGGTAAATAGACTTACAATTTTCTCATATTTCACTTTTTGAAACCTTGGTCACAAGCTATTTACATTTTTAAAAAAAGGTACTGAAAACTTTAAGATACACAGCCTAACTGAAAAATATCATCAGAGTGCCTTTAAAGGCTTTAGTTTGGATCCGTACTCTGTTCCTATCTTTGCTTCCTGAGTGTACTGAAGTATGTTAATTCCTCAAACACACATTTAGCTCAGTGGTAAAGAGTTTTCATACCATTAATGAAGCTCTAAGGTTCAAATCTGTGCTAAAATAAAACAAAAAATGATTTAAAAAAGATAATGTCCTTTGAAGACTGTAAGAAAATGCTTTTATGTATAAATATAGCTGCATCATGTCAGTTTCAATAGGGAATGGGCCTTACTTCATTTGATGTCTTGACAAATACAAGTATGAGAGAATGGTTACCTTCAAGTAATGGCATTTTCCTGTTGATTTACCTAATATTTCTTCCATACCACATTAAATATATACTGCAAGACTAGGCTCACAGTATGTATTCTTAAAGGTTATTGCATTACTTAATATGTTTTAGTTTTATAAGATAGTAAATTTCTTAATTGAGAAATCAGATAATTAGTTATGACATCATGTTATTTCATTTTATTCTCTCATTTCAGATGTATCATTACTAAAAGTCTGTGAAAGTCATATGTAATAACACTACCCCCAGCCATAAGATACCCTATTTTATATTTAGTGCTTCAGGAATTCTGTCAAGAATTTCTGTGGAAATCTAAAGAGTGAAAACTAACATTAGTACGTATCTCAATTTGGATGTCAACTGGGAGACTGGGGAGTTTAAAAATCATTTATAAACCACAAGTTTGTGTTACCCATGTATAAATGTTGTTTTCAAAAATAGAAAATACAAACATTGAACACTTTAACTTGGCTATTCCATGAGGAGAAAACAAGACATTGTGCTATTAAAGAATCAGCTATAAGGTACAATCAGGGATGACCTGGAAATTAAATTAAACAGTACCTTCAAATTTAATGATCCATTTTGTAATACTTCTGTATCAATTTACAAAGAAACCCTTGTCAATAAGCCTTTCTGTTTTTAGGAGTCATGCTATGGATTGGAGAAATTCTTTTAAAAAAATGATTTAAACTGCACTAACAGTTCAGTCTTAAATCCCTGCTAAGAGAATTGTCGGCCTATACATTGGTTTCCCAATATTTCATCTTACCCTGCATCGACTCTCTCACTCTTCAGCCGTGCTCTGAGTATCCATTATGTCATGTGGGTTTGAAATGAGAAGGGAGGACGATGAACTCATGGACACTGAAAACTGCAACTGAATGCGGTCCTTACCACAACAGTGCATACCAAATGCAAGGAAAAGAGTGAGTTAACTGCTTTATGGGGAACATTATCCCACAAATGTTCTTCCACCCTAAAAATTTCAGTCAGAAAGCTAAAAGAAAAAGACTAGTCATCTAGTGGAACAAGAGAAGCAAAGTAAAAGGCAGCTTTGGAAATACGGTGGATACCTCATTATTTACAGACTGCTCTCTCATTGCCTAGAGGAGCTCAGAAAACAAGGACACAAATTCGACCTTTAAGAATACAACTGTAAAATGAAAGTTTTAAGGGGGCAACTGATGATTCCAAAAAATTGCCTGTAATTTCTGTGACATTATTAATCTATATAAGGAAAGCAAATTTCGTTGTTCCCTGGAAACACAGAATAAAGGAGAAGTAAAGACGAAAACAATACTTGCTAGGTAAGTGACCAGCTCACTAATGAGCTCTGAGAAGTCTACCTCTGAAAACTGGCTGAGTCTCATATCTGAATGGTTGGTTCCCTTCACTCCCATGTCTTCCTCATTTTATCCACCATCAGCTGAGATGGAATAAGGCTCCCTTATAAGTTACCTAAAGCAGTAGAATATGCTGATCTTACAGGTTCCACTTTATGCTTGATTAATGAATTCATACCTGTCATGTTACATGTTAAAATACTATCTTCTTGACAGGCGGTGGTGGCGCACGCCTTTAATTCCAGGACTCGGGGTGGGGTGGGGGGGAGGCAGAGACAGGTGGATCTCTGTGAGTTCGAGGCCAGGCTGGTCTACAAGAGCTAGTTCCAGGACAGGAACCAAAAGCTAAGGAGAAACCCTGCCTCGAAAAAAAAAATACTATCTTCTTCAGAATAAGAGAAAAAAGAGAAGTCCTCTGTCCTACTGCTAAATGTGTCACTGATATGAAAATATTTCACTGATGTTTTTTATCTAAATTGTTTCCCTAGAGTAAGATAAAAGTACATGCTCTTTTTTCCCATCTTTTCACAAGATTTCTATGACCTGCAAATTGACAATAAGGTACATTAATTATTTTGTATATAGAGTTTTGACAAAGTAATAGTTTATAGAAATGTGAAAGTTTATAACATATAATAATAGTCTAAATTATTTTCTAACAGCAAAACATTTGTGAATAATACAGAGTACATGCTCTATAACAAATAAAACCATCTGTTTCCAGTACCATCGAAGACCAGAAGAGCTAACTGGGAAGAAAACCAAATCAAGACCAAGCAATATTCAAAGTCTATTTGCAGTATAAAGTTGCAAATACAAGCATATAAGCTCTTTGATTTTATGATCTTTTCAGCTATAATCTGCTTGATCACCTTCCAGCTAATACAATGTGCTTGCATTTGCAGGCATATACACCCTGTATTCCTCTATGTTTGAGCTTTTTAAGCTGAATTTCTAAGAGCTAGTCAGGAGCAAGGGGAATGGGGAGGGTTTTCAATGAATATTCATGCTGAACTATGAAACTGAGGTCAGCCAAAACAGAGACGGATTATGGGAGGGAGAATACTTCTACAACTAAAAAAGTGGATTGGGAAGCTGGCATGGGGTGTGCAAGATGTTAGTGAAATGGAAGTCTTAATATGATCCTAGGAAGAGTTGAAATCTGACCGAAGGATAGGATGTTACAGTTGGAAGTAGCCCTTTGCTCTCGAGATACCCATCTGAGAGGGTGTAGTTTAGATCAATAACAAAGCCCTATGTGAGAAAACAGAAAAGGACAGATGCCAAATACAATCAAAAATGTGAGGAGAGTAATAGTGGAGAAGCCTGATGTATGGATGTAATTGTTTCTAATATATTGGTCAAATCGGGATCTATGATTAAATTGCTAAGGAACAGGTTTTTACTGTGGTAAGTTTAGCAGAGTCATAACTATCTCCCTTTGATGTCTCTTGAAAGAAAGTCCTAAACTGTTCAGTCCTGGTAATGACACTCAGTTCCTTCTCAGCAAGCCTGCAGGCATTTTAGTATGCTTCTAATGCAATTAAGAAGCAGCATGGACCTCACTGTTCTGTGTGGGCCACACCATCATCAGAACCGAGGCAAGAATTTGAGAGTGTAAATGATCTGTGGAAAACTGACATGAGAAAGAAGGAGAAATAGAAAATGATGTTTTATGGAGCCATGTTTTGGGCCGCCAGGGCTAGCTCAGACAGGGACCAGACATGATAATCATCAGCAATCTCGCTGTGTAATGGGAGATTGGATATTTCATCTAAGAATCTCTCCCATGGCTATCTCCAGACTAGTCGAGCTTTCCTAATCCAACTCACATATATGAACATTTTGGTTTTCCCAACTACATAGAAACCGAGTACTTATAAGATTGAGAATGCTACAGGAAAAGAAGGAATGACAGTTAAGCCCTGAGAGTAGGAAGCTGTGAACCTGCATCCTAGTGGGTACCAGAGTTTCAAGTGTTCTTGGGTAGGGAAGGAAACATGGGACATCACATGCTGTGGGATGCTCCTCTTCAGCTTGCCTCTGACTCACATGGAGTCCTCTCTGTTACGGTTGTTACGTTGTAGTCAGTTAAAAACTCATGAAAAAGTAAAATTTGTTCCAAAGGTGAAGTAAAACTGATTCTGTTTCCGACCACTGTGATCATCCCATTTCTTCTTTAACACCTCTAGTTCTCAGGATATACTTGCTTAGTGGGATAAACACAATTTTATTTTTGAGGGCTCAAAATCCCTGGTTACATACTGCCATCAAGCTGTAATTTTTGACAGCAAGATTTGGACTTGATTGTTTTTTTAAAAACTTATGACACAAACTTGGGTAGTAGGGAAGCTGGTGAGATCTTAGAGGAATTGGTGGAGGGGGTAACTTTGATAAAAATAAATCTGTGAGATGCTCAAATAAATAATAAAAGATGGAAAAGTAAGAAAATAAGACCGAGTCGCTCTTATCCAGTATGGAAACAGTAAGAGGCAGAGTGGTTGACTCCTGAGTTATGACCGAGTCAGCCTTCTGTTGCCTTTGTATGTCTCTCATCACTGGCATCATGGAAACTTAGTCTTTGTGCCCCTACAATACATGTGGGAGTTACAGTTGGATATTAGATATTGACTGAGCTTTACAGAAAAAGCCATTGCATTTACCTGGTTGTTCAATTGTCTTTAAAGGATGCTTCCTTTGGTATTTTTAATATATCTCCTTTAATATATATTAAATATTAAAAGGAATATATACATTATACACACACACATATATATATATATACATATATATATATTCCTTATCACTGATCCATTTTTGTCCAAGTCGAGGGCATGACCAAGTGGCTTGTGGAAATATCATATTTGTGGGAAGAAATCTACTCACCCCAGACTACCATGACTACATCTAAATGGACTGTAATGTAGGAACAGAATGATCTCAGTATGCCTAGTATATTCAGAAAATTATCTTCAAAGCAGGCCCAAATTTGACTTCTTCTATTTTATCATACAGAATTTCTCTTGTATACATAGTATAAGCTGAGGGACAGAAATCAGTGCAAGACAAAGAGGTAACAAAGGAGTGGGGGACACCATTTTACATGAACTGTGGATGTCTTCTGAATCCGAGTATGATTGGGTCCAAATCTTATTACATAATGGATTGTTATTTTATCTAATTTCCTCTCTTTTGTTAAATAATAACTTGTAATTCTTAAAATTGAGAATAGATTATTTTCTCATATATCTCAATTATTTTCCCCTCCCTCTACTCCTTCAAGTACCTTCCCATCTCCCCTCCTCTTCAGATCCACTCCCTTTCTTTCTCTCATTAGAAAAAGTATAGCCTTCTAAGAAATAGCAACAAAACAAGACAAAATAAGATATACTAAGATGGAGCCAAAGCTATCATATGGAGGTTAGACATGACAACCCAACAGGGAGGGGAAAGAAAACAAGAGCAGGCAGAAGATACAGAGACCTGTTTTTCCCACACTCAGGTTCTGTAGAAGTACTTAGTTAATAGCTGTTGTATATATGCAGAGGATCTAGTACAGACTCATGTACCCCTGTGCTTGCTGCTTCTGTCATTGTGAGCTCATATGTGCCTTGCTTAGTTGATACAGAGGGCCTTACAAGCCTCATGTCCTCCATCCACTTGAGCCTCAGATAATTTTTCATCTTCCTCATCCATGGGATTCCCTGAGCTCTGAGGGAAAGGATCTGAAAGAAATCTTCAATTTAGACTCTATATTTCTCTGACTATCTGACTGTGGGTCTCTGCACATATTCCCATCTTCTGCCAGAGGAAGCTTCTCTGATGATGATGACCTGTGAATATAGCAGAATACCATTAGGAATCATTTTGGTGATTTTTTTTCTTTTTACACCAGTAGTGTTTTACAGTTGGCTCTTTTTTTTTTACCCATACTCTTTGACTCTTTGAGGGTCCCACCACCCAGCTCCCAAGTAAGTACACAGAGACTTATTCTTACTTATAATGGTCCGATCTTAGCTTGGCTTGTTTCTAGACAAGCTTTTCTTAATTTATCTCATCTACTTTTTGCCTCTGGCTTTTACATTTTTCTATTTCTGTATATCTCTTCATTCCTGTATATCTTTTCATATCTGGCTGTGTAGCAGTGTGGCTGACCTCTTTTTTTCTCGCTCAACAGACATGGAGGAGTACTCCCCTTACTCTAATACCCTCTCTAGCATGAGCTGTCACTTATGATTTTGATCTTACCCATTCTGACAGATGTAAGATGGAATCTCAAGGTAGTGTTGATTTGTAATTTCCTGATGACTAAGGATATTACCTGGATGTTTTGCTGGGTATAGTAGTCTGGTCTGGTATCTGTGGTCTCTTAGAACCTGCAGGACATCTGTCTAAGACCTTCGTGTTTTTAGTGTCTACCTTCATTAAGAAGTCAGGAGAAATTTTATTAGGTCTTTCTTTATATATTAGTTAATTCTATTCCCATACAGTTTTTTAATTCTATCTCTTTGTTCTGTATGTTTAGTGTTTTGATTATTATGTGACAAGGGGGCCTTTCTTTTCTGGTTCAATCTATTTTGTATTCTGTATGCTCCTTGAGCCTTTATAGGGATCTCCTTTAGGTTAGGAAAATTTTCTTCTATGATTGTATTGAAGACACTTTGGGGACCTTTGAAATGAGTTTCTTTTCCTTTCTCTATTCCTATTTTTCTTGGGATTGATCTTTTCATAGTGTCCAGATTTCCTTGATGTTTTTTCTCAGGAGTGTTTTAGAATTAACTTTTTCTCTGATTGATGTAATCATTTCTTCTGTCATGTCTTCAATGCCTGAGATTCGTTCTTCCATGTGTTGCATTCTGTTGGAGAAGCTTGCCATTCTAATTCATGTTTGCATTCCAGAACTTTTCATTTCCAAAATCCCCTCAGTTTGTGTTTTATTTATTGATTCTATTTCCAATTTTAGGCATTGAACAGTTTTATTTATTTCGTTATGCTGTTTGCATATTCCTGGATTTATTTAAGGGATCTATTCTCCTTAAGGTTCTCTCATATTCATAAACTATGTTTTAAGGTCTTTTTTCTTATGCTTCAGCTATGTTGAAATATTCAGGGCCTGTTGTGGTAAGATAACTGGATCCTAGTGTAGACATATTGCCCTGACTATTGTTGATTTGTTTTATGCTGGCGTCTTGACATCTGAATTTTGGATGATTAAATATGTACGTGCTGACATCTGGACTTGTCTTTGTTGGGCAGGTGTTTCTGCTTGGTACTGTTTCCTCTCTGTATATTCAGAGAGTTGGTGACTGTTTTACTTTTTTTCCTAGCCTGTTCAGCTGATGTGTTCACAGAGAATTCCTATCAGTGCTGGATGCTAGGTAAGTAGAGTGAGTTGGAGAAACCAAAGTTGGAGGAGAAGGTCCTTGTGATGCCTAGGGGATGGGGTCGGAGAGGAAAACGAGATAACAGCAGGTTACAACTAAAGAGCTGGGGATGGAACTGAGGATCAGGGATTGGATCTCAGGAACAATGTGAGAGGTGTGAGTTTGTGTACTGCCTTCATTCTACTGGATGCCCTGCTGGAGTTGAAGTCTGAGTCAAAGCAGTAAGTGCAAGGAAGGAAGTTAAATGTAAAGAGGGGCCAGGGAGTGGTTAGAGAAGTCCGTGACTGATGTTCTCTAACCCTGGGGTTGAGACTGTGGAATTGTGTCTGGGGGAATGGAGAGGGAGTGTAGAAGGCCTGTGAGCAGCCTATCTGGTTTTCTTCCAGATGTGTCCTGTGTCCTTTGTTCCACTCTTAAACCTTCTTTGCACAAAGTATGCTTGACTTACAGAGCTTCACTAACTTATCAGGGACGCAGATAGATCATGACTTGTCATTTTACCTCAAAAGTGAAGGGGATCAACAAGAACTGCTCCAGTCTTTATATTATTGCTATCATTATTATTAACAATTTTAATTCATACTATTATTAATAAATTTACTAAATAATATCTTGGTTTTAGCTCATATATTCTGGGATGATACTCGAACCATAAAAGAAGATAAGGAGTAAATGACGATGACATTTATTATGCAAAAGCATAATATTTCTGTAACAAGAATTCAATTCATGAACAATTCTAAAATGCATCCAGTTTTGATTTATAAAGAGCAATTTTAACTTAAGTGTATCAGGACTCCTTGGAAAATAGCTGATGTGGTAATAGACAAAGGAACCTTTTAATCCTGGAACCTCTTCTTGTGACCAAAAGGGAGTAGAAATGAGAGTACCTCAAAAAGACAAAGGGATATGCTGGAGCAGTTTCCAAATGTTTAAAAAGGAAATAATTGGACATGCTGATCAATAACTCTATCATAAGATTACTGACAAAAAGCATACAATAAAAAATCATGAATCCATCTGGCATAATAAAATTAGATAAAGAAATGGTTAGTATTCCAGGTAGCCTTTTACCCACCCAATTCTTGACTAACTTTTGCTTGTAATATCCAAGAACAATGGTAGAATGTGTTGTGGATGGCAATATATTAAGAAAGAAAAGAGGTACATTGAATAGACAGGTCTTGTTTCTGCCCATTTAAAAATTATAACAATAGGGAGAAACTGTTGTTCCTTTGGGAGACAGTCTATAGTTAAACATAATATGCAGACTATCTAATTAATTGAAATGTTTTATTGTGAAAAAAAGTTAACACAGACTGAAGACTTTTTTTAGGGAGTGGCTAGTCTAATATTCAATTCTGTGTTTTATTCATAAAAAATCTGATAAAAATAAATGATATAATTTCCACTTCTACCTTACTGAAGAAAGATCCATGTCTTGCTCAAGATCAATAATTTGTAATAGGCCATTGCTGCTTTCAGTTCCCCATCTTAAGTACTGTCACAGGAAGAATGAGAGTCTAGCTGTGTTGAAGGATAACAGTGTATTTATAAGTTATAAACCTTTGCAATTATTATGCATCTTTTCAAATGTTGACCTTCATTCTACGAGGTCCCCCCTTGTAATGGAACTCTACATGCTCCACCTGTTCTGATAAACTGTGTCCCACTGATAAAGTCTTCCGTGAAACCCCAGATTATTATTCTGTAAAGTTGCCTTCTGTTTGAGGGCAATTTTGTTAATATCATTTCCCCTTCTTGAGCTAAACTTATTCCCCCACTTCTGCAAATGCACTTTTATGATTATATCTTTATATTTTATTATTCTCCTAATTGTTTTTTAACTTGAAAAAGTTCTCATATTTTATCATGAAGAAAGGTTTCCCTGAGGCTCAGTTTTAATATATGAGCTATATAACACTGCTTACTATTTAGCACATGCTAAATAGAAAAAGCCTAAAATACACCATAAAGTTTAGCGAGAGACACTGACTTATATACAAAGAAAGCCTACATGTATGGGAAAAGAACATTACAGACTCTTTAAAGATAAGTAGTTACTAATCATCCTCTCAACAAAAAAGCCTTTGAAGTCTTCTATTGATAATTCTCTACTGAAACCTCCTTCCATTAATGGTCCATTTACAAGGAAATAATGTGGAAAAAGTACTTCAGACATTCATCACCTGGGTATGGCAATTTACCTGGGTGCCTATAATAAATTCAGTACTATTTCAGCCAGGAAAGAAAATGTTAATGGGATAAGACCTTTCTCATTTTACTGAAGGGGTATTTTTGCTTGGAATATGTTTTAGAAAAGCACTAGAAATAAATTTTCATAGTCCTGCATACTGAGCTCAGTGAGCAGGTGCTTTTCAGCGCCATCTTAGATGAAAATAACTGGAAACAAATCTTTTATAAGTGTCTTACATAACTGATAACTCATAAGGTTTACATTTCTGAAATGTTGTTCCTGAGAAAATGAAGGACTTCAGGGAAACTGAGAACATATTTATTTTCTATATCTATTATAGAATAGGTTGTTGTCTTTTGTTTCCTGCTGTAAACCTTCCTCTTTTCTTTCTCTATTAGACAGACTCAAAAGCGGCATAAATAACTCAGTTGGGAAAGTTCTTTCCTTGCAAGTACAAAGATACAAGTGTGTATCCCAGAACCCACGTGGAAAGAATTAAATGTGGTGGCACACCCGTATAACGCCAGTGCTAGGGAAGTAGAGATGAATATATTCGGGTGGGTGGGTTGTGGGCTAGGAGGCATCTGCTTAGACCAGCCCTGTGAGTGAGATATATGCCAATGAGAGACTTTGTCTCAAAAATAAGGTTCATAGTTCCTGAAGGCTTATACCCAAAGCTGAATTCTGGCTGATACACATGTGTGCCTGAACAAAGAACACACATAAACATTCACAAACACACATGCACACGTAAGGTAAATGATGGGCACCTACTGAAGAAGTCTGTGGGCAGCAGCTCACTGGAGGGATTAATCTGTGCTGACAGGTCATGGAGATCCACATGGACAGAGTGTAGAAAACAGGCAGGGGGGAGAAGAGATACTGTGGGAGAGATGAGGAGCTAAATATAGGGGAACTGAAAAAGCTTAGAGCCCTTAGAGACAACATGGAAAAATTCTCAAGATCAGTAGAGAAGATAGTTCCATAGACAATAAAGAAGCAGAGCCATCTCCAAAGGGTTCTAACAGGTGCATAGATGTCCATGCCAAAAGATGGCAAAATAGAAGCAGGGTTTCTGGTTCTGTGATAACACAAGAGCTAAGAAAGTGAGAATGCTGAGAGCTATCAGAAACACAAAATATGAAAGAGTTATTTCTCTGTTTATTAGGACAGCTTTGTGAATTATCATACAATCCCAAGGATGTGAGAATTTACTCCCATTTCTGACTATCAAAAGCTATGGCATTACTCATACATGCCATGCTGGCAATTAAGATTTACAATGTTCCTACATGTTTATGATCATAAACAATTACCAATTTTTCCTACTATGGACTGAATATTTATATCCTACAGAAAAAAAAACATGTACTAAAATTTAATCTCCATTGTGACAGCTTGTGAGGCTGGGGCGATTGGGAGGAGGTGATGGGAGTCACATGATAAACCTTTTATGGATATAGTTAGTTCCTTAACAAAAGGCATCCCACAAACTTCTTTCCTCTGGTTCCATGTGATGACATGACAAGAAACCAAACACCCACAAGCCAGAATGCTGGCACTTACCTGTTACCATATCCAAAGGTTCTCTAGTCTTAAACTTCTTAAACTTTCTATGGGATATTCTAGAGCTGCCTAAATGGACTAAAACAGAAATACATACCCACATACTTACCATGATTGTTTCTATTGTCTATAATTTTCTTCAACCTATTTTCTAAAACTTTTACAAGCCCCATTCCTAAACACACATGCACATGTGAACCCACAGTCTGTTTTCTTTCTCCCTCTCATGTGTGTGGTCTGCTGTATTCATTTTCCTGCAAAACAGTGGGCCTGAGCCAGTGGCTTTACTATGAGCTTTTTGTCTTCTATTTTAAAGTAAGTGTGTTGCCTGCAAAGGATTCCTTTCTCCTATTAATACTCCTGTCTTAAGAAACCAAATTAGAAAACACTATCCTGAGTGAGGTAACACAGATGCCCCCCCCAAAAAAATGAATATGGTATGTACTCTCTCATAAGTGGATACTAGCTATAAACAAAGGACATTGAGCTATAGTTCTTGATCCTAGAGAAGCTGAGTAATAAAGTTCACCCAAAGAAAAACATATATGGACCAACTGGAAATTGGGAACTGACAAGATCTCCTGACAAAATTGGGAGCATAGGGGCTGGAGGTAGAAGGAAGGGGAGAAGAGGAAGAGGAGCATAGAAAAGGAGGGTTGAGGAGAACCTGAGGAAATGGGATAGTCAAGATGGAAGAAGGACAGATATGAGAGCAAGGAAAAACATATCTCTATTGAGTGAGCCAGTATGGGGTTAGCAAGAAACCTGACTCTAGAGAAATTTCCAGGAATCCACAAGGATGACCCCAGCTAAGACCCTAAACAATAGAGAAGAGGGTGTCCAAACTGGCCTTGCCCTGTAGTCAGACTGATGATTATCTTAAACATCAGTACAGAACCTTCATCCAACAAGAGATGGAAACAAAGGCAGAGACCCGCATCAGAGTACTGGCCTGAGCTGCCAAGGTCCAGTTGAAGAGTAGAAGGAATGAGAATATGAGCAAAGAGGTCAAGAACATAAATGGTTCATCCACTGAAACAGTTTACCTGAGCTAATTGAAACTCTCCAACTCCAGCTGGATTAAAAAGGAACAAGCATAGGACCAAACTAGTCCCTCTGAATGTGGCTGACAGTTGTATGGCTGGGGCAGACGGAAAGGCCACTGGCAGTGGCACTGGGATTTATTTCTAATGCATATACTGGCTTTGGGGGATCCTATTCTCTTTATATGTATACCTTGCTCAGCCTAGATGTAGTAAGAAGAGCCTTGGACTTTCCACAAAGCAAAATGACTTACCCTCTCTTAGGATTAGAGAAAGGTGGGGTAGGAGGGTGTGTGGAGGGAATGGGATAAAGGGAGGGAGAGGGAATTTGGATTGGTATTATTTTTTTTAAAAAAATCTAATAAAAATTAAAATAAAATGTAGCAAAAGTTTCCCCACCTAAGGCAGGAGAAGATACTTTAGTTATATGCCCAATAGGGTCAATGTGATGGGTGATTTTTTTAATGAAACTAAAACTGTATTTATTAAAAAAAAGAATTTATAAAAGAAACTAAATCCCTTATTGTAACATGAAGGAAAGAAAAAAAAACTCTCAATAGAAGCAATTTCTCCTGGATGGTGGTGCGGGAGGGGGGCAGGGGGCCGGGGGCAATGAGCTTTGTTCTGTGCGACTCCAGTTAGGGAATCTAGTTTCCCTACAAGTAGAAACCTTGTTTTACATTTTTGAATCGGGTGTTTTCCCAGAGTTCTTTGTGGATACATGAATGCTAAGAGTGCAGCTAACAGTTCTAGGAAAAGTATACTAGACGTAGTTAATAATGGCAATCCACAGGTGCTGGAGAGATGGCTCAGTGGTTAAGACCACTGGCAGCTCTTGTAGAGGACTGGAGTTCAACACCTAGCACCCACCTGGTAGCTCCCAACTGTCTAAACTCCAATTCCAGGGTATCTGACCCCTGACACAGACATACATTCATGAGAAATATAAATGCCCATTAAAAATAAATAAACCTTGAATAATAATGGCTATCCATGAACTTCTCTGTATGATGATATTGCTAGTTTCAGAAATATCATGTCTCATTCTAGGATGCGGGTTAAAAATCCTTATTGCAAAAAATGGTTATTCTCACCTGCCTGTGGATGGGGAACCCTATGGAACTCCTTCGGGTTTAATGAGCAAATGAATTGCCAGTGGAGCATTGGCAACAGCTTGCTTAGGATTCCTAAAGTACCAAGAAGACAAGCCCAAGATCCTTGCCTTTGTAACATGAGGGCTGGCTGTGGGGATTTCTGTCCTGTCCGGTTCCCACAGCAGGCAAGTCCCAAAGAAAATCACACAGAGAGCCTACATTAGGTTATAAATTGATTGTCCCATTAGCTCAGGCTTTGTATTAGCTCCTTTAATGTATATTAACCAGTTATTCTTATCTATGTCAGCCACATGGGTCGGTACCTTTTTTCAGCCAGGCAGATTACATCTCTCTTCTTTGGTGATCTGGGCTGGACTGGGAGGAATGGGCTTCCTCCTTCCTAGCCTTCTCCTGTTCTCATTGCCCTGCCTCTACTTCCTGTCTGGTTGACCCGCCTCTACTTCCTGCCTGGCCAATCAGCATTTACTTGAAACATGATTGACAGAATACAGACAATTCTCCTGCACGATGCCTTTTACTGTAGTATCCGCACAGTAGAAAGGTGTGAGGAGAACATTCATCAGTAAAGAGCAGAGTGGCATCATCTCCCATCCTAACATTATCTTCTGAGTCATTCTTAGTATATGTATACAATCCCTTTTATTTCTAAAACATTCTCTTTTTTTATTTCTGAGACAACACAGGAAAGGGATCTCATTCACTCGTTAGTAAACCCGTATTCATGTAAATATGTAATGTTTATGTGAAATTTGTCTCTAAAATATACATTTCTACAGTACATAATACAGCAAATATAAAGATTTGAAAACTTCTTTACAGGTAGAAAATTCTTTCAAAGCCATTTTGCAAAAATGAAGGCAGGACAGATAAGTGGAATAGTACCAGAAAGAGAACTGTGGCTTTTCCTTTAATCTTGAATAACCAAATTATATATATATATATATATATATATATATATATATATATATATATATATATTATATTTATATATATATTAGTAGAAAGGAAAAGCTAGATATTGCAAGACAGAATTGTGGACTTCTTATATGATATTTCTTCTTAAATATAATGTTCTTCAAATGTATGCCAAAAAACTCTGGAAAAGGGAAATATGTTGCTGTTTTTCTCTTAATACCTTATATTAGCTGTACCTTAGTTTTTAATCATACGTTCTGATTTATTTATATAAATATATATAAGTATACATATCTATTATATGAATCATATATACTAGATTTCAAAGTTAATAAAAACAAAACAAATTGCTTTTGCACATACAACTCTCATTGGCAGAAATAATCATACTTACTTAGTAAACCTTGCTCTCTAAAGGATAGAAACTTGATACAAAATTGCTTAATATCTTGATTTCAAAATTTATGTAGGTTTAAAAATTATCACACAAAAGAAAAGGCATATAGGAAATTTAGAGCATGATCAACAGTATAGTTGACATAGTACAACAAAATTAAAATAGTCTTGATCATAAAAATTTAAATAGAACTCATAAGGAGAAACCCATTGGTAGACACTTTTCTTAAGTTGGAATTTACAAATTATATCTTCAGGCAATTCAAAGATAACTAATCATTATTGACTTTTGGAAAAGACAGCTGTTTTTTTCATTTTTTTCCTTTCCTATTTTGCCTGTTTTACTTAAAGAGATAAAATATATTGTATGTGTCATAATGACCCCACCTCCTACAATTAACACAGGAGTTGTTAGCCCCGATCTGTTACTCCCTTCCTCCAAAATAATACATTTTACTCAAAATAGATTTCAAGCACTAAATTTCCAGCCTCCCAGAGGCCACACAGCTAAGTACTTTTCCCCCTGTTTTAGTGAAAGTGATGTAAAATGCTAAAGGCCAAGTTTCTTAAGTAAAGGAATTTCAGTCACAAGGTCTGAGCTGTGGTTATCTTCCATCCCATTCCATCAGCTGAAATGGCACTATTCTAATCTACTTTCTGTGGTAAAAATCATGACAAAAAGCAACTTAGGAAAGAAAGGCTTGGCCCATCATCAAGAGATGCCAAAGCAGGGACTCCAGACAGGAGCATGAGGCAGAAACCACAGAGGAATGCTGCTTGTTGGCTTGCACCGCAACTTACATTCAGCACATCTCTCACAGATACAGACAGACCCACATGTGTAGGGACAGTTTGTCCACAATTAGCTGGGTGTTCCTACATGTGTTAGCCATCAAAATAAATTGCCCCACAGACAAGCTCCCAGGCCAGTCTTGTAAAGGAAAGTTTCCAGTTGAGGTTCCCTCTTCACAGGTATTTACAGTTGACAACTAAGATTATCTATCACAAGCCAAGAATCTGGTAGTTAGCAAGTCAATATATCAGCTCTGTAGCAGGTTATGACAAGCTAGTGAGTAGACAAATTAGTCTTTACATTCAGAGCTAGGGTGAAGTTAAGATGTGCTGGACTGTGTATACACCTTCTGTGTATTAGGTGAGAAAGCATTTCCTTGTTCTACAAAGACAGCTTACTTTGTTTGGTTTCTGAACCACTAAAGCTCTTTTATTAAAGTCAGCAGTACATCATCTTCAAATGTTTTTCTTTATCAGACCTATAGTCCCATTGTCATCTTGATTTCTCTGACTCTTGCCCTCTTCTCTCATTGGGTTCACCTGATTAAATGAAAGGTTCTTAACATTATGAATGGGGTCACGCAAAGAAGCACACTGCTAGATTCCAGGAGCATCTTAGTATAGGACAATGGATGTCTGTTTCCTCTACCTCAGCAACCAACAGTCTTACATGCTTTACAGAACTGAGCCTCCAAAAATGTAAGCAAATCTTCAGCCTGTTATTGAAGGTGTGTACGAAAAGATGCATGCCTTTATCTTGAAAACATTAGGCTTTGGTGCTGCTATGATGTTCACTTTGTTATATAATTCTGACCTAATATATTTGTTCTACAGTTTTATAATTCATGGACATCAAATATTTAAAATTATTAATGTAATTAACCACAAATATCCATAATATGCTGTTTTTATATGTAAGTCATGATGATATATGGGCGTGTTTGTAATCAATAAGACTTTTGCTGTTTACTTCCTAAATAATTTTTATTTATAACAAAGATTTGAACAACAATGTCACCTTAGAAATCAAACATAAAGTGAGACTGTGTTCCTATGTATGTGTCAGAATTGATGATCTTGACCCCTGGATTCCAGATGGATCATTAAAGTCAACCCTTCCGCCAGTTAGTCTCTAATTTCGTACTGTGCACTCCATCTGGTAACACACGTGCTTTGTCAAGGGCTTCTGGTCTGCCCTGCTCTACACTATTAGATAGATTTCAACAGCAGCTCACACACACAAATTTATACATTTATGTTTTAAGAGTATGTATCACAAAAATTCAAGAGCAAAATATAAGCAAGGAAACCAAAAGTATATCAGAATTTAGTTGGGTTACCTAGTCTAGTAATTAGCAGAAACCTGAATCACACTAATTAGTGTTAAGTTTTAATGGCAAATATTAAGTGCTTATTTGTTCATTCTTTTACATATAGGTTAGAGTTCAAATCAAGAACATATGGGAATTCTAGACTGAATAAAAATGAGTTTCTAACAAACGCTTGAACAAGCATGTAATAAAAACCCACCAGACATCATGAATGGAGCCCTAGGCAATCTCTAAGAGACAATCAGGCATTTTTCTATGTAGTCCAAGTTGCTCTTAAACTCAATACTCTCCTGTGTCCACTTTTTTGTCTTCAGATTAGAGGTGTGTACCAACACAACTGTCCCTAGGAAAGAATAAGAACTGAGCATAGCAATCTAACTTGGTAAATCAGTTAGTTCATTGTTTCAATAAAAATAATGAGCCCTACCACAAAATCCTTGCTTTGAAGCATAAAACATAACCTTTAATCTTTACTAGAAAGGACAAATAAAGATCAGAAAATTAAGGACAATGTGTGTCTACTCTAGACAATAAAGACTTGGGTTCCCTCCACCCTGAACATTTCCTAGAACTTCATGGGAAGTCTTCCTAGAGATTTCAACTAGAAATCACATAGTTGGGTTCATGACCATGACTCTAATTCATAAATTATTTGATACCAGATTTAAGAAGAGGCATCTTTACACATGATTGGTACTATTTTTAATATCAATGTCAACAAGTTCTGGATCTGTACCATTGTTCACTGCTTCTTGGCATTTAGATGAGAGGTAGCAAGTCAGTTACAGCAGTTAGAAAATGAACACAAAGCAACAATTTGTTTTTCTGTGACCAACCTAGAATACACATTTTTCATCTAAAAAATAAAAAGGATGGGGGCTGGAGAGATGGCTCAGTGATTAGGAGCATTGCCTGCTCTTCCAAAGGTCCAAAGTTCAATTCCCAGCAACCACATGGTAGCTCAGAACCATCTGTAATGAGGTCTGGTGCCCTCTTATGGCCTGCAGACATACACATAGACAGAATATTGTATGCATAATAAATAAATAAATATAACAAAAAATATAAAATAAAAAGGAAAGGATAGGGAAGAGAGAAATTAATGGGTCAGTGGATAAGGACATGTGTTGTGCTTAAGTTATTCATACCACCTAAAAGTTGCTCATATCTGTATATGTCAGCAACCCCACTTTTGATGGACAGAGCCAAGCATATTTCTAGAGCTCTATAGCCAGGCAGCCTAGCAGAAAGGGCAAGCTCCAGGTTCAATGATAGACTCTCTATCAGAAGAATCAGGAAGAAAGTACTAGAGGATGACGGCCAACATCATCCTTTGCCCTCTTCATGCAGTACATGACAATTTATACTGTACACACACACACACATGCACACACATACACATCGCACTTGTATGCACATGTGCATACACCAACACCAAAAAGGAAGAAAAAGAAAAATCTATTTAAAGTTGGCACTTATAAGATTATTTATTGATTTGAGTCTTTTTCTCTTTTCTAAAACATGCCTCTTTCGATGTCATTCTTCGGCTCACACGCTGTAGTGAGTCATTTTAAGTGAAAATCTATTTTATTGAAGAGAGCATGTCTTTCAGTATAAAAGATGTTCAGAAAGGAAATCTTGTCTTTTAAAATACAACCAGACTAACAGAGTGGCAGGTCGAATGGAAGTGCAGTCACCAGCTAAGTTTTGTCCACACTGGAATTCAGCTGGACACACACAGGCTGGACCAGGGAGGGAAGGCCAGCAGGCATGAGATGAGATTGTCATTTTAGCTGGCAGGGAACTGCTATTTTGGTGTAAGACCATATATTCTTTTCTTTATTCACTGGAGTTGTCAACTCTTCTTTTAGGTGTAGATTATTTTTCTACCACCAAGGGAAGATGCCTTCAGGGCTGATGAAGGCATAGATACTGGACCTAAAAAAAAAATGTCTAGCATGGATGTAAAGTTGGAAATCAGCACTCTGGGCATGAATATTGGCCTGGAGATGAATGATTCAAAGGACAAATAATTTTTACCATAGATTTCTCAAGCTGTAACTTTGACAGAAAGTAAGCAAAGAGAAATTCTAAAATTCAGACATTGTGTAGCGATACCAATCTGTTTCTGGTTCAGAGAACTTGCAGAATTGAACTATTCAGAACTTAACAAAATAAGTGATTCGGACATTGGAAAACATTCATTTTTAAATTATAGAAAAAATAAGCAGGAAAACTGAAAATCAAACAAATGGACAAACAAAAGCTGTTCTTGATGCCCAGATTCATTTCCATCAAAGTCAACGGGACACAAGGCAGGAGTGTTAGGAATTTTTCCCAATGCAAGCTCTCTGCCGCCGCAAATACCCAGTCAAGCCGAATCAAAACAAGCCAAATTAAGAAATATCCAGGTTTAATGGGAGTCCTGCACGCTCGGGTGGCCCCAAGGAAGAACCTGGAGGCCACAAACATGACCACCAGAAGGAAGGAAAAAGGCCACGTTTTTCTCCTTTGAGATCCCAAATACTCTGTGGGAGTGTTTGCATGCTGAGATTTGGAGTCCAGACATATACAGCTCTCAGGCCTGGGGGCTGGGAGCTATGCTCCCAACTTAACATTCCAGATCAATGATTTGGGCTCTCTAGGAAAAAGGAGCATTGACTCAAGTCTGGCTACTTCCTGCAGGTATAGAGTGATGTGTGGAAGGGAAGAGCTAGGTGTTGTTGAGTCCACGCTCAGCGAGAGCTGTGGCTGGAAAGGCATCCCATGTACTGTCATCCCAGAGATGTCAGACATCTGTCCCTTGGGGGAGGTGAGAAGGAATGTGTCTAGGAAAAAATATTGTTATTACCAAAGATGAGTGTGTCAGGATGAGGAGCAGGTAGGCCCTTCATTGTGGCATCCTGGAAAATTGGATGGTGGAAGGTCCAGTCTGCTAAACAGACCAAGTGTCCTGAGTAGGTGCCCGCTTGAGCCTAGAGAGATGGTACCAGCATGGGTCTCCCAGGAGCTTGGCAGCCGAGGGGATGTTGAGGATTACGTGTGAGGTCCTGTCCATCGAGGGTCAAAAAACCTAGGAGTTAACTGTTTGAGGACTACTATCTTCCCTGGGGAGAGCAGGGCAGTTTATGGGCAATAGGGTCCACTGGTGTGGTGGCAGGGAGACAACTGTCAGCGTGTGAATGGAGAAGGGACCTTAAATTGGAGAGGTAGAATAGGTACCCACCAGTGGAGGAGTTTGGACTGTGAGGTGATGGTTAAGGAGAATGCGCCTGCCATAAAGCAGCTCAAAAGGGCTCAGGCCCATAGGGGAACATGGGGTGGCCCTGAGGTGAGTAAGGACAATGGGAAAAAGGGAGGGCCAAGAGAACCTGAATTCAATGGAGAGCTTGGTTAGTTGTTGTTTGATGAGTCCATTGTCCATCTGGATGGTTTGTGGGACACCAAACCGAGGAATGATGTGGTCCAGGAGTGCCTGAGCTACCACATCTGCTGTTTCCCTGGAGACTGGAAATGCTTTTATCCATCCTGGAAAAGTGTCCACAAGTGTTAAGAGATAACGGAGTTTTTTTATGAGTAGGCATATGGGTGAAATCAACTTGCCAATCTTTGCCAGTTGGTGTTTGCGAAGCTGGTGTAGAGACTGACGTATGTGGAGAAACCCTTGTGGGTTGGCTTTGGCACACATCTGGCAGGAGGAGTGAACCTGTAAAATACAATCTCAGAGATGGGTGGGGTCAAAAAGGACTCCAAGAAGTGGAACAGAGCTTTGGGGAAATGGCTAAGGACATCTCTACACAGTAAAGGTGCTGGGTATCACTAAGAAAGAACGAGAGAAAAATTGTCCTGCAAGAATGCAGGGTAATGGCAGAGTTTTAAGTGGGGAGAAATGGGTCCCATCAACCCCCATAACTGAAATTGATGAGGGGAACATAAGGCTCGAGTGAGAATTAAAGTAATGGACTTACCCATTACCTGCAGCTTTACCTTAGGCTTGGATAGGGTTATGGAGTAAAGCAAGTCAGGGCAGCATCAATCCTCTGCAAGGTTGAGAATTTCGAGGGCTGGCACAGTTTCACTTGCCAATGATGATGCTGGACCTCCATGACATGGCATAGAGGACAAGCCTGCATGGGGGCATTGTGTTTACGAGTGTCCTCAGAGGAGGTGGAGAGGAGGTGTAGTGCAGTATCATGCCACATGACCATAATTGAAATAGCTTGCCTGTGAGGTTGACTTAGCCTGGGTTCTATGAGGGTAGAGCCTTGTAGTTGGCTTCCCTTATTCCATTTCTGTGACCTTAGGGCGGCTGCTAAGGCCTGGGCCTATAGATTTTTGTAGCTTTGTCGGTTTGGGAAGACTCAGCTTCTTGGTCGTTAACACTTTAAAGGAGATTTTCACCAATTCTCGTATAGGGGTTTGGGGACCCTCTTCAACCTTTCTTAACTCTTTCCTAAGATCTGGTGCTGACTGAGTAATAAAATGGGTAAGCAGAAGGATTAGTAGAAAAGAAACCTAGCTGCTTTTCTGAGAGAAATCTAGAAGAGAAAATGGAACTTGGGGAGGATTGGGAAGGGCTAGTCCAGTGCACAGAGGGGGTCTGAGGGTAGGGGGATGACGCACGAGGGTGAATGGAAGGTGAGTAAGGTGGACATTGACCTTGAACCAAGGGAGGGGGTTGAGTAGTGTGGGCTTGAGGGAGTGTGGGAGGGGCCAGTGCCTCTGGCTGCATAGTGCTGCAAGACACTGACTACTAAGGGAGGGGCGAGAGCTCAGAGCCCAAAAAATCGTGGACACGCATAAGCTCTGTCCACTTGTCTTTACAGCAGCAAAATTTTTCTAGGTCCCAGAGGACGGTTAAGGCCAAATCTTAGTGCATAGGGAAATTAGCCCTTTGGGACAGATGGTATCTGACAGACAATCCCAATTTTAAAAGATTTTGTAAGAGGCATCCCAGGGGCAACAGCAGATCTGGCTTTGAACTGCATGTTCCCAATTTTAAAGTCTATGCCCAACCAAGAGGCCTAAGTCTATTATAGCACATCCACCAAAATAGCTCTCAGGCCCAAAGGGGTTGTGGAAATTGAATGCTTGGTGTCCTAAAACAAACAAATCCCACCTCAGCCAAGCCCAGTCTTGACAGTCGGGCTGCTGCTGGTCAAACCCTTGACACGAGCTCACTACTTCAACAAGAGATCAATGAACAACAAAAGTAAGTATGGATGGGTGCCCCCCAAAACCCTATACATACAAGAAAAGATATTCACCAAGACACAGCCGCTGTATCCCAGGAGCCAGTTTTAGTGATGCATGGAGAGCTCAGATTGTAGAATAGGGGGCTTTCGACACATGGCCTAGGACCATGCGGAGAGGGTCACCCTACCCAATGGGGCCTCCATATGTTAGGAATTTTTCGTAACGGGAGCTCTCTGCCAATGCAAATACTCAATCAAGCCAAATCAAAACAAGCTGAATTAAGAACTATCCAGGATTAATGGTAGTCCTGCACTCTCAGGCGGCCCTGAGAGGAAACTGTGAGGCCACGAATGTGATCACCAGAAGGAAGGAAAACAGGACCATGTCTTTCTCCTCTGGGAGCTGACATAAATACTTGCATTCTGGGATTTGGAGTCCAGACCAATACAGTTTTCAGGCCTAGGGGCTGGGAAATATGCTACCAACTCAACAGGAGGCCCTGTCTGTGGTGTTCTCATGCAGTTGAGAAAGACACAAAATGTTTCATTTCTTTATTATAGCATGGCTGGACTTCTTTTTTTTTTTTTTTTTGCTGGAAATTCTGTTTTTGAGCCCTTTCCCAGATGCGATTCTGTTGGAATAACTGGACCATAATGAGTTATTTCCCTCTGGACAGCCTCGGATTCATGTATAAGACAGTGATGGCTGATACACTAATGTGCACAATGAGCCCCAACTTACCATTTAGATACAATCTGAATTTCAGACAGAATATTCATTTTGTCAGGCAAAGTGCAACATCTACAAGTCTAACTGAAATTCATCACACATCCTGCTGACTCCAAAGTGATTTGAAAACATGCAACCAGAGAACTTTCTCCCTCTGGTCACATGTAGAGTTGCTTAGTGTAACTATTAGCATCTATTACTTACATAAGCCATGATGCTGCTCCATCTGACCTTAGAAATGGTAACAGCAACAGAATCCGAAGGTGTCTCAAGTGCTCCATTTTCCCTTTCACTCATAGAGAAAGTGACTCATAGAATTTAGTCACCTCTCATTAACCTCTCCCTCACATCTCCTGCCTCACATGAGGCCCCTTACTACAGAGTGTCACAATCTTTTTATTTGGTTTCTGTAAGGAAATTTTAATGTCTTCAGGAAGTCTCTTTCACAAGAAATAGAATCCTCACAGGTGCTGTACTTGCTCCGGGTCTGCTGTTGAATGCCATCGTGGTTGCATGGAACAGCAAGAGGAACAGGCTGTGTAGGGGAAGGTTGCAGGTTCGTCTGAACTTTGCACTCAGCAGTTGCAAGACTCTTGAGCTCATCACTCAACCTCTCCACATCACATTTTACTTCCTCACACAGGAATTTTAATGACTGCTATACTCACTTCAAATTGCATGGTGCAAGGATGTGCCTATCCAACCCACCCTAGAAGATGTAAAGTGTCATAAAACTCAAGTTATGATAACTACAAATGTGAAATCATATGTCCTTAAAGACATTCTCTAGGTCAGTTGCCTTTCCTTTATATCCCTCTCTCCCCAAAAATGTAAGATAGCTTCTGGCATGTTTGTTGGCCTGTGACTGGCAAGCAATTACAATGAGTAATTCCATTTTAGGAGAAGATAATAAAACGTGAGATCGTAACTACCCACACAGCCTCAAAAGTATTTATGTTTCCTCTAATAACCTGGTGCGATGCTGTTAATCCTGAGGAAGCTAGCCTGGCAGGTGCCTGGGAGCTGAATCTTCACATCCCTCACTGTTTGCTGACTCTTCCACAGGGAAGCCTCCAAGATATTAAAATGCAATGGCCCTCTTCTATTTTTAATTACATTTAGTTTATTAGAGGAACAATCAGATGCATATCAAATATTGGTAACTGACTTTTCTCCATTGCCTCAACGAGAGCCTGAAACATCTGTCATTCACAAAATGAATCACAGGGAGCAAACTCCTCACCAAGAGAAGTTAAAGCATAATTTAAAAGACTAAAGGAAATGTGTCACTCCCAGAGGGACCCAATTCTTCATTGATAATTTCCCCCTTTGATACAATTAACCTTTCCATTCTAAAGCTCTTCATCATAACTCTGTCTATGGGAAGAAGTAGTGGGGTGGATCCCAGGGTGGAAATTCCAAACTTCTTTCTTTCATATTAAGCTGAATCACCACGAAGAAGCCATAAATGTGCAAAATACAATATTTCCTTTGGAAGAACTCCTTTGGTTGAAAAGGGATCAACAAACATAATGCTTGTGGTTCTGAAAAAACTGACTGCATTTTTTTCCTTGATTGAATCGATCCCCTTTCTTTCAGTACACAGCATTACCAAAGCTGTATTTTCATGCATTACTATGTGCAAACGGAATTTAAGAGTATCTTTCATTTTATTTATAAAAAGGTACATACCACAAAAGAAGAAGAATATATTTGTTCACATTCATCATAAGGTGTTTCTGAATCCTGTTTGTGAACTGAGTTTATATTTGGGCAAGTGGCCATTATCATTAATCACCCAGAGCAGCTGGAACACAGTGGACTGTGAAGTGTAGAATGTCTTTCATCCTCTCCTCAAGTTTGAAAACAGGGCTGGGTGATTGTTTCCAAACACTGGGAAGGACTATTGTGAGTTCATATGCAAACAGCGCAAATGGCTAAGGGAGTGTTAGAGAACTACGTAGGATAGGCTGGGGCTGCTGGGTTGAAAGAATCAAATACAGCAGTGTATGCTTCTTTTGTTTGTTTTGATAAATATTAAGCTGGATATTTCTCGTTTATTGCCATGAAAGTCTACTTTGAAAAAATGAAGACTTAATGACACACTTAAAAATTTAAGTAGTACTTGTAAAAAAAAAATCTTAAGAAAGATTTCATTCTATGTTGTAGCTTTAGAAACACTGAAACTCTTATCAAACATGCTCAAGTGTTTGGGCTCGTTTCCATATAACTTGCTTGAGATGTTACAGAGCTAAGTCTTGTTTATTCTTATTCTTTACATTTCTTTTTCTACTCAAGAAATGTAGGGTTGTTTTTTTAAAAAATAGTATTGCTTCCATAGTACTCCAAATTATAAGATTTGCATTGAGTTTTTAACTTAAAATTTTGGGGGGATTATAATTTAATTTCTCCCTTCCTTTTCCTTCCTACAAACCCACCCATATACCTATCCTTGTTCTGTTTCACATTCATACCCTTGACAGATGGTAGTGACACACACCATTAATCTCAGAACTCAGGAGCTCATGTATGGCATGCAATATTAGTGAGATTTTATGGGTATATAATCTTATAATAAACTCCCTGATCTTCCGATTTTTAGATTCTTTCCAGCTACTCTTCTTCAATTTCTCCCAGCCTTGGGATATGGGCGTGTTTTGTAGACGTACTGTCAGACTCAGAGTAAGCTCCTTTACTCTCCATTTTGATTGGTTTTGGTTTTTTGTGGTAGACTCCAATTATTGCAAACAGAAGTTTCCTTGATGATGGATAAAGACTGTGGCACTGGCACAAAAAAAGACACACAGACCGAAGAAACCCAATCAAAGACCCAAACGTCAACACATGTAACTTTGGCCACTTAATATTTGACAAAGGTGCCAAAAACTTATGCTCATTCTTTACATTATTAAGCATAGAATGACAAGAAATAATAAGACATGGAGCTAGAAAGAACTATGTAAAATGCATTATAATAATTTGAAACTAATGCATAAATATGCTTAGGCATAAATTAATGCATTCATCAAATACATATCTATAATACTATATATATATTACTATATATGCTATTAATTATACATGAATATGCATATATATATATACCATACACATATCACACACACAAACTATTAACCACTGAATATATAGTAGAGAATAGATTCTTATTTCCATGAGAATTTAAAGACTCATAACACAAACTAGTTGCTTTTATTTTGTAGACTAGGCCGGCCTCACAAACATCTGCCTGCCTCTGTCTCCTGAGTGCTGGGATTAAAGACATTACCACCACTGTCTGGTTCATTCTTAAGAGTATGACAAAGGACACACACTAGGTCATTGGTGTAGGAGGTCCTTCTGTATTTGTGTTGATTTCATTGGTGAATAAAGAAGCTGCCTTGGCCTTTTGATAGGACAGAAACTTACGTAGGCAGAAAACGGGGAACTGGATGCTAGGAAGAAGAGCAGAGTCAGGCACATGCCCTGAAGATCCAGCCCAAGACAGACATAGATTAGAATCTTTCCACCATGGAGCCAGCTGCCAGGTCAGATATGCTGAATCTTTTCTGGTAAGCCATGACCTTGTGGTGATATACCGACTATTAAAAATGGATTAAACTTATATGGGAGAGTTAGCCAATAAGAGGCTAGAAATAATGGGCCAGGCAGTGTATAATTAATAAAATTTCCATGTGGTTATTTCAGGGGATAAGCTAGCCGGGCAGTGAGACACAGCCGCTTCCCTTCTTACTACAGGTCATGTTAAAGGAAGTCCTATAGTTATAGAAAGTTAAGGAAAAATTATAAAAAGTTCTTTCTCCCAATGGGTCTCAAGGACAAGTGCAGCTTGCCTGTATAGAAAAGGATAGTGTGCAAAGGATTCTAGGGAAAGAGAAAATCCTAAGGAAGCCATGACAGGATAATGAAATAAGACACATGTGTTCAGATTAGGGGCAGGTGGCCTCAGCTCTGATGCCAGAGATATAGACAACAGCTCTATGGCTCACAGGCTCCATAGATCACAGTCAAGTTTTGAGGTGTGACCAGAACAGTAGAAAAATCACTAGATGATTGATTTAAAGTAAACAAACAGTTTCCCACAGGAAATAAATGGGCAAGAAACCTGATAATAAAAAGAAAATCATTTCATTCTACAGGCATCAGGTGATAATTTTATGAAGCTATACAAGTTTGATACTATGATTCCTATTTGTTCTACCCATAGGGTGAGTGTAGCTTATATAAAGCTCTGCTACAGACTAGAGTTAAGGCTTACTTGAGACAAGAATACATGTCAGGGATGATAAACCTGGACAAAAACTTATAGCTTTGAAGACACAACCTTAGGGAGAATTATCACACTACTGATATTTTGCTCATATATAATTGGTCAAACCAAGTCCTGCATTTTCATATTCATTGGCCAAAAAGTTTGTCAGGGAACAATGAATAGTTATTACAGAGCATTAGAGCTAATTAAAGTGGTAAGAATAAGTAACTGTAGAGTGCTCAGTAACAAAAAAGGCATCTATACCACTCTCTCCAAGGATGGGAATACTATACCATGGAGAAGAGGGTAGAGAGACTTTAAGAGTTGGCAGATAAAAACAAGCACTATGAATCTTTCTTCTGATTGTGCTGTGGCCATTACTATCACAAAGACACAACTGACTGTGCAAAATACAGGAAACTAATTAAACAAAAGACCACGTAGGGACCAGTTGTTAAGAAGGGAGGCAGCAAGAGTGGAAGAGATTAGCAAAAGGTAATGGCAGCAATGACTTTCTATACATGCATGTACTTGTCTGAAATCTTATAGGCCATCTCTAGCATGAAAAGAGAAATACAGAGACAGTACAAGAACTGTGCACAGACAAGTTCAACCAAAAAATGAGTCAAAAGCTGTTTGAATGTAAATAAAGAACAATGGCAAAGGTTAAAAAAAAGGAAAAGAAAATTCAGAATTGTGTTCTGGGAGCCTGTGTGCAATTTGAACCTCACAGAACAAGAATTCCTTCAGAGGGATTACTATTTTAAAATCTGTGGTGAAAAAAAAAGAAAACAAGAGATTTCCTGGTTTCAGAATTAGTTAAATGTGTGAGAACAGATAATTAACTTTTCCTGAGATCATATAATAGAAAAGTAAAGTAGTACTGACTTTAAAGATGATACAAGCGCTGAAGAAGTTGAACTGATCAGACAGAGAAGGAACGTTGAATTGTGTCTCTGAATGTGCCTTGAGGAAACAAAGGCTTTGCAGTGGTAGGTGGAGTAGAGACTGTACATGGTATGGTTTACTAAAGAACATGTTCCTGTGGAAAGACAGTTGTGAAAAGAAACACCCTTGGCAGATGCCGCATGGCCTTGGGAGCTGAAAGCAGAGGTGTAGACTTTATGTTGCAGACTTGCTGGAAAAGAAGATTGTTGGAGAAGCTGCTTGTTGATTTCCAGCCACCTGGCTAGCTTAGAGCTGAAATAATCACAAAGAAATTGTATTAATTAAAACACTGCTTGTCCCCATTAGCTCTAGCTTCTTATTGGCTAACTCTTACAAGTTAATTTAACCCATCTCCATTAATATGTGTATTACCATATGGCAGTGGCTTGCCAGAAAAGTTTCTGTACATCTTACTCTGTTGGCAGTTCCATGGCGTCTCTCTGACTCAGCCCTTCTTCCTCCCCGCATTCAGTTCTGTCTTCTCTGCCTACTTAAGTTCTGCCCTGCTATAGGTCTAAAGTAGTTTCTTTATTCATTAATGGTAATCACAGCATACAGAGGGAAATCCCACATCAGGAGATACAATGTTCCTGCTCTTAGTGATAAGATGGAATCACTCTGGCAGATCTGACTAAAGGCAGACAATATCAACAGTCAGATCTACAAAATCATGAAAAATAATACTGGAAATGGACAACAAGAAGATTTATTTTTTAAAAAAAGTGTATTATTTCGGATGTCCAGAAAGAAACTTGCACTGAAATTACAATGTGGACTCATCTATCACCTAGCCATATTTTCCCTGTTGTTTTAATAATTTATGCTTCATCAAATTTTACTAGAATTTTTTTCAGATTTTTTTCGCAAAGATCATATGGACTGGTATTTTCTATTTTTCTTTCTAAAGAGATGCACTAGTTCATTTTCACTGCTACATCAAAATGCCTGAGAGTAAGAATATACATACTTATATACATACATATATATAACTATATGCTAAGAATGTATATTATAATATATAAATTACTATTATATATGTGTATACACATAGGCATATAGATAGAGAGACAGAGAGAGAGAGAGAGAGAGAGAGAGAGAGAGAGAGAGAGACTAAGTAACTTTATTGGGTTCTTGGCTCCATCCCTCATAAGACCCTTCTGTCTATCTCACATCATGATGAATAGCATCACGGAGAAGCACATGTAAAAAGGAGCGACATGAAGTCCAAGAGTAACCAGGTACTAGACTTAGAAGTTTTATGTTTTTTAAATGTTTTTGTTTGCTTGTTTGTCTTGGGGAATTTTTTGGTTGTTTTTTTTTTTTTGTTTGTTTGTTTGGTTGATTGTTCATGTAATAAAGGGAACAAACTGAGTCCCCATGAAAATTAATGAAAATTAATACTTCTAATCAGTATCCCAATGACTGGCCACTCAGTTCTACCTTCCTCAATGGCACAATGCAGACCAGTGGTCATACACGTGAACCATGCCCCCCCACCCCCCGTAGTACAGGGCCACTTGTTTGTTCCCAGCTGCTCAGCCCTGAAATAACCACACAGAAACTGTATTAATTAAAACACTGCTTGTCCCCATTAGCTCTAGCTTCTTATTGGCTACCTCTCACATATTAATTTAACCCATTTCTATTAATCTTTATATCGCCATGTGGCTGTGGCTTACAGGCAAAGTTTTGTCCAGAATATGTCTCTGGCATGGCTACACCTCCTTCAAAGTGGAAATAGGTAACTTCTTTGTGAATTGATTGCTTATCAGTTCTATGTACCCTCCTATTCTTTTACTGAATAATCAGATATGAGTCCTATAAGTTACAACTTTGCTGATTTTTATAGTTAGATAAATGATACAAAACATTAAACTTTATTCTGTAACCTTTTTTCACTGAATACTAATCTTTAGTATTTAGAAATTCCAGGAGATTATGTTTATTATCTTAAATACTGTACATACACTGGGCAGTGGTTCAAATGCCTTTAAAATCTGCACCCAGGAGGCAGAAGCAGGCAGATATCTATGAGTTCAAGGCAAGCCTGGTTTATAAGAGCTAGTTCCAGGACAGGCACAAGAGCTACAGAGAAACCCTGTCTCGAAAAAAAATAAAAAGAAAAAAAGGAAGGAAGGAGGAAGGAAGGAAGGAAGGAAGGAAGGAAGGAAGGAAGGAAGGAAGGAAGGAAGGAAGGAAGGAAGGAAGGAAAAAGAAATACTGTACATACTTGTGCAATATTTAGATTTACATTTTCAGTACTAAACATTTTGAAGTTTTTGTTAATCAGTGATAACTAAGGTCATGGATTTGAAATAGAGTGGCGAGGGATATTTGGGAGGATTTTGAAGGAGAAAAGGAAAGGGAGAAAAAGGCTGAGTCTTCAATGAAACATTTTTGTATCTCATGAGCAAATGCAGTGACTTTGTCCACACATATCACAAGAAGCAGAACTGCATGGTTGTGTTGTAAAAGCACCTTCAGTCCATTGACTAGTGATAACTTATTCTCCAGCATTGTTTTTTGTGTGCACAAACTGCATTGCATAAATGCAAATGAAACATCAAATCTATGCTAATATCTAGCTGTGCCAAGTGTTGCTAATATGATAGACGCTGAATGGTGATGGTTGCAGTTTTTACTTTAATTTCTATTGCAAGTTTGTGATCCATATATCACCTTTCTGGGATTTCTATTTTGAAAATTGTTTATATTTCTATTGTGTTATTGATTTGAAGTAATCCTCCATGCTTTTTCACTTAGATATATTAGAAAATGTCTGTTCTCATGTTTTTTTTCACTTTGTAGATTTTTTTCATTTATAATTATTATAGGTCTAGGTAACTCACAAAGTCCCCCTAATTAATCATAAAAATGTGTATCTGTTATGCATATTTCCATGTAAATTTTAGAGTTAACATTTCTAATTATAGAGAAGAATCTGTTGGTGAATTTGCTTCCTAATTTGAAAAACATCCTGATATTTTGGTAATACCAATTTTTCTAAACATTAAACAAACGTAAGGCCTTTCATTTATTTAGGTCTTTTAAATAATCTCTTATTGCTTTGCAGTTTTATGATCAAATCTGTGGATGCTTATAGTCAGCTTTATTTCTGGATAACCTGATTTTTACTGCTCCTGTGGACCGAGGCATTTTCCTCTTTTCAGTCACTCCTTACCCTGTCATTGGCATAGACCTGGCTACTATCAGATCAGATTTTTATGATGAACATTTTTCTTGTGTGCTGTCTACTAATACATTGGCTTTATTTCTACTATTATGCTTTCTTTTTTTCTTTATTTTTGCTAATTTTAAGACCATTTTTTTCTATGATAGGTAGACTAAAAAACTGAGTGCAACCACCGTTCCCTCCATATTGACATTGTCATAGAATCTTGATTCTCTTCTGATAAATAGAAGCCACATCTCTCACTTACTTTTAGATGGCTCATATTGAGGCAAACCAGCTGCCATGCCATAGAATATCCTCATGGAAAGGCCCTAGTCATGTAAGGAAATGAGGAGTAGTCTCCTGAAGCTGACCACAGTCATGTGAGTGACCAAATTTGTCAAGACTTCAGACAGCAGTGGAGACCACTGGAGAGAAAGGCTTGAGTCTACACTGGTTGGAAATGAACAACAATTTCAGGATGTTCCAGATGTAACTAAAATCTAAAAAAATGGTTTGAAAAGATGAGAGGTACCAAGTGAGCAGTAATAACAAAGACAGTCTTCACAGGAGAGGTGTTTCAAAGATGGGAGTTTGTATATGGAGATATAATATGAAATTAGAAAGAATGTCCATTAAGAGAAAGATGTTTGTTACAAAGACAGTAAGAAAAGTTCTATGATGTGAGAAGCAATATTGGCATAGTAGATCAAAAAAACACAGAATTAACTTTTCCACTTAACCCTTTAAAGATTTATTGCAAATGAAGCAGAATGTATTTGAATGACTGACTGGTTGAGTTTTGTGATTGCAAAAGAAGAAAAAAGAAGAGAAAATATATGTACACATTTTTAATATACTTTGCTCACACCACTATCCCACAATTTTGAGGTAGTCTAATGAAGCCTAAACTATATATAGTCCTTGTTTTTCATGAAAAATATTCTTAATTTATGTTGAAAAACAGTTGATAAAGAATTAAGAAATATAAAATGTATATGTGTACAAATGCACTTGTGGTATTATATACAGAAAATTTTAGGGGAAAAGAAAAGAAAATGTTATGATTTTTAAAGGGATCATAGTGAACCAATTATTTCTGAAAATATAGTATCACCCCAAGGGCATAAGATCCTTCATTATTGCTAACATTATCCTATTAGATAATGCTGATGATATAAAAATAAATTTTAAAATTGGTATCTTGGAAAATATCATTAACAATAGCTAGTTTAATTGAAACATTCAGCCTATAGACAAGGGAGATGGCTCGGTTGGTAAAGGCATGGGCTGACAAGCCTGACTGCCTAAGTCTCACATGGTAGAATGAGAGTCATCTCTCCCAGGTTGTCATCTGGTCCCCATATGTATGCACACACACACATTCAATCAGTATATGTGTATGATTATTCAGCTCCCATTTAAACTCACGAGTTTTCATTGGGGGAAAACTGAATGCTTTCTGTTTAGATTGTTTTCTATTCCACCGGAGGATACTCATGGCTAGTACTGTAAATCTGGTCAAGAACACAAGTCTGGGGGTTCATAGGCCCTGAGATGAACCTACTATTACTATTTTCTTAGACTGATATAGTACCAAATGAGCCTCTCAATTCATATCTCTATAGCAGTAGGTTAATGTAGCTCTCAGACCTCATCAGAGAAGGTCCTTGTGCATTGGACAGTGATCAACACCAAAAGTCACAGTGGTCAAAGTGTAAGGAATAAGTGTCTCTGGAATACTCAGCTACAAATGTGACATCTACATCACCACACACCCTAAATTACAGAAGAGGAGGCAGAAAGACTATAAGAGGTAGGGACAGGGAAGTACAAAACAGTGTCTTCTGGATATGCCATAAATTTTATATGTATAAATTCATAGTAACTGTGTTTGCCTGCACAATACATACCCAAGAGCAAGCCTATCAACATTCCAGCATAGAGGGGGAGGTGATCATAAGTCTTTACACTGGCCTGAGAAGCTATTGAGAATTGAGGGATACTGGGGGAGGGAGAACATTTATTTTTTTTTAAGGATATTATTCCTGGTAGGTTAACCATTAGCTGGAGGAAATGCTCTTAAGTAATAAGCTTACAAAAATAATTGCTTTATGTCAGATGGACTTGCTTAGCAATCACATGCTCTGCATCATCAAAATAGTATGTTTAAGAAAACAATTCAGGTTAACAAGAGAAGCTGCTCGCCAAATTGTTAAGCAATGTGACATATGCTCGTGGTATTTACCTGTATCTCATCTGGAAGGTAAATTCCTGAGGATTACTTCTTAATTTATGGCAAATGGATTTTACTCATATTGCAGAGTTTGGAAACATAAGATATGTGCATGTGACATTTGATACATATTCAGGATTCTTGATGGCCACTGCACAAGCTGGAAAAGCCACTAAGCATGTAATAACTCATTGCTTAAAATGTCTTTCATATATGAGAGCTCCAAAATTCATAAAGATGGAAAACAAGTCCGGATATGTAAATAAAGCATTTCAGCAATTTTGTTCCCAAGGGAATATCAAATTTAAGACAGATATTCCTTATAATCCTCAAGGACAATGAATCATGGAGTGTGCCCGTGGTTCCTTGAAAACACAACTTCCAAAATCAAAAACAAAAACAAAAAAAACCAACCTGGAGAAGTATATCTTCAAATGCCACATAATGCCTTGAGCCATGCACTTTTTATACTAAACTTCTTGAATATGGATGTCTGTGAGCAATCTGCTGTGGAAAGATTTTGGCATAATGGCACCAAAGTGATCTTTGCTAAAGCAAGATGGAGAGACCCTTGCACTGGATTATGGAAAGGACCCAGTCCGGTGTTACTATGGGATCAAGGACATGTCTGTCTTTTTTCACAGGATGAAGATCAAACTAGATGGCTCCCGGGATGCCTGGTTCGATGTGTACAGTGGAGGAATGCCAGTCCTGAGGACATTGCAACCACTGATAACTCCATAGGAAAAGCAAAAAGAGGTTCCTAAGCCTGTGATCCTGATCTCCTCATACCACCATGCTGCAGACCAAGGAAAGGGATACCTGAAGCAATGTTCCTGACTCAACATCATGTTGCAGTCTGACAAGGGAAAGAAGATCAAGATGATGACTGGTGATTCCTAGATTTTGATAGATTTGCTACACAAACTTCCTGACCTAGTGAGTCCTGTTTACTTTCAAGCCAGACCAGAAATGCAGACTGAACATCTGACTGTTCTATCCTCTCAGATACAGAGCTCACATTGCCAGTGAGGTATTCATTCTGCTGTTGAAATGTTGAAAGAACCTGAGAACTGAGACTTCAATTTTCCCCTCAGGAAAAAAAAAGACTCATTACAAGGAGTAACTAGGGCCCCTCTTCAAATATGAGGAGGGTAGCCAAAGCGTTTTTGATGCTGCTCAGACTGGGACAATTGTTTAAAAGCAGAATTGCATTTGGACCCTCAAAAACTTCTCTTGTCTTTTGGTTAGAATGAATTTAAGAGAATTGTGATGTGACAAGTTGTGTGATGGTATTGACTTGTTCAATCATGTTATGGTATTGACCTGTTAATGCTTTAGTTCACTATAAGATGTTAATGATTAAAAAAAGATTAGAACTTGTCTAAGAAAAGTTTGACACTACCAATGAATTCTTGAATTTGATATGTTTGATAAGACAAATTTAGATTTTTATACAGTTGAATACTCTAGACCAATTCAAAAGTGGACATTTCCCAGCCCTGGTGATCTTCTATTCCTTTAATTAGGAGATATTATAGCCATAGAAGTATGCATAGCACAAAGCATTATCTGCTTGCTATCATTAGCTAATTGCTGATGAATTCTTTTGACAGAAACTTGGCTCAGAGACACAGAACCTACTACTTTCTCCCCTTAATCCTTTATTTATAGAGGTCAACAGTCAGTGACGGGTTTGATTCATTTTCCCCCTGGCACTTAAGACGTGGACTTGTATAGTTGGAATGCATGTTTAGAAGATGGGTAAGTCTGGGAAATGGAAAAGGTGGTCACCTAAGACAGAAACAATCATGTGTCCTGTTGCAGAAGCACAAGCTTTATTAAAATTAATTTTAAAAAAGAATTGTGGAAGCCCAAAAATGTGAGCCTATTTATACATTGACCAAAGGTCAGAGAGTTGGAACTTACCTCATAGTTCCTTCAAGGTTATTGAGCTTCTACCTCAAACAAAGGTTCCACCTAGGTGTAGACCAGAGAGTTCTGCTCTCTCAAGGTTATTGTCAACAGGCGTGGCAAATAGCCAGCCGTTGTAGTCAGGAATAGAAAAGTAGAACTGTTCCTAACTCAAACAAAAGTCTAAGGAACTAAGTTCCAGTTCTCTTAAGGAGATAACTTTGGATTCCACCCAGGAAGTGGTTTGCCTACAGAATGTTTTGATCTGGGGTGTTGTATGTGACTTGCTTTGTTCTAGCAACAGAATGTTTAACTGTGGATATAGCCCATACCTTCAACTATCATGTTAATGTAGTCTTTTGTCTTACTCCTACCTTTTGGGTTCAGGGGTACTTTAAGCAGTTGGAAATTAAACACGGGAAAATTTTCAGTACTCACTGGAATTCCCTCCCAATACTATTGTATGTTTCTCCATTTTATTTTTATTTGTGTCATCATATCCTTTACCGTATTTCTAAATCCCCATGCCTCTACTCTGGAAGAGCTATTTTTGCTGATGCTGGTCCTCGACAAGTAAGCAACAGCAGCTTCTTTTTTTTCTATTTATTTATTAAAGATTTCTGCCTCCTCCCCACAACCACCTCCCATTTCCCTCCCCTCCCCCAATCAAGTTTCCCCTCCCTTGTCAGCCCAAAGAGCAATCAGGGTTCCCTGCCCTGTGGGAAGTCCAAGGACCACCCACCTCCATCCAGGTCTAGTAAGGTGAGCATCCAAACTGCCTAGGCTCCCACAAAGCCAGTACATGCAGTAGGATCAAAAACCCATTGCCATTGTTCCTGAGTTCTCAGTAGTCCTCATTGTCCACTTATATTCAGCGAGTCCGGTTTTATCCCATGCTTTTACAGACCCGGGCCAGCTGGCCTTGGTGAGTTCCCGATAGACCATTCCCATTGTCTCAGTGTGTGGGTGCACTCCTCGCGGTCCTGAGTTCCTAAGCAACAGCAGCTTCTGTGAGTCCCATAGTCCACTTGGAGGCCTGGACCCTAATGAGCTTTTATTCCTGGGCAGCTACCAGTGAGACCCAATACCTCAGCCTGTCCCTAGCATCCAAAGGATGTTATCTAGATAGATAGATAGATGGATAGATGGATGGATGGGTGGATAGATGATAGATAGATAGATAGATAGATAGATAGATAGATAGATAGATAGATAGATAGATAGATAGATAGATAGATAGGTGGATAGATGATAGATAGATGATAGATAGATAGATAGATAGATAGATAGATAGATAGATAGATAGATAGATAGATAGATAGATGATAGATAGATCCTCTATCTCCACTACTCATGGTATCTCTCAGCAGTAAAAGAAGAGTGGTCCCACCTTATCCCCCTATTCCATACTTCCAGACATCAGAGAGGCCATCCAAGTAAGCAAGAGAGGAGGAGCCATGCTGCCCTTCCAGTTCTTCAGTTCCCTCGGTAAAGGACAGAAAGCCTCCAAAAGAAAAGGTTACATATAATATCACTTGGAAGCAGCAGAACTCTTGGACTTCTCCAGTCATGACTGAAAGCTCTGGAAAAAGCAAATAAAAATATCCAGTTGCTGCTTTCCTAGCAAGTGAGCTAGCTCACCTTCCTTCCACCCCCTGAGCCTGGACATCCCATCACTTCTGAAGACCTAGATATGAAAGGAAAACCTCACTGCAGTGGTTTAACAAGGTCTTGGAGGATAAGAAGGATGATGTCTGTACCTTGTCCACTGAAACCCCACCTGCTATAAATCTTGCTTTCACATTCATCCTGTCTGCTCTGGGGCTTGCCACCTCACCAGCCTCCCTCCCGTCTCCTAGCTGTAACCCACTGTTGGATAGCTTGAAGAAGATGCAGGACTCTCCAGCCCCACCATCCTCAGAACCTGCTGTAGCAACAACTACTGCAGTTCCTTTGCCTCTGAAGACACCTATCTTCCTGACTCCTCTTGTCTCACCACTGACAGGATCATTGGCCAGCACCTCCTCAGACACCAAACCTACAGCCACCACCCTAAGGCTGACTCCACTTCATTTACAATACTACTCACTGATACAAATCCCCTGGAGTTCCTCAGGCTGAACAGTTTGTCAGCATCCCAGCCTCCATGGCTCCCTCCCCCACCCCAAAGCCCAGCATACTCTTTGAGATGCTGAGTTCACCTGCAAACTCTTCCTCCCTTGCTAACCCTGGCCCATTCTGTGATTCTCCCAAGTTTAAGTCCATTTTTATGGCCACACCTAAAAGTGAGAACAATAGCCCTTTGCCATCTAACTCCTCAGCCACCAATATAACTTCATTCAGTATATGCACTATGCCCCTCTTTTAATATTAAATATGTATATTGATAATAGATACCTGTTCCTTCTTTGTTTATGCCCTCACCCTTTCTGAGGAGAAAACCATCAATGCTATCAAAACCTTAAGTCACACATGGTAACTATGTGGGTACCTTAAGCACTTAAGATTGATAACGGCCCTGCTTATGCCTCTCAACAATTTATAGGGTCCTGAAAGGTTTCCCATACTATTGGCATCCACTAAAATCCGCAGGGACAAGCCACTGTGGGGAGGACCAACAGAGCTCTTAGGAGATGTTGACCAGGACTATCTTGCCAGAGGCTAATCAAGATCCTCATCTGGTCTTAACCAGAGGTCAAATTTTATATGAACTTGCTCAATTTTGATGACAAGGGGCTTAACCCATCTTACAAGCACTGGGCATCTCTGCCAAGGAACACACTCTTGCCTCTGGTGAGATGAAGAGGTCTTACCTTTCTCCAATGGAATCAGCCAGTTCCCTGATAACCCATGGGAGACAATATGCTTGTGTTTTTCCTCAGACTGCCACAACACCAATATGGGTCCTGGTAAGAGATGTGTGGCTGGATCAGTTCGTGTTCAGCAAGGAGGGAATAACCAAGGATGGGTGATATATATATCCTTTATTTCCTATATTGCCACCCAAAGAAATTTATTTACTCTTCATTTTTTTGAAAATATTTGGCATAATATAAAAAGGCTATTTGATCCTTCTTGAATGTTCACATATGCATTAATTGATGAGATGGTATTGTTAATCCTAATCCTTATTCTCTTTAAATGTTGCCTGTAGTCAATCTCGTAGCAGTGGACAGCAACTAAGGTGACTCTTCAGGTGTCAATGTCTCTTAGGCATCCTTCTTGAAGTCCTCTTCAGGAGGTTATGCATGTGTGGTTATCTGTAACTCAAAGGCTATTGCATAGTGCCCCCCACTCTGGCATCTCTCCTGAAATGAATGTTCTTTAAGGGATGGATGGTAAGAGTTTGTTCGGCAAACCAACCTAAGACAGGCACAGTCCAGTTGCTGAGCCCTCCTAAGGCATGGTCAACAAAGACTTAACAAAGAATTTTCGCTGCCACTGAGTATACATGCAATAAATAAAAAGGGTGAACGTGTAGAAAATTAAGACCTACCTACAAGACCAAAAGGAGCCAACCTGAAGTCTTTCTGGTGCTGTCAGATGTCCTGATTATGGTTAGTCAATGAGAAAGCACCACATAATGCTACCTGAGGGTCTAACAACAGGCACTGAGAGGTCTATATTGTGCCTAGTTAATGAGGGGTGACCATGCAGTGTCAATGGGTTGGAATGCCTGGGTACTGATGACAGGGTATATAGGCTTTCTCTGTTGTTAAATAAGCAAGTCCTTTGTATGCCTTTTACTTGAATCCAGTGTCTGAGCTATTGATACTGTGCCTTCTCACCTCCTTCCCCAAGGAAGACAGTAGGGCCTACCTATAACAGTTTATGTTGGGGAGGATGTGAAACAAGGGAAACACTCTTCCACTCCTGGTGGGAGTGCAAACAGCCACACACAAATTTAGAAGTCAATATGGTGTTGTTTTCAGAAAATTGAGAATCAATCTACCTCAAGATCCAACTATACCAATCTTGGGCATATATCCAAAAAATGCTCAATCATTGCTCAAGGACACTTGCTCATCTATGTTCACGGCAGCATTATTCATAATAGCCAGAACCTGGGAACAACCTAAATGTTCCTCAACTGAAGAATGAATGAGGAAAAATGTGGTATATCTACACAACAGAGTATTACTCTTCTGTAAAAATCAATGACCTCTTGATATTTGCATGCAAATGGATAGAACTAAAAAAAATCATTCTGAGTGAGGTAACCAGAACACAGAAGGACAAATATGGTATGTACTCACTCATAAGTGGATATCGGGAGTAAAGTGCAGGATAACAAAACTATAATCCTCAGCCCCAGTGAGGCTAGATAACAGAGAGGGCCCAAAGAGTGATGCAGGGATTTTACTGGGAAAGAGAAATACAAAAAATCTTCTGGTAAGCTGGGATTGGGTATGGGGAATTTGGAAGATGAGAACTTGAGGGCACAGTGAGTATTCTTAAAGATAGACAGAGACCTCTTGAAGAGTCTATTTATTCTTTCCAAAAGTCAGTCATAAACAATGATATCTTACACTTCTAAGAGTATAAAGCTGAGAAATATGTATTTAGAGTTAGATGTCTCATTTCTTATTTATTATTCTGTTGGAGGAAGGCCTCTAAACCAAATCCTATGTTGTTAGTAAATACCAAAAGCTTAGATAAACTTACTCCCTAAAGTATAAATTTTATCAAGTCAATTTAAGATATCGTTTTCTACCCACCATGGTAACCCACACAGAACTTATTTAATAGTGGTAACTGACTAACTAATTAGCCTTATGAATTTCATAGAAAATGACATACTCCTATCTGGAAGAATCAGAGAACTTGAGACCAATTTTCTGAAACTCAATTTTAGCATTCTATGAAATAGCTCTTCTACTCATGAGAACATGCTAAGAGCAAAGAAAAACAAGAAGCAGGCAAATCCTGGTGTTTATGGATGGCTTCAAAGGTTTGAAATGGAAATAAGGGAAACAAATAATTTCAAACAAAAGAAAAGTGATGAATGTTTGCAGAATGAATGCAGTCTCTGAATGAGACTTTTAGACATAGACAATAACAGGAAATGCATAAAATAAAATTGAATTTCACTGTACAAAATTCAATAAAGGATCACATTAATTTTATAAAGCAAACACATGTAATAAAAACCTTAATTTTTTGAGAATGTGAAAACCACTGTGTTAACCCAGTTCCATGCATGTACAGGTCTCCTGGTAATTATGTTAGAAAAATGCATGAACCTAATATTTACCCAACTATTGTATGGTAATATTTATGATGGGAGTGTAACATAAATTATACATATTTAAGCGGTTTTGTCCCTGGTTCTTCCTTTGTTAAGATTGTTCTTTAGTATCTAATGGTTTTGCATATTCTATACTTGAAAATTTTACTTATTCTCTTAGATAAATTTGTATATGTGTGTGTTCAAACTCCCTTGAGCACATATACCATATCCCTGCATGTAAAATTACTTGAACCACTGTTGTGATAAGGCTGCTTGTTTGTTCCCAGCTGCTCAGACCAAAATAATCACATAGAAACTATATTATTTAAATCACTGCTTGACCCATTAGCTCTATCTTTTTTATTGGCTAACTCTTACATATTAATTTAACCCATCTCCATTAATCTGTGTATCACCACATGGCTGTGGCTTACCAGATAAAATTCAGGCATTTGTCTCCAGCAGAGCTATATGCTTCCTCCCTGACTCCATTCTTTTTTCTCCCACCATTCAGTTTAGTTTTCTCTACCTACCTATATTCTGCTTGTGCAGGCCTAAAACAGTCCTTTATTAACCAATGGTAGTTACAGTAGAGGGGAATTCCACATTACCTCTCCTTTTCTGTTTAAAAAAAAGAAAGGTTTTAACTTTAACATGGTAAAATTACATATAACAAAAGTTATCAAGCAAGAATTATAGTTACAATATTTATATTTATTTTATCTTTTATTATAACTAAGGAAAATTATAACTATAACTATAAATTTTTCAACTCCATCAAAGATTCCAGAAGGATATAATATTACCTAAGTAAACAGGAAGTACATTGTAAACAACTTCTAAAACTCTAGAAATGACAGAGATATCTCAGAGATATCTTGTTGCTTGAACAGTCACCCAAAGTACTTCTGTACTGTTGGAGTATCCATCTTCAGCCTATAGGCCCATAGTATCCAGTACTTTTCCATGAAGCAGGAAATTTCAAAGACAGACCCACCTATGTTGACAGTTGGTCACTCACTTTTTTCTGTGTCCTGCAGAAGATCTAGCAGACACTTTCGTGAAGCAGGAACCCTGGAAGATCATCTCACCTTTAGGCAAGTTCAGCAATCATTTCTCTGTGGGCCCTGCATGTCCAGTTCATCAAGCAGTGTAGGCAAGAGCAGTATCTTGCCCAAATGGCTAATCAGCTCCATAACGAGCCTCTTTGATACCCATCTTCCTCTTGAAGTAATTGGTATCGCCAGGAGCAGATGTATCTCACTTTCATGAAAAGTCCTAAGTTAAAACATTCTAAATGCCATATTCTGAATGTCTCTGAAAGAGTCAAAGAATACCTATCTAAATGAAATATGTCTCTGTATATCTAGAAAATCTAACTAACATTACTACAAGCTTGACTATTATAGATGATTATCTATTAACCTACATTTTAATTATACATTACATTTTTTAAATGAACTGCACAATCATAATATCTTAATCAAGAGCAGAAATAAACATATAACAAAATTGACCTTAAGTATGTATCAATAGACCAAGACCTATACCAATGCAAAGTATCTATCTCTATTGCATACACCCTTTAAATGTAAACAAACATTTATAAACCAGATTTGGGAATTTGGGTGTAGTTCCCTCCAGACTGCTTCCTGCTGTTTATTGGGTGAAGTAATTTTTGAGGGGTGTTCAAGGTGACCTTTTAGGAGGCATTGGTCCCTCAAACCACTTTAGTCTGGAATTAATCCAAAGGTTCTCATCTTCTGTGGAAACAAAAACAGAACCTTTTTCCAAAGCAACATACCCTTAGACTCAAATTCTTAAGTCAAAATACCTTTAAAGTATATATGTTGTTTACTTAGTTTCTTCACAGTCAAAAGAATTCAAAGAAAACACAGTAATATACATAATCCAGATTCTCTTCGTATATTCCATCTTTACATAGCTTTGCTTACTCTATTACTTTTTAATATTTATTTTATTATCTTTACTCCTTTAATCTATGACGGTATTCTGTCTCTTTAAAGACTTTAAAAAAAACATTTACTTCTTTTTATAACTGTCCATATATTTTTTTTCTCTCTCTCCTGGGCCTACATACATTTATCCTATTGTGTATCTGTAATTCTTTACTGTCCAGGGGTGCTTCTTAAAAGGTTAGGAACTTCTTAAAAACTTAAGCTGCATTGACAGGTTGACCGACCCATTCCAGCATGGCAGAGCTCTTTGCTCCCTCTGAACCATGCACAACACCCCAGTTCTAAGTATGTAGCCGGTCTATATTGAGTCATTAAGCAGTTTGTAACATGCTGCTTACAAACACCACTTAAATGCTCTGTCTTCTGAAAGAGCCAGATTTTGCACTTAAAGCATGGCCCAAAAAGTCTCATTTTTGAATCTGTGACTTTTTTCTGCTATGGGTGAATCAGGAAAACCTCTCTTAAGGGAACGGCAGCATGCCACCAGCAAGCAAAACCCATCCAAAAAAATGCAGCTAAATGTTGTTTTTTTTCTAGAAGAATCCCTTTGCAAGCATTCTCAGGTTTTAAGTGGATTTTAGTTGGCCGCACAGGTGCCAATTTGTTGTGATAAGATGTCTTAAATACTATTAGAAGAAATTACATTTGCAGAAAATCACAATAGCCTTTCTTACAAAACAAATTCTTTTACTTTTGAGTGTGATTGTGGGGATTTGGAGACATGAAGTCAATATCATTATAGTAAGAAGAGTTGGCTTTGGTATGGAGTCATGAGTGAAACCACAGGGAGGCTCAGAGGCTGCAACCACGCTTTTCTTCCCTCAGTCTACATACCCATGGTAGTACTTTAAGAATCATCTTTCATTTTACTGTGCTGAAGAACATGCACTTCTAAACCCGATAACTTGTGTCATCATTTCAAGATTGCATAGTAGCAAAGAAAAGATCTACCCTGCCCACAGGCAGGAGAAACAAGAAAAAAAAATGACTTTCCTCTTTTAGGACAGGAATGGTAGAAGAGCAATTTTAAGCACTTTTCGGCAGCTATTTAGAGAGCTGATTTTTACAGAGGCACTAAAATATCATTTAAAGTGTGGTAAAATAGTAAAATGTCATTGTAAGTTCTTAAAGAGGGTGTTTAGAAAGAGTGTTGGGTTTAATGACCCCAGGAAACCTGTGGGCAATCATGAAATGCTCAGCTACTTGGTAAAGACGATGCTTCAGTGACTTAGACACTGAACAGAATAGTTCAGTGTAGAACAGAATAGATGAGTCTAAACTAAAGTACCACAACAATCATCACTTTCTGCACCAATGCTTGGCCTCTTACACATGTGGTAGAAAATACCCAGAATTCAATTATCAGTTAATATCTAATCTTTGGATTTCCCAAGGCAGTCCATGCTGAGTTTGGCTCTGCAAAGCCATGATAGCCTCCAGGAAGGCCACCAGCTACTCTTGCAGGAATGGAATGGGATAAAGAAGAAAATGAAAGATAGGTAAGAAAAAAGGAAGGTATGAAGGGATCATGTACCTGAACACAAATTCTTCTTAGGAAAATCCTTGGGGCCATTCAAGAAGCTAAAATTAGGACATACATCACTGTGATGTGTAGCACTTAAAGTAGCTTGTACATCTCTAGGTAAATTCTACAAAGGCAGAGAGGTAGGGGCTTTTCTCAGCCAGTTCTTCAGTGTCTGAGATACTACTTTATAGAAGTTAGGTCTTGATGATCTTTTGGATATATGGAAATAATTTCATTTTACATCCATGTGCAAGAAGCTTAGCTATGTGAGCTTAAAATATGTGAATACATAGATGTTTATATATGTATATACAAATTACATATTTTACAAAGAGAAAAAATGAATAATGCAGGACAACGTGATAAAATAGCAGTGTTCACTTCTAGTTTATGTGAGTACAACTGTTTTTTCCTCTCACACATTTCCCCACGTTTGTAAGTTTTTCTTTGTCAAAATAAATGAACTAATTAATTCCATAAAAGGAAATAAAAATAAAATGTCACACAACTGTACCTTGATGAGCAAAAGGTCATTTAGAGGAATTAAATAAATAAAAAACCCATGAAAGACTAGAGAGATCCCAGACCAATCATAAACGTCTAATTTTCAAGCTATTGACAGGGCAAACCCTACAATGGCCTAATAAGTATGGTTCTTTCAGGGGCTGTTCCCTAAGTTTCTTATCCAAACTAAAGCTGGTGGAGAAAAAGAGCACTTAGTTATCGTCTTCCTTATCCTAAAGAGCAGAAGTTAGTCATACTCTAATAGTCATCACTCCACATGATGTGACTGACTTTGCCACTCATGAAAACATTCCTGTTTTTTCAGTCTTGCTAATGTTTTGACTAAGAATAATTTTATAATATTGCCTTGGAAACAATTTTATCTCCCTAAATAACATTGGGATGTTATTGCTGTGGTATTTTAGTTTATTGATTCAAAATTACTTTTTTTTCTTTCTTCATAAGTCTTTTCTTATGCATTGATCAAAGACTTCCATTAGGGAAGAATGAGGAGATCTCACAGAGATCTGCCATTTTAATGAAAAGACCCTATATTCCCCAGCCTGATTCTGCTTTGATATCTTTCACAAATGAGTTAAAGGGCAATAAAATGTCAAAATAAAGGAGTACAAATATCTTCCGAGATTAATGGCTGTTTCACCTGGACATACATCAGTTTTAGGAAGGCCTGGGGAGGAGGCTCACTGAGCAGGTCAGAGACACTAAGTAAACAGATTGTTTTCATCGTTCCTCACTACAAATCAGGAACAAAAATAGTGAAACAGCAAACTTTCATCCCAGAGATTTCTGTCTTTCCAGATCCTGAATTTCTTAGCTAAAGTACTTTACAGAAACTCTTGAGACTCTGTTGCTGGTTTCTGTAAAGGAAGGCCACTGGCTACACATGTAGGGGTGGGGTAGGGTAAAGAAAGAGTTATGACTCATAAGATCAAGGCTCTATAAATGACTTCTCAAAAATGTTCTGCCTTAATACCCAAACAGGCTTCACTTGACACATCTCTATGGTTAAGAATATGTATCTCTCCCACCCCCATCCACTGGATCCTGCAAGCTAATAGTCCCATCCCGCCCTCAAACTTGCCTATCCTCCTGCAACCTTGGTGGAACTCTGAAACACAGCTTGCTAAAATACAGAGAGGACCAAGAGGTGAGTGACCAGCCACCAGGTGAGAAACCCCACTCGTTAGGTCCTCCATAGCAAGGCCAAATCCCGGCCCCTCTCCCAACAGCCTTGGCTTTTCTAGCCAATCAGCAGGAGAGTTTCCTGCAGGTAAGCTGCCCCAGTACCCACCACCATCCACCAGACCAGCACAAGCTACAAGCCACAAACTCACCTATCATCCTGCAACCTCAATGGAACTCCGAAACACAGCTTGAGAAAACTCTGAGAGGATCAAGAGCTGAGTGATCAGCCACCCGACAGAACACCCCACTCTCTGAGCCCTCCACAGTGATCAGCCACCGGACAGAACACCCCACTCTCTGAGCCCTCCACAGTGATCAGCCACCGGACAGAACACCCCACTCTCAGAGCCCTCCACAGTGATCAGCCACCGGACAGAACACCCCACTCTCTGAGCCCTCCACAGTGATCAGCCACCGGACAGAACACCCCACTCTCTGAGCCCTCCACAGTGATCAGCCACCGGACAGAACACCCCACTCTCTGAGCCCTCCACAGTGATCAGCCACCGGACAGAACACCCCACTCTCTGAGCCCTCCACAGTGATCAGCCACCGGACAGAACACCCCACTCTCTGAGCCCTCCACAGTGATCAGCCACCGGACAGAACACCCCACTCTCTGAGCCCTCCACAGTGATCAGCCACCGGACAGAACACCCCACTCTCTGAGCCCTCCACAGTGATCAGCCACCGGACAGAACACCCCACTCTCAGAGCCCTCCACAGTGATCAGCCACCGGACAGAACACCCCACTCTCTGAGCCCTCCACAGTGATCAGCCACCGGACAGAACACCCCACTCTCTGAGCCCTCCACAGTGATCAGCCACCGGACAGAACACCCCACTCTCTGAGCCCTCCACAGTGATCAGCCACCGGACAGAACACCCCACTCTCTGAGCCCTCCACAGTGATCAGCCACCGGACAGAACACCCCACTCTCTGAGCCCTCCACAGTGATCAGCCACCGGACAGAACACCCCACTCTCTGAGCCCTCCACAGTGGGCAAAACCCCAGGCCCTGCCCATACCTGTCTCAGCTTATCTAGCCAGTGAGCAGGAAAGTAGGGGTTTTTTTTCTTTCAGTTTATTTATATGATGGATTACATTGATAGATTTTTCTATATTGAACCTTATCCATGCATTTCTAGGATGAAACCTATTTGATCATCTGTGGATGAATTTTTATGTGTTTTTGGATTTGATTTGCAGGTATTTTATTGAGTATTTTTGCATATATGTTCATGAATGAGACTAGTCTGTAATTCTCTTTCTTGGTTGAGTTTTTTTTTGTGGTTTTGTTAGCAAGGTAACTGTAGTCTCATAAAAAGAATTTAGCAAAGTTCCTTTATTTTCTATTATGTGGAACACTTTGAGGAGTATAGGTATTAGCTTCTTGTATTCCTTATCTCTCTAAGACCTTCATTATGAAGGGGTGTTGGATTTTGTCAAATGCTTTGTTAAGCATTGACTTAAATATTATCATAGAACCTTCAAACAGCAACTGATGGAAACAGGCAGAGACCTGCATCAGAGCACTGGACTGAGCTCCCAAAGTCCAGTTGGGAGGAATAGAATATGAGCAAAGAGGTCAAGGCCATGATGGTTTCACCCACTGAAACAGTCTGCCTGAGCTAATGGGAGCTCACCAACTCCAGCTGGACAGGAAAGGAACCAGCATAGGACCAAACTAGTCCCTCTGAGTGTGGCAGACAGTTGCATGGGTGACAGTTGCAAACTGCAGGGCCACTGGCAGTGGCACCAGGATTTCTCCCTACTGCATGTACTGGCTTTTTGGGAATCTATTCTCTTTGGATGGATACCTAGCTCAGCCTAGATATAGTAGGGAGGGCCTTGTACCTTCCCCAAAGCAATGTGCTTTACCCTCTCTGAGGAGTAGATGGAGGGTGGAAAGGGTAAGTGGAGGGAATGGGAGGAGAGGGAGTGGGAATTTAGATTGGTATGTGTAATGAAGAGAAAGTTTGTTTTCTTTTTTAAAAAAGTAATAAAATAAAGAAGAATATTTGTCTCAGAAAAACAGTTGAAAAGGGGCAAACGAATCTCCCAATTCTGAATTGCACATTAGAAGTCTATCTTTCTCTGTTTATTCATAAGAATGCACATGCTGATTACTCTGGCAGACACTATAGTGGTGACAAGGACAGGGCTTGTAATTTACTAATGTTTTCATCCCAATGTCATAGGTGGAAAATAAAACTAAACAGAATCAAAGCAATTCAGACTACAGTTGGGGTCCTTTGAGAAATGAGCACAGAACCAACTCTAGAGTGCAAAGGACAGCAGGGACCCTGCTGAGCAATCAAACTTGCTCTCCAGTTTCACTGATTAAGAGGTGGGTGGGACCAGGAGGTTGTCCAGAAAAAAAGGATTATGAATGAGCAAGAACGTTTAGGAATGAGCAAGTGGGGGTACAGAGAAGGATCAGAGGTTGAGAATATGTCCTGCTCCTGCAGAAGACGATATTTGGTCCCATAACTCACTTCATGTAATTCACAGCAATCTGCACCTGCTCCAGAGAATTCAACATCATCTTCTGTCTTCCGTGGGCACATGCATTCTTGTCAACATACCCCACCCAAACACAAATACATACAAATGTCTCAATATACACGTGGCATGAAAGACTGGAGTCCTGGATTCTCTTCCTGTAGATTAGAATTTCGGGGTTTTAATGGAATGTCCTAGAAAAAAAGTTTCCTTTATTCCAACAACAACAAAAACAAAAGCTCTGAAACAAGGCACACAGTGTGACTAGAAGACAATGAACTGGATTTCATACACTCTGGCCCCTGGACTGTGTAGGATAATTCTGACTGGCTGCATGTATGGCCATGGCTTTATCCCAGGGAACAGAAACAAAATGTGCATCAGACCAGTAGGGGCAATTTATTTCACAGTTAAAATAGAATTAGTCTTGCCTTGTTTTCTGTAATTTATTAGAGTTCACGACTCTTACAAGTTTTGTGTTCCAATAATACGTTGTATCTTATTAGGCAACACATTTGTGTGATCTGGTAGGTAGATAATGAAGATGCTCTGTAGATTCTAGCTATTATAACAATATGCATTCTGTTACATGGACACTTCCCTAGTCCCTATTACAGGTTTTTCCAATAATGGTGACACACAAATTATTCACAATTCAGTATAAATCCTTTTTTCTACTTGTTCCTTGGATAGTTTTTCCACTGCCATGAATATAATCAGCAGCAGCATCTTATTGGTATAAGAGTCATAATAATTCTGAATCAGATGTAAGTTCTGAACCAATGTATAGAGCTGTCACACAGGTTTTGTACTTTAAATGTTTCCAAAACTGAGCTACAGATTTTCATCATTGAAAACTGTACATGTTTCAGTCTCTATACCCAATTATCTACCTCTTATTGTTTATATCATCAGGGTCTAAGCAGGAAAGGCTAACACTGTTACATGACTAAAGCCAATAAACTCTAATGCAGTGAAGTGTTTACACAAGGGATGAAAGAATTGAGATGCTAAACAGATTGGTGATTGGTGAGGCAATATCAAGATTGTCAGCAGTCCAGGGAGGACATGGTATTATGGAGACAGAGAGGCTAATGGCATCTGGTAAATTCTGGAAACAAAACAAGCCAGTCTGGAGTGAACCCAGTGCCATGAATGACAGGCTGTGCCTGCAAGGGCTGCCCTGTCTTTCTGTAGTTTCCAGCTGGTACCTGTGTGAACAGAAGCCAGCTTTGGCGAGGAGATGTGGACTGGAAAGCAGAACAGAAAAGGTGGCAAGGGATGCATCTGGTGCCACAGCTACAGATGCAAACAAAGAGTCCTAAAACCTGTCTCTCATCTTCATCCAAGGCTTTTGCGTTACCCTCGCAGGCTTCTAATGTGTCCCGTCCAATTCATGAACCACAGAAACACTGGACTAATGTTTTCATGTGTAAATTGGGTGTGTTTCAGATGTAGTCATCCACTTTCTCGTTTCCCCATCTGACTATTGAACACTAATGACTGTGTCTATTACACTTCAGTGGCAGACGTGAAGACCATCTTTGCAATACTCTGCCTGTTGCAGGCATATTCAATTTATCAACCTACTTCACCCAACTACAGACCCAAAAGCTTCCATTGAGCTTTCTAAGGACACCAAGCCCTTTTCATCTGTAAAGCTTTAGTTAACAGCTCTTGCATGGCAGCCTTCTTAGTCTTCAAAGATGCTGAAATGCTTTCCATTATGATCTGCCAACGTAGGACCCTTCTACTACCACAGTGCTACCGTCAACATCTTTAATATTTGTTTACTAGGGATTTTTTTCTCTTACTACTAATCTTAATAGTACCATGATATAAAGAAACCAGACTGTCTTGTTTCAACTGTACACTCTGAATTAAGCAGAGTATTAGATACATTAAAACCATTCAAAACATTATTATAGAATATAGGAATGAATCCAGAGTGGACATCAAAGGTGAATGGAAATTAATACATTAACTAAGAAAAATAAAGTACAAACATGACATAAAAACTAAAATGTGCACAAATCCCTACTATTTTTATTTTTAAATAATAATTATTATAGAACATGAAGTTAAGTGTTAAATGTATTAACTAAGTATATAATTAATACTATCAAAGGTGAAGCTTCCTAGTTTTATTTAGTTGAACTCATGAATAAGCTCATAAATAGAAGTATACTCAGGGGTTATTTTTTATGTTTATCTTTCTGTAGTGTTTTTATTGAGCTATACATTTTTTCTTCCCTCCCCTTCCTTTCTCCCTTCTCCCTTTCTGCCCTCTCCCCTGACCTCCATGCTCCCAATTTACTCGGGAAATCTTGTCTTTTTCACCTTCCTATGTAGATCCATGTGTGTCGCTCTTAGTGTCTCTTTGTTGTCCAGTTTCTCTGGAGCCTACAAATCACAAAGAGAAACCAGCCTATCCAGGTTCTATTAAATTGCAGATTCTGACTGAGTAAGCCTGGAAGGGGTACCTGATACTCTGCGTTTTTAACACACTTCACAATGATTCCAAAGGATCACCTTTTTGAGTGGCTAGAGAGCTCTCAAGTTGATGAATTAGCTTTTTAGCTTTGCATTTTAGTATACATGACTTTTAGCTCATCTGCATTCTTAGCCAAAGTAGGAAGAAACTACAAAATCAATACCAGGCCTTGTTCAATTAGTCTAATCAGTCTCTTGACAAAACTTTTTTCACAGGAAATGATGGTCTCAACCTCTGTTTACTTTATTGCAGCATTTTAAAGAGATTTTGTAGTTCAAATTTTCATCATTAGAGCATTAACCAACTTGTGTTTGAGGACTAACAGTTAATGCACAAATCTATAAAGGTAACTGTCGTTTGTATGGTACTGTATATCTTACAAAGAACTTCTGGAATAATATTTTTGCTCAATTATCACAGCAATCTGTGCTGTAGCAAATGATACAAACTCTTTGGTCAAATTCTATAAAGGCAGAAATTGATTCACAGAAATATTAATGGCAGCAATAATCAGGAGTTTTAGAAAACTTCACATTCACCAATCACTTTCATGTATATTAGATAATTTTATTTGCATAATAGTCATGAAAAATAGATATCTTTATGTGGTTAATTATCCTGTGTAGCTGTGGTATTGACATACCAAGTTCATATCAGTTATGTTGCACTTCAGTTATTATTGATTACCCCAAAATATATTTGGTTTCCAATAACTGCACCATGATTCACTTCCTGAGAGTTTAGACTTAAAGATTTTACCTGTAAATTTGGAGAAACAATATATTAGCTGTGTCTTAGTTAAGGTTCCTATTGCTGTGATGAAACACCATGACCTATGACACTTAGGAAGGAAGAGGTTTCTTTGGCTTACACTTCCACATTATAGTTCATCATCAAAGGAAGTTGGACAGAAACTCAAATAGGGCAGGAGCCTGGAGGCAGGAACTGATGCAGAGGCCATGGGGGATGCTGCTTACTGGCTTGCTCCACATGGCTTACTCAGCCTGTTTTCTTATAGAACTCAAAATTATCAGATCAGGGATAGCACCACAATGAACTGGGCCCTACTGTATCTATCACTAACTAAGAAAACGCCCTACAGGCTTCCCTACAATCCAATCTTTTGGAGGCATTTTGTTAATTAAGGTTGTCTCCTCTTAAATGACTTCAGCTTCTCTCAAGTTGAGATATAACTAGACAGTGCCAAGGGAGTCATACTATTCCCTATGCTTAGATAGAAAAGAGAAAAGGCGACAACCCCCCTATTCTCTTGGAAGTTTTAGGGTGCTAACTTACTACTCTGTATCTATGATTTACACACACACACACACACACACACACACACACACACACACACACACACTTCCCTATAAGTTTCAGAGGTAATTTACTTATCCACATGAAGAGAAAGGCAAAGTATAATGTCATTCCCACAGAACATCCTTCTACCCAGTAGGCGTAAGTAATTAAAGCTATTGCTCTCATTTCCTGTCCTTTGTAGGCTGCTTGTAGGAGAATAAAGAATTCTTCAGTATGCATTATTGCATCTATACACTGGTATTGATCTTCCTCTAGAAGTTTGAAGTGTCCCACCACTGAGAATTTTAGGGCTTTGAACTCAGTGCTGCAGATTACACTGTAATGTCAGAAACGGAGCAAAATTTCTTCTGTGAGCTCCTTATCTCCATGTAGGTATTACTTAAATTACAAGGAAGTATAGACGACTCATTTGTAGTTACTCTCCAAATCTACTTTATCACTGAAATCCTTTCAGACATTTATATTTTTGGTTTAGTACTTAGAATAAAGTACACTGTGGTTACTTGTTTTTTAAAAAAAGAAAACCCATGGTCTACTTTAAGAGGTCCTTTTTTTTGTTTGTTTGTTTTTTGTTTTTCGAGACAGGGTTTCTCTGTGGCTTTGGAGCCTGTCCCGGAACTAGCTCTGTAGACCAGGCTGGTCTCGAACTCACAGAGATCCGCCTGCCTCTGCCTCCCGAGTGCTGGGATTAAAGGCATGTGCCACCACCGCCCGGCTTTAAGAAGTCTTAAGAGAACCAATGATACACATATTGCATAATATATGATGATGTGCTGGTCTTAAGGTGCTGATGCCACTGTCATTGTTCAGATTCCCATCTTACCTGGCTCCCTGCAATGAGAATAGTAAATTTCCCTATCAGTATAAACAAGTAAAAGGAACAAAATACAAAAGCTTGAGACTGTGTAAAAGGTTCCTCTTCATTGAAGATGTGACTGACAATTCCTTATTTTAGTTTAACAAATAAAAAGGAAAAAATTCTGAATACTCTCTTTAGTTCTGTTCAACAATTTAGGATCTAGAAGCTCAAACAAGTGATGTGCTCTAGGACATACTCTTGATAAGTTTCAAAACTAAATAAGACTTACAGCAATGATATTTTTATTTCTATGGTGGTTTTCTATTATGCTTCTCTACCTTACTCTCAGTAATCTTGTTTTTTATTGGTAAGTACTTACTGTAACTAGAATAGAATGCACAAAATGAAATTTTACTACTCCTCAGTTATATCCTTTGAGTTTAGTATTAAAAAATATGTACAAATGTCATCGATATTTTTCTTTATTATGTATTTACTTTTAATATTTTTTAACAAGGTGTGTGTATGTGCACATATGTGTCCATGGAGGCCATCCGTGAGTCTAGACTCCCCTAGAGCTGAAGTTAAAAGCAGTGCTGAGCAAATTGATTGGATGCTGGGAACAGAACTCATCTTCTCTGCAAGAGGAATGCACACTCTTAATCACTGAACTATCCCTCTCTCTAATCTTTTAGGTTTCTTTTTATCAGTGTGTGATAATTCTATAAACTCATGGTCTCATGACAGTACTTTCTCATGTGTACTATGATCATATTGTGACCTTAATAACCACACCTGTCCCACTTCTCTTTACTGGTTAATTCTTATCCCTCACAGACACTGTCAGGAGCATTTACATAAAAAACACGCCCGTGCCTTTACACGATGTCAAGAGTTTATTGAATACAAATAATAAAAATTAACTCACAGGCTCTGTTGATTTCATTGCTTGTAAATCACCAAGTTATTCTGATTTCATCTAATTCTGAGGTCATAATAGGTATCCCTTGATAGGAGATTGTTACAGTTTATAAATTCTAATCTCAATTACTAATATTAATTCTCAAACCACAGATTCTTGACATAGATTTACATGCACACTTGGGAGAGGAATGTTCACAAAAGGGTTAAAGAAACTGCGGGTGAAGGTCAGAGAAGCTGCATTGAGGCAGAGAGGTATAACAGAGTCAGGAAGGTCCCTCAAGAGTGCCAATTAACAATGGTTACAAACCTGGAGCCAGGCAGAAGTCCCCAAGTTCCTCATGTCTTGGTTGGGGTGTTTAAATGAGATGTGTCCTGTAAGTTGGAAGGCCTAATTTTTCTGTTCTGGTTCTGATACATTTAGGTGTCCACATGCTCCTGGTTTGTGTCTATATGCCTATAGGTAATGATACGATTCTCATGGGAATGAGTAAGCTATTGAGTCTGCATCTCATGCTTCATGCTGGAAAGGTTCTGGAAATTTGTTGAAAAAGCAAAATGTAGCATGTTTCCCATGTCTGAATTGGAGATAGAGTAGGCTGCCCTTTTAGACAATGATATCACTCAGGGCATATACCATAGAGAACTGTTTAGAGCCGGACGCAGCCTGACCTGACAACCTACTATCTATTGACCTTCTCAGTTTCCTTGACTTTTTATTTTGTTATTTTATATTTTGCAGACATGGGAATAGGAATGTCACATGTCTTCTTAAGCCTTACTTCACTTAACTGTTTAATTTTTTAAAAATGTGTTTGTCAATCATAGATGTAAATGTTTAAAATAATAATTCTTATATGTATTGGTTTGTTTTTATTATTTTCATCTTTAATGAGAAAATTAAAAATAAAAAAATAGTAGTAAGGATCATAATATTGGCTCAAGCACCAAAAATAAATTGATAAATTTATGGAATATCCCTAGATATAATGGCTATTTACTTACCAGAGTAAAACAATAACTAAAAAGAAAGCCATTAATGGGATGACCTCGGGCCTCTTGTTTAATGGTGTCAAATGCATCCAGAGAAGTGTCCAAATATCCAACTTTAGGCAAGAAAATTCATACAAAGTAAAAAATAATCCAGTTAAATTACTTTGTTTTTAAATAAAAATAGAAATACCTTTTCTTTTCCTTTTTATTAATTAACATTTTTTTATATATTTTATGTGGTAGCCCACATATGACTCCATTTCTATCTGGAGTCAATTCTGACTTATAAGTCATGTGAGTTCAAGCTTGCCTGCTCTGATTTTTCTAATAATTTTTAGAGCTATGAGAAACTTCTGATTTAGCCCAAGGGAAAGAACATTTGCCCATGAGAAAAGAAGACCCTATCTAGTACAAAGAATACTGCTATGCCAAGCATCAGGAACCTCAAGACAGAAAGTAGGCTGCTTCTGCAGCAAGCATGGTCAGAGAGGAAGTTGCTCACTCAAGGACAGGAATGGTCTTGGTTAGATACTGGCTTCACAGTCTGTGTTATTCTTTGTTCTGCCTTTGAGTACAAGCAAGTTCTGAAATAAACTCTGAGCTGTTTGGCTGTTTAGACATGACCAAACAAACCTTCCGATTATAGCTGCTTGTGTCTTCTGTCTCAGTTTCTTTCATCTACCATTTCTTTTGCCTTGAGGATTCCCATTCCAGAAGCCTAGCCGACTTTGTGGGAGCAGGCTCCTACAATGTTGCATCTCTAAGGCAGTTTCACCTTCCTCTTCTCCTCCCATTCCCTTTCCCTGCCTCCCCTCTGCACCACCCCATCCACTCTTCTGTTTCTGTTCAGAAAGGGGCAGGCCTTCCATGGGTGTCAACAAAGCATAGCATATCAAATATAGGTAGGACTAAGCTTCTCCTTTGTGTTAAGGCTGGGCAAGGCAACCCAGTAAAAAAAAAAATACATATACTTTAAAAGAACATCAAGGGCTGGAGAGATGGCTCAGCAGTTATGAGCATTGCCTGCTCTTCCAAAGGTCCTGAGTTCAACTCCCCACAACCACATGGTGGCTTACAACCATCTGTAATGAGGTCTGGTGCCCTCTTCTGGCCTGCAGGCATACACACAGACAGAATATTGTATACATAATAAATAAATAAATATTTTTAAAAAAAGAACATCAGCTATATATATTTCCCTACTAAGGTGTAGATTAAGGAAAGAGGAGAGTCAATAGAGAAATGAAAGTATGAACAGAATTCATACCAAACACACATAATGATATTGGGACAAAACCCAGTCTTCTGTAGAATGAATGCAGACTTTCAAGATTTTAACACTCCATAGTTTAAAGAATACGCTGAAAATGAAATGCAATATTCACTCTGTTTACTAAAGCAATTCAGCCAGTGTTTCACAATTAATTTCACAGAATTTCTACATTTGAGAAATGTATAAATAAATCCTGAAAGCAAGTCAGCAAGATTCATGAAAAACACATTTTGCAATAAGAGCTACAAAGGGATGTGTAACACACACAAATATTCCCATACAAACTTTGACTTCACTGAGAGTGTTTAAGATGAATAAGGCTGACTTAACTAAAATTGAAACACAATGTACCATTTTGACACCTTGCCACGGTGATCACAGCCTCAGAAACTCCCCAGCATTTAAAGCATGCTGGAAATGAAACACAATACTTTCTGTGTTTACTAAAGCAATTCAGCCTGGGTTTTGTGATTAATTTCATGGAAATTATACTTGGCTCTTCATTTTAATCAAATTAATACATGTACATTCAGTGCTTACAGGATTAGTAAAAACAAACAAGGCACAACGATGATTCCAAGAGAAAGTCACATTTCAACATGAGTTGGGCTGTACAGCTATTGGCATTTATCATGATATATATGAGAAATAACAAAGAAAAGGTTTCAAGGTAACATCACATGGAAGGGAAATAAGCATCAGATTTTATGTGAATACAGGTATGTGTGTGTTGTTGTTGTTGCACACATGCATGCATGCACACATGTGACCCACATGCACTAATGCATACATGTGAATAAGTGTGTGAGTGAAGGGGTATAAACCTACATGTCCATAGGGACTTCAGAGTGATTTCCCCCACTCTTCTTACACCATTGACCTCCACTTTAGTTATGACACGGTTCTCTTCACTGAATCTGAAGCAAGTTATTTCAGCATGGCTGGCTGTGAGCTCCAGGGACCATTCTATCTCTTCAGTGCTAGAATTATAAACACAAGGATCTGAGTTAGAGTCCCCATCACACACCAAAAGTCCCACCACATGGCACATTCATATCATTCCAGTCCTGGTATTGTGGAAGCAGGTGTGGAGACAAAAGTTTCTGCCCTGCCTGGTCCCACAACCATTCAGTCCCAAAGAAATCCACAGAGGCTTATATTAATTATAAATGATTGGGCATATTAACTCATGCTTATTATTAATTAGCTCTTACATCTTAAATTAATCTATAATTCTTGTCTATATTTAGCCATGTGACTTGGAACCTTTTCTCAGTGCAGCATTCTCATCTTGCTTCCTCTGCATCTGGCTGGTGACTGACTCTCCACTTTTCCTCTTCCCAGAATTATCTTAGTCTGGTCACCCCACCTACACTTCCTTCATGACTACTGGCCAATCATTGTTTGATTAAACTAACATGAGTAAAAAATTTTTACAGTGTACAAGAGCACTATCCCACAGTGTTTCCTACTTTTTTCTTTTTAAAACAAAAACTCCAAATCTAATCTCCTTTGTTTAGCTTTCCTCCTGACCATTATCCATAGCAACTTGTAACAAACATGCTGAACAAAAACAAACACTCATAATCCATTTTTTGGGGAATGTGGGCATAGTTTTCTAGGCTCCCTGCAGACTGGGGGCACTGATAATCTTCTAGGACCCAACAAAAATTTAGGATTATAGTTAAGTCCTGACTGGAGTATTTTGTGAGCCTAGATCATCTCAGTCAGCAGTCTTGAGGCTGTTCTGGATATAAAACTCAAAGGAAACTTCAATACAGGTTCCTTGAAATGTTGGATTATCAGAATCATTTGTTGCCATTGGAGATTTTCATTTGGTCTTCCTCTATCAAACCTTATTTTTCTCAACTGATAATGAATCCACATCCTTTCATTTCCTGTATAAACCAAAGCAAAACCTCCTCTCCAAAGTAACATATCTTTTGACTTAAATTTTGAAGTCAAGGTATTTTTAAAATATATAGGTTGGATTAACCCAGCAGCATTTATAATCAAATGTCGTTTAGCAGCTGTTTCTCCTTCCTCACAGTCAAACAATTCAAAGACAACACAATAACATACTTACCCAGATTATCTGTATATTTTCAATTTTATGTTTCTTTTTTAACTCTATTCCTTTTATTTTTATTTTAAGTTTTGGTTTTTTGAGACAGGGTTTCTCTGTGTATCTTTGACTGCCCTGGAACTCACTCTATAGACCAGACTAGTCTTGAAATCACAGAGATCTGCCTGCCTCTGCCTACCAAGTGCTTGGATTAAAGGCATGTGCCACCACACCTGACTACTTTATTTCTTTTCTTTAAGTACTTTTTCTATCCTTTCTCTTTGCTTTCCCAAGACTATGTATATTTATAAACACACTGTAAAACCTTTAGAGGATTTTTTCATCTGAATCTGTCCTTACTGTACTGACATGAGTCTTTAATATGCTAAGCACTGTGGCTAGGATTAAAGCTGTAGCTTTGGTAGCTGGCTCCACCGTATTCCTTAACATTTTGAGATTCTAGCTTCATTGTGGAGGTGTTGGCAGGAGCTACATTCACTGCCACAACTCTGAAGTTTCTAGGTTAATCCACCACCAAGAAGCCTGATGCTGGCTACTCATAAACACCATTTAAGTGTTTGGTGGCAGAGCCTCTTAAGAGTTGTGAGATTTTTGCCACTAATTCTGACTAAGGAAGCCTCTCTTATAGGAGCTGTGCTCTGCTCACTGACAGCAAACAGAGCCTACCAGAAAAAAGATGGTTACCAAGAAGCTGCACTTGACTCTGTTTTTTGTCTGTCTAGAATCCTTTATTTTTAAAGCTTTCTCTTTCTTTATGTAGAAAATCTTGCCAAACATTTGGGTACCATTTGTAGACACAAGTTTCTTTCTTGCCTGGTCCTGCTGCCATTCAGTCCCTAAGAAATACACAGAGGCTTATATTGTTTATAAACTATTTGGCCTGTTAGTTCACATTTATTATTAACTAGCTCTTACAATTTAAATTAACCCATAATTCTTGTCTATGTTTAGTCATGTGGCTTGGTACTTATTCTCAGCAAGGCAGTCTCATCTTGTTTTCTCTGTGTCTTGCTGGTGACTGTCTCTTTACCTTTCCTCTTCCCAGAATTCTCCTATTCTTCTTTCCCCACCTATACTTCCCACCTGGCTACTGACCAATCAGCATTTTTTAATCTAATACATGTGACAAATCTTTACAGTGTACAAGAGTATTGTCTTATAGCACAGGTAGATCCTTGGGATTTGCTAGTAAGCTAGCGTAGCTCAATCTGTCTTCAAGGCTCGGTGAGAGAAATATTCTCAAATATTAAGGTGGAGAATGATAGAGAAGATATCCATGTCCACATTTGCCATATGTGCGTGTGTGTGTTCACCCACACAGAAGTAAACAAATACTTGCACTTATAAACGCACAAACAAAAAATTAAAAAAGAGTTGTTTCTACTTCAAATATCATCAATTAGTTACTACCAAAGGATGATTTGGCAAGTGTTAAAATAAATTTTAGGAAAGGTAGAAAACAAACAGAGTTAATCACAGGAACTGGTCCAGGAAATAGAGCGGAAAAGCTTTGTCAGGAAGCCATGAAGCAAGGTAACATGCTAGCCTCTATGCAAGCAGTTTCATTAAAGCATGCCAGATCTGGAAAACTGGAAGGAAATAGTGACTTCTAGGGCACAAAGAGGATATGCTCAGATTCTATAAAATGGTGTGAATGCAGAGGGCCTCAATGGGAAATTCATAACAGAAAACAAATGACAGGGGGAGTCAGGAAATGCTTTTCTTATTCAAGGGAGAGAGCTAAATGAAAGAGAAACAAAAGAGAAAATTCTCATTTCCTATGGCTTGGCTGTTTTTATTCCCTAGAATAAATATAAATATAAATATAAATATAAGGTTACAAATTCCCCCTATCTTTCTTTTTTATTGCTTTAAAAATAATACCATTCAAAATTTCCATTTCCTCCCCCTCCTCCCATTTCTCCCCGACTCACCCTCCACCCACCCCCTCCAGTCCTAAGAGAGAAGTCCAAGGCCCTCCCTGCTCCATCCAGGCTTAGGAAGGTGAGCATCCAAATAGACTAGGCTCCCAAAAAGCCAGTACATGCAGTAGAGACAAATCCCAGTACCATTATCATTGTCTTCTCAGTCTCCCCAATTGTCAGCCACATTCAGAGGGTCCAGTTTGATCCCATGCTCAATCAGTCCAGTAAGAGAATCTGTTCTCTGGCAACACACTGCATCCACAGAACAGAAAAAGTGTAAGTTTGGTGGCAGCTCTTTGTGTGAAATCTTTGCACTAGTTATTCAGAATACTTGGCATGAAGATAGCAAAACCATGTCTTAGTCACTTTCATGAGCAGAAATACGGTGTTTCAAGATGAAGTCTCAGCAAACTAAATGTAGAGGTACAAACAATGTCATGAGACATCTCACAATGCAAGGTTGGTTTGTCAGTTAAAATAAATCAGTGAACATCATAACATTAGCAGTATTATGGAAAGATCATGATTACACCAATAAAGTCAGAAAAAGTATTTGATAAGAATCAAATACCTGTTCAAGAGAATGACAGAAAAGTTTAAAAAGTGAATATTCTTCACAATGATAAATTATGCCTGTAAGATGTCTGGAGTGAATTTCATTAGCTGATAAATTTTAAAAACTTTCTTCTGCCATCAATAGACAACAACTTCCATGAATTCAGTTCAATACTATGACTATGAAATCCAGACAGTGCAATAGTCTGTCGAAAGAGGAACTGTAAGAACAGAGAAACTAAGATATTCAAAGCAATAAAAATATTTAATACGTACAGATCTGTAGATGGCATGATTTTATATATAATAAACCCAAAACTACATACAAAGAAACAATTAGAACTGATAAATAAATGTGCCAATCTTGTTGGACAAAATTTCAACTTAAAAACAGTATTATCAATTGTACTTTTGTATCCAATTGAAAAATGTAGCAATAAATGGTATAGTATAATAAGCAACTAAAACAGACTCAATAATAAACCCAAAGACTGACAAAAATTATGCCGGCAACTCCAAATCTTTTTTTTTTTAAAGAAGCTACTAAAAAGAAAACAAACACATGGAAAAATAGTTAATGTTCATGATTGTAAAACTCAATTTTGTAAGGTGCCAATTTTGCACAAATGAGTATCATTTATCCAAACATAACAAGCTACTCTGATGAAAAATGTTTCATACGCCAAAATAAGTAATCTAATCTTGAAGGTCAATGTTTAATGACTTACACAACCACTTATCAAGATGACAGATTAAAAAAAGATAAAAAAAAAATGTAGCCAAGAAAATGGAGTCCCTTCAGACCAGAAGTAGTTTGTGGAGTACCATCTGGCCCAGCTGATGTGGAGATGAACGATTCATAATTTGTCAACCAGTGTAAGATCCCCTGAGAATTTTAAGAGCAGTCTTTAGGAGCATAAGATACCACTGAGGTGAGCATCAAATTCTGCCCCCTGAAATAAAGAATGAGATTAATAACTCTGTTCTAAAACAAAGTTAGAGAAATGTATATGGAATCATGAGGAAGAGAGCATGAATCAAAGAGACAACAGGAACCACTTGGAACATGGGCGGATGTAGAAAACTTCTTTCAGAGAAGCTGGGCACTAATGATGCCGTAAGAGCTGAGCCATGACAGGGAGAGTGAAAGGAAAGTCACCAGCCAGAAGCCAGGACTGTTCTCTTGCTGATAGCCTGGAGCCTGTTAAAAAGGATGGCTAGGGAGATATGCTAGATGCATTGCTATAATTATGCCTTCTTGAACAAGTGTTCCACAGCTCCCACGCCCAACCGTATTTCATTTTCCATTGGGGTTCTTGTTGAAAGAGAAAAGCAGACTTCCAAGAAACAACTCATCCTTTCATCTCTCTGGAAGCCTCACTCATTGAAAAAGCCAAATTCAATGTTGCTCAGAAAAAAAAAAAAAAGAGGAAACCAGGAAAGAAAGGGAAAGGAGAGGCAGAGTCCTGAGGAAGTGGCCGAAAATCCAGCAGGAGCGTACTTGGTTCGTAACAGCAAGAGAGCAGTGACCTCACAGGGCTCCTTGAACTATAATCCGCTACACTATATCTGAACGTCTTGGCTACTTTATTGTTGATGTGAGATCTGTAGCTGCAACTGTGGAAATGCTGAGTTTACTGAGTACAAACGAAAGCACTGATGCAACTGGAAGCCCTGGGGAAGGCAGTCAAATACTTACCAGCACAGGCATCTCCCTACCAGGCACTGGCCTTATCTAGTACACATGGATAGCGATCAAAAATAATCAGACCCACCAGGATGTCACTCCAGCTGAAGCTTAGCCAGGAGCATGTGTCTCACAGATATACGATGCCTTTTATTACATGGAAAGAAGACAAATGTGCCCAAATAAACATTTTACTATTTGAAATAAACTTTAACTCTCATCTGTATGTATCTTGTGGTTTTTATACAGGTGAGTAAAGATGAAATGCATAACAGTCTTTGGAAAAAGAGGGCCTATTTTCTAAAGTAACACACACACACACACAGAGAGAGAGAGAGAGAGAGAGAGAGAGAGAGAGAGAGAGAGAGAGAGAGAGAGGCACACACATACCTGTGCACACACATGCACACTTAGCCTGTCAGAAATGCCTTGGTAGAAACATACTGAGTTATAAATGCACATCTCAGTCTCACCCAGTAAATCCGAGATTCTGGGAATCAGCAGAGCATCACTGCATTGTGATTCGTAGTATGGACTATGAGTCATTTGTATCATGTAGAATCTAAGCCCTGTTCACTCTTATGCTCCTAAAAACAATGGAGTTTGATACGTGACAAAAGTTTGTTTGATTTAAATGACTTATCTGTGATGACACCACCTATTTCAATTCCATTTGAAAAATGTAATTTGGTATCTCCAAAGCTGTCTTCTCACAGAAAACAACCAGAAGGGTCTGATTCATCACGATAAAGCATGACCATGAACTGTATGCCTCTTCAGGGCAGCCAAACCTTGCCTAAGTGTCAAGGACACGGACTGTGAGCAACAGGACATTTTTATGACAGCACAAAGAATTCCTAACTGCAGTGAGCGTGGTCACTCGGTCTGTGACATGTCAAGACCTGTTTTGATAAAGATACCTTCTCTCTTAAAATTACCAGCATTTTTTTTCTCAAATGGCTGTTGAATTTATTTCCTTGACCAATATCGATCCTGGCAAAAGTTAGTTAACCAACATTGAGACATTTGTAAAGTGATACACAAGTCCGTGAATACGAGGATTAATAAGAAACCTTTCTAAAAATCTTAATAATGTATAAGAATAAACAAAGTAGTTCATGTAACCCTGAATTATCAATGAATGAGCAGTTTTACATACTGTGTTTGCTACATTTTGATATTAGAAGCAGAGGGATTAGACCTTGTTCTAGACAAGAGGAAAATAGAAGAAAATAAATAAGTTGCATCAAAGAAATTTCTAATTAACTCAGTTATTTAAGGCACACAAAGACCATCTGTGGGAAATAAACTGTCTGTATTCTTTAACAAACCAGGAAAATAACTTGAAATTATTTTAGCTTAATTCTAAATACATATTCACATATCAAATTTCCAGCAGATTTCCTGGAGTACATTCATATTATTTTTTTCAGCTAACAAATCCATATTACTATGCAATTATTTTGAGATTATAGAAAAAAATCCTTCCATTTTGCCAGGGATGGATTTATATTTGGCATTAGAATTTGGGAGATCTAAAAATACAAAACTTCTAAGACTCTCACAAGCTTTAATAGTCAATTCCATTGTATCTGAATCCTCTATTTCATCCATAGCTTCCTTTGACATCATTATTTCCTGCCTAAACCCAGATAACAATGTCCCAATCTCCTGATTTTTCTATAATCATCACATGCCTCATATATCTGTCCTATTTATGTTTGCCACAATAACTCTCAATTCCAATTGTGGTCATTTTCTTATAAAAATAAATGCACACAATATTATTTTAAAATTTTTCTTTACTTTTAAGAATTTCATATATATGTATGTATAAAGTATGATTATACTTTTCCCCCAAATTTGTCAGTCTAACCCTGAAAATCCCTCTAAAGTGCCCACTCCCAACTTCATGTCTTGTTTTTTTTATTGTTTTTGTTTGTTTGTTTTTGATAACTCACTGCATCCTGTTAATGCTGTCCATATGTCTATAAATAGTTATGGGGCCATCCACTGGATCATCAGAAACCTAACCCTGGCCACATGCTCAACAATGAATGATGTTCCTTCCCTGAGGAAGTGTATACTACCAATAATTCACAGCATAGGCTTGTAGGCTCAGAGAGCATGGAGGAAGAGGAAGTAGAAAGAACGTAGGAGCTGGAGAATGGGAAGAGTCTGTGAGATGTTGTCTTCAGGACGTAACATGGCTGTCACAATAGTTCTCTTATATCAAACATGAGCACCTGCACAAGACAAGATCAAGTCAGTTGAAACCCATTATAGATAGAGTAGATATTACTTTTTAGCTTAGGAATATTTTGCTGCTTATAGCTAGTAACCACTTAGGAGTCAGTACATACCATATTCATTTTGGAGGGTTTGGGTTACCTCACTCAGTATAGTGTTTTCTAATTCCATCCATTTGCATGCAAAATTCAAGATGTCATTGTTTTTTATCACTGAGTAATACTCTGTGTAAACATGCCATACTTTTTTTTATTCATTCTTCAATTGAGGGGCATCTAGGTTGTTTCCATGTTCTGGCTATTACAAATAATGCTGCTATGAACATAATTGAACAGATGCTTTTGTAATATGATTAAGAATCTTTTGGATATTCCCAAGATTGGTATTGTTGGATCTTGAGGTAGGTTGATTCCCAATTTTCTGAGAAACTGCCATACTGATTTCCAAAGTGGTTTTACATGTTAAAATTTCCACCAGCAATGGATGAGTATTTCCCTTATTCCACATCCTCTCTAGCATAAGCTATCATTAGTGTTTTTGATCTTAGCCATTCTGACAGGTGTAAGATGGTATCTCAGAGTTGTTTTGATTTGCATTTCCCTGATAACTAAGGAAGTTGAACATTTCCTTAAGTATCTTTTGGCCATTTGAATTTTTATGTTGAGAATTCTCTGTTTAGTTCAGTACTCCATTTTTTAATTGATTTATTTAGAATTTCAGTGTCTAATGTCTTGAGTTCTTTATATATTTTGGGGATTAGTAATTTGTGTAAAGTGGGGTTGGTGAAGATCTTTTTCCATTCAGTAGACTTCCTTTTTGTCTTATTGACTGTGTCCTTTGCTTTACAGAAGCTTCTCAGTTTTGGGAGGTCCCATTTATTTATTGTTGCTCCTAATGTCTGTGATACTGAGGTTATATTTAGGAAGTGGTATCCTGTGCCCATGCATTGAAGGCTACTTCCCACTTTCTCTTCTATCAGGTTCAGTTTGGTCAGATTTATATTGAGGTCTTTAATCCATTTGGACTTGAGTTTTGTGCATGGTGATAGATATGGATCTATTTTCATTCTTCTACAGGTTGACATCCAGTTATTCCAGCACCATTTGTTGAAGAAGCTTTTTTTTTCCTAGCTTCTTTGTCAAAAATCAGGTATTCATAGGTGTGTGGATTAGTTATCAGGTCTTCAATTCAATTCCATTGGTAAACATGTCTGTTTTTATGCAATGCTGAGCTGTTTTCATTACTTTAACTCTGTAATTGTAATAGAGCTTGATGTCAGGGATGGTAATGCCGCTAGGAGTTCCTTTGTTGTATAGAATTGTTTTTTGGCTATCCTGGGTTTTTTGCTTTTCCATATGAAGTTGATTATTGTTCTTTCAAGGTCTGTGAAAAATTGTATTGGGATTTTGATGGGGATTTCATTGACCCTATAAATTGCTTTTGGTAAGAATGCCATTTTTACTGTGTTGATCCTTTCTATCCAAGAGCATGGGAGATCTTTCCATTTTTTTATCTTCCTCAATTTCTTTCTTCAAACACAAAGTTTTTGTCAAATAGGTCTTTTTCACTTCCTTGGTTAGTGTTACCCCAAGATATTTTATGTTATCTGTGGTTATTGTGAAAGGTAATGCTTCTTTGATTTCTTTCTCTGCCCCTTTATCATTTGTATATAGGAGGACTACTGATTTTTTTTTGAGTTGATCTTGTATCCTGCCATATCACTGAAGGTATTTATCAGCTGTAGGAGTTCTCTGGTACTTTTGTGGGTCACTTATGTACACTATCGTATCATCTGCAAATAACGAAAGTTTTACTTCTTCCTTTCCAATTTGAATTCCCTTGAATTCCTTTTATTGTCTTATTGCTATCACTAAAACTTCAAGAACTATGTTGAAGAGATATGGAGTGAGTGTACAGCCTTGTCTTGTTCCTGATTTTAGTGAAATCACTTTGTGTTTCTCTTCATTTAATTTGATGTTAGCTGTCGGCTTGCTGTATATTGCTTTTATTATATTTTGATATGATCATGGTATCCCTAATCTCTTCAAGATCCTTATCATGAAGAGGCATTGAATTTCGCCAAATTCTTTTTCATTAAACCTATAGTTCATGATCCTAGAGAAGCTTGTAGTAATATGGAGCGGCAGCGGGGCTGCGTCCCCAACACCCCAGCCGCCTGCTCGGCTAGCTTATGCCCCGAAATAATTACACAGACACTGTATTCTTTTAATCACTGCTTGGCCCTTAGCTCTAGCCCTTGCAGCCATCTTTCTACCTCAGTCTCCTAGATGCTTGTTAAACTTCTGTTAATCCTTATTCATTTACTTGGCCTCCCAGCCACAACTATACTTAACATTATTAAGAGCAGATACTTATTTACTGCTTACTCTGTGCCTAATGCTTTGCTTGTGCCATGGTTAATTTTCATTACCAACTTGATTGAAGTCTGCATTAATAAATAACTTGGCTGCTGCTTGCCTCTCTTCTAGTGTCTCCTAGCTAAATCCACAAAGTCTTCCACCATGACTGACCAAACTGCAAACTGAACAAGGACGATACAAATGAGCACACAAAACTGGATAGAGAATCGCCCATGAGACCTCCACCAAAGAAGCTCTATAGACAAATGAATAAAGTTAGGAATTGAAAAGATGGTCTTCCCTAGGAAATAGCACAATAATTTGCTGTCCAGTTCACAGCCATCAGTCCTGAACACATACATACAGGCATCATTATACAGACTGATTGGGTTATAATTAGGAAATACAAATACATATAGGCATCCAATAAAAATTAGTATAAATAAATAAACAAAAGTGCACAAATTTGAAGGAGAGCAGGGAGTAGTTTATGGGAGAGTTTGGAGAGAGGCAATGGTAGGGAGAAATGATGTAATTAAATTATAAACTCAAAAAAAGACAAAAAAATACCTTGAGCATTGGCAAAGCTCACCACTCTGTCTGAGAATGTTGCTAGAAAAGGTTGAGTGCACTCGCCATCTTGAGTGGCGCCATTCCAGTGGGTGGATTCATAGAGTGAATTATAAAAGTAACGGGAGAAAGACAGCTGAAGACTGGCATTCTTCTTTCTCTGCTTTTGATTCACCCAGCAATAAGAGCATGTCCCTCCACCAAGAACAGAAACTTTTCTGGCTGCCATGAGCCCCAAACACCCGTTTCTCCCCTGCATTCCTTCATGAAACCCACAGCAATGGGGAAACAACTAATAGAGTTGTTTAATGTGCACCACACCATGCATGCTCCTTAGAGCTCAGAGAATGTTTCTGGAGAGCCGCTGCAAACAGACAATGGAAAAGAATATACTGAAGATAGCAGACTCACTGCTGACCTGGTCTGCATGGAGCAGTTCCTACCCATTATCTCGATTCATAAGCAAGAAATAAACTAATTGCAGCCTTTACATTTTTGCCTATTTTAGTTATAGAGCTTAACATACCCTAATTAATATGAATAAATGCTATTTATTATTTTTTTTGTAGAGCATTTATAGATGATCTTAATAATAAAAACCCAGAGACAGGGGATGAAAGCTGAAAGGTCAGAGAATCTGAGCAGCCAGCCACTAGTGCTTACCTCTATGAAATCATCACATTGAATGGGGAATTCTGTCTCTACAAGCCCTCTGACTGAATGCCTTCCCTAGGAAACCCCAGACTAAAATCTGAACTCCTGTCTCCTCCTGGCTTATATTCCTCTCTCTGTCCAACCATCTCACTTCCTGTCTCCAACTCCCTAGTTCCTGGATTAAAGGTGTGAATCATCTCTGTGTGGTTCTGTTTCTCTTTTAGGCTGATTCAAGGGCAGCCTTGAACTCACAAAGATCTGTCTGTCTCTGACTCATGAGTCCTGGGATTATACTATTGTGTCACCATTGGCTGGTCTCTATGGCTAAGTAGTGGCTTTTTCTGCACTCTGATCTTCAGGAGAGTTTTGTTATAGCACAAACAAAGTATCACCTTACCCTTTTAATTTACATGATGGAATTATTCTTGGAGATAGTAGAGCTGACATTGTCACATGCCCTCACCTAAGTAGGCCTCCAGACCTCAGCACAACTGACTCAGTGATGGAAGTTTCATAAAAAATCAGTGCATAGACATCACCACAAACCAAAACAGAACTAATACATCAAGGTCCATATTTCTGGAAAAGTCTCTAAATGTATTAACTTTGTTTTATGGTTTCTGAATATCTGTTTCTAACTGTTCTTGTTAACTGAAGTACAACAACCCAGGACATGGTTTTTGTGCTTAAACACCCTAAGAATGGCTCCAGGATACACTGAGATTCCAAATACCCAATGTAGTCATCAGTCAGCTAATAAAGACTTTCTATTAAATTAAACCTTTGTCCAAGAAGTCTTCTCTGGTGGATATTTCAAAACAATATGAAACTGAGATAGCCTACATGTAAGCCATTTTTCTTAACCAAGAAACTTTGTGCCCAAAGTTCCTTCAAGAGCCTGAGTCTTACAAATATGCATGGTTCTATGCCATCCTCTCAGTTATTTGCCGTCTTTCCTGTCTTTCCAGCTCCTTAATACAGTCTTTTCTTTCTAGAGTACCCCCTCAGCAGGGATATTCTTCTACTATTTCAATATAGTCTAATATTTCAGTTCTTTCTACTATTTTAAAGATCACCTCATATGTGACTGACCTGCCAGCTCACTGAAAGAGTTTCACCCTCTCATAATCAGCATTAGAAAAAATGTTTTAGTCTGTATACATCATTACATAACTATATCTCTGGCTTATTATAATTCTCAAGCCACCTTTATCCACAAATTCAATTTAAAAGACCATTTTTACGGTTCTTTTTCTGGTAAAGGTACTCAGTTGTTCTCAACTTAGATATTTCTTTTTCACTCAATAACAGAGGTAACATTTTGGTCAAGAGACATGTGCTCTGTGCCCTGATAATAAAGACATTAGAGACATGATAACCTAAGCAAGTTTTGATTTTCTTTTTTCTGCCTCTTGAATGATATCCCAGCTCCTTGCAGCAAAAGGCTGCTAAATGACAGGGCTGCAAATGTAATAGGAAGTTAGACAGGAAGAATGGGTTTTCCTAAGGAAGATTTTTCACCTTGTAAAAAGAGAGGGAGTGGGATCTGTCCACCCCTTGCTACATTAGGGACAGTTTGGTGACATATATAGTCACAGAAGATTTGTGAAACTTCTATGTGACCATCATGAGGACAAAAATCCATGATTCCACAAGGTAGAGTAGCACACATCTGTGAATCTAAGGAAGCCGATTGGTTGGTCTATAGTGTAAAACCAGTCTGGGCCCATGAAAAGACCATGCCTCCAATAAACAAAACCAAACCCATGCTGCTGGGAAAGTAGGACAGAAATATATAAGGAACCTGACATTTCATATTCTTGAGCTTCTATAACAATGCCAAGACTTCCGTTGTCTGAAAAGAAAAGTTTGAAAGCCATTGTGTCAAAGCTGGTATTGAAATATTATACATGAGAGTTTCGATCTCACTGAAATCAGAAACAAGACAAGGTTGGCCACTCTCTCCATATCTATTCAATATAGTTCTTGAGGTCTTAGCAAGAGCAATAAGACAACACAAGGAGATCAAGGGAATATAAATCAGAAAAGAAGGACTCAAATTCTGACTATTTGCTGATGATATGATAGTTCACATAAGAGACCCAAAAAAATTCTACCAAAGAAATTCTACAACTCATAAACACTTTCAGTAATGTAGCAGGATACAAGATTAACTCCAAAAAATCAGTAGCTCTCTTTTACAGACATGATAAATGGGCTGAGAAAAAAAAATCAGAGAATCAACACCCTTCACAATACCCACAAATAGCATGAAATATCTCAGAGTAACTCTAACCAAAGAAGTGGAAGACTTGTATGACAAGAACTTTAAATCTTTGAGGAAAGAAATTGAAAAAGACACCAGAAAGTGGAAAGATCTCCCATGCTCTTGGGTAGGTAGAATCAACATAGCAAAAATGGCAATCTTACCAAAAGCAATATACAGATTCAATGCAATGCCTACCAAAATCAGAGCAAAATTCTTCACATATCTTGAAAGAATGGTACTCAACTTCATATGGAAAAACAAAAAACCCAGGAAAGCCCAAACAATTCTGTACAATAAAAGAACTTTTGGAGGCATCACAATCCCTGACTTCAAACTCTACTACAGAGCTACAGTACTGAAAACAGCCTGGTATTGGCATAAAAACAGAAAGGAGGACCAATGGAACTGAATCAAGGACCCAGATATTAATCCACACACCTTCAAACACCTGATTTTTGACAAAGAAGCAAAAATTATCAAATGGAAAAAAGAAAGCATATTTAACAAATAGTGCTGGTATAACTGGATATCAACATGTAGAAGAATGAAAATAGACCCGTATCTATCACCATGAACAAAACTCAGGTACAAATAGAACAAAGACCTCAACATAAAGCCAGCCACACTTAACCTTATAGAACAGAAAATGGGAAGTACACTTGAATGCATTGACACAGGAGACCACTTTCTAAATATAACCCTACCAGCACAAACACTGAGAGAAACAATTAATAAATGGGACCTCCTGAAACTTAAAAGCTTCTGTAAAGCAAAGGACATGGTCAACAAGACAAAATGACAGCCTACGGAATGGGAAAAGATCTTGACTAACCCCACATCAGACAGAGGTCTGATCTCTAAAATATACAAAGAGCTCAAGAAATTGGTCATCAAAAGAACAAATAATCCAATTTAAAAAAATGGAGTACAGACCTAAATAAAACCTCTCAACAGAAGAATCTAAAATGGCTGAAGACACTTAAGGAAATGTTCAACATCCTTAGTCATCAGAGAAATGCAAATTAAAACAACTTTGAGATTCCATCTTACACCTGTAAGAATGGCCAAGATCAAAAACACTGATGACAACTTATGCTGGAGAGGTTGTGGGGAAAAGGGAACACTCCTCCATTACTGGTGGGAACATAAGTTGGTATAGCCCCTTTGGATGTCAGTGTGGCGATTACTGAAAATTAGAAAACAACCTTCTGCAATGCCCGATAATACCACTTTTAGGTATATATCCAAAGGATGCTCAATTGTGCCATAAGGACATATTCATAGCAGCATTGTTTGTCATAACCAGAAACTGGAAACAACCTAAATATCCTTTGACAGAAGATAAGGAAAGGATAAGGAAAGTGTGGTATATTTACACAACGAAGTACTACACAGCAGAACAAAATAATGACATCTTGAATTTTGCAGGAAAATGGATGGAGCTAGAAAACATCATTTTGAGTGAGGTAATCCGGACCCAGAAAGACAATTATCACATGTACTCACGCGTAAGTGGTTTTTTAAGCATAAAGCAAAGAAAACAAGCCCACAAATCACAATCTCAGAAAACCTAGACAACAATGAGGACCCCAAGAGAGACATGAATAGATCTAATCTACATGGGAAGTAGAAAAAAAACAAGATCTTCTGAGTAAACTAGGAGCATAGGGACCTTGGGGGATAGTTGAAAGGGGGAGAGGAGAAGAAGTTAGGGGAACAGAGAAAAATGTAGAGCTCAATAAAAATAATAATAATAAATATTGTACCTGAAACAGGCCTGACCACTTGTAAGTATCCTACCTCCTTGTTGGTTAAATTCAAGGTCAGATTATACTCCATCACCTATGTTACAGTTAAGAACATAGATTAGAAAAAATGTATTATCTACTTGTAAGGGTGCGTTCTTAGACCTGAGTAAGTGCGTGAAAATTGAACCCATTAGCCTGAACACCTCATAACTATGAGAAGTTTAGGTCCTTACTAACAAGCCAGAAGCAAGCCTTCAGCTTACTTAGTCATGGAGATTTTAATTTGTGTAACATATTTTAGCCTACCTGCTTCATCCTCATATAACAAAAATCAGTCCATGACAAGGGGACCTCAGATGCTTCCTTTCTCCAGAATCCGTCATGTTGACTTCACTAAAAATAAAAAGCATTAAGAACAAAGAACCCATGGGAACAGTGTGTAAACAAAATTTTCAGCTGTTGGGCGTAGTGGCACACACCTGTAGTCCCAACCTCTGCACATGAATTAGCCCTATCTTTGAAGTGCCAGCGTTCTGAGAGTGTCAGCTGGAAGGTTTATAGATGCATAAAGACATCCACAGCCAGAGCATTTTATCATAGAAAACATTGCATAAAATCTCTCAACAGTCCCCTAGATCATGTTACCAAATTCGATGACCAAAGCGTCACTCACAAATCTGTTATAAGTAATTTATAAGCACTAAACCCAGAGTTGAAAGAAATGAATAAAAAAGACATCATGATGTATGAAAGGCTGCACGTTCTCTTCAGAGCAAAGAAAGCAACGCGCTAAAATGACTGTTAGGCCACAGATCAGTTTCCAGAATGAAACCCCTGAAATGTTATTTTTAGCAATACTATCATTTAGAAGTAGCATTCTTATAGGCCTGGCAATATAAAAGACATTCTCCCAGGGTCAATGATGATGAGCAGAGAGGCAGAATTTAATGGAAGTGCATGCTTAGATTTTCCAGAAAAATATATATCCCTTTTGCAAGTTTAGAGTTCTGCAGAGCAAGAGCGAAGGCTTGTGACTCCCGAGTCTTGAATGTCAGCCTGTGTTTTAAATATGCAGTACACTGAAGACCATGGAAGACCGCTGAATTTGTTTTTGAAGAAATAAGAGAAGTATTTTCCTGAAACACTAAAAGAATTATTTAATATCCAAGAAAGTAGAACCCCGAATGACACAAATACTGAACAGGCTGAATAAAATTCAAGGGTAGTTTCAAAGATATTGAGTATTACTGAGTATCAGATATTACATATCTCCAAAGAATGATGAAAATTTGTTTAGAAAGAATAAACTAAATTGAAATTACAATGAAAAGACAAAATAAATCCATTTAATCAAAAACAATTTTATATTTCATGGTTCAAAATAAACAAAAGGAGAACCAAAGGTTAATAACGGGGATTTGGGAAAAAGACATAATAGCACTGAATTGTCAGGAAAGCTGTTTTTCCTTACTGAAATAACAGACTGTATCATTGGTTATAGAAACTATACATTTAAAAGTTTCAGAACGAAATAAAATATTAAATATGAAAATAAGATGAAGTTCTACTAGAACAATAAAAACCAACTGGGGAGCTCAGAAAATCCCTCAGTGGATAAAGCTCTTGCCTCATAAGCATGAAGAGATCTGGGTTTCAGATCCCCAGTACGCACATAAATGGAAGGCGAATACTTCACAATGTCTCAGAGTCAGAGACGGGGATTTCCTTATGTCAAGCCGGCTAGTCAGACTAGCTGAATTAGCAAGCACTGGGTGCAAATGAATGAGTCTGCCTCCGTAAGAAATAAAAAATGTGGAGAGTGAGTAATAAAGACACATGATGCCAACCGACATGCACACTTATATACAAACACACACACACAGACACACACACACAGACACACATACACACACATTACACAAACATATTTTGAAAAAGAATAACATTTTTATTTTTAAAGTAAATTCTGTTGGCAGGTATGGGTGCTGATGAGATGACTTTGTGGCTGAGATTATTTGTTCTCCAAAAAGAGAGACCTGTGTTCAAATCATCAGTGTCCATGTAAAAAGTTAAATATGGCTATTCTGTAGCTACAACTCCAGCATTGTGGGGCAGAGGCAAACAGATCCCAAGAACTTGTGGGACAGCCACTCTAGCTGAAACAGCAAGTCTCTAGTTCAGTGAGGTGCTTTTTCTCTGGGCAAAAAGACAGAAGGAACAGGGGACGAGGCTCAGTGTTCTGCTCTGATCGCTACATGTACATGCATAGGCAAGGCACTTGTGTGTTCATGTACTTGCACCACACGTACAACAGATGCTGTGGATCGCATGTCATTTCGTCCTCTCAGTGGTGACTTCATTAGCTTCGCATAGATTTGATTCCCATAGAATGTTAATATCTCCACTTTAAAAGTAGGTTTTCATCTGGGTCCCAAATTCAACTCAAAATTAATTCACTAACTAGGAGACAATTGAGAAAAGTCATTGCAGAAAATGTCAGTTCTCAGGAAAGTACAGATTTATAAGATAACAAAGTGGGGTGGAGAAAACAAGCCATGCTCTGATTAGTACCTGGAAGGTTATCAAGAACACAGCCATGGAGGCACCTGGTTACTTATGTCAGCAACTTCTTCCGACAAGGACTCCAAATATTTGATCCATTTCCAGGGAGAATGGCAGAAGAAATTAAGACTCAAGGTGAAATACTCCTTGCTAAGCAAGGGACTGATTAAACAAGCAAAGACAGAGTTGTTAAAATAGAGGAGACTTGTTGAGACACGGATGAGAAAGTACTACCAAATAAAATCTCCTAAGAGAAAAAAAAATAGCTGCTTTTGTCTGTTTATAGAAACAATTGAGAAAATAGAGATGCTTTTTTTGAACTTAGTTATAAGGCTTGGAGGTTAAGTGTCCTTCACACGAACACTCAAGAGCTCCCATCCTGTGAGCTGTCCCAGGTGAGAAGTGCCAACTTAGGAAGTACCTCTGCAGCCATGACAATAGTTTGTCTCTATCAGACATGTGAAGCGCTTCGTATGTGCTCTCCCAGTTAATTCCCAGCAAGCCAAGGAAGGAAGTATTGCCATTATCACTCTTTGTAGGATTAGATCCTGGTGTAATAAAAATCCCATAGCAAATTAATGATAGACATAGAGCTACCCTCTATTCTCCCTTTTATCATTTTGTTTTTTCCTGTTGTTGTTGTTGTTTAATTCTGTCTTGGCACTGTGTAATTGCTAGACTGTTTCTTTGAAGAGAGGATTTACACAGTGGACATGATCATATAAGGAGAGCTTTAACATCTTTTCTTCTTTCTGTTGATGAAACCGATTGCATCGTAAAGCTCCATGCTGACATTTCCCTTATGCCACCAGATAACTGCCTGGCAAACAATAGCCTGGGACATTATGGTTTAATTAGTTCATGTCAATCACATGCATATTATCATCTCCCTCACAATTTGTGAATGTCTTTATCAAGCCATTTTTCAAATCACAGTCTAATTTGCATAAACTACAGAGAAGTAGCTAGACATTGACTACATTCATATACACAAACTACAAACAAAAACACACATACACAGACTCAAAGAATCAAGTCACAAAAATTTAAGGACCTTAATCTTAGCTCTCCAGACAGTCACACTTTCTTATTGTTGTAATCTTACATGCAGTTGCTCTCTCCCTTCCCAATAACAGGAACGATGCTCTTCCAGTGCCCCTGACAATGGTGTTCTGTCAGAATGCCTTTTTCTAGACATAAACAGCTGTTTTCTGTAACAGAAGCTTCAACACCAGGAAATCAAGTTTGGGAAACAATGGGCTGCACCCTCAGCTTGACACAGTCAAAGTATTGCAAAGTATGGAGGGAGGGAGACAAAGCCATCTTCAAAAATTAGTTCTCAGGTGACAGAATCTGTATCAACAAATTTAAGAACACAAAATTTAAGGTGCAGTAATAAATCACAGAAGCAAAATTCTACCTAGTTCATGGAGATACCACACAGGCTTTATTCTCAGGCATGTCAATTAAGGACTCTAACTTGTTTCTTAGAAATGTAGACTATATTGGATCACGTTATACTTTTTGTACAATATATATAGCATATGTAGTGTGTATATAGTATATAATGCTATATACTTTGTATATATATTGGAGGGAGTGAGCTCAGTAAAGTTATTAAACACAGTGAATTCAGAAAAAAACCAACTGACTTTCCCATAAAATCTATGTGTGAGGAAAATTGTCACATGTCACATGTTCTAATTTGCTTTTGTTGTTTTGATAAACACCACAACCAAAAAAACATTAGGAAAGCGGAGATTTACTGTGAACTCCAGTTCCAGGTCACTGTCTATCACTGTGGGAAACAAGGTCAAGAACTCTAGTAGGAACTGAAGCAGAAATCATAAAAGAATCATGTTTAATGGGTCAATCACTGGTTTATGCTCACTTTGCTTTTTAATACAACCCAGGCCCACCTGCCTAGTGATGATACCAGCAACAGTGAACTTCTACATCAATCATCAATCAGAACAATCTCTCAAAGACATGGTCAGAGGTCAATCTGATTGAGATAACATTTAACTGAGGTTTCCTCTTCCCAGCTGACTCCAGGTTGTACCAAGCTGACAATAAGAATAAACCAGGATATTATGAAAAAGTAAAGGTGTTTAACCATGCAGAAAATACTCTGTTGTTAAACAGACCGCTTCTGAGATGTAAGCATAGCTGTGTGATCTCAATTTGAGTATGAGACACTTTGGGGGTCTTTAAGGGATAAGAAGCCTGAAATTAATTTTCTTACGTGCATGTACTTTTTTTTCATCTTTTTTTTTCTTTTTGGCTAAAGAATTATTCAGTTTGCATCTGTGACACATCCATCCCCAGAAAAATTAACATGTACTATACAGAGACATCATACATAAGCAATGTTTGTTTTTAGTGCCCTGGGTGGTTACACTGAAAAGCAAAGACCCATGTATTTGTCGTGAGTAGGGAAAAAAAACTATTTGAAGAGAAAACAAAGAAAAAAAATTATTTGAAGAGAAAACAAAAAAAATTAGGTAAGAAAACACACTCACCAAGAAAAGACTTTGGGGAGAGGGAGGGATTAGAGTGGCAAAAAATATATAGCTCAACAAAAAAAGAAGAAGAAATAAAAGAAAACAGAAATCTTCAGTTGTCCTAAGATGTGTTTAAAATCTTCCTCACCAGGATGTATGAAATAAGAGAAGACAGAGGAGCCCCAGGGGAAATAACATTTAAGTTATCGAAGAAAGACAAACCCTTGATGAGGACTGGACAAGAGTTGGGGTAGAACAGGATGTAGGAGGCTAGCCGTGAGGTGAAGATGACTTTTGTTTATTTGTTTATCTTTCACTAGAAAAAACGAATGTTATAAGAATGGAGGGCGGTCCTAATTTATAAAGCCTTTAGAGATAAGTGTCATGGTTTGCTTGCAAAATTTCCCTGCCCCGCCTACTACTCATCCAGCTAGATGTGGTAGGTGCCTGCCTAGAGGAAACTGGTCACTAGGGCTTGGGGTAAAACGCAGACCTTAAAGTTTTATAGCTTTGGTGGGTGTCATGCTCTTTCTCTGTATAAGAGCAAAGCAGCCTCGTGTTCCTGACCTCCCGCACCATGCCTTTTCCTGACGTAAAAGACTGTACCCTCAAACCAGGAGCCAATACTAATCCTTCCTTACTAAAAAGAAAGAAAGAAGGAAAGAAGGAAGGAAAGAAGGAAGGAAGGAAGGAAGGAAGGAAGGAAGGAAGGAAGGAAGGAAGGAAGGAAGGAAGGGAGAGAAAGAGAGAAAGAGAGAAAGAGAGAAAGAGGAAAGAAAGAAAGAAAGAAAGAAAGAAAGAAAGAAAGAAAGAAAGAAAGAAAGAAAGAAAGAAAGGAGCTTTTTCCCTCAGTAATTATTCCCCCAATAAGCCAAATAATATTATTCTCAGATTGTCTGGCTTTTGTTTAAAAAACAATTAATTTTTTAAATCCCAGAGGCAGCAATAAACAGAAATGATGACCAGTGTACCTTGTTGCAACATGCTTTTACGGTGACTATCTTTTCCTTTCTACAGATGTGATAATATACTGCAATCTGTTTTTCAAGGAAAAATAGAGAAATAATGGTAGTTCAAAGTATGCACATAAGGAAAATGTTTATGACCCTAAACCTTCTAACTCACTTCATAATTAAAACACTAACCAGCAAGCAAAACACAACCAGACAACAGAGGCAGAAAAGGAGAAAAGGAGGTGAAAGAACATTAGACACTTGAATTGCAGAGTTAATCTAAGCATAATTAGGCCTAACTTGGCCCTTCTCCCAGAGTTCATAAACCCCACTGACAAGCTCTCTGGGGAGTCATTCAGCCAAATTGTGTCTTCTTTTAATGATCCTTTTAAATGGCCAGCCTTGTCTACCTGTGCTCGATGTTCTTCTATCAAACCATTCACCTTTCTCTTTTATGTACTTGACTGTTCGCCTGTGTCAGAGATGTTTATTAGGGAAGGCTGAAAGGTAAACGAGATGATGCTGCAATTGTCTCCAGTCTATAAGTAGAACTTTGGCATTAATGTTAAAGCAAGCCAGAATCTTACTATTTCAGCCCAGCTATACCTAAGGACCTATTTTATTTTATGGAATAGTGTTGATTTCCTGGAAACGCATGTATCTGAGTCACCTTGAGGAAATAAGTGCAGAAATAAAAGAAAATGCTATTTGAAAATGTATAAGTGGGAAAACAATACTCAATTTTTTCAAAGCAAAAACATCTGAACTTCACGGGATTCATTCCCAGATGTAGACTCTGGTTTCAGCACCCACATATTAAGATGTTGGGGTTTGTTACTCTTCTTACAAAATCAGTGAATGAATGAAGAGTCGATGATTTTTCCTGGTTAAGAACTGAGGTTTCAGGGTAAAACCAAAATCCGAAAGACAGGTGTCTGTCTGATGAAGCTGCGGGAGGCTTAGACTTCTAAACTCTAAATGATTATTTGGATGAACGCTCAAAGTCTGGGAATGGACTGTATGAAAATCAAAGCTACGGGGGAACCATATTCCTCAGAGGATCTCAAAGTTTCAGAGTTCATCTCTAGAAATTCACACACACACACAAAGAATTTTAAGGTAACATTTGAGATATCCCTTGTGGCTCCTGCAAAGAGGTTGAGCTGCAATCATTGTGAAATAAAGCCATAGGATTCTTTATAGCACAGGCCTACTGTCCACAAAATAGAGCCTTATCCCAACTATGTTAAGGATGTGTCTTTGATTTTAGCCCCTTCTAGCTTTTCTGCATCATGTAAAATGGAAGCAAATTTATATAGAACAATTAAAATTGCATCCCAGGAACAAAGATCTATTAAAATACCAACTATTCAAACTCTTCTTTTCATGGCAAAAAGAGTCAAAGGTAATAATAGAGGAGTAGAGATGAAGCTGATAGAGGATGCATACTACTCGAGAAAGAAATAATAGAGAAACGCACAAGTCTAAACAATTAAATGAATGGATGGATCGTTAAATAGATACAACAAGAAAAAGCTATTTTAAAAGCTTAACTCCAGCAAGACTAACATAAAACTTCATGCCAAGACAGTAATGCATTCCTTCAACACTGAGCAGGTAAATGTTTTAGACATCTAGCAGATCCCTCCATGAAAGAGAACCAAAGAATACGCTAGGAGCTGGTTCTCATCACCTGGATATGCTCCAGATTTTATGTCTGGTACAACTTACTAGGTAAGTTCAGTTTCACTGATGGTTCTCTCTTGAAGCCTGGAGCATCTTTTGAGAAAGGCCAAGTATTAGAGGCAAAAGCAAAATTTGCAGAACTAACACTGACTTTGACAAGTATTAACTTTTCTGGAACACTCTTTATATTGTTTTCCAGTGAAGACCAACACATCTTTGGCTCTTGAGTACTGACTACATGGACCAGTAACCTAACGAACGCACTATGTATGTAGGTGTGTGTGTGTGTGTGTGTGTGTGTGTGTGTGTGTGTGTGTGTGTGTAATAACAATTAAAGAAAAAGAGGCTATGAATTTGAAAAAGAGAAAGGAGGAGTATGTGAGATGGTTTGGAGGAAGGAAAGGGAAAGGGAAATGTTGTAATTATAAACTCACATAAAAGAAGGGGAACAGATGAAGGAGTGAAGATGAGTGTCTCTTCCTATTATCTTTACATCAAAACACACATGTCTCTTTTTACTATTTTCCTTCTTGGTTATAATTCACAGACTCTAAGGTTACAAGTCAGCAAAAAGTAAATAAACATTTAAAATAATTACATTGTAGGCAAGATGACTCAGCAGTTAAATGTGCTGTACACTAACCCTGTTCACTTGCTTTGAATCCCTGAGACTCATAAGATAGAAGAAGGAAAGAACTGATTCCCACAAATTGGTCTCTGACATCCACCTGTGCACTGGTACTTGTACACACATGTACATACACATATACACAGGCACACACACGTGCATACACACACACAAATTTATTTTAAAAGAAATTAAAAACTAAGCATAGTATCTGTTACCATCACTTAGGAAGCAGAGATAGGAAGATATCTGCGGATTTGAGACCAGCCTGACCTACCTAGTTAATTTCTCTCAACCCAGGGATACACGATGAGACCTTGTCTCAAGAAAATCAACAAAATAAAAAGTCTTCTGAGTATATGTTACGGTTGTTAGCATGGTGTTTTGTGGGACTCCTTTTTAGTGGGAGCCAGTGGTGCTTCTCTGACTCTTTTGCCTGATCTTGAGACTCTTTTCATCTAATTGGCTGCTTTGTCCAGGCTTAATAGAAGAGTTTTTGCCTTGTTTTATTGCATCTTCTTTTGTTGTGCTTGGCTGTTGTCTCTTGGAGTCCTCCTCTTTTCTGAAGAGAAAACAGAGGGGGAGTGGATCTGGGGTAGAAGAAAGGTATCAGGGAAGGAATAGAGTGAGAGAATACTGTGGTATGGATATACTGTATGAGAGAAAAATTCATTTTCTATAAAAAATTTAAATAAAATATACCAGCAATACCATTTGGGGGTATATGCCCAAAGGATGCTTAATCATACCACAAAGACATGTGCTCAACTATGTTCATAGCAGCAACTGTCATATAGTCAGAACCTGGAAACAACCTAAATGCTCCTCAACCAAAGAATGGATAAGGAAAATGTGGTACATTTACACAATGGAGTACTACAGAACAGAACAAAATAATGACATCTTAAAATTTGCAGGCAAATGGATGGATCTAGAAAACATCATAGAGGTGAGGTAACCCAGACCCAGAAAGACAAATATCATAAGTACTCACTCATAAGTGGCTTTTAGACATAAAGCAAAGAAAAACAGCCAACAATTCACAATCCCAGAGAACCTAGACAACAAAGAGGACCCTAAGAGAGACATACATGGATCTAATCTACATGGGAAGTAGAAAAAGACAAGATCTCCTGAATAAATTGGGAGCGTGGGGACCATGGGAGCAAGTAAAATGGGAGGGGAGAGGAAAGGACGGTAGCAGAGGAAAATGTATAGTTCAATAAAATCAATTAAAAATTTAAAATAATATATAAATCATGTATATGTGTATTCATCCCCATTCTGTCCTGTTCTCTCAACTTTCCCCTGTGTCTTCTAAATAAATGCTATAAGTCTCTGGTATTTACAGAGAGCAAGGCTCACCTGTGCCTTCATCAAAGGTTCAGATTCCATTCACTAAAATAAAAATCCTTTACCTGACTAATGGATCTTTTTCTCTGTTTTCCATGGTTCTTTACACACACAGTGAACACTGATCTCGGTATTTAAAGAACAGTTCTAGTTTCTTTGTTCAATGGCTGTCATGTCCTTTTTAGTACAAGTACCTGTTTAAATCACAAAAATATTTTAATCATCCTTTTTATGGCTGGTTCCTTTTCTATTGATAACATCACCAATCAAGTTACTGTATCAACACAAACTGGACAATACCATTACCCTGCAGGTACACTCAGTGCCATTAATGCTTAGTCTCCGTTCTTCACTAGCCAACTGTCTCCCATGAGATAGGTTTAAATCTTGAGGACTCTTCTTCGCCTTCATTGCAATTTCCTCTCTCCTGAATTCTATTACTTTCTTTGACTACCAGTTCAGATAATAACGTAACAAATTTATAGATTGTGTTGGAATAAGAAATCTTTAATAACCTTATTATATTTGTGAATTTTCTTGGTGATTAGTTAATAACATAGGAGTGATTAACCAACACATTTCTGTATCTTTGACCATGAATAAATGAAATATTGTATAATGATTAATATATCTACTCTAAGATTTGGTAATATCAATAATGCATTAAAAATTCTCCATTTCAAGTACCTATAAACTTTAGTTAGATATATACAAATATTTTGTCATCTTTAAATAAAATTATAGTCTCATGCAGTGAAAATTAATAAAGTGAGCCTCAGGTAGATAATTGTTAAATGTAGGTGGCAACCTCACCCTCCCCCCCAGACAAAAAATATCTAATGTCTCCCAAGCTCCAAATGAGGGGCAGAAGGAAGGAGAACATGAGCAGGGAAGTGAGGGTGGGTGCAGGGAAGTGAGGGTGGGCCCACCCACTGAGACAGTGGGGCTGACCTAATGGGAGCTCACCAAGGCCAACTGGACTGGGACTGATGAAGCATGTGATCAAACTGGACTCTCTGAACATGGAGGTCAATGAGGGCTGACTGAGAAGCCAAGGACTATGGCACTGGGTTCTGATCCTACAGCATGTACTGGCTTTGTGGGAGCCTAGTCTGTTAGGATGCTCACCTTCCTAGATCTGGATGGAGCGGGGAGGACCTTGGACTTCCTACAGGGCAGGGAACCCTGACTGCTCTTTGGCCTGGAGAGGGAAGGGGAGGGGGTGGGGGGAATGGAAGGAAAATGGGAGGAGAGGAGGAGGTGAAAATTTTTAATAATAATAAAAAAAGCTACTGTGATATAAAAGACAATTTATGGAAGAAGACAAGGTGAATATGCTATTTTACCTGAGGAATAAGAATTTTGTAGCCAAATTGGTAATAATTATTACATACATGATATTTTATGAAATGCAAGATGTTGACCAGAAGTTCATTCCTACTGAGGTCTCATTATGAGGAAATACATTTTGAATCACAGCAGAAAAAAATTAAAAACACAGCAGAATATTTTTTAAGAAGCTCTCTTAAGGTGAAAGGTGCTTATTAAACCTGAAATTATTGAGTCAAAGGAAAATATATTTGCAAGTTTATGACATATGAATAATACTAAAATAACTAATAACTTAATCTATTCATTATTTGCTCATTTTATATCCCTATATTTTATTTATTCATTTATTTATTTATTTATTGTGTGTGTGTGTGTGTCTTTCTGTCTGTCTGTCTGACTTTGTCTCTGTCTATCAGAGGACAACTTATGACACTTGGTTCTCTCTTTCTACCTCTGGATCCCAGGGATCAAAGTCAGGTCTTTAGATGTGGCAGTACATGCCTGAACTGGAGGAGTCATTTCTCTGATCTTTCCTTCATTCTTTTTTTTTTTGTTTTGTTTTTTGTTTTTCGAGACAAGGTTTTTCTGTGGCTTTGGAGCCTGTCCTGGAACTAGCTCTGTAGACCAGGCTGGTCTCGAACTCACAGAGATCTGCCTGCCTCTGCCTCCCGAGTGCTGGGATTAAAGGCGTGCGCCACGACCGCCCGGCTTTTTCTTTCATTCTTTAAGTCACTTTTCTCGTTTGTTTGTTTGTGTCCAGTGACAAAAACATTGCTAATTATTTGATAGGAAAAAAGATATTAAATTCTCCAAAATTAAGATCTAAACTGCAAAAGGCCCTAGATTTAAACTTGGCTTGTCTGGTTTGAGATCAGAATTCCTACCAATCATTATGTCTTCCTTTCTTATTCTTATGGTTGTTTCCGCCACTGCCTGAGAGGATAGACACATGGGATCCAGTTAAGCCATCAATTTGATCCCATAGTAGTCACACAGAGATGCGAAGAAGAAACCTCAAAACCTCTTTGGGGTTTTGACAACCATAGATCATGAAACCATGGTCTTCTTTGTCCTGTTTTCTCTGTGCTTTGACCATCCAGGCAAAGGTTTTGGTGTTGCCAAAGCAGGGGGGGGGGGGAACCAACCATGGTACTTAATCTGGAAAGGTTTGGGGTCAGTCCCTTGTTTCTTTATTTATTCAGGGTGAAATTTTGGACCATTTAGCATATATTGTGGATTTGAGACTTCTCTGAGAATTATTCTTTTGCTTTCATTTTGTTCCAAGTCATCAAAGCTGTCTCACTGAATACAAACTGACATTTTAGGGCCGTAATAAAAGCCGACAGAACATTATCTATGCGCCCTCTACACAAGTGGGATGTGAGTTGTGTACCGTGTCTTTGTCTCTTGTTTTTATCTTTCCACCTCTGTCTGCCTTGTACCCAAAAGCTCTAACCTGTGCTCAGTGAGGACCCGGTGCTTAATGCAGTAGCGTCCCTCAATGTAAGCAGCTCACAACCTTCCTAGAAATACCTGAGGCACAATAAAGAGTAAAAGCCAAGGCATTCTTGCATTTTATATATAATCCATGTATTTTACTATACAGTCTTATTGAAAAATAGCTTACTTCCTATCAGTGAATGAAGGCAATATGTGATCTCTGTCTGCAAGCACCTTATTGTCTTCCCCATCATGGAATTTATTTTAATTTTCCATGTCTTATTATGTCTTGTTTTGTCCTGTTTGGCTGTTGTCTTTTGGAGTTCTCTTTTCTGAAAAGGAAACAGGGAGATTAGATCTGGGGGAGAGGGGAGCTGGTAGGAGCTCGAAGAAGTTGAGGGAGGGGAAACTGTGCTTAGGATGTATTGTATTAAAGAAGAATTTATTTTCAATAAAATAAAAATAACTTAAAAAATAAAGGAAAGCAACAAATCAATAAAGTTTAATTATCTTACACTCTGGTTGGTTGATGTTAAAATGAACTTAATCATTGCATATAAACATGGTAATTATTATAATAAAGCTGATAATTATAAAATCATAATAGCAATATAATGTATATCTCTCCAATGTTGTAGAGTTGTAGCAATGGAAATACAAGTTTTCACGTATGAAAATATTTAGACATTACTCACTTTTTACACTCCCAGAAACCCTTGAAATTAGGCAGGCTACACAACATTTCTTGTCAATAGTCTTCCAAAAGTGTTGCAAATCATATCTAAACCATGTCATTTAAGTATAGGGTTTGATACCATTAGCATTTTCTCTTTACTCCTAAAAGAGATTTTTTTTTCATCTGGCATGTCAGAGCATGAAGACACTTTTACATCTCTACGCCTCTAAATCAATGTGGAAAAAAACTTATAATAAAAATTTTATGTGAAAGCAATAACCTTTTGTTTATTAATTGCTGAAAATTGTATTTGTAGGTGTTTCTTTGACAAAAAAAATTGCCTGATAAGATGAAGCATTAAAGATATTCAATATATATTTTTGTGGAAAAAAGCTTATGAAGACTACATTACACAAGGCAGTCTAAGATTAGATGCTTAGCTGTGTAGCAAAATCACATCTTGGTGTTGTAATAGGAGCGGTGAGCTGCATCCCCGGCACCCGGCCACCCACATGGCTAGCTTATGCCCCAAAATAATTACACGGAAAATGTATTCTTTTAAACACTACCTGGCCCATTAGTTTCAGCCTCTTAACCCATTTCTAATAATCTATGTAGCCCATGAGCTGGCTTACCAGGAAAGATCTTAACCTGCGTCTGTCTGGAGTGGGAGAACCATGGCGACTCCCTGATTCAGCTTCTTTCTCCCAGCATTCTGTTCTGTTTTCTCCGCCTACCTAAGGGTTGACCTATCAAATGGATCTAGGCAGTTTCTTTATTAATAAGAAATCACTCCCACATCATTTCCCCTTTTTCTGTTTAAACAAAAAAGAAAGGCTTTAACTTTAACATAGTAAAATTACATATAACAAAACAGTTATCAAGTAAGAATTATAGTTACAATATTTATATCTACTTTATCTTTTATCATAACTAAGGAAAACTATAACTATCTATCTATTCTTCAACTCTACCAAAGACTCCAGAAGGATATAATATTACCTAAGCAAACAAGAAATCAAAACTCTAGGAATGACAGAGACATCTCGTTGCCTGGACAGTCACCCAAAGTTCCTCTGTACCGTTGGGGCATCCATCTTTGGCCTTCAGGCCCATAGTATCCAGCAGACATTTCCATGAAGCAGGAAATTTTAAAGACAGTTCAGTTACTATCTGCTGTGTCCTGTAGAATGTCTCGTAGACTCCTTCATGAATCAGGAACCCCAAAAGACCATCTCACCTTTAGGCAAGTTCAGCAGTCCTCTCTCTGCAGGTTCTCTGTGTCCAGTTCATACATCAGTCCAGGCAAGATCAGTTTCTTGCCCAAATGGCTATCAAACTCCATAAGGATCCTCTTCGATGCCCATCTTCCTCTCGAAGTAGATTGGTGCCGCCAGGAGCAGACATGTCTCATTTTCATGAAAAGTCCTAAGTTATTAAAATATTTTAAATGCCATATTCTGCAGCCTTTGAGAGATATGAAGATTGCCTATCTGAAATATATCTCTATATATCTAGAAAATCTAAGTGACATGACTACAAACTTGACTATTATTACTTGGAAATTAGTAGAGCTCTAATTGATATTTGGCATAATTTCATAAAGTAGAATAGGCACATAAAAACAATTTATACAAACAAAAATGTGTCACATTCCAACTGAATTGACCTGAAAATCTGGGTTCTGAGGATGAGTTTTCATAGTACCACAAGATACTATACAAATTGCCAAGGTCGGAAAGCAATCAATAGTCCTACCTATGATACTATGACATGTGTGGTTCACAACAATAACTAGCATGGCAAGGTATCCCTAAAGGTCTATCAAAAAGGATATATGGCCCACTCAGAAGAAGAGAAATCGTGGCTGTTTCTGGAAGCCTAGCCAACCACTCAGAGCTAGTAAGGCATTTACTAGAAATTTAGAAAAGATTCTATTGCCACCACTTGACTAAAACAGCGTAAGTCCTAACTACCTTTTAGATATTTATCCTCATACCCACTGTAATTCTGACCCTTCATCAAAGATGCTTTTTTGCAACAGACAAAGACTGTTAGATAAAACCATAATTGGTCAAAATTCTAAGAATAACTGATTATGGTGTTCCCAGCCCCAGTGGATAGATCTACAACACAACTTCTGCACGTGTAAGACTCAATTAGAAATGATAGGGAAACTATACTTCAACAATATGACTGCTTAAACAATACCTAAACAATAGCAACACCAACAAACATGCTCATATATACCTCAGGGCACCACCCATAACAAGGAATTACAGACAACTCAGGAAAGCCAACAGAAGCAGAAATAGTCATTCACAGAGATGAACCTTCTAATTGGTTATCTAACACCAAAATTATCAGCCCCCAAATCATATACATACAAGCAATACTATATGGACAGAACTGACTGTATTTATATATTTATGTGTTTATATATATGTGTGTGTGTGTGTGTGTGTGTGTGTATAAAAATAACATTTTAAAAAAGATCATTGGGGGAAATGATGTAATTGTATTTTAATTTAATTTTTTACTAAAAATTAAATTATTTTTAAATTAGAAGCTATAATAGCAGAGATAACATAGGCTGCATTATGGTCATAGTTGATAGTTGGTAGGGAGATCTGTATGATTGCAGAAGCTAATATAAGTTTCAGAATGTTATAAAATCATAATGGGTATGCATGAAAGCTGGGATGAATTAAGATTTCATTTAAAGTCAGAAGAGACTAGGGGTCTATGATTAAGGGCAATCACTGGTCCTGGCATTGAAGTTTGGCCCATGAAATCCAAATGTTCTCACGGCAAGACAGCAGATGAAGACAAGGCAATCCCTAGGAGCTTCTTGGGCAGCCAGCCTGGCATATGCATTGAGAAAAATAGGAAGACACTGTCCCAAATAAGAGAGAAGACAAGGGCTGATAGCACAGGTTGTCCTCTGACCTACACATGTGAGTCCTGTCACCCCCATCTTAGTTAGGGTTTCCATTGCTGTGAAGAAACACCATGCCCACAGCAACTCTAAAAAGGAAGACAGTTGGGACTGGCTGACAGTTTCAGAGGTTTACTCCATTATTATCATGCAGGACATGGTGACATGCAGGCAGACATGGTGCTGGAGAAGGAGCTGAGAGTTCTGCATACAGGTCAGCAGCAGCAGCAGAAGGAGCACCATGTACCGGACATAGTTTGAACATATATAAGGCCTCAAAGCCCATCCCCACAGTGACACACTTCTTCCAAGAAGGCCACACCTACTCCAATGAGTCCACACCTCTTAATAGTGCCATTCCCTATGTGCATTCAAACACGTGAGTCTATAGGAATCGTTTCTGTTCAAACCACCAAAGACACAATACCAAAATTCACAAATAAATAATAAAAAAACTATTGGAAATTCTTGGCTCTAGCACTTATTAAATAGTAGTTAAAGCCAGGACTGTCAACTGCTACTGTGTGTTAAAGTCAATACTTTATATTGATTTAATTAGTGAGGTTGGCATTGGGGTGATTCTAATTATTTTATTTTATCTTTTTTTATTGAAAATAGATTCTTCTCTCATACAATACATCCCAGTCACAGTTTCTTCTCCATTCACTGCTCCCAGCTCCCTCTCCTTGCCCACTCCACCAGATCCACTACTTCTCCATTTCCATTCAGAAAAGAACAGGCTCCAAGAGACAACAGTCATACTAGACAAGACAAGATAAACTCATATAAGGCAAAAGCCCTCCTATATAGGTGGGGCAAGGCAATCCAATTGGCAGAAAAGAGTTCCAAAAGCAGACAAGAGAGTCAGAAACACACCTGCTCTCACTGGTGTCCAATAACACATATGCAGAAGACCTGCTGCAGACCCTTGCAAGCCTGAGACTTGCCGTGTCGGTCTCTGAGAACCCATGTGAGCCCTGATTTGTTGATTCAGTGACCCATGTTCTCCTGGTGTTCTCCATTGCTTCTGACTCCTACAGTCTTTCCTCCTTTTCTTCCACAGGGTTTTCCAACCTCTGAGGGGAGGGACCTGCTGGAGACCTCCAATTTAGACTCTCAGATGCTCTCTCTGAGTAATGTCTTGCTGTGGGTATCTGTAAATGCTCGCATCTTCTGCTAATTCTTTATAAACCTTGAAAGAACAATATTCAACTTCATATGGAAAAACAAAAAGCCCAGGAGAGCTAAAACAATCCTGTAGAAAAAGAGAACTTTCAAATGTATCACCATCCCTGATTTTTTTAACTTTTTTAATGATTTTATTGTGCTATACATTTACATTTTTCTCTGCTCCCCTCCTTTTTTCCCCTCCCCTTTTACCCTTTTCCATAGTCCCATGCTCCCAATTTTCTCAGAAGATCTTGTCTTTTTCTACTTTTTATGTAGATTAGATCCATGTACGTCTCTCTTAGGGACCTCATTATTGTCTAGGTTCTCTGGGATTGTGAATTGTTGGCTGTTTTTCTTTGCTTTATGTCTAAAAGCCACTTATGAGTGAGTACTTATGATATTTGTCTTTCTGGGTCTGGGTTACCTCACTCACTATGATGTTTTCTAGATCCACACATTTGCCTGCCAATTTCACGATGCTAATATTTTTTCCATGGTGTAGTACTCCATTGTGTAAATGTACCACATTTTCCTTATCCATCCTTCAGTTGAGGGGCATTTAGGTTGTTTACCGGTTATGGCTATGAGAACTCTCAACTGAGGAATCTAAAATGGCTGAAAGACACTTAAGGAAATTTTCAACATCTTTAGCCATCAGAGAAATGCAAATCAAAACAAGTCTGAGATTCCATCTTACACCTGTAAGAATGGCCAAGATCAAAACACTGATGACAACTTATGCTGGAGAGGTTGTGGGGTAAAGGTAGGAGTGCAAACTGGTACAGCCCCTTTGGATATCAGTATGGCAATTTTAAGAAAATTGGGAAACAGCTTTCTCAAGACCAAGCAATACCACTTTTGGGTATATACCCAAAAGATGCTCAATTGTACCACAAGGACATTCCTTATTTTTCTTTTTTTTTCAGTTAATCTTATATCCAGCCAGTTTGCTGAAAGTGTTTTTCAGCTGTAGTTTTCTGTTGGAATTTTTAGGGTCATTTTTGATATCCTGTCATATCATATGCAAATAAAGACACTTTGAAGTCGTCCTTTGTAATTTGTAGGCCCATGATATCCTTCAGTTTTCTTATTGCTCTAGTTCTAGCTTCAAGTACCATATTGAACAGATATAAGAGAGTGGACAACTTTGTCTTGATTCTGATTTTAGCAGAATAGCTTTGAGTTTCTTATTCAATCTGATTTAATCTGATATTGGTTATTGCAATAGTCATTGCCCTATCTGGAGACTCGGAAATCTGAATCAGTAGAAAGCATGGTACACAAATAATACATGACAGACAGTCTTTTAGATTTAAGGATTTTAAGGGGATTTTGTATAATTTGTTCAGAATGTGGAGTGAGAAAGATGAGAAACTCATTGATCTTTTCCATTTTTAACTTTTTCCCATTATAATGAGACAAATTAAATTGGAGCACTAGAATTCTTATTTCTGTTTTTAAGACAACATCTCTGGGAATTCATTTCCACAGTGAAAGGTGAACAATGGGTCTTCACCATATGTCTTCTCTATTCCAGTCTCAATCACAAGTCACACATTTAAGTTCTGGGTTTCCCCACCACAACAAATGGTGAAAGACTAAATAAGGCTTCAGTTACTTATAGAACAGTTATGCAAAACTCAATGGTTTAGCTGAGCCTCCTACATTCATTTTCAAGCTATAACATTCTCAAAAGAATTCTAATCACAGTTCTCTCTCTCTCTCTCTCTCTCTCTCTCTCTCTCTCTCTCTCTCTCTCTCTCTGTATGTGTGTGTGTGTTTGTATTCTTTCTGTGTGTGTCTCCCTCTGGTGTATTATGCATATTTACCAATATAGTGTTTTCAACCATTTATTATGTATGTTTCTGTTCCCTACTAGTTAGTTTTTTCAAAACATAGACTTCAGAAACAACAGAATATTTCCTCACCAAACACTATTTGATGGTGGAGACAATTTCTTAAAAGGCTTTATAACAAAAATATCCTAAGCATCAGAAGATGTGCAATCTAGATACTAAAGCATTGGTCAAAAATTATTCTTCTAATAAACAAATGATTACTTGCATAATATTAACACTCATTTTTTTGGTATATATGCCCATGTGTTCACTGAAAAGCTTTTTATTGTTGTTGTTATTTTACTCTTTCTGGTTTGTTGGCTTTGAAACACTCTCTGCCCTCATAGGAAGTCCTTTCAATCTAAAGAAGCCACTCTCCAAAGAGCATTGAGATGCTGCAATATGCATGAAGACTAAACCCCCCCTACTTGTGATCTCCTTAATAAAGCTCCCAGAGGAAGGCATTGAGGCTAATAAAGAAAGGAGGGAGAAAGAAAAGCAACTTACAAAAGAATCTACCAGTATGCTCTCAGCAGACGCTAAAATCCAAACAGAGAGGCGATCAATGACAGATTCTGCTTCTAAGTTAAGTCTTAAAAATGCATATTAATGAATGTCTTTTGAAAACACATATTATATTGAGAATGGCACTCGGGCAAATAGAAACTGCTTTAATTTTAGATTCAGCTTCATGTTAAACTGAGTTTCCTCACTGGAAAATGCTTAAGAGTTAGTGGGTAGAGTTATAAACTTGATTTTTGAAGTAATCTAAAAAGATGATTTAAAAACAGGATCCCAAATATAAACAGGTCAAAATGTGGCTATCAACTCATTCCCAAAGGGTCCCTTCAAGAGATCCACAGATGTTTAGTTTTATAAGACCACCTGCCATCCTGATGAAAAGGATGGGTTTGCTTTGAATAGCAAGGGAAACAAGCCAGCATCCTGGAAATGAACATGAACACTGAAAGGATTAGAATTCAGTATCTCAATTCTATGCAGCAACTGTGTAACATAAAACAGATTCATGAGCCCTAGAAGGAATGAATAGAATTAGCCTAATCCAACATGAATATGCTTCGGGGGTCAATGGCTTAGTAAAACCCCATTTTTCTTTCATCAAGTAAGTGGCGAGATGAATGTGATAGAGCATAAATTAAAAGGCAAGCGAATCCGAAGGGATGAGGCTACCAAGTTAGTCAGAGTCTAGGTTATGCAGGTTGCTGTCACTCATGAGACCTAGTGGCTTTTAGATTTTGAAAAGGCACTCAGTTCCCTCTCTGCTCTCTACCTCCTACATACTTTTACTGAAAATACACTTCTGTGTGGACTTAAATATAAAGGGATAGAAGCAGAACTACTCTGGCTAAGTAGAGAAGCACAGAGTTAAGAATGCAGTGGGAAGGCAGACATAGGTCAAAATGGTTCCTTCGTGTTCTTCACAGGGACCCAAAGTCATGGTCCATGATCTTGAATCTTTTAGTGGACCTTTGTGAACTCTACTTATATAGAATAGAGTGTATTTGGAAGCTTTAAACAAAATATGAGAAGGTACGACTTTAGAAGATACAGACCTATAACTGTAAGTGTCAGGCATCCATTTAAGGTGAATAGGAAGCTGGATTTAAACTTACTTATACATGTGAGGGCATAGAAGAATTCTGAAGAACATTGAAGTAGTTTGAGGGGAAAAGGCTAGCTAGGACAACAGTCATCAGAATGAAATATAGCTATATTTCGGAGGCAGTTTGAGAAGACATGGTGATGAATTAGACTCTGCAAATTTGATTATAAAGATTCAACAATATCCTATATTCTAGATCTGGAAACCATAAGTGGTGTTTTATGGGAATTGCTTAAATCATTGGTGGGAGCATGCCATAAAGAGGAACATGAAATCCCAACCTCTTCCTTTCCCGCTTCCTGGTGTGAATGGTTTTCTTTGTCACATGATTGTACAATGATATACTTTCTTGCCTTTGCAAATAAGGACATCTGATTTGAACTGAAACATCCAGGCTATAAAGCAATATAAATTTCTTTATAATTCAAGGACTCAAGCATATTTTTCTTATAGAATATGAATATAACAGAAATCCTGTCTGCAGTGTGAGTGCACACGCACATGTGTTTTCTGAGTCTGAGACAATCCTACTCGAGACAAGCATATTTTGGGTAGCTAACGTATAGTTGGGCAAAACAATGGGCAGGAAGTAAGAGACTATTTGGACTTGAAATACACACAAGGCTTCAAAAATGGATACAAAAGCATCACATGAGAGATTCAAAGATTCAAAGAAATCAAAGTTTAGGGAAGTAAAAGAATAGAGTATCCCATCAAAAAAATCACTAGGAAGTTTTAAGAAGTAAGAATTCATAAGCAAGATAAAATTAAACAAAAGTCAAAGGTTAAAGAGGGTTAGTATTGTCAGGGTTAGTATTTAAAGGATAAGGGAAGACCACAATAAAACTTTCATGAAGTTGTGCTGCCGCAGGTTGAAAGTGAATGGAAGGTTGAAGGACACAGGTGGTACTTGCCAGAAAGGCAAGAATATTGGACCATGAAAGAAGATGGTTGGCCAAGTGGCTTAGGACACAGAATGATATCTGGCAAACAGAAAATTTAATCAATATCTCTTCAATGAGCAATGGATGGATGATTCTCATAACATGTGAATGAACTTAGTGAGGAGAATGGCCTAGAAGGGGTAAATTACAGAAACAAAAGAAATATTTTCAGTGATGGCACTACCTTCTGCTCATCGATATTCTTCACATACTTTTAAGGATGAACAATTAATAAGAACCCAGAGAGTATCCAATCTGCCCACAGTCTTGTCTTATCTCCTTAGACAGGAAATGGGCGCAAAGAAGGGGACTGAGCCAGCATTACTCATTGGGAGCGCTTTGCTTGCATTATCAATTTGATCTTTTAACAGCCCTGTGAGTCAAGTATCAGTATTTCATCATCCAACAATGAGAAAACTGAAGTTCAGGGGTGGGGGAGCTAAGAGATTTGCCTGAGGTCTTACATCATTATTTTTATAGTATTATTCTCAGCTATCAAAATTAACTGTAATAATACTGCATAAAAGAAGAAAGCAGGTCGGTCGGAGAGTGCTGCTTAAACACCATTCTGAGTGGAAAAATTGAACCACAAGAGGATAAATTTAGAAAACCATGCAGTAAGCCAGAGATTCTTCAAACTCTACCATACATACCAATGAGAAAAAAGGTTTTCTAATCAGATTGACTCCTAAGTCTTTGGGCAATTTATAAAGTCTATTAATATTCCAAATTCCTCATGTAGCAAGTCTCATCATCTGATTCATGATAACACATATGACATATTCAGTACAATACTTTTTATGTTCTAAACACATCCTTAAAACCAGAGTTCTTGATCCATATTGTCATTGGTACTATTGTTGTTGTAATATTCCTATTTCATACTAGAGAGAAGTAAATATGAATAACTGCAGTTTTGATGCCCTCTTTTAAAAATGCCCATTGGTTTTCTAACTAGAGACAGAAAGAGTGTGGACTAAGAGAGGAGGAAAGGAGGGGAGGAGTTGAGAAGAGTTGGGGAGGACCTCTAATCAGAGTACTTGATATGAAAAGTCATTATTTTCAACAAAATGTTTAGATATCCTTTGGTCATTAAAAAGTACAAAAGGTGATGTATAAAACCTTGCGTCTCAGAAAGCTCTAAGCACCATGACTCTAGCGAGAGTCTCAGGGGTGAAAGATGTCTGTCATCTGTCAAAGGGGCTGAGAGTCACTGCAGATTTTTCTAGGAGCTAAGGCTGAAATCTGAAAGAACAGACACGAACTCCCTCTGTGTGCTTTAGAGATGGTGGAATGAAAACCTCCCTGATGATATCTGGGTGATGAGGAGACTCGCTCTGGACCCAGGTGCATCCATAATGCAGGGCAGATAGGTTGTTTAGAAAAGCCATGCCCTGCTGTGCAAGGAACCTTCCCTCTAGAGAACATTTTACTTATTCGGTGAAAATTCCAAGGAAGAGAAGGCAATCCCCTTTCTCAGATACTCCAGAGAGTAACTTTAAAACGTGACATTAATGCTCCAACACTCTACAGTTATCTGCTGAATTCTAAATTGTGGACCTGCTGAGCCCACCACCTACTGCAGAGACACATCTCCAGGTGAACCCAGACTGGTTAAAAAAAAACAAAAAAGTTCCATGCTAGTGATAAAACTTTTCCTATTAACATTGGCAGCTCTGGTTAAATGGATCAAAAGGAATATTTGGTTTTAGAGAGAGATGTGTGGAAGGTAAAACAAAATTCAGAAGACAATCTGGATAACAAAGTGAGGTGATTTACTATTCATGAAAGCTGAGCCTTTGAGTGGCAAAGTTCACAAAGATCGTGTCCTATAATGGAAACAAATCCCTTAAAGCATGCCTGAGGGATTCCAACAACACATAAAAGCAAAATAGAGCTGAGAGCTAGCAATGATGAAAGATGACCTGTGGCTCCTGGGCATAAATCCAGTACACAGAAACATTTTATTAGCTTGAGATACAAAGTCCATCAGATGATTTACTCTCTCTCCTTCTGTTCTCACTTCTTCTGAGTGTAGGCATCACCCGTGGAGAGCAAAATACTCCAGGAAAGCACTGACTGAAAGGATACAATTGAGTTGTGTGTGAGCATGTCACAAAGATGGATATTAATGCAATATATCCCTAGCTCTGAAACTAGAACAGAAACTGTGCCATTGTATTGCAGACATTGGGCACCAGCAGCAGAGTCTAGGACTGACCCTGTCTCTATCACAGATTAACAGTGAGGCTTGTTCTATGCCAATAAATATCAAATGGCCTCAGTTTTCCCACCTGCCAAATGGAAATTAGTTTATCAGCCATGTAAATAAAGCATGTATAGTAAAGGAAGCTTACTTTCCCCTTCTTAAAACTATGAGTTCTGCTAAATTTCAGAGAAAGATTTATGGGTTCATACCCATGGCTTCTATGCCTAATAGAGTTGTACATTTGTGTGGTACACATAGCTGTATACAATGGGACACTATTCAATTTAAAAGAAAACCAAAACTGTGTAATTCGTCAGTAAATGATGAAATCAGAAAGTATTTACTGAGTGAGATAACCCAGACCCAGAAAGACAAATATCACATGTTCTTTTTTACTTGTGGTTCCTTACTCCAAATCTTCAAGTGTGAGTCTATCACCTAAAATAGCCACCAAAGGCAGAAAGTAAAAAAGAGACCAGAAGGAGGCTCTAAAAAGTGAAATAATAGAATACAGGTGTTATAAATCGGAAACATGAAAAATAGACAATGGGGGGGGACTTTAATTGGGAAGGGGAGGAAGAAAGAGGCAGAAGGAATGGGAGTAAGGAAGGAAGCAAGGATAGATACACTAAGGATGTTTGTAAAACACATAGGGAATCGTATTATTTTATTTACCTAAAATTATACTTATGTGTGTGCATGTACATGTGTGTGTGTGTATGTACATATGTGAAGTGTACATATAGTTTAAATGGAGTTGTGTTTCTTGAGGTGATAATACTTCCCCCAAGAGCCATAGATTATCAAACAAAATCCCCAGTACTAGGTAGGAGAAACCTTTTGTGTCTTTGGTCAGAAACATCCAAGAAACTCCTTAAGCAGTGCATAGGATTGTTGCCCTGAGTTCCCTTCTAGAAGTCAGATGTAAGTTCCTGTTGCTGAAGATACCATGGAAGAGAGACACAGGTCTCAGAGGTATCAAAGTTGGTCTGATCTAAAAGCCTGATCCCTAATGCTATGCAAACTGCAAAATGAAGCAATGGTCCAAACCAGTTTGAGAACTGTGAAGGGCGACAATTACCAGCATGGCAAGATATCAGTAAAGGTACAGCAGTACTCCCCATATCTTGGCGGTAATCATGGCGGTCTAATTGGAGTCAAGACCAATTCAACAGGAAGAAATCATGCCTGCTACTGGAGACAGGTATATACTCTTGACTAGTGAGATCATGGAACCAAAAGAAAACCTACTGTTACTTTCCCAAACAAGTATAAACTCTAACTACATCCTCAATACTTGTCCTTCCACCCGCAGAAAAGTGTCGCACTCAGCCCTCATCAAAGAAGCTTCTTTCTGCAGCAGACAGAGACCATTAGAGAATGTCACAACTGGTCAAAATAAAGAACAGAATCCTAGCCGCTAGAGCAGGCCTGGGGGCATGAGAACGGAAGAGCTGGCCCTGTCCCTCACCAACTCCAGCAATACAGAGAGCAGGACCTTTCCTGGGCAAAACAGTAGAGCTGGCCTCCGAGGTGTGAATAAGAGTAAGTCAGCCATGGGTGTAAGAGAAATGGCGAGGCTCCTTGCTGCCTGCTGCACTGGGCAAGCTAGCTGGACTAGTGCTGGAGAGCTCACCCTGATGGTGATGGTGAGGGAAAGCTGGCAGGCTGACCAAACCAGATATCACCTAAGCCTGAACCAGGCCTATGAGTTAGCCATCCCCAACATCCACCTCCTCTATAATCTGCCAGAGTAGGTGAAGGGGCCAGACCTGTAGACCCAAAGCTAAAGGATCTCCATCACGCAGGACAACAACAGATCGAGGAGGAGTCCCGTGAGGACCCAGTATAGATAGGGGAGCAGAAGTCAGAGGCCCCGAGGCAAATCAATCATCTGATCTATTGCAAATAAAGATGTGTGGACTAAGGAGTAAACTATGTGACTCATGGGTCACACGACAGTTTCTAAGATGAGATTTTTCATTTCTTTTCTTTCTTTCTTTTCTTTTATTTGTGGGGTTTTGCTTGTTTTTGTTTTTTGGTTATACTTCTACACTTTGTGATCACAAAGGCAGAGGATAGAGGCGAGGGGACAGGGTATTGAGTGGGATTTGGATGCATGATGTGAAATCTACAAAGAATCAATAAAAATTTTTAAAGAGGAAAAGAATCAATGCAAAAAACAAAAGAACTGAGCCTGAGGTGTTCAACCCCAACCGATATATCTAAACCATAATCCCTTCTTATGAGACTCAGAAAACATTCTAGAAGAGGTCAGAAGACCAAGACATCTTCAGTGAGATCATACCATCTATATATGGCCAGAGAAGCAGAACTCAAGAAATCTCAGTAATATAAGTGCCTAAATGATAACATCATCATTTGACATACCAGTATGGTTAGGAAAAAATCATATGGGTATGTAATAAATTCTAAATGAAGGGGTAAAGGTAATTAGTGGCCTCTAAGAGAGTAAGAATCAGGTTCCCCTAGGAATGAGCCCTCTAATTGGCTATCCAATAAGAAATCATCAGCCCTAAAACAAATACATGAGAAGTAATAAAGGTGCTCAGCAGATTGTACATACAGTTTTACTCATATGTGTATATCTAATGATAATAATTAAATAATGTCATGGAACCAAGGAGTCGGGATCACACAGGAGAAATTGGCTGGAGCAGAGCATGGGAAACGACATAAATAGATTCCACATATGTGATACTTTAAAATTAAATTAAAAATAAACAAAAAAACTTGTTATATAAACACAGAGTAAAGTATCTTTAATGTAGTCACTGAATGTTACAATAATTTCCCTAGAATACAAACAGACGTATATGTTATTTGTTTGTGACAGATGGAATGACGGATGCTTTCATTGACTTCTAGTATGAGTATGAAAGCTTATTTAGTAAGAAGCATAAAAATGAAAATACTGTCTTGGTAAGCCATGAAATAAAGGGATAAGAAAAAACTATTTGTTAAAAATAGCTTAATATGGACAAGCCTAACAGACATTCTGAAATCACATTGCTTCTTAGTATTATTAACTGTATAAAATTAGGCTGTCAAGCCTTGCTTTATGAAGTCAGTGAGGAGGAGAGAGAATCGCAAGGGACGAATCACTGTCATTTGCAGAAAGCTACCTGGCAGTCTAAGAATGAAGTTCACTCTTCAGGGCACACTCCGCTCAGTTGTTATAAATATGCGGAATGTCTCTGTCAGGCAGCTCAATAAAGAAGCTGCCCTCACCAATATGCTGTTTGTAAGGAGCACGCAGCTGCTCACAGGGAAAGGGAACAAAGACATTTTGTTTCCAATTATTGTTACTTTGCCTTTTAGTTCAGCTGAGCAGTTTCCTGACCAGAAAAACAGAAGATTCTGAATGGTAGTGTAACTAAACAAAGTCCCTCTGATTCAGGGAGACTCGGCTAAGGTCAGAGGACAACATGAGTCTGCTTTATAGGGAGTTGTACCTACAAGGACTCAAAGCTTAACCTATTGGTTAGGAAGCATTTTCAACATTTTTTTTTAAAAAAATGACTCTACTACTTCCCTCTGGGCCAGGCTGAAACCTGTGCTACCAATGCATTTCCTCAGAGGCACACTGGTTTATGAATCCTTGCAGTATGCACAGGTCTTTGGGGGTGATCAGTGCCTGTTACAAGTAGTGTAAGATAGCTATCTTTCTGAATACATTTTTTTTCTCCCTGCTGTTCTGGCCAAATATAACTTACCTTACTGACATACTTGTCATAATCTGATATTCTCAAATTCAGATTTTTAGCTTAAAAATTATCAAGGGTAAGAAAATGATCCACAACCTGTTCCCTATGTGGGGTGCCTCCCTCAGCATTGATGCAGGGGCTAGGGGCTCGACCCTGCCTTTACTTGCTATGCCATGCTTTGTCGACTCCCTTCCCCTTTCTGAGGAGTGGATGAGGGATGTATAAAGGAGTTGAGGGAACAGAATGGGGAGAGATGATGGGGGGTAAACAGTGGTTGGAATGTAAAATAAATTAAAAAATATTTTTTTTAAAAGAAAACGATTCACAGATGTGCTTAGGAAAATGCGAGGGTCTTATTTGTCGAGTCAGGGCAGTGGAGCGCTTGTGCTTCTGTGGAAGCCACTCTGCAGCTGTCTATTTCATCACAGGTCCGAGAGAACTGAACGTTTTAGTTCCAGTCTCAGAATGCCAAGGGCCAGAGCAAAAAGCAATGGTGACTCCTACCCAAATAGTCTCTATAAACTGCTAAACAAATGAAAGAGACATAAAAACGCTAGTGATCATCTTCTTGTTTTCATTTTTTTTAAAAACGCATAGCTGTTGTTCCAGACTCTCCCATCAGGAGTCACAAAGCTGGTACTTACCTGGAGAGCTATGACCCACGGAAGTGCCTGTAAGGTAGTGAAGGGTCCTCAGATTCAAGTGTAAAGGAAGAAAGCATTGTTGGCTGGCTAAATAAACATGCATAAGGTATGAAAGTAACAAGCACACTGACTAATTTAAAACATTTCTTGAAAGTGTCTCTACCCTTCACTCCCTGCTCTCCCTTTAACTGACTCCAGACATTGGAAGGATAGTGAGATGGGGAAGGACAATTTAAAATGCTCATCTCCAGATGAGGTCATCTCACTGGAAAGACTCAGAATCCTTTCCAAATAGAAAAGTGACTACCTGGCAAACATCAAAATGCATAGGATAAAAGGAAAAGGCTCAGCTACCAAATTAAGTTCAACAAGGATCTCTGGGGTTTCTGATGCTTATTTTGGGTGCACTGATTAAATATATTTACGTGCATGCAATTCCAGCATTCTGAGGAAAGAGTCCATATTAATATAGTTCTCCAATTAGTAGGAGGAAATATCTGTCCTTGGTCTCCCTGTATATGGCAGCTAAATCTAAACACTAAATTTGCTGATCTAGCACAGCACAAGTTTTATGAGATTTGCAGTAAGCCATTCTTTCCACATCTTCTATTTCCTTCCATCTGTGGGGATCTTGTTCAAAAGTGGATGCCTTGTACTGATCTGTTGGGAATCTTAAGCATTTCTCTTGCAGTGGCTGAAATGATCTCCACCCTTTAATACCTGAATAGGTCCTTCATGTCTGACTCCACTTGCTAAGCAGTACGGGGTTCAATCTAAACATATCAGTCAGAAGGGAATCATTTACACTAGCAGCATTATCTTGCTAATAGCACCTAAGGTGATTTATATTGTACACACATCCAAGTAATACAGAATACTTCAGTAATGACCTTCTTACCACAATTATTATTATAAATTCTCTAAGATCAAAAGTTTAGTCAGCTTTATAAACCTCTTCGCTGTCATATAAATATTGATACAGTGTAAGTATTTTTCTCGGTTCTTATTTTGTGGTTTTTGTTTGTCTACCTGGATTTTTTGTTGCTAATGTTTGTGTTTGGTTTTGGTTTGCTTTTCAAATAGGTTTCTTGGAACCCAGGCTGGTCTTGAAGTCACTATGCAGCCAAGGCTAGGCATGAACTCCTATCTTCCTGCCTCTACGCGCTAAGTACTGAGGTTATAGGCACTGACTACCATGCCCAGTTTGTTTGTTAGCTTTTGAGTGAATAACTAAATGAATGAATCATAAAAACAAATTAAGGAGCCAGTGAACTTACTTTGGTATGGAAGAAGTAGCTCAACCAGGGAAGTAAGTTGTAGCTTATATCAAGAATAGGGAATATTAATTCCATTTATTCATCACCTCTTCACCAGTCATGCAACCTAAGGTAGAATAATCTGCAGTGTTTCCTTGACAACCATGATTCAAGGATGCTCTTGTGGAAAATCCCTCCAAGAATATAGTCCAAACCCAAGCTTGTCTTACAATGAATGTCCAATTGAACTGAATTGAATCATCACTAAGACAAATACTTAATATCGTCCTCATTTCATTTTTCCTGTGAATTATTTTCATTAAATTTTCAAAAATTCTTCATGAGCCAATAATAGCATTGCCTTTCTCTGTATTCTCGGCAATTACACTATGTGTTCTACAAAGAGCAGGAAATTCACTTGTTTTGTTCATTCATACGTTATATTCACCCATAAGATTGGCAGACAAGGACCACGAAGTAATAAACCCTTCATTCCTAAATGATTCATCTACCCCAGCTACACACAAGGTGGCCCTTGATGCTGTTGCCGTGACTCTTTGCCTATAGTCACTCCCTGTTTTCTAACTAGATACTTCATTTTCCAAAAACGTATTCCTCTTTTAAAGGCCCTGTTTTAAAAAGAACACTGTAAGGTGCCCAGTGAAATTAGTCATGTTTTGGGTGCTTAGGTATCGTTTGTGACACACTGCAAGACTGCCACCAAGTGCTGGAACAGAAGGGTGTCAAGGCAAAAGAGTAGATCAATTATTAGAGTCGCATTAGGACCTCTGTGTGAAATGCCTTGTAAGTTTTACTGTATATTCAGAGAGAGAGAGAGAGAGGGAGAGGGCCTGCCATGCCAGAGTCTGGCTTGCCTCAAATACTCATCACTAGTAAAGATGTGCCATTTCCTTCTCACTCATCCTTGGTTGTTTTCTATATCATGACTTAAGTACAGTTGAATTCCATGGAGTTGTGTGCTTACAAAGTTAAAGACAAACACTGAGGCTACCTACCAGATTTGCCAACTTCTGTCGCTGCCTGGAAGATAAAATCACAAAACAAATGAACAGAGTAGCAAACTGCAGAACAAGACTTACTCTCTTAGAAACAAGTCCTCTGGTGAAACAGAGGTAAAAAGGCTAGGAAAAAAAAAACCTGGAATCTGCACAAGGCAGAAAAATACATAATGGACTAGAGACAGTCTTTCAGAGTAAAAAGATAATTGTAATATTGAGGCAGATACTTTCTGTACCTTTGTCACACACCGCTCTGCATGCCCCTGAGGTCAGTGGTGGAGAGGAGCCTCTTCATCTTCTCACTAATCATGCTTGACATCCAGTTGGCGCACCTATCAGTAGGAGTCTCTTTGTGGATTTCTAGGTCAGCCTGCTCTCAGTGAGGAGAATGTCAGTATTTAGAGTTTGCCTAGGGTTGTAATTAAGTTACTTTGCATCATCTGGAAAGCTCTGGGATACCTGTTCTGTCCCTGGGATCAAGTTTTCACCTGTACCCAGGTCCTTTAAGGGAGGTGAATTCAATCTGAAATTATAGGAACTAAAACCTTAGGCCCTCTCACTTACCTGAGTCAATTTTAAGACCCTAAGGGGAATCTTACTAGTGCCTCGACTTAGTCGTATATCCTGTAAAATAAATAAAAATGCCGTATTTACCTATTTCACCTACGATTTCATGGCATCTCCCTTTGTCCCTACTGCCACCTTTAGACATGTGTAAGGGTAGATGAAATCAGAGATAGATTAGTTCACATCTAGTGAAACATGTTTGTCTAGAATACGGTCACTTACATAGGTCATTCAATGATTTTTAAGACGACCTCTTGGTTATTATGCATAAGAGATGAAACTTAAACACCAAAATTGAGTTGTAAAGACAAAATAAGTTTCCTCATGTAAATATCAAGTGTTATCTTTTGATCAAACCTAGTAGCTGAGTTTTAAGCACACACCACATCTCTTCTCTGTGTGTAGAGTATGGTGACTGTCAAAGATCTGAAGCCAGGAAATGGGTAAAAATACATCACAGAGATGTATCAGGCATTTTTATCAAATAAAAACTGTGTGCTCTTAAAAAGATTTTTATTTTTTTTTGTTTTTCCCTATTGAGCCCATTTTCAAAATGTATACTTTGCTGTGATATTTCTTTCATTTAAAATAAATGTTTAATCTTGTTTTGATAATTTAATGCTACTTCTCTGAAAGGGGTCCTCCAAATAGCATAAAATTTGGCCTCTGCAAAATCTGTTTGCTTTTATTGGAGAAGGTTTTGAAGTAAAACACCAATTAATGCTCTATTCCACAGACCCAAATTTCATTGTTTTCAGAATAGCACGAGCGGCCTCTTCTACCAATATAGAGAAGACAACACTCACCTGGAGCTGAAGAAATATTAATGCACTCTTTCTCTGCCCCAGGACTCAGTCACGGAAGCCCTGGGGAGTCAGAAATGTGACATTGTATGATGTTCTGTGGATTGGTTTCCCTAGGCAATCAGAAATAATATAAAGAGAATTTTCAGAAAAGTTGTTGGCAGAAATCTACAGTGCCGATGCTGGACAGCTCATGTGGGATGTGATCGGACAAGTCCTCCAGAGAAGGTGGCAAAACGGTGAGGAAGAGTCACAAGGAATTGGCAGGAAGGACAGCCAGGAGGCAGGCTATCTGAAGCTACATTGGGGATCCCACAGTAGCCAAGGACCAAGCAGCATTCTCCGTGCTGCCAGGAGCAAAGGGGAATCTCAATGCAGAGAGCAACAATTCTCAGTGGGAATCATATCCCTCTTTGTGAATATTTTAGAAATTTGTCATTCCCCACAAACTTTTTGTCGCTGTTGTTGCAATAATGGTGGAACATTCTTGGCTTTATTGAGCAAGGCTTTTAGATGCTCTCCAATGTATAGGACAGACAAAGCTACTAAAGATTACTCTGTGCTCTGCATGGGTTTATAAAGCTCTGCTAGATATGGCACTAAATGGGTGATAGCCCCACTTACTATGTGAGTCCTGTCACATAAACGTAAAGAACTTGTCTTAATATACACTGAATGTGATAACGTGTAAAGAATGAAAATTCATATAAACCCTCCAATGCTCATCAGCTCAAAATACCATGACCCTGGTGTCAGAGAAAACTGTGTCATTTCCGTCACAAACAGACTGTGTCCGATTTATTCTGAGTGTGCAGTTGTGACATTTATAGGCTTAATACTCACACAATGTTCACTTCAATAACACTTACTACAATTTATCAAATGTAAGAAAACTTTCTGAGCATGTTCAGAGATTCACCATGACCATGAATAAATTTTAATAAGATGATTTTTGTTTTGGTTTTGTTTTTAGATACGGGTCCATTCTTGGGGCTAAGACTAGCCTGAGGACCAGGTCCAAGATGCATCACCTAACTGTATCAGTCCAGGACTTAGAGAGGCAAAACACGAGATTACATGTATTTTGCCTACAGGCAGGTAGAGTCTTATTTTAACATATATGAATGACTTGCAGTTGTCCTAGTCATTTTTTTTTAGCCAAGAAAGCAAGTTAGATTACAAAAGCAGAAATAATAGTCAGTCTTGTGACTCTTTATTTTGCAAGAACAGCAAATGTTACAGGATTGGTCAATTTAAGAATAGTATTCGATGTCTGTGGAGATGAAAGGAAAATATGCTGACAGGGTACAGCCTGTACAAGAGGTGAGTGTGTTTTGGCACTCCAGCATGGTCAACTATATCCATGTAAAACCTGAGAAAGCTTACAAAACTATGCCCATATTCAAAAATATTGTTTATATATATATATATATATATATTCTCTTACATTTAAAGTGAGATATACTGTACAGATTTGCATTAGTATGGATCTTGGTTTATTGATACAAATTTAAGGTCAATCTTGTTGTATGTATATTTCTGCCCTTGATTAAGGTATTGTGATTGTGTAGTTCATTTAAAAATGTAACATATAATTAAGAAATATAGGTTAATAGATAGTTATCTGTAATAGTCAAGCTTGTAGTCATTTTATTAGGTTTTCTAGATATATAGAGATATATTTCAGTTAGGTTTTCTTCAAATCTTTCAGAGACCTTCAGAATATTATAATTAAATGTTTTAATAATTTAGGACATTTCCTGACATTGAGACACATCTGCTCCTGGCAGTACCAATTACTTTGAAAGGAAGGTGGGCATCAAAGAGGCTCCTTATGGAGTTGGTTAGCCATAAGGAGCCTTCTCTTGCCTGGACTGTTGTACTGGACATGCAGGACCAACAGAGCAATGACTGCTGAACTTGCTTAAAGGTGAGATCATCCTTCAGGGTTCTTGCTTCATGAAAGAGTCTGTGAGACATTCTGCAGGACATAGAAAAAAGTGACTGAACTGTCTTTGAAATTTCATGCTTGATGGAAACGTTTTCTGGATACTATGGGTCTGTAGGCTGAAGATGGATGTTCCAATGGTACAGAAGAACTCTGGGTGACTGTCCAGGCAGCGAGGTGTCTCTGTCAATTCTAGAGTTTTTGAAGTATCTTATAATGCACTTTCTGTTTATTTAGGTAATATTATATCCTTCTGGAGTCTATAATGGAGTTAAAGAATAGATAGTAATAATATAGTGTTGTATGAGCTGCGGGCTGCATTCCTGCCACCCGGCCACCTGGCTAGCTTATACCCCGAAATAACAACACACAAACTGTATTCATTTAAACACTGCTTGGCCCATTAGCTCTAGCCCTTACTGGCTAATTCTCATGTCTCAATCAACCCATCTCTAATAATCTGTGTAGAACCAGTCTTACCGGGAAAGATTCACCATGTCTGACCTGGTGGCTTGCTTCATCACATCTGCCCAGGAGAGGGGAGCATGGCCTCTGAGCTCACTTCCTCTTCCTCCCAGCATTCTGTTCTGTTTACTCCACCCACCTATGTTTTAACCTATCAGGGCCAAGCAGTTTCTTTATTACTTAACCAATGAAATCAACAGATTGATAGATGACACTCCCACATCAATATAGTTTTCCTTAGTTATGATAAAAGATAAAATAGATATAAATGTTGAATATTATAACTGTAATTCTTGTTTGATAACTGTTTTGTTATATGTAATTTTACTATGTTAAAGCCTTCCTTTTTGTTTAAACAGAAAAGGGTAAATGGTGTGGGAGGTCTTTTTGTCAGTGTGTTGCTTTCATTGGTTAATGAATAAAGAAACTGCCTTGGCCTGATAGGACAGAACTTAGGTAGGCAGGGAAGATGTAACTGAATTCTAGGAAGAAGAAAGCAGAGACAGAGAGAGACGCCATGGGTCCACTGGAGACAGATTCTGGGAATTTTATCCGGTAAGCCATTGTCATGTAGTGATACACAGATTAATAGAAATAGGTTAAATTAAGATGTAAGAATTAGCCAATAAAAAAGTTAGAGCTAATGGGCCAAGCAGTGTTTTAATTAATACAATTTCTGTGTGGTTAGTTCAGCAATAAGCTAGCCAGGCAGCCAAGATGAACAAGCAGTTCACTCCCATCAGCAAGTATGTGTGTGTGTGTGTGTGTGTGTGTGTGTGTGTGTGTGTGTGTGTGTGTCTTAAGCATGGTTTTAAAACATTAAATATAATGTTAACTATCACAAAATCTTCAAACCTGTTCTTCAAAAATATGTGCAAGAGCACATATCATTATTCATTTGCTATGGTTCTTAAAAAATTTCAAGAATATAGCTTAGTTATTTTCTTCAGGAAAAATTAGTTTCTCAAATAGAAGAAGACAAACTAATGGAACCAATTAATAATGACAAAATCTGAGTGTTCAGGAGGAAGGGTTGAGCTGTTATCTTAGTTAAATTTTGTTTCTATAAATTTTGGCTAAGTGTGTTAGTAATCAACATAGATGTCAGTTCAATCTTCTGATATAGATAGAACAATTTAGAATATGAAAATATTTTCAGTCATTTATGGCTTGTCTAGAAAGCCTTAACTGTCTTAGGTGTGGGCACGCATGGTGAGTTGTCCATGATACATTATATTAACTTCGCAGCCATTTACTGTGTTGGATTTCTAAAAGGTATTAACATATATTTTATAAAAAATTATTTCACTTTTATTTTCTATGGCATTGAAGATACAACACTAAGTTTATATGAATCAAGCAAATAGATGACTTACTATATAACTTTTATACCAATCTAAAAGAAGACATTGTGGAAATATTTCCTGTGAAAATAGAATGTTGATATGGACAGAGTTAAAAACTCAGGCAGAACTTCAGAAGAGGCATTGGTAGATAGAGGCTAACATAGAACTTCTCTGATCCATAGACAGACCCTTTGAGTAGACAGGGATATCTAGCAGGGCATCTCCAAAACCAGAGCACTTAATTCACATTTGACAAGTGGATGTGCAAATTTAAAATAAAAGTAGGCAATCACAAGCCTCACATGCTTTGGTTTTGGTTTTCTGTGCATGTTGTTATTTTTGTTGTTGTTGCTGTTTTGCTTTGTTTTAAGTGAATGACATCCTAAATAGAAAAGTTGTTTGATTTGTATGTGTGTGTGTGTGTATGTGTTTATTAAGTTTACTACATATTTATTAGATCATTAAATAAGTTCTCATCAAGAGCCACATAGAGCTGGGCGATGGTGGCGCACACCTTTAATCCCAGCACTCGGGAGGCAGAGGCAGGCGGATCTCTGTGAGTTCGAGACCAGTCTGGTCTACAGAGCTAGTTCTAGGACAGGCTCCAAAGCCACAGAGAAACCCTGTCTCGAAAAAAAAAAAAAGAGCCACATAGACTTCTTGGTTACATGGCTTTCTTACTCTCTTCTTATACAATAAATTAATTTAAGAAAATTGTTTTTTAGATTATCTGTTTTGTCTAACAGATTCAGAGATAAAAAATTCTAAATGGCTTATAGTATGTTTAAGAAATATATGTCGACTTGGAAGAGAAAAAAGAAAGGATAAAGTCCTTTAAAAAAAAGAAATAGAGTAACTAGGCATGATAGAGCACACCTTTAATCCCTGGACTTGGAAGGTAGGGGCAGGCAGATCTCTGTGAGTTCAAGGCCAGCCTGGTCTACAGAGTAAGATCCAGTATAACCAAAGATACACAGAGAAACCCTGTCTCTCAAAGAAATAAAAGAAAAAATAAAAGAAATAGAGTAAAACAAAAAGCCACATAAAGATAGAAAATACACAGAGAGTCTTGATAATATATATTATTGTGTTTTATTTAAATTTAAATGATTGTAATGAGCTGGTAGGAAGGTACTTGATTGTGGGGGCTGCTAAGCTAACCCAACATAAAGGTATCTTGACTTCAAAATTTGAGTCTAAGGATATGGAAAAGAGATTCTGATTTTGTTTCCACAGAGGATGGGAACCTGTGAATTTCTTCCAGATTAATATGGTTTGATGGAACAAGACCTCCCAAAAGGTATCAGTAAACCCTAAAAATATTTTGCTCAAAAAAACAGCAGAAAACAGTTGGAGAAAACAATACCCAAATTCCCAAAGTGATTTTTTTATAAATGTTTGTTTCATTTAAAGCTGGTGAATTGTAAGTGGTTAATGGTTACAGTTAATCTCTTTCTAGATAAAAAAAAAGGGGGGGGGAAGATATGATATAGAAATGAATACTTTCCTTTAGTAAAAACTTTTGTTTATTGATAAAAATTTAAGGTCAATTTTGTTATATGTATATTTCTACTTTTGTTTAACATGTGTTTATACAGCTCATTTTAAAATGTAATATGTAATTTAAAATTATGGATTAATAAGTAGCCATTTCTAATATTCAAACTATAGTCATGTTAGGTTTTATAGATGTACAGAGATATATTTCAGATGGATGGGTACTCTGCAAACCTTTCAAAGACCTACAGAATATGGCATTTGAAATGTTTTTAGAACTTAGAATTTTATTAACAGTGAGACATGTCTGCTTCCAGCAGCACCAATTACTTCTAGCCATTTGGGCAAGAAATTGCTCTTGCCTGGATTTCTTGATAGTATGCTGTATGAACTGGACATGCAAGACCCACAAAACAGTGATTGCTAAGCTTTCCAAAATATGGGATGGTCCTTCAGGGTTCCTGCTTCTCAAAGGAAACTGTCAGACATTCGGCAGGGTACAGAAGAAAGCAACTGATGAACTTTGCCAGTATAATGCACAATAGTCCTTCAAAGTCCCTGTTTCACTGAAAAGTATAACAGGTATTATAAGCTAAAGATAGATGTTCCAATGTTACAAAAGAACTTTGGGTGACTATCCAGGCAGCAAAATGTCTCTATCATTTCTAGAACTTTGGTAATTGCTTATAATGCACTTCCTGTTTACTTAGGCAATATTATATCCTTCTGGAGTCTTTGTTTGAGTTGAATACTCAATATAATTATAGTTTTCCTTAGTTATGATAAATTAGATATTAAACTTTAGGTTCACAAAGATAGGATAGATGATAGAGTATTTCCTTAATTTGCCAAATGTCAATAGACTATATATTATAACTGTAATTATTACTTGATAGCTGTTTTGTATATGTAATTTTACTATATAAAGTTAAAACCTTCCTTTTTAATTAGACATAAAAGGAGAGATCATATGGGATGTCCTTCTGTATATGTGTTGCTTTTATTGGTTGATGAATAAAATTATTTTGGACTATCGTTTAGCAGAGTAAAGCCAGGTGGGAAATCCAAACAGAGATATACAGAGAGAGTAGGCAGAGTTAAGCAGACACCACCCAGCTGCTGAGGAAACAAGACATGTAGAAAATGGGGCAATGCCATGGTCATGTGGCAATACATAGATAGACTGATAGAAATGGGTTAATTTAAGATATAAGAGCTAGCTAGAAATATGTCTGAGTCATTGGTTAAACTGTATGGTAATTAATATTGTTTCTGTGTGATCATTCTGGTCTAGGTGGCTGGGAAGGGAAAGTGTAGTCTGTGTTTACAGTCCTTCCTCTGGTTCCTGGCCATCCAGGCAGTGTCAGGCATGGGCTCCCCCTTGTGGCTTTGGTCATAAATTGGACCAGTCATGGGTTGGGCACTCTCACAATTTCTTCACAATTGCCCCAGCACATCTGGCTATAGGGGCAGATTGTAGGCCAAAGGTTTTAAGGCTGGGTTGATTGTCAGTGACCAGTTTTGATGAGTATACCACTTACCAAGGTAGGAGCATAAAGATTAGAAAAATGTTAAATAGAAGGAACAGAGATAATAAAGAATCACTAAGATGTAGGATGGTGTCAGTGAATACTGAATGCAGAATTTTCCACATTTATTTTTGACAAACTTTTATACCCCAATACAAAAAGAAAAAGAAGACAAAAGACTGCTTTAACATGATACAAAGGACAATTAGAACAGTTACTTAGTTAATTCTTGAGACATCAAGTCATTAACTTTTGAGAAAAACATTCTCTTATTTAGGCAGTGAACCCACCCTAAACCAAGTATTCTGAAGGCAGCCAGTCTATAGGCCAAATCTTCTATTTCAAAAGAAGAAGCAGAAGTATGCTTGAATTTTCTGACTTTGGTCAGGGTAGAGTGAATCTACCTGTATGTGCCATCTTTATGTCCAAAACACCAAGTAACCACACCTTATACCACAGCTTAGGTCAGGGTTGCAGCCACACCTGTCAACAACTTTGAACAAGCTAAAACTCTCTGACCTTTAGACACGGTGGATATAGGCTCACATTTTGGGCCTCCATAGTTGATGTCTCTGTTCAATTCCACTATTAGGAGACTTGCCGGTTATAGAAGATGACCAGTTCAGGCTCTGTATCCCCCATTATCAGGAGACTTTACTAGGTCACTCTCATGAATTCCAGAAAGTTTCCAAAGCACTAGGTTTCTACATTGCTTGCCAAATACCCCCAATTCCAGATGTTTTTTCCAATATTCTGTCTCTCAACCTCCTGTTCCCCATGTCCACCTACCCCCAGTTCACCTGAAAAAATCTATTCTATTTTCCCTTCCCAAGTTGATCGATGCATCTCCCCTTGAGTCCCTATTACTTAGCCTCTCTGGGTCTGTGGATTGTAGCATGACTGTCCTGTACTAAATTTCTACTGTACACTTATGAATGAGTACATACCATGTTTGTCTTTCTGGGTCTGGATTTTTTCACTCTGTAGCATATTTTTTATCCATTTCTTGGTTGGAGGACATCTAGGCTATTTCCTGTTCCTGGCTATTATGAATAAAGTTGCTATGAACATGATAGGGAAAGTTTCCTTGTGGTAATATGGAGCATCCTTTGGGTATGTGCTCCAAAGTGGTACAGCTGGGTCTTGAGGTTGATTCCTAATTTTGTAAGGAGTGGCCATATTGATTTTCATAGAAGCTGTACTAGTTTGCACCCAAAAAGTGGTTTTAAATGTTTGCCATCATATGGAAACTGTAAGCAAAGAATCAAGTAAGAAAGACTCAACATTTACCCTTCCAAACACTTCTAATTGACCCAGGTAAGTTTCACTGAGCACTTTAAAGTCAATTTTAAAATAAACTTTAGATGAAAGAAAACAGGAGCATCTCTTGCCTGCCACATTTAAGAAAGACATTAATTTTCTCTAGTTTCTAGTAATCCATACTAACTAGATTGGGTTAGATATGCATTAGTCAAATAATTGTATATCTTTCTAAAGGAAGTCACCAAAGTAATCTGGTCTTCTGCATGGCTGACTGCAGAGAGTCACAATTTCCCTGTTACCAATAATTGCATCAAGTCTTTCCTCAACATAGGGGAAATTACTGTTCCTGTATGTGTATGTGCCAACCTGTGTGTGCATGAACAACTATGTCTGTATATGTTGCATAATCCCCGAAATACCATTCTTCGACCCCCGTCATGTAAAAAATTTTTTGCTTGCTTAGAATATCACAAATTTATGAACCTTTTGAAATGTCATCATATTTTTGTGTTATCACATCTAAGTATTGGTTGGAGAAGCAAATAAGTCCCATACAATTATACCCAGCACCTCCTGATCCTTGTTTCTACAGACACCCACTTGTTCTCTTTAAATATTACCCAATAAGTGAATTAAATATCAGCAAATAAGTGAATTTCTGTGTGTCTAAACATGACCGCTGTGTCTGAGGTGTGCCACATGTCCTCAGAGTAGTCAGCCCTCAAATCATATACACAGAGGCATTATCAAACAGGCTCAGCAGAATGTATTTATATATGCATAATATATAAATAATATCAAGGAAAAATGGCCGAAGAACATCTGATTAAGACTGGGGTTCTTGGGAGGAAGTGGGGGAAGAGAAATATAACAGGTTGGAGAGAGGAAGGAAAATGGGATAGATGATGAGTTAGATTTTAATTAAAATAAGAAATCTATAAATGAAAAAAATAAATAAATAAAATTCCTTTACAGAATACAAACCATATATTTATGATTTAAAATTATAGTCTGGTAAAAAAAAAAAGCATTCCATGCTCTGAAAATACACAGAAAAACAACAACAATAAAAGACTTGTTAGAACAAAAAAAAAAAAACAGTCACTGGGTTTATTTTTATTTTTGTGCTTTCAGAATGTTTTCCTTGAGCCTTTACATGGTCACCCTAGTTAACAAAACCAATGGTCAGGCAAGATGTTTTGGTTTATTATTTATGAAGAAATAAAGTAGAATGAGTGAAAAGAATTGGGTTTTTGACGTAAACATGTTTTAATCTGTCTTTTGCAGAGGCAGCTGAGAAGAGGTGGAGACAGCACCACACTTCAGTTCAGCTTTGCTTTTCAGCATGGCTGATTCCAGATGCTAGGATGACTTGGGAAATGTAATTAGTTTAATTAACTCACATCTGGCCAAACATAAACATTATATTTGAGATTCAAGTAGAGGCGAGCTCATCTCTACAGGGCAACCTTGTTTATATAATGGTCTGTATAAGATTTAAAAATCCTCTTTAGAGGCCAGGCAACTGGCTCAGTGCATGAAGTACATGCTGCTCAAGCATGAGGACCTAAGTTTGGTTTCTCAGGAAGCACGAAAAGAAATTGGGTGTTTGAAGTGTACACTTATAATCCTAATGCTGAAAGACAGGTGGGTCCTGGTTCTCATTGGATCCCACCTCAAAAAATAAGGTGGGTGGTGAAAGAGGAAAACACCCAATGCCAATGTCTGTTTTCAAAGTTGACACGCATATATGTCCACACAGATAGACACCACACGCACACACACACACACACACACACACACACACAAAACACAACACAACACAATTAATAATAAATTCTATTTATGTCACTGAGGAAGAACTAGGCTAATACAAATTTCTTTTAGGAGTAACTAACCAACATCTGATTTGACTTAAGGCCCAACCTACAAGATAAAAATCCATACCTGACACTGTTTAGCTGACCTAGAATCAGAGACTAAATAGCCCAGAGATCTAGGGTAAAAACAAACACTACTGGTCAAAAAGAATGAAACAAAAACAGTAGGGATAAAATGACTCCTGATGGTATTCCGCTATTCAAAATAAGGTTAGTGCCCTATTCAACCATCATCAGAGAAGCTTTTTCCTAAAACAGGCTGGGAAAATACAGAGATCTACAATCAGACACGAGAGAGAGAAAGAGCGAGAAAGAGAGAGGGGGGAGAGAGAGAGAAAGAGCTTAGAACACACAGCTCTAAATGAGAAGTCTTTCATCAAATCCCTCCCCTTAGAGCTCAGGAAACTCCATGGAAGATGAGGTAAAAAGAGTGTAAGATTTAGAGGAGACAGAGGACACAGGGGGACAAGACCTTCTTTATAAATAAATTATTAGAATTTTAAAGTATATCAATCCAAATTCCCACTTCCTCCCCTCCTCTCATTCCCTACACATACCCTCCCACCGCACCCCTCATCCAATCCTCAGAGAGGGAGAATAAGGCATATTGCTTTGTGGAAGGTCCAAGGCTCTCTCTTCTATATCTAGGCTGAGCAAGGTATCCATCCAAAGATAACAGGTTCCCAAAAAGCCAGTATATGCACTAGGGATAAATGCTGGTGTCACTGCCAGTGGCCCCTCACTCTGCCTCAGCCATGCAACTGTCAATCACACTCAGAGGGACTAGTTTGGTCCTATGTTTGTTCCTTCCCAGTCCAGCTGGAGTTGGTGAGCTCCCATTAGCACAGGCAGTGAGTGGGTGAGCCTGTAGGAGGGAGCTGCGGGGCTGCATTCTGCCACCCAGCTCCCGCCACCAGCTAGCTTTACCTGAAATAACAACACACAAACTGTATTCTTTTAATCACTGGTTGGCCCATTAGCTCTAGCCTCTTCTCGGCTAACTCTCGCACCTGGACTAGCCCATTTCTAATGATGTGTGTAGCACCGAGGTGTGCTTACCGGGAAGATTCTAGCCTACGTCTATCCTGGGTCGGAGCTTCATCACTGTCTGCCTCAGAGAGCAGAGCTATATTACATCTGTCTGGGAGAGGGGAGCATGGCGTCTCTGAGCTCACTTCCTCTTCCTCTCAGCATTCTGTTCTGTTTACTCCACCCACCTATGTTCTAACCAATAAAATGGGCCAAGGAAGTTTCTTTATTTTTTAACCAATGACCTTCCTCCATCATTTCCCCTTTTTCTGTTTAAACAAAAAAAAAAGGAAAGCTTTAACATAGCAAAATTACATATAAAAAAACAGTTATCAGGTAAGAATTATAATATTTAATTCTATCTTATCTTTATCATAACTAAGGAAAACTATAAATATAACTATCTATCTATTCTTCAACTCCATCAAAGTCTCCAGAAGGATATAATATTACCTAAGTAAATAAGAAATAAGCAACTTTCAAACTCTAGAAATGACAGAGACATCTCGCTGCTTTGACAGTCACCCAAAGTTTCTCTGTACCGTTGGGACATTCATCTTCGGCCTACAGGCCCATAGTATCCAGAGAAATTTCCATGAAGCAGGAAATTTCAAAATCAGTTCAGTCACTATCTGTTGTGTCCTGCAGAATGTCTTGCAGACTCCTTCATGAATCAGGAACCCCGAAAAATCATCTTACCTTTAGGCAAGTTCAGTAGTCCTCTCTCTGCGGGTTCTCTGTGTCAAGTTTATGCAATAGTCCAGACAAGAGCAGTTTCTTGCCCAAATGGCTATCAAACTCCATAAGGATCCTCTTCAATGCCCATCTTCTTCTTGAAGTAGATTGGTGCTGCCAGGAGCAGACATGTCTCATTGTCATGAAAAACCCTAAGTTATTAAAACATTTAAAATGCTATATTCTATAATCTTTGAAAGATATGAAGAATGCCTATCTAAAATATATCTATGTACATCTAGAAAATCTTAACTAACATGACTACAAACTTGACTATTATGATTAGCTATTAACAATCTATATTTCTAATTATACATCACATTTTTAAATGAACTACACAATCACAGTACCTTAATCAAGATCAGAAATACATATACATATAACAAAATTGACCTTAAATCTCTATCAATAAAGCAAAATCAATACTAATGCAAATTACTCATACCTATATCATATCCCCCTTTAAATGTAAAAGAATGTTTATAAACCATATTTGGGAACATGGGCGCAGTTATTTCTCTCCAAACATCTTCCTGCTGAATGGGGGCATCGTTAATTAGGTCATTCATGGTATAACCTGTGTGCCAGTTTCATCTCAGTTGGCAGTTGAGCAAAGCAATTTTCTGAAGGTGTTCACAGCAACCCTTCAGGAGGGTGTGGTCCATCATACCATATTGGAATAGAAGCAATCCACAGACTCTCACCCTCTGTGAAAATAAAATAAGAAACTCCTTTCCAAAGTATCATGTCCTTAGATCCAAATTTCAAAGTCAAGGCATTTTCAAAATATCTATGTTGGGTTAGTTCAGCAGCATTTATAAACAAATATCTTTTAGCAGCTGTTGCTCTTTTCTCAGCATTCAAACAATTCAAACAGAGCATAATAGCATACAGTATCAAAATTCTCTGTGTATTTTCCATCTTTGTGTGTTTTATTTTAACTCTATTTTGTTTATTTTTACTTTTATTTTATATTCTCTGTATATCTTTGTCCCGGAATAACTCTGTAGACCAGGCTGTCCTTGAACTCTCAGAGATCCGCCTGTCTCTGCCTCCCAGGCATTGAGATTAAAGGTGTTTGCTACTACACCTTGAACTCACAGAGATCTGTTTGTCTCTGCCTTCTAGGCACTGGGATTAAAGGTGTGTGCTACCACACCTTGAAGTCACAGAGGTCAATCTCCCTCTGCCTCCCAAGTGTTGGGATTAAAGTTATGTACTACCACACCCAACTACTTTTCTTTCTTCCTTTTTTTGTTTTGTACTTTAAGAACTTTAACTTTCAGCCTGCATATATTTTTAACACACTGTAAATCATTTAAACATTTTCTTTGATTTTGAATCTTTCTTTTACTGTATATGTCTCTATTTTGACTACATGAGTCTTTAATTTACCAAGCAATATTAGTAGGACTAAAGCTGTGGCTTTGGTGGATTCCTTAGCTTTCCAGCCTCATGGCGGAGATACAGGCTATCACCTTGTTTATTGCCACAACTCTATGGCATTTCAAGGTCCCTGCCAGCAAGTGAGCTGCAACAGACAACACTCAAGTCCTCTCTCTGTAACCAGCCTTTCTTACACAAAGAGTCAGAGTTTGCACTGGCAGGACAGCCCAGAAAGCTGACATTTTTAAATGGCGCAGCTTTTTTCCTGCTACGGCTGAAAACCGAAAAGCATGTGTTCAGCTAAGGCAGTTTCTTTATTTTTTAACCAATGACCTCTCTCCATCATGAGCCCATCATGGCCTTGACCTCTTTGCTCATATTCTATTCCTCCCACTCTTCAACTGAACTTTGGGAGCTCAGTCCAGTGCTCCAATGTGGGTCTCTGCCTCTGAAGGCATTTGTTCATAGCAGCATTATTTGTCATAGCCATAACCTAGAAACAACCTAGATACCCCTCAATCAAATAATAGATAAAGAAAATATAGGACATTTACACATTAGAATACTACTCAGCAGTAAAAAAAAACAGTAACATATTGAATTTTGCTTGCAAATGGATGGAGTTAGAAAGCACTATCCAGAGTGAGGTAACTCAGACCCAAAATGATGAATATGGTATGTACTCACTCATAAGTGGATTCTAGCTATAAACAAAGGACATTGAGCCTATAGTTCATGATGCTAGAGAAGCTAAGTAATAAGTTGAACCCAAAGAAAAACATACATAGATCCACCTGGAAATTGGAAACAGACAAGATCACCTGACAAAATTGAGAGCATGGGGTGGGGGGAAAGGGAGAGTGGGAGGTGAAGAAGAGGGGAGAAAGGGAGGGTTAAGGAGAACTTGAGGGAATAGGATTGTCAAGATGGAGGAAGGACAGAGATGAGAGCAAGGAAAGAGGTATCTTGATTGAGGGAGCTATTATGGGGTTAGCAGAAACCTGGCTCTAGAGAAATTCACAGGAATCCACAAGGATGACCCCAGCTAAGACCCTAAGAAATAGAGGAGAGGGGACTGAATCTTGATTTTTCCTGTAGTCAGACTAATGAATATCTTAAATATCACCATAGAACCTCCATCCAGAAACTGATGGAACAAGACCTTCTAAATCAACTGAGCAAAGAGCAGCAAGTACAGAGTCAACATGGGTCTCACCAGATCTTCTGTGTATATTAAAGCTTTCAGTTTAGGAATTTTATAAGACTTGAAGTGTGTGAAAAACTAGGTCTCTGATTCTTGTGCCTTTCTTTGCTTTTGTTCTTCTGTTGATTAGCTTTGTACAATTTCGATGTGATGGGTTTTGTGTCATCTTACATTTTGTTGTTGTCTCTTGAAAGTCTGGTTTTTTTTCTGATGAGACAGAAAGGGAGTGATTCTAGACAAGGAGGGAAGTGGAGGAGAACAAGCAAGCACAGAGAGAGGGGAAATTGTAATCAGGATATAGTGTCTCAAAATATTTAACTATGCAAAGATGTGTTGTATTTATTTAACTATGTAAATATGTGTTGCTATTTTACCTTACCTGCCTAAGGCACCTGATTGGTCTAATAAAAAGCTGAATGACCAATAGCAAGGGAAGAGGTCTAGGCAGAACATTCAGATAGGAAGAATAAGTAGAAAGATGAATTTAAGTTTGGGGGAAGAAAGAAAAAGAGATGCTGGGGAGACATTGGGGCCAGTCATGCAGACACAGAGAAAGCAGGAAAATAGGATGTACAGAATAAAAGAAAGGTAAAAGGACCCAAGGCAAAATGTAGATGAATAGGAACAGGTTAAGTTAAGCTAAAAGAGCTAGCGGGACAAGCCTAAACTAAGGTCGAGCATTCATAATTAATAAGTCTTCATGTCTTCATTTGGGAGCTGGTTGGAAGCCCAAAGAAAATGCCAAATCACAATATATTGTATGAGAAAAGAATCTATTTTTTTATAAAAGGGGAAATTTTTCTCTAATATTCTGCATCTCTGACCTTCTGGATTATTTTCTAATAGAATTGCATGAGCCAAAATCATTTCTATAATACCAAGTCATCATCTAGTCAGGCAAATACCAAACTATCTGAAATAAAAGGAAGTCAAAATACCATACAAGAGTTTACCTACTTTAATAAAAAATATAAATCTAAGTATATTTTAACAAAAATATAGAGACCCTCGGAATTAGCTGTAATAGGATTGGAATGGTTCATCATTGGAATAATATATAAGAGAATGGATCTTAACCTTGTGATGGTGTTTTACCTTGGAAGTATAGATAGAATCAGTGTGTCACAGACATACATCTCCCTACACATAGCCTCGGTGCAATCACAACTCACACTTAGTTAATAGAGCTTGGCTTGTCCCTGAGTTTATGGAAACACCAGCAGAGATTGTACAGCTGTCAGTGGGCACAGTGTTGTCAACACAGACAAAAGATTTTGATCTGCAGCCGTAAAAGGTAAATAATTCATATCTTGTAATACATAAGTGTGGAACATTCGGTTTCCTGTTCATTTCTATGTTATAATAGTCAGAAAAACATAATTTTACTCATTATGCATAATAAAGATTCAGCTGAAAATGTCACATCTTAATGGTTTGAAATCTTGATGCTCATTTTGTGTTGGCCATCTACTCCTTGGCATGGAGCCTCCACTGAATTATGGTAATAGTATATCTAATAAGACTCCATTGAGGAAGACTAATTTTTCATTTATAAGCAGATACCTATCAATAAACTTTAGGAAGCTTCTTGGTTAGTGGTGGTAGCCCATGTCCACTTTCTCCCCCTACCCTGAGACCCCATCTGTCTTAAACATGTGCTGTCACACTCTGTAAATCCATACATGCATCAGTCTTATTGTGTCTGGAAGACACTGTTTCCATCTATCACCTCTGACTCTTAGAATCTTTCTGCCTCCTCTTCTGCATAGGTCATTGAATACTCAAGTGGGAGTCTGATGAAGAATCCTATTTAAGACTGAGTGCTCCACTATCTCTCACTTTCTAGTAAGTTGTGGATCTCTGCGTTACTTCCCATCTAATGCAAGCAGAAGGTTCTCTGAAGATGGCTAAGCAAGGCACCAATTTACAGGGAGAGCAGAATATACTTAGGGGTCATTTAATTGCTGTGTTCCTTTAGCAGAACAATAGTATTGTGCTTTTCTCCAGGCCCACGCCCTACTATCAGGTTCTCAGCCACCTGAGCAGTGTCAGGCATGGGTTCTATATTGTGGAATGGGTCTTACACTCTACCCCTGAGTTTGTTACCCAGACAACATTTGTGCCACTATAACACCAGGATATCTTGCTTGTGTTGTCAGAGATTATCCCTCACTGAACCTTAACTGGACCCTTGGGACTTTTAACCCTTCAACCTGTGAACCAGTAAATCTTTCTTTTCTCCACACATAGCTTAGTCTATCCCTATCATTATGTTAGGCTGATGAAAGGCCAACAAAGTAAGTCTCCCTTTATTAGTTAGGTGTCAAGAAACCAAGACTGTACTGAGTGATTTTATAAACAATCTTCTGTATCCATACAAATTATAAGACCTGCTACCAGACTGTTTGTTTTGTATAATACTGCAGTAGTCATTAACCATAAGCAAACCAATCCAGACAACCTGTCTGGAATTCATATCTATGTAACAAAATCCAGCTTTATCTTCAAGATATTGAACTTGAAAGACCCCACAGAAGCTCACACAGGATTCCTGATATTCAGAGCGGAAATTTTCAGAGTTAGAGACTCAAACTCCTGACCAAAACACTGCTGTTCTTAATCCCATCTCATTCTCTACGCTGCTTGATCGTCACCTCCTCCCAGGCTACAACTCATCATTTGTGGCAGTGGTGTTCAGATTGCGTTACTGAAACCCCAAGATTTTTCTGGAATTACCTCAGTGGTCCCTGCTGAGGAGAGGGAGGAACAAATAAATCTGAGAAGGAGAAACATGATTTGGTGTCTGACCTTTACTCTTAGCACATGAGTCGGTTGAGTTTTTTTTTTTTCTTTTTTTTAGCACAACAGAAATACCTTCTTGGGACTCAGACTCTTCTCCATCTTTATAATCTAATAAGTAGTGCATTGCACAAATTATGCTACTTTGTGATATTTTTAAATTTGTTTCACATTATTTCCTCCATACAGAATGTCCCTCTCACTTCTCTCTGCCAAATTAACATCAACCATGTGTCATTCATTAAGCCCTTGAAGGCGCTCTAGGACGAAGTGAATTTTCATCCCCTCCATTATGTATGACCCCAAATATATTCACCATCAGGGTCTAACACTGCACTATGATTTTTTGATTTAGTGTCCCATGATCCACTGCAAATGCTATAAGAAGCGTCTGGATCATTCCTGTGTCCCAATACACAATACAGGTGTTGACATTAGCATCCAATAGACTCAAAATCCAGAATTCACCAACAAATGTTAGATGGAAGAAAGAAGAGGAGAAGAAAAGGAAATAGAAGAAACCATTAATTTATCTCCCAGAGTATATTAACTATTTTATATAGACATTCAATTTGAGCTTTACTAGAACTCTCTGAAAGAGTCTGCAGTTCCCAGTTTACATTTCTAATAAGTAGAACTGTGGATCAAAAAAGTTAAGTGAATCAGTTAAGTAGAGTTGTTACAAAGGGAGGGGGTGAAAGGAATTTTATTTCAGTGTTACCTGACTTGAAAATCGAAATCTTAATGCCACAACACACGTAAATAATATGTCAGTATAAATTAAATTGCAACAGCAAAGAAGTCTCTCTAAGGAAGCATTTGCTCTACAAAATTCTCCCATAATATTTCATCTTATTTGAATTTTACAGACTTAACCCTTAGCCAAGATTAAAAACCTGCTTTTCAAAGAATACCCAGTTTATCACTAAGAATATGCCACCTACTCAGTCAATTTAACAAACATTTATTTAGCACAAACTAAATGCAAGCCACTGCACAAAGCCTTAGGGACGATATAAAATGAGGAAGTATGGTCCTTACCCTTCAGGGGCTCATATTCTAAAGACATACATTAAAAACCCTGAATGTAGGCAGATGGTAATAAGTGCTATAATAGAGGCTCTTACAACGAGCTAAGGAAGTACAAAGAAGGGAGGTATTAATTCCAACTGTGGAGTAATAAAACACCTGGTGAATGTATCTTTCACTGAACACTAAGAAAGATCTTTTATGACCCAAACCAAAGGATATATTTCTTTGTAAAATACCAGAGCTTATTTAAAAAAAAAACTAATAGACAGGGCTTTTGTGAGAAATAATAGAATTGATACACAATAGAAACAGGCTTACCTGTATGTGTTTCCCACAGCAAATAGAAGAAACCCTTGGGTCTATTAATTTAAAGAGCGTTCGGTCTATTCGGAAGGGACTGTATGCGTTTCTGACTACAAATCTCTGTCCCTCCGATCATGGCATTTTTTTTTCAGTTCACTTGTGCACTTACAGAGAGACTTAGAAATAGTCCTGTAACAAAAGCTGCATCTCTTGGAGGAAACATCTCACCTAGCCAAGGCAAGATTTTTCTCCCATTTTTAATTTTAAAAGCTACACCATCTTAACTAGTTGATGTCTTGCTTTAAAGAGCCTGTACTTCTGTGAGTAAACAAAGCCTTTGATGTTCCAGGGCCCCGGCTGTGTGCTGAGAAGATCTATAATGCACCCACACTGCTACAACAGATATCTGGGTACACTGGAAACAGCGAAGGCAGAAGATCCCATCAGAACAGCAGGATATCCTGCTGCTCAGATGTCTAAGTGAGCTGCATGCACAAAATAAACAGATTGTTCGCCCTAATATTACAAAGTGAAGAAGCCCTTACTTAACATACTCACAAGCAACATTTAAGAAGTTAAGAGATTTCCTCAGGAAAATATATTCGTAGGAAAATGCACAAAATAGCAAAAGGTCAATGTATTATTATGTCTAGAAGCTATCTTCCTTGTAGAATATGCAGTCTTAGAGAGAAAACAAGCTGGGATTTGTCAAAAGCTATTGGGCCAGCAAAAGGTTTTGTTTGTGTGAAATCTCAAATCTACTTTAGAGAGAACAGGAGTCTGTGTGGAAGTGACTGTGACCTTATTACCTCTCAATTTCTTCTAGCCTTTGATATTTCAACTACTCCATCTCTCCAGCATCCTTAATCTTTCCTTATGTAACTTAGGCTTCCCTTATTTTCAGATCTGAAAATGTTCTTTGGAGTTTGAGGAGGAAACCATGTTACCGATAACATTATTATTATTGTGCATTTTTCCTCTTCTTTGGGTGTATTCAGCAATTTATATTAAACTGTTACCATTCTACAAACATTATTTCTCTTCAATTTAATTTTAACTTGGTATCACATAACTTGGTATCACCACTGTAAAGAAATGGGCTTAGTTTCTATTATCTATATACTCCCAAACTCATTGCCACTTCCTAATTCTTGTCCAGATAACATATTCATCTTATCTAATGCTAATACCACATATTTGATTTAAAAATTACTTATTCTCAAACACTTGATGCCCTTCTCTGAAAAGACTCCTGTGATAAAATGCTGGTACCTCAATTGTCCTTTTTCCTGTGTTTACCAGGAACTGGTGACATCCATCTGACTCATAAATCTGAGAGGAAAACTGGGCTCTTTTTAAAGTGAAGTGGCCTGCTGAAATCTTGTATTCTCTGCTTTCTCACACCCAAGCATTGCCTACTGTGGAACTCATGGTGTTAACTAAGTAAAAAAATGACTATTATCAAGTCAGCAAACTGTCCTTATTCTGAGATTCTACTAGCGAAACCATTTGTAGCTCATGTCTCTCTGAGTAATGTAAACTGCTAGATTAGTTATTTTAGTGTCCTTATTTATTTTTCTTTATTATTTTACTCAACACCTATATATAAGAGGACAGCCCTCTTGCAGGCTTCAACATGAATTTTGCACTTGAAATCCTTCCATGGCTTCTGAAATATACTTTTGATCTTCATCCCACTTCTCTGATATTTCTTTGTTTTTTTAGAATTCCTTTTCCAGCCTTAAACACAATCCAACACTCCTTTATGATAAAAAGTGCTGGAGAGATTGGGGATACAAGGGACATACCTCAGTGCACTTAATGGCAGTTTGCAGCACAACCATAGCCAACATCAACTTTTTCCTTTTTTCTTTCTTTTTTTAATTAATTAATTTTTAAAAAATACCTATCTTTTCTCATTTTGCATACCAATCCCAGTTCCCACTCCTTCCCCTCCTCCTTTCTCCCCACCCCACTCCCTATAATCAGAGAGGGTAAAAGCCTTCCCACAGGGAGTCAACAAAGTCTAGCACATTGCTTTGAGGCAGGACCAAGGTCCTTCCCACTATATCTAGGTTGAGCAATGTATTCCTCCAAAGAGAATGGGTTCCAAAAAGTCAGTGTAAGTAATAGGGATAAATCCTGGTCTCACTGCCAGTGACCCCACAATCTGCCCCAGTCATACACATTCAGAGGGACTAGGTTGGTCCTATGCTGGTCCCATCACTGTCAGGTCAGAGTTGGTGGGCTCCCATTAGCTCAGTGGGTGTCCCATCATGGTCTTGACCTCTTTGCTCATATTCTCACTCATCTCACTCTTTGGATGGACTTTGGGAGCTCAGGTCAGTGTTCCAGTGTGGATCTCTGCATCGGCTTCCATCAGTTGCTGGATGAAGGTTCTGTTCTGACAATCAAGATATTCATCAATCTGACTACAGGGCGAGGTTAGTTCAGGTAGCTTCTCCACTATTGCTTAGGGTCTTAGCTGGGATTACCCCTGTGGTTTCCTGGAAATTTTTCTAGTTCCAGATTTCTTGATAGTCCTATGATGGTTCCCTTAATTAGGGTATCTCTTTCCTTGCTCTCTGTCTCTGTCCTTTCCCTGTCTCTACCATCCCATTCTCTTAAGTTTTCCTACCCCTTCTCCTTTTCTCCTCCTCCTCCTCCCCTTCTACCCTCCATTCTCCCTCTAACCCCATGCTCCCAAATTTGTCAGAAGAGCTTGTCTATTTCCCCTTTCCAGAGGGGATCTATGTATGTTTCTCTTGGAATTCTCCTTGTTATTTAGCTTCTCTAGAATCATAGACAATAGGCTCATTTTCCTTTGCTTTATAGCTAGTATCCACTTATGAATGAGTACATACCGTGCTCATTTTTCTGGGTCTGGATTACCACAACCAGGATTATTTTTCCTAGTTTCATCCATTTGCTTGTGAATTTTAAGATGTCATTGCTTTTTACTGCCTAGTAATATTTCACTATGTAAATGTATCACATTTTCTTTATCCAATTTTTGGTTGAGGGGCATCTACCTTGTTTCCAGGTTCTGACTAAAATATAATGCTGATAGGAACATAGTTGAGCTAATGTCCTTTTAATGTTATTGAGAATACTTAGGGTATATCCCCAAGAATGGTATTGCTGGGTCTTAAGGCAGGTTGATTCCCAATTTTCTGAGAAACTGCTATATTGATTTCCAAAGTTGTTGTACAAGTTTACATTCCCGCAAGCAATGAAGGAGAATTCTCCTTACTCAGCATCCTCTCCAGCATAAGCTAACATCAATATAAATAGAGAGAGATTCAAAAACCTTCCACTAAATGAAAATAAAGACAAGGTTGTTCACTCTATCCATAATGACTACTTGAAGTCTTAACTAGAGCAATAAGACAACTCAAGGAAATAAAGGGGATGCAAATTAGACAGGAAGAAGTCAAAGTATCATTTCTGATACCAACTTGAAATAAAAAGCTATAGTAATAAAAACTGCATGGTATTGGAACAAAAACAGATATGTTGATCAATGGAATAGAATTAAAATCCCAGATATAATTTCACATGAGAGGGCTGGAGGTTGCGGATCAGAGACAAGAGAGGCTCTCCTAAAAGCCTGACAGAGACCAGGCCTTAGTTCTGGTTCACCAAAATGAGATGGAGCTAAACAGACAGTCCTCAGCAAAACCACAACTTAGGAGTAACCAATCAGCAAGACTACTACAGCCTTCTGTTTGATCAGCAGGAAGCCCATGGCCCCTTTGAGAGTCAGCAGGCCCCAAAGGCCCTTTGATGTCTCATTAGGTATCCTCCAGTCTCCTGATAGCTAAAGATTTCCTTACCTTGCTCCTAGGACCTCCCAGCAATCCATTTCAGACTAATCTTTCCACCACCAATCAAACTAATTCTTCCTTCTGAAATTCCCCTAACTCCATTTAAAAAGAGCTTGTGACCTTCTTGGGGGTAGCCAAGTGCCACCCCAATGTTGGTATTAATAAAATGCTCTTGTTTCTCTATACACGATGTTGGTCTTCCTTGGGTCCTTCTCTCAGATCCTAACAAACTCACCTATGTGAGGAATAATGCTCTTGTACCCTGTAAAGATTTGTTACTTGTACTAGTTTAATAAAACACTGATTGGCCAGTAGCTAGGCAGAAAGGAGAGGTGAGGTGACCAGACTAGGAGAATTCTGGGAAGAGGAAAAGCTGTCTGTAGTTGTTACTCAGACACAGAGGAAACAAGCTGAAAATACTTCACTAAGAATAAGTACCAAGCCATGTGACTAAACATAGATAAGAATTATGGGTCAATTTAAGTTGTAAGAGCTAGTTAATAATAAGCCTGAGCTAATAGGTCAAGCAGTTTATAATTAATATAAGTCTTTTGTGTGTCTTTGGGACTGAATGACTGTGGTACCCAACAGAACAGAAACTTCTGCCTACACCTATGGATACTTGTTTTTTTATAAAGAAGTCAAAAATACATACTGAGGAAAAAAAACAACATATTCAACAAATAGTGATAGTCAAAGTCGCCATCATTTGGAACAAGTAGAAACCTACAGAATGGGAAAATATTTTTACCAACTACACATTCAATAAAGAAATAATATCTAAAATATATAAAGAACTCAGGAAAATATGTATCAAGAAAACAAATAATTGGTTGGGTAGTGGCAGCACACATCTTTAATCACAGCACTCAGGAGGCAGAGGCAGGCAGATCTCTGAGTTTGATACCCAGCCTGGTCTACAAGAGCTAGTTTTAGAGCAGGCACAAAGCTACACAGAGAAACCCTATCTTAACAAACCAAAAAAGAAAAAAGAAAAGAAAAGAAAACGAATAATCCAATTAAAATAGGGTACAGATCTAAACAGAGAATTAACAAAGAGAAAACTCAATGGCCAGGAAACACTTTGTTTGACATCCTTAATGATCAGGAAAATGCAAATCAAAACTATGTGGAGACTTCCTCTTACACCTGTTAGAATGACTAAGATTAATAAAACAAGTAACAGTTCATGGTGGCAAGGATGTGGAGTAAGGGAACATTCATCCACTGCTGGTGGGAGTACAAACCTATATGGAAACTATGGAAATCAGTGGGGCAGCTCCATGGAAAAATGGGAATTGTCTACCTTAAGATCGAGCTATTTTACTCTTGGGCATATATACAAAGACACTTCACCCTACAACAAAGACAAGAGCTTAAGCATGTTGAGATGTGGCTTTAATCATCATAGCCAGAACCTGGAAACCTAGATCCTCTTCAACAGAAGAATAGATAAAGTGTGAGGTATATTTATACAATGGATTATTCTCAGATTTAAAAAAAAAAATGACACCATGAAATTTGTGGACAAATGGATGGAACTTGAAAAAAATCACCCTGAGTGAGGTATTCCAGACCCAGAAAGACAAACACGGTATATATTAGCTTATATGCAGATATTAGTTGTTAAATCAATGTTAACTAAGCTGTAATCCATAGAACCACAGAAGGTAGGTATGTAATAATGGGCTAGCTGATACAGATAGATTTCATTAAGAAAGAGAAATAGATAGTTATGGATGGATGGGGGCTGTAACTAGAGGATCAAGTGGGGAGAGGAAGTGGGTAACCAGTTGAAGAAGGAATAAGGGGAGAGACAACTAAAATTATGGAGTAGTATCGAGACCTAATATAGTAGAAACTTCCTAAAGTAAATACATGTATGAAGGTGATTTAAATGAAATCACCAAATAATGGACATAATCCCAACTTGCCATCTCTTGTCACCAAATGAAGCTCCCAGTCCTGGAATTGCATTATATTAAATATAATGGCCAAAAGAAATCTCCAAACAACCAGGCTATTTCCAAGATAATGTGTTGCTCTCTAAAAACTGACAGCTAAAGACAATACCCACAGAACCCATTGAAATGGATAAGTCAAATTGGTTAGCTACATAGTCCTTACCTATATTTTCTAGAATCTTTGGCACAGGAAGGTACTCTGCACACTTAAAAGAGAAACATAAACACCAAGCCATGCAGAAACCCTTTGATCTCCAATAGTATCCTGCCTGCAAGAATGCTAAGGCAATGGTGGCACAAAGCTTGTGGAGGTAAACAAATAATAAGTGAACTGACACGAGGCCCACTCCATGAGATGGAAGCCATACCTGACACTGAGGTGGGTGACCAAGAACCATAGACTAGAAAACCCAGGGACCTAGACCATCTACTACTGGTTTTAATGACAGCAACACCAAAGTACTAATAAACTGACTTCTAATAATATTCTATCTTCTTCAGTGGCCATCAGAGAAGCTTCCTTCTGCAGCAGAGAGGAACAAATACAAAGCCACAACCAGGCATTTTGCTGAAAGAAAGAGACCTTGGAACACTCAGTCCTAATGGTAGGTCTCCATCAAATCTCACTCCTCATAGCTCAGGAAACCCTGGACACAGAAGAAGTGTCAGGAAGGCTATAGAATTCAGATGAAATGGAGAACACCAAGAAAATGGGTTCTATAAATCAAGAAAACTCATATGAACTCACAGAGACTGAATTAGCAACACAGGGCCTGCATGGATCTGCACCAAGTCCTCAACATATACGTTATGCCTTCCAGTACAGTGTTTTTTATGGGACTCCTGAGTGTGCGAATGAGTGGGTCTCTGATTTTTGTGCCATCTTTTGGGCTCTTTTTCTTTTGTTGGTTTGTATTGCCCAACTTTGATGTGATAGTTTTTGTTTTATCCTATTATATTTTACTATATTTTATGATTATCTCTTAGAAGCCTTTTCTAAAGAGAAACAGAAAGTGGGTCCATATTGGAAGGGAGAGTTGGAGGAACTGGGAGGAATAGAAAGAAGGAAGCAGTAATAAGGATATATTATTTGAGAAAAATCTATTTTCAATAAAAGGGAAAAAAGAAAATGTGTGTAAACTTTGAACTATTATAAATTAAATATATTTTAAAGTAAGTATGCTAATTTTGCTATGATTCTTTCCAAAATAAAATAACAAGCAAATTCACCAAAAAATAAAAATATGCTATTTCTTTCCTTTTTTCCTCCTCACCCTCGCTCTTCCTACCAGTATACATTTGTAGCTACATAATGTATTTATAGCATATATTATGCATACACATACATTTGCTTTATATATGTATATACTCATGCATATGCAACATATATAGTAGATATAAATATACATATATATTTGTGCATGCACACAGAGACTCTGTTACAGTCTATGAATAAAAATGACCTTTCCATCTTGAGGAGAATCTATTATAAATAGCCTATTATTGCTATTATTGTTATTATCGTTATGGCTTTATTTCTCTTTTGTGGCAATAAGAAATTCATATTAGCTGCTGCTACTTTTTTGTGAATATTTTGTCCCTTAATATAATCTGGTGGTCTTTATGCTACTTAATGCTACAGTACAAAAAATCTCAAATTTAACAATTATCTCCTTCAGATCTGATTGATATAACATGATCCCACAAAGCCTTATGTGTTGGAAACATGGTCCCTCCTGGTGATGGTATTTTGAGAGGTACTAATGCTATTTGGTGGAGGAAGTAGCTCACTGATGGCAGAGACATTAGCAGTCTAGACACTGGAGTTGCCTAGTCACTGGAACCATTCTATCTATCTATCTATCTATCTATCTATCTATCTATCTATCTATCATCTATCTATCATCTATCTATCATCTCTCCCTCTCTCTCCTGTAATGTGTCTCTGTATCTATTTATCATGTATCTTTCTATCTCCTTCTGGTCCTTTTTTGATGTCAAGAACTTCTTCTACCACAAGCTCCCACTCTTGTAATGTCCTGCTCAAGCACCTGGAACCAAGAAACCATGTACTGACCCCTTTGAATTGTGAATCAAAACAAATCATTTTTACTTCAAAATTTTTATTTTACATATTTTGTTCTTAGTGAGGATAAAAGTAATGAGCAACCACACATGCACTCATATTCTCATTGACACATACAGGAAGCTTATTATATTTCTATTTTTCACTGTATGAATACCCTTCAGATAGTATCTTCTACTAATGTTTATGACTTGCAAATAAAACAGCTATGAAACAAGGCATTCAGCCTCAAACAAATAAAAATAAGGAGTGACCTTAGGTATCTGTCATGAAGATCACTGTATCCAAGCAATTTTTCAATAATTTATTCAAATCACCATCAATTGGTCATTGTTTATGTAGCCTTAAAGAAACAGTTATCAAGAAAAGCCACAAATCACAATCCCAGAGAACCTAGACAACAATGAGGACCCTAAGAGAGACATACATAGATCTAATCTACATGGAAAGTAGAAAAAGACAAAATCTCCCGAATAAATTGAGAGCATGAGGACTTTGGGAGAGGGTTTAAAAGGAGAGGAGAGGCAGGGAGGGGAACAGAGAAAAATGTAGAGCTCAATAAAAATCAATTTAAAAAAAAGAAAATCCCTCACAAAAAAGAAAAGAAAGAAAAGTCCCTGCCGGTTATGAGCAATCTACTGTAAACTTGGCAGGATGTTAGAAGAACGTGATTGTTGAACAGAACGGATGTGGAATATAGGCAAATGGGTTCAGAGTATTTTAGTAACTCCAATCACAAGATGCAATGGCCCCAGGTTAAAAGAGGTGAGAGCATAAAAAAGAACCAAGGATATAATGCACTTTGGTGGGTAAGTGAACGTCTCACAGAAGGACTCGTGTTCTCATTGACACATATAGGAAGCTCGTCGTTTTTTATTATTCACTGTATGGAATAAATCTTCAAATATTTTCTTCTACTGTTTACAGTTTATGGTATAGGATTTCAGTGCTTGGTCTAAATCCTGAAGAATGAATGAGATGAGCTGATTAAAAGTAGAAACTGCAATTCTCTTTCATTTTCTTTTAGAATAAGCATAATTGCATCATTTCCACCTTCCCTTTCCTCCCTTCAACCCCTTCCAAATACTCCTCCTAGATCTCTTTCAAATTCAGGATCTCCTTTTTCATTAATTGTTATTACACAAATATATAAATGCATAATCTTAAATACATAAATTCAAGGTGTTCAGTATATAATGTGGCATATGAACGTTTTCAGGGCTGACCACTTTGTATTGGATAGCCAGTTGATGTGCTCATTCTAGAAAAGATTTTTCTCCTGCTCTTGGCTCTCCCTTAGTGGCCTGTATTTCTCTGAGTAGGCTTGAGCCCCCCTTGGATTTCTCTTGTCCATTTTAGAGTGCCTGTTGCTATAAATGCTCAGTTCATGTTTAGGTAGCCATGTTGGTAATATTTTATGATTATAGCTTTCAACATTGCTAAAAGTGACAAATTCACTGCATAATCCCTGCTCTTAAGAGCCTTTTGTCCCACCCTATTCTGCAATGATCCCTGAGGTCTCAGGTACAGGGGTTGTATTATAGATGTATTCACTAGGACTGAGCTCCACAACTCTGCCTTTAATTGGCTGTTGCTTTCTGTAATTGACTCTTATGAATCCAAACAACAACCAAGACCTAAAGGAGCAGTAGTGGCACATATACCTTGGTGACAACAGCAGCTCTCTAATTGGATTTAAGAGCTTCTCAACAATAGGAAATTATGGCTGATACTGGAAACTTAGGCAACTACCAAGAGCTTGTAAGGTCATGTGTTGTAATTAGGAGCAGCGGGGCTGCGTCCCCAGCACCCTGCCGCCCGCAAGGCTAGCTTTACCCAAAATAATTACACGGAAACTGTATTCTTTTAAACACCGCTTGGCCCATTTCTATCTAGCCTCTTCTAGGCTAGCTCTCGCACCTGAACTAGCCCATTTCTAATAATCTGCTGTAGCCCATGAGCTGGCTTACCAGGAATGATCTTAACCTGCGTCTCTCTGGAGTGGGAAAATCATGGCGACTCCTTGACTCAGCTTCTTTCTCCCAGCCTTCCGTTCTGTTTACTCCACCCACCTAAGGGTGGGCCTATCAAATGGGCCTAGCAGTTTCTTTATTGCTTAACCAATGAAATCAACAGATTGATATATGACACTCCCCCATCAGTCATGGATCTTGGAGAAGAATCTACAATCATCACTTTACTAAATCAGCGTAATTCCTAACTCCACTTTAAGTTCTTGTCCTTATACCCATAGATAAGTACAATCCTCACTCTCATCAGGGAAGCCTCCCTTTGTAAAAGAAATTGGATTTTCTAGATTAAATCTCATTTATATTATAAAATGAAAGGAAACTAAATATTTAACTTTTTTGAAAAATGATTGAAAAGAAATTCTTTTTTATTGATTTTTATTGAGCTCTACATTTTTCTCTGCTCCCCTCCCTGCCTCTCCCCTCCCCTTCAACCCTCCCCCAAGGTCCCCATGCTCCCAATTTACTCAGAAGATTTTGTCTTTTTCTACTTCCCATGTAGAGTAGATCTATGCATGTCTCTGTTAGTGTCCTCATCGTTGTCTAAGTTTCCTGGGATTGTGATTTGTAGGCTGCTTTTCTTTGCTTTATGTTTAAAAACCACTTATGAGTGAGTACATGTAATAATTGTGTTTCTGTGTCTGGGTTACAGAGAAAAAATGATGTTTTCTAGTTCCATTCATTTTCCTGAAATATTTAAGATATCATTATTTTTTCTGCTGTGTAGTATTCCATTATAAAAATGTGCCACATTTTCTTTATCCATTCTTTGGTCCAGGAGCGTTTAGGTTGTTTCCAGGTTCTGGCTATGACAAACAATGATGCTATGAACATAGTTGAGCCCATGTCCTTGTGGCACAATTGAGCATCCTTTGGATACATACCCGAAAGTGGTAACACTGGGTCTTGAGGAAGGTTGTTTCCTAATTTTTTAGAAATCGCCACACTGACATCCAAATGGACTGTACCAGCTTGCATTCCCACCAGTAATGCAGAGTGCTCCCATTACCCCACAACCTCTCCAGCAAAAGTTGTCATCAGTGTTTTTGATCTAGGCCATTCTTACAGGTGTAAGATGGAATCTCAGAGTTGTTTTGATTTGTATTTCTCTGATGACTAAGGATGTTGAACATTTCCTTAGGGGTCTCTCAGTCATATTAAATTCCTTTGTTGAGAGTTCTCTATTTAGGTCTGTAATCCATTTTTAATTGGATTATTTGTTCTTTTGATGATCAATTTCTTGAGTTCTTTGTATATTTTGGAGATCAGACCTCTGTCTGATGTGGGGTTAGTGAAGAATTTTTCCCATTCTGTAGGCTGTCATTTTGTCTTGTTGACCATGTCCTTTGCTTTACAGAAGCTTCTCAGTTTCAGGAGGTCTCATTTATTGTTTCTTTCAGTATCTGTGCTACTGGGGTTATATTTAGGAAGTAGTCTCCCGTGCCAGTTTATTCAAGTGTACTTCCCACTTTCTCTTCTATAAGGTTCTGTATGGCTGGCTTTATGTTGAAGTCTTTGATCCATTTGGATCTGAGTTTTGTGCATGGTGATAGATATGGGTCTATTTTCATTCTTCTACATGTTGATATCCAGTTATGCCAGCACCATTTGATAATTACTTATAAAAGTTTGCATGCAAGTATGCACACAGTTACACACACACACACACACGAGATTTAAAATGAAGCTGCAGCAATAAATAACATATGTCCTTCATATTATTCACATTATAGCAACTCTTTTTAACACTGATTCAAAGTATGAGATTTCTTCATTTCTATTGATTACCAACCATATTGCCCTTCAAGTAAAAACGATGGACATGAAGAAGACATAGTTAAAGTTTCATGAAGCCAGAGGCTAAGTACTCAAACAAGCTTAAACTTGTATTTTAGATTTTATTTCTTTGCCCTAATAAAACTTTATTTTTTAAATGTAAACAAATGTTTGCCACACAGTAATAGCTGCATGCTATGGGACAATGGTCTGTACCCTGTCACTTGTATTTTTAAAAAAATGCTGATTGGCCAGTAGTCAAACAGGAAGTACAGGCAGGGTAACCAGACAGGAAGTAGAGGCAGGGCAATGAGAATTCTGGGAAGAGGGAAGCTCAGTCTGCAGTCCCCACCCAGACACAGAAGAAGCCAGACACAGAGCAAGGAAGATGTGACTGCCTCACCAAAAAAGGTAGCAAGCCTCGTGGCTAACACAGATAAGCATTATTGACTAATATAAGTTATAAGAGTTAATAAGAAGCCTAACCTACTAGTTTATAATTAATGTAGACTTTTGTGTATTTCTTTGGGACCGAACGGCTATGGGACCTGGTGAGACAGAAACCTCAGTCAACAGCTGCATCTGGATGTTATTCCTCTTTGGTCCCTGAACTGCATGTTACAACTTTATCCCTGCCTTATCTGGCAGTGTGCAGTCATGGAGTCTTTCACGGAAGGGGACTTAGGTATTACCTCTGAGTTTCTTCACATATTGGCTTAAGTCTTAAAGCAAACTCTTAATTATATAATTCATTGCCTTTACCACCCTCGAGAACCTTCTAACTTATGAAGTCTTTCGAAAATTAACAAAAAACTAATTCTAAAAACTGAAGAGGTTGTTGGAGTTGAAAGACTCAAATGTATTTAAAGTATGGCAAAATAAACAGCAAATTTCAATTATATATCACTATATACATTTTAGTTTAATCTTTTAATGAATATGGCATTTTCATAGAGATAGTAGCAAATTCTCACTTTTGTTAAAGTGGGATTTTGAAATACTGGACCCAGTTGCTATTTTTCTTGATGTTTAGACAATTTCCCATTGAAGTACTGAAGGACAAGCTTAGACTTTGGAAAATGAAGCCCAGGTTTCCATCTATTTTTCATCCTCATTGGTTTCTCAGGCTAGAGGTGTCTTGAGGGGACTGGTGCCAGGAAAAATATGGCTTATTTTCCTAAATACTAGTAAAAGTTTGAACTATATAATTGAGAATTAAAAACAAATAAACGAAGTCAACTTGCAAGAGCTTACATCACCAGTCAGAGAAGCAGAGGTCAAGAACAAAAAGTAAAAGTGGCCTTGTCCCTGCGGTTTTGCAAGCTAAAGTACAAGGCTTAAAAAATTACCTTGCCTTCCATTTGATCAACAAGGAAACTGATGTGGGAATCTGGTGAGGAAGGCCTGGCTCACAGATCTGCTCCTGCTCAGTCTGAGCTATTACACACAGCGTGCAGATACTGCAGACAAGATCATATGCTATATTCATTATGTGCTTTAACAGGCATGATTTCTTTTGCAGCTAGAGATAGAAACTTGCCAGGGACACAAATGTGACATCGTGCTTGTTTGCTCATGACTTAACACAGATTGACGCTGGTAGGATGAGGGCTGCACAAAGAAATTGTTCCTAGAATTTGTAGTCTTCTCTCATTTGTTACATTAGAGACATAAGCAAAGTTAGACACCATGAGTTATTGCTTTCCTGGTACCTTAATAAATAGTATAAGCAAAATCCACTTGGTGAAGAACTCACTTATTTCATCTTACAATTTAAAGTCCATTTAAAGGGAAGGAAGGCAGGACAAGAACTTGAGACAAGAACCTGGATGTAGAAACTGAAGCAGAGGCCATGGAGAAATGCTATTTATTGGCTTTCTCAGCTTGATATATATATATATATATATATATATATATATATATATATATATATATATATATATATATATATATATATATCTTAGGACCATTTGTCCTAAGGTATGGTGCTGCCGTCCATGGGTTGGTCCCCCCACATCAGTCATTAATCAAGAAAATGCCCCACACGCGTGCCCACAGACCAGTTTGATAGAAGCAGTTCTTCAGCTGAAATCCAACCCTCCTCTACATCTCCAGCTTGTGCCAATTGATTTAGAAAATAAAGCCTAACCTGCACACCATTTCCCCTGCTTTTACCAGAGAAAATCCACAGCATACATAAATACAGGTAGAGAAAAAGAAAGAAAGCAAGAAAGCAAGAAATAAAGAAAGAAGGAAGGAAGGAAGGAAGGAAGGAAGGAAGAAAGAAAGAAAGAAAGAAAGAAAGAAAGAAAGAAAGAAAGAAAGAAAGAAAGAAAAGAAAGCCAGTGATGTTTCAGTATAAAATGCTTGGGGAATCATCACACTGATTTGTTGAGTTCTACCCCACTTTTTATGGGTATCTACTTTGCTTTCTGCCTCTGTCAACTCAACTCTTCTTCATAAAATAACTCCTTTCCTTCATGCCCCAAGCATCCTCCCTCAAAATAGCAATTAAACCACATTACCCTTCTGCAGACCCACATAGTCACAGTGGTCACTGACAGCATATAAAACTCTCATCACATGAGTGCCATCAAGGAGGCTCAGAGTGCCTGTCAAAAGTAGCACATGGAATTCAGCCTGGAGCCTAAAACTGCTCTGGACTTTAGGATACCTCTCATTTTCAAGGAATCCTGACTTGGGAGTTCCTTAATGACTAGCACTTCCTAAAGCAACTTTTTGGACTTCTCACAGGGGAAGCAGCTGCCTACTCATTTGTCTGCAGTATTTAACTGCTTGAGTGGAAGTCATTAATGTGATCTGCTCTCATAATCCCAGAAGGAATAAGAGTACTGCTGCCATTTGCATCATTAAAGAACACCCATGGCAGGTAGCATGATGCTCTCCCATCAAAGGAAAATGACAGTTATGTCCAGTCCTGTGATAAATCCTACTCTCCTCAGCGTTTCTTGTCTCTGGGTACCATACATATCTTTACACTGCTAGACTGAGAACAGAGTCAGGATGACCCCACAGTATAGTGTGTCCTATTCAGGGTTCTTTCTCCAATCCACAGTGTTTGGGGTGCAAGTGCAGTTTTCATAAATCACATCAAGCTAGTAACCTTTAGAACATTGGTATTGTTCTGACATGATGGTAAATAAATCTAAAAAGAACTAGAGGCTGTCAATTCCCAGTATCCAACTCAGAGAGCAGCACTGGAAGGTATCAGGCCTGTCTTGGAAAGAGCAAACTGATCTCAGCTCTGTTTGTGTGCCTCTCAAAGGGCAGCCAACAGGGAAATCTATCAGTGTCTTCAAATCACGCACATAGGAAAGAGGGTCCATGGGGTGCAATTAACATATCATCAGAGAATGCTTGCTATAAGGATATTATTTTTATTAAAAGAGGGAAGGAGAATTACATAATGATCTTTTAAAATTAAAGGAAGAGAAAATTAAAGCAAATACACACTTGTGTGTATCCATTTTTATAAAGCCCATGATTTCTATGCCAACAAAAAATTAATACAGAATATGGTATTTTATAAAAATATTTTTTATGAATACTTAGAGGTCAGAAAAACTACCACCCAACTCATAAAAAAAGTGACATAGACTTTTAAGAGATTATCTTCATTAACTTTGACACTTACTGAAGTCTGGCAGAGCTAGGGCAGCACAGAACAAAAAGTATGTGCATGCTTCCTGAATGAGCAGATGGACAGACTGGCTCATGCGCAGAGAGAACCTAGATACACAAGCATATCTGTTGTCTCCCCATATTCTTATATATGACGTTAGCCCTTTTATGTACAAAAATGCCAGAAACCTATCAGAGTACTAAAATATTCATTCAAAAAATGATAGAGGAACAAAGGAAGAATAAATACAAAGATTGTAAAATCTGAGTAAAGCAAGTGTACTTTGTTTTGCATGTGATTGTGGATTCTAGAAAAGTATTTGGCAGCATGACACTTTGAAAAATATTTGGGATGCATTTTATCTCTTGTTCATCCTTAAGTCTTTGAACTGTTCAGCTCTGAACAAGAGACTTATCACCAAGAGACAGAGAAGGAAGATTCATCCACCTTGAAAGAACAGGAAGTGAGAGATGCATTTCTATAAAGAAAGCAGAAGAAAGAAGAGTCGGTGTTTCCTGGAGAAAAAAATGAATTATGAGATCAAGAGATGAGAGAGGTGTAGACAGTTCCATTTACTTCTTCAAGCTCACAGGATCAGAAGAATGGATAACACGGAGAGACACATAATAGAAGCATATACAAGGCGGGTGTATTTAGAGGAACTCGAGAGCACACAGCCCAAGATGCCACCTGCACTTTCCACTAGTGTCTGTCCAAGGGGTTGATGCTGTAAGTCAGACACAAGCCTTGGTTTTGACATGGTTCTGGACTTAACATGGTTCACACAGCTCTCTATACAGTAACTGTATCTTAGTCCTTAAGCCATGTGCATTCAGATGAATATACAGCAAAACACAGGAGTCTTTGTGTTATGTGCTGGGGTCAATGAGGAAAGCATTAGTACTCAAGTCCTGAGGCATCAGTGGAAGAGTACAGGCTGGACTAAACTAAGAATCACAAAGAGAGGGCTCTGAAATTCTGACTTCACAGAAAATGGAAAGAGCCTTATGTCTTTAGGCTCTTCTCTAAATTTCCTGTAGTTGGTTGCTTTGATTGAAACCTGGGTCTGCCTGGAGGATGCTCCCTTACATCTTCTTCATATTGTTGTCTTTGAGGGTCACCTCAAATACCTAATCCACCCAACTCACACTCTTCCACTAGTCACAGTACCCACAGGTCCTAAAAAAAGTGCTTATATCGTAAATGGTACTTTCAATAGACTCATCTATTTTTAATAGACCTTGATTTGCTCTTTAGTGATGGCTGTAACATGAGGGGCTGGCTTGCTTGTTTGTTGGGGTTTCTGTCCCTTCCAGTACCCCACAACTGTTTAGCCCTAAAGAAAATCACATATAGGTCTCCATAAATTATGAGCTGATTGGCCCATTAGCTCTAGCCTCTCACTGGCTAACTCTCACATCTTGATTAACCCATTTTTCTGATCTATGTTAGCCATGCGGCTCATTACCTTTTGCAATGGGGCAGATCACATCTTGCTGCTTCAGTGATCTGCGCAGGAGTGGGAAAAATAAACTTCCTCCTTCCCAGAATTCTCCTGTTCTCATTACATCATTTGTACTTCCTGTCTGGTTTCCCTGCCTATATTTCCTGCCTGGCCAGTCAGCGTTTATTTAAAACATGATTGACAGAATACAGACAATTCTCCCATACCAGATGGCCTCTTCTAATAAATATACATAAAAAGAAACATTTAAATTTGACCTGGAGCCCATAATTCTAGTCAGCTGGCCAGTGAACTCTAAGGATCCACCTTCCTTTACTTTCCTAACATGGGTTTACAGATATAGGAGTAATTGCATCCTTTTTATTTGAGAGCTGAAGGGGGGGGGTCCTAACTCAGATCCTTGGGTTTAGACAGCAAGTGTTTTACTGACCGAGAGATCTCCCCAATTTAACCTTTTAATTATAACAGATAAAAGGCAAAGTTCTTCAAGGAGTTTCTTGAATACTGATTTGACAAGTTTAGTAAGAAACAGAAAATGAGCTAAAATGTGGCTCAGCATGAAGAGAGCTGCTTCTCTTTCAGAAAACCTGGATTTTGTTGCCAGCAACCACTCACAACCATCTTTAACTCTAAGTTCTAAGGGATCTTAAGTTCTCTTCTGGTTCTGCAGGTACATGAAAATACAAACACATGCAAGCATGTGCGCGTGCGCACACACACACACACACATACACACACACCATGTCAATCCAAGTGAAAATTTTATGATCCTATTCTAAGTTCTACTCTATTCAGCACTGAGGGACTCATCTGCTACATCTGCTGGTAGCATCTGAATGTCTACCCATGTTAACCTAGCCAAGAACAGAGCACTCTGTTTGGCATTCAAAGGAAAGCTGAAAGAGGTCTGCCTAGCTTTCTATAGTCTTAAAATATAGCAAGTCTCACAAAAAGATTCTGGTTGAGAACTGGTCCCTAATACAGATCAATGCCCTGTAGTCAGCTAAAATGCCCAAGAGCCTCTTTGGGGTTTCTGTGTGTATTATAGGTCTCCCTGTGTGTGTTTCTTTCACTTTTTCTTCTAACACTCCAACTCTTAGCAACTATCTGGTACTCTTTATTGTTATAACTTCACTAAAATAATATATATTGCTTTGGATTTTTATGTAAAGCTGATCTTCATGCTTTTCCTGGCTGCTTCCTTGGAGCAACTTCGTGGGAAAGCAGATGGGCATTCACACAAGGCCATAGGCTAAACTTACTAGTTTAATTCTCTTTTGTTGATCTTCTAGTTATTGTCAATATTTAACAAGATTACTCGTTTTTATTTGTCCTGGACTCCACAAATTATATAGCTGAGAGTGCTTCTAGTAATTACACACACACACACACACACACACACACACACACACACACACACACACACCGTGACAGGGTAACAAGGATTTTCCATTTGATGTTCTTTAGTGAGTTTTCCTCTCAATGAGGACTCGGGATTGGTCCCTGATATGGGTTGAATCTTCTGAGTTTACCACTCATGGTTCATGTGTTTAAAAGCTTTTTCCTGAGTATAATAAAAGAAATGTAAAAGTCAGTGGACTTAGTTCAGTTATTGGTGTGCTGTTCTAGGAAGGAACGGAAGCAGCTTTCAAGGGACTCTGAGTTAGTTGTCACATGAGGAAGTTATTGCAGAAGAGATTCTCCCACTTTGGGCTTATGGTCTCCTCTTGTGATCGCTCCTTCTCATACATGTGTAGCCAGATGTTTCTTTGGACTGCCACTCATAAAAAATGACACTGAGACTTACTTTTAATTATGAATATTTGTCTTATAGCTTAGGCTTGTCCCACCAGCTTTTATAGCTTAAATTAATCTGTTAACATTAATCTACATTTTGCCTCGTGTCTTTTTACCTCTCTTCCATCTTGCACCTCTTGTTTCCTCTCTGTGTCCACTGGAATTTCTCAAGTGCGTAGATTCACCTCCCCTTCTTCTCTCTCTGCCAGGAAGTCCCATGTAAGGTCTTCCTGCCTAGGTATTGGCCATGCAGCTCTTTATTAAACCAATCGCAGTGACATATCTTCACACAACACACATGTACTCATCTTTGCAATGCATCTGCTCTCAGGCTTTCACAGATCCAACGTATGCCATTGCTGTGTCTCTGAAGCTGCAGAAATGTCAACTAAATACAGTTCTTCATTAGAAGGCCACTGAGGCTCAGATTATGTTTTTAGTGCTACAAAGAATAATACAGCCCACATCCTCTTTGAATCTTCCCATCCAATTCACCAAGAATCCCGCAATTTAGTTTAGAAAGGTATCTCCACCCTTAACAGATCATTATTAGCAAGACTCTTGTTTGCCAAGTTCAGAGGTCTGAATGAGAAACGTACCTCATATCCCCAATAAGCTCAGGTATTTGAGCTCTTAATTAGTCAGTAGTTGGTCAGTGGTGTTTGGGTTATGTTGGAGAATATTTAGGAGTTAAGGCAATGCTGGGGCAGGTATAGCAGTGGGAGTCAGCTTTGAGAGTTCATGGCTTTTACTACACTGTAGCTCATTCTTCTCGCCTCATATTTCCAGTTGAAAATACGATCCCCCACATTTCCGTGAAAGGCTGCCTATTGCCATGCCTCCCCAGCATCATAGACTGTGCCTCATGGCTCCGATGCCAAAGCAGAGCATTTCTGTTATAAGCAGCTTGGTCACCGTGTTTTATCACAACAGCAGAAAAGTACTCGATGCACTGTTTTGAAGGATGCCCATAGTTACCATTTCTTCTCGTTCATTTGCTATGCACCAGCACTCTCGCTCTCCTCATTTACATGGCTTTCCTGTCTGCAGAACTGAGCCAACGCTTCTCTCTTCTATTGCACTATCTCTATTATAATAATTTGGAATAAATTTTTCATTAATATTTTATAAGAGTCACCAGAGTTTTTTTTTTAACAATATACACATTCATCACACACATACATTTTTATTTTATTTTGTCCCTTTTTGAATAGCAGTGCTATTTGGTAAAGTTCAATGGGTTTATCCTTAATATATGTTTAACACCATATCAAAAGTATATAGACATCATATCATTCAACTTTGATAACTTTTATAATATGATTGTGTTATTCCAATAGACAGTAAGGCAATATAAGGAAGGTAATTTATGTGGTTTTTTAAAAGACAGAACTAAAGTTTGAACCACTGAGGTCTAACTTTTACTGCTATTGGACTGAGTTCTTTTTACAATAAACCAGATTTTGCATTAAAAGAGACAGAACCAGAAATACAATGTACCGTGCTCTACCTTCTGCTAAAAACCAGCATGTTTCAGTGATTCACAGCCACACCATGTAGTCCAGATGATTATCAGACCCACAGGTAGCCATAACCTTCCCTGAGTGAAACATAAGGGTGCGTGGCTTCTGTCAGAGAAACCAATCTGTCTCGCATTAGACTCTACTAATATTCTGAGGTAGCTATGGAAACTAAAATTTATGCACAATATTCCCCCTAATCTTCCTAAATATCAAAATTTGACTCACTCAGTTGTTTAACATTCCAAACATCATGCTATAGGAGCTGAAGATGAATTATTAATCAGAATCTGAAAAAAACATAATTACATATTTATAAAAGTAATCCCTATCTTTGGTTCTCCAGTTGGAGAAAAGAAAAGGCAGCTGGGTCTCTATCAGACCCAGCTGCCAGCTCTTTTCATTGCAGTGAGAAACAATTGCAGATGTAGTGGCTTTTAAATGTGCTTAAAGTGCACATCTAAAAAATACTTTGATATGTCTAAAAATGACACTGTGAGGCATTAATAAACTGTAATTTTATTTACATCAGTCCTTTAGTATGAAGCAGTGGCCATTTGCTTGTTAAAAAATAAACTTATTGATTTCTGCCAAAATTTTGGATTAATTGTCCTTAACATGGTACCCTATGTACTCAAACCGAGGGTAATAAGGCAAGAGCACCCATGTGTCTATCAGAGAAAAACAAATGACTGTCCAATTCAATTTCCTTATCCTTATTTTCAGCCAACGAAGCATGAGCGCCTTCCATACCTTTTCCTGTTGCTGTGAGAAAAACAATTTAAAGAAAAAAACGATTTATTCTGGGTCACAGTTCAAAGCACAGTCCAGTATAGCAGGTAGGTCAAGGCAGCGGGAGCTTGAAGTGGTGGGTCACATGGTAACCACACACAGGAAGTAGAAGGTAAGTGCCATCTCACAGTCTCCATCGACATAACCTAGGATCCCACTCCCATGAAGGTTCCACCATGCGGGCACTCTTCCCACAGGAATTAACAACACAATCAAGGCAATCCCATAAGTATTCCCGGAGGCTCCCAGGTAATCGCGAGCCTGCAGAGTTGACAAGTTGCACTAATTAACACAGTGAGCAGTGACTCCTGTCATTTTTCTACTTAATGCCTAGAAGGCCTGATGAGCTTCATTTTCATTGCCCAAGGGAGAACAACAACAAAAACAATCTTTCTTTGTGTTTACTTACAAACTCTTCATATTTCCTCTTCTTTTTTTATTGATTTTTATTGAGCTCTACATTTTTCTCTGCTCCCCTCCCTGCCTCTCCCCTGTCCCCTTCAACCCTCCCCCAAGGTCCCCATGCTCCCAATTTACTCAGAAGGTTTTGTCTTTTTCTACTTTCTACTTCCCATGTAGATTAGATCTATGTAAGTCTCTCTTAGTGTCCACATTGTTGTCTAGGTTCTCTGGGATTGTGGTTTGTGGGCTGGTTTTCTTTGCTTTGTGTTTAAAAACCACCTATGAGTGAGTACATGTGATAATTGTCTTTCTGTTTCCTCTTCTTATGAACAGATACAGCCTCAGTGGGGGTATTTCTTCTACATGTTGAGAGTGATTTTCTCCGTTCACTAAAAATTACACCAGAATTATTTTGTCACCCTATGTTCATGTCACCACAGGCCTGCGCCTTTGACAGGTACTTGCTTCACCTGGCAAATGAGTCCCATTTCCAAAATAACTTCTTCAGAAACACCTGCCTTAAGACTCCCTTCTAGCTTTCACCAGTCTCCAGGAATCACAGCAGGGATCAAATCATAAGTTAAACTTTATGACAGGTCTTTCATACTGTACTATCATGATCCAATTTTCTAAAAGTTTGTTCAAAAATGGCAAAGAAGACGGAATTCTCTAGAAAGTGTTGCCAGTTGCTGCTAAGTCTATTGTATTCTTTTACAACCTGTGCGATAGATCAAATACCTACAATGATAATGGACAGCTTGACAGTGGAACTCCTACAGATTAGGCAAAGAATTTCAAACAACAGCATTCCCAGGAGTGTTCTCTGATTGTGCACCCTGGCACTGTCAGAACACACACCCAGACAAAGTTAGTATTTGAGGAAAACATCACCAGGATGTGCTTTCTGACATTATAATGGAGTCATTTTGAAGGTGGGGGCGTGGAAAATAGAACTCCTGTGTTGTTTGCATACACTGCTCGATACTATTAAATGATAGTTTAATTCTATCATTGCAAATAAACCATTTAATAGGGCCTTTCCTTGGAACAAATAAGATAACTTACAAACCGCTTCCTTACGGCACAAACTGCTCAAAAGACTCTGTGTGATGACCCCTTTAGGAAGGAGAATCCTCCTGAAGGCTAATGCTTACCCTTCATCCTTTAATGATGCCCATGTTTTCACAGCCCATAAACTACATCTCTAGAACTAAATATGTGAACCCTCTCACACCAGTCCCCCCTTGCTGGTATGCTTGCCATCCTGATATTCTCAGCTTTATCTAAGATAACAAGAAATACTATTTAAGGATTCTTTGTTTATTCTTCTCTTATATATTACATCCTGGCCATGGTTTATATTCCCCTCCTCTCCTCCTAGTCCCCCACCCACACCAAACCTCCCTTTTCCCCCAGGTACACTTCCCTTCTGAAAAGGACATGCCTCCCATGGATATCAACCTAACATGGCATATCATGCTACAATAAGACTAGGCACATCCTTCCTATTAAGGCTGGACCAAACAATCCAGTAGGAGGAAAAGGATCCCAAAAGCAGGCAAAGAGTCAGAGACAGCCCCGACTCCCACTGTTAGGAGTCCCATAGGAGCACCAAGCTACACAACTGTAACATATATGCACAGTGCCTAGGTCAGTCTCATGCAAGCTCCAGGTTGATGGCTCAGTCTCTGTGAGCCCCTATGAGCTCAGCTTAGTTGATCCTGTGGATTCTTATGATGTCCTTGATCACTCTGGCTCCTGTAATCCTTCCTAGCCCTCTTCAGAAAGATTCTCTGAACTCTAGATAATATTTGGCTGTTGGCTGTGTATTTCTGCGTCTGTTTCCATCAGTTGTTGGGTGAAACTTCTCTAATGATGACTATGCTAGGCTCCAGTCTACAAGTATAGCAGAGTATCATTGGGAATCATTTCATTGACTTTTTTGTTGTTGGTAGTGTTTGATTGTTTCCTAGGTTTCTGGGCTATCCAGGCTCTGGCTCCTGGTCCTTCAGGTAATATTAGATGTGGGCTTCATCTCATGCCATGGGGGGCAAGTTGGACCAGTCATTGCTTGGTCACTCCTACAAGTTCTGTGTCACCTTTACCACAGCTCACCTTGCAGACTGGACAAGTAATAAATCCTTCTAGATAAATTAATAAATCAAGGATGAGTGTTTTAATGTGCTACTTAAATATGGAACATTATAAATATTCAAAATATGAATAAAGATTTAATTACTTAAAATGTGGCAACAATTACCTACAATAACAGAAATTGTAGTATAAGTTTAAGAAGACATTGAAACATAAAATCCAAATTTTGAGATAAAGCATACTTTCTAAATAGTCTGAATATTGTGCACCTATGCATGAGCTATTTCTGCCACATTCCTTGAAAAAATGGGATATCATATATTTATTATTCATTACAAATAGTGAAATTTTAATAAATCAGTATATTCATTTTATTTTTATGGTCTAATCTTTTGTCATTTGAAGCTTACAAAACAGAAAAAGATTTTAACTTAATGTTTCACCAGTTTGGCCACTGATCTGAATTCTATTACATTCCAGTCATTTTGATAATATTTGCTCATAGAAAACAAATATAAGACTTGTCCTTGTAGGATCTATAAACTCATTTATATGACTAATCACCCACGGATTATTACTGTGATTCAGCTTCACAAATCCCCAGAGTGCAGAATTGAACAGAGAAATTAAATAAATCACAATAGCCCAAATCAAACTAAGTAAATCTCTCTTCTCACTGAGTTTTATAATAAATTCCACAAGGTCATCTGATTTAGTCTGAGAAATCTGAGATTATAGAAGGATATAATAAACTTCCAGCTTTTAAGCAAGCTCAGTTACTCACACTAAATGACATCCAGGGACTTGGAGCAAAACAGAACAGGATGACTCAACGTGACAGTCTCATTGGATGGGGGAGCGATGACCAGTCATTGCTAGTTTTATGTTTCTAAGAGCACAGAATTTCTTCTCTGATAGTCCTACCTGAGTGTAAGTTATAAATTTGTCTTGTTAGATTAGTAAGTTATAAGCAGAAGAGCCTTTATGAATACAATCCAGGCACACATGGAGTATTCTGGACTCTTGTTTTATATAGAACATACTGTATTTCAAAGTGAGAGCTCTGCTTGCTTTGGACTCAAGCCATTGTTCACTGCATACTCTGGATAAGAGAAAGAATCAGCCAAACATAATTTTCAGGGCCTGCTTCTGAAAGCCTGCTCATCTTTTGTCTCTTATGCTCCTCCAATACCTAACAGCTCTTACCCATAAAGCAAAACTCCCCCTTGATTACAGTACACATGACCAGAAGTCACAGCACATCTTGTCCTTCCTTAAACAAGACCGCAGACAATCTTGCTAAACACATAATGAATTTTAAATTTAACTCTGCAGTTAATTCATCCACATGGAGTTTGAGCTTTAAAGGTTATGATTAAATGTAGAAATAAAAAATTAGAACTGACAAGGCCCATTTTCATTGCCAAGATTGTTTTTAAACTCTGTAGAGGTTTTCCCCTATGATTTCTGCCCCTGCTTTAGAAGGATTGGTCTGCCAATGAAGTTTATCTGCATGGTGATAGGCAGCGGAGCGCGTTAAATGATGAGATACACATTTATATTGATTTATACTGATTGCTTCCAAACTTTATGCAGTTCCCACTTTAAAGAATCTGGACGACTGAGTCAACCGTTAGATTTGACAGTGCACACTAAGGACACAGACAAAACTAAGTCTCAATGGAATCTTAAAAAAGTAAAATCTAGACAAGGAAATAATATGTAATAATTTAATCAATATAAATCCCGCTAAGCCCCATTTGTTCCCTCAATAACCACACACTCAGCGAGTCTCTGCTGAGCAGGTACCTCCAATCCTCTTGTCGGTCTTAGTGATAGAGCAAATAAGGGAACCCAGGAATGACCCATGTTAGCTTCAAATTTACATCCAAATGGAAAATGACATACATGTCAAATAATAATCAAAACTACTGCCAAAATGTAAAAAGTAAGCAAGTGAGGTGGTGAAAAGATGCTGAGAATTTTAAACGTTTACAACAAAGAAAGGGAGTCATTGGAAGAGGTAAGCATATGATCAAACTCTTGACAATACAAGAGAAACCGTGAGTATTGAAGGCATGTCCCAGGCAGGGAGGGCAGGCCCAAGAGAGACAGAATGAGAAGATTGGAGCAGGAGATGAGTAAGAGCAGCAGACAGGAATGGGTCAGAGGTAGGAGTGAGTCTGCAAAACCAGGCTGAGTCCGCATCAGGATGTGCTCTCAGTGGGGAAAGGCTTTGATGGGCATTAAACAAACAGAGGGGAAACATAACTTGTCTTAGGAATCCTTGTGGCTGCTGGGATAAGCAGGGAGTTTTGAAGAACCGACAGGGCTACCTTGCTGCCCAGAACTGTCAATCAGAACTGTGTGCTCATTTTCTTCTCCCAAGAAAATTTCCAACATCTGTTTCCTCCTGTGACAAAACCCACAGTGTCCCCGTCACATCTTCCAAAGGGAAACCCTTCCACAAATAGCAAAGGCAGCTTCCTGGATGTTAGGAGTCACTGCATCAAGTCATCAAAGGCTCCCTCTGGGCATAAATGCTTTGAGAGTGCTTCTTAATTGCATCTAATTAAAGAGCATGTAAACAATCTTAATTTGAGATGTCTGTGTGAGGACGGTTTTTAATTATTTAGTATTAAATTTAAAACCTCTCCTCTATAAGTGGAGATTTTCTTCTCCCATATGATAGGTTGATATAGCAACTCTTTGGGCTAGACATATGGTGAGGTCGTTTCATAAGCAGAAAAATGCAAGCAATTGAAATCTGGTGCATGTATGGAATTCTATCAAATCTTTATCAAATAAATCATTTACGTTAAAAGTTCAGAATTACAATAGAAAATAATTAAATATATATTTTTGGAGTTCTTATAACCTACAAATTGAATCCTGATATAATTCAGCTATAAAGAAAACGTTCATAGTTAATTATTAGTATGTAATAGGAAATATTGTTTGTTTATGTGTGCATGTGCCTGCATACATTTATAATTTTTATTATAAAATTGTGGTTATAGATTTTGCCAGGAATTCAGAGAAATTTATTTACTTAAGAAATTTCTACATGTTACAGTCAGTACAAGGAAATCATGGCAATCACAAGGAGAGAATAAGCAGATATTTTACTATTGATCCTGAAAGTTGCTTTAGTGCTGTACGCACAGAGCCCTACAGTCATAGCAAAGAAGCTAAGGCCTGCACTAACTCTCCTAGAACTGAGGCCCTTTGGTGAAACTTAACTAAAATCCACATAGATCCTTTCAGGAGAAGGCAAGGGTGTGATGCGAATACTAACCAGAGCCCAAGTTCAGTCTAGTAAGTAAAAAGAACACTTTTTTAAAAACTCAGGAGCATTGCCCAGTCCTCTGGTGGCATACACAGGGGCAGGTGTCCTGTCATAGGACCAGGATGCTCCCCATGCTTGCCTATTTTCCTCTTCTACCCTGCGGTATAACTGGGCCCCATGCTGTCCGCCCAACACCTCCAGCAGGGTTCTGACTTTTGCATCTCCACACATTGGCCTAGGATTGGTTTGAGATCAGGGTGAAATCCATGCAGCACCTCCAATTCAGCAAGCTTCAGAGCCTTCAAGCGTCACCAAGTCTGTTTCAGCCTCTGCTTTTTAAGAATCCTTCAGTTCTCTAAAGAAAAGGATTTGATATTACTATCTTGGATTCTCATTACGTTGTACAGGTCTGTCCATCAAAGCTGCCCTTTAGAATGGGCAGCGAAGCACATCCAAAGACAGTTAAACAACGCAGGCTGACTGCTCCAACCCACGTGACTATCTCAGTAATCTAAGCACCCTAGATGATCAGAATTGATTTGGTCTTTAGTTTGTAAAGTAACTGGAGTGTAATTGATATTTTGTAAGTATCCATGTTTTCACAAACACTCCCATCCACTGCTCTCACCAAACAGCCACAAGCGAGGTCTCCCTTCGTACTAAAAAAATACAGGACGGCTAAATAAATAAAGATAAACAGGCACTTTTTTCTACTCAGAGACCTTAGCATTCATTACAATATAAAAGAATATGATAAGTGTCAAATGTGTGCTGCATACAGAAGAAGTAGCCCTACAATATTAAACATCTGAGTCATATCAGTTTTCAGGGCATGTCTTTTCTATGCAGTAAAATTATTTTCAGTCAATGCATTAAATAACTGTTTTGTAATACCAAGCCCTTTACTAAGTGGCATATATTTCCATATAACACCAAAGTTAACTTGAATGCCCTTATAAATTAGTGATGAGGTGGAATTTTTAGTTGGTCTTGAGTGCCGTTCTTATCATCAACACCCACAGTACAATCAAATCATGAATTTCAGAAATAGACAAAAGAAACAGGAAAGCACAGTGGCCAGAAGAACAAATGAAAACTCAATAAGAGAAGGAATTTGACCCATTTCATATCTGTGATAGATATGGCAGAGTGATTCTAAGTTAGTTGAAGAGAATCGAAAGGGGACCTCTTCAGTTTGTTTTCAGTGAACATGCTTGCGTGCTTGCGTGTGTTGCTATTCAAGTGCAAAGAAACCTGAGTGATCACTAAGAGCTAAGGCCAACAAATGAGGCTTTTCTTAGAAAGGCATATTTTATCAGTGACAATGCTGAGAAGTGACAGCCCATGGAGATGAAAAGCAGACTGGACTGTAGCCCATGTTATTTTTACAAAATATATTCAGTATATACAATACTCATTACATGAACTATTGTTCCCACTCGGAATGCCCTGCTTGACATGAGACATCAAAGGGCAAAGGCTTTGGAGGGAGGGAGGGAGAGGAGATTTTATTGGCAATATTATTTAGGACATAATCACTACTGGCTACCTTTTTGTTTCTTTACTTTTTTTAGACAGGGCCCTGGCTGTCCTGAAGCTCTCTATGTAGACAAGGCTGAGCTTGAACTCAGAGATCCACCTGCCTCTGCCTCCTAAGTGCTGGGATTAGAGGTGTGCACTCCCATGCCCAGCTCAGCACTAGCTGCTTTTTCAAAAGTTCCTGAGTTAATGGCTCGATGAATCGGGAACACCAAAGCTGTGCACCCATGACAGTCTCGGCTCCTTCTTGTGCTCTAATAGGAAGTGTTTTCCTCTGTGGATTCCATTCTAAGACAAGCTCACACTTTTAGATACAAATATGTCTTCCTGCATCCTCCAGTCTGCCATCTATTTTCCAGGCCCAGCAGAACTAACACTGTTCTCTTGATGTCTCTAGCCCTGACTGGGTTACTTACCTATCCTAAACCAATTGCAGAGACCAAGGATATGTAAAAAAGCTGGGTAAGTCTGGTAACTGCCCATCCTGAGAGCTAAGCATCAATGTGCCAAAATCCCACGAGTAGGGATGAAGGGTGTTGCTTTGCGTACCATAACAAAGAGAGTATTCTGATTAATTGCTACAACTTTCCAATCTAGCTTTTGTTCTTATATGTAATGTAGGGATCGTGATATACTTTTCAATGTGATATAAGTGTCACATGAGAAAAAGCATACAAATGACCTAAGATAGAACCTAGAGCACTTTAAATGAAGAACAACTATTACAATTAAGTTTCAAACAGTTCTTAATCTTGGCCGAACTGAACCTTCACACAGATGATATCAAGTTCTTATTATGTTCATAATGGAGTGTTGACAATTAAATCCATGTGTCAAATTGGCTAGGTTGTGCTGCCCAATTATTTTGTTATATATCAACTTAACTTTCTGTCAAGGAACATTTTAGATACGATTAACAATGTCAGTAGATGTATTTTAAAAGCATATCATCATTCATATTATAAATGGACATAAGAGAAAAGATAGAAGCCCATGGATGAGGATAGTGCAGTGTGGTCCAGACTGCCAGGAGACTGAAGACTTCAGTGTTAACTTTTGCCAGAATTTGTAAATGCCCTATGAATTTCCAATTTGCCTGTTGCCATTATTAGAAAAATGCATATGTATACCTGTGTGTCTAGACACATATCAATAGGATATGCATATTGGCATATACAATTTTAAATACTATGCACCAAGAGGATGTGTATACTTGTACTTAAAGTTGGATATATATAAACATACCTTTTTATGTGATGTGTATATTAGAATAAAAATTGGATATATATTATACATACACATATTGATACAATTTGAGAAACACACACACATTTATTTCACCTGAGAAACCTAACCAATACAGTTTGGTACTGAGGGTGGCTCTTAGAAAAACAGCTTCTTAAGGATGTGATTTCTAAATTGGTTCTGAGTCTTATGAAGTTCGTTCTTGATTCTAATTAAACTTTATGTTACTAATGACCCCATTTCTGGTAATAGACTACGGACACGTCATAGTATCATGTGGCTACAGATATCTGTGAGACTTTGTCAGTAGCTATTCTTAATCAAATAGTTATAAGAGGCAAAGTTCTAGGTGACCATGTATTTTATACATTAAAAGAGTTTCGAGAAAATAATTAATATAAATAGATTGGCTTGTCATTCTTAATTATAATCTAAGATGGAGAAGGATAGTGATGAGTTCAGGAGCACAAATCCCCAGCTTATGCAGCACATATATTGCCTGAAAGTAGTTTATGTCTGCCCTGAGAGGATTCTTTATTTCATGACGTTATAGAGCGGTGATTAGTGAAAACTAATCTGAGAATCTCACCTGCAAATTATTAAATGGAAGCATAAATTAGAGGCCCGCTTTCACATGGTAACTGCCGGGGAATACGGGCACCAACGTAGAAGTAATGGGACATTGAAAGTTAGAGTGCAGTCAGGTGGTAAGTTACAAAGATCCTCTGCCCTGAGCCCCTAATTTCAGTTGGGGTTTCTTTGACAGAAGCTGCCGTTCTGGCTCCAGCTAAGAGTCTTCACCATGCTTTGCCTTCATCATCATCACAGCCCATCACCACTGCCTCTACTCCTTACTTTTAAATATGTAACTAAACTCTTTAGTTTGGACAGGCCCAGAAAAGTTTACATACAACATGGGACCCTAGAGAAGCTACTCCTGCATATTTCAAAGGGAAGCAATTAAAAGCTCAGGGAGTTGAAATGCTAGTATAGGTTTATTTAAGACCTATTTATCTATCTACCCAGTAGTGTCCAAAAGGCAGGCATATTTAAATATTAAATAAATAAGACTGTGAGACATTAGCTTGCAAGGGGAATCTCAGACACACCTTGGCCTTCTCTACAGATCAGAAAATACAGTGGAACCTGACTACAGTGGAATCCCTCCAGCTTTAGAGGCCATGGCCAAAGGGAAATATTTCATTGTCAAAGGGAAAATAGCTGTGGTTATCACAAGAAATGTCCAACTAGTAATTAGAATAGTCTAGTTGATTACAGAATTTCTACATGTGAAATGGGTAGTCAAGTGAATTCTTACCTATTTCTAATAGTGGCAGAGTTTTAGATCAAGTGAGAAGAACCATAAAGCCATGCTGCCCAGAGGTTGTCTAGAACCATGGGGTTACCCTGCCTTCATTGTTTAATAAGAAAATTGAGAGTCAGAGAATTTAAATAATTTTTCAAGTCCATGCATTATGGTATTATATATTCCTGTGAGTTTTACTTTGATCTAGAAATAATTAAACTCTTCCAGACTTTTGGTTGCTTAACTCTAACTTCTGGCAGAGCACATAACCAATAGTATATGCCCTGTATTTTAAGAGAATGTCAATAGAATTTACAAAATAATTTCTGCTGATATTGACTTCACAGAGTAGGCAGCTGCAGACAGGAGTAGCCAAGCAAACAGAAGGAAGCTACACTCTAACCACAGTGGAGTTTTGAGATTAGCATCAGTACCGCAGTATTAGACAATGAGAGCCAGTTATGCAATGGCTCAGTGGTCAAGAGTGTTGGCTGCTGTTGCAGAGGACATGGACTCAGTAACCAGCTCCTACACCAGGTAGCTCACAAACATTCTTTTTCCAGTTCCAGGACATCTAATATGCTGCAGCTACATGTACATGGTGCACATAAACACAGAACTACATACACACATGCACATGCATGTGTGTAAATAAGAAAACGTAAAGTTTTTCAAAGATGAAAGCCTGTATACTGTGCAATTTTTCTTAATAAATACTGGTGACTTCTGACTTAGTATAATTTGACTTAACAACTGCTTGACTTTACAATGATATGACCACAGCCAGGAGAAAACACAACACTTTAAATTTCCTTCTTTTCTCAGGATAGAAATATGTGTACTTTATTGTAGTCTCTTGTGATGCTGGGCAGTGGCAGGGAGCCACAGTGTCCAGGTGTTCACTTGATCACAAGGGTAAACAACCGACAGGAAATGCAGGTTACCAGCATAGCTGGGAAATTGCGCTTTGGCATCTGTCACGTCTAGAAAATATTCATCTGTGCTAGTGCATGAAAGGTCAAAACTTAGCTGTAAAATAGACTTTGGGTTAGGTGATTTGTCCAAGTACAAACCAATATACATTTTCCAAACACAGTAAGGTAAGACAGACTAAGCTATAATGGTTGGATTAGGTGTACCAGATGTATTTCTGTCTGTCGGTGTTTTTAACTTGTAATTGGCGTATCAATACTGAACCCCATTGTTAAGTCAAAAAAAATCATAGTATCTACATAATAAATCATAAGTAAAAAAGAAATTATTTTATTAAGAATAGAAGTAACTTAGAATAGTTTTTACTCCAACCTGAATACTGAAGTTTGTCCAGAACAAACAAATTTTAATGAAGAAAACAATGAGAAAGTAGCTTGTTCTTGTTTAAAAGCTTAAGGCCATGGGTTCTTCTTGGTTTTGCCTATAAGTTTCTTTGGAGAACCCCAGAATGTGCTGTTGGTTCCTTTGACTGTGGAACTGAGAGTATACAACACATTTCTTTGACTATCTTGTCATCAAATACACCATGAAATGGTGTTATAATAACGGAACCTTGCAAAGGCATCAAGTCACATTATCTTTCTAGTAGTCAAGTGAAGCTTCAAGAGATACATAATCCTGACTAAAAAAGTAGTCATACATTGGCAAACACATAATGCTAGTTTATAAGATACAGAGGCAAACTACAATATGCCAGAATCCTTAGACCACATATGGCTCAATTCAACCAAGAAAGAATTGATAATGGTTCTCTATTCATTGTGAATGCTTATTTATCTATTTATTATTCATCTAAATATGTTGTTAAATATTAATATAATAAAATACTTTCTCATGCTACAAAAAGACATCTGTAGTTTTCATAAAAATAGAGCTAGAAGAATACATTTTTAAATGCCATTTATTCTTTATAATTGTAGTATTTTCCAGGACAAGTTTTGGAGAAAATATATTTATAGATGTTCCCTTAAAATTTGTGTATTGGCTAGATGTTGTAGTGTGTGCCTACAGCCCCAGAATTTCAAAAGACAAACACCAAGGGATTAGGAGTTGCAGGTCAGAGAAAGCTACACAGTGGTTCCAGATCCGCCTGAGCTGCAGAGAATAAGAAAAAAAAAAAAAAAAAACTCCAGCTAAATCCAGGTAAGAGTGGAGAATATGGACACAAGATCCCACCACTAGCTGACAAACTATTGGCATTGATAGCTATTGGGTGGAGAGTCAGCTTCTTTGAATGATGTGACTCCAGGTAGACTGGCTACATGTCAGGAGAGGCCCTGATCCCTAGACTAGCTAAGCAACGCAAACTGAACCAACAAGAAAATAAGAAAAGAAGTAATTTCAAGTTGAATGGGAAGGGTTGGGAAGATGGAAAGGGTTGTAAAGGGTTGTGGAGTAAATTTGCTCAAAATACATTATATGAAAATCTCAAACACAATACAAATATTGCAAATATATGTTGAAATTCTAGGGTGATAGGGCAATCGGTAATGGAGATCGGTAGATAATTATGTCATGACAGTGGTGCCCTGATGAATTGAATTATAGAGTAAAAGGGAATGCAGAATTGCAAATTATGTCATGAGAGTAGCGTCCTGATGAATGGGATTGGTGACTGCAGAGCTTGGCCCTCAAAGGCTCACTGCAAACCAGGAAGAACTCGCAGCTGACATCCGATCTGCTTACACCTCTATCCTGCACTTCCAGACTTCTGAACTAGAACTAGTAAGTTTCTTTTGTTTGGGACGCCCACCTGCAGTCACTGGATTCAGTAGCACTAAGACATAGACGGGCACATACCTCTCCTAGGGTCTCAATAAAATATTCAAATAATTGCTAACAATTGCACCTTATCCAAAAGGTATGTAGTTAGTTCATGGTCACCAGTATGCATGCTTGCGTTTTACAGAAAATACCTTTTAGTTACTTTAGCATTGGAAATGTGGATTGAACATACTTTGATAGAAGTCCAAATGACTCCAGTGACCAGACAGAGAAGTGCAAAAGGCTAGGAAACAGAGGTGATAGAGATGTTAAAGAATGGGGCCAGGGGCTAGGGAGATAGTTTGGATGGTAAAGTGCTTGATGTACAAGCAAGAGGACCCAAGTTCAATGCCCAGACACTATCTAAAAAAAGCCAGGCATGGTGGCATGCATTTATAGTTCTGACATAAACAGAACCCTGGAACTCACTGTTACATAAAATAGTGTACTTGACTCTTGAGGACAAATACCCAAGATTTTCCTCCAGCCTACACACACACACACACACACACACACACACACATACACACACACACACACGTGCATGCTCATCTGTGAACACACACACAAGGGGAGTAAGGGCAAAGATAGCCAGTGAAGCCGGATCAGAATCTCCATGTAAGCTAACTGAAATTGTCTGTATTGGTTCAGCCATTGCCATATACTTTAAATCTCCAAGGAAACCCAGAAATGCAACATTCATGTTACTTTCCATGCCAATAATGAGATTTCTAACATTCAAAAGTATAACGGGAAATTTACCTCATACTTAAGCCTATGTTCACCAGCTTACAATTTCTAGATTAAATAATCCAACCTTCCTTTATCCAAATCATCCTTTTTCCCCAAGTTCCCCCCATCCTCCCCTTCTCACTTTTCTCTCCCCATCTCCCTTTACCCCCATCCCGCCCCACCCCCAAGATCCCAATTTTTTGCCCGGTAATCTTGTCTACTTCCCATAGCCAGGAGGATAACTATATGTTTTTCATTGGGTTCACCTTCTTTAGGATCACAAATTATAGACTCAATGACCTTTATTTATGGCTAGAAACTAATTATGAGTGAGTGTTTCCCATGTTCATCTTTTTGGGTCTGGTTACCTCACTCAGGATAGTGTTTTCTATTTCCATCCATTTGCATGCAAAATTCGAGAAGTCATTGTTTTTTACCACAGAGTAGTACTCTAATATGTATATATTCCACACTTTCTTCATCCATTCTTCCATTGAAGGACATCTAGGTTGTTTCCAGGTTCTGGCTATTACAAATAACCCTGCCTTGTGGGAAGTCCAAGGCCCCCTGGGGAGGGGACATTTTTGGTATAGGTAGAAATCTAATGCTAGGGAATTCGCACGAATCTGTAAAGATGACCACAGTTAAGACGCCTAGCAATAGTGTCCTAGCGTTAGCTGGACATCTCCTGTGATCAAATTGGTGACAACCTCAATTGTTTTTTTGTTTGTTTGTTTGTTTTTGTTTTTTGTTTTGTTTTGTTTTTTGTTTCTCAAGACAGGGTTTCTCTCTAGCTTTGGTTCCTGTCCTGGAACTAGCTCTTGTAGACCAGGCTGGCCTCAAACTCACACAGATCAGACTACCTCTGCCTACCAAGTGCTGGAATTATAGGCATCTACCACCACCGCCCGACCAATTGCCATCACAGAGCCTCCATCCAGTGACTGATGGAAACAGATGCGAAATATACAGTCAAGCCCTAGGCCGAGCTCGGGAAATCCTGTTGAAGAGAGGGAGGAAATATCGTTCGAGCCAGGGAGGTCAAGGTCATCACAGGGGAACCCACAGAAACACCGATGTAGCTTCAACTAATGCAAACTGCTTGCTGTACAACTCAAATATCCAGAAACAAAACCAAGAGCTGTGGTTTAGTTTAAGAAAACTAATATAGAAACTAAATCAAATTTCTATTGTAATACTAGGCAAAATAACTGCAATATTACCTTACACACAAGCAAGAGCAGGGTGTGTTTATTTTAATGAAATAAATGCATAGAACTCTGACAGAAGAAGATATTTTAAGAAGAAAAATATCAGAAAAAAATTCCACATAAAGCAATTTCGTCATGGTCACAAACTGTTTCAAATCCACAGCATCAATCTGTTTTAAATAAGCAATGAACAACTAATTACCTACCAAGAATCATAACAAATTTGACAGTTAACACTCTCGCTGTTGAGACAGGTTTTTTTTAATCTACAGATAAACCTTGGTTTGACTTGCTCAGAATCTGTAGCTTCTAGGCCTCTGTGCTCCCACCTTCCTCCTGGGAAGACAATAAAGCACCATGTAATTGGTTCATAAGTGGAAAAAGTGACGACTGTAAGCCAATCAGGTTTGACAGCACCTAGAGGGTCAGCTTGAGAAGTCGGCTCCATCACCCATTCACATACCCTTCCTGTAGCTGACCCCAATAGCCACTCTGGAAACCAATGTTTTATTCATAAAGGGAGGATGACACCACCGTTAAGTATTCTTAAGCCAACTCTTCAAAAGGCAAAAGGAATTAATATCTCCCCAATTATGACTTTGTTAATATTTTAAAAAATATCTCCTTGCTTCTAGAATTCTAGGTGGGCCCACAACACCTAACATATTTCTCTTATATTTTTGAGATTATAATACAGCTAAATCATTTCTTCCTTTTCATCCTTCCCTTCAAAACCTTTCCTATACACCTCCTTACTCAGTTTCAAATCATGGCCTCATTTTTCTTGCCGTTACATAAGTATGTGTGTCTCTGTGTGTGTCCGTGTGCCTCTAATACAGTATTGCTATACCATTTATCACAGGTGTTGTCTTAGTTTTAAGTAACTTCTGTATGAATTTGTCTTCAAACAAACCATTACCTTAGGAGGTAATGACTTGGTCTTGTTTATGTTGCTATTTCTTGGTGATAGAAGATGAGTCCATCATATGAGCCTCCTCACAGCAGATTCTCAACAACATTTAAATTAATTTAAATGTGAAAACTTAGAAATTTAGAAGCGAGAAAACAAGCCATCCTTTGCCCTGTAGGTTTGTGGTTTATAAATTTCCCCTGGCTACAGTTGGCCCCCAATGATTTTGCAGGATAAAATCTCATCTTGATGCTTACCAACATAGAATAGCCTTAGACGTAGTACTTGTCCAATAAAAATGTGAGGTTTTTTTGTTTTGTTTTTTTGGGTTTTTTTTTTTTTTTTTTTGGTTTTTTGAGACAGGGTTTCTCTGTGGCTTTGGAGCCTGTCCTGGAACTAGCTCTGTAGATCAGGCTGGTCTCGAACTCACAGAGAGCAGCCTGCCCCTGCCTCCCGAGTGCTGGGATTAAAGGCGTGCATAAAAATGTGTTCTTAAGAAAAGAAACAAGATACTAGTGTGGGAAACAGGAAGGTGGAAGCAATTGCATGGCAAGAATTTACTGTTTGTTACTCCTAGAACAGAGCTTCTGAAAAATGGTTCCAGTCATGGTTGCTTTGTAGTCAAGAAACGTTTACATGAACCCAGGAATACAGGAATACTAAATAGGTATACAAAGCAAACACTTAATGATAAGAAAGCATAAATAATTAATTTGGTATATAAGAAGTTTTACAATTTATTAAAGCAAATTTGCCTACTAATGAGATGGATGTGCTTGTTCATTTTGAATAAAGGATTAAGTTTTGTCTAAATATTTGATGCAACAGGACAAACAGCATCTTCAACATTTTTTTTTAGAGTTTCTATTGTCAATGTTGAAAATACACTTTGATGTAAAAATATAGTACAATGTAAAAGTAGACTGCACTTTAGTTTCCTGGCCAGCCAGACCCGAATAATCACACAAAACTATATTAATTACAACTCTGTTTGGTCTATTACCTCAGGCTTCTTATTAACTAACTCTTACATCTTAAATTAACCCATTTCTGTTAATCTATGTACCACCATGAGGCTGTGGCCTACTGGTAAGGTTCTGGTGTCTGTCTCCTTCATTAGCTACATGGTATCTCTTGACTCCACCTTTTTGCTCACTGAATTTTTCCTGCCTAGCTATTCTGCCCTGCCATAGGTCAAAGCAGCTTCTTTATCAATGGTAATAAAACATATTCACCGCATACAGAGGGGAATCCCACACCAGGACAAAATAGCGGGAATAAGTTTAAGGTTATTTCAATAATTCTTGAAAATTCTGCTCTAATCCCAAGCCAAAATTCACTCAGTGATATATTTTTATGAACTCAAGCAGAACTAAAATAGCAATTTTTAAAATCAAACATTCTAACACAATCCAATCCAAAGCTTTACTAATTTGATATTTTCATGTTGAAGAATTATGGAGTACTAAGCCAAGTACTTAAAAAAATTGTCTTCTCCAATTAAACCACAATACTTCTAAAGGAGAAAAAGATTAGGGCATCCAGTAATAGTACAATTCATAATCTTCAGGTCTCTGATCTGAGGCCAGCTGTTTCTAACAGAGTTTATTGCATGCCAGGTGGATATACACAGTACAACATGAGTATACCGTGTTCTCACAGTTAAGGCTGCATTGCATGATATAGAACAGGCAAGCAATGGCAGAAACACCCTGTGTTCAGTAAAGCTTTGATTTCTAAATAAGTTTGGTTGTTTCAGATGCAGAGACGTCTTACTGTTGTCAAAATGTTCACACTTCCCACATTGAATTACATGACCCCATGTAGGGTCACCAACTCACAGTTTAAGCTGGGCTCTGGAGTATGGGTCTGGGAATACCCTGACAGTCTCCTCACACTTCCGAAGCTAAGAGCAACACAGCTTGACACTTGACAGATATGCAGTAAACATCTACTCTGAAAATAGTGACAACCAATAACAGATCAGCTGGGGGGAAATTACAACACTCCCTTGACCAACTCCAATAAAACACATGCTTAAAGGATTTTTCCAGCTGGGCAACATAGTGGTGGCTGCGCACACCCCCAATCTGTCCATACATTCTCCAGATCTGAAGAAATCAACCAAAAAAAAAAAAAAAAAGTCTACCTTCTCAGCAAAAGTGAAAAACCAATAATGTAAGAAACTTCAAACTACCTACCTGGTCACAGAAAAAGAAATTGTTTTTTGTTGTAACTAGTTCTTGAGCTTTTGACACGATATTTTCAGATCCTTTGTACAATGTGGAAAACAGACAAAAAAGAAAGGACAAAAAAGAGAAAGAAAGATAGAAAGGAAAAAGTAAGAAGGAAGGGAGGGAGGGAGGGAGGGAGGGAGGGAGGGAGGGAGGGAGGGAGGGAGGGAGGGAGGGAGGGAGGGAGGGAGGAGAGGGGGGGCGGGAGAAAGGCAGACAAAGAGAAAGGAGAGAGACTTGTTTTAGTTTCTTTCAGCCACTATGATAAAATATTCTGACTAAAAGCAGCTTAGGGGAAGAGATGGTCTATTTGGCATACAGTTCCATGTCACTGTCTGCTAATCGGAAGTTGGAGTGAAAAGGGGAGGAAGAGCTTGAAGCCAGGCCTGCTTGCTATCCCACAAAGCACCTCTTCTGACCAAGGAGTTTACATCACAAAGAAGTGCAGCAGAAACTAGGAGGCACGCTGACTGGATGACAGGCAGAAAGGTTTATGATCTGCTTGCTTTTCATTCTGTTCAAGACCTTGTGCCTATGGAATGGTGCCTTCCTTAATGGGCTGGGTTCTGCATCAGTTAAAAATTGGGACAATACCTCACACAAGGGCTTACAGGCCAACCTGATCTCGGCAGTTCCTCAATTGGTGCTCTTCTCTCCTTCTCTAGGCTGTGTCAAGTTGACAAGAAAGCTAAACAGGACATAATTGATATAAAATAAAATCACACAAACAACAACCTTAACACCAAGAAGAAAACAGCATATCAAAATTAAGTAAGACAAGAATTAAATAGTCTTCATATATCAGAACATTGATCTGGAGCCATACTTTATAAAACATAGAAATTGATATAAAAAATAGAAGTACTGATTGCTCAAAGGGCTCATCTTCCTGTAGAATTATTTTTGAAACTCAAATAAAAGTATAATAATTAATGTTTCAAATCTCCTGGGAAAATTGTAAGGTTTTTGAGAACCAACCAAATGTTGATGAAGAAAGAAACCATTTATACATGGAGAGATTTGGGGGCAGTCTGACTTGCCCTTTCCCCACCAACCTTCCCAGCTCACTAATGACCTTAATACTGCAGCCAAAGTTCAAAGTACACAGAGAGATGTTGTTCATAAGTTTTCCCTAACTTTTATATTCACAGCATGGCATGAGTTCACACACAGACACACACACACACACACACAGAGACAGAGACAGAGAGACAGAGAGAGAGAAATGGGGAAAAGGAGGAGGGTGGGGTACTAATTAAGTTTTTAAGAAGAAAATTGACTTTTAATATGTGTATAACAGATGATATAGATTTGTCAACAAAAATCTCAGGGTCAGGAACAGGATAACAGTAAGTTATTAAGCAGATCGGCTTAAACAGCTCAACAACACAGTTTGCTCTGAAATAAAACTTACAATCAACAGCAACCAAATCACTATCTAGTACAACTAACTATAAATTCAGAGAGAGCAAAAAACTAATTAATAAAGGATGAGTCTGTTAAAGAAGAAATCAAGAAATAAAGAGAAATATTCCTGGACCTAAAATAAGTGAATGAAATTGAAGAGAAGGATAACAGAAGTTGTAGGACATATTAAAAGCAGTTCTAATAGGGAAATTTATAGCCTATAATGAGAGATAAAAAGGATCCAGTTGGATTCAAACTGGGAGAATGAGGAAGAAAAAAAACTATAATCAGAATATATTGTATGAAACAAATCTATTTGTAATTAAAAAAATCAAATATCAGAAAAAGTACAAGTTAAAGACTTAGTGATGCAACTCAAGAATCAGGTGAAATAAGAACAAACCAAACTGAAATCCAGCTGAACAGGTTAAGTATCCACTATCCACTTGTCTTCTTCTTTGGAGAATGTTCTGCTGGGCTGCCTAGCCCAATTTTTAATTGGGTTGTTTATGGTTATAGTTAGTTTGTTCGATTATTTTTTAGATCATCGTTTCATAATCAATCAAAGTTCTCTGATTTGAGAGATCAGCCCTGAATGAGGTTTTTATATCAGTCCTCTTCCTCTGTCTAGGTTCAGGGCATGTACGGGAAAAAGGAGCAAAAAGGATGAAAAAGTGAGGTTTGGGGAGGAGTGCAATGGACATGGTATGGCTGTGCTACTCATGTTAAAACAACTTTGGCTACTGGACAAGATCAAACCTGTCAAAATTCCACATCTAGCTGAGAAGCTATTTAATTTGATGACTACTGGGGGGAGAGACTCTATTTCCTTTGGGGTCCAGCCACTGATAGGTATCTCATGCTCTATGGGATAGCCCCAAACTCATGTCCTATCGACAGCTCCAGTGCACTCAGTATATATAAGGACAGGAATAGGACACGAAGTTGGGAAGGGATGTCTGAGGAAGGGGAGCAGTCTAGGGAATTAGAGTGGGGTCTTGGGGAGTGAATACAATCAGAATATGTTGTACACACGTATGAGATTCTCAAACGATAAATACAATGTGCTAATTGAAGAAAAGTATCAAAGATGTCAATGGGCTTAAGACAAACAGATATGGGGCATAGATTACACATATTTTTGCAGATACAAAGGTAATTTCTGAGGAGCCCACAGACAGCCCAGAGAGTAAAACTGCTTATCAATCAGACCGGCCAACTTGCGTTTTTGCCCGAAGATTGATATGAAGGAGAAAGCTGAACAAAAACGTGCCAACATACACTTCCAGTTGTTTCTATTTCTCAGTAGGTCACCATTTAAATTTGTACAAACTTGAATTGTAGGAGTAATCATTCAGTACTCTGTGTGTCTAGGTGAAAGTTTGTATATTTATGCTGACAATTATTGTTAATAATTGCAGTAATAATTCAGCATAACTTAATGTTTCATATTCTGAAATCAATAAGAAAACTCACATACTGAGCCTGCAAAATCACTATTTATAATCAATTGTAATTTCTTTCTTAGTAAGTTTATTTTTCATATTTGGCATACATCAAAAGCCCAGAAATAAAAATTAAATAATCTAAGATATATTTTTAAAGTGAGAGACATTTCAGCTTATTAGTACAAATCTCAACAATGTCTTCAAATACATATTTTACTTGGTTAAAGTCACTCTAATAGAGATAATCAATAAAAGGAAATTTAATGTTTAAAAATTTATTATTTTTCAAATCTGAAAGGACACTGCGGCTTTGAGCATCATGGGTCAGTCTTATTGATCTAATTATGTGGTATCGTTATTATTACCTATAAGTTCCAGAATGAACACATATCATCAGGGCCAAGAAAAACTAGTAAACTTTAACTTAGCCATTCTTTCTAATAAACGTCCTATAGACCCATGACATGAATCTAGCAACCAGTTTTTTTTTTAAAAAAAAAAAAAGAGGAGGCAGTGTTTTTCAAAGCCCTGCAATTTTCTGTGTGATGAAAATAATTCCTGGGGATTCTGTTCTGATCATTTAAATAGGTCTCCCTAGAGTAAGGCTTCAAACTCAGTAAGAAGGGACATGCCTGCTGCCATCGCCTGTAACCGAGCAGGCTGAGAATCACTTCTCTGTCCTGCTCTAATTCAGAAAACAAGACTTACCCTTTCTTAAACTAAAATAAATCACTTCCTGCTGGCTTTGACACAAACTACAAAGGAAGGCAAAGATGTTTTTAGGTTTGAGGAAAGAAAAGAGGTGACATCTTGTTCTTAGGGGTGTCGATCGCAAGTGATTAATCAATCAGCCCAGACAGACAGTAAGGAGGGAAATCATCAGAGAAGCTAGTAGTCTAGATGCTGAAAAGCCATTTGTTGCGATTTTATGGGGGATTTTCCCAGGGAAGATCACAAAGTCACAAAGTACTAAGACTGCAGATATCGGAGGTGTGAAACTTGTGCCGACTTCCTAAGAAGCAGACTGCGGTGCTGATGGAGGCTTCTGAATGCTTCCGTGACCATGAGCTTCCTGGTCTTGTTAGAGAAGAATGTATCTCGAGTTTAACTTCTCCGTCCTCGTTGATTGCGCTAGAAGACCAGATCCTCGGCTGCACAGAATATCAGCCATCATCACCTGAAGAGAACATGGAAAGAGTAAGGTGGAGGCTAACACATATGAGACGATGCTTCAGTTTAATAGGTGACTGTGTGAGGGAGGCAACCTTTAGACCTCCTGAACAGAATCTGTAGGTCCCAGCTATCCTCTCATCAAGTTTAATAGGTGACTGTGTGAGGGAGGCAACCTTTAGACCTCCTGAACAGAATCTGTAGGTCCCAGCTATCCTCTCATCAAGTTTCCAGTGCAAATTTTTGAGGGGTATCCTTTGCTTTCCTGTGATGCAAGAGCATGCATGTCCCATGAGGGCTGGTGGTCTTACACCGTGGGAGCAAAACCACAGGCTTCACTACTCATAGAGATCATGAAAATCAGTAACTAGTTACAGTGGCTCAGAATCTGTCCTCTCCACTCTTTGGAAGAGTTTTATTTCCATGTGTAAAATAGAAATTCTTATTTTTGAGGCATAGTGAATTTCCTTTTTTGTTGCAGTAAGGATACACATATGTAGCTTTGTTATTAATACTTCTGCATGTCTATAAAATTGATGAAAATGTTGCTGTTGTTAATATTAATTATACTATACACATTCTATGGCATTAGTTATCACTGTCTGAGCAAACTAGTAGCTGTGTGTTGGTCTGAGCACTTCCTTAGTATGACACCATACATTTCAGGCTTGCCTTCTACATTCCCTGTCCCTGGAATCAGCCATTTCTTTAAGGAACTACACTTCCTGTTTATCCAGGAATATTCCGAAATCAAGATCACTGTTGAAGGGTTACCATTGTTTACAGCCCTTCAATGTTGCAGAACAGAGAAATACGTGTATGCATAACAATCTTTCTCACACACACACACACACACACACACACACACACACATACACACACAAACACACACATGCATGCACACAGGCTAAATACAAATTCCCAGGGTTGTCCTCATCTCAGATCGATGATTACATACCACTTCCCATGTTTACCTGTAGACTTACACTCCAATAGTACAAATACAGCCCTGGAATATGGCATCCATCTACTTGTTTGGCAGTATCAGGATCTCCAGTTCCTTAGATTTATAGGAAACATTCGTATCATGCAGTTCACAGAGTATTTTTTTTTTGCCTTCAATCTTACAGACTTGCACGTTCCCAGCGATTAAAAGCAGGTACGCCTGCAATGTCATAAGGAAAAATGATGCTTCACTTCTGACTTTCCTTTCAAAGACTTGTATTATCAGTCTAATCCTGAAAAAAATACCAGAAAATAGCAATTAAATTGTTTGACAGTACTCCTCAAAACTGTTAAGTAACAAAAAGTAAGTCAAAAAGATAAAATGAGAATTGCCATCGTCAGGTGGGGTCTAAAGAGAACAGATAACTGAGTGCCATTTAATATTCTGGATGATATCCTAAAACAGAAAAAAAAATGACATGAAGCAAAAACCAAGGATTATGAATAAAATGTCAACTTAGGTAAAATGTATGAATATTGCTTCATCAGTTTTAATAAACATGTCAGTGTTAGCAACTGAGAAAACTGCATCTAAGGATTTAAGAATTGTCTTTGTTGTTCATTTTCTATGAACCTAAAAGTATTCTTATATATATATATATATATATATATATATATATATATAGAGAGAGAGAGAGAGAGAGACAGAGACAGAGAGACAGAGAGACAGAGAGACAGAGAGACAGAGAGAGTAAACACTTGAAGTAAAACATGAAGTAGTATCATTCTGGAGACCACTCACCCCAGGAGACCACTCTCCCCAGGAGAGGACTTCCTGAGTCCTCCCATGGTTTAAAGTCAATAACTTGATCCACAGCCAGCTCCTCATGGCAGTGTTTCATCTTCCTAAAATTCTTAGTGCCTAGGAGAAAGCCCTGATCAAGTAACACTAGCATGTACCTAATATGGGCTTGAATGACAGGAAATTTGATTTAGAGCAGATGCAATGAATAAGGAATGTGTGTTCCAGCTACCTGTGCATCAGTACCCGAAGGACTAAAGAATAACTGGGCTTAGCCAGTCTAGGCGTCTAGACAGCGGGATAAACCATAACACTGAGTAGTTCCATCATACCTTACCTTTTTTGGTTAGTATACTAACCAAGAGCTGAAACAACAGGAGTCAATGTACAACTCAGTACAAAAGTTTATCTTACCCATGTCAGTGAGTGAAAAACTGTGCCTGAGCTCTGCCAACTCCATACTTGGTTTTTAACCTGCGCCCAGGGCAGTTGATTTTGTTACCATAATTTTACAGCTGGTGAGGAAAGGATTAAATAGAGCAAAAGACAGAGATCTTATTTTTTAAAAACTAAACAGTTGTTCACCTGATTTCTATTCAGAATTTTCTATACCTCACTCCTCATCAAAACATGTTTCTTCCTCCTGAAGGACATACCTGAAACACGATTAATAAAAACCGAGAGACAGAAATTGTGGTTAAACCCGAAGGTCAGAAAAGCAAAGCAGCCAGCCACTGGCTCTTACCTCTATGTCAGTCAGAAATGGCGATCCTGACTTCAGGAGTCTCAGAATGAGACTGTGTGTGAGAACTGTCTCCTCCCATCTTATATTCCTCTCGAGAGCTGGGAATAAGAGCATGTACCACTACCGTCTGGTTTCCATGGAAGCCATCATGGTTACTGGGATTAAAGGTGTGTGTCATTGTAAATACTGGGATTAAAGGGTTGTGTCTGCTTGGTTTGTAAGACTGGCCAGTGTGGCTGTGGTACTTTTATGATCTCCACGCAAGCTTTATTTATTAAACTACAAATGAAATGCCACTACACATATCAGATTGCCTGTGAAAGTTATAAAACATAAGCTTTAGACAGGTGTCCATAAACCAACTGTAAACTGTAATCTTCTATTTAAAACATGAGGGAAGAAACACAAGAAATCATCAATTCTGATTCCCACAGCAGGTAATCTTTAACCTTTTGCTACTGTGGACAATACTTTCTGTGTTGATTACTTTGCCTTAGTAGTGTTTTATAATTCTCAACTTCCTGTATTTAATCAGACTCAGTAGAAACTTAAAGTTTCATTTCATCCTAGTTTTTTATGATATTAGAATTGGCATGCTTTGTTATAATCTTACTACAGCACAAATGTAACGGGTGTTATAGTTTCAGAATCCATCTCAGTGGCCACAGCTAGAGAACAAGGATGTCAACAATACCACCCAAGTTTCAGAGAGATGAGTCAATGCTTCATTCTGAAGTGATTAACTTGGGGACAAGCAGATAAAATAGACCTAATCGTAGTGAAAGTTAGGAATGTGCTTATTGGCTTGGGTTATGGGCATCCCTCATTTCCTCTGGAAGAAAATGATTAGCCAGTACCCAGTGACATCATAAACTCCCATTGGAATCTATGCATTTGTAAGATTCCCATTATTATGCTGCATTATTACATAAGGGATTTACATTGTAATTTGTATTACTGGAAAGAGAATTCATTTTGTTTAATTTAAATTGCATCTACATTATCAAATTTATCTATATATTAAGGGCATTGGAAGGTGCTAGTTAGCCAGGTTCTCTCACCATCTGCCATTGGCTGATGTTTCTCAGTATCTGAAGGCATCAAAAAGAGGAAAGAAGATGTCTGGGAGAGACCAGAAAAGGCAAATGACTGAAATGATGAAATTATAGCATTTGCCTGGATTTTGGATTTCTTACAATATGAATGCTCAGAGGTAGTTAAACTATGAACAGGTACCATGAATGGTTTTATACAATATGTGGATAGAGATGGTCCAAGTGGAATTTGAAAGTTCATTCACCTGTGCTACAGTTTAAAATGTTATCCCATCTCCCAGGATGTCGGCATACATCCACAAGCCAATAGATTATTCTGTGGTTTTAAGCCTGGTGGATCTCTTAGATCTACCATGCCTTGCTCCTAGGAGAACGTCTAATGTTGACAGTGTAATGTGAGATTAAAATGAATAGGTTTCAAAGCCAAACAGCAGCAGTCAAAGCTTAAAACTGAACTCACAACAGACAAGAACCTACAGCAGAAACTACAGGACAGTGGGGTAGAAAGTGAAGTGGGGGAGGGGGAGTTGGGTTTAGAAAGGGATGCAAAGAGGAAAAAAGAGAGAAGAACCAACATCTCTGGGAACACTTGAATAGGTCCTCGTTTCGAGTGGTAATGGGATATGGTCAGAAGACACAAATATTTAGTTCTTACTCTTTAATGAGGCTAACAGTTTCCATGAGGATAAATACATTAAACACTGTATATGTGTTCCCCCACACTTCTCATATAGAAATAGCTTTTTGGTGGATGGATTTCAATTCAGAAAATCCACAACTGAAACATCTTTATAACCTAATGTTCCCCAATGGCTTATTTTTGTTTTGCAGTATTTGTGGGTTGCAGTAGAGATGCATCTTAAGCAAGTGACTAGCAAGGCAACGCTTGAATTGTATATTCTATTTGAATGAGAAAAATTACCAGGCACCAATGGATTAAAGCTAGTAACCTCAAGCTGAGTAGACTTTTCCATTGCTGAATCACTAGAGCGTAAGGAAGCACAAACTCTAGAAATAATTTACCACATGACTCTAATGCTGACAGATATTTTTCTTTTCATATAAATATAAAAGGACTAAACTTGAAATTATAGGGACACCCTGAAAAAAAATTATAGAGATTAGGAAGAGGCCAAGTATCATTTACAAATTGGCCTAAAGAATCTGGGGTGGTGCATTCTTCCTGTATTTAGCAGTAAGAGAATATTGTAGTTAACACTAGGAAAGATTAAAGAAGGTGCTAAAATGACACCTTCTGCTTAGGCAAGGTTTACAAATTCAGCACAGAGGTTCTGCTTCCAGAGTGTGGAAGTCAAGCACAGCTGTGCACTTCAGCAGTGGGGGTATCATTATTTTAGCACAAGCAACAAAGTCAAGTTTGGCTACATTAAGAAAAATGAGTAAACCACGACCACACATTAGAAGGCTCCTCAAGTCCAAGAAAAGGCTAGAAAAACCAGGTTTGCTAATTTATAGATATCAGATCTGTTCATGGTCTAGGGGGCACCAGCAGTTCCCCGCAGACTTCTCAAAAGAATGAACTGTAAACATTTTCCATCTTTATTTACTAAAAACATTAAAATTCCAGGGAGAGAAAACTTAGTCCCATGATTAGAAGGACCAGAATACCTTGGTAAATGGTTGGACTGTACGACATACACAGAAAGGACAAGTAATGGTTTTCTAGAATTTGGGCTCTGTTACTAACAGATAAGTTTCAGTTCATTGTAAAAGTGATAAATACCTATTCTTATCATAAGAAGTCAAACATAGGTCTTAAATGAGATCAATGTTAATTTATTGTTGGAGGAGGGTGCTTGTTGGTTTCCAGCTGCTCAGCCCCCTGAAAGAATCACACAGAAACTGTATTAACTAAATCACTGCTTGACCCATTAGCTCTAGTTTCTTATTGGCTAACTCTTACATCTTAATTTAACTCATTTCTATTAATCTATATATTGCCACATGGCTGTGGCTTGCCAGCTAAAGTTCCAGCATCTATCTCCTGCGGGGCTACATGGCTTCTTCTGACTCTGACTTCTTTCTCACAGCATTCAGTTTAGTTTTCCCCATCTACCTAAGTTCTGCCCTATCAATAGGCCAAGGCAGTTTCTTTATTCACCAGTGGTATTCACAGCATACAGAGGGGAATCCCACATCAATTTACCACACACCTTTTTAACGATATGTCACTTCAGTTTTCTCTGATTGTGGGACATATATATATAAAACCAGTAGTAGCCAACCACTCATCAGATTAATGACTTTCACTTGTAGATGTCCTAATGATTACAATAAGGGCTTAAAATATATGGATCTACTTTTTAAAAGTTAACTATTAGTTCAAGAAATGTAGGGATCTTACAAGACTGAATTTCCATCAAAGTGGCCATGAGTTTCATTTTCTGATCTTTTTTGTACAGACCAATGTGGATTGTGTGGTAAATCTATGGACTTTTTTATGTGTAGGGGTTTGCCTATATGTTTGTATACTTCACCACTTTGTAAGCCCACAGATGTTGGAAGAGAGTGTGGGATCCCCTGAAACAGGCGTTGCAGATGCTTGTGAGCCACCACCACCCAGATGCTGGGAATTGAACCCAAGTCTTCTACAAGAACAGCATGCTCTTAAATGCCATCTCTCCAATCCAGTCTATGGGCTTTCTAATATAAAGATAACAAGATTTACTATGAGATCTAAAAATGAAATTTTAGGAATAGTTTTCACTGATGGCGGGGGGGTGGTGCTTTTCTGGCTTCCTTTGGTTCTCCTGCCCATGTTACTGTTCCTCTTCCCAGTAGGTGGTAAAACTAACTGTCAGGGTACACACCTATAGCAGGCACTGCTAGTCTTTCCAAAAGATTTAATATTGTAGCAAACAGACAATCAAAGATAAAGCTGTTTCTCAGTCTTGTGTAACCCTCATGTGCCTGTGTATGAGGGGATGACATAAAGCCACATAAAACATCCTTGAGGGTCAGGTTGGGCAGACTTTAGTAAAAGCTCTTTGCCTTCTTGCCCATGGCCTTCCTCTTCTGCTGTTCACATATGGACCACAGGATCAGAGCTAGGGAAGCAGTGTTGGACTGTAAATTATCTTGAGAAAGGAGCTTTCATATGCCATAATAACAAGACAAGACTAAAACAGAGCCCCTAAGAGCTCTGTAGAGCTTCCTGAATCATTTGGAGTCACCACTAAGATAAGATGTCTACTTCCAAACGTAATCATCTCACATGTAACCACCAACTGTTCCCAGCACAGAGACACATGACTCGGAGCTGGCCTGCTATATCTTCTTCCTCAACAAGGTCCTGGATCGAGAAGAAACACAAACGCAAAGTTAAACCAGTCATTGTCCTTTACAGAGGGAATATGTGTGTGGCTCCTTCTCACTGTGTGGCTAGTTGAACACTGACGTACGGCATTGTTTAGAGTCTCTCTACTTCTGTGATCACATGCAGACGCCCCTTACAGTATAAGAGAATGAGAAAACAAGAGTTAAACAGAAGAGTTCATAGAAGAATGTGCTAACCAGCTTTTAATGACCATAAATGTACTTACAAAGAGGAAATATATGTCTTAGCTCACGGCTAAGACAATCAGCTTCATGGATTTGAGGCTGTTGCAGAACAGGATGACATGGTGGGTATGTGGCGCAGGAAGCTCTTTGACCTCAAGACCAGAAATCAAAGAAAGAAGAAAGAGCAAGAGTACCACTGCCCTCTTCAAGGATACAGTCCCCAGTGATATAAACCTCCCTATAAGTCTCACTTGCTAAAGGTTCGGCCATCTCACAACAGAGCCGCAGTTTGAAAGAGCCAGTGTTTTAACTCATGGGCATTTTTGGATACACCAGCCCAATTACAGCAAAAAGACAGAAATATGCCTGCCATCCTATGAGCTTCTGATATAACAACTCTGCCCAAAGATTTACCAGCTTAGAGGTTCCCAGCTTCTACTTTTAGGAAACACACAGCTTTATAAAGAACACAGAAAGAGAAGACAATTGTTCAGCATTGTGTTAAGTGAAGTGGCAAAGATGAGCATAGGACATTTTAGAACAACAATCTTCTCCAGCCAAGCATGCAAGAAAAGAGAGAAGAAATGAGAGAACATGGTGTCTGTAATGGCTGAAAGATACATTTTAAAGGTAGCGCTTAGTTGGAGTTAAATAGGAAGTTAGACAGGCTATGGAAACAGAGGGTCACACTCTACAGGACAGAGAAGCAAACAGCATCATGGTATTGCCTATGTGGGAAACAAACTACAATCAGGAAACCATTGTGACAAGGGCCTCATGTGCAGCAGAGGCAGCATTGGGAGATTCTAAGCAAACAATGATGTGCTTTAAAAGTGCTCTGTGCACAAAGAGGAGAAGTTGTATGGATGATGGGAAGAAATGTTGGGAAGCTATTGCAGAGTCTGGCGGAGAAACAGTGTAACTTGTAGGAGGGTATGTGTGATGAGAAATATTTTTGATGATTGCACTCACAGGATTGCTAAATGGGAACTGGAATGACCCATCGTTTTTAGAGCAACTGGGAAACAGAAATGCAGTCTACTGGGATGGAAACGGCTGGAAAAGAAATGGCTTAGAGATGACTGCAGTGGTCCAAGAACATAGTAAGAAAGAGGGCCATTAGGCATCAAAGTAAACACTATGTTGGCAGTTAGATATAGGAGTCAAGAGGAATGGATGGACTACTTACATAAATGTGGACTGTGTTGCAATCAAGATTTTGCTAGGTAACGCCATTTAGGCTGAGTGTAAACGGAGGAAAAAATGTGAGTATTATAAAGTGTTTCAACACTAAGAGACTGCTGATGATGCAGCAAAGGAGCCTGGGATGGCGGGCTGCCTATGAGATGAGAGGCATCAGAAAGGTAGGGGTCTCGTGGGTGTGATAGAACATGCTTCTGGTCATAAGAATTATCTAATGCTACTGAGTCTATGACTATGCAATGCAGGACAGAGAAGTGTTTCTAGTCATGTATCCCTGGCCTTAGCCCTCAGTCTGTCAATTATTAACCTTGGCACCTGATAACTGGTTATTTACCAGGAAATGGCAGAGTATTCCTTTAATTCTTTGCATCTCTTTCTAGAGGTAAATAAATCACATTTAATATGTATCAGGGGAAATAGCTTAATAGTGCAAGAGATAGCAGAAGCAGAGAACAGACTCCAAAGGCAATTGTCTTGGGCATAAAATTAGAAGTTATTTAAATCAGGTGAAAACATTGTGGCCTTTTGGGCATTTCTAATTTCTTGCCTCCACAGCTCATCGTGCCTGCAACACACACATCACAGGGATTACCCGATTTGGGAGTCTTGGTTCTTCTTGTTCTGAAAGTAATTCTGATTGATAGTATTAATATTAGATTATTGCATCAGAAAGCCTATCAAATATTCATTTTTGAGAATTTGTAAAACCAATTTTCATCACCTGGAATGATAATAAAAATTACCTGGGACAATACAGGCAATTTTCTAAGCAAAACCCGAAACTCTACCTGAAGCTTATTGATTTAAGTTTAGAAGCAGGAACCTGGGCTGAGGTTAAAGAACTGACTCATCAAGTTGGTCCTTGGTGCACAGAATCATTATTGCCAGAGAACTTGTCAGAAATACAAATGTTTAAGCCCCAACTCAGACCTCTTCAGTCAGCGCTTGGAGATAAGTAAACATTGTCTTCATGTTCTCCATACACTTGTGTGTAGAAAACGTTGAGGAGCCTAAGATATTGTATCAGGAAGCAGGGGAGCAAGAGATAAAGAAAATGAGGAGAAGGAAGAGGGCAAAGGAGAGAAAGAGAAAATGAAAGGTGGAAGAGAGAAAATCAGGAAAAAGGCAACAAGGGACAAGCTAAGGAGAAAGAAGAGTGCAGGGAAAGGAGTGGAATGAAGTGGAGAATCATGGGAGCCTGTGATAGAGGACTGGATGTTCAGCATTTGGAAGATAATGATTACCTCACAATATTGTTGAGAACTGCACAAATTAATAACCTCCTGGTGCCCTGGGACCTAATAAATGTAATGTCTATAAAATGACATGTAACACAGCTCAATATTAAATAATCTCAGCACAGCCATTTTAACAGTCCTATTTGTTGCATTATTAAAAGATGGTTACTGTGCTCTGAGTGTAGATTTCTTTTCTAAATCTCATGTTGCAGATTCATCCCATTCTTAAATGTTAAGAGCTTGGAGACTCAACACATTTATGGTATTTAGACACAGAAACTTTGGGAAGCAGAGGATTCAGGTCACCAGCATGGGACTCCAGATCAAACATGGATGTCTTTATCAGGAGAGTGACCCAGCAGATACATTTGCTGACAGTCCCTTGTCATGTGCATTTGCTGACAGTCCCTTGTCATGTGCATTTGCTGACAGTCCCTTGTCATGTGCATTTGCTGACAGTCTCTTGTCATGTGCATTTGCTGACAGTCCCTTGTCATGTGCATTTGCTGACAGTCCCTTGTCATGTGCATTTGCTGACAGTCCCTTGTCATGTGCATTTGCTGACAGTCTTTTGTCATGTGCAGTTGCTGACAGTCTTTTGTCATGTGTACCAGCTCAGGACTCTTGTCTGCAAGAAGGCCAGCAATGATGATAACCTTGTAACAGAACGAGGAGGAAAAGTAAAACTTTCTTAAAGGAATATTTTACCTAGCCTGTATCATTGTGTTATTTTCAGGAGAAAAATAAACTAAGACAATTAGTATAGTGTTTTTTCTCTACTAGGACTTTGTTCTCTATTGACTTCGTCTATGCTCATTTTAATTGTTTCCGTTGTGGATCCCTTATGACGTTCTTGAAGCCCTCTTCAGAGCCCTTATTTTAACACATCCTTCTAAATTCCAGTGGATAGAAAACATTGAAATAGCATCAGTTTAGTGGGGAGAGCTGCTCTGCCATGTTGAAAGGTTGAGTACCATCATACAGTCTTGACTGAGAATGACAGATGACATTGATTCTTCTCAAAACAAAACACGAATGCTTTCCACTTAAAGGAGACAGCCCAGAAACAGAGCCAAATGTTTTTCAGCATCATTTAGCTTCCTTGTGGGGACTTGAAGATTTCCTGGAGTTTTATTACCAACAGAGAGCACCTGAGAGGCCAACTATTTCCAAAGATTCAGCTCTTCTGCATTGTTTAATAAAAGCCATAAAATCCACCTGGGTAGTAAATTTAAAAATTAAAAAAAAACAACTAATTAAACTTAATTGGGTCAGTCTGGGCAGGCTGATTATCCTGTTAGATTGGCCTCCTGATGATTCGATCTTGGCTCCACCAAGTACAACTGCTAAGGAAGAAAGGAAGCGCGAATAGTGCCTTACTCCTTCTCAAGAGGTGCAATTTTAGATTTTAGTAAGCAGCGCAAAGGAAAAATCAGAGGATGAGACGGGATGCATTGTACAGTGCACCGGGATACTACACCGTCAACCTCAAGCAAGGCTTTCAGACTCAGCCTATTTTCTCAGAGTGCAGCACAGGGACTTACTGGAAACATTCAAATAGCAGGCTTGTTTTAGAGGAGGCCTTGCATTTCCTTTACTTGAATCAATCCAATCCATCCTGTCAGACTTTCATTGCATGTACCTTCTTGCCTAAAACCTAGAAGACATGAAGAGAGCTACAAGCAATGAGACAAATGCATGACAGAAGGTCAAATTGACAGATGGAACCCAAATCACAGTCCTCTACCAAATGATACTACCGGCTTCTAGACCGGAGATAGGGTGTGGCGGGAAGCGTGCCAAAGTACGAGCCTCAGTCAGGTTCTTGGCATTCTGGAATTCTTTATCTTGAATGGCGGTCTAGTTAATACTAGTTTTGATGGCATCAGAATGTAAATGTGTCTGCATATAGAAATGACTTTTTCACCCAGAAAATTAATTTAGAGTTTCAGTTCACATTTTAGATTAGAAGAAGTGCCGGGCGGTGGTGTGGCGCACGCCTTTAATCCCAGCACTTGGGAGGCAGAGGCAGGCGGATCTCTGTGAGTTCGAGACCAGCCTGGTCTACAAGAGCTAGTTCCAGGACAGGCTCCAAAACCACAGAGAAACCCTGTCTCGAAAAACCGAAAGAAAAAAAAAAACAATAAAAATAGATTAGAAGAAGAGGGAAATGAAATTTTATTTAAGGTAATATAGATCCATGTTCTTCACTGTGGCCTAAAGAACACCTGCCGTAGAATCAAGGGTTAAATGTATAGTTTTTTAAAGCCCCAACACAGGCTACTAAATCAAACTCTGATAATTGGTTCAGAGCACTGGGATTTTAAAAATATGCTTCCCAGGTGACTATTGTTCACCCTCCGAGCTAATAAATGGACATCTGCTGTCTCGCCGAGTGGTGTGGTGGTTCAGAGTATAAACACCAGTTACATATCAATTCGTTTTACCTCTCTGTACCTTGCTACAAAAATGAGGATATCAAGAGACTTTTCAAAACACACCTTTACAAGAATTAATATGTAGTAAGTGCTTAGCACAATACCTGCTAAAATGAATCTTGTCTTCTTGTTATTAATAGAAATGCCACCTCAATAAAGAAACTAAATTTAAAAAATGTGGTGGCTTCATGAAATGCAACTGATCACCTTCATATATGCATGTGTGCTCACAGGAACAAGAGCATGCCAGGTTGAGGTCAGACGAATATCGTCCTCAATTGTTTCTTCGAATTATTTTTTAAGGCAGAGTCATTTATTGAACCAGGAGTTGGTTATCCCATCTGGACTGACTGGCTAGTGAGCACTACACACACACACACACACACACACACACACTCCTTTGTTTCCACCCCTAAGAGTTGGGGTTACATGTAAGCACCCACTTTTTTTGTCTTTTACTGAATCCCTAGAATATAGTCACAGAGGAATGAATGAGTATATAGATAAAGAAATTGGGGGGGGGGGAGCTGGAGAGATGGCTCAGTGGCGAAGAGCACTAGCTGCTCTTCTGGAGGTGCTGTGTTCAATTCCCAGCAGCCACATGGTGGCTCACAACCATCTATAGTGGGATCTGATGCCCTTTTCCAGCATAAAGATATACATGCAGTTAGAGTACTCATATACAGAAAATAAATAAATCTTTGTTAAAAATCTAAGAAATTTTCCATAGCGCAAAGACATAGTACTACAGACCTAGCTTCCATGACATGTTAACTATTCGAAAGAAATAGCCATCCAGGAGTGTGGAACAAAGTCTCTGTAAATATCATGATTTCTGCTCTCTCCAACTATACAATATAAAGGCTAATAATCCAGAAAGAATAAGCACACAGACACAAGCCAAAGCTTCCACAAATGAACCAAGTTAGTTATATATGTCATGAAGTACAAGGTTTATTTCTCAGTTCTCTGGACTAGATAGGTTATCTGTTACTGAGAGAGACAACCGTACGACCATAATGAAATCAATATAGGGCAAAGATTGCATTCAAGCTATCTTTGCTTCCTCAGTCACGGCCTTTACAGCACACCTCCAGATTCTGGTGCATATGTCCTTTTAATTTAAGCCTCACTAAACTGATAATGAATGTATCCTGTAGTAATATGGGGCTGCGGCAGGGTTGCGTCCCCAACCCCAGCCGCCTGCCCTGCCCGGCTAGCTTTGTAGTAATATGGGGCTGCGGCAGGGTTGCGTCCCCAACCCCAGCCGCCTGCCCTGCCTGGCTAGCTTATGCCCCAAATAATTACACGGACACTGTATTCTTTTAAACACTGCTCTGGCCCATTTCTAATCATCTGTGTAGCGCCCCTAGGTGCGCTTACCGGGAAGATTCTAAGCCTAAGTCCATCGTGGGTCGGAGCTTCATAGCGTGCGTCTTCCCTGGAGCAGGTAGCATGGCATCTCTCTTGCGTCTGCTCTGGAGAGGAGAGCTGCGGAGTCTGACCTCACTTCCTCTTCCTCCCAGCCTTCCCTTCTGTTTACTCCACCCACCTAAGGGTGGGCCTATCAAATGGGCCTAGCAGTTTCTTTATTGCTTAAACAATGAAATCAACAGATTGATATATGACACTCCCACATCACTTCCCCTTTTTCTGTTTAAACAAAAAAAGGAAGGCTTTAACCTTAACATAGCAAAATTACATATAACAAAACAGTTATCAAGTAAAAATTACATCAGAAACATTTATACATGTAACAAAATTGACCGTAAATCTCTATCAATACAAATTATTCATACCTATATCATTTTCCCCTTTAAATGTAAAAGAACATTTATAAACTATATTTGGGAACATGGGCGCAGTTTTTTCTCTCCAAACTGCTTCCTGCTGAATGGGGGCGTCGTTAATTAGGTCTTTCATGGTATAACCTGTGTGCTAGTTTCATCTCAGTTGGCAGTTGAGCAAAGCAATTTTCTGAAGATGTTCACAGCAACCCTTCAGGAGGACGTGGTCCATCATACCAAATCGGAATAGAAGAAATCCATAGAGTCTCATCCTCTGTGAAAACAAAAGAAGAATCTCTTTTCCAAAGTATCATATCCTTAGATCCAAATTCTGAAATCATACCCTCATGATATCCGTTCTGGTTCCACTTGGCAGCCCATATAATGAAATGTCTCTCTGTACTTAGCTCCTTCACAGTCAAAAATTTTAAAGAAAACACAATATACAAAATCCAGACTCTCTGTGAATTTTCCATCTTTACGCGGCTTATTTTTATTTATATCTATAACTATCTGTACTCTGTCTCTTTTAAAGACTTTACCTTTTTTTTTTAACCATTAACTTTATTCTCTATATTCTTTTTCTTCTCTCTCCCAAGCCTACGTACATTCATCCAACAGTGTGACTCATTCAGTGGTCTGAATCTGTCCTATTGTGAATCTACAATTTTTTACTATCCAGGAGCACTTTTGATTTGCGCCTTTAAATCATTAGGCGCTTAAGAATCTAAGCTGAGACATTCCTAAGTTAACTTTTTGCTTTTTGAGCTTACATCTGTGGACCAGGCTGTCTTTGAACTCTCAGAGATCCGCCTGTCTCTGCCTCCCAGGCATTGGGATTAAAGGTGTTTGCAACTACACCTTGAACTCACAGAGATCTGTTCGTCTCTGCCTTCTAGGCACTGGGATTAAAGGCGTGTGCTACCACACCTTGAAGTCACAGAGGTCTATCTCCCTCTGCCTCCCAAGTGTTGGGATTAAAGGTGTGTACACACAACAACTCTCTTCCTTTTTTTGTTTTTTGCTTTAAGAACTTTAACTTTTAGCTTGCATATATTTTTAACACACTTTAAACCATTTAGAAATTTTTTTCTGTCTTTGAATCTCTCTTTACTGTATATCTCTCTTTTTCTGACCACAAGAGTCCTTAATTTAGCAAGCAATATCAGTAGGACTAAAGGCGAGGCTTTGTCAGCTAGATCCAGTCCATTCCTTAGCTTTTCAGCCTCATGGCTGAGGTACTGGCTGTAAGGTCCCTGCCAGCCAGCGAGCTACAACAGACAACACTCAAGTCCTCTCTCTGTAGCCGGCCCTCCTGCCTCAAACAGTCAGAGTTTGCCCTGGCAGGATGGCCCAGAAAGCCGGCATTTTAAAACAACACAGGTTTGTTCCTGCTGCTGAGTCAGGAAAATTTTAAAATTGAGGACGTACCATTTTGTGCTAGCTCTGGGGCCGCCAGGTAGGAGCGGCACTCAGCACTTTAATTTTGAAACTGAGCGTGCAGCACAGAAATTCTTTTTATCCAAGTAACATCCAAATCTGACACACAGAGCACTGCGCAGTCTGAAAACATGTCCCTGTATGGCGGCAGGAATCCGCCATGCTCTTCCGCCTGCCTAAGCCTGATTCTGCCTTCTGCCCAGGAGCAGGCGGGGAGCTCTGAGTCATCGTCAAGGTCTCAGAGCACTCTCCTTCCGATCCCAAGCGGGAACACAAACATAAAGCCAGAGTTTGCACTGGCGGCACAGCCCCAAGAAGCTGTGCTTTAAAATGACACAGCATTTTTTCTGCTGCTGTTGCCGAATCAGGAAATCTCTCTACAGCACGCCATGAACAAACAGCAAAAATCTGTGTTAAACTCTCTCTCCATTATTTTTAAGCCTTCTCAAGTTTTTTTTTTTTTTTTTTTTTTTTTGTGGACTCAGTTAGCCACACGTCTGGGCGTCATCTGTAGTAATAGGGGCGGCGGCGGGGTTGCGTCCCCAACCCCAGCCGCCTGCCCTGCCCGGCTAGCTTTGTAGTAATATGGGGCTGCGGCAGGGTTGCGTCCCCAACCCCAGCCGCCTGCCCTGCCCGGCTAGCTTATGCCCCAAATAATTACACGGACACTGTATTCTTTTAAACACTGCTCTGGCCCATTTCTAATCATCTGTGTAGCGCCCCTAGGTGCGCTTACCGGGAAGATTCTAAGCCTAAGTCCATCGTGGGTCGGAGCTTCATAGCGTGCGTCTTCCCTGGAGCAGGTAGCATGGCATCTCTCTTGCGTCTGCTCTGGAGAGGAGAGCTGCGGAGTCTGACCTCACTTCCTCTTCCTCCCAGCCTTCCCTTCTGTTTACTCCACCCACCTAAGGGTGGGCCTATCAAATGGGCCTAGCAGTTTCTTTATTGCTTAAACAATGAAATCAACAGATTGATATATGACACTCCCACATCAGTATCCTACCTTTTCATATACATAGAAAGAAGGTTCAGCGAGGTTAAGGACCTCCTTCATGGTCAACAATCCATACTCCCTCTTCTATCAGGTTCAGTGTGTTCAGACTGATATTGAGGTCTTTAATCCATTTGGACTTGATTTTTGTGCATGGTGATAGATATGGATCTATTTTCATTCTTTTACAGATTGACATCCAGTTTTGCCAGCACAATTTGTTGAAAATGCTGTCTTTTTTCCATTGTATACTTTTAGCTCCTTTATCGAAAATCAGGTGCTCATAGGTTTGTGGGTTAAAGTCAGGGTCTTCTATTCGATTCCATTGGTCGACTTCTCTGTTTTTATGCCATACCAGGCTGTTTTCAATACTGTAGCTCTATAATAGAGTTTGAAGTCAGGGATGGTAATGCCTCCAGACAATCCTTTATTGTATAAGATTGTTCTGGCTATCCTGGGTTTTTTGTTCTTCCATATAAAGTTGATTATTGTCTTCTCCAGATCTGTGAAGAATTTTGATGGGATTTTGATGGGGATTGCATTGAATCTATAGATTGCTTTTGGTAGAATTGCCATTTTTACTATGTTGATCCTCCCAATCCAAGAGCAAGGGAGGTCCTCAATATCAGTCCGAACACACTGAACCTGATAGAAGAGGAAGTGGGAAGTACTCTACAGCACATGGGAACAGGAGACCACTTCCTACGTATAACCCCAGCAGCACAGACACTAAGGGCATCATTGAATAAATGGGACCTCCTGAGGCTGAGAAGCTTCTGTAAAGCAAAGGACACTGTCACTAAGACAAAAAGGCAACCCACATACTGGGAGAAGATTTTCACCAACCCCGCAACTGACAAAGGTCTGATCTCCAAAATATATAAAGAAATCAAGAAACTAGACCATAAAAGGCTAATCAATCCAATTATAAAATGGGGCACTGAGCTGAACAGAGAATTCTCAACAGAAGAAGTTCAAATGGCCAAAAGACACTTAAGGTCATGCTCAACTTTCTTAGTGATCAGGGAAATGCAAATCAAGACAACTTTAAGATACCATCTTACACCTGTCAGAATGGCTAAAATAAAAAACACCAATGATAGCCTTTGCTGGAGAGGTTGTGGAGAAAGGGGTACACTCACCCATTGCTGGTGGGAATGAAAACTTGTGCAACCACTTTGGAAAGCAGTGTTTCGGTTTCTCAGGAAATTCGGAATCAACCTACCCCTGGATCCAGCAATACCACTCTTGGGAATATACCCAAGAGAGGCCCTATCATACAACAAAAGTATATGCTCAACTATGTTCATGGCAGCATTGTTTGTAATAGCCAGAACCTGGAAACAACCTAGATGCCCTTCAACGGAAGAATGGATGAAGAAAGTATGGAATATACACATATTAGAGTATTACTCAGCAGTATAAAACAAGGACTTCTTGAATTTTGCATACAAATGGATGGAAATAGAAAACACTATCCTGAGTGAGGTAAGCCAGACCCAAAGGAGGAACATGGGATGTACTCACTCATATTTGGTTTCTAGACATAAATAAAGGACATAGGACATTGAGCTTATAATGCATGTTCCTAGAGAAGCTAAATAAGAAGGTGAACCCAAAGACAAACACATAGGCATCCTCATGAATATTAACCTTCATCAGGCGATGAAAGGAGACAGAGACAGAGGAGCACGGGACAGAAATCTCAAGGTCCAAATCAGGAGCAGAAGGAGACGGAGCACAAGCAAGGAACTCAGGACCGCGAGGGGTGCACCCACACACTGAGACAATGGGGATGTTCTATCGGGAACTCACCAAGGCCAGCTGGCCTGGGTCTGAAAAAGCATGGGATAAATCCGGACTAGCTGAACATAGAGGACAATGAGGAATACTGAGAACTCAAGAACAATCGCAGTGGGTTTTTGATCCTACTGCACGTACTGGATTTGGGGGAGCCTAGGCAGTTTGGATGCTCACCATAGGAGACCTGGATAGAGGTGGGCGGTCCTTGGGCTTCCCACAGGTCAGGGAACCCTGATTGCTCTTCGAGCAGATGAGGGAGGGGGACTTGATCGGGGGAGGGGGAGGGAAATGGGAGGCGGTTGCAGGGAGGAGGCAGAAATCCTTAATAAATAAATAAATTTTAAAAAAAACAATCCATACTCCCTAATCCGTTGGTGACAGCTGTTTGGGGGCTCCAAAATCCTCATCTTCATCACATGACCCAAGAAATAGATACAGAGGACTCTACCGAGTACCCAACAATAAACTTGGGGTAGCAGGCACAACAATGGCATTCCAGTCTAGAAAGCCAGGGGACAAGTAAAACGTTGTCACAAATATCATTGCCATGAACCATCAGAAGAGTGATGATTTAAAAAGGTTGGGCCTATCAAAGGACTGTTGATTATCTTACAGTGACATGGAAAATGCATGTAATCTGAGCAAGAACTGTGATTAAAGTCCATAAAAGAAAGAAAAAGTATTAGAAGTGGATGGAACCATATGTGTAAAACACGACAATTCGTGGACAAGGGAAAAACACTAACATATCCCCAGGTCAGAAAAGGCTTTGCACATTTAGTCTACATGGTTAATATTTGTTCCATTTTACTCTTTGGAGATGGAGGGAGGATAGCGACAAATCGCATGTAGAGCACAGAAGACAACTATGGGAGTCAGTTTTCTCCTACCATGTGCATTCTGGGAATGAAACTCAGTTGTCAGGCTTGGAGGTGAGTGCCTATACCTGCTGAGTCATTTTGTCTGCCCTGGAAATACATTATAAAAGCCAAGGAAAATAAACAAAAGGATAAGGGGAGTTATCAGTGTGAGCAGATTTTCCTCTTTGTAAGCCACCTGCGTGTCAGTGGCTGGTACACGCAAGTTGGAAGACTGGCTGCAGCCAGAAAACGGAAACACACTTAGCACTGTTGTGAGCTCCTGATCCATGGCTTCCTTAATACTATCCTCTTGCCAGTTCCACTAATGCCCCACAAATACAATAAGCACTATAAATACTCTGCAATTTCTATTAAGCTATAGCTCCAAGCGCCGCCTCTTATCTTGATCTTGAGGTGTTCATCAGCTGTTCCTCTCTTGGCTTATTGTCTCCGGCTGTACAATAACAACACCCCAAGCACCCATTAGAGTCAATTTTATTGGTAACTTCTGCCTGCTTAGAAAGCCCATCGTCAATCAGCTCCTGGAAATCAAAGGTGGAGGCAGATTCTGTGCCAAGATACTCACAGCGCCAAAGGGTGAAGCCTTGTGGATAGAGTGGGAGAAGCATTTTTAGAAATCAGGAAATTGGTGTCAGGTTGATAAGTTATGAACTGCCTCGATAACTTTTAGTAAGAGTCACTGCTGACTGAAACATGAAGGCCTTTGTGTTGGTAGCATCTCTGTCTAGAATGTTTCTTGTAACGTTTAAAACTTTTGTATCTTTCCATTTGCTAATTAGCTGGAACTTTAAGAACAAGAATCTGAACAAGAAGCCAAGCTGATAATATTCCTCTTTCGATTTGCTGCTGAACTGTATCAAGATATAAACATATCTCCTTGTTGCTCTCTGGTTCCTAGGCTCTCCTTTCTTGCAGGCTGGCATCTGTCCCCTCACATCTTCCCTTGGCTGCCCCAACCTGCTTCTTCACACCTTCCCTCTCCCAAAGCTCCACTTCCACAGAACTAAAAGTTATTTAAAGTTGTACCAAGCTCCTTGGAGGAAGAAACGTCCAGAATGTAAAGTAGAAATGGAAGATAAATAATGTATGTTGTAATTTGACATTATGATTCCTATCAGAGACCACAGAGCAAATCCATCAAGAGTGAGGTGTTGTCCTGAGAGAAGAGATACAACATCACGGAGGCTTGGAAGGAAAATGTCCAGCAGGCTCTTCTACCTGAATGAATTGCTGTGCCTGCAACCCACCACTGGCTATTCTGAAACTGAAAAAAAAAAAAAAACCTTGTATCCTAGCAGTGAGTTAACCCCAACTCTTCCAGTGTAAGTAGCATTTGTGTGAGTATGTCAGATTATGGCTGAGGTGATGGGATGTCGTGCCCCTCACTTTATATAGCAAAGGAGATGTCATGACACTTGGCCCGTGATGTTACATGATTCGACTAAGAAAACATCAGAAAGAAAGCTCCTGAGGGCATTAAAGTGAGAGCCGTGGTGTGACTGGGTTGAGAGGGAAACCTATGTAGAAGGGAGCTGTGGGAGGCGCAAGCGAGAGCAGGTACCAGCCAGCAGCGGTGAAAGGGAGCCTCTTTCCATGGTAGCACGGAGACAGTTCTGCAGCAACCACATGAAGCCTGGGAGAACCATCATCCTTCAAAGTCTGAACAAGAATGTGCCTTCTTACCCATAAGTACCTCCATTGCACTGTGTGAGACCCTGCCTAGAAACCCCAGCCACACTGGGACTCCCCAGTTGCTCAGAGGCTGAGATAGCAGCACATAGATGGTTTTCTTTTTCTTCTTTTTCACACTTCAGTAACAGTCCACTGCAGTTGGCTTTCTGTCACAAAAGGTATGACACAAAAATTGATTTTTGACCCTTTGTGGGTGTTCTGACCTCATTCTTTTGTAGTTCTTAGATTTTTCTTTCTTCTCCTAAACAAGCTGACATGTACCACGATTGCACTTTCTTCTCAAGAGAGACACTTCAGAATGGCCTCTCCCTGAACCAAGTGTGACTGGAAAAGATAATCAGAGAAAACAGAAACCTTCACAATCACTGGCCATTCCTAAAGCCATAAGCACATGCAGAAAGAGGTGAGAATCTGAGTAAGGATGATGAAAGTCTGATATTTTGAGCTGTTACCTGATCTTCTTCCAGATCAGTGTGACCAAAGCAGAATGCTAGGCATGTACAGGGATCTGCTCCCCCCTCCCCACGCACACCCAGTACTCAATCACAAGCCCCAGGTGGTATAGCAAGCCACCAGGGCTTCTTTTTCTGGAGCGCTTAGTTGCAGCAATTATTTCACAAAAGATGGGCGAGCACGTTGAGACTCATTTGGCCTACTAGTTCTCTCTCTCTCTTAAGGGTGAAGGCTCTACTCCAGCATCATTGAAATGGCATGGATTCCCAAAGCCCTGTCTCGTGTTCCTTATGAGTGAGTGAGCAGTTCTTGTGGCTAAACAGGCCAATGAAAAAGAGGAGATGCTCCCTACCGCACCTCATGTGCAGAGAAGGGGCATGAGTTCTCGCAAACGTCATCACTGCCTCTGTTTCCCAGCTTTGAAGGAATGGTGCAGAATTGAGTTGAAAGGAGGCTGACAGATCCGTCAGGTCAACAACTAAACCATAGATTAGGCAGGATTTAACAGAGCTAAGAACGAGGCAACTAAGAAGATCCTTTTTGAGCTGAGAAAAAAAAATCTCAAAAGCTAGCTTCAAAGAACACCTCTACAAAGAAACTGAAGTTTAATTGGATCAGACTGTGGGGCAATTGAAGCTTCAGGATACAGCTGAAAACAATAGATGGATTGGCCAGCAATTAGTGGAGGCTAATAGTGGGGCTAATATTATCAAAGACAGACAGTTTAACAGAACGTTAAAAAAAAAAAGACCGTCCACAAGGATTTTGATAAAATCATTGTCGTAACAAGATGACTGCATTGAGGTAGGCTACACTCTGACAAGCTACATGAGGATAGAGATAAGCCTTAGTGAGCATAGCCCAACATGAGTGGTATCAACCACAGTGTGGTCTTGAGATGATTGAAGGTCATTATCTGGTGGTGGAGACATCAAAACTGGCAAGAATAACACACGGTACATGCAGTTGCTTTGAAAAATAATAACTCCTCCCCCATGGGGTAAGCGAAGAGTTGGTATGTAATTTACCAGTCTTCTATTCTACTTATTTTCCCCCAAACAAAAAAAAAATCCTCCCACAAAATAGTATCACCACCGTCACCACTTCATTTCCTTCAAGGATCTGATAACAAGGTGGAAGAAGGGGTAGAAACAATCAATGCAAGATACAGAGTTTGGGGAAGAATTCTCAAAAACATATCTTCCAGTCATAATATGTTCTTGACTAGTGAACTCATAGTAGCTTTGGTTACCTATGCAATACTTGCAATACTTGGATATGATTGGGCCTGACAATCTTTCATCGTGGAAGGGAAAAGGACTCATGAGGTCGTACCCTCCATGACTATTGGCACTGAGTTATGCTGTGCTACCGCATGTCTGTTTCTTCTTTGAGGTAGCCAGTGATGAGTTGCCCATGCTTTAGCAGATAGCCTCTCCCCCATGCTCATGCAGGGATCACTTTTCAGCCTCAGTGGGTCACACACACACAAGAAAGACAAGAAAATAGGAGGAGGGTGGTTGGGAAGAAGTCTTTCAGTAGACGGAGGGCAGATAAGAAAGGTTACTGGAAGTGGGATGGAAAGAACTTAAATTCACTAAATATGTGGATGGAACTCTTCAGAGAACAGAACAGACAGCTGGAGTTGAGGATGTTAACTCAGCTGATAGACTGCTTGCAGGAAGCTCTGAGTTCAATCAGCTTTCTGCATAAACTGAGTGTAGCGGTCCACACCTACCTTTCTAGCAGTAGGTAAAGATAGGATGATCAAGAGTTTGAGGTCACCGGAAGAGACATGGACAATATGACAAACCTGTCCTACATGTCATCTTGTTTCAATAAATAAATAAAGCCCACTTTTAAAAAAATCCTTAACATTATTAATAATAATCAAAAAGTAGAAGCCCAAATGGCATCAAATAATAACTGTACAAATAAAGAGAGTATGCTCTTAAAGTAGAACTTTATTTGGCAATATAAATAATGAATAATAGATAGATGCTCAAATATGAATGAACCTTAAAATATAGTACTAAATAAAGGAAGCTAGTCACAAAAGGCCACATATTCTCTTCAAAAAGACAGAAATTGTAAGTGATTTATTAATAGGTGCTGATAAAGCATGGGGACATGAAAAGAAAGTGCAAATTGTTAATATTTATGAAGTCTGTTTTTGGAATCATGAAAATATCCTAACTAAAATTGGTTGTGCTTTGTCACTGGAGTCCTATCTTTGAGACATAAAATCTTTGTCTCCAAAAAAATCAGAAAAATGAATGATAGAGAAGAAAGAAAGGACAGAGAAGCTAACTTCCTAAACCACGTCTTTGGGGTACTGACAATAGCTGAGGTTTTTTTCAGAAGCAGGAAAAAGGTGAAGTGAGGGACATCAAGTACACATGATCAAGCAGTCTTGTCAAACTGTGGTCTAATTGATCATTATGTTGGATCTGGTTAAACTGAGTGTTGCTGGCATCAAGGCCAGTCACTACTAGTTGAGGGGCACTTTATGTCCCCATCATAGATGGTGTCTACAGGATGCTAATCCTAAAATTTAAGACAGATTAAGGAGAAGTAACTAAAAGAAGAAATAGAAGAGAAAGTAGGAGTTCAGTGTTGTTTAGTAATGTAGGGTTTGACTCAGATGATTATAAGATGTGCTGAATAAAATTCACATTGTTCCTTCTGTCCCAGAATCAAGGGTGTGCTTGATTTATCCTTAGTCAGTCTTTTCATGATACTGCATGCTTTGATACTCTGGTACTAGTGAGAGATGTACAATTTGGCTCATTTACAACTCAGACACCCTGGACCAATACCTTCTAATCACTGTACAACATCCAGGATTTTAAAGAAGACAAGAGTTCAGTCTTTTATATCTAAAACAGTGTGAAATAAATCTTTGTTATTGAAGCATACTTTTATTAAATCAAATGAATATAATATTAACAAAATAGACAATCTTTATAAGAAAGAAAGATTTAAATGGGCTGAGATAGAAATCAGGGAAATATCACCCATTACAGTAGCCACAAATAACATAAAGTACCATGGAGTAACCCTATCCACACTAGTGTAAGACCTGTTTGATAAGAACATTATGTCTTTGAAGAAAGAAACTGAAGAAGATATCAGAAAATGGAAAGATCTTCCATCCTCTTAGATAGGTAGAATCAACATAGTGAAAATATCAATCTTACCAAAAGTAATCTACAGGTTCAATGCAATCCCCACCAAACTCTCAACATAATTCTTTATAATCTTCGAAAGAACAATACTCAACATCATTTGGAAAAACAAAAAACCCAGGATAGCCAAAACAATCTTGTGCAATAAAAGAACTTTTTGAGGCATCTCCATCCCTGACTTTAAGCTCTTCTATAGAGCTATAGTAATAAAAACAGCTTGGTATTGGCATAAAAACAAACACATGGATCAATGGAATCAAATCAAAGACTCAGATATTAATCCACACACATATAAACACCTGATTGTTCACAAAAAGTCAAAATTGTACAATGGAGAATACAATTAGTACTGCAAATAGTACTGGCATAACTGGATGTTGACATGTAGAAGAATGCAAATAGACCCATATCCATCCCCACGCTCAAAACTCAAGTCTAAATGGATCAAAGTCCTCAACATAAATTCAGTTACAATGAACCCAACAGAAGAGAAAATGGGAAATAACCTTGAATGCATGTTCACAGGAGACCACTTCCTAAATATAGCACCAGTAGTACAGACACTGAGAGCAACAATTAGAAAAAGGAACTTCCTGAAACTGAGAAGTTTCTCTGAGGCAAAGTACACAGTCTACAAGACAAAACATCAGCCAATAGAATGGTAAATGCATTTCTTATTAATTGAAAAAAAACCAGGGAGAGACCTATAACCCAATCCTCGTGTGTTATAGACGACTACTTAGAGATGGCTAATTTGTAAACAAATGCTTACTAGTCTGTGGACTGAGAAATCCAGAACATAAGTCTAGTGTCTCCAGGTCTTCTGGAAATGGATGTGTGGTGCATAGTAATGTAGCAGAGAACATTATCTTGTAAGATTCAGCAAATGTGCTCATTCAAATATCTCATCCATGACCTCATCTAACCCTCCAAACGTCACCAAACCATCAGCATATATGTCCCTGAGAAATATTTCCAACTCACATAAAACTTCTGGGAACTCATAAACCATTGCAAACTAAGACATTTTGTTTCAACACAATGTAAATCAAATATCAGTTTGTGATTTTTAAAAATTCTCTCCTGAATTTAGCCTCAACGGTTTTCACTACTAGAGGCTCTAGAAGTCAGATTTCTCTTCTCTCTCCATATATTCTTGTTAACAAAGGGAGAGGTTACTTTATCATTGTGACCCACATGCACTGAGCACTTTATATCCTATGCAGAAAGCATAAGCTGCTATACTTTCCTCATCTTCATCCCACACTTGGTCAAGGTGGGAGCCTGCTTCATTAATAGGAATGTTCTCTTTTCTTTCTTTCACTTTTCTGGTCTCCTCCCCTCCAGCTGCTATTTCTCCATAGATGAGGCCAGATACAATTTAATTGATGTATATCTGTTCCCATTTTGAATATAATGTAGAACTCAATCAAAATAATATGAAATATTTAGAATAACAAGTATTTCCTAGGTTTTCATAACATTGTGAGAATAATGTAAAGAAGATTTTAAAGAGAAACCATAGAAAATGCTGCTGTTTTGGGAGACATTTGCTAATATGCCTGTTTTTAGCCAGGCACATCTGAGTCTTATATGGAACTCTTTCCTAACTGGAGGCAACAATAGCAGATAATTGATGATAAGGATGGATCATTAAATTTTGGTAATTAGTGGAATATTACTCATTCTATCAAACATGAGGAATAATTTATTAATCTCTCAACTTTGAGACTTGTGACATTAACTTATTTTTGTATCTCATTAGAAATCTTTGTATGTTTTTTACATGGCTATTCAAATTTCAGATAAATGTGTAATTGTGTGTGTGTGTGTGTGTGTGTGTGTGTGTGTGTGTGTGTGTGTGTATGTGTGTGTGAAATGCCACATGATATGTTGGTGCACCAGCTTATCTTGAGAATATGAAGAGAGAAAAATACCTATCTTTCTGTCGGTCTGTCTGTCTGTCTATCTATCTTTTTGTCTCTGAAGTTCATAGATATTACTTGGATAACTATGAACTATTTTTTAAAATATACTTTCAAGGAAAACAGGATAAGTGACTAAGTTGCTAATCAGTGAGTTGAATCTCTTAAGTCATCAGATCTCAACCTGTGGGCTCTGATCCCTTTGGGGATCACATATTAGTTATTTAAATTACAATTCATGACAGTAGCAAAATTACAGTTATGAAGTAGCAATAAAATAATTTATGGTTGGGAGTCCCCACAACAGGAGGAAGAGTAGCAGCTTTAGAAAGGTTGAGAACCACTGTCTTCTCATACTGGCCCCAACACGCTGACACACAGGATGCTCACACTGGCTGCTTAATACCAACATTATACACAGTTATAAAAACAAGAATGTTTTTATTTCCTCCCCAAATGAACATTTCAACACAGTTTCATTTCTAGTAGCAAAGGTCATCTTTGTTTTGACTTGGCATTATGAAATAAAGGCCTTAAATTATGCATGGAAATATTTCCTAATGCATTTGTATAACCAATTACAGGTTTCCACATTAAGCTGTCATTTTTATTGGTGAATATTGTATCAACGATAATACAACCACGATTGAGAAAATTTAACCTACTAAGCCAACAACCAATTGAGAAATTGCCTTCACTTTCCACATGAGGGAAGCATGATGGTGAGAATTTGGACGAACATTTAAGAATGTAGTAGGTATTGATCCTGACTTTGCGGCTATTTTTAATGTTTTATGATACTGAGTCAAAACCTTAACATCAGATTATATACTTGATGATGAATGTGTGGCCCTCTACTGTAATCCCTAGCCACACACACCATGCATGTCAGGGAGACTGCCCCCATACAGGAAGAGGCGTGCTGACCGGGAACCCCATATCAGTTTCATCTCGTAGATATCTTACCATAATTCCTCCTATCATCTCCTTTGAAATTTGATTAAACAAAGAGCAGATACGTTACTGCTGAGCAAAGATGGCACGTTCATTAATCACAATACAGTTTACAATTATGAGCTACGTTTGTTTATTGCGCCACAATAATAGCTGCCACATAAGGAACTAATCTGATGATAATATTCTATTAGAAGAATTAGGCACTGCATTCTAAATCTAACGACTAAGAGGATTTAGATGGGGGAGCTATGCTGTTCTCTGGTAGGTGTCACAGACTGACCATCTTCATAAGGTAGTTACAGGAAAAACGTGGAAGGCAAGGATTTTCATCGTGAAAATACTTTCAGTAAACATGCAGAAGAAATCTTGCTATTAATCCTCATAGCCTCTTACTTTCAGTTATAAAAGCTGTTATTTAAGGAGTCCAAGAAGGGTTAGCGTTATTAAAGCAATACATTTTACGGTATGTGCATGGAGATGAAAGTTACTACAAATGCCTGTTTCCTAACTCGTGCTGATAGTTAAGATTCTCTTTTCTAGCAAATTCATGTTTCTTGTAGATAACAAGCTTCCCTGAGGAAGAAGGCACTGGAGACAGGAGAGTGGTAGCTATTACCAAGAGTTTACAGAGGGCTAGACTCTATTAACATTTCCCATTCCCTCGGAGTCTGTCTCTGACAGCTCCCCAGGCTCAGCACCAACCCACTAACGCAGCAGGTGGATGATGCCAGGTTATAGAAAAAGTGCTTCAGTCTGGAATTAACACCAGTTTGAAATCAACCAGTTCCGGGTTCAAATTATGACTCTGCCTCACACTACACATAAAAACCTGGACCCATGATAACCTCTTGAGATGGAAGTTTCTCCTGGATAAAATGAATACAGCACTGTCTTCTATCATAATAAACTATTACAAAATATGTAAATGCTAAGTCAAGATTTTCAATTAATTATATTAGTATCCATTAGAAATTTTTATAGACTACCATATAATCAGCACCATGCTAGGAGATGGTAGTGAATTATTCCACCATGGAAATTTAAGTCCAGCAACTGATCCAGTTTGCACAGGACATTCTTAGATTTAGCAAAGAGATCCAGTTTTGCCAGCACAATTTGTTGAAGATACCATCTTACACCTGTCAGAATGGCTAAAATAAAAAACACCAATAATAGCCTTTGCTGGAGAGGTTGTGGAGAAAGGGGTACACTCACCCATTGCTGGTGGGAATGAAAACTTGTGCAACCACTCTGGAAAGCAGTGTTTCGGTTTCTCAGGAAATTTGGAATCAACCTACCCCTGGATCCAGCAATACCACTCTTGGGAATATACCCAAGAGAGGCCCTATCATACAACAAAAGTATATGCTCAACTATGTTCATGGCAGCATTGTTTGTAATAGCCAGAACCTGGAAACAACCTAGATGCCCTTCAACGGAAGAATGGATGAAGAAAGTATGGCATATATACATATTAGAGTATTACTCAGCAGTAAAAAACAAGGACTTCTTGAATTTTGCATACAAATGGATGGAAATAGTAAACACTATCCTGAGTGAGGTAAGCCAGACCCAAAGGAGGAACATGGGATGTACTCACTCATATTTGGTTTCTAGACATAAATAAAGGACACTGAGCTTATAATGCATGTTCCTAGAGAAGCTAAATAAGAAGGTGAACCCAAAGACAAACACATAGGCATCCTCATGAATATTAACCTTCATCAGGCGATGAAAGGAGACAGAGACAGAGGAGCATGGGACAGAAATCTCAAGGTCCAAATCAGGAGCAGAAGGAGACGGAGCACAAGCAAGGAACTCAGGACCGCGAGGGGCGCACCCACACACTGAGACAATGGGGATGTTCTATCGGGAACTCACCAAGGCCAGCTGGCCTGGGTCTGAAAAAGCATGGGATAAATCCGGACTAGCTGAACATAGAGGACAATGAGGAATACTGAGAACTCAAGAACAATGGCAGTGGGTTTTTGATCCTACTGCACGTACTGGCTTTGGGGGAGCCTAGGCAGTTTGGATGCTCACCTTAGGAGACCTGGATAGAGGTGGGCGGTCCTTGGGCTTCCCACAGGTCAGGGATCCCTGATTGCTATTCGAGCAGATGAGGGAGGGGGACTTGATCGGGGGAGGGGAGGGAAATGGGAGGCAGTTGCGGGGAGGAGGCAGAAATCCTTAATAAATAAATAAATTAAATAAAAAAAAGATTTAGCAAAGAGAGTAATATATCCTAACCCCTAGGAACACTAAGCCAGCTGGTCATCCTACCATAACATTTACCCTACCAGACCTTAGCTAGATGCACACAACAATATGACCACAGCGTGAATAAGTCTCAGAGAGTGGCCAAAGAGATAGTAAAATTAACACCTTTAATGTCAGAAGTGAGTATGGGAGTGGTGTAATTTTAGGAATTAATGAATGAATTGCAAACAGGATGCTAAGAAAATCAGAATAAAGAATTAAAGAAACATATAGGATTTGTCCCATGCTTTTTCAGACCCAGGCCAGCTGGCCTTGGTGAGTTCCTGATAGAACATCCCCATTGTCTCAGTGTGTGGGTGCGCCCCTCGCTGTCAAATCCGGACTAGCTGAACATAGAGGACAATGAGGAATACTGAGAACTCAAGAACAATGGCAGTGGGTTTTTGATCCTACTGCACGTACTGGCTTTGGGGGAGCCTAGGCAGTTTGGATGCTCACCTTAGGAGACCTGGATAGAGGTGGGCGGTCCTTGGGGTTCCCACAGGTCAGGGAACCCTGATTGCTCTTCGAGCAGATGAGGGAGGGTGACTTGATCGGGGGAGGGGGAGGGAAATGGGAGGCAGTTGCGGGGAGGAGGCAGAAATCCTTAATAAATAAATAAATTAAAAAAAAAGAAACATATAGGATGCTTTGAAAGTCTAAAATATCTCAAAGGACACAGGAAGGCTACATCCTTTAGCAGACAATCCCAGAATGAAGAAAGTAGAGGAGATCAAATGACTGTGTAGGTAACCAAGCCCCAGAGAGGAGTCATCTCATGAGTGTTGTGCTAATGTTTTCAATGGACATAACCTAATGAGATCACAGACTAGAAATGGAAAAGCTCCGGGGAACTTCCATTTTAACCAGCCAGCTAATGCTACAGGCATTGCCCTTGGCTTCATCTTCTTTGAGCGTGACTTATAATGTCAGCCTCACCCAAATGGTACTCCAAACTTTTTGTTACATGGCTTTTTCCTTGGTTGCCCACCTGACCAGAGCTCTCCGTGGTCCTTGGAACCTTATCTTCTTATTAAAGATTCACATTAAATTTTGTCTACTTCATCAGTGTTCCTTTCCTTCATTTTCATTCAACTACTTCAGTTTTCATTCAGACCAGGATGCTCTGAAATATTACAGAAATTTTTCATCCTTCCCTATACATTTCACTCCTTTCTACCAGAGCCCACAACTCTGCCAATCAATGGTCGGCATCCATTCAAGCTAAAAGGGAGAGATTAAAACAAATTCTGGGTGTAGATTGTATTCATCCCCAGTTTTAAAGCTATTTAAATGTTCCATTAGTTGTACCATGAATAATAAAAACCCAGAGACAGATATTGGGTTTCAACCTAAAGATCAGAAAAGCAAAAGTAGCCAAGACAGTAGAGAGCTCTTACCTCTTTGAAACCTTCAGACTGAAAAAGAGTGAGTTCCTGTCTCATCCTGCCTCGTATTCCTCTCTAGCGCTGGGATTAGAGGCATGTACCACCACTGCCTGGCTTCTATGGCTAACTAGTGTGGCTGCTGGGATTAAAGTTGTGTGCAACCACTGCCTGGCCTGAATAGCTGACTAGTCTGGTTGTTTTGTACTGACCTTAAAGCAAGATTTATTTATTAAAACACAAATAATATACCACTACAATCATTTTTTTCACCCAAGCTAGCTCCACACTTCTCAGTGTACCCCACAAAATACAATTGCTGTGTACCAACACTTATCTACTAAAAAAGACATTCTTTGGGATCATATAATTAGAGATAAATGTGAATTGATATTATAGGATTCTTATAATGTTAATATGATAATAGCTCCCAAATTTCTAGAAAATAACTATAGTTTGTTCACTCAAAGTCATCTTTGAATGGTAAGATTTCTGTGGAAGAACTAATCCCCTTCTAAAGACATTTTGAAGAGTGTTATTCTAACCTTTCCTGCTTCTATCCTGCAACATCGAGTAGCCTTACGTGTGGTGATTCTGAAACTTCTACCCTTGACACCCTCACATCTTTGCATGGTCTTATTCCACTTCCAAAGTGTTCTATTTCCACCCTTACTTCTACCAGATCTATATAGCTTCGTGATTCAGTTCAAATATCCTTCCCTCAACACCCAGAACACTTGGCTCATTCAACGCAACTATCTGGGTTTCCTAATGGAAATAAATTTTCTTATAAATGATGTTAAATTTCACATTTAGTATCTGATAGATGTTTGATAATTGCTAAATAAATGAAAAACTAAGGATGGTAGAGCAGAAAACATTGAATCAAAATTTAGTGGAGATTAAGTCAATAGTGTAGTACCTACCTATCTGCGAAATCACTTACACAAAGCCATCTTTCTGGAGAGCTACATGTGCAGGAAAATGAACTGTTAACCTCTGGGGTCTACCAGCTGCCTTTGGAGTCTAAAGTTCTAGGAGAATAATACATATCCGTATGAGTTTGATCTAGCCCTTTCAAATGGATTTATTATTCTTTATTGAAATAATGTATGACTTACCTTTCCAGATGAATTACAATAGGAAAAATAAATCCTAAGTTAAGTTTCCTAATATCTTCAAGTAAGAGCCAAATTCAAATTCAATAAAATTATAATATGTGGAGAAAAAAAATCAGTGGCTATTCCTCATCTTGCTTTTGTTCTCATGGTCTGTCTTTTCCGTGTTTGATTTTACCTTCTTTTTAAAATCCTTTTACTGAGATTCTAAATTCTCCTCTCTCTTGGCATGTTTAGTGAAAACACTTGAATCTACAGATAAAATCTGCATTTATAACCTATTTTTTCCCTTGGCAGACACTTTTTTCTTCTTTTATGCCTTCCTTGCTCACTAAGCCAGTCTGCCAAAGATTTTGACAGTTGGAATATGTGATTAGCGCCACTTTACATCTCAATGTATAGAGCTAAATTTAGTGACAAGGCTCCCAGTTGCAGTTTGGATTTGTCAAAATATTTTAGTCTTAAATAAAAGCTACCCACACATGCCTTTCACAAACATGGTTCTAGCACAGAGAAAGACTCGCTGTTCCTCAGTGCATTTGAACAGGTCACCTACCGTGGCTGAGAATGACAGCTTTCATGCTCTGTATCTTGGCTTTGGATTTCCACAGTGAAAGCTTTGATGTACAGTCGTACTTAAAACTCAATAAAGGAACTAATGTTCTTACCTCCCAGAAAGAGCCGTCTTCTAGCTTTCCTTTACCAGTCTCTCTTCAAGACACCCCAGCATGACTTCCACTCTGCCACCTCATGAAAACACTATTTGAAATGCATGCTAACCTTGAGGAAACTTCTCAGCATTAATTGAAACACTATTTGAAATGCATGCTAACCTTTAGGACACTTCTCAGCATTAATTGATTGAGAGGTAAGGAAAGACAAGGTATAGGAACATCTTGTACAAGTAACAAGAAAAAGAGAGGACTTTTGAAAAGTGGAGCAAACAAACAGAAAGAAATAATGAATGGAATAGAAAGAAAGAAAGAGCGAAAGGAAGAGCATTCACCCTCTATTATGTTCATTAACCTCTATTATGTTCATTAATATCATTATGTAAAAGCACATGAAGACATACTGTCACTGTTTTAAAGAGAAACGTTATCATAATACCAGAAAAAAACCAGAAATTTCTAAGCCTGATTTGTCATAGACACTTGTTCAAGAGCACATTGACCCAAAAATGATTTATAGTCTAACCACATAATTGTAGATTAACCACATTGTATATTATATTATTAAATATAATGTTTAATTAACATATTTGGTTTAATTACATTTGGTGTAAAAAGTAAGAAAATAGTTTCTTTCAAAATACAACTTTAAAAAAAAACCAGGGGGAACAAAATTAGCCTGTATGGTGACAATGTTGCATAGAAGACATTGGAAATGAAACATTGCACTACAAAACATGAGATGTATCCCTCCAATTTATTGGCTAGCGAGAACCTGGAGGTCTTCTAAATAATCTAGGCTACTGGCATTGCCATTGGTTACTATAAATACATGGTAAGATCCTACTGCTGAAATCACCACACACTTCAGATACAAGATACATAGAGCTGACTCTTGCAAATTGTCCTCAGACTTCCATCAATGTGCCCTCCCCCACACATATACACACAAAATAAATAAACATTTTTTAATTTTTGAGATTATGATATTACATTTTCTCATTCCTTTGTCCCCTTCTAATCCTCCCACATACCCCTTCTTGTTATTTTTTATTTCATGACCTCCTTTTTAATTGTTATGACAGGTAGGTATGTATGTGTTTATAAATATGTATTCCTAAATGTAAGCTGTGCAATATGTGTAATGATATTTTTATATATGTTTTCAGGGATGTGTTGTGGGAGCTGCAGGCTGCGTTCCTGCCGCCCCGGCTCCAGGCCGCCTGGCTAGCTTATGCCCCGAAATAACAACACACAAACTGTATTCATTTAAACACTGTTTGGCCCATTTCTATTAATGTGTGTAGCACCACGAGGTGCACTTACCAGGAAGATTATAGCCTACGTCCATCCTGGGTCGAAGCTTCATCGCATCTGCCCCAGAGAGGAGAGCTATCAAGTCTGAGCTCACTTCCTCTTCCTCCCAGCATTCTGTTCTGTTTATTCCACCCACCTAAAGGCTGGCCTAGCAAATGGGCCAGGGCAGTTTCTTTATTAGCCAATGACCTTCCTCCATCAGGGATGGCCATTTGGTATGGTATCATCAGCTGGTATGAGGATAGTGAAGTCATGGATATTGGAGAAAAATCTATACCTACCACTCTACTAAACCATCATAATCCCTAACAACAATTTAAATATTTGTCTTTATATCCACAGACAAGTATAGCCCTCACCTTTCATTAGAGAAACTTGTCTTTGCAACAGATAGAGATCATCACTGAAAATCGCAACCAGTCAACATACAGAGTTGAAGAGCTGGTCCCAGGGGATACACAGACCGCATACTCATCCATTTAAACCTCAGGGAACAATCCAGAAGAGAGGGAGAAGAGGTTAAGGGAGTTTGCTGTGAGGCTGTGTCTGCTAGGAATGTCAGAGCCTACACCAATGAAGTCTCACCAACATGATGGCCTAACCATGAGCTGAACAGGAATGATACCAATAGATATGCCAAAGTGGACAGGAGACAAGACCCCACAAGACCCCAACCCTACACAAAAAATGTTCTTTGGGTGAAGCAAAGTTCGACGATTTTCTTTTATACTTTGGAAGGAAATAAACAAAATTTTAAAGCATGCATTTTTGTTAATCTTAAAAAGATGATAGACCTTGTCACATTGTATTTATTTTAAAGTAACAATAATATTTCACAAGTTATTTTTCTTAATTTCTGTAAATCTGAGGAAATGTATGAGAGAAAAGAAAACAAAATAGTCATGATAGATACTTTTGTGTAATGTTTTGCTCTTTTGGTTTTTTGAGGGGCCCACCACATAGCTCCCAATTAAATCATACACAGAGGCTTATTCTTAGTTAGGAATGCCTGGCCTTAGCTTGGCTTGTTTCTTGTCAGCTTTTCTTAACTTACATTGTCCCAACTGCCTTTATTCTCTGTGCTTTTATCTTTCTCCTGTATTTCTTACTTCCATCTTACTCTGTAACTGGGTGGGTGGCTGGATGGCTGCGTGGCTGGCCCCTGATGTCCTCCTCTCCTTGTTTTATCTTGCTCCCTCTCCTTTCTCCTAGATTTCTCCTTCCATTCATACTCTGCCTGCCAGCCCTGCCTATCCTTGCTCCTGCCTCGCTATTGGCCATTCAGCTCTTTAGTAGGACCATCAGGTGTTTTAGACAGGCAAAGAATCACAGCTTCATAGAGTTAAGCAAATGCAGCATAAACAAAAGTCACACACCTTAAAATAATATTCCCCAACATTTCCCCGTTTTTCTTTCTAAACAAAAATTGAGAAGTTTTAACTTTAGTATAGTAAGACTGTTTACAATAAGAAAAATTATCAAGTAAAGATTACATTCACAATGTACTGAATTCCAATTCATTTGTGTCTGGTAAATTTAAAGAAAATACTCCATATCCAATCTTAAGAAATCTAAAATTTTATATCTAACTTACATTCTATCATATCTAAGGAAAACTGCAACTGTAACTATCTCGTCTTCAACCCACCAAAGACACCAGAAGGATATAATATTATTTAAATAATCAAAAAGTTCATTGCAAATGACTTCAAAAGTTCTAGCAATGACAAACACATTTGGTTGTCTGGACAGTCACCCAAAGTTCCTTTACAACTTTGGGGCATCGCCTTCAGCCTACAGGCCCGTAACCTCTGGCAGACTTTTCAATGAGCTGAAAATTTGAATGACTGTCCCGCCTATATTGGCAGTTTGTCAGTCACTTTCCTCTGTGTCCTGCAGAATGTCTGGCAGTTTCTTCTGTGGAGCAGGAACCGTGAAGGACCATCCTACCGTGTTTGGCAAAGTTCAGTACTCATTTTCTTGTGGGTCTAGTTTATACAACATACTGTCAAGAAGTCCAGGCAAGAGCAGCTCCTTAGCCAAATGGCTAGCCTTTCCACATTGAAAGCAAACTCCATAAGGAGTTTACTAAATGCCCATCATCTCTGAAGTAATTTGGTGCTTCCAGGAGCAGCTGTGTCTGTCATGAAAAGTCCTAAATTAATAAAACATTTTAAATTCCATATTCTGTAGGTATTTAAAAGGTTTTAAAACTATCTGTCTATCTAATATATGTGTGTGTGTGTGTGTGTGTGTGTGTGTGTGTGTGTGTATGATCTGGAAAAGATATCTAGCTTATTCACAAAGTTGATTGTTATAGATGACTAACTACTGACCTGTGTTTCTTGATTTTCCTTAATAGTTTATAATAATAAATTTCAAAAACTAGAATTTTAGCTTACATTTTTAAATGAATTACCTAGGAACAATACCTTAGACAAGAATAGGAATGTATATACGGTATGTTGTAACAAAAATAACCTCAAATTGCTATCAGTATACAAAAATCCTTTAAACAAGAGTAGAAACATATATGTAGTGTGTTTTAACAAAAAACCTTAAATTTTATCAATATACAAAAGTCCTTTAAACAAGAGTAAAAACAAAATGTGACAAAATTGACTTTGAATTTGTATCAATATAACAAAATTCATGCCAAGGCAATTATCTGAGGTTAATTAATTGTTTTTATCCTATATTCCTATATTCCCCTAAATTATAACAAAAACCAATAACAAAAAATAACCAGAATTACCCATACCCCCTTTTCTCTTTTGAGTTTGGGTACAGTTTTTGCCATACCTCTTCCTGCTGGCTCTGGTGAAGACATTTCCAAGGGTTCCCGAGAAAAATCTGACATAATGGCCAAGTCCTGGGAAGATCAGTTAAAACCTTTGTTGATAGATATCACCTGTCAAGTTTCAGGAGGCCTCCCTTGATCAAACGAGATCCATATCAACCTGGAACAAATCCACAGCCTCTTGTTTCCTGTGGAAACAAAAGCAAAACTGCTTCTCCCAAGCACTTTTGAGTTCCACTTGACAAATACATTTTTCAACTTTTTCAAAGTTAAGGCTTTCCTGAAGTATGTACACTGGTTTATTTCCACAGTCCCTCTTTCAATTCCAGGTCTCTTAGCAGCTGCCCTCTGCTTTTCATCAATCAAAGAATTCAAAGTCAACACCATACGACACAGGATCCAGACTCCCTGTGTTTCCCATATTTGCATGGCTTTTCTCCTGCTCTTACTGTCTCTTTAAAGACTCTAGTTCATTCTTTTTTAAAAACTATTTATTTCTTTTTATATCTGCCTATACTCATTTAATTTTTTTTCACAATCCTGAACAAACTGTAAAACACACTGAAATGTGTTTAGGGGTTTTTCCATCTGGACCTGTTTTACTGAGTATCTCTAGTCTTTTTTGACCTAGCAAACTTTAGACTACTAAACAACACCTAGTGCTGTATAGGCTGGCTCTAGCCACTCTCAGATCGGGTAGTGAAAGCCAAGCTGAAAGCTTGCAGCCAGGTTAGCAGTATGGGATCAGGAATTGCATTCAACCTTCCTGGAGCTCTAGCATGTCGATGTTTGCGTTGTGGCAGGCATTTTTACTTAGGCTTTTGTTTTTATTTAGCATGAAAAAATGTTGTTTAATTGCTCTGCTGTACAGCAGGATTTCTTTAAGGAGCTGTATTTTTTTTTCAGCTTTCTCAGGCCATAGGTGGAAACATGAAGCCATGTTGGTACGCCAAAATGTAGTGTTCTTTCTTGCTCTTCCTTCCTTTTTCCTCCTTTTGTCTATGCTCTCTGCCTGCTAATCCCATTCATCCTTGCTCCTGCCTCGCTAATGGCCATTCAGCTCTTTATTAGGACAACCAGATGTTTTAGACAGGCAAAGAACCACAGCTTCACAGAGTTAAACAAATGCAGCATAAACAAAAGTCACACGTCATAAAATAATATTCCCCAACAAGAACCCTTGTTGTGGATCAGCTTCTTCAGTAAATGGAATTGTCTTCTACAAGGCTGCACATGTTCACCCCTCATGTTTAACCCAAAAAAAAGCCCCCTTTCATTGTTGCATGCTTTTCAATTCATACATTTCTCAGCGCTTCTATAGTTTCTCAAGTCTAAGGCCATATCATCTAGAATACTGTAACAGCCTCCAACCAGTCATTTTCACGTCCTGAGTTATTCTTTTACGTCATCTTCATACTTAGTCACAGTTATAAGATAGATTAATGTATCCTCCTTGGTCTCCTAATAACTGTCTCAAAGAACAGGAAATAAGGCCTTTAATAGTATCCTCAAACACACACACAATAATATATGGGGGAAGTACCAAAGTCAATAATAAAGAAAGGATACAATAATATGCCAAGAAAAGAACATTGTGCCTACTCCTGTATCAATGCTTGCCATGTTTTCTCTCACATGTCCTACTAACCTAAAGAATATGATGACAAACCCTGAAATCCACGACCAAAATTGCTCTCAGCTTAACAATTTCTCTTTATTCTTTCCGGAACCTAATGCAAATTGCTTGGCCCTGCTATCAACTAACTAAAGTACTTGGGACTACATGACCCAAGTACATTTCCTTTCCTATGGCTTTAAATTGACTTTAGTTAGTGGTAATGTCTGAAGAAAATATTAAAGAAGGAAAAAAATAAAACTGAGTTACTTATTTCCAGGTTCTTTCTCTAATGAGCCATAGATTGATAGTCCTTTACCAAAAGACAATGACCTTATTGGGATACCAGCTCTTATGGCTGACTGACTCACTCACTCCGCCCCCTCTCCCTCATCCATCTTCTCAGGAGATCCTGTATCCCTATTTGTTGTTAGTCTCATGGTAGTCACCATTCCTTATTGCTTTCCTTTATGTATAACTATCCCCTTTAAGCATACTCTGCATTGAATTATTTTCAGTTACTCCATTTATATGAACCTGCTGCTTTTACTGTGATTCTAAATGGTGGGCATGGTTTATAATGTCAGAAAGATGATAAAATGAATTGAGGGACTGGACTTTCTTTAGTACAAATTTGACTCCACAAAATGATAAACAACATTGTTATACAAAATAGTCTGTAGGTGAGTCTAGAAAAAGATTGAATTATAGTCCTCTTTGGCTGCTGAAAAGCTGGTGGTTTGTGTATATCCAGGAGGGAAAATAAAAACTAAATAACTCACAGACAAATAAATCTCCACCAGATACAGTATTGTCTAAGTACTACCTCATGTAGGCATTGTGAAAATTGTTGATACAACTGTAATTCATCACCTCAATCAAGAATGTGTTGTATTGGAAAGAGTACAGCACAGACTCATTTTATTTTTAATGCTTTAAGAAGAAAGAAATAGGAAAAACAAATAATAGAACAAAACCATAATCTCTAGGAGAAAATATTGCCAGCAAGCAGATGAAAATCTTAGCCAAGATCATTGCCATGAATTCAAAGTAACGGAGTGAATTAATCAAGGCATTCAAAGAACTACAAAGAATCAGAAAAAAAACTAGAGAGGGACGCAGAGGGAGTTGAAATATAATTCAATGTGGCTCAGAAAGAACAGAGAAAGAATCACAAAAAAAATAAAATATACCAGAGCAGCAACCACAATGAAACAATACTGTTAAAATACAATAATGGGATGAAGAGACAGGGAAAACAATGAATAGGGAATAATAGAGTTTAGAGATGGAAAATATGGATGCATATAAGACTAATGTCCTCAAATTTCATATGGAGACTATGAGGGATATTATTTGAATTTAATCTGTTAAGAAAAGAATATGACTTGATTCAAAGGAAGACATCAGCAGAAAAATTTAAAAGAGACAAAGGAACCCATAGCAAATATTGTATGAGGGTGATGGGGAGATTATTAGAAAAGAAGGAAATATAAGCTCATTTCATAATTGCTTATTTGTAAATGTGAAAAGATATAAACAAAAGTACAAGACCAGGTATCTATGTCTATAAATGATAAAATTAGACCTGTAATCATTTTCTTATGTGCATATTAACACATATGATATATATATACTAGTATATATTATACATGTAATATATATTAACATCATATACTTCTTATCTTTAGTCCTATGTATCTTCACAAGAGATTGATCTCACTTTTAAGGCATTAATATAGTATAAATATCAGTCAGACAAGAATAGAAAAGGGCCAAATAATCTCATTTATGATTTTAAATTAAAGTTCTATGTCCTAAATTAAACCAATGGGCAGGTTCTCAACATTGTCTTGATTATTAGAAATGCCCAAAAGCACCTCCAGAAGATACGAACAGTAACAAATGCATCAGCTGTCACTACTGCTAGTTGTAATTCTCCCAGAACTAGCTCAAAGAACAATCAGTGGAAAATAAGGCATAAAAAATCCAAAAAATAAAAGTTTTTTTGCGCAGGATGTTACAAATTCCCAAAGAAACAACTGCAAATGACAAATAGCAAAAAAGTAAAATCTGTCTAATAATTAATATGACAAAATATAACTTTAATGAACACAAATAAAATCCTATAGCATATATAATGGACAAAATATACCATTCTACACAGGTGACTGTGAAAACAGTGACTAGAAAAATTGGGTATATTCTGTAGGAAACATTAATGTTTACTGAAAGTCCCTAAAAAGACTAGAGTCAATGGAAAACAACACCATTGTTAAATGCTAAATCTCCATAAACTAATTTATAGTTAAAGTCACTATAAATAAATTAAAACAAGCACTATAGAGGAGAAAGGACAATGTTTTCCACTAACAGAACCAAGAAGGCAATACATCTTACTGTTGCTTTGCACCACGTTCAAGAAGAAGTTTTAGATGGATTGAGACTGACTGTGAAAGAGAACACTGTGATGTTCTTAAACTGAAAACACAGGTGAACACAGCATGACAGTTGGGTAGACGGGAAAAACTTCCTGAAACGTATACAAACCATGCTAACCCAAATGTAAAACTCTGGTCAATTTCATTGTTCAAAGCTAGGATTTATCTATCAAAATGCAACACTGGAATTCCACAAAGGAACACCATAGAATGAAATATATTTGTAGTGTGCACACTTACCACCCACTCCACAGACACAGCCAGCTACAGTCAACAAAAGGCTCAAACCCAGAATATATGATGCATTCCTATCACTACCAAATCAGAGGACCACCTGACTGACATAGGATAGAGTGGAGCATGCAGCTCATACTTCATATCCAAATGGCCAAGGAATTTGCCAAAGGGTACTCAGATCATCGGTCACCACAGGAAGCCAAAGAAAGTTGCATTTCAATACCATCACACATCCTCCTCAACAGTAAAAGCATAGAAATGGGAACTATGAGTGTGGGGATGTAAGCAGATGAAATTTACCCATTGCTAGTGGCAATGGGCACTGTTGAAAACATCTTTGAAAGTCTGGAGACATGTAGTAAACCTGTCCATATATGTACACTCCCTGACTCAGCAATTCTTCCAGATCAAGGCCCTCTATAAAAAAGCACATATACTCAACAAGGGCCAAATGTAAGAATATTTTCAGTAATTTATCTAGAAAAGGCTATGAATGCAGCTGAGCTGTAGACTCATCGTCTAGTATGCATAAGGCCCTGCGTTCAATCACTAGTCATCAGTAGCACGCATGCATGCACACACACACACACACACACACACACACACAAGACACTTAATCCAAAAACCAAAAATAGCCACAACTTACTGCCTTATTAGAAGAATGACAAATAAAGGTAGTATATGATATATTTATACATTAGACTATTATTCAAAAGTAATATGCAGTGCCATATAACACTATGGTAAGATTTACAAACATGTTTAGAAGGACGACAGATTCTAATAGATATATGAAAGCAGAACAGTTACTAAATAAGGTTAAATCCATTACAACTCATTTCTTTGCTAGAGATAGGGTGGTGGTGTTCTGTGAGGAGGTAGGGAACAAAAGAGACCTTCTGGGGGACCTGTAGTTTTGTTTCCTGATCTGGGAGAGAATTTATATAGCATGTTTATAATTGTAAAGATTCATCAAGCTATATGTTGAAAGTCTGTGTGCTTTCCTTGTGAAGTTATACTTTTAAAACAATGTTTTAAAAGAATACTTTTAGAACAAGATAATCAACAAGAATTTAAAATTAACTGGAAAATTCTGGATGTGTTGATGCATTCATAATCCCAGGAGCTGGGAGACCTAGGCAAAAAGACTGTGGGTTTCAGGCCATCTTGGGCTCCATACTGAGATGCTGTCTCAAAACAGAAGAGAATTAACTTATCTTAGAGATTATTAAAGTTGAAGATGGAAGAAGCAGCCCTTGATTAAATTCTGTTTGATTTAATACATAATGAAACAACAGTTCAAACTGTGCATTGTTTCCCCTGCAATTTCTTAATCTGCTTTTTTCTACCTTGCTTTCTACTCTAAAGAGTCAGAATCAGAACTGTATCATCAGACAAACTTGTGGTTAGATCCCATTAACAGTGTGGGCACCAGCAAGAGACTAGAGAGAAGCCTGAGGAAGATAGCAGACATGATGTTCTTTCCTGATGCTCTTCTGTGCTGAGTCTGTAGTGTGAGAATTTGATTCAGCTCTCCTGTAGCTGTAGATGCGCCTGCTTTAACAGCAGTGGTCACACTCTCCTCCCTTCAGTGCTGTGGTTGTTAAGGTCTTCCCACAGTTGCTGCTGTCTGGGTGCTTCTGTGGTCCATGCTGAGTCCCTTAACTTTGCCCTGCTCTCCTTCAGTTGTCTTCGAACCATTTTTTCCATGTACTTCTATTGCCCATCAGAGACTTGACTGACACCTACTCTCAACTAAATGGAAATACGGATCTCATGGACACTCAGATTATTGGAACATGTAAGAAAATTCAGAAATGACTTTGATAACTGTGGACAACACATCAATGGGGAAAGTCACAGAATTGTTTTTCTCAGTCTGCTTTCCTATCTCTAAAATAAGACTCCAAGAGACATCCCCAAGGAGCCTCCACTCTTGCCCCAAAGATCAATCTAGAAAACACTGTAACTCAGTATTTTGTTGCATCCTTCCTGATAGAGACCAGGGCCTGATTCCATTATAGTAGAATAATTTCTTAGAAACATCTCTGGACCCTTGCCAAAGAAATGCAAGGACCAAACCTGGAGCATCCTAGAACCTATTCAGGCATATGTAGTTAATACTTTTCACCCCATTGGTGTGAAGCTTAAGCTGTTTATTAAGCTTTATTGGTTTAAAACCTCACTTAGACTAGTTCAGTTACCAAATTCTTAGTCTCAAAACTGCTTTTCAACAAGACCCAAGGAAGCCAAGTGATTTCTATTGGATGCCTTGACTGGTGAGAAAAGTCAGTCTCCTCTGTTCCCTATATTTGAGACCACGAGCCAGAAGGATGTTTGGGTATATTGATTTTGTATTTTATTGTCTGATGGTATTCCAATTCTGTGTCTTATTATCTGAGGGGATGGCTGACCTACTGATCCTGTGTTTATTGTCATCAACTAAGAGTGCCCTTGATGGATAGCTGACCCTGTCGCCTAATAACTGTCAGGAGTATGGCTTCATAGCATCCAGTGTAAATCCTTAATAACAATTTTGGCAGCCCTCCAAATCTTAATTGGCTTAGTGTTAACAGCTGTATATCATAGGTCAATTCATTTAGTTACCAAGGGTAACTAAATTCATAACCAGTTTACTTTAAAGATATACTAGTTGCCTTGTTAATATTTTCATGCTTCAATGAACAATTAAGAACACTTGATTTTACTTTTTCCATGACAAAATTATGAAGATCATATAATTTTTTGGCAAATTCTGCTATTTGACATATCATTTTGGAAGCCTTAGTACCTTTTTATATTAGATTTAACTCTAAAAATACTTTCATACATCATTACTTATAAGATAGTCTACCTATTTCTTATGTGTAAGTGTCTTGCCCCTGTGTCTGTCTTACCCTATGCTTATCTGGTCTCCACAGAATCCAGAAAAGAGTATCAAATCTCTGAGTAACTGGAGTTACAAATGGTTATGAGCCACTATGTTGGTGCCGAGTTTCAAATCCAGGCCCTAGGAAGAACATCTGTGCTTTGAACTGCTGAGCCATTTCTCCATCCCCTCTACCCAGATTTAGATAAAGATTATAATCAAAGAACAGCTTTGACTTTAACTGATTTTTGTCATTTTTTTAAATTTTTTTTCAGAGAAGATATTTTGAAATATATAATATTAAATATTTTCTCATTGCTTGGTTGGATAGCCCAGAGACTTCGGATAGAACCAAATAAACGACTTGCCAAAACAAAAGTCACTGAAATTATTTTTAATGATATTCTTCTCTACTTACAGATCAGAGCCTTGCCCAGTCAGCCTCAGAGAGGCTTCATCCACTAACTGATAAAAACAGATTCAGAGGCCCACAGCAAAATGTTAGGCAGAGCTCAGGGAACACCACAGAAGAAGAGGAAGGATTATAGGTGTCAGAGGAGTCAAGGACACCGAGAGAAGATAGCCCACAGAATCAACTAAGCAGGGCCCTTGGGAGCTCAAGAGACTAAAGCAACAATCACAGACCCTGTACAGGTCTAACCTAGGTCGTTGGCCTATACATTATACATTATGGTTGTGTAGTTTGGTGTTCTTGTGGAACCCCTAACAGTGGGAGTGGGGAGTGTCTCTGAGTCTTTTGCCTGATCTTGAGACCCTATAAGCGGGAAAATTCCTCCCACGGGGTTGCCTCATTCAGCCTTGATAAGAGGCTTTGTGCCTCATCTTATTGTAACTTGCTATGCCCTGTTCAGTTGATTTCCCTAGGAGGACTTCCTTTTCTGAAGGGAAACATAGAAAGAGGGAATCTGGGGAAGAGGAGAGATGTGGTGGGACTGTCAGGAGTGGAGGGAGGGGAAGCTAATCAGGATGGAGAGAATAAAAACAATTAAGAAGAAGTAAAAAAAAAACTAATAATTCAACCAGTAAGCATAGTTCAATCAGTCTTATTCTATTTATTTAACCTATTTCTCATTTCCCTTAATATCCAAATGTCCTACCACAGGTTACCTGGCCTGTCTTAATTTATTACTATGTACGGAAGGTGTGTATTAAATACAGGTGCCCATGAACACCAGAGGCATCAGCTCCCTACAGAGCTATAGTCACAGGTATTTGTGAGCTGCTTTGTGAGTTGCTTGACATGGGTGCTGGGAATCAAATGGGATCTTTTTCAATAGGAGTGCATTCTTTCAGCAGCCGATCCAGCTCTTTGATAACAGCTCTCCAGCACATCTCGGTGATGATGTGGGCTGTCTTTCTATATATGTATTGTTGTCATTGGTTGATGAATAAAACTAATTTGCCAATGGCTTAGCAAAGGAAATCAGGAGAGAAAGAGAGAGAGAGAGAGAGAGAGAGAGAGAGAGAGAGAGAGAGAGAGAGAGAGGTCAAAGGAGACACCATGTAGCTGCCAAAGGAGAAGGACACCAGTCAGACACAGTCTCGTGGTGACACAGATAGTGTAAATGAGTTAATTTAAGTTGTAAGAGTTAGTTAATAAAAAACCTGAGCTAACTGGCCAAATAGTGTTGTAATTAATATAGTTTCTGTGTGATTATTTGGGTCTGGGCAGCTGGGAAATGAACAAGCGGTCTCCGTTCACACAGTTCCTCTTCATTCCCTGCCCTGTGCTACAGCCATACTAGCTTTGCTATTTCTCCAATGTACCCACTGTTTTCTTCCCTGAGACCTCGCAAAATTGCTCTTCTCCATGGCTGGAAATTCTTCCTCATCTTGGCAGGAGCACTTTCTTATACTTCTTAAAATGCATCTTGGGTCACATCTGTATACCTAGTTACTCCACATCACATTAACTGGTTGTGTCATCTCAATAAAACTCGGCATTCTATGAAATAAGTGTATTGATTTATCACCTGATTTCTAAATCGTCTGTTATTTCTGACTATTATCTGTCCGCATCAGTTTATCTCCAAGGCACATAGCAATTTCTTAATAAACATTTTAAATATTTACTTGAATGTGTAAGTGAATGAAACTAAATTATTAAATTATCAGAGTTGCAAGACAAGCAACTATAAATCTATATAATATAAAATATTATATAAATACCTTTCGTAATTAAATGTTATGTCCTAGCATATGTAAAATATTTATAAGGGATTCTCATCTTTAGTACTTATATACAAGAATAACTAGAATTCATGTGATTAATCTGAAATCATTTGTCTCTTGCACTAAATTTCATTTCTGCCTCTGGCTATCAAGAAACTTAGGATCAAGTTAAAGACCTAGTTTCAAAACACAGAGATTTATAGTGGACATTTGAAGTATTGTAGTCACCCCTTGAATCATTTATAACATTTATTTGCCTGTCTGATTGCTTTATTTTGATCTTGATATTTTATACTCATTTATAAATGCTATCTCAAATCCTATATAAAATAAGTTAGAAAAATACAAGTAAATAAACTATGTATGCTCATTTAAAGGCAGTAGGCCTCATAACTCAGAAGCCTATCTTTTCAATTCCTTCAAGTGTTTTCCCCTTCAAACCGGGTGGCTCTTAATTTTCTTTGGTTATAATTCAGAACTTAAAGAAATACTCTCTTATGATATGTCACAATTAGTTCCTAACATCAGTCCAATAAGATTTTTTAAGTTCTATGTATATACTTATATAAATTATAGTGTTAAGAGTTATTAGAAAAAAACAGACTTGTGTAAATAGTCTGCCTAATAAACCTTTGCTGAATTCACGGAATAAAAACATGACCCTATATGGCTTAAGACTCTATGAAAAGGTAAGACTGTTTTCAAAACCTATAGACAGAAACAAAATCGGTCCAATTCTCCCTGTAGTCTGGCATTATACCAATGCCCTGCTGAAAGTTGAAAATGTTTTATAAAAGGGGTGCCCCCACCCCACAGGAACAAAGAAAGCATTAATGCTACCCAACCACATAAATATCAAGAGGCCGGCTACATCGTATTTCCAGCATGCACAATTCTGCTGGGCACAGATTCATCAACTGTGCGATGCTTTTGTATTGATTCTAAAGTGTTTTTGGATGAACTTTGAAAGCCATTTGCTGAGTGTGGGATTTTGCAAGCTTGGGGTTGTCAATAAGCATGTTTTGCTGCAATTAATAACTATATGCTCTTGCACCTGTGGAGAAGATGAAGTATCTTTCTAATTTCATGTTCAGCAATAAACATGAGCAACTGTCTGGATGATTCCTCTTTTGATTCCAGCTACCAACAGCTTGGAAGGCTTTGAGTCCAGCTAAGTCTATATTCACTCATTAGCTGGTGTCCCCATTTATTTTTCTGCCTAAATGGGTAGAGAAGTCATTTTGTTTAGCTCATTCGGATCTGTTGAGAAAGATACCAGCAAATCAACACCTGTCACTTTTCAGTAAATCCTAAGAGGAAATGGGCTTTGTAGCAGATTTGCTTTGGCAGCACACAGAATACTCAAGGGTTGCAGTAAATGCCTAGATTCTATGAAGCATCCACCCCCAATTCTAAAGTAGGAGGGGGTAACTATGTGCCTATTATGGATATAATTAATCCAAATCACTCACAAGACAATAAAATTTAATTATAGGTTCTAAGAATTCGCCAATTATTGTTAATAGGCTTTGCCTTGAACATAGCTAGTCAGTTAAATCTGTTGAAGCTATTTTTCCAACAGCTAATTTCTTAAAAATCATTCTATCTTTAGTTAAATAGATTTAATACAGCATTGCTTTGTGGTAACACACAAAATGCTCTACTGACCTCAGTTTAGTGCCTGTGTTTTGAAAAATAATTTAAGGTCTCAATTTCTGGGTGGTTTTATATAATTGGTACTCTCAGTATTAAAAGGACTTCTAGCCTTGCTTAGTTGTCATAAGTACTTTTTGACCATCCTGGGGCAATTGGATATCTACACTTCTACATTGATTTTTAGGAATCTCTGTGTCTTGAGAACACAGGAAAACCAATATTTCAAAGTTTATCCTGATTTTATCAGATCCAATAGTGATTCAATTGCTGTTTAATGCCTTTAATGTGTATGGACCTAACGATCATTGCATTTACAAAGGGCCGAGATGTTCCTAGAAATCATCATTTTTAAAAAGCATTTAAGAATGTTTATCAAGGCTTTGCCACATGCAGGTACAATTCTCTAAGACTCTCCATGAATTATCTTATTTACCTGGACTACATTTCTATAAGCGAGCTGTTGTTCACCCTCATTGGCTGACTGGGAAAATTCAAAAACTTTAGATACCTTGATGAACATTATGTAGGAGCAAGTCACAGTTGGCAACAGACTTTAACCCCAAGGATACTGGATTTTAACTATTAGCATTCTCACTTAAGTAAAAAGTAAAAGAATATGTACTTAGAACACAGGCTCTCATTGCTTTAAAACATGCCATGTTCTTGCTGTTGCAGAGCAATCTGATTGGTGCAAAATTTTTATATGTTTGCACATAATGTGTAGATGCCTCTTAGGAAGAGAATGTCTAAAATGTTTGTTAGAGTCACGGTTGTAGTCAGTTCCACAGATCAAGTGGTATAGTCAAAAATTCCTGCCTGTCTCTCTTTGAGGGTTCATCCAGATACGTGTTTCCTGAAATAATTCTGTTTTGCTTTCGAGTTAGTCAAAATTACTATCATCAGAGATTTTGACCCCAATTGACTTAAAAGTATCACCTAGCCTTTGACAACAAAATACTCCTTTGTGCTGTGGAGAAGTTGGGTGTGTCTCCAAAGGAGAAGATGTTGCTTTGTCACTGATGGTGAGATTCGCAGTTAAGAATGATGTTCTTATCTGGATGGTCACTGAATGAGAACTTCTGCAAGGAGCAATGTAAACTGCCTGTGGGCTATTTAACTGGAGTCAGGTCGTATGATTAATTAAAGATGTCTGTAAATTCTTGGTTGTGACTCTCGTTCAAAGGAGGAAATTAATTCCTTCCTCCTTAAATTGAAATTGCCCTTACTAGTTGAAGTGCTTAACCTGTGGAATACAAAGGAGCAATGTGCCGGGAGTCCTAAGACAGACCCTAAGGAAGTGCCGTTTTCACGGTGGTGTCTTGAAATGCTAACTCGGAAGTAGTCAATTGTTATTACTTGGCCGAGAGCCTGACTTACTGGAGACTTCAACTCTGGCCAAAGCCCTGGTTAGGCTCTTACTTCCAGCCAACCCTTCTAAGGCACTGTGCATATAAATGAAGCTATCTTGGATAGTTTAAGGGCAGGGTTGTTTTGGTTTAGGGTTTCGGTTTTTTTGTTTTTTGTATTTTTGGGGGGTTTTCTCATTGTTGTTTGTTTTGTTTCATTTTTGAGGAAGCTGCTTTATAGTTCAGCTATCTTTAAACTCACCATATAACTAGGGATGACCTTTGAACTTCTAACCCTTCTACATCTACCTCCTTCGTGCTAGAATTACAGAACTATACTACCAAGCCCCATTTGCACTCTGTGTGTATCAAATCCATGGCTTTCCCTGTGCTAAGCCAGCATTCTACCACTTAAACTACACTGACAACCTCACATTTGGATCTTCAAGATCAGTGAACTGATCGTTTTAGTTTAACTGACCTCTGCCAATGCCACATAGAAGACCCATGCAAGCAAGTCTCGTTCAAAATTTTGAGCTTGGCTATAAAGTATAGTAACATGGTATTCTAAGTCACTAAGGTCTGGGGTAGCTTGTTCCATGGTGGCGGATACAATAGTACATCATGTGACTCTGCCACAAGGAAATCAGACCTTATGTCCTGATTCTATCCTCACACAACCCCAAGTTGCCAGGCCATAAAGAAACGAGTCTGTCACACCCCCAGCCAAATATCACGTTCATGGAATCCACGGAAGTCATGGCTATCTGATGACTGCTGTACTTGAACCCTTAGAACATGGCTCAAGTATGTTCAAGCATGGGCCTGTGTAGCAGGATATGGTTCTAGAAGCACCTTCTCCTCTGTGTTCCATGAAAGACCTTAAGATATCACAATTTCTATATCACTCCTATCTTCAGTATCTTCACATGTTACCAAAGACTATGGACTGATAGAGCCGAGAATTCAGCCATCTCTTCCTCGTGTCTTTGCCTACAACCTCCTTCTCCACAGCTTGGGTTTGTCTATTGCTCTGGTTTGCTCTTTGCTGTGCTGCTTTATCTCCCCCACGAGATCCATCCCTTCTCTACATTCTTTTCTCAAGTCCTGTATGGCTTCAGGCAACCATTTTACTTCCCTAAGCCTTAACCTCACATCTGTATAGAATAGAGATGCTGTATGAATTCAAGTAAGATTACATAATCAAAATGTTCTCATAGCATAAAGTGCTCAAACCATGTTCACTATCACTTATCCTTCAAGCTACAGCAGCTAATCCATATCAAAAGTACTTGACCACCAATTGCAATGAACCATCCCACCTGTTTATTTAGGTTATATTATATCCTTCTGGGATCCTTGAAGAGTTGAAGACAGACAGTTTATACTTTCCTTAGTTATTATAAAAGATAAATTAGATATATTTTCTTTAATTTTGCCATATACAAATAGACTAAATATTATAACTGTAATTCTTGCCAGATACCTATTTTGTTATATGTAATTTTACTGTGTTAAAGTTAAAACCTTCCTTTTTAATTAGAGAGAAAAGAAGAGATTATGTGGGATGTCCTTCTGTATATGTGTTGCCTTAATTGGGTGATAAATAAAGTTGTTTCAGTCAATAGCTTAGCAGAGTAGCAGAGTAAAGCCAGCTGGGAAATATGAACAGAGAGAGAGAGAGAGAGAGAGAGAGAGAGAGAGAGAGAGAGAGAGGAGAGAGTAGAGCAGGTACAAGGGAGCAACTGCCAAGGGAGTAGGCCTGAGACAGAGACCTCTGTGAGACCGGACTGAAGCCAGAGACCTCTGCAGGATGAGCTCTAAGCCAGGGACATCCATGGAAGCAGGCCCAAGGAAGTGTCCTCCATGGGAGCACACCCAAATTACCACCCGAATTACTGGAACTGCTGAGTGAATTCCGGAAATGTTGACTGCCCTCTGGGGTGACTGGAACCATGTCCCTGACTGCACCACAAGAAGCAACCCACTGGCACCTGGAAGATAGAACACCAGAGACACAGCTCCAACTACGCCAATCAGAGAAAATATGGGTAAACAAGGTAAGAATACACTCATACCACAAAGAGCAACACAACACCAACAAAAACTAGTGACTCTACAACAGCAAAACTTCAGCAAAACTTAAACATCCAAATATAGATGAATCAAGAAATGACCTAAAATATAACTTTAGAAGAATATGTGAAGCCCTTAAAGAGGAAATGAAAAATTCCCTAAAAAAAATGGAAGAAAAGACAAACAAAAAATTGGAAGAAGTCAACAAATCTCTTAAACAAAACCAAGAAAAAGCAATCAAACAGACAAAATAAATCATTCAAGACTTAAAAAATGAAATAGAGAAAATAAAGAAAACACAAACAAGGGAATTCTGGAAATGAAAAATATGGGGAATGATCAGAAACAACACCTGCAAGCATAAACAGTAGTATACAAGAGATGGCAGAGTGAATTTCAAGCACTGAAGATACAATGGAGGAAATAGACTTATTTGTCAAAGAAAACATTAAATCTAACAAAAGAGAGTAGTTGGAGTCAGAGACACGCTATGTAGCTGCTAAAAAAGCAAGAGGTAACAAACCAGTAGGCTGTGGTAAAATACGAAATAATAGAAATGGGTTAATTTAAGATATAAGAACTATCTAGAAATACACCTGAACTGTTGGCCAAACAGTGTTATAATTAATATAATTTCTATGTGATTATTTGGATCTGAACAGCCAGGGAACAAAAATCAGGCTCCATGTACATAACGTCGCACTGATTTTATTTTTATAATAGTATCAGTAATAACTATAAGGAACCCTCATTTTAGAAATTATTTTCTTTCAATATAAAATAGGCATTGAATTCAATACACATTTATTGATAACCCTCCTCTTCTTACTCTAAATATTCAGATTCCAACTGGTCATCTTTGTCTAGGTCAGTGACGCTCAACCTGTATGTCACAACCCCTTAGGGAGGTCTAACAACCCTTTCACAGGGCTCACCTAAGACCATCAGAAAACACAGATTTTACGTTACAATTCATAACAGTAGAAAAATTACAGTTATGAAGTAGCAGAGAATATAATATTATGACTGGGGTAATCAAAATATTGGGAACTCTATTAAAAGGTTACAGCATTAGAAGGGTGGGAATAAGTTGATCTAGATGCTCTAGGAGTGATTTGAACGATTGTAATGGCTAACATGTATCACAGCCTTCTTTGTACTCAACATAATTCCAAGGTCATTAATAATCTCTCAATCTACCATTACAATAAACATATGAATACAATCCATTGTCCCCATGCTATGGAAAAATAAAGATAGAAAATGAACACAGCCTGTTGAAGACCATGTACCACCCAAACATCAGAGCCTAGATTCACAGCCAAAAAAAAATCTTTACATCAAGATGTTAATTACTTACAGATTTAAAATATAGCATCACTTTCAAATAGCGCTAGCTCCCGGGCTTGTAGGAGTCAAAAACAAAACAAAACAAAACCAAAAAATGTGGTCTCTCATAATCCAAACATTACGTGGTATTTCTTTCTCCAAAACATCACTTTAAAGTTTGTTTCTCATTCCTATTATATTTCAAGAAATCTCAGACTCCCACCACAACACACATGCCACCTGATCAGCCTCCAATTATGAATCATTAATTTTCTTTTCCATAATTAAAGTGAGTTTTCCTAAAACTCAAAAGTAATCATGTTTCTTCTAACTTAAAAAACTTCAGCAGCATCCTATTGCCCTTAGTGAAATGCTGAATCTTCAGCATAGCTTACAAGGCCCTTGTGAGTTAGCCCTGTTTTCCTGGTCTCTCCATCCACCCTCTGTGTTCAGTGTTCCACTTATCCTCAGATCTCTTTAGGCCTTAAAACCCAGCATGCTTCTGTCTTCTCTAGGTCTTCATGCATATTTTTCTCTGCTAAGTCATTGCTTGACCTCTGGGACTTGGACCTGATTGGGACAGTGATGAAATAAAGACAGATAGAAAGACATACAAACACCCAAAGCTTGGTATGTTTACTATAAAGTGTTGATCAGAAAGGCAGGATTATTGCACACAGTTGAGCAAGGATGCAGAATTCTTACAGATAGATAAACAAGGAGGCAGGGTTTATAGTACACAGCTGGATCAGGAAGACAGCTTTAACTAATTGTAGATAGGAGCAATCCCTGTCGGGGAGCAGTCTTCATGTTGTAAACATCTGGAAGAGATATAGTGGGCATTTTCTGCACAAACAGGACCAGAACAGAAGGTTTTGATGTTTTCCTGTGTCTGAGGCTATTGAATACTTGGCGCAGCCATTCCCATGTCAACAGCTCACATTCACCTCAGGACTTGAGTCTCTCTCCACCCCTAGGGTCTCTTTGTCTCTGTCTCTCTCTCTCTGTCTCTCTCTCTGTCTCTCTCTCTTTCTCTCTCTCTCTGTGCGTGCGCCTTGTGTTTGCAAATTAATATGTAAGCCTTCAGCTGTTCCTTTGCTCTGACATCATGAACTCAAACCAACAGAAACCCACAAGCTCACATTAAACGTTTTCCTTACCAAATTGTGTTGATCATGGTGTTTTATCACAGCAATAGAAAGTAGCTAAGATGGTGTCCCATGATATGAAGATTAACTCTTCTCCCTTGATACTTCCCAAACTATATCCTTCGGCTTTTCTAAGAGACCCTGAAGCCATGTACCATCAGCGAAGAATTGCATGCAGCTGGCTGGGATGGTGGACTGGCTGCTCAGTAAAAAATCTAATGACTTTCTTCCCCTCCTTTCTAGAGAGAACAGCAGCAGCCAACAAGCCCAGTAGTGATGATGTTTAGCAAGAAAAGGTGCAGCTAGACTCCTGAAGACAGTACTAGTGTAGTTTAGAGGATAAATCTGTACAAAAAACAAAAAACAAAAGCAAAAGAGGTAATGAAATGATATGTAATAAGAAACCTAAAAAAATTAAAGGGATTAGACAGTGGTTGTGGACCAATGAGAGTGGAGAAAGACTAAATAAAGTATGAATGCATTTTCAGAAGTCTGTCAGCACATCAATTAAGACTGCGGACACTGAGAAAGACAATAGCATTCATTAATGTACAGGAACAATAATAGAATCTAAGAAATCACATTGACCCACAGACCTTTGAACAATAAGTAGGAAAAAACTTGGAACAACCATGTTAATGCTTCCTTTCCAAGAGCCCACAAACAATTTTAACTTTTTGAATACATAAAGAACAAGGTTGATTTCCCAGACCCAGAAGAAATCACCATGGCTCATGTTCCTATCCCAAAAGAGAAGATTTTGCAGTACAAAAGTGTTCCAAATTAGCCCAGAATAGAGTATAATAAAGGTTTATTTATTAGGGGGTAAACTCACAGCAAGAGTAGTGATTCACAGTCCTCTGTGTGCAAAGGAAACTAGAGCCAAATCCAGCAGCCAAGGGGGCCATGCATGCTTTTATGTCTGAATTTATAGTACATGAGACCATGTCAAAAGTGGGCCAGTATCTTAAAGGCTATTGGTTGAAGGAATTCCCACAGCAAGATGACAAGATCTAGTAACAAATATAAGGAGATAAAATCAATTTTGATGATCAAACACATCTCAACACAAATATTATCAAAAAATGCTTCAGTCAATAAAATAAATATACCCCTACCTTCCATATAGTTTGACAGTTACCAGAGTTTCCTGTTTTCTTAGCTAAAGGTCCACTGATTATAACTAAACCTGTAACATTAACACGAGTACAAAATTGCAGCAAAGGACTCAGCTCCCATGTATCTCTGAGAATATCAAAACTACATCAGCTTTCCAAGGCTTAATACAACAAAACACAATATGGTAAGCCCAGGACCATTCCAGAGGAGAGTGTCTGCTTTCATTAAGTCCCTGGGGCCCTACAGATCCAGATTTCAGCAGATCCAGGCATTCAGATTAATGAGGGCCCTCTGAAACCAACAGTATTTTGCACAGGCCCTGAGGCAGGCAATAAAAGACTGAGCGCAACACGGTTGCTTGCTCTGAAGGTTTCCTCAATGCTGAGAGAGTCAAGTTAAAACTTCTTATTTTATTCTGATCCAGTAAATAAAATTAGAGTTTACTTTATATGAAACGCTTAAACCTTATGGTGCTAAGACTCTCTATTCACTCTTACTCAGTCATGTTGTGCCCAAAGAAATGTCTTTTCCCTATAGATAGTTTCCTTAGATATTTTTATTTGGGAATGCAAAAGAAAGTGTACCAAGCAGGAGAATCAGGTGACAATATGGCACTAATAGTCATAATTAGAGAACAGCTTTGAAAGGATCAACAGCAAGATCTCTGGAAGAAAGATTAAGTAAATCTTACAGTTGAAATTGTTTCATATATCTTTTTTCCTTTGCAATAGTCTATGAAGAAATTTACAAAGACGTAACGAAAATGCTTAACTAGGATTCTCCTGTCAAATTTAAGGCAACAAAATCCAGGGGTCCTTTGATTTCTAGGTATTATATAGAAAGATTGGAGGAAAAGATTGTAAGTAGGATTTCTGGGTGTGGAAACTAGAAAGATTGCTCAGTGGTGAAGAATCCTTGTTGCTCTTACACACACACACACACACACATCTTTAAGAAAATTAAAATAGACTTCTGTATGTCTTTAAATGTCAAAAAAGAAAAAATACTGTGCACTAGCTATTGAAATATATTCTTTAATAACAAAACCAAATAAAATTTCAAGCTATTCCTCTCCTTCAATAATACAATTTAAACTGGGATTTCCTCCCGTTCCTGCAAGTTGAGGATATCCTAATCACAACTGCCACACGGCAGTAAGCTTTGGGAAAGGGTCTTTAGGAGACACAAGCATCTAGGACTGCTCTGTAAGATGAATCTGTACATCCTTTGATGAGTAAAAGCTCCTCCTGGTTGTTTCTGTGTTTCTGCTAGGGTAACCCTTAAAAAAGAAATAACTATCAGCTGGAAAATTCTAGAAAAAAAAATGGACCTTTACTATTGCCAAAAAATCCTAATTTGTTTGTTTTATTTTGGTGAAAGATGGATCATTTTCTATGTGGATATAAATTCTTTACAAAACAAAAGTTGTAAAGACTTAAAAATGTGGTCTTTAAGCAATAAAAAGCAAGCATAAATGGTACTAATTTTGACTTGCTGAGATTTTTTTTTTCATATGCTGTCTTGATCTCAACAGCTGTAGGTACTTAAGTTCTTTCTGGAGCCTTTGCACTCTCCATTATGCACAAGAGAAGATGGAGAGACAATTATTACCAATTTTTCATGGAACCCAGGGAGCCACTTAGAAGGGCTCAGACATTCTCCCTCCTGCTATATTAACTTCACACTCTGCAGTCGCCACACTTCTGGTAGAACAGCGCAGTGACTGTCACTTGGAAAAATAGAAATGTTATGTATAAGAACAAAGGGGAAAGAAACGGTAATAGAAAGAAGAGAGGGCTAAAGTTGAGCTAGTCCCTTTTCGAGCTAAGGGTGTCTCTGTGTAATGAAAGGTCTCCGTGGCCTTGATTGGGTGTGTGAGAGCGCATGCGGCACGTGTGCCTGCAGGGGGCCGAACCAGCAGCCAAATGGTAACGCTGCTGTGTAATTACAGAGCACTTAACTGCATTCAGACAGGGTTTGTTTCTCTGATAATTTCCACTTTCATTGTTAGAGAGGCCGTGGACACTGTAGAAGCCGAGGTTCAAGTACCTGCAGCTGTTGAGACAAATGAGCCTTGGAGCAGTTTTTAAAAGTTTCCGTGGGGAATGCTGCCTAACAGGGATGTTTCAGAGAAGTATTTTTAAAATATTCTGCTTCCCCTTCCAAAGCTTTAAAATTCCAGATCTATAAATGGACCCTCTTTATCCCTCGTCTGCTCACAAGCTGGCTGTACTCCCTTCCTCCCACATGGTAAAGTCCAACCTCTTTGAAAGTTATTACATTCTTAATATGGAAATAGCACTTCAGTTTACTGCTCGGCCCTATGAACGCCGCCACCGTGTTGACTGCACTCGTGCTATATGGCGAACTGAGAGACTTAAAATGTGTTCACTTGTTTATATGAGAGAATCAATCTGAAGAAGAGGACAAAGCCTTTACTAAATCTGAGCATTGGAGCCTCCACTTCCTTGCACTGCTCTCTTGCAGCTAAAAATTGTACATGCAATACAGATTTGCATTGAACTCTTATAAAAAATTAAGACATTGGAAAACAGAAAGGCAACAGAAACAAAAAATAAATGTAATTTCCTTTTCAGCACCATGGAGAAGGTGTGTAGAACAGAACTTATTCGTAATTTGGTTGTTATTATTTTCTCATTTTACTGTATTTTACAAATGATTTCAAGATAATATGAAATGGAGAACCATATTGTTCAAGGTGTTACCTGAAGTCACATCCCCAAAATGTTCATTCCTGACCACTACAAGCAAATATTTATTTCACAGTAAGAATCCATTACTTTGTATGCTAACCTCAAAAACTCAATTTAAAAAAAAAAGATTAAATGAGAGAGACCTGGGACTGGTATGGAAAATGAAAAAAAATTAAAGAAAAAAAGAGAAAGAAAAAAAAGAATCCATATATAATGCGTATAACATATATATTAAATATATATGTCTCTTATCATGATATGATTACTTAGGTGATGAGCTTGCCACTTGCCTTCTGTATATCTAATGTTTACAGGTATTAGTCACAGGGACAGTGTGAGGGTTAATGGGTTAATAAATTAATTAATTAGAACTATTTTAGAAACAGTGGGAACTCAATAAAATTCTACCAGACACTGCAGGAGATCATTACACATTTGTGGCAATATTAAGTATCGATTACAGTGTTGCATTCAAAAGGTTTCAAACCAAAAGTACATATAACCACATAAGCAAACTATGAATTTTATATAGTACTTAGAACAAGAAACAGTAGAAAGGGGTGGCGGTTATAACTACAGATTTTCCTAGCATTAATATGCTTGTAACCTATATGAAGTTATATAAGAATAAATACCTTTTATCAGAGAAATATGGATTTTTGATGCCAATGTTAATAAATGAATGCAAAAATTCAACTGCTTTTTGTAAGCTGCCTTTATTATATTTAGGTACATTCCTTGTATCCCTAATCATTTTATCACAAAGGTATGTTGGTTGGAAAATATTATTTTAAGGTGTGTTACTTTTGTTTATTGTTGCATTTGTTTAACTCCGTAGAGCTGTGTTTCTGTGCCTGTCTAAAACACCTAATGGTCTAATAAAGAGCTGAACGGCCAATATTGAGGAAAGAGAGAGAAATGGGTGGGGCTGGCAGGCAGTGAGGAGAAATATGAGGAGAAATCTCAGAGAAAAAAGATCTGGGATGAGAAAGGAAGGAGGAGGACTTTAGGGGCCAGCTACCCAGTTACACAGCTGCTAGGGTCCCACATTGGGGCAACATCTGTTAGGGTCCAGCCTGGACAGGTTTATACATTTCATAGTAGGGACACGTGGACTAGAACTGTTAGGCCGAAAGAGCAGAAATACAAAAGAAAAAGACAGAGACCCAGAATAGAGTCAGGAGGGCAACCCAGTGATTACTGGATTCACCTGTGTTTACTTTTCATATATTTTTATATGTCCCAATCTAAAGGGGGAAGGCAAAAGACTTCTTTACCATTATATAAACAAGAAACAAAGTAATCGAGACCAGCCTGGTCTACAAGAGCTAGTTCCAGGACAGGCTCCAAAACCACAGAGAAACCCTGTCTCGAAAAACCAAAAAAAAAAAAAAAAGAAAAAAAAGAAAAGAAACAAAGTAATTACCTCTTCAATACCCAAAACATCAAGTAAGTATATCCTAAGTTAAACATTCTATTTTTTAGGCAGGACTGCTGTGACCACACCTTAGGCCAAGCATCCTGTAGGCAGCCACACCCTGAGTCAAATCTTGTCATAACCTTGAAAGAGCAAGAATAAGCCTGAGCTCTCTGACCTTTGGTCAAGGTGGAATGGACCCATATCCATGAGCCAGACATCCAGACATGGAGTGAGAAGAAAAGAAAAGGTATACAGAAATCAAAAAAGATTAAAAAAAACGCAAGGTGATGTGGGATGTCCTTCTGCATATGTACTGCTTTTATTGGATAAAGAATAACAATGTTTCTGCTAATGGCTTAGCAGAGTAAATCAAGGTGGGAAATCCAAACAGAGATATATAGAGAAAGTAGGCAGAGTCAAAGAAATCCATGTAGCTGTTGAAGGAGACAGATGCCAGAACCTACTGGTAAGCCACAACCTCATGGCAATACATAGATTAATAAAAATGGGTTAATTTAAGATATAAGCACTAGGTAGGCATACGTGTACACTGTTAGCCAAACATTGTTGTAATTAACATAGTTTCTGTGTGATTACTGGGGTCTCGGTGGCCAGGAAATGAATGTAGTAGTTTGCTACTACACCAAGGCTAATGTAGATGGCTAATTTAAGAAAAGCAGATGAGAAACAAGCCAAGCTAAGGCCAGGCATTCCTAACTAAGAATAAACCTCCATGTGTGGTTTATTTGGGAGATGGATGGTGGGCCTCTAAAAAAGTCAAAAGAATAAAACATCATACTGCAGATATTGGATTTTGTCAAAGACCTTTTCTTTGTCTAATGAGATGATCATGTCATTTTTCTCAGTTTGTATGACAGATTACATTTACTGATCTTTGTATGTTGAACCATCCCTTTGGTATGAAGCCTCCTTGATCATGTTAGGATATCTATTTCATATGTTTTGAAATCAGTTTGCAAGTATTTTACTGAGTGTTTTTAAATCTATGTTCATAAGAGAAATTCATCTATAATTCTCTTTCTTTATTGAGTCTTTATGTTGTGAAGGCAAGTGTACATTGGTGAAGACAACACCCACACAACTTATTGAACATGGAGAGGTTGAGCTGGCACCTGAATAAAATCTTTATCCCTTTGTTCTTTGCTAAGGGAAGGTACTCTGCAGGCTACTGAAAAGAAAAAGAACCACCAACCCAACAACAAACCCTTTGATCTACAATGCAGTCCTCCCTGGAAAACATGCTAGAGAATGGTAGCATGAAGCTTGTTGGAGTCTTGGACCTACTACGTGAGACGGAACCCATATTCAATACTGCTCGGATGACTAAGAACCAGAAACTGAATAGCCCAGAGACCTAGGGTGAAGCCAAATACTTCTGATCTAAAAAACAACAATAAAGTGACGCCTAATTATATTCTGCTAAATTCATAGATTAGTTACTTGCTCAGTTATCATCAGAGAAGCCTCCTCCTACAGCAAATGGAAATCAATACAGAGACATACAGTCAGACATTACACACACACACACACGGGGGAGGGGGGAGGCAGGGGGAGAGAGAGACAGACCTTGGAATACACAGTTCTAAATAGGATGTCTCCATCAAATTCCTCCCCTCAGAGAACCTCATGGGAAGAAGAGGTGGGAAGTGTATAAGCGGGGGAGTGAAGGATACCAGGAGGACAAGGCCTTCTAAACCAACTGAGCAAAGCTCATACAAACTCCAGAGACTAAGCAGCAAGCACAGGGTCTACATGGGTCTGCACCATGTCCTCTGCATATATTGGCTTTCAGTTTAGTATTTTCATTGGACTCCTAAGTGTCTGAATGAATGGGTCTCTGATTCCTGTGCCTTCATCCAGGACTCTTTTTCATCCCGTTACTTTGCTTTGTCCAACTTCAAGGTGGTCATTTTGTTTTATCTTATTATATTTTATTTGTTAAGTAAAAAGAAATCATTTGCATTTTCACTTAATAGTATTTTATTTAAAAGTTCACCATTAAAGCACTGTAATAACCAAAACACTTAGCGGCAACAAAGGATGCCCTGAAAGAGAAAAGTTCTTGTATGGAAAGGAATGGGGGTCCTATGTTTAATATGTGTGAAATACAGAAGGCAGGATGAGACTCAGACAATTACCAGGAGGTATCATAAAAAAAAAAATGAAAAGAGACTTTTAAAGTGTTTCAAAACTTGACCAGAGAGTAAAGGCCATAACTCTGGACATTTCACTTTGCTTCTATTAAAAACCAGCAAGACTATCAAGAATATAAGCATCTCTGTATTCTCTGCCAAACTCCTGACATCTTCCAAAACTTCAAGCAAGTAGCCATCAAAAAAAATCCAATCTCATATTGTATGTCATGGGAAGAAGAAATGATATTCCTAGATTGCTTAAATAAGTGAGAATGTTTAAAAAAGAAAAACTACACAAACGTGATGCCATTCATAAATTAAAATCATTTTTTCTTTTTAACAAATTTTCATGGTAATCTGCCCTGTTAGTGGCCTCTGGGTGGAGCAAACACTACTTAAAAAACAAGGGTATGTTTAGAGTACAGAGTTCAGGAGATGGGACAACAGCTTTTCTACTTTGATCACTATTAAATCAGCACCATTAAACGTTAAAAGTAAGTCCACAAAAAATAAGGTGTGAGTGGTTGAATTCCTTGTGAAGAACAAGTGACTTGGGGAGGACTTGGTGGTTTTGAAACAGTGGCTGACAACAATTTCGTAGTTAATGATACAGACTATTCAGAAAAGAGGAACACAAAATAAAGTTTGGCAGCAACGTCCCTTTCCGGAGATAGGCTGAGAGTGGTCCTTTGGGGGCGCTGTGGCTCATGCTGACTCAAGGCTGAGGTCACTGGACACTTGGTGCTCTAGGCTGCCTTGCCAGCGCTGTACTGCCTGTAGTGGAACAGACTCTTGGAGTCCACAGTGCGGGATTTCTGCACAGCTTCAGCAAAAAGTTTGGTCACCTGAAAGAAAACGTCAAAAATGTTAGCAACCTACAAGAGATGAAAGGGAATGCAGGATGAATCGGGAGCAAAAACACAAGGATCTGCTCCGGATTTTCAAATGGGTGTGGAGAGAAAGATGTGATGCTGTTTCTTCAGAGACTTTCCCCGTGTCACAGACTCACCCACTCCCAGTAAGGATTAAAACTAACTTAGAGGGCGAAAACGGGCCACACGGATCATTAGTGAGCGTCAGATGCATGGCTCCTTCTGTGATGACTCTGTTAGCTCACATACAAATGAAACTGAATGTGTTTCATAGAGGCTTTTTCTGTGCTGCAGTCCAGCGTGTGTATTATATCTGCTCCTTTGATCAGGAAGCTGCTGTTTTCATGCAGTGGCTTTCACTTGGAGACGAGGAGCTAGCACTCGCCACTTTCAGTCCACTCCATTGTAGAGTGGCCTGAAGGTCCACAGGGTGGTTGGATGGGTCACAAAAGAACCGGTTCTACTCCCGGATTTTGATTACATCAATTGTTTAATCTCTAACCTTCAAGTGAGGCCACAATCTGCCATACTAACACCATTGTTTTAGATTCTATTAAAAAAAAATGCTCTCTTTTCTCAGTGCTCGAGAAAGGAGAGAGGAAGAGAAAGAGAGAGGGGGAGGGAATAATTACCAAACATGAAAGGAGACCTAGAAATAAAACCTACACATGCCTTATATTTAAAGGAAAGAGCATACCTGGAAATTAGTGAGGAGCGCAATCCCACTGTCCACAGCTGTCCTCCGAATCACATAATTATCGTGGACAAATTTGGTGTTGTTGTTGGGGAGGTTAATCACAAGGTCAATGCTTCCGTCTCTAATCAGTCTAAAAAGAAATAAATAAAAACTTACAGTTGACAATGTCTATTTTATAATTAGTTCCAAAATTGCTAACACAAATTCTTCTCTCTGCTCTTTAAACCAATGCTATCACTGAGCCACCTGGCGGCCCTTTTCTACTTCTAAGTCGATGTTCAAGTTGCACTCACTGAGGAATTATAATTTTTTATTGTGGTTTTGAAAGAAGTCTGGTAGAAGTCTAACAGAATGCAAAACATTGTTTTTCCTTCTACCTATAGGCTCCTCCAGCATCCATCTCTCTTCCTGCTTCCCACTGCCTGGCAGGAGAAAACATGAACCTACCTGGTGTGAATTAACCTCTGTCACATTCTGTTCTTGGACTGACTGAACATACCCTAAGAGGCATTCAAATGCCAAATGCATGGAGCTATGGCTGACTTTCATCTTACAAAACTCTAAGCAAGGGACTCAGAGCATCAGCAGAAGGCTTCTAAGGTCTGTATATGATGACATTCTTAAGTTCGCTTCATAATGACTTCTTAACAAATTTTAATAAAGAGCATATTTCATAGAATTTGGTATGTTGTAGCTACTGTGCAAAGTATAACATCCATGGGTAACAGAGAAGGAGCCACTGGGCCTTCATCCCGTATAGCTTTGTAACAACAGATGCCCTATAGGTCCTGAAGCCTCACGCAGTGTGTTTTACAAAATCAGGTGGTGATGGCCTAAGAAATGAGCATTTAGTTAAAAACATTATCAAATGCTTACTCCAGTTTTCTCCATGCAGCAAGTGCTCAAAAAAATTGACTGATCCATTGATCCATCCTTAGTGAAATGTAGATGATTAGTCAAACATATATGGATATACATATTTGTGTGTATATATATTTAAGAATATATAGAAATATATATGCATATATATACTTTGTGTATATATATATATATTTAACATTATATAGAAAGCACTGCATTAAGTCCTTTATCGTTTACTTGTTCTGTCAAGCACTTTTAACAGAAATATCTGAAAAGTATTTTCTAACACACGTACAGATGTAGTAATTCACTTTTTATAAGAATGAAACTGATAGCCATTAATGTGTTCATTTGTAAATTTTTTAACCAGTCAAACTTTTGAAAATATTTGAAAGCAAATGAGGTGAAAGCTTCTGTCTTAGCTCCCACCATTTATCTTCTGCTTTTATTTTGGTTATTTCTTTTTGTTCAACTCAGAAAAACAAACTATTCAGTTCTTACTTTCTGATAGAAGAGAGGCTGGGATTCTGTCCTTCCTGAGATGGCCATGCCACTGGGGTGGCAGGGACATTGTTGGCATTGAGCCAGTCTGATGTGGCTTCTGTGGCAAAAAGCTGTATTTAAAACAGAAAACTAGGTTACTATAAAGAATGAATCTTCGTTAGTGAGGGAACATAGGAGTCACAACAGAAAGAAGAGAAAGAAACACGGAAGAAGCGCGGTTCCGAAAGTAGCCACTTGAACTCAGAATCTAGGGCACAGATATCTTAAATATTCTTAAATCTTTTCAGTAAGAAAACATTTAAGAGGCTCTGTTGTAAGTGCTTTTGTAAAAGAATTAGTCATAGCTTAGAAACTATTTTTTATGAGGTCAACGAAGTCCATGGCCATAGGCCCAGTCTGAGCTGTGGGAGTAACTTTGTTTTACTGAAGGAGGCTGTGGGCAGAGCTATTTGCTACAAAGACTCTGCCTGTAACTGTAACAGCTGGAAACTATGACCTCATACACAATCAAGAGAGGAAAAGATTCAGAAATACACTGATGAGTGTATTAATAATGCACTTAATCTAAAGTTTAAGATTTTAACCTAACTACTATTGAGTTTGCAGCTATTTTGTTAAACCCAGTCTTCCTGATTATTTTATTTTATGCAAAGCTTATTTTTTAACTTTATTGTTTGGTAGTTTCAAGTGTTTACATAGCTTTAATTGTTTCACCCCCCTTCCTCTCTTCCACTATAGTCCTCCTTCTCAACAAATTTCCTCCTATTTTTTTTCTTCTTCTGTGCATGACCCACTGAATTCAGAGTGTCTTTGCTGCAGGGTGAGTGGAAGGTTTTGTAATCCAGACAGAACAATTTACCAGTGGATACACCACTAAAGAAAAAGTCACTTTCCCCCAACAATCATTAACTACCAATAATCCTCTGTGGAAGTTTTGAAATCAAGTTAATTAAACCTTGCAAACTGAAAAGGTGGCTTTCTTGTTTCTGCGGTATTTATTTCATGGACAAATTTCAATGTGGAAAGAAAGCTACTTTTTAAAAAAAGTAAGAGAGTATACCTTGAAACCTTCATTGTGTAACTGCTCAGCCACACCAAGGAATCTTGGACGGAACGATTGCTAGAAAGGAATTGAACACAATTGACTTTCTACATACACATTTCTTTGTTTGGATACATTCAAGATGGTGTCCCTCCCGCCATTGCAAAAGGAAGTTCCATATGTTGCTTTTTATTTAATATAAGTTATTTATTCTCCAATGTAGATTTAAAATTCCATTTTTGTTATCTTGTTTTCTGCCTTCCACATATCTCTGAGCCCATTCATTCACACTGAGACTTGGCCTGCTTTGATTAGATCCACACTGTTTCTTTGTGCAGAGTTTCCTTACCTGGTTAGGGAGCTGCTAAAGCTGAGATCTGAGCACCTTGTTGTTGTCTGGCTGCTTTGCTATTCCAAACAACCTGCTCTCATTGCTGAGTCCTAGTTTTGCACTGTCTTTAATAACTCACTCACTTTCCTAGAAGGTCCTGTGCTAAGAATCCCTAGAGTATTAAGTTCCTTTGCAAATTCTGGCTTTCCTGTTTGTGCTAGAAGTGTATACTTAGAAAAGTTAACACCCTTGGCCTCAATTCTTCACTTCTGAAAGAGACATGATGATGCTCCTATCTCCTGAGGTATCTCACTAGCTGTGCTTCTCCAGGTGATTTAGCTTTTCTCTGAGGTAGGCTCCACATCTCTTCCGTGCAGCGGTAATGATACTTGTGGTATTGGGTCATTGTGATTGTCCAGTAGGTTCCTATATTAGCAATCACTATAGAGTGTTAGAACTTCACATCAGCAGTTTCAGGGTTAATAACAGTTCTCAGGAAATATTGATAAGTATCACTAAGACAGTTGCTGTTTTTTCCAGCTTTCTAGAGACTAGATTCCTGTCCCTAAAAACTAGTATTTGGGATATTATAACCCAAAATATCTTTCCCACCATACACACCTATTTCCACATGGGTTTTCCTAATGTTCCAGCTCATTTTTTCTGACAGTTTCTATCAGTCTGTTGTTGTATATTTCCTAGAACCCTAGCTGGACCTGATTTCCCTGGATCCCATAGTCATCAGGGGTTGACCATCTCTAAATATTTCCTGCGTTTGAGAGTTTGCTTTTGCAAGGCAGTATTCAGGATGGCATACAGCAAAGATGAATATCAGCCCGAAGGGGAAATTCTCTGCTTGACCTTATTATCATGACTGTCTTAGCACCTAAGCTATTTAAAATCATGTATGCTTAAAATCATATCTTTTCTTCTTTAAACGAGATCATGTTGCTGATTTTTAAGAGGATTTAACTAATGATATAATATGACTATATCTTTTCATTTCCTCTGATTGATTTAGAAATCATATAAGTGATGTTAGAAAAAGCATGCAAATGATCCTGTTTCTAGTCCCCAAACTATGTAATGCCATCAAAAACATATCCAGATCCTTGGACAATTTTTATAATACTCGACTCAAAAAGTCTCCTAATATTTACATGCAGTGGTTTTCTGAGAACAGATCTAAATCCTAAGCAATGACTCCAAAGACTATGTTCAAATATAAAATCCTTTTAGATTCTGGCCCTCTCCTTCCTGGAACTACAGTTTTATGAGAACAAAACAGTGGCAAATAGAAAAGATGAACGCTCTGGGATGAATCCAAGCTAAGTCAGGCACAGGGGTTATTCAAGACAATCTTTCATAACCTGAATTGTGAGCATGCCGACCATAGTAGCTTTCTACTGTTTCCACTCAGGACTAAACAGAAATAAATGAGTGAAAATGCCATCAGCTCATGGTTCTACATAAAACTAAAATAAAATTATAAAATATAATAGAGAAAACAGTAATTCTTACTGACCAAGCCTAGAACAATTTAAAGCAGTATACAGAACACTAGGCAGAGAAGAACACTAATATGCTCAGGGCTAAATGATATGACCCATTATATTTGCTTCATAGTTTAAGATTTCTCCATAAGAAACATACATGGGATATGCAAAATGAGTCTCTGCATTTTATTAAATCCCCCTCATGTGGAACATTACATTTGGACTTTCTGATAAACAAAAAAACAGCTTAGGTTTGCACTAAATGACATGAGAGGTCTCAGTTAATGCCTGGAAAACTGTGTATTCGTCCTGCACTTAACCAATGCCTCTCACTCTCTTAAACATCCCCTTAGCAAAAAGTCACTGAAGACATGGTTGGTAATAATAATGTGATAAACAGTTTCCTTTGGGTTTCTAAAATGAACTACCACAAGAAAGGTGTTTCCAAGTGTCCCAAAACAATAACGTCGGCATCATCTGGACTTACTAAAAGTAGGAAACCTAAGTCTCCACCAAATGGACTGCATCAGGTGGGTATGCCAGTCATGTGCACTTTCAAACACTCCAGGTCCTTCTGATGTGCGCTTCGCTTTAAAATGGAAATGAATGAGGCTGGAAGGGCTATCCTTCACTCATTTTGCAATTTGAGGTAAAGACATATTAACCTTGACCAAAGTCACAATGAAAAATGTTGAAGGAGGAATATGATAATGCAATTTTTCCCTTGCCATTTTAAAATGAAATAAGTCAGCGAGTCCTCTAAGACCTGCAGGTACCAGGCAGAACCTTATTACGGAGCTGTTTCACCGCCGTCCCCCAAGTGGAAAAGATGAATATCCAACATGACAGTATTGGCAGTTTCCAGCTAGGGAGCCACACCGCCTTCTGGTGCAGGGTGTTGGCTTTCATAGACACATTATAAACTTCTATCAAACATGTATTGAACACTTGTGACACATAAAACAGCTTCTCTACAAAAAGAAATTACCGCTGTCAGCTTGCGTCTGAGCAACCTCAGATTTAAAAGCCGATTGAAAATACCTATGTAAGAATCTATTTCTTAGTAGAGGTGAAAAGTACAAGTTAGTTTATGCTCTTGGAAATGTTTACAAGGAAAGAATTCTTTTGAAAGTTGAATAAATATCTATTTCCTTCAGTGATCATTTTCTCACTAAGCCAACTTCTGGCTACAGAAGAACAAGCCAAGTTAACACTAAGTGATGTCTGTGGATGCTACAGGGTTGCCGGGATTGACAACTGTGTGGTTGTTCCTAATGATGCCTCTTTGAAGATAAAAGGTTATTCATGTCACTTGGCATCGTCTTTTCAAATAAACGCTTGCTTTGTGTTTCTGAGCAATGCTGAAGCCCAGATGTCAGGCTGGTGCCTGCCACTTCACCAGCATCGCTGAATAGCCCAATCAGAGGGGGAAATACAGAGAGTGCTCTCCATCTCCTCTAGAGTAAATCACTCATTGTTAAAGGGTGTTCTAGAAAACCTCAAAATAAGGCAGATTGCCTTCTCAGAGCAACTAAAAATACATTGTGACAGGGTGGAAGGTGGTTGGAACGCCTGCAGGGAAATCAAGGGTGATTCTGTTGCCTCATAAACCCATATTATGCTTCTTCCATTACGAATGCCCTAGACTGTGGAAAGATGCAATGCACATGGCAATTAAGCTGACAGAGATGCTTTGTTAAAATCTGCAGCCTTTATCCTAAGTCTTAGGTACACAAGATCGATGGTACAAATATTTCAAACTTCCTGAGTGATTTGACTCTAGCATCTGCCATAAGAAGTTCAGAAAGAGATTGCAGGAGTAAAGGATTACAACGCAGAAGAGAAACACAGATTTAGCAAGAATACCACATACAGCAAGCGTGTGTGTGCAAGCACACACACACACACACACACACACACACACAACTTTCTAAATGCAAAAAAAAAACCCTGCTAGTAATAAATGCTTATTTTAAGATGCTTTCTCTTGGGACACTAAGTGAAAAAGTTCTCCAGCTCAGAGTCCCCTTGCTCTCCACTCTGAGTCTCTATGATCCCTCAGTTTTCTCTTGGAACCTGTTGTGCCAGATGAGTGAGTCTAAGTGTTCTCATTAAATCATTCTAATCAGAGCATGTACTTAACTCAGAGGATATGGAGACGAGAAAGGAAGACTGTCCCACAAATGGGATGAATGCTGGTGTCCTCCCCATTGCTCTGGGAAGGAATAACAAAGGAAATTCACAGCAATTATATGGCTCTCAGTGCTCTAGGGAGCCTGTGACAGCCTCATACTGTGTGGGTGACCACCCTAAGATGCCAAGATGCTAACACAAATCCCTCTCTCATAACTTGATTAAATAACTTCCCAACCACATGCTTTCAGACATACTTTCTAGCCCTGGCTTTCATTTCTATATTATTCCTCTGTAAGTCCTTTTCAGTTCTGATTATATGTTTGAAGGGTTATAATGAATCCCTCTGACCCAGTGGTAGCATGTACTTTTTCCATGTGTATCCTAAAATACAGAACACAGATGACTATATCCACGCTGCTGTGAATGCTGGGTAGAAAGCAGAGTTTAGAGTAGATCCTTTTCTACCTGAGAAAGAGCCTCCAAGACTTGAAGCCTCCAAGACTTGACCTTCTACTAGTCCACCCCACCATAACTCATCAGATTAAGCACTTTTTAAAATTAGTATGACTGCAATGGAGAGACCATATAAACATCAAATGTTGGGAATGGGTCATATAAAATAAGTCAGAAAATTCTATTCTTTCTATTTCTAGAGGCTTACAATTCTACTGATCAATTTTTCTGAGTTACAGATATGTCAATAACTATAACTTTATTAAATAATTTTAAACTATATTTAATGCTGCACTAAAAATATGTTTAAATCCATAATGATTGTCACTCATATACAAGCAGAATATTTTTGCAATGACTCATGTAACTGCTGAAAGATTGCTTTAAAAATAATGCGTTCAAAGGTAGAATTTTAATTAATAAAACCTCATCGCTTTGAAAATATTGTTCCCCAATCCATAAAGTCTCCTTTTTTCCTACAAAGCAAAATTCTGTTCACTGGTGCCCAAGTCCCACAAATATTTCATAGGAGCAAATTAATTTTGCGGCACATTTCCCTGCAGCACTGGAACTAAACAAGTCACAATTTTATACACCACTGCCTTCTTAAACTGCTATTTGAAAATGTTAGCAGGGCTTTGATTAGTTGTGAAGATGAGGGCTAAGGGCATGGTCTCCTCTGAATGTCCCCAGTTCTCACATTAAACTTTAAGCTATCACTGGAAGTTGGGCCAATATTCTCCTAGTTTGGACTTAATGATACTCAGTACCCATTTGTAATGTGATGAGTCACTCATACGATGTGATTTGTCTCTAAACTGCCATTAAGCCTCACATCGCAAGCCATCTTCTTAGCCTTCACTCAGATCCTCACCATCGCCCTTCTGCCACCTTCAGAACGCCAAACCCCAAGTCACTCTTTCCAGAAACTTCTCCAAAGTGACTACCTGTCCAGTCTCTGGAGTCTAATTTGCTAGTATTAAGACACCCTAATGAGGCAGCATTTATAACAATCACCCACTGGCTTGAGAATACCTGATTCTCTTCTAATTATGCTTTTATTGACTTTTGTGAAGACATGCAGGGTTTGAGCTTATTAAAGTCACAGCAGGGAGGGTGCTATATATGACCACTCGTTTTTAAAGGACATAAGAAGTGCTAATCTCAAGTTAAAATGAATGACCATTTGAGAAACATAAACAGTTATTTTTCAGGAATTTAGAAGTAGAACATGTATAGACTGTTGCAATAGGTATTTCAAAGAGTTAAAGACATTTTATGCCCAAAATTTTACCCTAAGATTTATTTACACTTGAATTGCAACAATAAACCAATAGTGCTCTTTTTATTGTGGTAAAATATTAATTTATAGTCCTCTGATCTTACTTTGGCCTAGAAGCATAAAAGGGGTATAAAAAGCTTGGACAAGCTCAAGCCAGAGAGAATTCCAACAGGAAGAAAGGAAATAGGCGTGAGTCCCACCCCTACTTAAACAATGATTGGCAACTGTTAGCTGTGAAAGAGAGAGTTAATTGGCTTGAAGAATAAAGTCCCTGTTGGGTTGAGCACCCTCAGTGAAGGCCACATATCCAAGAGTACATAAACAGCACCAACAGTGGTTATTAAAAGATACAGGACATAGAGTTGGGTGGTTGGAAAAGGGAAGATGGATGTGGAAGGAGGGGGATAAATGAGACGTTTGACATTTACATTGCAGAAAAATCTAAATAAATGAAAAAATGAGGCAACTATGTAGAATAGGAGGCATCACTTTTCTAAAATAGCCCCTTTCACAACAAACAGATTTTTCATGGAGACTTTTTTCTGTTTTCTGTTTTACTTTGGTATTTGCTGCTGCAACAGGAGAAGGCTGTTCAGGAACAAACAGAACATACAATGGCCATTCTCATAAGTTACAATTTTCTAAGGCATGCAACCAACCCCGTCTCTTCTTCACTTTAACATCCTGACCTCCAACAGTGTGCTGCCTGAGAATGCGCAGTCACACACCCCACTCACCTGGATTCCAATGAGAATGCCTTTCTGAGGAATCTTAAACCCGGTAGAGAGCATTGCCTTTAGGAAGGCTGTGTGAATACCCTCGCCAAAGCATGCCACCTGTTAGGATTAAATGAAAAATACAAAGTTAAAGGAAGATAGACTAGTCAAATACACATATACCAAAGAAAAAAAGGAGAAAGGAACAAAAGAAAAATTGGAGAGTAACGTACTGATAAACTCTTTCCCCAGATTTTATCAGTGTTTTCCAAAGACCAAGAAATCTGAATCGGAGAATTAAATGGCTGGCCAGGACAGATGTATCTTTTGTTTTTAATTAAGCATAATGAATGAATAAGCAATTCCTTCTACACCAACAACACTCAGTGGAACAACATACCGAATTACACCGCAAGTTATTTGGATACAAATCAGTTTCTGGTGTGTAATGTGGTGAATTTCCAGATATTAATATGAGATAATGTTTAAAACACTGTATTCATCACGTATACCATGCAGTAGTGCATGAATTCAGGGTTGGAAGTGCTAGAAATATGACAAGCTGCTGCCCCACTGCTTTAAAACCACCCCGGCCACCTTAAGAGGAGGCTTCGTAAGAGATGGCAACAGTATGTGAAAATCTCAAAAGAGCTTAATCCTTTTTACCATAGTTAGAAACCAAACCAAAATATTCTGCAGCTCATCCTGGATACCCAAGCCACATGTTTTAAAAAAAAGGTTGAGAGGGAGAGAAGATGCCAAGCTAACAGAAATTGGTCCAGTGTATGGAAATTTCCTCTAGGGTAACTGCTGCACGCTGTAATTACAAGTCAAACAGCCACCGTAACTAGAGGACAAGTGGTGGATTCTAACAGGATGGGAGTCCGTTCTGCACATCATCATCTGGCACCCGTTCAGAGTCGCCATTATAGTAAAGAATGCTGACAGTTCACTTCGTTCTTTAAGCAAATGACTCTCTCTTGCTAGGCAAGGAAACTTCTCATGATCATAACCTTCAGCTGACCACAGTACGTGTCTGCTCTTCACTCCACAGTTGAACATTTTAATCAGTCAAGTACTGGCCAATCAACTGGGCAATGTCAATTGAAGTTAATGAGTCTCATTTCCACTGAAAGGAACCCTGCAGTCCGATCAGAAGTCCAAGTACTCTAAAAGGGTAGCAACAATTTTCTGCCTGGCCATTAAAAACAAAACAAAATGAAACAAAAAATTAAACAGTCAAATAGTTCTGTTAATATTAGGATGACATTCTCACTTGACAGCTATAGAATAAAGCGCCCCGTAATTAGATAAGAAGTTGGGAGTTTTGCAGTCCTCCGCGCTTAAACACTGAAAAAGTCTCTCTGAAGCATAGTTGAGATTTCTAAACTGGATTTATTATTCTGATTTCAGTTAAGAAACAGAATTTAAAACATTATACTTGATGACACTAGGAAATATGGCTTAAATATTAGAAGAATTCTTTCCTTTTGCAGTTTAGAAAAGAGAAAACAAATACAAGCAACTTCTAAGTTGTTCGTATTTTCATTGCTGTGTGAAACGGAGAGTACTAGACCCGGAACACAGCTCGCCACACTGGTGACGCAGTATACGAGAAAGAGGCCTCTTCCTGATCCAGCTCTTGACCAGTTGAAAACAGAATCCTAGGATGGGGATGAATCTGAAACTGTGGATAATAGAGCTTCCATCGTTCACAGCGAGGCTTACTTTCTGGCCAAATCAAGAGAAATTCGACCAAATCCAAAGAAAACGCAAGAGGATCAAGAACCACTTTCCAAGAATGCAACTCTAACACCGCGGTCCTTTGTAGCCCACTGCCTGTCTCCTGGTCTCTCTTGGCTTCTCATCAAAGCTCATGCTCGTAACCAAACAACCATATAAAACCTCGCATACTCATTGCAATTAAAAATTCTCCTCTTTATATTTTTGCCTAATACCAAGAGAAACAACGATGCCTCCCGGTGTGATGTTGCCACTCCAGTGTGCACTGGTGAGGATCTGAAGGTTGTAGTGAGTACGTCTGTCAAGGGCTAGGTGATTCATAAAATGTCCTGACACTGACACGTAGAGAACTTTCTAGAATCTGACAGCTCTCTATGAGAAAACACATTTCACATTCTTAAAGAAACCTTCACTTGACACAGTTCCAACACAAGAGAAGAGAGCCATCCAGTGGCCAGTGCCATTATAGATCAGCCTCAAGAGGCTGAAGCTGCCTCCCAAGTGGCCTTGGGGTTTCTTCTATATTTGCAGTTCCCACTTTTTACACCCATGGCCTTTTTAATGTTGTCATTTTACATATTTCAAGTGATAACATGCAGATCTGCATCAATCACAGGAAAGTAGGGGATGGACTGTTTTTATTGAATTACGTGAAAGCCTTAAAAAAACGACACGGGACATACTCAGATGTCTAGAGAAATGTATGACTGTTATTGGCAGTGTACTGGTAACGTGGTAATGAATTAAGTACACGTGTATTCAATTCTCAAGTTCACATGTAAAAATGTCAATTCTGTTACAGAAAAGGGTAATTCAAACTTCCTAAACCTTTGAGATGCCCTGGGAAAAGAAAACCTTGTGCAGTTTGATTTTCTCTAACCACTTACTACTTTGCATACATGACCGCATTCTGATCGTAGAACCACAGATTTTCAGGTAAATTTAACAACAGTATTCATGTACCATTAGCCACTCACCTCTCCAGTGGAAGCCATCTCACATCTCAGGATAGGATCAGCATCCCTCAACCGGGGCCAGGAAAACATTGGAGCCTGTCAGACGTAATAAGGAAGGAAAAACATGAGATAAAGGATAACAGGAGATGAGAGGTAGACACGCTTGGCCAATCACCTCCCGCAGGACTCATTAGGCCATAGAGAACAGAAAAAAAAAAAAAACAAATTCTCTTTGGCCCGAAACTCTGACTTGAAAAATCGCTTTAAAATTCTGTTCCAAGAATATGTTGTACTCCTGGCCCAAATGTTGGGTTAAGTAATCACAAATGATTTCTGTAACTAGATCCCCTGTGACCAGTCTAGACCAACACTTCTAATCTGGCCTGCACATATTCTTACTGGAGTTATTTCAAACAGCATCTACTGGACATTAGACTCCCAAACAGAGTTGAAAGACATTTTCCCCCTGATAGGCTTTTGGAACATTCCCCTTCTTGTTCTGTTCATTTGAACTTGCAGCCAGCCACCTTGCCAGACACGGCTGTCTGTGAACTGACTTCTGAGACATTCAACTGTTGTTGACGCCTCTTAAAAGTTTTGAAAAACATTCTGCTGGGAAACATTTTTTTCTATCTTTCTTCATATGAACAGGAACACTTCAGGGCTTCCTTTTTAGTTATTTTATCAGCATGACTCATAAGGACCAAGTTCTTATTCTCACAGATGCTTATTCATCAGGTCTAGACGACCTTCTGTTGACACTGGCACTTCTAAGTTAGGGGAAAATGAGCTTGTGGTCATTTTCCTGGGTCATCTTAGTGAGACTGTGATGTGTTCCTCGCCTCCTGCTCTCCTGTTCTGCTATCTGCTCTTTACCATCAACCACATTAGATCTCCCAAAATTGACAACTTTCTAATGTTATGTCCCAGTTCTGCATATTGTGATGACCACCAACCATATAATTATTTTCTTTGCTACTTCAAAACTATGGTTTTGCTACTGTTATGAATCATAATGTAAATATCTGATATGTGGGATATCTAATATACAATACCTATGAAAGAATAATTTGACCCACAAAGGGATTGCAACCTATAGGTTGGGAACTACTGTTTTAAAGACTCTAAAATATGTCAATGTCACATAATTGCATTGTACAATATAAATTAACTTCACTGAGTATACTTTTTCTAAGAAATTCAATTGTATTTGTATATTTCATGAATGATCTTGTCTGTCCATTGAAGTAGTTCATGAGAACACTGTATACAGAAGCAGCTAGAGTAATCTAGTGGCTTTATGATTAAAGTATTATTAAAATATAATTTTGATTTTATCACCCTCACAGCTCCAATACAAACTATTACTTTAATCTTACAAGTGGAAAATCTTTGCCATTGAAGAAAATACAAACTATGAAAAAGTAGCTAGGGTGGTAAGAATTTAACCAGCTCCTCAGGGTAACCATGTATATGAGACTTGTGAATTCCTAGAGACTTTTCGCAGTTGAGCCTTGTCTTGGACAAGATTGCCTAGTATTTTAATTTTCTAACTAAACCATCACCGTGGGTCAGCTGCAGAAACATGGGTGATAATCCACTTAACTAGATGACTTTGAAGTCACATTATCCTTGATCGCTATCAATATTTCTGCAAAAACAAATAGTTCATGTGAGGTTGCTTGCAGTACAACCTCAGTCTGTTTTGAAAGGAAGATGGTCACCAGTTCAGCAGGTCCATTAAGTCACAAAAATTTTGTGGCAAACATTCCCCTTCATTTCACCTCTGTTTATAAGATGACACATATTGTAAAATGCTACCTTAATGGCAACATAGTCAGCAGGAATGATGGGTTTCTCCAGTGTAGGAAGACGCTGCTCATCAATGTTCTCCCCAATCATCACCTTGGTGGCCACATCAATGAAGTCCACCCCAAGAGTCTTGGAAACAAAGGGGAAGGATCGAGAAGCTCTCAGGTTGCACTCAATCACCTAAAGAGATGAATCCAAAAGGGAAGAGACGATGAAAGACAGGAACAATCCTAATGTGTATTTTGTACCTCGATTTCCTTCTGTGATTAACTCACTACCCCAACCCATCCCTTCTATCTCCACTGCTTAGATCTCTGACTAATCGGTTTCTTTGAGGATATTATCTTTGAATTTTGACTCATTTCCATTCCATTTCCTTAGTTCAATTCCTGCATACTTCTGATACATTTCATTTAATGTAGAGTTTGGATGATGTCACACCCCAAGATGAAAAGTCCCCACTGGAATCCTGGCTTCACATTAAAACCTAGCTGGTGAAAACCTTCTGCCTTCTCAATATGCATCTCTTTTATCTAACACCACTGTTGTGGGAGGCTGCTTGTTTGTTCCCGGCTGCTCAGCCCCGAAATAATCATTCAGAAGCAACATTATTTAAATCACTGCTCAGCCAATCACTGAAGTGTATTGCTAACTAGCTTGTATGTCTTCAGCTAACCCATTTCTATTATTTTATATCTTACTACAAGGCTCATAGCTCAATGGCAAAGATCTGGCTAGCATCTTCTGTCTTTCTTCTCTGGTGGCTCTATGATGTCTCCCTGACTCTGCCTCCTTTCTCCCAACATTCAGTTTAGTTTTCCTCGCCTACCTCTATTCTGCACTGGCCCAATACAGTTTTTTTATTCATTTTTTTTTCTTTTTTTATTGAAAAAAAATTTCCGCCTCCTCCCAGCCACCCATTTCCCTCCCCCTCCTCCTACTTCTCTCCCCCTCCCCCCACTCCTCTCCCCTTCCCTCTTCAGTACAAAGAGCAGTCAGGGTTCCCTGCCCTGTGGAAAGTCCAAGGTCCTCCCCCCTCCATCCAGGTCTAGGAAGGTGAGCATCCAAACTGGCTAGGCTCCCACGAAGCCAGAACATAAAGTAAGATCAAAACCCAGTGCCATTGTCCTTGGCTTCTCATCAGCCCTCATTGTCCGCCATGTTCAGAGAGTCCAGTTTTATCCCATGCTCCCTCAGTCCCAGTCCAGTTGGCCTTGGTGACCTCCCAATAGATCAGTCCCACAGTTTTTCTATTCATTAACCAATAAAAGCAACACGTATACAGAAGAGCTTCCCACACCATACCACTTTACTGGACTTAAGTCCTACTTTCCAAGATCCAGTTCCAGCCTTCACTTAGGAAAAAATACTTTCTCTAAACAAAAGGTTGGTGATTAGTGTCCCCCAAAATGTAATAGTTATTCACTGTTGTAGATGATCTTATAGCCATATGTAACACCCTCTACCTTCAACCTTCTAAAATCCCAGCTAGTCTGTAAACTTCATTCACAATATAAAATTTTTCTTGAAGCTTTTCATTATTTTCTTTAAACAAGACATGATATTCAAAGATGTATTATATATGTGTGTGTGTGTGTACTCAAATATATGTGCATATATATATACATGTGTATATATGTTTGTGTGTGCACCTGACAAATATGATCTTCTTGTTCAACTACAAAGACATTTGCACACCCCTCTAGTAACTACTAAAGCTATTACTATACTTCTAGTTATTTCTGAGTTCATTTTCCTCACAGTCCATGTTAAGTTACGACGTATCTGAAGTTGGAGAATATACCTCATACATCACTGTAATCACCTCTTGACTCCATAGTGATTAGTGAACAGATTTTGGTTACTAATGGTTTGAATAGAATAATGAGAAACACTCTAATTGGCCTAAATTGTATTTTGTCTTTCAAGATAAGTTATAAAACAACTTGGTTCTCTAGGTAAGAAGCAAGTCAAACTTCAGCAAAAGCCCTTCTGAATGCACATGCTGCCCACTAGAAGATATGCACGCATCCATCTGTGCTTCACTGTGCACAGGCACCTTTCAGTACATCGAGTATCTCACATCAGTGCCGCCAGGAGCCCTAGCCTTCAAAGAGGGACATTATACTCTGCGCATGCCATCTCAGACAGGAGCAGCTGCCAGATCACAGAGAGTACCGGGGTGAGGCACAATCCAAGCTGATCCAACACAAGCTAACAACATCGCAAAGTCCTCCAAGGTCATTAGGATTTCTTACCAAGACATCATTTCCTTTGACAAGAAACTGGACATTGAATGGCCCAGAGATGGCGAAAGCCTTTGCAATCTTCCGGGTTGCATCCTTCACCTGGAGCAAAAAGGACAATGACACTGTAAAAAAGAGAGCAGTGGAGGTTTAAAGAGAAGCAGAATCCTATCTAGGTGGCCTTAATTTCTCTTTGTAGAAATCTGTGTCTCTATTAACAATGATAGTTAATAGCAATAATGGGTAATATAAGGGGCAAGAAACATAATTTTACAAGAGCACCTGTCATCCATAGAGCGCTGTCTCTTACAATTGTGTGCTCTGTTCTTACGCTGAAGGCTAAATGAAGTCTTTCATGTCTACTTACTCCAACACCGGAAACTGCAGTTCAAACCATACATCCATCTAATGGCCTACCTGCTGAGAAGGGCAGGCTCCCAAAATACATGGCCCTGCAAAGCGGCCAGGGATATTGATTTCATGTAGCTTTTCTGTTACCCTAAACTCTATGAGGGTAGATATTGTGGTCAGAAAGGAATAGTGCTTGCCTACAGGAGGCGTTGTATATCTATATGTCACAGACTGGAACCCCTATACCTAGCAAGAAACAGGCTCCCTGTCAAGAGAGGCAATGATGACAGTAAGCCAAAACTCCCCAGTCATCACAGGTACAGAAGTGGGTCAGCAGCTTAACTAGGTATGAAAGGAAGCATAGTCCACAGCAGTGCTATACAACCTTCCTCATACTAATACCCTCACACTGTGGTGACTCCAAAACATAAAATTCTTTTCATTTATACTTCCTAACTGTGGTTTTGTTACTGTTATGAATCATAAGCAAATATCTGTGTTTTCTAATGGCTTTAGGTGACCCCTGCAAAATGGTCATTTGACCTGTAAGGGAGTCATAACCCACAAATTGAGACCCACTTGTCTGTGGCATGTCCACTCTGAGAGACTTAAGAAAATCTTGGATTTGTGCTTATTTACCCTAACATGAGAAAATGAATCATAGTTTAAATCTAGGGACTTTTTTAACTTCTATGCTGTTGTTATTGCAAAGCGTTCTACTACCACTATATTCTAGAGCAAAAATCTTCAGAATACACTCAAAGCAAATGTACAGGCCACCATAAATTCTTATGGCAGGATAGCAGGAAAAAAAATCTAATAAAGGCCAAGTCAACTTGACCTCCCTAGAGTTCTCAAGAGTGACTTAAAATAGCAAGAGCTACATGTCTACCTTGCCACACATATGGGATGCTGAGACAGTCATATTGGATAGCTCTTTAAAGAAACTGCTCTCAAAGTGCGGTCAAGAGCAATATCCCCAAGCTCCAGCTTGGAGTGGAACTCAGAGTGAAGAGTGAAAGTTCAGCTTCCCGAGGTTCCCAAGTGGCTGCTGCACACTTTCTTCTCTACTCCTCAACAGTATCCCTTTTGGTTGCTCTTAACAAGTACCTCTCAGCTATCAGACTCACCCATCGTATCCAGTCTCTCAACCTGGTCCCGAGACTCGCAGTAATCATAACTACAGGAGACTTGCTAAAAATAAATCTCAGAGAGGTTTCCAGAAACTTATAGTGGAGGCAGGTATTTTAGGACGTATTTCACCTGGATATTCTAAATGTATATTAAAGGTTGCGTTACCACATAACCAATCAGGTTCTAGTCACAGTGAAAGAGATCATCCCTAAGACACTCAGCTGGTCAAAAGCAAGGATGTTCCTGATTAAATCTAACCTGAATTATGCCTTACATCACTACCTAAGTAGTGTTTTTAAACCTAAGGGTTTTTCTATAGCTGTGGTGGTGGTTTTATCTTTTGCTCTTTCCTTTCTGTTTCCATTTATAAATGATGACCTTTTCAATGGCTCCTTGGCTGATGGTTTGTGTAGGTAGCATCAAAGTGGCATCCCCTGAGTGGACACCTGCATCTTCAACGTGTTCAGAGATGGCATGGGAGATGACCTGTCAAAAGAAGATTTTTTACAAAGTTGTCAAAACCTATTTCCAGGCACTGCTCCATCACCTATCTCCTTTGATGTTTAACCAGTTCTGGCACCACTAGTAAATTACTCTGCCAAATTCCCATTAAGAGCAGGGAAAAGAGTTGCTTCATTGTCTGTGCCTCAGTGGAAGGTGACAAGTATCCTCTCCAGGAAAAATGGAGGGACAGAGACTGTTTCTTTCTCTTCCACTGATTGCCAACATTGTAAACAGAAGGAGACTAAGTCAACTCACACAGACAAGGGAGGATAAGACATGAAACTACAGTGGAATCAGCTTTATCTTTCAGACACCAGGAAAGAAAAGAAGAAAGGTGAATGTCTAGTGAGACGAACAACGCCATATATCACACACCACACACCCACAAATGTTGGTGGTTTAGAAAGAAAGATTGAAGGTTTGATGCCCAGATCTTTAAAGTGAAGTTTGAGAGACAAGAAAATATTCTTGTCCTTTTCTATAGTAAGGAAACAAAGGGAATGTAAGGATGAATGACCAAGATTGTGCACTAGTGAGACTGAGAGGAACTTGAACCCTTGACTGTCAGATTCTGAAGTCTATAACCTCAATCACTTTTGTCTATATGTGAATAAGATATATTGCTCAGGAACTTATGAGGCTTAGTGTGAGACAATAATTCCTTGTCTGTATAAAACTGTTATAAAGCACATAGATTTATTTATGCATCATATTTATAAATGGCTTAAATCAGAATGGCATTGAGTTTCCATTCTCCTGATGTGACTTCTGAGCTCTGGGACCTAGACAAGGCTTCGTGTCATTGGTTTCTAATGAAAGGAGACTAACAATGGTGTTTATCTGCACAGAAGAATTGTAAAGCAAAAACTGCATATAAATGAGCAAATGTCTGTGCATTTTTGTATGTATAAGTCTATGTGGGAGAGTATATGTGTGTTTATGTATGTGAGTATGGGAGTGTGAATGCATGGACTCACAAGTTTGCTAAAGAGAGAGAGTGTGTGTGTGTGTGTGTGTGTGTGTGTTTGTGTTTGTGTGTGTGTGTGTGTGTGTTTGTGTGTGTGTGTGTATTATCTAGGAATCTAGGAAACAGAAGTAATCGTGTGCATCACAATAAACCAGAATGATATGCCCATTTCAGGGAATAAATTTTGAAATTGTGTCAGTACGCTTGAAACATTTTCAAAAAACAGATTATGGGACAATGTGCAATGGATTGCAGGTGAAAACTTAACACACATCCCAGAAATCTAGAGCAAAGCTAAGGCAATGAGCCAGCATGGGCTGCAACGGCAGCACATATCTGAACAAGAACACGCAGCTCCAGGTCAGTCCTCATCCTCCATTTCCATAGATGTACAATCACATTCCAATTGCTTTTCATTTCTACCTTCAAATATTAAAAGTGGAAAGAAAAAGAAATTTATCCTATGATCTAAAACAGAGATTAGGAATGAGAGGTCCAGGAAGGAAAAGATTATCTCAAGACAGATGATGTGTGAGACGCTCTTCCTCAAACAAAAAGTAGACTCCACTATGTAACCTAAGAGTTCTGAGGGTGTAGCTCAGGGGCACAGCACATGCCTAGCATCTTCAAGTCCTAGGATCCCTCCCAGTGCTGAATTCACATGAAGGCAAAAGCCATATGTAATCTTACAGGAATTTGTACCCTTAGTCAACAATGAGTTAAAAGAACCAGATGAATATCCTCTGAAGATGTTGCAGCAAAAATTCCTGTCCTTTAAGATAGGGGACTGGAAACAGTATCTCGGAATGCTTCAAATCAGGACTATAAGATTCTGTGGTTGGTAGAAACAATCACGAGTTTAAAAGAAAATAAATAAACTCTATTCTGAACTGCCGATCTGTTAGGGGGGAAAGATTTGATATATTTGGCAGTGTTTTGAATTATTTGCAAAACTAAAGATGAAGGCCAATTTTTTACTTTATCCTTGAAGCAAATAAAATGACGTGCCCTCTCTAAAACATAAAGTATTACATTTCAAGATAAATCACAAATGCTTTGTTAAGGCAACCAGCAAATTCAAGCGAAGCACCCTTCCAGTTCCCTTTCTCCTTGAAGCGAGAGTCATCGCCGTTGCAGCCATTCCAGATGTGACGTGGTGAGCTAACTTTACGTTATTGTCCCGCCTACACAGTTCTGTGCGGTTGCCTTTAACCCAGTGAGAAGGAGCGGGATAGTGGGAAATAACAAGAAAAACCAGAGATTCAATTAGACGTTTCAGAAAGCAAAGCATCCGGGTGTTTTTATAACGCTCGCTGAAACATGAAAGGAATGCCACACACAAAAGAAAATGAGAATGAAAGATCTATTCAAAAAGAATGATAAGTATGGGATGATAATTGATTCTGAATATCATCAAAGAAAAATGCTAACAGTTCAAAATTCAAGGAATGAGATATCCATGACACTCCCATTCATTCTTCAGAGACTTTGAGAGTAGCATGTTGTTGTTGTTGTTGGTAGTGAGGTGGGAGTGTTGTAATGTTTGCTGTAGTAGAAATTGTTTTGATTGAATGGCTTCCCCACCATGTCCAGACATTAAGACTTTCAGAAACTGTGAATTCTAACCTGTGATTGTTTCAGGTGGGAAAATAAAGATAGGAAAAGTGAGAGAAAGTACAAACCCGTCCTTCTTTGCCAACTGCATCCATCTCCACTTCCCGGGCACCCTCGACAAACTTAGTCAGCACCACTGGGTGTTCCTGCCAACAGCAAACAAACAAACAGAAGCAAAACCTTGAGCACAAATTCCATGTATAATATCAGGTAGCTGTGCAGCTTGAGTAAATAACAAGGCAGTACTTGCAGAAAACTTAAGGCCAAACATACAACAGGCGCTCATTAGCTGGTCTGTTTTGTAAGAATAGGGTCATGGTCTGCTTACAGTAGGAGCAAGTGTTTCTCTCAACGCTGCGGGCTCAGCAATGTGAAAATGAATCCTGAAATCCCAAACGTTGGCTTCCGAGCCAGTTTGAGAGTAGTCTATGGATGAGATAAATATAACGTCCTTCCCTTCTCCCAGAACCATGAATGTACATCTCCTTATTCTATACCTGTAGATTAGTGTTGGGCCAGATTCTTCCTGTCCTCACTTCTTTTTGCAAATGCTACAACTTCCTAGTCAAAATGTGAATTAAATGTGTAAGAAATGAGAATAAGGTTAAAGGAGAATAAGAACACTCAATTTTGTTTTGTTTTTCAATTTGAAGATGAAATCCTTCGTCTGAAGTTGATATCTTATTTTTAGAGGATAGAAATGGCAACTGGATAACAAATCAAATCTATTTTTTATTACATTATAACATGTGCTTATTTTGGCAGTGCTCTGGACTACTTTTCAAACTTGAATTACTTCCTGTACGCAGAGCCCAGAACAATGTTGTGGTGCCTCTCCATACACAGACTGGCATATTTCCTCCCAGCTAAATGAAAAGGATCCCTGATGATCTTGCCAATCGATGTGTCTCCTCCCCTATGCTCTGGAATTCTGAACCACGTGTTACATGCACCTGTCTCCATTGCTTATCTTCCCTGTGTATCTGTTATCTTTTTTCCTCAATATCATCTTTCATGTTTCAGCTCTGCTTCAAAATACTTAGGCCAGGTGCTACTTTCTTGAAGATTTCTCTAAGCCCTTTCTGGCCACTATGCTATAATTCATTGTCTTCTCCATGTGGTAAATTTAACATATTTCCTTGAACACTGTAAATAGAATTTAAATTTTAAAATACATTTTCATGTTTCTTTCCCAGGATCCCACATTATTCCTTACGTTACACCAAGCCCTAGAATGCTGATACCCAGCTAGCCTCCATCTTAGCTGCTCCTTTCTTCTGCACTTGTCATCAGTGAACACCCCATTTCCAAAGTCTCACTTTAAAGGATAGCTATTAATTTCAAAGTCAACTCTTATATCTCTATGTAAACCGTGTCTACTCATCTTCTTTCCTTTAAATTTTATCTTATTTTAATCATGTGTTTATGGGTGTGGGTCTATGTGTGGGTATGTGCATATAATTTCATGCTTTTGGAGACCGGAGGTGATGGGTCCCTCTGAAACTTTCCAACTTGGATGCTGGAAACCAAACTCAAATATTCGTGAAGAGCATTATATATAATCTTATCACCAAGCCATCTCTCCAGCCCCACTAACCCATCTCCTCATCCTCAGTTCTAAACACACACAGCCCTCTGCCTTCACATAATCTCCATTAGAATTTCTCTCAGGCTGCCCCATTCAAATTGTCTGACATGAAGTACATCTCTTGCACAAAACTGTCTCATTCTCTGACAGTTTTATCTCGGTCATGTCACTGGGTCAGAAACTCTTGTCACTCTCATCACCTTCCAGCCTTCCCCTCTGCCTAGGCACCAATTCCCCTCAGTGAATATCTGCAGCATTATTCTCCATGGTATTCCAGACCACGGCCACCTCCATCTGTACTGATGGAGTAGCTCACTAACCCTTCTCCTTGAATTTGGTTTTTCTCTGTCATACATCCTTTCTGTACTACTAGTACAGCCAGTGCTGATATGTCCTAGATATGCAATTAATGTTTTATCAGTTTCTAGAAACCCTATGGTCTTTCTCACATTCAAACTGTTATGTATGCTGTCTCTTTCTTTCTACTCACACAACAGACTTCCTCAGACATTAGCTCTAAAATCCCTCCTCAAGAACTGAACATCAAAATTTATGCAGTCTCCCTCAGCATCCCACCTTTTCTCTATTGCGATGCTTGTATCTAATTATTATTATTTCACGCTTTGATGTTACAAGCAAAGAAATTGTATTAATGCAGATACTGCATGTGAGTGTATACGCAGAAATATGTGATATACATATTCCTATATATTCAAACTCATAGAGATGAATAAATACAGATGAATTATTTGATTGTCTTTTCATGAGTATATCCTTTGGTAATTGAAAACAAAACATTATCTTTTATCTACTATATATGAATTGGTAAACAAATAAAGAAACAATGTATAGTATTAATTTTACTCTATGTTGAATCGAATACCACGGGTTCTGTTGTAGCATAATGGAGAGCCTTGAACTAGAATATATCCCATAAGGACATCTCTATTACAAAACTATTACAGATGTAGGTTCATCTGACATGTTGACAGAAACATAAAATTAATTCCACTGAGTGGAAGTCCTTTGAGGCTAAATGTTCCTGGCAGAGAAAAAAAAGGAGAGAACCTTATCCCATTCCTCTATTGGATGCAGTTGCTGGCCTTTCTAAAAAGGCACACGGCATGATCTTGGGCAGAGAATAAAGTGTAAAAGTTAGTAACTGACCCATTACAGAGATGTCCTCCAGTAACTGATGTCCATACCAACGTAAGTTCTAACCCCATTGATTTCCTCTCTTTAGACTTCACCTTTCTCGCTCCACATGTCCCATGACCAAGCATCCCTGATGAACAACTATCATATGAGAAAGGGGTCCGAGTCCTTATGTTCAGAGCAATCTATGCTCTTTTCTCACTTTGAAATGCCTCTGACTTCGTTCTTCAGCTCCCTTCAAATTCCACTTGCCTAACATCAAACTCTCCTCTGAATTGTTCTTTTTTTTTAAACCCCAACTAGCCTTTGAAAGCTTTTTAAAGGAAAACATTACTTTCATCCTCCGCGGTGCGAGGTCTGCAAATCAATAACCCTGCTGGGTAAATCTTAAATGGAGCACACTCAGGTAACGCCAAAGGAGGAAGTAAAAGCTTGGGGCAGTTAAGAAAGGTGTCTAAGTCACCACAAAATTATAAACATTTTTATTAACTCACAGATGCAGTGTGTTAGAATGGAAAAAGAAATCAATAGGTGAACAAGGGGACTGACTAATAAAGTTGCATGATTAAGACCGATCCCCGTTCCTCCCCAACTTGCTATTTGGTCATGGTATATAAAAACCATAATTAAGCAATAAAAACTATAATTAAGACAACACAAAATAAAAATAAGTATTTTAAAAAATAAAAAAAGACCAATCCCCAGGTGTGAGAATTAAAACCAAGAAAGCTTTCACCAAATAATAACAAACGTGTCCGGATAGTCCTGAGACTGGAATAACCTGACCAGCATGGAACTGACGAGAAGGATAAGATACTTATTAAGCATCCAGCATGGGTACTCATCCATAGACACCCCAGAATCTCCAGACAAATGAATCTGGGTGATCTGAGATGTACAAGTCTTTCATCTACTAATTCTAAGACTCGATCATCACCTAACGCTTTTTCTTCCTTTTCAGTTTTTCCTTCTCACATGTAAGAAACTAGTACATAGGTAGAAGGAGAATGGAAGGCGGCCCTAGCAACTTTGTGTGAAAACAATCCGCATCGAAAACTAGGTACCAATTGGTGAGAGTCAGTGAGGGGAAATGAAACACTACCTGAGAGACTCGGGTGGCCTCCTCAAGAAATTTTTTCATCTCATCCTCAGAGAATACCACGTTCATGGCAGATCCACTGGGAAAGGGGAAAGGAAAAGCAAGTGAGTTTTCTTTACCATTTCAGAAGTAAAGTATATTACATTTGATTGAACAATTCCAAGCAATGTCTTGTTCCAATACAGTAGAATAAAGAGAGTATTTTTCTTCTAAACTGAGTTTTATTCCCCATAATCACAAGGTCAACAAATCAAAGTAAAAAGTTGAAGAACTTAGGTGTGAGCCCCCCAAAAATCCAGCTACTCCCAGCAATTGAATAGCCTCAGAATTATACTGTTGGATTCGCAGCTCAGTACTTTGCTAGTTCCAGGTAGATCTTAATGGTTAAGAGGATTCAGTCAAGAACATAATTTTTCTCACCCTGTTTCCTCAGTGTTTGTTATCAACAGCTAATCTTAGCATATTAGCATTCTGCAAGGCAGGTCATTTTTTAGTCTCTATAACAATAGAACCAATTCTTGAGTAACATTTACAAAAACGATATGCAATCTCTGACAGAAATGTATTCAACTGTGTCCTTCCTTCTAAATACCTGAGAAATAATACTATCTTAAGTTGATTTATTCTGTATTTTGACACATTCAAAATGAGATGAGAAAGTAGGAAAGAAGCATTGGAGTAGGGAAGAAAGATTACTTCCCTCTTCTTTTAAAAGGTAATATTTTCTTTATCTTTTCTAATTACTATAAAGCTCTGCATGAAGCAATTGCTTTATGGCTTGTGAGGGGGTGGCGAAAACAATGAAACTGTGGTCTTGGAGCACAGGAAAGCGGAAGACAGATATAACAGGCAATATTCAAAGACTTGCTTTCAGCCCTCTTTAAACATATCCCTGTTGTTTAAACTGAATTACATTAATTCTTCAAAGTAGTATTATTAGACTGGTTTACACAAAATGTCATTTCAATAAAAGGGCACGTTTCCTCTTCTTTTGAAATTTTTCATTATTTTAAAGGATCCCATCTCAAATTCCATTCACACTTCCAAATTGTGCACAGCAAATTGTGTTTCTCTTATTATCCCTTGTTCAGAGAAGTGATTCCTTACATGTGGGAACATCTGAAGAGACTACGTGATAATTCACAATGCCCCCTTTGATGATGGAACTTAGTTTCAGCGTTTAATATGAAAACTCCTCGCTGCCCATGTTCCTCACCATCACAATTTAACTACTACAGAAATCTGAACTCAAAAACTCAAAAAATTCAAAACAAAGACACTGTCCAAAGGAGCTGATGATAGTTCAAAAGATGTTATCATTTCTGACTACCAAAAAATAGACGATGCTGAAAGATCCTTGATTGTGTTTTAATATTTTTCTCTATAAAACCATCCCTCTTTAGTTTGTCAAGGAAATGCTGTTAGCTGTGTTGTTACTAGATGAGGATGGTAGTGTCTCCATTACCAGTCTCTGAAGAAAAGTTAAGCTGCAAAACTGAACATTGATCCCAAAACTTCATGTGTTGCTTTCAAGATTGTGGCTGGATTAACAAATTACTGCACACCAAACCCCAGCGTTCTTAGCATGCAGCATGCATTTCTGTAGCTCCCAGATTTTGAACCATTGTTCTGGAAAACAGTATATTACCTCAAAACATAGGAAGGTCTCAGTAAGCAGGGATAGCCCACAGAGTTTGCAAATTCCAGTGCTTCGTTCTAATTCATAGGGGGAAAAAAACAACACAAAGGGTATGAATAGTTTAAAATATGCAATAAAAATGCAGACTTGTATCATTAGATCAAGGGGTAACCTAACTCTTTTTATTCCTCCTCTCAAAAGACTCCATTAAAATGTAAATTGGACACTGAGATACATAAAATTCCTAGTTTCTCATTCTAAATATCAAATCTAGTTCAAAAATAGTTTGAACTTCTTTTCATTGTCTGAATCTTAATGAGAATGCTGCTGTCTATTTATAATCAGCATTTAAGTGCAATCATGGAAACACAGCTACTTTACAGTAAATTCACTAAGCACAGTGCACATTCCAGCTGCCCTCTAGTTAACTTTGCTAGTAGTTAACATTCAGGTTCTGACTCTTAAAAAGAGAACATTACAATGAGACTCTTGTTCCTCTCCTTACCAATGTGTTAACAGCTTTCCAGGGAGCCTGGGCCACCTTTAGCTCATCCAAGACAGCTGAGAAGATGGAGCGGTCCTCAGCCCTATCGATCTGCAGAGGGCTTGTGCCCATGATCTTGACACCATTCTTGTATAAGGGGACTGCCAAGTTGTTTGGAATCTGGCCTCCGACTGATATGATGCAGCCATTACATGCCTGGAGGAGACAATTCACAGTATCAGCCAGTGGAGTAACCTGAACAGGAATGGACGGCTGTGCTAATAATATCGACAGCATTTCCTCACTGCAATATTTATCACAATGCCAAGATTTCCATCCTGTTTGCCAGGGCAGAAGAACATTAGATTTTAACACAATGGATAAGTGTAACTTCGTTTGACTTTGCAGATATTTGCAGCCTAAAATCCATGCAAAAGTTCCACAGAACTACATATGAATATCACTTGAGACATATACATGGACATTTTTAGTCCAATGAATGAACTGTATCATATACTAGTCACTATAATCCAGGGGAACTAATAATCTACGATAATCCATGATTTCCTGGGATACTCTTGTCTTTCCCTAAATACCTATTTTCCCAGTTGCGTTTTTACTCAGAGTTCTTCCAAAGTGCCCTGGAGAATAAAGTGCACACTCCTATCTTCTAATACTTCCAATCTTACTCATCGTTGGCCCCCTCAACACAGTAAGAATATTTGATTCATTATCTACAACTATGTATGCTCCCATTAACAAATTCTTTACACCATCAAAAGCTCTCAGGTCATTGTACTTATCCTTTTATCCCCTCAATTATCTAGCCTCTAACCAACTCTATGTTTAAGTCCATCTATTTCTCACCTCCATTCTGACATCCTAAATATCATCTCTTTTCTTTGACTAATATCTTGGCATCTCTTCCCTGTACTCAACAGAGCAATATATATAGATATAGACATAGACATAGACATAGATATAGATATAGATATAGACATAAATATAGAGAGAGACTTGGTCTTCAGTGAGCCTCAGTTTCTTTAGCTACACAATAGTGTTGGTAGCAATCACCCCATGAAGATACTATAAAGATCAAATAGACGTTTCAGAATACACGGTTAAGGGCTAAGTAAAGAATAGTAGCTTCTATCTTATTCTTTCCTTGAGAGTTGTTAATTTCTTGGAAAAAGAGAAAGGAGTTTAATAAAAAAATTTAAATATTGATAAATTTATTCAAACGATTTTGGTCAACTTTAAGCTATACTTTAGTCAAAATGGATCCCATTTTTAATTTCTTTGAAGTCCTTCACATGTGACAACATGTTGGTTGAGCAAAGCCAACTTAGAACCATCTCACAGAAGACGTCAGCCTTCTCAACCTGTGAGTCACAACCCCTTTGGGAGTTGAATATCCCTTTTACAGGTGGTACATCTCAGCTACTCTGTAAATTAGATATTTTCATAACAATAAGCAACAATAGCAAAATTAAAATTCTGAAGTAGTTGGATGATTGGGTCTTTGTAACATGAGGAATGGTATTAAAAAGTGGCAGCATTTGGAAAGTTGACACCCAGTGTCTTTAGATTGTTCCTAACTCTAAGTACGGGAATTGTAGATATATCCATAGACATAGAATCCTGACATTCCTCACTGGTTAGCCATCCTCATTTTCATGTAATATCCTGAAAAATAATACTCTAAAGTTAAGATTGTGCCTCACATATTTATACATTATTTAGTGCCGAAACAATCCAATAGGCTCTCTACGTCCACTGCACTGAGGACTGAACCAAGACCATGAAGCATGTGAGACAAACACGTTACACTTAACTACCTCTGTAGCCCCTCAACTTTAGTTTCAGCTTCACTTCCTACATCAAAACCTAATTTCCCTAAGTGAAGGTAACATGAGGACATTTCTAAACATTATCGAAGCCATAATCACACCAGAAATTTATTTTAAATCTCTAACAAATTAAAAGAAAATACTTCAAATTTATTTGAGAACATTTTAATTTCTTCTAACCATTAATCATTTTGGTCAGTACTGATTAAATGCTGTAATTCAGGCACAATGCAAAATGAGAAAATGTAACTTATTAATAGAAATAGTTTTTGCTTAATTAAAAATGGTCTTGATTCCTATAATTTCATGAGTTATCTCCAATTTACAAAATTATACTGTATATACCAATGAGAAATATTACACCTTATATTTTGATACTTTTAATTTTAGATAACATAGTACACTTAATGCAGAACATTGGCATCATATTTAACTACAACTACACCAAATTCTAAAAATGAATTTTGTTTAAAGTCTTTCTTATTCTATTGTTCATTGTTCATTACTAACTAATGTTTGTAATTCATTCATTTAACTTTCATATTACAGAAGTACCATTGTCTAACTAGACCTATAATGCTAAAACTAATACAATTCAACCCTTGGAAAGAGACATTTTTACAAAGTACAGTCCAGCAAAGTTTACGTTGTGGAGGTTGGGCAAGTTACCCAAGGAAGACTCGAACTATTAGTGACATAAAAGGTATTGTATTGTACTTTCAGATGAAATCTGGGGTGTCTGCAAGCATGAGTATGTGTGTGTGTGCATGAGCATGTGTGTGCATGTATGTGCATGTGTGTGTCTGTGTGTTTGTGTGTTGAGACTGAGTCTTATATGCTGCTCAGGGTGGTCATAACTTCACGGGCTCAAATTATCTTTTCTACTTCATTTCTCTAAGTATCTGAGAGCACAGGTGCATACTAACATGCCCACTACACACACACACACACACACACACACACACACACACACATACACACACACAAATGTTATTAACTGAATAAATATAAAAAGAATTGAGGAACAAATCTTGAGTGGGGCTGAGCTATAATTAGAAGTGGTGCTTTCATTTATACTTTTCAAATAGAAATCTAGTGCAAAATAAAGAGCTGTATGAACTTGAGCCCAGATCTCTATGACCCCTGTTCATTGTAAGGATTTCAAATAATAATCCGCTCCATGCAAGTAGATCTAGTAATGAGAAGCATGACGGGGGTATTCTGGTCTCTAGCAATATAACAATTTCAAGTCAATTACTTCCAAATACTTTAAGGACAACTTTCCCCTTATGGGGGATGGTCTAAGCAAGTTGGACACTAAGAAAATTGTCATCTAGCGAAGCTGTGTCAGTAGTGGGCCCTGGTATCTTTTTTTCCTGGACCCTTGGCACTCACGCTGTTGGTAGCAAGCAAACACGTACACTATCAGAACTCAGATCTCTCCTCCAGCAGAACCTTGACACATAATCAGAAGAATAAATGACTGATTCTCTTGGTCACCCTGTAAAACACATGTTCCTTTCCTGAAAAATGGGTGATATACCCATGAGTGATGTCCACAGGTAAAGGACTATACTAGGAAAAAAGTTTCTAAGAAAAAAAAAGTATTGAAGACTAGTAGGAAGTGGATGTCAGAACTTCCCTCAAACCCTGTGGCAAAAACCTCCTCAGTGACAGCCTGCTTTAGTCACTAGGCAGGTCACTTCTTAGTATTTGATTTTTGAAGGTCAGTCATGGTCCAAAACCAGACTAAGAGACCCACCATATTTTGATATTATTCCATGTAACTATGCCTTCCTGAGAGAGTCATTTCCTTTAGAAATGGCTTAAATGTTACGTTTCTAAAAACTGTTAGACATGTTTTCAACTTTCTTCAAAAATATGCTGTGGATTATGCTTCGGCATTCGGCATCTCAAGGTAAGATGAGGGCAATCCGCAGTGGAGATATACCCTTTGTCAGGTATGATAAAGCAACACTGAGGAGCCTACAGTCAGGGCAACAATGAAAAGAAACACACATGTGTACATCTTTGTATATGTTTCATAACACGCCCTATAGGATAACCGAAAGACACATCAGTGGGATGCTCTCATCTGCTATCCAACATGATATTATAGTCTTACATGGTGATATTTATTTTAGATGCCATTTTTAGATGAAGGGCCAATAAATTTATTTCTAAAATTCTTCAGATACATTCAGAGTTTCATTTAAAGTCATGTATAAGTACATTTAAAAGTGGAATAGAAGTTTCTAAATATTCCTTAAATTGTTACACAAGAAAATAATTTAGAATTTACATGATACTGTTGCCAATGATGTTTGTAAATATTTTTAAGGAAGTATTTGATTTTTCATGATAGATCATGGATCCAAGCTTTATTATTATTAATGCCTTGAATAGAAATGTCTGAGCTGGCTAGTTTTTATATCAACTTGAAACAAGCTAAAGTCATTTTCAACAAGGAGACTTCAATTGAGAAAATTCCCCCAGCAGACTGGCCCACAGGCAAACTTGTGACATATTTTCTTGATTGATGATGGATGTTGTGGGCCCACCCCATAGTGATGCCTCCCATGGGTGGACGGTCCTGGGTAGTGTAAGAAAACAGACTGAACAAGCCATGAAGACCAAGCCAGTAAGTAGCACTCTTCCAAGGCCTCTGCATCAGTTCCTGAGTCCAAGTTCCTGCCTTGGGCTTTTGCTTTGACTTCCCTCAGCAATAACTGTTACCTGGAATATTAAGGAGGAATATATGCTCCCCCTGCCACCAGCATGGTGTTTTCTGTTAGGATGCTTTATTCCAGCAATATAACCATAACTAAGACATATCTTTCCTGCTAAACCTGGCATTGACGAAGTGCTGAAGAAACATTTACATAATGTACTTCTTTGACGGTTTTCTATCTATCTGAGAATATAAAGGAGTCATATCAGTAAGAGAGCTAAAACATCTTCTACATCATAGATGAATGTCATTATATTGTATTTAGATAAGTAGGTCAGGCCTCAGCAGACACCTATGGCTATACATAGGTAGGCACTAAATATCTATTGTTCTTTATAAGCTTAAAGTTATTACACACTACATTGCCATATTACCCACAATTCCACTTCACCTTTACAGTTCCTGTGTATGCTGTGCCTTCATCCTTTTATTATTCCTTAACTAATAGATGGTTTGTGCAATTTTTAAGAACCTCACACAAGACAGAGGTTTTCTCAGTCAAAACTAGAATTCAATACTGTGGCTCTGATTCAGTGTTATTTTTTCCCACTTATAGGGCTGTTCCTTTGTGGTGAGGAATTAACTAAAATGGTATCAAAGGCCCAACTATTGGATCTCACTATGAAATTTTCCAAAAGCTATTTATATAATTATAATATAACCTTCTCTACCAACTTAACAGTAACATTAAATCACTAGTCCATGGAGAATAACACTCAATAATATTGGCATGAGGATAGGTCGATGACTGCAAGAGAAAGTCTTACAGGAACCAGAATCATTTGGAATAGACTCACTGATCTCAAAACTAAAGGGTAGTAATGATGATTTCATCTGATTAGGAAAGGAGCGAACTGGTCACAGCTGGTCTGTCTCCTCTGAAAACTGTACATCATTAAACCACATCATTTATTGTATGTAAAGATGACCTCTGAAATCATGTCTAAAAATATTTACAGAGACCCCTTTGTGCTAGTTAATGTGTTACTGGCAGGTGTGAGCAAGCAAAGTTTTCACTACGGTTCGAATGCATGCAAACTAAGTGGGGAATGTTCCCTAAAAATAATCATTCTGTGCCAAGACCTCAGAAATAAAAAGCCAGGGCAATTGTTTTCCTCAGAGTCTCACTACAAAGTTAGGCTATGGAAGAAATTGGTGATATTTCCTGAGAAAAGTTACAATATAAATATACACACATGAATGTAATCATGTATAAGATATACCGAATCTCTGTCTCTCTCTTGTGTTTCTTCCCTCCCTTTGTTACCTCCTGGTGGTAGATGTCTAAGATTCTCTCCAGAGACAGCTCTTCAAAGTACAGCTTGTCACACTCATCGAAGTCGGTGCTCACGGTCTCGGGGTTGCAATTCACCACCACCGTCTTCTTGCCAAGCTGGCGCAGCGTGCGGATGCTGGAGACAGCACACCAATCAAATTCCACACTGCTGCCTGCAGAGACGAGGATATGGGGGAAAGGAAAGAGAGGAAAAGAAATATGTTTCCAGCCAGTCCAGGCTAAGGAAGAGAATGCCTTTCAATTAAAATTTAAAATAAAACTTTAGACCTGTTTTCCAGCTCTGATAATAATGAGAAAAGTGGGGGCTGATTAAACAATAATGAAATGTTGGCTTGATTTGTACTTAAGCTTAGTTATAGGTATCTTCAGGCTTGAAGAAATCAGGGTCTCAAGGTCAATGGGTAATATTTTTAATTATAAAAAATAACCCTCATTTACTGAAAGAAATTCAGAGTGGAAATGCTGGCCTCGGTGTGCTGAACAACTAAGGTAGCAATCAGAACACCTGAGGTCTGGCTTTAGCCCCTCCACTTAGTGACTCTTAGAGGCTTACCCAGCAGTCCTTGAGGTGAGCTGCCTTTTTGACATATAGTCATTGATTGAAGAGCCCTGTCCTTTATAAGATTGAGTGACCTTCTATGAACTAATCTGAGGCATAATAAAAACCTAAAATGACTAAATCACTCTGATGGGATTTCATAGGAGCCAAAGCACATGTATTAACCCTTTGTATTAGGACATTGTCTTCTAAAAAGTCGTATCAAAATATACTGGTTACCTACAGGTAGCAGCTTGCTCCTCTATGTTGTTAAGCATACACTTGCTCATCAGCTAGGCTTTTCTTCTCTGAACCACTGTGATGGCGGGATATGGGTCACATAAAATGTAAAGGATGAGAAGCTCCAAAGAGAAGAGCTTAGGTGGCCATGAAGGTCTTGAAGTTGTGCAGCCAGCAGCCAAGTATTGTGTCCAAATGGTGATGTTTACATAGATGTGTTGGAAACAAGATTCCTAACACAACAATGCTTGGAGGTGGCCCTCTTGTGTTTAGATTCATGCTTTAGGATCGGTCTTGGGAGGGAATTTGATTTCTTTATGCCCTTCTTTCTTAACAAGACAGAAAATTATGATATATTATAATGACACAAAAGAGACAGAATTTAGAGTGGAGACCTGTGCTTGAATCCCACTTCTCTGTCCTTAAATTTCTTCCTAAGTTTGAGTGTTATTTCTCTGAATCTCAGTTTCCTATGTTGCAGAACATTTTTTATAATAACATTTGTTTGGTGAACTCTCAGTAATCGAATCAGTATTTAAAAGGGCACTAGAAAAACTGCAAAGCTCTATGGATGCATGTTGTCACATTACCGATGTGATATGGACCACAGCCCAGCACCATCATCCCATGGTCATCAAACTTGATATCATGCTCCTGAGAGGAAAATAGAAAATATTGACATTATATTGATATTATTTCAGCGAATCAAAATACTTGCCCCATCTCTAAGTGTGTCTTTCTCCCACACACCTCTAGTAACCCCAGAAAATCCCTAAGTACAACGTGGGACAAAATCTCGCAAAAGCTCTACTTATTTCGAAGTTGATCTGTTCAATATCTACAAGTTAGCCGTGAGAATGCAGCGTGGTCACATCTTCTCTTGCTTGCTCGATCTCACTGTTAAGGCAATGCCAATCAGAATGGCCACAGTAACTCCTTATGGCAACTGTGCCTCGTGGTACTTCTTTACCACTTCCTTACCAAGGTCATCGGATAACCAGTGGTGAAAATATGCATTCCCTAATGTGAGCTACCCCTAAGCCCATGTGACGTTTGTGTAGTTCCTACCTGGCCATTGTAGGTAACGTACAGGTAGTTTGTAACCGATGGGTATTCTGCGGCCAATGTATCAATCTGCAAGAGAAAATTCTTTACTTGACAAGGATTTTACTCTTCCCATCACAAATTTTAAAGACTCAGATTTTTGAGCTCCTTTTATATTTCTATAATGTCTACTAAGCTATGTATAATCAAATCGCTTACTGATTCTGCAAACAAAGGGGACAAAAGAAATAACAATATAGTCTAATGTTCACTTGAGCAGTACATAACTGGACATCTCGGTACATCTTGGATCTCTGCAGTACTACCTCCAAACAGAAAATGTTCATAAGTCACCAAAACTGCTTCCCACTCAACTCACCTTACCAAGTAGTTCTGTATTGAAATCTAAGTCAGACCAAAATAATCTGTACGGGAAGATGTTTTTAGTTTGCAAATCAGTGTTTAGGATTTAAGTTAGCAACAGCACTAATGGGTGACACAAATACCTTCAAGCCCAAACGGGCAATGGGGAATCTCGATCTCATTGGACATAATTGGAAAAAGTAAAATCAATTCTATTCTCAGTAGCTTAGTGAGCAAGAATTTGGGGCTGACAGGACAAGCTGGCAAAGCTGGTAAGAAAGAAGAAAGGTAATATTCGCTGAGCAGAAAGTATTTAGACTCCAGCTTGTGACCTAAGGGTTTATGTGTGCGCCTTAAGCCCACAGAGAAAAGCCAATGATTCTAAAGGACAAAAAGCAGCTGGTGGTACTTTAAGCCAAGACACCCCTTCCATTAAAAGAAGAAAAAAAAAGCCAACCAAATGGCATACCTGTGAACGTTCATGTGTGATTGTCATGAATATTAGATTAGATCATTATGTCTAGCCCCATCGCGATGAATACTGAATGAACCATAATGATGGGGCACTTAAAATAAAGTATTGCCCTTTAAAAAGTAAGTGCCCAAAAAGAAAATGATTTTTTCCAGAGGCTCGGCCCTTGTGCTGATCCATATATTATTGCACCAAGAATTTCTGTCACTACCTATATGTTTGGACATGGGGCAAAAGCAGAATAATTTCGGTTATTTTCCTTAAAGCGTAGAAGTCCTATTTTCTTTACATCTCGCTGCCTCGTCATCCTTTCCACTTCATACATGATTCAGCCCTGTGCTGAGAAAACGTAACAATGGCATGGGCATCAAAGTGTTGGAGCCATTTTCTAAGCTCTCATTGTTATGATTTTGAAGTGATACCTACGTTTCAAAACAGAAATCCTTGATAGAGAGGGATAGTACGTTACCTGTTTAACCCAAGGGTGGATGTTTTTCTTTAACCTCAGCTCCCTTGTCTGGGCTTCAGTCAGTCCTAAACATTTGGCAATCTGCTTGTCTGAGAACCCAATCTCCTTGGCCTTTCTCAAGGTTTCTTCTGTAACAGACTCACTGGAATTTAAAGGGAAAGATTCAAGATTAGACCAAACACACAAACACACAAGCACAATAAGAACCAGTGAAGTGTTTCATTTCAAACACACTAGAAATCCTCTTGGATTCCATCTCCAAGCAATTCATGTCTCTTTATCTTTCAAAACTATATAAATATATAATTCAAATTCTTCCAGCCCTTGTGAGTGAGGCCTCAGACATTTAGCAATGCTGACAACTCCGGCTTTCACAATCTTATATGTACCATTTTAATTTTTTTTGTTCAGTGATAATTAGGGATTTCCTTTTATAAAGTCAGAAATGCTTTCCCTGTGACCTACTTCATCACTTCATTCTTGTGGCACAGTGAGACCGAGTTTGCCTTCTACTGAGTAGCATCTCACCCTGGTTTGTTTGGTTTCGTTTTGTGTACCAGTGCTCTGAATGCACACCTGCAGGCCAGAAGAGGGCATCAGATCCTATCACTGATGGTTGTGAGCACCATGCGCTTGCTGGGAATTGAACTCAGGACCTCTGGAAGAGTAGCCAGTGCTCTTACCCCCTGAGCCATCTCTCCAGCCTTCTCACACTGTTTTTTTATCCACTGTAACTGATGTAGCTTTTTGTGATGGCTCTGTCCTCTGACACCTTCTCCAGGCACACCAGTTATCTCCCTCTGAACATTTAGTCACTGTCTTGGGATCTATTAGCCCAGCTGCATGATTCCTAAATCTGTAGCTTCTTTTCCAAAATCTGACTTTTACTCTTCACACTTTTACACGTGTGTGAAATAGGAATCCACTTGACCTGGGTGTCCAAGATTACACAAGACTGCACATTCTCTCCATAAACATTTCATTCATCAGATTATTCCCAAAACCTACCACAACATCTGGCCCACAGATAGTACTTAACAAATGTTTATCAAACAAATTAAGGTATTAGTGTAATTTTCTGTGTAACAGAGAAGACACAAGAATGATTGAAGCCAGCTTTTAACTAAATTTCAAAACCAATAGAAAAATAATCGGTAAGGAGCTAAGGTGCAAAAAAAAAATGAAAATGCTACTGGAAATCATCTATTGCCCAATACCTGAGGGCTGCTTCCAGCAATATTGGATACAATAAAATCAAATTACAACAGTTTCCCAGTCAATGCAATGAAACTGAAACATACGGCTGTGATAACAGACGCTCTAACTCATGCTAAATAAAGCGTTATTACCAAACTCTAATAGGATATAGCTGCGGTGGAGGACAAGCCATCTTCTTCAGTAGGATAGCCGCTGGTAAATTTCCCAGGTTTCAGTAAACGGCCCAGCTCAAATTCATGGAAGCAACCATTACTAAATAACTAAACCCACTAAGAAAAAAATAAACAACTTGTATCTAGAGAGATGGCTCAGAAGCTAATAGTGAGACCACTTGCTGTGCTTTCTGAGGCCCTGAGTTCAGTTCCTGGATGTGTCACAATTGTCTATAACTCCAGGCACAGAGGATCCAATGCTGTCTTCTCATCTCCACAGCTACACACAGGAGGTAAATATATACATGTAGGCAAAACACACACACACATAGAATCAAAGTGAGTAATTTTTAAATAGACAATGCAAAGTTATCAAAGAATAACAATTTAAAATACTTTTATAAAGTAAATAATGTCAAGCAGCAAGGGAGTAATATAAGCACACATTTTAAATACATCATTTAAAACCTTGTGCAATATAAAAATGTTATTGGTAGACAATTGTAAAACATGCCACAGATGCAGTATGTAAAAATAGGGACACGGAACATTGAGACTAGTTTGTGTATGTGCTGTCTGCACTGTGCAGGAAACGTATTCTCTATGTCCCCAGGACACATGTGAGATGCTGAGGCTATTACCATACTTCCCATTTGTGTATTGTCCTCAGTGCCCAGACAGTGCTCCACAGAAAGAAGGTATCAGTCAATATATATTTTATCCTCTTCCACAGGGAGCGGGTTAAGCCTAGACACTTTGTATGGTGTAAGTGTGCTTCCTTAGGTCGTGCAGACCACCCTCTAAACTGACTACAGAATATCTACAATCAGAAATCAGCTGTAACTTTAGTAGAAGTCAAATTATTTTCTTCCAAATAAAAGAATATAGCTTGATTGAATCATTTGCATTTCACCTGTTTTCATCTTAAACCTTCTTCAATTAATTTATAATTTAAGTTTAAAAAGAGAGAGCCAAGTTGGTGTGTATGTGTGTATGTGTGTGTGTGTGTGTGTGTGTGTGAGAGAGAGAGAGAGAGAGAGAGAGAGAGAGAGAGAGAGAGAGAGAGAGAGAGAGAGAGGAAGAGAGAGAAAGACGCACACCCACATACACACATGCAAACTATTTCCTTGGGTTTTACTGTCAGTTTGGTGCAGGTTATTTTAGCTTTCATTTTCCCAAGTCAATTTGCTTTCCCGTGGAGTCTGCAGCCATTCTGGTCTCTAAACAGTGCATTCTTGCCAGTGCCTTGAAGTTGTTGTTAAATTGTTATTTGGAGTTTTAACATACACAAGTTTTAATGAGTATTTTGTCAGAGCAATGTATTTTCTGAGAAAATTGTTGAACTACTGATATTCCTAATATTACAAACTGAGAAAAGCCAAGCCCTTTGCTATGTGCTCGGGAACTAGGCTGTACAAGATGCAAGCACTAACCAACTTCTTATTCGAATATAAAGCCTTTCAAGTAAACTTAAAATTTACATCTCTAGTCACTCTGGCCATGTTTCAATTTGCTTGATAGCTACACAAAACCATCTATCTGATAATTTAATATACCAAATATTCTTCCTAGAAATTTCTGCTGGAAAGTGATATCCAAGGATATACAAAAGAATACTTGAAGCAAAGGAATGATGGAGACTCAGAATAACTCATGCAGGGATCAGCATCTGGTACAAGGTGAGGTCAGAGGAAAGAGACAAGGTGCAGGTGGTTGCTTTGAGAAGCACATGGCAGCCGAGGGTTGAGAAAAGAACTGTAAAGAAAGTTCAGCTCTACATAGGTGAGGGCAGTGGCATAGAAACCTAGAGCAGCCATGTTCACGTCAGATACGATAATACTGAGAACTTAGCTGCCTAGGAACCTAACGAGAACAGCAAAGCAAGTCCATTGTTTCTGTGTCATCGGTGCTTTCATGCGCAGTGAATCTCTGCATGTTTCAGGAGTGAATGACCAGAGATAAAATGCAAACCTTTTATATTCAAAGAGGTCCTAGTGTGTTAGAGATGGACAACCGGCCACCAGTGTGTCTGAACCGTACAGGAGCTATTCTGAATGGCACCCCCGCAAATCACATTAAGTGAGAATTTTGAAACAAATACTTCAAACTAGAACCACACACTGCATGTTTTACGCTCACAAGCTGATTGTTAGAATCATTTCATAGTAAGAAAATGAGATATTTTAGATTTTGGTAATTTATTCGGTAATTAACAGCAGACTTGATGTTTTGGTATATCTTGAAAATTAGAATTCATTGAGACAGACTGACATATTACTACATCTGTGTTCATACCTTAAATGGAATACTGAGTAAGTGTTCATGTGATGTCCAAGAAGGATTTTTATAGGACTTGACTCATGACCTCACAGGTATTAATTTCTGCTTTTAGACATGAAACATCATACAGCAATTTTCAGTCCCCTTCAAGGAGAAATAGATGCTAATTCTGACTCACGATAGTAATTAGTGACAGACAAAGTTAGGTTTGATCCCTTCCCAAGTTAGAAGCTGCCTGTTTGCAAGTAGCCCAACCACCAAGAAAGGGAGCAGGATAGCCCTGTCTCTCAAGGCCCCTCTCTCCTGTGCAAAACAAAGCTGCTGGCATGTCTTTGCACTCAGAAGGAAACCGACTATTCCCAACCTCTTCTGATATAAAATTTTATTCATTTATTTTAATGAGTGGAACCCCAATACAATAAAGAAAGGGGACAGCTTAAAGTCACAATTGCTGGCTTAAAGCCAACAAATCAGATAAGGTTAAACTTCCTCAGTACCAAATTCAGGATGAATAAATAACCCTAAATCAGTGTATCTCAACCTGTGGGTTACAATCCCTTTAGGGGTCAATGACTATTTCACAGGGGTTACCTAAGACCATTGGAAAACACTGATGTTTGTATTACATTTCATACCAGTAGCAAAATTACAGTTATGAAGTAGCAATGAAAATAATTTTACGGTTGGTGGTCCCCACAGCATGAGGAACATTGTAAGGCAGAGAACCACTTTCTCAAATGGGCATGGGCCTAGTGAAACAGCCTCAGACACACTGTCTCATCTCCTTTTCTGCCCACACCTACATTCTGTCTGCTAACAGAACTTCCATCACCATCGCAAGAAGTTGGTTTTTCATTTTGCTTTTGTTTTTGTTTTTCCAAACTAGTTAGAATTGTATTGTAGGGCAAGGGAATGTAGCGAGATTATTTTTCCAAAGGAGAATGCAAATCTTCACTTGGAACACATACAAAGCACAATTTTTGCTATAAGAAATACAAATGCTGAATTGGTATTCAATACTATATTTGAAACCTCGGTGGGAAATGCTTCATTTATGTTATATGATAAATAAAGGGAGCATTATACCAAGCTAGAAGAATGATCAGCTGAGGTAACATACTGCACTGATGCACGGGGTTTTAAAACGTGTGCAGTAAACGATCCTTCTGTTACTTGATATGTGTGCTGGTATCTGGTTTATGTTCACTCTTTTAAACATATATACGTTAAATCTATATTACAGGGCTACGTCTCCTAAAATATGCAATAGAAACAAGTTTGATTTCTCCAATCAGTTTTCTCTTCAGATTTCAAGGGTAATTCTTCAAAGATTGGACTTACATCTTCTCATAGTACAATCTACATGATAAAGCAATGACACACCAAGAGGCAGGGACACGGCCCCCTTACTCTACCTCCTCTCTACTCAGATGCACAGAGCAAAGAGTGGAATTTTAGAAGGAGCAGACAATGGGAGTTTTACACACTCTGCTATAATCTTTTGCTGGTTAGACAGCATGGCTCAGCTTCTCCCGCAGGGAGCCTCTTGTGTGTTCTGGGTTATAAACAATGCGAGTTCCCCACCTCCCCCTCTGATTCCCAGTGTGGATTTTGTTGTTGTTTAAAATTCTACCCTGTCATCTCGGAAACTTCCTCCACTCACACTTGGTCTTTAATAATAAATGATGAAAGGAAATGGAATAACTTCTCGTTAAGGAGGACATTTTCACCTGGCGCAGGGGAACTGGGGAAATCTATTAGCAGACTGGAGGAGGGCCGGCAGCATTGCGATTACCAGGGGAGCTGTGCGCTCGCGGGTCCTCTCTGCCACTTGACTGCTTTTATCCAATCCACCAACTCACAAGTCATACTAAACAACTCTTCCTCCATATTGCACAAGCTCTAATGTGAAAAGAAGCACTCTGCTAAGCCCACAATTATGGGACGGACATACAGTCTTGTTGTCTTTCCTCTTAGAAGAAACAAAAGGCGGAACTCTAGTCTCGATGCTCAGTAAACTTCAGGTTCAATAAGAAAAGAGAAACTGAGTGGCATGTTCTCACCCTCCAAACCCTCACCAACTTCTCCCTCGGATTCATACAACATTGTTAATAATTGATTGCATATTAATACCTTGCTACAATCATACAAGTTCCACTGGGGGAAAGATAATTTGTCATCTCATCTTTTTCCTTTGGGGAAAGAGGCCAGGCCTATATCCTTAAAGAGAACTACAGAAGAGCCTTTGCAAAATCATGGTGCTCAGAAAAGCAAAAATTAAAAGATGATACAGCAAGGAGAACGCTATTAACCTCTCTTTGTTTCTGAGATCATCATGGTGTATTACTGTGCAGCAATGGGAGTCTTTGAAAGAATATAATATGTTCATGCTTGCATGTCATACACAGGCCAGGCATGAGCAACTCCAGTGGTCATGAGAAAGCAAAGCATCTTGCAAGTGACCTGTTGGGACCTCAGTCTAGCTGGCATCAATGATGCCATCCTATCGGAAGTACTGGTTCCCAACAGATAGCATCACAGGACTCTGCCCTTTAGCTTGAAAAACACAAACTACACAGCAACTCCAAAACTTGATGAGAAATTGATACTGTTGATATTTTAAATAATCCATTTCTAATTTCTCTATTCTATATTATTGCTTCATATATATGTGTGTGTGTGTTTATGTGTATTTTATATATTGTCTTCCTTTTTACAGTTCTTTGTTTATTTTTGTGATACTGGAGATTGAATCCAATGCCTTGGGCATGCTATGTTAGTATATTATCACTAATTTACGTCTCCAGCCTTATATTCATTTTTAAATAAATTTTATAATTCCTGATTATTTAGAAATATGTGATATTAGTTTCAATCTGGTTCAATCACTAATATCTATCATATTTAATAGTATAATTTCCTATTAATAGTAATACCAAAGTACTAATTAAGGCCAGGTGTGGTGGTGCATGCCTTTAGTTCTAGGGAGATAGAAGCAGGCAGATCTCTGTGAGTTTGAGGTCAACTTGGTCCATGCAATGACTTCCAGAACATCCAGCGCTACATAAGAGAGAGATCCTGTCTCAAAAGGTGATCATATACAAATTACTAATTATGAAAAAATATCCCAGTATAGATTATTGTAATTCTGATTCTTAATAAATCACATTTTATTTATCAGTGACTATTAATTGAACTCTTTATGTCTCTGCTTATAATTTGATAAAGGTGAAAATCAAGTAACAACCAGCAAAGTACATCATACATCTGAGTATATCTAAATAGTTCCACTCCATTCAATGAAGCAGACTTCCAGTCGTCCTCGCCTGAGTGAACGGAAGCAAAAGGCAGAGTCTATGCAATGAAATACTGTTTGGCTTCTGATTAACACAGTCATTTATAATTTTAAATTTATACACCCCCAAAAAAACCACAGAAAGAAAATACATTAGGTAAATTAAATATTAAGTTTTGCATGGACATAGTTTCTAAATTTATATCGCACATATAAAAAGGGAACATTCTAAGAACTGGCAGAAAACCCAGACCGGATATTCTTAGATGTTATCATCTTTTGTTTCAATAATAAGTCTATTTGAAGATCTTTGTCTTTGTTTTTAAAAAAAAAAGGTATTATTTCAACAGAAGAGCTTTTCAAATACCACATATGTTCGACTGAGCAACAAATATGTAACTTCGGTGCATACATGATTTTCACTGACTTCTGGAAGCTAGTCAAATCCTACCATCACTCTTGACTCCACTAAGCAAGAAGGAAAGGAAAGAAAAAAGCCAGAGATAAAACAAAGCACATGCACTGACCAGTTAATAAGTGGTTCGTGGAGATCAATGCAAGGAGAAAGGGAATGGAAACCAGAGGACCACAATGGCAACAACGAGGAAGAGGAAGGAACGCAGAAAGAGCTCATCAAGCCAAACTAGAAAGTCCCCTGGATTTGGGCCACACCTCAGGCATTGTACCCCTTTCTGTCCTAGGTCGCCCAGTCTTTGAGGCAATAAAGATCATTATAGCTTTCACTCTTTGAGAACGGACATTGACGTTCTGAAGGGAAAGAGCCCAGGCAATTTTGGGTGTCAACATGAGACATGCCATTCCGGCACTCCATCTCCATCTCTGTGACTTTATGTACTGTAATGGAGTCCTGGGTATTATTTACCAGGCAAAAACACCCTAGAGGTCAAGGCTCTGTGAAACTGTGCCTCTTTTTCCTGTTTAATTTTCATTTTCCCTTTACTGTTTTACTCACTCCTCGACATCCAGCAGCATCATGCACTACTTTAAATATAAACATATATACATATAAGTAAATATGTTAGAAGTTACTATTAAGAAAGCAAATGTTTTGAAGACTATGCTCTGAGATATCTGTGCCTTTAAAATTCTTTTTGCATCTTCTAAATGCAGACTGTAGGATTCTTCCCTGTCAGGCTCGCTGCATGTTCCCCAGAAGAGCTCTAGAAAAGGTCATGTTCATTACAATACTTCTGCTCTGAGTGAGGTCAACTATTGAGGCAGGAAAGCATGCAGCTCACAACATGACAGCTAAGCGGACTGATCTCCAACTGTCTGTTTAAAAGGCATGTCTCTAAAAGCTTTAGAAAAGGGATGGTGACTAGAAATGAAGGCAGAGGTGCTGAGGTAGAGTCCCTGACTTCCCCTGGCCAACATGCCATACAAGATGACACACACCCCCGTGTGGCACAGCTTCACCATCCATAACAAATAGGACCATGCGATTTTCTGACTGCATCATACATAACACAAATGTGCTTTAAGGTCTCCAGAGAAACGCGGTTGCCTTCATTCCAGTCTCTGGGTATTCCTTAACCTTCTTTACGAAGCAAACCAGATCCTTCAGGACAATTGAAAATATATATGAAAATTTCTTGTCAGCTGCAAAACTGTACAAATTTGAAGGTACAGATTGTTTTCTGGAAAAGTATAAAAACATTGTCTATTTTCAAAAAGTAACAAAAACTTTACTCTGCACCTGTATACATTCTAGTGCTTAGTGGTTATGTATTTAATCTCTATTTCACAATACAAAATAATTAGATAAAGCTTCTTTTATTAGTAAACAGCTCATTTAGATCCCTCCTAGTTAATTAGAGAAAAACGAGAAGCTAACCATGCTGATTTATGCTGTCCTCTGCAACAGTCATTTATTTCCCGGACCATCCGTCTTGCAATTAGTAATTTGGTTGGTCCTTTTAAGCAGCCAGGAATAATGTGTTTTATTTCCTTCTCCTTTCTTTTCTATAACTGAGAAATTCTAATTTTCATTAAGATCAATAATGTTTTTTATTTAATTAGTGTGCTATCATATAAATTTTACTAAGTGCTTGCTTTTATGCTGATTCCTAAGAAAATAAAAGATAAATAGACAGCTGCAAATTATATGCATGTGTCCCAGGACCAATGCTCTTCCTTGGAAAGGTGAAGTTTATTTTATGTTCTAACAAGTCAAGGGAAGTTCCTACTGAGAAAGACTGGTGGAAAAGTTTATTATTCAAGTGGGACGGCTCAGCAGATAAAGGGGCTTGCCACACAAGCCTGAAGACCTGAGTCCAGTCCCAGAATCCACAAAGGAAAGTGGGGATGACTCCCAAAACATGTCCTCTAACTACACACACCATAGCATGTGCCCTTACTCGCACATCACACACGCACACACTCACACAAATGGTACATGTTTCACTTAAAATGTACATCAAGACTTTTAAATATTTACTATTCTCCCTAGTGAAATTTGTAATTTAATTTTGGAGGACACTGCCATGCATGTAATAACTATAGAACAATAGTACTGTGTAGTTTTAACCACTACGACTGAAGATCAAATAGTTAGACAACATTGGGTTTAACCTCTGCTCTTACACTGTCTTCGTTGAATAGTTAAGGCTCTTCCCTTTCATTAACCATAACATAAAAAAAAAATCAGTAACCGTGCCTTTTTACTTGTGAAGGAGAATCCTTGCCCTCTCCCACTGCACCTTGCTCACTGTGCACCTATGGCTTCCCCCCTGTCTCCTGTGATCTATGTCGGTAGACTCACTCAATTGTCTCCCACTCTTCTCCCCATTCCCCTCCTATGATGCATCTGACTGTTGAAAGTGTTTTCCTACTGATTTGTTTTATAGTAAGTTCTCTCTTTAAGATCGGGTATTTGAAAGGAAGGCATACTTCCTTTAGACTCAAAGTTCATCATGAACAACTTGAGCAACGTTGGGGATCAATGTGAGCGTTTGGCAGCCCTCATCTATAGAGTAAAGCAAGGATGAATTCTTCTCAGACCACTCATGCTGAGACATGAGATGTGCGTGTAAGAGCATTAGGCCTCTAAGTGTTAACCTTCATTAAATTTCCCCGAACTATTGTTTCCATTTTTAATGTGTCCATCAATGAAGCCTATCTATGTGTGGCTATTTATACGGACTATAAGTCCTCTATGACAGGCTAATGACAAAAAATTATTCTTCATCAAATGATACTGGACATAGTACAAGGCCTTGCACACAGTAGGTACCAAATAAATATTTATTAATAAATACTAATAGATAAACATGGTTACTAATAAAGAAAAATAATATCAAGTAAATACCCAATCTATTATTCTGCTTTTAGACATAGTGACAATATACATAACCTAGCAATTATTGATGATTAACAGATTCATGCTTACACACCACTAGTATATGTAGTTTTAAAGTTTTTAAAGTTTTCAGATATGTAAAATTAATATACAGAAATATGTGTAACATAATAGGAGTTTTATGAATTATCTGACTATCACTCTGAAAAGCTTTTGAGTAAAACATCATGTCCACACCAGAATCAAGAATGCTTCAACACTTGAAAATTTCACAATTATTGTCAAAACTATGAAATTACTATTTAACTAATTAATAAGTGTTATTCAGACCTTTAATGTTTTGTGTAAATTTATGTATCATGTATGTTTAAGTAGATTCTTAGTTAAAATTAATAGTCATTTTATTTTCATGTGATCACTTAAAATAGCCTATCTCATCTTATAAAACATAAAAGCCAGTTTAAAATATAATGCATTTTTGTATTAGTTTTGAGACATAAAATTTCCCATAGCAATATTTCTGTTTTAAAGAAAAATATTCTTATTTATGTATGCTTTGATTTTATTATTCTCAAAGAACCTCACCATAGTCAGGAAATACAGCACAGACCCGTACCCCAGCACCTCAGAGGTAGAGGCAATAGCATCAAGAGATCAAGGCCCCCCTCAGTCACCCAGTGAGTTCAAGGCAAGCTAGGGTTTCTAAAATATTATTTCAAAAAAAAATCAAAGGAACAAAGAAAAATTTTAAAAAAATAAGTTCATTATGTGGGTAACTAGGAATATGAAGGCAAAAGATACAAAATATTAATACGTCATAACTGGGATAGTGGGTTTCCTGTTATGTTTAACACTTCATATATCACATATTCAGCAGCTCATATGTCAGTCTAGTAAAATAAGAATGGGGCATTTATTATAATTAGGATTAAACTGAGAAATACCCTACGTTAGTGTTGTTATGAAGGAACATAGGCTATTTTCTGGGAACCGATTCAGAGGGTTGCACTAAGGTATCCTGTTGTCTGAATCCTGCTCTATATCCAAAAGAATAAGCAGTATTATAAACACATGTCATTCTAAAATATACAAATAGCAGGCAAATATGCTATACTCGTGTATGTTTCCCTGAATGACTTCTACATTTAAACTTTTAGCCCAGAAATTATAAATTAACACCAGGAGCTAAAGTACAGACATTCTCATTCTTATGTCTAAGTTATAACAACGCTTGGGCAACAACTTTCCCTTGGAAACTTCAATCAAACGTAAGCACAAAGTGTTCTTGTCTGATTTCGCCATGCCTTGTGAGCAAGTTAAATAAGAAGTCAATAGAAGCTAGCATGTGTAGGAGAGGGCATTCGAAGGGACTATTCCAGCTAAGGTGACACCAGCGTTATTACATCAGCCAGAAGCTTATGGCTGCAGGGAAATGGCCTACTTTGCTGAGCTTAATTTAGCACTTGAATGCCCAAGCAGAACTCACTAGGCTCGCCCAGGATTGTCTCCCTAAGCAATAGGTGTGCCTGTGATTTTTCAGCACCTACCAGGGGGCACACTTTATCACGAAACACAGTCAAGTGCAGGTGAAAACTGAACCCTTGAAAATTGCGCTTTCCAGTTCTTTAGTACATTGACCACAGAAGTAAGGGGCGATGAAAGGGGAAGAGAGTATTAATATTATCAGAATTGGCATAGCATAAAAATCACAGAAGCCCATAGAATATTGAATAAAAATAACTTCTGCATTTTCCAGGAACCAATAGCAAATGTCTGTCAATCATTCATGTAGAAATAAATCCAAATCTTAGCTTCTAAAGTTTACGTGATCTAAAACATATCTCACTGTTTCTGCACACTGCTTTTGAACATCTAAAAATGGTGGGAAACAAATCCCTTCAACAGTTATCTCTTACATGACTTATGGAAATGGTATCGTTGAATATAAAAGTCAGAGGGCAAAGTGGAGCATTCCAGGAAAACTGCAGTGGCCATAGTGGTGGGCCGCCTTCCATCTGGTAACGTAACATGGACAGGTTTTCTCTCTTTAAAACGTTCACTTGAAGAAAACTGCAAAGCTTAATGCAGCTTTGGTATAGCCAGTTATTTTTCTAAAAATGCAGTATTTTCTAACGTAGGTGGGTGTAATAACATCCTTGAAATGGTTATATTAGAAATAGCTATTGAATCCAAAAGAATAATGTTTGGAAACACACAATTTAGAGCAACAGACAGAGAATATGGAAAGGCTTCTATTTTTTCTGACCTGTACATATTCATTTAAATCATATGCTTACCTTTTTAGCTGAAAACTGGCCAATTCAAGTTGATGCTATAAGTAAAATGTCTGGGGCATAAGGTTCTAAAATAGTTCCTGCCCACACATAAGCCTTCTTTTATTTCCCTTTTTCTTTACTTATAGCAATGTCATTCCAGCTATGAAATCTCTGTGCCTATGTTTGTGTAGTCATCGGTAATACAATTAAAACATTTACCATAGGTGCTGGTGGATGGCCATAACTACTGTGCTTCTATTGGCAAAAATAACTCTGCTGGAGGTACTTATCACATGTAGTCTTAGTTCTTCTAGGTGGTACCTAGCATACCTGTTCATACCCATAAACAGATATGTGTCTGTGTATGTGTGCACATGGTTAATTCCACTCGAAATTCAAACAGTGCTAAGTACTCAAACTCCTTGAAAATAATCTATCAACATATCAATGATCTATTAATGTGCAGTTAATAGGTATATTTGGTAGTACTAGACCTCTAAATTCCAATGCATATTCATGTGTGCATGTGCATGTATGTGTGGGTGTGTGTGGGTGTGCGTGCATCCTGCATGACCTAATTCATATCACATTCTGTAAAGAGAAACCATACAAAGTCTATAAGAATAGTTCACATCAATGGTATTACACGGTGTCGATTAATGTTAGTATCCCATTTATCACTTTGATGAACTGCCTAGGATGGGCAACTTCCCTAGTACGTTCTTCAGCACAATAAATAATTAAAGACAAAACGAAAGTCAGTGAACACAAGTGGAAAAGGGAGATGTTTTGGCTGAAGCTGCCTAAATAATGGCAATCATATTAATTAGTAAATATGAATATTGCTTTTAGAGTGTCATATATCCCATTTCTGTGCTCATGGATTGGCAATTACAACAATGAAAACTGAACACTGGTAGGGTAAACACTCAGGGTTAAGACACTGAGGTCAAGGGTCAAGACACCACAAGAACACAGCCCACAGAATCAACTAACAAAAGCACACAAAGGTTCACAGAGGTTGAGGTGGCAATCACAGAGCCTATATGGGTCTGACCTATGACTTGTGTATGTATGTGATGGTTATGTAGCTTGACATTCCTGTGGGACCCCTAATAGTGGAAGCAGGGACTGTCTCGGACTCTTTTTGCCTGCTTTTGAGACCCTTTTTTCCTAGGGGGTTTCATCGTCCAGCCTTAATATGAGGAGATGTGCCTGTTTGCCTAGCTTTATTAAAACTTATTATGCCCTGTTTAGTTGATATCCTTGGAAGGCCTGCCATTTTCTGAAGGGAAAGAAGAAGTAATACTGGGGGAGAGGAGAGGTAGGGGAATGGAGGAACTGGGAGAGGAGAGGGGGATACTGAAGTTAGATAAGCCAGTACAAACAGCAGGGTTAAATCCTGGTCTTACTGCCAGTGGCTTTACAATCTGCCCCAGCCATACAACTGTCTGAGGGGCTACTCTGTCCTATGCCGATTCACTATCAGACCAGAGTTACTAAAAGAGATAGCAAAATATCATACATAAAAGTAAAGAATGATACCTGGTAAATACGTCAGCAAATTCCAAGTGTATCTCTTAAAAAGGAACCCTTAAATGCTTGTGTCTAAGGTTATTTACAGTTGTTATTTAAGGAGGAAAAGTAAAGCCCTCTTTGGGTACTTGGCATGTGCCAGGAAACCTTGATTCTTTCATTATTGGAGCTTCACAATCAAAACTATTGCACATACATTAGCAGAAAGACTATGAATCTAGAGTTAGGAGTGAGCCCATAATTCCACAGGTGGTATATAGTATAATAAGCTAATCTATATGGCCACTCAGCCTGGATATCTTTGATACAGAAGGAAAAAGCAAGGTGAAACAACCCATGTCAAGCCTTCCATACTTATCCCGTTCTCCCAAGTGAGAGACCCTTGCTGTCTATTTCCTCAAAAAACTATGTGAAAATTGCGAAAGGATTTGTGCACGTGACACCAGAGATATGCAGAGGCAGGAAAATTTTGGAGTCCTCTCAACATACATCAAATAAATAAATACCTCCTGGGCCCACATGCCAAAGTCAGATTTCCAACGTAGGAACAGTTAAGATTAAAAAACAAAACAAAAGTAAAGCACCAATAAATGTAAAAAGAACAACAACTGGTCTTTTCAACACTTATCCAAACTGGCAACATATAAGTCCACTCCTTGATGTCAACTGATGAAAAGGTGATTCTATTATTTTGGGAATGATGCATAATTTGAACACTAAGCATTTCCGGACATTTAAAAACATCTGAGGAAATCAAAGACCTCATATGGTAAAAGTGATTGAAACTGGGCTAGAAAACTTGAGTCTAAAATACTTAGAATCAGTCAACTTTGATATCCTTTAGACTTCAGACCCTTATATTCCATAGAAGGAATGAAGCCGCTAGCCACAGTGGTCATCCATTCTGATTTTTTATGTAACATAGCAACCGCCACAGTGCTATGTGTTAAATTAATGGAACCCAAAAAGAAAGAGAACAGTACAGACAGCATCTCTCAGATAATTAACGCAGAATTTGTTTACTGCTTTTGAGTCTCAATACAGGTCTTTAGATCTTAAGCTATAATAGGCATCAAAACATATTTACACGGTGATAATGTTTTAGAACTCTAAAATTGTTTTAAAACCCCTATGGTAGCTTTGTGCAGACCATTATGAACAAAGGAAAGAACGCTTAATTATGAATGTGTTTATATCAGAAAATGGAAACTAAAATTGTCGAATTGTCAGCAAGTGCATGCAACAGAAGTTGAAGCCGAGATGGTATAAGTCGCCTACAGCTGTGAATTAGTCATTCTCCTTTACCTGTTTTCTACCCATAAACACCTATTTCTGCCTCATTGAACTCTTAACCTGATTTCTGGTTGTAACAAAAACTATTCAATTAAAACATTAAATTTGCTCCCAAATCAGAACATACGTCAAATGCACACTTCAAATCACAATGATATCTGGGCTCTCCATGCAGGGTTTGTTTGGCATACTGTGAGTTTCTAGCGCCCCCGTGTGGTTTCCCCAGAGTGTTTGAATAGGCTTTTGAAATCTGTTGCCTAAAACTGGACAGTGGTATAATTCAACATGGAAGTTCTGCTAGCATCATAAACCAAGAAAAGAAACTCTAAGTCAGCAAAATCCTTAGACAAATGTATAGGCTCCATTCTGTCTTATTTGCTGACTACTGTATAGTTTCCCTTCTGTCTTATTATTTGCTGACTACTGTTCATTCAACATAAGCTCTTTAAAAATTGACTACGGGCAACGGTGGCCAGTCTCTCATCTTTGCTTGGCAAAGTCCCTGTGTACAAAGTCAAGGATTTAACATGGGTAATTATTACATCGAATTTTCAAAGACTAATCTTATTCCAAAGAAAAATCAGTTGTTTCTTTGCTTGCTGTCATGCACACACCTCAGTTAGGCAATGCAATAGCCCAATTATCGGTTGTCATCGCTAAACACATGAGCAGCCCACCTTCTGGATCTCCTCAACATTATCCATAATTAGTGTGCATCTCTCCAAGTCATTTGAAAAGAACTTACACTACGAAATCTTTCTTTCTCTAAGCACGTCCCTAGGCTTGGAGATGAGATTTCTCGCGAGCATCGGTGTGTTTCAGTGTATTAGAGAGAGAAGATAAAGATGACTTATATCTTAGTTTGGTAATAGATGCTCCTCTTTTGAAAGATGTATGTGTAAAACCTGTCTAACCCATAGGCAGACTTCAAATAAAAAAATAATAAAAGGATAAATTTTAATTACCTGACATGATCAGAATATTATTAACATGAAATGAAGTTTGTAAATAATTGGCGACAAAGAAATAAAAATTGTAAGCTAGTCAGAGGTAGAAAGGCTGTTGAGCGACACATGAATATGACTTATTTATATGCTGAACTGAAAGTCCCCATCTGAAAAATATCAGTTGAACGTGAGAGGAATACGTTCTCCATCGATATATAGTGATTTATAGATTAATATTTAAAGCAGAACTAAACTTCAAAACTGAAATGAAAGTGTACATAAAACTCAAATATTGTTTGCTGAATTTCTGATTAATAATATGTAAATTAATACATATTTATAAATGTACTCTAATTATTCTGAGCTCAAAAGACTTAGTTAAAAGTCATAATGCTTGATGTCAACAATAAAAGTATAAATAACTCAAAATACTAATAAATATATTTTAAAATGATATGAGAAACCACTAGTCATCTGTTGGCCATAGCTACCTTTTCCTAATGTTGGCACCATTTAACTCACTGAAGCAGACTTTAAGAGAACTGCTCAAAAGTTCACGAGAAATACGTAGAGTGGTTGAAAGCAACCCTCTTACCTGTTGAGTCCTTTCAGCGTCTTGTCCATGTTTAAAATGTCACGCATCTTATACAAGAACCACTTGTCGATAGATGTGAGCTTCACAATTTCATCGAGGGACATGTTGCTTTCCAGGGCCTGCGAGAAGAAGAGTAAACACATGCCTGGGCAACCATCTTCTAGATGGCTAAGTTAGTTGGAAACATAAGAGCCCTTCCTTTCCACATTAGTTAGAGAGCCTGTGGTCAAATCACCAACTGAGATATGAGACTGAATCATTGATGTTCCTTGAAATAAATTTAGGGTTCTGTTATCTGCACCCACAAATGGCATACAGAGGAAGCACTTTGAGCAGCCAAGAGAAGTGTGTGCTCAGAACAGTCTCAACAGGTCCTGTCTCCTCCTCTTTATTTGGCCAGGTCACTATTTCCTAAGCCGTCATTTGGAATTAAGAGGGATCTAGTGACACCATAGCTCCACTCTCTCAGCAGCTCCCACCGTTCTCTTAAGCTCTCTTTCACAACTTCTCAAGAATAAAACGCTAACTACTCCCTGAGCTTAACAGGTCGTATGACTCTCAAAACCAGCTCAAAATGTGCCCATTGCTATTATGTATGGTTATACAAGTATACATGTAATCAGTGAACAATAATAAACGTCTAATACCTATTTCCAAGCAGTTTTAGAATGACACTTTAGATTTTTAAGCTCAGAGGAGAAATGCTCTTAACTAGAAACTCTGCCGTTACATTTGAATCAGCGGAGTTTGGTTTCCACAAAGCGCTGCTGATTTGTACTGTCAGGAAGTCCATGACTGTCAGCTGTGAGCTACAGCAAGGTTCACAATTCACTTGACTAGACTATAATAACATTTAATGAAAACACTCCGAGTCCTGCTCATTTTCTAACTTTATTATTAGTAATTCACAAAATCCCAGGCACGCCGTAAGACCTACATTAACCATATTTCCTAAGAGCTGCCAGCCATTAACAAAATGAGGTGCACAGAAACTAAGTCACCCATACTTCCCACAGATAAATAAAAAGTACATCTGATGATGCGAGATTAGCAGAGGCCTAGAAGCTGGTGCCCATCTCCCTCTGAGGAAGGATAACCCCCAGTCAGACCCTGCCTCCATCATGAAGCTAGCCTGCTAGTCTTGAGCCTTCATCTGTCCACACGGCAACTCTGTCATCTTACCCCACTGTAATGAAATCTAGGAAGACCCCAAACACATCTGAGGTTGCACAAATGTTCTTCACATCAAAACTAATACCTTGCATTCTCCCCAAATCAAGAGGTGATGATCCAGTCATCCAGAAATAAGAGTGTTGCAAAGACCAGACCTCAGGGTACCTTGCCCTTTTCTGAGAATCACGAAGCAGGTGGAGATTTACGCCCGCCCTTCATTCTTTTCCCCTTCGGCCCTGCGCTGTCCTTACGTTCTTTGTCAAAATCACAAGCTCCTGGTCGCTGTGGATATGAGCAGTAGTGAAGGCCTCTAACAACAGAAATCAGTTCCTCGTCCCAGCACTCTGGCAGACAATAATTGCTATCGCCACGCCTGCACTTCTTGCTTATATACAGCATGCTCTGTGCAGGATGAACCTCCACACATTTGCCCTGTGCTCCTATCCTTTGTATGTCTGTTAGAGAAGAATGGGAGATTTCCCTGCGTTTTACAGCCTGGCTGGGAACTAGGAAATGCTGTCCTTTTTCATCTGCTTGAAGTGGCAGAAACATGATTACTAGACTCAAGGAAAAAAATCCATTTACCACTTTTCCCACAGGGGAGAAGATGATAGATAGATAGATAGATAGATAGATAGATAGATAGATAGATAGATAGATAGATAGATAAACAGACAGACAGATGGATGTATTGGTACACATCCAGACCCACACATTTGAATGTCATGGATTTTTAAATAAAAGGCTAAGAGAGAAACAATAAATAAAATAAAATGACCTCCCGAAAAATCTCAATTTGTTACTGTACCCCCAACACAACAGAAAAACATAATTTTTGACACCCAAATTAGAAAGTATTCATCAAAGATAATGGTCTCTCCCAGAAAATTTCAACAGGACTTTACTATCTTACATGTAGAAGCCATAAGAATGAGAATACTGTATATCAGATGCTATGAAAGAAATAGCCATGCTCTCCATCCGCTCTCTGCAGGACTGTCCCTAAATGCTGCTGAGCTGCAGTGATTTCACATCAAAGGCTGCATTTTTCTGTTTCTATGAAGGCATTACATAAGTCATATTCTTTCATAAAATTCATATTTTCACTAACTCATCCCACATGTACACAAACATAAAATGGCCAAGGGAGCTTTGTGAACCCAGTGTGGTTTGCCACTGTTGGAGGATTAATGCCTGTGCTTCCTTAAATGTCAAAAAGCCATTTAGGGATTTCTGACCAGACAGATTCCAGCTGCCCAAGTCACCTTTCATAAAATCAGATGAGCCGAAACTTCAAAACTCTAAGCACAGTAAATATGAATGGAGATTAAAATGGCACTTCATTTGCATGAAAAGGAACTGGGGGATGGAAGTGAGGAACGTGGGGCTTTCTGTTCTAAAAGATACACCACTAAGATAATGACAAGGAGGAGCCTACCATCTCAGTCTAGACAGCCTGGTGTTTAAACACGGAGAAGCAGGAGGGATTAGGATGTGCTGTATGATACCAATGTATGGATCTGCTCTCTAAATATAGTTGTATGCATTTCTAGGAGCATTGACAAAGGTTACAAGAAAGGACAAATCAGTGCTATAAAATCTTGAAGTACTGGTGCCGTGTATGCTGAAAGGAAGAGCCGTTTTCCTGGGTGGCTATCTTAAAAAGTACAATGTACCCTTGGGCCATTCGCTAAATTTTAAAAAATAAATAAATTTTATTACTCAATTAGAAGAATGTCTGATGAAATAAGAGTGTGTGAGAGAGAGATAAGACAGAGGTGTGTGTGTTTGTGTGTGAAAGAGAGAGAGAGAGAGAGAGAGAGAGAGAGAGAACATGCAGAGATGTGTGACGGGCACAGGCTTGCCAGGCTGACTAACTTTCGCGGCCCTTCATCCTGTGTTACCTTGGCAATGGCGTAGATGCGAGTGCTGGAGGGTTCAGACAGCTCTTTCCTGAGATCCAGGTTTGCTGGCCATTCCTTATTCATTGGGAGACGGGGAGTGAACCCATCCACAGACGGGTGGCACATCCTCAAAGCCTTCTGGAAACTTTCCTCAAAGGTGCGACCAATGGCCATGACCTGGAATACACATGAAGAAGCTTGTGTTGAAGGAACAAGCTCGCAAAATTAGGTGTGCAATATTTCCAAAGACCTGACAACTGCCAAAAGATTTGAAAGTATCAGTCGATTTTGAGATTTTGTTTATTTTCCCTTCCCTTTACTCCATGCTTTTTAATGTAATGAAGCCATAACATTTTATTAGGATTTTTAGCAGCAAGTGGCTATAGCTGTATCTCTGAGCCTGAGGAAGACATTGCCTGTACCTGTTCTGAAAGATAATAGTATTAAAAAGAGGAACAAATCCTAAAGCATAGGGACCCTCCCTTTAAAAGAGCACACATTATGCTAGTATCCTTTAGAATAATAGGAAGCAAATAAGGAGAAAAGAAGCATATTAACACAGATACCGACAATTTTAAGAGTATCAATAAGGATCCATTTTTCTATAGCTAAGTATTGATATTAGTAGACCCCTAAGAATCATAACAAAAACAGACAGTTGTGATTTTTGAATGTAGATAGAGGTTAAATTCCACCATGATAAATTCTATATGTCTGCTAGTCTTTATAGCTTATTGTATCCAACAACAACAAAAGAGATAATTTAGTCTGAACCAGTTAGTACTCAAAACTAAATTTAATCTGGCTTTGTACCTTACCCACTTATTGAAGGGGATGAACATTGTCTTTGAATCTTTCCATGGAACAGTAAATTACTGTGCGATTTTGGGCTCTAGTTTAAAATATCAAATACAGCCTTCTGTAAACTTTCATGATTCCCCATACAGACTCAAGATCACATTAATGACAGATTAGGAGATTGTTGTGACAACTGTGTAAAGGATATATATTCATATATCACTAATTCCCAGCAGAAAGCCTTTGTTACACTGGCCCAAGTGTAGTTAGAAATAAGGGGAGCTTTCAGAGAGCAGAGGGACACAAAGTAGCAGGACCTTTCAGTTCAGCGGGAGACTAATATGGCGCTGGGCTTGCTCAGTTTGGAGTTGTTGCCCTAGAAGGTTTGTGAGAGCTCATGGAGTCAGCTTGTCTCCTCTACAGTTGGGGAAATGGGAAGCATAGGAAAATGACAGCCACGGCTCACAAGAACAGACTAAAGTCAAGTAATCAACGTCAGACCAGTTGAGGCTTGGGAACACTGCACTATTTGTTGTGTGGTGTTTGTTTGTGTGTGAGATGTCCATGTGTAAAACTGTAGGTGTGAGGCATGCACTTACTGATCTGTGTGCTGTGGATGCCAGAACTTGACAATGGGATGACTCCTAAATGGTTTCTCCATATCAGTGATTGAGACAGGATCTCTTACTGAGCCTGGAGCTTGCTATTTAACTAAATTGGGTGGCCAGGCAGCCTCTGGCCAGGGGAAAGCCAACCTGCCTATCTCTACTCTTTCATCTTCTTCCCAAGCCTATCCCATCCAGCAATGGGATTACAGGTCTACACCATCGCACTTGGCGTTAGGTGGGTGCTGAGGCCTCAGATCAGGTCTTCATGCTGGTGTAACAATCACTTTGCACACTCACTCACTCTCTTCTCAGCCCTTATATGATCTTTTATACTGTTCTAGTTCTAGATTTGATGAAAAAACAAATTTCATCTAAGCTATATCTATGAGATTTATATCTGTGAGATGTATATATATATAATGCCCACATATATAGCCTTACCCTTGTATGCAACTCTAAGTCCATAAAAATATCGTGTAATAACTAACATACTAAATCTCAAAAGAAGCAATATTAAAACACTAAAAAGGAAATGAAATGTCTACATGTTCTCCAGTCAAGAACCCAGTATCCGGATGCTCAACCTTTTGAGTTTCATTGGTATTAAGGAGTTGACAAGATTACAGAAACCAAATAGAAGGTGAATGGAGTGCTAAATCCAGGACTCACCTCGCCTACACTTTTCATTGAGCTTCCAATCCGGCTGGATGTTCCATGAAAACGGTCAAGATCCCAGCGAGGAATCTTGGTCACCATGTAATCCAGGCTAGGTTCAAAGCAGGCTGACGTCTTCCCAGATACAACATTCTTGATTTCTGGAAGTGGGATTCCTAGAGCAATCTTTGCCGCGATGAACGCCAGTGGGTAGCTGTAATGCAGGAGGTAAAGGAATTCTACCTTCACTTTCTTTTTTTTATAATTTGAGCAATAAATACTAAAAAAAAACAGCTCCAAACATGAACAAATTATTCTTTAAAATAATTGGTTGACTTCAAGGATAAGACACACCTGATTTCTGCTATGTATGAATATTTACTAGCCACTTACAAAATAAAGTGGTGCATGATAAAGCATACAGCCATTGAGAATTCACTGGTAAGCCCTGTTAGTATTGCTACAGCCTCCAACTTTCATCCCTTCAACACAAAATCGAAAGGCTTCTTGATAAACAAGATTTTCCCTCCACTACCAGAATTTAATGTCCACTCAGATTAGAATCTGCAAAATAGTCTCTGAGAAAACATGCACCACTACGTGTATCTAAGGAGACATTTGGGGCTACTGTGTACTGCAAACGGCCTGGAAATTTGGACTAGCAAGTTTGAATCCTGGTTCTATCTCCAAATATTTAAACTTTGGGCTCTTGTAAAAGTTAACCCTCTGGAAACTTGGATATCCTCTAGAATGTCAGTTCAGATCATTTTACTTGATAAAATAGCTCCTAGAACTATAGCATTAGATATGAGTTATTCAGTACAAGTTCCCATCTAGTAGACAAGGAAACTGAAGGCGGTAAGCGCTATGTGCAGCTCACATCAGTTGATGAACCAAGCAAGAAATCAGGTCTTCTGATCCATAAGCAGAGCGCCACAACCTTGACCACTGTGTAGCTACATAAACATACTAAAGAAGCAAATATTTTCTTCATTTAGATGTCATAAAACTTAAATGCCAGTTGCTAAAATGAACAATAGAAACAAAGGGCTTTATTTACTTTCCTTTCAATTATGTTTGCTAGCAGCTGTTAAATGGACATTGAACTTACTTATTGTAACATTTATCCGTGCAAAGATCCTACATTGCTTATTCTTGTGGAATTGTTTTTAATTGTTGATTATAAGCTAATGGGTAATTTTGTATGTTTTATTGTGTATATTTCTAGAACCAAATTGATCTATACTGAAGTGTTGAGTTGAATAAAGTATATTTTATTAACCACTCATATAGGCAGTTGAAAACTAAAATTAAATATCAGTCTTCACTTTTCCACGACATCTGAAAAGTGTGATTAAAAAGCATATTTTTCACAACCTGTTTCGATCATCCAGATCTTGATTGGTTTATGATTAGCCAGCAAAGACAGCTAGCAATATTATTGGTCTCAATCTGGCAGGAAGCTCATTACTAACCATGTCTTTGGGGTTCTCTAAATGTCCTGGAGCTAGCACGCAAGAAGTTAGGGTAGATTTTACAAATACAAATTGTCTTCCCCTAGCAGCCAATTTCCCATTTCTACCTGCAGAGAAATTGCAAACCTATGGTCAATCATTCTGGTCTTACCCAGTGGCCTTGGAGGCCAGGGCAGAGCTCCGGGACAGCCTGGCATTCACTTCAATGATGCAGTACTCCATTGAGGTAGGATGAAGAGCGAACTGAATGTTGCATTCACCCACAATACCCAAGTGGCGAACAACATTGACTGATGTGCGTCTCAACATCTGGAACTCTGCATTGGAGAGTGTCTGAGCGGGGGCCACAACAACTGAATCACCTGTTAACACAAGCAGCACCCATTAGTTGGTGGCATATTTTAACAGCTGACTTGACTGCCTTAATCCCCTAAAAAGATACAAGGGCATAGAATAGGATGACGATTTGAAGAAAGGTTTAAAACTAATATTCATATGTATTTGAGTGAGACATCAGGTATTCCCTTTAATTCTTGTTTGCCCATGTGATTGGCCCTTACTTATAAAAACAACTCCTCCCCAACTTCAGCCACACTCATCTAACTGGTAAAGTTAATTATCAGCTTACTAGATTTCCATCAGCCCCTTCAGCTGCTCTTCCTTCATCTCAAATTGCCTCTCAAGTTTTTCCTTCCACAGAATATTCTCTCCTTGTGTCTAGATTGGTTCAACTCTCTCCTTTCTGCCTTCCCATTTCTGCCTTCTCATGCTTCTCTAACATGAGGCCTTTGAATATTTAATTCCAGAATCCTTATTCTCCTCCCTTCTGCATGCAGACATGTTCAGTGACCCTCTTCTCAAGAAACCAGTTCCCAACTTTGTCAGACATACAAAACTTTCCTCACTAAACATCTCAAAATTCTGTCAAGTTTCTTATCCTCCTTATCATATACTTCCATTCCGTATAGGTTCCATAACTAATTTTTCTTCTTGAACTTATAAAAACCCAAATCAAATTAAATCTCTATTCTTGAGCTAGCATAGGAATTAATACTATCACAAAGAAAGCTCTTTTGTAAAATATGTTCTTGCATTGACCTACTTGATATTACTCCACCTAATTTCCTCCTATTTATCTCCTTTGCTTCACTCGTTCTCTTTGACCTGACCTAGAATTGAATTGTTTTTCATTGTATCAAAAACTGATCCCCTTCTCACCTTTCTTTGACTATATCCCTAAAAGGGTATGTGTGTCTCTAGTTTCAGTCATTTCTTCTACACTAAATGATTTCCAATGACTTTTTGTCAACATTTTAATTTCTGTATTCTCCTGCATCCTGTTCTAGAGTCCCAAGACCCTTCTCTGAGGTGCCTGCCACATCTTTAATGTAGCATTTCTGAAACGTAAGCCATGATGTTTGTCCTCTACAGCCACTTAGTTTAACCTGCTAAAAATCTGTTTTAGTCACTGTTGAGACTATTTTCTCAATTCCTTGGTGACTAACACATTAGTGTGTTTTAAGGTTTTGCAGGCCCCATCTTTATTTCCAAACACTGTCATAGCTTTTACTCAAATTAATTATTTATCTGACTTCCCTCAGTTGATCTCAAGATAATATCTACCATACCAAAGAGGGATTCTGTGAATTCCAAACTAAATATGAGACTATTTTCAATGCTATAAAATACTATGTATCCGTGTTAAGTGTTATCATTAGTCTGTCAGCTAAGAGTGGTAAAGTATCTAATACAGGTTGCTATGGTGATCAGAGTCTGGAGCCAAAGGCATGACAATTCCTGTAGATTCTTTGCCTACCTGTGTGAACACCCATGGCATCAACATTCTCCATGTTACAGACGGTAACACAGTTATCATCCGCATCTCGGACAACTTCGTATTCTATTTCCTTCCAACCTGTCACTGACCTCTCCACCAGAATCTGGTTGGTCATAGCAAACGCCTGGAAATTGATGACACAGATAGCAAAGATTTAAGGAAAGACACTGGTTTAAACAAGGCCATGAAGGGAAGTGCTCTGACCCAAATCTTGGTCAGCACTAAAGTCTTAAACCCCATCTCCATTCTCCCCCACCTTCCAGAAGGCATAGGGTGTCAGAAAAATCAGTGAAACCAGGAATAGTATCCTGCAGTGAATATGCTTGATTTGGGTTATTGAGGCTTGCCATTCAAAGTGCTGATATGACATTAAATCAAACTAATTTAGGAAAAAGAGAAAATAATTGAGCAATCAGGCAGAGGGAAATGAAATTATTTCAGTAGCTAGGCTTCTGTGAAACCAGAAAATGTGATAAGTACAAATAAATTTGGAAAAATAAGTCTAAAGACGCTGGCTTTCTCTAAAATAACTGAGGGTGGTTTGTACAGTGACATACACAATCAGAGTTAGTTGGAGCTGATGAGGAAGAAAAGGGAGATGATGATGGCTGTAAACAGTGAGCCAAGATGGCATAGCGACTTGGGAATTAGAAGAATCATATGCAGCTATTATTATGGCTAATCACTGCCTAAGTGCTTAAATCCTCTGAGTCGTATATCATACATGGCTGATTAGACAGATATGAATTAGTGTAATTACCATTTCATATTTACTGCATACCCACAGTGCGGTAGAATGCTGAACTCAGAATACGAAAGAGGCCGTCTCTGACCTTGGACATGTGGTGACTGACCACTGAAAACAGGGATTTCCCTTTGTCACATAATGTATTTGATTTTTGGATATCAATAAAATGGAAAGAACTTTCATTTTATTTCAGATTATTAGTAGGCTGTATGATATAGTGACAACTCAATTTAAATTTTCCATAAGGTATCTCAGCCCAAAGTTTTTGCAACCTCAGTTGTCACTATGGACACATGCAGCTGAAAATGCAACTCTTTTGTCACCAACTCATCTGCCAGGATGAGGCTCCCAAAGCAGTTAGGACATTCTGGAGCTGCAGTTACCAAATGAGTGATAATGTCATTTGCCATTTGTGCTGTTTGCAAAAGAAAACCCTGAGACAGAGGGAAGAAATTGCATATTCTAGTAGACTATGATAGATATTTAGATACAAGGAAATCTCCTAGCCTTGATTTAAAGTTTTTCAAGTCTCCAATTTTACTCCAAAGTTAACTTAAGTACCTAATTGAAGTAGCATAGCATCTAGTAGCTCTAATTATAACCTCAAGTGGATAAAGGGATAGGTTAAGATGTAAGGATATGACTAGCTAATCTCAAGGGGGAAAAGTAAAGGTTTTCAACTAGGAAAAGTATTCATCAACCATTGATTATTGTAACAGAATAGCAATAATTGAAAAATATTTCATTCCAAAGCTGTCTTCAGATTGTAAATGTTCTATATAAAAATAATTCCAGAATGCTTCATTTTTTGGATAAAATATATTTAACACAGGAGAAATATATGCTTGCTGTTACTAAGTATATTGCTAAATTAAGAATACTCATAACATGTATCATGCTATAGTAAGTATATTTTATAACTACATAAACATAGTTTTTACCTTAAATAAATAACTCCAAAGTCCAGACTGGGACTTATTTAATACTGAGAAAAGAAACCATTCCTATTAAATGTGTTGCCTTTTGTATGTATAATTTAGGTAATTTTAAAAAACTAAATATACGTTGTTAGCTTGTAAGCCTGTCACTACAAGTATTTGAGAGTATTTAATTGTATTTATCTGCTTTCAAATTTCAATACCAATAACTAAAAATTCTTACTTTGTTTTAGTTCAAAAATAAAAAATAAAATTGCGTGGTACTGAGAGCCCTTTCAATGGCTACACAGTAATTTCGTCAAATCATCCCCACACTGCACAGATGTCCTTGCTACAACGGCATTTCCTCACTCAGAGTCATTGCTGAGTGCCCAGTGTTACCAGGTATGGCTCTCTAGTAGCAGAAAATTAACAAACATCTCCGGAGCAAGGCTCTGTGTGTTTACCTCTGTTTCATATAGAACACCTTTTTTTAGCCAAAATAGTTTCAATAAATCTCTCAAAATGCACTTAGTGATGCATCAATTTGCTTTTGCTAGAAAGCAAATGATAAGTATTCCAGTCTCACCCTCTGTTTGTGGACAGTAGTTGGCAGTTTTCATTCGCTTTATTAAATGTAGAGACTGATACCATTGGTGGTTTGACATCTGCACTTTGGGGAGAGATTGTGTCCTTATCAGGTTTTCTCAAAAGTGGTGTGAAAAACGAGGCATTTTATTCTGCTCTTCTCTTAACCAGTGAAACCAGCGATCTGAATGTTTTAGCGTAGACAGTGAAACAGAGGAAGATAAAGGTGGATTAATGTTCCTCAGTGAATTCAGTAGCATAATGAAAATGGACAGATAGGTAGAGAGGGTTATGCTGTGTTCTAGTGTGAGCATCTGTGCTTGATTCCCTCAATAGCAGGGCCAGTTGGCCCTTGACTATGATGGCGACAGGGGAAAGGTCACAACTTTCTCTACGCGAATAGGTTCATCAAATCAGCTTCTCTGATTGATAGGAATATTGCTCGGGAAAATACTTACCTTTGTGCCAAGGTCCACTAAGGTCTCCTTATTGGGGCAAATGCCAGAGCCTAAGCCACCCAGTGCATACGCAGACCGGATCATTACAGGGTAACCAATGGTGTCTGCTGCCTTCAAGGCATCCTCCATCTGGGAACAAAGCAAGAATATTGAAACTGAAAGATTGACCCCTCCCTCCTTTTCACTCCCCCCCCACACACACACAGAAAGGGGGACATACAGGACCACACTATAAGAGCCTAGAAACACAGATTAATTAGCTGATTTGCAGAGGGGAACATGTTCTATTATCCCCTCATGTACTTCTGAAAAATAATGCTTCTGGAAAAAAGTTGTGTAAAATTCCAGTGGGTGTAATTTTTTCATTTTTTATCAGATAAATTTTAAGTTGTTTTCTAAACACTACACTGTGATCAAAGCAGAAATAATCATCATTTATTTTAGAATAAAAGATATATAAAAATAATGGTTTTACCTTCAGTTTGAAAGTCTATCATTTAAAGAAAAAAATGTTTATCTGTTCCTGAAGTTAACATGGTAATAAAACAACATGCCATTAGGAACACTAGGTAAAAAGAGGTATTTCATTTTTCAAATGTATTCTCAGAACAGTCTCTGCAGCTTGGAATTTCTTTTAACTTACCAAATACAACATATGGTGGCTATATTTTCTGTTGTGAAATATTATTACACCACCAATGGGAATGTAATTACACCTTTCCCATATGCCTGCTTCTTATCATGGAGAAGCAAGGACATAATTATATCTGGCAACAAAAAGTACTAATGTAAGGCTAGAGCTTCCCCAAGCATTCAGGAGAGCTCCCAGGAGATTCTTCTTGATTGACAGGTTTTGTACATGTGTACAGTAGCATTCTTTTCTGAGGCAGATACACCCGGTTTTAGTCATCCCAGAATTACTTGCCTCATCCCTAAGACTTTGCCTATTTCTACAATGGGTAGGTTGTGTTTAAAGCTTCCACTTTTCACCTCATCAAACAGATTTGTAAAATCAAAGATAAAGTCAGGGCAAAAAGAGACGAACAAATAGTCGAATGTTTCTTAGTGATTGGCAATATTCTAAAAATGGGAATAATGGAAAATGAGTATAGAAAATCAAACCCAGATCTATAACAAAAGTATATGCATCCAGGATGAATCTTAATGACTAAATTCATTTCATTCTTAAACATTTATTTCATTTCAAAAGCCCAATTTTCAGGGTATTAAGACTCACACTCAACATGTGTGACTTATTCCAGGAAGGAGAGATGGCAAAGGCAAAAATAAGTTTGCTATTAAAAGTCAGTATTGTTGTTGTTTTCGGGGCAAGAGATAATGGGTGCCTCAGCTTCAAACAAGGGAAATCACCCCTGGGTTTATAGTTTCCATTGCAAAGATTAAATATTAATATCTATTTCTAAAATTTTAGCACTGAGTGCTGACATTAATACACAATGTCTCCATGATACTAAAATATGTCTGAACATAACATATAGATTTTTATATATAATTATCAGAGATGATAAACCATTCTCCCTGCAGTCCAAGACAAATAACAACCCCATCTCCCAAGAACAAAGTTTCTTACTGATTCCACTGCGAAGCTGGGAGCGATCTTCTCATTGATCTCGTTCAGTTTGTCTGAGAAGAGCTGCCTGTCTTCTGTGGCCATAATGGACTCCACTGAAGTTCCTAGGACCTTCACCCCGTATTCCTTGAGCACACCCCTCTTGAATAGCTCCACTCCTACAAAAGAATCAAACATATGGTTTTTATCATCTTTAACCTTATGTCCTCTTAACAGACACTGAACATTGTTTAAAGAAAAACCCTAGGGCTAGAAAAATATCTCAGAAGTTAAAAGCATTGGCTTCTCTTGCAGAAGACCAGAATTCAACTCCCAGTGGCCACAAGATAGATAACAGTAACCAGCAACTGGAGTTCTAAAGGTTTCCGATACTGCCTTATGAACTCCTACAGTACCAGGCACACACGTGGTACATATACATGCATGCAGGCAAAATATCCCTACCTGTAAAATAAATACATCTAAAAACAATTTGAAAATAACTTTTAAAATGTATTCAAGGAGTCAGCACAGCCAATAACAGAGCAGTCAAGACAAGCCTACATTGCCATGTGAAAGGCAAATGCCCCAGCACTGACTTGCAAGCATGAATATGCTAATTCTCATTTTTCATTCATAATAGTTTGGAGCGTTTCATTGACAACAATGTCCTAAGATGGAGAAGGAAATCCACTAAATCCGTTTGGCCACTCCAGAACCTAAACGTGAAGAATTTTTTGTATCCCTACTATTTTGGGCCATAAACTAGTACAATTTATTACATGGCGTGGAAGACTTTCGTTTGCCATTTTCTTCTACATTAGGATAAATGCTTTATGAGCACAGAGAACACAACTATTCGATGGCTACAAGAAACATGTGTTTCACATTGGTGCACAGGTAAAATAACCTACACCTGAACGGAAAAGAACTCACCGCAGTTCAGAGCTGTCTGGCCACCCATGCCAAGAATTAGCCCATCAGGCCGCTCCGCTTTGATGACTTCTGTGACAAACTGTGGGGTGATGGGAAGAAAGTAGACCGCATCTGCCTGCTTCAATCCCACCTCGTTGGTCTGTACTGATGCAATGTTTGGGTTCATTAGGACAGTTTTGACATTTTCTTCCTGGAAAAAAAATGAACAAATTAAGTTTCTTAATTTAAGGTCTTCGGTGGATAATGGTTGCTACACTCCAATGAAGACTAGTTGGATAGCAAAGCTTTTAGATTATTCTCTGGGCTGGCTGCAGAAATCAAAAGAAAACAAGCATCTGGCCAAATGAAGAAAACATGCTGTAAAATAATGCTAATAAGAAAACCGGCTTCATCAAGATCATCACCATGAATCCTTTGCCTGGTATGTGGCAAATCAAACTGGAAATAATTTTCAGAGAGGCTGTCTAGAGGCTGTTTGCTAAACTTTAGGGTTCAATTGATATTAAAAGAATGAAATGCCCCCCAAAAAAACTTAAAATGAGTTTTAATGATATGTAATTAGAAACAACTTAAATATTTCATATTTATATGAATAAAATATATTTAATAGAGGCAAAATATATGTTTCCCTTTCTATGTCTTGTCTGAGAACAGCACTGGGTGCACCTTTAGAATGCAGTATCTTGTTCTTGCCAGAATCATTAAGATACACCTGTTGATACCCATTTTCTCTAGTTTTTAAACCTGCTTGTAATACTTTTAAGAAAGCATTATACTACATGTGTGTGTGTGTGTGTATATATATATATATATATATATATATACATACATATATATATGTACACATGTATGTGGTTGTGTGTGTGGGAGTGTGTGGGTGTGTGTAGAAAACAGAAATTACCATATGGCAATAAATTAAAATACAAACCTGCATCTATGTGCATACATGCGTGTGCGTGGTCATGTGCAAGAATATATGATTTGCAATATTAACTCATTCCTTACATCTGGAGAGACTTCTTCTAAAATGATCTTCACGTACTAAGAATAATGATTTTCCAAATCAAGATGAGAATGAACCTCAGTGAAATAAAGTATGAAATATGGCCAAATAGTCCATATTATTTAACAAACTATTGTGTAGATTTCAATTTCTTCTAAAAAAAATCAACAAAATATTCAGATGAAAGTCTAAAACTCATCCTTGAAAACCAAATTCTTCCTTTAAGGAAGCTCTGAATTAAAGATAAACACAGTTTATGCTATTTTAAATTGCATGTAGTTATATATTTGTTAATATATAAACTAATCCCAAAAGAGAGATGTCCATTTCTGGATTGAAGAAACCAAGATTCAATGAGGTTTTAAATGGGTTACTAAAGGACACATAGCTGACCCTAGACTCTTTCTAAACAAGACATTCAGATGCACTTTCTCTGTCTTCAGTGTGAGTTGTCAGTCAATATTTTAAGAAGCTATCCAGAATGAGAGTAATATTATTAACAATACATAAAGCTAAGCAAATATATTTTGGATATAAGTAATAATTAAAATAATTGAATCTAAATTGTAAATATACCATTAGCAAAGGTATGAAAAAAAGCTTACTCCTCAGGTACCAACAAACTTCAGAATATTGAACATGTTAAAATGTAGCAAATAAAACAACTTTTATGAATTTTACAGAAGTCATGCATACATGCTAATCATTTTTAAATTGATTAAAAATCCATGATGATTTTATTTAATTTTGCATGAATTTTTCCTTATTCTTTCCATAATATATGTATTACCACATCATTGTTTTAGTTTGAGTTTATATATAAATCTCATAATTAATCCTGCTATTTTCTAATTCCTAATCTTCAGCTGCAAGTTAACATAAAGCATGTTAAATTAAAACTTTGAAGAACTATATATCTTTACAAAGTTCCCAAAGACCATGAAAATGTCTACTACTTAATGGTATTCTAAATCCTAAATGTACTAACACTATGTTGTAACCAAGCTAAACCATTGAAAAGACAAGATCTTTTTGAGTAAATTGGGAGCATGGGGACCTAGGGAGAGGGTTGAGGGGGGAGGGGGGAGGGGAGAGGCAGGGAGAGGAGCAGAAAAAAATGTAGAGCTCAACAAAAATCAATTTAAAAAAAGAAAACCTTCTAATCAATAAGAAACTGAATCTTAATATAATGTAATGAATCAATATTTTTAAATATGTAAAAAATAATAATATATGCACAGTAAGGTCATCTGTGAATAAATAAGAAGAAACAAGATGAGAGGGAAGGAGAGAGGAGAGGAAAAGAGGGGAGGAGAGATGGGAAGAAGAATCAGGGATTGGGTTGTATTAAGGCTCTTTTCAACAGACATTTATCGGGATAATCTTGGGTCACAGGAAAACTTTAGCCAGCTGTTTTCCAATGTTTGCTTTCCCTCTGACATCTCTGTGCTTCTCAGTACTAGGCGGGTCTTTGGTGAATTGACTTTACACTGCAGTGCCTGAGGCAGGGTCACGGAGCCAGTGCTAACACTACCTCTGGATGCCCTGATAATCACCAACATGTGGAGCTTGTTGGAAAGAGGATTAAAGAGAGAGCAAGTTGTCTCAGCAGTGGAACATCTTAACCACACAAGATAACTTCTCTAAAGGTTGATTTGCTATAATTACAGTGGCAACCTGGATGAATCGAAAATACAAGTTTACATTTCCCAACTTAAGTATTATTAAATAATCTTTCCCACTTGAAAATATAGCTGTATCATCCAGTTTTGCAAGTCAGAAATAAAGGGATAGGATTCCCTACTGACTGGTGATAGATAATTTCTTATGCTTGAACAAATGTGTTGGTACCCTTGCTCACCCAGCTAGGAGTTCATTCCACTACAGAAATGCCTCAAGCATCTAGCACAGGGTGTGAAGTAGCCTAGAGCCCAGATTCCTTCTGATACATCAAACACAAGTATACTTACCAACTCCCTATAGAAACAAGATAAACGTTCAGGTTTTCAGTGTAAAAAGACAATAATGTAAATAAATTCCCCTGCTTCACTTGGCTGAGTGCACATTTGAAGAGTTTGGTGTTGACCAAACTCTTACTATAGAATTCTAATGATAGCTAAGGAAAATAACTATAGTGACTTTGAAAAGAAACCTCATAAATCTCAACTACAAACGACTAATTGGACTCATTAAGGAGCGTGTACCAAGCCTGGGAAAGCTCGTGCTCTCTCACCTTCATGGCTTTTACAGCCTGAGATCCTGAGTAATCAAATTCTCCGGCCTGACCAATGGACAGACCTCCCGATCCTAGGATGAGGACTTTGGAAACCTACAAACAATAAGAAAGAGACATTACTGTCATTTCCAAGGAATGAAAATAAGGCATCCGCCAGAGAAGAGTAGTCAAGCTCTGTTGCCTGAGTTTATACAGTCATTTCCAGACACAAAGATTAACAACTGAAATATAATCTAATTTCACTGCCCTTTCCAAAGTTCCTGAGCAATTTCTTGACTTAAGCAAAAAAATTGAAAGAAGCTGATATTTGGTTTAAGAATATGCAAAAACCAAGTGCATTTACTCTACAGAAAATATTTGCATGTAAATGTACCTGCATCTATCTCTACACATATTTTCAAAGTACAATGCATTCTTCTAAAATTTATATAATGCAAAAGAACTAGAGATGATCTTTATCATATAATATAAAATCTTAAATATATAATGACTTAGGTCTTATACATATTAATTTTAATGCACTTGCCTTTAGAGGTAAATAATGAAATTTTGTTTACTACACTAAATGATGATTCATCTCATTTTTTAGGAAATGAATTCTATCAGCTTCAATGATTCAGTAAATAGTAAATATCTCGGGGTTACAAAAGACTATGGTTTGGGACGGGTAACGGAAAAATACCAAATTATAAATCAAAAGTAATACTATTTCTTATTAAGCTTTTATAATAAGTAGTCTAGTAGAAAGAAATTTTATAAGACAGTATTGTAGGTGAAAATTTCTTATTCTGTGCCATTTGACCAAGTGTATCTCTGTGAAGTAATTACCATCTGTTGCACAAGAGGTTCTCCTGATGAGGCCTAAAAAATGCACTAATGTATGGCTATAAAAGTAAATCACTAGGAAAATGTATAATACTATGTCCATTTAGCAGGATAATAAAAGTAGGACCTCCCCTAGGCCCTGTCATTTGTCTAGACAGAGGTTCTATGCAGAGAGTGGGAGACTGGAAACATTCAGCCCTAAATGAAAGATATATAGATAGATAGATAGATAGATAGATAGATAGATAGATAGATAGATAGATAGATAGATAGATAGATATAGATATATATATGAATAAAACATATGTACATATATTTACATATACATGTATGTGTGTATATATATCCAGCACATTCCTCCCACGGTTCTGAGATCATTATGAAGAGGGGCAGAAAGACTGTAGAAGCCAGAGGGACTGAGTGACTGTAATGAACAGTGCTTCATAAACACATTAGGGAAATTGCATATATGAACACATGATGTTGGGGACAATATACAGAAAACCTGTCTAAGCTCAGGAGACACAAAAGTTCAGAACAGAGGGAGGAAGTGGATAGAGCCCCACCTTTAGCAGAACAGCTACTGGGAATCAATTTCTGGGAAGAGAGCTAATTTACTTTAAAGAGACTATTCCTTTACACACACAAGAACAACAATGGGTACTACAAATTGCTCTTGGTAGGTTTAAGAAAAAAAAAAGAGGACACGAAGTTGGGTGGGTGGGGAAGGATGATGGATCTAATAGAAGTTGGGGAAGGTGTGTCATTATGAACAAAATGTATTATGGAATTCTCAAGGAATTAATACAAATATTTTAAAATAAATGTTTAATGTAAATTATAATGACTTCCCAAGAGCAGATAATTAAAACATATAATGTTGGCATTCATTTTTCATAGATATTCATGTAAATTCTATCATTTTCCTTTTTAAAAATAAGTCATCACATATTAGAGAAAGTACATGATACATAAACCAAAATGGAGTCTCTGCATCTACTGACCTCAACTCGGGATGCAACCAGCGCTGGCTTTGGCAGAACTGAGGTGATGGTGGTGCCTTTTCCCTTCTTTATCAGTGAGAAAAAGGAGTCAAACAGGTACTACAAAAGAAAAATCACAGCTAGTTGGACACTTCTAAACTCACAAGGCCTCCAAGCACACGTCTGGTGCTCAGTTAAGAAAAAAAGCTTCAGAAAGAGAAATTTGTTTGTTTTTACTATAATTTGCTGCATGAATATTAGGAGTTTTGCTACTTAGTGGTTTCAGTTTGGGTTTTGTCCAATAACTGAATGTTTACTAATATTAAATTAAGACAAATAAATATACCAGAGAAGACTAAAAAAGAGTCAACTAGACAAGGGCTCCATAACACACACATATTCCATTAAAAAAAATACAAATCACGCCTATAATCTTTGGGAGCCTTCTGGGCTCTGTTCACCTCAAGTCCTTTAAGATGAGACATTTTCTACAGACAATAAACACACCCCATGCTGCCTTTTGAGAATAACAAGATTTTAGTTTTTTAATTGTATATCATTTGTATGACTCAAACTCTAGCTGAACAAAACTTAAAGCTAGAACACTCACACTTCAAAGTCAGAAATAATATTCTCTCATTTCTGTCGGTTCTTAAAAAATGACCCCTTGAGATTATTCTTAAACTTTCCCAGTGAGCTTACTTCTGTTGCTTCACTAGACATGATAAATGTCAACAAGAGTACTTGCTTTGCAATTTGGCAGGATGGAAAAATAAAACACTAAGTCATGGTGCAATGATTGCATATACTGAGCATATCTGAAGTTCTAGCATAGTCTAAGAGTTAAATGTTAAATTAAAGAAAAAATCTTAGCAAGCATTACGTGAAGACAGTAACTAGTGATTTGTTTTCCCGGGTTCATCATGAATTAATTAAAACATACAGGTTTTGATACGTCCAAGTAAGAGAAATGCAAAAAAAAATGCCATGCACATATCTAAGAAGCCACTCTGGGATGAAAGAGTAGGAATTTCATTAGGAAACTCATGTCCTCCTCCTCCTTTTGCCTGGGCATCTTTTCTGGAGGCTCTGATGTCAGGGATGGACAAAGTGCTCCAGGAGGCTCCTGGGCGCAGGAAGAGGGAACTCACTCCAGACACGCAGGCTTTTCTGGGAGTCGTTGTAAGCTTAATTTGGAAAGATGTACTTGAATACTGAACCAAAAGCTCTCATTAAATAATAGAAAAACTATCCAGGTTAGAAACAGACTGCTCTAAGCATTCCTGTGGGTCCCTTTTGTAAAAATCATGTGAGTCATGTGACCACACGGGCTGCCTCTTTCCTTCCCAGCCCCTTTCCTTGCCCTGCTGCTGTTTATTCTTCTTCTGTGGCTACACAACCAGTTGCCATGGGGATTTTTTTAACTCACAGATGGGGGATTAAAATTTCATTTCAGTTATGAGATGGAAAGAGCAAGAGGGAATTCATTTGCATAGCACAACAATTGTAAATTTCAGAGCTAAATATATTAGAATGATAATGCGTTTAAGTAAAAATAGCATCATAGCATTGCTTTGAGTTCCTTAAGGGCTTTCCCACTTTAAATTTAAGAAAAGATTAAAATTTACTTCATGATCTTCATGGGGAAATTTAATACAAAATGCATGAAACCAAGATGCCATCCTTGAGAATATTGTGCACCAATTATTTTGGTTTCTTGAGTCTTCACCCACAAACATCTCTGATTTTTTTTTCAAGCATATAGCAGACATCGTCTGGCTGGCATACCTCAGTGTCTGTTGGCCCTGGGCTGACCTCTGGGTGGAACTGCACACCGAAGAAGGGTTTGCTCTCATGCATAATCCCCTAAAGGAATGAGAAACAGGGAGAAATTCCTTCTGAGACAACAAATGTCAAGTATGGCAATGTATTATTCAGTAGATAATAAAGTTCAAATAGGAAACCAAGTTAATGCTTAATAAAGTTCTGGAAAATTCCCAGTGTTATTAAGTAACATGGTTGGAGACATTAAGGATTCACCCAACTGTTTAAGGAAGAATAGAAAACAAAGAGGAAGCTGGATGAAGGTTCCATAATGTAATAAAATCAAACAAATTTGGTCCAGAACATTTGGGGCTGGACCTTCTGGAGTCTCTTCAAAATAAAATAAAATTCTCGGGTCCAACTCTTAAATTAATTCCCCAAAGGTCTTAAAAACTGCTGCAGCACTGAGACTTGAGGACACGCCAAGGACTGGATCCAAACAGATAAATATCAACCAACCCCTAGTAGTGGTGAATGTATAGATGGATCCTGAAGAAGGATAGAAGATCTGGGTCTTAAAAAGTCAACTATTAAGAAAGTAAGAGAATTGCATTTGTGAAGTGACAGACTGGCTAAGTAGGTCATCCAATGGATTAGAGCACTTGGTCTACAAGTAAGAAGGACCTGAGTTTGAATTCCTATCAACCATGTCAATGCATGTGCTTTAACCCACAGCATTAAGGGGTGGAGCTAGGTAGTTCCTGAGAACTTGCTGGACAGACAAATCAAAATGGTCCAGTTTAGTGAGTGGCCCTGTCATAAGACAGTAGTGTGAAGAACAGTACAAGAAGATACTGGGTAACCTGCTCCAGGCTCCGTGTGCAAATACAGGTGCACACAACTGCACAGCTGCATGTAACACACACCACACACACACACACACACACACACACACACACTAAACATGAAAAGGAGAATACATAACATACACGAAAAGCCCTTATCTTCTCACGAACAACAGAGCAGCTTTGTTGAGAGTCCCTACCTCGTTTGTTTGATCGTTGACATTCACAAAGAGCGGTTTCCAGCCGGCAGGGAGGGTGTTGTCCAGAGCGTAGCCATGGTTCTGAGCGGTAATGAAGGCCTGTCTGTTGGTGATGTTCAGAACAGGCTGATTCTGTCCTCTGGAGAGAGATGGAGAGGGAAAAAAAAGAGAGAGAAAAGGAAAGTGAAGGGAATGCATATGTTACTCGTGAAGCCAAACTCAGGCCTTTTGACTGCTTTAGTGAAAATTGCCTTGTAAAAAGAGTCACAGATTATTAATCCCAAGCATTTCAGCCTCAGAAACAAAAACTCAATTCAGGCAGCTTTTCTGAGTCTTAAGCACAGGTCTATTGAACTTTCATAATCAGTTTTAGAAAGCACTCCTAAAGAAGAGAAATTGCATACTGGCTTCACACAAATACAGATAAGCAACTCGTTTTGAAGGATCTCCGGTCATGTTCAAGCCAGAAGAGAACTCTCTGATTAACAGAGACCGGTCCTCAGATCAGACTTTCTGAGCTCTGCTTTGTGCAGAGGGAGGAAGGAAGGAGACAGCGTTGGGGGTAAAGAAGTGAAACTGAGTCACTAATGTGTTCTTAAGTCATTCTCGTTCTTCACAATGTTATCAATGTTCTGAAACGAAGCTTCAAATCGGAACAGTTTCCTTTGGAATACCTTCTGATCGAGTATTATAACGTCGGTTCATGCCAAGAGAAGGAAAATAACCTTAAACTATAGCAAAGTTATCGTTAGAGAAGGCTGCCTCTGAGAAATGTAATAAAAATGGAATCAGGCGCTCAGACAACTGTGAACTATGTAATAGGATGACTGGCGTTTGCTCTGCAGAAACGCTATGTAAATTCTCTAAGCCTTTGGTGTTTGGTTGCCTGCGTACTTCAGAGGTATCCTGGCTGCAATCTCATGACTGCCTTACCTATTCGCCATGGACATCTTGTAGGATTTGGCCCCAGCAGCCAGTCCTGTTATTATGTTTCCCGTACTGATTCCAAACAAAGGCTCTTTGCGGTCACTCTCCAAAATCTGTATCAGGGAAGATCATCAAGCACGTAAGACAGATAGGGAAAAATACTGTCTCTGAAAGAACAAAAGCCAGAGCATCCCCCATTCCTCATGAACAACGTGGAGGAAGTAGGGAAGGAATTGCTAGTTAGAATGTAGAGAGAGGCGCACAATTGATGGATCTTAGAATCCATTAAGATGTTCTTGCCTTTCAGATTAAACAAAACATAACTTAATGTTTAAAAAACTTGAAGGTCTTATGGACTCTGCACCAAGCTAATGAGCCTGGGTTGCCAGTTTTCAATCATGAGGGCTGTTAGAGGTGAAGATTAGACTCCATCCAGCCATTGTTAATGGAGGAAGCATGGCAAGGTTCCTCTGTTCCAAAGTAAAGCAATGCTTCTACGAGTCCTCACTGGTTTCTCTCTGAAATAACTGTGCTAAAATTGCCTCCAAAGTACTAATGTAAGTCCTAAAACTACATGAATGAATGAAACCACACCTGTTTGGACTGCAGAGCAGATGCCCTTCCCTCCCAGGCAGCAGCCCTCAAGCCCCAGGCTCACAGCACCTTCTTCACATTTTGAATTAGTGGTTGTGCAAGAGCTGGATTCCCAGGTCCCCCGGCAATCAGAAGTCCATCATACTCCATCTGCGTGAAGTCATGATTCCAAGGAACCAAATGCACTTCAGCACCTCGCTGGAAAAGAAACACAAGAAAGATGAACCAAATGTTTGCTTTCGTCATGTGTGCTTTCGCTCAGTCTTCTTTTGAAGAACTAGCCTCGAAAAGAAATCTTAAAAATAATGTATAGTCAAGTAACACTGAATAAAATATGATTTTAGTAGCTTGTTGTGCTTTCTATAACAAAGGTGTACCAATGGTCAATAGGAAGCACTGACCCTTTATCTATGAAAAAGCAAGTGGCACACTCCCTGTACAAGAGTGGCTTCAGGGATTAAACTCCCCATGTCAGGAGAGCAAGGTTTTTATTTTTTTATTACTTCGATAGCTGCAGCACAGAATGGCAAACCCACGCCGCCTCTGCAAAGGCGTGACCACGTCTCACCCCAAAGGCATGACCACGTCTCACCCCAAAGGCATGACCACGTCTCACCCAAAGGCGTGACCACGTCTCACCCCAAAGGCGTGACCACGTCTCACCCCAAAGGCATGACCATGTCTCAACCTTTCCTTTTCCTTTCTTTTCTGGCAAATTTTAACTTTTCTTCCTAGGGTTTTCTAATCTATTTATATTCTGACAGGGGGAAATCAAAATATTTATCATAAAAATAAAGAGGAGAGAGAGACAGGGACCTTGAAAGGGAAAACTCCTGCCTTTCTGGCTAGTTTATGTAGTGCCAAGAGTTGTGATGTGCACTGCTGGAGAAGAAAGTCATCGGCAGCCTTACCCAGCACTGGACAACCTATGCTACAATGTTGACTGGCTGGCAAGATGTACCCACTGTTGGGATAGTGGCATTAAAATTATGGGGGTAACCAACTGCTCTCTGATGGGATATGAGGCCTGTTATACAGGAGGGATTTTTGTGACTGATACTATCTGATCAAAGTCTCATGACTCAGAGAGATCATTGGCCCTAGGGAGTTAATGTTGCTGTTCTGCTAAATAATCATGATTTCAAATATGAATGTTTATACCCATAGACCCGTGCTGCTCTCAAATGTGGTCAGACAAGCTTCTTTTTGGCAGTGGGTGGTGGTTGCTGCAGACACTCAACACTTGTCAAAATGCCAGGTATAAACAACACTTGGTGCTCAGCTTAGGAGGGCCATGTATAGCAACCCCCCACCACCACCGTCTGAGGCTCATGGGTGCTTGCGTGAGAGGGGCAGGCAAACATGGAAGGGAGAGTGGATGGAAGGAGCTCTGTGAAATACTGACTTCTGGACAGGGCGGAGTTGGTGCACGCCAACTCACAGTAGCTCTGATTACCTCCAGAAGACCAGCACAAGAACAAACTAGTCAACATTCCAATTGAGTAAGTAGATAGACATACCTAAGGACAGAAAGACACTCACGTGTGCATAATCACTACTAATTGGACTGGAGGGGTTACTAACAACAAAAACGTAACAAAATAAAAAAAGAAATGAAGCAGAATGGGAAAACAAGAGTTAGTTGGAAGAAGGCAGCAGATGGTGAATCCAATTAGCATACACTGGATAAATATATAGAACTTTCCAAGAGTAAAAACATTACTTAAAATGGAAAGATATAGACAAAGAGAAATGGAGAGTAAATGGAGTATAAAGAAAATTCCAGCAAAAAAAAAAATCTAACTATTTTGTACCTTTGAAAGTTCCCCTAGCATTCCCAAGATGAGAATTTGAAGGTTTATTTGGAAGGTTTCTCCAATAGACATAAATGGAATGGAGAAATGACACCACAAGACACCCCAATATAGTATACAACAGTAACCACAGTGAACAATCAACTGAGTCTGAGATCCTTGGGGAACCTGGAGGCAGCATTGAGTATTTAGATATGACCCATGCCTGGGGCAAAGGATCTTTACACTGACTCTGATCAATGTTGTGGAGAGTTCTAGGGAAAGTTCTATTATTTCCTGTTTACAAATGGATTCTGCCCAACTAGAGAAGCCCCTTAGTCAAAGAAACCTATAACTCTTGCAGCTAGAAAGTGGGCAGTGTAAATTAGTATGGCATATATAGGAGTGGAATATGAAAAGATCCTTTGTCTATCTGCTATTAAAAGATTCATGAAGAATTTCTCTAATAAGATGAATAATTTGAAATCATAATCTGAATAGTGCTGATAGTCTCTAACGATGAGAAGATGAAGATGAATTGAAGAATCCCCCTGTATCCATACTAATTTGATGTTCTGCAAGTATGTGAAAGTGTAAGCATGTACGTTTGTGGAGGTGAGGGGTGAATACATGTGTGCATGAGAGAAAGAGACAGACAGAGACACAGAGAAACTGGAAGTGGGAAGGTTATGAGGAAAAACTCTAGCAAAATAATACTTGATAAAAAACACTGATATAATGTGGTTAAATTGTCCTGAGGGATTTTTAAGGTTCAAGTTTAATTAGTTTTCTAAGAGTTTAGGTTAGTTCCTAAGAGCGCTATGGAAGTCTTACAATTACAGGACATAATCCTACAAACATACAGTGCATAATAAATGTAGACTGAGGGAGGCACTGTCAGACCCACCATGGCTTTCTTCCATTTCCAACTCTCCAAGTGAGTGTGGGCTGCCTCAGAATACCTGATGAGGACAGTCAAGATGCTTTAAGTGAGGTAACCCAGACTCAGAAGAAAAGCATGTGTTCTCTCTCCTGTATGGATCCTAATGCCTCGTGTGTGTGTGTGTGTGTGTGTGTGCTTTTTTTATTGGAATGAGAGTGGGCAGAGGTCAGAAAACTAGAAAGAGTCCAATGAGGAAGGAAAAGGAGGCTCTCAAGAGAGAACTATGAAGAGAATTATAGCATACTACAAAATTAAAAGAGCGATATCAGCATTGGAAAAGAACACGTGAGGGGGAACAAGTAGAAGGAAGGAACAGCCCAAGCTAAGCATGTACCACGATGCCATAAGAAAGCCTCATTCTTCCTTTGCTACTAAGAGGATAAAATGAGTAAGTTAAAATAATAACAAACAAATGATAAAAGTCACTTTTCCATGGGTTTTGGTTCTTGGGGATTTTTCAAAGTCATAGTTGTCTATATCCTTAATTTGAACAGGGACATATGTGTCATTTTGTGGATCAAAGGCAGCAAGAAAAGTGGAGATTCCTGACATTCTGAAGCGAGCCTTCTAAACAAAGGGCACAAACAATTCTCAGCTCTACAAACCGTAGCTTCTGGAGGGGGCCAATCACTTACCTTAACTAGCAGGCGGATGACATTGTTTTTTATCCCACAGTCCACAGCTACCACTTTGGTGGGGTTTCCTTTGCCAAACACCTTGACATCCTGCCATTTAAAAAAAAAAAACAGTCATTGAGAGGAGATTCCCAGGGTAAGTACCAGGCCCAGGCCATAAATTCACTGAGCGTGTTTTGTACTTAGATGTGTAACAGATTGATTGCTAACTGCTAGGGAGTGACTGGCAGTTAAAAATCAATTTGTAAGAAAAGCACAGCAAATATCACAGACTGTATCTTTTCGATGAGAAAAAGAAGTGCTTTGCTGTTTTGTATAAACTATTCATTATGGTGATAAGAAAGATCTTTAAGAAGTTGGCTGCTTCCATAGTTAACCACCATCCTCGTGTTTTGCCTCATTAGCAATAAAAGTCTCAAATATTGTTGCCTGATTCAGCGGGAGGCAGATGAGGTAATGGATACATCATGCCTTAAACGCCACTTGATCATCAAATTGCAGTGCAGATCAGATCCAATTGCATTAAGTCACTGCATATTAGGCTTACGGAGAGGCTGGATGGGTAAAATCAATACGAGAGTCATAAGAATCCCTCAGCTAGTATAGACCACCTGCTCCCTTTAGATTACCAGACAGTCGTTTGCATTTAAATGGTAGATTTCATATGAAAGATCTCAGAGCATATCATAATCATTATCTACATCTTAAGAACTGCTTGGAGGCAGATCGATTTTCACAGGCATTTGCCCAAGAAGCAATTCTCCAGTCAAAGAAACAAAAGGAACAAAAGAGAAAGCAAGAAGCCTAGAGCCTTGGTGGCCACACTCGTCCTGGCTTTAAGAGTTAGCTAGACTGCTCTGAATTTAGAATGACTCCACGTCTTGACAAAGGTATCGGGTGAATGATGCAACCTGAATGTTTGAAAGAACATTTGCTTTAACCGAGCCGTCTACCTCTCCACAAAGTCAATATATAGCATATATTCATAATCCTTAAAGTGTGTTTGAGTAAAACATATGAAAAGGATATTGGCCATTTACTTTCTCCTTCTGTGGCTATTCGGAAGAGAAAACACCGCATCTAGGGAATTATTACTGAACTGATCATTAATGACACAGGCAAAGTCTCTTGTCAACTAATTTATAAAAGTACTGATTTATTCTTAACCTGGAACTCCTGCTATAAAGTAAAACCATGTTACCAGCTAGCTGTAGCTATATCAGATTGCAATAATATGACAAGGAATTAAATGACCAACATTTCCAAGGCATATAGTCAAACAAAACTCACAAAATTTATATAACTTCCTGATATACATACACATTTATCACAGATGTCACAACATTATTCAATTATAAAGGCATTAACAGGACCAGCTGTTGTCACTAAGATTTTTGTCCTTTATTTGGCATGGATAAAAATATAGAACTGTTGAGATGACTCAGTAAATAAAGCACTTACTGCAGAGAAACCTAAAGATCAGAATTCATTATCTGTACCCCCACATAAAGGAGAGAGTAGAAAACAAGCTCTGCAAAGTTGTTTTCTGACCTACACACACACACACACAAAGATGATAGATGATGATCACAGATGATAGATGATAGATGGATGGAGAGAGAGAGAGAGAGAGAGAGAGAGAGAGAGAGAGAGAGAGAGAGAGAGAGAGAGATGTTAGGTGGATGGATGGATAGATAAATAGATGGTAGATAGATGGATGGATGGTTGTATAGGTAGATAGACAGATGGATAATAAATAGATGGATATGCTCATTTCTGCTGTTCTCTACCTAAACCCATTTTACACTAACTCATCTAGCCATTCTCCTTGGAAGGTGCACCAGCCCAGCCACTCTGAGGAACAAAACCCACAGATTCTGAAACCCCTTTTCTAAAACCATGTGATATTTTCATAGACCTTGCACACTTAAAGTGAGCCCTGACTTACAGTAACTAATAAGAGGTAAATTTCATGTCAATAGTCATTTCACTGAGCTGTATTGTTAGGAAAATGGCAAGAAAGAAAGGAGGTACACATTTATATTACATATCACAATTTCCAGTAGTTTTGATTCATATTTAGTTAGATACCCAAATATGGAGAATGCATATATAGAGGGCCAATCGCATATGCTTTCTATATCAAATGGAGGAAGCTATATAATACATCACAAACACCTGTATGTGTGAATTTGCCTTAGGATCCTGAAAATGAATGTATCATATAGTGTTTTTTAACCGACCACAGAATTTTTAAGGTAAATTTCTCCAGGTCAGTGTTGCTGACATTCGGAAAATCCCATGAATTTATTTTCAAGTTCCTTGATTCTTTGTCCACCTACCCTTTGCTCCAAAAAATGTTGAATGAATTTCCCATAACTTCCAGTAAAGCTCTGCATCCAATGATGCTTTAATACATGAAACTCTCTGGATCTAGTTGGCATCCACTCATCACCTGCCAAAAGTATCATTCAAATAATTGATTCCTTTGCTTCTACCTATGAACCTATGTATAACTCATCAGACACACCTAGCAGCTGCAAGTCTCTGCCTCTCAAACACATGCCATCTTTTCTGCCTGAAACAGCTTGATTTCTGTTTATCTATCTCTAACAGCTGGCTCTTTGTGTCTGCCTTCACACGTCCACCCAGCCTTCTGTGATCCACCTGTCTCATTGCGGTGATGCATCATGAATGGTTTTTGCAGTGACCTGTAATCATGCCAAGGACAGCTTTACCACAGGATTCTGTACATGCCAACTGACGTGTTTGCTTCTCCTACCAGACTCTTATGATCTCCAAGGTCAGAGAGAGATCACACAAGATCCATTCACAGCTTCATTAAAAGAAATAAATCAAGACCAAGAGGCATGGCTTTAAAGAGTTCTCTACCTTCTTATAAACAAACACTTCGTTACTTAGACATCATTTTGAGCATTAGTTCTTTAGCTCAAATATTCACAATAAATTTGACCCCACCTAAGAATCTAAGCAATAGTGTAGAGGGTGCCTTAACTGCCCTTCCCCTGTAATCAGATTGAGGACTACCTTATATAACCCTCATCCAGAAACTGATGGAAGCAGATCCAGAGATCCACAGCTAAGCACTGGGCCAAGCTCCTGGAGTACAATTGAAGGGAGGGAAGATTGATAATATGAGCAAAGGAGCCAAGACCATGATGGGGAAACCCACAGAATCAGCTGACCCAAGCCAGTGGGAGCTCACTGACTCTGAATTGACAACTAGGGAACCCACATAGGTCTGAACTAAGTCCCCTGAAGGCAGGTGACAACAGTGAAGCTTGGGCAGTGTATGGGGTCACTGGCAGGGGGAACAGGATCTAATCCTACTGCATAAACTGACTTTGTGGAACCCATTCTCTATGGAGAGATACCTTGCTTAACACTGGTATGTTGTGGGGGGCGGGGGCTTGATCCTGTCTCAACAAGATGAGGGGACAGACTTAGTTGACTTCCTAGGGGAGGCCTTATCCTCTCTGAAGAGACGATGGGGGTAAGTGGGGGTAGCAGGAAGAGAGGAGGGACGAATGACTGAAATTGGTTTGCAGAAATTAGTTAATTAGTTAAAAAAGAAATATTTTCCCTGCACAAAATGACCCTAGACTTTTATTATTTTTATTCTCTCTCTCTCTCTCTCTCTCTCTCTCTCTCTCTCTCTCTCTCTCTCTCTCTCTCTCTCTCTCTCTCTGCTGTTTTTCAAGACAGGGTTTTTCTGTGTAACAGCCCTGGGTGTCCTGGAATTTATTCTGTAGACAAGGCTGACCTCGAACTCACAGAGATCCACCTGCCTCTGCCTCCCGAGTGCTGGGGATAAAGGCGTGCATGAGCATGCTTGGCTATTATTTTGTCTAATTCCTATAATGTTCTCTCATTTACCTTTCAGGGTGTTAGCTTTCTATCCTACTCAGTATTATATCTGCCTTTAACACTTCTGTACCTTCTCTATTTGCTGTGATCTAAAGCCCTAAACTAGGGAACTAGTGAAAGACAAAAAGGAAGCTAAAATCATAGGGAAAAGCTTCTAAATGGTGGCTTGAGATTTCCAAGAATGTCGGTAAGAAAGGCTTCTGACTTTACAACAAAGATTTGATGGCATATATATCAGCTGCTGTGGGGCCACTTTCCCCTTTCAGATCAGGTGCTTATGGGAGATGAAAGATAAAGATTTTAATGTTATAAAACTAGTAGGCTTAACGTGGATAAAACAAAACAAAAAAGTAAGAAGAAAATTTTCTCACCTTGGTTGAAACCTCAGCAATCAAATTCTGTTTATTGGGATCCACAAAATCCACGGACTGGCCATCGAATTCAATCTTCCCAAGCATGGTGCCCTAGTGAATTAAAAAGCAGATGCAGTGGGAAGGAATGCGTTATGCTGAAAGCAGAAGCCCACAGAGACTATGGACAGCTGTTGTCATTTAGATGTCTTCATAGCTTAGAACCATCAGCAGGTCTTCATTCTCTCAAATAGGAATGACACAAAGTAGTTGGCAGCTGCTTTTCAGGAAATACTCAAGGAAATCCAATTAATTTTTTTCTTGTGGAGTGGAGGAGGGTGAACAGGTACATGCATTTTTACATAAGTATGTGCTTGTGAGCATATGCAAATGGAAGGTGTACAGGTACATGTGTGCTCACAAGAACATGCAAATGGAGACTAGATGTCAACCGAGGTGTCATTCCTCGAGTGCTGTCTCCCCTGACAGCAGGTCTTTCATTGGCCTGAAGCTTACTGGCAACACCAGGCTCGCTGGTCCTTCAGCCATAGGGACCTGCGCATCTCTGTTTCCCTGGCATTGCGATGACAAGACTGCATCACCATGGACAGGATTTTCCTTACATGGGTGAGACTCAAGCTCAGTTCCTCAAAGTTTCAAGGGAAGCATTTTATCAACTGAGCTGTCGTCCCAGTCCTATGAGAAGCTGTTTGAGAGCTGAGGCCATTAAAGTTAAGCTCAGCAGAATTCAGGTCAACAGATTCCAAACTAGGTAGACTAATCAGAAACCCAGGGACCCTAGTTCCTTGGGCCTAAAACTATTACACAGCAGAAGCAGACAAAACAATCTGTTCGGAAAGAAAAGATGACATCTAAAAACTACCAAGAAATAAAAAGAACTTATTGTATAATTTGATAGCAAATTTGAACCTCAAAAAAGGTGAAAATGCAATTTGATATGTCAGAAATTTCTAGAAGTCACAATAAAAGCACATCATCATGTTAGACACATCAGTATGTAGGTGTCCCAGATTGCATGATCTTTAAGGAATGCTCAACCCTCTATGACATTTTCACAATCAGTCTTGCTAGATTGGACATGGCAATGTTATCTTGCTTTTATCAGCTACATATTGAGATGTACTTGTTTGTTAGGAAGTCTGCTTAGAGGTGTCTAGGAAATGACATGCTGTATCTACTTATTGGCGTTCCCCTACAATATCATTGCACTGAAGGAAACAAAAGGTTTATTTCCCTCTTGTCTGATTTTTTTTAGAGAAGTCATTGTGTGAACACAGGTTGAAAATTCCAGCATGCTGTGGAATGCTCTATGGATTTTAGTGCCGTTGTGAAAGCCAGGGTGCTAACACCAAAGCCTAGGAAAATAACCCAAAACCCCCTTTAACTTTCAAACTGAAGTATGTGGTGATTTCTGCCTACCTTTTAGATCCAAGTACACGTTTCTATACTTACACACCCTAAATCCAGAAACCTGTTGTCTCCTAATGCTATGTGAAATGCAATTTGAGTTTTCAAACTAGGAGTAATGGAAGTGAAAGTTATAACTCATATTTTTAGTATGAGTCAATATCAGCCATAAGCACATGTAACCTATAATGCTGCTACGTGCCCTATACTAGTCAACCAGATTTTTTACAAATCAAAGTCCCTATAATAAAAAGTAGAGTTCATGTGAGCCCAGCACACCGGTGACACAGAAGACGCAGTGTGGTCTTGGAAAGAGTTTTCACAGTCATCAGGCCTGGCTATCTTCTCTCCAGCCTGCCAATTCTGCAGCCTGAATTGCATTCTGATTTCCTTCTGGTCTGGTCCTAGATGCTACATTTCTGTTTACAAGTTCCGCACACTGTTAGACTAGGAAAACACAAGAATCGGCTTGGAATACAGAATCTCACTAAAGCCTCTTCCCAGGAAACCCGCTGGAGGGATAACAGTGAGAAGCAGAGCCGGCGGCAGCATGAGCTCTTCCTGCCTTCCGCCTGGTCAGAGCTGCTGCGCCTCACCACAGTCAATACCACCCCTCTTCTCCGTTTACAGCGGCTGTGTCAATACACTTGTCCTGGCTACCCTTGCGGTGCTGGCTCTAGGAGCCTCCTTGAATACTAAAATCCACCGTGCTCAGATGCATCATAGAAAATGAATCTGACTTTAAATCAAGCCTAGGTCACTTACAGTAGTTAATACAATGCAGGCATTATGTGAAGAGGTGGGACGCTGTATTTTTAGGGGAAATGATAAAATATAAGAAATTTTAAAAGCAATTTTTAATCATTTGTACAAAACCTACAGATGCAGAGACCTGACTGTATTCTAACAATGAATTTGCAACCGATTTTCTGGGAGGACCTGTGTTGGTGTAGACTACCAAACTGTCTTGTTTCCTTTTGAATGTGTTAACATTTGGTGAGAAAGTATAGGTGCATTGGGGGAATTTGGTGAACACTGATGAGGGAATGTGTCTCTCTGCTCTGGGTTATGGAGATGTATGCAGGAAACACACACAGGAACAGGAAGAAGAGGCAGGTGGTGATGGCACAATAGCATTCTCAAACGGGGGCCAGATGTAGCCGTCAGGCAGGGCAGCTGGCAAAACCTCGCCTGTGTCTCTTTGCCTATTAATCCAATCTTAGGAAGGACTCTCTAACTGAGGTAACCCACACTCGTGACAGAAAACTTGCTAATTTCATAAACAACTCTTCCTGGAGAGCTGAGTAAACAATGACACCAATATTACATCGTTTCCGGTTTGCGTTCTCCAGCGTGGAGGACTCTGGTTTGGTCAAACTGTTACACACTCTGTAAACACTTTTTCTGTTCCACCGGAGGCTTGTCATGTGAGCAGAATTACAATGCCTTGTTGTCATAATCAACACACAGTAGGCACTCAATAAATCCTGAGCAGGTAAGTGGATCTCGGGGGCACCCAGGATTCAGTCCTGGAAACCCCATCAGAAGAGGGAAGGACAGTGACATAGAAACGGCAAGAGGGGCTGGCCAGGTTTCCTCCTCTGCACATCAGTGAGTCCTTCATGCACTGGGGGAATTGAGAAGAGGCACGCATTCAGCTAAAGATGATGATCATACCTTATCCCGAATTATTTTAGTCAGCATTCTTGTGTCCACTCCATAAATTGCAGGGACCTGTGAGGAGAAAACCCGGTGACAGTGAAATGAGAGGCGATTAGAGCCAGCATATTGTTTTCAAGTTGGGCTCTTAGCCTCATCTATCTTCCCGAGCAGTAAATAATTCTCCCACCCTTCTCTTCCCTGACCCAGGGTGACGGTCTTGTCAGTTCGAGGGAAATTGCTGCTCCACTCGAGCACAGGACTCCTACTGCCCACAATTGTCCTCAGAATTTCTGCACATCAATCCCTTGCAACGGCTTTGGTGCTTCACCTCGGATATTAAATAGGTTACAGTCTACACAAAGAGCCATTTTGAAATAATGAGGCATGTGTGCGTGCATATATATTGTTTAAAATATGTGTATAAATTTTTGTTAGGTACAATATACATTTTTTAAAATCTGTGTTTTAAAGAGTCAAATCAGTGAACTTTATAAGAAAGAATTATGCCAACCAATATGTCTTGAGTCAAAATTTTCTGATACACAGTGGGTACTCAACACAATTTTTTCTTAATTTCTGATAAGCAGTGGGTACTCAACACAATTTTTCTTAAGGTTTGTGTTGTATAGTTACATTTTTCTAATAATTGTCTGACCTATTTATTAGTTAGTCAATACATCCTTTGGTTTTCTTTTCATTTTTTATTAGATTGGATAAAGACAGCCATGGTCTTCATATATTGAAAGCACACTCTAACAAGGTTGAAACTAAAATGATTAATTTTAACATAAAGAAAATTGAATGTGTTAGCTAACACAAAGAGTGTGTGTGTGTATGTGTGGGTGACGGAGAGACGAGGAGAAGGAGACACAAAGAAGGAATGGAGACAGAGACAGAGAACAAGGAGAAAAAAGAAGAAAGGTGTAAAAAGAGGAAGCAAAGAGACAGACAGACAGAGGAACACAGAGGGGGAGACTGAGAGCTAAATAACCATACAGAAACTAGCTATCTTCCAAATCAAGATAAATAAAGATTTAATGGCTGAGAATAAATCAGTGGGGACCCACGACACAACAGAAGTGCCTTCTTGTCTTATAAATTTTAGGAACTAAGACCTAGGGATTCAGAATCAATATTTTTGTTTTTAATTTTTACTTTGTCACACAGGGATAACACTGATTCCCAATAGGTGAACCCTCATTGGAGAATCAGAATTTCCTTGGCATAGCATTCTACCAGGTACAGGATTAGCAGCAGTTGAACAAAGCCAGCTACAGTAGCAGTGAAGATGAAACTAAACATCAAAGGTCTGTCCAGAAGAATCCCTAACACTCAGGGTGAATTCTCTGATAAGGTATTAGCATTTAAACTATGGAAAGAATGCAAGGTTTAACAGTTTTTCCATATAACTTTAAGTGAAATTATATCCAATTAGTTTATCATAATGTTTAAAACTCAAAATACTTGGTGAGAATCTATTTATACTGGTAAGAATTAAAGATGACGGAAAATATTGGATGGAATGATTATACACCCTACACATACAGCTCATAGTTATAGAAGACCTTGTGCTAGAAGCCAGAATGGGGGGCTAAACTACAGATGAAATTGGAGGGTGATTAATATTGCTCAAGAGAATGGAAATTTCTAAAATGTTCCTTGTTGCCTTTTTTAAATGATTAACACTGCTACAACTGTGTCGGCACCACCTTGTGGATAAACTGAAAAATGCAGCTCTGTGTATTCAGAGCCTGAGTTCTGGAGAAATTGCACAATATACAAGATTGTGGTTGTTGTTGTTGATGATGATGATGATGATGATGATGTTGTTGTAAACCCCAAAGTTGCACAAACATCTTCATCCTCTTTATTTAAAGTAGTTCCGGACCTCCCAGGTTTCCCCCTAAACCCAGTAACCAGTCACCAGAGAAACAAAACTTATCCAAGGTCTCACCTTCTCCTCCTGTAGCCATTGCCCCAGACTCTTGGTAGCCAGCCAATGGTTATAGTCATTACTGTAATTCAGCACCAGCAGGCCTGCCACCTAGAAAGACGGACAGACACTTTGAAACAAACATTCACTTCCTGCGACTCAACTTAAAGGTTAAGTTTGTACTTTTTAATGTATTTAGAGCCATTGATAGAGTCTTAAAACTCTGAAGACATGATGTAAGAAAAGGCTATCAACACTTATTTAAGTTTATTTTTTTTTCTTAACAGTCCTTTTGGAAAGCAGGTTTGCCTTCCAGACAAATCCCCAAATGAAGGGACTGTCTCTTCCAGACACAATGTGCCTTTCAACTATTTAGCTTATCAATAATATAGTTTGCAATTAGTTATTTAATGTGCATAATAGATAAGATAACCTTCTTAATATACATGCAAAAAAGACCAAGGAAACAGAAATATGAGACTCACGCTGCTCTGAACAGAACAGTAGACAGGGTGTGAAGTAAGAATGTCAATCTTAAATTGTTTATATGCTCATAATCCAAGATAATATCCAAATATCCTTGACTAGAGAATATGAATATGCTAATTTTCTAATCACCATATAAATTACCTTTTATTAATACTTAAATTAAAAGGCAATAAATAATATGCAGTTGATTATCAAACTTTCATCATTATTGTCTCATTAGCTAGACATGCAACAATATTTTATGTGCTAAAATAAGTTTCCTCCAATGCATTAAAATCTAAAGTACCCTAATAAATACTTAACAAAAAAATAATAAAACTTTAGCTTGTCAAGTTGAAGAGTATCCCCATATACTTAGGAATAAGGTTGAAATGTGGATTTACTACATAGTTTTGGAAGAGAAACTTTGCCTTTCTTATATCCTTAGAAATCGATCAATTAAACATTTCCATATGGAGACTCTTAGCACAACATCACAGGTACTACCTTGATCCCATCAGACTCCATGTATTTGTTAAGTCCAAACTCATCTCGTGCCGTGGTGTCAGGGGCACCACCATTCCCGATAATTGGGTTGGCCATGGTGAGGATCTGCCCCTTGTAGGCAGGGTCAGTAAGTGCTTCTGGGTATCTAGGAAGACGTGGCAGAGCGTATCAGGCATACAAGTGCAAAACCATTATGTATGGTATGAACATTTTCTTAGTCTCTGAACCATTGAATCAAAAGACTATGAGGTTAAGCTCCTAAAATCTGACTTTAGGCTTTAGCAATTCTAAAGAAATTTCCCGAGGATGCCAAATTTTATCCATGATATGCCTAATATGAGCAGAAAAGCTGACTCTGATGCAAGGGTAATTTTCATGTTTTTTATTCTTTCACTTAAAAAATTTTGAATTTCTTTAATAATGTTTTTTGGGATTTTTTTTACTTAGTTTGGTTATGTTTTTGGTTTTTTGTTTTGTTTTGTTTTGAGACAAGGTTTCTCTTTGTAACAGCCCTAGCTGGCTGACCTTGAACTCACTGAGATCCACCTGCCTCTGCCTCCCAAGTACTAGGGTTAAAGGCATGGACTACCACAGTCTGGCAAATATTTTAATTTTTTATACATTGTTGCTAATTTAATATTTGCAGATATTTTAAAGGCTTCCACAGCCTACTAGATATTGAGAAAAAAACTGATACTTACTGTCAAAGACTGAAAGTTTCTCAAACTTATTAACCATCAAAAAGCTGAAGATAATTTTTCAATATGCATTAGGATATTGAAGAATAACCCATTGTGACAGTGATAGCCACATGGGTGCATACAGAGATTAGAACACAGTAAAGAAACAAACTAAGGCATCAATGCACAAGAAAGAATAACTCAAGAATATTGATTTTAAAATAATTTAGAATTGGAATGAAGCTTACAAATTTGATAGCTATTATAAACTTGGAAAAATATCACTCACCTACAGCATTACTGACTCAAAAATTAAGATGCTAAATAACTATTTTAAAGTACTGAAAATGGAATTTGGAAGGAATGCAGAATTTTAAAGTGTGTGTGTGTGTAAAATATTATGTGGGGAGGGGACATTTTCCCATAAATACTAGGAACTAGCAACACTTATTCCATGCACTTGAAGATGCTTTCTTTTTTCCTGCCCCCTTACATTTTGTCTTCCTGCACACTGAGAACAAATCTCGCTTGTGGATTACTACAGCAAGTGTGAGTTTAGGTGCTGATCAGGATGGAATTGACAACCTTGAAACCAATCCAATACAGCTCAGGTAGCAGTCAACATAAATTTCTCAACCCCTTCCATGCTAAGTCCTACCAGAACTAACTATGTCAACAGAACACTTTGTCTTCCTGTTTCACCTTCCCCGGAGAGATGCACAGACTCAAGCTTCCATCAGCTTGTTTCTCAGATGCCTCTCACCTGTCAGCAACTAATAAATTTTTAACCAAGGCTTATATACAATATGAACGCATTTCTTGAAGATGAAAAAAAAACTTAATTATAACCATGTTACTGAAAGAGACAGACAGTAGATGAGATCTACATATCTCAAAAAAACATAAGTTCTGTGGACTAATCCAAGACATGAATATCTCTTCTACACCAAGAAAAAGGCTTTGAATTAATTTTATCTTCCTTGGCTTCTTTCTTTAAGGGACCTGGCCTTTTCCTTAAATACAGGCTCATGGTACTCTCTAGTGAGTTCATAAATGTAGCACGTGCTAGAGAGCTACAGTGTTGAAAGCAAATTAATCCATCAGGTCCTGTTTGACTTTTGTGATGTGACAAGATTTATTACCCGTAATCTATCTCCAAGAAGAAAACTCTAGTGCCCTCCATCATTCTGGTCTCTATTAAACAGTTGTTTGTTGGCAGGTATATTAACACAGCTAGTAATTAGTGTTGTCGAAAAGCTTAAATGATTGCCTGGCGAAGCAAAACTTTGCAAACAGGTTTTATACGCTGTAATTTAATGTTCTCACCACTGGGGCTGATTTTAAAACCACTAATAGTCTTCATTTTACAGAGAGAGGTGAGGATTAGGGAAACTGAACATTAATAATATCATGACAGGCTTGATCTATCAATACACTGAGTATCAGTTAGCCCGGTGCTCCTTTCTCCTTACAAGGCTAATGTGAATTTCCCTCAAGTGTTCATCAAATATCTCATAGAAAGCTAGCTGACTGACTCTCTAAAGGAAACCTTTTCAAATAATAGCGTCCTTTTTTTCCTAAAATACACGTGGTTTAAGTCTCCAGCTGTCGTACTGTGTAATCTAGCCCCCTTGCTTTGTACACAGGGAAACTGACACTCCAAAAGATTAGGTAAGGTTCAACATCCCATTCTCTGCTACTGCATCCCGAGACCAGAAGTGCAGTCTCCTGCTCCCCAGGTTGTCTAGGTAAGATCAGCCACATGAATTATATAAGAGTTCTCATTGTAATTGTCACCCATTCATTAGTAAATCTTAAATACTAAATTGGGTCATAATTGATAACTATTAAAAATACTAGATATGAAACTAAAGAGATGGCTCATGAGTTAGGAGCATTTACTGCTCTGTTGGCAAACCTAAGTTCAGTTTCCAGCATTAATATTAAGCAACTCAAAATTGCCCATATTTCTAACTCCAGGGAGATCCATTCTCTGGTTACCATGTGTTCCTTCACACACACACACACACACACACACACACACACACACACGAATAAATAACAAAAATAAATAAATCTTTAAAGAAATATTAGATATGTGGGCCTTGTCACTACTGGCCTGTCTTAGTTTATCTTATTAATTCATCTTTTTGATTCAAAGGCAAAATTATACAAAATACTCAAGTGTTCTTATTAATTGTGCAGGAGTGGGTTTAACTTCACTGAGATGATGCTTTGTCTTTCCCATGCTTCAAGTTTCACTGCCATCAGATCAATACTTCCCCATTTGGGAGTCTCAACTGATGTCTTCACAACATACATTTCTAGGATTAGTTTTCTTCTGTTTTGTTTAAGGGGCCATGATGCTTCTATGTTCTATTTCTTTTCCAGGAGCAGCAAGTATGTGTCTATACCTGTCTTCCAGGCTGGCTACATAGGAAATACACAAAGCCCTATGGCACTACAGTATGCAATTCAAAGGTGCAGTGATTTCAACATGTTATCATGAGTTACATCACCCAGGCCTTCTTCTACATAGAGGGAAAAGCATTTGGACAGAATACTCACCCTCCTAAGCCAGTATTAAAAACCACTTCACCAGCAACTGAGGATGGATGGCCAAAGGAGTAACCTTTCATCTTCGTTCCATCTTCCAGGACAATGTGTGCTGTCTGTGCCTAAAGAAGTAGTTGCATGAATCTCAGGAGCAAAATCAAAACACCAGACACACAGAGAAAAATAAAATTCTGAAGATAAAGTATCCAGGCATAAATAAGCATACGGCAGATTTACTGAAATCGTCCTACCCAAGCATTGGGCTGTTCTGTGCCTCTTGAAACCTTTCTCCAAATAGATGGTTTCTGTTGCTAGCAGGTGTTTTGCTTGGAAGAGGAACTGAAGCATGTCGATGCATTGCCTAGTCTAAGGCTACTTTGTAGAGTTGTTGGCAAAGTAGAAATGCTTCGTGTTAGCTGGAAAGCTACCAGTAGTGACTTTTTCTCCTTAACATTCTCTAGCTTTGCTCAAGTATACCTTTAAGGGAAGTCTGAGAGCTTACAAAGGCATCATGAATTATACCATACAGCTCATGTACACGCAGATGTTTAGAGCTAGAAGGAATCCTTGAGATTACCTATTAAATTATGCTCCACAGCGTTCTGGTATTTGGTGAAAGTGTCCCCGGGGCTGCCCTCTCCACTCCGTGTCATGGTTGTGGAGAAGTTGAAGCTGTATCACTCCATTAATACTGATACAACAGCAAACCCTGTGGAACACTCTGAAAGCATATTGCATTTTGCCTTTTATTAGAGTTAATTATATCCATGTCTGGTTCTTGCTTTTGGCTATGGGCATCCTGAATTTGATTATTTTGCTGTCTTAATCTTTGAACTAGCTTCTATAAAATTCTTGGCTAAAAAAAGGAACAATTAGAGAAACTTATCTAAGAAGCAAGCAAACAACACCCAGTCCTCATAAATACTATAATCCTATTGTTGAAACAATTTAGATCTCAATTTCCTTACAGGGCAAGGGAGAGGAAAAAATGTGTTAGACCACAGTCCCAGGAGACACTATAGTCCATTGTAATACGTGACATAAAAAAAATAAAACTCCATAGCAACTGAGGAAATTGAAATGACAAATTGGGATTTGATTGCATTAGATAGAATCTCTTTTAGGATTGATGTTAGTCTTGGGGTTATGCTTTTAAGGTTCTGTATCTTTTAGTAGTTTCATCCTGATAGTCATAAAGTAACATATCTGAAATTGGCCTCAAATAATTATGTCAGAGAAATAGATACAATTATACATGAAGATAGTCTGGCCATGCACTGAACTTGTTGGAGAATGACTATCCTTTCTGTGAGGTTAACTGAGGTCATTGGAGGGAGAGATGCACCAATTCTCTACTTTCTGTCCCTTTCCCGGGTTAGGACTGCAATCGTAGGGTCTAATCCCTGCATATCTTGCTTTCCCACTTCTCTCTCTGTCTCTTGCTGCCTCTCGTCTCTCTCTCTGTCTCTGTCTCTCTCTGTCTCTGTCTCTCTCTCTCTTTCTCTCTCTCTCTCTCTTTCTCTCTTTCTCTCTCTCTCACACACACATTTACAAACCATTAGGTATTAAATGATTGATGCTAAGATCTTTGTCTATTTCTCTAGCTTGGTAGCACACATTCAGTTTCTCAAGTGTTAAAATGCAGAAGCCTGATATTTTTCAATAATAATGTCTGCAGAAATATGATCCTTCCTTTAAATCCTAAGTGCTCAAATCTCTTGCCATTAGAATGATTGTTCTTGCATGTAAAATGGAGTTTTGATTGCCTTTCATTCAACACTGTGCTTCTAAATTTCAATTATGTATGAATATATATACATTATACTTCTATGCAGAACTATTTTAGTGTTTCCTATTAAAATCACATTCTTTTTAATAGGTAATTTATTTATTCTATTTTAAGTTAAAAATACAACCTGTGAATTTCAAGTTTGTTTTCCTGAGAAAGATGGAATATGTTCTGTACTGTTCATTGGGAAAGGTTTGTGTGTGGAAATGTGAGAGAGAGAGAGAGTGGTGAGGGCCACAAGCTCAGCAGTCCATTTGTTTGGTTTCACTTTATCTCTCTAGATCCCATGTTGTTCCTTTGCAAGACTACAGCTCCCAGCGTTCCACTGGACTCCAGCGCACGCGAGCGCGGGACACATTTCCCAGAAGCCTTTGCATTCCCTGTTAAAAAGCAAAGGCCGCCACGAGTTAGCCCTCTTCTCTCTTCTTCCCCGTCTCCCCCTTGTGTCCACACACCTTTTTACCTGCCTGTTGCCCCTCCCCCATTAAAGTGCACCCACGTGGGACCGCTGTCTTCCTCGTGTAACGTCTTTACCTTCTAACCTGCAGCCAGCCAGAAATTAAGAACAACATCCCACATTAAGAAAAGTTTGGGAATTGCCCATCACAAGAAAACCACAATGACTGACATAAACTGATACCAGTGGTGATGAGATTTCTCTGTCAGGAATTAGCTTAGTACATATCCAAATTTCAATCTGTACCTGGAAAAATCAGTTCTGCCTGTTACTCCTGTAAAACCTTGTCATTATTCCATAATTTGTTTCGATTATTCAGTTACATTTGTGCAATTATAATTCAAGACAGTGGCCAATTATTTTAGGGATTAGGAGTGATAATGCTCAGGGTATTTCCAAAGATCGGTATAAGATACTCCACAGAGATGGGTCTCAGCAGGGGTGTTTATTGAAAAAACTCCCCAGGTAACTCTGACATGTTTCCCTAGATGAAATCCTTTGGTCCGAGTAATGAAAATTCACTGTCAAAAAAACATTTTCTACTCGAAATATTATTTTCTGTTGTTGAGGAACTGGTGTGTAACTGACATGCCTTCACAAAATAGAAGAAAGAAAGTGTGTTCTTAAATAATATGTAACTTTAAATAATGTACTTAGGAAGGCTTGGCTGTGAAGTGCAAATTCAACTACTTATACTACAGTTTATTGGCCTTATTTTGAGCTTGTCTGCCTGAAATGTCACCTAGGCTTATGTCTTCTTCTTCCTTCATTTGACCTACCCTCAATTAAGACTTTCAGGTTGTCTGATCGGCACATTAGATGGCACTTAACCATTTTAAAGGAAGGTGAAAATTCACAGAAACTAAATCCTACTCTGTCTACAGTTCTAGTTGGTATTTTTTTTCTCATCTCTTCATGGAACTGCTTCCCTGCTCTGCGCTCCTTTTCTGAGATACATCCGGAGAGACATTTACTGCTGTCTGAAACAGTCCCTGAGAATGTGTTCAATATGTCTTTTGCTCCCTTAATTATATTTCTTGTTCTTTTTGGCAGTTTTTATAGACCTTCCAATTCTCCTTCCCACTACACATTATATTGTTACAAGGCTTCTGTTTATTGCTGTAGTACACTTTATATTCCTTTAACTATACTAGCCTCCAATGACTAAAATGATGAGTGCCAATTGACTTATCTATGAATTGATGGAGAACTCTGAGCAAGGAGCTATTATTTAGAGTCCTCTCTCCTAGATAACAGTCCCCAAATGTTGTTTCCTTCCAGAGACTTCATGAGAATTCATCTTTTACCAAAAATTTCATATTTTTGGAGGCTCTGTCCTGTCAAACAGAAGTGCATAGCCTAGGAATTAGATTTCTTTTTATTAAATTATTGTTTAAATGCACACTACCAGAGCATGTTAATCCCTTGAAAGCTGAAAATGTGAGGGAAAAAAATCTTAATTGAGGGACGTGTGTATGCTTGCAGAATGTCATGAAAGACTAAGAAAAATCAAGAAACTTTTAATGATATGATCCCTTTATGCTTAATAAAATGTGTATGCCAATGATACTATTAAGGCAATCAAGTCACGAACATCATTGAGCCTCTGCCACAGGTTAAGTACTTGAACTCTGGAGCTTCATAGTGAGTGTCCCTAGACTCTCCATATATTGAAAGAGCTAGGTACTTTCCTGATTTGCAAAACAGGAAAGAAAAACAAAACAAAACAAAAAACAACAAAAAAAAACCTTGAGAAACAGGCATGAAAGTGTTCCTGAAATCTTAGAAAACAAAAATACATAAAATACTATCCTTTTCTGGGGGGAGGGATTTTTTTTAATAAAAGAAGTCATGTTTTCCTCCCCATGCTTGAGAAGATAACAAATAGAGCTTCAATGAAGAAATGATTAGCGAATTTTGCATTTCAAGTCTCAAATTTGAAAAGCCCTTCAAGACTTTGCTCCAATGTCACCTTTCTTTGGCTCTCCCTTGATCTCTGTTCTTAAAATTACAACCTGCCTCTCACTACTCCCTTGTCCTTGGCCAGCACTTTGGCCATGATTTTCCTTGCTTTCCAAATGCTCACACAGTGCTGTTTGCAGTCTTGTTCTATCTGAGGAAGTAAACACAATTTGACCAAAGTGTGATATCTGTTTTATATGTCCCCAGCTCATCTATTTTATTACTGGAAACATTATAAGTTTATTTTTTCATATACTTCATTTTCACTTTCAACATTTTATACCTTGATACATTTGTCTAATTTTTGGCTGAATTGTTCTTTCAAAGGTAAATGCCTGATGCTCTAAAGAGCATAAATGGTTATTTCTGCTAATGATTCAAACTAGGAGATAAAAAACGTCTTAGAGTTGTCATTTCCTCCTTCATCATCTCTTGATAGCATCTCAGAAGGAACTACTCTCAAGCCACATCTGGTCCTATAGGCTCAATAATAGTTACTTAAATAGTACACCAATTAACATTAGCACTAGGCACCTAATTCCTAAAAATTAATAATAGTGAGAGCCACAAGGAACTAGTCCTCACCCATTTTCTTCTATGCTTAACTCTATATTGCATAAAACTGTGCTACTACCCAAGAGAAGACTCTTTCCAATTTCTATTATGTCCTCATTGCTCAATTTACCTGTGACGTCTCCCTGCTTCTACCTACCCTAGGCAGTACAGTTAAGGCTTTCTCAAATATGTATTGGTGGACACCAGTCTTCAATTGATCAGTTAGCATGTGAGTTCCTTTTTCTGTTTTATTTTCTAAGTGTGTTACACTTAAGAAATCCCTTAGCTCTTTCTCTTTCCATCCTTCATGAGTCAATGCTTGATTGTTTCCTGTTTACATCGCGGTTGTCCTTCCTAGTGTACAGGCTATGCCACCACTGATTGCCTTGTGTTCGCTGCATTCTCTCTGCATGTGTCTGTGTGGAAATGGTGCGTAGGTGTATGTGAATATGTGTATGTGTGCATGTACACATGTGTGTTGTATGTATGTCTGTGTCTTTGTGTTATAGTTGTTTAAGGTAAGCTTACTACTTCCTACTGACCTTTAGAACAGAAAACCTCAAGCCTAACCCAACATTGTAAGCCTACAGAAATATTTAACTGTGGGTCACATAAAATTGCAGTCGGACTTTGGGAATACATAGACTTTGGAGTATCATGTGGTTTTTGGGTTTTTTTTTTTTTTGGTTTTTCAAGACAGGGTTTCTCTGTGGTTTTGGAGCCTGTCCTGGAACTAGCTCTGTAGACCAGGCTGGTCTCGAACTCACAGAGATCTGCCTGCCTCTGCCTGCCTCTGCCTCCCAAGTGCTGGGATTAAAGGCGTGCGCCACCACCGCCCGGCTGTATCATGATATGAAATTAAAATTCACACGATATTGTGAAGTCATTTTGATGCCTACTGAATTCTGGTTATTTTTATCAATCTTCATCTTTCCTTGAGTGAGGACACATGTTCTACATAGGCTGATAATAAAGGATAAAGGGAAAGGAAAGCATCAATTGAGGCTGAAGATAACTCTCGGCTGCCAGTCACTCCAGCTTTACACACCATCTAGGCGTAGTATAGGTAAAGCTGTCAGTAAATTCTAGAAGCTTCTCAATCTTTGTTTCACATTTTCCCATGACTCGATTCTACTGGTAATATTAATAACTAGCTATGCTATGTAGAAATATAATATTCTATCATTAGCCAAAAGAAATAAAATTGGATGAACTATACATAATCAAAGTTGTTTTATCTACTTTTTATATAAAATGATGCCAAGTATCTTTGTTTTAATTCACCTTATGAATTTAATTTAAAAGGTCATACACTTGAAATATTGTTTCTACAGAAAATTTCTAAGTAGCAAATAGTTCACTTTTCTCCTTCCATTTAAAATTGAAGCTGCAGGAGCTTTATCTTTGTGGTTGTCAAGGTTTATGCAGAATGCTTGATACATCCTTGTCACTGGTAAATATTTGTATAAGTGATTTTTAAACTACTGAAGGGAGCATATACTTGAAATTTTCTCTAGTGTGATTCATGTAGTGAGGTTCCTCTTAACACTTGTAAATGGAAAAACTACCATTTCTAAAATGTGTCTTCTAAGGGTAATAATAGATCTATCACTGTACACTTTCTGCTGCTTTAATGAGAAGCTAGTATAACCCAAATCTGCTGAACGTAGTTGTCTATGTTAACTGAAGTCCATGTGCAGTTGGACAAACAAATTGAAAATTTAGATTTAAAAATGAAGTAGCTCCTGTTCATGCAAAGGCATCCAATTTCAAGTAGAGTCATGAAGTCCTGTCAGAACATTAGCCTATGAGAGTACTTTATGTCTCTCAGAGCTCCGCCCTGACCGTTCCTGAGACAGATTCTCCGCATTGCAATGGTTAATAAGAATGTGCAAGAGAGTGTCTCTATAGCTACTCATGGATTTGCTCATCTAATCCTCACAGAAAAACAATGAGGTTGCTAACAGTAAAATCTCCATTTTACACTTGAGTTGACAGAGCCTTAGGGAAATGAAGATCATCACACTGGTAATTGGAGGAGCAGTGATTTTTTTTTCTTTAGTCCAGCCAGCCTTACTTATTACTCCTTTCTCCTTTCCGCTTTACAGTTTTTTAAGAATAGTTTATAAGTAATTGTATCATGAAGTCTAATCTGTAAGAAATGTTGGTTCAGAATTCCTGTGGATGAGGCAGCAGGAGACTGGGGCCAACTAAGACTTGCATCTTTGAATCTGTAAATGCTGGGAGTGAAGTGGGCAGTTGTTGACGGCATCCTATAATCTCAGACGTTTCTGTGGAGTTTAAGAACTGTGTGCACTTACTCCTGACCCGGAATTTTCAAGCTCTGAAGACAGCTATGCCCACAAATACTAACTTAGGTCAGATTCTTTTGTTTTCCCCTCAGCTCTTCTTCCGGTAAGGACTTTCTGCTGTGCTGTGAGAAGCAAGGCCAGGGGACTGCCTCCTATTGTCAGAAACTCATAAACTTCCTGTTGGATTTTATATCTGGGGACTGAGCCACGCTGGGGACCAAGGAGCAGACTCAATGAGAGATATTGACAGATCCCAGCTTGCTGTTGACTTGACTATGATTTTGTCACGTTGTCTTCCAGTGTGTCTCTGACAATACTACTTCCAGAAACTTCAATTCACTGAAGCAAGTCCAAGTCAGGGCCTCTCCTGTATTCCACCCAATGCCTTTCCAAGAGATCCTAGCTCACAGGAGGCATTTCCACCAAAACACCCATCCAAGCTAATATTGCTCTGAAATTGGTCTATATTTAAGGGTGGACACACAGCTGAACACAATCACCATGCAGTGGATGCGGTGATGCACACATGGAATCATGGATTCTCAAAAGCAGGTGCAGAAGGAAGATGAGTTCAAGATCAGTCTTGACTATATAGTGAGACCTCAGCTCTTAAGACAAAAGTAGAACAAAAGAAAAGATTGTAGAAAACATGCAGGCATGTTGTTTGTATCACTAAACACAAGTCCAGCATGCAACTCCTTAAAGTTTATATGCACATGCACAGAGTTAATTTTCATGATTGAACTTGAACCAATGTTCAAACTATTTCTGTAATAAATAATATTATCTCTCCCCTTTCAAGATCACATTTGCTCTCTTCCATGCCAGTAATTATATTTGGAAAATATGTAAAGAATCTAGAATAAAAGAGATCAAGGATTTGGTCAACATGGTTCTCAAGGAAGATTCATTCAAGCTAACTTGACCTCTTAGTCTAAACATTGTAGACACTATGGATCTAGAAGCCAATGAGGTTAAGAATAAGTTCTCAAAAAGTACATTCAGGGATCTGGGGCCATGGCTCCGCAGGCAAATGCCTGTTGTACAAGGGTTAAGGCTGGGGTTCAGCTCCTCAGAATCCTGTAAATGGCCAGCACGGTAGCAGGCCTCTGAAACTCCCGCAGAGGCCTGTGCATACAGGTACATCTCAGAGGCTCACTGGCCAGGCAGTCTAGTAGCCGCAGGCGGTCTAGTAGCCGCAGGCGGTCTAGTAGCCACAGGCAACAGAGGGTGACACTGGTTGTGGATCTCTGACCCCCACACGCCTGTACGCAGGTGGATGTACACAGAAGTAATCCTGCGTTCTGTTGTGGCTGGATAGGAATTCCAAGGTGAAAGAAGAAACGCAAACCCCTCTATGGCCTACCAATACTAAACGCTAGTTTTAACTACATGTTTTTGTACAACTGTGTGTGAAGTTACAAACGTTTTTCTATACATCTAATACTTCACTCCATTTACACAAATTTAAGTACTATCTTCATTTTAATCCCCTGCTTTATGTAATATTCATCTCTATGAAACTGTGGTATATAACTATCCACACAATGTCCATTCATATGTTACCTTTAGTTTGAACATTCTAAACTAAGTCTAATTGTGTGTCTTCTATTATGAACCTTGGAATTCTTTCACCAGTTAGGAGTAATTTTTAAGGAAATACAATTTTGTGCAAGAGATTTGTCTATGGCTGGTAATTCCAATACATTTTCCACATTTTTTTTGGTTTGCCCGTACAGATTTTAGTGTTGTTATTCTACCGTGTCACAAAATATTTTAATTCCATTAATGAAATTTTCTAAAGTATGATTATGCAAATATTATCACATTACTCCTAAACCACTCTTCGTTTTAGGGCTCTAATTTGTGATCAAAATTAAAGTTCGTTTTGAAACTACATTTACAGGCTTCTTTTCATTTTTGCATGAAGTGACTGATTAGCTTTATAAGGCTAGAAAACAAATGGCCAGAATTCTTTAAAGCTCTCAGTTTGAGATCACATTTAAAAGAGTCGATAATTCAAAGGCTTTTCTGTGACCAGAGCAATGTGACAGTTACTAACAAGAGCCACACAGCTAAGTTTCGCTTCTGAACGCTGTTCCAAGTATCCCTGAGGTTAGTCCTAGGAAGTATATTCAAAACGGAAACAGAATTTATGATTAGCCTATAAGGTTTCAAACCAACCCCATGTTTGTTACTGCTGGCTGCGTCTTTGCTTTCCTTGTAGGGTTGTTGATGTTTTAAATCTCTTATTTAAGGACACAGGAAACAAGTAGAATGAGTCTTTTGCTGTATTTGAAAATGGCCTTGTACTTTTGCATTTGGAAGCACACTGGAGGAAGTACAAACTGGAACAGTTTGCAAACTGAAAAGCAGCGCATACTGTTACAGCCACACAGAATGGTTTTATTGAAGGGGAAGGGAAATATCAGCTCTAAAGAGCACTTTCCTGAAACACCTTATTTGTATAATTTCTGACACCCATATAGAACAGAAATCCTTGTTGACTCCTTGATCTAAACCTAATCTGAAAGTCCAACAAAATAAAAGGAAGGAAAAAGCAACCTTATATGACATTGGGTTAAAATTCAGATAGTTGGGTACTGTAGCATAAATAATAAAATCCCAGCAATGAAACTGATTCAGCAGATTCTAGAGACGGCTTCAATGGCTACAGCCCCAGGATAAGAGCAAGCAGGTAAAAAAAAAAAAAGTCAGGTTCAGAGTATCTATTGGTGGGGAGGAAAGGGAAGGAGAAAATTGTGCAATTATACTATAATCTAAAAAGAAGAAACAATAAAAAATCTATCTATTTGATGATCGGGGTCTCTTAAAGTTCTAACCACATTTTCTGATAAACTTCTCAGATTGTGAACAACAACAGTCTTGCTAATTTGAGTACTTACACATCTGTGAAATGGGAGGAGTGATGAAGCTCCTGCCTCTAGGTATTCATATTTGCAAAGAAAATGCTTTGTGTGTAGAGCTTTAAACTACCTGAGCAATGCTGTGCACAAAAGATTTGGATGGAAAGCATTATAGAAATAATAATCGCCTTAAGCCAGGAGGAGAAATAAAAATGATTTGCTCTGGGTATCTGACTGTATTGCCGTTGAGTCATTTATCTAAGTAGGCAATTTGCATATCAGAGAAAGTAGAGGCCCTGTGTGTTTATTTCCATTTTCACCATAGCCTCAAGCTATATAATATATTTTATTTGTGGCTAACCTGATGTTTCATAGCTATTAGTTCACTTCAGTACCCAGCCTCCTAAAACATATATCTGAACTAAACCTTGGAAAGCCATATTTTTATGAGAATTATTATGTAAATATTACAGTAAAAACTAAAGATCATGAAGTTTTCTTTGGGGTAAGTGAAATCTTATCTTTTCATTTGTGGAGCTATGCTATCATAATATAATTATTTAAATCCATAATTATAGCACAATTTGCTATCTTTAAAATATTTGATGTTCTTTGCATTTATGAATGCTTAACATTTCAGGATGTCTGAACATTGTAACTGTAGCAAATAGTTAAGCCTTACAGCGTCAAAGTCCTCTGGTTTTAGTTAAACATCAGCTAATGCAGAAGATAAAATCACAAGGTTAATTTTGAACAGCCCCATGTTCTGGGCATGGAGGAACAAAAGAGCCAGATTCATAAATAATTTTTGTTTTAATTATATTTCACATAAATAAAGCATAGTATTTATAAAGATCCCATTACAATTCTTCATAAGTTATGTTTTTAACAATCTTTAAGTAACTATATGCTATCGGACAAATGGTTATAAATTTGGGAATATCTAAAATAGTTTCAGCTAATTTTTACTTTATACTTATAAATTAATATGGTCTCATTTTTAATTTTATAACTTAGATAAAACATAGTAAAATTCTGTAGCTATACATTAACACTATTGATTCATTAATGGTAATTTCACCACCCAACACTTCCTTAAGAAATTTAAGAGCTTCCCAAATGGCATTTAATAAGCTGAAAAGAATAAAGAAAAGGGAGTGGCCTCAAAAATATGATCATGCTTTGAGCTTGTCTGTACACATGAAGAAAAGCAAGTGCAGGCTAGAGATTTCCAGCTTATAAAGTCACAGCAAGTTCGACCCTGACCCATGAAGCCTTTTCTGAGGCCCCATCATTGTAAAGACATTAGGAAATACTAGTGACATCACAACGGCTCAGTCTCCTCCTAAAGTGAGAAAGAGAACTCCAACTTTGTGTCACCTCCAAGGGAACACTGGCAGGAGGACTGCAGCTTGCAATCTCAACAGGTCAGAAATACAAAGAAGGTTTAATAGAGGCGTGAGGGCATAGAAATGATTCCATTTCCACAGCAGGTAAAACGCCTCATCTCACCTATAAACCATTAAGAAGCCTTCTCAAGCAGAGCAAAGGAGGAGTTGAAGAGAAGCTAAGGAAACACGTAGATCAAGACCAGGCTAGACCTTTCGATTCTTCTTAATCAGAATTCACAGCTCCTGATCCAGTCCAGAACTATAGTAGGCCAATGAAGTTCCTAGGGTTCAGCAGTAGGGGAAGCACTCTGTGACCCTAACAAAGAGTCCCTGCTCCCAGAAATTCTGCCCCTGGAATCTTACTCACTACCCTCTCCTGTAACTTTCCCAATGCTTATATGCAAAGATGCTCAATTGGTCAAAGCACTGTCAATGGTAAGCAAAAGAATGTGTGCTTCAAGGAGACAAAATGTGGATAACAGAGACAGGAAAGTAAAAGAGAGGCCACCTCCCGACTACAGAAAACATGTGCATCAAAAACAATAAAGTTACCTCTCCTCTGAACTCATTGGACAATGCCTACTTGGGACTTAAACATAATTTTTATTGAAAATTTTGCCTTAAATGATGATTGCCTCATAGCAAACCTTGAATATGTATGATAAGCTTACCCCTCTCCCCAAATATTGTACAAAAAGTCTCCAATATACAAATAAATTTTATTTTCTATGGATGATTCTTCCGAAAACTACATAATAGCTAAATGATTCTGGTTGTAAGACTTTTTGTAGTAATCAGTTACTACTCAAATGACAAAGACTCCTCCTGATAGAGCTAAATGGGGACTTCTCTGTTGGAATCAGAATATAGTCTTACAAAATGAAATCCTTCAAAGGACTCTGTCACATCCAGATTGCTGGAGAGGGTACTCAGATATTAGATGCCTGACTTTGATGAACACAGGTTCTGTTTCTAAATGTGGGTAGATTTATGTTGGAAGTGGTTCTTATTAGACATTTTTCCTATTCACAAGGAACTTGGCCTATTCAATTGAATATCTTTGATTTCCAAATCAATTTATAAGTACAATGAAAACAATTCAGTCTTGGTGTCTTTGAGAATTAAACCTTTACATTTATTGACAGAGACTATACATTCATTACTACCTGATTTTTGCCTATTCCTCTTTCTTTATTTTTGTATGCTATATATTACTCTGTATTCTATATATTCTTCTATATTGTATATTCAATATAATTGCTGATCTGTCCAATAATGGAGGGCTGGATAAAGTGGTGGACAAAACTGGACATTTTTATACATTTTGCCTTTTAATATTGCATTATTAATAATAAAATAGTCAATTTTTGGTCCTCAAATCATATTTGTTATTAGAAATATCTTCTTAGAGATTAGTTTAATATTTAAGCAAAAGAAAAATCATGGCAATAAATGTGTAAGGGTTCTTATTAAGTATCATGTCATTGAAATAATTTGATGACATGAGGACACAATCTGAAACCTGTACTAAATCCTTCTACTAACGTGGATGGAACATAATTTTTAAGTATCCATCTTACATTTTAAAGTGTCTTACAGGCTTCAGTATTGTATGGTGATCACTCATTCCATTTCTCACTTCCTATGATAAAATCTAAGTCTAGAGAACAAGTGAATTACCAAGGTCAAAGTAATAAGAAATGTATAACCAAGGCTAGAATCCATATTTTATTTTATTTCCCAGCCTCAGTATCTTCCTCAATACTGTTACAACTGACTGAATATAATAATGCACACTGGGCATTTTCAATGCTAATAGAAAAAAGATTATAGTCTCTAAAACTTTCATATGTTATGGTTGTTGATCATTTATACCCTTGATACCAACTTTTTTTTAAAACAAGGAACACCTTGAAGTCTCTCCTTCCCTATGAGGGAGATGCAGTTGGGGCCAGTGGCAACACACACTCTGTATATATTAACCACATACAAATACGCAATGAAGGGTCACAGAAAAACACAAGTGTGTCACCGCTATAACTCCCTCCCTTTTTCAGCACAGGGCGAAAATAAATGACCTCCACTGACAATGGAAAAGCCACCCGGCTTATAGGGCAATCCTTTCTGATGTGCGTGTCTTTCACAATCCATTTACTGTCTGGACCTAGCTGTCCTGTCACTAACCTTTTGAAACTGCTCCCATGTCCTTCACTGACGATTATGGAAATTTATTCTAATGATTTTAACTATCTTTACAACATTGTACCCATCTCAAAAGAATAAATTGGTTATGTATTTCCTAGACAACTGAGTTTTTAAAGAGAAGGTAAAATATATAGCGAGGACTATTTCAAAGTAAGTGAACAACGCAGGTCCCCCTTGAACTTGTTGGGATTTTAATTCACTAGTGTGAAGCTTAAAGACTTCCGTTTTTCATGCCTGGCATTCCTCCAAAATTCTGGCTAGTAATGACTACATGTGAGTAATGGCTTGTACACCTTGAAATGATGGCTTATTCCTCTTGCAAATTTGTCATTCTTAGCTGTGAACTATGGAAGACCCTTGAAACAGATCTGCCACCGTGAGCTGGATCGGCTTTCCCAGGGGGTCTGTCCACATAATTAGCTCATGTTGTGGTGTGGTTATTGCTGTACAGAGTGGTTGCTGCGTCTGGGGAACTGACTTTTATAATCACACTGCTGCTCCTAGCGTTTTACCTGGCCACTCCATTGCTCTATGTCTTGCGTCTAACAGAACACGCTCATCCTTACCTACCTACTTCTGTGAGAAGAAGATATGTTCCAAGTGACCTGCTATCACAAAGCACTTTGTGATAGCTGTAGGTGGTAGTGTTGTCATTAGAGTCTCTTCTCTTCATTGTGACATGTGACTGTCTTTAAGGCATTGAAAAGACTTAATGAAACCCAATCATCACTCTCAGTCCTTATCTAGCTACTGTGTCTTTGCTGGAGGTTTAAAATATCCATTCTCCTTCATAGCTCCAATTTTATAATCAAAATGAATCAAAAATCGTAGTTTCTTAGGCTTTGTTAGAGTCTTCTCAGGGTAGCAGACTCAAACTAACATACCATTGATATGAATATAGGTCTCTTTTTCCATCTCTCTTCCCGTTCCTTCCCTCTCTCCCCCTTCCTCCATCCCTTCTTCTCTCCCACCCCTCTTCTTATCTTTCTATGTCTGCCCAACTCCTATCTCTGGAAACTATAAGAACCAATGGAAATTGCTTGTCCCAGCAGATACCAGAACCCAAAGCCTCTGGGATCCTGACCCAAGCAACGTAAGCAGGAAAATGTAAGGAGCACCAGGAGAGTTTTTACATCACCCTACCGTGCATCCAAAGTACAAGCAGAATGCCCTATGATACTCTGACCTATTTTAACACAACAGTTCAAGAGGAATTTTTTCTACTTTTTTTTACAGCTCTTCACACTAAAAAGGCATGATATTGAAGCTACTGTGATCTGTTAAACCTTGTATTCTGAAAAAAAAAAAAAAAAAAACTCTTCATTGACTAAGCTTCCACGGTGTAATTCAGACTTCTCCAGTAAGAAATATCTTCACAGCATGATAGGAAAGGGTTGAAGTTCCTGTAGGGATTTCATAACCAGAGGTGGACGGGAGGAGGGAAGCTATTTACTGTCCTACTCTGGACTTGCCCCCCCAGCTGTAGATATACCTGCGCAGACCGGCTGTCAGCTGCTGCTTGTCTCAAAAATATGATTCTGCAAAAATGAAGATCATAAATATTTCCTCTGATAAGAAAGTCAAAAGAACATGGAAATGCTATATTTCTCTCTGTGGAGTGACTTCCAAAATGAAAGATTCATAGATATTTTCTTTCTACATGTTTAAAATTTTATACTTCAGACCTTTCCAATGGTCCATTATATAACCAAGGCTTCGCATACTGTGTGTGGAGGTGAAGCTTATGTGCATAGAAGTGACCATATCTTTTGATTCACAATAAAATCAAAGCAGAAATTAAACTAATTTATTAAGTGTTTTTTATATAGCACACTTATGCTTTATATGCTCATAGGAACCGGAGTCATTCTATATTTGGTAAAGATCACTCCAATTTCATTTAGATAAAAATAATGCTAAATAGATTCTATGTTAAAGCAGTTACTAATAAACAACACTTTGGAGCTGTATTCGAAGCTGTATTTGCTCTGTCAGCACGCCTGCTTGTCTGTGCCCGGGGCAGGGGTATCAGAAACAAGAAACAGGGCTTTTACCTTCACAGAAAGGAGCCTGATGCCAGGTCTGGAGAAGTCCCATTGTCGCTTCGCAGTCACACTGGCGAAAGCAGAGCCTCTCTTCAGGGTCCTCACCACTTTGCAAGCTGCCAAAATCCTCGTCATTTTGAAGAAATTTTGTGACTAAAATTAAATCACAAATATTTCCTGAGATGTTTGTTATCCAATTTGTTTTAAATTATAGTGAAAGAAAGGCGTGTGGAGACCATGCAGTTGAGGCTGGAGGCTGACGGTGATCTTTGACTTTCCATTCCTTCTGCCATTAAATGTCCTATCCCCGGCTCCTCCTCCTCTCAGCCCCTCCCCACATGCTGATGTCCAGAGATGTTCTAATGGACGTGTCACACAAATTGCAACACAGCAAATGCAACCTTCTCCCCTGAAAATAATGCTGGTGTTGTAGCAAGGCAGCCAGCCATCAGAGGAGTTGCTTATGCAGCTGAATAAGGTGACCCCAGAGCATGGTAAACAGACTTAGGGGTGCCCCTACCCAAAGGGCAGCAAAAGATCAAGCACTTTTCTGTGTTGCAAATGGCATAGGATTTGCCTCAGAAGGTGTTTGGATCTCAAAGAAACCCAACTCTGAACATATTCTGCTTGTGAAAAGATTATGAAAACCACATACAGTAAAGAGAACATCAAAATTTCCTTTTCCCCACAAATACACAAGAAAGCCATTTGAATTATTTGAGAAGAGGAGCACTGATGAAGTAGTATATTAGATTCTTATTGTGACATTTTTCCGCCGTCCAGATTTTAAAACTATGAACAATAATTATCAGAACACAACTGGATCAAAATAATCTACTATATACCTCGAAACCTCTCAAGCTTGTAAAATGTAAATAGAACACTGGGAAATAATGTAATATAAACATTAATCTTAATTATTTAGAAATTAAAATGTTGCCTAAAATAATCCAAAATGGGTATTCATGTTTCGACCTAAATAAAGCTACTCAAACCTTTAGCCAAAGGTAAGAACAGGTAGTCAAAAGGGTCACAATAGCTAGGTACGTCACTTAAGCCAAGGGGATCTATAAAGAGCAGAAAGCCCAACAGCATTATCCTCAGATAGACCTGAAGACAAAGAAATGAAGGCACTGGATATTTGTTCATTATTATTTCCACAATAAAAGTGATGACAAAAAGATATGGCAATTTTACTGACATAGTTGCAATGCTGGAATGAGAAACGTAAAGTCAGGAATGAAAGGAAGGAAGGAAGGAAGGAAGGAAGGAAGGAAGGAAGGAAGGAAGGAAGGAAGGAAGGAAGGATCAAAATAGAGCTTAAAGTAAATCCTTTGTCTTGATGCATTAATGTATAATACATCGAACGATTTGGAAAAATTGGTTAAATATTCTAAACTCAAGGTGGAAAATTCAGGCACTGTGACTCTGTAACCAACCTCTAGATTGGAAAGCCCCATAATGGATAAAAGGTGAGCGACTCTGAAATGAGTGCTCAGATAGACCAAAACTTACAACCAAACTGCCAACCGTCATGGCATGAGGGAGGGAACTTACATTTGGGCAGGTCAAAGGGGAGGGGCTTAGGTGGTGATGGGTAGAGAATCACGAAAGTGAAGCTACGAAAAGTTAAAAGAAATAGTACACTTTCATGAAAGATTTTTTTCATACTTTAATTTCTTTATCTTTTTTTACCACATTCTTACAATCCTTTTCCCACATAAGCTCCCTACGTTCAGCTGAGTGGATGACCAGAGTACATCATAAACCATAAACACGGATGATGGGAATTGTCTTAGAAAATTTATCCTTTATAAGTAGGATCATTGTGGGTCCTCTACGTTAACATAAGTCATCTGTATGGAAAAGCAAAATTATTTTTACAAGGACTTGCCATCTTTTATCCATGTGCTCACCTTAGCTGCCACTGTTTACAGCACTGGTATTTTCTTTCATGTAATCCCATATAGAAAAATAAAATCAAAGCACTTCTCACACTTGAAAGAGTAAGAAATATTATAACACCTTCTAATTTAGTGCTTTTAAAGTTTTTTTATTTCTTCCCATAAATTTAAAGGGGAAGTATTGATGTGTTCTCTCTCTCTCTTCTCTTTCTCTCTCTCTCTCTCTCTCTCTCTCTCTCTCTCTCTCTCTCTCTCCTCTCTCCCTCTCTCTCTCTCTCTCTTCTCTCTCCCCCCTCTCTCTCTCCCCTCTCTCCCTCTCTCTCTCTCTTCTCTCTCCCCCCTCTCTCTCTCCCCTCTCTCTCCTCTCTCTCTCTCTCTCTCTCTCTCTCTCTCTCTCTCTCTCGTGTCTCTCTCTCTCTCTCTCTCTCTCTCTCTCTCTCTCTCTCTCTCTCTCTCTCGGCTAGAATGATGGTTAAATGGGTAAAGTATTTGCTGTGCACACATGAATACTTAAGTTCAGATCCCCAGAACCCATTGAAAGCCAGACAAGGCAGCTTGCATCTACAATCCTAATTGTCCAATGGTGAGATAGGAGGCAGAGCCACAAAAATCCCAGGAAGTTCTTGGATCAAGAAACTTGGCATACATAGTGAAAAGCAGCAAGAAAGCCTCTCTCAAGCTAGGTTGAAGGTGAGGACCAACATACAAGGTTTTCTTCTAACCTCTATTCACATGCTGTAGCACACAGGAGCACACACACACAAATAAAAAGGAGTGTATGTGTACAATATACATATGTCTGTATATAATCATTGAATAATAAAATTACTTATCATCTCTTTAAAAATAGAAGCCTTCAGTCTTCCAAAGTACTTAATTTTAGAAATTTGCAACTGAGGTATCTGTTATTGTAATAATATCATATTGACTCCTCTGATTAATTTATTTTTATTCTTATATTTAAATACATATGAAAAATGAATGTTTCAACCCAAATATAACCTAAATCAACAGTTTTGCATATTTTCTTCTAACATCTATGTCTATGTAAACTATAAAGACTTCAGTGAACTTCCATAGTATTTTGGGAAGTAAAATCATATCAAAAACATGTTTACTATAGTTATAAAATCTTTTGTAAGTCTTAACTTGAAAAGGCTACAATGGTTCCACTTTTATTTTTTCCTATTGCTTTTGTATTGTATATAAATATTGTCATTTTGGTCAATATTACCGTCTCTTCCCAAAAGGACTCTGTCCATTTACCCACCAGTTCCACCTTAAGTGCCTCTTTCAGTGCACACCATTACTACACCTAGCTGTTCCCTTCTCTATCTCTTTCCTTCCATGCAGTAAAACAGCACTTGACTTCACTTAACATTTAGGTTTCTCCTGAAACTAACCACTTCTGATCACATCATCTTTGTTCCCATTAATCCCTTCATAGTAATCATTTCGAAATGAGGACACATGAAGCAACACTGACTGCCACTGTAGAGACTCTGGTAGTGTCTTTTCTTCATCTGGCAAAGGAAGAGGCCTCCTACCAATTGGAAAAGTGAGCAACTCAGTGTAGAAAATAAAGGCCAACAGTTTGGAATAAATAATGGTATTAGCAATTCCTCTTCAAGTGAACAGAAACAACTAAATGCCAATTCTTGAAGCAGGACTTGCCAGGTAGTGAAGCAGAAACAATTCTAAGAAAGAAAGTTTCTGTAATAAATAAATAAATAAACAAGAAAAATAAAAATAAAATTTAACAAAGTCATAGTAATTGTGCAATAGAAGTGTTGTGGAACTGGATGAATAAATGAATGAATAAAGGAATTTATATGTACTGAGTTCCTGGCTGATCTGTGATGATTATTTAAGCAGTAGCAAACAAAATGTTATGTCAATAAACTCAGGAGGAAAAAAAGACTAGGAATCAGGAAAAAAAAGAGTTCTAGTTTTACAAAAGTCTCTTTAGAAAAAAAAATTAAGTTAGAAGCAAGGCATGACTGGAAGGCAAAAAATTCAAAGTAAAGGAAATGCAAAAACTCCCTGAAAAACACCCCACTAGTGTACTTAAGTGGGGGAGTGTGAAAATGAAACATACAAGGAAGAGGGGTCAAGTGAAGCCTGTGGTTTTATCAGCCAAGGGCTGTGCTGTCCCAGTAAGGGTGTGGGCAAGGAAGGCTATGGTATGGAAGGAAAGAATGAAGGCTATACCCACATAAAAGGCACGTACTGTCTTTGCTCAAAAGCGAGGGCACACTGATAAAATGTCCCTTCGAGTTTAAACGGGAAGATTTCAACTTGTTTTTGTAGCTTACTAACATGTCAGTTGCTGAAAATGACAATGGGCAGATATTAAGTGCTTTGAGGAATGGTTTTTCATTTTTTTGTTTATTTTTTTTCTTTTTTATAACACCCAATGTCTTTGGAAACCCAATCAAGTGAAACATGTCCATCAAGATCCCATTGACATTTTAAGGGCTGGAAAGTAAGGAACCAATTATGATGAATGTGTTTATCAATCTAACATTTGAAAACATAAATGTGAAGTGATATAAAAGAAGTTGAAAAATGAACCAGGAGAAGAGACCTTGTAAAATTGGTTTCACGCAATAATACCCCAAGGTACATGTGATTTATAGCCTATGATAATAAAAGAAAGCAATCATTTGTAGGCTCCCAAGTGTTTGAAAACACTTTAAAGAGAACAAATTCCCAGCATATGCAACATGCAATTTTATATCACAACAGTAAACTTTGTTGTACTCTTAGTTGCATTAAATGGCTTTGTTGTTAACAGAATTAAAATATCAGATAAAATCTGCCTTAACACAAGAGTACCAGATATATTCTAGGCTGACACTGGATTTCTGTACAATTTGCAGAGAATGCATAGAAGTTGGCTGTTGCAAACGAGTTAGCCAAGTATATCAAGGACAAGCGAAAAGAAAAAGAGAGTAGACAATTCCTTACAAAGCTGATTCAAAATTCAAGTGACCTTGGAAAAATGAAGACACAGTCAAACGTAAGCACAGTGAAGTGAAATCCAGTGGGGTCAGATGGAAGTCAGCCCAGAAGATGAAGAAAAATGTCTGCAAAGATAAGCTGTAGAGGGCTGATTTCTGGAAAGAAGGCTTAGGTAGTGCTAATACTGCACAGCAAGAGGCCCAAGTTAGTCAGAGTTAACTATACGTGCATATTTATAAAACTGAATTTACAGTAGAATTTAAGAAAAGAAACTGAAAGCTTATTGGAAAGATAAATATTGAATAAAATGTAAAAATTACTACTAGGACAGTGGCTATTAAAATTTAAAATCATGACTAATCAAACTCACTCTTCCTTAATGCTAAAAAAGGAAATTATTCAATATTAAATTAAAAGATCTTACGGAAGAAGGTAAAACACCAGAGTTTATGGCTACAATATTTTAGCATACCGCATATATTTATGTAAAGACATGGGTATATGTATGTATGAATACAGATTTAAATAAACTTATTTTAACAGTTCCAGTCATGAATAATGTTGAGGAATTTGCTATTTATTCTCATTGTTAGGCACCTCCATACCTTATCTGTGAAGCTTAGAAGCAGTTCCTGGAATTATCAAGTGCTGTTTCTGTTTTATAGCTAATAGTGAGTGTGTAAGTAGTTTGTCTCACACCACACTGAAGAGTGACAAAGTCAGCACTAGAACTCTGCTCTCAACCAATGCCCATCCTTCCCTCCAAGCTGCTTGTACTTGGGGAAAGCAGGCATAAGAGCATAGAATGAGCTGGAGAGAATGGGCTGGGCACGGACAGAAAGCATGCTCATGAGTGGAGGTGCAAAGATCAGACTTCAGAGCATAGAAGTATTTACATATCACATAAAATGAAGATAATACAACTTCAGTAAAAGCCAGACAACGAGGGAATGAAGCCGTTGTGACTTTGCTTTGGGTATTACACTTAAATTTAAAATGAACGAGGATATGAGGAGAATCATGTGAGAATTACACTAGCAATCTTTCTTCTGTAATTCAGATCACACAGGCCAGACACAGCCAAAGTAGCAAATCACATTCCGTACTTTTCTATTTTATAGCTCATTGTTTGAAATTCCTCATCTAAAGCCACGGAATCTGAGTAGTTTTAGTGTCATTGATTTTCAAATTCATTTGGAAATAAGATCTAAAATAATTAGAAATAACCAATTCGGGAAGTATTAATTAAGAAATATGCCAGAAGAGCAAACAACATATATCAGGAAATGGGATTGGCTTTAACCAAAACTGATCTCAAGAACGTTGACAACATTTAAGTGTCTCACCTACATTCTTAGAGCACAAATAGGGTAAATTATATAGATAGCTTCATATAACTAGAGGAAACTTTTAAAATATTTTTCTGGTTCCTTTATTTTATGTATTTAAGAAACTGGCATCTAGGCAAATATATAGCCATCTCATTATTATTGAGTTATTCGGTACTGAATAAACCATTAGTAAAGTCTAGTTTAGTTTTAAAAAGAGTCAATGTAGACTTGAGTTTCAAATAATTGCCACAATTTAAATAGAAATAATTGAAATGATTATTTTAAATAAAAATCATTTATGAATACGTCGTGCTAATACTGGATACCAAGGGAGAGATGCTAACAACTATGCCAGTCTAGTTAATCTTGGTCAAAGCATTTTCTTAAAACTTGGCCCAACATGCTTGAAATGACTAAATCATCAGAGAGGTGCTCAATCTAATTAGTAAAATATTTTTATGAAAATGTAAAAACAGTGAATTCATCAGCAGCCTTCTTTGCACAATGATTATTATTGCCAAAAACCTCCAATCTTACAATGTGCTGAACAGAACAAACTGCTCTCATGGACTTGTTTTCTCAACTTGTCAAGAGCAAACACAAATGATTTTGCAAGACTCTAAAGAACAACCTTCACCACGAGGAAAGGTGGTAATTCGGGTCATGTGCCAGGACACTACTGGACCCTTTTTAACTAAACATGTGTGATGATCACAGCTTAGAAGTATGTTGTGTAACGGCCTTGAAGGTGCCGACATAGTGAAGCAAGAGAGAACCATTTACTTTAGAATGACGTTGGGGACTTTTTAAACAGGCCATCTACGCAAATTTCTATTCCACTCCCTTCCACAGGACATTTGATATATTAAATCTGACACCTTCTACGGCCTCCTACTTTCAGGGGAATTTAATCTAGGAAGATGTGTTTCACCTTCTTGGAAACTGGATGAATGCTTTCACAAACTTTAAATTCCATTATCCTAAAATGTTATTGCAGATCGTCAGGAAAGCAACGCATAATTGTTTCTCCCTCCAGTCTTGTAGGCTGGGAACGGTATTATTATAAAGCATTGAGAATCGTTGTGGTGGTGGTGATGGTGGAGGTGGACGTTGTTTTGCTGATGCTGCTGTTGTATACAGAGACTAATTTCTTTTAGAAAACCAATGCTCTGAAGGGAAAGAGATAATAAGATAGAGAGGAATGGCAACAAAAGAAGAAAGAGAAGCCGACATGCTTGTCTTTGAATTCTACTAACTGCTAACAATTAGTCAAAGTCCTCCTGGAATCGCAACTCCTGATATGGCTTTGAGGATTGGAGAATTAAGTGCTTTATTCTGTTTGTTTGATGTCATGCATCCATAACCTATGCTTCCCTTCATTAAGATCATTCACAGCTCAGGAAGAAGGAAATGTGTATTTTCATCAGTTGAGCCTGAATTAGGAAATAAAGGGTATTCTTAGAAACTTCAGGAACTGCAAAAGCAAAGGAATCATTTTTTAAATGTTTAAAACTATGTAAAGATTTCAAAATGTTGTGTCTAAAACTGTACTGGGTATTTGGGGATGTGCTTGTAAAATCCTAACACTTGGAAGATGAAGTAGTTCAAGGCCATAGGAAGTTTATGGCCAGGTGTGCCTCAAAAAAAAGGAAAATAAATTTAATATAATAATAAATGAGAGGCTGAAGTTGAGGGGTGTGCTAGAAGTCCAACACAAAGAAAAATGAAGTGTGTTTTAAAGAGTAGGAGAAACGGCATGATCAACGTCTGAATAGTGCTGTTTTAGTCTAGATGGTACATTAACATTGCTTGGAAAAAGAAAACCTTCAAATAATAAGAATTATACTAACAACGGTGAAGGTATTCTGCAAAAATTAATTGTTCTAATTCAAACGGTCACATGCCATGTCTGGTTTTCTACTGTTGCCCTACCAATTCATTTGTAATTGATTCCCTCAGCATCATTTCTCTTATCACGGTTCATATACATTTAAATCAAAGATAAACAAAGGACTATTAGGGAACAGGCATATAACAGGGATGCAAAGGTCCAGGTATGTGGTTACTCTCATAGGAAATGAGAATTCCCTCAGATATGGATCCAACTCAGCTCCAAAGCTTGAACACATACAAAACTGTGCATCCTGTAGACAGACTGATTCATAGACAAAGCTTTAAATAAAATCTTTTGTTGGGAATTCATTGTTTTCCTCTTTTGCTCTTTAGGGGAGAAGGCTTGGGTCATAATGAAAGCTCCAAGCCTTCAGCTGGAATTCCAGGGCTAGAATTCTTATTCACAAGGGAATCAGAACATTTCAGTTGTTCTCTGTACATGACACAAAGAATTTGTTGTCCGTTAGATTGCAAAAAAAACAAAACAAAAAAAACCTTCCATTTTAGTTTCCTTTTTGATACATAAGGCAGTTGCTCACTGTAAAGATACAGTACAATTTGTCTTAATAATAAAAAAGTGAAAATGGTATAGTGACCTGAGAAACAAGAATGCAAATATGGAAATGAGCAATTTAATATTTTAAGATTAAGTTCTAAACTGACTAATGTACAAATTTCATTTGTAGCTCATTGGCTATAATACCAAAATATGTACCATGAAAGTCCATGTTTTAAATAAGAGGCAGCCCTTTCCAAATACTGTTTACACTGAACTAAATGCTTATATAATATAATAAAAAAGTAGCAAACATATTCGTTTACCATCATGACTTTGTTTAAGTTGTGATTTTTCAGCCCTTAGAGTCTGTAAGTAGAATATGGGCTCGTATTCTAGGTGCAGACAGGGATGATGACAAGTCAAGATGGCTCTTGGGCATGACTGTTAAGTCAGGTTGCTGGCAGAGACAAGCGGAGGGGAGGATCCAGTTCTGTGAATTCTTTCACCTGCCTCACCAGGGCAGCTGGCTGGACTCCAATCTGTCCAAGTACTCAAGATCCCGGATGAAATTTTCCTCTTCTTGCCACACAAATTCCACCAGAGAAAATACTTAGGGCACAGAAAACCAAGTGAAAAGGGAAAAAAGGGTCCAAGAAAAAGCGCATGGTTATAAAATAACATAAAAATACAGAACTCAGTCCTCGCAGTGGCTTGACACTCACTGTGTCAAAAACCAGTCAACTGTGTTTACTGAAGTTTTCTCTGTACAAAATGGAATTGACAGAGGAAAAACAAATAAAGCCGACTGCAACTCCCTTGGCCAACATAAATTAATGCAATTCTTTGCCCTATGAGGAAATCTGAAGCTAAATGGTAGTGAACTTTCTCTGTTTGCCTGTATTCTACCAAACCTTCAAATTCCTACAAAATCCTGCTGTTTTTCTGAGACAAGCTCTTCATGAACCTCTTGTTTGTATCAGCCACTATATTGTCATTATTTCCTATGCTGACATTGTTATCCTAAATAAAATTAATAAATATCTCCATGCTGCTTTCTAACTGCAGGGCAAGACTAAGAAATGCAATCTATTCAGTTTTCCAAAGCTTTAGTCTCGTTTCTTCCACATTTTGTTTTGTAATCCCAAATTAATCTTTTCCTTGCCTCTGTTTAGCATAAACAAAGAGGAAACAGTAGCAAGTGTTCCTTCTAATGGGCCATCCTTAATCCTTCCTTCCACTATTGTTAATTAAAAGTCTTTTCAGGCCAAGGGTAGTGCTAAAAAATGCTGAGAATAAAAATGAGAAGTGAAGACAGGCTTGCCCCTGCAAAAGCTCATGCTCAGAGCCTTTACAGTTTACTCTTAGAATCAGACACATCTTCTCGGGTCTCCTAGAAAGACAAAGGAAACTGCAAACCTTAGAAGCTCAAGACCCCCAAGACCCAAGAACAACAGACCAAATCAATATCCTCACCAGCGGCCCCGCGACGATGAATTGTGGTTGCGTGTCTGTACATTTCAGAAATCAAAAGCCCCCCACATCATCTTTCATATCTCAAAGGAGTTGACCCACACCCTAGAAAGCCCCTCAGATCCCACAGCTTCTCAGAAAGCAAGAAGAATCAGATTTTGTAGGCAGACAGTTGTAGATGAACGTTCTGATTATCAGCATTGAACTAATTAACTAAGCTGTTAGCATATGCAGGACTAAACGACAATGTCTAAAATGAAATCTCATATGAGTAATTTAAAAAAAACAGATGCTTTCTAAAAATAAATGAAAGATAAGTCCAGGATAAAATATATTTCAGCATGAATTTAGATTACTATTCAATGCTAGAAACACATGAGGCAAAACATTTAAAAAGCAGCAAATCTTTAAATAAAACTTCACATACTCATGAAAACAATAAAGCTTCAGCACTTATCCCACCCAATTACCAAAAGACATAAGAAAAGCATAAAGGTTCATACCAAAGTTATTTTAAAGTTATACGGATTTGTAAGCTCAGTAATAATTTTCTCAAGAACTCCTCATCAGAATCTAGTGAAGTACTCAGCTCACCACTGTTCCTTCTCTTCCAAATCTTGAATGTGAACAGCTAAGAAAAGCTGGGCCACATCAAAATCAAAGCAAGCAAATCTTTTACTGCTAAAGCTTAGACTGAAGATGGCTGGAAACAAGACTGCCATGTCCAGGCCCAAGTCAGAAGAGTACTTTTTAAAAGCAGATTAATCTTTTTCTTCAGGCTTGGAAATTCTGGGCTATGTCTGGGAAAATAACTACTCCACTACCTTGATAGTGGGCTCCGTGTTTCTTCCAGACCTAAAATGAGACACCTTTCCTTATCTCATCTGGAGAAAAGAAATGGCTTCAAAGTCCAAGAGACACGGCATATTGCAGGTGCCAGTAGGATCAGAGGCCTTGTCGGATCACCTGACTTACTATAGGAGGAAATGTATTGAACACTTATGCAATAAAAAATCCAAAATTAGCATATTTCCTTGATTAAAAGGCTCACAAATGTCTTACAGAATGTCACTATTAAATGACAACTATTGGTTGCATATTCAGTATGCTTCAGAATGATTTAACCAACAAAAATGTACTCCAATATGCAACTTGATCTCAAACCTGATGAAAATTTTCACCTTAAGGAATATGTACTTCTCATATTAATATAAGAATTCTAATTAATGTGGTTGAATATTAACATTTTTATGGCCCTAAAATGTTTTAAGTAACAATTGCATGTATAAACGATATTTAATTAAGTAAAATATGCATAAGTATTTCTTTTACCAGAAGCAAGGTATGCTGGTTTCCATTAATCTCCCTTTGATATCTTAGTAATCAGGAGTGAGGAGTTTTTTATTAAATGTTTAAAATGGAAGATTAAAGCATAACCATATTCTTTAAAGAAAAAGAAAAGAAACTATCTTTTTTCATTATACATACTAATCTAAGTTCCCACTCCCTCCCCTCCTCCCATTCTCTCCACACCCCCTTCACCCCACCCCCATCCACTCCTCAGAGAGGGTAAAGCACATTGCTTTGGGGAAAACCCAAGGCCCTCCCTACTATATATAGACTGAGCAAGGTATCATCCAAAGAGAATAGGTTCCCACAAAGCCAGTAGAAGCGATAGGGATAAATCCTGGTGCCACTGCCAGTGGCCCCTCAGTCTGCCCCAGCCATGCAACTGTCAACCAATTTCAGAGGGACTAGTTTGGTCCTACGCTTGTTCCTTCCCAGTCCAGCTCATATTGGTGAGCCCCCGTTAGCTCAGGTAGACTGTTTCAGTGGGTGTATCCATTATGGTCTTGACCCCTCTGTTCATAGTCTCATTCCTTCCACTCTTCAAATGAACTTTGGGAGTTCAGTCCAATGGTCTTGTAGGTGTCTGGCTCTGTTTCCATCAGGTGCTGGATGTAAGTTCTATGGCGATATTTAAGATATTCATCAATCTGACTACAGGGCAAGTCAAGATCAGGCCCCATCTCCTCTTAGGGTCTTAGGTGGGGTCATCCTTGTGGATTCCTGGGAATTTCTCCAGAGCCAGGTTTCTTGCTAATCCTATAAGGCTCCCTCAATCAAAAGATTTCTTTCCTTTCTCTCATCTCTGTCCTTCCTCCTTCCCAACTATCCCATATCTTCAAGTTCTCCTCACCCCTCTTCTTATCCCCTCCTCTTCCCCTTCTACCCTCCCTTCTCCCCCAACCCCATAGTCCCAATTTTATCAGGCAATCTTGTCTGTTTCTGCTTTCCAGGTGGATCTATATATGCTTTTCTTAGGGTTCACCTTATTACTTAGCTTCTCTAGGATCATGAACTAGAGGCTCAATATCCTTTGTTTATAGCTAGTATCTACTTATGAGTGAGTACATATGATATTCATCTTTTTGGGTTTGGGTTACCTTACTCAGGATAGTGTTTTCTAATTTCATCCATTTGAATGCAAATGACCTGGAGGGATAGCTCTGCAGTTAAAGGCTAGGCTCACAACCAAAAATCCTGTTGACTGAGGTTTCTGTACTGCCTGGTTGCTTGCAAAGAAAAACACAGAGGTCTACATTAATTATAAGCTGATTGGGCTATTAACTCAGGCTTCTTATTAACTCTTATAACTTATATTAGCCCATAATACTTGTTTGTGTTAGCCACGTGGTTTGGTACCTTTTGGTGAGGCAGTCACTCACATCTTGTTCTGTGTCTGGGTGACAACTGCAGACTGATCCTTTCCTCATCCCAGAATTCTCATTGACATGAGAAGTAGAGAGTTTCTGCCTGGTTGCTGTTGCCCTGCTTATACTTCCTGCCTGGCTACTGACTAATCAACATTTTATTAAAATTAATATAAGGGGCAGGATAAAAGACCAATGCTCCATAGCATATAACCATATTCTTATACAAGTAAACAGTATATCCTAATCCTAAGCTTTCTTATGAATTCATTTCCTTACAGTGGTTGAGTTATTTAACCTTCAGATATAATACCTTCTCATAAGAAAACTGAGAAAGATCAGTGATAATGGAGAAAGAGTCAGTGGCATAAGGTCTGTCACCAGATGTGGGTGTGTAGAGGAGGAATGGTTATAATCACACATTTCAGAAGGGAGCTGACAGCATGACAAATCTAATATAAAGTCAGTCCTAAGATGCTTTCTTTGACTAATAGTAAGTAAGCAAGCATATGCTAGTCAAAAAGTAGAGGTTGCTCTCCACCTGGCTATCTCATAAATCTATTCAACTATTAGCCAAATTAATTCATCAGCATAGAGCCTAACTGTTCTAGAATCTGAACACATATGCTGTGTGAACAGGATATGCAGGATCCAAAGAGAAATGACTGCTAAATTTGCCTAAAAGTGAGTTGACCGAGATATATAAGCTGCTGAGATCATGTCTATCACGTTGAGTGATCTTGGAAGAAAACATCAAAGGAACACCAATTCTTGAGTTGCTAAGGATTGGATCTAGCATTTCCCACATGCTTTACTATTGAGCTGTGTCCTCATTCCAAGGAAAACCAATTTGATAAAACCTCAACTGGTATAATCTATGTTGAACTCCTTCATAAACCTGTTAAGGAATAATTGGTGAAGATAAATATTTTTGATCCCTTATTTGTTTATATAACTCATTCATTATCATCTTCTATCCACCTATTCATTTATTCTACCGGAAGTTGAGTAGCCTTCACTATATACCAAATGTTCCATTATACAATGGAATGTATATGGTGAAATGCTTTGGCATGCTCTCCCACCTCACAGCTCATGGGTAGCAACAAACACAAGTGAATCAGATACTAAGATCAGACATGGCTCATGTATATCTCCCAAAGGTGTACATATTGTAAGCTTGTTCCTGTTAGGGTGATGTTGGGAAGCAGAGAGGCCTTTAAAAAGCAACACTGAGGAGAAGTGCTTCCTGGCCCCCACCTCAGCTCTAGTTTTCCGTCATGCATCCCCACTCTAAATTCCTCCATAATATGAACCACTTTGGGAATATGACCATAGCCAATGCCAGTACCATGTCCATCAATCTCTAAAGCAATGAACCAAATAAACATCTTTTGTAATAAAGTATTATGTCATGGATATTTCATTAAAGTAATAGAAAACTGTTGGACAAGACAGCTTGTTGGTTCCCAGCTGCCTGGCTAGCTTAGACCCAAAATAATCACACAGAAACTGTATTAATTAAATCACTACTTGGCCCATTAGCTCTAGCTTCTTATTGGATAACTCTTATATTAATTTACCCCATTTCTATTAATCTGTATATCGTCATGTGGCTGTGGCTTACCAGGTAAAGTTTCTGGCATCTATCTGCAGCAGCTCCATGGCTTCTTTCTAATTCTGTCTTCCTCCTCCCATGCTATAGGCCAAACGAGTTTCTTTATTCATTAACCAATAAAAACAACAGATAGACAGAAGGACCTCCCATATTATTCCCTTTTCTGTTTAAACAAAAAGGAAATCTTTAACTTTAACATAGTAAAATTACATATAACAAAACAGTTATCATGCAAGAATTACAGTTACAATATTTATATCTACTTTATCTTTTATCATAACTAAAGAAAACTATATCTATTCTTCAACTCCATCAAAGACTCTATAGGATATAATATTACTTAAGTAAACAGGAAATACATTGCAAGCAACTTCCAAAATTCTAGAATTGACAAAGACATCTTGCTGCCTGGACAATTACCCAAAGTTCTTTTGTACCATTGAGGCATCCATCTTCAGCCTACAGGTCCATAGTATCGGCAGACTTTTCCAAGAAGCAAGAAATTTCAAAGACAGCTCTACCTATATTGGCAGTTTGTCAGTCACTTTCTTCTGTGTCATGCAGAATGTCTATCAGACTCTTCCATTAATCAGGAACCCTGAAGGATCAACTCACTTTTAGGCAAATTTAGCAGTCATTTCTCTTTGGATCCTGCATATCCTGTTCACACAGCATATGGTAATAAGGCAGTCCAGGCAAGAGCAGTTTCTTGCCCAAATGACTAACCAACTCCATAAGAAGCCTCTTAAATGCCCGTCTTCTTCTTGAAGTAATTGGGGCTCCCAGGAGCATATGTGTCTGAAGGCATAAGTCACAAACAATCCCACAGCAGTTTGGAATTATGATTAATAAGGTGGTATTTATTTAAAGGGGAAAAAACTTACAGATCACCGTCCCAGACAACAGCCCTCTGTGCAATCAGGAAGGAGTCTAGTTGCCGGAAGCGGAGCAAGAAGTAAGAGAGAGCGAGGAGGGAAGATACTGCTTTTTTAAAGAGAGAGACCACGCCCCAATGGGCTGGTATCTCAGCGGCTATTGGCTGGAGGAGCGGAAGGACCTCCCGCAAAACCTCCCCCTTTTGTTTAAGTAAGAGAGTTCTAAACCTACAACAAAATTATATACGATAAGTACAAATATCCTATTCTAACTAGCTTAGGTCTTATATAATAAATAGCTTGGCCAAGTCATGAGAGGAAAGTAACTACATTTATATAGTCTTCAACCCCATCGAAGATCTGAGAAGGGAAATAATGTTACCTGGGTAATTAGGAAGTTCAGTAAAACAACTTTTAAAACATGCAACAATCACAGAGACAACTAGCTACCTGGGCAATCACCCAAGGTCACGTTTGCAGCGCTGAAGCAACTAACTTTGCCTAAGGCCTAACATAACTGACATACCATTTTCAAAGGCAAGAAACTTGTCAAAACTATGTTACCCTGTCTTGGCAGGATATGACAGTCCTGTTTTTTCCATTCATGGATATTCTGTATCTCTATCAGTGGTTGAGGTATGGGCATTTCTTTGCCCAAAGACCAGTTCAGCCAAAAAGAAAGGCTCCAGGTGGAGTGTCTTTGGTGCTCAGCATTCTCTCAGGAAAAGATTGGTGCTGCCAGGAGCAATTGTGTCTCACTATCACTAAACTCTGAGTTAGATTAAAGGCCATTTTCTACAGCTCTTTGAAGAGGTTGAAGATTATCTATCTATACTGAGTATAATCTCTATATATCTAAAGAACCTGATTAGTCTAATTATAAATGACAAACTTAGATGACTATTAATCTATATAATTCTCAATATCTATCTAACTTAAAGACTAAGATAATAAACAACTGTGTAACAAATGAGGATAATGACCTCCAAATATAAACAATGTACAAATATACATTGCAATATGGTAAATATATATCAATACACAAACATTATATAAGTATCTTAATCAGAGGTAGAAATGTACACTGCAATATGGTAAATATATACAATATATATATATATATATATATCAATACAATATATGTCAGTACATAAAAAATGTTTTAAACTGAGGTAGAAACATGCATGCATACAGTAGTCAATATAATTTCACTTTGTATCAATATATAAGAATCAATACCAATCTATTTGTCTCAAAACAATAACTCATGAGTACCAACAAGTCCCAATCTATTATCCCATCATCCCATTATCCCTCTTTTTTTCAAATGATCCCTGAGCTTATAAAATTCCTCCCCCAACCCTCAACCATATACTAATTATAATCAACCCCTAAATAATGTCCCTAAACCCAAGGGCAAACTTTACTGGGAGAGGGGACGTCGTCCTCTAGAATTACTTCCAGCTGTCATGGGGGCAACGTTCTTTCTGGGGGATCCTGTGAAAGTAAAATGATGGTTAAATTTCAAGATCAATGTCTTTTAAAATTGCAAATAGTCTCTGAGTATTTTGTGCAGGTCTGGCCAAAATGTTGTATAAGATGTGCACCATTTCAGCTAACCAAGTTGGAACTGTCTTGTGCAGCTGGTACCCAAAACAGGTCTTATAGTAGCGCTATCAGTATCATGACGTCATATCAACCAGGTAGAGTGTTGTAGGGCCCCATCTTCTTCCTGGAAACTTCAAATGTCACTTCAGGAAAAACTCATTGTTCATTGTGAAAAGATTAAACATTAATCATATAGACATATATATATATATATATATATATATATATATATTCAATGAAAGGCATGATAGATATATTCAATGAAAAGTATGATAGATATGAAGAAAAGCAAAGATGTTTTCTAAACTCATATTTCTTTCTGTCCCATCATGGCTCTTGACATGAGACAGGAACTCCAGAAACTCTGGGTTTTTCTCGTACCAACAGGCTTGGAATTGGAGAGTGACTGAGCCATAGTCCAACTTCAAAACCAGCTCTATATATTTATAAATAAATGCACATTAATACATATTTAAAGATAAGAGTAGAATAATTTTACTTACGAGACCTATTTGATTTTCTTGCTGATTCTTATTGGGTTGTAAATAGTTTCCATCTGTCAGTATTCAAACATCCAGGGTTCCTTGAATTTTCTGAAGATGAGTGTTTTCCTGCAGAGATAAGAGAACCCTACCCCCATTCTATAAGTTTTTCTTACCACCTGTATAAATATCATCATTGTGGATGAGCTGTTATTTCTCCTTTCCAAGAGGTTTCTCCTCTTCAGATCGAAACTTAATTAATTTTGATGGTATCCACATTTTTTCTTCTCCTGTGGAAACAAGAACAAAACCCCTTCCCCAACGTAGCACATCTCCTGGCTTCCATTGAGAAGTCAGTACATCTTTGAAATAAATCAGTTGATTTAGTTCAGCAGACTTTTCCATTATCCAATGCCTTTCTGCTGCTGTCGTTCCTTTCTCATTAGCGTTAAGAAAATTCAAGGTTAATAAAGCATTATGTAATCTATTTCTGGGGGTATTTTTGGTCCCTTTCTGTTTGTTCAGCATATCCTTTATAGTACGATTTGATCTTTCTATAACTGCCTGACCTATAGGATTATTTGGTATACCTGTAATGTGTTTTATATTATAATAATCAAAAAAGCGTTTCATTTTCTTAGATACATATGCTGGACCATTATCTGTCCTTATTTGTGCAGGTATACCCATGATGGCCATAACTTCCAATAAATGTGTGATTACTGAATTAGCCTTTTCTGAGCTCAAGGCAGTAGCCCATTGAAAACCTGAATATGTATCTATGGTGTGGTGTACATATTTTAATTTACCAAATTCCATGAAGTGGAACACATCCATCTGCCAGATTTCATTTCTCTTAGTGCCCTTTGGGTTACTCCCTGCAGGCAATGGTGTTTGATTATAGAAAGAACAAGTAGGACATCTCTTTATAATGTCCTTAGCTTGTTGCCAAGTAATGGAAAATTCTTTCTTTAGGCCTTTACTATTGATATGATGCTTTTTATGAAATTCAATCTCAGCGTTACTTTGTGCTAGAGGACCAGGCAGACCTGTATGGGACCAGATGTGTGTTATGTACATTAGAGAAAGCCTATTCCTGATTATGTCTTGTACCTGGATAAACAATGAAATCAACTCTGTGTCATCTGGTATAAATTCAGCGGTTTCAATACGCAAGATAACTCTTTCTGCATATTGTGAATCTGTAACTATATTAAGAGGTTCTTTAAAATCCCTTAGTACCATAAGAATGGCATATAATTCTGCCTTCTGGACAGAATTAAAAGGGCTTTGTTCCACCTTACTCAATTCATCCAACTTGTAACCTGCTTTCCCTGATTTATTTGCATCAGTATAGAACGTACAGGCTCCAGTTATTGGAGCATCACATACAATTCTAGGAAGAATCCAAAAAGTTCTCTTTATGAGGTTAAGTCTACCACTTTTGGGATAGTTGCTATTAATTTCTCCCAAAAAATTAACACAAGCTCTTTGCCATGGTTCATTGTCTTCCCATAACCTTTTTATTTCTTCAGTAGTAAAAGGCACTATAATTTCTGCTGGGTCTATACCTGCTAGTTGACAAAGTCTCAGCTTACCTTTTATAATTAATTCAGAGACTTTTTCCACATAAGTTTTTAATATTTTACTTGGTTTATTAGGTATAAATATCCACTCTAAAATAATATCTTCCCTCTGCATTAGAATCCCTGTAGGAGAAATTCTGGAAGGCAATATGACTAGGATGCAGCTAAGATTTGGGTTCACCCTATACACATGTGCCTCCTGTAATTTTTCCTCAATAATTGTCAGTTCCTTTTCTGCTTCAGCTGTCAGTTTTCTTGGACTATTCAAATCTTTATCACCATCTAAGGTTTTGTTTAAATGAACTATTAGATCAGGTGTTATCCCAACAGCTGGTCGTAGACTGGAAATGTCTCCTAACAATCTTTGGAAGTCATTAAGAGTCTTTAACCAGTCTCTCCTAATTTGTGCCTTTTGCGTTTTAATTTTCTCTAACCCTATTCTGTAACCTAGGTAATTAATAGAGTTTCCTCTTTGAATCTTTTCAGGGGCAATTTGTAATCCCCACCTAGGCAAGACTTTCTTTACTTCTTCAAACATCCTTTCTAAAGTATCTTTCTTTTAATCAGATAACAAGATGTCATCCATGTAATGATAAATTATGGACTTGGGGAATTGTTTACGAATTATTTCCAATGGTTTACTCACAAAATATTGGCACAATGTAGGACTATTGAGCATACCCTGTGGGAGGACAGTCCATTGATATCTCCAATTAGGCTGAGAATTATTATAAGTAGGCTCTGTGAAGGCAAATTTTTCTCTATCCTTTTCTTGTAATGGTATAGTGAAAAAAACAATCTTTTAAATCAATAACTATAAGAGGCCATCCTTTCAGTAATAGAGAAGGCAAAGGAATTCCAGATCGTAGTGGGCCCATAGGTTGAATTACCTTGTTGACAGCTCTTAGATCTGTCACCATTCTCCATTTACCAGATTTCTTTCTTACAACAAACACAGGAGAATTCCAAGGGCTGGTTGATTCTTCAATATGCACCAGCTGTTCCAATGCCTGTAATTTATCTTCAGCTAGAGGCCACTGTTTGATCCATATTGGCTTCTCAGTTAGCCATTTTAAAGGTAGGACTGTTGGTACCTCTAAAGGTTTGGTATTTTCTGTATGTTCTTGTACAGCCTGAATGGCTGGTGACCTTTTTCCGTAAGACCTCATCATATCTTTCCCAGAATTACGAGTTCCTGGAACTACAGGAATGTTAATCTAGGTATTCCATTGCTGTAGCAGGTCACAGCTCCATAAATTTATTGCAATATTGGCTATATATGTCCTTAGTCTTCCTATTTGCCCTTTGGGCCCTATGCATTCAACCCATCTTGTGCTTTGTTTTACACGAGATAGAGTTCCAATTCCCAGAAACTGAACATCTACCTCTTGAAGAGGCCAATTTGGATGCCAAGATTCTGGAGTAATGATACTTACATCCGCACCTGTGTCTAATAAGCCTTCAATAAAAGTGCCATTTATAAAGACTCTTAGCTTTGGTCTTTGATCGTTAATAGAAGTCTGACAAAATATACGTTTACTCTGTTCTACTGGGTTTTTTTACTCATCCTCCACATGTAATTCATCATTTAGACCAGTATTACTTTTTACAGCAGAAATTGGAGCTTTTCATTTTCTTGGTGAGGCATGTTCTCCACTGTGACTGGGAACGACTGGGCCACTGTTGGCTTGGGGGCCTGTGAGAGGCCCCTCAAGGAGTTTCCCGATGGTATCGGGTTGCCTTGTCTGTCTGTTGTTGACCTGCATTCATTGGACCAATGTTGGCCTTTACTGCATCTCCTACACATACCTGAAGGCTGAGGTCTCCTGTTTTTGTCATTCCCAGAAGAGATATTATTCCTAGAAATTCTTTGCCTGCAATCCCTTTGCAAATGTCCTAATTTACCACAATTAAAACACCTGGCAGTTTGATGTCTCCTCATTGCTTTGAAAATCGCTTCTCCTACCCAAGATTCCTCATTATGGCTAAATGTCTCAACATTCATCGTATGCTGAATCCATTCATCCATAGGTGCTGATCTAGACTTTAAAGGCCCAATTATCTTTTTGCATTCTATGTTTGCATTCTCAAAAGCTAGAGATTCAAGAAGTTTTCGTCTAGCTTCTCGGTCTGTTACCCCTATGTCCAGAGCCTTAATAATCTTTGCAAAAAGTCAATGAAGGGTTCTCTCTGTCCCTGCCTAATTCTGGTATATGATTCAACCCTTTTTGCTGGATCTTGTATCCTATTCCAAGCATTTAAAGCTGCTTGGTGACATAGACACAGTACTTCATTGTCATAAAGTGCTTGGACCTGTGGATCAGCATATTCCCCTGCACCAAGAATTTGATCTTGGGAAACAACAACACCTTTTGCTCTTCCTTGCTGTTCCATATGTTTGGATTCTTCTCTGAAATAAATTCCAAACATCAAGGAAGGTCCATTATCTAAAACTGAAGACACTAACTGATGGAAATCATGGGGGGGTAGCTCTAGCATTAGAAGCCCAAGTCCTTATCATTTCCTTTACATATGCAGAATGCAAGCCAAAATTAACAATAGCTTGCTTAATTTATTTTAGATCATTCATTGCTATTGGCGTCCATCTAGCTTCTTTGACTCCCTTTGAGCCTTTAGAAGTTGAGACTTTGTCAGAATTAAGTATAGGGTATGCCGCTAAAACCCTGGGTAAGCCAGTTCTAATAGCTGGTGGTGGCATTGTATCCTGTCCTTGTGCCTTCTTACTCTGTTCATCAGCTCCAATAATTTCTTCAAGCACTTCAAGTCTTTTTATTATTGTCTCTTTTGAATCCTGAATCTCCTGACCTGCATGAGTTTCTAGTAAAGATTGTATGGTTCTTAGGAGTGCCATATTCTTCCTAAATGATAGAATATGCAAAAGAATACTGAAACCTAGTAACCAGTATATTAAGTTATACCCATAGTCATATAAACCTTGCATGATATAACCCATTGTATTGGTAACCAAAACAGTAAAATTCGTGTTGGAAACGAAAACTGCCATATTGCCTATTATCCAGAAGGTGGCACTGTTGCCAAGTCACAATGAAAACGGGGTCCTGTTTCAGTGTCCACCTAGTATTTGTTAAAAACTGGGAAATACAAGTTGCTCAAAAAAGTAAAGGTAATTAAATCAATTCCGTACACGGAACCATAAACCCAGAATCCAGGGGTAGAGAAGAGTAACCCATAAGCTATGTATGCCTCCACATGACAGAGTCGCCCTGAGGGGTTGCAGGTTTCGGCAACTGGCAACTGCGTGCTCTGGTTCGTGCTGCTTAAGAGCTGCGCTTGCAAGGAAGATTTGAAAACGACTCAGAAAAGAGCAAACCACGCGGGCAGAGACTATGGGAGCCTGTGGAGTTTAAATCCACGTGGGGAGGCAAAGGATAGGGTATGTGGGGACTTGAAGTCAATCTGAGGTGTCTAAAAGAAAAATATAAAGAACTGCAGCAAGAAAAGCCAGTGTGTGATAATTGATATTAAACTGCTGGCTCCACGGCCAAGGCACAGATTGCAAGGCACAGGCCACAGCTGAGGAAGGGAGGGCTCGCGCCAAGCCGAACTCGCAGCCAGCAGCCGAGCAGGGGAAGGAGAGGTCCTAAAACCAAACGTTGGGCGCCAGGTGAAGGTGTAAGTCACAAACAATCCCACAGCAGTTTGGAATTATGATTAATAAGGTGGTATTTATTTAAAGGGGAAAAAACTTACAGATCACCATCCCAGACAACAGCCCTCTGCACAATCAGGAAGGAGTCTAGTCGCCGGAAGCGGAGCAGGAAGTAAGAGAGAGAGAGGAGGGAAGACACCGCCTTTTTAAAGAGAGAGACCACACCCCAATGGGCTGGTATCTCAGCGGCTATTGGCTGGAGGAGCGGAAGGACCTACCGCAACATGTGTCTCATTGTTATGAAAGTCCTAAATTCTTAAACCACTTTAAATGCCATATTCTGTAGTCTGAGAAAGATTTGAAGAATGCCTATCCATCTGAAATATATCTCTGTACATCTAGAAAATCTAACTAGCATAACTACAAGCTTCACTATCATAAATGATTATCTATTAACCTATATTTCTTAATTATACATTGCATTTTTAATGAGATGTACAAACATAATGCCTTAATCAAAAGAAAAATATACATACAACAAAATTGGCCTTAAATTTGTATCAATAAAGCAAGATCCATACCAATACAAATCTCTATAGCATATCCCCCTTTAAATGTAAAGAAACATTTATAAACAATATTTGAGAATATGGGTGTAGTTTTCTCCAAATTACTTCCTGCTATTTATTGGGTGAAGTAATTTTTTGAGGGATGTTCAAGGTGGCCTTTCAGAGAATCTTGGTCCATCAATCCATATTAGTCTGGAAGCAATCTACAGGTTCTAATCCTCTGTGGAAACAAAAGAAAAACCTCTTTTCCAAAGCAACATATCCCTTGATCCATATTTTAAAATAAAGATTCCTTTAAAGTATATATGTTGGTTTAGGTTAGCAGCTCATACAATTAAATGTTTCTCTGTACTTACTTCCTTCATAGTCAAAAATTTAAAGGAAACACAATAATATACATAATCCAGACTCTCTGTGAATTTTCCATCTTTGCGTGGCTTGTTTTTCTTTATTATTTTTAATCTATGACTTCTGTACTCTGCCTCTTTAAAGACTTGGGTTTTTTTTAATGATTTACTTTTTCTCCAACTCTCTAAACTCTTTTTCTTCTCTCTCCCAAGTTGATGTAAATTTATCCAACACTATGACTTAGTAGAGTTCTTTAATGTCTGAATCTGTCCTTATTGAGTTATCTGTAATTCTTTACTATCTTGAAGAGCTTTTAAAATGGTCAGTAGCTTGGTTGCAGCTGCTCTGGATGCTGGCTCTGCTTCTCTCCACTTTGAAAATGGTAGCGGTAACATTACTGCCAGCTCTAGGGCTGCCAGGTAGGAGCTGCACTCAGCACTTTAACTCTGAGAATGAGTGTGCAGCACATAAACCCTTTCTATCTGAACAATAGCTAAATCTGTCATGCAGAGCACTATGCAGCCTGGAAATATCTCTGTGTATGGCAGCAGGAATCCTCCATGCTCTCTTGCCTGTGAATGCCTAGTAGACCTCTCAGCTGCTTTCCTCCCAACCCCAAGTGGGCACACAAACACCTGAGCTTACAAATTCCACTCAAATGCTCCATAGCTGGATTTCACACTGGCAGCATGACTCAGGAAGCTGCGTTTTAAAGCTGCAAGGCTTTTTTTCTGCTACAGCTGAATCGGGAAAACCTCTCTTAAAGGAATCATGACTCTGCTCGCTTCTTAAAGAGCCCACCCCCCAAAAAAATGTCATTACCAAACCATGCTTAACTCTGTTCTTTTGTGTCTAGGATTACTTTTTAAGCTTTTCAGGTTTTTATGAGGATGTATTTACCCACGTTGCCACACCAATCTGTTGGAGAAGGCTGCTTGTTGGTTCCCAGCCATCTGGCTACCTTAAAGCAGAAATAATCACACAGAAACTGTATTAATTAAATCACAGCTTGATCCATTAGCTTTAGCTTCTTATTGGCTAACTCTTATATTAATTTAACCCATTTTTATTCACCTGTATATTGCCACATAGCTGTGGCTTAATGGGTAAAATTCCCAGCATCTATCTCCAGTGGCTCCATGGCTTCTCTCTAACTCCATCTTCCTCCTCCCATACTATAAATCAAGACAGTTTCTTTTTTTCATTAACCAATAAAAGCAACACATAGACAGAAGGATCTCCCACACCAGAAAACAAAGTTATATAAAATTGGGTGTTGAATTATTTGTCATAGCCAGAACCTGGAAACAACATAAATGCCCCTTGATCAAAGAATAGATAAGAAAAATGTGGTATATTTACACAATGGAGTACTACACAACAGAAAGAAATAACGACATCTTGAAATTTGCAGACAAATGGATGGAGCTAGAAAGCATCATATTTAGTGAGGTAACCCAGATCCAGAAAGACAATTATCATATGTACTCACTCATAAGTGGTTTTTAAGCATAAAGCAAAGAAAACCAGTCTACAAATCACAATCCCGGAGAACCTAGACAACAATGAGGACCCTAAGAGAGACATACATGGATCTAATCTACATGGGAAGTAGAAAAAGAAAAGATCTCCTGACTAAATTGGGAGCATGAGGAGCTTGGGGGAGGGTTGAAGGGGAAAGAAGCAGAGAAAAATATAGAGCTCAACAAAATCAATGTTAAAAAAAATGGGTGCTGAGCAGTAAAGTCATCACTGTTACTATACCTGAAAAATGAGGAATTGGCTGTGCAGTAATATGGCGGACAATAGTTGGAAGAGTCTAGAAGAGAGACTAGAAAAGGCAATACACGGATTCTGGGTGGAGACCTGTAGCAGAGCTCAGCTCATAGAACAGAGGATCCTACTGAAAACTGAGGAAGAAGCTAGCCTTATTAGCCCCACTGAAGACTGACTTGACTACATTGCTTGTATCCATGACCAAAGACTGTAGAAGGCCAAGTTTAAAAGCAATAGAGTACTTTTTCCAACAGGGTTGGCAACAAAGACCTTGGATATCAGCGCAGGTAGACTGCCAGTGAGTTCCAGGAGCAGGAAAAAGCAGGGGAAAAACATCTAAACATTTCACAGTCTGACCAGGAATAGAAAATGGCATGTTCTGGAGAATGAAACCATGGTCAGCTCAGCAAACTCTGTACTAAAAAAAAAAAAATCGGGTCATTAACCTCCCTTCAGCACAACTGGAAAAGGCCCCAAATGCATCTCCAAAATATTTAAGGTTCCACTCCAATCCTACATCCAGGGCACAGTTTTTATTGGAAATGGCCTTCAAGCACCCTCCATATGCTCATGGTCTAGAGCTACCTCAAGATACACCTCACATGTTTTCAACAAATTATTCCACATACCCATAGCTCCAACAGACTCAGGCACTGGTTGAGTGACAGACCATAGTGGTGTCCAGACAGTGCTAATTTTTTCAGGTTAAAAAGGCAAGAGTCGTGAAGGTATGTCAGTTTGTATTTTAACTTCAAAGGAAAGTGTGGTTTGGGCATGTAGAAATCTACCATGGGGTGAGAGTTCCTGCAGAGGGTTCCCGACAGTGTCATGAATAGTGGAGCCCTGACCAAAGGGACCGTAAAATGAGAGAACCATTGGCAACCTACTAAAGCTCCAGTCATGGAACACTCTGCACCAGCAAAGCAATAGGGGCAGGGCTTCTCAAGGCCCTGAAGACCCACTCTTTATCACAATGTTCTCAATTGCAGACTTAAGGATTTACTGTCTGCTCTGCGAGGTTTCAGTCTTGCTTCTGAGGCAATTTTACTCCTTTCTCTTTGCACACATCCCCTTCTTGGAATAGATATCCTGTTCCCATGGCATGATTTCCTCTTGGAAGTTTTTAGCTTGTTTTTTGCATTTTTCAAAGGATATGGTTAAGTAGTTTTCCTGGAGCCTCAGATGAGACATTAAACTTGTACCTTTGAATGATGAGCAGATAGCTAAGGCTTTAATGATTATAGATAGTGGAGATAGAAAAATTGAATTTTGCTCTGTATGATCACAGGCATTGGAGGCCAGAAGCAAAACATTATATGATATAAGTATATCTCTTCCTGTTTAGTAGTTTAGAAACTGGTCTGCACTGATGCAGTCTTAGTTTAACTTATAAGAGATTAGTCTTAGAAGAAGGCTGTTGCTAGTCCCTCCCCACATTTTTGATTCTGATTCACTACATGGCCATTTCTTTTGTATGCTTACTGTGATGTCTACCATGGGCTCCTCATCAGAATTCACATTGATGCAATGTTCTTGATCCTCCTGAACCATTTGGAAATTTATTACGTTTTTTAACTTCCTCTTTAAAATATTTTTAAGATTTATTACTATTATTTTATTTGTCTGCATCTGTGTGTCATATGTGTGCTTGGTGTCCAAGAAGGTGGTGGTTTCTGGGAATCGAATCCAGATCTTTCACAATAGTAAAAAGTTCCCTTAACCACTGACCCAAATCTCCAGCCCTCAGGAAATGATTTCTTTATAAACTACTTCTGATACTTTGTTACAATAATAGAAAATGCTATTACATAGGAATTTCAGTGTATTACGAGAGCGTAGTAATCAGTCACACCCCATATTATATTTGAATACAAACACGGCAAGAAAAAGTAGGATGCTTTGATAGAAAATAATAGTTGGACAAATTTTATCTGTGTGGCTAGAGGCAGATAAAATAGAGGGAGTCCATATTAATAAAGTGGGTACTGTGGAAAGGCAGTCACTCCAACTAGAAGGAAAATCACATGTGAAGAGTTTGAACGGAAAGTAGATGGTACCTTCTCGGCACTGTTTGGTGGGACAGAAGGATGGTAAACGAGGCAGGGAAAATTACCAGGAAATACCTGAGAGGAATCAGATCCTAGATCCTAGCATGGTTTAAGAGATATAGCTAAGACATTGATTCATTATTCAGAGTATAATAAGACACACTCACACACACATGCAAGCACACACAAGTGCACAAATGAACACACTTGTACACACACACACAGATGGTTTGAGGGGAAAAGTAGTTAAAAAATAGAATTCGGATGAGAATAGAGTCAGGAAGGTTTTATCTGGATTTTAACTTGGAAAATGAAATTGTTTTGCCATATTATAAAATTTTAGAAAAGATTAATGAGGGCTGTGTAGCGACACATTGCTTGTTATAAGGTGAGTTCATGTAAGAAGACAACTATGGTAGACCTATGGTTACCCTGCACAGATTCTTACTGAACCAATGAACCCATCTCCCAATCACCATGAGTACCGTCTGAATTCTCTTCCAGGGCTCCTTTTCCGTAGAAAAGTGCTTCCTTCTTTCATGATAAAGGCAAGGAAGGCTGAACTTCGTGCCACCCTTCCCTGTAGTCTGTGCTCCAGATCCTCCCTCTGTAAAGGCTACAGTTACCTTGTGACCAATCACATATCCAGGTTAAGAGGTGGAGGCAGAGGGCAGGCTCAGGCAGATGAAAGAATAAACACATACACATATACACACACACACACAAATGTACACATGTACTCACACACCCATGTGCACACACTCACACACATGCAAGCACACACATGCATGAACAAACACACTTGTGCGCACACACACACACACACATACAGAGAGAGAGAGAGAGAGAGAGAGAGAGAGAGAGAGAGAGAGAGAGAGAGGTGGCTTGAGGAAAAAGGCAGTTAAAAATAGTATCCAGATGAGAATAGAGTCAGGCAGGTTTTATTTGTCATGAGTTTGTTGTTGTCATTTATTGTTTGGTTTTGGTTTGACTTGGTTTTGGGGTTTGAGTTTGTGTTTTGAGATGAAAGGTAATGAGGACATACTGGAAGGATTTTTTTTAATTTTTTTATTGATACAAGGAGAATAAAGAAAAGAAAAAAAACAAATTTCCACCTCCTCCCACCAGCCTCCCATTTCCCTCCCCCTCCTCCCACTCTTCTCCCCCTCCTCCCACTCTTCTCCCCCTCCTCCCACTTTTCTCCCCCTCCTCCCACTCTTCTCCCCCTCCTCCCACCCCTCTCCCCTTCCCCCCATTCCTCTCCCCCTCCCTTTCCAGTCCAAAGAGCTGTCAGGGTTCCCTGCCCTGTGGTAAGTCCTAGGTCCTCCCCCCTCCATCCATATCTAGGAAGGTGAGCATCCAGACTGGCTAGGCTCCCACCAAGCCAGCACATTGCGTAGGATCAAAACCGCGTGCGCCCTGAAAGTGGAGCTGTGAATTTTTGTGAGAGAAACGGTATAACAAAAGAGTGAAGACTCAGAAGAAGAGTGGCAAAGGGGATATGAAGAACATGGAAAATGAGTCACTTCTCATAAGCTAGGAATATTTGTGCTTGTCTAACTGGAGGGCAGGAGTAGATGACTGTTCCTTGCTGGAAGCTGATAAACTCAGTAGTGTAGAGTGGAGAGCACAGTCACCCTATGACTTCCACTCTTTAATGATGTAGTTTTCCATTGAGGTTGCAAGGTTTAAGGAAACTTGTTTGAAGGATGTGGCCCCCGATAGGCTGGCTACCCATTACCCATAATCCAGCAGATGACTGTACTCATGCTGACAACACTAAGAAAACTCAGTAAGTGAGAGAGAGAGAGAGAGAGAGAGAGAGAGAGAGAGAGAGAGAGAGAGATTGAGTGAGACAATGAGAGGGAATAGTGATGGCAGAAATAGAAGAGGGATTGGAGGGAAGGAAGTGGGGTAGGCTAGATCGAATCATATTATATGCATACATGAAATTCTCAAACAGGAAATTAAGAAGAAAAGTACTGGAAAAAGTAAGGTCATGTGCTCCTTACAGTATGACAGTAAGATTCAATAGCATCAGATTTTCATCTGAGATGGTGATTATGAATTTATAATGACATCAGAATGTCCATGATTATGGTGTTCATCAGCTATTTTTTAAGGCATGTGTGTAGCCTAGCAGGTGGCATGCAATTCGCCAATGATGCAAACATCACTTGGCTAGACAGGAAGAAATGGAGGTGTGAACTATGAGGGTATCAAGAAAGGAATAACCACAATAGACCTTAAATTCTGAGACAAATGAGAAGAAGGCTCAAAGGTGAGCTGTCTCACTCAATAACGTCCTTGCCATTCAAACCCACAGGACAGAGTTTGGACCCCCACCACCCTCATGAAAAAATAAATTTATAAAAAGACAACAGGGCAGTGGTGGCAGCTATAATCCCAGCACTAGGGAGGCAGAGGCAGGCAAATCTCTGAGTTCAAGGACAGCCTGGTATACAGAGCATGTTCCAGGACATCCAAGGCTAGACAAAGGAACCCTATCCCAAAAATAAAATAAAACAAACAAACAGTGGTACTCACCGGAAACCTCAGCACTGGAAAGTCAGAGACAGGAGGCTTCCTGACACATGCTGAGCACCTAGATTTGACAAATAGGTGATCTACAAAACCAATGAGAGACCCTTTCTTAAAAGTGAAGCAAAAGCCAACAGAAGAAGACACTGAGCATCAACCTCTGGCTTCCACGTGTTTGTGCGCACGCACACACACACACACACACACACACACACACACACACCCATAGCCTTCCCCCAACACACAAAAGTATGCTTAAAGAACTCTTTAGGCAGATATGAAAGACCCATATGGTATTGTGTTCACAAGAGCTTAATAAATAGTGGAAGGGATGAGAGAGTAAAGACTTTTGGATTTTTGGGATGGCTCAGTCTCTGGAAGAGACATCAGGGTGTGCCTTGGGAGTGGGTGGGACATGATTAAACCCTTTCACTGACAATCGCTTCTCATTGTACAGTTTGTTTCACACAATTCCATATGGTCAACTAACACTAGTCAAATACTACAATTTTGTTTTTATAAAACTAGCCACCATGCTACTACAAGGCAATCTACATTAGTAAATTAGAAAAAGCGAAGCAAAATTTTTTCCCTTTGGACAAAATTGAACTTCAGGGAGATATTAGCTTAAATAAAGTGCTAGGAGAAGTGTTTGTTTTTTTTCATTTTATGGGGTTAACAGTACTAACGTGGCCTTGGACCTCTCTTAGCACACTGATCAATCAGCATTCTACTGATTGCTTCATTTCTACTTCTCTACATAAGAGGGGGGAAAAGCCTTGCAAAACGTGTTTGCTCTGTTTGTTATTCTGGATAAAGCCGATAACGAGTTGCAGCTGCTGAACAGGGTGTTCTGCCTGCCGAGGCCACCACTGTAACTTATAGATAGGAAAGAGCAGCCAGAGACGTGCCTCGGGCTGGAGCCAGCGCAAATGGGACACACTCGGGGCTACAGTATGTGCATTTTCTTAGCCAACAGTTCACTCCTTGGGGAGCTTGACTGGCCAGAGACAGGCTCCAAAGGAGAGATTTTTAATTATCACAACTCAGTTCAAAGAGTTGTTCTCTTTTTCTGACCTGAATCATTGACATATGTCAGGCAAAAAAAAAAAAATGTAGAGGTACATGAGGCCAACCTCAAACAATATGGGTCCCTCTGGACAGAGTATACCTCTGACCAGTCCATTCTCAGGGCAATGCCTGAGGCCTCACAGTCCCTAGTGCTGAAACTGATCTCGCACCCAAAGCAACTGAGCCTTGTGCCTTTTCCCTGTCTACTTAATGGCTGTGGGCCAAAAGGATGTGTGGCCAGGGAGAAAGGACTTTTTGTACCTTAAATGTTGTTAATGTCTCATGACCCAGCCTGAAAGACTGAGATTATATAGCAGTCTTTCATATCACCAAAAGGCTAGTTACTTACTTCCTATTACCGCTGCAAGGCTTCAGAGGAGGCGGGGGAGGAGTTATGGCGGAAAGAAAGTCATGGCCCAAATTCTAGGCAATGAAAGGAAATGAAGAATGGAAACGTAAGTGTCTGATCAGTTCTTTTGTTTACACCCCTCCACCCAGCCCGCAAGCAGGGACCACTCCTCAGAGAAGTAAAGGACTGAGTTAACGGCCACAGACCATCAACAGTGGAGATTGATGCCCAGGGAATGCCAGGGTCGAGAAACAAATGGGGCTCCCAGAATTATCCAAATCCTCAGTGTCACAACACAGAGGTTCTGAAAGAGTGAGAGGAAGTGAGAGACGTTCAAGTCCAGAAAAACAGACTGCAGTAGGCAGAGGACTTCAAACAAGTAACGGGTGGTCAAAGCAGAACCCAGTACTACCACCAAAGAACAGGCTGAGCAACAACACACGGAGGACCAGTACCGAGCCCCGACAGCACATCTCTGTGTCCAAATCATAGATGGTCCAGCTGACATTGCTGGTCCCTGGCACCATTTCCTTCTCCACCTCCCAGTGTCATGAGCTAAATGACTGTCATGAAAAGGAATCAGGGAGCCAGTTACCTAAACAGAGTTCTTGAACCACAGCGCTGCACTTAAGAAAAATATTTAGTACACTAAATGAAAGATGAGTCTCTAGTCGATGAACTAGACCGGATTAATTATTTAAAAACCTACAACTTCATTGCTCATTTGAGCCAACTGCAGGGAATTCCAAACCTTGTTTCAAAGTAATCAATAGAGATGTTTCTAGGAAAAAAAATAAAGAATAGGACCACACTGAAATATTTTGCAGCGTATCACAAGATCAGAGTGGCCTTGCACACAGACGCAGTATAACTGCACAGCAGTTCTGTTCAGAGGGTTCTGTAGACATTCACTAGTATCTGACTTCAGTAATACAACAAGGTAGACTCTGTTGTGATTCCCATGACACAGATGAGGGAACTGAAGCCAGAGGCCCAGTTAAGTTGTCTTTGCAAGGATTCCCTGTTTATGATGATGGGGCTTGAATGGAAGAAGCTATAAGGCATTTATGAGTTTAAAAAGAAAGCAATTATGCAGAGCAATTTGCACAGTAAAACATTAAAAGCAAGCAGGTACATGGCCACATTTTATAATTGTATCTGTGAATGCTAGGAAAAAATCTAAAAAAGACATTATAAAGTTAATCCCGGTGCTTTCTTCTGTACTTGGAGGATTTTTTTTTCATAGGGAGATTTTTTTTTTAGCTCTGATAATTTAATTATTTCGCATGGAGAATACAGTAATGCCCGGCTTGTGTGACTAACGTCAGATAAAATAAACAAGGATGACTGTGACGGCCAGTAGTATGGTGATATTAGTAATATTTTGTACTTCATTTGGAATATGTTTATTACAGAATGATAAATAAACATGTGGAATTATTTGGATGCTGTTAAAAAATAGCACCACATTATTGCCCTAAAATTTGCAGTGGTTGTCAAAGAACTGATTTCTAATTATAAAATAGTATCTAAATAGGAACCAATGCCATTCTCAAGAACATTAACACAAAGTGGTTATGATAGACAAGATAATTTCCATTGAAACATAAAAGAATGGGAAGTCAATTGTTAAAACTAAATGCAGAAATATGAATTAAAGTGAAGTTTGCTCTTATATAATTATATTTTCTTAATTTCTCATAAAGAACAGTGATACACACCTGGAATCCCAGCATTTGAGGAGCTAAATCAAGAGGATCATGAGTTTGAGAATAGCCTGAACTCCATAGCAACCCTGTCTCAAAAACAAGAGTTTTGATTTCTCATAAAGAGCAAATGTACCCTTATTCTATTTGGGTTCTATTATGCAATCTGCAACATACAAAATAGAATATGTTGAAATTATATTATTGTGAATTTATGCATAAAATAGAAAGGAATGAAGATAAAAATTATAAAATTAAATATAAGGTCTTAGAAAATTCATAATGTCCTTTAAAATGTGAATGATCTATTAGAACAAGAAAGAAACCTATAAAAGGTCACCTTACTAATTGTGAAACTAATTTTATTATATAATTACATCACCTCCATTCCTGTTTTAAGTCCTGGCACAAAGAAAAACAACCGATGGATGAGAGATAACGATGACAGCAACATCGCCAACATCAGGAAAGCCAAAGGATTCATACACATGAGATGGGAAAAGAATTCATTGCTCCTTACAAAAGAAAAGGCCTCTTAAGTAGGATATTTATTTACATTTTAACATTGTGCCTGGTCTACACAGCAAGGAGATACAGAGAAATAGAGAGATAGATGTTAGACAAATAGCTGATATATAGAATAGATATACAAGTAGATGATAGATACAGACAGACAGATGATAAATGGATGGAGGATAGATATATGATAGATTGATTAATAGATATATGATAGATAAATAGATTAGATAGATAGATAGGTAGATGATAGATATATACATGCATATGTAGACGATGAATGAATAGATGATGGATAAATACATACATAGATAGATAATAGATAGATAGATAGATAGATAGATAGATAGATAGATAGATAGATAGATAGATAGATAGATAGATAGACAGGATAAGAAGATATAGATAGATGGATAGATAGAAGATAGATAGATAGATAGATAGATAGATAGATAGATAGATAGATAGACGATGATAGCATAGATCGTATAAGTAGATGATAGATACATACAGACAGACAAACAGACAGACAGATGATGAATGGATGGAGGATAGATATATGATAGATGGATTAATAGATATATGATAGATAAATAGATTAGATAGATAGATGATAGATAGATAAATAGATAAGTAGATGATAGATATATACATGCATATGTAGACGATGAATGAATAGATGATGGATAAATACATACATAGATGGATAATAGATAGATAGATAGATAGATAGATAGATAGATAGATAGATAGATAGAATAAGAAGATATAGATAGATGGATAGATAGATAGATGATAGATAGATAGATAGATAGATAGATAGATAGATAGATAGATAGATAGATAGACGATGATAGCATAGATCATATAAGTAGATGATAGATACATACAGACAGACAAACAGACAGACAGATGATGAATGGATGGAGGATAGATATATGATTGATAATAAATATATGATAAATAAATAGGATAGATATAATAGACATATAAGTAGATGATAGATATATACAGCATATATAGACGATGAATGAATGAATAGATGATGGATAAATATATACATACATAGATAATAATTAGATAGAGAGAGAAAGATGATAAAAAGATACAGATAGATCATAGATAGATAGATGATAGATAGATAGATAGATAGATAGATAGATAGATAGATAGATAGATAGATGATAAAAATATACAGATGATAGATTAGATAGATAGATAGATAGATAGATAGATAGATAGATAGATAGATAGATGATAAATAGATGGATGAATAGATAGATAGATAGATAGATGATAAAAAGATACAGATGATAGATTAGATAGATAGATAGATGGATAGATAGATAGATAGATGATAGATAGATAGATAGATAGATAGATAGATAGATAGATAGATAGATGATAAATAAATGGATGAATAGATAGATGATAAAAAGATACAGATGATAGATTAGATAGATAGATAGATAGATGGATAGATGATAGATAGATAGATAGATAGATAGATAGATAGATAGATAGATAGATAGATAGATGATAAAAAGATACAGATGATAGATTAGATAGATAGATAGATAGATAGATAGATAGATAGATAGATAGATAGATAGATAGATAGATAGACAGATGATAGAATAGATCATATAAGTAGATGATAAATACATACATAGATGATAGTTGGATTATGGCTAGATACATACATAGGATGTAGATAAATGGATAGTTATAATAGATAGATGATTGATAGAGATGATAGACAGACAGACAGACAGACAGATCTTTCTGGGGAGCAGCGTGGAAGAAGCAGCAGCAGGTGTTTGGTAAGCAAGTGAATTGCTTTAGTCTCCACGCAAGGCCAGACTCAGCATAAACACATCATCTACAAACAGTAGCTGATGAATCACACCACTTCTGATTCTAAAATAATCACAGCTGCTTAATAGTTTTTATAGAAAATGCCACATTGTTTAGGGAAGTGTGGCAGCTTACCACAAATTGGTGACATAGACACGCACCTTTGAATCAAGGCATCATGTTCCATTAAGACTGCAATCGAACAATGATTGTGTGACACCTAGAGAACATTGGGATGTGTTTACACTCAGGACTCCAGAGTGCTGCTTGGGCAGGTGTTATTTGTGTTGTTCGTGTGTAGCAGAAAGCACTGGTGGAACATGACAGCTTCTTTATTTTTTTTTTCCAAGAGGCTCACCAGCCTGACCATCCAGCCTTTACCTAACACTCCAGTCAGTCTGAACTGAACTAGAAAACTGCCATTCCTCCAGAAGGCATAGGAAATGGAAAAGAAAATTATTAACATGTAAAGATTTTTTTACCAGTTATAATTGCTTTTTTCTCTCTCTCTCAGCACAAGTCCTTCTTACCAATCACTGGTTTGAAAATTAACCCCTTAGCAATGTGCTATAACTGAACCTTATGGTGACCTGAGGAAATAAAAACCCCAAACTGATAATTCACCTTAGATAATAGATAATACACCTTGGCAGCTTATCAGCATTTCAAAGGTCAAAAGTTGTACAAATTCCCACCAAAATACTTCTGGTATCGTAAGCAAGGGGAATGGTGGATGTTAGAGCTTTCTGGGTTTCTGGTGTGTTCACCAATATGGTTTAAACTTATCACAGACTTTTGACTGCCATCATTTCTACCATGAAATAATGAATCAGAGAGTTTGCCTTTAATGATTTTTTTCTTGTGTTGATTTGCCCTGTGCTATTTAGCTTTAGTTTACAAAGTAATCCAAAATTCAGTCAAGGTTCCCAGGCAGTAAGGTGTTTCTGTATTCTTTCTCCTGTACTCTCATTTCTTCCTGTTGACTATAAGATCTACCCAACAAATTAATTTATTTGCTACAAAAGCATTATGACAAAAGATAACCACAGTTGGGTTTCAGTAATCTTTGTGGACCTATTGGCCCATTTTGAATTGTTAATTCATTGAACTTGTATCAAAACAGAATACACAGGGATTTTTTAAAATTGAGATTCGTTATACACAGTTTTCAAAGATTGTGTGCACACAAAACCCCTGCGTGGGAACTTGTCCTTCCTGGGATATGTTCAAAATGTGATTGGTGGAGATAGCAATGTGGCTTCAGCAGACATGTGTTTGTCCCTAGGTAAGTGAGTTTCAGCATAATCTCTCTGAATCCTAAAATGGAGAACTATGGAAGAGCGTATCCGAGATCTCCTCTTGCCAGAGAGAGAGAGAGAGAGAGAGAGAGAGAGAGAGAGAGAGAGAGAGAAGAGAGAAGAGAGAAGAGAGAAGAGAGAGAGAGAGAGAGAGAGAGAGAGAGAGAGAGAGAGAGAGAGTATAAAAAGGGGGAAAGAGTCAATTCTTTTTGCTAAGTGTATGCAGTTAAAAAAAAAATATGACTGCCGTGTAGCTGGATGCAGTTTTTGAAATAGTAACAAATGTGTTTTAGTCTTAGTGAGTATCATGTTGCCTACCCTACCCACTGAATGAAACAACAATACTAACCTCCTGGACAGAGTAAATATAGCAGAGTCTTTAACTAAGATAAAAGCATAGAAAACAAGACTTTCAGGTAGTAGTATAAGAAAATGGGTTTGTAAATTCCAATTGGCTAGAGCTCAAATGACTCAGTATGGTATTTTTAGGATGAATCTTGAGTCAAGAATAAAAAGGAGTTTAGTCCAACACTACAAAATGTTTAAAATCTTTGCATGGAGGGACAGCAGTAGGCAGGGAGTCTCTGATAAAAGGTTGAGTGTATTGGACCATGCTATGTGGGCAAATAATAGCTGTTGTATACACTTGCCCTTCCCAGATTTGAAGGCACAGCAAACTGTTACAGAAGAAATTTAATGTTTTGTTTCTCAAAGTACAGCCATGGAGCACTGAAGGCCCTTAAGAAAACTGCTCATTCAACGTGGCTTCAGAGTAATGTAGCATGGAAGCCACCACCAGAGTTAGGAAGGTCCAAACTTCTGAGCCAGAAGATGATTCCTGGAGTTTTGGAGATCAATTTCTACACCTAAAGCAACCACAAATTTCTGAATATCCTTAAGAGAAAACAAGAGGGTGCTTAAAAGGTGTGTTCACAAAAGCTAGCCAGAGTTTGGGCCTGAGGTGTGATATAGGTCTAGCCCAGACACACAACCAAGTTCACATGCCTAAAACACACCACCGGATGCTGACTAAGAAGCTCAAAGTATGAAAGAGGAGTTCTATGGTACAGTAAAGTCAGAAAGAAAAATACAGATGAAGTCAAAAGGGCAGTACACTCTTCCAAAAGCCAGTGTAGTCTGCGTGCTACCTGGTAGTATGTAGGTTAGATAATCTTCTGTAAAAATTAGCAAAGAAAGGACAAAAAAGAGAACTTAGTATGTGACTAAACAAATTCACAGTAACTAAGTCAAGTCAGACTGGCAAGGGTGACCATTTCCAGCCAATCAGGCAAATAGGGAGATGGGCTAACTTCAGTGATAGAAAAAGACAGCTTCTCATCTATCCCCACAAGTTAGGACTGTACATTCAAAAACTAATATGAGTCTTCGCTTTTGTGTATTCCCTGGTAACATCACCCACTGAAACCTTACTTTCTGATCCTTGTTAGACATGTTCAAGTTAATAAAGCATGTAATCAGGCTATATATCAGAGTCAATAATTGTCATTGTGAAACAGTACTAGAAATGTACAAATTGAACCCACAAGCTGGAGTAATGGTCTAGGGTAGTTGCTTCAAGACTGGGGCATTCAGATATCCTTCCAAATGAGTGTGCATTGAGCAGAAGAAAGCTGAAATGATTACCCCAGTCCCTCCTCTTCCAAAGGTGCCCTTCATTCCTTTCCCAGCTTAAGTGGATGGGCACCTGGGGGGAGCAGAGTACCCATCAATCACTCCCAGGCTGGCTGCGTGCCTAAGCAACATGTGCAACCGCGGGCAGCCCCTCCATGGGCAGGCTATTTGCAATCAAAACATTGCTTATTTCACTACAGGATAGTATGATGCTTCTCTTAAGAAGCTGTGTGACAACAGCAGCATGCTAACTCATCAGAACATGTGGCAGGAACATCCAACATGGCTCTACCACTCAAATTACACTTTGACTGATCAAGGAGCCGCTAGAAAAAGACAGCAAAGGACACAAGCTTAATTGAACAGTTCACCATTTGATCAAACTGCTGGGGGGAGCAAGTACTAGAGGTTAGTTACCCTTTCTTCAACTGCTCTCTTTGAAGAGCAAGAGGAATGAATGAATGGATGGATGATAGCTTCCTGAAATAAGACAGCTTCCAGTGTTTGCTAAAAATCATTTGATAGGTCTCCCTTACCAAGCCCCTGTCTATCACAAGATCCCTGAGCTTTCTTCTAGAAACACATGTACATAGAACATCCAAGAAGTCCCACATTGGAAGTTAGAAAAATAAGTAATTTATTTTTTAATGGGCATTTATTTTATCAAGAGTTGATATAATAAACCTGCTCTACCATGTCCACTGCAATGAATCTAGACATGCAAAACTTTAATTGATGCATACATATCTTAAGAAACTTGATCTGCAGAGTTAGCTGTTAGGAAAGTGATTGCCCTGTGAGCATGAGGTGTTCCTGGATTTGAATCTCCACACAAAAACTGGCCATGGTGGCCCATGACTGTAATCACAGTACTTGAGGGGCAGAGACAGAAGGATCCCTGAGGATCACCGACTAGCTGGTCTCACTGAATCAGCAGGCTCCAGGATCAGTAAAATACTAAAGAGTAAAGAGGATGCTATATGACTGTGCTGGCTCTTTCTATGTCAATTTGACATAAGCTAGAGGCATTGGAGAAGAGAAAAGGCTTCCCTAAGATCTTACTGTAGGCAAGCCATACAGCATTTTCTTAATTAGTGGTTGATTTGAAAGTGCCCAGCCCTGAGCAGGTGGTCCTGAGTTCTGTAAGGAAACAGGCTGAGCAAGCCATAGTTAGTAAGTCAGTAAGCAGCACTCCTCTTCTCCACGGCCTCTATGTCAGCTCCTGCCTCCAGATTCCTACCCTGTTTGAGTTCCTGTCCTAACTTCCTTCCATGGTGAACAGTAATGCGAAGCATAAAGCAAATAAACCGTTTCCTTTCCAAGCTGCTTTGGTCATAGTATTTCATCGCAACAATGGTCGCCCTAACTAAGACACTAAGATACCCGACATCAGTATCTGGCTTCCACATGCATATGCTCATACATCTACACACATTTTCACACGTATTTTCACACACATACAAACACACACAATAAAAGAGAGAGAGAAAGAGCATAGCCGCAGGAGTGCTACTACCTAGTTCTTATCCTGGTTGACCAATTTGTAGCGGTTTATTATTTGTATTTTGATGAACAAATCTTGTTTGAAGAGCAGAGGCAAAGCTAAAGCCACTAAAATCAGGCAATGGTGACGCACACCTTTAACTCCAGGATTTGGGGGACAGAGTCAGATGGATCTCTGTGAGTTCAAGGTCACCTTGGGCTGCACAAAATCAAGGCAGAAACAAATCCAGGTGGTGGTGGCTCACACCTTTAATCCCAGTCCTAGGGAGTTGCAGGCCTTTAATCCCAGCACTAGAGGGAATACAAAATGGGAGGAGAGAGAGGCTTAGACTGCTTAGTTTATGGTTTCCCAGTCTTGGAAGAGGTAAGACTTCCCCAGTGGCTTGATTGCTTTACTTTTCTGGTTTTCAGGTTGAACCCCAGTTTCTGTCTCTGGGTTTTTATTATCCATGCTTCACACATTTATTAAATGTATAAATTTAGAAAAATTGCCTAATGGCCTTCAGTGTTCCTGTCTGCATAATTAGAATAAGAACTTACCTACATCAGGGTCTCAGAGAAGTCTAGATGAATGATATCTGCATAGCACGCATACAATTCTGCCCCGCTTATGAGAAATTCCATGGAATGTTAGCGCCCCTTTACTGTTGCTGCTCTTAATCTTGCAGTCTCCCAGAGCGCCTTTGCTCATGAGATTACAGTTTCTCGACCTCATATCTAACTTTCAGCATGTGGAAAAGCAAATACCTTCTCCACAGCTTGTGGTGTTCTCCGTTGCACCCCACCTGTGCAACATCATGTGAGGAAGATAGCCTCAAGCCTCACCAGACACCATCCCCTGTCTTTCGGGTTTGCAGCTCTCCAAGGAAGTCCAACAACAGTGACTTTTTTCTCCTCCTAGCATTGCTCTTCCAGACATTTCTCAATTCCATCAGCCACTTGTTCTTCCTCTGTTCCACATGTTGGTTCATTAATAGCAAAGATGATTCTTAGGCTAAAAGACACACAACCAGAAAAGGAGTTTCTTTAAAGTTGAGTCGTGGGGCCAGCGGCATGGCTCAGTCAGGAACGCACTTGCATGAGAACCTGAATTTGATCCCCAGAAACAAGGTAAAAATGCCCAAAGTAATGGCACACATTTGCAATCCCTGAGTTAGGAAAGTAGAAGCAAGAGAGTCCCTGGAGCTTGCCTGCCATCCAGACTAGCCTAATGAGTTTGCCTCAGGCCCCAGGGAGCAACCCTATCTCTAAAGAACTAATGAAGTTCTTGAGGATGCTATCCTCTAGTCTCCACATGCATGTGTGTATGTGCAAATATGCATGCTGGTACACACACACAGAGAGAGAGAGAGAGAGAGAGAGAGAGAGAGAGAGAGAGAGAGAGAGAGAGAGAGACGGCCTGTGTCCTATCCAAATCATCATCTCATTCTTTCTATTTGGACTGCAAGTTAACATTTGATCCAAGTCCTAAAACCGCCAAATACAAGGCACCATGAAAATGGATTGTTTTATTAGCATTGGACTCTCTGGAAGACCTAAATGCTATTTATAGTGTTATCATCTAAACAAAAGTTTTAAATAGTTTCGAATTCAGCCTAAAGCAATTTAATTCTATAGAACAATACAACATTATAACATCAGAATTATGAGCATACAACCACATGATGAATCTAAAGCACTTGACTTTCTTGACCTAGCAACCTTCAATTCTAAAAGGCCAACATAGCTATCAGCTACCATGGCCAAACATCCCTTCCAGTTATCACCTTAGTTTTAAGAGAAAATAGTGAAGGAAGACAGAAAAGTATACATGTACTTCAGAATTAAGCAGAATTATTTCAGAACAAGAAACCAATTAAGAACTAAAAAACACTACATATAAAGCTTTTTACTTAGAATTTTATCCAGATGTCTCTTCATAATCATTCTAATCTAATATATTTAAGTAACACCTTGCCTTCTAAATGACTCCCTAGTCAAAAATAAGTAAACTTTTCACTTGAATTTTGATAGTAACACAGTTCCCATTGCCTCACATCTAAATCTGAAACTGTCTTTTATTGTCCACTAAAATCTTTTCAGCACTCTCGAGTTCTTTGTGACCAGGATGCTGATGATGAAATGCCTGTGCTTCAATCCCAGAGCTTCTGTGTGGAGGGTACAATACGGAACTGTTGAGACAATGCAAGGCTTAGCTAAACAAGAATAGTAAAGGCTTGTAAGATTTTCGGTGATCGTAGAACCATACTGCTTTTGGAAAGAGTTCCGTGAAACATCCAGAAAACCTTCTCCCTACTATCCTACAGACTTAATACTGCTACCTAAACGTGGAGGACGCACTTCCCCAATAAATAAGAAGCAAACTGTACCTAGTGTGTCCAGTTCACAAGAACTATGCACTCTATAAAGCCACATGACACACAGGGAAACAGAAAAATAGGGCACAGGAATCAGCTTGTGCTTCAATTTTAATGTTCCGGAGATTGTTGACTTGCACAAACAAGCTAGAACATTCTTCATAAACAGCTTCAGAAAGTTACCAGTGCAACAACCGATGCACTACAGACTTCTACCTCACAGGCAGCTTCTTTTCTGTGCTGGGTGTGTAGTTCAGTCGGAAGGCACTTGTTTAGGGTATACAAAGCTCTGGATTCAATGCCCAAACACCGCCAAAATAAAACGTTACCAGAAATTCTCCTTTTTATCTTTCCTCTTTGGTTAGGCCAAGTGAAATAAAGCTTGTAGCTATAACCTCAAATTTGAACAAATCGTAGAACGCAAAGCTTTGGGTTGGATTGCCTCATTAAAATGTTCCCAATTGATTACTTTTATTGTTCACGTTTTCAGTAGGCACAGAATGATAAGTACCAAAGAAATAGAAATCCGAAAATAACTAGGAAATCACTTGACAATTGAGAGACCATTACACAATGCTAAATAAAACCACAGGAGCTAACGGCTGGCAGAAGAGTGTTGTTCAAATTTATAAAATGAGCAGAATTATCTGTTTTGCAAAGTTCATAGTTTTTTCCCTCCTCTGTCTTTTCCTGCTATGGCTAAACTGGATTCCCCAGGGCTTTCAGCCCCAAGGCCATGATCTTTCAACAAGCAGACAAAGTATTCCTGCTGTCATTATTCCTTCTGAATCAGAAACCAGAAAATGTAAGTCACATTCCAGGACGTTTCCTGGCCTGACAGTTTTGTTACACTGGTAGCAAGAGGAACATTTGTAGGACAGCATTATCAGTTACGTTTTAAAACATACGTACCAGGGGGCTGGAGAGATGGCTCAGCGGTTAAGAGCATTGCCTGCTCTTCCAAAGGTCCTGAGTTCAATTCCCAGCAACCACATGGTGGCTCACAACCATCTGGAATGAGGTCTGGTGCCCTCTTCTGGCCTGCAGGCATACACGTAGAAAGAATATTGTATACATAATAAATAAATAAATATTAAAACATACGTACCAGACTTCGACATGGATAGTTTCCTGATGCTAACAAAGGCAGCTATTGTTCAATAATTTAATATACATAATAACTATAAAGAATTTTTGCTAAAAATGTAAACTTCTGCACACATTGTTTTGACCAAATCTGAGCTGCAGCAACTGGAGCTGGAGATGTACTTTTTTTCAGTTGGTTTTTTGAGAAGGGATTTCATGGCCTAAACCAGCCTGGTCTTGAACTTGAAATCCTCCCATTGCCATAGATGCTTGGATTACAGATATGTGACATAAAGGCTGACCTGGGACTCTAAATGTTTAACAAAATCCCCAGTTGATCCTAAAAGAGGTGATTGTCAGCTACATATTCAACAGAGTGGAGACCGAATTCTGGTTGGACTACCAACAAAGAGACATGCTGTTTGTGACAACGTTCTTCATCTGGCCCACCGTGAATGGGGCATCTGAATCTTCTGCTAGCCCTGTCTATGTACTTCCTTATAAAATCCAGCTTTTAAAAAGCCCTGGTTAAGTCAATTCAGCCAAAACCTTGCATCCCTGACTACCCTTATACCAGATCATCTTCATTCTTTCCCATCCCCTTGTGATATTTAATGACGCTGACTTCTCTCAGGTCACTGTAGCTGGAATACCCTCTTACTCCTGATATTTTCTGGACTCAGTATCCCGCACTGCTCCTCACCTATATTCCTACTTGTTCATGATTTTAGAGTTGAACCCAGTCTTTCTCTTCCGCTACAAGACCTCTTTGACATGATCCCTACTGGTAGACCAATGGTTAATAACCCAGCCCTATTACTGTGATTTTAACAATTATCACAAGATCACAATTTTGTTAACATTTGTGGGTCTGCTGGATGTTTCTGGAACTGCTTTACCACTATCGCTCATACCTAACTCCTTAGGTTAACTCTGTAATGTTCCTCAGTATGGACTCACCCAGAATAACTGCTTAATGGGTAAGGTTAGACACTGCAAACTCAACAGACAGATATTATCATCTTTCCACCTTCTAATGGAACACCTTTAATAGCAGAGCAGAACAAAACAACTTACTTTATTTCAAAAACAATGATGCCTATCTTCCTGTCTCCTGAGTGTAAACTCCACACAACTACTTCTAAAATGAGTCAATTCTGGTTTGAAAAGAGAATGGCAGAATCAGAGTTATGTCATCTGAATTTAAGCTCTAATTCCACCATTTATTTTGTAATATCAAATAATGTTTATATTGTTTGTTCCTTCCTTTATCAGTCGAGCAAAGTAAGACCTGTAGCTGCGGAGCGCTCAGCAGAGCTCTGAAGCACCCGGTAGTTTCATTATTCTTACAACATAAGAACCTGACTTCTACAGAGAAGGAAGAATAATTTTATTTTATATTTGAGCATAGAAAAATGCACATTTTAATTTCATTAAAGATCACTAAAATTTAGGAAAACAAACAGTTGGAATTTATAACAAATATGATTCCACATCAGAAGTGTCTCATCTACCTGAAGAGTGCAAAAATGCTAAACTCTAAAAAAAAAACAAATTACATTGAATAGTATAACAACCAATTTTATTCATGCATTTGATCATTTTTGCCCAACGTTTAGCAAATCATTTTCACGTCCTGATGCAGGCCACTAAATTGCCTTCAGAAAACACCCTTCCTATCAAAGAAGATAATTAGTATAGTCTAGTATACCTTACTGAGATATTCCAGTATTACTCTTCTGATAAAATGTCTGAAGGTAGAGATAATGAGTAGTTTAAATTCGCTGAAGTCCAGATGCCTCAAAGGAAGACTTAGCTGATGACAAGACCTGAAAACGTTTTTGACTGAAAGTGTCCGGCATAGTATTACATGTATTTCTCAAACTCGCACAGAGCAACGAATGAAAAATAAAATGGAGTGAGAATAAGTGCAGTTAAGATGAAAACAAATGGAATCTATATTTTATCCATTGCCACAGCCTTGCCTATTATTATCAGGATGTCTAACCTAGTTTCTACTTGAAATATGAGTGAAGACAGCCCGTACCTTGCTGCTTGTGAAGTATTGATCAAGCAGTGAACGGTAAGTAAGAATATTCTGTAATGCTGTCAATACCGAGTTGTGTTTTTCTTTTTCTCTAGTAAAACAAAAACAGTTCTCTCCTTCTTTGCTCCTAGGATGCTGATGTAAATGTTTAAGTACCTGTAACACAGTAAGTTCTATAGCCAAGAGAAGCAAATGACACTCTCCAAAGAGCACAAATCTAGCTGGAATAAATAAATGGGGCAGGTGGACTCTCTTGTCATTGAAAGAAGAGGCTTCTAAAACAAGTTTGTTCTGGAAAAGCCTTAATAGCAATGACAAAAGCTTGAACTGATTTCAGAAGAAAACTGAGATTGGTTTTAGCATTTTACTTCTTTCTTGTTGAGGCTCAACTTGACCTAATGGGACACTGATCATTTTTCCACCTACTAAGTACTGAATCTTAAAAGGATGAAAAGATGATCAAGATAAGGCTCTTACATGTGAAGAAATGAGGAGTCAGAGATACATAAACCACAGATGTGTTACTCTATTGCATTGGCTGTCCTAATACCATCTTTGTATTCCAATCCTTTGAGTCATAATTCCCTTGTTAGGATTTGAAGAGGAAATGCTCCCCATAAGATCAAATATTTGAACAGTTAGTCCCCAGCTAGAGCAGCTGTTTGGAAAGATTCTAAAACCTTTAGGAAGTTGAGCCTTGATGGAGGACTTTCATAACTGGGGCCAGGTCCTGACATTTTTTTGAGCCTGGCCACCCTTCCTGTTTTCTCCGTCCACTTCCACATAGATGCAAGGTGACTAGCCAGCCTCCTGCTCCTGCCAGCGTGCTGTCCCTGCCTAAAACCGTGCATTCTCCGTCGTGATAAAATGCATCTGTGGGAACTCTGAGCAAGGACAAGTCCTTTCCCCTGAAGTTACTTTTGTCAAGGCATTCTAAACAGTAACCAGAAACTATGATGTCCCTTTTGAAATCTTTGCTTAGACATCCCACCATCATGACAAATTTACATACTTATAAAGCCAAACACAGAATGACCTCTTCACCAAATAAAAACAGTACTTCCTAGTCCAAATTTACTTGGAGTACCTCTTCTTTCCCAAACTCTAATTAATATTACCTTTATCAAACCTTTTATTTCCTGGCTATAAACACTTAGATCCTATCAAATTTCACTGAGGAATTCACCCCATAAAAATAGTTTTCTTTCAGCCCCCACTACTGAACACTTCTTTAAGATTTCTTGTATAGTCCGTGGTAAAGAGAAAGACAGAGGTCTACCTCACCCACAGCCACTGCCAGGAATGCCCCCCTCTACCCCACTCACCTAGTTCACAAGTTCCCCCTAATGTCTCAGCATGGTGCTGCTCCTACTGGTCAGTTTAGCTTGGTCTTTCCTTCTTTGAATGACTTTGGTATATTTTTAAGAAATTACTTTCTTTAACGTATTGATTTCTGTTGCTTATAGTCAAAAGAGCCTTAACTGAAGCAAATAAGATTGAGAGTAAAATATGTTAAATCAGCCTTTAGTAAGAGGAGAGACTAGTCCCAGATCTATGGTGCCTTGCTAAAAGTTACTTAGTACTCCTGACACAAAGAAAGAAATTGTGCACAATAAGTGGTATGTATCATTAAAATGTGCTGGGCTGAAATAAAGCTGTGCACATGAAAAAGAGTCATTGTATCACTAGAAATAGAGAGATTTATTTTTCATTTCTGTGATGGAATAAAAATGCTTTCTCTGCTCCCATAGAAATATAGACAAAATATGTCTCAAAGTCGTCATCATCCTGTGTAGCATCCTCATGCACTGAGCCACCAATACTGAGGATAAAGTCGCTGTAAAGATACAGTTTTCTATTTTCAAATGATAACATATCTGTATGCCTGGTTACTGCAAATTTTTAACTAAGACACTAATCATTCCTGGGAGTGTCAATAAAAGTTAGCCTACCGTGTAAAGAAATATTCTAAATGTCACAAATTCATAAGAAAAACACCAGTCAGTTGGCACTTCCTTGATATAGGCTTCTCATAACTGAGTCTCATCACGCATCCTAGCTCCTCTCCATCAGATTTTAACTTCTGTGTGACCTTCCTCCCCACAAAGGATCCCTGGTTGATTTGCTTATACTTGACCTTTTCTAAACTGTCAAGAATATATCAAATAATGAAGTACAGTTACACAAAGATGAAAACAGTGAATGACCAGTAATTTATTAATGTTTTGTTAGTGTATGAAACAAAGAACAAATAGAAGCTTCTCCTACAGCACCTGCAACTGAGACTTACCCTGGGCAGGGACGTCAGTGTACACTTCCCAGGGGAAATTCTACTGAAGCCAGACTATAGAGGTAGCCCTCAATTACATTCTCCAAATGTTCTTTCTTGCCATTTTAGACTAATGTTTAATAAAACTTCAACACTTCCATGTTGAAAATCTGCCCTAGAAGGAGATAAGTTAAGCTCAGAGACTTATCTTTAGTCACCACAACTAGGCAATCTCTAGGGCCCCATGAAACCTAAAGCCCCTATTACTATTTTCCAATGTGCTCAATCTTATCAGAATTCCACAATTAATTGGATGTCCCTGATACATCTTCAGGTAAGAAAAACAAGTTAGGAAGAAGTATATTGTTGTATCTTAAAGGAAAATAACAAATTAGTCTAGGCGGTTTTGTTTATTTACATAGAATTTTCTGCACAAAGAGGGATATGTAGAGAGGAAAACCCCGAGATGCCAGGGGTAGTTTCTAAAGGGAAGAAACCAGACAGTGAGCAACCGTGAATATCAAGAAGTTGTAAATAACAAGAATGACAAAGCCAAGAATGATCAAGCCAAAACTCGGATGTTCAGACCTGATCTGATGGAAAATCTATAAAAACTGAAAACAGGAGCCGGGCGGTGGTGGCGCACGCCTTTAATCCCAGCACTCGGGAGGCAGAGGCAGGTGGATCTCTGTGAGTTCGAGACCAGCCTGGTCTACAAGAGCTAGTTCCAGGACAGGCTCCAAAACCATAGAGAAACCCTGTCTCGAAAAACCAAAAAAAAAAAAAAAAAAAAAAAACTGAAAACAGTATTTCAAGCTTTTCCAAGTAGAAATATCACAGGTAAAAGACAGTCTTGATTGACTATATACCAAGATTATAATAATTTTCACATTGATATTTGTTTTCAATTTAATATTATTCAATTTGCAATTGAATAATGTTTAATTTTTGTGTGGGTTTAGGCATAACCTTGTCTCCCAGATTTGAAGACTCTTTATCTTTACTTCAACTTCTTCTATCTACATCCCATATGCATCCATTTTTTATAGAAAACCTTTGGTTTTGTAGAATTTCTGACAGATTTCTTGGCGTGGCAGTGGGAGAAGGAAGAAAGGAAGAAAAATACTGTGATTTCTGCTGTATGGTAGGTACTGCGCTAATACTTTGAGTTCATGAGTCTGCTTAGTCCTCTCAGGAACATTAAGATGAGGATTCAGTCACCTCTTTTTAGTAGAAAGGAAGCAGCTAGGTCTCTTTCTTGAATTCACAGAGGTAAGGCTTCTGTTTCTCACACAGGATAGCGTGTTGGCAATGCTCCTGTTTCATCTACTGGACTTTGCGTCCACCTACTTCCTACACCCATCTCACACAGACCTCCTAATGAACTCATCACCAAGTCAGGCCAGCTATGGTGTTCTATGTGTTACGGGTCATTCTCTGTTCTCCCCCCAAGCCTTCCTCTATTTCTTCTTTTCCTTTTTCCTCTTTATCTTTCTCTTCTTCCTCCTTCTTGCTCTTGTTCTTACCTCTTCTCTGACCCTCTTTTTCTCCCATATTATTTATTCCTCCTCCTTCTCCTCCCCAAGCACCTTTCTGCTTCATTTCTTTGTCTCTCCATTGTTTGGGATGTGCCATAACTAGTTACCTATATACTAAGCAAACTCCCACATACTCCCTAAGATCCAGTTATCCTCTCCTCATATAGTCCATGTCTGGCATAGCATCTCCCAGTAGACTCAGAGCCTATTTTTACATCTTTCTTGTCCATTTCATCACTGCTCTGTCACTTAGCCACTAGCTTACTTAGTCTTCCCTTTCTCTGCTCCAGTTATGTGCCGCTGTGGGACAGCAGCTGTATGGAGTTCCCCTTTGTCCTTTCAAAGTCACATGGACAATTTGGGATGGATCAAACACTTATTAAACCCATACTAAATGAAAGAATGAGTTCATTGTTCTCTTGTTTAATATAGCAATCCAGGGCACCTTAGAGTAGATAGCCAAGTGAGAAAGACAGAACGAGCCTGAGTTTGCCCTCTGTTCATGAACGATAACAGAGGCTTTCAGATAAGTTAACTGTCTGAGAGAGGCTTTGCATCAGAGTAATCAGCTCAATGGTACAAAGTCTCCGAGGCATAATCCAGACTTCCATACCGTAAGCTTTGCTCATTGCACCTGCACAAACTCAGCCTTAACTCCCTGATAGCCAGTCTTTCTAGCAATCTCCTTATCCGTGACTCAGAGCAACAGTGGGCACCTCAGAAGCTAACTACTGGTTCCTCAGCCACAGAAGGAAAGGAAAATCCCCAGGAAAATATTTAATTGAATTTCTTTCCCTTCCAGTATATAAAGGCTGGGAATTGAATTTGGGAAATAAATGTGACTTTTTTTTTTACTTTGCAAAATATAATGTGTTAGAATGACTAGATTTAAAGCCATGCAAAATTGTACTTAAAATAACTTGGAAGAAACAATGAAGGTTTTGCCCAGGAGGCACAACCAAGGAACAGGACCTTTGGAACAAGTGGGGACAAATGAGACCCTGAGGCCCTAGGCAACAGGGGTCAACAGCCTTCATCGAAGAGCCATCTTTGAGTTGAACACAGTCCAATTATATTCAGTTTTTCTAAGCATCAGATTGGCTGAGTGTGGTCATGTGTCTACAAATTGGCAAAGAGAAACAGAGATTGGAATATGGTCAGAGACCTCCCACCAAGACACCGGTCAAACTGGGTAACAAATTTCCCACAGACATATCAGGATACAGCAATTAGAAAACAAAGAAGCATGAACAGATTTGGAGATAGCATATCCATTATTCATTCATATTCCTTACTTTTCATCATAACATTTACAACACAAGGTCCATGGAGGCATAAAATTTTGTGTTGTTCCTTTACTGTGCCTTTGTCCTTAGAATATTACATAGCTTATACTAATCATTCACCAGATGTTAGGAGGGGGATTAGCTCAGTGGTAGAACAGTTGCCTAGTCTGTAAGAGGCACTAGGCTCCATCTTTAGCACCATAATGATAAGTAAATAAATACTGGTTAATTTATTACTATGTCTCTAAATTCACTGTAGTTAAGGTAGACATGTGCAAAAATATGTAGTCAGTAAATTTTATGTAGATTCAAAAGTTTACAAAAGAATCGAAGTCTAAAGCAGACTCTGGTTGAACACCTTAACTGAACAGAACACTGAAGGAAAGTTCTAGACTTGTGCAAATGTTAAAAAGCCATGAAGAAGACGTGCAGATGTCAAACAGCCAGGCAGAAGGAGCCACAGGGAAAGCTGAGGAGGGAAGTGACCATGGGAAAAGGTCCACCTTCAGGCAGCTGTTGTAAGCATTTTTGCACATGCTGTCTCATCAAAATAGTGTGCCAGAACGCCAAGAAATATGTAAAAGCAATGATTCTCAGAGAATATGGACGTCATTTGCTTCATAATCATATATACAGCAGGCCCTTGCCCTGAGGTACCCTCCACTAAATACACATTTGGTTTGCACAATGAGGCCATTGGCTCTGGCAAACAGCAGTGTCAACACTGCTAATCAGAAACAACAATCTCTCATCCCCGTCTCAGACCCACCTTCAAACACACCCACAGCAAGGAATAATGACAAACACTTTTTATGTGCCTAGCCGAACATTCTCTTTCACTTGTGTAGACAGTCAGCTAGCCTTGCAGCTTGCAACCAGCTAACCCCTCTCTCCTGGCTTCTGACAGAGATGGAATCCGACTCACCCTGTACTAAAACACCTGATGTAGAAAATGAAATGTTTTTGGACTTCTCTTCATGTATATTTAGATCTAAAAAGTACTCATACCTATTTTACAGTTAGCAAAAGAGAAGCTCAAAGAAGTGGGAAAGTCTCTCAGTGCCTCACAAAATGTTAGTCCTGGGCCCGGTGTGTACCCTGGGTCTCCCATTTCCTGCCTCAGTTCTTTTCTCATTCCCCGGTGTTTGCTCATATTCATGCTAGCTTCGCCTTTCTACAACAGCCCAGAGACTAAAAATCATGTGCTCTAAGTAGTTTTAACTCAGGATGCTCCTTTTTTCTGTTTGAGAACTAACAACCCAACCAGATGGAATGTTCTTTCTAGTTATACAGTATGATAATAAGGTCTATGTATCCAGGAAGCATCATCTAATGTCTACTCTGATCTCTGGAGGGTGTTCTTTGTTTCATTTGGTTTTTTAAATTAATACAATTTCAACCACCCAGACACAAACGTGCCTTGGTCACTGAGCCAACAGCACCCTCTGGTTGACAAAAAGCAAAAGCAAAGACAGAATAAATGGTTATGATTTCATAGATTCACTCCTCATTTGGATTCAGAGTCCCTGAAATGGAAATATAATTTTTACTAATTCTTTATCTACTCTATCAGTCAGGGTCAAAAAACAAAATCCACTCTGAGAGTTCTTTTAAATATTAGCATCCTTAATCATATCAAACATGGTCTACATGATTGAATTCTATTAACTAATATGAGTGTACTTCTTATACATAATTATGTTGAAATAAAGTTCTAGAAAGCATCAAAAATATTAACTAAAATATGAAAAAAATAAATTAAGCACTATCAAAATTTTAAAACTTTCATTCCAAAGACTGTTAAAAAGATGAAAAATAAGACACAGATTTATAAGTGAATACTTGCAAATTATATTATTGATAAAAGATTTGTATCCAGACCACGTCAAGAGCTGTTAAAAGCAGATAGCAAGACAAATAACCAATTTAAAATAATCAAAAAATAAGGGCTTAGTAGACTTCTCAGCAGGAAAATGCTTGCTGTGTAAACATGAGGGTCTAGTCTCAGACACCCAGCACCCTCATAAAAGCCACTGCAGCAGCACTGGGACAGGAGGTGGGGGTGGGGACCAGCCAGTTCAACTGAGATAGCCTGTAGATTGAGGAAAGATGCCTGGTATCAACCTCTGACCTCCAGACACACCAACAGGTACCAATATCACACACACACACACACACACACACAGAGAGAGAGAGAGAGAAAACAGAATAAGATACTTATTTTAAGAATAAGTCTCCAAAAATAGACAATATGCTTTTATTGCTATCTCACAAAGGAAGATATGCTGAAGATTAACACTTACAAAAAGACCAAAATCTGACATGAGTAATCACTACAGAATTGCACCGTAAAGCCATAACAGGAAGCCATCCAATGCCCATCAGAGACATTATAATCATGAAGATGGGGATGAGGGCTCAGTATTTTAAGAGTGTTTACAACACTCCCAGAGTGCCCAGTGTCAGTTCCCTGTACATCATGAAGCTCACGGCCGTTAGAACTCCAACTCTGGGGAAGTGGTGCTAGAGTTGTACACACACACACATACACGCAATCACACACACACACACACATAATTAAAAATGATCAACATTTTTTACTAAAGAACGACTATGATCAAGATGTGACAATAAGAAGCACTGATGAAAATGAAGAAATATTGGAAACATTGTACATTGCTAGTGAGATTGTAACACAGTGTAGCTTTTTAAAATCTGTTGGCTGGTTTCTTAAAGATATAAGCATAAATTTCTCATACAGCCCAACAATTCTACCCCTCACTATTTACTTAAAAAATAAAATTCCGAAACTATACTTTCACAAATATCTGTATATGTATATCATAGAAACATTAATAGGTCCAAGATAGAAGTAAGCCAAATTTTATAATAAAAACATATATAAACAAAATATAGGATATTAATACAGGAGGATATGACTCAGTAATCATAAAAAAGAAAAATGGAGCCGGGCGGTGGTGGCGCACGCCTTTAATCCCAGCACTCAGGAGGCAGAGGCAGGCGGATCTCTGTGAGTTCGAGACCAGCCTGGTCTACAAGAGCTAGTTCCAGGACAGGAACCAAAAGCTACGGAGAAACCCTATCTCGAAAATCCAAAAAAAAAAAAAAGAAAAATGGATAAATATTACAATAAAACCCATCCTGATTTAACAAAACCAGATGAAAAAGGCTACACACTACCTGATTCCAGTTTGACAGAAATGTTAGAAAGCAGGCTAAAGAGATGGTCCCTGTTAAGAGCACTGGCTACTCTTCCAGAGGACTTGGGTTTTATTTCCACCACCCAACAGGCACGCAGGTAGTGCACGATATACATGCAAAGAAAACATCCATATTAACATCCGTATACTTTTTTCTTAGTTTAGAAAGGCAGTTCCATGTAGATCATAAATTTGTGGCTATCCAGACTGCAAGTGAAAACAGAGATTGGTTGGAAATGGGCATGTTGTCTTTGGGGATTGATGGCGATACTTCAAATTCAGATAGTGGTGATGCTTGTGCAAATATGAGAATTTACTGAAAACCACTGAACTGTGCATTTAAAAGGGTAGATGCTACAGTGTGCAAAATACATCCTCAAACTCATTGAACACGGGGTAACATTTCTCTTTCACTAAGAGTAGGAGGGATTGTGCTTACCTTTGTCCCATGTGAAGCATCGCCTAAGAAATTGTTTAAGAGAAACAGAGTTTTTCAAGATTTGGGAAAATAGCAGCTAAGGCTGACATCACAGACCAGATACAGTAAGGCAATCCTGGGCTCATCTCACCTTAATGTCTTAACTTTCAACATTTGGCTCGGAGAACTGAGACTAAGATACAAACCAATGGGCTCAGCAAGTCTCAGATGATAAAGTTAGGAGCCCAGCGAACAAAGGCAATGCTATGTCCAGAATGTCATAGCAGAGTGAGTCACTCTAAGAGAAGTTGAGAGATCTAAACAGCAGTTTCCTCAAGCGGCGAGAATGTGCATGTAAGGTCTTTACACAAGGTCAGATGATGTGGGATGTCTTTTGTATATGTAGTGGTTTTATTGGTCAATAAATAAAGTTATTTTGCCTATGGCAGGGCAGAATATAGCCAGGCTGGAAGAGATACAGAAAGACAGTAGGCATAGTCAAGGAGACGCCATGTAGCTGTGAAAGAAGAAGACTTCAGAAACTTACAGTAGGCCACAACCTCATGGTGATACACAAATTAATAGAAATGGGTTAATTTAAGATACAAGAGTTAGTGAATAAGAAGCATGAGCTAATAGGCCAAGCAGTGTTGTAATTAATATAGGTTCTGTGTGCTTATTTGGGTCTGGGCAGCCAGGAATAAACAAGAAGTCTCCAGTTACAAAATGGCACCCACCATCTGGGGCATGGATCCATACAAGACCTAAAGAAGCTGAAGGAAAATAAAAAGAGGACTTCTAGACCCACTAAAACAGGAGCCAAGCACAGCTTCTTGGTAGCTATAATTTTTCAGATAGGCTGTTTTCTGGCAGCAAGCAGAGGCATGGCTTCTTTAAGAGCTGGCTTCCTGGTTTGTACTGGCAGAACAAAACAATTCTGCCTCTTTCGGGAGGTTCTCCTATGGAGCACATAAAGGGGGTCTGTAAGCAGCGTGTTACAAATTGCTTAATGGCAACATATACCCACTGCATCCCTGGAGCTGGTTCCCATGATCATGTTTCGCAGAAGTGGTGAACATACCTCCGTCATGTTGGACGTTTTACCTTTTAATAAACACAGGTCTATTTCTTAGTTCTGAGATAGTGTGGGATTCCTTTTTTTTAAGCATCCAATCATTCCGCCTTCATATGCAATTTTACTATGTTAAAATTAAAACCCTTCTTTTTAATTAGACAGAAAAGGAAGATGGTCTTTTGTATATGTGTTACTTTTATTGGTTAATGAATAAAGCTGCTTTGTCTTATGGCAGGGCAGAATATAGACAGGCTAGAAGAGATATAGAAAGACAGTAGGCATAGTCAAGGAGACACCGTGTAGCTGCCGAAAGAGAAGGACATGCCAGAACCTTACCAGTAGGCCACAGCCTCATGGTGATGATACACAGTTTAATAGAAATGAGTTAATTTAAGATGCAAAAGTTAGTTAATAAGAAACCTGAGCTGATAGGCCAAGCAGTATTGTAATTAATATAGGTTCTGTGTGCTTATTTGGGTCTGAGTGTCCAGAAAACAAAAGTGCAGTCTCTGTTTATAGTCAGAACAACTTGAATAGATCAACAAGAACAACCAGACTAAGCAAGTCATTGTCCACAAGGTATTGGGTACAGTCATTAGAATCTTATTTCAACCATGAGAAATAATTAATCTTAGCTTAAACATAGTTATGGTTTGACCTAAAAAAAATACAGAGCAAAACCAAAAGTATTAAGCTTTTATCAAATAAGTTAGAAATGTCATTGGACTAAACTCAAACATATTTCGTGTGACTATGCAAATCTTTGGCACTAAAAAGACCTTGATGTCAAGCATCCAGTCAAAATTCACCAGGTATGATGGTTGATTTTCATTGTCCACTGGATTTGGAATTACCTAAGAGACACTCCTTAGGTGTATCTGTAAGGGTGTTTCTAGAGATGTTCAGTGGAGGAGAGAAAGCATGCCCTAAGTGTGAGGGACACAACCCCACATCCTGATGTGTGAATTAGCCTGACAAACAAAACAGTGAATATGAACATCAGCATTCATCTTATCGCTGCTTCTTGATTAAAGAAGGAATATGACCAGTCTCCTCACACACTTGTGCCCATGTCTTTCTGCCATTGTGGGATGTATCACTTCTTAAACTATGAGACAAAATTAATTCTTTCTTTAAGATGCTTCTATCAATTTTTTCACAAGTTTTTTTTTGTTTGCTATGTTTTAGATTGTTTTTATTACATTTCTCCCTTCCAAACCCTCCTTGCTCTCCTTTTAACTCATGACCTCTTTTTCACTAATTTTATTGCACGCATGCACGCAATGGTCTTTTTATTTTTATATATGCATATATTCCTAGATATAACCTGCTGAGTCTATATAATGTTACTTGCATGTACGTTTCAGGGCTGAACATTTGGCAATGGAAACAAATTGGTATGCTCTTCCCTGGAGAGAACCATCACTCCAGCTCCCAGCTTTCCTCAGCTGCTTATCGTTCTTTGTATAGGGTTGTGTCATTGAGGGCATTTCTCCATCCTGTTCAGTGGTGTCATCTTTGTTTGACTCATATTTTGACAGTCATGGTGATGAGGCTTTCTGTGTATAGCTTTTGATGTTACTAAGAGAAACATTCTAATAGCAAACTCCCTGGTCCTCTGGCTCCTACAATCCTTCCTCCCCCTTCTCCCACAACATTTTCTGAGCCTGAGATGAAGGAATATTTTGTAGATGTATCTATTGGGAATGGGCGCCACTCTACAGCCCTGACTGGTTGTAATTTTCTGTAGTGGTCTCTCCGTCTCTTTCAGAAAGAAGTTTCCTTGGGGAAGAGGTGAAGACTACACTTATCTGTGGGTATAAAGATAAATGTTTATAAACTGTTGTCAGGGATTATGCTGGGTTAGTATTGAGTGGTTGTAGATTCTTCTCCAATAAACATGACTTCATTAGTGCTGATTAGTTAGCTAGGTTTCTATCACAGGCATGGTATCCTTTTTGTTGAATGGGTCTTAAGTTCAATTATAGAGCAGCTGGCTACTGCCAAGATACATGTGCTACTACTGTTCTCAAAAGATTATCATGCCGTGTTGTTGTTAATGTGGTTCACAGGTGTCACAGGTTGGTAGGACTGTGTTTGCTTCTTTCCTTGCATGTCACTTTCTGGTACCATGAAATACAGTCTCAGGGAGGAGGCATTCAAGTCAGTTCTCTCTGAGTGGGCTCAGGGCCCTATTTCTGACATGCATGGAGTCTTCAGCAATAGGGACTATGTTCCGTTTCTTAGGGGTAAGTAAGGACAACAGCCATAAGCTGTATGCTCTGGAAATCTCCAGGGCAGCCCTGGCCAACAACAGAAAAGAGGATCTCTCACATCTGGTACTGGGGCTTTTGTTAGAAGGCCTATGACTCTTGGAAGAAGAACCATCATCCCAGATGAGAAAATTTTATTAAAATTATATATGTATATTTATACACTGAATTGTAGGCATTATGGGGTTTGTTTGTTTTAAATAAGTGGATAATAGTCAGATTCCTTGGGCTTTTTCAACGACCCATATTACTTTACCTCCTTCTCCTGTGTTTACTCTCCTCCCTTTTCCCTAAGGAGCCCCTCTTGCAACGCTCTCCCCATCAGGCCAATTGCATCCTGCTATTCCCCTTTACACTCCTCCCACTTTCTGTTGTATAAATCTCCTACCCCACCTAAGTTACTCCCACTTCCCTCATCAGATCACTGTACCCTACCATTCCCCTTTACCCTCTTTCCACATTTTCCATATTTATCTCTCTCCCTGCCCTAAGGAGCCCCCCTTTCCCATTTTCTTGATCATATTTCTTTTTTTTGTTTTTGTTTTGTTTTTTGTTTTGTTTTTGTTTTTCGAGACAGGGTTTCTCCGTAGCTTTAGAGCCTGTCCTGGCACTAGCTCTTGTAGACCAGGCTGGCCTCGAACTCACAGAGATCCGCCTGCCTCTGCCTCCCGAGTGCTGGGATTAAAGGCGTGTGCCACCACCACCCGGCTTTGATCATATTTCTTGTACTCTGATGTTCCCCTCTCTATTGCTCTCAACACCCACCCCTTGCATCCTGGCAATGGAATCATTGTACTTCCCTGATTTCCACAGTTACTCATGCCTGTAGATTTGGAGTTAGAATCCTCCAGTAAGAGAGACAATGCTAAGTTTGTCTTTCTGGGTCTATTATCTCCCTCAATATGATTGTTTCTTGTTCCATTTATTTACATATAAATTTCTTTCTTTGGGTTTTTCTCTTCCACTTAATAGTGTTCCACAGTGTCTGTGTACCACATTTTTATTATCCATTCATCAGTTATAGGACATTCAGGTTTTTTCCATTTCCAAGCTATTCACAACAGTCTTTAAAGATAACTAATATATCAGGCATGCTGAGAAGCAGAAAAGCTAATCAATCAAAGCTGACATTGATAATAGAATTACCAGACAAGAAAATTAAAGATGTTGTAACCATTTTAAGTTCAAGAAATTAAGTAGGAACATAATGTTATATTTAAAAAGGCACTGAATTTTTGAAGATGAAAATTACAATACCTGATGTTCAAGATGCACAGCAAATTGGTTATCACAGAATAAAATACCAATGAACTTGAGGCTGGAGATTTAACTCAGTGGTAGAACACCTGCCTATCACTGCAGGCCCTCAGTTCCATTACACACCCACAAAAATATTAAAGTCAATTATTTCAACTCATTTTAGGAAGCAATAGGAATTGTTAAAAATGAAACTTAAACATAAGAAGGCTTTTTAAAAAAAAACTATTAACATGATGAATCATTAAAAAGTTGAAATGGTCTGATATACAAGTATTTAGAATCCCCAAAGAGAAAGGAGCATGGAAAACAGAAAAATCATGATTCAATGTTTTTTACATGTTCTAAATGTAATAAACACTGTAAAGCAAGTAAAGTAAGTTTAATAATGCACAAACAAGACACAAGAAAACCCCACCAAGACACATTAATTGCTCACACTGAGTGATGAAGAGAAAACCCATCAAAGCAAAAGAAAAGCATCAGGGAGAAAAAAGCAAAATCAAGGCTGCTCGAGGCGGGGGATTTCTCCTGAAACACAGTGTGAACACAGCAACACAGTTAACCTGCTGAAGGAACAAACCTGCAGCCTGTCATCGACAAGGACGAATCCCAAAGAGCGATCACGGAAAGAGATACCAGTAATCATTCCAACAAGCTGCTACTCACAGTCTGTAAGAATGGCTGAGATTCAAGCCTGATATTCCAGACACAGTTGAGAGTTTGTAAGCACTGGAAGCCATATTTTGCTACTGGTCATGTAGTCACTTTGGTAGGTATTTTGGGATTGAATAAGAATTATAGTGTTCACTTAACCATACACACTATTCATTCTATTTCTGGAGTTTTACTCAAAAGAAATAAGTCCATAAAGAGACATGAAAAATAAAGATATAAGAAGTCACATTTTAACCACCAGAACTTGGAAACATGTCTAAAAGACCTTGATAATCACATCAGGTAATAATGAAAAGAAATTGTAGTATATCCATACATTAGAAAACACAACCCCGACAAGGAAAAGATGTGAACTATTGACTGCTACACAGCAGTGTGAATGAACCTGAAAATAATTACACAAAAGTAATTCATAGTGTATAACTCAATTTTATAAGATGCTGCAGTCTCAACTAATCCATAGTAACTGGTATGATCAGTTTTTCTATTGCTATAATGAAATATTTAAGGAAAGGTAATCTTATAAAGAAAAGAAATTTATTTAATGCATGCAGTATTTTATTACAGAAAACAAAGAGGGGAGCATATACTGAAAGTAGCTAGCACTTATCAAAAGTGTTTAAGACAAATGGGTCTAGAGTAGCATCTCTCCCACTTGAGACCGAAAGCAAACAGCACGATCTCAGTGATCATGTAACTCCAGCCTAATTTACATAGCAGAAAATCCCTCTCGGTCTCCCGTACAATACCAGTCATTAGTGACAAATCATTTTCAAGACACGCAGATCACCATCTATCAAAGCGTCAGAGTGACACCCGTGAGAAACTACCATAGCGGGACTTTAAAAGTCTATTGGCTCTAGCAACTCTATATGTGGGCAAATGAATAGACACCAGTCACAGGCTATGTTTTATCCTGACGCTGATATTTAATTGTGTTATGAGGTTTGACAAAGTACCTTATTAAAATAAAGCTCACCTTTTGGGTAAGTAGCTGTTGAGTAATTCAAAATTCAGCATAGCCACAGTGAAAGTCAGCAAATAAATTATTGAAGAACTTCCTCAAAAGCCTTATGTTCCTATTAGTCAGATACAAGAACTAAAAGAAAATAGGAAGGAACATCAATGAGGAATAAAAAGGCTAAAGTGTGTAAATGAAATAGCTGCTATCATTTTTCTTTGCCATTACCTTGACAATAAATGGTTTCTATGGAAGCTCCTGATTTATGGCCCTTTCAAGGCAGTCACCGCTGAACAAAGCCACATTGATTTCCCAAGATTCAAGGTGGGGCAGGTCAAGGCGACTAACAATCTCAGTTCACACTTCTATTGGTTGGTATCTATGAATTAAGCCTGACCCAGACCAAATTTATGAATGGGGCCGATCTCAGCCTACTTGCTTTATTGCCAACAAATGGAAACTTTTACCATACCGTAAGTCAGGCACAGGAGGGTACCCTGGACTTGTGACCCATGCCTGTGCAAGGGCTGTGGGTTGGAAGCCTTAAGACTCCCTTTGAAGATTATGCACCAATAAAGTATATTAATCTTGATACAGCTGATCCTTCAACTGCTGGGAACAGAGCTATTACAATGAGACTAACAAAAGAATCACATAGAGAAGCCAAACAGGCTTCTTTTTGGTTTTCCCTGGGTGAGTGTGGGATTAAAGCTGGCATTTCAATAAGTAGGAAGAAAAGCCTAACAAAATTTTAAAAAAAAAATGGAAAAGAAAAAAATGAAACATGGTGGGCAATCAGAGAAGTCAGTCTTAAGTGTGTGGACTGTGTGGGCCACCATCAAGCTCTCTAGAGTAAGTGGCTATGGTGTGTTTGAAGGGACAAGTACCAGGTAGCACAGAGGATGGCTGTAATGTGTGTTACACCAGTAAACTGTATGTCTTCTTCAAGCTCAGTAAGAAGCTAGCACTGGACGTAAGGCGCCCCCACCCCCCGCTGCCATTTCAGACCTAAGTATGTTTGTTCCAACGTGATTTCTAAGTCCACTTGCTTAGGGATGGCTTTCCCCACCCATCTCTGTTACATGGAGGGAAGAGAATGACAGAGGAGCCAACCCAAGAGTAAACACGGTGTGTTCTTGGGAACAGCTAGAAGGTAGCTCATCCCAATAGATGTTATTACCGTTTCTTCCACAAGACAAAAGTGCCTGTGGTGGGGAAAGGAGCTAGCTGGCGGTTCCACCATGGGAAACGCGCCCATGGAGAGAAGGCTCAACCAGGAACTCCAGCTGATGCCTAAACTTTCTCAGTTGGTTTCTGCTAGATGTTTATTAGCCCTGACAGCCTCAACAGGGATTTTCTAGTCAATTTCTGCTAGAAGTTTTGAGCACCCAGCTTGATGTTTTGCTATCTGTCCATCCATCCATCCATCCATCCATCCATCCCTTGCTATTTATTCTTTTGCATTGGCTTGCTGTATACTTAGTAAATCTACTCATTCAAAACTCAAAGTGTGACTGTCAAAGACCATTCTCTAGACCATAGAGAGCAACAATACATATGAAGACAGAGAGTTATGCACAGCAATTCATCTGGGGAGCTGCACTCAGCAGGTGAGGTGAGTTTACAAAGGGCACTGGGTAAAACCCCAGGGCTCTGTAGAGGAAAGCATGGTTTAACTTTACTGGGAAACTCTCTGCTGCTGCTGCTGAGAAGTCACATCAGCTTTGCATCTTCCAAAGGCGTATATGACAAGAGGAGGATTTGTAGGAATGTGGTGAGAGAGGCGGCAGAAAACCAGGATTGATGGGAAGTCACAGGAGTTGAATTTAATGATGTTTGGAAGGACAAAAGATCATAGGATTGAAAAGCCTTAGGAAATAGAGATCGTGTGACTTGGGTAGCTGGCTCATTTTCTCTGAAATGTGGTCACCAGAAGAATAAAGAGGGGAAGATGAGGCATTCCACTCTGATGACATTCAAGGTGAGGTGTCTATGGATGATCTGCTTAGTCAGAAAATAAGAGAATGATGCTTTGGGAATTCTTTTCATTGAAGATACGATGCCTTGCACAAACAGAATCCTTTAAGTAAAGTATTACACTCATGTGACTATGTCTGACCAAAATAGTTAACACCTGAAAAACGTAGCAGCTGCATACCACTCGTGAGTTAGCGTCCTTCAGTCCTTCCTCCTTAGGGAACTGCCCTCAGCCCACGCCAGCGTGGCTCCATGAACACCCCTTCAAAGTTACTCCTTTGTTCCTTTACCCCATTAGGTCAGAACACAGGGAGACGGCAGCTTATTTATAAGATTTGATTTTATTTTTTTTTTTACTGTAGGACTCTCTGATTCCTAGTGAGGGAACAAGTTTATCGTAGTGTCCCATTTGCAAAACTGTATTTCCCTGGACATCATTCAGTTGGAGAAATATTGTTGTCTGCTTTCCTCATGCCCAATATGTCATAAATAATATTAAGACCCTCCTAGGCAGAGTGAATGGTTGATTCTTTCTCCTAGTCTTTTGTTGGCTGAAGAGCTAGGCTATCACACATAGGAAAAGATCTCACATGCCGTGGCTTAGCTTTGCCCATGTACTGTCCTTTCTACAGCCCCCGATAGGTATGAGAAGTGAATCAGAAAAAGTAGACATCAGCCATGCTTCTAAATTGCTGGCTTCCTAAGCATGTTTGTGATTGAACAGACATTACACAATGCTAATCACAGTGAGAAAAGATGTTTCCTCTCTTGATTGTGTCAGCAGCAAGCCCCAGGTGTACAGCACCTTTAGCTCCTTTAGAATGGTGCAGACCTGGGTTTGGAGCATTGCTCAGTCTTACACTAGAAAAAAAACAACTGCATTAATAACAAGTACAGTTTTCCCTAATGATTCATCAATCAGGAGACTCTTATTTTCCCTAATGATTTGTTAGGAGACTCAGTGTGCAGTTCTTGGAATCAGGGTTACCTCATTGAATTACCTAGACAGAGACCTTAGTTCAGTACTTATTAGCTGTGTGACCTTGAGCAATTTATTTACCCATGTTTAGACTCAGTTTTCCCGTCGGTAGATTGAAAATGACTTAGGATAAACTCGTGACGTTGATGCGAGGACGGAATACCATGGCACACATCAAGTGTTTAAAACACAGCATGTAGTATGGACTTGGTATACACTGACAATTCAATAAACCTTAACCACTCATACCAAAAAGGCTTTTTGCTTATCCTTTGCTTGTTTTTCATGTGGTTTATGATCTGAGGTTGTTTGGCCGGCTGCTTGTTTTGCTTTGTACTAATGAAGATTGGAAATTGACGCAGCCATATGGAAAGATTGAAGGGTCAAACAAGGGATGTTGACGGGTGGACACACACCAGCTTTGATCAACTGTTCCAGGCAGTGACCCATCACTCTATGTCACTAAGGGAGGAGGAAAGCATGGTGGGATAGCCTGACAGCAGAGTGTGGCATCTCCCTGAACCACGAGCAACTGGGCTGGAACAAAGCCAGGGAAGGACGGCAATCTCTTAAAAAAATCACAACACATCTTCCTGTTTTGACAGTTCAGGGGCAAAGGCAGCTTTGTAGAACAAAGCAGTATATGTTCAGATCTCAAAAAAAAAAAAAAAAAAGACCAGCGAGGCACAGCCTGTTACTGTGCAAACCCCCTACCTGTGTGTGCACGAAGGCCTTGGCCCTCAACAGAACTGTGCTATGCAGAGACGATTTTGGTTGTTTCCCCTGATACGGCATAAAATTCTTCCTTCCTCGATTTGCCCTGTGCTCCCTCTGATGCTAAGAACACACACAGCATCACAGATCAACTCTCCTGATTGATAATGCTTCATTTTTAACATGAATATGTCCCCCCACCTCCTAAGAACGTTGAGTTGGAGTCAAATATTCAAATTCCTGAAAATTATACCAACCACGGAGGTAGCAAAATAAAATTAAACTCGCCAATTCATTATATCACCGATTATAAATGGTAGTTATGCCAGGAATGGAAGCAGGAGAGGGCACCAATAAAGAGTAAGAGAGAACGCACCTGCTAGAAGAGAGAAGAAAAATGGAAACTAATATTTATGCAGTGTTCACCTCTCTCCCTTCAGACGCTAGAACGCTTATTTAATGAGTCTCTCTCTATCAACTTGTCAAGGAAAACAGCTGCACCTTCTGAGTTAAAGTGACATGTCTCCACAAAGCTTCCAAAACCGAGCCTCAAGCTTACTGCACAAAGAAAAGGGAAACCCAACCTCCTCCCTCCCAAGAATTGCTTCCGCCATCTAGTGGCAGCATGTGACATAGCATCCAACTGGTCAAGGGAGTCTCTCTAGCTCTTTCTGTAGTTATAAAGACTGTAACATTGGCAATCCCAATAGACATGCTAACGTGGAAGAGGGAAAATTTCACCAGTTCTCACCGATAAAGGATACAAGTAACTAATGAGTGCTTGGATATATCATATCATATACATATGCATATACATATATATTATGTGTACCAATGATAAAGAAAGAGACGATCAATTAGGGTGTATTGGGGAAGATGAAAGGGGTTGAAGTCAGAGACCATAGGAGGAGCTAGAGGAGAGACAGGGACAGGGGAAAGTGAAGCAATTCTATTGTGATTAAGATGTCATTTTTAGAAAACTTCCATTATCTACCTCATCACACAATGTCTGCCCAAGAGATCTTAGCTGGGTTTGGAACCAGTGATCACCTCTCTGTACAAAGGAATCAATTTGGGACTTTTTAAAAATAGATCAAAGCTGGATTTTGTAAAACAGCCCCTCTTGGGGTTGTCTAGTCTCAGGCTCAGGGTCCTGGTTGTTTTGTTTTATTTTATTTTTTAATGGGGGAGAAAAAGTTCTTCGGATGATTTGGGGCAATCTGAAGTTTGAAAAACACAAAGGAAACTCAAGCCTTCCTTGTTTAAAAGTGTAGAAAGCCTGGCAAAGGACCTAAAACTATCTTCCCCCCTAGAATACAGGGCTTCTTTTCCTAAAAACCCAAATTCCTAAAACTGCTCAAACCAAATCAGCAACTGCAAGCTGAATTCTTGAAAAGATGTTTTTTTTCTGAAATGAAAATATTTAATGCTCCAAAAGTAAATAGAATATTTGCTATTTTTATTGAATCTCACAGAAGACGCTCATTAAACTTTTAAGCAATTCTATGCTGTTCGATGTTGCCAGCATTGAGAGGTTAATTAATTCTCCTTTACAACTTGCCTAACTCTTTTAAGGATTCGATATAAAAATAGATTTAAAAAAAATGACACTTTTATAGGGTCTTAATTCAGAGTGAAAAATAAGTGACCAGGACGCACAGAGGCGGAGCGGCGGCGCCAGACGCCAGACGCGGCAGAGTGACACCGCATTCAGGAAGAGGCTTTGGGAGACCAGCGCGGCAGCAGATGCAAGCGGCAGGGTCAGGCATGCAATAAGGAGAGCAGATCCCCTTACTACAATCAAATCAAAGAGGTAGGCCTTTGGTTGGCCAGGTCACTGGCAAACGGGGAGCCTGGTCCTGTCCTGAAGACCCTTCGGAGGGGTGAGAGGGTTCTTGGCCGGCGGCAGGAACCAGGAAACAGAGCGAGGGCATTTTGTAAGCAGAGCCCTGGGCCAGCAGGGAAACCTGATCCGGTTTTTAAAAGACCCATTAGATAGGATTAACAGGAGGAGATGGGCAGACGCCAAGGCAAGAACTCACCCAATAATCTGAAAAACAACATGAAAACACCAGAACCCAAGGATCTTACAACAGAAGTATTTGAACAACCTAACACAGAAGAAGTGGAAAAAATTGACTTTATGAATGCAATAGAGTCCCTTAAACAACATGTAAAAAATGCCCTTATAGAAATGGATGAGAAGTATAACAAAAAGTTTGAAGAAATGAGTAAATATGTACATGATACCCTGGGAAACCGAGATAAAACGATCAAACAGGTAATGGAAACAGTTCAAGAATTGAAAACTGAAATGAAGGCAAGGAAGAAAATACAAACTGAGGACCAGCCGGATATGGAAAATCTAGGTCAACGAGCAGAGTCTACAGAAACAAGCATAATCAATAGAATACAAGAGATAGAAGAAAGAATCTCAGATGCTGAGGACACCATAGAGAAAATAAACGAACAGATCAAAGAAAACAGCAAAGCCAACAAATTCTCAACACAAAACATTCAGGAAATATGGGACACAATAAAAAAACCAAACTTAAGAATAATAGGAATAGAAGAAGGAGAAGAGTCACAGCTCAAAGGCCCAGAAAATATATTCAACAAAATTATGGAAGAAAACTTTCCCAACTTAAAGAAAGATATTCATTTAAATATTCAAGAAGCATACAGAACACCAAACAGACTGGATCAAAGAAAAACATCTCCTCGCCATATAATAATCAAAACACAAAATATACAGGTTAAAGAAAGAATATTAAGAGCTGCAAAGGAAAAAGGGCAAGTTACTTATAAAGGTAAACCGATCAGACTTACACCTGACTTCTCTATGGAAACTATGAAAGCCAGAGGTCCTGGATAGATGTACTGCAGAAGCTAAGAGACCATGGATGCAAACCCAAACTACTATACCCAGCCAAGCTATCGTTCATTATCAATGGAGAAAACAAGACATTCCAGGATAAGAATAAATTTAAACAATACGTAGCCACAAATCCAGCCCTACAGAAAGTAATAGAAGGAAAATCACTACCCAAGGAATCCAACACTGCCAACACTGCCTACAATAACCCAGGCATCTAGTGACCCTTCACTAGCACATCTCAAAGAAGGGAGACACACAGTCTCTACTACCAAAAGCAATAAGAATAACTGGAGTAAACAACCACTGGTCATTAATATCACTTAATATTAATGGGCTCAATTCACCTATAAAAAGGCACAGGCTAAAAGATTGGATACGAAAACAGGATCCAACATTCTGCTGTTTGCAAGAAACACATCTCAACCACAAAGACAGGCACCTACTCAGAGTAAAGGGTTGGGAAAAGGTGTTTCAAGCAAATGGTCCTAAGAAAAAAGCAGGTGTGGCCATATTAATTTCTAACAAAACTGACTTCAAACTAAAATCAATCAGAAGAGACCGAGATGGTCACTTTATACTCATAACAGGAACAATTCATCAGGATGACATCTCAATTCTGAATATCTACGCCCCCAATATAAAAACACCTACTTATGTAAAAGAAATATTACTAGAACTCAAAGCAGACATCAAACCACACACACTAGTAGTAGGAGACTTCAACACACCTCTCTCTCCAAGGGACAGGTCAATCAGACAGAAACCTAATAGAGAATTAAGAGAATTATTGGAGGTAATGAAGCAAATGGACTTAACAGACATCTATAGAACATTCCACCCAAATAGGAAAGAATATACCTTCTTCTCTGCAGCTCATGGAACCTTCTCAAAAATTGACCACATACTTGGAAACAAAGGAAACCTCCACAGATACAAAAAAATATCAGTGTCCACCTGTGTCCTATCTGATCACCACGGATTAAAGTTAGAAGGCAACAACAATGCTACCCACAGAAAGCCAACAAACTCATGGAAACTGAACAGTCAACTACTGAACCACACCTGGGTCAAGGAAGAAATTAAGAAAGAAATTAAAGTCTTCCTTGAATTTAATGAAAATAAAGAGACAACATACTCAAACCTATGGGACACAATGAAAGCAGTGCTAAGAGGAAAGTTCATAGCACTAAGTGCCCACTTAAAGAAAACGGAGAATGCATACACTGGGGACTTAACAACACACCTGAAAGCTCTAGAAAAAAAAGAAGCAGACGCGCCCAGGAAAAGTAGAAGACTGGAAATAATAAAACTGAGGGCCGAAATCAACAAAATAGAAACACAGAAAACAGTCCAAAGAATCAATGAAACAAAAAGCTGGTTCTTGGAAAAAGTCAACAAGATCGACAAACCCCTATCCAAACTAATTAAACGACAGAGAGAGAACACACAAATAAATAAGATCAGAAATGAAAAGGGGGACATAACCACAGACACAGAGGAAATTCAGAGAATCATTAGATCTTACTACAAAAGCCTGTATAACACAAAATTGGAAAATATAAAAGAAATGGACACTTTTTAAGATAAATACCATATACCAAAGTTGAACCAGGACCAGGTGAACAATCTAAACAGACCTGTTAGTCACGAAGAATTAGAAGAGGTTATCAAAAACCTCCCTACCAAAAAAAGCCCAGGACCAGATGGTTTCAATGCGGAATTCTACCAGAACTTCCAAGAAGAGCTAATACCTATACTCCTTAATGTATTCCACAATATAGAAACAGAAGGGTCATTACCAAACTCCTTCTATGAAGCTACAGTTACTTTGATACCAAAACCACACAAAGACTCAACCAAGAAAGAGAATTACAGGCCAATCTCACTCATGAACATCGACGCAAAAATCCTCAACAAAATACTGGCAAACCGAATCCAAGAACACATTAGAAAAATTATCCATTATGATCAAGTAGGCTTCATCCCAGAGATGCAGGGCTGGTTCAACATACGAAAATCTATCAATGTAATCCACCATATAAATAAACTGAAAGAAAAAAATCATATGATCATTTCATTAGATGCTGAAAAAGCATTCGACAAAATTCAACACCCCTTTATGATAAAGGTCTTGGAGAGAATAGGGATACAAGGATCCTACCTAAATATTATAAAAGCTATTTATAGCAAGCCAACAGCTAACATTAAATTGAACGGAGAAAAACTCAAAGCCATCCCACTAAAATCAGGAACACGACAAGGATGTCCACTCTCTCCATACCTCTTCAATATAGTGCTTGAAGTTCTAGCAATAGCAATAAGACAACATAAGGAGATCAAGGGGATTTGTATTGGAAAGGAAGAAGTTAAGCTTTCGTTATTTGCAGATGATATGATAGTATACATAAGTGACCCCAAAAATTCTACCAAAGAACTCCTACAGCTGATAAACACCTTTAGTAATGTGGCAGGATACAAGATCAACTCCAAAAAATCAGTTGCCTTCCTTTACACTAAGGATAAGGAAGCAGAGAGGGAAATCAGAGAAGCATCATCTTTCACGATAGCCACAAATAGCATAAAATATCTTGGGGTAACCCTGACCAAGGAAGTGAAAGACCTATTCGACAAGAACTATAAGTCGTTGAAGAAAGAAAGTGAAGAAGACACCAGAAAATGGAAGGACCTCCCTTGCTCTTGGATTGGGAGGATCAACATAGTAAAAATGGCAATTCTACCAAAAGCAATCTATAGATTCAATGCAATCCCCATCAAAATCCCATCAAAATTCTTCACAGATCTGGAGAAAACAATAATCATCAACTTTATATGGAGGAACAAAAAACCCAGGATAGCCAGAACAATCTTATACAATAAAGGATTGTCTGGAGGCATTACCATCCCTGACTTCAAACTCTATTATAGAGCTACAGTATTGAAAACAGCCTGGTATTGGCATAAAAACAGAGAAGTCGACCAATGGAATCGAATAGAAGACCCTGACTTTAACCCACAAACCTATGAGCACCTGATTTTCGATAACGGAGCTAAAAGTATACAATGGAAAAAAGACAGCATTTTCAACAAATTGTGCTGGCAAAACTGGATGTCACTCTGTAAAAGAATGAAAATAGATCCATATCTATCACCATGCACAAAACTCAAGTCCAAATGGATTAAAGACCTCAATATCAGTCCGAACACACTGAACCGGATAGAAGAGGAAGTGGGAAGTACTCTACAGCACATGGGCACAGGAGACCACTTCCTACGTATAACCCCAGCAGCACAGACACTAAGGGCATCATTGAATAAATGGGACCTCCTGAGGCTGAGAAGCTTCTGTAAAGCAAAGGACACTGTCACTAAGACAAAAAGGCAACCCACTTACTGGGAGAAGATTTTCACCAACCCCGCAACTGACAAAGGTCTGATCTCCAAAATATATAAAGAAATCAAGAAACTAGACCGTAAAAGGCTAATCAATCCAATTATAAAATGGGGCACTGAGCTGAACAGAGAATTCTCAACAGAAGAACTTCAAATGGCCAAAAGACACTTAAGGTCATGCTCAACTTCCCTAGCGATCAGGGAAATGCAAATCAAGACAACTTTAAGATACCATCTTACACCTGTCAGAATGGCTAAAATAAAAAACACCAATGATAGCCTTTGCTGGAGAGGTTGTGGAGAAAGGGGGACACTCACCCATTGCTGGTGGGAATGCAAACTTGTGCAACCACTCTGGAAAGCAGTGTTTCGGTTTCTCAGGAAATTCGGAATCAACCTACCCCTGGATCCAGCATTACCACTCTTGGGAATATACCCAAGAGAGGCCCTATCATACAACAAAAGTATATGCTCAACTATGTTCATGGCAGCATTGTTTGTAATAGCCAGAACCTGGAAACAACCTAGATGCCCTTCAACGGAAGAATGGATGAAGAAAGTATGGAATATATACATATTAGAGTATTACTCAGCAGTAAAAAACAAGGACTTCTTGAATTTTGCATACAAATGGATGGAAATAGAAAACACTATCCTGAGTGAGGTAAGCCAGACCCAAAAAGAGGAACATGGGATGTACTCACTCATATTTGGTTTCTAGCCATAAATAAAGGACAATGAGCTTATAATGCATGTTCCTAGAGAAGCTAAGTAAGAAGGTGAACCCAAAGACAAACACATAGTCATCCTCATGAATATTAACCTTCATCAGGTGATGAAAGGAGACAGAGACAGAGGAGCACGGGACAGAAATCTCAAGGTCCAAATCAGGAGCAGAAGGAGACGGAGCACGAGCAAGGACCTCAGGACCGCGAGGGGTGCACCCACACACTGAGACAATGGGGATGTTCTATCGGGAACTTACCAAGGCCAGCTGGCCTGGGTCTGAAAAAGCATGGGATAAATCCGGACTAGCTGAACATAGAGGACAATGAGGAATATTGAGAACTCAGGAACAATCACAGTGGGTTTTTGATCCTACTGCACGTACTGGCTTTGGGGGAGCCTAGGCAGTTTGGATGCTCACCTTTGGAGACCTGGATAGAGGTGGGCAGTCCTTGGGCTTCCCACAGGTCAGGGAACCCTGATTGCTCTTCGAGCAGATGAGGGAGGGTGACTTGATCGGGGGAGGGGGAGGGAAATGGGAGGCAGATGAGGGGGGGAGGCAGAAATCCTTAATAAATAAATAAATAAATAAATAAATAAATAAATAAATATAAAAAAAATAATAAAAAAACAAAAAAAAGAAAAATAAGCGACCAAATTGTAAGACGAAATTAGAAAGATTACCAGAGAGGAAGGTGTCCCTTAATCAGAGCATACACATATTTTGATGCACTTAAGAGAGCTAAAGAATAGACAGGGAGAGATGGTCACTTCCAAGATCTCCATTCCCTTTTGGTCAGTTCCTCAGGATGAGAACGGTTTTGTTTTTAACATAAAGTAAATAAGATAAATAAGCTACATGTGATATCAGATGGCTATCAGTGAAGCCGAGGGGAAGGATGGAGACGATTAAAGAGTGGCTGAAAAGACTAAGGAGATATGGGCTGAGCCACGGCTTCCTGGAACCAGGCATTCCAAGTTTACAGAATAGCAAGTCCCCAAGGGAAGAGTGTGCCTGGCAAGTTGGAAGAACAGAAAGAAAGAAAAAAGAAGCCAGTTTGAGAGTAGTTGCAACTAAGGTTAAGTCTTATTTAGATTATATCATTTCTGTATTCAGGGTGCTCCAGTTCGCCCTGTCTCCTTGCAAGAAATCAGGCAAGCCATTGCAATCTTCTACAGCATCCAACAAAAGAGCTCTTCCTTTGTATGGTGTCAATTCATGAACACTGACATTCAGATGTGTCTCGCGCAGGGCACCTTGAGCTGTGAGAAGAGAGTTTCATATAAAGGCCTGTGGGGGACAGAAACATGAGGTACTGATAGCATGTGGCAGCTCTGTCTATAGTAGGAAGGTCTCAGAGATGCTAGAAAAAGAGACAGAGAAAGAAGAACACACAGAGATATAAGTGGAGATTTATCTTAATATCTGGGTTAACAAAATCTGTAATGGGGAAGTTGAACATTGCCTTATACAGACACAGGACCTAGCAGATGCCATAGACACTCCCAGTGCATTCACCGAGGTTTGAACTTTTCAGCGAGAATCCTGTGTGAGAAATAATTGAGAGTGTCTCGGTCTGGAGATAAGACACTTTGGTGACAACAGGATCTAAACAGTGGGAAAATAGTAAAAATTTGAGGAGTTCACCACAAATTTGTCTTTTTTTATGGGAAAATAGGAGAAAAGAGGAAGACGAAGAAGGGAATACACTTAGGAAAGGAAACCCCATCAATTACAAACACATACACATGTATTCTTCCACACTCTCCTGCACACACACACACACACACACACACACACTCCCAGGCAGGTAGTGAATCTGTACTCAATGGCAAAGCAAACGAGAAAGTCAGTCACCTGCTAAACACTTTTCACATATTGGTTTGTTTGTTTTTTTAAGTCTGAGTTTGAATTGGCATGAAAAAATTAAAGAAGACTCTGTTGACTAGATGAACTATGTGAGACAGAAACATATAAAGAGAAAATGTTCCTGGAGGTAAAAAAGATCTGACCCCAACTGGAAGAAGCAGACAAGGAGGTGGTCTCTATGTCTGTGTGCTGGATTTTTGGTAACTTTACACCATTGCATGATTTGTGTGATTCCTGGCTTTAATGGTTTCCTTTAGTCCTTTAGAGAGCACATAACAGAAAGAGGACAATGTTCCACGTATACCACATCACTGAAAACAAAGTACCAGGCAAATAAGATACTGGCATCTCCCTGGAAAGATAACCTAAAATAAGAAGTTTCTCAGATCCATAAAAGTTTCAATCTGAGAACTCTGAACGCCAAAGAAAGGGCATTAGCAGTAAAGTCAAGGTCAAAAATAAAGTGTCACATTCTGATCCCTGTTGACTTCAGTTTGGGTGTGTATAGTCAGTTCATACAGTCGTTTTCAGCTCTAACTGCTCAGCAGAATCACACCTGATGCTTTTAACATCACAGAGCTCTGCCCACCCCCAGGAGGTTCTAAGGCAGTTGGTGGGATCTTAAGTCTTCAGTTTGTTTTACTAGGTAGTCAGTACAAAAAGCCAATACTTGAACTATGAAGCCTCAGCCCTGCCTGCCATGGACATTCCAACAATTAAGCTGGGCCCATAGACCCTACTACTTCCAAATCTCCCTTTCTTATGCACCTTCAGAGTAAACCTCAGAGGAGTACGATGTAACAAAACAAAGTGTATAGCAAAAACTAGAGAGCATAGGAATTTATTTTTATGTCAATTTTAAGACCTCTTCTCTAGGGCCCATACAAGTGCCAAAGTATGTTTGTATCTGTGTGATCATTTTATTCAAGATGTCAACACCATTTTATCAACACAAAAGTTTTAAAATGAACATGTTTCCTAAATAAGAGAGCACAAAATCCATGTTAGTGCATTTTAACAGCATTAGCCTATTACCACTGCTTGAGTATTTTTTCTGTGTATTCTAATCATCACATGATAACAGGGGACCTAGAGCTATTGTTGCTTCTAAAAGCCTAGAAACAAACCATTTGTCTTTGCTCAATGTTGCCGTGAGCCTGGGATGGATTAAGTTTAACCCCAGTTTCCAAGGCACTTGTGGTCTAGCCGGCTATTGGTAGTTGGACATCACGACACCATGATAGATGTCTGTGAAAACACCTGTGAGCCAGTTTCCACCTTCAGACAGCTTTATTAACCCATCTGTTCACTCACACGAATGAAATCATTCCCCTATAAACTACAAATGGCTATCACCTTAAACGACAGCACGGCAAATGAGATGTTCAACTTGAAAGGGTATTTGTGCACCCCCTGGGGAAATGCTGCTGCCAGTGTAAGCAGAACCGAGAGCAAGCTGAAAAGAACCACTTCCGGGCTCTGTGGAATGAAACCTACAACTGATTGACAGTAGTAAAAGGAACAGCCCATCTCTGTGATCGAGATGATCGCAACGTGTCTGGAACAGCCAACAGCATCCCTTTGTACATTGTAAATGTGAACAGCATTTCTTTATACATGACCGAGGTGAGAAAAAAAAGTCACAATCCACCATGGCTACTGGATTCCTTTGTTTTCAATAGCATGTCTCCCTTGTTAAATGTATTTAAATATCCATACTCAGTACAACCATTCAAAAGTCCTGGCAGTGTCACTAACAGTTAGACCTAAGGGAAGTGCTCATATCATTTAGAACTGCCCAAACACCTGAGTTGGAGAGAAAGTGCTTCAGAAGCACGGTGATTGCCACACATGACAAGTTTATCACTTTACAGTTTGATCAAACCTTACCCAGCCTGGCTTCATACCTACCCCCATCTTCTGCTGACTGAACCCACCAGGTCATCCCAGTGAAACTCCGATATGAACAACAGCTTGACAAAACAAGTAGGGAAGGATTATTTGGAATTCCAACAAAGCAGTTCTTAACTTTGAGCTCATACAGAGCAGAAGGAGAAATAGACTCTAAAAGACCCATGAATCTGAATGGGTGGGGACATCTGTCATCTATTTTTAGTAACATCTAGCCAAAAATAATATTCTTTGAAATATAAATGCAAGAGCTCAACCATAGTGGGGTTATCTGTGTCTACAGCTTCATCCTAGAGTCTACTTACATTTCAATTTCTCATTGCAGCAATGCACATGTCGGGGGCTATATGTACTGTTTATTCGGCTTTTAAATGATCGATTGAATTCTGCAAACCTGGATTCTGTTATGAGAAGAATGCATGCTATTGCATGCAATATTTTAAACTGTTGTGTGACAACATTGCAAGGTGGTGGGATCTTTCCTTTTTATTTTTAATTGTACATTTAAATCACTGTTCTCAGGGGAGATAGAGAGGTTTCACCACACTGCCAATCATATTACAAGAGGTCAAGAAACTTTAAAGCTATTTCTTTTGTAGTTACCAATGGTTAGACTTTTATGTGATTTTGATACATGTGCTACCTATGTGAGTTTTTCCCTCAAGGACTTTGAAGATACTTGAATTCATAGGAGCAAGACACACGAGAAACAAAATATCTTCTTCTAGGTTCTTCCATGCCAATTGCCCTCTGTGCTTCATGACAAATTTGAGAGGGTTGGAGGAAGTGTTTGGTTTTGGGGGGGGGGGTATTTTGTTTGCTAAGACAGAGATCCTCTATACTTCATTCCAAGTAATACATTAAAAGTTACTTCCTGTAGATGGTCAAACACCAAGAATACAAAAATACATTGAATTGTATGTCTTAGAAAAAGAAAAGAAACTTCCTGGTATATACTGTGTGTAGCTATCCTACTTCTTGCTGCTCCAATGCAGTGCTCACAGACAAAAGCCACCAACCTCGCCTTTTGGGGCTCCTTCTTCCCTATATGTTCAGAGAAGAAAACTGCAGGTCTTTAAGCTGCCTAACTATGTCCAAGAGTTCTCCAGTTATTGCTTATAATGTATTTTGAGATTTCCAAATGATGAGTGTTATATAATCATAAAACAGAAACACACAGGAAAAAGACTCTTGTCAAGGTAGTGAAACCTAGATTCTTATACGCTGGTTAGACTCAGACTAAATACATAGGCATTAACTTTGTTGAAATCGGTTCCAGCACCTCATTCTTATACACTCTATTTATTCCCACTCATGTTGGTTACTACTAATGTCTGGCTAACACTTCACTCAGCTTTGTAGACAGAAGTTTCTGTCCTGCCTGGTCTCACAGTCATTCAATCCCAAAGAAATATACAGAGGCTTATATTAATTATAAACCGTTTGGCCTATTTGCTCAGGCTTATTATTAACTAACTCTTACAACTTAAATTAACCCATAATATTTGTCTATGTTTAGCCACGTGGTGTGGTACATTTTATCAGTGAGGCATTCTCATCTTGCTTCCTCTGTGTCTACCTGTTGATTACATCTCTGCCTTTCCTCTTCTCAGAATTCTCTTATTCTGATTGTCCTGCCTATACTTCCTTCCTGTCTACTGCCCAAGCAGCGTTTTATTAAACAATACAAGTGACAAATCTTTACAGTGTACAAGAGGATTATCTCACAGCACAGCTTCACTGCTGCCATTCTCAAATTGTCACCTCTATTAAGAGAGACCCCCTTATTGCTTCTTGAGTTAATATACTGAAGGAAAGCCCTGTTTGTCTAGCTGGTATATGTTGTAGGAGCCTGCTTGTTCGTTTCCCAGCTGCCCAGACTCCCAAAATAATCACACAAAACTATATTAATTCAACACTGCTTGATCTATTAGCTTATACATATTTTAGTTCACTCTCAGCTCTTAAATTAACCCATTTTTATTATTTTATATTTTACCAGGATGTTTGTGGCCTACTAGCAAGGTAACAACGGATGGCTTGTGTCTTTCCTCTCTGGTCGCTCCATGGCATGTCTAGACTCTTCTTTCTCCCAGCATTTAGATTAGTTTTCCCCTCCTAGCTTTAGTCTACCCTATGACCAATAAAAACATCCCATATACAGAAGGTCTTCCCACACCAGGTATAATACACCCTAATGTCCCAACAGAAGACTTCTGAGCAAGTGATAACTAAAACACCTCCGGTGCTAACAAGCGTCTTAAAAATCTTACAACTTCTTACGGAAAAAAAGTATCAACTAGATGCCTTAACCGGGAAGGTAACACAGTAACTTCCCATAGTCATAGGACACTTAGAATACCTCAGAGGACCAAATGAATCCACAGATAGTCAAGCATGCTTTTATCACCCACGCAACTCAAAATAGCCAACCCTGAAATCATGCCTGCGGGAACTCAACACAAGCAGTAATTAACGCCTTCTGAAGAAACAAAACAAAAACAAAACATTCTCTTACAGTCAATTAAGCACATTCAAGTCAATTATTTGAACAATTCCTGCCAGTATGCAATTCAAACTTTCACTTCAAAAGAATCTGCTCACAGGCCTACTAATTGCCTCTAGATATTAAAAAGCCAGGGGTTACCATGTATGGAGGAACTTCTCTGACACCAGAGACTAGTATGAGAAAGATAAAACTAGACACCTGTCTTAGTTTTTTTTTTCCCTATTGGTAGGATAAAACACTGACCAAAACCACTTAAGGGGAAAAGGATTTATCTTAGATCACAGTTCCATAGTATAGTGCATCATCATAAGGAGATAAGGTTAGGAGCCTGAAGCAGCAGGTGACCTTAGGTCCACTATTGGAAAGCAAAGAGTGGTGAGCACATGATGCTGTTGGCTCAGTTTATGCAATCCAAGATCTAAGCTAGGAAATGGTGCCACCCACAGTGAGTGGGTCTATCTGTCTTTCTTAAAGTAATAAAATTGTTCACCACAGAAAAAGCCAGAGGTCTGTCTCCAAAAGATTGTAGATTCTGTTGAGCTGACCATCACCAATCCCAAGCAAGGATTCTAGGGGCAGTATTGTTTTCATACATACAGGAGAAAAAAAAACATAAACTGAGCTTCTGAAGACTCACATTAATACATGAAAAAGTTCAAAATATACATATTGGAGGGCCTCAAAGTTTAGACACAAGTTTAATAGTATAAAAATGTCCTGCCAGAACTCACACTGAAGGAGTCTTCTACTTCTGTCTTTAGTGTGCAATATCACCAGTAACTAAATCAGAAATTTCACTGTATCCTCTCCTCATCACCCTCCACAAATATTCTTCACTCTATGGGTGTAATGCTACAGTAAAATCATTTAGGACATAATTGTCAGGTTATTTACTTAAAGTGTATGCATGTATTGAATGCAAAATTATTTATACAACAAATGCTGGAACTGATATACTATGGGGGTCACATAGATTTACATAGTTATACCTATCATGGTTGAATATGAAAGGAAAGAAAACTATATAGATAATTATACTCTAAGATGGCATATATTATATATCAAATTTATATAAGCATCTAAATGTTTCTATAAACTTACAGGGCACTCTTACAATAAAGCTCAGGCTGTAGATTTCCTGAGTGGTGTCACTGAGCAGCCATAGATAATACTGCTAATGTTCTGGCTCTTTAAGAGACAAGCCACGCCCACTCCCTTCCTGTTTGCAGCCTCTGCCCCCACTCTCTCTCTTCCTGTCTCCTCTGTCAGAAAGGCATCCTCTCTCCCTCTTTCTATTTCTCTCTCTCTTCCTCTCCTCCTCCCCCTTTTCCTTCCCCTCCATAACCCATCTAATAAATGTCTAACTTTACTCTGTATGGTGTGTTTATCCACCTCTCTCGCCCGCCGGCCACACTCACATGGAGCATGTCACGTGCACCATCCCCACTCAGGACTGGCAGCTTTCAGGATCCCAGCAGCTTGCAGCAAACCCATCTGTATAGTGTGTCTATCTGTCTGTCCCATGTCCACCTGACGCCCACATGGCTAGCCGCTGGGGACGCCCAGGGACCAGCCATTCGTGGAGACCTGCTGCGTGGTGCACCTGGGCCTTGCCTGGGACTGGCTGCTCTTGGGACCCACTGCCCTCTGCCTGCCAGGCAGCTCACAAATCCATTACACACAGTAACAGAAATGAAGCTACATGCGATGTAGGACCATCAGGTGCATGTACCATGAAAGAAAAGGGTTCCCTCCTAGAGTGTGTCTAGCTGTATCTCTGAACCACTCAACAGATGTAAAGTCAGTGTACAATGAGAAAAGAATTCATTCTTATCTGTATCTGAGAAAGGCCAAGTGCCACCATGAATCAGCCCAAACTTCACCCGGAAAGATGTTTGTTGTGTCAGTGGGCAGACATAGAAAGCAAAGTCCACTTAGTTGTTGATCGTTCTTGTCATCTTTTGCATCTCTAATTCCTAAGAATTCTGTTAAAATAAAGGTTAGGAGGCTGATCCAGCACCCCATCCCATCAATCGGACCCAAGTCCCACTCGGCCCCCAAGCCATCCTATCACCTCCTATTACCCCCCACATCTCCAAACCCACCCCTCACAACAACTCCCTGCAACATCAACACTCTCTAGGCCCTCCATACTGGGGCAAAACACAGGCCCCTCCCCCACCTACCACAGCCACTCTCATCAGCTAGCAGGCAAGTTTCCTTAGGCTGAACCCCATCCCATCAATCAGATCCTATAAGCTATAAGTCCCACTCTGCCCCAAACCCTCCTATCTGCCCCCTCCCCCAGCAACGTCAAAGAAGCACTAAAACACAGGCTGAAAATTCAGAGAGAGGACAAAGAGGTTAGTGACCACCCACCTGGCGGGACTCTCCACTCTCTAGGCCCTCCATTACTGGGTAAAACCCTGGGTTCCTCTCCCACCTGCCTCAGCTTCTCCAGCCAACCAGTAGGCAAGCTTCCAACAAGTAGGCTGCTCCAATACCCCCATTCCCACCCCACTTGGACCCTGCAAGCATCAAGTCCCACTTCACCCCAACACCTTCCTATCCCCCCTGCAAACTCAAAGGAACTCTGAAACACAAGTTGCAAGTAAACATTGAGAACCAAGAGAGAGGACCAAGAGAGAAACTCTGAAGCACAGGCTGGGACTGCACAGAATGGACCAAGAGAGCAGACCTAGAGAGCAGGCTAACAGAGACCTTAGTGGCTCTTTGAGACCCAGACAGTAACAGTAAAGAGCAGACCAAGAACAGTACCCAAAGACACAGACAGCCACTGCAAGGATTGGACCAAGAGACAACGATACCGTCAGCACCAATGAGAAAAAGATGGGTAGAAGCCAATGCAAGAATTCATTCAACAACCTAAAAAACAAAATGGTAACACCAGAGCCAGTGGTTGAATAACAGGAAGACTTGATCATTCTAACACAGAAGAAGTAGAATAAAATAATTTTAAATGTAAATTTTATGAGGATGATGAAGACCATTTAAAAGGAAGTGAAAATTTTCTGTGAAGAAACAGAGGAAAAGACAAACAAAATATTGGAAGAAAAATCAATAAATCTCTCAAAAAAAAACTCAAGAAAACCATGAAAAAACAAACAGGTGAATCAAACAGTTCAAGACATGAAGACTGAAATAGAGGCAATAAAGAAAACACAAGCCAAGGGAACTCTGGATATGGAAAATCTGGGCAAATGAACAGGAACTACAGAGGCAAGCATAACAACAGAATACAAGAAATGGGAGAGAGAATCTCAGGTGTTGAAGATACTTTAGAGGAAATAGATTCATTGGTCAAAGAAAACATTAACTCCAACAATTTCTTAACACAAAACTTCCAGGAAATCTGGGACAACATGAAAAGACCAAACCTAAGAATAATAGAGATAGAAGACAAAGAACTCCAGTTCAAAGGCACAAAAAAAATATACTCAACAAAATCATAGAAGAAAATTTTCCCAACCTAAAGAGGGATGTCCCTATGAAGATAAAAGAAGCTTACAGAACACCAAATACACTGGATCAAATAAAAGGGCCCCTCACTGGTGTAGGAGGTCCTTCTGTCTATGTGTTGCTTTCATTGGTTTAATAAAGAAACTGCCTTGGCCATTTGATAGGGCTGAACTTAGATAGGTGGAGTAGACAGAACTGAATGCTGGGAAGTGTGGCAGAACACTATAGATCTCCTGCCTGGGATGGATGCTGGTTAGAATCTTGCCAGTAATGTGGCAATACACAGATTAATGGAAATGGGTTAAATTAAGATGTAAGAATTAGCCAATAAGAAGTTAGAGCTAATGGGCCAGGAGGTGTTTAAATGAATACAGTTTCTGTGTGGTTATTTCGGGGGTTAAGCTAGCCAAGCAACCAGGATAAAAAGCAGGCCCTCTCCTCCTCTTACAACACCTCACCATACAATAATCAAAATTCAAAACATAAAGGAAGACCTATCAAAATTACACCTGACTTCTCAATAAAAACCATGAAAGCCAGAAGGTCCTAGAATGATGTGATCCGGACACTAAGAGACTACGAATGCAAACCCAGATTGCTATACCCAGCATAGCTTTTAATCACCATTGATGGAGAAAACAAGATATTCCATGACAAAAACAGATTTAAACAATACTTATCCACAAATACAGCACTACAGAAAGTACTAGAAGGAAAACTCCAATACAAGGAAGCTAACTGCACCCACAAAAACACAATAATGGATAACCTCACACCAGCAAAACCTAAAGAAGGGAAACACAAATAACAGGAATTAACAACCATTAGTCATTAACAACCATTAGTCATCTTTTAATATCAATGGACTCAATTCACCTATAAAAAGACACAGGCTAAGAGAATGGATATGAAAACAGTATCCAGCTTTCTGCTGTATACAAGAAACACACCTCAATCTCAAAGACAGACATTACATCAGAGTAAAGGATTAGGAAAAAAATTTTCAATCAAATGGAACTAAGAAATAAGCAGATGTAGCTATTCTAATAGCTAACAAAATAGACTTCAAACTAAAATTAATCAGAAGAGATGGAGAAGGACATTTCATATCCATTACAGGAATAATCCATTAAGATGAAGTCTCAATCCTAAACATATCTGCTCCAAATACAAGAGCACCCACATACGTAAAGAAACAGTACTAAAGCTTAACACACACATCAAACCCCACACACTAATAGAAGGAGATTTTATCACATCACTCTCCACAATGGACAGGTCAACCAGATAGAAACTTAACAGAGAAATAAGAGAATTAGCAGATGCCATGACTCAAATGGACTTAACAGACATCTACAGAACATTCCACCCAGACACAAAAGAATATACTTTCTTTTCAGCATCTCTTGCAACCTTCTCTTAAATTAATCACATGCTCAGTAACAAAGAAAACCTCAACAGGTACAAAAAATAGGAATGACCCCCTATATCTTATCAGATCACCATTATTTAAAGTTAGAATTTAACAAAAACACTAATTGCAGAAAGCCTACAAACTCATGGAAATTGTGCAGTGCCCAATTGAACCACCCCTGGGTCAAAGAAGAAATAAAGAAAGAAATTAACAACTTTCCAGAATTTAATGAAAATGAAGACACAAGGTATCACGCATGGGACAATATAAAAGCAGTGCTGAGAGAAAAGTTCATGGCACTACTTGCCCACATAAAGAAAGTGGAAATATCTACATTTACCATCACACCTGAAAGTTCTAGAACAAAAAGAATCAGACTCGCCCAGGAGGATTAGATGACAGGAAATAATCAAATTGAGGGCTGAAAGCAATGGAATAGAAACAAAGAAAGCAATACAAAGAATCAATGAAACAAAGAGCTGGTTCTTTGAGAAAAACAAACCCTTATCCAAACTAATCAAAAAACAAATAAAAAACATCAAATTAACAAAATAAGAAATGAAAAAAGGGACATAAGAACAGACAAGTGGGAAATCCAGAGAATTATTAGGTCATACTACAAAAACCTGTACTCCACAAAACTGGAAAATGTAAAAGAAATGGACAATTTTCTGGAGAGGTATGACATACCAAAATTAAATCAAGAGCAGGTTAACCACTTAAATAAACCTAAAATGTGCAAGGAGATAGAAGCAATCACTAAAAAGCCTCCCAACCAAAAAAAAAAAAAAAAACCAGGGCGGGATGGTTTCAGTGCAGAATTCTACCAGAACATCGAAGATAGCCAAGAAAGACCAATCTCACCAATGAACACAGATGCAAAAATACACAATAACATACCAGCAAACTGAGTCCAAAAACACATCAAAAAAAGATCCACCACAATCAAGTCAGCTTCATCCCAGAGATACAGGGATGGCTCAACATACAAAAAGCTATCAATGTAATCCACCATATAAATAAACTGAAAAAAGAAAACTATATGATCATCTCATTAAATACTAAAAAAGCATTTGACAAAATCCAACACGCCTTCATGATAAAGGTCTTAGAGAGATCAAGAATACAAATAACATATATAAACATAATAAAAGCAATATACAGCAAGCTGATAGCAAACATCAAATTAAATGGAGAGAAACTCAAAGTGATTCCACTAAAATCAGGAACAAGACAAAGCTGTCCACTCTCCATATCTATTCAACATAGTTCATGAAGTTCTGGCTACAGCAACAAGACAACAAAAGGAGATCAAAGTAATTCAGATTGGAAAGAAAGATGTCAAACTTTTGTTATTTGCAGATGATAGCATACATAAGTAACCTCAAAAAAATGCTAACAGGGAACTCGTGCCGCTGATAAATACCTTCAGTAATGTGGCAGGATACAAGATCAACTCAAAAAAAAATCAGTTGTCCAACTATATACAAAATGATAAAGAAGCTGGGAAAGAAATCAGAGAAACATCACCCTTCACAATAGTCACAGATAACATAAAATACCTTGGGGGTAACACTAACCAAGAAGTAAAAGACCTATTCAACAAGAACTTTAATTCTTTGAAGAAAGAAATTGAAGAAGATACCAGAAAATGGCAAGATCTCCCATGTTCTTGGATAAGTAGGGTCAACATAATAAAAATGACAATCCTACCAAAAGCAATCTATAAATTCAATGCAATTCCCATCAAAACCCCAACACAATTCTTCAAAAACCTTGAAAGAACAATATTCAACTTCATATGGAAAAACAAAAACCCAGGATAGCCAAAACAATGCTGTACAATAAAGGAACTTCTTGATGCATCACAATCCCTGAGATCAAGCTCTACTATGACGTACAGTAATGAAAACAACTTGGTACTGACATAGAAACAGATAGGATGACCAATGGAATCAAATTGAAGACCCAGATATTAATCTACATGCCTATGAACACCTAACTTTGACAAAGAATATAAAATTATTCAATGGAAAAAAGAAAACATCTCCAACAAATGATGCTGGAATAACTACATGTCAACATGTAGAAGAATGCAAATTGTTTCATATCTATCCCCATGCACGAAACTTAAGTCCAAATGGATTAAAGACCTCTATATAAATCTCACCACACTGAATCTGATAGAAGAGAAAGTGGGAAGGTGGGAAGTAGCTTTCAACGCATGGGCACAGGAGACTACTTCCTAAATATCAACTCCAGTAGCACAGATACTGAGAGCAAAAATTAATAAATGGGACCTCCTGAATTTGAGGAGTTTCTGTAAAGCAAAGGACACAGTCAATAAGACAAAAAGCAGCTTACTGAAATGGCAAAAGATCTTCACCAACCCCACATCAGACAAAGGACTGATCTCCAAGATATATAAAGAACTCAATAAATTAGACATAAAAATTCCAAATAATCCAAATAAAAATGGGGTACAGAACTAAACAGACAATTCTCAACAGAAGGATTTCAAATGAAAAATATAGGTAAATAGAAAATCATCTATAATAGTCAAGCTTTTAGTCATGTTAGTTAGATTTTTTAGATGTATAAAGATATATTTCAGTTAGATAGGCATTCTTCAAATCTTTCAGAGACCTTCAGAATATGGCATTTAAAATGTTTTAAAAACTTAGGACTTTTCATGAAAATGAGACACATCTACTCCCAGCAGCACCAATCTGCTTCAAGAGGATAGTAGATATCAAAGAGGCTCCTTATGGAGTTGGTTAGCAATTTTGGCAAGAAACTGCTATTGCCTGGACTGATGCATAAATTGGACATGAAGAACCCACAGAAAGATGACTGCTGAACTTGTCTAAAAGTGAGATTGTCCATCAGGGTTCCTGCTACATGAAAGAGTCTGCCAGACATTCTGCAGGACACAGAAGAAAGTGATGGATAAACTGCCAATATAGGTGAAACTGTCTTTAAAATTTCTTGTTGCATGGAAAAGTCTGTCAGATACTATGGGCCAGGAGGCTGAAGATGGATGCCCCAACAATACAAAAGAACTTTGGGTGACTATCCAAGCAGTGAGATGTATCTGTCAATTCTAGAGTTTTGGAAATTGTTTACAATGTACTTCCTGTATACTTAGGTAATATTATATCCTTCTGGAGTCATTGATGGAGTTGAAGAATTTATAGTTATAGTTCTCCTTAGTTATGATAAAAATAAAGTATATATAAATATTGTAACTGTAATTCTTGCTTGATAACTATTTTGTTATATGTAATGTTGATATGTTAAAGTTAAAGCCTTCCATTTTATTTAAACAGAAAGGGGGAAATGGTATGGGAGGTCCTTCTGTGTGTTGCTTTTATTGGTTAATGAATGAAGAACTGCTTTGAGCCTGTGGCAGGGAAGAACATAATTAGGTGGGGAAAACTGGACTGAATGCTGGGAGAAGGAGGCAGAGTCAGAGAGAAGCCATGGAGTCATCATAGACAGACACTGAAAACTTTACCTAGTAAGCCACGGCCATATGGCAATATACAGATTAATATAAATGGGTTAAATTAAAATAAGAGTTTAGCCAATAAGAAGCTAAAGCTAATGGGCCAAGCAGTGATTTTTCATTAAAAAGAATTTCAAATAACTGAAAAATAGTTAAGGAAATGTTCAAAATCCTTAGCCATCAGGGAAATGCAAATCAAAATGACTTTGAGATTTGATCTTTGACCATTCAGAATGGCTAAGATCAAAACACCAATGATAGCTTATGCTGGAGAGAATGTGGAGTAAGGGAACTCTCCTCCATTGCTGGTGGGAATGCAACTTGTATAACCACTCTAGAAAACAGTATGGTGGTTTCTCAAAATAAAAAAAAAATGGGTATCAACCTACCTCAAGGTCCAGAAATGGAACTTTTGGGCATATACCCAAAGGATGCTCAATCATACTACAAGGACATTTGATTAACTATGTTCATAGCAGCATTATTTGTAATAGCCAGAACCTGGAAACAACCTAGATGCCCCTCAACCAAAAAAATGGATAAAGAAAATGTACATTTACACAATGGATTACTACTCAAAGGTAAAAAAACAATGACATCTTGAAATTTGCATGTAAATGGATGGAACTAGAAAACACTATCCTGAGTGAGGTAACCCAGACCCAGAAAGATAAACATAATATGTACTCACTCATAAGTGGATACTAGTTGTAAAGCAAAGGATAACAAGTCTATAGTTCATGACTGTAGAAAAGCTAAGTAACAAGGTGAACCCTAAGAAAAACATATATAGATCCTTCTAGAAGGGAAAATAGACAACATCATCTGACAAAATTCGGGGCACAGGTGTGGGGGGAGAAGGGAGGACAAAGGGGAAAGAGGAGGGAGAAGGGAAGAAAAGAAAAGAACTTGAAAGAACAGGATAGTAGAGATGGAGGAAGGACAGAGATGAGAGCAAGAAAAAAGATATTTTGATTGAGGAAGCCATTATGGGACTAGCAAGAAAACTGACACTAGAGAAATTCCCAGGTATCCACAAGGAGGACTCCAGCTAAGAGCCTAAGCAATAGAGGAGAGGGTGCCATAACTGACCTTGCCCTGTAGTCAGTTTTGTGACTATCTTAAATGTCACCATAGAAACTTTATCCAGCAACTGATGGAATTGGAGGCAGAGACCCTCAACAGAACACTGGACTGAGCTGCCAAAGTCCAGTTGAAGAGTGGGAGGAATGAGAATATGAGCAAAGAGGTCAAGACCATGATGGGGACATACACTGAAACAGTTTACCTGAGCTAATGAGAGCTCACCAACTCTAGCTGGACAGGGAAGGAACCAGCATTGGATCAAACAGACCCTCTGAATGAGGGTCATAATTGTATGGCTGGGGCAGGCTGTGAGGCCACTGGCAGTGGCACCACGATTCATCCATAGTGCTTGTACTGAATTTTTTTGGAACCTATTCTCTTTGGGTAGATGAATTGCTCAGCTTAGATATGGTAGGGAAGGCCTTAGACCTTCCCCAAAGCAATGTGCCTACCCTCTCTGAGGAGTAAATGGGGGGGTGAGGTGTGGGGAAGTTTGAAGGCATGGGAGGAGGAGAGGGAGTGGGAACTGGAATTGGTATGTAAAATGAGAAAAGATTGTTTGCTTTATTTAAAAAAAAAAAGAAAAGAAAAATAAAGATTAGAAGGACATTTGGGAAAGTGTGACTCTATAGTCCACTAAGACTTCCTAAACTTGATAGAAAGATTTTTCAATAATCCCAATTGATAAAACTTCTCCATGATTTTTTCTTGTTGCCTAGAAAAAATGCTCACTATTTTACTAATTTCTCTAGATTTGATATTCAATTATAAATGACAAATTACAAGAATAAGGGTCATAAAAAGAGGAAGGTAGACATAGTTACAAACCTAAGTTTTTAACCCACCTTTCCCAAGAGATCTTCCTATTATTGTCTATAAGATGGGTGGGAGCTCTTGGTTTATTTCTACTCCCAATGTCTCCCTAATCTCCAAAGGCAATGGTTCTTGCATACACAAAGCAATCACTATCACAGCAGGCACAGCAGAAGCAAATAGAAGAGGCAGACAGCATGTTAATAAGGAGACTATTGGCAAACTGCAGTTTCCTAACCTGGGAGAAGAAATGTGGCCACGAATAAGCTAAACCTACACTCAGAGTTAGATCTCTTACATTGTGGGTCTAATGACAATCAGGACCCCGTGTATGTTATCCTTGCTCACTTTTGAAATATAATAGATACCATAGCAGGGCAGTGGTGGCCCACACCTTTAATCTCAGCACTCAGTAGGCAGAGGCAGATGGATCTCTGTTAATCTGAGTCCATTCTGGTCTACAGAGTGAGTTCCAGGACTGCCTGACACCCTATCTTGAAAATCACATACACATATTTGGCTATGGCACTAGAGATAATTTGCACTGACGATCGGCTCATCTCCCCTCTGCGATAAAGGTTCATTCTTATCTTCAGCCCAAAAGTGAAATCATTCCTAGAATGTGAAAAGTATGAGTCATTCCCATTTTCTTTTCCTTTAACCTTGGAAGATAGCCAAACTGTGTAGCTAAAAAGAATAATGCAAGCAAGCCAAAGACAAAGGTTATGGGGCAAACCGGATATTTAATAAAGAAAGGAAAAGGTCATTTCAATGCAGATTCAATTAGTTTCCCAGCCAAAGGCTTCCCATAGGTGCCCAGCACAGACCTGTGAGTTGTACTGAGTGAGCGGAAGATGCCCTTTTTCTGAAGAACTGGGACATGTCCCCATGGTTCACGACACAGGCAGGAAAACTGATTTAGTGGCCTAATTCCATTCTCAAAATTTGAAACTCAAGTATTGCCTTGGTGCCTTCTGGGTATTTTTCTGACATTTCACTGAGGCTGACTTGTTCTCCATTTCCCTTTCTACAAATTGATATGAATGGCTGGAGCACAAACATGTGAAAAGGTAAATTTACTATCCAAACACTTGAACAAGAAAAGCCAAACTGCTGGGGGAAGGAATCTGTAAGAGGCAGAAATCAGCTGTGGTTATAGACTAAAAGGAGACTAGGTAGTGATGCGACAAACAGCGCTCAGAGAGAATAGAGGACATTTTAATAATCAAGTGATGTCAACAGACAACGAAGCCACACAGCTATTTCATCACCACCTGCCCTCCTTCCCTAATAGACACTGATTTCCTATCTTCATAAAATCGCTTTCATGTTCCAGTTCAGAGAACCCTATTGTACTCCACCCCAAAACAGCTGCCAGAGCCACAGATATTTGAAATGAGATGCAGATGATTCAGACTGAGTCTGCTCTGTGACAGGGCACATCACTCATCTGAACTATCTAGATATAAGACAGGAAAGCTGGTCTTCTTACTTGCCCTAGTTAGCTTCAGCTATTAACTGACCTGTGGGAGTCTCAACTGAAGGAGTGCCCAGATCAGAATGGACTGTGTCCATGTCTGTAAAAGAATCTCTTGGGTGGTGATTGACGTGAGAGGACCCCATCCACTGTAGGCAGTACCATACCTACGCAGGAGTGTTTGGACTACGTAAGAACGCTGGTTGAGTGACCAGAGAATGAGCTATCATGCAGTCTTCCTCCATGATTTCTATTTCAGGTTGCTGCCTTGAGTTCTTTCTCTGCCTTCCCTCAATAGCGAAGTGTGATCAGCAAATGTAAGCCAAAATAAACCCTTCCAAGTTGTTTTTGGCCAGTGTTGTAAGCAACGGTGCAAAATACGCCACCAAAAGATCCACTTGGTTATTTGGGAGAAAAGAGAGAACAGCCATAAACATCCGGTGGTGTCCAGAGCAGAGAGAAAAGGATGCAGACTGGACATGGTTGTGGTTAAGGAAGCAAGAATAGCAAGCACCAGAATAGTGAGAATAGCAGGGACAAGGGGAGAAACCTTGTCATTGTGTAGAGAATGAAGGGGAGTCTAGGAGGAGAGAAGCCTGTCAATTGCAACAGCCTAAAAGCAAGCCTCGTGGAGGAGGAAGTGAGAAGGGCCAGGATGCTGGCTGGACTTTGAGATGTAAAGCAAGCGTTGAGAAAGTGTGACTAGGAGGTGAAGGAGCCTGGAGGCCAGCATGGGCTATGATATGTTGATATGATGACATATATATCACTATAGAGTCATTCATCCCTGCTACCAGAGGCAAGAGAAATGACTACTTTAGGTGGATGGGAAATTTTTCATAAGTCCCTGAGAAAAGCTGGCTTTTCTCTAACTACCAGAAATCCTTCCATAGTCCAGCTTGAGCTAAACCTAGACTTAATTTTGGACCAGGCCAATAGGCCTTCCCTTTTGAGGGAGGGGGCAAATGATGGGGTACCCTTTGGATCTGAACAGTGTTGTATCACAGCAATAGCAAAGGAAACTAGAACACTGTTGAACACCTCAATGGCAGACGACAGGGCTAGCAAGAAGCAGGTACTGGGGAGCCTGTGGCTCAGTAGAGAAAGCTACACAGTGGTCTGTAGCTACATAGTGGCCTATAATAGGCTTGTTGTTGTTACTGGGCTGCCAGTCCCCAAATCATTACACAGAGACTTACTGTGAATTATGAAAGTTTGACCTTAGCTCAGGCTTGTTCCTAACTAGTTCTTATAACTTAAATTACTATTATTATCATTATTATTATTATTATTTTGGTTTTTTCAAGACAGGGTTTCTCTGTGGCTTTGGAGCCTATCCTGGAACTAGCTCTGTAGACCAGGCTGATCTCGAACTCACAGAGATCCGCCTGCCTCTGCCTCCCGAGTGCTGGGATTAAAGGCGTGTGCCACCAGTGCCCGGCTTTTAAATTAACCCCAACTCAAAAGGGTAAGAAAGCAAGGAAAGGCTTCTTTAGCATGATACAAAAGACAACTCTGAAGGGTTAATTGCTTCAATCCTTTGAGCCTTCAAGCCACTAATCCATTCTTTAGCATTCTGCTGTTTAGGCAGTGAAGTCACCCTAAACAAAATATCCTGAAGCTGCGCAAGCCATTCCCTAGGTCAAACCTCCTGTTACAGAAGAAGGAGCAGACATAGGCTTGCTTATCCTGATCATCTGTCAGGATGAAGTGCATCTACCTGTATGGGCCGCCGTAATGTCAAAAGAACCAATTAACCACATTGTAGGTCAGGATGTGTAGCCCTGGTTATTGTTTAGTTGGGAACACAGCCCCAGCCCCTGGCCTGGGAGTTGCATTGCTCTGAACTCCACATCCTAGTGGTCAGGACCACTCCCCCAAGGTATTTAAGTGGCCTCCTAGAGGAGAAACACACGGTTTTCAGGTCTGCCTGGGCTCCCTGCTCTCCTTTCCACCATGCACTCGCCCATCAGAGAGCGCCATTCTTAATAAAACAATGAGCAATTTAATTTGGTTTGATTTCACCTAATTGGATTTCTTGCGCTGGCAGAGGTGCTCTATTCTTATCAGTTACCAACAACTTTGAACAATCTCAAACTCTCTGACATTCAGACAAGGTAGAAATAGGCTCCCATTTTTTGGCCTCTACATTCCCTAAAAGCCCATGTGTTAAAATCTTGATGACGAGAGCAGTGTCTTCTGGGAGGCCTTAGGTCGTTAGAAATGTGTTCTAGAAGTGGTTCAAGGTATTTCACGATCTCACTTTTCCTGTCTATGACTTCTAATTCATGGCATCATGACATAAGCAATTGGCTCTGCTACATGTTCCCACCACAAAAATTAATTAAGTTGAAGATGTTGTTAAATAATAAAATCCTGGCTTGGCTGTAATGTAAAAGCGAAGGCGGTTACGCGAGGAAAAGACACAGACACGCGGCGGTCCCACGTGGGTGCACTTTAATGGGGGGAGGGGCAACAGGTAGGGACAGGTGTGTAATACACTAGGAGAGCAAAAGGGGGAAGGGAAAAAGGGGCGAACTCGTAAAGACCTTCGCTTTTAACGGGGAATGCAAAGGCGTCTGGGAAATGTCCGTATCCAGGAGAATGCTGGGAACTGTAGTTCGGCAAAGGAACAACAGAAGAGACAGTGTTTAAACTGAGATCTAAATCCACCCTTATTTCTGGAGCACCAGATCTAAGCTCTCAACCATGATTCTTTACCAAAAGAAGAAGAAAAGTAAGTCTGAAATGCAGAGAAGTGTGGCTTGGAACCCTTCCATCAGGTAGGAAAGACCGGAAGCCACATGCGTAGGTGAGTTCACCAAGGAGAGAACAAAGTGCAGAGTGAACGGAACTGAGAACGGGTAGAGGACAATCATGCTGTGACAAAAGCAGGCTGAAGAAAAAGAGACCGTCCAGGAAATCAAAATCTCAGTGCCAGGAGCAAGTCATCCCCTGTGAGTCATTGACCAAGGAGACAGCAGAGTCCCTCAAATCAGCATTCCCCATTCTTCTTCGTTGCCTGCCACAACTAGATGGAAAACCATACTACTGAAAACACCACGCACTTTGGTTATAGAGCAGAGAGAGCGACAGCATGGACCAGGAAACTCTCACTGCTGGCTTGATTTCTAGTGCTGAAAGACGCTACACAGACTGCTGGGAGAAAAGACAAAAATGGTCTTACCCAGGGCTGAACCAAGTATGCTACACCACTGACCTGCAAGACTGCCCACTGGTGCATTAATGGCATGATGGTTGTGTGGGTAACCAATGGCCTTCTGACTGGATCTGAGGCCTGCTCCCTTGGCTAGTCATAGGCCCTGTGGCCATGTGGTCACACCCCCTTATAATCTGTATGCTATTACACACAAATCTGTGCAGCTATTTTATGTCAGAGAAGCTTCTTTTTGCAGTGGGCAGTAGTAATAGTAGACTCGTAACTGGTCAGAGTGCTGAGAATACATGACTCTGCGTGCTCGAACATGGATAGGGCATCTATATCAGCATCACACGCCTGCAGGCTCAGCCAGCATCCAGGAAGAGGTAGCAAGAATGCTATGAAATACCGTCTTCTGAACCAGACATGGCTACTGTACATATAAACTCAAAGCAGTTGTAAATATCTGATGTGGGAGTGATATCTTTCTATCTGTTGTTTCATTGGTTAAGTAATAAAGAAACTGCTTGGCCTCTGATAGGACAGAAAATTAGGTAGGAGGAGTAGACAGAACAGAATGCTGGGAGAAAGAAGCCGAGTCAGTGAGTCGCCATGATTCTCCTGCCAGACACAGCCGCAGGTTAAGATCCTCCCTGGAAAGACACCTTGTCGTGTTACAGGGATATTAGAAATGGGTTAGATCAATATGTAAGAGCTAGCCAATAAGAGGCTGGAACTAATGGGCCAGGCAGTGTTTAAAAGAATACAGTTTCCATGTAATTATTTCGGGTATGAGGGAAATATTTTTGGGAAAGCCCAGGAGTAACAGATGGTAGATATGATCAAGAAAGATTGAATACATGCATGAAATCTTCAAAGAATAAATAAAAACACTGTTATTTACACAAATATGTATGTATATTTGTAATATTTTACATATATAAACAGGAAGAAGACAAAACCAGAAGGAAGATGAAAAAGAACCTGGAACCTAAAGAAAGAAATGGCTCCACAAACCTAAGTGTATATTTGCTTCCCTGCTTTATTCTTGCATTTCTGTTCTCCCCAAATCATTAGGAAAGGGCACCAGCGCTACATGCTGTAGTCACAGGATAAGTGAGATGGCCTCTTGCTTTCAAGGAGTTTGGGATCTAAGAGTAACAGAAATAAATGCAAAATCAGGTAGCACTTGCTGCAACAGAGGTGGGTCCTATATTCAGAATTAAGGTTCAGAGAGAAAGGCAATAAGGAGACCAATTTGGAAGAAGGTTTAGGAACTCTTTTGTATCAGAAGTTTTGTTAAGCCGTACCCCAGAGATTCTGATGCAATTGCTCTTCTGCAAGACCCTGTACTAGAAACTTAAAAGACTTCTAGATAATTCCTCTGTGCAAGTAAGACTGACCCCCCACTGCGCCAGTGGGTAGTTGATTCAATGGATCTCATATAGCTATGCATGGGGCTGTTTTAGAGATGGATGGAGGTAGATAGAGTGCTTGGCACAGGACAAGGCCCTTGGCCACAAGCTGCTGTTACTAGGAAGGGACCACGGGCCAGTCTCCCCTGCTCACCTTTTCATGTGCCTGCCAACCACAGTGAAGGTGGTGAGTGTTTGGATAAAGGGACTGACAGCAAACCTCCGCTGCCTCCTCAGAAGCCTCCGGCTTGGCAGCAGAGAGAAGTGGAGCCTCAGTCCCACAGTGGAAATGAGTGGCGTGGAATTGTTCTGCCCGAGGTCCGGGGAAAGTCGCAGAACTCCCGGAAGACTTGCCCTGGCTCGTGCTTCTCCACCCTGCTAGCAACATGTTTGAACACATGGTTGAGAGATATGCTACACTGAAGAGAGAAATCCTGGGGAAAGGGGAGTAGAGTTGAAATTTAATTAACTGCCAAAAAAGATGGGTGGTGCTGGCTGGGGCATGCCTATGCCTATAACCCTAGACAGAGCAGGCCCAGCTAATCTCTGAGTTCAAGGCCAGCCTGGTCTACAAAGCAAGTTTTAGGATGGCTAGGGCTACACAGAGAAACCTTGTTTTGAGGGAAAAAAAAGTTAGGAATGACCCTTCTCTGAGGTGTCTGGGCAAAATACCCAAAATATTGCCTAGAAGTACAGGCTGGCTTAGGTTAAAGGAAAGACACAAGACCCTCCCTCACTTCCTTCCTTTCTTTTGTTCTTTCTCTCTCCCTCCCTTCTCTTTCTTTCTCTTTCCCCTCTGCTCCCTCGGTCCCTCCCACTCTTCAGTTCTCTTGCTTCCCTTTAGTCTAGAGAATACTTCAGGGATTATGATGTGCCAGACGTAACCTGGACATCAGTAGTTCACAGAACTTCAGCCTGTTATTTATAGCCATGGTTTTTTTAAATATTAAAACTATACTCTTTCACATTCTTCTCTCTTTTTCTAGAACCAGAATGTGTCAAACTCTAGACAGCACGAGAATCACATGACTACCTAGTCTACAGTTCTTGCCTACAAGAAATTTGTATGCAGATTTTCCTAATGCAGAGTCAGTTCAATTCCCCAGGACAGAAAGTCGGAAAACCTGTGTTACAAACAAGTTTTAATGGTGATGATCTATGGGCTTCAATCCCCAAGAAGAGCAAGTGCTGTGAGACCCTTTGGAATCTTTTTCTCCTTTTCTCAGCCAGTCCAGAGCACAGCCTTGAAAGCAGGCTTTTGTGGCTCAGCTCAGGCACTGAGCTAATGGAGGGAAAGATCCTCATTGCAGCCTGGCCTGATGGATGCCTGTCAGTCAGACATACAACACAAATGATTCAGAACTGACATGACATAAGGTAACAAAGTGACCAGCAGATTCTTAAGTCTCCTCCCTGGTCTATGAGCTCTATTTCCAGGCACACATGGCCTTACTGAGGCCGCTCCTTTGACTTCTCACCATAAACCTTAATGTGAGCCCAGTTACTTACCTTGACATCTGACCTTTTGATTCTTATAGCAAATAGAAGAGAAAAAAAAGTTTAAATAACATGTCTATTGGGAGCTGGGAGTTTTTAATGTTTTCTTTTAAGGGCTGAGAACTGCCCACTGTGAGGCCAGTCTGTAATTTCACATGAAGCACTGTAAACACTGCGGGCTCCACCTCAGCCAGTGGGACAGGACACATCTCAAACTGGAACAACCCGAGGGTGAAGAGGGAGCACCTCACAGCATGCTGCGTGAGAATGGAAGGAAGCAAAGCGGTTTATCTCCTTAGTGGTTTCTGGAAGATGCAGCTCAGTGAGCAAAGGTACGTGCTACCAAGCCCAACAACCCAAGTTCAGTCCACAGGACCCATGCGGAGTAAAGGAAAAAAAGAAAAAGAACAAACTCCCTCAAATTATCCTCTAACCTACACACACACACGCACACACGCACACACACACACACACACAAATAAATAAATAAATAAATAAATAAATAAATAAATAAATAAATAAATGTAATAAAAAGTTACCTGTAATGTTTTTGGATTGTGAGAAGGATCGCAGGTGCGAGTCCAGGGCCATGATGGTTTTTCTTCTCTGGCTTGCTTATATATGCCATACATGTAGAAAACAAAGGTGTGTAACCTCAACCCAAGAGGGAAACCCTTTACATGAGGGTTTTTTTTAAATAATATTCAAACTCGAGTTTGGGCTACACTTCCACCACGCCAACGCAGTGGGTGAGGGAAGAGCATCTCCCCAAACCCTGGGAAGGGGCAAACTTTTAAAGGGGAAACGCCGTCATCAGGGCAGTTCAAATTTTGTCGTCTTGGGATTGGGTGAGGAGTACATAGGATAAGGTAGCTTCTGAACCCATTGGTCAGTTTTTGGGCACCAGGACCTAACAAAGAGCCACAAATTACTGACAAAGCATCTTCAAGGACAGGATGCCTTCCAAGAACATCTGGACCGTGTTCAATTTTATGGCCCCCTCCCTGTCTTCTTAATTGGCCATTTTTAGGGTATCTGTTCAAATTTCTATTCTGGCAGCATATTTCTGGAGATGAGCTCAAGCCCCTCCCCCAGATCATTATATATCTTAAGATGAAGCTCTCTCTTTAAAATGGAGTTTGCAACCCACCTATGCTCCTGCAACCTCAGTGGAACTCTGAAACACAACAGAGGGACCAAGAGGTGAGTGACCAGCCACGCAGCAAGACACCCCACTCTCTAGGACCTCCACAGTGGGGCAAAATCCCAACCCCTCCCCCAACTGTCTCCATTTCTCTAGCCAATCAGCAGGAGTTTCCTGCAGGTAGAGGCTGCCCCAATACCCACTCTCAACCACTGGACCCCCGAAAATTAGAAGCCACATCGGGACCCCAAACTCACCCATTCCCCGGCAACCTCAGTGGAAATCTGAAGCACAGCTTGCTATAAAACTGAGAGGACCAAGAGGTGAGTGACCAGCCATGCAATGGGTCTCTAGGCCCTCCATAGTGGGGCAAAACCCCAGGCCCTCTTGGAACTGCATCAGCTTATCTAGCCAGCAGGAGAGATTCCTGCTGAGAGGACCAAGAGGTGAGCCATGCAATGGGTCCCTAAGCCTTCCATAGTGGGGGCTAAACCCCAGACCCCTCCCTGAACTACATCAGCTTATCTAGCCAGTAGGAGAGTTTCCTGCTGAGAGGACCAAGAGAGAGGACAAAGAGAGGAACTGTAAAGCACAGGCTGTGACAGCTCAGAGTGCACCAAGAGAGCCAACCAGGAGAGAAGACCAAGAGACCTCAGACACAGACATTGACAATACAGAGCAGACCACGAAGATTGGACCAAGACACAAAGACACTGCTGGCATCAACTGAGGGAAGAGATCAGAAGGCGCCAATGCAAGAATTCCTCCAACAATCTAAACAGCAACATAGTAACACCAGAACCCAGAGGTCACACAACTGAAGACTTGATCATCGCAGCCCAGAAGAAAACGACTTTAAACGTAACTTTATGAAGATGGAAACCTTTAAAGAGAAAATGAAAAACTCCCTTAAAGAAATAGAGGAAAAGACAAACAAAAAAGGAAGAAATTAGTAAATTCCTCAAAGAAAACAAAGAAAAAAATCAAACACATGAAGCAAACCGTTTAAAACTTGAACACTTAAATAGGGTGAATAAAGAAAACACAAACCGAGGGAATTTTGGATATGGAAAATCTGGGTAAATGAACAGGAACTACAGAGGCAACTATAACCAACAGAATAGAAGAGATGGAAGAAAGAATCTCAGGTGTTGAAGATACTATAGAGGAAATTGATTCTTTGGTCAAAGAAAACATTAAATCAAACACATTCTTAAAACATCCAGAAAATTTAGGATAACATGAAAAGACTAAACCTAAGAATAATAGGGATAGAAGAAGGTGAAGAACTCCAGCTCGGAGGCACAGAAAATATATTCAACAAAATCATAGAAGAAAACTTTCCTAACCTAAAGAAGGATATCCCTATGAAGATACAAGAAGTTTACAGAACATCAAATAGACTGCCCCCCCAAAAAAAGTCCCCTCGCCATATAATAATCAAAACACAAAACATATAGAATAAAGAAAGAACATTAAGAGCTGCAAGGGAAAAAGTTCAAGTAACATATAAAGGTAAACCTATCAGAATTACATCTGACTTCTCAATGGAAACCATGAAAGCCAGAAGGTCCTGGGCAGATATGCTGCAGACTCTAAGAGACCATGGATGCAAGCACAGACTACTATACCCAGTAAAGTTTTCAATGAACTGGGCATCTCGTTATACCGTCCACGGACATACGCTTCTCAGGTCACCAACACTCGCCTTTCAAACTTCCTCCATCCTTCCGTTACTCTCATCTTTCTGTCCGCTGTCATCTGTTGATGCATCGTCTTCTTGTGTTAAATGTTCTGCTCTCCTGAGTCATTTTTGTTGTAGACTGTGATGGGATATCACGACTGAGCTTGCCCTAATCACAGAAAGAAGGGCTGATGAAAAAAAAGCCTCCATCTCCTTTTTCTTTTCTCTCTTAGACATTTTCCTTCAACTCTCCATAGTCCAGCTTAATATTCACTAACTCTCCATGAATGTGCTGAGGGAACTGAGCTAGCGAATTTTCTGGGAGATCAAGTTATAAGAAGAAAAAAAAAATCTGGAACGTTTAAGTTAGTCTAAGGCAGAGTTTGGGGTGGCCACTTCACAGCAAAGAACCAGAGACCACATGAGAAAGGGTTTCCGAACAGTGGGAGGTATGAGCCCCACTAATCAAGACAGACAGGAAAGAAATGTCAATTTATAACTTTTTATTATGTCCCCCCTCGTGTGTGGTGCTTGTGTGTGGGTGTCCATTGAGGCCAGAAGAGGGCATTGAATCTTCGGAAGTTCTGTTGATTATAGGCAGTCCAGTATTGGTGCTGGGAACCAAACTCTGGCCCTCAAGAGTTGCAAGAGCCCTTGAACCCCCGGCATATCTCCCGCCAGGGACAGATATTTGAACTTGACTCCCACAGTCTTTGAACAGAGGGGGCACAATGCATCCAAAAAAACTTTTCAAACAACCACAGTGTTAAGGCCGGAGATGGTTCTTCATTCTTTGTGCTTATTTTTTTAAAGGCTTCAAAATAGTATTAGAGTCTAATTTAGGCTGAGGAGCAGACTAAATTTCCTAAGAGCAGAAATTTGAGTTTTTGCATCCTGATGTTTTGTCCCCTGTCACTTGATGCCTTGTCCCCAGCCTCCACAGTGCCTCGAAGAAAAAGTGTCCCCAAAGTATTTAACTCAGCCTGTTTTGCAGTGATAGTGCAGGTTGCGTGTTGCTGTTTCCTCCATGGTCACTTCTGGGTCTCCTTAGAAGCGGAATTAAAAGGTCTGCAGAGGGAGGGTGTTTCGATTTGAAAGCAATCCTTTCCTTCTGCAGGTAAACGGGGCTTCGAACTCCTAGGATCTAAAACTGAATTTGCTTTCTTTAACAGCGTGTTTATACGTGAACGTAGGAAACGTGGGGGCCCCCATCACCTCTCCCACGCGAGGAAAAAGCGGCAGAGAGCACGCTGTGTCTTTAAGACGCTGAAGTCGGGAGGCGGGCCTCCGCCTCAGCGTGCCTGCTGATTGGCCAGGCTTACAGGAAGTGGGCGGTGAACGCGCCGAGTCTGTTATTGTCGGCGCTGCGCGGGTGGCGAGGGCCGCTGAAGAGAAGCGCCGGCCACTTCGTCTGCTGTGCCCCCCACTCGTGGGCGTGGGACGTGGGTGGAAAACGGGCCCCCTTCCTCCCTCGGGGCTGAGAGCCGCGGCCGCCGCCGTCCCGCGTGCGTGCCGCGCCGCCCTGGGCCGGGGTCCGCCCGTGAGGAAGGGGCTGCCGGCGTGCCCGCCGTCGCAATCACGTCCCCGCGCCGAGCCCCGGCTCCACTCGAGATCTCTCTTCCCCCTCTTCTGCAGGTTCGCCAGCGGCGTCATGGCTCAGAGGGCCTTTCCGAATCCTTATGCCGATTATAACAAGTCCCTGGCCGAAGGCTACTTCGATTCTAGCGGGAGGGTGAGTTGAGGCTTGCCTGCCTCGCCGTCCACCCCTTCCCCACGCCAGGGGCTCCAAGGACCTCACTCCCGCCTGAGAGATGGGGGCGCTCAGCCATCCCCTGCCCGGGATGCGCGATCCGAGCAGGCTTACATAAGGATCTAAGTCAAGATGTACTGGGTAGGGAATAAAAACCGATGTCAACCTCATTAACAGTGGAAGAAAGAGCCTCAGGTATTTCTTTTATGGGAATGTGGTTTATAAAGATTGTCCGCGAAGTTCCCTCCCTAAGTGGCGCTAAGGGAGGCGAGGGACCTGGTTGTATTTCTTCCCCCGTGCCATGTTATTCCTTAGTGAGTGTGCGCAAGTCTGAGCCGAATAGTTCGAGCAAATGGGCCTGTTGGGAGGATGTCCATAAAGGGAGGGTGCTGAGAGAAATGTCACCGACAGGCCTGAAATCTTTTGTAATTTTACGTTTTTTTCGAAGCTATCTTTAAAGCCGAGAGTGGGGAGCCAAAGTTTAGAAAGATCATTCGTACTTAACACTGCTTTGAGCATCACGGGGCTCTTGGAGAAGAGAGCCTGGGGTGCGGCACCAGGGGCTTGTTTCCTCCTGCCTTTCTGGTGACTGGAGTATTGGAAGGAATACCTAGTTTTGGCAAGTCCCAGAGAGGGGGCTGAAGAGTGTGCGCTCCCTGTGTAGCCCAGGCTGGCCTTGAAATCACTGACCTCCCACCTCAGCCTCACAAGTACTAGGATTAAAAGCGAATGCTGCTGTATTCAGTGGCCATAGATTTTTAAAAATTTTACCAGCTTATTTCTTGGAAACTTGTCAACGCTGCAAAGGTACATTTTTAGGTGCTGTTATGTAGCTGAGTGGGGTTCACACCTGTCGGGTTTACGAGGCTCTATCTCCTCACCTCTGAAAACACCTCAGTGAGCCATTCCATAGGAGGGGCCATCATTGGAGATGCGGTGTGGGAGGGTGCTAACGGGTGTGTGGAGCTGGGGTCCCTTATTTGAGGACTGGATTGGCCTGCTGGGACAAAGCTGTGTGTACTCACTCGTCTATCGCCCTGGGCCTGTGTTCTGCCTTCTTTGCACATCTGAAGCTAAGCTGTGAGTTAGTCCAGTCTGGTTGGAGGAAGACGTGCTGCTTCATGTAGACTTGGTAGAGGGAGCACTTGAGAAAGCGTCCTAGTAATGGAACTCCACTCCTAGGCCTTAGGCTGCTCGTAAATCTGTGCTCTTACTCATTTAATTTGTGTGGGTTTGAGTAGCTCTATATGTCAATATCTTGTATACATTATACGACCTCTATTCGTGAATTTTTTGGTTTTGTTTTACTTTTTTTGCTTCAAAAGAATGTATCTAGTTGTGTGTGTGTGATGGGCAGGCTTATCCATGCTACAGCCATGTAAAGATGGGAAGAGTAAGCTCTTACCTTCCACCTTGTTGAGGCATGGTCTACTATTTCTGCTGCTGAGCAGTGTATTCCAGGCTAGCTGAACCACAGGCCTCTGGATGTCTCTTGTCCCTGCGCCCCATTTTGCTGTAGGCATACTGGGGTTAAGGTGTGGGTTGCTACATTGAGCTTTTCATGTGTTCTGAGATCAAATGCTGATTAGTCAAGCTTTCATAGCTAATGCTTTGGGTGCGCTGAAAAATCTTGGCCCATTTTCTTTAGATTTTTGAACTGCTAAGCTAAAACTTACTTTGTAGCCCAAACTGGCTGGTCTTTAACTCAAAATGATCCTCCTGCCTCAGTTTCCTGGGTTCTAGTATCATAGGTGTGAGCCACCACTTAAACTCTCAACACTAAAATCGTTCTTTTATTTCTTAAAGTGTCTCACTATGTAGCCCTGGCTGCCCCGGAACTTACTGTGAAGTCTAGGATGGCCTCACACTCACCCAGGTCCATCTACCATTGCCTCCTAAGTACTGGGATTAAAGAGATGTGGCGCAAAAGACAAATCCAACTCCAAACCCGAATAGCAAGGTGACATAAGTAGAATATAGTCTGGGAATCTTACAAAGAAAGCGGCATTCTTTTTTAAAAAAAAAAAAAAGTTCTTTAATGTTGACTCCAAAAGGTCAAACCCAGAGCCCTTGCTGCCTGCTGTTAACACGGGGCTAGGGGAGGAGCTTCCTGTCATCTGCAGGGACTCTTCACACTTGCAGTTTCTGTGATGGGTTTTGGCCACAGTCCATATCTTCAGGCAGGTCACCTCCTTAAATGTGTGTGTGCGCCTAGGAGAAAATGACTCCTGTCCCAGAGCCACAGTGTTATCACTATGGCCTCTTAGTTTCGGGCCGGCCAGGACCATGAGTTATACATAGTCTGTGTTCAGAAGATGGCTGTGGTCACATCGAGTTACCCCTCGGCCTCTGTGAGACTTACAGACCTTTTTATATTGACATTAAAGTCCATTATACCTTACTGAATGTGTTTCAAGTCTTGTTGAAGTGCTAACCTTTTGCCAAAGTGTGTGTTCATCTGTGTGCAGGGAGGCACGCATGTGTCAAAGTGTGTTCATCTGTGTGCAGGGAGGCAGGCATGTGTCAAAGTGTGTGTTCATCTGTGTGCAGGGAGGCACTCGTGTCAAAGTGTGTGTTCATCTGTGTGCAGGGAGGCACTCGTGTCAAAGTGTGTGTTCATCTGTGTGCAGGGAGGCAGGCATGTGTCAAAGTGTGTGTTCATCTGTGTGCAGGGAGGCACTCGTGTCAAAGTGTGTGTTCATCTGTGTGCAGGGAGGCACACATGTGTCAAAGTGTGTGTTCATCTGTGTGCAGGGAGGCACTCGTGTCAAAGTGTGTGTTCATCTGTGTGCAGGGAGGCACGCATGTGTCAGGGTTAGAGGGTAGTGTCTGTTCTCCCCGGGAGCTGTCCTTTGTTTTCTTTTGTTTGTTTTCTGAGATAGGGCCTCTCTGGCATGGAGCTTGCCAGGTAGGCCATGACTGGTTGTCCAGTGAGCCCCAGGAATCAGCCTGTTTCTTCCTCCCCAGCTCTGAGATTATAAGCACATACCAGCATGTCCTGCTATAAGCACATACCAACATGTCCTGCTATAAACATATGCCAGCATGTCCTGCTATAAGCATATGTCAGCATGTCCTGCTGTAAGCATATACCAGCATGTCCTGCTGTAAGCATATGTCAGCATGTCCTGCTATAAGCATATGTCAGCATGTCCTGCTGTAAGCATGTGCCAGCATGTCCTGCTGTAAGCATGTGCCATCATGCCCAGCTGTCAGTACATGACAGCATGTTCCACTATAAACACGCAACAGCTTGCCCCGCTGTAAGCACGTGCCAGTATGCCTTACTCTTATGTATACTGGTTCTAGAGGTCAAATTCAGGCTTTCATGCTTATTAAGCAAGCACTTTACTATCAGAGCCTTTCCCGAATCCAAGATGCAAGATGTTCTTCTTTAAAGTGAGCTTGTAAGGGCCTTGATGTGGCTTTGCTGAGAAGCGCTTGCCAGGCAAGGTAAGGACGCAAGCAGGAGAGACCTGACTCCCGCACTTGTCCTCTCACCACAGGACACACCAGACTCAGAATAACAGCTTGTCGTGTGTGCGTGAGCAGGACACACACCAGACTCAGAATAACAGCTTGTCATGTGTGTGCGTGAGCGGGACACACACCAGACTCAGGATAACAGCTTGTCATGTGTGTGCGTGAGCGGGACACACCCAGACTCAGGATAACAGCTTGTCATGTGTGCGTGAGCAGGACACACACCAGACTCAGGATAACAGCTTGTCATGTGTGCGTGAGCAGGACACACACCAGACTCAGGATAACAGCTTGTCATGTGTGTGCGTGAGCGGGACACACACCAGACTCAGGATAACAGCTTGTCATGTGTGCGTGAGCAGGACACACACCAGACTCAGGATAACAGCTTGTCATGTGTGCGTGAGCAGGACACACCAGACTCAGGATAACAGCTTGTCATGTGTGCGTGAGCAGGACACACCAGACTCAGAATAACAGCTTGTCATGTGTGCGTGAGCGGGACACACCAGACTCAGAATAACAGCTTGTCATGTGTGCGTGAGCAGGACACACCCAGACTCAGGATAACAGCTTGTCGTGTGTGTGCGTGAGCAGGACACACACCAGACTCAGGATAACAGCTTGTCATGTGTGCGTGAGCAGGACACACACCCAGACTCAGGATAACAGCTTGTCATGTGTGTGCGTGAGCAGGACACACCAGACTCAGGATAACAGCTTGTCATGTGTGCGTGAGCGGGACACACCAGACTCAGGATAACAGAATGGAGACTTTGGTGGTGCCTGGTGAAGGTTTGATGTTACAACCTTTCCATGATGAAGCATGTTTCTCCACTTGTAGTGTTCCTCAGCCCTGTTTTAAATCTTACTGGTTTTGTGGAAACCCAATGTGAAGTCATAACAAGTTCCTGCCTAGTTGATACATTGAAATGACTTTTTAAGGCACTCAGTCATTGGCGTCTACAGTACTTTGAAAATGCTTTCCAGGTCCTTCATAAAGAATATGCCTTTGCAAGAGGCAGAAGAGAGGCTCCACAATTAAGAGTACTTGTTGCTCTTCATAGGACCTGAGTTCTGTTCCCAGCACCCACGTGGCAACTCACAGCTGCCTGTAACTCCAGTTCCAGGGGACCAGACACCGTCTTTGGCCTCCCAAGGCACCAGACACACACATTGCACAAACTATCACAAACCCATACATATATAATAATAATAATAATAATACATCTGATAAAATTAAAAAGAACGTGCCGTTAGGAATATGACTTGTGAACCTCAGCTTGCCCATCAGTTCTATAGTTCCTCACATGGTGTCACTAACCCCAGGACCCCAGCATTACAGTACACCCTTGGCACAGAGTGGGTGGCCTGCAAGAAACCATGGGGCGGGTGTGTCCCTCCAACTCCAGGAAGGTAGCTGCTGTATAAAGAAGTCAGGAGCTGAGCAAGGGCAGTCGGCCAATAACAGGTGAGGAGGGACACAGCCAGGCCTCTTCTGGTTACACTCTATGCTGACCAAGGACCTCATACCTTGACATTTGTCCTTGCAGTTTCTGATAATCACTGACATGTTTTGCTTTTTAAATGCTGCAGCTTTATCCATCCTTAAAAGTAACAGAAACAAGTAGAATATTTCCTAAGGGGACTAACATTGTCACAGCTAGAATTCAGCAGCTGAGAATTAATGGGTGTCTATGCCTTGTGTTAAGAACATGACTTTTACCTGCTACAATGAAACACACCTTTAATCTGAGCACTCAGGAGGCAGAGGAAAGGGGATCTCTGAGCTCAAAGCTAGCCTGGTCTTTTCTTTTGACACAGGGTCTGACTGTAAAGCCTAGGCTATCCTCAAAGTAGCTGACCTTCTGCATCAGTCTCCCAAGTGCTGGGCTTGCAGACATGCACTGCCCTAACCTGGCTCATGGTAACTTTTAAACATACTGGTTTTAATAGTATGTGCCCCTATGTGGTTTCTAGAAAACCTTAAACCTTTAGGGCTGCTTTAAGTTTTACATGATAATATTTTATTTCCATAAATAGAAAATGTCATCATGAAAGTACCATTAACTCTGTTAATGTGATTGATTTCTACTCTTTTTAAAAATGTTGTTCTTTATTTTCTACAGCTGACTCCCGAGTTCTCACAGCGCTTAACCAATAAGATCCGTGAGCTCCTTCAGCAAATGGAAAGAGGCCTAAAGTCAGCAGATCCTCGGGATGGCACTGGCTACACCGGCTGGGCAGGTATAGAGCGTTGACTAAGCCAGCATGTACACTGGTGAGAGCCAAAGCAGGCCCTGCCCTCAGCAGTTAGGTGTGGGCACAGCCTGCGGGCCCTCCAGTGTGTGCGTCCTGGGGGTGCAGTGCTCCCCACCGCAAGTCACCTTTTGTGTGAGCATTCTTTAAGCGGTGAGGGGGCAAGCACACTGTGGGTATTCATGCCTGGCATTGGGGTGTTTACTGTTCTTATGAAGAGAAGAACTGGAAGTGAGAGAGAAAGCAAAGGAGAGCCAAGAGACCATGGCTACCTCCCTGCTGCAGACAGGAGGGTACTGTCAGAATATTGAAAGACACAGTCTGGGGGCACAGCGTCTCCCATGCGCTTTTAATAGTAGGGAGGCTCCATTTTGAGCATTAGGACTTTGGCTCTGAAAATGCAGGTTCCTGGGCTCCACAGCAGAGTGTCTCAGTGATTCATAGCTGAAGCTATGTGCATTTTGCAAGCACATGTGGAAGCTGATGTGGACTGCTACCTAGAGCTGCTGTCTGAGAGACTGCCAGCAGCAAACTCACAAAATTCCGTGCAAGTGGGGATGACAGATGAAATATATAAATTAGAGGGAAGGAGACAGCATCTCACTGTGTAACAGTCCTGGCTGTCGTGGAACTCACTATGTAGATGAGGCTGTCCTCAAACTCACAGTGATCCACCTGCCTTCGCCTTGCAAGTGCTGGGATTTGAAGACATGGCCTAAAGCAAGATAATGTTGGGCCAAACAGTTGAGTTTTAAGTTTGTTAAGTATTTCAGATGGTGAACATAGGAAACAGTAGCAGAGAGTAAGATGAAAGTGTGTTGTGTCGGGAAGGAAGTTATCAACGTGTCATTTATTACCTGCTGTAATTCAGCTTTGCTGTAATTGACAGACTCGTCTCTTTAATAAAGACCTTTGCCATCTTATTTTAAATGAACAGAATTTGGATGAAGCAGAATAAGTCCCCTGCGCAGGTGCCATGGCATGGCCTTCCCTGTCAGGTTGTGTACTACAGGCCTAGGCTCAGATGCTTTCCTAAAACATTAGAAGTTTCCATTATTTATGAAGTTTATTTTATTGTCTCTGGCCAGAGAAAGAGGCACGGGCTGACCTAAGACAGATGGCCAGACATAGTTCCAGGGCAGCTTACAAAAGAGGACTTAAATTCCTAAGTCACCCATTCCCATGGGCACATATCATTGTAAAGAACTTCGCTTAGGGGAGGGGAGAGATGGTCGCTGACTGGTTTCTGGTTTGAATGACAAGCTTGACAAGGTCAGGAGAAGCCATCCATCAAATACCCTGAATCTCCAGGGTTAGTTCAGACACTCCAAGTCACATTTCCTTGACTAGGTCAGGAGAAGCCGTCCATCAAACACCCAAATTTCCAGGGTTAGTTCAGACGCTCGAAGTCACACTTCCTTGACAAGGTCAGGAGAAGCCGTCCATCAAACACCCACATTTCCAGGGTTAGTTCAGACGCTCGAAGTCACACTTCCTTCAGCAGAGTTTTTTCTCCGAAGTGAAATGGGCCTGGTTTAAGATTTTTGGCTGTGTTTGTGACTGTCTTAGTCTCAAGCAGCCCACTCTCCATGCTGACTCAGGGAAGCAGCTTCCATGACAAGCATCTGAGTCAGACTGGCACACTGAGCAGTGGGGATATCTTCAGCTGCTGGTGGGTTTCTGAAGAGGCGTAAGATCTTGTAGATAAATTTGCTAATGGCTTTTGAGGCAAGGTTCCTAGTATCCCCTCATCGAACGCCGTTACAGTGCCATTATCCCGCATAAAATAAATCATCTCCAGCGTTCTGATACATAAAAGGCTGTCCTGTGCCGATTTGACCATAGGAAATCATCTAAGCCTTCTATAACCTTAGAGTTTATGGGCTACTGTCTAGTGACAGCTAGTTTCTTCCTGAGCGCTGCATTGATGAACAACGTGGTACTGTGTCGCAGCAGTGACTACCTGATGGCATGCACCCTTGTATGTGACTTGTGTGTGCCCAGGTATTTTTCTAAAAATGATGTTTTTTAAATAACAAGGTACTTCATTTTGGCTTAGCTCAGCAAGAAATTGGCAACTTAGGACCTTATAAACACTACCTTATTGCTGTTTGTTTTGCTAAGTTATCCACAAATTTCTTTACCACTGACTTTTATTGAACAACTGTTGTCAGTGGGCAGGGAAAGCTGTTAAAAGTTGTCTTTATGTTACAGTATTGTTTATGTGAGTCAAGAATGATTATAATTAATTAGAACTTTTAGTTACTATCTTATTCTCTAGTGGAAATATGGCCGGTACCCAATTCCGATTCAGGTGGAGTGGGGATTTGGAATGGATTGGATTCATCAGTTTAAATCTGTTTGTCCAGTGGAGAAGTCATGAGGGAAGTTGAAGGCTGACACAGTAGCCTAGGGTGTTAACGGCCTTGCTCCTCTGCTGCTTTGTCAGTCCTCAGCCACTAGCTCCACCTCTTGTTCCCCATGGCAGCTGACGGCCACATGGTACTTCAGCTTCTCTGGCTGCTACAAGGAAAGAGAGCAAAAGGAAAATTCATTCCCTTCCCTTAAAAAGATTTCCTGGCTACTCTACTCAGGGCTCAAATCCTGTGCAGTGTTTGTAGGTTGGTGCACCCATCTCAGGATCACTGCTGTTACAAAGAAGGTGTGGCTCATGTAGTCTGCTAGCTGGATTTCCTTAGAGAAAAATGTAGACTTCCAGATAAAAGATACACAGAGTATCTTAGAACAAAACTATCTTAGTTATGTGTTATACAGCCAGTTGGACCTGGTCCTACCTTTTATTTTTCCATCTGCAAATTCTAAGGTCTGTCTACTTTGGTCAGGAATTTTGTAAGAGTGAATGTACGAATGTCTTAAAATATTTTTAAATCAGGTAAGCAATATTTTCCCCTCTTCATTTACAAAGGAACTCAAAACAATTTTCTTCTTTTGGAAAAAGAAAGTCTTGGTTTCACATGTAGTATTTTTTCCATAAAGCCTATTATAGAGAAATATTTCAGAGTGTCAAGTCGTAAGTACCGCCTAGTTCTCAGTGAAACTTGAGACTTAAAAAAAAAAAGGACGTGGTACTTCAGCTTTCTGCCAGGGCACCTCTGTGTGATGCATGCTTTGGAAGATAACCATTATAATTAATTACGAGCTTTCCATCTGATCCTGCCTAATAGTGCCGTCTGATAGTCAATGCTGGCTTATCCAAGAGTAAACTTTGGAGTATCCACATGTGTACAAAATAAGTTATTAGTAAGAGTTACTGTGTCCTTGGTTAAACAAAACTTGAAGTAAATAAGGGGCTGGCAAGATGGCTCAGGGTAAAGGGCGTCTTCCCAAGCGTGGGGACTGGAGTTCCCTGGCTCCCAGTATAAACCGAGAGAGCATAGTGGCATGCTGGTAATCATCCCAAACCCAGCACTTTCTTGTAATTCTAGCACTCGGAAGGGTAGAGATGGTATCCTTAGGCACAGTGGCTAGCTAGACTACCCAAACCTACCAGCTGTAGGTTTAGCAAAAAACCCTCTCTCAGCAAATAACGTATAAGGGGCCAAGAAAAATGACTGCCATCAACCTCTGTCCTCCACACACAGGTTTACATGTGTGCTAACACATGCACACTCCACACAGATACACTAAAGAAAGTGGGAGAAGAGAAAGGGGGGTAGGCCTCTCTTTCCACCCTGTTCTGCTCTACAAGGACTATCTTGGCTTTAAAATGGACTGAGAGTGTTAACTGTGGTTTCAGTTGAATTTAAATGTACCCATGAGATGCCATCATTAAGCCTCACACCCCTGGCATTTATTCTTCTACACTTGTGGTAGAGAAGCAAAATTCCATGACCCTGGGGGAAAAGTAAAGGTCAGAGCACTGTTACTAGTGTCAGGCACTGTGACATTCACATGACGGGGGTGAGAGAGAAAGTGCACGGCCATCCGCGCCTAGTGGGGAGAGCAGATCCCATCCCAAGAGCTTTCCTTTAATCCTCTGCTCTGCCTGTGTGTATCTCCCCAGTGTGGAGTCTATAGAGGGCCTCCATGTCAGAGCTGAAAAATGGAAGCAGAGCAAGGCAAAGTTCTTGGGTTACAGAACCAGCAGGCGACTTCATGAGTCATGTCCTTTGCCTGTCGAGTGAGTCTGTGCACATGTTTCCTACCAGCTACTACATTTGTATTCATTATGTGCGTTTGTAAGGAGAGATTCTTTTCTTCTTCTTCTTCGTCGTCTTTATTTTTATTTATTTTTATTTTTCTTTTGAGACAGGGTTTCTCTGTAACTTTGGAGCCTGTTCTGGTACTTGCTCTGCAGGCTGGTCTTGAACTCACAGATATCCGTCTGCCTCTGCCTCCCGTGTCCTGGGATTAAAGGTGTGTGCCAACACTGCCCAGTGAGATTTTCCTAAGATGTCTGAAACAGAATAGTTTGAGCCATGACAACCTGATACCTGTACTGTACAACATTTGAGAATTGCTTATGGCCAATCAGAGTCCAGTATTTTATTTTTAGAAAATATGAAAATAATTTGAGAAACAAGCCTTGTTACCAAGGCAGCAGAGGGAAGGGTAATTACTATTAAGCCTGCAAGTATGTAACTGATGATTAGACATAAAGTAAATCCTGGAAGTTCTTCTCAGCATTTGCAGCAAAAAATTCTGTAGTCTCTGGCATTCTTTTGTATAAATGTGTTTTCCTATTTCTAGACCCTACAGGTACACTTAACTTAGTGTAGATTCAGAATAAAACATTAATTGATCCAAAGAAGATTCTTCTCATGGCTTGTATTTGGAAAGGGTTATTGCGAATCTTCTCAAGTGAGTGCTCATCTGTAGTAATAGGAGCGGCGGGGCTGCGTCCCCAACGCCCCAGCCGCCTGCTCGGCTAGCTTATGCTCTGAAATAACAACACACAAACTGTATTCATTTAAACACTGCTTTGGCCCATTCCTATCTAGCCTCTTCTGGGCTAATTCTCATATATTAATTTAGCCCATTTCTAATCATCTGTGTAGCACCCCTAGGTGCACTTACCAGGAAGATTCCAGCCTCTGTCCATCCTGGGTCGGAGCTTCATAGCGTGCGTCTGCCTGGAAGCTGGGAGCATGGCGTCTCTGAGGCGTCTGCCCCCGAGAGGAGAGCTGTCGAGTCTGAGCTCACTTCCTCTTCCTCCCAGCATTCTGTTCTGTTTACTCCACCTACCTACGTCCTAGCCAATGAAATGGGCCAAGGCAGTTCCTTTATTAGCCAATGACCTTCCTCCATCATTTCCACTTTTTCGGTTTAAACAAAAAAAAGGAAGGCTTTAACCTTAACATAGCAAAATTACATATAACAAAACAGTTATCAAGTAAAAGTTACAATAATCTTTATCATAACTAAGGAAAACTATAACTAACTATTCTTAACTCCATCAAAGACTCCAGAAAGATACAATACTACCTAAGCAAACAAGAAAAAAGCAACTTTTAAAACTCTAGAAATGACAGAGACATCTCGCTGCCTGGACAGTCACCCAAAGTTCCTCTGTACCGTTGGGGCATCCATCTTCAGCCTTCAGGCCCATGGTATCCAGCAGACATTTCCATAAAGCAGGAAAATTCAAAGTCAGTTCAGTCACTATCTGTTGTGTCCTGCAGAATGTCTCGCAGACTCTTTCATGAATCAGGAACCCCGAAAGATCATCTCACCTTAGGCAAGTTCAGTAGTCCTCTCTCTGTGGGTTCTCTGTGTCCAGTTTATGCAATAGTCCAGGCAAAAGCAGTTTCTTGCCCAAATGGCTATCAAACTCCATAAGGATCCTCTTCAATGCCCATCTTCCTCTTGAAGTAGATTGGTGCTGCCAGGAGCAGAGTGTCTCATTGTCACGAAAAGTCCTAAGTTATTAAAACATTAAATGCCATATTCTGCAGACTTTGAAAGATATGAAGAATGTCTATCTAACTGAAATGTATCTCTATATATCTAGAAAAATCTAAGTAACATGACTATAAGCTTGACTATTACTGATGATTATCCATTAACAACCTATATTTCTTAATTATACAGTACATATTTAAATGAACTACACAATCACAATAACTTAATCAAAATCAGAAACACTTATACATATAACAAAATTGACCTTAAATCTCTATCAATAAAGCAAAATCTATACTAATGCAAATTATTCATATCTATATCATATCCCCCTTTAAATGTAAAAGAACGCTTATAAACCATATTTGGGAACATGGGCGCAGTTTTTTCTCTCCAAACTGCTTCCTGCTGAATGGGGGCGTCGTTAATTAGGTCTTTCATGGTATAACCTGTGTGCCAGGGTCATCTCAGTTGGCAGTTGAGCGAAGTAATTTTTTGAGGGTGTTCACAGGAACTTTTCGGGAGGTCGTGGTCTATCATACCAAATCAGGATAGAAGAAATCCAAAGGGTCTGGTCCTCTGTGAAAACAAAAGAAGACCCTCTCCAAAGCATCTTATCCTTAGACCCAAATTTTGAAATCGTAATACCCTTATCATATCCGTTCTGGTTCCATTTGGCAGTCCATATAATGAAATGTCTGTCTGTACTTAGCTCCTTTACAGTCAAAAATTTTAAAGAAAACACAATGTACATAATCCAGACTCTCTGTGAATTTTCCATTTTTACGTGGCTTATTTTTCTTTATTTCCTTTAATCTCTTAACTATCTGTACTCTGTCTCTTTAAAGACTTTACCTTTTTTTTAACATTAACTTTATTTTCTATATTCTTTTTCTTCTCTCTCCCAAGCCTACGTACATTCATCCGACAGTGTGACTCATTTAGTGGTCTAAATCTGTCCTATTGTGAATCTGCAATTTTTTACTATCCAGGAGCACTTTTGATTTGCGCCTTTAAATCACTAGGCGCTTAAGAATCTAAGCTGTGACATTCCTAGGTTAACTTTTTGCTTTTTGAGCGTATATCTTTGACCTGGAATAATTCTGTAGACCAGGCTGTCTTTGAACTCTCAGAGATCCGCCTGTCTCTGCCTCCCAGGCATTGGGATTAAAGGTTTGCTACTACACCTTGAACTCACAGAGATCTGTTTGTCTCTGCCTTTTAGGCACTGGGATTAAAGGCGTGTGCTACCACACCTTGAAGTCACAGAGGTTTACTTTAAGAATTTTAACTTTTAGTCTGTATATATTTTTAACAGTTTAAACCATTCAGAAATTTTCTCTGTCTTTGAATCTCTCTTTACTGTATATCTCTCTTTTTTTTTACCACAAGAGCCTTTAAATTACTGAGCAATATCAGTAGGACTAAAGGCGTGGCTTTGCAGGCTAGATGTAGCCCATTCCTTAGCTTTCCAGCCTCGTGGCTGAGGTACTGGCTGCAAGGTCCCTGCCAGCCAGCGAGCTACAACAGACAACACTCAAGTCCTCTCTCGGTAGCTGGCCCTCCTGCCTCAAACAGTCAGAGTTTGCCCTGGCAGGATGGCCCAGAAAGCCAGCATTTTTAAATGGCGCAGCTTTTTTCCTGCTAAGGTTGAAAACCGAAAAGCATGCGTTCAGCTTTTCGTCAACACCATTTAAGTCTTTCGTGGCAGGACCTCTTAATGAGCTGCAGGGTTTTGCAGCTGAAGCTGAGTCAGGAAGCCTCTCTTATATGAGAGCGCTTGCTTGCCTCTAGCAAGCAGAGCAGACCCAAGAAATTGCCATAAGAAACATGCTTTAAAAAAAAATTTTAAAAAAAAAGAAACATGCTTTACTCTATTCTTTTCCAAGCTTTCTCAGGCTTTCTGTAGACTCAGTTAGCCACACGTCTGGGCGCCATTTGTAGTAATAGGAGCGGCGGGGCTGCGTCCCCAACACCCCAGCCGCCTGCTCGGCTAGCTTATGCTCTGAAATAACAACACACAAACTGTATTCATTTAAACACTGCTTTGGCCCATTCCTATCTAGCCTCTTCTGGGCTAATTCTCATATATTAATTTAGCCCATTTCTAATCATCTGTGTAGCGCCCCTAGGTGTGCTTACCAGGAAGATTCCAGCCTCTGTCCATCCTGGGTCGGAGCTTCATAGCATGCGTCTGCCTGGGAGCTGGGAGCATGGCGTCTCTCTGAGGCGTCTGCCCCCGAGAGGAGAGCTGTCGAGTCTGAGCTCACTTCCTCTTCCTCCCGGCATTCTGTTCTGTTTACTCCACCTACCTACGTCCTAACCAATGAAATGGGCCAAGGCAGTTCCTTTATTAGCCAATGACCTTCCTCCATCACTCATCCATCTGAACTCAGGTGGTCGCTGCTAAGAAGCGGTGTTTCAAGTGAACAGCCTCAGTTGTTCCACCGGGCCTCCTTTATAAAGTATTACACTGAAGGCTAGTGCGCCGGGATTGAGGTCAGCATGTGTGTGTACAGTCGCCGTCCCCTCCCAGCACACCGACTGTTTGGGAAGCATACAGAAAACAACAGGAGGAGAACCATACAACCAGACCCATAGCCAGCTGCTGGCTCTGTGATGGGCCCAGCCATGTGTAGGACACGGCAGAGGACATAGCACTACAATACATGTCTCTGGGCTGAGCTGCCGTTTGTTCCAGGGAAGACTGTAGATCTTAGAATGGCATCCAGAGTTGAAGTCACAAAAGACTAGTAAAGTGTTACTGTTATGAAGGGTTAATGGACAGGGACGAGTCTCTGTTAAAAGTAGGCATTGACTAGGAAACCCTATTTCTCTGACAGATGCAGCAGAGAGTTAAGTAAACCCAAGGGAGAGCTGATTTCACTGATGTCTTTTAGGAAACATGGCAAAAAGTGCCAGCCTTCATGAAAAGTCACTTTTCCCCCACTCCTCACTGTGGTGATTCCTCAGAGAAATAGTGATCAACTTACACTTTAAAGGAGAAAAAGCCATTTGCACAGAGGACTCGAGGGGCTTCAGCTCTGAAAGCCATGGGCTAAGTTCCTGTTAACCAACTCAGCCAGTTAATGAGGCTGCAATTGGCATGCATGTCCTCTCCTCAAGCATTAGATAACGTTTTAACTACGAAGAGCTGCAGTGCGATCCCTAGAGGAATATTAACTTGGGCTCTAAACGCAGGTCATTAGTATTTCAAGATGCCGTTCCTCTGATCTGCCAAGTGCAGAGCTGTTAGCTGCCACATTAGCATGTGGCTCTCAGTTACCACTGACACGAAATTTACTTGAAAGAAATCATTCTGGCCAGTTGTCTTCTCTTTGCAAATTGATCTCTCTTTATCAGACACTTCGTACCAGAGCCAGCAATTCAGCGTCTGAGCCCTAAGCGGATGTCCCTTCACCTTCATGAGAAGTGCCCATCTCTAAGCCAATGAGTGCCATTGGTTATGGATGGTCACTGGGTTCACTAGAGCCCTTCCCACCAAGCACTGGCTAGGTAACTGTGCCAGGCGTGTGGTCTGTTGCCTTTCTGAGTTACACATCGAAGTTTATGATGTTGATGCCATTGTACTGCAGGTTATGTTACTAAGGCACACATTGGAAACAAGTGTAGGGTTAGATGTCCATAGGGCGCTACAGTGGAGCACAGAGAGCGGGGACAGTGTTCATAAGCAAATCAGAGTACATGGTAGAAAGGGAACTGAGGAGATGGCTCAGTTGGCTGGATAAAGTGCTTGCCATACAAGGATGGGAAGCAGAGTTCAGATTCCTAGCGCTCACATAAATTCTAGGTTGGTGTGACAACCACCTGTAATTCTAGCATTCTCAGTGTGGGCACAGATTCCCAGAGCAGTCTGGGAAATTCATCTTATGGGTTCAGTTAAGAGGCCCTGACTCAGTGAATAAGGTAGAGAGTAGTTGAGGAAAAACCTCTGACCTCAGCCTTGAGCCTACACACGTGTACACACACACACACACACACACACACACACACACGGGGGGGGGGGGGTAGATAGGAAATCAGGCTGACGTAAGCAATGACCATTGCAGACCACACTGAAAAGGCTGCAGCTGGGCCTGCCATTCCCATTGCAGGGAACTCCACTCAGCATAGCGCCGTGCCCATAGTCGGTGTTTATTAAAAATGCCTGTAGGGAGTGCAGGTCCAGCATCACTCTCTGCCACTATGTAACCCAAACTGACTACTTGAACTAGGTGCAAGGGAAAAAGAATGAAAATTCAGTTCTGTTCGTATCTCTTAGGATGTGTTTCAGTTCATCACAGCCCCAGGGTCGGGTCAAGTTGAGACAAGAATTGAGGAATTAGCTGACAAGTTTTACCATGTCTGCTCTGCTGATCACTGAGACCTTGGCTTCTCTCACCCTTGGCCTGAACTTCCCCCCAGACTCACAGAGCACCTGATAGTCCTGGGTTAGCATGCTTGCCTGGTTAACAGGAGGTGAACAGATGAAGCCAGAGGACTCGAGAAGGCTTGTGCAAGGCCAGGTGGCTTCTGTATAGAAGAATTCTCTGCCCCCAGAGGTCAGAACAGGAGGAGTGATGCTTACTGCCTTGCTTCCCATAACTTGCTCAGCCTGCTTCCTTACAGAACCCAGGATCACCTGTCCAGGGTTGGCACTACCCACCGTGACCTGGGTCCTTCCCCATTGATCACTAAAGAAAAAAAGCCTTATAGTGCATCTCACTGAGGCATTTCTCAACTGAAGCTCCCAAAACCAGTCAGTACATGCTGTTATCATAGAGCTAGTTTTCCTCATGATGTTAAGTGTCCTTTAAGGACTTGAAGTGTATTTGAAGGTGTGTTTCTCCATGGACACAGTGGTAATCTTGCATGTGCTGCATGCTGGCGGTACCCACGCGGTTGTGGAACTAGGATGTTAGGGAGCCGTCATGGAATCTGCTTGTCACTCATCCCCTATGAAGTGTTGCTGCTTTTTCCTCCCAGTGAGGTTCATTCTCACCGCAAGTCTGTCTCGCCCACCCCTGCCCTGTGTCTCACCCCTACTCATGTACCGTCCTCCTAACTACACTTGGATCTCCTCTGTTCCAACCCTACCGGGCAGCTAGAATGATTTGTTTTTTAAAATAACATTAAGCTGTTGTGTTTAAAATGATGCATTTCAAATTAAACAGTCATCACTGGCTAAACCTGAGATACAGCTTTGCTACCTCTCTAGCTTTGAAAAAGAACTCTGTTCTTTACAACTGGTCTTACAAACTTGTGGCAGTGCACTTAATAATAGTAGCTTTAATAAGACAGAAGTTTTCCATCCTGTGTTACGAGAGAGAATAGGGTCTGTCTGGCGCGGTCAGGTTTTAGCTCTCAGGGCAGTAAGCCACCGTCTCTGTGCATCTCCAGCATCCTAATACAATTTCCAACTCATGGTCTACAGTTCCTGCTTGACCATGCCACCACATCTGCATTCCAGACAGGAAGAAGGTAGAAGGAAGGACATATACTGGTGAGAGCCTAGCCAGCGGCCATCCCCTGCTGTACACTTATGCTACCTTGAAATCTAGGGTATGGTTGTTGAGCGGAAATGGGTATACATTGAAGAACCGCTCTGCCCCTCTGTTACAAGAGGTAAATCTCCCTGTTCCAAATGGAAATTTAAAAAAACAGTTTTCTGAAATGGAAAGAATTATCAAATAACATGTAGGCTTTCTCAGAAATTTGGAGGCAGAGAGAGAGTCAAACAAGCAGATGAAGTCATTGAAGGTAGCTGCCTCTGGAAGGCGGGAGTAGGGCAAGGAAGGGACCGGAGTTTGTATGCTCAGCCTTGCGGTGCTCTAGGACTTCCAGAACAGCATTTGCACTTTGAGAAGGAGGCTTAAGGCCTCAGCCAAGGCCAGACCTGTGACTGTTTATTATCAGGGCCACAGGTTGTGTCTTGGGGCAAACCATCCACTTTGCCTGCTATCTTTGAGTCTTTGCTATCTGCAAACGCCTGTGCCTACTGTCTGAGGATCAGGCTCAAGACATTTAGCTCCAGAGAGTTTATTTATTTTTCTATTACTAAATTTAAAAACGTTGAGGAGAAATGAAATATATCTGACCGAGCCGGTTCACAAGCAGGCCCAAGGACATTAGCAGTATTCAGCACAAAAAGCTCTTTCCATCCATGGCGCTTTGTGTAAGAAGAAACCACACACTCTACGAACAGATTGCTAATCGAAATATGACACCAGGGCCCACCCACAACAGGGGGAAGAGGGAAATGGAACCTGGGGTCATGGAATCCAAGAAGCTGAAGAAATGATTCTATGCTCATCAGAAAAGAACCGTCCAAAAGATTGCTGGATTTTCACGAGGAGTGCATCACGTCTTTCACTTGTATTCATAGTAGGTTTTGTTTGTTAACTGCTTAAGACAAAAGGAACTAATGATCATGAGACAAGAATCCAAAAACAGTCACTGAACTTGTGTTAAATCATCTTATTTTCTCATGTTATTACCTGGCCTTGGTGCTTACATCACTTAATTGGAGGCAGCGGGAGGGGAGGTCTTGAGGCAGCAGTGGGATAAGTGGGGATGTGAAAGGCCAGCAGTTTAAGTGGGTTGCTTGCAGGTGCGTGATGTGGGTGCCGATGAAGCCCATTAAGGATGTAATTCTGGAAGAAGCTCTTGACGCTGATCATTTGTGAAAAGGAGATTTTTCCTCCCACATACGTGGTTCTGTACATTTGTCTACAGACCTTGAGCATCGTCGTTCCATCTGCTCATCAACTTCGGAATTACTAACACCGCGCCACTTTGAGAGAGCAGACAAGGTTATTAACTTTGGCAAGAGATGAAAATTTGGCTTTAATATACATGTGAAATTGAATTGTCTGTAACACAAAGCTTTGGAGATTACCCATGCAAAATGAGAAGGATCTGAATTTAAAACTGTTCTCAGTACAGTAAAAAGTAATTCTGCAGACTGCATTTTTACTGCACTGAAATCCATGAAAAGATTGGCTCTATTAATTTAGATTTAAACATAGGCTGTGTGTCTTCTAAAAATGGTAAATGAGATGGAAAATGTACTTTACAGGAAAATGTTTCTGGAAATGCTTTAGGCAGACAGACCCCTTCTCCATGTCTCTGATTGCTTCTCACTGAGCTGCTTCCGAGGGGGAGCTCTGTCTCCTGTGACAAGGACACACAGACATTGCCTCGGTTACTCTGTAGGCTCTAGGGGTGCACAGGAATGAAGAAGTGGGGACCACAACAAAGTTATTGGCACCCTTACATTAGTCTCCAAAATAGCGTGGTGGCAGAGGAGACAACCCTTGACAGGAAAAATATTACAAGACTTGAGTGTATTTTTGCCAGTGTCCAAGGCCTTCCTACAAGGAAACCAGAGTGTAGGATTTGGTGACACAAACTAGCTTGTCACACACAAAAGAATTTCCTTTTGTTTAATGAGAAGTTGGCTTTTTCATCCCTCGCTCTAAATTGCTTTATGTCAAAATGAACATATTTCTTGTTCATTACTAATTAACCTTGTTTTTGTTAATTAATAATCCATCAACCAAAAAAGATTAATAATGGTCACTGTGTCTATATGTCTGTCTTGGAGAAGTCTTAAAAAATCTTCATTTCTTAATAGAATCTAACAGTGAGGAATCCAAAGACAAGTGATTCCCTCTGCATTTTTCTTAGAGCTGATTCACAGTAAACCGAGCTGAGGCTAGAAAGTCACCTGAACTGCAGATGCTTTCACATAGCTTATCCAGTTCCGCCCAGATGAGTGCTAGCACAGCAGAATAACACCGTGCGTTGCCTGTCCTCATCTCCACTTGCTTTCTCTTGCATTCCAGGCATCGCCGTGCTTTACTTACATCTCTATGATGTGTTTGGGGACCCTGCCTACTTGCAGATGGCGCACGGCTATGTAAAGCAAAGCCTAAACTGTTTGAGCAAGCGTTCCATCACCTTCCTGTGTGGCGATGCAGGCCCCCTGGCTGTGGCTGCTGTGCTGTATCACAAGATGAACAGTGAGAAGCAGGCAGAGGATTGTATCACACGGTAATCATGTTTGTTTGTGAGAGTTGTTGCTGAAACACCATTAGGATTCTACATATGTTAGCAAAAGAAAATTCTGAGTTTACTTGTCTCTCAGCAGATAGATCTTCCTCCCGCATTTGGTCAGTTCTTATATTCCTGCTATAGTTAAAGAACAGCCTTGTAATCCCTATTTTAGTACAAGATAGAAGACACCAGCATAGTCCAGATCAAAACCTTGATCATGGGATGACTAATTCACTGTGCTCCCCAAAATCAGCATCTGAAAAGGAAGTGGATCTCTTCTTGTATGCAAGGAACCAAAAACTAATTCCAGATGCCATTCTAAATGGGTTGCGTGAACATTATAATCCCAGCACTCAGAAAGCTAATGTGGGAAGATCCTGAATTTAAGGCCAACCTAGGCTGTGTACTTAGACCATCTCCAAAATCCAATAATAATAAGGATGATGACAATGACAGTAATAACAACCATGATGGTGACTGCCTTTTTTGTGGGCAATGACATACAAATCTAGATTATTATGATTATCATTATCATCATCATCATTATCATCATCATCATCACTTTGAATATAATTCATGGCAAACTATGCACTGGTGACTTTTAAAGAATTGTTAAACTTTTCTCCAAATAGACAACATTATTGTCTTTGTAAAAAGTTATTGAGCACTCTTTTGAACTCTGGAGAAATGTGGCTGGCATGAAGCTCCATGTATCACTCTTGGTCTCTCACTGAGCAAATGAAAGTCAGCAGGTAGAGTTGCGTTTCTGACAGTGTGATCATCCCAGAGTCAGCTGTGACTTTTATATGCCCACTGTTCTTTCTTATAATTGCTACTAGACAGGCATAATTATTGATATAGTTTGTTGAGGAATCCCTATATTAACATATATTGTCCTTCTGTATCAGTGGGTTTATCTCCATAAGCTCAGCCAACCATGGCTCAAAAGTGTTGGGCAAAAAGTTTATGTTGTTATTCCCTAAACAGTGTGGCTCTTTACAGAGTGCTTTATTTATAACAGAGATGTTCATAGTATAAGTGAAGATGTTCATGGGTTGTATGCTAATCCCCCATGTTATATGAAGGATGAGAGTGTCAGTATAGTATCTTTTGGGGGTGCCAGAACCAGTTTCATGGATGCCTAGCAATTACTGGTCTGTGTGTATAATTCCTCAGCAGGCTTTTTGAACTGTTCAAGTTACGATTGTGTTACAATGAAGGAATTATTCATACCTGTGTTGGTTAGTGTATGTATAACTTGTGTAGGCGATCACACATAGAAGTTCTCCACTCTTAATGTATGTATAACTTGTGTAGGCGATCACACATAGAAGTTCTCCACTCTTAATGTATGTATAACTTGCATAGGCGATCACACACAGTTTTCCATTCTCCCCAAACGCCCTGTACAATGATACTTTCTCTTTATAGCAATTTTTTTTCTACTTGAAATTATAAGCACAATAGGGAAGCCAAAGAATCTTTTGCTATAGCATTATATGAATCAATATAGTAAATCATTTTCTGCATTGACATTTTAATACGTAATTATGCTTATAGCTATCAAAAGCTACGAATGATATAGTCCCTCTTCAAATGAAAAATGACATTATCTAGTATGAATAGAAAAAAAGCTATAGCAAAGAATCATTTAATATAAAACTATACAAGACTTAGAGAAGTCTCAGGCTGGTCTCCAGCTAAAATCGTCTCCATGCTGGCTAGCCGTCATAGTGCTGGAAGATGCTGCACAGGCTGTTAGAGTGATAACATTATAGTCATGCTCACCCTGTGTGCTGCACTCCTGACCTACCGAGCAGGATGCGCCCACTGGTGCAATAGAGGCATGACTCCAATAGGGGTTACCGTTTTCTGATGGACTTGAGCCCTCCTCACCAGGAGGAAATTCTTATCTTGTACTATAAGCCTGGTCAGAAGCCCATGACCGGGAAGGTCATGCATCCTTTTGGAGAAGCTACTGCTGTTATTTGCTAAGGACATGAAATATCTATCACCTGACTTCTAAATATACATTGAACACAAGTTCCTATTGAGCATTGATCCCTAAATGGGCCATCATGTCACCCCTCGAATCTCAGAGACGACCAAAAGCTGGAAAGAATGTGGGAGCCCCAGGAAAGGCTGGAGTGCTGTGGAATTGTGCCTAGTGGGTGTGATGTGACCGGTGCTCGCTTTAACTCTCAGCAGCTGTGATTGCCTCCAAGACCCCTGCAGAGCAGCTGCTACACCTCCCCTTCAGTGGCACCACTATCCCTGAGCATCTTCTCAGCGGTCAGTGGCTGTGGAGGGCAGGGACAGCTTTTCAGTGGTGCGGCAACTGGTAAGATGCCAGTGCGTTTGTGAAGGGCCACACCCACATTCCTGAGGGTAACCTTCATTAAACTCATGGGTTCCCAAAAAATAAAATTAAAATATGAATTTGATAAAAAACTGTCATCACCAGAGGGATAGGTGATACAAAGCAATAATTTCTCCTAAAAGTTGAAGTAAAGTGTGTTCCTTCCAGGGCTGTTTACTGATGTATGACTAGCTGGTGCAAAACTGTTAGATGCTCTCTTATGTCTGAAACACAGACACTATCTTTTTTATTTATTAGTTTTTGCACAGCCAGTTTAAATCCATTAGGCGTGTGAGGTCCCTGAGATGATATTCTTGAGTATCACTGTGACTTGACATCAGATAACATTATAGTGGTTCCAGTGTGTCACACACACTTGACATCAGATAACATTGTAGTGGCTCCAGTGTGTCACACACACTTGACATCAGATAACATTATAGTGGTTCCAGTGTGTCACACACACTTGACATCAGATAACATTATAGTGGCTCCAGTGTGTCACACACACTTGACACAGATAACATTATAGTGGCTCCAGTGTGTCACACACACTTGACATCAGATAACATTATAGTGGCTCCAGTGTGTCACACACACTTGACATCAGATCACATTGTAGTGGCTCCAGTGTGTCACACACGGTCCTCTCCCCTGAAATACAGTGGCCAAGTAGGAATCTGCGGTAAGAACTTTAATTGCAGTCAGTGGAAACAGGTATTGAACCAGATTGGAGTTTGTGCTCAGTCCTGGTTACACAAAATGAAATACCTCTCTGCCTGCCGTCCTCAGGAGCTCATGTGTAGGGAAAGCCCTCCAACTCTAGGCTGCAGTGTTTTGTTTGCTAGTAGCATGCAAACAGCCTTGCTAGATGAGTAAACTAAGACTTGTTTATTGCTTATTTGATTCCTTGGTTATAAGCACCCTTTGTGATTTACATATTATTAACAAATTACGACATTTTAAGAATATTTTATTTATGGCCAGCAAACTCATTACATAGAATTAAAATACAGAATGTGAGATCAGGCGTGGCGGGTCTCATCCATAATCCCTAGCACTTGGAAAGTTGAGGACCGAGGATTTCTACAAGTTGAAGGCCACTTTGAGCCTCGTCCACAGCCTAAGATTGTCTCAAAACAAAAAAAAGTGTGTGTGTGTGTGTGTGTGTGTGTGTGTGTGTGTGTGTGTGTGTATGTGTATGTCTGTCTGTGTGTGATTACTTCTATACTCACATACGTATACAGATGCGACTGAAGGGAAGACTGTTACAGTTTGTGGCCACAGCTTTGACTGCCTGGCTTCTTACTGCATGATCTCTCTGGACTTGCAGTGCTTGATCACTTTCCACATCTCCTCCCTTCCTCTGTGTGGCAAAAATTCCTCCGCTTGAGTTTCTTGTCCAGAATTATTTTATACTGTCAGGTATTGAATCCGCATGCCTGCTTTTTAGTGAGCCTTTTTTCTGGTGTCACGTCTTCAGGGGGTATCACACTCATTTCTTCAGCAATGTCTTTCTTGTGTTCCATTGACTGCACCATCCTTTTACCTTTCCAGCGTTTTCTTGGTGTAATGAGCTCTCAAAATCAGGATTTTGAGTTTGAAAGAGCAAACATGCCTTTAATATACAAAAGTAATGTTTTGACAAAGAAACTGGAGTCCAAAGAAATAGTTTCATTACGCTTTAGTTCTTAAACTTGCCTCTGAGGATCTTTGGCTTCCAGAATGGAGGAGGATGGAGGGGTTGGAGGGATGACTGACAAGCAGTGACTACAAACAGTCCTGTTGTCTTGCCAATGGCCTGGGTGAGACAACACCTCTCCTGGTTCTCCGCTGTCTGGTAAACACCCTGTAGGTCCTTTCTACACAGTTGGGTGTCAGGAGCACAGTAGAGAGCCTGGCCTGTTTCATAGTGAGTCACCAGCCTGGCAGATCTTAGTATACTGAGGCTGGTCCCTAGGATGGTGAGGAACTGACTTTTTGGACAGAGGAGGAGATGTGTGTCGTAGTGTGATAAATCAGAAATTATTATCAGCTTATCCAAACAAATAACCGGAGCCTCAGCGATACACTTGTAGGCTTGAGAGTTTCCAAAAAGACATAAAATAACCATTACGATTTTCCAATGGCCTCATTATTTTATCTTAGAATGTAGCATGTGACGCGCACATCTTCAAGCCCTACCTTTAGTAACCAGAACCAGCAAATATGTGCAGCTAATCTGCTTTCAGATCCAGAAAATAAATGCACCATGTCCTCTGTTAGCCTAAACGCTAATTTTAGGCGATGTTGGCTCTGAACAGGGTGTTGTCTGTAAACATTTAAACTGTAGTACCATTTGCCTCGTGCAAATGAATTTGGTTTTACAATGTAATTGTATATTGCCACCTAGTGGTAGTGTGGGTGAGAACACCGGCATGTTTGGAATTCAGTAGTTCAATTTCTATTTTAGTAGGATCCTTGGTGAATGCAGTAATCTCACAATACTTCCTAGTAATCTCACAATACTTCCTAGTAATCTCACAATACTTCCTAGAAATCTCACAATACTTCCTAGAGCAGAAATGACACCGAAGTTTTCCCTTTTGAATAGTCTCTTCAGTCCCTTTGCAAAAAAGTAAATCAAGTTGGTTTTTATTCCCAAAGTCTATAGGATTGATGCCTTTGTATTAGAAGTTGATGAAGTATTCCGATCTGACCTTGAGGCACCTGTTCTGGCCACTGCAGCAGCAGATTTTGTATATAGCAGACAGATTTGGTTATTTGGCCCCAGTGTTATTCGGGTACAATTTCTTTTGGAAGGGAAAAAATAATGGTTTTCTTGGCAAATGCTTTTAAGTTCTTTTGAGATTGAGGGGCTGGCTGAGCTCCTCTGCCTGAGGCCATGTAGATTGCCCTTGCAGACCTTCCCTCTCCAGAGGGAGCATGTGTGTAGCCGGATGACAGTGGACTGACTCCGCCTCCCCCACTGCTGGGCTTGTGCTGCAGTGTGTGCCAGCGTGCTCGGCTCTGTGAAGCCGCTGCTCCTAAGAGCCTTGAATTGCCTGACAGAAGAACGAGGCCTAAGAATCTGCATAGCGACCCTTGTAGAATCACTGGAGGGTGATGTAGAGTAAATGTGCCATCCATAAAGGTCTGCATGGATATATACTGCAAGACCCCGGGAATCAAGATTGTTGGATCACAAGACACGTAAGACACCGTAGGCAGCCATCTAGAAATAGCTCACCCCCTAGAAACAAAAACAAACAAGCATACATACATACTTACATACGTATGTATATACATACATACATGTATATACCATGCAGCCTAGCCAACACCAGTATTTGTAGTAGTAACCTTATTCAGTAGTCCAAAAATGCTGTCAATTTTTCTTTTAGTTTGTTACTACCAGGATTGACCTTGACATACACACACACCACATACACACACATACACACACATACACACACATACACACACACCACATGCACACACATACACATACACACACACATACACATATACACACACCACACGCACACACATACACATATACACACCACACACACACACACACACAAACACACACACTGCCATTTGTATTTTCTTTTGAGTACAAGTAAAATTGGAGGCTGAGGATGTAACTCAGGATGACGCCCAAGACATTGGGTGTGTCCCTAGCACTGCAACAATAAGGTGGTGGGGGTTTGGGGGTGGTGAGAAGTCTAAAACAACATATCCGCTGTTCTACCACTCAGACAACCCTGTTAGCATTGATCAAAACTTTGACAGTATTACAGTATATTACAAGGAAATAGAAACTTCTGGCCATGGTAACCCTGTCAGTTTATTTCCTATAATTGTGAAAAGGAATAAAGAGAAAATATGAGCTAGCATTTATATGTTTTGCTAATTTGAGGTACATCAATTTCTTGCAATATGCCATTCTTCCGAAGACCCATTTTTTTTTGTATCAAAGAACAAGTGCTCACTTAAAAAAAAAAATGTACCAGAAATGGAGAGATGGGTCAGTGGTTAAGAGAAGAGCGAGCTCTTGTTGCTCTTGCACAGGACCTGGGTTCAGTTCCCAGAGGTCACATGGTGACTCACGCTCTCCATGATTCCAGCTCGAGGGGATCCATACCTTCTCTGACCACTGTAGGAACCAGGCACAGGTGTAGTGCACATGCATAATTCAGGTGAAACACTTAGAAAATGAGTAAATCTTGTTTTTGCTTAATTTTTAAAAACACAAATCCTTTATGCCTTCCCTGAATCTTTCTCCCATATCTGTCAGCTGTTTTAGTCATAAACTCATATCATTCTGGCTACAGGACAAGCCCTTCTCATTGTAGGCAGCATGTGCCTCTCTCTCCCCGCTCATGATAGAAGTGGTAGAGAAGGAGGTGAGGGAGACATTGGCTTCCTCACAGACAGTCGTCCTGCACAGCTATCGTCCCTTACTGTATGTCCTGATGTGCATCTGGCCTTGTAGGAGCAGTTATCAGGGATCCAGGTGCATTTCTTGTGGCCTTGATCTGGGTATATTATTAGTCTCCAGAGGCTGTGGCTATGTACCACCTCAGCTGCACCCTGACTCCTGACTGTATGAAAATAAAAGCCTAGGCAAGGGCCTCATTCTACTGAATGGGCAAATCTTTATTAGGAAGAGGAGCACATGGTAGCTTCATAAGTAGTAGCAGACAAGAGAGGCTGTACACAGCCTATACCTTGTCAGCTCATTCCACCAAGAAAGCCATTTTCTCACACTCTTACTGCTTTTGTTAACCAGTCTATGGATTTTGATAGAAAGGGTTGCGTCCCTATGACTGTTGATCCCTGGTTACAATATTTCATATACAACCATTCGCTCCTTGTGACTCATAATACTACAAACTTGTTCAAACATTTGAGTGTAAAATCAAGTTAGGCACACACACTAAGCTCACAGTCCAGCACAACCACAGATAAGAGACTCATTTTTAGAGATGAGACTAGAGGAGCAAAGATGAAATGTGCTTAGTATATCATAAAATACCAGATATTATTTGATTTTCCAGAAAATCCCTGCTGTTTCACAGTAATATCACATGTCAATTAGTCTAGGCTAAATGCTGGGATGGCAGCTAAACCGATTTTAGATATGTATGTTTATGTATCGGTGTACATATTTTTTAGTGGACCGTTTTACCTGCTAATGTCTGATCCCTGTCAGATGATCACAGCCACGTGTTTCTGTTCCTAGGCTCATGCACCTAAATAAGATTGATCCCCATGCACCAAACGAAATGCTCTATGGCCGCATAGGCTACATCTTCGCTCTGCTTTTTGTCAATAAGAACTTTGGAGAGGAGAAGATCCCTCAGAGCCATATTCAGCAGGTAATACAGCTTCGTGGGCTTTAGGGGGTGATCTTAGGCATCTTCTTACATACTCTGTCTCTCCAGTTAGCACAGCCCATGTAGAAAGACCATGTGTCTTGACCTCTGTAGGTCAGGCACACAGAGCCAACAGCTACAGTCAGTACGTGGGAAGCCCTGTCAGGAGCAGTAGGAGTCAGAAGGCTGTCCCGCTCCATTTGATACTTCAGAGGCCCTTTCTGGGGGAGATAGAGGGCAGATCTCATCTCTCAGATGCAAGGATCTCCTTTGGTATCTAGAGGAGTTTGTGCTTTTTTTTTTTTTTGAAAAACATGTAGGTTTTTTTAAATGATAGTAAAAAGAGTTGAGGGTCCTCCTGAACCATCTTATAGGCAGAATATGCATTCACACTTCTCAGAAGGGAGCTGTATCCTTTCTGGTGGAAGATGCTGTCTTATTCCCTACCAGTAATTCGGTACTTCTTAACAAAAAGTTTCTTGCCTCTGCCAAGCACACTTTTTGTCTAATTGTCTTGTTATTTTGTTTGGCGTTCTCCCTGCAGATCTGTGAAACAATCTTAAGTTCTGGAGAAAACCTAGCTAGAAAGAGAAACTTCACAGCAAAGTCTCCACTGATGTATGAGTGGTACCAGGAATATTACGTGGGAGCTGCGCATGGCCTGGCAGGAATCTATTACTACCTAATGCAGGTAAGGGATGCCTAACGAGAGACGATCCTAGTACTGTAACCCGCACGTGCACTGTGTTGGGTAGGGAGCGGGTCCTGGTACATCTACCCCTCTGCCAGTCACTGTCACCCCCTCTCAGTCACCTGACCTCAGCAAAGGTGCTGTAGCCAGGGTGCACCTTCAGTTGTGAAAGCATGAAGACACCATCCTGGGGGAGGTACCAGGTTCCCAGATGAACTCACCGAGGGCCCCTGGAGCAGTATCTCAGCCTCTAATTCCATATGAGCGCTCTTTGCTCCGCTCTCAGAAAATGCCTTGAATTACAAGTATCATTCTCTATTATTATAAAGAACAACCTAATGAAAGAAGTTCTAGGAGTAACCAAATGAGCACACGCTGCCTAAGGTTCGCCAAGGGAGTAAAGCCGAGAAGACTTTCTGGTAGATTTTGTCTGATTTGCCTGAAAAAAGGAGAATGTGCTGTGCCCCGTAGTTCTTACGTTCTGACAGTCTTGGGAGACATCAGTCAAACTTAGAAAGACTAAAGAAAAATAGAACTTAAGAGGTCAGAAAGACAACTCAGAGGGTGCCATTTTAAGGGAACAATTGGCATTTACAAATGAGAATTTGTGGCAGAAGAAAATGGATTCTTGATGGCAGCAGAGGTCTGTGGCTCCCCTTGACAAAGTGCAGCGTCACATAGGGGAGGTGCTGCACTCGTGCATGCAGCATGCATGTGTGGGCGTACACGGTGCTGTCTGACCTGTGCTCAGCCCACGATTGCTTTTTAATACAGTCACCGTTTGGGAGCGGTGATCAGAGGAGAACCTGTACTTACTTACTTACTTACTTATTTATTTATTTATTTATTCATTCATTCATTCTGTTTTCCGTTAGAAGTTGTATAGTTAGCACCGTTTCTGGACTGCTCCCTCAGTGACTCTTATTTCTAGAACTACACGTAGATTAATCTCTGAAGAAGCTTTTGTGAAAGGCAGGCTGTGTCTCCTGACATTCAGGCTGAGTTTTAAAGTCATACATGCCAGTGAATGGGTGGCCTTGTTGACCTGTCATTAAATCTGATAGTCAAGAGATATCTGCCCTGCCTCTTTTTATTAGCTCTAATAAGAAATCTGAAAACTACAGTATTGATTTTTCAATTTCCAGGTTGTTATCTTTTCGAAAAGATGAAGTTTTAGTAATGAAAATCCATTTGTGAATGTGCTAGATAACAATGTAAAATTGGACAGTATTACTTCTAGGCCATGTTGGATAATTCCTGGAGAGTGATTTACTCTGCTTTTAATACTTTCTGTTGAATACTCTTCTTTATGTCCGGTACTATTCTTAGATATCTTGGAGAACACAGAGCCCTGAGAACACAGTGCATCATGTATTCTAGTACCGTATCCAGAGAGGAGCATCCAGTGCTGTGTACCCTCACCCTACACACCCTACCCCGTGCCTGGAGTGCAGTACTTTGAATGTCTCTTTTAAAGAATGAGCAAGGCATTGAATCAAGAACAGGATCAAAAAGAGAAATAACAATATCCCAAATGATGTCTATGTGCCCTGCATCACACTGCCATATAAGCCTATATATCATCATAGTAGAATGAGCCATTCTACAAGCCATTTCCAACTTGGTGTTGAGCCACACTGCAGTTCTGCATCGGGTCTCAGCCCCATGCCCTTCCCTGTTGTAGGCAGCACCCACCACCTCTCTCTCAGAAAGGGGGAGCCAAAGTTGGTGGTCAGTGCGTCTCTGCACTTGACAAACATCTGTTTCACTTCTGTTTGCAAGCACTGGCTTAGGAAAAGTACTTGTGCCTCTGTCCGTAGCAGCGGACACTGGAAATGGTGTGTACAGAAGGCTTTAAGACTTAATTAGCAGCCCAATTGTGATTTGTTCCATTACTTTAAAATTATAAAACAGAAAATGAAAACAATATCCAGCAACTGAAAAATAGTGGAAGAGATATAAAGCCTTTTAATGACTTCAAATTTCCTATTAGTTATGTTTTGTTTTGTTTTGTTTTTTCTAATTTAAAACTCATTTTGAGGTCTGGGAATGTATTTTTCTTCAGCAGAACTAATAATTCTGTTTCTCATATTTAGCCCAGCCTTCATGTGAGCCAAGCCAAGTTACATAGTTTGGTGAAGCCCAGTGTAGACTTTGTCTGTCAGCTGAAGTTCCCTTCTGGCAATTACCCTCCATGTTTGGATGATACCAGAGACCTGCTTGTCCACTGGTGCCACGGTGCTCCTGGGGTCATCTACATGCTCATCCAGGCCTACAAGGTACCTCATGCCTTCTTATTTAACAGGAACTGAAGATACATACCAGACGGTTTTGTAAGTTAACACAATCCTCATAATTGTTAAAGGATTATGAATCAGCTGCTAAGTCTAAGGTTATTGTGCTGAATGGGTTGGCATCCATCCTCAGTGTCCGTCCCACCACAGGGGGCACCATCTCCTAACACTTCACTACCACAGTAACCAGGGTGACAACAGAAGTAGCAGAGCCTGGATCACTACCCCAGAAGCGTGGCCATAAACAGAATATTCTTACACTTTGCTGCAAGAGTGTGAAATGCTCCAACTGCTGAGCAGATAGATTGTTGACCCTTCAGAGAGCAAGTTCTGAACATGTAACCTAGGCATTCCACTTCCAGGCTTATGCCAAAGAAAAAATTTCAAAATAATTGAAAGAGAAACATGCAGCTGCTGTTCCTAACAGCTCCTTTAGGGCCAGAATGTGAAAATATCAAAACATCCGTCATCCATCAGGAGACGAATGTACAGATAAAGTCCAGCGTGTGCATTGGGGGAGCACTGTCCGCTCAAAGGACAGTGGAATATATAAAGTCCAGCGTGTGCATTGGGGGAGCAGTGTCCACTCAAAGGACAGTGGAATATACACTACAGTACTCTCAACAAACAAAATAGACACTCGGAGGTGCAATGGAAAGAGGAAATTAGACTTATATGGAGTGATGACCAGTAGGAAAATTTATAGAGACAGGAAGTAGAAGGTATCAGGGTCAGGAAGTATCGAGCAGGGAAAGAGGGCCTATTGCTTGAAGTCTAGTGATAAAGATGGAAGTGATGCTGTGTGCACACCTTCATGACTGTAAGTAATGCCACTGAATTGTGTGCATAAAATGCAATCCTGGTGCTGGGAGGTTGGAGACAGAAAGATTCCTAGGACTTCCGGACCAGCTAGTATTGCCCAGTCCTTGACCTCCAGGGTGAGTAAGAGACCCTATCTCAAAAATTAAGGTGGGGAGCAATAAGAGAAAACACCTGACGTTTACCTTTGGCCTTCATCGGTTCCCACACACTCATATAACACACACATACACACACACGCATTCATATAACACACACACACACACACACACACATGCACTCATATAACATGCACACATACACACGTACACACATGTACTCATATAACACACACATGCACTCATATAACACACACACATGCACTCATATAACACGCACACACACATGCACTCATATAACACACACACACACACACACTCCCTAATAGTGGAGGGTGTCACAGTCCCTCAGCAGCTGCCGTGCGTTCCTTGGAGAGGGACTGGTTATGAGAACAAGTGGCCGGTTGAGTACAGCTGCTGCGTCAGTCACACACACAAGATCAGACCCAGGTATGTTTAAAAGCAAGCTAGTTGTGTTAGTTTGCTCTTTTGTCTTTGTGATAGAACACTGACTACAAGGAACTTGGAGCAGGGAAAGGTTTGTGTGGCTTATAGGTTAGTCCACCATAAGGGAAACCAAGGTAGAAACCTGGAGGCAGAAATACTGTTTACTATTTCCCCTCCCTAGCTGGCTCAGCCTGCTCTCTATACAAGCCAAGACTACCTGCCAGGATGGTACCACCCACAGTGGGCTGGGCCATCCACACCAGTCAGCAGTCAAGGAAGCACCCTACAGACATGCCCACAGGCCATCTGATCGGGACAGTTCCTCTTCCCAGGTGTGCCTAGGCTCGTGTGAAGTGACAGAAACCTCACTGTGAAACCAGTCAACATTAAGAATTTGTCTCTGGCAGTACCACACCTTCGTCACTGCATTCCTGTTTTCTTGTTGCCTCACCTCGCCTCCTTCTTTGGTTTCCCGCCTTGCTGTTCCTTCAGAAAGGGCTACCTGGAGGGTTTTCCTTTCTGCCCCAGATGATGGGACTGATGTGTGTCCCTTGACTGTGCAGGTGTTCAAAGAGGAGCGGTACCTCTGTGATGCCTACCGGTGTGCTGATGTGGTCTGGCAGTACGGACTGCTGAAGAAGGGCTATGGGCTGTGCCATGGCGCTGCAGGGAATGCATATGCCTTCCTGGCTCTCTTCAACCTCACACAAGATGTGAAGTTCCTGTACAGGGCCTGTAAGGTAAGGGTCGGGACTGAGTCAGTTCCTTTATATTATGTCCATGAGCTTAGAGGTAACACACATGTTCTTTAAGAAAGGCCTTCAGGAAGGATTTGGCTATGTTCACATTCCTGTAAAGGGCAGATTCTGCTGGGACGTCTGTGGGGGAAAAGACGAGGAGGCATTTTGCTCATTGTTACCATCGACAGCAGTGGCTCTCCCTGCCGCTGAATTCCTCCCAAGCTGTGCACCTGCCTTCAAATCACCGGTTTCTCAAAATCAACCCCTCATCTCTGACTTGGTAGTTTTGGAATTGTCAAAGTAACCCAGAATTTTCACGAGTTTCCAAGGTTTCTGAGGATATCACTGCAGTTATTGAACTTCATCTCATTTTCAGTTTGCTGAGTGGTGCTTGGATTATGGAGAACACGGATGCAGGACACCGGATACCCCCTTCTCCCTCTTTGAAGGTATTTTTCACACATACCTTACCTTCTTATATCATCAACTACTACTCTACTTGGTGATAATGTGTTTGAATTCCAGTTGAGGCAACAAACTGGTCTTTACAGTTTATTGTTAAACATATACTTTCTTATTTCCCGATAGGTCAGATCAGTTAGCAAGGCTGGGATGTAGCTCACCTGTTAGAGCGTTTGCTTAGTTTCCGTGAAGCCTGAATTCCTCCTCCACACTGCATAGATGGGGCATGTTGGCACACACCTATAATCTCAGCTACAATCCCAGCACTCAGGATGGAGACAGTAGAGGCAAGAGTATCAGCAATTCAAGGTCATCATCTGCCATTTAGCCATTTTGAAACCCTGTGTCAAAAATTATTAATTAATTAGCAGGCATGCCACCTCAGACTTTAATATTCATAGCTGTAATGTTGACCACCATTTATGAGGCCAGGAGGTCTATGCTAAGTCATGGATGCGGAGCCTCAGAGAGGGCAGTGGCCACAGTGCTGTGGTGAAGGAACTCCCACATGGCCAATGGCTTGAACTTGTCTGCCTCCATTCTGTCTGCTCTAAGAACCCCTCTAGGGCTCTCTGATGGAGACATGCCCTGCATGCCTTAGCACAATGTTGATACTAAAACAGTAAAATATAAAGTCTCTTTATAAAATGAAGCCATTTGGTGTAATAACTTGTGCCTTTTTCTCTTCCTCTAGGGATGGCTGGAACAATCTATTTCTTGGCTGACCTACTAGTCCCCAACAAGGCCAAGTTCCCTGCATTTGAGCTCTGAAGGGAAAGTGTGTCCCCTGCAGCATGACCCCTGTGTGTCTTCCAGCCTGGGCTAAGTGTTTCTGTTGCTTCTGAAGAGCAAAATGAAACTGTGTACTTGATGTAGTTGGGTTTTTATTTCCATAATTTGTCTTCAGCCTTTCAGCGCCTTCCTTTTTTTATTTACTTTTATTTAAAAGTATAAGTGAAGCCGGGCGGTGGTGGCACACACCTTTAATCCTAGCACTCAGGAGGCAGAGGCAGGCAGATCTCTTCAAGACCAGCCTGGTCTACAGAGCAGGTTCCAAGACAGGCTCCAAAGCTACACAGAAAAACCCTGTCTTGAAAAACCAAAAAAAAAAAAAAAGTAAAAGCCATCTTAATTTTCTTCCAAAAGGAAGGATGATTGACAAGTATAGTATTTTATTGTGATATACATGTATTGGAGGAAACCTTACTCTTATTTAATTTTATGAATGTAACTATGCACCAGTGCTCTGTTGGCGTACAGAAGAGTTCTACAAGAGCCGTGAACGGTGTATAACAAAGGTTTATTTATTTGAGGATAAACTCAGAGGAAGGGAGCGATCCACAGTCCTCTGTGTGTGCTGGAAACCACAACCGAATCCAGCAGAATAAAGGGTCATGCATGCTTTTTGTTTGCATTTATAGTACATGAGACCACGCCCAAAGTGTGCCCGTAAAGGAGTTCCCACAGCACCGTTCCTTAAAATGTTTTCTAAAAACTCAGTAAACCATGCCTGGTAGCATGCTATCCCATCTACTGAAGAGACTGCGGCAGGAGGATTACAAGTAACGGCCAACCTGAGTGGCTTAGTGGGCCCATGTTTCAAAGCAGAGAAGAGAGAGGTCTAGTGTATAGCTGAGTGGTAGACACTTCCTTAGCGCACAAGAAGCGCTAGGTTCTGTCCCAGCACACAGGCGCACACACACACACGTGCTCACACACACACGTGCTCACACACGTGCTCACACACACGTGCTCACACACGTGCTCACACACACACGTGCTCACACACACGTGCTCACACACACACGTGCTCACACACGTGCTCACACACGTGCTCACACACACACGTGCTCACACACACGTGCACACACGTGCTCACACACGTGCTCACACACACGTGCTCACACACACGTGCACACACACGTGCTCACACACACACGTGCTCACACACACGTGCTCACACACGTGCTCACACACGTGCTCACACACACGTGCTCACACACACACGTGCTCACACACACGTGCTCACACACACGTGCTCACACACACACGTGCTCACACACACGTGCTCACACACACGTGCACACACACACGTGCTCACACACACACGTGCTCACACACGTGCTCACACACACGTGCTCACACAAACACGTGCTCACACACACGTGCTCACACACACACGTGCTCACACACGTGCTCACACACACGTGCTCACACACACGTGCTCACACACACACGTGCTCACACACACACGTGCTCACACACACGTGCTCACACACACACATGCTCACACACACACGTGCACACACACACGTGCTCACACACACGTGCTCACACACACACGTGCTCACACACACGTGCTCACACACACACACGTGCACACACACACGTGCTCACACACACGTGCTCACACACACACGTGCTCACACACACACGTGCACACACACACGTGCTCACACAAACACGTGCTCACACACACACGTGCTCACACACACACGTGCTCACACACACACGTGCTCACACACGTGCACACACACACGTGCTCACACAAACACGTGCTCACACACACACGTGCTCACACACACACGTGCTCACACACACACGTGCTCACACACACACGTGCTCACACACACGTGCTCACACACACACGTGCTCACACACACACGTGCACACACACGTGCTCACACACACACGTGCTCACACACACACGTGCACACACACACGTGCTCACACACACACGTGCTCACACAAACACGTGCTCACACACACACACGTGCTCACACACACGTGCTCACACACACGTGCTCACACACACATGTGCTCACACACGTGCACACACACACGTGCTCACACGCACGTGCTCACACACACACGTGCTCACACACACACGTGCACACACACGTGCACACACACACACGTGCTCACACACACACGTGCACACACACGTGCTCACACACACGTGCTCACACACACACGTGCTCACACACACGTGCTCACACACACGTGCTCACACACACATGTGCTCACACACGTGCACACACACACGTGCTCACACGCACGTGCTCACACACACACGTGCTCACACAAACACATGCTCACACACACACTCAGTGCAGGTAGACAGGGGTTGGATGTAAATGGCCATTGATGAACATTGCCTTCTATCTCTTCTGTTGAATATTTTTCCTCTTACGGAGAGTAGTTTTATAACTTGGTTTTCTCCAAATGGTTGATTATTAAAAAGGGACAAAAATATAACATATGCTTCTGGAAGAAAAACTTAAGAATTGCAGATTAGACTTGGAACTATGTCTATGCCATTTTTTTAATCTTCTAGTTTCCTGTCTGAACTAGAAATGCACTGTATTGTAGCAATGTTACCAAAACTTAAAAGTGGTTCTGATGTGTGTCCTGACCTGAAAGCTAATTCACGACAACAGTTCCTTGTTTTCTGCTAATATCTGGAAATGTTTAGTTTAAAAGAGTTTGTCCTCCAGTGTTCATATGAGATTGGAAAAAGATTTTCTGTGTGCATTTGCTCAGACAGGTTTCCAGCCTGACCTTCAGCTCCTTTAAAAGTTTGGCTTAGGTTCTCCTTGCTCACTGACTGTGCCGAGAGCCAACTGTCACCCCTTCTGTCAACTGGTCTGAACGTTGGTCTTTTCTGCTTATGCTTACGAAGAGGGTGGGAAGGGAGACGCTATGACCAAGAGCTTCTAAGAGAACAGAACTTTGGACAAGCATGCTTGTTCTTAGGAAGCTTCTGATGCCACAGCCTCCATGCTTGGAACACACGAGTCTTGCATGTCCCAAGTGCAACAGCCCGTCAGAGTCTGAGACCATGGAGTCCCTGAAGACTCCTTGGTGCTTCAAACTTGGAACAAATGCTTTCAGACTCCTTGGTTCCTCCCTCTCTCCTCATAGCCCAGGCCCTTTGTAACTGACCTAGAACGTTTGCCAGCTTTAATACTACAGGGTCTGAGAATATTTAATGTGAATCAAATCCCCACGGAGTGTGTGCTGGTTGCTGTGAGGAATATCTGTTATTTTCCAGTTGATACCAAAATAGCTAATATTATGAGAAATTTTCTGTCCCTTTAAAGGCTACCTACAGTAGTATTCAAAGAGCAGCTCAGTTCTCAATTCCTAGGGTTGGACTGCTTCTTCTGTGGCCCCTGTCCATCAGGGCTTGTGTGACGTCACCCTGTGAAGTGCTGTGGAAGCTGTGTGCAGACTGCCTGGTGGTGTTGGTGTTTGTAAGGAAGAGCCATCGGCAGCAGAGCGCACCCATCCAGCAGGCTTTAGAGGAGAAAGCCCACTTGGTTTAGTTACATGGTGTATTATAATCTGCCTGTACTTTAAGCTACTGTGGTTACTTATTAAAACAAAAAGAACCAGTGTTTTGGTCAGTAGAGACTGGATCACAGTGCTTCCCAGGCATCCTGATGAATGCAGCCCCAGAGAAAACTCCAAGCAGGAAGTGTCTTGAGTAACAGCCTTGTTACTGTCTGAGCTGTCTTCTGCATATTGCCATCCATTCACAAACCCATCCACGTGAGCAATTCAGCTTCCCACCTTCACTGTAGCTTTTAAACCTTACTGCACCGGCAGAGTATCTGTGCCGCTTTTGTACATAAGAGCTACAAGAGTCTTCTGGGGCTTTTTAACTCAGACACAGTACAAAGCCCCAAGCAACACCACCCCTCTGAGGAAGAGACTGTAAGAGATGTTTAAAAACCTTACAGAGGTTAGTTTCCGAGAACCCGGCGGCATTGCTAATCTCCCTCCAGAGCCTGTTCGCCCGTGCCTTTCTTCCATTGTACACTTCTGTGCTTAGCTTTTCACCATGGCAGCCTGACCGTGACTGGTCCCGTAGTTCTGCCAGGCCTTCATCTCATCCCATCTGTCCGTCTGTCTGCTTAGATTCATCTGGCTCCTTTTTCATAAGTCACAATCACATCTGCTTGACATCAGAAGTCTCCATGAAGCTAGAGTTAGCTAAAGGAGGGCCTAAGGATATTTTTTTCTCCTTCTTCCCATTTCCATGAGTGATTGAACTGCAACATTCTGCTCCTGTGTCCTCGGGTCAGTTTGTGTCTGCTGTTGCCTTCTTCCGCCTAGTTCTGAAATAAACAGTGTGAATGGGAACATTGATTTACATACTTCTTAGGCTCCTGGAAATAGGTGTAGTCCCTACTTACTCATTCTGAACTCCAGTTCTAGCACGAATAATAAAAACCCAGGGACAGATATTGGGGCTCAGCCTGAAGACCAGGAAAGCAAAGCAGCAAAGCCACTGGAGAGCTCTTACCTCTATGAAATCTTCAGGCTGAAAGAGAGAGTTTCTGTCTCACCCCGCCTTATATTCCTCTCTAGTGCTGGGGTTAAAGGCGTGCACCACCACTGCCTGGACTGTGTGACTGACTAATGTGGCTGCTTTGCGTTCTGATGTTTGGGCAAGCTTTATTTATTAAAATACAAATGAAATATTACTGCATCCAGTTCCTTTTCTGCTTCCCTGAAACATGTCAGAGCAAGTTTCTGAGTCCTCTGTACCACTGGGCTGTAGGGGACCTGTTTACATCCAGTAAGCTGGAATCAGTCTTGGGGACATTCAGGGTTTCACCCCAAGGTTACATTGCCACTTACTGGGAAGGGCTGGGATCATATCTGTATTGACTGACTGACCTTCAATAAAATGTTACTAGGCCTGAGGATCGCCTGCTGTTCTTTACTTCCGTTTGAACATGAAAATTATTTCACTGTAAGGGTAAGTAGTGGCTTTTCTTTTTTTGTATAAACTTGCTCACTCCCCGGGATTTGTCCTGTCTTTACTTGATGGTTCACTCCTTCCTGGTAACACGTTTATAGAAAGAAAATGTTATCGCATCTGATCGTGATACAGTTAGGAAGACTCGCAGGTTCTGAAGCGAGCCGTGCATTGCCCTCCTGTGCTTCTCTGAGTCTACTGTAGTCGTGACTAACAGCCCTGCTCTGGGGAATCTCCCTGCTCACAGTTGGAGGGAGCTGTGAATGGATGTCAACGAATGAGGCCTAATCGTGGGAAAGATCTGCCCAGTCACCTGGGAGACTGCCATTTCTCGTGACACAGCAAACTAGCACGTCAGATCTGCCCAGTCACCTGGGAGACTGCCATTTCTCGTGACACAGCAAACTAACACGTCAGATCTGCCCAGTCACCTGGGAGACTGCCATTTCTCATGACACAGCAAACTAGCATGTCAGAAGTTTGCCAGTGTTCTCATGAAACATGTGTTTTCATCTCTGAGCTACAGATACTAACATGACCGCCATCTCTCCCCGCTGTTGGCTGAGTAACTCAACACCACGGATAGGTGTGATCATTTTTCTCTCCTTCAAGTGAAATGAAGCTGTGCATGGTGGTGTCAGGTCTGTAGATGCTGGCAGTGAGGTATGGAGGGACAGAGCCTCCAGAGGTCACCAGATTCCATAGTGACCCTCTTCTCTGTTTACCTCTCCCTAGAAAGTAAAAATACACAGTTATCATTGTATTAAAAATAATAAAAGTAATTTGACCCTTTCCACTTACCTATAACTTGTTTGTATGTTTTAAAGATCCTTTGTCCCTCCCATACTCTCTGATCATTAGAAAATGGTAATTTATGTCACTTTTTCTTTTCCCACAATAATCCCCACTGTGGACTCAAGACCCCAAAGGCCTCATACGTTCTGTGCTTACAAGGTTCGTGTAAACTTACCCTGTAAATGTCCCTGGAGAATTGTCTGCTTCATTCTCTTTCGCATCCACACACTCTCCTGGCCAAAGCTGTGGTCAGTTGAAGCAGGATACTGGCTTTCTTGCAATGGAGAGAGAATACACTGGCTTCACAGTTCCATTCTGTGAACTGATAAACAATTTTCCAAGAGCCTGTGAGATGCATCCTTGGGGACATATTTTACAGTTTCATTAGTAATGAGAGAAAGCACAAACAGGAAGCCAAACGTGGACTAATGAGGAGAGAGAAATGGATCTTAGCAGGGCCACTTGGCATAGCCAGCCAGCTTCATTTCACATCTCCACATTACGTTAACTCTCCATCAACATGCAAATTGCAACCATGGTGACATTAAGTCTGCAGCTAATGTTCTGTCACTCCACAAATAAATGTTGAAGAAAGCCTTTGTGCGGCATTTAATGGTTATGGGGGGAAGAGGAGAACTCCTTATGAATCAGTTTGTAAAGTACTATCAAAATTGCCTAATTTCTCTGGTGGACCTGGGAATGAAGGGAAGTATTTGATCTAAAAGAGCTGATAGGGGCTCGCTATAAGCGTATGGCCAGCACGGGCTCTTTCCTCAGGAACTGGCGTTCAGCAGTTTCACGTGCACTCTCACGGGGACATTTTGCACTGTTAGTACTGCCAGGTTGGGTGCTGCAGGCATGCCTGTGCCGTTGTGCTCTGAGCAATGGGTTTTCTTGATCGCTTGCGTGTATGTAAGGTAGGTTCTACATACCCAGAACAGCCCCTGTTCTGGCAACTCTACACTGAAGAACAGTGATTAGCCAAGCAGTTGCAAAATGTTCTGATATTTGTTCTAGTGCCAACTGTTTTCTTTGTTGCTTCATGAAGCCTGACGTAAGTCTGGCTCTCGTGTGCTCTGTGGATTCACTATATTTATGGAAATACTGAAGTCACGTGCCTTTGTGGGGAGAAGACACATAGTCAGCCTAGATGCATCTGCCGTTAGTACATTTAGACAGTCCTGGTGATGGGCAGGTGGAAAGAAATCTGAAGACAAAGCTACTTACTGCTCCAAATCCTCCATTTAGTCAAATTCTAAAAAACCCCCAGAATTGTCATTGTTAATAACTTAGATTTTGCACATGATAAATAAGTCAGCATCCCAGTATGAGATGACTGCTGCAGAGAGAACTTCCTCTAAGAGTGGTGCCACACCCATGCCGTTATGGGCCGCTGAGTTGGGCTAGTAGAAAAAACAGCAGAGGGAGGAAGGTAGAGGGATCAGCCAGTAGTCTGTGAATATGATCAAAATAGATTGTGCACGTGACACTCTCAGTAAAAATATTTAAAATAAGGTTAAATTCCAGATGCACATACTTTAGAAGTCCGTAACTGTTGCACGAGTTCTAATTGGTCTTATGAATAAAAACCCAGAACGAGAAGCCAGGACAAATGCTGAAAGATAAAGGAGCAAGCCACAGCCAACTCTTTCCTTGCTAACTCAGCCATATAGGGCCAACCTGCCTTATATTTCTCTCTCCACCCAGCCATATCACTTCCTTTCTGTCTGTGCAGACCTCCAGACCTCTATGGTTAACTAGTGCCTAGTTCTGCCCTCTGATCTTCCAGAAAACTTTGTTAGAGTGCAAGCAAGATATTGCCACACTTCACAGATCCTTCCATGCCTTTTAGTAACTGGCTCATGGCACAGGTTACTACCAGATTTGGAAATGTGAAGGCCACTGCTAGCATGCACCAGCCGTAGCATCCCATGAGGACTGGGGTGACAGCTGCTTGCAGAAGACTTCTGCAGTCGATTATGAACAAGTGATCTCAGTGTGAAATGGGACTGGGAGGAACCTATAGTGAGCAGAGATGAAGTGAGAGGTGCGTGCAAGTCAAGAAAACTGGTTGTGAAAACAGTCACGGCTTTAGTGAGAGGTGTGTGCAAGTCAAGAAAACTGGTTGTGAAAACAGTCACGGCTTTAGTGAGATGTGTGTGCAAGTCAAGAAAACTGGTTGTGAAAACAGTCACGGCTTTAGTGAGATGTGTGTGCAAGTCAAGAAAACTGGTTGTGAAAACAGTCACGGCTTTAGTGAGATGTGTGTGCAAGTCAAGAAAACTGGTTGTGAAAACAGTCACAGCTTTGCTCAGTCCACTGTGCACGCAAATTGTGTAGGGATCACTGTCAGGTGCTCCTAAATGAGTTCAGTCATCTGTCATGGATCTCAAGTGGAGAAAAATGAGTCAGAAGTGGCCTGGTGGTTTTCAAGAATTGACCGCAGCCAGGTGATGGTGGCAGATGCCTTTAATCCCAGCACTCGGGAGGCAGGGGCAGATGCATTTCCGTGAGTTCGGGGCCAGCCTGGGCTGCAAAGCAAGTTCCAGGACAGCCAGGATTGTTAACAGAGAAACCCTGTCTCAAAAAACCAACAAAAATAAATAAATAAAAAGAACTGACCACACGTGAAGAGCGTGAGCCAGCAGGAGTTTCTGTCATGGTCATGTAGGATGGAAGGTGAAGGATATGGTCTTGTGACCAGCATATTTTGTAGTGGCGTTTGCAGCAGGTGAAAGCAACGGATTTGGAGAAAACATTCCATTTAGATGGGAACGTCAAGAATTTTTTTTTGTTTGATTAAAGTATCACAAAAAGATACCCGGAGCAAAGGGTTAACACGAGTCATCTGGAATCAGGAGCTCATGGGGACAACTTAAGAGTCCTCTGCCCTTCATTCAGTGTATAAGGAGCCAGAATACACCATCCTTAAAAACACTATTAAACACAGATCAGTCACTTTCTTCTTCCAAAGCCTGTCTCAGTGTTCTAAGTAGTAAATGTCAGATACAAGTGCTGCTGGTCGCCTGCCGGCTGACTCAGTGTCAGAACTTCATAAAGGGGTGTGGGCTTGTGTGGTTTCGGATGCCATCCATCCAGGGCTGAATAAGAACCTAAAACAATGGAATCTAGGAGACTTGGAAACCTCATTAGAAATGGGCAGTGGGGAAGTGGCCATGCTTTATTTTCTCCTAAATTAAAAGCCTGATACAAATGAATATGATTATCACTATCCCTTACTTCAGTCAATGTGAGCATGTTCCCTGGACGTTTGGCTGTAAGAACTGTTGGGGATGACTCACAACCAGTGGATCACACTACTAATAGTGATTGCTCAGCATGTTTGGTTTTCATTTTTATAAGCCTTCATCAGCTGAGTTAAAACTGAATTTGTCAAGTTCATGGTGACCGCCTCAGACACCAGCAAGGACAAGCTCTTGGTGGCCACCTCAGACACCAACTGGCAAGGACAAGTTCATGGTGGCCACCTCAGACACTAGCAAGGACAAATAGTGGTGACTGCCTCAGACACCAGCAAGGACAAGTTCATGGTGGCCACCTCAGACACCAGCAAGGACAAGTTCATGGTGGCCACCTCAGACACTAGCAAGGACAAGTAATGGTGACTGCCTCAGACACCAGCAAGGACAAGTTCATGGTAGCCACCTCAGACACCAGCAAGGACAAGTTCATGGTGGCCACCTCAGGTCACCAGCAAGGATAAGTTCATGGTGACCACTGTAATGGTCTGTCCTGTCCCTTTAAGAGATGAGCCTCACCCACTCCCTCCCCTGTCCACCTAGGCAGGCACATCTTCCTTCTGCTTCCAATCTGAGTCCTTCCCTTTCCATCTCTCTCCCAAAGAGGTAGCTGCTGCCATGGCTCCTCCACCTCTCTTTCTCTCTCTGTTTCTCTCTGTTTTTCTCTCCTTTCTCTCTCACTCTGCCTCTTTCTTCTCATCCCCCTTCTCTCTCCCTCCCCCTTTCCCCTTTTCTTCCATAACCTACTAAATAAATACCCAACCTCACTCTGAAGAAACAAAAACTGAATTTGACATACTGGTGATGTACGGTGGTAAAATGACAATTCCATCCCTTGTTCACTTGCAGAAAATCAGATTTCCTAGTACAGTTTCTGAGAATTCCAGAGTCTAGAAGGTGGAGTGAACCAGGTAAATAAAAATGCTCCTCAGGACGGAACAGGAACATGGACTGTGTGGGTGACACCCCAGCCACAGGAGGATTTCCTGAGAAGTTGCTGTTCTGCTGTTTGCCCCGAGACAGCACAGGCAGGAAGCTGGCTTATCTTAGAAAAAGGGTAAATGGGACAGATTGCTATTGTAGAACCCAAGAACACACCACACATCTGTGCATGGTGGCTTACACCTATAGCCCCAGCACTTAGATGGTAGAGAACCAGGAGGCAAGGTTATCCCCGGGTATGTAACAAATCCAAGACCAACTCAGCATTGTGTGAGATATTGTTCCAAAACAGTAAAAACAGGAACAAAACCATGTAACAATGCAGAAGACAGACACCAGAGGGAGCAAGATACTACAAATTCCTGAAAAAGGAACCTGGCAGGCATGTCTAATTGAGAAATTAAGTCACAGAGAAGTTATGTTCCCCTAAGCCAACGGTTCACAGCCCTCCCCTTAGTATCTAGCTGGGTTTAACACTGAGCGTATTCCATGTAGAAAACCCACTTGCAAGCACTGGGATGAGAGTGGATGCTTTCTTCTTACTATATAACGAGCAACATCTATGCTTTATTATAATTCAAGTATGCCATGTGTGATAATCACAGAGCAACTGGCGTTTCTGTCTCTTTAGCCATTATCTTGTTTTGATAAATTCATACTCTTCCAGTCACTTAAAAATACATATTTTTGGTTGTGAGCCTAGCCTTTAACAGCTGAGTCATCTTGCCAGCCTAGCAATAGCGGATATATAGCCTTAACTGGCTTTCTCCTGTGACCAGATTGGTGTCTAGCCTAATTGCTGTCAGAGAGGTTTCTCTGGCCACTGATGGAAACAGATGCAGACCCACAACCAAACTTCAGGCAGAGTTTGGGGGATCCTGCAGAAGAGGGGAGGAAAGGATTATAGGAGGCAGAAGGTTCAAGGACACCCCAATAAAACTCACAGAATCAACTAACCTGGACTCACAGGGACTCACAGAGACTGAACTGACAACCAGGGAGCCTGCATGGGACTGACCTAGACAGACACTGCATATATGCTTTAGTTGTGTAGTTTTGTCCTCTGTCAGACTCCTTACAGTGGGAACGGGCTATCTCCGACCCTTACTGGCTTTTCAGACCCTACTCCGCATACTGGGTCGCCTTGCCCAGCCTTAATACATGGAGAGATGCTAAGTCTTACTGCAACTTGAGATGCCATGTTTTGTTGATACTCATGAGAGACCTGTCATCCCTAAACAGAAGCAGAGGAAGAGTGGATTGGGGTGGGAGGTGGGAACAGAGGGGGTATCCAGGAAGGAACCAGGAGAAGAGGAGGGAGGGGACACTGCAGCAGGGGTGTAAAATTAATTAACTAGTTAGTTAATTAATTAAAAATATATCATCGCTGTTGACTGTGCTGGGCAAACCAGAAGTGGCTACTCATCTCTGTTTTAACCTTACTGAACTTTACTCCATCCTCCCTCTCTCCGTCTCTCTGTGTCTTTCACTATGAGTTTACATGAGAAGCCTAAAAGCAAAGTGTATCCGTAGAGCAACCCCCAAAGAATAAGCGATGGGGAATACCTGCTTCTGCAGACAATAGAACAGATAGAAAAAAAAGAGGGTGCTAGCAAACAGGCAAAGAATAGGAAGAAGAGCCAGACGATTTGGGGATAAAAGCCACACTTACTAAGAGTGACAGAAAACCAGTGAAAGGGTTCAATAAAGTGGAGGAATTGTTGAGTTGAAATAAAAATGAAAACCCTCCAGTCCAAGAGAAAATAATCGTAATGAGTGAAGGAGAGAAGATGGCTCAAAGGTCGTGTGGGTTACTTTCAGGAAAGTCACGATATGCACTATGGGATCTTGCGAACAATACAGGGGAGAAGAAAACATAGTTAAAGAAAAATGGCTTAAAATGCCCAACACTGAGAAAGAAAACTGACATCCAGGCTGGACACAAACCAATCTGTCCTGAGACGTGTTATGAATAAATAAGTCATCAAAAGCGTAGGTGAGACTTCTGAAAATAGCAAAAGCGGGTTTTCACTCACAGAGGACGTCACTCTCGCAGCAACCTTGCCCGCCACTGTGATGATCCAAAGTGCTAAGCAAGGTGAAGCAACGGGAGGCAAAAGTTCCTCCCAGTCAAGAAGCATTTATCATGCACAGAAAACTACAGAGAGAGATAAATATGGAAACAAGAACAAGGTGACCTAGGAGTGATTCTAATTTTGACATAAAAATTAAATATAGAACGCTGATACACAATATAAAGGGGTGTGGTTTCTGGTAATAAAAATGTGGGCAAAGGAAATGTCCAGAATATTTCTAGGAAATTGACATTAAGTTGTTCCAGACTTACACAATTATCCCAGCAATAAAGATAATCATACTACTGAAAATCATATACACCTACAGAAGACACACATGAGAAAATAAGAAATCGTATCACTATCCCAGTCAGTAAGGCACAAAAAGAGACACGGAGAGAAAAGCAGCAGGGGACAGACCCAGTGAACAGAAAGGCAGAGCCAGTCTACACGAGAATGGCTCATAGATGTGTGGGGAGTTAACATCGCAACCAAAAGACATAGCATTGCTGAACAGAGCTTTTCAGAATAAAACAAGATCCAATGATGTGCTGGCCATGAAAGATTCATTTTAGGTTTAAGGGCACACGTAGAAAGCCCCCCAAAAAATGAGAAGGAAGAGATTCTATGTAAATGGTTATTATTTTTCTTTTTGATTTTTTAAGACAGGGTTTCTCTGTGTAGCCCTAGCTGACGTGGAACTCCCTCTGTAGACCTGGATAGTTTTGAACTCACAGAAATCCACCTGTCTCTGCCTCCTGAATGCTGCAATTAAAGGCGTGCGCCTCCACACCCAGCTCTAAATGGTAATTTTAAGGAGTGTCTGTGTGAAGCACGATTAATAAAAACTCAGAGAGAGAAATTGAGGTTCAGCCTAAATATCTGAAAAGCACAACAGTCGGCCACAAACTCTTAGCTCAACCTCAGTCTGAAATGGCGAACCTGGCCTCCAGGAATCCCGGAATGAGACTGTGTGTGAGAGCTGTCTTGCCCTGTCTTATATTCCTCTCTGTAGGGCTGGGATCAAAGGCGTGCACTACAGGTATTAAGGCAATTAAGGCCGATTTCTATGGCAACTAGTGTGGCTACTGGGATTAAAGGTATGTGTTACCATAACCTGGTCTGTAAGGCTGACCAGTAGTGGAACCATTTTACTTTGAGATCTTCAGGCAGTCTTTATTTATTAAAATACAATTGAAATTCCACTACATTCATGTTTACAATATCACCCAACATTGACTACGTCAAAGTGGGTCAACAAAAGATGTTGAAAAAGATGTTAGTGGTAAAATGATCAACTCCCCAGTGATATAAATATAAATATGCATCCAACATGACCAAATCTATGAAGCAAACACTGCAAGAATGGAGGAAGAAACAGATGAAATATAATGATAGGTTTCAGTGTCCCACTTTTAATGAAGACAAGATCAAATTAAAACATCAGAATCAAATTTATCAGATGCTGCAGAAGTAGTAGAAGGGATTTTATAAGGATGAAAAAGCAGAGGATTCTAACACAGTACCGTACACACCTCAGCGAACTAGAAAAAGCAGAGGATTCTAACACAGTGCCGTACACACCTCAGCGAACTAGAAAGAGACTACCTAGTCCAGTGTTGACACACCTGAGATCCTCCAGGATATTCTCCACGTGCTAGGTACAAAGCTCACCCTGAAAATGTGAGCTCTTACCAGCCACAATGAAATGAAAGTAAAGATTAATGCCAGGAGGGAAGCTAGAAAATTTAAAATACATAAAAATTAACATACTTCTGAATTAGTAGATCAGAGAAGAAATGAAAAGGTAGCTGGTTGACAGGCTCCCAGAATCTGCCTGTCTCTGTTCCCCATGCTGGGGTCACAAACATTCACAGCTATGCTTGGTGCTGGGGATTCTAATGCAGATCCTCAGACTTGCATCACAAGCGCTCTCGCCCACGGATACATCTCTCCACACCGTATTTTCTTTAATGAGGTTCCATAAAGATGGCCCAGGCAGCCCCAAGTTGGGATTGAGTGTTTCATCAGAACCTAGACTGTGAAGGAGAAAAAAACAAAAATAAAAACAAAACTATGGCAGGGGTCTCCTTTAAAAAAAAATACCCCAAGCAACAATGAAAATTAATATAAAAGCTAGTGATGTTGCATCTGCTATTACTGTATTTTAGAACTTCCATCTATACCTTTAAGCCCATGAAAAAATAGCTTAAATGCCAGACATTACATCTTTGCAGTTTCCTCCACAAAGACGTCCTGATGAGGACAGCACTACATTGTGCAGCCAAGAGGTCCCGTGTGGACAGAATTCTTCCTGGAAGACCTCTGCATATGAATGTCCTCATCAGATGAACCAGCATTCTTGCAGAGGAGACCCTGCTGTCCCTGGAGCGGGTCAGTTGCACAGACACTAAGGTGGGGGAGGCACAGAAAGCAAGGCTAAAGCACTAAGCTGAAGCGCAGCCTTGCAGCTAAAAGAGGGGACTTGGGAAGAGCTCCAACACTTAGTATGTACTAATTCGAGTCACATGCTTGGCTTAGCTCTATTTTCTATTTCACTTGATGGAGCTTTGTCCCTGAGCTAATCATAAAGCCACAAACACAGGTTTTGTCCACCAGATGTCAGTAGAACTCAGTTCGTTAATTTCTTTTGTTAATGAACTTGACAAACCAAGGGAGACAGTGGGAGGGAAATTACTTGCACCAAGAATAGCATTTTATTTCACTTTGGTTTGAGGAAGTGGCACGGTCTGAAAATCTACATAATTAGGCATGTTGGAAACACTGCAGGATTGACTATAATAAATACAGTTTTGGTACTAATGTCTGCCACTTAAAAGTTCGAAGTGGTTTCACTCGATGTCAGGTGATTAACTAGAGTCCATACAAGTCATGACTGATGAAGAAAGTGAAAAGCTAAGGATGTGAGCTATGATGCCGGGGGAAGCTATTAACGTGTGTGGGGGGGGGGCAGACAGACAGACAGACAGACAAACAGAGACAGAGGAAGAGTACACACAGCCTGAGGTTGAATCCGGAATCTTCCTCTGTCATCCCCCACCTTATTCTCCTTTGAGACGGTCTCTCACTGGACCTAGCACTCACGTTTAGCTAAACCAAGGATGATTCTTCTGCCTCCATGCCCTTGACTTGGGGTTACAGGAGTGGACCATCACATCCAGCTTTTTATGGAGTTTTGGGGATTTGAAATCAGGTTGTCATGGATGTGGGATGCCTTTCTGTAGGGCTGTGAATATGTTTTATTACCATTGGTTAATAAAGAAGCTGCTTTGACCTATGGCAGGACAGAATAGAGCTAGCTGGGAAAGCCAAACTGAATACAGGGAGAAGGAAGATGGAGTCCAGGGAATTTCCAGCAACTGCCAGAGAAGCATGATATGAGGTAAGAAGCCAGAAGCCTCGTGGTAAAATATAAAATAACAGAAATATTACTTTTAGCTTAAAAGTAATAACTAGTTAGTAATAAGCCTGAGCCATTGGCCAAACTTTTATAATCAAGAGTGTTTGTTCGGAAACTGGTGGTCAGGAGAGAAATCTCCAGTTACAAATAGCACCTAATGTCTGGCATGGATCCACATAAAACTTGAAAACATTTTTAAAAGATTCTAAATGCACAAAAAACGGAGCCACCCTGGGCTTCCTAGTCTCACAGTCTCATGCCAGTAACAGCACAGAGATATGTCTCCCAACAACTGCCTGCAAGTTGCAGCCGGCCACCAGCCACCATGAACTAAGCTGTATGGTGGTTTCCACAGTCTTACACAGGCCTCGGTACCGAGAGGCAAATCAGCCACAGGCTGTGTGACTAACTTAGCTTTTACCCTTTACTCATACGGACAAAAAAGAAGTTTGTGGGCCAACTGCATGCTGCCAATGGCAGCCCTGGGGACGTAAGTGTGACACTTGTTGCTACCTCTGCCATGTTAGAAAGCCAAACAGGCATAACAAACAGCCAAAGCATCTGCTTTGGTCCTAGCCACACCCACTTACCAGTTTAAAACAGTGATCAAAAAATGATTACAGATATGCAGTAAAGACAGATTGAGGGGAAAAAAAAACCTCTCAATCTGAGAGATGGCCCAGTGGTTAAGAGCACTGGCTGCCCTTACAGAGGTCCTGAGTTCAATTCCCAGCAATCACATGGTGACTCACAACCATCTGTAATGAGCTCTGGTGCCCTCTTTTGGCATGTGGGCATCCATGGAAGCAGAATGTTGTATACGTAATAGATAGATAGATAGATAGATAGATAGATAGATAGATAGATAGATAGATAGATCTTTTTGTTAAATGTGCATAGGCTTGAGAGAGAAAAAGGAGAAGGGATAGAGACAGTCATAGGTTAAAAGAGTAGTTTAAAGATAATAAGATGAGGGCCTTAAAGAAAACTAAAGTAAAGAAAGTATAAATAGCCACATAAAAAATGGAAAATACACAGAGTCTGGATTATGTATACTATTGTGTTTTCTTTGAATTTTTGACTGCTAATGAGCTAACTGCAGAGAGATATTTGATTGTGGGGATTGCTAAGTTAAATCACCATAAAAGAATCTTGACTTCAAACTTTGGGTCTAAGGATCTGTTGCTTTAGAAAACTCTTCTTTCGTTTCCACAGAAGATGAGAAGTTGTAGACCCCGCCTAGGTAAATATGGTTTGATCAAGTAAGACCCCCTCAGAGGTCTCGATAGGAGGGATGGCCCAGGTGATCCTTGAAGGCAACTGACTGATGTGATGTGGCCTCACAGACTGCTGCAGCCAAGATTTAACCATAATTCTAAATTTTCTCCTTATAAGGATCTTTATAAGATTATCAGAACCCCCAATCAGCAGGAAGTAATATAGAAAACTACACCCACATTCCCAAAATATTGTTTGTAAATGTTTGTTTTCATTTAAAGGAGGTTTGTTTTGAATGGTTAATGGTCATAGTCAATCCCTTTCTAAAGAAAAAGGGGAGCTATGATATAGAAATGATGAAAAAAGGTAGATTATTGAATCTAATCCAAAAAAACAGGTTAATCTCAAAATACTTTACATTGGTATGGATTTTGGTTTATTGATACAAATGTAAGGTAAATTATATTATATATATATATTTATACATATATTTCTGCTCTTGTTTAAGGTATTATGTTTATGCAGTTCATTTAAAATGTAACATATAGTTAAGAAATACAAATTAATAGTCATTTATAATAGTCAAACTTATAGTCATGTTAGGTTTTCTAGATATGCAGAGATATATTTCAAATAGATAAGTAATCTTCAAACACTTCAAAGACATAAAGAATATAGCATTTTAAAATGTTTTAAGAACTTAGACTTTTCTCTACAGTGAGACACATCTCCTCCTGGCAACACTAATTATTTCAAGAGGATAATGAGCAAAGAAGCTCCTTATGGAGTTTGCTTTCAATGTAGCAAGACTACTTTTCGGGCAAGAAACTGCTCTTGCCTGGACTGCTTGACAATATGCTCTATAACCTGTACATGCAGGAGCCACAGGAAAATGATGGCTGAACTTGCCCAAACAAGGTGAGACAATCCTTCAGCATTCCTGCTTCATGAAAGAGTCTGCCAGACATTCTACAGAACACAGTAGAAAGCAGTTGAAGAATTTTGCCAAAATAGGTGGAACAGTCCTCCAAATTTCCTGCTTCACTGAGAAGTCTGCAAGATACTCTAGGTCTGTATGCTGAATATGGGTGCCCCAATGTTACAGAACTTTGGGGGACTATCCAGGCAGCCAGGTATCTCTGTTATTTCTAGAGTTTTGGAAGTTTCTTACAATGCACTTCCTGTTTACTTAGATAATAGTATATTCTTCTGAGGCCTTTGCTGGAGTTGAAGACTAGATAGTTATAATTGTTTGCTTTAGTCATGATAAAAGATAAATTATATATAAAACTTTAAACTTACAAAAATAGGATAGATGACAGAGTATTTTCTTTAATTTTGCCAAATATCATAACTGTAATTCTTGCTTGATAACCATTTTGTTATATGTAATTTTACTATGTTAAAATTGAAACCTTCCTTTTTGATTAAACAGTAAAGAGGAGTTGGTGTGGGACGCCATGCTGTATGCCGTGAATATGCTTTATTGCCATTGGTTAATAAAGAAGCTGTTTTGACCAATGGAAGGGCAGAATATAGCTAGGCAGGAGAGTCAAACTGAATACAGGGAGAAAAAAAGTGGAGTCAAAGGAATTGCCAGCAGCTGCCGGAGAAGCAAGATGTAGGTAAGAAGCCACGAGCTACATGGTAAAATATAAAATAATAGAAATGAGTTATTTAAAAGTCAGAGCTAGTTAATAATAAGCCTGAGCCATCAGCCAACTTTTATAATGAAGATAAGCCTTTGAGTGTTTATTTAGATACTGGCAGGTGGGAGAGAAACCTCTAGTTACATGTCATGTTTACATAGCAAAACATTTTATGCACTAAAACATTTGCCCAGCATCTTAGACAATTTTCTGGAGGCCACAATATTACTTTACCAATTTTTTTAATGTTCTTTTTCTAGAGCCGTGGTTTTCAACCTGTAAATCATGACCCTTTTGGGGCCAGATGATCCTTTCACAGGGGTCGCCTACGACCATCAGAAAACAAGATACATAAATCTTTAATAAATAAATAAATTTTTAAAAAAAGAAATGGATTAAATCGAGATGTGGGAGTTATCCAATAAGAGGCTAGAGATAATGGGCAAAAAAGAAAAAGAAAACAAGATACATTATGATTCATAACAGCAGCAGAATTACAGTTATGAAATAGCAACAAAATCATTTTATGGTTGGGGGTCACCACAACATGAGGAACTATATTAAAGGGCCGCAGCATTAGGAAGGTTGAGAACTACTGCTCTAGAATAATATCCTTTATGTTAAAACTTCTCCACAATCTTAGGTTAAAAAAGAAAAGAGCACAAAGTAAAAGGGAAGCCTAACTTTTTTCAATTGAGAGGAAATTTACACACACACACGCACACACACACACACATGCGCATGCACACATGCACACAGACACACACAGAGAGACTCAGAAATCTGACCCAGTCTTCATGCCCTCCTAAGTTCTCCACAGCCACAGTCTCACCTGGCTGCAAGGCCCACAGAGCAGCCAGGAGTCCCTGGTGCACCGTGCGTAGTGCACAGTACTTTCCCAAAGTTCATCTCCCTCTGGAGCAGACATTTGCTGTGCTTTTACATCACTACTGCCGTTTGTACTCAGCCATGTTACAGGGTTAAAAAGAAGACTAGAAGTAACCGACTTTTATTAATAACACTGCTGGAAAGCAGCAAGGCAACATCTGGAATACTGATTCCCCACTTGGCATGCCATCCATCTCCACGGCTAGGATTGAACATGACAAGCACCGTCACAAGGAAATAAGCTTCGTCTAGTTAAATTAGAATGATTAGGGTCATTTAGACAGGGGAAGTTTAATTTGTATGGATCTAGAAATTTTATATAAACTTGGATACCTAAGTATTTAATCTTCCCTGAAGCTCAATTTAAAATTGCAAGAGACTGTTGCACAGATCCATAATGAGATGAGACACATTAGAAATTAATTTAACCATTACAACACGGGGAGCATGTAGCCCACGGAACAAAGGCGTGCTTCCTTTGCAGTTTGTACACAACGGGAGAAGCAAATGTTCTGATGCAGTTCATTAGCCACCTTGTTATTTCATGAGCTCTTTAAATAAAATACAGCTTGGATAGTCTTTGACTTCTTCCAAAAAATTCTCCTCCCAAATTTATATTACAAAGTAAATTCTGCCTTAACTTTGTATTCTAAGAGGAGAGTCTTCACCTTTCTAGCGTTACAGATCACATTGAACTTCACGGACCCTTTTGGGAACAATATTTTAAACTTGCAAAATAAAATGCACATGACTTTTGTTTTCGACAAACACATAACATCTTTAACATGCAGAAATGTAAAATACCTTTGTTGAAATTTCAGACAAATGTGATAAAGTATATGTGTCTCTTACTTGCTTATCTAATACCAAAATATAATAGTGTGTTTAATAACTATTGTCATTTTGAAATAATGTTTCAAAAATATTTTCTATTTTATGTATATGTGTGTGTAGGGGGTAAATGTGTATGCACCATGTTTGCAGTACCCATGGATGCCAGAAAAAGGCATTGGAAGCCCTGGCACTGGAGTAAAAGATGGTGGTGAGCTGCCATGTGAAACCAAACCTGGGTCCTCGGCAGGAGCAACAAGTGCTGCTCTGAACCATCTCTCCAGCACCTTGAAATAAATTGGAGTGTGGTATACATGTGCAGATGATTTCTATCAGTGATGAAGTCTTGGGCACTAAGAATACAACCCTATTAATTACCTGTAACAGCTGAAGGAAATGTTTCACTATATGTTATTATTTTCCATGTGCATATTCATAGACTAGCACTTCTATTTCATAGCTACCACCAATGGTTGATTTAGGATGCTTGTTCTACAGGTAACGGGATAGCTAAAAAGAGTGAGGGTGGATGCGTAGCTGTTGACAGCAAAATTGGTTGGACCATTGTCCTTTCTGTGATTGGTTAACAGCTACATAAACGACACAGACAAGAGGACTGAAGGACCAGTCAGCAGCCCAAGAGAGCTGCCGGATTTCTGCCTTGCCTGCCACCATGCTGCTAGAGGGTGAAAGCTCATTCCAGGCTGGGGAGGACACTGGTTTGAACTGCCTGGTTTATGTACGCGAAGAGTTTGTATGTCACTGGGCTTGCTTCTTCTGTCCCTTCTCTCTTTAAAACCATCTTTCCATCTGCAGGGTAATAGTACCACATCCTGCCATGCTCCCGGAAACCCCGTACCACTTTCTTCCGTGTAAAGAGCTGGTGTTCTTCTTGGGGAAGGTTGTTTCTTTCAGCATCCAATGTTGAGTGCTGCCCGCTGTGGAGTTTCAGGAGGGGTAGGAGCTAAAGATCAAAGCCAAGGCCATGGAATTGGTGAGCTTCTGAGAGACCTGAATTAGAAAGTCACTACATTCTGCACCAAGTAGAATTTTTCATTATAGACGCGACACCTCTGGAATACGGACTTCCCTTCCGAGGCTGGAAGAAGAAGGAAGACTGACAAAGGGAGCTAGGAAGTGATGGAGGAAGGTCATTGGTTAAAAAATAAAGAAACTGCCTTGGCCCATTTTATTGGTTAGAACATGGGTGGGTGGAGTAAACAGAGCAGAATGCTGGGAGGAAGAGGAAGTGAGCTCAGAGATGCCATGCTCCCCTCTCCCGGGCAGACGCGATAGCTCTGCTCTCTGAGGCAGATGGCGATGTAGCCAGCCACCAGGTCAGACATGCTGAATCTTTCCTGGTAAGCGCACCTCGTGGTGCTACACAGATTATTAGAAATGGGTTAAGAGGCTGAAACTAATGGGCCAGGCAGTGTTTAAAAGAATACAGTTTGTGTGTTGTTATTTCGGGTAAAGCTAGCCGGTGGCAGGAGCTGGGTGGCGGAATGCAACCGGCAGCTCCCCACTACAAGGAAGTGATCTATAACATTTTATTTCTTAAAAGTGGGAGACGAGGAGACTGAGGGGCTTGTCTTTGCAGACGTTGTGCAAAGATATGAGCAGGGAGACTGAGGGGCTTGTCTTTGCAGAAGTTGTGCAACGATATGAGCAGGTTAGAACGTGTGTGACCAAAGGACGAAGCTATACCGGAGGTGCCAAGGCCCAAATGTGAAAGGGTGTTTTTTATTTTTTCTTAAACTTCGTGTGCAAAATCTTCTTGGCCCCTAACCTCAGCATTCCTTGGGGTTTTCTGGGGGGGGGGACTCTGTATCAGACTCCCACCCCAAACCGACTGTGTCTGCAGCACAGGGTGGAACCTAGACAACCACTCTGGCACATCCTCTAGCTCATGTTCATGGACACTAAGGGGAGGATCCATTTATCTGTCATTTATCTGTGATGGGTTAGTGGAACAGCTGACCAAACTCACAGAAACCATTATGGGTCAAATGACAGGATCGTTTATGTATCTGTGTGAAGGATGGGGCACAGAATGGAGAGATAAGCGCAGAAAGACTCTTAGGAGGTTGTGCCATGTACCGGGGAAAATAAAGACAAGTAAAATGACAGTCAAGATGAGCAAGAAGGGCAGCCTAGGCCACACTGACAGATGTAACCACTGTATGTGGGAGTGAAGGGAGGACAGAGTCCAGGGTCACCTGCTACACAGCAGTTGAAGGACAGAGTGTCCAGGGTCACTGGCTACACAGCAGTTGAAGGACAGAGTCCAGGGTCACTGGCTATGCAGCAGTTGAAGGACAGAGTCCAGGGTCACTGGCTACACAGCAGTTGAAGGACAGAGTCCAGGGTCACTGGCTATGCAGCAGTTGAAGGACAGAGTCCAGGGTCACTGGCTATGCAGCAGTTGAAGGACAGAGTCCAGGGTCACTGGCTACACAGCAGTTGAAGGACAGAGTCCAGGGTCACTGGCTATGCAGCAGTTGAAGGACAGAGTCCAGGGTCACCGGCTACGCAGCAGTTGAAGGACAGAGTCCAGGGTCACCTGCTACGCAGCAGTTGAAGGACAGAGTCCAGGGTCACCTGCTACACAGCAGTTGAAGGACAGAGTCCAGGGTCACTGGCTACACAGCAGTTGAAGGACAGAGTCCAGGGTCACTGGCTACGCAGCAGTTGAAGGACAGAGTCCAGGGTCACCTGCTACGCAGCAGTTGAAGGACAGAGTCCAGGGTCACCTGCTACGCAGCAGTTGAAGGACAGAGTCCAGGGTCACCTGCTACGCAGCAGTTGAAGGACAGAGTCCAGGGTCACTGGCTATGCAGCAGTTGAAGGACAGAGTCCAGGGTCACTGGCTATGCAGCAGTTGAAGGACAGAGTCCAGGGTCACTGGCTATGCAGCAGTTGAAGGACAGAGTCCAGGGTCACTGGCTACACAGCAGTTGAAGGACAGAGTCCAGGGTCACTGGCTATGCAGCAGTTGAAGGACAGAGTCCAGGGTCACCTGCTACGCAGCAGTTGAAGGACAGAGTCCAGGGTCACTGGCTACGCAGCAGTTGAAGGACAGAGTCCAGGGTCACCTGCTACGCAGCAGTTGAAGGACAGAGTCCAGGGTCACTGGCTATGCAGCAGTTGAAGGACAGAGTCCAGGGTCACTGGCTATGCAGCAGTTGAAGGATAGAGTCCAGGGTCACTGGCTATGCAGCAGTTGAAGGATAGAGTCCAGGGTCACTGGCTATGCAGCAGTTGAAGGATAGAGTCCAGGGTCACTGGCTACGCAGCAGTTGAAGGACAGAGTCCAGGGTCACTGGCTACGCAGCAGTTGAAGGACAGAGTCCAGGGTCACTGGCCATGCAGCAGCTCTGAAGTCCCATCAGATGTGCTGCTGTAGGCCAGCACACCTAGCCTTTGATGCTGTGTGCACACCTCCCCTTTGGGTGTTCACTGTAGCTTATAAAAGGTGCACAAGAACCCACTAGTGACTGATCATGCACAAACAATGCATGTGAACTCTTCCTGCAAATGACCCATGCAAGACCCAGCATTTTAAGGACAAAGAAAACATACTAACCAGAAAGACCTGCTATCAGGCTTCTTGGGGATGTCATAATGGAGCTAGACAGGAAATATTCAAGCGTGGAGCATCTTGTGTTGCTATAAAATTTATATAATGAAACACTCAGAAAGAGAAAAACTAGTGAGAACACATTGCAGTGACCTAGGAGACAGCCTGGAACAGCTTCTGCAGACGTTGCAAAGAAATGGATAACCATGTGGGACTATGACCTGGGAGCAGAACAGCGCTTTCAAAGCACACCTCCCATAACCATGTGAGTACACTACTATACAAAAGAATGCTGCATGTTCCCCCAAGGTGTCCAGCTCATTGACGTCAGAGGCAGATGCGGAGACTGCCAGGAACAGAAAGATACTAAGGGGCATCATGACAAAATACAATTGGGATCCTGAGTCAGATCCTAAAACCCAAATAGACTAGAGATGAAAAGGTCCTCCAAACCTGGTAAATTTGAAATAAAGACTGCAATATAATTAATAGTGTTGTAAGCATGCTCATCTCTAAGCATCAGTGATATGCATTGGTAAGTGATGATATTATGGCAAGCCGGGTAAAGTAGAGACACTTTGAATAAATATTTTTTGCAGTTTTTCTATAAGTCTAATTTCATTTCAGAATAAAATTTCAAAAGAAATCAATCATCATCATAGGAAACGTCCTGCTTCCATGCAACTGGAATAGTGGGTGATCTAGTGACCACCATTATTATAATTCACTTGGGTCTTGGGAATTGTTCTGTATGCATCTCAATTCTCTAAAGAACTTGAAGAGAGACATTTATATTAAAGATTTATGAAGCGTGAGGTTCTATAGAATAGTCTGCCTATGTGAGGAGAAGCCAGGTTATGAAGGAAACCGTGTTTATGTCAACCATTCTGATAGAAAAGGATTTAAATCTCTAAGCCTCCAGTCACTTGTTACTTCCTTTTCTATTCAAGATATATTTGCTAAGTGTTCTCTTTGCCTTTGGATTTACATTTGCAATTATTTTATAAAGGGCCCCCACTCAGAATTATACAGATTAATGTCCATCTAACCTGCATAACTGAGCACAATGTTCAACAAAAGTTTTAGTGAAATTGCTAGAAAAACCATTCCAGACTCTAAAACAGGTTGATACTCTTTAGTCACAAACAGCAGAGTTTGACCATGCTAATTTTGGGACAGTTCTATCAATGGCACCTTTAATACTTAAGTGTTCTCTCCACATCTACAGAAAGGATGTTAGTTAGCACTCAGGACTCTTGGAGATCTTCCACACACTCCCTCTTCTCAGGCAATGACCCTTGAGTTTTGACATTGTTACATAGGACTTTGGGGCTTTACCATGTAGTCCAATTGATACCCATTCAGCAGAAACCATGTTTTATGTTTTGAGTCTGGCTCGTTGCCTGAGCTAATGATCCACTCCTTGCACCATACTCTCTCCTGGTGATGGGGAAATGCTGTGAGGGCATCCAGCTGTCAGTCAGCAGAGCACACCACACTTTCTATAGTGTCTTGTGTTGTCAAGTAATGATATAGCTCTGTCAGATGGAGTGAATGCATTCTTTATTTAGAATATTTTTAACTCACACTGCGTTTATCATGATGTCATTTCTCTTTATGAGGTAAGAAACATCTAAAATTCAAGAATTCATTTCTAGGAGACAGAACAATTAAGGACTGGAACTCAGGCAGAGTGTAGATTTGGAATAGGTCAGTGGGGGGGTCTACACACTGACATAGAATAAAACTTTTTTAATCTGTTTTTTCTTATCGGCAACTACTGTTCTAGAACCTAAAATAGCAACAGAAAGCTTTTTCTTTCTTTATATGCAGTACAATAATGAGTGTAATTTTTAAAAGGACAATGATTAATACTATTCCAGCTTGGTATACATAAACAGTTTCTAAGGGCTTTTAAGTCTAAGCAAACATGCTTATTGCAGAGTAAGGCAGAGAGATATAGGTCGGAACTCGGACTGTGTTGGTATTGGGTTTGAAGTAATGTTCCCTCAGGGCTAGGACAACTCTTCGAAGCAGGCATGTGCTCCCGAGAACACTAGATGCCTGAAGACTTTGCAGTGACTGCAGTCTGCACCATTACACGGTGGCTCCAGGCTGAAACAGACTCCACTGTGAGGTCATCCCCCATCAGTCTGGAGCCAAGCCTAGAAATAGCTCTGCCGCTGCCTTAATGGCATCTGGGACAGGAGCAAATGTTCTACACGGTGGCGCCTGTTGGCTCTAATCGGTTGAATTGAGGAGTCGAGCATGTTTCCACCATTTGGTTTAGCTTTATTTTCGTCCCCAAGTCCCTTTGCTCCCATTTCAAGGCTGGCATTTTCTCACTGTGGAGGCCACACTGCTTTATCACAGGAGAAGCTTCCTCAAGCAGAAGCATCCCATGTCTTCGCCATCTTGACATGCACTGTTTCCAGCAGACCCCTTGATAGCTGCACTTCGCTCTCTCAAAGGCACCTCTTTGTCTCACTGGACATGCTTCATCCCACTCTCCTTCAGAAAGATAGGGGTTCTCGTGGGGCTTTGATCCCAACATTTGGGAGGCAGATGTTGGACGAGCTCTCTGATTTGGAGCCCAGTCTGGTTTAAAAACCAAGTTCAAGGCCAGCTAACAAGCCAAGACCACACAGTAAGACTGTTCCTCAAGAAAAGATAAAAAGAAAAGGAAAAAGAGAAGGAAGGAAGGAAGGAAGGAGGGAGAGAGGGAGGGAGGGAGGGAGGGAGGGAGGGAGGGAGGGAGGGAGGGAGGGAGGGAAGGAAGGAAAGAGAGAGAGAGGAATTATCCCAGAGAGTAAGATAAGTGAACTTTAGTAGCATAAAAGGTCCTAAATAAAACAGGACTAAAAAACTTACGTAAATAAAAAATTACTCACTTATAGAAACAGCATAAGACTTAGAGTTAAAGAAAAATATGTAACATCAACTGCGAAGATAAGGACTCCACAGTCATATTTTCTTCCAATGCAGCGCTTGCTATCTATCTAAGTGTTACTATTTTTCTGGCTGTAAACAGACTTTGACCCACAGATGCTGCAATTTTGCATGACTGAAGCAGATATTATCTCCAGATAACTGGTTCGGCTCTTTTTTACTTCCCTGTAGACATCCCCCTACTGGCAGAAGACATCCCATTAACCACAATAGCTGCCAAAGATGTTATTCTGAGCTTATTAGGAAGCCTCCTCTAGCTGAGCAAGAGCCAGGAGAAGACACCTTCTCTGTACATGTTAATAAATTTCTCCTCAAAAAAAAGTAATATTAGAAGAAAAGGAAAGGATGGCAGTGCTGTTCGCTCTTAGCTTTGTCCTTCTCCTTCTTATCTACTGCACTAGCCATAAATAGCAGATTCATGAGTGGAAAAACATTATTCTAACCCAGTGATTCCACCAGTGATCTCTCCATTCACAGCTCTTTACACTTGGGGATGGAAATAATCTGCAAGGGTAAGGATCAATGCGAGAGCAGCGGGATTATCGAAAAGCTCAGTATTGCCCTATGATGCAGAATTGATGAGCACTTGTGCCTATGCCGTCAAGCTCACGGGCTGTGACTGTAGCAATACGTCCACCTCCTCTCTACTCTTCCTCTAAGTAGCCTCTTTCTCCCGTGTTTAATGTACTGCTTGTGTGATTAACCACGCCTTAAGACACGCAATTGGAAAACTCTCCTGTGTACTTCATGTTCTTCCCAGACGCTGGCTTTGTCTAATGAGCTCTGCATCATGTGGCCAGCATTGTTCACAGTAGGAAATCAGTTGAAATTTGTTCAAATAATGCAGAAGAGGCAGGGATTTTTTTTCCATGAAGCATTTGAGTGTCTTATTTTATTAACTCATCCAGTACAGCATAATGTGAGAAACACTTGCCTGAGCAGTTGGTATTTTCTAATGATATCCAGTGTTCCTAGGGCTGAGAAAATGTTGAACTGTTATCCTTACACTCAGGATCCTGCCTGCCCTCCACAAACACCGACAGATCTTCAGAAGATAGCCATGTAACCCGCCTTCCACACTGGACACTTTAACAGTGACAATGTGTTGATTTTAGCAGAACATCCAGCGTGTGTAGTCACCTAACTTCTTGATGCTCTACAATGTATTGAGTCCTGAGGCGAGGAAAGCTAGTGAATGTGTTATTCTCTGTAGTTGATATAGGATGGTGAGAGTCTTGGGAAATGGGTCAACGCAACGCACTTCTTATTCTTACTACTAGCACTTCCAGGATTCCCATGTCCTCTACCACATATTTCTACTCTTGATAGGAGGCTCGAGAAGCAAGTGACCCTGCTTTATTCCCACATTAACAGCATCCTTATTAATCTTTGAGATCTGTTTGTATTTGTGTGTGTGCGCGCACACGCGCATGTGTGTTTACCAGGAGTTGACACTGTGTGTTTTCCTTAGTCATTCGTCACTTTGTGATCTGAGACAGGCTCTCACATTGACTATGAAGATCTCTGATTTGGCTGTGTTGTCTGGCTAGTGACCTTCGAGAATGCTCTATCTCCCCAGTACTGGGGTTATAAACACATAGTCCCATGCCCAGCTTTTTACAGGGATACAAATTCATGTCCTCATGCTTGCCCAGCACCTTCTTTACCAATTGAGCTGTCTCCTAGCCCCCTTAACTTTGAAACATTTGATATTTCTGTCCCAGTTCATTTGTAGATCTTTCTTCAAACAGGATTTCATTCTTTCCCTGAAATCACTGTGAACCCTCCATGACCTTACCCCCACAGCAGTTTTTCTGCCTCAGCCCTCTAAGTGTCAGGAATAGAGAAGTGAGTCACCCCTACATCACAGTATCACCCCTACACCACAGTATCTATCTCCCTCCATAAAGGGCCCTTACTCTTCCTTGGGAAGCCATTTTCAGGAATTCCCAGGTAACTTTTTTCCCCTACTGTTGTATATTGGGCTCAAATATTTTTAATCCACTGACAAATGCTAAACCAGCAGGAATTGCTAATTTTTTACCCCAAAGAAAGTAAGAGAAGAAATGGGATGGGGACGAGGCAATTTTAAAGATGGGGTTAAAATGAAAGGAGGAAGAGGAAAAGGAGAAGAGGAGTAGAAGGAGAAGGAAGCAGCAGCAGCCAGGTTTCCCTCTTCTCTTTCTTCCCTTCATACACTGAACTCTCCTTAGTCATCAGAGAAATGCAAATGAAAACAACTCTGAGATTCCATCTTACACCTGTAAGAATGGCCAAGATCAAATGATGTGGGAGTGTCATATATCAATCTGTTGATTTCATTGGTTAAGCAATAAAGAAAACTGCTTGGCCCCCATAGGTTAAAACATAGGTGGGAGGAGTAAACAGAACAGAATGCTGGGAGAAAGAAGCTGAGTCAAGGAGTCGCCATGTTTCTCCCACTCCAGGCAGACGCAGGTTAAGATCATTCCTGGTAAGCCAGCTCATGGGCTCCAGCAGATTATTAGAAATGGGCTAGTCCAGGTGCGAGAGCTAGCCTAGAAGAGGCTAGATAGAAATGGGCCAAGCGGTGTTTAAAAGAATACAGTTTCGGTGTAATTATTTTGGGGCATAAGCTAGAGCGAGCCATGTGGGTGGCCGGGTGCCGGGGATGCAGCCCCGCTGCTCCTATTTCAACAATCAAAAACAGTGATGACAGCTTATGCTGGAGAGGTTGTGGGGTAAAGGGAACACTTCTGCATTGCTGGTGGGAGTGCAAACTTGTTTAGCCACTCTGAAAATCAGTATGGTGATTTCTCAGAAAATTAGGAATCAACCTATCTCGAGACCCAGCAATACCACTTTTAGGCATATACCCAAAAGAGACACAATCACACCACAAGGACATTTGCTCAACTATGTTTATAGCAGCATTATTCGTAATAGCCAAAATGTGAAAACAACCTAAATGCCCCTCAATCAAAGAATGGATAAAGAAAATGTGGTATATTTACACAATGGAGTACTATTTGGAGGTTTAAAAAAATGACATCTTGAAATTTGCAGGCAAATGGATGGGAGCTAGAAATAACCATTCTGAGTGAGGTAACCCAGACCTGGAAAGACAAATATGGTATGTGCTCGCTCATAAGTGGATACCAACAAAGGATAACCAGCCTAGGGTCCACAACTGCAGAGAACCTAGAACCCTCTTCCAGAAACAGATGGAAGCAGATGCAGAGATCCACAACCGACCACTGGGCTGAGCTCCAGGCAAAGAGGCACAGGCAGGCAGATCTCTGTGAACTTAAGACCAGCCTGGTCTACATGGTGAGACTCTGTCTCAAGAAAAGGAATTACTCCCCTGCTCTTTCGGACATGATACTTTAGTGGAAGAGGAAAAGCATGGCAAGGAACAAAGTCACACACTGTGATGACAGTTCCATAGAAGTGCAGTCCTCAGAGGACACAGTGGAGGAGTCACTTTCTTCCTGGATGTAGGGACCAGTGAAGGAAATGCTGAGTAAATGTCACTTAAACTGAGCAAGAAATGACAAAGAGAAAGAGTTATTCCTGGGCAACAGAGACCTGGGGAGAGAGTTTTCATCCCACCAGGCTAGAATCTTTAAATGCATATACAAAAACATATGACTTAACTTTATAAATCAGATTTGTTGCTTCCCTAGGACACCGACTCTCCTGAATTAATTGCAGACCGATCACTGGTCATTGATCTTCTACAAGCTGGTTTAGTTGGATTATATCTGCCCTCGTCAAAGACTACTTCTGTAGCTGGCACACAGTCACATGAATGTAGCCCCAGCTATTGAGTCAGCTAAAGTAGGAGGGTCAGTTCAGTCCATGTCATCGGGACCAACACAGTGTGACCCTGTCAGAGGGACAGAAGGAGACGGGGAGGAAAAGAGTGAAGGAGGTAGATTATGTCTTCATTTACTCTCTTGTAGATTTCAAGTCTATCCATGTTTTTTCCTACAGTCAAAGGATGTTGCCTAGCACCCATGAGGCTCTGGATTCCTGCTTTGTCTTGACAAAGAATAAGAAGGAAAATTACCAAAGGTACAAGCTGTGTTTGGTTTTGCTGTTCTGTTTTATTTTATTTTGTTTTGATAAGTGTCTAGAATTAAACTTGGAGCCTTGCACATGCTCCTATACCATCTGAGCCCAAATATTCCCCAGCTTTCAAAAGATCCTAGTGCAAGACAGATGAAGAGAGCACAAAGGAATCTGCCTCTAAGTAGATGTTCTATTGTTCCTGTGTGGCGGGGTGCAGTGCAGACACACAGTTGTTGGGGTGTGGGCTGTAAACTCATTGGATTGTAGTTCAAAGCCACATTTAAAGATGACTAGAGTTTAAGAATAACTTGGTTGAAGCCTCAGGATTTCAGTCTTCCCTAAATTGTTTCATCGTTCAAATCTCCTTAGTATTGCAAAGTGTCCAAACTAGTTTAAACTAGTTTGAGCTTCAGGGTTTTTGGTGGATTTTGGTAGCCTCTACCAGTGAAATGAGAAAGGGGAGCCTTCACTCCTGAAACCCAGTGGTCAGGTTGACACAGTAGCTATAAAAGCAACTCTCAGAGTGAGTTCTGTCACTTACGAAAATATCCGTGACACTTGTCACAATAGGAAAACATGCGGTGAAAAATATGCAGTGGCCATATAGCCCCATGGGGAACTATAGGAATAGTTAGAAGGTTGAAACCAAGGCATAGTTTTGAAGACAAAAAGGAGGGGAAATGATATCAGATACTGTGGCATGCATCTAACATGCAGAGTCCTCTGAGGGCTTTGGGAGTCTACTCAGCTGTTTTAAACGTTTAGACAACCATTTTGGTGGTGGTGTGGGGGGAATAAACAAGAAGAGTAATAGGAACGGAGGAAGGGGAGTTGCCATCAGGGACTTACAAGTGAGTCACCACAGCAGGTGGTACCAGGTCACACAGATTTAGCTGCAAGATCCCAGAGCAAACACTTCCTGGCAGAATTCAGTTTTTCGTGAATTTTCCCCTTATATAGTGTTTTTCTATCACTTTTCTTCTTTCTCCTGTACAATTAGTTAATATGGTCACTGGGGCCTGAGCATGTCTGCCATCTACTTTGCTATGTTAGATGGGACCTGGAAAAAAACAGGGATGGATAGAGTGTCAGGCTTCGGGAGAGTCCTAAATCTGTAACAAAGACTTCCTTCTGCTTTTCTTCTCTCCTTCCCCTCCCGTATTTTTCTCACCTCTTTCCCTAGCAATTAAAAGACAAGCTCCAGGGCTGGAAAGATGGCTCAGTGACTGAGAGCACCAGCTGCTCTTCCAGAGGTCCTGAGTTCAGTTTCCAACACATGATGGCTCACAACCATCCATAGTGGGACCTGACGCCCTCTTCTGGTCTGCATGTGTACGTGCAGATAGAGCACTCATGTACATAAATAAATACATCTTAAAAGACAAGCTCCAAAATTTCATGCAGTCCTTGGCAAAAGGAAAAATAGAAGATGATCCTTTTTTCCCTGCATCAAATTTGGACCTTAGGATAAGAAAGTAAAAAGAATAATCAAGACTCACTTTGATATATCCAAGTAAGGCAAGAGACCAGGATTCAAATTTGGGGTGAGACTTCCAGAAAGGAGCTATGAACATGTGCCTGGAACATTCCTCTGGGTTCTGGCTAGGATGGATCTGCAGTGGCCATCAAATCTAAGTTTGTACCTGCAGCAAAGTACAGTGCCACATATAGGCATCCTTAAAATCTGTGTTAGCAGGAGGTGTGTCAGAAAGAGAGAGAGAGAGAGAGAGAGAGAGAGAGAGAGAGAGAGAGAGAGAGAGAGAGAGAGAGAAAGGAAGAGAGAGAAAGGGCGAGAGAGAGCGCATGCACACCTGTTAGATATGCTAATAAAACTCCCCTCAGGTTCACCAGGGCAGTAGGTAATGGTGTGCATTCTGCAATGGGCATCCTTACGTTTGTTAAGATGATGCTTGAATGGGTAGTAGCAACTTCCTGCAGCTACAAGTCTTCAAATTGGTGTGAACCTAAAAAAGAACACACACTATTATTGAGCCATCTAGATTGTTAGTAGGACAGTATTCTCCGTTCCAGCTGTCTTATTGCTACGAGCATCCCCTGCCATTGCCTTGCACTGTTCCCTTCATTTATTTTATTCTGAGCTACTTAGCAGAATAGAATATTGTTCACATAATCTCAGCAAACGAAATTCAGCTGGCCATCATTTTCATAGCGTAGTTGGAGCTTTGTCCTGTTCCCTTTCAATCCCCTCCACAGATGAGAAGATGCACTTTTAGAAGTAATTACACAGATTCCAGCCTCAGCACCATTCTATTCTCCAACAGCTTTCAATTAGATGCAATTCCAATTAGGTACTGTATTTGGAACCGAGCTTCATACAGCCTCAAAAGCTCCAATTTGAAAAAGCACGTGCATGGCCTGAGACCTTCCTGCTACATTTTACATATGAATGCTTCCTAGAGACCTTCAGAACTTTATGTAGAACTAAATAAATGTAGATATTAAGATACATTCTGGGAGCAGATATTTAAACAATTGGGAACAGATATTAATTCTAATTATAAATCACCTCTATTTAGCAACATTTTACAGAACAAATACAAACTAATTAAATGAAAACACTCTGCAGCTGTTGGATAAAGGATCACTATGAAATTAAGAGAACACTAAGAATTCTAATCAGAAAACTGTCAACAAGGGAAATAAAAAGATGGACTGGGAAATTTCTTCTGAGCTAGCATTTTCTCAGTGAAGGAAACCCCAAAATGGTTTAGCCTCTTGCCCCCACTTTACCTGGTCACACTAGTATTTATTCAAGAATTAAACTCACTATTGCTGTTTTTAGCCCAGTTCTGACACGTATGACCTTGTTTGACAATCTCTTTGCTTATGTCCCAGAAACACTTGAGGTCCTTTGCAGAGTATGCGGGCCAGACTCCAGGACGACTCACGCATGGGAGATTGTGTTAGCGGACTTGTGACCACACTTCTAAAGTAAGAAGTTCTAGAGGAAGTTTCTCATCCCATCCGTGTTCTTAACCTCTCTTGCCTCCAATTCCCCACTGAAAATTATTACCTCGGGTAATAAAAGAAATGTCTAATTTGAGTGAAAGTAAACATACACAAAAAACATGACATTTTCAGTAAATTCTTTAAGAAAGAAAACAACACAGCAACCCGTTGCTATTATCATAGGCAGAGGGAAGAATGAATGTTTTCCTGTCTCCTGTGTTCACACTAAAATTATCCATCAGAGAAGGAGCTGGAGGAGAGACACAGGGGTGGAGCGGGAGGTACAGAATGAAGCCTTTCCTTACCTACTTCGGATGGCTACACTGAGTAGAACCCCCGGGCTTCTTGCAACATACAGGCAGAGACTGTATGGTAATGTAACATTACCAGCTGCCTCGTTTTCAAATTTCCATTCAAAGGCATAATACGTCCAGTCCATCCAAACAGAAGGAAGAAGAAAATAAACATATGTACACATATGTTAGAACCTTGGCTAATATGTAGAAATGGTTTTCTGATGATGCATGAAAATGGTGATCCTGATCTACAATCCCAGATTACATCAACAACTCCAAGGAAATGAAAGGAAGGAAAATATACACTTGAATGTGTGGGGTAGGTGAGTCCATAGAAACTGCCTAACTGCTGAGCTTGTAGTGAAATGAGTTGGAAAGCATTTTCACAGTAGTTGTCGAACAGTGGGAAACTGTTAAGTAACCAAGAAAAAAGTAGCAGGAAGGGGAATCGAATAAAGAAAATATAATAACCATCTCTCAGATGACAAAGGTTTATGCACTTTAGATTCGCTCCTTCATAAAATCCCAGGGAAATAAATTATCCAAAGTTGTCGTTATGGTGGTAATCGTCTGCTTTAATGGGATTTTATTGGAAACAGTTAATGCTGTCAGGAATTGCTATAGCATGGCTTTTGGAGTATCTTACAATCATGTCACTTAGCATAGGCATGTCCTGTGAATATTAATAGCCGCATTCCAAGTTGTTCATCAGCAGTGACCTTCAAGCTTGCTAAGTACCATTTGTGAAGCTCAAATTAGAAAGAAGAGATCCAGCCCCCAGGGTCTGATTTCTTCATCATGACCTCAGAGTCAGGGAAATGAAGGGGTGAGGAGACCAGAGGCTCTTCTGTGGGTTGTTCACCTGATGCTAAATTTATGTAAATCAACCACAATCTTCACACTTGAATATATTTCTCTCGCTGAGAATAATCACTTTTCTATACAGCATGGTCAGTATATAAATGTAGAGACTATTTTTGGAGATTTTACAATGATGGAAAAAGAAATCAAACAAGGACAACAGAAACTCTAGAAATAGATTTTCAAATAAATAGAAGCTTCCTATATATCTGTGTTATTAGACATAAGTAAGAGAATGACATATTTAATACCTAGCAATGAAGCATTTTATTTTCTACCTGGCAAAAATTTATTCAAGCTTTATGTAAAAAAATAAAAAGTTCAGAGATCAATATAAGAATAAAGGGAAACACTTTTAAATTTTGGCTTAGGAAAAGATTTCTTAACAAGGATTGCTTTTTAAAAGATTTATTTTGTTCTATATAAAATGTGAGTGCATGTACCCAAGTATATGTATATGCATACACATGTGCAGGTTCTTGCAGAGGCCAGAAGAGGGTGTTGAAACTGGAATTAGAGGTGGGTGTGAGTCACTCATCGTGGGTCCTGGGAACCAAATCATGGGTCTCTGCCAGAGCTACAAATATTCTTAACTGCCGTGCCATCTCTCCAGCCCCAACAGTGACTTCTCATAAATAACTCATAAAGGAAAGGACTGAACAAATTTAAATTAAAAGAATATAGGTTGAAAATTGTGGTACCTATCTGCAATTCCAACACTCGGGGGCTGAGAGGGGACGATCACAGCTTCAAGAACAGTCTAGGATACATAATAATAGACTATATAATGATAGCTCAGCTTGTCTTAAAAATAAATCTGTATAAAAGACATGGATAAATATGTTTCATAAAGAACATATTTACAAATATTTATACTTACAATATAATTATCTCCTACAAGGAAATGAGAAAGACATGTTAAAGCCCCACTATAAAGTGGGAAAACTCTTTATGTAGAGGTTTCACAAAAGGTGAATGTGAATGGCCTGTTAGTATACACTAGACAGTCAACATCAATACTAATTGACACACAAATTAAAATAAAATATAATATTAATATGTAGTATTCCAATAGATCAAGATAATGAAATTTTTAAAGTAAGTTTTGGTAAGAATTTGTAGTTTGGGGATTTAATACACTGAAAAAAAGGGTATTTAGGGTTCATCTTTGAAAGCCGATACAGTAATACTTTACAAAGTTGATGACGTCCATATGCAAAAACAAGTAAGTCCAGTTTACACTCTTGCAAGTACAAAAGAACTTAGATAACATTATGGTCATTATGTCATCAAAAGGAGCTGGAAAAGTAGATTACATTACATTTATATGATAAAACATCACAGTCTCAAAATCGGATTGTCTTGATATGTACATATGTAGATAAATCCTTCAAACAAATCCGAGTTAAAAGTTGCAGGAGAATGTACATAGTTGGTCATATTTCCGTCTTTCTACCTATTTGTGCATGTATCTGTCAACACATCTATCTATTTGTCTTTTTCTCTCTGTCTTCTTTCTTTTCAGTACACATAGGAGATTGTATTTCTGAGGGCAGTTTTAAGTCATGGCAAAATTCAAAGGAAGGTGCAAAGATTTCTCGTAGGTTCCTAGTGCCTACTCATGGAAGAGCTCTTGAGCGCTGGGTATCAGTCCTTCATCAGCTGCCTTTGCAGGTATTTCTCTCCCCTCCACGCCTTGTTTTCTCATTCTCTTTACAGTATGGGTTTTTGTTTTTCAGAGAAAACATCCTTTATTTTAATGAACTCCACCAACTTATAAACAATCTCTTCATGGATATGTCTCTGGTGTTATAGCTGAAAGGTCACTACTGTACTCCGGATCACCTCAGTTTCCTCTCGTGTCACCCAGTTTTATGGCTTTGTAATTTACCTTCAGGTCTATGAGTCACTTTGAGTTTAAAAAAAAAACGCTTGGTATTCTCTGAGAGTTCCAAAACCTGGTTATTCTCAGTCATAATTAATCTCTTGTTCTTCTATCCTTTCAACTAAATTCTCCTGGATTACCGAAGAAGACTCCATTGTCTCCAGTACTTTCAGATACTCCTCAGTCTACCACCCGTACCACACTGTTATAGGGAGCAACAACCTCATCACTTTCCTGCTACCTCCCAGTCTCACCATGGCACCCTGTGCATGTGCAGTCAATGCTTATGTTGCTGTTCCAGACGGAATTGAGCTATTGTTTCTGTGACTACTGATACATCATTGTGTTAAGAAAATGGTTTTTTTAGATAAACAGAAACCTCACACGTAATTTTTTTTAGTATTAAGTGAAGTTGCAGTAGAAGGAGCTTGAGAAAGCTGGTCATATTGCATCTGGAGTCAGAAGGGAGCAATAAATGCATGCGTTCTAGTGTTCAACTTCTTCCTCTACTCTATACCTCTAGGATCCCTTGCCTAGGGAATGGTGACACCCAGAGTAATGGCCCTTCCACACAATTAGTATAATCACTGCAATCACCACTGGCAGACCCAAAGTCCCATCTCCCAGCTGATTATAGACTTTCTCAAACTGACATTACCACTAGCTATCACAGTAAACAATAATTTTAAAACTAGAAAATAAAAGACACCACATATTTCATAAATCTTTCCTTTCTTTTCTATTTGCAATCCAAAAGAGATGAAACCTTGTCTCCTAATTGTCTTAGTGAGTGTTCTATTGCTGTGAAGAGGCACTATGACCACAGCAACTCTTATAATGGGAAGCATTTAAGTGGGACTGGCTCAGAGTTCAGAAGTTTTGTTCACTCTCTTTATGGTGGGAAGCATGGCAACATGTAGGCAGACACGGTGCTGGAGAGGGAGCTGAGAGTTCTCCATCTGGATCTTCAGGCAGCAGGGAGAGAGGGAGAGGGAGGGAAGGAGGGAGAGAGGGGGAATGAGGGAGAGGGAGGGACAGAGGGAGACGGAGGGAGGGAGGGAGGGGCAGAGGGAGAGGGAGGGAGGGAGGGAAGGAGGGAGGGAGGGAGAAAATGAGGGAGCAGGAGAGAGGGAGGGAGGGAGGGAGGGAATGAGGGAGCAGGAGGGAGGGAAGGAGGAGGGGAGGGAGGCACTGTGGGAGGGAGGGAGGCACGGAGGGAGGGAGGGTGGGAGGGAGGGAGGGATGGAAAAAGGGAGAGACTGAGACTGGGCATGGCTTGGGCTCCTGAAATCCCAAAGTCCACCCCAAGTGATACACTTCCTTTAACAAGGCCACACCTACTACAACAATGCCACACCTCCCAATAGAGCCTCTCCCTGATGGGTAAACATTAAAATATATGAGCTTATTGGAGTCATTCTTAGTCAAAGCACCACACTTGACATTTGGTCTAATACAAAAATCTCAAAAAAGATCAACCCTTATCTTAAGTCTTTCTTTTTGTTCTCACTTTTCTGACACACTTGGGTACTTGTTTTTCAGTCTGATCTCCTTCCACGTTAGCTGGAATCTCTCCTCGGATGCTGCCCATAACAAGTTGAGCAGGAATCAGTCCGTGCAGTATTGATTGAGCAGACAGCTATGGAAGCCAGCACTCCTCCCAGGGGAGGTCTCAGAAGAACCGAATTCCACCTGTGGTGACATCCACATCCTGAGATTAACCCCCTGCACACGTGCACAATTGCCCAGAACTTATGTTGGGAAGCTAACACCAACTCGGCTTAGAATGAAAGCGCAGATTCAGTGAACAAGCTCACACCTGTTCAGGGCAGAGGGCGGAGGCGCAAACACCAGGGAGCGGGAATGGAACATGCTTTCTAAGCCAGTTAAGAAAATTAAAAATAGTCTCGGAACTGTCATTCATCAGAGGCTATCCTCGCTACTTCAGGAATCTCTGAGAAAGTAAAAATGGAAGGCACAACTCATCTTGAAACGTCCTTGACTAGTGTTGGTGTACTTAAGGAACCTGCCAAAGTTGGGCCAGCTGTGTGGGTAGATCCACCCTTACCCAGCTTCCTAGGAGGGAATTGGTGATCAGAAAAATCAAACCGGAGCTGAGAGTAAGGACACACTTCGTTCCTGTTTAGGATTAGAGAGGATCGACATTACAAAGACACACGGCCCTTCCTACAAACACCAGAGGACAGTAACAAGAACTCAGACTTGGGACTCTCAAGGTCTAGATTCCAAATTTAGAGAATCCTTAGGTAATTTTATTTCTCACATCCTGATTCTTCCTCTGGGCTTCCCTCTTCAGTCTTTCTTTCCTAATATTAGTTTGTACATCTGTTTACTCAGTAACTTCGCATTAAATATTTGCTATGTCCAAAGCTACTTGCCGTGATACGAGGTCATGGATGCTTAACATCCGGGGGTGTTGCTGAAGGAGCCTCCACGCCATTTTTGTTCAATCTGGATGTGCCTCTGAATAGCAGACTCTTATACTTCTCTGTGATCCATATGAACTGATCCTACATATGAATTTCAGCTCAATATATTCTCTCGATGTGCTGACTAGTTTTTTGTTTTGTTTTGTTTTTGTTAATGTATATTGCCTACCTGCCTGCCTACCCAGCCCAGCCAACCCACCCATTTGCCCGCCTGCCTGCCTGTGCCAACTGGTAAAGTTCCCTGGGAAAGCATGTGTGTGTGTGTGCATGCGTGCGTGCATGCATGTGTCAGCTAGGGAGGGTCCCTGGGAAAGCACCAACCTGCGTTTCTCATACAGCAGAAAATAATCAACTGAAGTTTTGAGGATATTTAATCACTTAGAGCCATTTCGGTCACAAGGAGACTCCTGCCGCAATTCAGCGCTATTTCTTCATCTCTAACTCCCTGTCAACATGAGGGCTCATGAGGTCCCAGCATCAGAATCTTCAGGAATGGAGTCCTGGCATAGATATTTTGTTCTAACAACTCCCCAGGTGATTTCAATGCAGAGCCAACACTGCATGGACGTCCAAGCTGCTCTCATGTGGTCCCTGCGCTTATTAGCTGTTCATGTTAGAATTTAGAAGAAGACAACCATTCTCCCACAGCAGATTCCAAGCATCCATGCTAGTATGTCTCCGACTAAGGGTAACATGAGGGAAATTCTAAATCTCCTGAAGAAATTTAGTCTTACAAGCATTGTTGGTGGCAAGAATTATGGTGGCTGTGCTGTAAATTTTTTTTTTCCTGAAGAAAAGCTTGCCTTCCTTGTCCCCACAGTTCTTCCTTCCATTAGCAACCCTAATGTTTTTATAACTAAGTTAAACATAATAGCCAAGCAATGTAGTAGGCCCCAGATTTCCTAATGGACCCAATGAAGAAAGTACGGGAAGGTTACATGAGACTTTTCACAAGACAATTGTATCAAAAAAGGATAGGGACAGTGTTTGTGCAGTGAGGTACCTATGGAAGCTGTGCAACCTTGTTACAAAGTCTACAAATACACATATACGTGTGGATTGCAAGCAACAAAATGTAAGTATTTTGAAACTCTTCTAGCTTTTAATCCCAGCATTTGGGAGGAATTGGCAGATGGATCTTTGTGAGTTTGAAGTCAGCCTAGTTGACATAGCGGGTTCCAAGGCAGCCAAGACTACACAGTGAGATCCTGTCTCAAAAAACCAAAATTGAAAAAATCCAAACACAAAAACACCCAACAACAAACAAACAAACAAATTTTTCTAATTACTACTCTAGACCTCATTTAATGTCTTTCTCTGCCTCTCTCTCTCTCTCTCTCTCTCTCTCTCTCTCTCTCTCTCTCTCTCTTCCTCTCCCTCTCTCTCTTTTTCCCTTGCCCCCTTTCCCTCTTCCTCTCTATTTCTCCTACAAAGAAACTATCTATCTTGAATTTAAGGCTTATATTTTTTATTAATACTATTATGCACCAAGGCATACACACCACACACACACACACACACACACATGCACACACACATATATACATATATATGTGTATATGTCTCTGTCAATTCTAGAGTTTTGGAAGTTGTTTACAATGCACTTCCTGTTAATTTAGGTAATAGTATATCCTTCTGGAGTCTTTGATGGCATTGAAGAGTAGATAGTTATAATTTTCCTTAGTTATGATAAAAGATAAAATGGAAATAAATATTGTAACTGTAATTCTTGCTTGATACCTGTTTTGTTATATGTAATTTTCCTATGTTAACGTTAAAACCTTCCTTTTTATTTAGACAGAAAAGGGGACATGATATGGGATTCCTCTCTCTATGCTGTGGATATGTTTTATTGCCATGGGTCAATAAAGAAGTTGCTTTGGGCCTATGGCAATGCAGAATAGAGCAAGGCGGGAATTCCAAGCAGAGATAGAGGAGAAAAGAAGGCAGAGTCAGAGAGACACTATGTAGCTACCGAAGAAGATAGGCACCACATCCTTACCAGCCTCATGCCGATACACAGATTAATAGAAATGGGTTAATTTAAGATGTAAGAGTTGGTTAATAAGAAGCCTGAGTTAACAGGCCAAACAATGTTGTAATTAATATAATTTCTGTGTAATTATTTCAGGTCTAGGTGGCCAGGAACAAACAAGTAATTTTTTATTACACACACACACACACACACACATACACAGCCTGGGTGTATAATAGTATATTATAGTGTGTATGTAATATATGCTACATATAATTAATATATTATCTATACTATAATTATAACTAATAATTATATACTATATGTATTCTATAGTATATACTATTATTATTATAGTAATAATTATATATAATATATATTGCTAGTATAATATACTACTATACACATCTTGGTATTGTGATACAACAGTGTCACCTAAAAACAAACAAAACTCAAACTGATAATATGTAAAAATGTTGGTGGCTTTTGAGTTTGGCCATATTCATAGCAGTTTTGTGGTATATGCACATCCCTCAGGCCACTGGTTGGACATGCCTGTGAATAAAACAATATTAAACAATATAATTATGTGTTACATATTCAAATCTACTGACAAATACACTTCTGTTACTTGATCTTCACTCTTTCAATGGAAAATGTGAGTCTCTGCTCTGCTATTTTGTTTACTTTTGCTCAAGATTATTACATTGAGTTGGTTTTATCAATGGTTCACATTTTCAGTGGTTTATGTTTTCACCCATTGTGTATTCATCTTGTGTACACTAAATACTTCTGCGACGCATATTTCCATGCTACCACGGTTGAGCATCACTAATTCATATACTTGAGCCTCGAATTTAATAGACTGTAAGATATACACCATTTCACCTCCGCTGGATATTGCCAAATTGATCTACAAAACATTTATCCCTTAAGGAGTATCTTCCCCCGATCAGAGGGTGAGAGTTCCTAATTGATTTTCTTAAAGTGATATTCTCTCAGGCCAAGCCCAGCTGCCATGTCACAATGAGTAGCATTCTTATGCTACCAAGTTCTGCTCTGTGCTTCCCGGATAAGGCTGAAGTCCAAGAGCTTGGGGTGGCTGAGGCTTTTAAGGGAGAGTATTCGGGTAGGGATCATTTGGTTATAACCGTCCTTTAAATCCCAGAATCATTGTACAAATACACAAAGTGTAAACATGGTGGTAGTAATGAATCAACCAAGATAGCTTTACAACAGGGATTTTGTAATGAAGCTTCTCTAAGAAAGTAGACACCGAACTGAAAATGCCATTCTGTGTATAAGACATTAAAGTTAATGATTAGAATAAATCTAACCATCTTTTCTTTTTTTTGCCGAAGAAGTATGGGCTAAAACTACTGATGGGTGAAAGTAGAGGGAGGATCAAGGCTGACGGGCTGCACGCTATGAAAGGTAGACGTGAATAGCATGGTTAATTCTTCCCTATTAAAGTTAATGTACACTTCTTGAAGGCTGGAGATTGTTTACGTAACTCATAGCACAAAGTCAGCTCTTAGTTTAATGACAGAGCACAAGCAATCTTTTTCTTTATTTCCTAATTCTTTCTCTCGAAAAATTGTACTAATAGAGAAACTCGTGAGAAAAAGCATGACGAAAGTAAATGCACTCTTATAAAAAAGATTTGTTCCACATTGTCTCTGTCTTCTTCATGTAAAAATAGCATTTCCAGGCTGGAGAGATGGCTCAGTAGTTAAGAGCACTGGCTGCTCTCCCAGAGAACCTGGGTTCAATTCCTCCCAGAACACACAGCTGTCTGTAACTCCCGTTCCAGGGAATTCCTGCATACAGACATACTTGCAGGCCACCAATGTATATAAAATAAAAATAAATATTTAAAAGAATAGTGTTTCCAATGTGAGGAGGAAATGGAATTAAATCAAACGTGGAACTTATCACTCTGAGCCCATGTCTCCTTATCCCCCAGGTCTGGAAAGTCTTCTTCCAGAGTCAGAACATCTTGGCTTTTTAGGCCAATAGCCCTGGAGATGGTTTCCACACATGGGTTATGGTAGAGCTCGGCCTTGATCCAAGAGAAAAGTACAAGAACAGATTTGCATCACAGGAGATGAAATTTGCAGGGAAACCAGCAGCACATGGAGCTGAACAAAGACTGAACAGAGTAAAGGGTTTTGTTGGAAGTTTCCACTTCTCAAGGGACTGCATCACAGCTTTAGAATTCCAGAGACCCCATTTCCTGAACACTCAGATTTAAAATTCTGTATCTGTTTAAGCGCTCTCCAACTCTGTTTGCTTAAGAAAAGAGAGGAAATACAAGGCCCAGAAACACTGTAACACTGTGAGCCAGCAGATGCTGAGGGACGGCCTGCTATTTACTTAGACGTGTTGTCTTGCCCTTCCCAATCCCACACTCGGCATTGCTTTTCTAGAAGATTATTGAAATGGGACTTGTGAGAAACAGCATCCATTTCAACAAACAGCAATCCAATTCTTCTGTACACGTCTCCAAGGCAGGGCAAAGTGCACCCAGCGAGCTGAGACATGGACTGCCAGGCACCGAAACTAAAAGAGTCCTGACTGTCAAAGGGCACCGGGGAGGACCTGGGCACCAGAGAGGACCTCAACACACAAAACACACCTCCAAAAGAGCCTTCGTTTTTTCATCTGAGTGGGCAGCATTCCCAGGGGACTCACCTCCAGGGCAGCCCATGTGTTCACGCTGTAACCAGTCTCGCCTGACGAGAATCAATGTGTATACTTGCTCTTGGCGCCACCTGTCTTGTTAATATATGATAAATAGAATATATTGCCACTCCATTTTGCCTTCTTCCTGGCCTTCGCCGTCTCGCCTTCCTGTCAGAGAAGCGCAGAATTACTTGATTTAAAAATAAAAAAATATATGTATAAGGTCAGCTGCAGAGCTAGACCTCAGATCAAAGTGCCTCATTCGAGGGACTAGCTCTTTTATGTGCCTTAAATCCAGGCGCCAGGTTTACAGCCATATTGGTACCCTCTGTGTCATTCCGTCATCCAACACAAGGACTGTGGCCACCAGTTTCCGGAAAATGCTTCATGCACCGTAGCATGGGTTCCTGAAGACACGGGGAGAGACATGGTTACTTTCCTGGGCCTGGTTTAGAAAACCCTGACGACAACCAGAAAAGGCAATGCTTCATCAATCGCAGGTTATTCTCGTCCCTACACCCGTTCTTAGAATGGAGACTGTCACACTCAGGCTCTCTGAAGCCCCCAACACAAGCCGGAACCCAGGACCCCGCTGATCCCTACTGACTCCATTCAGGGTCCCCGGTTATTTCAGAAGTCAGTATTGCTTCTGAAACTTAACGTTTTACTAAACTAGACCACACATTTGGGAAACGTGCAAGATTGTGAGGCGTAAAGCCTGATAGGTTTACACCAAGCGAATTATCCCCAGCCCCTAAGGCACCTTCGTATTCTAACCCCAATCCTAACCCTCCTCTCCAGAGAGCTCCACCTTCCTGTCTTTAAAGGTCACGAGCTACTTTTAGTTGGTTTTGACTTTTATGCAAATGGAATCCTTCGGGTTATTTGGGTTTTATGGACTTTTAACTCAAGACTGTGCAAGAGCGGCCTATATTATCTCACCTGCCTGTCGTGTGTCCACTGTCATCGGCACCTGCCTGTCGTGTGTCCACCGTCATCGGCACACGGTATTCCACTGCACGAGTGTGCTGTTCTGTAAGTGGGCATATGGATGGGCCTCAGTTTTACACTGCACCGAGTAATGTTGCCCCAGGTGTGTAAAGATATAAATGTGCACCTCTCTGTGCATATTTTGTAGGGCATATGCCTAAAAATGGAGCCGCTGGCCTTTAAAGTGGATGTTTAGCATGTCTCCATCTTTTTTTTTCTTCTGGAAGATAGTTTTCAGTTTGCTTTCCAGAAGAACAATCTCATTTCAAAAGCTCCGTTTGTCCGCTGTTTCTGGGAACTTGCCTAAGAATCGGAGGACAGCAAAGCAGTGGGTAGTAGTCCCCACCCTTGGAATCTGTGCTCTCCACCCTCCTTAGGAGGTCGAAGTCACCAAGGACTGCTGACCAAGAGTCTGACCGTTGGCAACCCCTCTTCCAGTGCCACAGCCCCTCTCTCGAGGTGGCATCTGTACCGTGTGCCCTTCCATGCTGCCGTCTGGGATTTTCTGTCCCTTTCTTCCTCCCTCCTTGCCAGCATTACATACTACATTACCAGAATTACACAATGAAGCAAGCTCTGAGCAATTTTAATCACTATAAATGCCCTTCCTTAAGAAACACTACACCCTGCCTCCGAGAAAAGCAGCAACTAACCATGCCAAGGACCAGGGCTTACGAACTCCTCCACAAGACATTCTTGAGCACTGGCCCCAGCTTGGCCCTGGATGTGGCATGACCCATAACAAGACAACTGAAAGCAGAAGGAGAGAAATAGTGCCCTTCTCCTAGTTACCCAGGGATTGAATTGATTGAGTGTTGAAGAAATAACATTGCTTAGAAACTTAGTGGTGAAAGGCACGTAACTGAAGAAAATCCTGCATTACCCCTTCCTGGGTCCTCATCAGGTCAGCGGCTCAGCACACACCCACTTAAGCAGAAGTAGTTGACAGTTGACACCATTTCAGAACACTTCTGGAAGATCTTCACTCCCCAGTAAGTGTGTTTCATTTTTAGCTGAACATCCTGCACTTGTCATTACTAGTCTCTGTAAAGTCTGAGCTAAGACTAGTCTCTTTATAATGAGACCGTGTAATTACGTTTTCTCTTCCTGGGAGGTAAGTCAGTTTCCCTCTCTAAATGACGCCGAAGCCCCTCATTTATAGAGTGGGTTCTAATAGTAGATTGTATGCTCACCAACAATCTTCTGGGCCAGCTATTCCGATTCTTCTGAATGCTAAAATTTGGAAAGTGACGTCTTAATTGAATTTTCATAAATGCTGACACCTGTGACATCCTTTCATCCATTTGTGTCGGCAGCTGGAGATCGCTCCGAAAACCTGATAGATGAGCCCCAGGTACCACAGAGCCCGTTTCCTAACTGTAGCTGGAAACATACAGATAAAATACTGAAAATATAATGACCACAAGAAAGAGTGCAATTCCTGTGCATACACATTGTGTATGTGTGTGTGGTGCGGGAGAGATGCTCAGATTAAATCAGGATCTCTCTAAAGATGTCACGTGTGGATTAAAATCTTAATGATCTAAGGTAGCAGCCACCAAGGGTGCACAGGAACGTATCTCAGGCAAAGAGTAGAGTCATAACAGGCCCAAGAGTGAAGGTGTGGACGAATACAGCATGACCAATGAGCTGAGAGGGCTACGGGAACTTAGAGGGAGGCAGAGGACAGAGGCAGTCCAGCCTTGCTGGCCATCACTTGGAGTTGTCTAAGTTCCACATGACTGCTCCTTGTGACTGGCCACATGTATGAGTTTTTCTCTGGATGATGAGAGTCTGGTCGTCGTGTGTCCCTCCAGATCCTGGTTTCCATCACACCCAACATTTTCACCCTTAATACTCATAGTACCTTGGAAGTTCTTCTTTTTCCCCCTGAGTGTCATTTCCTCTGAAGGATAATTTATTTATCATTTGTAGAAGCTGACATATTATTCTCTTTTAAAAACTTATTTGTACTATATCTGTAGGTGCATCCTCACATAGAGGTCAGAGAACAACCTGTTCATTGGTTCTCTTTCCCTTGCTTGGGGTCAATCAAGTTCAGTTCACAGATAAGCTTAGAAGGGGAGGCTTTTACCCACTGAGCCACCTTGCCACCCTGCTAACATGTTATTCTATTCTATTCTATGTGAATAAATAATACATCATATCTATTTTTATTTAATTATCCTTCCTTTAGTCAATAGGAAGCTTTAATTAAGAGCTTAGGGATTGGATTGCATTAAAATTCTTTTTCTGATTTTGACTCTTTTCCTGTGTGTGGCTAATGTACTGCTTTGTGTCTCTTGAGTCTTTCAGTCTGTAAGGTGGGAATGATGCCTGCTGGGAGATGCTATAGGATTAGAAAAGGCGGCGTACATTAACTTCCAGTGAGTGACTGGTAATAATAAAATACTTTTTAAAAGCAAACAAACACTATAGAATTCTTCAATAAATAAAATTTGTCATTGAACTGACCTCCATGACACTGACATTATCCTTGACTTCCTGCTTGCAATGGCGGCCACTGCTTCCTCAAAGTACCACTGCTGCTTCAGTAACTTCGGGTTCTTCTCGGAGAGAAGCTCGGCCTTGATCCCAGCATCCCATAGCTGTGAGAAAAGCTTCAATCTCACCTTCTGAAGCTGCTTCTTTGCGGGTCTCTGTGGTCCATACTGTTTCCTCCAAAGCCTCTAATCTTTTCTCAACAATGGAACAAACGACCCCTGGTCCAGAGCTGATCCCTGCACGGCATCCTGCAGCCTGTGGGGTCAAGCACGCCTGCTATCCCATTTTACATATTCCAGCAGCCACATTGTCATACTATCCACACCTAAAGGTTCTTCCTGTGCGAGGGCTGGGGTCTGTGGCAGGACTGCTTCATAGATGAACCTAGTATAATATGTATGCAGCCCAGCTCCCAAGCAGGGTTCAGATTAAAGGCGTTTTTGTTGTCAATGTCAAATGGGGTAAGATACTCAGACAACAGCTTTAGGTCCCCAAGCTCTTGACTCTCTACTTATTTGGGGATAGTGGAGGATCTAGAACAGAACACCCCAGTATGCTAGAGACACAGTCTCCAATGACCAGCTGCTTCGGTTGCAAGATCCTTCTCTTCCATCATCCTATGCTTTCTTTTCTTCCAGAATTCCTCATTGTCCACTGAGGAAGAGATGGTACAGAACTTCCTCCCAGGAACACCACCGATGGCGAACATCCCACCCAAAATGCGCAGATCACTTCCCTTGACCAGAAAGTTGCCTCTATGAAGTGAAATCAGAATCTCATACATGATCTCTGAGCATCTGAATCAGGAATCAGAAAGTCAAACTGACTAGCATGGCCAAAATGACACTGGTGGAATTAACCATCATAAGCCGGGTGGTAGTGACACACACCTTTAATCCAGCACTGGGGAGGCAGAGGCAGGTGGATCTCAGTGAGTTCAAGGCCAGCCTGGTCTACAAAGCACCTTCCAGGATAACTAGGACTGTTCCACAGAGAAATTCTGTCTTGAAAAACCAGAGGGGGAAAAAAAAGAATTCACTGTAATGGCATTGGGTCATAGCTGGGTTAACCTGTTGAAGGAGCTGCAGGCCGCTTCCCGCCTCCCAGCTCCCAGCCACGGGCTAGCTTTATACCCGAAATAATAACATGGAAATTGTATTCATTTAAACACTGCTTGGCCCATTTCTATTAATGTGTGTAGCACCACAAGGTGCACTTACCAGGAAGATTCTAGCCTACATCCATCCTGGGTCGGAACTTCATCGCATCTGCCCCGGATAGGAGCTGCATGGCATCTGAGCTCACTTCCTTTTCCTCCCAGCATTATGTTCTATCTACTCCGCCTACCTAATTTTCTGTCCTATCAGGGCCAAGGCAGTTTCTTTATTTAACCAATGACCTTCCTCCATCATTAACCCAGCAGTACACCTTAGCTATGTTGTGGTTAATGTTGGTCAGTTTGTTCATGCCAAATATGGAGCAAAAGGGATAGTGAGGTCATAAAAAAGGCACAGCAGCTGACCCTTCATGTCACACATAAGTATGACATCAGCTCTGTACTTTCCAATCAGTGTTCCCTTGAGTTCACACACAGGTCTATCACTCACTTCAACACGACATTGAAGCAGTGGATTTTGGCATCAAGCCCCATCCTTAACTGCCATCTTCCATAGGCTCTAGTCTCTTGTACACTTGGGGGTTTTGAGCCCAAAATTCTGACATCATCATTGCCCACCTGTGCTTTCCGTTTCTTTCACTCAGCCACCTCCTTCTCTAGCTGCTTGGCGATGGCTCTCTGCTGCTTGAGGCCCTGCACTTGCTCTCCCTGAGGTCACACAAGCTTTTCCAGCCCAGCACGATCTGCCATTTGGCAACTAGTCAGAACTGACTGCTATCTGAACCAACCTTGGTGGATTCACAGTCACCTTTTAAAAAAATATTTATTTATTTATTTATTTATTATGTATACAATATTCTGTCTGTGTGTATGCCTGCAGGCCAGAAGAGGGCACCAGACCTCATTACAGATGGTTGTGAGCCACCATGTGGTTGCTGGGAATTGAACTCAGGACCTTTGGAAGAGCAGGTAATGCTCTTAACCTCTGAGCCATCTCTTCAGCCCCCACAGTCACCTTTGTAAATGACAAGAATTCAGTCTATGTTATCAGAGCCCCCCCCCCCCTTTTTTTCTCTTATCTCCAATGCTCTCATCATTTTCCCAAGAGAACAGGAATGAACTCCAATTTATTCATCCACTATGACCTGATAATAATGCCACATTTCTGGTGCATACCCTAATATACATCAGGCTTAAATCAACTGGGCAGTTTGTGTGAGATAAAAGTTCCAGTCCATTGCCTTGTCGGTGGCTGTGTATGCAAGGCTGTTGTATAAAATGAGGAAAAGAAGGGAATGCTGATTGTCTCTGTTCTTAGGCCCAAGAGTTTTAAACAGAAGACAAGTATTCTATCTGAACCAAATAAGAAATGCATTAGCATGTGGCAGAGCTTAGCCATGTGGTAAGTCATAGTGATTTGCTGTCGTCTGCCATTCCCATTGAGCTTTGGTAAGCATCTATAAAAACTGCCACAGCAAATGGTACAGTTACACATAAGGACCACTGGGAAGATTTGGAGAGTCGTCAGCTGCCACTAAGAACATGAATCCTCAGCTGTTGCTCTTCCTCCCTCACAAGTCGGTGTCACGTAGCCCCATATGTGGCCCACAGAGAAATTTCATTTTAATTCTGATTACCATATTAAATTAAATCAGCATTCTATTTCTAAAGGCATCTAAATTATTTTTCCACAAATGATATCTGTGTGTGTGACTAATGATACCTAAAAGACAAACATACACATTCATTCAATAATACTGTTTTAAGATGTATGCTATATCAAATCAAATATACAAAAAAATTTACCAAGTAGAAAGGAAAGTAAGCACTTCTTTCTTTCTCCCGTCCTTCCTCTTTCCTTTCTTTTTGTTAAGTTTTAGGTTGCGTTATTCCATATTTGTTTTGCTTTCTTAAGAAACACAATGAAACATTTTATTTAGGGATACATTAACAAAAGTTAAGAATAAAATTCAGGGGGTTCCCATGTGTCTTATTCTTTCCTTCAGGGAGAACACCTTACATTCGTAGGTTCCCTTGGGAGTTTTCAGCACAGACTTCTACTTGGCTTCGTCACAGCCCAGCCGTGCCTTGTGTCACTATAATGTATCCTCTGTGTGTGTGTACAGTGCACACTTGTGGGCACAGCTAGGATGGGGATGTCAGAGGACAGCTCAGTGGAGTTACTTCTCTCCCACGGTTACTCAGATTCTGGGCATGGAAAGGGTCATTGAGCTTGCACAGCAAATGCCAGCCATTGAACAATTCCACAAGCCCTCCAGGAAGTTATTAGCAGAACACATGTATTACATGTGTTACTATCAGCAAGTCAGTACTGATACATCACTTTTAGCTGATGTCTCCTGAATAAGATCAGATGAATTCACCCCATTTCTTTATGTCCTTCTAGGCCGACAGTTTCTCAGCCTTTTCCTGCTTTTTGGTAACACTGACAATTTAAAGATGTTCTTTTTTATTATTCAAAGCAATATTTTTCATCTATTTTTAAACTATTTTATTCTTTTTTATTGTTTTTATTGCTCTGTGCATTTTTCTCTACTCCCCTCTCTTCCTCCCTTCTCCCCTTCTCCCCTCTCCTGTGACTCCTACACTCCCAATTTACTCAGGAGATGTTCTCTTTTTCTCTTTCCTATTTAGATCCACATATGTCTCTCTTAAGGTCCTCTTTGTTGTCTAGATTCTTTGGGGTTGTGGATTGTAGGTGTTTTTTTTATTTATGTATAAAAGCCACTTATGAGTGAATACATATTATCTTTGTCTTTCTGGATTACCTCACTCAATATGTTTTTTTCTAGATCACCTCAGAGAGGGTGAGTCCTCCCATGGGGAGTCAACCAAGTCTGTCACATGTTTTGAGGCAGGACCAAGGCCCTCCCCACTGTATCTAAGCCGAGCAAGGTATCCCTTCTTAGGGAATGGACTCCAAAGAACCGGTTCATGCACTGAGGATAAATACTGGTTCCACTGTTAGCGGTCCCACCCACTGCCCATGCCACACAACCGTCACTTCATTCAGAGGACCAGTTTGGTCTTATGCTGGTTCTTCGGCTGTCAGTCAGGGGTCAGTGAGCTCCCACTAGATTGAGTTTCTGTGTTTATCCCCAACATGGTCTTGACTCCTTTGCTAGTCATCCTTCTTCATCCTTCTTTGTGGCTGGATTCCAGGAGCCTGGCCCAGTGCTTAGCTGTGGATCTCTGCATCTGCTTCCATCTTGATGAAGGTTCTATGATGACAAGTAAGGTAGTCATCAATCTGATTACAGGGGAAGGGCAGGTTAGGTACCCTCTCTACGATGGCTTAGATTTTTAGCTGGGGTTATCCTTGTGGTTTCCGGGGAGTTTCCCTAGTGCCTGGTTTCTTGCTAACCCCACAATGGCTCCCTCTTTCAAGGTATCTCTTTCCTTGCTCTCCCTGTCTGTTATTTACCCAACTCGATCTTCTCAATCCCTCGTGTTCTCCTCCACGCTCTCCTTCTCTGCTCCCCACTCCCCTACAACCCCTCTCCCTCCCGCCATGCCCAATTTTCTAAAGAGATCTTGTCTACTTCCCCTTCCTGGGGCTGTGGGGGTGGAGTAGGAATCCATGAATGTCTCTCTTGGGTTTCTCTTGTTTCCTGTGTTCTCTAGGGTTGTGGGCTGTAGGCAGGTTGTTCTTTGCTTTATGTCTAATATCCACTTATGAGTGAGTACATATTTTGTTTGTTTTTCTGGGTCTGGGTTACCTCACTCAGGATATTTTTTTATAGTTCCATCCATTTGCCTGCAAATTTCAAGATGTCATTGTTTTGTTTTTGTTTTCATTACTATAGCTCTATAGTGGAGCTTGGTGTCAGGGATGGTGATGCTCCAGAAGTACTTTCTTGTACAGGATTGTCTTGGTTATCCTGGGTTTTTTGTTTTTCTCCATGAAGTTGAGTATTATTCTTTCAAGGTCTGGGAAGAATTGTGCTGGGATTTTAATGGGGATTGCATTGAATCTGCAGTTTGCTTTTGGTAAAATTGTAATTTTTACTATGTTGATCCTACCTTCCAAGAGCGTGGGAGATCTTTCCATTTCTGATATCTTATTCAGGCTTAAAGAAGTTTTTCTGTGGAAGGGTTTGTCTATCCTGTTGATTTTCTCAACCAACCAAGTCTTTGTCTCATTGATTCTTTGTATTGATTTCTTTGTTTCTATTTTATTGATTTCAGCCCTCAGTTTGATTTTTTTTTCCTGGTATCTACTCCTCCTGGTGGAGTCTGCTTCTTTTTGTTCTAGAGCCTTCAAGTGTTCTGCTAAGTCACCAGTGTGAGATTTCTCCACTTTATGTAGGCACTTAGAGCTATGAACTTTCCTCTTAGCACTGCCTTCATAGTGTCCCATAAGTCTGGGTATGTTGTGTATTCATTTTCATTGAATTCTATGAAGTCTTTAATTTCTTCCTTGACCCGGGGTGATTCAGTTGAGCATTGTTCCATTTTCGTGTGGGCTTTCTGCAATTCGTTTTTTGTTGAATTCTAACTTTAAGTCATGGTGATCCTATAAAATACAGGAGTTATTCCAATTTTTTGTATCTGTTGAAGTTTGCTTTGTTACAAAATATGTGGTCAGTTTTTGAGAAGGTTCCATGAGGTGCTAAAAAGAAGGTATATTCTTTTGTGTTTGGGTATAATATTCTGTAGATGTCTGTTAAATCCATTTAAATTATAACATCTGTTAGTTCCCTTATTTCTCTGTTAATTTTCTGTTTGATAGATCTGTCCAGTGGTGTGAGTGGGGTGTTGAATTCTCCCACTATTAGTGTGCGGGTTTGATGTGTGATTTGAGCTTTAGAGTGTTTCTTTTACAAATGTGGATGCCCTTGTATTTGGGGCATAGATGTTCAGAATTGAGACTTCATCTTGATGTATTTTTTCTGTGATGAATATGAAATGACCTTCATCTCTTTTGATTAATTTTAATTTGAAGTCTATTTTGTTAGATATTAGGATAGTTATACCAGCTTGTTTCTTAGGTCCATTTGATTGGAAAATCTTTTCCCAACCCTTTACTCTGAGGTAATGTCTGTCTTTGAAGTTGAGCTGTGTTTTTTGTATGCAGCAGAAGGATGGATCCTGTTTCCATTTCCATTCTGTTAGCCTGTGTCTTTTTATAAGTGAATTGAGATCGTTGATATTAAGAGAAATTAATGACTAACGATACCTGTTAATTGTGGTTTTGTTGTTGGTGGTGGTAGTCTGTGTTTTTCCCTTTTTTGGGATTTGCTGTTGTAGGGTTATCTATTGCCTGTGTTTTTCTGAGTATAGCTAGGTTCTTTGGGTTGGAGTTTTCCTTCTAGTGCTTTCTGTAGGGCTATATTTGTAGACAGGTATTGTTTAAATATGGTTTTTGTCATGGAATCTCTTGTTTTATCCATCTATGGTGCTATATCCAGCAAAGCTGCAGTCTGGGCTGGCATCCATAATCTCTTAGTGTCTGCAGAACGTCTATCCAAGACCTTCCAGCTTTCATAGTTTCCATTGAAAAGTTGAGTACAATCCCAATAGGTCTGCCTTTATATGTTACTTGGCCCCTTTCCTTTGCAGCTCTTAGTATTCTTTCTTTAGTTTGTATGTTAGTGTTTTGATTATTATGTGGTGAGGGTATTTTTGGGGGTGGGGGTTTTCACTCTATTTGGTGTTCTGTAAGCTTCATGTATCTTCGTACGCATGTCCTTCTTTAGTTTGGGAATGTTTTCTTCTATGATTTTGTTGAATATGTATTCATTTCAACCTTTAAGCTGGACTTCTCATTCTTCTATCCCTATCATTCTTAGGTTTGGTCTTTTCATGGTGATGCAGATTTCCCAGATATTTTGTATTAAAGGTTTGTTGGATTTAATATTTTCCTTGACCAGTGAGTCTATTTTCCTCTATTGTGTCTTCGACACCTGAGATTCTCTTTCCGTCTGTTGGTTATGCTTACATCTGCAGTTCCTGATTGTTGACCCAGGTTTTCCATTCTCAGAATTTCCTTGGTTTGTGTTTTCTTTATTGCATCTATTTCAGTTTTCAAGTTGTAAACTGCTTGAACTGTTTGCTTAATCTCTTTGGTTGTTTTTTTCTTGGTTTTCTTGAGTTTCTTTAAGAGATTTATTGATTTCTTCCAAGTTTTTGTTTGTTTTTTTTCCTCCATTTCCTTAAGGGAATTTTTCATTTTATTTTTAAGGGCCTTTATCAGTTTCTTAAAGTTATTTTTAAGGTCATTTTCTTCTGCTTCATCTGAACTGGGATGTTCGGGTCTTGCTGATGTAGAACCACCAGTTTCTGGTGGTGCCATATTGCTTTTTATGTTGTTAAATGTGTTTTTACACTGCTGTCTGCCCATCTCTTCCTTCAGCGGGTGACGATGGGGTCTATGCTTCAGGGGGTCCCTCTTCCTCCAGGTGCAGGCCAGTCTATGCCTCTGGTGAACACTGGTACTGTTTAAAAGCTCCTTTGGGTGTAAGTGGAGCCAAGGCTCAGGTGGTTGCAGATGTTGTGGGAGGTGGTTGAGTTGTGAGGAGGGTGCTCTCAGGTCACTGGGGCTCTGGTGGATGGGGGTGGGGCATGAGATGTGGCTTCAGGGTCTATGGTCTAGAGAGTGGGGCCCTCCAGCTAGCAAGTCAGGTACTCGTCTTGTCTTAAAGATGTTCTTACTGGTTATTTGTAGGACCCCTTAATTTCTGTCCGATTTATGTTTTTTTTTCTGAAATAAACTACATTATGGGCTTGGGGTAGTCACGTAATACCTTGACTACAAGGCCAAGCCTATCATCAATGGTGAAGAGAGGGCAGCAGATACCTTCATAAGAGAAACTCTGAAACCTGTAATTTCAAGAAGAAAAACTCATGCCAACACATTATTCACTATGAACCCACAAATTTGTGATATACATATATATATATATTATCTATGAGTTTTATATATATATATATATATATATGGATCATAGATAGATAGAATAGACAGACAGACAGATAGATAGATACACAAAGAGATATAGAAAACATAAGACATTTTCTTAATATGGAAATAAGGTATCCCTATCTCCAATTTTGAGTATTTGAGACTTTAGTGTAGAAATTGTCATTATTTGTTGTCATTACTAATGTCAAACAATTTGGATGAGTTAACAGACATCAAGATTACCATATATTCATTGTGTCTGTTTTTCATCTAGATATAAAAAATAATCGAATATTTTTTTTTTTGGAAAAGGTAAAGCTCCCTTGCCCATCATCCCTTTTAAGATTTTAAGGACTTGCTTTCTGCAAGCGAAGTAAAGCATTGATATGGGCCGTGAATAAATAACGTAATAAAAAGAGCATATTCACTGCAGAAAATCACAAAGACAAACAAACCAGTAGACAATTCTGTTATTTGTAAAAACGGTTATCCTAATATAAACAACATTATTTTAATTATATTCTAGTTATTTATAAACCTTATACTTAGATAAAAAATATTCAGAGTTTCATGACTGCCTTGTAAGTAAGAAAAGAGGGTCAGCATCTTAATCTAGGTGGTGCATATCTGGAAGAGAGCTTTAGGAAACACAGTACCCATGTTAGAGAACTTTCGTCAGGGTCTATCCAGAGTGGATGTTTGGGGAAATGAGGTCCACCTTCCGCTAAACGATGAGTAGAGAAGTAACTCTCACAATGACCAAGTGAATTCTAGGTTTAAAACTGCCCATCGGTGTATACACATAGTGCCTTTATGCGCAATCCACACACACCAGTCGATGGTGGTGCATGTCTTCAATACCAGCACTCGGGAGGCAGAAGCAGGCAGATCTCTGTGAGTTCGAGGCCAGCCTGGCCTACAGAGTGAGTTCCAGGGCTACACAGAGAAACCCTGTCTTGAAAAACCAAAAACAGCAACAGCAACAACAAAAATAAGTATAGCTAATATCTCTTAAATCACACATTAAACTAAAGGAAATGGGTAAATTAAAGCCTGAAACAAAAATTTTGCAACAAATCATGTCTGAATAATTATTACTTTAAACCTGGATCACCATAAAGAGAATTTTTTAAATTTAATTTAATGTATATTTGTAGTTTTGCCTGCCTATGTGTCTGTGTGAAGGTGGCTGAACTCCTGGAGTTGCAGTTTACAGACAGTTGTAAGCTGCCATGTGGGTGCTGGAAATTGAACTCAGGTCCTCTGGAAGAGTGGTCAACGGTCTTAATTGCTGAGCCATTTCTCCAGCCCCCAAAGTGTTTGTTTTGTTTTGTTTTTGAGTAAAGTAGGCATCAGGTAACAATAATGTTAGCAAAAGTGAAAATTTGAAAAACATTGTTTATCTATGAAACTTGTACTTGAAAATATAATTAAGGCCAGGCCTGAAAAAAAAAATTCTCCTTAAGCCAAAAAGAAAAGCACTGAGTAGTCTCACATATGAATACAAAACATATTGATCTGAGCTGGGAATGGTTGTATATGATTATCTTCCCAATACTTGGGAATCTGAGCCAGTGGATCACTGTATCAATGCCAGTCTAACACATACACACACAAAGAGAGACAGACAGACAGACAGACACAAAGGATATGATTAAAGATGAGTGTGGGAGGTTACCAGGGGCTGGGAAGAGTAGCAGGGAGGTAGGGATGGGTGAAGGTTGAGAAACGGACTACATTGGAGTTACAGTGGTATCAGAAACTCTCGTGTGTGGTAACAGAGTAAAACAACCACAGATAGTTACTGTGTATTCAGAACTCTCAAAACTAAAAAGAGGACTTGGAATATTTTCACCATAAGGAAGTGATGAAAGTTTAAGCAATAAACATGTTTAACCCATTTACACACTGTAGATATATATGGAAACAATATCCAGTACCTCATTCATAAACACAGTTTTTGTTCGTTAGTTTAAAAATAACTTAATTTAGAATGATCTCATAGGTGTTTGTCCCGAGCTGACAATGTAGTTCAGCAGTAAAGGGCTTGCCTGGTGTGCACAAGTATTGCCAGCACTGAAGAATTTATAAATAAATAAAAAATGCTTTTCCTGAGCAAGATAATTCAGTAGACCAAGCCAATACATGAGCTACGGAGACCAATTAGCAGCAGATTAGTTATTAACAGGTGAGTTACCAATATTATGAGAGTCTTGATCTCTGTTGTTGTGGCGTATGGAGAAGACTTTTATTAGAACAAATTGCTGTCTTTAACCACAACTATATGTAACAACTAGAATAGATACACACATATCTGTATGTATACACAATGGATTCTTATGTGGTAAATAAACAAGTTCACTTAAAATCCCATCCTACAACTATTTTTGTGTTATTGTGAACTATTTATGGGCCAGTGAGATTACTCATTGGTTAGTGTTATTGCACAACCCCGAAGACCTGAGGTCCACCCCTAGGATCCATGTTAATGTGGAAGAAGACAGCCACGTCCACAAAGTTGACCTCTGACCAGCTATGCCCACAGATGTGCACTGTATGCACACACACACACACACAGACACACACACACACACACACATAAATAACAACAATGATAATAAGAATAAATTTTAAAACACTCATTAATTAAATGTCAAACAAGTAAAACAACAAAAGTAAGGATGACCCTGGAAGATAATATGATTATGACACCCTCTCTGGTAGAATGTCACTTAGAGAGTTATATCCATTGCTTTCATGCATTTCTTTTTGTTTGTTTGTTTGCTTGCTTTTGAGACAGGGTCACCCTATGTAGCTCAAGCTGTCCTGGAACTCACTATGTAGACCAGACCAGCCTTGAACTTACAGAGATCTGCCTGTCTTTGTCTCCCCATACTGGGAATGAGGATATATATATACCAATACACGCAGTTTTGGTTTTTATATATTACTTAATAGGAGTCTAGCCCTGCAAACTGGAAGCCAAGAACAAAAATAAGAAATAGTAAATATCTGGTTTCCAGCAAAACATGTACTGTATTGATAGTTAAAGACATTTTATTGGTTTATTTCCCTAAAGTCTATTTGTCCCTCTGACATGGATATAAGATTTGGTGACAAATAATTCTATTTTATGTCATTTAGAAAGAAAAGAGGCTAAATGCATGCTTTGGCTGGAAATTATTTTACTATCATTCTTCATCAAATTATACCAAAAAATGAAGCTATAGGAAATAATTTTAAAAATATTTTTTAGGGCAGAGACATAGCACACGCAGAGAGGGACAGAGCCTGTACTCCTTAGAAAGGAAACTGCTTTAAGACTTGACAGACTTTCCTTCTACGTCTGCTTTTTATTTTTAAACGCTACCAGTGACCTCTTTGCTGACCAACATATTCGTGCAAACCATGGCCAAGGAGGGAGGGGCAGGAGCAGAGAAGAAGCTGGGTGAAAGCTGTTGATGGCCTCTGCCAAAATTCCTAGTTGAAATTGAATACGGCGAAGTTTCTTAAGATGGAAAGAAAGCAAAGATTTACAGCTTCAACAGAACTGTAATTCTACTAAGAAAAAGGTATGTCCACCTGCTGTCTCCAAACCAGCCACGGCTGGCTTCGCCAGGCATCTTTCTCCTTTATATATGGAGGTGGAGAAGAAAAAAAAAAAAGCAAGAGGCGTTCAAAAAACTTGAGGAAGCCCTGACCCTTTAGATTCCATTTATAGTCTGAGCCGGAATGCCACCCCCCGGGACAACTGAACCGTCCAATCCAGCCGCGTGTGTCAAGGTTCTGTTAGGCACTAAGTGAAATATATATGCATGCCCTTATACCATTCAACACTCTGGGTCCAACCTCCAGACGCTGGGCTGCAGGTCAAGAGAGCCGCCACTGCTCTTCCAAGTGTCACTTTGACAGGTTCTCTTGGAGGAGATCTTTCTTTTGTTAACCCATCCTTTTAATCAAAATGGCACCAAAGAAAGACGTGAAGAAGCCTGCTGCTGCTGCTGCCCCGGCCCCAGCCCCGGCCCCGGCCCCAGCCCCAGCCAAACCTAAAGAAGAAAAAATCGACCTGTCTGCTATTAAGGTAACTAAACAGGTGAATCGGTTTGGTCACTGAAACATCTCTCAGCACTAAGGAACTCAAGGAGTTTGTGAAGAGGTGTATTTTTCATTGAAAGGAATGGCATTGAACTGGTGTTTTAGATGCCAGGAACCCTGCTTAAAAACATGGGTTTCAGCATACAATTCCAGTGACGTTTTTAAGACTGGGGACTACAAGTGAGGTTTTTGTTCGCTCTTTTCTCGTTGATCAGTATTTTCTGATTCTGTTTTCCATTTCCCCCTAATTTGTCAAAGTGCAATTTAGGGGGAGATATGCCCATCTGAAGATTTCGCATTTACGAATATTTAAGAAGTGCATTTTTAAAATAAAATCTCCGTTGGAAATTGGATCCCTGACTCTAAAACTACATCATAAAAAAAAAAGTTTTAGCCTCTGTTGTTTCCAGAAAGTTGAAGACAGCTGATAACCCAGCTGTCTTGGACACATCTATTTGACAGCTGTTTCATTTCATCTGAAAAATAAATTTGCAATTCAAGTTAATTTCCTCTTCAACTTGCTTAATAAAATTTCATACACCACTTGGTGCAATCTCAGTGCAGAAAACCACACACTCAAGTGCTTCAGTGACTATAACTATCATCATGTTTATATCTATACAGCATTTAATTCAGATTTGTGAATATATATTACGTACATAATATATGTATTTACATATCCTGTCATTTCTATAGCTGTTAGTGTGTGTTGAGCCTTTTACATACTGATCTTGAACTAAGGCGAATGTGGGGTGTGTGTGTGTGTGTGTGTGTGTGTGTGTGTGTGTGTGTGTGAACACTTTTCTATGAACCAAGTTTTCAGCTTCAAAAAAAGATTGTTTTGGAAAATGACGAATGAATGTCCTCGCTACCTCTCAGCAACACATCAGATAGCCACCTCTCCTCATTAACTGGGCTTAGATTAGTCCTCATGGCAGGTTGAAAATCTTCATCTAAGGAACCCAGCCTTATATGGAAAGGACAGAGTCAAAGTGCTTATGAGGTGATCCTTCCATCCAAGCCAAGGGTGCTGTGTGTAGTACATTTGATGTCTCAGTCTTGACACTGTATGAAAAAGTTACAATGCTGACTTACCCGCAAACATTACATTGACTATGTTAATATAATCATGGAGCCTTTAAAAAATTCCCTAAAATAATATTGAATCAGAACTCACATGCATTTATGTGATGAAACCAAATATAGCCATAATCTTTGTAACTTTCATCTAAATATGAAATGAGACATGTTCCAAAGAGGCAAACATGCTATGGCAAATGTCTAATCTTTATCTGCACCTGAAGTTACATTTGAGAAAACTTGGTCGTAGGATGGAACTTTACTGACAAATGTCCAGTTAGGAAAACTGCCTGTTGGATCTTCTGGAATTTTTTTGTTTTTTGAGGACGAGATGCGTATAGTTAATTAAAAGAAACCAAATCTTTCATCTTCGGTGATCTTAGTTGATGTCTTCACAGATGCAGGCTGACAATTACACCGCCACTGTCCTTCCTGGTTCTCCAATGTGCACTCTTTAACGGCTTGGGAACCTTAAGTCCGTGTTGAGGCTGTTCTTTTTATATTTGTTGTGATTTATGAGACAATATAATCCCTGTTTCTGAGATAAAATTCCTGAAGAAAAGAAAATGTGCCTCCTTAAAAAAAAAAAATACCAGAAGTGTCCCACTAATGAAAGCACGCTTTGATTTTGTTCCAGAGGAATTGTGTGTCAAAAAGTAAATGAATATGCTCTGTTAACATCAGTTTTTAATCCAGAAATTAAACAAATTTCTTGTTCCAGCCGCAGAGGAGGAGTGCTTCCCTGAATTGTGACACCGCTTTAGCCTCCCATCCTTGTTTTAAATTAATGCTAGTATGAGCAAGAAAAACTGAAGAATTTTAAGAGTTGTACAAACTCAATATGCTCCACCATTGCCAAGCAAGAGACAGGGTAGACTGTGAGAAGGAAAACAAATCGAAAGAACAGAAATCAAATGAATATTTATCATTTATCTATCTATCTATCTATTTGTTTATTTTGAGACAGGTTTCTCTATAGCTTTGGAGCCTCTCCTGGAACTTGCTCTGTAGACCAGGTTGGCCTCGAACTCACAGAGATCCGCCTGCCTCTGCCTCCCAAGTGCTAGGATTAAAAGCATGCATTCGGCTTCAAACGAATCTTAAAGAAATGGAGGGAAATTACCTTTTGTTTCCTTCAGAAGAACCATCCCTAATGGACAGGGACAGTAAGGAAGAAACCGAAGCCATCTCATTTGTGTAAAGGAATGTCGATTCCTCTGATGATTTTCCCTCATCAGAATGAAATCAGTACATATTTGGAAGGGTTTTAGCAACGCCAGAGACTATGATGCAACTTGGGAGCTTTATAAAATTTCATTTTACCCCAGTAGATAACAGGGTTAATTAGAAAGTATGTTATAGCATTTCCTATTACGATGTTTTTAATCATTTGATGTTTTAGATATATTTTCTCATGTAAGTTCTAAACTTTTTTTAAGCAGAGAAAATTAATATATCTATATACATATTAATTAACTTTCTGAAAACTGTATAAAGGCCTAAACTTAATTAGATTATAGGATTTATTTCATAAACCTTGTAAGATTAGAAATCTATCCTTTAAACTGTGGGTAATGCTGAAGTGTACTTATATATAGGACACAACAATCATTAAATTCATTCCTCAATACTTTGCCCTGCTAAGACCATGGTCCATTTTAAAGCACCCATATTTGACTCACCATAAACTCTGAACAATCTTGGATATTTTTGATTAGTTTCCGATTTGATTTCCCAGCCTGTTAGCTTTTTATTTAGAATGTTTTTCAGTTGCTCTGACATAAAGCCTTCGGGGTCTCTGTGCCCATACACATTCCTGTGAGCGGCGTTTTCACAAAGTTCCACTGGCTTGTGAACACTAGTCCTACCGTTCTTGGTAGTTCTCAGCGCTCTCTGCCTTCAGAGAGCTGCTACCTCCAGTGACAGAGCCCAGTCCTCGAATGACGCTGCCTCCCCGGATCACATCTGTAGGGCTCGAAACCCGCCATTATGATTCAGGGTGCAAATGAAGGAGTGAATATTGGTTGCAGCCAAGCAAAACGGTGAAAATAAATGCCTGAGGGGATGACCACGTGTTTGGATTTTAAGAGATTTTAAATATGAAAGTGGTTTTATTGTATCTATTATTATTTTTTTGTTTGTTTTGCATGGTGCATGCTTTGGCTGGTAAACCAGGATTGCTGTGAGTTGAGACCTACGTGTTGCTTACATTTTAATTCGCATTGTATTCATGCCACAGTCTGGTCCTTCGTTCCTGACTGGATACTGCAGCAGCGTTACAAAACTAGTAGTGGTAAGAATGCATTGACAGAAACTCTGCCAAACAACACATCTCCAAACAGTAACTGCACACAGTAGCGGAAAGACTGAAATGTTAGATTTAACGAGGAAGTTGGATGTATGCTGTTCCCAAACATGTGTATTTCCTGAATGTTCAGTGAGGGCACATTATATATCGTGCATGAGGTCCAAGGTGTAGATTTATTTTGGCTCAGACATGGGAACTTTTTGGGATCACCTGTATTTTCTTTCATTTCTAGCAAGGCTAAAATAAACCCAATCCCATTCAAGGTATTTCTGGAAATGTTTGAAAACAGGTTCCATAAAAGACTGAATATCATAAGCCCCACTGTCATAATAGCACTCAACATCCATTGTGATTTTATCCTGGATTGTTTTCACATTTAGCTTTTCCAACGTTATAGAGACTGTTTTTATCTATTCCCATGAAGGAAACTGAACTCACTCGAGGCCCATCATCAAATAACCAGTAAGTGGAAGGTAAGACTTCCCCAGCAGGGCAAATCCATAGTAAACCCTGTTAAGCGTTCAGTTACTTCCCGTTTCTAAAAACAAACTGCTGTCTTTTTAGTTAGAACCCAGAGTGGGCAGATCGCAGGGCGGGGCGCAGAGCTGTTCTGTAGTACAGTGCACAATCCTACGCCGCCAGGAGAGGGCGGGAGAGGTCCGCTGCAGAGCGGCTTCGCAAGACTTTGACCTTGGCAGTTCGGAGTGTTCTGTTTCTCACAGCTTCCCTTACCCTCCCTCCCTTACACCTGTTGTTGGGAACTACACATTCTGTTTTATACAGAGGGTGAAATTTTAGGTATTTTCGAAAGCATCTTATTCACTTTGTCCCAACTCCCTGTAAAAATTTATAAACAAAAATGGATATAAAATTACTTCCATCTGCAACAAAATGTTGAATTTTAAGACATTTGTGGTCTTGTTGTACTAAATAAACCTCAGACATACCAAATAAAATTTTTAAATCTGCCATCATAGGGCTAAGCTCCTGAGATGAGACCTCTACTTACTTATAAATAAGCACGCTGATTTAATTAGCATTTTTGGAGTTGATAAGCAGAAACGGCAATGTCATAGATATGGTTAAATATTAACAATAATATCACTAGGGAAAAGCATGAGACAAATACATAGAGTCAATCTCTAATTTAAAAAAAATGAGAGAAAGCAATATATCCTCGGGGAAAAGGGGGAAGAATTATTTAAGCATATGAGTCAAAGTCAATAATGTTATTCATCTTTTACATGTGAGGGAACAGAGCAGGTGAAGGGAGGGAAAACATTGAAGGGCATCGTGGAACTCTCTCCATGGCGACACTTCAAGCTGTAGCAACATAAAGTAAAACTTAACTTAAAGAGACGCATTCATCAACCGAAAAACTGACTTTCTTTTAAGGATGCTTAAATCTGTGCGAGACGAGGAGCCCACCAAGTGATGGTGCCCCATTTAGCCCTTGACATTTCAGTACTGCAAAGCCCTGGCACGTTGCCTTTAGGAGTCGTTCCCTAATTACACACCCGTCTGACTCATGGAAATTGTGGAAGGATTATATTTAGTCTGCTGAGACTGTACTTTCTTCTCTTCGGACTGAAACACTTCTGTGTGAAAATACGAAAGTATATAGTTTAATTTCTTGATCAGCGTTTCCGGGTTTTTTTTTCCGCCCAAACCAGAATCATGAAAGCAAAACCTGTAATATAAAAGTATCTATGACATCAGAATATTCTGGTTGGATTTTAAATTATATGGGTGATAAATTGCTCTTATCAGAAATTAATACTAGTGGCTTGAAGTTGGAGGGGTGGGGGAGCTTTCCCTAAGTTAGACATTTTCCTTCTATCCTTGTGAATGGGCTGTTTCCTGACTACAAGCCACCCAAGAATATATTATCTCCTGTGCACAAAAATCCAGTTGACTTCAATATGCTGCTGTGAAATTACATTTTGATACATTTTTCTTTTTTGCAATGATTACAGCATAATTGTCTTTTTCCGTAAAGTAAGCTGCGGGAGGTTCTACTAACTAAAATTCAGAACATATTAGACCCATAAGCAATCCAAGAAATCATATATTCAGAAAAATTAATTTAGAGATATTATTTAAATCAAGCCACACAGGCTTTGTCATGGCACCCAGAATAAGACCCCATTTTAGCTTTCTATGTATCCCATCAAAATCTCTAGAAGAATATTTAGTATTTATTTATCTCCATATAAGTTCTAAAAAGAAACTTCTATTCCAGACAAATGGGAAAAACATAATTATAATTTCTTAGCATGTGCAACATTTTTTGAATGCTTACATTATAAAACTTAAAAAGTGAAGGAACAAAATCACATTTTTATTTTTTAAGAAATTACACAAAAATAGATAAATGTACAAAAAAGTATAGCTCACAAGAAATTTTACATTTCTTTCTCATATGTATTAACTATGAAAAAGGAGGAGAGAAAGCTGGAAAGGAGCCGACTTGGATCACATTTTGAAAGTTGTATCAAAATTCACTTAGGTTGCTAGTGGTTCCTGCAGATCTAAACTGAGCTGTTTTTAATTGCATGGGTTTTGTGCTTAGGCGACAGAATTCAGAGGGCCAGCCTGAGCCTGCTGAACATAGCCCTCCCAGGTTAGTGTCATTCAAACCAACAAATCCAATCTAACCTTCTAATAGCTCTTTCAGAGAGCCTGGGCCAGCACCATGTCCTCAATGCTCTAGTTTCTCCCGTTTATATAATACTTTAATAAGCACCCTAAATCCATTTTGTTGGGCTCAGAATAATAAGGAGTGAAATTTCTTTCTATCGGCCTTCAGTGACTTACTGTGAAGCACAACATTCTAAGAGTTTCAAATATTCTTCCTAATGGCATTTTGGTGATTTTTGAAACTCTGTAAGAAAAATTAGTTTAATTTTTTTTCTTAAAGGCATATATACGTCTAACTCTAATCTCTCAGCCAGGCAGGAAGGCAGAGAGTATCCAACAATGTTCTCTTAACTAACGTCTCTGGTTACAGCATCTTCTTTTCTTAGCTCCAGTCATTGGCATCTGTTCATCCCCCTGAAATAGGGAGAGCTTTGACCGTCATCGTCCACGTTCCTTCCAGGGCATTTCCCTTAGTATTCAACACCATACATTTCTTTAATACAGTTGTTGTTCTTCTGAGACACTAAAATTTAACATATATCAATTCTATATTTTAACTGTATTGTAATATTTTTCCTATAAAGCAATTCCTTCTAGATGCCAGAAGACTTATCTTTAGTCAGTGAACCAAACTTCATGACTACTACCTGAAAGACAATTCTCAAATCAAAACAGCCCATTACCACTGCAGTAAAAATTCTTCATGGTAGCAGATGCCTTACAGACTGCTTTTTACCTAAACTCACCATCAAATGGGAATGGGGGAGCTACAGCCCTGTGAGATGTGGCCTTTTACTAACGTGTGAGATGAAGACATAGGATCAGGTCATAGATGCCTTTAAAAAGAAATAGAAGGTTGACAAATTAGAACTCTGGACCATAAGCATTCGTATAAAATCTAAAGGAAAACGCTAAAGATATAAATGGTAAAGAAATTTAAACGAGTGTATCTACTGTGCTCTGGGGGCTGAAGATGCAGAGAATATACGTAATTTCTCCGGAATGTAAGCTTTGTAAAATAAGAGATAAAATTTCTGGGGATATAATACTCTAGAGGGAAAGCTTATGCTCAAAAGAGAAACTTGGGACACAGCCAGACCACAGTGAGTGCACCAGGGAGTTTAGTGTGTTAACAGTCTAATGGCTTCAATTGAATGAAAATTTATTAAGCATTTAATAGGGGAGAGGAACCTGATAGAGCTGGAATAGAAGAGACCCTAAGTACAAGGCAAAGTCCGTGTTCTAGAGAGAGATGCTGTGTTAAAACACATCCAGGTCCACATCAGAAACAAGCCACGGCCTTGCTTCATCCCAGCAGATGAAGCAAGAAGGCTGACGAGCTTGCAGTAGGAAAAAAGGAGCCAGGTGTGCCGTAGAGAAGGACACGTACTTTGACGAAGAGGAGTTCTTGTGAATATTGGAAGAATGTTTAATATTAAAAGAGGAGGGAACAGTGGGTTGCTTGCCAGACAAGAAAGATTTAAACCAACTTTGAAACACACTGGGTGATGAGCTCTCAGACTGAGGCCCAAACCAAATGGCTGTGGGAGCAGATGAAGCATTCGCTCAAACAGCTGATAGTATTCCTACCATAAAGAGGAGAGGGCAGAGGCAGTGTGTCATCCTAACAGTGGACAGGAGAAGGATTGCTTTTCTCATAGCCATAGTTTACGCTTTCTTGTGTCAACTGATATGTTTACATTTATATTTTGATTTTCAGTATGTTAAAAAATAATCTAAACTTTTTTGTGAATATGATAAAGATACAGCAAAAAACTGGGATGAAGTAATTGAGTAGTCCTTACCACTCTGTAGCTTCTGTTTTAATAGTAAGAGCAAACCTTTAGATGGTGTCTAAGTGGTTACGGATAGCTTGTTTACAACATAAATTCAAGTTCTGTGCTGATTTTCCAGTTTACCCGCAAGTTTTTATAAAATTTGATCATGTTCCACATAATTCAAGGCTAAACTTTTCCACCTGAAAAAAAGTGAAATGTGAAAATTATCATTGTTGGCAAAAGGCAACTTCTATGTAATATTTAGTTACTAGCTTCAAATACTGGTTCTCAGTAATGGCTAGCAAACTTGAATTTAATGGTACAAATGCATAAATACAATTACAACAACATTAAAGTACAACATTAAAGGACAAATACAAAAATATAATTACAAAATTGAGAAAGAGGATTAAAAGGTATATTCTATAGAACTTTAACTTAGACACCCAAAATCACGACATTCTGTTACAAAATTATTAAAGATTAAAATTTTCAGTTTTAATACTCTCCCCCATTTTACTTCTAATGATTCAAAGCATGTTTAATTTTTCTATTAACTATCATTCCCCAGTAACCTCTTAAAATATCAATTTGTTTATGACAACATGTTGACCCAGGTACTACTAACTTCAAAATTATCATTCTTCATCAAGAGACTCAAGATCCTGTAAGACTGTTTTCACAACTTGTGAACTTTAGGCCAAAAGTGATACATATATTTTTTTATATTTTGATAGGCATCTAATCATTATTTTGATTAGAATCTAATAAATATTTTACTAGCATCTAATAATTATACAGAACAAAGTGTATCATTGTGGTATTTTCATATGTGCACATAATTATGTATTTTGAAGAAGAGTTATCCATTTAGCTGTTTATCCTGGAATAGTACGAGGGTGAGCCGCACACATGATGATTTCTATGGATACCTTCCTTAAGGGCGGTTGCAGAAATCACAATTCGTCTTTTTCCACTTGAGATGCTTGAGTTATGTAGAGAGTTGTGTAGTTATTTCTGGACACCCTAAACTGATCATCCCCACAGCCATTCCAGCTTTCCCCATTCTCAGATAAGCTGCTGTAGAAGCCCATTGCGGGCCTATTCCCTCCAACACCTTGAAAATGTTAGGGTTCTATTCTGCATTCCATGAGCCTTACTTTAGGTTATTTTATTCTTGGTCTGCGGATTGAGCCACAAAGAGTTGGACAGGACAGACTGGTTTTAGTAAGAACTTACAAACAAAAAGTAAAACAATGTGTCGGTTTTCTTGATGGCTAAGAATTTCAAAAAATAAAAAAACATAGTCAGTCTATATAGTAGAAAAACAAGGAAGAATGGATACCCAAACCTAATGTAGGAGACAAAGAGACGAGGTAGGAAGTGGAACCCCAATCCCTTCTTGCTTGGATTATTCTCCTGAGAATATTGCTTACAAAAGTATAATCCTAATGGAGATTTGGGACGCTGACCAGTTGTCATGTGGGTGCGTCCTAAGGAATCCTAAGAAATATACAGAACACACAAAGTCTTCTCAAGTCCTCAGAACATTACCATAAGGGATGGAGTTTTCGAGAGTGTTCTTTCTATACCAGTTACTAGTTGAAAACTCAAGCCAGTTTCATCCAAGAAGTTCCCGACTTGCTGACTAGACATTGCAAGGTCCATAATTACCCAGCAGAAGCCCGAGCCCTAGAAGAATCCCGAGTTTTCCATGAGCAAAGAAACGTCTTGAAGGAAGAGGCTGCAGAGAACATTTCAGAGGTAAAGACCATAAAAGTACTGACAGGCTTCGGTCTCACGAGGGCTCTTCACTTCTTGGCCCTGGGTTCCTAAAAATAGCCCTAGGGTGCACGTCCCTCTTTCTCTCTGCCCTAAGAAAGCTGAAGAGCTCCTCCGGGAGGAGTGGCAACTGCCCTGTGAAATCTGATGCTAGACATGAGGTCAGTTTGACCAGAAATAAAAGGGAGCCACCGAGAAGAAAGACTCCACTCAGGGATCGGAGCTGCCTTCAGCTTGCTCGCCAGCCCCACCGCTGTGTTGCAGCCCAGAACTCCATCATGGTGGGTCCTTCAAGAAAACAGTATGTCCTTTACAGAAGGAGACAGTGGGCAGCAGGAGCTTACTGAGGGGACAGGCAGGCAAGGAACAGCACGGAGGGGAGAACCTATTTAGTACAAGGATTTGGGAACCTAGCGCTGGTTTTGAGGATCTATGATGAAGATAGAAGAAATGACTTCCAACTATTGCACCAGATGGGGGGAAATGCATCTCCCTCCCCAGAGCGGTCTGTGTGCTTCACCTGCCTTTGCCATTTCACGTAAGATTCATCTAGATGTGGAGGGGAAAAGTGCAGCTAGTGAAACGGTGTGCTTACATAGAAGCCAGTGATAACTATAGTGAAACGGTGTGCTTACATAGACGCCAGTGATAACTCCCAGCTAACAGGAAGCAAACCGTGTCTGATTCTTCAGTTTTGTACACTAGTACAAATATGCTAATGAAGCAGAAAGACCTACGGTGGTTTTTATATACCGTTCTATTTGCAGTTTTAAATGTATCTTACCAGACATATGCTAAATATACACCACTATGGCATTCTAGGATGTGCTCGATTTAGCATTTTTAATATTTTTACATCATTAAGACACTGAGAAAAGATTTTTTAAATTATTTTTTGCAATAGATTTTTATGCTCATAGGTTCAAAATTGCCCTCACACACCCGTCCTGTGCTAAGAGCACCCACAAGGTTTCCTAACCGCTCAGAGCAGAGAGCACTCGTTCTGTCAATGCATTTGAAAGCTCTTTCTCTCTCTCTCCCCCTTGCCACTGCAGTCCTTCAGCGCTGACCAGATTGCGGGTAAGTGATCTGAGCTTCTCTACGGAAGGCAGAGCTCTCTGCCTGTCTCTAAAATGTCACTTAACTCCACAGCATGCTCCTTTGTGTCTTAGACTGTTCGCGTCCATTCCATGCCTGGGCTCTGAAAACTGGGCTGTCTGCTGGAGCTCACTTTGAAGAGCACTGGGGGAATGAGCTGGATGCACTTGTATATCAAGGTGCTCTTCTCTGGTTAAAATATATTTTATGATTAATTTCTTTCTAACAGATCGAGTTCTCTAAGGAGCAGCAGGAGGGTAAGTTTAAAAGCCGTAGCGGTTCATAAGTGCAGACTTACAGAGATGGCAAGTGAGAAAACCAACTCCCTTGGGATGGGCTAAGTGCTGCCTAGTTATCCACACTGGGGTTGTTCCTCTAAATAGAAATTGCTTTCAAACACTCTAAATATAAACCTGTATAACTGAAGCCCTTGCTTATAGTTAGTGACCAAAAATGTAAGGAAATAAAAAATAGACTATAAGTCCTTGTAGGTACTGATTCCTAAATAAGATGAACTTGAAGCACTAGGAAAGATCATAGATGATATATTCACAAAAGATATAGGTTCTAGAAAACTAACTTACTAGTCAAAGCCTAGAGAGAGATTTGATAGGCCTGGAGTGTTCAATCTGAAAAACGAAACTGATTATGAAAGCTGCCCTGACAGCCAAACCTGCCTAGTTTCCGTGGAAACATAGAATTGTGAACTAGAAGAAATTCACAGACAGAGAAGGATCCTAATCCAACACCTTGTTAAGGGATATGAAACAGACAACTGGAGAAATGATAGGTCTTTCTTCCTCAATGACCAAAGAATTAACAATAGTGTCATAATTTTGTATGAATTCAAATGGGCTAGGCAGTTTTTCTTAGGTACAGATGCTATCAATGTGTCTCAAACTTTTTAGGATTGAAGAGACCCTGGATAGCTTCCTTGACACTTTAGCTTTTTTCCCTTTGTGTTTGGATTTAACAGGGTCCAATATCCCAAACAAGCTTGATTTTTGGATTGGAAAGTATAGGGAGAATTTTTTATGGGTTGAAATAATCATAATATGTGGATAAACTAAGTAGAATGCATTTACAGAAAGGAGGGACACAATCAGTTTAGTTATGTGATATTATAGGTTAGATGATTGGCCATAATAATGTATAGCATGGTATATAATATATATAATATATAAGGTACAAATAACTACGGGTGATTAGTAAGAGTTCTCTACCTAAGGCTTCCACACTGTTCAGTCTCTTTCAGGATCATGTTTGTTTTGATGTTGTCTGGGTATCGGTTTAAAACAAAAGGTTATTTGCTGTAGTACAAACTCACCGATATCAATATCGTGGTTGTTGGCCTCAGGTAGACAGTTTAGATGGCTGGATGACTTTTAACTCAAGATTGTTTAAAGTTATACTACGAAGGATTTGTCTTAAAGGAAATGATGGTTCCAATTTGTTTAAGTATACCTTTAACTGGTGATGCAGCTACATCATTAACCCTGCCTCCCAACCCTCTACAATTCCTTACCTAGACTATTACCATGGTGCCAAACTATCACTGGATCAAACAATGAAAGATTCAAAAACCCTTGCTGAGACGAATGTACTTAGTGTTGAGTGTGAGACCTATCACCCAAATTGAAAACAGGTTTTAGCCGCAGAATTGAATAAACATTGATATATTGGTCTGGGCTTTTTTTTTCTTTATGTCAGAAACACAAACGTAAACTATTTAAACTAAGTGAGAATTCTGTGCTTTCAGAATAAACCAAGACCACTTGAATGTGTGTCCTTGCTTAACGAATGAAAAATGTTGTTCATATATTCTATTTGGCTTGAAGGAAAGGGGAGAAAAACAAAGAAAATTACAGCATTTGGAAGTTGTAGGATTTCTGCTGTCTGTTAGCATGACCACCAGCTACATATGGTTACTTAAGAATTAATTAATTTTTAAATTATAAATGTTAAAGTCTGTATCTTAAAATTCCCCAGTCACAATTCAGTGTTCAAAACCACCATTGTAGGACAGGTGGAAAATAATTCCATCATCAGATATTTTGGATATGGTGTGGTTCTGGGCAAAAGATCAGCCAATATATTCTTAAAGGTCAAATAGGAAAGACTGTTAAGTTTCCTTGCATTGCTCTCTGTGAAGACAACTCCACTCTATTCTTGAGGTTAAGCAAAGACTACAAACAATGCATATACAAAGGAGCATGGTGAGGTTATAATAAATGTTGTTAATACAGCCAGTCAAGGAAGGAGGTCTCCAGTCTGTTCTAGAACTCTGAAGAGAAGAACTAAACCTTGTGCTAAAAGTTCAAGATTAAAAGCATTAGTTCTCCAGCCTCTGCCTTTAAGTTACTAAAAGATAATGTAGGGGCGATTCCATTACCGCCATTAAAGTCCCTTTGCTACACCAGCATCTGAGCTGGGTGACAGAGAGTCCTCAGAGTACTGTGTCTGGCATCTGAAGCCAGCAGCGAGAGGAGTCCAGTTCCACGTGACCTTTAGAAGGATAAAAAATAGTATGTGACTCATGAAACCGCAAGGCTCAGGCACCCTTTATCCAGATTGGGGCAGATTATGGCGAGAGCATAGGATTTAAACAGGAACGGTAGCATGGCCCATAGCTAGTTGTGTATATAGGACTCTGTGTAATCTTAGATCTCATGAGACAAGACATCAGGGTATTAACAGAGGGACCTTTTCAGACTGCATATTTTGCTGGAGATTGCGGTAACCTAAAAAAAAAAATTGTTTTCAGTTCTGAGAGTTTATTCACCACTGTGAATTCATTCAAATGTTCCAGGGTCGTTGGGGTTAACATCTGTAAGTCACCATCAGTATTTCCAGGTTTTCCAGAAATTTTCACTTAGTTAAGTTTAGATATTTCCTTTAAAATGCCTTTACTGGCTCCTAAATCCATTTTATCCCTCTTTCCAGGCGTTCCATTATATATTTCTAAATTATTATAGTTATAATTGTGAAGGTGAAGCAGTTCGATCAAAGCAGAATTATAGGCCATAAAGTACCTGGCAGAGCTATTGTGGGGAGAAAAGGCAGTGCCTTGAGATACACTCCTGATTCACACACAGATGTGGATGTGAACAAAAGCAGCTCAGTCCATCCATGCAAATATCTCAGTTTTAATAACGTGAGACATGTAATAACATGAAACATTTGCACAGTGATACATTGGAGAAAACTAGACAAAGGAGAAAATAAATTTTTTCTGCATTATTTTCTTATAGCTGCATGGGAATCTATAGTTAATGCCATTAAATATTAATTTTAAAAAATGTTCTTATGAAGATTTTTTGGTCATATGGATTATTTGGGGGCTAAATCAGAATTATATAAATATAACATAATAATTGGTCAAAAAATATTTCCCTTATGTATTAACCATAGTAGGAGCCTCTTTGAGTCAGACACTGAGGTGGTTAAATGGCATTGTAAAACTTATAAGCCTGCCTCACACTTCGAACTTAATAATAATAATAAGCTATTTCTGGAGGAAGCTAGTTGAAAAGACAGCCTATAAAATTGGTGCCCCAAAGATTTTTCTACAAACTTACAAGAAGTTTGGGTTAAACTCACATACAATAGCCCCAGCTGGAAATTTGCTTTCTTGAAATTTTACTAATATTGCCAATTAATTGAAGGACTATTTGGAGACTCTCGAGCTTTCTCAAGGCACGAGAATATTTTAAGTGACTTTTGCTTCCCACACAGATGAAAGAAATAGGAATTGCTATCACTGGGAGCTCCAATTTCCACAATTAAAAATTAATTCCACATTACTAATAATGTGGCTTAAAACTAGAAAGGCTGCTTCAGAACAATTCCCCACAGAAACACCAGAGGGTTTTCCGTGATGGTTTGAGAGCCGGAGATAACTTGAGTGGTTGGAAGAAATGATGGAGCAGAGAAGAGTTTGAAGGACCTGGGGTTAATTAGAAGGTTCCAGGAAATTGAAAGTCAGTTCCCACCAGGGCCTGAATGTCTCGTGCTTCTTGCAGAATTCAAGGAGGCATTTCTCCTGTTTGACAGAACAGGAGAATGCAAGATCACCTTAAGTCAAGTGGGTGACGTCCTTCGGGCTCTGGGCACAAATCCCACCAATGCAGAGGTCAAGAAGGTTCTCGGGAACCCTAGCAATGAAGGTAAGTTCCTGGAAGATCAGTGGAAATTGTGAATGGTCTGCCACACAATAAACTCAGTTTGCTCCTGATGGTGCCTCTCATGACTGGGAAGCCTTAACATTTTTTAATAATAATAATAATATGAGTTAACTTCCATTGAGAACCTGCAGGTGTGATAAGACATCACACCAGAGAAATGGCGTGGAAGGATGAGACCAGTATGCACAGCACGGTATCTAAATCCAGGGTTAAGTCCAAGGCTATACACCCTTTGTAGAAAGCCATGAATAATCATAAAGACATCCCTCTAGAGAACAACTATTCCTTGATAAACAGTGAGATGAGGCATAGATGAACACATTTTCTTTTACAGGGTTCATACCTTCAAAGACAAAAGTACATTTTAAAAGTTAATTTGGCTTTAATTAAAATATAATTGCATCATCCCCCTCGTTTCCTTGTGGAGCCAATATAATAATATATTGAGTCATCTTTTCTCCATCTCCTCCCACATCTCTTCCTTCCAACCCTTTCCGTGCTTTCTCCTCATTTCCTCTCACGTTCATGGACTCTTTTCCTTTTACTGCTATTTTATGTATGTGTAAATATATAAACACATACATCCAACCTTTTGGGTCTGTTTACTGTTGCTTGTATGATATCCTGAAGAAAGTTCTAGAATTTCTGGCCAGGAATTAGAAAGGAGTTAGGATGTCACACAATATTTGACACACACTATTTTCTTGTGAACCTCTTTTTAAAAATTACTTCAAATTCAAAGAAATTGAAGACTCCACAAAAGCTCAAGCATAGGCTCTCTATATAGTTCAGTAATGTTTTACTATGTTTATGTTATTATGGAAAATTTTATATTGCTTCCCTGATACTTGTGGACTATAGCAAGCATAGTACTTATAAAATATATTAAGTAATCAAATTGTCCCAAGCATTTTAATAAGCTTTTCATGCCCTGGGTTCATTCAATCTCACAGCAACACTGTACAGTACTTCTATTTTAAAACTGAGAATACAGTGCACAAAGAGGTTAAAAGAGTTGAGCCAAGGCTGAAGAAGGACTCTGCAGTTAAAGACATTTACTGCCCTCTCAGATGACCTGGGTTAGGTCCCCAGCACCCACATCAGGTAGCACAACCAGTAACTCTAGTTCTGAGAGCTCTAACAGCCTACTCACCTTCTGCAGGCACCAGGAAATGCGCCGCACACATACGTACATTCAGGTCCATCCACATACATGCAAAATAATTTCCAGAGAGAAAAGTGGAGCCACATTTGGGGGTACACACCTATAAATCTCAACACTTTTAAAGTGGAATTGGAAGCTCAGAAGTCCGATGTCATCCTCAGTTCCTGGCAAGTTGGAGGCCACACAGAGATGAGTAAGAGCCTATCTTTAAAAAACGAACAATGAATGAAAATAAAAAAAGTGGTTAGCAAAGTTACTTACTGCTTCAGAGTTGTGTTGATCTGGGAGGAAAGCTTAGCACTGCGACTACAGAACTCATACTATTGCCTGTTACTGTATTGTTGTCAGGTTAGTAGTTTACCCACTGGAATTTAAGTTGTGTGAAGATGTCTATGAAAATTTGCATTTGGGGAAGATTTTCATAAACATTTGTATTTGGTTTGTGACTCAGAGGTGGTATCTTATGGTGACTAGTAATGTACAAACTGCAATCTTCTTCCAGAGATGAATGCTAAGAAAATCGAGTTCGAGCAGTTTCTGCCCATGATGCAAGCTATCTCCAACAACAAGGACCAGGGAGGCTATGAAGACTTTGTTGAGGGGCTGCGTGTCTTTGACAAGGAGGGCAATGGCACTGTCATGGGTGCTGAACTCCGCCATGTCCTTGCCACTCTGGGTAAGGGAATACATTTCACTGGGCTAAACTGGAGAGATTGTATACCGGGAAGACCATGGCAGGAAAGTCGGGTCATAATCAAAGTAGACAGGGCAAAGACTACAAAGGGAACATGAAAACAATAGGCATCAAAAGTTTCTGACTCTTTCCGTTGGCCTCTGTGACAAGTGAGACTGTTCGGGGGTGAAGTAATAACAAAAAATATTGGCCATGAGTTAATAAAAATTTGTGCTCCTCGCAAGTTATAGTTGGGGCATGAGGGACACTGATTATCTTTCATCCACCCATCCAAAATCAGCTTAATGGAAGCCTCCCAAATGCCAGACAAACAAGGAGGGACAAATTTTACCCCTCGAAGGCAAGGGTTTAATCATGATTTCAAACGCCCATGGCTGATCACTAGTGTTGAGAGTTTGAAAATATTCTGAGGTCTTATTTCTAAAGCTAAGAGTGTTTTGTTTCACTAGGCGAGAAGATGAAGGAGGAAGAGGTGGAAGCGTTGCTGGCAGGCCAGGAAGACTCCAATGGCTGCATCAACTATGAAGGTACAGCCAGCGTGCACCTTCAGCTCTTACTTGATTGAAGATAGATTTCTTTCCTTTTCTTCTTTTTTCTTTTCTTTCTTTCCTTCTTCCTTCCTTCCATCCTTCCTTTCTTTGTTCAGTAGTCTTTTTCCACAACAGGGTTTCTCTGTGTAGCCTTGGCTGTCCTGGAACTTGCTCTGTAGACCAATCTGGTCTCGAACTCACAGAGATTCTCCTACTTTTGCCTCCCAAGTGCTGGGATTAAAGGTGTATGCCCCCACCACCCAACAATAGATTCCTTCCCAACTTAACCTTATTTTCCTTTCTTTATTGATGTATTTTATTTGTTATAAGTAAATGGCCTAATCCTGAGATATTTGTATGGGAACACAAACATATATGCAAAATTAATTCCAGTGCCTTTTGGAAATCCCATACAGTTTAACCTGTGTTTCCTTATGTTTTCTCTTAGCTTTTCCACAATATCCCTGAGGAATAGACATGGCTTAAATTAGAATTAAGTGCAATACAACACCAGAGTTGAACAGATTTTGAAATCTTTTACTAGGACAAAAATCATGAGAATCAAGAAACTGGAGGTCAAAGAAACGTAGTTACTTAATAGTGATCAAATCATTACAGCAAGGCTGGTACTGAAATTTAGCACTCTTTGTCTAGTGGCCCTGTTTGCGTGAAAATCGTTTAATAGCTTGGTATAGTAGCATACATTTATAATTCTAGGAAGCTGAAGAAAGAGGAGCTAGACCTGGGCTATAGAGTGAGACCCTGCTGGAAGAAGGGAAAGAGAGAGGAAAGGACTGACGAGCACACATACATAGGGGTGGGGGGGAGGGACAGAGATACACACAGAAAGAAGGGATAAAGCGGGATGGAGAGAGAGGGAGAGAGAGAGAGAGCAATACCACCTCATAGTAACCAGTATTTATTGCCAGTTGCCAGTTTACAGCAGTTTCACACAAAGGGTATGAAAGCAATATATACTCAAAATAAATATTTAAAATAAAGCTGTGTAATATTATTTGAAATTTACAGTATTCCCAATAAACTTTATCTTTCCAAATACCAGCCACATTTCAATAAATCTATGATGTCCCAAATTTAGAAAAAGCATAAGAAAAAAATAAACAAAAAATAAAACAGGAAAGGGGGAGAAGGAACAAGAAGAGAAGAAAATAAAGGCATATAGCCACACCAATCAATCTTTGCTATAAAATCATTTTACTAAAAAATATTTCTTCTTTGCTTGTTATAAATATATTATTTAGAATAACCTCTAATAATACCATTGAGAGAAATTGATAGTCATCTGGAAAATAACGTCAGATGTCATCTTCTTTTCCATTCACTTTGGCTTTTCTAACTCTTCACTGTATTGTCCAACAGCTTTTGTGAAGCACATCATGTCTGTCTGAATGGAGTCTGGAAGGTACACACCTACTATCTTTTTAATATGCAAGGCTTGCCTGATACTTAGCTTCACTGCATATGCTTTAGAAAAAATAAGTATTGCCTCCTAATCGTAGGTTATTTATATTAGCCAGAATATGCTGTCCTCTTCAGGCAATAGATACAACATATTTATATGAGTGTACAAGAAAGTCCTTTTGCTTCTGTCTACAAACCCTGTCTTTTAAACTCTACTACAATTGAACAGTAGAAATTCAACTAACCAGAGACTAGTTAATTTTAGTTGGCATGTAACACTACTGTTCTAAATCCCTTGAATAACATTAACTTTTAACAAATACTGCTCTAACAAACTATGTTGTAATAGTTGAGGTTCAAGGGCTGACAAGCAAGTTCTTAAAGCAAGGGTGTGACTTGCCTTGGGAGTGTTGGCTCACCATTTTCCTCCAGAATGTTCTTTCCAAAGAGCTGCTATAAACATCTAACTTGCTTCTGTTTCCCTGCAGAACACAGTGTTTGGGAAGACTGGCCAGATGTCAGTTCAAGAACACCCACGGCTAACTGTCCACATCTGCTTACCACTACCATGAAGATCAAAACAACCTAGACCATACTAGACTTAAGGGTCCCATAAATTTTTATAAGCCTTGAGTTTTTCATGACACACAAATCAGGCATCTGCTGTTCTAGGGGATATGAATAAAATATTGATAATCTCAAGTCCAAGCACCACCTTTATCATCTACTTGGGTCCACAACACTCTTAAAACCCTGTATCAATAAACTTGGTCAGTCTGGAATATTCAAGTTGTATGTGTCTTACTTTTTTATTTAATGAAAATAGATTTTAAGAATTCAATTCTTATGGAAAATTATAAAAAATCCTGATGGATTACAAATTTATTTTAAAAACTTATCACCGAAGGGCTTGATGAGATGGCTTTGTGGGTGAAGGCGTGTGTCAGCAAGCTTGAAGACCTTCATTTTATCCCTGGGATGCGCATGGCAGAAGACAATGGAACCACACATTTGCCCTCTGCTCAACACACGTGGGCCATGCCCTACTCCCCGCACATAAACACAAATTAAAACAATAAGGTGAATAAATAATAATGCAAAAAGAAAACATTAAGGTCATCACAATCTACAAAGCAATAACAGATGAATGATTAGGAGTTATATATTATTTTAAAAGTTAAATAAAGAACCAGGAAATTCAGATAGGTGCTGGGGCATTTTAATAGACTCTATAGGCAATTTAAGGTAAAATTGGGTCCTTCAAATTTATGTTAATCATTATTTATGGCTTGATCTATTTCCTTTGTAGTAACAGCCTATTGGAGAACTGTAAAAGATTTTGACTTTTCTGTCTGATGACTTCAAAAACAAAATCCAATGTGGTCTTTTAGCTGTTACTTAAAAAAATAAATAAATAAATAATGAGCAAACAAACCTCCCCAGGATGAAGGGGTTATTGCTCAAGCGCTCAGGGTTCTGTTTATTGCTATGCCCCTCCCACTATGACGTCTTCTGCTTTCCACGCACAAGTGCCCACATCTCAGCTTAGCCCATTACTATACATCAAAGAAGCACAAAAATTAAACGGAAAAGTTTACAGAATAAGCTTTATCATCTCGATATATGACTTATCTTTCCACAGCAGACCCCAGAAGTAGGAGGTATTAGTAGGATGTAGTTGCCTCCACTTCTTTGAAGAGACAACCATAACAAAGAGGGCTCTAGTTTCAGAAGTACCTGCCTCGGCATACCTCTTGGGAGGGGATGTTGGCAAGTTCGGGTCAACAAACTCCTATCTAGGAAAAGGCGCTTGTATTATAGTCACTAACTTGTGCTTTTGTGGCTAAGTTGGGATGCCGTAATCACGTGTTTAAGGAAGGGGAACTATGACCTCATGAATTGGAAGCACCACAGAGGGCATATCTCGGAAAATGGAAAGCTGTATCTGCGTTTTTCTTTAAGGGACCACACCAGTGCCGCTGAGAAGGTGAAATGTGCCTAGTGAGATGGGATAATTGAATTTTTAAGTATATTTCATATCAACTTTTTAAAGATTTTAATTTAGTGGCTACATGTGGCTCATGACTGCCCTATTGAACAATGAGCCTCTCAATACTTATTTATTTATTTCTATTATTTTTTTGGTTTATTCTAAAATGCTTGTTTCACACACATGTACAAAAATTGTGTAGATTACCTTCTTGTCCTGGATAAGAGATGATATTTTTCTGTCACCAATCTAAAAATGATGGGATCTGAGAAAATGAAACCAATAAATGAAGTAGCTCAAGTCTCATACACATTTATTTTTAATTATTATATGAGATAATAAAACGGTTTTTTTAAAAATTGAAAAGGTACACATCTGAAATTGTCAATTTTTTAATTTAAAAAAATGCTTTCAAACTGGGAGTGGTGGTGCATGACTTTAATCCCAGCACTTGGGAGGCAGGCAGAGATCTCTGAGATTGAGGCCAGCCTGGTCTATAGAGCAAGTGCCAGGACAGCCAGGGTTACACAGAGAAACAGCCCCCTACCCCGCACACGCGCAAAAAAAAAAAAAAAAACCATAAAAGTGATTTCAATAACGTGAAGGTCAAAGTGTAGAGAGAGTGGCTGCTACATCACAAAGGGCTCGTTTTTTTTTCTTTTAAAATTTTTGGCTACTTTCTCCATCATGTACATTTCTTTAATTTTCTTTTTCAGCCAGAAAACCATGATGTCTGAGTGGTCCCAAACTGTTCTTTCAGACTTTAAGCATGATGCTTTCCTCTCGAGACTTTATGAACGTGCTTTCCCTCTCCCTGCGGGACAAATGCAGCACACTGTCATGGGACCTAACCTTATTAAATTACCAAGTGTGAGACGCCCATAACTCAAGGAGCAGCAGGTGCAGACGGAGCTGCAGGCTGGAGAGAGATAGGCGTTTTTAAACATCCCCACCAGTTGGCGAAACAACAGGTGTCTAATTCCTCAGCCTTTAAAAATAACTTTAAAAAAGCCTGCGCTGCATAAGCAAATATTTTCAAGTTTGTTTTTAAACCATCTTCAGGTTACCTTGCTCACAAAACACATTATACATTGATTTTCTGTCTTGAAGTTACATTTGTAACCTAAGCTCTTAAGAATTTATTCCTCTTTAGAAATGAAATAAATAATTATGATTTAAGTGGAAAATTAAATTGTGTTTTTAAAACTTCTAGGTAATATTTATCAAGGAACGTGACATAGTAAAGAGCCTGTAGTAACCTTCCCCTAACCTGTCTTTTTATGCAGCCTTTCTCAATGTGCAAGCTCTTTTCAGTGATGACACACATAGCTTGAAACTTAGCAGAATGCAGGAAGAAAATCTTCCCTTCAGTACTACGTTTTGAGAAAATCACGAGTCTACAGACCTAGTCAGCAATGTCTATAATCCCAAAAGAAAGGAGATTAAACAGTAAATATCAGTCTAAAGTCCAAACTAACACCCTACAGCCACCAAGGCAACTAAATCTGTGGGGCGGGGTGGTGAATAAATAAGTAATGTCTTACAGTTTGGTAAGCAATAAGTGAGTGAGGCCCAGGCTAAGAATAAGTCACGGCACAGGGAACAGTGATGGCTTACAGGACCTGCTGGCCAGCCTTCCAGAAGCTTCATACAAGGCAAGTGTTCTTAAACAGCATTAGTATTTGGTGAGAAAAATTCCTACCTATTTTTTTCCCTTGGACTTTACCTCCTAACAGTGTGGACCAGAGCCACCACAGCCTTGCAAAACAGAAACAGCACCCCTCCTAGATCAGGCAAAATGTGGTCCACACACATTTTAACACCCCAGTCCAGCCTCACTTCTCACCAACATCCCACAGAGCCAAGGAGCTTACCCAAGAATACACCATGCCACTCTATCCTGGGTGGCTCAAGACATGAGAAGCCCAGATCTCCCTGCCCAAATGGTGTCAGGTCTCCTCCAAAGACAAGAGCGGGAGTCTTCATAGGTCCAGCCTCAGACAGGAAGAGCTGCGGTGATGAGTGTAGCCATGCAGCAAAGAGGCAGCTAGTACCTTACAATACTCATTCGCTTGTGTCTTACTCAGCCAGGCAGCTCCTGCGAGTCCAGGACGATGCTGAAGGCAAGAACTGAAGACAAGAAAGCTCTGTATGATGGGGCAGGTCACCAAGAAGCCAAAAATTCCACCTTGGCTTTCTTAGTTACTATGATACCGTAATTTTCTGAAGAAAACAAAAAGATCTATGACACGGCTTGTTCGTCTGATCCATAAGCAAGTGTTTAAATTTATTCTGACTGAAGTTCTCTCGGTGCTCTTGCCTGTAAGACACGAAGGTGGACTTTCTGAATATAAACTTAGACTTTTCCGGGACCAGTCTTAACACTGCTCAGAAATAGAGGCCGGCCTACTTTATTTAAAACATTAAGAAAATAATTGCTAAGTCTATGCTCAGTAATCACATAGCAGCATTTCAGTTATGTCTTTCCTTCTACCCGCAAAAGGACAATAATACATTTCCTTTCCTCTCCAACCTGTTAAAGAGAAAACTCATGTAGGGTGGAAGTAAGTCTATTACAATTAGCAAAGTGGGTAATTGATAAAGTTTGGCAGTGAAATAAAGAATTCAAATGTGGGGCCAGGGGATAATTCTACAGTGAAATGGTCCCCAGAACTCACATAAAAGAAACTGCAAATAGACAGACATAATTCTAGCACCAGAAAGGCTGTCATCCTAGATGAGCCTAGCTGGTGAGTCCCATGGTTAAGAACAGACCCTGACACTGCCCCTCCATATATGCATGCACACATATGCAACTATACAAACATGACACACACAATATATTAAATTTATATGTAAGATACCTATGTATAAAACATCAGAAGTAAAAATATGTTTGAGATTTTTTTTTTTTGCTTTTGAAAAAATCCATCAAGATCTCAACCCCCATGCATGAAGTGTACATCATCATCATCTATTACCGGAAACCGGTGAAGCTGAGTTTAAATTATCATGCAGGGGCCCAGAGAGCTGACTCTGTCATTCAGAGTACTCATTGCTCTTCTAGAGGACCAGGGTTCAGTTCTCAAAATCCAGCTGGCAGTTTACAATGACCTGTAACCCTAGTCCAAAGGAATCGGCTCTTCCTTCTAGTGTCCACAGGCACCAGGCCCAAATGTGGTGCTCAAACATGAATACAGCCAAAGCATACATACACATAAAATAAGTAAATCTAAAATATTTTTAAAGTCAAACTATAATTCAGCCAAAAAAAATGTCAAGTGGCGAACCTACACTACTTCTGTGAATTTTTTTGTCTACTAGACTTTCGTCAGAGAAATCAAAGCATTCCCTAATGAGCAGGTGCTTGGGAGCCAGGCTTAGGTCCAAATCCCCTCTCTGCTCTTCTAAGCTCTGCAACCCTGTGGGGCTTACTTGACCTTTCCAAGTTCATCTCCTATTATAAAATCAATTCAGAATGTCAGTTCCTAGGCGTGTGTCAAGCTCGCACATACTCTTCTTGCTTCCTTTAGTACTACACAATGGGCTGATATGAAAGTGTCATGATGTTAAGTTTACTCTGTATAACCTGTGCAAAGACTCAAGTCGAACTACAAAGACATCTACTTCTTCATACTAGAAAATGATACAAAGATAGGAACCTACAACACCCTGGCCAAAGCAATGGAGAACTCGCAATGTTTATTTAGTCCCTGTTTTCTCCCTCTACAGCATGTAGTATTGTCTACCCACTCCCTTTGAAATTCCCAGTCTCTCAGCATCTACATCTGCAATGCCACACTTTTCCCTTTTCTTCCAAACCTCCCTCATGTTTCTTAATCTCTCTGGTGAAATGGCTTTCTCTACTCATCTCTTAAATTTTAGGACTACTCATGAGTCTCTGTCCTCTTTGGTTGTTTACACTCTCCCTTGGTGACCTCCACTCTTATAGTGAATTTAGCAATTATCCATGTATGCTTGCCCCCAAAATCCTTAGGTTTTGCAATGCTCCTCCTATGGGCTTCGAGATGTCTTATGAAGCTTCTTTCCTTCTCTGTCTCAGAGTTATCTCAAAATCAAATACCAAAAACAGATATCAAAATCAGAGCACATACTTTCTCCAAACTAACCTGGAGTGCTTTATATAATCATTTTAATCTAACCTCCTCTCTAAACCTTGCAATTCACCAACCGCCAAAATATCACTCTAGCATTCTTTTAAAGATAAGTTCAACTTTTTACTTTTCCCATGTCAATTCCTTGTTGACACAGCCCTAAACTCTTGATGCTTGGTACAGTCTACTGCATCCAACCTTTTATTTTTCCAATGTCAATGTCTTTGTTGACACAGCCCTAAACTCTTGATGATTGGTACAGTCTACTGCATCCAACTTTTTATTTTTCCAATGTCAATGTCTTTGTTGACACAGCCCTAAACTCTTAATGCTTGGTACAGTCTACTGCATCCAACTTTTTACTTTTTCAATGTCAATGTCTTTGTTGGCACAGTCCTAAGCTCTTGATGCTTGGTACAGTCTACTGAGGGTTTGTTCTTCTTTTTTTTCACTCATTGCATCACTCTCCTTCCCAAGATATCCACAGCACTGAACCAGAGCCACTTTCTAAACTCTCAATAGAATGGTGTCACTCTCTAGTTGCAAGCACCTCAAAAGTCCTATCCCCTCCGAGAGACCAACACACTTCACACTGGCTCAAAAACTTCTCTGTAACACCTCTGTGTACCCTCTGAGCCTCCTCTTTCATCACTCCCCCTCCACCCTACACTGCGTGAGTCACATGGAATTCCATGTAGATCCACTACACCCTGCAGTTGCTTCCCTTTGGAAATGTGTGCACGGTGCTCCTTACCTTCAAAGAAGCATCTCCATTTCATGACTTCTTTTTCCAGCCAATTCCAGCTCAGTTTCCACACCACAGCTGTGTTCTGAAGTTCTTTCACAGAGACTCTGAACTGCATTGCTGTCTTCTGGTCTCCCCCAGCAAAACATGCATTGTCCTAGATTTTAACTTCTAGAACTTATTACCTATCCCCTTATTCGAGAGCAAATATTGATAGATAACAACGAATACAATTCAGGTTAGACTGAGGAAGATCCATATTTTCACTCCTCTCTGGCTTTCTTCATTTCTCACTATTACAACTCTCAGGAGAATATTCTGCACTAACTACATCCAATTTCTCATGTTCCAATTACGCAGAAAATGGGGGAAATCTTTATGTATATTTTTTTAGATTCTATACAGACTATGAAACTTCTTTCTTGCCAGTCATGTGGCTCACGTCTTTAATCCCAGCACTCATGAGGCAGAGGCAGGCAGATCTCTATGGGTTTAAGGCCAGCCTCGTCTACAAACCGAGTTCCAGGACACAGAAAGACCCTGTCTTGTAAAAAACAAAAAAATCATAAAACAAAACTAAAAACCCAAACAAACAAACCACCCTGCTTTCTTGAAAAAGATAAATGACCAAATCCAGGGCTAAAGTCTCAGTTCTCAACTACAGGGAACATTCATCACTGCCCTAGCCTCTGAGGAGGCATTCCGACTGGATTCCTTAGTTGTTCCTTTTTTGCTAGCTGTACCTGTTCCTTCCTCCTCTCATGGCCCACAGATTTTCGTCATCTGCTTCTCCATGTACAGGTTCTCGTTCTTGTACATTCTAAACTCAGCGTAGCCCTGGCAACACCCAGCTCTGCCTTTATACCAAACAGATGTTTCTCCCAAACGATAAACCCAGCTGTCCTAGATTTACCCAACATGGCTCCTGCACGTCACTGTGAAGGCCACTTTCCATCCATCCCAAATGAAAGCAATCATCATATCTGGAAACAAGCTCTTTATATTCGCTCATTTCTAATCCTGTGTCTGCCCTGTGGCCCAGAGCATGGACTTAGAACTCGTATGCACTGTGTGCCTCTCCCTCTCTCTAAGCCAATCAATCACAGCCTGATGACTCCACCGGCAAGCACTTCTCCCCATTTTCCCTTTCATGTAGTCTGCCATTATTTGACCTTCAGATTTCAGAAATAATCAATTAACTCATGTCCAAATCACAACTCACACACCCAATATTTCCAGTTTTACCTTTCTAATCATCAAGATGAGTCTTGTCACTCTTTGGGTTTAAATGTTTACTAATTCTCATTGCTTAGAGGATGAAGTTAAAGTTAATAAAGCCTTTTTGAAACGATCTATGCTTTTCTTGTTTTCGCTCTTTCTTCTTTTTCTTCTTTTTTCCTCTTCCTTCCTCCTCCTCCACTTACTTCCTTCTCCTTCTTCCTGAGAGAGGGTTTCTCTGTATAGACCTGGCTATCCTGGAACTCACTCTATAGACCAGGCTGGCCTCTAACTCACAGAGCCCTGCTTGCCTCTGCCTCCCAAGTGCTGGGATTAAAGGTGTGCGCCTCCACTGCCCCACTCTTTTCTTTTTATTTATAGGATAAAATTTATATTTTAATTGATCAAAGGCAGGACAAATGCCTGTTGCTACAACCTTGCTCTATGTGCAAACGCTTTATTAAATTAGTTCTCTGATGATGTCATACCCGTAGCCAATGCACACTGACCATTCTAACTGACTTCCCTCTCCCATCTTCTATCAAGCCTGTCTTCTAGCCTTCTCTTCCATACACCTCTTCCTCAATTCGTGTCTATTCATCTTGTTTTCAGATCTGCTGAATTACACCAGGGCCAGATGCATAAATGTGGGTTTCCACTAACTGCAGATACATGGATAAAGAAAGTGACTCCCCACACTTTTCCGGAATCTATCACTAGTCAACAGCTCAGTAGCAAAAGGTAGCGCCTGATGATTCCTGCTATTTCTTCTTAATTACCCTTCCCCAAGCATGCTGAAAGGTGTGAAGTGTAGGAGCACACACTTGGGTTTCCATGTGTTCTATCATATTCCAAATAACCTTGACTGTGTCATAGGCGAAAGATTCACAAAGCCCTACTATGGGGATTAAATAAGACAATACAAGTAAAGTACTTGAACTGTGTGCTGGCTAGTCTTGTGTCAACTTGACACACAAACTAGAGTTATCTGAAAGGGGGGAATCTCAGTTGAGAAAATGCCTTCCTAAGATCTGGCTGTAAGACTTCTTCTTAGTGATTGATGAAGGAGACCCAGCCCATTGTGGGTAGTGTCACTCCTGGACTGCGGGATTCTATAAGAGCATTGCTGAGAAAGTCACAGGGAGTAAGAAAGCAACATCCTCCATGGTCTCTGCATCAGCTACTGCCTCCAGGTTTCTGCACTGTTTGACTTCCTGTCCTGACTTCCTTCAATGATCAACATCAGTGTGGAGGTGTAAGCCAAACAAACCCTCCCCCTTCCCACCCTGCCCAACTTGCTTTTTTGGTCATGGTGTTTCATTGCAGCAATAAAATCCTAAGATAAACTGTAAAGATTAAATAAATGAAATTATAGTTATTGTGATCATAGTTCTTTGAAAACATATAGAATTTTCTTTTTCAGAAATGGTTCACTGGTGACTACATACATCCCAGCCTTTTCTTACTAAAGCCCCTACACCCACAGCATCCAACAAGACCTTGCACCTATTACTTAAGCACCTACATCTACAACGTGTCCAATAGGACCTTGTACCTATCATTGTATTTTTATCTGTTTATATCACCCCATTTCTAGAACTCTGGAAGCTGAAACAAGACCTGACATGTGGTTGGTGCTACATTTAAAAGAAAGCAAAGACTTGGAGGTGTAAGACGGTCTCAGTGTGTAGCCCAGGCTAACCTTGAATTTACATCCCTCTCACCTCAGCTTTCTCAAGGGTAGAGTAGTACACCACCATACCTAGCATTTCTCTTGAGATAGTGTCTTGCTATGCTACCCAGGCTAGCCTTGAATTCCCAGGTGATCACAGAGGAATAAGATCTATCCATATTTAACCTAATAAACTTAGGGAATCTCAGACATTGTTTCTATCTGGACCAATAATTCAACTTAAAGTTGCATTAGCTTAACAAATAAAATACAATAAAACTTTATGCTACAAAACGCAGGTAAGTATCCATAAATCAAGGCAATGTTAGTGGTTTTCTCTAAGCAAGTGAAACTACAAACTTTTGTTCATTTGCATGTTTTCTTTACTTTATGGGTCCATTCTTGACGTCTCTCTAAGGCAAAGCATATTACTTTTGTACTTTGTAATGAAAAGTAAAATACATGTTACTTGCATTTTTTTTCTTTTTAAACTTTTAATCAAGTTTGTTCTTTGAGAACTTCATACGTTCATATGCTCTGGGATGTTCTATATGTTGTGAATATATGTCATTCTCATTGGTTGATAAATAAAGCTGCTTTGGCCTATGGCCAGGTGGGAAATCGAAGCAGAGATACAGGTGAAGAAGGATGGAGTTTGAGACACCAACCAGTCACTGAGGAAGCAAGACATGTGGAAAATGAGGTAATGCCACAGCCACATAGAAATACATAAATAAAATTGGTTAATTTAAATGTAAAAGCTAGCTAGTAATAAGCCTGAGCCATAGGCCAAACATTTATAATTAATATTAAGCCTCTCAGCAAGTGGGCTGGTGAGAAATCTCCAGTTACAGTCATACAAAACATTGTAATTCCTGTCATCACCACCCACCAGCTCTGCTGTCTTGGTTTTTAGAACAAATGATGGCAATAGAACAAAGGTCAAAGGAAGGCAAAAAAAAAAAAAGACTGCAAGGAATTTTAGGTATCTTTTAGAAAAATGCTTATCCAGATCAAAACTAGGCAGATTGTTAACGAGACCTCCAGACACTTACCCAAGTCATCCAGTGTTGTTTCTTGGCTCACAATGGGAGTCTAGTAGTCTCTTTGCAAACCTTCACAACTGCCAGGTAGGAATTTGCAAAGAGGATGGGGTTTTCATTTATTTGTGGGTATTCATTCATTTATTTCCTTATATTCGGGTTTCCCTGATCTGAATTTCTTTGCCTATTTTTGGAGGCTATAACATAATGTGAACAAAATGGAAGTTTTTGATTCAAGGAAAATCATTGGGTTTTCATTTTGCTTTGGCAGTCAGGAAACTTAGAACAAATTAACATTTTTTTTTGCAAACTGTCCCACACACGTTATATGTTGAGGACTATTACTTTAACTATGTAAAAATATGCTGCATTTTTTTAATTATGTAAAGTTGTGTTGCTGTTTCACCTTGCCTGCCTAAGCAGCTGATTGGTCTAGCAAAAAGCTGAATGGTCAATAGCTAGCCAGAAATGGAATAAGCAGGGTGGGCATGGGAGAGAAGAGAGAGAGAGACGAGAACAAGAGAGAAAGAAAAGGAGACCCCTCAGGCTAGCCAGCTGGGCAGCTGCCAGACAAACAGACATGGAGTAGGACATACAGAAATGAAAGAAAGGTAAAAGGCCCCAAGGTAAAATGGAGATGAAGAGAAACAGGTTAGTTTAAGTTATAAGAGCTAATCGGACAAACATAAGATAAGGTTGAGCACCCATAACTAAAATTAAGTCTCCGTGTTATGATTTGGGCGCTGGTTGGTGGCCCAGAAGAAAGCCTGCTACAGTTATATATATTTTAGTGCTCTATATCTTTCATCTAACTTTCTTCCTCTATTATTAGCTGCCCTACTGAATGTGCTTTATTATAAGTCGCTGCAAACCTGTTTGGTGATATAAATTGCAATAAGCATACTGACAAGCTTCATGATTTCATCTTTCTAGATATAAACTTTATTTACCACCCATGAAAATCAACTTCCTGGATCAAATAAAAAAAAGATGATAAAATGGATCATAAGGTTTCTGGACATCAAGCATTTTCTACCAAATAATATTTAGTGGGTAAGGTATAACTAGTTCAGAAACAGGTTTAATATCCCTTGAAATTCGCCCCGTCTTAGATGGAGGACTTAACACATCATTTACTAAGTTTGCTAAAAGCACAGGAAAAAAGAAGTTGGCTAAACCGCAAAAAGATTCATTTTTCTTGTACTCATTGAAAAAGGTCAAAATTGTGAAGTATCATTATAACAAAATGGTAACATGAAACAGGATAATAATGAAAACATAAACTCTTTTATGGAGGTCTGCTTACTTAAGCTCGTGTCTGTCCCTTCATCACACTCTGGGTAAACAGAATTGAAATTAAAATCCCTTGCATCCTTTCCTTGATTGCAGGACCCTGTCATTCTCTTGAGCTACACTAAGTTGAATGCCCTATTTGCTTTGATATACTTCCCAGCCACTCTGTAACAAGAAGGAATCTACGGCCATACATTAATGGTTGTTCATTTGTTGTACAAAGCACTAAGGGAAGTTAATTGAATTTGTTTTTCTCCTTGCATAATGTGTGGTGGTAAAAGAATTGGAGCTAGCAAGCTAGAAAGATTTAAATGCTAGATTATGGGCAAGCCAATTAATTTTGCCTAATTCGGCTTCCTTTTCCATAAAAGCAGGGATAATACAGCCCTTCCAACATCGGTGGTATTCGATGACTTTGTGCACAGGCTGCACAAGCATGTGTGAAGATCTGCAGCGAACAGAGCTGATAGCTGGGGGACCGGTGATAATTTGCTACTCTACTTGTTTCAAGTTTTACTTCAGCCACAGCCTGCATATCTGTGTGCAGGTATATATGTGTAATTTTGAAAAGAATCATTTAATAGTCATTGTCTTATTCCTGTAGGTGTCTAGAAAGCAGTGAAAATAGCCAACCCTAGTTGGTCTCTAGCAACCCCCCATGGCATCAACACAGAGCTAAACTTGCAGAAGGAAAAGATGGCATTCACCTGCCCTGTACTCCCTCCCTCCCGCCTGCCCTCTCTTCTCCCTGTGGGTAAGGACTCAAGCCTTTGAAGTAGAGGACAGTTTGAGTGGGGTGAGATTAAGAGGCTTCAAAAAGAACAAAAGTTCTCTCCCTGCAAGGAAAGAATCCCAATTTTGTTTAATTCCCAACACTCATCTTACTTTACAAGCTCTAGTCATGTAAAACAAATGCATCTGGGTTTCCTTTTAATAGTGTTGTTTTAAACAGCACAGCCATTAAATGATTTAGACCCCGAGATCCTCTCTGACAGAAAGATTCTTCTACTGCTGCATGGGCTCCCAGAGATGAGAGGGAAACCCACCAAATGAAGGACTTCTTATTCCTAACTTCCAGACTTCTTATCTCTATGGCTATACTGGGCATGCTTTTATGTGATGAGATAAAGGAATATCAAATACATTTAGTAGAGTCATGGGGGAGAGCATTATACATGCTATAAAGAAACACTTTAATATAATTAAATAGTGCAGATTCCAACTCCAAAGTTATCAATAGTGTTTCTAGAATGATAGGTATAATTCACTTCAGGGGCATATTTATTTTTGTTTGGTTATTTTCTTATTTTGTGGAATAATAAGAGGTGTGGAATTTAGTTCACATGATGGAAATCCATCAGAGAGAGGAGGCAAAGAAAAGGGAAAAGAGAAAGGAGAGAGAAGAAAGGCAATGGGATCCTGCAACGAGAGTCCATCTGCAGGTGGTAATAGCATCTTTGCTGTAAGGCATGCTATGTGCAGTCTTGTTTTCTGTGTGTAGTCTTTGGAAATTTCCGAATGATTTGCCATGGCTGTTGCAAGTAGGTCCCTTGAGGACAGTGAAAGTCCATTAAGTTCTAAAGTCAGGAAAGCTGGCAACTGACTTGTCCAATTCCTAAGAGCAGGACACGGAGTTCTTAAACTGTTTCAACCCATCCCCATGAACATCTTGTGCTGTGTCCTCACTGGGTCTTCGTTTTGATGATATTAAGCTGGTATGCAATGTACTGTGATTAAATGCACTCCTGTACTCTCTCTCACCCCTCCCACTCCTGATGAGCCCTGCTTCCTAACTTGGCTCCCTCCCACCCTCGTGTCCCTCCTTGCTTTTCTGTAGTAGGGCACTGTCTTCTATGTGCAACACAGGTTATCATAGTTGTGACCATGTAGCAGCGGCGATTGCCTACATGAGGCTCAGAAAGGTAGTTGTGGCTTTTGTTTTTTTATAAACCACTAGCACATCCATTTATTTGTTTTGTTTGTTTAATGCAGGATCTCACTATGTAGCCCAGCTGGCCTCAAACTCATGACCTCTCTACCTTAGCTTCCTTAGTTCTAGGACTACAGGTGTGTCCACAGGTCCAGCGTTGCCTGCTAGTAGAAGTTGGTGGAAAATGGAAGACTGGATTAAGAGACTCACCTAAGTTCCTTAAAGGCAGAATGAGAACATGGCCTTTGTTTTCAGTTCACCCTTTCACCTCTGTTGCACGACAACAGATTCTGTATTGGGACTGGATAGTAACACTCTCTCTAAGAGAAAGAGAGCTTAAGTCTTAAGTAGAGGCCATGTCTACAGGGGACATTTCATTTTAATACATGCTCTGCCTTCTTAACCACACTCTAATTCCTTTAGAGGAATTGCCTTCCTTCTGCTGTGTATGCCTTTATGAAACAGTAAATAGAGCTACCCTCTCCTCTTCTACTTCACAGACTAGAGCCCCATGAGGTGACATTCCACAGTCCAGCTAGGATGAAAAGGCAGCTCAGTCCTCAGAGTCCTCCAGAGCCAAGGAAGGAAATACACAGTGCACTTGTGATATTCAAACACAAATGAGAAAACAGAATATATCACGGTTTAAAAAACAGGAAAAAGTAAGGGCACATAGAAAATAAAGGACTCCTAGGCACCCAGAGGTGGTCTAAGATTCACCATGAAGCTAAGTTTGTTGGCCCTTGCTTATTGTCAAAGCACTTTTAAGGCTGAGGTAGGAGCATTACAAATTCAAGGTCATCCACCACTAACTATTAAATTTGAAGCCTGTTTCAAAACAAGTATCTGTAAGTTGTTCCAAAAGCATACCAAGGCCTAGAATTCCTTTTACAAACAAGAGTGCAAGCCCTGTTCCCAGACAAACACATCTTGACCATCTGTGACACATGTATAAGACTTTTTTTAAACCTTCTTTGAACTGTTTTTATTTAATTACTTGTAAACAACTACAAAGTGCCTCATAATCCACTCATAATCTCATGTACTAACAACATCTCTTTAGATAAAAGTGTACAAAATAGTGTTACTTAATCTTTGAAGATTTACAAGATTGTATCTCTTGAGCAATGTAACTTCAAAAGCTATAAAAGCATACATGCATGCATGCACACTCACGCATTAGCATATGGTCAGGTTCTATGTTTGGGACTTTGAAAGAACTTTTGGGAAATATTTATGAGGTGAGTAAAGTGACCTTTTTGCCCTGCTAAGTCATGCTGGACAGAATCTCCTGTTCAGGAGCCCAGGATCCTTTCAAAAGCCACACTGCAGGGATCAAAGCCACAAGCAGATGTATTAGAGTGAAGTCCAGTCTTTTGAGAATGTAGACTCTGTGTGTATTTGTCCTGTGCTTGTGCTTGTGTGTGAAGAGAGAGCATTAATTCACATCCTCTAATGAGGAGTTTTTCTTGGAAAGCTTACACCCACTCTTGGATGTGTGTTATTGCTTACGTCTCAGTGTTTGTCTTCCACACCCACATGCACACACTTTAGTTTATGCTAAAAAGAATTTCCCTAAGTAACCTCCAACTTTGGCTATATCAATTGATGCTGAAATTAATTTCTGTAGTGTCAGTCAGGAGCCACCCTCACCTGGGTCTCACAGGAGGCCTCTGAAAAGAACTCAGACTACATAGCTGGCAGAATTGAGCTCAGAGAGGTAAAAACTCTATTCTACTGCCTGTAATTCCTTTTCCTTAGGGAAACTACTTTTTACACTGAAGCCCTTCAACTGACTAAATGATATCCACACATAATATTTATGGAAATTTGCTTTAATAAAGCCAACTGCTTACAATTGTGATTCTCATCTACAAAATCTTTGAAGCAACATCTGGAATATTATATTCCAACCAGCCAACATGCATAATTAGCCACCACAGGTGTGTATCTGACCTCCATATTAGTGCCCATGTATGCAAAGCCTAGTCCATAGAAGCATGCAGTGGGATATCCAAGGGAATGACTTAAGAGACAGTAACGAAGCCGTTATACAAACAGATATGGGCAGAGTAAGCAAACTAGTAAGAGGCTCAAAATCGTAGGAAGCCATTCACACCCTGCACCCCAAAAACAAACAGGCAAATCTATCTTCTTTCATTTCCCATCTTTCGGCCTCCTACAGCTGTCAAGACCCAAGCAGATGCCAAAGAGCAAATAAAATGGGATATTAGAGCCTGTGTACCTGAGACTCTTTATCACTGAGCAAGGCAGAAGAGGTCAATGCATTGATTTGGGGAGGGGGGAAATATAGAAGCCAATCATGTCACCAGATGAAAATGATTCAATAAACACAGTGGGTTTTTGGTAATTTAACAGCATGAGCTTCATCGTTCCTCATTATGGCTGCCTGTTGTAGCGAGGCAGACTTCCAGACACTCCCTACTTACTATCATGGTTGGTTTTTATGGTCTCCTGGATTACATTTAGAAGCAACTACAGGTTGAGGCATGGGAAGATGATTTCAGAAATGATTCACTAATGGGGACCATCTACCCTGAATGCAACAGCACCAATCCATGGGCTCCCAACTACCGAATTAAAGGGGGAAAAAAAGAAAGCCAGATGAATACCAGCATTCCCTTCATTTGATTTTTGTCTACCAAGAAGTGGGGAAGCTTCTCTGACGCCCATTCCAGCTTCCAGGATGTTCTTCCCAAGTGCATGGGGCCTAGCAACCGTGGGCTGAACTCTCTGTAACTGTGAGCCAAAATCAATCCTCTCTTGGGTGGATTTGGTCAACTATTTGGTCTTACCATTTTGTCCACAGCATGAGAAGAATTCCAGATTCCCGCACGTGACTTTAGAACACCAGGGCAGGGCTTACAACACTGTGAAGAGAAGTCAGCCACTGGCAGCAATCCTCTGCTTTCCAGAATGCTCACGTGTATGCTGTAAGACGAAGAAGCTGTCAGGCGGCCCATTGGTCCCTGTACATCTTGCCAAGTGACACAGTACTTGAAAGTGTGTCTGAGGAAACTAATGCCTTTTCTCCTTGTACTTTCAAAAAAAAAAGCCTGAAATAGTTCAAAGGCTTTTCCTGTACGTACTGCTAAGGCCACCCAAGGAAAAGTACAAATGCACTGAAGTGAACTGTGCCTTCTAAGGACCAGAGCGTAGAGTGTTGCCTCAAGGCAAGAGGATCGACAGAGGATTCATCTTTGAATCTCACTCCAGGTGGCCCCTGGAGGGGCTCTGCGGTATGGACTTGGAAGCCCATGTCTGAGAGTTCAGAAATGAGTCAGCAGAGCTGGTCTATCAGAATCGAATGGGCATTCGACACTGACAGAGGGAACTGAGACTCCAGACAATGAAAGCTTGTATTCCTTTTCTTGAAATCCTCTCTCTATCACATCCTCAAGGCCTGATCATCAAGCTTCAGAGAAGGTTGCTGCAGGGATCAGAGAGCCTGAGGCCAATTCTAACTAGAGGTGTACAGGAGTAAGTTCGGATGGAGGGAAACAGCATTGTGCTTGGGATCCTTACAATAAACAGGATAGGTGTGTGTGTGTGTGTGTGTGTGTGTGTACACACACGCACATGCTTGTGCAAGTGGAGGCCAGAGGGTCTTTGACATTAGGGTCTTCTACTATTACTGACCATCTTATCTCTATGAGACAAGTCTGTCTTTGCACACAGAGTTCAACAGTTGACTAGATTGGTGGGCCCGAGATCTCAGGGGATCTGCCAGTCCCCATACTTCTCCCTTGGCTAGGATTACAGACATGTACAACCATGCCCAGGTCTTATATGGTGCCAGAGATCTGAACTCTGGCCCTCATGCTTGTGTGGCTGGCACATTACCAGGTGAGCCATCTCTTCAGCCCCCAAATGACACATTGTAGTTGCCAAAACAAGATCTTTTTTTTTTTTTGGTTGAAATGAGTAAAATTTTAAAATTTAAAATTTTAAAATGAGTAAAAGGAAGTTTTTTTAAGCTGGATAAAATGACTAGAAAATTCATTATATGTGAGGCAGGGCTTTATCCAGGATGAAAGATATTCAAAAGAAACACACCACAGAAGATGGCAAGCCCGAATAAAGCTGTTTCTCTGTTCCTGCCCCATAATGTCCAGATCAGTCAAACATAGACCACGGAAGAACACAGTTTTGTTGCCACCTCTCTCTCACGAAAGGTGGCATGGCCATGCAGCTGTCTCACGGCCTTTGTCCTGAAGCATATCATCTAGCTGCAGATTTAATTACCAAATCAAACATCTAGAGAAGTTTTCCAAAGCGGTTTTCCTCACCTCCCCCAAAGTCATTTTCTTAGTCATTGCATTTGACCAGTCAAATTCTCAGCTCTATTATCTGCACATCACCCAGGCACTGACCCCCCACGCCCACAGCCTCCTTGTCAATTTGCACCTGCTCAGCCAGTTTGCTTTTCATTAATGTTATTTATGGGGTGTCTGCTTTCTTATATTAAACTTTTATAGTGAGACGATTCAAGTGTGGCTTGTACAAAAGCAGGAAAAGGCTATCAAATTTTCTTTCCTATAAAGTAATTATAACTTTCTTTTTTTAAATTTTACCTTAATTCCTTTATAGATTCTTTGAGAATTTTACACCATGCATCCCAATTCTGCTTATCTCTCGGTGCCCCCATATCTACCCTTCATCCTTGCAACATCCGCCCAAAAGAAAAACTTTTAAAATAAAACAAAATAAAAAACCAACAACAGCAAAAACCTCTTCACTTCTCCATCGTTCCTGCCTCTCTGACACACTTCAGTCATCTCAGTGGCTCTGGGAGCCACGAGGAATGTCAACAGGCCATGTTTTTCCCCTAAAATCCTTTTAAAGTTGTACTTCAAACAAAATATCCAAAATAGGTTGCATCAAGCAGTATTTAACTCACATTTTATTTGTGCTACCTGAGCCATTTCAGGGTTTGCAAATTGTGGGAACAGACGGGCTGAGCACAGCAGAAAGGCAAATATTTCACCAATATTGTGCACCTTGACAAGACCTCCCGGCTCCTACAGAGGATGCTGCCAGCAGCAAGTACATTTGTGCACGGCTAGGGATGCCTCACAAAGCCTCATTCACATCCTTCCTACTAAGCATAGCCGGTGCATTACTCAGAGGCCAGTTAGGCGATTTAATTTGGTGTGAGGTTGCTATTATCACATTTGCCTCATCGTTGCCATTCTCCACCGGCATCCACTGGGTACCAGAGCATCATTTGGACACCTGGGGTTTAGATGAGCAATGGCTGCACTTGGTGATGTCTACTGAGCACCATTCTCTTCTATCCACCATACTCATTAAAACAACGGGTTCTTCTTTTTGTTGGTGTTGTTGTATTTTCTTGTGACAGAATCTCACCCTGAAATCCACTCTATTCTCAAACCTAAGGCCATCCTCCTCCTGACTTTCGTAGCCTACTGAGTGCTGAGATTAAATGTGTGAGCCACAATTCTCTGCCTAGAAGTGATACAGTCAGTGCCAGTCTTGCCTTGGAATATTCTGTTATTGACCCTCCATGGGCCTGCGTCACAGCTAACATTTTACGGCTTCAGTGAAACTTGTTTTAAAGTGTGGTTTTGGACCTTGCCCAGAGAGGGTCACCAAGGATGCTGCTTTAGCAAAGGAGCAGTGGAGTGCCGGCTGTGAGCCAAAGTCAAGCTGGCTAAGCCAAAGGTGAGGGGCTCCATCTCCTGGAAAAGGAGCTTTTAACTTTCCACAGAGGCATCACCACCTTGTTCTGCCACTGAGACGTGGACTTCGGGGGCTGCATCTGTCCAAATGAGGTGCCCTTTTCCTGTTTGTACAACCATGCTTCAAGGGATGTAATTAGGTTAAGGCACACTTCCTTTAGAGAAGTTGGGGGAGGAGAAAAATCATAGGACAGGTGTTACATTGTAATCAGAACCAGCTTTCCCTCCCTATTTCCAAGAACCAAGAACCAGGGCCAGAGCGATGGCTCAGTACCTAAGAGCACTTGCTGCTCCACTGGAGGACCTGAGTTCAATTCCCAGCACCCACGTGGAGCCTCACAACGGTCTCTAGCTCCAGTTCCAGCATCTGACACACTAGAACCCAAAGTGATGCACAGACAGACGTTCAGATAAAAACACCCCACACACATAAAAAAATAGTTATTTTAAAAATCCTATATTCTGTACATTTTGCATATTGTTATAAATATGTGACGAGAACTTGGAAAGTCCAAAGGACCCCAGACAAATGGAAGCCACCATCATCCCCTATGTAGAAGCACATAGAAAAACAACAAAATGTATTCCTACGTGAATGCTGCCGGAAGTGGAAGGACTGTCTCTAAAATGCACAAATCAGAACACGCACGTGCTGAGCAGAGTGGTACACGCCTGTGATCCCAGCTTTTGAGAGGCAGAGTCCAGAGGGTCGCTGCAGGTCTGAGGCTTGCCTGAGCTATGGATGGAGACCCTATCTCAAAAAGGGGAAAACAAACATAAAACCCGCAGTAGCAAACATAAAATGTACTCACGTCTCCCTTTTATTTTAGCACACTTTAGGGAAGTGCTTCGACTGCCAGTTAACTTTCAAGGCGTAGTCTTTCCTTTCCCTGAAAAGTGTTGCACAACTTGCTAATGCCAGCCTTGTGCACACGTTTAGCCCAGACCTTCCTGATGTATCCAGGAAGAGCAATTGACATTAAGTCTGGATCCCCCGAATCCATTTCTAACAGCTGTATGGATGTGAACAGGGTCTGCTGAATATTCAGACCTCCCTCCGGGATCCTATACACAGTTTAAACCAAAGCAGTCAAGTGTTCATTAGAGATCATTCTTGCCTATACTCCTGGTTTTAGATTAAGAAATCTGAGAAAAATTTTTCCCCTCTCAGAACCTTCTGTAGCTATTTTTGCCCATGTCTCTTATAGGTGGTTACCCAATTAAAGGGTATAAATTGTCTGAGAAGAGAGACACTTTCATTGCTGTAAAATAATTGAGCAGAGGCTGTCACTCCAAGAAACAAACAAGCTGACTGAAGCCAATATGCATTAGATGTGAATTTCTTGGGATACCTAGTGATGCTTTTTGAAATTCTTTAGTTTTGTAGATTCAAAAGAAGTAATTTACAAATGTACAGGGAAGTCATGAATCTTTCATCCTCCTTTATTCAATAGTGACATATTTTGTAAGAATAAAATAAATAAAAAATAATGCTGACATTAGCACAGTCCCCAGAGGTCACCCAACTACACTTGCATTCCTGAATGTGTGTCTTGTAAAGTTTAGTCACACAGAGCGCTTCATGTAACTGCAACGGCAATCTGACTGGAAAACCATTCCATACTCATGAGATCCACCTTACCCTTTATATACCATATCTACTCACTCCCTAAATACCTACACCTCTCTTGGCTCTTTATTTCTTCAGTGTCATTTTTTTAATGTAATAAAATGAAATTCACAGGATTAGCTTTTTTCCTATCGGATGATTCTGCTTAAGTCCAAACTATGGACATGTAACTGGATTGTTCAAATCCAATGGAGGTGCTGGAGAAGTGGCTGGGTCACTAAAAGTGCATACTGTTCCTGCAGGGGACCTGAGGTTGATTCTCAGATCCCACATCAGAGAGTTCACAAACTCTTACGACTCCAGCTCTAGAGAATCCAATCCCCTACTATAGATTCCAAAAGCAGCCTCCCACATGGAATAAATTTACATAGACATATGCTTGCATAGGCAAATCAAAATAAAAGTCAAATGAATTCAGCTGGAGCCACCGTCCTTCAGGTATACCGTGTGACAGTGAAGCCCTGTAACCAAGCATTTGTCTTCATTCGGAAGAAATCATGGATTCACTTTTAGGTGAGGCAGCTACTTCAGGAGGACATGGTCCTGTTGCTGTCTTGAGAAATACTGCTCCTTTAGACAAATAATTACTGTCAGAGAGGCTGAGTAGCTAAAAACTGATCTCATGTTCCCACCAGATTAGTTTGATCATTACAGCCTTTCTTATCATTAAGAAAATCTATGCTCCATGAAGATAATATGGATTACCTTATAAATATTTCATCCCCAGCTAATACCATGATGATAGTTAGCCGTGTCTGTAGCAAATCACACCTCTGTGAATCTCTTAAGAGAAAATGCATTGTGCAATAAACATGGACACAGGATTTCTCAGTCTCTTCTTCTAGGGTTTCCTTCATCTTCTGAATCAGCATTTTGTGTTCCCTGAGAACTCTGGTTTCCATGACTCAGCATTTGGTGTCCCAGAGAACTCTGATTTCCATGACTCAGCATTTGGTCTGATTTCCATGACTCAGCATTTGGTGTTCCCTGAGAACTCTGATTTCCATGACTCAGCATTTGGTGTTCCCGGGACACTATGATTTCCATGAAAAAGTAGTTGTCTGCTCCATAAATGTCATATGCACATGAATATCAGGTCTGGAGAGGAGATGAATCCATTTGAGGATACTGTCCCTCCACTTTGCAACAGCCCAGAGATCTAGGGAACATGAGCCAGGGTTCACTGGCCAGTCCGCTTAGACCAAACAGCAAGCTGTTCTTCCTTGGGAGAGATCCTATCTCAAGGCAATGAGGTGGAAAGCAACTGAGGAAGACATCCAGTGTACTGCTCTTGCCTTTACATGTGCATGCGTGTGCGCACACACACACACACACCACACATATATATACACAACACAGAGGGAGAAAAATGAATGGTTTCATTTTGGAGAATAAGAGAAATAAATTATTTCACTCCACATATATATACCACACATAAACACACATGCACACACGCACACACACACAACACATAAGGAGAAAGATGAATAATTTTATTTAAGAAACTAAATGAAACGAATAATTTGGGACAAATTAAATTGTTAGAGCACGTAAGTATAACAACAAGCAACTAAAATGCTTAAATGGAATTAACTAGCGAATTCATAAAATGAATGATCTATGAACTGTGTGTTTGTGGTGTGTATGTGTGGTGTGTGTGTGTGTGGTGTGGGGGGTTGGGGGGTGTGTGCTGTGTTTGTGTGGCTTGTGTGTTGTGTGTGGTGTGTGTGGTGCATTTTTCTGGTATGTGTGCAGTGGGGAGAGTGTGGTGTGGGTGTGTGTGGTGTGTGTGTGGTGTGTGTGTGGTGTGTGTGGGTATGTGTAGTATGTGTGGTGTGGGAGGAGGGGTGTGTGGTGTGTGTATAGTGTGTGTGTGGTGTGTGTGTGTATGTGTGCATATGGTATGTGTGTTGTGTGTGTATGGTGTGTGTGGTGTGTATGTATGTGTTGTGTGTGTGTGGTGTGTGTGGTGTATGTGTGATGTGGGGTGTGTGTTGGGGGCTGTGGTATGTGTGTATGGTATGTGTATGTCTGTGTGTGTGGTGTGTGTCTGTGTGTGTGTGGTGTGTGTGTATGTGGTGTGTGTGTAATGTGTGTGGTGTATGTGGTGTGTGTGTGTGTGTGTGTGTTTAAACTACACTTAGTCTGAGACAGGAGGCTTGCCATAAGCATTTGAGCACCCAGGGCAATGGGATGAAGCCCTGACTCATGCAAACAATTATTTAGCACTGGAAATATTTTTAAACGATGACACTACTGTTACCGTTGGAATGTGCTTTAGTGGCTAATCAGACTTACAATCTTTATTGGGACTGATTGGAAATGGTAATGGTCGTTAAATGTTCAAGATGTAAACAAGACAACATTAAAAGTATGAATGGATGCTAAAATGGAAAAAAGAAAAAAAGAATGGAAGAGGAACGTGAGATGTAAGTTGTTCTTTAATGAAATTTGGCATTGAACAAAAAGACAGAAATAAAAGGGCAACTAATATTAAAACTGGGGAAAACTGATTGCCATTTAGATGTTGCAAGGTGACATTTTCTCCGCATACGAAGAAGTACAGAGAAACTGGCCACCTCCTTTGGTTTGCTCCTCTGTATCCTTCACGCATTTCCCTGGTTGCTCAGTTCATGCCACCATCATCGTCTCGTGACAGGACTCTACTGCATTCTCCTTGTTATATCTACCACCTGGCACACCCCAAAGGTGCTGAGTCTGAGTTGTTATCTCAGTGGAAGGCTGACGGAGGAGCAGGAGGCTTGAGGAGGGAGAGAAAGCCTTAGCAGGGACAAAGGCCCTTCAGACTTGGAGACAGGAAGAGAGAGCCACCTGTCAGTAATGAGGACAGTGACAGGAAGCCACAGAAATCCCTTCAGATAAACTAGACTCTGCTGTCAGTGGTTGGTGTGCTGAAAGGTAACGAGAATGCCGAGGAGAATAGAAAGCACTGGAAAAAAGCTGGAGAAACCCAGGCCATGGGGGTCAGAAAAATATCATCCAGGACCAGGCTGGAATGCTAACCTCCTGACACTGAGCTCAGGTGGGCTCAACCCTGTGCCGCCTAGACTACCCAGGAAACATTTAAAATCGAGTTTCGTCTCTGCCTCTGGAAATTCTGATTTACGAGACCTGGAGTGAGACCTTGGCTTTGACGTGTGTTGCAAATGTGTACCCAGAGGTGGAAACCACTGCTTTGCTCTGACTTTACTGTTTAAAGGGAAAGGACTTGGCTTCAGTTACTGGCACTGCTTCCCCTTCAAAGACAGCAAAACTGACTGCAGGGCACGAAGTGTGGGGCCTGGGAATGAACGCTATAGTGGGGACCACCCTTCACTGAGTCAATGAAGCCTTTCACTGTGTGCAAATTCAAATGAAAAACTTCAGTGTGAAAACATTGGCCTTGCTGCTGAATATTGGCACCATAGCAGCAATGAAGGGAACCTTGATTATGTTTGCTGCTACCCCAGTCACAAATCACATAGACTTGCTCTAAGGTACGAGCCACGTCCTCCGTGAAGGGAAATAGACCGGTAAGTACCTGGTAACTTGACTGAAAGAGATTGGATGCAGAGTACAGAACAGAAGACCCGGGGCACTGAAGGAACCCTGGAGAGAACACCACACTCTCTCAGTCCTGATGGAATTCTGTACTTACTTAACACACCCTGAAAACACAAACTTGCAGCCTGTGTAAGGACATTTTTAGGCCGCTTTCATGTTGCATACTTATCAAGCAACAGGAACAAAATAACCTGATCCAATCCAGTGATTAGTATTCAGCTGCAGCCAACACAGAGAAAGCTTCTTTCATGCACCTGTAAGGGCAAGAACAATAGCCTGCATTTGTTTTAGCTTCCTGTCACAGGTCAGAGTTCACCTCATCCTTATGACATCATCACAAAACAGGGGGTATTGTTATTATTACTCTTTTTTTCACAGAAGAGAAATTATCAGAGGGGAAAAAGAAATCACCCGTGTACACACGGCCTGCAGATGAAAGATGAGACCCGAAACCTTTCAGCAAACCTCAGTACTTAGCCATATTGGGAAACAACACATCAGAAACCCGGGGCAAAAATGATCATAGACCTTTTTTTTTTTTAACTTTTCCTGGACAGTCTTGCCATTTTGTTTTGTTTTGGCTTTGATTGGTGTTTGTTTTGTTTTGCTTTTTATTATTCTCACAAACTTCTTAAAATGAAAACTCCCCCAGTTGGGAAAGGTTTCGCTATGTTCATCTTCACACAGCAAGAGGACGGTGATTCTGTGTGGAATGTTCTTATTGGCCTCTTCTGTTATTGCTGTTATTGCTTTTTTTGCTTTTCCGAGACAGTGTTTCTCTGTGTACAGCCCTAGCTATCCTGGAACTGGCTCCGTAGACACGAGGCCGGCCTCGAATTTGTTGTTTTTAAAGACAGTGTGTGTTGCGGCCCACTTGTACAATAAGATCTTTACAGGAATGGGGAGACAAAGGGTTGGAGAACTAGTTCGTAGCCTTCTATTGAAGGACAGAGGCTTCGGAAACCACACGAAGGCTGCTAGTGTTGAAAGTGATGTTACTCTATTGCCATCTTCTGGTTTTACTATGAAATGCATTTAACCAATGTCAATCTGGCTGTGGACAAAGGCAAGGAAGACATTCATAGGGGTGGCTTCCGGAATGTGAGCTCCTGAAGGGACGCACACAAGGCAGCTTATAGAGTAAACCTTTCCCTTTGGTTTCGCTGATTGTTAGCTTGTTCTGTTTTCCTCGAGATGAGCTTCCACTTTGCTTTCCAGCTGGCTCAAGCAAGCCTCTCCTGCCTCCACTTCCGAAGTGACTAGAACTGAAACGCTCACCACTGTACTCAGATTTGCTGACAGATTTATTAATGAAACAAATACAAACAAATCTGGATGGGGCTGAGGGCCTGCAGTAACCAAAATGTGGGTCATTCTATCCAAAAAGCTGGAGCCCTAAGAAAGCTAAGACACACTTAAGAGTCGCCCCAATGTCCCACCAACAGACGGCAGCCAGTTCCACTGCATTAATTCTGTGTTTTTAATTAGTACACATTGAACAGTGCTGTAAAGAAATGCAAGAAACCATATCCAGTTCCTGTCTGACCCCACTCTTCTTCCCTTTCAGCTTTGTCGTCAGGGGGACACACACAGGCTGAAGAATTCTGCTCATTATCACAGTTCACACCTGTGAAGCTGTATCTGGTCTGAATCAATAAATACAAATAAACCTATACAATTATATAAATATGAAATCAGATGGAATTCCCCTTGATTTGTAATGACTTAGAGTTGCATAGCTATAAAAAGAAAGCCAACTGACTACCTAACAGAAGTTACTTTTAGGCTGCCTTGCTTATACCTGTAGCTACCCACAAATAGCCAGATATTGTGAAAACTGAGAATCATTGAAAAGGCCTAACTTAACATCAGTGCAGCCATGACAGACTGCAGACTAAAATACTGGGACTTGGCCTCACCCTTACTGTAGTAATAAGGGCGGCGGGGCTGCGTCCCCAACACCCCAGCCGCCTGCTCGGCTAGCTTATGCCCCGAAATAATTACACAGAAACTGTATTCTTTTAATCACTGCTTGGCCCATTTCTATCTAGCCTCTTCTAGGCTAATTCTCACATATTAATTTAGCCCATTTCTAATCATCTGTGTAGCGCCCCTAGGTGCGCTTACCAGGAAGATTCTAGCCTATGTCCATCCTGGGTCGGAGCTTCATTGCTTGCGTCTGCCTGGGAGCTGGGAGCATGGTGTCTCTCTGAAGCGTCTGCTCCCGAGAGGAGAGCTATCGAGTCTGAGCTCACTTCCTCTTCCTCCCGGCATTCTGTCCTGTTTACTCCTCCCACCTATCTTCTAACCAATGAAATGGGCCAAGGCAGTTCCTTTATTAGCCAATGACCTTCCTCCATCACCTTACAATAACCAGGAAAAGCCACAGACTGTACCCTGGGGGGCAGCAATCCGAAGTGAGACAAACAAGTACTAGAGGCTTCAGAACATTGAGAATAGCTTACCTAACTTGTACATAGGTTGCCAATTTCCTTACAGCAACGCCAGTACCAATCCCTGTTTGACAAGACTCCTGTTACCCCACTCCTGCCCAATCAGGAGTTCAACCCCCATCTGAATCCAGAATCCCCTCCCCCCCATGCTTCATACCTCATCAACCCTGCCATAGCTGAGCCAGTGCTCTCCCTGATCCAACTGCTGTGTTGGAACAGACAACCCAAGCCTGTGCTTGCAATAAAGGCTCTTTGCATTTGCATATGAACTTGGACTCTCCGTGGCCTCTTAGGGGCTCATGACACAGGCACAACAATCATGAGGAGAAAAGACCAAATCCATGATTGTCCAATTAAAGCAAGCTGTGCTTTGGGTGTACTCAGGACTGGTCACCCCAAGTTGGGTGCCTCTAGAGGACTATTTAGGAGAGATAAGGTGTTCACAGGGGCTTAAGAGTCTAACATTGTTAGAAAACTCTGATGAAAGAGGGGAAAGGATATGCATCGTGTGAATGGGGTTGCAAGTTTAGTATAGATTGTTAAACCAGAGGATCATTGAAAAGGCCTAACTTAACATTAGTGTAGCCACGACAGGCTGCAGACAAGTTTAGTGTAGACTGAAAACCATGTTTTGCAGATTACAACTAATCAAAGAAAGAGGTACTTTGAGGGGGTGGTGGTTTTGAGACGGGGTTTCTCTGTGTTAACAGCTCTGGCTGTCCTGGAACTCACTTTTTTTACATCAAGCTGGCATCTAACTCTGCCTTCCAAGTGTTGGTGTTAAAGGTGTGTACCACCACCACACGGCTGGAGCCTATCCTTATATGCAAATCGAAACCTTAACGTCCAAGGACTTCATACAGGACAAATGGGAGTTTATTCTTTAACTACAAACAGAAACCTTAACCCACACAGCACAAACAAACTTCTCTATTACAAACAGAACCCCTACCCAGCAAGGTATATTGCTCCTGTTTCGGTCTCACAATATTCCTGTATTCTTCTAATGATCTAACATTAGATTGTAATTTAAAAAAAACTGGAGACCTGTGATTGGTTTTTGACTCCGTTGCATGGTAACGGTGTGCTGGCTGAGCATCAGTGCTGAGCCATGTGGTAGAGAAGGACTTTTGTTTACAAAGTGCCAGTCCAGCAGGTGGTCCAGAGTCATGAGTGAAATTTATTCTCATACTAATTGACTATGTCAAGCATACAAATTTACAGAATGATGTAACAGCCACCTGATATGAAGCCTGTGAAATGTAGGTTCACAGATAGAAATGACGTCTTCTCTAACTCTCTGATCCAATGTCTGTCATCTTAGTAGGAGGCAGCCACCATTCTGAATTGGTTCCCACTGTGGCCATTCATGTTTTGTAATATTCATAAACTAAATGCACCATTTTAAAATGCTGTATAGCGGTGCTGGTAGTTTTGTGGCCGTGCACATGGATGGGTGTGAAACGTGTGTGTGTGTGTAGTTAGAGGCTGGCATTTGCTGGGTTCCTCCGTTGTCCACCACGCGTTTTGAAACAGGGTTCTCCCTGAACCTGGAGTTCTCACTCATTTCTCTTTGGCCGAATAGCAAGCCCCTGGGGAAATCGGCCTGTCCTTGCCTCTGCAGTGCTGGGCTTACAGGTGCATGCAGTCATACCTGGATTTTTTTATTTAAATTTTTTATTGAAAATAATTTTTTTCATGCAATACATTCTTATCCTGGCTTCCCCTCCCCAGCTCCTCCCTCATCTCCCCATCCATCCAATTCCACACCTTCTTTCCCTGTTTTCAGAAAACAGACAGTAAAAAAAAAAAAAAAGCAAACCAGAATTTTTAAGAAAAAGCAAAAGGAACATGTGCACACACACAAATAAAGTAAAGTAAAATAAAATAAAAACACAAAATAAGAAACCATTATATACAAACAAAAGACCAATAAGATAAAATTGCCCAAACAGGGGAAGAAATGGTAGCAGACACCTGAAGCCTCCTCAGAGCTCCATGAACTCTGAGAGACCATGGAGGCTCGGAAGGGTGTCCTGGCAGTGGAAAAGAAGTGTGCAGAGCCATAGGCATTCCGGAACAACCTGAAAAGAGAAAGAAAATTATTAAAAAGGCAAGTTTTATGAAAAGATGCCTATTTTAAAGGCCTCATGATATTTGAAAGAAAGATGGCTGAGCAGAGCCATGTGTGATGGAGAATGACGAATCTATTTGCCGAGGCGTCTCAGCCAGTAGGTTGCAAGCACCAAAGGTGTACCTGAAGAGCTGGCAATCTGGAGGACAGAAAGACCTGTGGCAGCCTAGAGCTCCCACGGAGAGCTTAGGGCAGAGTTGCTGCTACAAGCACAAAGATCGAGCCTGGGGCAGCAGACATCCTGGAAGGGAAGTGTGTGGCAACCAGGAGCTCCCTGGGAACATGCCCTGCTAAGCTGCAACATCACTTCGTCTCTGGGCAACAGCACAATAGTCAAGCTGAATCTCGGCAATGGTCCAGTATTTATGGTGCTTCAGAAACCGTGAACCAGACCAAAGATTCAGCACATGAATATTTGTATATAAAGCTGTTTAGGTAAAAAACTATACTGTACGACACCTTGCAGCTGCCAGTGCCACTGTGATGAACGGATATCCAATGCAGAGGCGGGAAGGATGGAGGTGAGCGAGTGGTGGAGAGATGAGGAACTAGAAATACAGCGGTGGGTGGTGACAGGTGGTAGAGAAGGCTGCGCTGCACAGGGGAGCATGTCCTTACTCAGTAGGGCCAACAGGGTGGTATGCAGCAGCCTGCAGTTTACAGACCCAGCCCCCAACACACTGCCCAAGCACATGGTCACCCTGCTTCTGAGTAATGGCGGCATGTCCGTGATAAGAAGAGTTCATTTTCTGGTTTGGGCTTCCTTGAAAGAACTCTATGGTTCATGCTTTCCCTGGCAGTCATGTTTGTATCCATGGTCCACTGCCCCAGGCCATGCTCAAGTCTGAGGTTGACGTGGGTGTCTAGGTTGCCACTGAAAGCCTAGTGGATGTCTGAGGCCCTTGCTACCACCAGAGGCCAGATGACCTTCTGCAGTCTATGCTACGGCGGGAGGCCATATTAGTGTCTGAAGTCTGGGTTCCCGTTAGTGGCCATGTTGGGGTCCATAATCCTGTTGTAGCTTGGACCATGTTGATGTCTGCTGCCTGTGTTACCACTGGGAGCCATGTTGATATTCTTGGTCAGCGCTGCTGCCGGGGACCGTATTGGTGTACTTGGCCCATGCTGCCTGGGAGGCCATATTGATGTCCTTGGCTTGTACTGCTGCCAAGGGCTTTGATGGTGATCATGGCCCACGCTGCAGCATAGGGATATGTTTATGTCCGTGGTCTGTCCTACCACTGGAGACCATGCTGAGGTCCATAATATGTGGTGATGCCAGAGACCATAGCGAGGTTCATGATCCGTGCTATTGTCAGAAACTGTGCGGAAGTCCATGATCTGAACTCCTACTGACTATAAAGGGTAAGGATGCTACTTCTGCAGTGGTATTGATGACTTCAGACTCACAGTTGAGAAAGAAGGACATAGAAGGCTTCTGTGACAACCCCTATCCTCACCCCACCCCATCCTCCCAAAAAAGTACCAGCCTAGACAGGAAACCATTGAAGAGAACTCTTTAAAATTGTAATAAGGATGCTGAAGTGTAGCTGCTCACAAATGGGATCTTCTGGTGGGGATGTAGGTGGGGAAGGACTCAGTTTTCTTTAAGGGTCTGACCACTGGGAGTTTGACTAGGCTTCAGTGAGTATATGGGCAACACCAAATATATTGGATTTGGACTTCTTCTTCCTCCTTCTTCTTCTTTCTTTTTTTTTTAAAGTTTAAGTTCCATTTTATTTTTCCAAGGTGTTTTCTTCTATCTTTATGAAGCCACTTTACATGGGTTTTGGTGGAGGTCGTGGTGCAGCACCAGCAGGTCTAAATCATGGTGGGGGTGTTCGGTCCTTCCAAGCTTCCCGGGATCGATTCCTGACTACCTTGCTATGAATAGCACAGCTCACACAGTAATGCAGCTTGACGTAGAGTTTGGGGAGCACATAGGCGTCGAAGACACTTGCTTCAGATATATCCCTGACGGCAGCCGCCTCTACAATGTTCCGAATGACGAACTTCTTAATGGCCTTGTCCTTGGGCACACAGTGGGTGCAGTAAGTGCAGCGAATTGGCCAATAATCAATAGAAATATTAGGTTGGGGAAAATGCCCAAACAAAGCAATATGAAACAAAAAATTATAACATGAGTTCTGGAAATGGATGTTGAGTCCTTCTGCATCCATGCCAAGTATACTATTGAATGAACCGTCTCCTTACCCCTTCTCTTTGAGACAGGGTCTCTTTATATAGCCCTGACAGGCTGGGAACTCACAAATATACACTTGCCCCTGCCTCCCCAGTGCTGGGGTGAAAGGTATATGCCAGAACCACTGGCTACCACCACCCCACCCCACCCCTGATCCCTGTGCTTTTCAATGTGTACATGTCTTTTTCTTCTGACAGTGTTGAGGAGCAGTGGTAAAATGACTAACTGTTTCATCTCATCCATTCTTGTGTTTATGTTTGAAACCAATATCCAAATGAGGTCAGGCCATTGATGAATCTTTAGATTACCTTCTTGTTTGGGGATCACAGGTTTCCTGGTTATTCTGTCTGTGCTGAGTGCCAGACTCCTCTGTTGGCCTTTTAAGCATTTCTTTCAGACCTGTTTTCTCAGCTGCCAACACCCAGGGCCATCTTTCCCTGGGAGCGCACTGATGAAGCCAGTCAGAGGATTAGGTAGGTGATGCTCACTCTCCTTCCCAGCCTCCAATTCCAGTCTCCCAGTCTCATCTGCAGCGCTGTGGTAGACCACCTGCAGGGTCCTGTCTTCCTTCCCCTGCTCCATTCCCTGGCAACTCCACAGACCCTTCTGGCAGACCCACATTTCCTCCCTGCTGGGAACACTCTTAGTCCCCCTTTCCAGCCCATCCCCATTCCTGTGTCAGCTCCCAAATACTAAGAGGCAAAGGCAGCCAGATCTATGTGAATTTGAAGACAGTCTGGTCACAGAGAGAGTTTCAGGATAGCCAGAGTTACATAGGGAAAAAGAGCTATGAAAATACAAACAAGGGGTGAAATGAAGGAAACAATTCAAGACACGAAAGCAGAAATGGAATCACTAAGGAAAAGCCAAACTGAGCTAACCGGAAATCAAAACTTCAGGAATTCAAACAGGAACCTCAGAGATAATTCTCACCAATAAACTATAAGAGATGGAAGAGAGAATCTGAAGGATTCAAGACAAGAGAAAAGAAATGGATACCTCTGTCAAAGAAAGTTGTTAAGCCTAAAAATATTCAGGCACAAAACATCCAGGAACTCTGTGAAATGAATGCTGTGAAAAGGTCAAACCCAAAAATAATGGAAATAGAGGAAGGAGAAGAAACCCAGATCGAATGTACACAAAATATTTTCTGGGTTTTTTGGGGGGCTTCCATATGAAGCTGAAAATGGTATTTTCAGGATCTATGAAGAATTGTGTTGGAATTTTGATGAATACATAATTGCTTTTGGTAGGTGGCCATTTATACTATATCAATTCTACTGACCCACAAACATAGGAGAGCTTTCAATCTTCTGATATCTTCTTCCATTTCTTTCTTAAAGCTTCATCATACCAATCTTTCACTTGCTTGGTTAGTGTCACACCAAGATTATATTTTATATTATTTACTAACAATATTTATCAGTTCTGTTAATATTTTAAGGCAACTTATTATACTACCTTATCATCTACAAATAAAGATACTTTGAATTCTTCCTTTCCAATTTAGTGATTGATAGAAGAGGACCCAGCCCATTACAATTGGTGTCTTTCCTGGACTGCTGATCCTAGATTCTGTAAGGAAGCAGGTTGAACACAAGACCTAAGAGAAAGGTAATGAGTAGCACCCTTCTTTGGTCTCTGCATCAGCTCTTGCCTCTAGGTTCCTGCCATATTTGAGTTTCTGGCCTGACTTCCTTCAGTGATACTCAGTGATGTGGAAGCATAAGCAAAACAAATCCTTTCTCCCCAACTTACTTTTGGTCATGTTGTTTTAAAACAGAAATAGTAAACCCAAGGAAGATAGCAATAAAATGTCCTAATGACATTCTGATATTATTGTAGATCTGTGCCTTGTTCAGCCATCGTCAAAGAAGCTTCCTCCTGCAGTAGATGAGACCAAATACAGAGAACCACAGCTGGACAATGCACAGAGAGTGAGAGACTTTGGGACACTCAGTCCTAAATGGGATATCTTCATCAAGTCCTCTCAGGGTTCGGGTAAATCCTGTAGGAGAGGAGGAGGAAAGTTCGTATGAGCCCAAAGGGGTCAAGGACACCAAGGACACCAAGCAAAGACTGCTAAACACAGCAGGCATATACAAACTCAAGGAGACTGTGGCAGCATGCCCAGGCCCTCTGCAAGTCTGGGCCCGATGGGATCCCAGTACTGGGAGGGGAAGTGGGCACAGTTCCGTATCTCTCTAACCCAGAAAATATTTCCAACTGATAACTGCTCACAAGTGAAAAATTACTCTTCTTTAATTAAATCTCACTGGATTTACAAACCACTCTGAAGGACAGGCCCCATAGCCAGCAGGAGATAGCCAACATAAAACCAACTCAATGGTATTTTGGGGTGTTCTTTGGCTCATAAAGCTTTGTTGAGGATTTTTCTTTTCTTTCTTCCTTCATTCCTTCCTCCCTCCGTTTCTTCCTTTTTTTCCTTCTTTTTTAACTTATAGTTTCTTTGTGTATATATTATGTTGTCTTAGTTAGGGTTACTATTGTTGTAATGAAACACCATGACCAAATAACTTGGAGAGAAAAGGGTTTATTCAGCTTATGCCTCCAATTACAGTTCATCATTAAAGGAAGGCAGGACAGGGACTCAAACAGGGCAGGACCCTGGAGGCAGGAGCTGATGCAGAGGTCATGGAAGGGTGCTGCTAACTGGCTTGTTCCTCATGGCTTGCTCAGCCTGCTTTCTTGAAGAACCCAGGACCAGCAGCCTCCAGATGGCACCACCCACAGTGATGTGGGCCCTCCCCCATGGTTCAATAATTAAGAAAATGTCCTACAGGCTTGCCTATATCCCAGGCTTATGGAGGCATTTTCTCAGTTGAGGCTCCTTCCATTCTGATGACTCTAGCTTGTGTGAAGTTGCCAGAAAACTAGCCAGACATAGATTTTCTGGCTTGTGCTTTTATAGGATTTCATTGGTTATTTAACAGATTTCGACAAGCTAATTTTAAATTTGTATGGCAGGCAAAAGACCAAAATAACATTAATGGGGAAGAGAAAGCTAAAGAATCAACACCATGTTAAAGGAAAACGAGGCAGAGGACTGACATTGCCCAACCTCAATTCTCCCTGTAAAACTACAACAATCAATACGATGTGGAGCCTGCCGAAAGAACGGGCAAATATTAGTAGAACGGAACAGATGGCCCAAACTAGACAGACTCAAACAGAATCAGTTGATCTTTGACAAAACAGCTAAAGCAATACTGAAATGGGTCAAAGGAGCAGAAAGGGTCAAGGGAAAGAGTTTAAAGGAAACTAAAAGGCTATAGAAGAACAGGAACTTATCAATAAACCAAATAGTATCTAGACACGAATTCAACAGCCACCAAGCTGGGCTTTGTACTGTGAGAAAAACAACTTAAACTCTCCAGGCTTGCTAGCCTTCTAACACCCTGACAGGGCAAAGCAGTGAAATAGTTCTTGTCAAATCTTCCAGTTCAGAATAGCATGTCTAACCTTGTACCACATTCCTGATTCGGTAAAGGTCGTTGTTGTGATTTGAATGTGAAATGTCCCCTCTGGGTTTACGTACTGGAGGTTTTGTTGGCAGCTAACAAGCTTTGGGAATGTGGCTAGATCCCACCATGTTGGCTAATCACTGGACTAAATCCTTGCTGAGATTTGCAGGAAGGAAGGAAGAAAAGGAGGGACATAGAGAGCTTTTCCATTCTGTACATATTCACTTATGTTCTATATGATGTTAGTGGTGGGTACGTTTCATTGTCCTTTACATTGTTGTAAAGAATACAGATGCCAAGCGCAGACCCTAACATAAACTGTGGGTTCCCGGGGATGCTCCAGCAAAGGCTCATTAACTGTAACAAATGATCTATTCTGGTGTGTTACTGCTGGTGGTGGCAAAATGGGAGGACCACATACATGAGAATTCTCCATACTTTCTGCTTGTTCTGCTGTGAGCATCAAGAAAGTAACTTTTGCTAATTGGGTCTACTTTAAAAATACAAAAACAAAGAATAAGCCATATATACATATAAGCCTTCTACCAGTAGCTCAGCTACCAAGCTGATCCCATAAATAAGAAATATTTCCTTCACAGTTCAGAACTCCTTGCCTTTAGAAGGTATTTATGTCTTTTTTTTTCTGTAACTTTTTGAAACTTGCCACCATTGTCTTCTAGGCTTGGGGGGGGGGTTGTTCTGTGCACTTGTTTTTACTTTTTTGTTAAAGCTTATGTGCTTGTACATACCACATGTCATTATATTTTGGTCAACTAAACAGAAAGCTTTTACATTTAAGACTAAATTTCTTATGTTTAGGAAGAATATTTTTGTAACCTTTGCAGGTAACATCCTGCGTCCAGGAGCTGTGAACATAACCAGGTCTTTTACATTTCCGGTGCCATAGATTCTGAAATGAACTTGACAATTCTGCAGACGGTCTCCACTTCCTAATATGGAAGAAAATAGAGTTTGTGAGCTGTTGTTACCCTGTTGCATTTTTTTTCTATAAATAAATAAATAAATATTTTTATGACTAAGCTTAGCTACAGGAGCACAGATGTCTCGCTGTGGTGACAAAGAACGCCACTATCCTTTTCTAAAATCCGTATCACTGCAGGTGGTAGTTTGAATAGGAATGACCCACATAGGCTCATAGATTTGAATGCTTGGTCACCAAGGAGTGGCGAGACTCAGAGACGTGGCCTTGTTGGAGAAAGTGTGTCCCTGGGGATGGGCTTTGAAGTTTCAAATGCTAAAGCAAGGCCCTGTGTCTCTCTTCCTGTTACCTATCAATCTGGATGTAGAACTCTCAGCTTCCTCTGCAGCACCATGTCTGCCTGCACGCTGTGATCTTCCCACCATGACAATAATGGACTAAACCCCTGAACCTCTCTCTAAAATCAACCTACTTCTAAAACCAAAACAGGGCTGATCTATACTCTCTCCCATGCTTCAATTTAGAACAATTATTTCAAGGTTATCCAAGTTCTAGAGATTTCAATGGGATTGGATAAAGCCATTGCTGCAACCCAACTATAGTTTAACTCCTACCTCCACCTAATTCAATTGTCTTTCCTCTTCATAAGTATTGATCACTAACAGCATCACCCCATACCTTATAATATGCAAGAATCAACATCGTTTTCTAAGGTAATTAGCCTAAGACTATAGGTATGCGTTGAAGAAGAAAATTCTCTTATGAGATTAGGAAGGTGTATCATGTGCTCTCAGCTGGCCATCCCTGGAGGGAGACACTACACAAAAATCCCCTGACATGCTACAACAGTCAACTTAAGACTTCGAATAACGAGAGTTGACTCAAAGGGGCAAAGTCCATGGCATTTGAGAAAGTCGGTCCACATTAGCTCCCTAAGCCTATGTCTTAGGTACTTTTAAGTTTCTGTGATAAAATATCAGAACCAAGGAAACTTATAGAAGGGAGGATTTATTTAGGACTATGGGTCCAGTGGGACAGAGATCCATTACCATCATGACAAGGAGCATGGCAGCAGGCAGGCAGGCGGTGAACTGGAGAAGCAGCTGACAGGTCACACCCCAATCCACAAACAAGAAGAAGAAAGAGTACACTCAGAATGGGCTGAGATTTTTGAAACCCCAAGCCTACCTGCAGTAAAACACCTCCTCCAACAAGACCATACCTCCTACTACTTACCAAGTAGCCACCAAGTCTACGGCCATACCATCCTGAATATGCCAGATCTCATCTGATCTCGGAAGCTAAGCAGGGTCGGGCCTGGTTTAATACTTGGATGGGAGACCAAGGAGCCACCAAATGAGAACCAAGTATTCAACTGCTTGAGATTAGAAGAGACAACTCATTTATGTCACCACGGGCTGTTTAACCAAAGGACCACAAAAAAATAAAGTGTCTCAGTTCTGAAGGCTGGATGTCTCCACCTGAGAGCTGTAAGAGCAGATCTGCTTCATACCACATTAGTGTGGCTTGGTGGCAACCTTTGACATGCTCAGCTTGCAGGAGCATCAGCTTGATTTCCAATTTCATATTCAATTTGTGTCAAGAACCCATTTTCATAAGCATTCTAAATAGTATATTCAAATGGACAAAACCATGGGACACTATTTCCAAACACAATCTCAGTCTAAGCAATGGGATGTCCCGCTCCAAGAGACGGATGGGCAGGGAAGTGGAACGTACTAACAGAGATGTATGGAGGTGAGACAGAGGTGCTTTACCAAAACAGTGAGAGGATGAAGGTGATTACATCTCAGGAAAAAAATAAAATAAAATAAACATATAAAAAAGTGCTTTCCTCCCAGGCAAGTCTGAGGGTTCACCAATCAGAAAGAACTGGAAGTCTACAGCAATGAAGGAAGACCTTGGCCTGGTATATTCATAAATCCTGAACCCTCGGGTCAGCAGAAATACCCCCACAATTTTGTTCCTGCTAAAGGCTAGTACAATGTAGTTCCTAGACATATACTTCTGTCTTAAAAGACAATGCTACCTTCTTTGCAATCTACTCCTCTTGCCTCACTTCTAGTGGCAATACCGGTGACCAAAATAGTCTGGTGTAGAAATGCGGTTTACTAATATGTGCATAGAACAGACATCCAAGGAACTACAAAGGGCATAGCCTGTGATAAGAATGAGGCCTTAAAGTGATATGTCTAGAGGAAAGAACATAAAGTTAAATAGGAATCCTTTATCCATGGACTCATTAGGGCACAAGAGTTTATTGGGGTGGGGGGTTGATCCAGGTTGATCTCTCTATGTAGCCTTGGTTGTCCTGGATAAATCAGGCTGACCTCAAACTCACAGAGACCCCCCTTCCTCTGTCTCCTGAATGCTGGGATCAAAGGCATGTAAAACCATGTCCACAAAGTTTAATGCATGTCATAGTTGGAATCCGAATGTCTCTCACAGGATGTTGCTTTGAACACTTTTTCCCCATCTGGCACACTGCTTGGCATCTTTAGGAGTTAAGACTTGGTTTACCGGGGTTGGTGGGGGAGACTAGCAGTGGGCCTTTGGAGGCTGTACTGACCCTTAGTCCGGTGTCTCCTTGCTTCCTTGCCCATTGCCAAGATGTGATGGTTACTACTGACTGTCAGCTTGGCAGGACCTGTAATCACCCACCTAGGGAACAAACTTCCAGATCTACCCTTAAAGGATCACTTAGTGTCTGGGCATGCCTATGAGGGATTATGTTGACTGAGTTAATTGAACAGGGAAAATCCAACCTAAAAGCCAGAAGCAGCAGCAAACATCTGTTTTGTTTTAAGAGACAGGGTTTCTCTGTGCAGCTGTGACTATCCTGGAACTCACTCTGTAGATCAGGCTGACCTCAAACTCACAGAGAACCTACTGCCTCTGCCTTCCAAATGATTAAAGGCGTGTGCCACCACCACCTGGCTATAACCCCAGTATTTCCACTGTAAAATGGGAAGCAAAGAAAGGAAAATCATCCAGGAACTCATGGGCCTGCAACCTGCTCAGTGTGCTACTTAGTGGTATGGAATCATTTCTAAAAGTTGCCTTCAGACCGTCTCACCCCGCCAAGGCACACGTGTATCAGCACACACATAAACACATAATATAATGCAAAATTATATATATATGCATACATATGTATGTATGTCTGCATTCAAAGTCATTATTTGCCAGCGTAGATTTTCCAAGGACTAAGCACTAAACAGCCACCTAGAATGATTGTCAGCCAGTTTTACTATGTAAGGGGATGTTCAAATGTTGGTAAAATGCACACATAAAAGGAGCATCCCAAAGAGAGACAAGAACTGTGCATGGACCTAACAATGTGGGCTTACACTCACCGGGCCTCATTTGTCTACTGTCCCAGGTGAAAGTCCATGCAGTGACCCATGGAAAACAGTGCCGGTCAGTCTTTTAGATCAAACATGAGGTGGTGCTAAGCCCCCTTCAAGCCCTCCAGGCTGAAAGGGATGGGATATTAGCTACTTTCCTCATCACTATGGCACAATACCTGCCAGGAGCACCTTAAAGAAGGGTTTGTTTCGGCTCAGAGTTTTAGGGGCGTCTCCATCCATCATGGTGGAGAAGGTGTGGCGAGTTCATGGTAGCGGAGAGTGTGTACAGGGCTTCTCACGGCACATGGCAGGCAGGAAGCAAGGTGTCAGACGGGAACCAGAAGTAGGTCTAAGCTTCAAGGCTTGCCCTGAGCCATGCCACATGTTCTAGAGCTTCCATGACACTAAATCACTGCCACCAGCTGGAACCCAAATGCTCAGACACATGAGCCTGTAGGGAGCATTCCACATTCTAACTGTATGGGTAGAGATTCCTGCTAGCCAGGAATGGTATGTAGTATGCATGTGAAACTGTACGGGTAGGGATTCCTGCTAGTCAGGAATGGTATGTAGTATGCATGTGAAACTGTACGGGTAGGGATTCCTGCTAGTCAGGAATGGTATGTAGTATGGATGTGAAACTGTATGGGTAGGGATTCCTGCTAGTCAGGAATGGTATGTAGTATGCATGTGAAACTATACAGGTAAGGATTCCTGCTAGTCAGGAATGGTATGTAGTATGCATGTGAAACTGTACGGGTAGGGATTCCTGCTAGTCAGGAATGGTATGTAGTATGCATGTGAAACTATACAGGTAAGGATTCCTGCTAGTCAGGAATGGTATGTAGTATGCATGTGAAACTGTACGGGTAGGGATTCCTGCTAGTCAGGAATGGTATGTAGTGTGGATGTGGCTTCTCACTTTCTTGCTTTAAAGCCTATGCAAGCATCATTATTCAAATGTTTGTGGAGTGTGTGATCTGCCAAATGAAATCTTAATTAGCACCCACGGCTAGTTAAGAAAGTACAGCCGTGGGCACATTACCACGAGATCTGTCTTAGTTAGGTTTCTATTGCTGTGAAGAGACACCATGATCTCAGCAACTCTTAGAAAGGAGAACATTTAACTGGGGTGATTTACAGTTCAGAGGTTTAGTTCATTATCACTATGACAGGCGGCATGCAGGCCAAGGTGCTGGAGAAGTGGTTGAGAGTCCTACATCTTGATCTGCAGGCAAGTGAACTGAGACACTGGGCATAACTTGAGCATAGGAGACCTCAAAGTCCACCCCCTACAGTGACACACTTTCTCCAACAAGGCCACACTTCCTAATAATGCCACTACCTATGAGCTTATCAAGCCAATTAGATTCAAACTACCACAAAATCCATTGTTCTTAATACCAAATTTACCTTCAAAGCTGGTAGCCCAGTAAGCAGCATATGACCTACTATCAGTAAAGTGAGACACCAGCATGGAGAGGAGAATGAGGCGTCCTCTCCAGGTGAGACTTCATCCTCCAGTCATGGAATACACTGTCAATCAGCCACCTCTATATGATATCATATCTCCACTAAAAATACATGGATGTGGTCCTCAATTAGTGTCCTCACTATCACCAATTCTAATGACTTGCTCAGACAGTTTATGTTTCTAACCCTGAAACTGGACTCTTGTGGGCTTGGAGAACCAGAATACCAAAAGAAGATATCTTCTACAGGAGGAAGACTGACATTCGACTTCAGTGTCCAGGCTTAGGCCTTACAGATTTCAAAACAGCAGGCAAGAGGTAAGTGACCTTTTATTTTGAAAGAGGTAAGGTGCTGTTACATAACAGTAGTAAGTAGGAATGTCCTTTTGAGCGTTTCTTAATCTTCTCTTATCCAATCTGAGGATGCAGATAACGAGGTTTTCTGAGGAAAAGAATATTTTTCAATAAGACAGCTTGATGCAATTGTTTTATTACTTTAAGCACTGTGTTAATTAAAATTGAGAATAAGCTAGAACCGGCATTGTGGTTTGTACCTGTCAACATCAACACTCAAGAGACAGCGGCAAAGGATTGCCATGGGTTCAAAACCACCCTGAGATACACATTGAGATCCTGTCTCGCAATGAAGGGAGGGGTACAAGACAGCAATGAAAGTACAGAAGCAGCCACAGAGTTTGAGTGGCCATACTTTCTGGAGGAGAACAGACAAATGGGAGAACACCCGTGGATCTTCAGTACAATTGTTGCCAAGGGACTGTAACCTGATCCTATCCAATGTCCAAGTTATGTACCAGCCCTTCTTCAGAAACCACGCACCTTAGATGATCTCATGATTACAATTTGGCATCCCACAACACCTGCCTAAAAAAAAAAATGTGTAGATTATGCCAACGGAACCACTTTGCTCTTGTGATGACTGTATTTCTCTGTGAATTATCAATTTCACAATCTCACGTAGTGATTTCTACAAAGTTTGATTCATATGTTTCCCCCCACTGCCAAACAGACACACTTCCAGGACTCATAAAATGGGACTTGAGAGTCTTAAAGATGAAGAATCATTTTCTGTGTGGTTGATAATTCATCAATGCCTTTTTGTTTGTTTGTTTATTTGAGACAGGGTTTTTCTGAAGCTTTGGAGAGCTGTCCTGGAACTAGCTTTTGTAGACCAGGCTGGTCTCGAACTCACAGTGGTCCACTTGCCACTGCCTCCCGAGTGCTGGGATTAAAGGTCATCAATTCTTTTTGGAGTCTTATCTAGAAAGTCAACCCTTTCCCTCCTCCTCCTCCCCATAGCTGTTATGTGTATGCTGGATTTTGTACTGTTCACTAAGAATACAACTTATAAGACAAACTTACCAGAGGTTACTGATACACTTACTGAACCACTTTCATAAAGATTACCTCATATTTCGTTTTCAATCTAACGATGATTTCATATTGTTAAATAAGTGTTTTTTTGAGAAATTTCATATCACTAACTTCTTGGGTATTAGCAATATCTTGAAATGCACAATATACACCGAACATCAGGGTTTCTGGCTTGTGAAAGCTTACTGGTTGAGATGATACACACACAAAGAGGAGAGGTGTCAGATGAGGGAGTAGGCATCCCCTGACGCATTCCGTTGGAGGCACTCGCTGTGTGAAAAGCGAGCGTGTACTGAAAAAGGCAAGTGGAGGCTGTAGATGTACGAAGTCTATTGGAGGAAAGTGTTTTAAAAAGTGGTAGTAGTAGGCCCCGTGCCAAATAATTTAGTCACATAGACGTCATATTTACCCCTCACATCCCTGAATTTTCTCCTATTCTTGATACCGCTTGTTAAACAAATGCTGTAGGCTGAAAACACGACACACGTGAATCTCCTGAACCCCTGACTATATTAATTTCTACAGCAAAATGAGAGTTGATAGACATATTATAATAAGGATTTTAAAATGGAGAGACTATTCTGGATTCCTGGTGGACCCCAGGTAATCATAAGAACCCTTTGCAGCAGCTGGTGGGGTTCAGCCAAGAGTGGTTGTGAAGACGGAAGTAGAGGTTGGAATGCCTTCCCGGAATGATCCAGAAAGAACACAGCATATAAACACTTTGAGTTTAGCCCAGTGGAACCAGTTTCATTCTTCTGCCTTCCAGAAGTCAGGTAAACATTTATGTCATTTTAAACGCTAAGCTCAGCGCGATTTGTTACAACAGCAGGCACTAACACCAGTGGCCGGGGTATTTGACAATGCGCAATAAGCCTCAACTGTCCAGTTTAGACTGGTTCACAAAATCGGACGCGGGAACTTTCCTCAAGGGATGCCGATATTCACTCACCATCGAATAAAAACTTTTAGCATGAAAGATGAGGAGTCTTAATCTTTCCTACTAGAAGAGTGGAGCTTCTCAGGCCTCACAGTGGCGCGCACTTGCAATCCCAGCACTGGACGGTAGAGGCAGCGGAAGAGGGTGGTGTGGAGCCAGTCAGGGGTACATAGTGAAACGGGGTGGGGGGGGGGAGAAGGGGAAGAGAGGGGAGGGGAAGGGAGGGAGAGGAGCGGGAGGGAGGGGGAGAAGGAATGCTTATGAGAAAAAACTATTTCATTGTATCTAATAGTAATTTATAACTTTTCTAAGCGATTAAGCTCTTCCACTGACCAAAACTTAACATTATTAACTAAATATGTTGGGTAAAAGTCAAAGTTGTAAATAAAGGTTTGTACTAAAAAAATTATACTCAGAGAGCATAATTTTATCACGTATTTTTAAAAAGCACAATTTTGTGGATAGACTTTCACCACTTCATGGGGCAGATGGGGTTGATGTCTCAGTATTCCTTGTGACTACAGCGTTACATCTTCTGTCCACACTGGAAGCTCTCATCTAATTGTTTGTATTCAGTGTATTTGATAATTAATTATAAAAACCCTACTCACCAGTCTACACCGGTTCCTCTAAACTCTCCTTTGTTCATTTCACAGAGATTAAAAGTCTGTTCATTTTTTCCACATTAGCTTCCTTACCCCTTACCCTCAGTTACCAAATGTTACATTTTAACATGAGTGAGACTCCCCACTGCACCATACGTACCTTGTATTATGGAAGCCACAAACAAGACATAGTCCTCACTTTCAAGAAATTGTGTCCCCAGACTTGATAGGCAATTTTTAGATGCTTGTATAGCTTTGCCTCTTACACCAATGTATTGTGCATGTCTGTATCTCTCTCAAGAGACAAGCACTTGTAGCCAGGGACTTGGTAATATTCATTTTTATGGATTTTCATAACTATATCTGTATGCATGGGCTTGATTGAATCAATCTGATAGGAGAATAACATGCCAGAAAATCATTTGACAAATCAAAATTTAAAAATGATAATAATGAGGGCTGGAGAGTTTGCTGCTTTTGCAGAGATCCCAAATTAGATTCCAGCACCCCATGGGGGCTCACAACTACCTGTAGCTGCAGTTTGAGGAGAACTGTGTTGCCTTCTTCTGGCCTGCCAGGCACTGCATGTACATGGTACAGTTAATACACAGATAAAACAAATACATAAAATAGAAATATATAAATATTTTTTTAAAAAATGGCAACCATAGGCCCATTTGTTCATAGCAGCATTATTTGTCATAGTCAGAACCTGGAAACAACCTAAATGCCCTTGACTGAAGAATGGATAAAAAAAATGTGTACATTTACACAATGACATATTACACAGTGGAAAAAAAATGACATCTTGAAATTTGCAGGCAAATGGATGGATCTAGAAAACATCATATTGAGTGAGGTAACCCAGACCCAGAAAGACAAATATAATATATACTCACTCATAAGTGGCTTTTAGACATAAAGCAAAAAAAAAAAAAAAAAAACACTAGCCTACAATTCACAAACCCAGAGAACCTAGACAACAAGGACCCTAAGAGAGACAGACATTGATCTAATCTACATGGGAAGTAGAAAAAGATAAGATCTCCTGAGAAAATTTGGAGCATGGGGACCTTGGGAGGAGGTAGTAGGTAAGGGGACAGGAAGGGAGGGGAGTGGAGAAAAATGCATAGTGCAATAAAAACAATAAAAAGGCGACTGCACTACACAGGGAGGATGTGACTAGCCGTAGGCGGCAGGTGCGGCAGAATTGAGGTCATGTGTTCGGTGGCCATTGCTTTTTCCTTCCTTAGTGTGAGGGAAGACAATATTCTCTAGCTTCCTCAAGGCGAGAAAGAGCAAAGTGTGACCACGCGAAGCACATAAGTAGTTATGAGTCATGCAGCATGAGTTAAGGGAATGCAGGCCTCCTTCAAGCCTACCCACAAGTCTCGCTGTAGGCTAGTCCTCTCTTCTGGCTACTCTGGAGGTCTCAGTTACAGATATTAGGGTCATAAAATGGAAAACATGTGGCTATTGAAATGTCTGTGTGGTAACTAAACATATTTAAAGCCTAAGTGGCCCAAAGAGCAGCAGCACTTTCAACAGACTCGGGGGATTTCAAAGTGCAAGGGGGTAAGAGAAATGGTGTATTTGATGTGAGCATACTCAGTGTGAAATGAAGAAAGCTACCAGATAAAACAGACAAATCACAGCTGGCTGTCTAGTTGGCTTTGAACTGTTTAAAAAGAACTCAACGCATTTCAGAATCTGCATTTTGAATTTTATATTTGCCCTATACATTCTAATTCCTAATCACTTATTTTAGAAAATTATTTCAGAAAAATCTATAGCCAAACAATAGAAGGATCATACTCTACTGATACCATTGAAAGACCCCCAAGGTGGGCTGCCTTTCAGTCTGGGGAGACCCTCCCAAAGAACAGCGAGGCCACTCATACGGCTGCAACAGCAAGAGGTTTATTGAGTTAACACAGGTACCTGCGGGCAACAAGTCTTTCGGAGGACTTGCGCACCTTCAGGTTGGAACAGTGGGTTTTTTATAGGGTAGGGAAGCAGAAGCGTGGGAACAGAAGCGAGATGCATAGTTACAGGGTTCTGATTGGGCAATTCAAACAAGGCTCGGGTTCAAACTGAGTACAATTTCGTGGTTTCCAAGAAATCAGATATACATGCTATTCTGGCCTATCTAGGGTGTCATTCTTCCTTTGGACCCCAAGTCCCCTGCTGACAGTCCGGATGGTTGACCAGAGATATCTTGCCTTGCTCAGCGCCCCTGCCCCTAAGCTGACCACAGCCCTTATCTCTAAGTTAAACTCCCCTGTCCTAGCTTCTAATTATATTGCTCAAAAATTCAAGCCTTGTAAAATAGCGTTATTGCTGCTGTTAACTTAATGCTGCTAGGTAGGGGTCTTTCATCCCCCCATTTCTTTTTGTGAATTTGAATAAAATCATTTATTCAACTAGCGGGCATTCTTAACATGTTCTGGATCATATTGTTTAAGCTGATGATATTGATGAGTGAGGACCAAGGTTTGGATAGCTGAAAGTCTGTCTTTTATAAATTGTACCAGGCGGTTTATAAACCATCCTTTAAACTATCTTTGTTGAGAAGATAGTAGAACACCTCTAGGGTGTGCAGAATAGCTCTTGGCAAAATTGTCTGAATGAGGCTTGAAAGTAACTATATGGTAGACATTGTGAACCATTGTAGACCCGAGAATAGCACCCAACACTGTGGCAATAATAGTCTATTGACTACAAAGAGCTTAACTCAGCCCTAAGAAACACATGCCTTCTCATAAGAGACAAGTTTAATATTATGAAGACAAATCTCTTTTACTGTAGACACCGGGAGTGTTGATCCTCAACTCCAGAGAATGTGCCGGAGAGGTCAGTTTTGGTCCAGCTGGCACCACATGGCATTTACGGGTTTCCATTGCATCCTGTAGCATCAGCTTTATCCAAATGTACAGGGTTGTGTCCATTGTGAGAACTTTAACAAACAATGAGAGAAAATGCAATACAGGATGACAAATGTTTAAAACAAAACAAGAAGCCCTAAAGCCAGAGGACAGCCAATGAGGACATAAATACCCAGGCTTTAGAAAAACAAAACCTGTCAAGAGGTAAGGAGGCTTTAGGTGTGTTTGCTTATCTCTGCAGTTATCTGCACAAAACGGTCTGATCTGGAAAAGTCTTAAACAGTACAAAATAATTCCTGTCAATCTGTCCCAGACACACAGAGGAGGAAGAGAACAGAATTGCCTTTTGCTTCTGCTGTGTGATATTGTGCTTTAAAAGACATTAAAAAATGAGCAGAGCCCTGTGGGTTTCTGACTTTAGGAAAGAAGAGCCTTAAAGGTGATGTAAGCCCATCTTATAGCAGATGTGCCTGCCCTGTGTAAGCCTTGAGCTCAGGATTCCATCATTAAGGTCAGCCATTCTCAGCAATTACATGAGCGGCAGCTAACTAGCCAGGCAGCAGAACTAGTGGCAACGATGTCGGGGTGTTTTGAACCCAGAACAGGACAGGAGGGAGGGAGGTCTGTCAGTCATTTTTGTTGGTCTCCAGGGCCAATTATGTCAATTTGTTTTTTTTTTTTTTAGAATTTTATTTATCTTATCTATCTGACCTGAGCTTTGGGGTTGGTAAGCTTAATTTCCAATTGATCCCCAATATCTTGGCCATACCCTAACTTACCTGGGCAACAAAGGCAGGTCTATTATGGGACATGATTATCTTGGGCATCCCCAACCTTAGGATGATCTTTTTTTATGATCTTCTTAGCCATCATATTGGGTGTCTCAATCTTGGTCAATGTATGATGGCTATCTTCTTTGGCAAATGTGTGGCCTCCTGGAGGCTCAAAATTTCTGCAAATGTATATTGCTTTGTGTATACAGGTGAGGGTAAAAGCATACCTGCTGTTAGTATAGACGTTCCCTCTGCCATCTGTAGAGCTTGTATCAAAGCCATAAGTTCAGCGTTCTGGTCGGGCCGCCATCTCTGAAGGGAGGCTACTGGCCTAGATCATTTGCTTCCTGTCCACCAATGCTGCCCCCGCCTTCCGCTTACCTTCAGTCTTGTGTGCCTGCTCAGCTTGGACCGCCAGCCTTGTGCCCCTGGCAAGCTTCGCCCTCATTTTCGGCTCTGCCTGGCACAGCTTAGTCTGCCATTTTGCCATTCACCTGTCCTTTATGCAGATGCTGGCAGGATCCATAGTCCATCGACGTCAGCCCAGCACAGGAGCAGTAGTCAGGCACAGGAGGGCACCTGTGGTAGCATTTGACTGCTGTATCACAGTCTGACATGGGTGAGGGGAGCAAGACTGTAAAGTGAGCAGTTAGGGCTCATGCAGGCTTTAGAGCAAGCACAGCATCAAGGCAGTTGCTAGGAGGTGAGGATTTCTTCAGCGGTGGAGGCAGGGAGAGGTGGTCATCCCGGTGAGGAGGGCGTGGTAGAGGCAGAGGCAGACAAGCAGCCTGTATCTCCTGCAGAACTGAAAACAGCAGCGAAAGCAAAAGTCCCTCGTTTGGTCAACAAAAGGCTTTGGTCATACATTCAGAAGTGACCAGGGAGGAACGAGTCATTTATTTGTCTTTTTTCCAAATTTATAGTTTGTAAGGTGTCCAGTTTGTATTCTTTACTCAGTTCCAGTGTCCCTCTTTATTTGTCTTTGATCTTCTGTTGCCCAGGCTCGCTCCTTATCTGTCTGAGTCCTGTCTCTCTCTTTTTTTTTTTCCGCCTCTCTCTCTCTCTCATTTTTCTTTTTCTGTCCCTTGTTTAACATTTTTTTTTTCCAAATCTTTACTAAGTATAATCTTTTAACCCATCTATTTGCTGTATCTTTTTTTATATCTGATGTTGCCTGTCCTATGTAGGCCATGACTACTGCTGTCTGCTGACCTTCAAAGGTTGGGTAAAAATGCTTGTAAACTTCTATTAGTCATTTAAGGAACATAGATTTTAACTGGCCCCTGGAGAACCTCTCTTATCTTGGCCAAATTAGTGGGGTGCCTTGCAGCCCCCCCTGAGATTTGCCATGAGCCCAACATTTTGACTGTCAGTTTCTCCCTTTAAGAATTAATTAGACATTATCATGTAGAAGAATGAAAATAGATCCATATTTATCTCTATGCACAAAACTGAAATCCAAACAAATTAAAGACCTTAACATAAGGGCAACAATATAAATAGAATTTTGAACATAGCCTCAGTAGCGTAGACATTAAAAGAAACAATCAGTAATTGAAATCTCCAGAACTGAGAAGCTTTTTGTATAACAAAGGATATAATTAACAGAACATAATATCAGCCTGTAGAATAGGAAAGGTGTCTTTATCAATTATGTTAAAACCATATAAGGAATTTAGAAGCTTAATCCTCATAAAAATAAATATTTCAGTACAATTACGTCATAGACCAAAACTGTAAATTCTCAAAAAATGAACTTGAAATGACTGAAAGATATTTAAAATTTGCTTAAATATAACATCCTTAATCATCAGGGAAATGCAAATTAAACAATTCTGAGATTTTATCTTATTCCTGTAAAACTGACCAGGATTAAAAATATCATTTGACAATTTATGCTTACAGCTACTTTGAACATTAGCATGGTGGATTTTCAGAATTAGATAACATATTACCTTAAAAACTTAGCGACATCCTTTTTATTATTATAGACAGAATCTGAAAACAACCTAAAATGTACCTTTTTATATTAATAATGAATGAGAATCTTTGCCATGTTTTTTTTAAATATTTATAAACATTATAAAGAGTCAAAAGGGCCATTTTATCTCTACCTCATCATTTAGTAACACCCCCTTGCAATTGTGGTGGGGTGAGAGGCTTTAGCAGATCTTTGCTATGTGGCCATGTGGGCGGGGTCCCCACCTTATCACAAGCATTGTGAGCAGACAAGTGTTAAATTTAGATCTGAACATGGGCTGGCTTAGAAGCTCAGCTGGGCTGTTTATATGGCCCTGGCCCTGTGCCAGGCCTGAATTTATTTTCATCTGGACACACTGCATAGTAAGAAATATAAAAACCAACAATCTGTAGTTTTTTATAAGCATATTATTTTAAAGTGACTTAATTTAATTTTTCCAATTTTTAAACCAGAGGCTTTTACCTGGATGCAGCACATGATGACTGGTATAGAGTATCCCCAGAAGACAGATGTTATCAGAGCTGGTAGGCCCTTTTAATGTCAGCTTACTCCATTACCTGCCATTCCTAAATCCACATTTATCATTTACCAACAGCCACAGGGATATTTACTTGCAATCTCTTGCCCCACTGCCAAAACGGAAAGGTCCAGGTTCTTTAGGGGACCTTTTGCTTTTTAATAGGGTATCCAATCCCAGAGAAATAGCCTACTGCAGGTTCCCAGGCTTACTGGGTCCTGTGGGGAGGAATTAGCACCAGCTTGGACCCAACTGGCTGGCATGTGTCTCCACAGGAGGCCTTAGTTCCGTGACCCTGGCGTTAGCACCAGTTATTTCCCCTGGGCAAGGGCCATAGATCTTTGGCACAAGGTTTTACATGGCATTTGCAGATGGGGGCTGCCATTCAGTCTCTAGCATCTTATTTTCCAAGGAAAACAAGCCTTCTCCACAGGGAACCCCATTGGGGATCCTCCCAGGACCTGGCTTCAGCCTCAGCTCTGTCCACAGTGAGCTCCTAGTTGTATAGCACAAGCTTCCCACACCCCACCTCAGTACTCACAGCAACCTAGCAGCTTTTCTCTGAATGGGATTCCAGAGGCCCCAGGAGGCATTCCCTCCAGGGAACTCATCAGGTCAGGTTTGGTGGGCCACCTGGAAGCCTCAACTCAGTACAAGCGTCTCTGCATTGGCGCCCTTGGTAACAGCTAAGGTGGCTGCTGCTGGGCCGGGGAGGGGACTCACCTGCAGATGTGGGGGCCACAGCTGCCCCCTTCCCTGACTCGGGCCAGGATTGCTGCCATGCCCCGCCCTGCATCCTGCTGAGAAGTTTGCTCAGAGCTGGAGCTGGTTGCCCCGCCTAGGCCTGGCTCCAGGCTGTGCTGCAGGAGATAACAGCCCTGCTCCCTTCCCCCTCGCAACAGCAAGCAGGGCAGTTCAGCAGCACAGCCTAGGGAAGTGAAGGAGGGGCAGGCTGTCAGCGTTCCTTTTGGATTTTCATAGAGTTAGGGTCAAAGAGATGGTTACTTACTGCCCCATGGTACCAGATTTAGACTCGAGTACAAACAGATATACAAAACAAAGAACATATTAAGCACAAAAATACACAGACAATACAGATGCGCTGGCGCGGTTTCGGCGTGATGCCGAAAGCAAAATTTCAGATGGAGACAGCGAGAGTCCGGATCTCTCGTCTCCCAGAAGAATCACATACCCTTCAGACAGCGGGGGTGCCCCGAACAGTCCTATTTTGGTAGGATTCACAGAATACGGACGGGCCACAAATTTGGCCCCAGACACTCTGGGACGTCTCCCAGAGTTGCAGCCGGGAGTACAAGCTCGTCAGCTTCTCCGCGAATCTGCCAGATACTGATTCTAGCTAGCTAACTAGTACAGATACAGATACAGATACGGTCGCATGCGCATACACAGAAACACAGAAGCACAGATATTCACAGAGAACGATCGCTGGCCAGCTTACCTCCCGATGTGGTGGGTCGGTGATCCCTGGGCAGGGGTCTCCACTTCCCGGCCAACGCACCAAAATGAAAGACCCCCAAGGTGGGCTGCCTTTCAGTCTGGGGAGACCCTCCCAAAGAACAGCGAGGCCACTCATACGGCTGCAACAGCAAGAGGTTTATTGAGTTAACACAGGTACCTGCGGGCAACAAGTCTTTCGGAGGACTTGCGCACCTTCAGGTTGGAACAGTGGGTTTTTTATAGGGTAGGGAAGCAGAAGCGTGGGAACAGAAGCGAGATGCATAGTTACAGGGTTCTGATTGGGCAATTCAAACAAGGCTCGGGTTCAAACTGAGTACAATTTCGTGGTTTCCAAGAAATCAGATATACATGCTATTCTGGCCTATCTAGGGTGTCATTCTTCCTTTGGACCCCAAGTCCCCTGCTGACAGTCCGGATGGTTGACCAGAGATATCTTGCCTTGCTCAGCGCCCCTGCCCCTAAGCTGACCACAGCCCTTATCTCTAAGTTAAACTCCCCTGTCCTAGCTTCTAATTATATTGCTCAAAAATTCAAGCCTTGTAAAATAGCGTTATTGCTGCTGTTAACTTAATGCTGCTAGGTAGGGGTCTTTCACCATAACAATCTCAAAATGCTTGACATTACACAATCTCCATGAATATAAATCAGAAATAACAAGTACTAGTCACTCATGATGACACAAGCCCGTCATCCTGAGGTTGAGGCAGGAAGATCGCCCAACTTGAAGCTAGTTTAAGCAATGAAGTAAGTATAAACCCAGTGTGGGATATATACTAAAACTCTGTTTTAATGTCTTAATTAGGGTTACTATTCCTGTGATGAAACACCATGGACAAAACAACTTGGGAATCAAGGGGTTTATTCAGTTTATGCTTCCACTCACAATTCATCATCAAAGGAAATCAAGACAGGAACTCAAGAAGAGCAGAAACTTGGAGGCAGGAGCTGATATGGAAGCCATGGAGAAGTGCTGCTTTCTTGCTCGCGATGCCTTGCTCAGCTTTCTTATAAACCCAGGAGCACCAGGCCAGGGATAACACCACCATAATAGGTAGGGCCCTTCCCTATCAATCGCTAATTAAGAATATGCCCCACAAGCTTACCTATAGCCCAGTCTTATAGAGGCATTTTCTCAATTGAGTTACCTCCTTCCTGGTAATTCTAGTTTGTGTCAAGTCAACAGAAAACTAGCCAGTACACTCGATGGTGACAAAGAAAGAAAGGAAGGAAAGAAAGATGATTCATTGAGAGCAAAGACACCCAGGTCAAGTTCTGGCCTTCACATGCATGCACATGCACAAACATGGACACACATATACTGCACACATATTCACACAAATAATAACAGAATTCTGTCAACAGAATATCTTTGAGTCAGCTGCAAATAAGCCAAAGGTCAGGAAGAGTTATTAAGAGGTCAAAGAGCTGTTTCTTCTCAAATCTCTCGTGTGGACCATCTTGAGCTTGCTGACAGATTTAAGCTCGGCAAATGCATATATAGTGACACAGCTTTGAAATTCGCTTTTCTTGTGACCTTGCTCCCCAGATGAGTATACTGTGACGAACTGGACAGCTTCTCCCCCGCCCCCTCCAACTTTTCCACAGTTACTGCTATCTGCCAAAAGTTGTATGTAACTAATAGGTGAAGGGTCGTTTACAACATCGTCACCTTGAGTAAAACTTCGCTTGAAGTAAAGTTTAAGTATCCTGATAAAAGAAATGCAGTTTCTTATTTCCAACTAATACTAATTCTGCTCAGAGACCCCAGATTTGTTACTTTGTGTTAGTGTTGTAATTGCCACTAAGCTTGTAATTTGTAATTGAAGTTCCAAATGGCCAATATTGTAAGCTATTTCTGCATTTTAATAGCTAAGTAAGAAATAAAGAATTCTTGAATTCAGGCTCTGCAGGCATTCTCAGCTAATCTCTATTATCTTAGATCTTAAAAATGAGATAAAAACCTAACGGAGCAATGAATACTTGTACACTTGCCCAGGAACCAGGAACAGTCTGTATTGTAGAACGAAGTTCAAATGTAATAAAAAGGAAGCATGCACTCTACTTTTACATATTATAATGCAATTATTAAGCTCCAAAGATGTTTAGTCCAGTCCTAATCTTACAATATCACAGTCATAGAAGGTGATACCTAAGTCAAAAGAGAAAATAAAGTCTCCCTCCCTTCCCCCAGCCCCATGTGTGCATAATATTTTTATTATATATATTTATACATATATAATGTGTTTATGTGTGTGCATGCATAGTATTATTTGTAGAAATTCAAACTTTTCTGAAGCTCATATTGTTCTTGTTTAATTAGATGAAACTTGCAGTACAAATACTGTCAAACCATGTCTAGCATTGTGGATCACGATGATACTACCCCAAAAGATTTTATAAGCCCTTTTTAATGGAGAGAATGAGATGTTGCTTATAAACTCTTTGACCATCTTTCTATAAAGTTAACATTTTTCTAGAACTTTCTGTAATTGCAAAAATGACACATTATAGCGCAGATAACCCATTTTCTATATGTAAGGAGCTGGATAAAAACTCATGCTGACGGTATAATATAGAGTTATCATCTTCCTCTGGGGAGACAAGAAAATTATAATCAGCTGAGCATCACTGATTCAAAAAGCCTAAACGTTGCAATACCGTTTGGACAGCAACGTGATAGAAGCAGTGACAAAATTCAAAATTCAGTCACCTGATAGGGAGTAGTCAGAAGAAGGCAGATCTGTATAAAATCTAAGAGAATCCCGTGCTTAGACTTAGGTCCTATTCCCAAGATATAGCAAAATGTATATACCACATCCCCCAATTTGGGAGAGTTTTGGCCCCAAGAATTTTGAGTAAATAATGCTCAGCCCCCGTTCTGTTTGCGTGCTCAGAAGGAGTAGTCTGAGGAAACACCTTGGGTCTTCCTGCTGGTAGGTTTAGCAGGTCTGTAGCCTGCAGCCATCAGAAGCACTGATTTATATAGAACTACATGCAGACATCAGGCAAGAGCCAGAGTCCTGAGGTCTGAAACAACCTTGCACAGCCACCAAGGACAGAATGCTTTTAGATTCTGCTGGTTTTGGCCCTGTTCCTTGGAGAACACTGGCATCAAAGTTGGCCCTGGGACACAAAACTCAAGCACTTGCCTCAGGGTAGGAAGTCACAAAAGATAGTCTTTACTTACCGTCTCCTGTTCAACACTAGCACCTTGTACTGTATTTTCTTTCCCTCATTTTTCAACAAGTAAAATCTGCTAAGTACTCAGGTCCAAGAAGGTTTGGGCTTCGACAGTCAGGCAGGTGTTGGGGTTTTCTCACTTAAATTCACAGAGCAGTGAAGTCTTCTTTGTATTTAACACGCCCAAGTCCCAATCCCAAGCCCAGACTTTGTTGTGAAAATATCATTTTGGAAAAACAGGCAGTTGGGTGGGTAAGACGATTCAGTAGAGAAAGGTAGTTGCCACCAAGTATGAGGACCAGAGTTTAATACCTAGAGCCCGTGTGGTGGAAAGAGAAAACCAACTCCCACACGCTGTCCTCTCGTCTCTGCAGGTACACCATATCAGAGCCCACCTACCCCACATAAAAGCAAATGGAGAAAAAGAAAGAAAAACAGGGAGATCCATAATCAAGGCACAGGAATCTTTCCAAAATATGTGAGGAGATCAAGAAGAAAATATTTTAAGAATAAGTGATTAGGACTTGTGCAGCCTGGTCTACTTGTAGGACTGCTAACAGTGGCAGCAGGGGTTATCCCTAAAGCTTTGGCTAGCTCTTAGGAACCTATTCCTCATAATGGGTTGCCTCACCCAGTCTAAATACAAAGTGAGGTGTTGGTCTAACCATAACTTGATATGCTATGCTTTGTTGATACCCAAGGAAGGCTTACCCCTTTCTGAACAGAAACAGAGGAGGAGTGGATCAGGGGAGGTCAGGGGAGGGGATGGGAGGAAAGGAGAGAGGGGAGACTTTGGTTGGGATATAAAATAAATAATAAGTTAAATTAAAAAAATAAGCAATTAGATGGGTTTGGTGGTGCACACCTTTAATCCTAGCACTTGGGAGGCACAGTCTGACAGATTTCTGTGAATCTGAGGCCAACTTGGTCTACATAGAGAGTTTCAGGTCAGCCAAGGCTACATAAACAAGTAGAGAAACAGAACAGAATTTAAAAAAAAAATCTATGAGCAGATCCCATCATATGAGAATTTTTTAAATGAGCAGCAAAGATGGGTTCTTGCAATTGCCTGAGTGTTTATGCCACACACACACACCCCTAAATATTCACATTGAACAAAATTTTAATATTCTGAGGGTGTTAACGTTCTAGACTTTGGCAAGCAATGAAGGTGAGAGAGCAGAGCCTCCAGGAATGAGATTAGCATCTGTAGTGGTCTGAATAAGTATGGCCTTCCATAGGCTCATATATTTGAAAGCTTAGTCATCACTGACTGGAACTACTTGAGAATGATTAGAAGATTCAGTGTTTATGGCTTGTTGCCATAGGCATGGCCTCCATGAAGGAAGTGTGTTACTGGGGGTGGGCTTTAACGTTTTCGAAGCCCAGTGCCTCAGACGGGCACTCACTCTGCCTATGGAACTCTCATCTCTTACTCCAGCCCTTGGCTGCATGCCACCATGCTCTCACCAACAGATAAGTCAATATTCCAGGAGGAACGGCCATAATACTTTAAGCAGGGGAATTTAATCTCTGGGTTGAAGACAAATTTGAGGGAAACAGGTTGAAAAAGACTATAGCACATAAGATAAGCAACGGATGTCTGATTTGAAAAGGAAAAAAAATGCTCTTGAATTAAAATTCTTTTCTCACTACACAAAAAATGTGGTTATTTCTAATGGATGACAATATTAGTTACAAGTGCTTATGGTAATTCTATCTGTATGCTCATTGCTTGATCTCCATTATGCAGAAATCTCCCCAACAATCTTATGACACTGTTGACAGGGGTTTCTGTCTTGCCTCGTTCCCTCAGGTAAGTCCCAAAGAAATCACACAGAGGTCTGCATTAATTATAAACTGGCCGAGTAGCTCAGGCTTCTTATTAACTCTTTTTTTTATCACTTAAGTCAGTTTATTTTTTGATGTTGACTTTGAAAAGAAATAACTTTTTTTTTAAATTTATTTATTAAGGATTTCTGCCTCCTCCCCGCAACCGCCTCCCATTTCCCTCCCCCTCCCCCGATCAAGTCTCCCTCCCTCATCAGCTCGAAGAGCAATCAGGGTTCCCTGACCTGTGGGAAGCCCAAGGACCGCCCACCTCTATCCAGGTCTCCTAAGGTGAGCATCCAAACTGCCTAGGCTCCCCCAAAGCCAGTACGTGCAGTAGGATCAAAAACCCACTGCGATTGTTCTTGAGTTCTCAGTATTCCTCATTGTCCTCTATGTTCAGCTAGTCCGGATTTCTCCCATGCTTTTTCAGACCCAGGCCAGCTGGCCTTGGTGAGTTCCCGATAGAACATCCCCATTGTCTCAGTGTGTGGGTGCACCCCTCGCGGTAACTCTTATAACTTATATTGACTCACAATTCTTGTCTGTGTTAGCCATGTGTCTTGGCAAGGCAGTCACATCTTGCTTGCTCTGTGTCTGTAACAATGGAGGGTCCTGTTTGTTTGTGTTTTCTGTTCTACCCGGTACTCCAAATAAAATCAGCTGGCAAGCCCCAAATAAAATCACACAGAGATCTCTATAAATTATAAAAGCTGATTGTCCCATTAGCTCTAACCTCTCACTGGATAACTCTCACATCTTGATTAACCCATTTTTTCTGATCTATGTTAGCCATGTGGCTCAGTACCTTTTTCAGTGGGATAGATCACATCCTGCTGCTTCAGTGATCTGGTTAGGAGTGAGAGGAATCAACTTCTTCCTTCCCAGAATTCTCCTGTTCTCATTGCATCATTTCTACTTCCTGTCTGGTTTTTCTGCCTATACTTTTTGCCTGGCCAATCAGCGTTTATTTAAAACATGATTGACAGAATACAGAAAATTCCCCCACACCATGTGTCTGTTTTCCTCTCTGTTTGGGTGACAACTGCAGACTGAAATTTTCCTCTTCCCAGAATTCTCATTGCCCTACCTCTACTTTCTGCCTGGTGGCCTAGCCTATACTTTCTAACTGATTACTGGCCAATCAGCATTGATTTAAAATACAAGTGACAGGGTACAGACCATTGTCCCGTAGCATGACACAGGTACTATTTTTCTTCAATTTTGAGTAAGCAGAGGCTTAAATACTATATGATAGACACACAAGTTCATGCCTCCTGGTACCTGTTCCAACTAATATTTATACACGTATATGTACATATATATGCATAATATGTAATATACAATATGATATATAACATATATATGCCTCAGAAAATCTAGAAACACAAGCTATAGAAGTTTCTACACTCAGAGAAGATTCCAGCTGAGTCCTGACCTCTTCACATCTGTCTTGTTTCTCTTTTAATCACATTACCTCTCAACTTTAGCCCACTTATTGGTTCTACATTCCTGACATTTCCTGCTATCTTGATGTATGAACTGTTAGACAGAGATATTGTCTTATTCATTTTCATAACTAAGTGAATTGTAAAGGTTCCAAGTACTTGGTCAACCCCTTGATCCCTCGTGACCTAGAGGTTATGGTGTCCCTTGAGAAATGAATATTCTAATTCCCTGAAGATAACAAGGTTAAAGTTTAACTTTGCCAACAATTACTTATGCCAGATCAAAATATCAAGTCAGAAATAGTACTTGGTTTTAGACTGTGGACAAATGAAATTCACTTGTCCTTTAACCTATTTTAACATCAACTTTAAAAACCCCTGTGTTGTTTATGAATTCTGGATTAGAGAATATTGATATCAGAATTTTCCTAGTGTTACTAAAGGAGGCTTTGACATTATCTGTCTAGTTTTCTCTCCGATGGAAAGAATAAGAAACAAAGAGAAGAGATAATTATCCCATTCTCTCCCACTTGGGGTCAAAAAAACAATACAAGGACCACTCAAACCATTCAATAGAAAAATAACAAGGATTAGCAGGATTAGCTGCTGCAAACACTTCCTAAATGAAGGCATGGGAACTGAATCAGAGGAAGGGTCAGGTTCTCTGGTTTCTATGTTTCCATGGCAACCTGGGCAGAGCATACCCTCCTCTTAGATTTAGGGTCAGCAGACACAGTCATGACATTACTGTGTACTGTCTCCTACTGAGCCCAGAATGGATTCTCTACATATTTTGTTTTAGCTTCGCAACAAGGGTGTGAGGTAGATGCTATTAATATCTCCATGTGGCAAATAAGGAAAGGAGATACAGAGAGATTAGGGAACTTCAAGAGAAGATTTTTCAGCCTCAGTCTAGAATGTTCTTGCCCATGTGTTTCCTATTATGCCATAAGATAAATGAAAAGGTGAGGAAGTCAAGATCACCACTGCTCAGCTTTACTGTTTAACCATTTGTATCATTTTATCACAGCTGGTTCTATGCTTAAAAGCTGGTTTGTTGCATGGATGTGGAAGGCCTGAGTTCTAGCCCCAGGAACACACACACACACACACACACACACACACACACACACACAGAGAGAGAGAGAGAGAGAGAGAGAGAGAGAGAGAGAGAGAGAGAGAGAGAGAGAAGAGAGAGAAAGAGAGAGAGCTACTTCCTTGTTTTTAGTTTATAAAAAGGAAACAGTAAGAGACAGAAATCTTTAATAAATAAATAAATTAAAAAAGAAAAGAATTTGATATTTGGGGGGAAAAAAGGAAACAGTAATGTTATGATAAAGAAACCTGAAGAACAAGATCTTAACCAAACTTGACCCAATTAGCCTTAGTGAAGAAACAGAACAAGACTGAGGACACAGGTGGTTTGCATTAATTCTGCCGCCAGAAACACTGGAGATAAAACAAAAACAAACAAACACAAAGAGGCAAACACAGTCAGATTAAGTTGCTTCTAGAAGGTGAATGATAAAGACAGACAGAAAGATAATGAAACTGAAACTGAGCGAGGCAAACAGAACAGAATTCGGCAAAGTGAACTGCTCCAGGTTAACTGACACCTGGCGCACGGTGACCAGAGCACGGTGACCAGAGCAGGAAACTGTCCTGAGGAGGAGCCCGTATTGCTCAATGTGCAGTGTCTGCTATGGCACACAAGGCCCTGAAGTTCATTCCAGGACCGGGATATAAAACCAGCCCTGGGTGGGGTTCTGTATCAAAGCTCATTGCAAGGAGAGGATGTGACTAGAGATTTGCTGAAACTGGAAAAGACTGTAAAGATTTGAGGAACTTTACCTAAACTGGGCATGATAGCACATGCCTTTAATCTGCCACTGTCTCCTAGCGGCAGGATGAATGCAAATTATATGTGTGTTTGGAAGGTAGAGGTAGGCAGATCTCCGTGAGTTCAAGGCTAACCTGGTCTACGTAGCAAGATCCAGGTCCGTCAGAACTAAGTGAGAGCCTGTCTCCACAAACACACCAGAATTCTACTGTGTTAAGTGTCTATATTCAATAGCTTTACTATGATTATTAAGGCAATTCCTTTGTTCTTAGGAAATAACAGGAGAGAGAAGGGGGCATAATATATACAATTGGTCTTCAAACGGTTCAGAAAGACCTTTGTAAGTGCAGCAAATGCGGCGGAACGTTAGTGTCTGAGGAATGGGCAAACAGGAGAGTAATTTTTGCTCATGTCTGACGTTTCTCTCAGTAAGCCAGCAAAGTAATTTGGATGTACATATTGACGTTGAGCTCATTTAATTTTGAAAAATGAAAGAGAGACAGGAGATTATCTAAGCTTAGGCTGCACAATAGCAGGGTTAGAAGCCAAACAGCAATCCGGAAAGCTTGCCATTTAAGGTGGTGTGGACAGAGTCCAAACCTGGGCTCAGATGTCAGGCAGTGTGGAGAAGCAAGAAAAGCTCACTGGGTCTTATGTTTATGCAATTATAATAAAGCAGGCCTCTGTATACGTGGATAAATCCTTGACTGTGAAATCAAGGATTTCCCTTAGGACTTTGCATTAATTCTTAGCCTCTAAAAGAAATGTTCTCTGACTGTGTACCTCTAGCCCTACTAGAAACCAGCAGACTGGAAAGATAGCCAGCGGCGGGCTTAGCAATGAAGGACATCATTAAGGCCCAATAACCGCAGAGAAGTCCTCCGTAGACCTAGCTCAGTGCCGCCTTACTTGGCATTATTGGCCTTCATTCACTGAATGGGGAGAGAGGCACGAGGAGGGTTCGATTGTAAAGGATCTTTATGAGCATCCTTCGAAAGGGCAGAAGCCAGTGCATGCACAGGTGCAGAACTCAATCAGCAAGCACTCTGGGAGCTGAAGTGCTGCAGCATTTGGCATTTCGTTAGACACACGACCTTCGGAGGCAACTACCGGTTCACACACTTTGGGGCCTAAAAAGTCCGAGGAGGCTGGGGGTGGGGTTCCTATGGGTAAAGTGAAGAGCTGAGTTTGAATCCCCTACAACCCTTCGCCCATGCATTAGCTGGACTTTCCTGAGTTTGGAAGCCAAGCCCTAGGGGATCGGAGACAAGCAGATCTCTGGAGCTCACTGGACAGACAGGCCAGACAGATCTATAAGCTCCGGGTTTACTGAGAAACCTGGAGGGCGACTGATGAAGACGCATGACCTAGACTGTCAACTCCATGTGCACGTGCGCGCGCACGCGCGCGCACACACACATGCACGTGCACACACACACATGCGCACACACACCAAGATGTACACACAGCACATCTACATACACACAGTAAATAATAAATATAATCTAAAATATCTTTAAAAATTAAAAGAGCGAACAAGACTTCATGCCTTCCCAGATTGTTGGTTCTGTGAAGTACTAAACTTTCCTTTTAAACATTTCTGTATGTCAGTCGTTGGTTTCTAACCCAAAATATCTTTCTCTAATTTTAATATTTTAGATTCGGTGACTGTTCTACACCTTGAATTAGAAAAGCCCCTTACTTTGCCTCCTTAGAAATCTAATCTGGACATTCTTGGAGTTCAGATCCTCTCAGGCATTCTCTAAGACAAAACGTCAAATTCATACACGTAATTACCACAAATTTCATTGAACTTTTAAAAAGGAAAGAAAAGAAAAAGAAACGACCTTATATGCCTATACGAGTTCAAGTACTATTGTAAAATTAAATTAACTGTTAAGTTTTTTTTCATATCAAATATATTTCCCCCTCATGGTAGCTACAAACTTTTGCAAGGAAAAAACAAAATAAAACAAAAAGCCGGCACAATTCTTTACATAAGAGTATTCATATAGTTGGCTATGTGAAGTGGGCCCTCCAGTGTTAGGAAATGGATTTTCTGCACATTTCTGTGCGGATCTTTGGGGTGTTTGGGTGCCCCACAAAGCGGTCAGGACCCTTGGGGGTGGGGGGCTCCGCTCGCTCAGTCCCGGGGCGGGACGGGGACGGCTCAGACCCCGCCCGAGCTGGCGGCCCCGCCCGGCGGCCGCAGTTGGCTGTCCCCCGAGGCCCGCCCCGCCGCCCGGCTGTCCCGCCTGCGTCCGCCGCGCTGCAGAGCCCGAGCCCAGTCCTCCGCCGGCTGTCCCGCCATGGCTGCGCGCTTGCTGCTCCGCTCCCTGCGCGTCCTGAGCGCCCGCTCCGCGCCTCGCCCGCCGCCCTCCGCCCGGTGAGTGCGGGTCCAGCCCGGGGTGCAGGCAGCCGGGGCCGCGGCGTTCCGGGTTTGGGGTGTGGGTGTGGTGAGCTGCGGCCGAGCCGGGTCAGGGCGACGCGCCCGGGGCCTTCTCTCCGGAACCTGGAGCTGCCCGTTGCGGCGCGAACTCGGGGTGTCACCACCTCGCTGCCCGCCACGAACCTCCGCTCCCCAAAAGGCAAAGCTCCGGCTGAATGCTCGCTCCGGGCCCGGGCCCCGCCCCGCGTCCTACCGGGTGTCCCCGGGACTGGCTGCCCCAGCTTTGCCCCAAGCGGAGGCGGTCACAGGTCGGGCGCGCTGCCACGGAGTAGCTGAGGCCTTTGGCCCACTTGGAACAGGCTGGCGACTGTCAAACCTGACAGTGAACTTAGGACTCTGTGCGGAGTCGCGGGCCGGAAGACGGCTGCAACATTAATAATTCCGACTCCAGCGTCCCGGTGTGGGCCCCATCTGATAAATTGGCCGTGGATTTATTAGCCAGTCCTTAAACTGATTAAATGTAGAGGGATTAATAGGCAGCTTGCAAGAGCTTTACGGACTATTAAGGGTGTTTATGTTGAGATCAAAAGTTTTACCTATCCTAAAATCCATTCATTGGATAAAGCAAACTGGAAGCTCAAAGCCTTGTTAATTAGGGAGGCAGGGCATTTAAATGAGCTAATTAGCACATTGTTGTGAAGTACCATAAAAGTGTGGTAATGCTTACCCATGGGGGGGGGAGGAGGTGGGCTGGAGGAGAAGAAAAAGTTCCAAGGACTTTAAGAACGGAATGTTTTCTAGTCTGAACACTCTGAAAAAGCGATGTTCTGCGTTTTGATCAGGTCTTTTTCCCCCGCTCTTAAAATTAAAGACCGCCCATAAGATCTTATTTTGACTCACTTATGGGGAGGAACTACCTTGGAGACTACCTTGGAGGAACTACCTTGGAAAATAGTCAGGAGCTACAGTTTTACCGTCATAGGTTTCTTAAACTTTTACGAGCATTATGATGAACGATCTTGTTGAAAGCCGCCTGATTCTGCACTTATGGAATGAGGCCTAGGTGAAGCAAAGAGCAAGTACTTATAGCCAACTCCAAGGGCCTGAGTGTGCTATTTCGTTTCTTCCTCCTTGTTTTTATGTAAACGAGGCTTTAAAGAGGTAGCACACAGGCCAGGAGATCGAGATCGTAGGAATTTGAAGCCTGGTTTGAGCTACTTGGTAAAACCCTGACTTAAAAGGCAGAGAAAACAATAGACTAACTTGAAGTTTGTTGGTTTATTCAGTACAGGTGTCTCAAAACTGAAAATAGTTGTTCCAACAAACTTAACTGCCAAGTAAATGTTTTGGTTTCTGCCCACTGCGCCTTACCTTCAGCTCTTTTGACTGAACTGGAAAGCCTTTATTCTTTATTTGACTGAACTGGAAAGCCTTTATTCTTTATTGTGCATTTCTTTCTCTGTGCTTAGAAATAGTTCAGAAATTTTCATGTAATATTTTAAGATCCAGGCAGACTTACACATAAGTTCTGTCTCTGTATTGTTAAACGATCCCACGTAAATCTAAGAAGCACAGTATTCTGGTCCTAGCATTGTTTCTATGTGGAGGGAAGACCAATGTATGGGAAAACTGTACGGAAGAACATGTACTTTAAAATGTTTAGCCAGGTGGTGGTGGCAACGCAAGCCTTTAATCCCAGCCCTCGGGGAGGCAGAGATCTCTGTGAATTCAAGGCCAGCTTGGTCTACAGAGTTAGTTCCAGAACAGCCAGAGAATGACACAGAGAAATCCTGTCTCAAAAAAAAAAAGTTTATCTAATAGCAACATAAAGTGAACTTATGTCTCGTTGATATGGTTGTGACCTATGTGGCCAACTGCAAGTCTTGTGCCCTGTTCTCTCTGGTCATTTGAAAATTTGGCCACCAGTTTGATTCCTTTAGTGAGGTTTAGGAGGGGGTGAGGCCCTGCTGTGTAGACATTTCCAGTTTGGTTTTTGTTCTTTGTGTTTGTGGTTCAAATGTGAGGTCTCAGCTTCCTGCCTCAGCTACGTGTTTACTGCCGCACTTTCCCTACCAGGATGGCGAAAGACCTTCATCCCTCTAGAACTATAAGCCCAAATAAACCAACCTTCATCCCTCTAGAACCAGAAGCCCAAATAAACCAACCTTCATCCCTCTAGAACCAGAAGCCCAAATAAACCCGTTCTTCTATGGCGATGGTGTTTTAGCAACAGAAAAGCAAGTAATATATATATTCATTATCCAGTCATCTCTTGTTGGACTTGTAGGCGTATTTCATTTTCTGACTTTGAGTACAGGAGCAATGAATGGGTGTAAGAATCTCTGTGATACTCTGGAAATCAGCATGGCAGGTTCTCAGAAAACTGGGAATCAGTCTTCCTCAAGACCCAGCTCCTCGGGGCCTAGCTATACCACTCTTGAGCATATACTCAAAGGATGCTCAGTCAAACCACAATGGCCCTTGCTCAACTGTGTTCATAGCAGCTTTATTCATAATACACAGAACCAGGAAACAACCTAGATGCCCCCAAAATGTGGTACATTTACACAATGGAGTATTACTCAACTGTTAAAAACAATGACACCTAGAAGATTAAAGGCAAATGGATAGAACTAGAAACTGAAGTAACCCAGACCCAGAAGAACTAGAAAAACATGGTGTGTACTCACTCATAAGGGGATATTAGCTGTAAGGAAAGGGTAGCCATGCTGCCAATCCACAGCCCCAGAGAGCCTAGGTAACAAGGAGGGCCCAAGAGGGGGACGCATGGATCTCCCTGGGCAGGGGAAATAGAAGAGAGCCGCTGGGTGGGCTGAGGGGGATGGGAACATGAGGGATCAGGTTGGGGTGTGGATGGAGGGGAGAGTACTGAAAGAAATGACTGGAATGGAGGTGCATTTCGGGACCAGGCAGAAACCTGGTACAAGGGAAACTCCCCCAAATCTATAAGGATGAGCCAGCAAAGGCTCCTAGCAATAATGGGTTCAGTAACCTGAACCTGCCATCTCCTGTGATCCGATTGGTAACCACTCCATTTGTCATCAGAGAGCCTTCGTTCAGTGACTGATAGAAACAAATGCGGAGACCCACGGCCAAACATTATCTCTAGCTCAGGAAATCCTGCTGAAGAGAGGGAGAAGGGATTGGAAGAGTCAGAGGAGTCGAGGAAAGCACGAGAATACCCACAGATTCAACTAACCTGGCTCATAGGAACTCAGAGTCTGAACCAACAACGGTGGAGCCTACATGGGACTAACCTAGGCCCTCTATGTATATGTGACAGTTGCATAGCTTGCTCTACTATTAGGACTCCTAATAATGGGAGCAAGAACTGTCCCTAATGCTTTGACTGGTTTATGGGAACCATTTCCTCACAATGGATTGCTTTACCCAGACTGAATACAAGGGAGGTGCTTAGTCTTCTCACAACTTGGGATGCCATACTTTGTTGATACTCAAGGAAAGCCTGACCCTTTCTGAACAAAAATAAAGGAGCAGGGAGGAGAGGTGGTGGGAGGGAATGGGAAATGAAGGGAGGGGATGGGAGGAGGGGGGAAGGGGAAACTGTGCTGTGTTCGGGATATAAAATAACTAAATTAAAAAAGAAACGAAGAAAAAGAATCCGTGATAGGATACACATCTCTGGGCATGTGCGCCGGTGTGGTATGGCTGGGTCATATGGTAGTTCTGTTTCTCGTTTTCTCTCTTTCTCTCTTGCTTTCTTTTCTTTAAGGAAACCTCTACACTGTTTCCACTTTCCCACCACTAGCAGTGTGTAATGGTTAGTTGTCCTCACAGCCCAGCCAGGGGTAGTTGTCCTCACAGCCCAGCCAGGGGTAGTTGTCCTTTCGTGGTTTTTTGTTGTTTTGTGTTTGTTTTTTCAGGACAGGGTTTCTCTGTGTTGCCCTGGCTGTTCTGGTACTCACTCTGTAGACCAGGCTGACCTGGAACTCACTCTGTAGACCAGGATGACCTGGAACTCACAGAGATTTACCAGCCTCTGCCTTCAGAGTGCTGGGATTAAAGGTGTGCGCCCACCATGTCCAGCTTGTCATTTTGTATTCTTGATAGCCCTGATGACTTGAGGTAAGGTAGAATTTTAAAATAGCTTTTAATCTTCATTTCCCTGATGGCTGAGGACATTGAACACTTTGTTAGGCCTTTACTTTTTGGTGTTTATTCTTTTGACATCTTTCTATTGTTTCATAATCCATTTTGTAATTGGGTTGCTTGATTTATTTTGTATCTCCTAGACACTAAGCCTCTGTCAGGTGTAGAGTTGGCAAAGACTTTCTCCATTCTGTGGGCAGCTGCCTTTAGTTGATTGACAGTTTTCTTTGTTGAACAGCGTCTTAGTTTGATGAGGTCACATTTGTTGGTGGTTGATCTTATTCCTGTGCTCTGTGCTAACAAAGTCCTATTTAGAAAACCCTGAACCATACCTGTGTGTTGAAGCATACCGCCCTTTTCCTCTGTGAACTTTGAGATATTGATCTTAAATTGAGGCGCTTGATCCATTAGAAGTTTAGCTTTGTGCCTGGTCAGAGATGAGAATCTAGTTTTAGTCTTCTATATGGGTTCCCCAGCGCCATCTTCTGAGGAGGCTGTCTTTTCCTCAATGTATACTTGTTGGCATCTTTACCAGAGACCAGGGAGTTGAAGTTGCCTGCACGCGTGTTTGTGTCCCATGTTCTATTGTTCTCTATGCTTGTGTCCCATGTTCTATTGTTCTGTGTGTTTGTTCTGCTGCATTACTATGCTGTTTCTTTTACAATGGCTCTGCCGTATAACTTGAGATAGGTGATGATGCCTCCAGCAGTTTCTTTTGTTCAGGATTGCTTTGGTTATCCTTGCTGTTTTGTTCCTCCGTATATTTTTCTATATAAAATAAATTTTAGCATTTTTTCTATTTCTTTAAAAATTAGCCCAGGAATTTTTTGTTGGGGTTGCATTGAATTTGTAGATTGCTTTTGATTGAATAGGCATTTTCATAATATTAATTCTTCTGAGCTATGAATATAGGCAGCCTTTCCATGTTCTGTCATCCTAGGTTTCATGTGTCTTAAGGCTTACACTGCAGAAGTCGTTTATTCTTTGTGTTTATTCCTTGTGTGTGTGTATGTGTATGTGTGTATGTGTGTGTACTGTGAATGGAATGGACCCCTGTTTTCTTTTTCAGTATGTTTGTTAATGGCATATAGGAAACCACTGAATTTTGTGTGTTAATTTTGTATCTTGCTACTTTGCTGAAGGTGTTTATTAGCTCTGAGAGGGCTTATGCGTTTTTTTTTTTTTTTTGGTAGCCTTTAAGGTTGTGAGTAGAGATACTTGGACTTCTTTTTCTACTTACATCCTATTTATTTTGTTTTCTTGTCTTATTGCTTAGCCAAGTTTTCAAACACTTTCGTATTAAATAGTAGAGAGAATCACTCTGTCTTGTTTCTATTTTAACAGGAATGGTTGATTTTTTTCTATGTTTAGCATGATACTGACTATAGGCTGTTATATATAGTCTTCATCCTTCTGAGGTATGCTCTTTCATCCCTATGACTTTTTTTTATGACTTTTACCATGAGGGGTCTGTGCTCTTCCAGAGCTTGGTCTTTAACTTTTCTGTTAGACCTTTATCTGGTTTGGGTATTAACTTATTTCAGAAGCAAGTATTAATGTTTTATCAAAAGTTCCTAAGTAATTTAAATCATCAGCTCTACTTTGTGTAATTAAGAAATGGGTCTTTTCTAGAAAAAGACTAATGAAAAGATGGGTCCGCCCAAGAAAGAGACAAACCTAACTTAGAACTTAACACACAGCAGAAAAAGTTCTCTCCACATTTTAATATGTATTAACTTTTTGAGAGACCCAGCATTAGCACAAATTGGTGAAAAGCAAGACTTACTCGCTGGAAAGCAGCAACAATGGGGTTGAGGACAGCTAGTGAGCACTGAGGTCTCATCGCGGCCTGAAAAGGGAAGAACTTCATGTCTATTACTGTATGCAGTGCCTTGCTGGTCAGGCTCATGTGATAGCCACAGGCTTCCAGAACTTCTCTCTATTGATGGCTGGCCAAGTTGGCCACCATGTTGCCATCACCTGTATGTTGTGAGAGAAGATCAGTCCTTAGACCCTCATAAGCATGGTGACCAATCTCTTGTGTGAAACATGGTTTGACCTTTACTAAACTAAGACTGGAAGATCTTTAAGTCCTTTGTCGGCTCTCTGGAGCTCTTTGGCTACCCAGTAGTGGGCTTTGTATCCGATAGCAGCTGCTTGAACAAATGTGTGGGATGCGCGCCTCTAAGAGTCCAAGTCAAATCCAGCATACCTGCTGAAACCAGCTCCCAGGCCACGCTGAATGTGTGGCCCAGAACACAATGTCAGGTGTGGGAGTCGTCATTCACATCACAGTGAAGGGCAAGGTCACCACCAGGGTTAATGGACTAACCCTGTTCTTAAAACCCGTATATTTGTTTTCAAATACAGTGATTTTTCTTTAAAGAAGTTTGAAGATGTACGGAGGGCTGTTCCCCTAAGGGGAGCTCGGGGGAAACAGGACAAAACCCTGAATGCAGCTGAACTGAGAGAAAGGCCTTTTATATCCCCTGAGGGAAGTGGAGAAAGAGAGGGATGGAGGGAAGAGGGAAACGTCCGCTGAAGATCCTAAAGAATTCTGTACAAATCCACACAGAGCCTTGTTGGGCATTTTGATTGACACTGTAGGGTGCCGGTGACATTGACACAATTCACATCGTATGCTCCTGCTATTTGGAATTGTGATTCTGGATACACTGTTGCTTTGGGAGGGTTTGCTTGTTGTTTTGAAAATTGTATGTGATGTAAAAGTTTGCCGCTGTTATTCTATTGTGGTTTAGTCCATGTGCTGTTTGGAAACAGTGTACTCACCCAGCTCACATAGCCAGAGCGAGGCATGCTCCACCTTGCAGACTTCTGAATGGAGGCAGTTGAACTGGGACAAAGTGCGATTTTCGTTTCAGTTGTGGTGGGAGGGTGGGGGAGGGGTTGACAGGGTCCAGGAGGTGAGGAGGTCCTGCCGGAAGCATATCTCAGGGTTCCTTGTTATTCACTGGCATTCATTCGGATATCAAAAGTAAAGGTTGATTTAATCTTCCTAATGCATGTTTCTTCAAGATGTTCTCATTCTGGAGCAGACGCACGCCTGGAAACCCCTTCTGCTAAAAAATTAACTGATATTGGAATCAGAAGAATCTTTTCGACGGAGCACGACATTTTCCGGGAAAGCGTAAGGAAGTTTTTCCAGGAAGAAGTGGTTCCATACCATACAGAGTAAGTGCCCTGCTCCCCTGCTTCCCCACTATAAGGTCACAGGGGAAAGGACCCTTTCCGAGGATGCCGTGCGCGGGATGCAGAGAGTGCTCTCTTTGCCTGCTCACTGTTGTTTACCGTAATACTGTTGAGATCATAGATATCTCAGTTTGGTAAATATTTTATTATTACTGTTGCTATTGTTAATTTTACTTTTGGAGTCCTCATATATCACTTTCTCTACCCGACTGATCTTGAGTTCTTGGGCACAGATATTTTCTCCTCAGGTGCCGGAGTGAGTGGGGCTGTAAGCTTGAGCCATCACACTTGGCCTTGTGAAGTGTGTCATTCAAGAGTGAGAAAGTTTGTGGATTTACAAAGGAACCCAAGAAAAACATTTAAAAAACAAGCGAAAAAAACCTGTGGCCAATTGTCAAATCCTTAGTCCATTTATAATCTTTCTTTTTCTGTTATGAATGAATTAAAGTATGTAAATGTTGAAAGGGCAGCATAGTTCCACTTGGTAGGTCATTGGTCACCTCTCAGTATTTTTACCACTGATTTTGTTTTTAAAAAGTCCTATAGATTTATTTATATGTATGAGCATTTTGCTTGAATACATTTCTGTATATCCTATGCATCTGTATATCCTATGGACCTGTAGTTAAGGAACAACTGTGTGGGTGCTAGGGATTGAACTCAGGTTCTCTGCTCTTAACCACTGAGGCAGCTCTTTAGCCCTCTGTACCAGTACCTCTTGGTCAATCATTTTATTATTGAACAAAATCTCATTTGTATTAAAATAGAACTTTGTTGTGTTTCAAAATTCACTAATTTTACCACATCCCAAATGGAATTTAAATATTAGTTAAGAACAGCTTTTATGAATTTTTTTCTTTTAAGGCGGTCTATGTAGCTCCGGCTGGCCTGGAACTCTCTATGTAGACCAGGCTGACCTCAAATTCATAGAAATCTGCCTGCGTCTTCTTCCCAGTGCTGGGATCAAAAGTGAGCACCACCATGCCTAGTTTAAATTCAGTATTTTAAGGAAATATGTGGAAATCAATTTTTTCAAGTCCTGTTAGGGAGATCTCATGGCTGTGTGGTAAAAACTAAGCTTGTTCCCTAGAGTATCAAGTACCTATGACAGCAGCAGGTATACATGACAGGTTTAGTCAGTAGATCAGGAGGGAGCAAAAGGTGGCAATGATAAGGAAGAAGAAAGGAGAAATGACACAAGAGCCATTGAAAGGCCCGTGGCCATGTCATCTGTTACTTTAAATTAAGGTCATGTTCCTACACAAACCTCAAGTGCCTAGTGTGGCCATTTCCATAATTTTCAGGAAGTTTGTTTGACGTCCAGTTTGTTCTTGCAGATGGGAGAAAGCTGGAGAAGTGAGTAGAGAGGTATGGGAGAAAGCTGGCAAGCAAGGCCTGCTGGGCGTCAACATTGCAGAGGAGCATGGCGGGATTGGTGGAGACTTGTACTCTACGGCGATTACTTGGGAGGAGCAGTAAGTATGGAGACATTTAAAGCGAGGCCTTGTTTTGTGAGCTGTCCTTCAGCCATGGGGCTTAATCATAAAATTTGCGAGGAAAGCAGTAGAGAAAGTTCATAAATTGACTGCAGTTACATTAGAACGCATCCCCAAGCTGTTCTCCATACTAAGACAGCTGCAGTGCTGGGGTAATAGACTTGCAGGCGGTCAGTGTTTAATCTCTTAGTTCATCAGATGAGTGCCTATGGGGCGGGGGCTCCTAAAGCGCCATCACCACGTTAGAGCCACAATTTAAAGGTAGTGAAAGCAGAGACGGCACTGGGGAAGTGGTGGGCTTATCAGAAGGCACAGTGAGACCTTTGTTACGCTAGGCAGCAAAGTTAAAAATTAGAAAAACTTAACCAAGTAGCTATTTCATGGTTCCACTTTCTTTCTGTTCTAAGAGCATACTCAAACTGCACAGGCCCTGGGTTCAGTCTCCACTCAGATATTGTCATGCCCTATATTGCAAATTATGGCACAAAAGAGCAGATTGAACGCTTCATCCCCCAGATGACGGCAGGCAAGTGCATTGGCGCCATAGCAATGACGGAGCCTGGTGCTGGAAGGTAAGTCAGCATTTAGGTGGTTTTAAATTCCCAGAAACAGTATCCTAACAGAAAATATTTCCTAGGTGTACTCCATAGCTCTCCATAAATATGGGTTCTGCATTCATGAACTTATGCAATCTCAGATTGAAAATGTTTTCATCTGTACTGAATGTTTAAACGTTTTTCTTGTCATTAGTCACTAGAAAGCATAGCAAGTATTTACGCGATATTTACAATGGCCTGGGTTCTATAAATAATCTGGAAATTAAAATTTAAAGTATGCATACATATGTATATAGATTCTATGCAGCTATCTGTAGGTTTTGGTATCTGGGAATAGCGATCCTGGAACCAATTCCCACGTCCCTATGTGTACAAGGTGATACTATGTGTGCAGTTTATAGGCGATTCTGAGCTATATACCAGATGAAAGTGAACACAGCATAATTCACAATGTGAAACTACAGTTAGAAAACAAGCATTTTTATATGCAAATAGTGGCAAAACAGTTGTAATATCCGCTATGTTCAAGATATAATTGTGGTGTAATGAAAACAGTAGTAAGAAATGAGGTGAGTTTTTAGCAGGATCTATTTTTTTTTTAAAGTTGGATGTGTTGAGCGGGCTGTTAAAGACGCCTGTTTGAAACTCTTGGACACAGGCTGTGGAGGCTGTACATCTGAAAAAGAAGAGAGTGCGAAACCAGAAACATTCTGAATGAAGATGAATGTCAAAATGTTGAGAAACAAGGACACATGTATGAGAGGGAAAGAATAGAGAAGCTGGGACACAGTGTGTTTTGCTGTATATCAGAGATGGGTTAGGTTTGGCCTCATAGAAAGGTTGCCGTTGCTGGGCCCGTGAGGTGACTCAGCAGGTAAAGATGCTTGTGTTGCAAGCCTGGCAACCTGAGTGGAATGTGCATAAAGGTGGGAGGAGAAAATGAGCTCCACAAGGTGGGCGTGCCTTGGCACACGCACGCACGCATGCACGCACGCACACACACAGAGTGATAAAGATGGGAATAATTTTGTTAAATGTTTGCACTTGCTGGAAACCATTCCCGCTTCACCAGCCCTTCCTCTCCGGTGCCCACAGGTGACTTTGTTGTATTTGCACGATGCTGTGGGTTTTTAGTGTTCGCACACTGATTTCTTACATCCTTGTCTGGCGATAGTAATTCATGTAAGATAGAGAATTATTATGGCCCCCATGTTAGGAGGAAAAAGAAAATGAGTAAGTTCTTTTGAAAGAAGTATATACAGCAAATTGATGATGACTTTGTATCTGAGATATTATGATACCAGGTCTGTGATATGGAAGTCCCTTAGTCTCAATGTTAGGATCAGGAAAACTGAGGTATACTTGAGGATACTATGAGGGTCTGTGTTCTTGTCGTTACTAGCTTGTATCTGTTTAAACCATTTTCTGTGTGTCGTGTGTACCATGGCAAGTTTAAAGGGCAGCCACTAGCCTGTTTCATTACCTTTTTACCTGTTTATGTCCCTGAATGGAGCAAGCAGGTTTTGTGTGTTTGTGTCTGTTTGTATGATGTCTGTGCATGGGTGCCCATGGAAGCCAGAAGAGGGCATCAGATTCCCTGGAGCTGGAGTTGCTGTGAACTGCAGGTGAATTGCCTGCTGCTGGTGCTGGGTCAGAGGAGCCGTCTCTCCAGTCTCTGGAGCAGCTACTTGAACAATCCATGTACAGATTAGGAACTGATCCTAATGGTGAAAGTTATAACATTGGAATTTGACATTAGTTAGCCTTTAAATGAGTTTCACTCACATTTCTCGGGCCTAGAAATCCACATTTGGTACCTCTGGGCCCAAATCAGTGTATTAGCTGGGCTGTACAGCCCCTCGAGGGTAAAGGGAAGAGCTCACTCCTTTCCCCTGACTTTTCCTGGTGGCTTCTAGCATTCACTGGCTTATTTCCAAGGGTCACATTGCTGTCCCCCTCCTGAGGATATCTGTAACATTTAGATCTTCTCCATGATAGTCATTCTGCCTCAGAAATCCTTAAGTTGGCCACATCTGCCAGGTGATTTTCCAGATGATGTAATGCAGGTATCCCAAATTGGTACCTGGTGTTTTTGGAATGGTGGGTAGTATTATTTATCCTAATGTAGAAAGTGTTTTTTAAGGACTATGGAGTATAAAAATACAAGAATCAATATAATAATGTAATGTGGATTAGTTATACACTGTGCTATTCATTGTAAAGTATTAATGAAAATGAAAAACTAAAGATTGGGCTGGTGAGATGGCTTTGTGGGTCAAGATGCCTGCCACCAAGTCTGATAACCTACGTTTGATCTCCTCTCCCGACCCACATGGTGGAGAAGTGACTCCTAAAAGTTGGCCTGTGACCTCCACATGTATGCTTACATATGCATACACAGACAGACAGACACACACACACACACACACATACACACACACACACTACACTAAATAAAGCATGTAATTTAAAAAAAAGCCCTTATGTAAATGAAAATTATCTTATAGGGCCGGGTGTGGTGTATGCCTTTAAACCAGAGACAGGTGAATCTCTCCGTGAGTTCAAGGCCCGCCTAGTTTATAAGCAAGTTCAAGGACAGCTGGAGCTACATAATAGAGAGGCCCTGTCTCAACAGATTATCTCACTGAAAAATATTAGCTATAAAGATCAAAATTGTGGCTCTATTTTTATAAAAATACATATATTACATATGTGTGTTTATATACATTAGAAAATATTAAAAGGGTTTATTTTAAGAATGTTAATTCAGGAGATAAATTATTTTTGAAGACCAAGCCTCATGGTAGCAACTTGGAATCCCAGTGCTTGTGAGGCTGAAGCAGGAGGATTCTTAGTTGGAGGACAGGCTGGGCTACATAGTGAATTCTAGGACAGCCTAACAATATAGCAAATCTTGCCTTAAAAGACCAAAAGTAAATGGATATATTTCTTTTTTGAATAATGTTTTTATATTTTTAAGTTATGTGTATTTATATGTGTGGATGGATGTGTACATGTGAATTTAGGTTCCCAGAAGAAGTTATCAGGTTCCCTGGAAGCTGGGGTTACAGGTGGTGATTCTGGGAACCTAGTGTGGGTCCTCTGGAAGAGCAGCCAATGCTCTTCACTGCTCACATTTAGAAAGATACACTCCTTTTAGAGTTGGTTTGTTAGGAGGAAGGCAGTTGAAAATGTTTAAGATTTATTTTATGTATATGACTGTTTTTGCCTACATGTATGTATGTGTACCACATGTATGACAGGTGTCAATGGAGATAAGAGAAAGGCATTGGAACTGAATTTATGGATGGCCATGAGCTACCATGTGGGTTCTGGGGAGCTAGACCCAGATTTTTTGGAAGAGTGGCAAGTGCTCTTAACCTCAGAGCCATCTCTCCAGCCCCTGGCCTTTAAATGCCTATGTTTTTGATGAAAAGATAGTAATAAGAACCAAGTAAAGGCAGGTAAGTCCATGTTGACTCATAGTTTAGGGAGTTAGCAACCCTCATTAGCATGTCACCATTGTCCGCTTTGGAGTTCTTAAATACAGCTGGACTTCTGTGAGTCATGCGGAGTCTGGTTAGTTCATTAACTCTTCACATATTCATCCACGTAAGATCTTTAAAGTGTGTCAGATGTAGTTTTAGTGCAATTCTGTGACCATTTCTAATATTAGGATTTTTAATACATGAGACTTTATGCAATAGTTTTAACATAATTTGATTATTACCAATTGATTGTTCTTTGTTTTCCATTATAGTGACTTACAAGGAGTAAGAACAAATGCCAAAAGGTCTGGGAGTGATTGGATTCTCAATGGAAGCAAGGTGTGTAAAGAAGGGATTCTCTTCCTCTAAAGCCTGCACATACCTGAAGAGATGATCACTCTAAGGACTTGTTTGATCAAGTGATCCCATAGATCACTACGGGAATTGTTTGAGTTTTCAGGGTAGTAAGGCATTTACAGTTTTTATATGGCAGAATCTATAGCTAGCCTCTTCCATGTTGTTTGGCCTTCCACCAATACTATGAAGGTTCCTTTAGCTTCCAGATAACTCTTGACAAACCAAAAAGGAGACAGAGAAGGGAGGAGAAGGGAGAGGGAGAAGGAGGAGGAGGTGGTGGTAACAACGGTAATGAAAAAAAAGTTTTTGTTGCCCCAGAGTGGGACAAACGAACTTAATGCTGGTGGAAGACTGGGTGAAGGCGGGTGTGGTTTCCTGCACACCTTTAACCCCAGCGCTGAAGGGGACAGAGACAAGAGGCTCACTGGGGCTTGCTGGCTATCAGCATAGGTGAAAAATGCAAGCCCCAGGTTTAAGGAAAGATCCTGCCTTAAAAGAACAAGGTGGAGAGTGACGGAGGAGAAACCTCACACATATGTAAACAAACAAATCAATAGTAAATAAATTTTATAAAAACAGATTAAGAGCAAGCTGGAGAGGTGGCTCAACAGTTAAGAGTCCTGGTCCCTCTTCTGGAGGGCCTAGGTTTCATTACCAGCACCCACATGGTGTAAGTCCACTTCCAGGGAATCTGCTCCTCTATTCTGGCTCCCGTGTGTATAGCATGCATGTGCACAGACATACATGCAGGGAAAAACACCAAACATAAAATGGAAGAAAGATTGAAAGAAAAGGTTTCAAGTAAATATCAGAAAGTTTCAAGAGATCTTAGGAGATAAATGCGCAGGCAATAGGATTTCAGGAATCCTCAGGTTCTATAGTAAGTAAGAATCAACTTACTATAGACTTGGAGAACTCCTCAAGCATGTACACCTGGCTCAAGAGCAAACACATGCCCGAGGAGAAATGCTCCAGCTGACTCAATGTTAGGAAAGATGTTTGTTTTTAATACAAGGCCTGTTTGTGGATGGATTTTTTTGTTTGATTGCTTTTTTTCCTTTTGGTTGCAAGTGTTTGCACCCAGGGTTCTTCTAGAATATTATCTCTCTGCGGCTGGTGGGAGATGGTGGACGTTGTTATTGTTTGGGCTGTTTGTTTGTTTGTTTGTTTGAGACAGGGTCTTGCTACACAGCCCAAGATGGATTTGAACTCATGATCCTCCTGTGCTATCTGTCCAAGCATATGCAACTGTGCTGTGTTTGTTTTTAAAATTTTTTTCTATATGCTTTAAGTTAATGCTTTTATCTGTATAAAATCGAATAATATTGTGGTACTGTCAGGTTCCTTAAAATCTGATTTTCTAACTTATGTTGTTAGTGTCTAATAACAGTTTGTTTTCTGACATGAGTAGTTCCTGTACAGGAAAACAGCAGCTGCGGTACAGAATAACTTGGGAAAAATGTGGAGAATTTCTCATTCTTTTCTGTGGTCGTGTGGATTGTGAGTCTCCAAAAGTTGAAGACAGTGTATCTTGTATCCTAGATAATTTCCTTTTATAGACTGTCGTGAATCATTGAAATTATTTAAATATACTTTAAGAAGCAGTGTCCTAGGTGTTGTGGATATGGAGAGAGAATGCCTACTATGTTCAAGGCCCTGGTTTTGATGCTGTAGAAACTAGAACACCAAGCCTGCTGTGGTGAAAAGTTGGTGGCACATTAGGAGTGCCTAACTTGATGTGGAGGACTGAGAAGAATTCTAGGTGATGTGACCTTAGTCTGACCTAGATGAGTAGGGTCACTGTCAGAGTTAGGAAGGGCCTCAGCCGGGAGGAAGTGCTGTTTAGGAGTCACTGTCAGAGTTAGGAAGGGCCTCCATGGGGAGGAAGTGCAGTTTTCTTTTTTCTTTTTTTATTGATAAAAGAAGAATAAAGAAAAAAAAATTTCCACCTCCTCCCAGCCTCCCATTTCCCTCCCCCTCCTCCCACTCTTCTCCCCCTCCTCCCACCCCTCTCCCCTTCCCCCCCACTCCTCTCCCCCTCCCTCTCCAGTCCAAAGAGCAGTCAGGGTTCCCTGCCCTGTGGTAAGTCCAAGGTCTGACCCCCTCCGTCCATATCTAGGAAGGTGAACATCCAAACTGGCTAGGCTCCCACCAAGCCAGCAGATTGCATAGGATCAAAACTGCGTGCCATTGTCCTTGGCGTCTCATCAGCCCTCATTGTTCGTCATGTTCAGAGAGTCCAGTTTTATCCCATGCTTTTTTGGTAACAGTCCAGCTGGCCTTGGTGAGCTCCCAGTAGATCAGCTCCACTGTCTCAGTGGGTGGGTGCACCCCTCGTGGTCCCTACTTCTTTGCTCATGTTCTCCCTCCTGCTCCTCATTGGGACCTTGGGAGCTCAGTCCATTGCTCCAGTGTGGGTCTCTGTCTCTATCTCCATCCCTCGCCAGATGAAAGTTCTAGGATGATATGCAAGATATTCGTCAGTATTGCGCTAGGATAGGGTCATTTCAGGTTCCCTATCCTCAGCTGCCCAAGGAGCTAACTGGGGACCTCAGCTTGGGCCCCTGGGAGCCCCTCTAGGGTCAATTCTCCTGCCCACCCTAAAGTGGGTCCCTTAACTAAGAATTGTGGTTCCGTGCTCCCCTATCCAACCTTCCTTTATCCCGATCCTCCTGTTTCCCCAAGTCCCCCCTCCTTCCCTTCTACCTTTTCTCTCCCCATCTCCCCTTACCCCCATCCCACCCCACCCCCAAGATCCCACTTTTCTCCCCGGCAATTTTGTCTACTTCCCTTATCCAAGAGGATAACTATATGTTTTTCCTTGTGTTCACCTTCTTACTTAGCTTCTTTAGGTTCGCCAATTGTAGACTCCGTGACCCCTATTTATGGCTAGAAAACAATTATGAGTGAGTACATCCCATGTTCTTCTTTTTGGGTCTGGGATACCTCACTCAGGATAGTGTTTTCTATTTCCATCCATTTGCATGCAAAATTCGAGAAGTCATTGTTTTTTACCGCAGCGTAGTACTCTAGTGTATATATATTCCATACTTTCTTCATCCATTCTTCCATTGAAGGGCATCTAGGTTGTTTCCAGGTTCTGGCTATTACAAATAATACTGCTATGAACATAGTTGAACAAATGCTTTTGACATGTGATAGAGCATCTCTTGGGTAAATTCCCAAGAGTGGTATTGCTGGATCCAGGGGTAGGTTGATCCCGAATTTCCTGAGAAACCGAAACACTGACTTCCACAGTGGTTGCACAAGATTGCATTCCCACCAGCAATGGATGAGGGTACCCCTTCCTCCACAGCCTCTCCAGCAAAGGCTATCCTTGGTGTTTTTGACTTTAGCCATTCTGACAGGTGTAAGATGATATCTCAAAGTTGTTTTGATTTGCATTTCCCTGATTGCTAAGGAAATTGAGCACGACCTTAAGTATCTTTTGGCCATTTGAACTTCTTCTGTTGAGAATTCTCTGTTCAGTTCAGTGCCCCATTTTTTAATTGGGTTAATTAGCATTTTAAAGTCTAGTTTCTTGAGTTCTCTATATATTTTGGAGATCAGACCTTTGTCTGTTGCGGGGTTGGTGAAGATCTTCTCCCAGTCAGTAGGTTGCCTTTGTGTCTTAGTGACAGTGTCCTTTGCTTTACAGAAGCTTCTCAGTTTTAGTAGGTCCCATTTATTCAATGTTGCCCTTAATGCCTGTGCTTCTGGGGTTATACCCAAGAAGCGATCACCTGTGCCCATCTGTTGTAGGGTATTTCCCACTTTCTCTTCTATCAGGTTCAGTGTTTTCGGGCTGATATTGAGGTCTTTAATCCATTTGGACTTGAGTTTTGTGCACGGTGATAGATATGGGTCTAGGAAGTGCAGTTTTCAAAGACATGTGTGAGACAAGTGGGGGCTTCAGGAGAGCTGAGGCGGTGAGGCGGGGACAGAAAATGGGGACCACTAGGAGGAGAGAAGAGGTAGGAGGTGTAAACCGCCCTCTGTTTGGGAGGAGTTTAATGTGCCTGCCCTAAGGGTTTGGAATGCGCCTGGAAACCGAGCTATTCAAGGATGCTGGAGTGTGGACGTGGTGGGTCAGGCTGGAAACCTAGCTCTTCACAGATGCTGGAGTGTGGATGTGGTGGGTCAGGCTGCCTTTGAACGGCTCCTCTGAGAACCTGATGGGTGGATAGCGTTGTTGTGAGAGCTGTAATAGAACCTTGTGCAAGAACTGGTGATGGCTGGGAAAATAAGGTAATGTCAGCAGGAGAAAAGGAAGTAAACAGACTCACGGTAAAGTGGACCAGTGTGGATCATGCCGATCTGATCGTGAAGCAGATGATAGTGTAGTTGATCAAAGCATCCACTGCCGTGGAGGGTAAGTGATTATTAGGTAGAAGTGTGGGGTGGGAAGGATGTGCTGTGGTCGTGAGTCATTTTATGGAATCCAGGTAGGCGTGCAGGTCTAGATCATATCAAGGAATGTGGCTTAACTGGGCTTGGAAGTACACACCTCGCTTCTCTTTATTCCCTGCACTCTGTAGGCTGAAGCAGAAAGATTTTAAACTGTAGGCCAGCCTGGGCTACACAAGTTGAGGCCAGCTACCTAGTGAGATCCTGTCTCATAGAAATGAGTAATAGACAACTATGGGGTTTCAGTGGGTGACTAAGCCAGGCAAGGTGCAAAAGGAGGTGTCTGTTAACTATAATGCTTTCCTTATTTAGACCATTTTGAAAGTAGTCAATCTTTATTTTTTAAAAAAAACAAACAAAACACTACCCAAACTGTCTTTTCAAAAACCCATCCTTTGAAGAGTATACTTAAATTACTTTTTAAAAGCCAATTCTCTTTTCTTCTCTGTGGCTCTCCTCTAAAATTCAGTTTACCAAGTGAATGGGAAGTTTGGTTTTTATTCTAGAGCCATAATCTATTCGTTTCCTGTTATTCATCACATGAGTAGTGGAGAAATGTGTCTTCTTCGGTATTGCATGGTGACCCCTCGCTGTTTGCTAGCCTTCATTGTGCCTAGGCCATTCTGTGTGTGCAGATGGAGTAGCCCCTCCTGCCGGTGCTGGTCTTCTTGCACATGCCCCCGCCCCCACCAGGATTGGCTTGCTCATGGACCAGAATATTACAGGGCATCACAGTGCATTTGGGGTTTTGCAGGTGTTCATCACTAACGGCTGGTTAAGCGACCTTGTGATTGTGGTCGCCATAACCAATCGTGAAGCTCGATCGCCTGCCCATGGCATTAGCCTCTTCTTGGTGGAGAACGGAATGAAAGGATTTATCAAGGGCCGGAAGCTGCACAAGATGGGAATGAAAGCTCAGGTAGGTGATGGTGTGAATCGGATCTGGAAGTTCATTGTTCACTCTCCGACAGAAAGCGGATATGGAGCATCCTTCCGGCATCTTCCTGTGCTGATTGCCGGGGTGCCTTCTCAGAAACAGCAGAGGAGACTTCTGTGATGCCCCTGCCTCGGCTGTGCTTAGCAACGGGAAGGAGTCAAGGAGTTTTGAGTATCTGTTGAAGAAATGGGAACGTTAGCTTTTGTAATTGTAATAACCGACTGTGAAATTTAGAAAGTTATGCCATAATAAGAGTATTTTGGTCTATATTACCAGAAAGCATGTTTAATGTGTGGTAGACTTTCTCACTTCCCAGAACCCAGAGCACTGGACAGTGTCAAAGCCTGAATGATAGATGTACCGCAGTGAGAAATCCACACACGGTGGGACGAGATGGAAGTAGATAAACACCCTCGCTCATGGCTCACTACTTAACGCTCCATCTCCACATCCATTCCAGTTTTTCTTTGTTTCATCTTCTGTGGAACTGTGAATGTTACTGGGTTACTGCGAAACCAATGCACGCATTCTCTGCTTGATCCGTGTTTCTTAGGACACCGCAGAACTGTTCTTTGAAGATGTCCGACTGCCAGCTAGTGCCCTACTTGGGGAAGAGAATAAAGGCTTCTACTACCTCATGCAAGAGCTCCCACAGGTATTAAATGCCTAACATTGCCATTTTCTGGTTAGAGACTTCCGGTGAGATGCTGAACAGAAACAGAGCCCTATAGATCCACAACAGGCATCTGAGTATCAAACTGCATATAAAGAAAGACCACTGTTACAGGTCAGATAAGGAAGTAACAGATCTTGGCAGGATCCAACCAAAATGTAACCAAAGTGAGAAAAATAGTTATTTTATTTCTGTCATTCTTCCTTGCAATGATTCTGGCTTCTTCTTAAGTGAAGGACTTCTGTAAATTACTGTGACTCAAGAGGGGAAAGTGTTAAACAGAAAGATGCATCACATCGCGGTCTGTGCGCGTAATTGCCTAATTGTTGGTGCTTACATGCTGGTGTGAGTGTGTTCACCCGATGGTGGCTGTGGCTCCATCTAAACACGAAACTGACAGAAGTCAGTGGCTCTGGTAGTAAAGTAGAATACAGAAACCCCCAGTGTGGTGGAATTCGGCGACTAAAGCTATTTCTTCGCCGGTTGGTAGAATTTGCGCTGTGGACTTGAAGATGTTGTGGAACAGTGCTCCATCGATGCACTAGTGTGTAGGAGACAAGGAGGAAAAGTCAGCTGTGGGACCAAACTCCGTGTGTGTGTGTGTGTGTGTGTGTGTGTGTGTGTGTGTGTGTGTGTGTGTGTGTGTGCAGACAGTGTGGGAGTGGGAGCTAACTCCGTGTGTATGTGTGTGTGTGTGTGTGTGTGTGCAGACAGTATGGGAGCTAACTCCGTGTGTGTGTATGTGTGTGTGTGTGTGTGTGTGTGTGTGTGTGTGTGTGCAGACAGTATGGGAGCTAACTCCATGTATGTGTGTGTGTGTGTGTGTGTGTGTGTGTGTGTGTGTGTAGACAGTGTGGGAGCTCACTCCGTGTGTGTGTGTGTAGACAGTGTGGGAGCTCACTCCGTGTGTGTGTGTGTGTGTGTGTGTGTGTGTGTGTAGACAGTGTGGGAGCTCACTCCGTGTGTGTGTGTGTGTGTATGTGTGTGTAGACAGTGTGGGAGCTAACTCCGTGTGTGTGTGTGTGTGCAGACAGTGTGGGAGCTCACTCCGTGTGTGTGTGTGTAGACAGTGTGGGAGCTCACTCCGTGTGTGTGTGTGTGTGCAGACAGTGTGGGAGCTAACTCCGTGTGTGTGTGTGTGTGCAGACAGTGTGGGAGCTAACTCCGTGTGTGTGTGTGTGTATGTGTGTGTAGACAGTGTGGGAGCTCACTCCGTGTGTGTGTGTGTGTGTGTGTGTGTGTGTGCAGACAGTGTGGGAGCTAACTCCGTGTGTGTGTGTGTGTGTGTATGTGTGTGTAGACAGTGTGGGAGCTCACTCCGTGTGTGTGTGTGTGTGTGTGTGTGTGTGTGTGTGTGTAGACAGTGTGGGAGCTCACTCCGTGTTTGTGTGTGTGTGTGTGTGTGTGCAGACAGTGTGGGAGCTCACTCCGTGTGTGTGTGTGTGTGTGTGTGTGTGTGTAGACAGTGTGGGAGCTCACTCCGTGTTTGTGTGTGTGTGTGTGCAGACAGTGTGGGAGCTAACTCCGTGTGTGTGTGTGTGTGTGTGTGTGTGCAGACAGTGTGAGAGCTCACTCCGTGTGTGTGTGTGTGTGTGTGTGTATGTGTGTACAGACAGTGTGAGAGCTCACTCCGTGTGTGTGTGTGTGTGCAGACAGTGTGGGAGCTAACTCCGTGTGTGTGTGTGTGTGTGCAGACAGTGTGGGAGCTCACTCCGTGTGTGTGTGTGTGTGTGTGTGTGTGTGCAGACAGTGTGAGAGCTCACTCCGTGTGTGTGTGTGTGTGTGTATGTGTGTACAGACAGTGTGAGAGCTCACTCCGTGTGTGTGTGTGTGTGCAGACAGTGTGGGAGCTAACTCCGTGTGTGTGTGTGTGTGCAGACAGTGTGGGAGCTAACTCCGTGTGTGTGTGTGTGTGCAGACAGTGTGGGAGCTAACTCCATGTGTGTGTGTGTGTGTGTGTGTGTGTGTGTAGACAGTGTGGGAGCTAACTCCGTGTTTGTGTGTGTGTGTGTGCAGACAGTGTGGGAGCTAACTCCGTGTTTGTGTGTGTGTGTGTGTGTGTGTAGACAGTGTGGGAGCTCACTCCGTGTGTGTGTGTGTGTGTGTGTGTGTGTGTAGACAGTGTGGGAGCTCACTCCGTGTGTGTGTGTGTAGACAGTGTGGGAGCTAACTCCGTGTGTGTGTGTGTGTGCAGACAGTGTGGGAGCTCACTCCGTGTGTGTGTGTGTAGACAGTGTGGGAGCTAACTCCGTGTGTGTGTGTGTGTGCAGACAGTGTGGGAGCTAACTCCGTGTGTGTGTGTGTGTGCAGACAGTGTGGGAGCTAACTCCGTGTGTGTGTGTGTGTATGTGTGTGTAGACAGTGTGGGAGCTCACTCCGTGTGTGTGTGTGTGTGTGTGTGTGTGTGTGTGCAGACAGTGTGGGAGCTAACTCCGTGTGTGTGTGTGTGTGTGTGTGTGTGTGTGTGTGTGTGTAGACAGTGTGGGAGCTCACTCCGTGTTTGTGTGTGTGTGTGTGTGTGTGCAGACAGTGTGGGAGCTCACTCCGTGTGTGTGTGTGTGTGTGTGTGTGTGTGTGTGTAGACAGTGTGGGAGCTCACTCCGTGTTTGTGTGTGTGTGTGTGCAGACAGTGTGGGAGCTAACTCCGTGTGTGTGTGTGTGTGTGTGTGTGTGCAGACAGTGTGAGAGCTCACTCCGTGTGTGTGTGTGTGTGTGTGTATGTGTGTACAGACAGTGTGAGAGCTCACTCCGTGTGTGTGTGTGTGTGCAGACAGTGTGGGAGCTAACTCCGTGTGTGTGTGTGTGTGTGCAGACAGTGTGGGAGCTCACTCCGTGTGTGTGTGTGTGTGTGTGTGTGTGCAGACAGTGTGAGAGCTCACTCCGTGTGTGTGTGTGTGTGTGTGTATGTGTGTACAGACAGTGTGAGAGCTCACTCCGTGTGTGTGTGTGTGTGCAGACAGTGTGGGAGCTAACTCCGTGTGTGTGTGTGTGTGCAGACAGTGTGGGAGCTAACTCCGTGTGTGTGTGTGTGTGCAGACAGTGTGGGAGCTAACTCCATGTGTGTGTGTGTGTGTGTGTGTGTGTGTGTAGACAGTGTGGGAGCTCACTCCGTGTGTGTGTGTGTGTGTGTGCAGACAGTGTGGGAGCTCACTCCGTGTTTGTGTGTGTGTGTGTGCAGACAGTGTGGGAGCTAACTCCATGTGTGTGTGTGTGTGTGTGTGTGTAGACAGTGTGGGAGCTCACTCCGTGTGTGTGTGTGTGTGTGTAGACAGTGTGGGAGCTCACTCCGTGTGTGTGTGTGTGTGTGCAGACAGTGTGGGAGCTAACTCCGTGTGTGTGAGTGTGTGTGTGTGTGTGTGTGTGTGTGCAGACAGTATGGGAGCTCACTCCGTGTGTGTGTGTGTGTGTGTGTGTGTGTGTATAGACAGTGTGGGAGCTCACTCCGTGTGTGTGTGTGTGTGTGTGTGTAGACAGTGTGGGAGCTAACTCCGTGTGTGTGTCTGTGTGTGTAGACAGTGTGGGAGCTAACTCCGTGTGTGTGTGTGTGTGTGTGCAGACAGTGTGGGAGCTCACTCCGTGTGTGTGTGTGTGTGTGTGTGTGTGTGTAGACAGTGTGGGAGCTCACTCCGTGTGTGTGTGTGTGTGTGTGTGTGTGTAGACAGTGTGGGAGCTCACTCCGTTTGTGTGTGTGCAGACAGTGTGGGAGCTAACTCCGTGTGTGTGAGTGTGTGTGTGTATGTGTGCAGACAGTGTGGGAGCTCACTCCGTGTGTGTGTGTGTGTGTGTGTGTGTAGACAGTGTGGGAGCTCACTCCGTGTGTGTGTGTGTGTGTAGACAGTGTGGGAGCTCACTCCGTGTGTGTGTGTGTGTGTAGACAGTGTGGGAGCTCACTCCGTGTGTGTGTCTTGGCTGTGTCACATCACCGCAGGCCTGGGGAGCCTTTTCTTAGCACTAAGAAGGAAGTTAAAACATGAGCTTTAGTAGTTTGTTAAGGCTATCTTTTATAGGACTCATTGTAATGGTATGAAAATCGTTTGTGTAATAATTCTTACTGCTTCATTTGGGGTTCCAGGAAAGGCTGTTAATTGCAGATTTGGCAATTTCTGCCTGTGAGTTCATGTTTGAAGAAACCAGGAACTACGTTAAGCAGAGAAAAGCTTTCGGGAAAACAGTCGCACACATACAGGTGAGTTAATCGGGTCCATCATCACAGTTGCGTCAGGGTGGAATGCTGAGTGTGATTCTGATGCAGGGAGGCTTTAGAAACATGACAGTAGACAAGATGCCTAGAGGAGAGTGTAGGAACGCTGAGGTAAGAGGAGGGCCAACGGCAGATCCCACAGAAAACAGATTTGATGGTGACGTAGAAAAGGAAGATCACACAAGAAGGAGAGGAGGAAAGGAGAAGAGAAAAGGCAGGTCAGGGGAGGCCAACAGGGAAGACCGGGGAGGGTGACATGGAAGTTTGGAGTCCCTGCTTTCCTGTGTGAACCACACAGCCACCATGCTGGAGGAACTTCTCGCCCGCGGCTGAGGGCTGACATTAAGTCTGAGCCTTTTAAAGTAAACCTGCTGGAGTGGCTTTGTACAGGGGAGGTAGTAAAGGGATGTCTGCATAGCGTTACAGGAGCAACCTTCTGAGCGCTGTGGCCAAGTGTGCTTACATCCTCACATGGCTCCCTAAATCTCTACAGTCAAGGTAAACTATGTTATGGAAGAAGTATTTTCCTGTTTGTAAACTTTAGAAATTCATCTAATATGCAAAACTGTAAAATCTTACTATGAAGTTTATAAGACTTGTGTTTATTCAAAAGTAGAAATATTTTTCTATTTATGAATAATATTAGTACCTACCTTGTGTGATTACTGTAAAAATTTGATGGGGCAGTGCTTGGAATATTGCGTTCCATGGGCATGTGGACACACACACACACACACATAGACATACACATACACACACCAGACACACACACAGACACAATAAATAGATCTCTAAAGTATGCTACCCATATTTCCTGAATAATCCACAAAGCATATTATTAGACATTTAACCATAAAGGAAGTAGCAACTGATCTGTACTCTTGTTCCATAAATGAAAAGGGTTCCTTTAAAATGCAGTCATGGGGGCTGGCTCGGTGGCTCGGTGTGGTAAATGTATCTGCCACCAAGTCTGAGTTCGAGTCCCAGAACCCACGTGGTAGAAGGCCAGAACTGACTCCTGAAAACTGTGACCTCAACTCAGGCACTGTGCCATGTACACATGCATACATACAAGAAATAAATGCATATAATTTAAAATATAGTCATGTACTATAACAATGTACATATAACAATGCAGTCATGAATGATGGACTGAACAGAAGACCTGGGATGGGCCTCTCATAACATGGTAGCTCCCCGTGATGGTGGCGCAGCTGGTGTAAGCAGCCAATCAGTCATGCAGACACAGTGCGTTCAGTTAGGCAGGATGTAATATTTGATAATACATTTATTGCTCGTGTATTATGCTGTACTTATTGTCACTGTCGCAGGTTGCATTCCTTCTTTCATTGAAGGAAGTTTACCTTAAAATAATATGTTATGCCAGCAGCATCCTTGGACTCCGTTGTTCACCATGTCTCTTGCCTGTTAAGATGCTCCGCCAAACATCTGACCTGTACCATTTAGGCTCACACAATGGCAAAGTTGTTTAATGGCCTATTACTCAAACTTCTTAAGCAATACATAACTATATTTTATTTTCGTAACAAAAGATAAATATGCCTGTTTTTCAAAGCATGTGTTGTGTTACCTTCCCACAAAACACAAGTATTTCACTAGATTTTCAGTAGGTGGCAGTAGTAATCTTCAATCAGTGGCTCTCAACCTGTGGGTCACGACCCCTGGGGTGGGATAACCCTTTCACAGTGATCAAATATCAGATATCCTACATATCAGATGCTTACATTTCGATTCATCAGAGTAGTAAAACAGCTATGAAGTAACAATGGGAAAATTTTATGGTTGGGGGTCACTACAACGAGAGGAACTCTATTCAAGGGTGAGCAATGTGGAGAACCACTGGTCTCGATACTTGTGAGTGGGGGTTATATGTGTGGTAAGCACGCGCACGAATGTGTAGGTGAGTACACTTGTGTAGACATGTACGGAGGCCAGAGGTTGACTCTATTTTCCTCCACAGCTTTTCAGCTTGTTTTTTGAGACAAGGTTTCTCACTGAACCTGACACTGTCTGGCTAGAGCGGCTGGCAGGGAACCCCAGCAGCCTCCTGTCTGTGCACCCACTATGTGTGGATGGATTCCAGGGACAAACTAGCACACCTGGCTTTTTTGTGGGTGCTGAGAGTCCAAACTCGGGTTCTCGTGCTTACGTAGTAAGCTGTTCACTCCCTAAGCATCTCACCAGCTTCCTGTAGCGACATATCTTTATGTCAAGTACTGTTGTTTTCCTAATAAGAATATGTTGGGATTTCTCTCAATTTTCTTTAGTACGTTTCTTTGAATATTTCCATAATTCAAGTTAGAAATGCATGCAGTAAACAGATGACTAATACATGTCTGTTATCTTTTCTTCTAGAGCTGACTGTGCTCTGGTTCTAGTAACTGAAGTTGATAACCTGTACATACCATGTTATAATTGGCCAAATGCTACTTTAACATAATTATATATTTTCTCTTTCTATAATTCTTGAACGTTTGGCTCCTTTGCCTACTCAGGTTTATGGCACAAAATTCGTCTCCTTTGTAGATCAGAGTGTTACTATACTAAGGAAACAGGAGTTACAGGAAGACTCCGTGGGTGATAACCACAGCTCATGGTTTACCCTTAACTGATAAAACAGCATAACTTAGATGTTAATAATAATAATAATATGTATCATTTACTAACTGCTTTCCATTTCTTAGACACCATGTTTAATGCAATTTTATCTTTTTCTTCATAACTGTATATAATAGTTATTACTATTATCTTTATTTATAAAGCAGTTAAGGCAGAGAGATTAAGTAAACTAAAATAACACAGATGCTCTATTCTAGAATTTACATTCTTTAAAACATTATTATTTTATGTGTATGGGCGTTTGTCTGCATGCACCATGTGGTTTCCTGTGCCTGGTGCCCATGGAGGTCAAGAGAGTGTGACAGATCCCTGGATCTGGAGTTAGAGACGTTTGTAGCCACCATGTGGGCGCTGGGAATTGAACTTGTGTCTCTGGAAGAAGAGTCAGTGCCCTTAACTGCAGAGCCATTTCTCCAGCCACAGAGTCACTTGTGGGCGGTGAGGTGAAGATGGGATGGTATTTACTAACTAGCGTGTTTCGTCATTTCCTGTGTGGTACATACTATTGATTCTAAAGACAAACTCTTTGTGAAAGAAATAGGAAAAGGAAAACATGTTTTCCAGTTCACTATCTTCAAACAAAAACTGTCTACTTCCTAAGACCTTAAATGTGGCATTGATTAATAGTAAGACTAGGTACCAAATTGAGTCCATTTTTTAAAAACACTTAAATCATTATATATGCTTATAACAACTCACAGTTTTGTTTTAGTCATTCGGCTTACTATTAGTCATTCGGCTTACTAACCATTCCAAGGCGTCTTCAAATCCTAAAGCTCCAAGATAAGTGTTATTTATTGCTTAATTTTTAAAAAGTTACATATTTAGTTTATTTACTCTCTCCGTCTCCACCCCCCACGTGTGTGTGGGGGGGTTGGGGTTGTGCACACCTATGACAAGTGTGTGGAGGTCAGAAAACAACTTGTGGGGGCTGGTTCTCCTTCCACCGTGTGGGATGTAGGGGTTGGATTTCAGGTCAGCAGGCGCGCCAGAAAGTGCCTTGAGGTGCTGACCCAGCGCCTGGCCCTCATGTAGAATGTCCAGAGAGATTTTAGTCAGTTCACTTAGTTGCTTACAGAGATTTCGTGTGTGTGTGTGTGTGTGTGTGTGTGTGTGAGAGAGAGAGAGAGAGAGAGAGAGAGAGAGAGAGAGAGAGAGAGAGAAAGAGGGGGGGGGGCTCATAGAGTATAAGCTGGCCTTGAACTCCTGACCCCCTACCTCTGCCTCTCCAGTGCTATAATTCAAGACCCATGCTACTGTGCATGGCTAAGAGTCTCTCTAAATGTAAGCTGCACTTTTTACTGAGCAGGTATCTGTAACCACTAAAGATGCTCCAGTGAGCATGTTGGTCATTCATGAAAAGCGCCCTACCAATGGGCGATGCTATCCTTTGCAGCCATTAGTTGAGTGGTTTCAGGAAGCATGGCACTGTTTCTGGTGAAGAACAAAGACCAGTTCTGTTCACTAGCTCCCAGTTCAGTGCCAAGAATATGTAAATATTTAATCTCCTTATCTTCAGACAGTAAATTATGTACTCTTGGCGGCATTTGTTATTTTTAGACCTCTGGACCTAGTGGATATGCTGTGGTAAGAATTTTAAGTGGGTCTGAATTTTAACTTCAGCATCTAGAAGCTCCCAGCATTTGTGTAGAGCAGCTTTCCTATGCGGGAGGTCATGACCTTTTCATATTCTAAATTGTGCATAAAGCCTCAGATGTAACATCATACGGGGCAACAGTTCTTGAGAACTGTCTGATTTTCCTCCCTATCCCAGCTTGCTTTCTCTCAAATGAAATGTTATATAGTGTCGTGGATTTAAGCCAGCAGCAGACTTAGAATTCATGGCCCAGGGTTTTTGATGACTATAGGAAATGATTTGACCATGTTTTCAGATGTTTCTCTTTGTAAACATTAATGTGTAAGGCGGGAGGGGGAGCATTATGCTGATTATAGATAGATATCCGGCCAAAGGACATACAGAGGTAGAAACGAAGCTAGAAAAAAATCTGTTCTGCCTTGGATGCCGGGACTCCCAGGTGGAAGCTGGGTGCTGCTGGCCTTGATACAGTTGGTTTGGAATCATTAGATGCCAGTTAGTCTTTCTAGAAGAGGGTGCTGCAAAGCCACAAGGAGACACAATAGTTGCTCCACCCGAGGCATCATTTCCTCAAAGCTCCCACTCCACAGGCATACCCAGCTCTCTCCCAGTCCCCCCCCCCCCCATTGCTCTATTCCTGTTCTTTGGTTTTCCAACAATGAACAAATACCGAAATTGTACCCGATCACTGCACTGGTCACTCTGAAAATTCAGCTTTGAGAATTGCCTTGGCCACAAGTATAAAAGTAGACCCCACAGCCCTGAAAGACGGCTCTCACAACCTCCTTCGAGAGCTCAAGCCTGCCTGTGGGCCCTGAAGGTCCATTTCCAAGTTTTCAGCGAAGCCTCCACAGGTGTGCCTGCCTGTAGCCACAATGGATGTCTCACACACCTCGCAGCAGCATGATCAAATTGTAGCTTTCTCAAGGAAATGAGGGGCAGCTGGCCACAGATGGGCCTCTGACCTCAGTGAGAATAGGTATGCATTGGGAGGCTCTACCCAGGTCCAGGCCAGTTTCCTGAAGGAGGTTCAAGAGCTGGTGCCAGCAAGAACAGATGGGTGTTAGAGCCAAGGAACAGTGAAATCGCACTCGACAGAAGGAAGACCAGTCAGGACAGTTGAGAACCGTCTAAACAGAATGATCTCCAAGCTTATTGCTGTCTGTGAGCAGCAGGAGAGGGTGGCTACATAGTTATTAACACTTGCAGATAAGACCATTCAGAACCAGTTGGAGGCTACATGAGACCCTTCAGAGGGATGGGAGAGGCTATAGGTTACTACCTATTCCGTTTCTATTATTAGTACTATGCTTACTAACCTAATAAGTGTTTAACGACAGTTGTGATTAGATCAATCCATCTTGCCTCTCTATCATGTTATTTTATTATTTCACTGTAGGCCAAAGAGGCACAGTAGGGGAATACATACTCCTAATTTCATTAACACACAGTAAATCCTGTTTAACCCCAGGAAACTGGGTGTTTTAGTAGCTGTACGTGACGGCTCCCACCACAAGATGGTGCTAACACATTAAATCATGATGTTCCTTAAGCCGTTTCCTTTAAACTATGCCAGGTGCTTGCCTGTTTTTATTTGCTACAGCTTTTAAAATGCTAAGATACAGGGGTGTTCTCTCTCTCTCTCTCTCTCTCTCTCTCTCTCTCTCTCTCTCTCTCTCTCTCTCCATTTTACTTAACATGTACCCTTTTGTTGGAAGAAAAACCCGGCAGCTCGACTTTTGTTTTGCTTTAATATTTTTTTCCTATGTAACCATTTGAGGTTACATTTCCTATGTAACCATTGAGTTCAAATCTGTGCTTTTAATATGCTCCTTTCCCCCTTTCATCTCTAGACGGTGCAGCATAAACTAGCAGAATTAAAAACCAACATATGTGTAACCAGAGCTTTTGTGGACAGCTGTCTGCAATTGCATGAAGCAAAACGTCTGGACTCTGGCTCAGCTTCCATGGCAAAATATTGGTATGCACACTACTGTAATTTAAATGTGGTATTTGTTCAGATGGCTATGGGATGCTGCCAGCCCTTAGCCCTTGAAGGCCTTAAAGGAAGAGGTCTGCAAGTGAAAAGTAGCATTAAAATAATCTGGAAAGTCCCGCTGGGTTTGTTTATAATGCCCTAAAAATTACTCGACTCGGTATGCAACTCATCACTTGTGTTAAAGGTGAACTACTAAATAGAGCCTGAAGTAGGACCAGTGAGTGCTTCGAGTGTTAAGTTTAACTTCAAATTATCCAAAGAATGGCAGCAAAGTGAGACAGACTAGAAGGATAAAATTTGGGAGTCTTGCAGTGTCGAGTTCCATTAAGTAACTCCAACTAAATATAAGTCTCTGGGGACAGCTTTAGGTTATCCGGGAAGTTCTTAGATTGGACAGAATGTGAGGTGTTTTCCAGGTCTAAGAAAATGCTTAAGCATCGACTGTCTGACCAAAGCCCTATTGAGTTTAGAAAAGCTCGTCTTTGGATTAAGGGTGGTTAACAATGCGGCTAAAGGGGGGCTTGAGAACAGACCCCAGTAAAGTGTTTATATGTTTTAAGGTATCAGTGTGGTTTAAATCAGATAGTTTCCTTAAAGAAGAAAGCAAACAAGCGAAAAACCATTTCTTCTCACTAGCCCAAAAGCAGCATAAAAATTTTCCCCACTGTTATTTATTAACTCAAGTTCAGTTTGGTCATTGCTAGACAAGGGAAATATGTGCATGGTGCTTTGTGTAATGATTTTATAATGACCGGATTATGAGATTAAAAAGGAATGTGACGTTACCATGAGCTTACACTTCGGGCTGGGGGGGAGATAGTTTACACGTTCTGTAAACTATGACACATTCTTTGGCTTACGGGAAAAGGTATAAAAAAGAATTTTATATATTTTTGGTTTTGGAAAGAGAATTTTGCATAGCTAATGGCCTTGTTCTTGAACATATCAGGCTTATGAACATAATGGTGTTGACTATTAAACGATAGTTTATAAATTGTTGAGTAGTGAGAGAACTTTTTAAAGGCAAAGTTTCATTATCAAGGCTGGCCTTCTATTCACTATGTAGCAGAGGCTGGCCTTGAGCTTCTGATCCTCCTGCCTCTACCTCCTGAGTGCTGGGTTACAGGCATACACTACCACTGCAGTTCTGTGTTGTAGGGTTTGACTCTAAGGATTTCTGAGTATTCTACCAACTCAACTATCTCTCTTTTTCTGCTTGTTATTTTCATCATTTAGGGCATCTGAATTACAAAACAGCGTGGCTTATCAGTGTGTACAACTCCATGGAGGCTGGGGATATATGTGGGAGTACCCGATTGCAAAGTAAGTACGGGGGTCTACAATGCTTCTTTTCTTCCCCTTCTCCCCACCCTCAGATAGGGTCTTGTTGTGCAACCCTGTCTGACCAGGCTGGCCTCAGACTCACACAACTCCACCTGCCTCTGCCTCAAGTGCTGGTATTAATGGTGCGAGCCGCCACCACCACACCCAGCCTATGATGCCTTTATTTCTTTCTTTATTAAAAAAAATCTGATTTTTTTTAAAAAAAAATTAAAAATAGATTTTTTTCCTTTAATATACCAAACCCACACCCTTTCTTTCTCTCCTTTCTTACTATGAGCTTTTCTTTTCTTTTTTCTTTTCAAGACAGAGTTTCTCTGTGTAGCCCTGGGTGTCCTAAAACTTGCTATGTAGACCAAGCTGGCCTCGAACTCACGGAGATCCTCTTGTTTCTGTCTCTGGTGTGCTGGAATTAAAAGTATGCACCACCACCATCTGGCTGATGCTTTTCTTAAGGATATGAAGAAATGAGATTTTCTTACTGTACCTTATATGGTAAACATATAGGGAAAATATACCAAAATGTGCATTTTCAGTGAATATGTTCATGCAAACACAAGTGGCTTTATTTTATTAGCTTCTCATTATGGTTTACTTTTAAAGATAACGAAGAGTCCAGCATACTTTTAAATGTGAAGCTTGGCTTTAAAATATATACCATTTCTAAAAAAAAGAGTCATTCCTTAAATTATTCATATCCCCCCTTCTTTCTGTTTCTGTCTGTCTATCACACACACACACACACACACACACACACACACACACACACACACACTCCTTGCATTACTTTTCTTATTAGTGTGATAAAATCCCCTGACAGAAGCAGCTGAAGGGAAGGAAGGGGTGGGTTTTGGCTCACAGTTTGAGGGTAGCTGGTTGGAGTGGGGACGTCCTGGCTGCAGGAGCTTGAGGGGGGGTCAGGCTGGATATCCTGGCTGCAGGAGTGGGGGGGGGTCAGGCTAGACATCTTTTCTTTCCCCCTAGGATGTGGGAAATGATGATAGCAAGAAGCCAATTACATATTAAACCATGTGTGGCTATAGTGTACAGACTTTGATTTAGGAAATCATCCAACTCGGGATTCTCATACCTCCCCCAGGTTAAGTGACATTATTAGTGTGGGGGTAGGGGGGATGGAAAAAGTGATAGATAAGTTATTGTGTCTTGGCTTTATAGGTAAAAGGCGTGTCTTATTCCCTTTTACGATTTTTAGATAGCCAAGTCTTGGCATGTGAGTTGGTTTTAGTTTTATTCCTTAGGTTTAGCATTAGACCCTTGAAGATCTCTTAGCTCTTCTAGGTGGAGAAGCTGAGACAGAAAACTTCACTGGAGTTAAACATTTCTCTACTGCCTTTCTCTGTTAATCTTAGTAAATTTAATAGGTAACTTATGAAATGTCTGCTGGTCTGTCATTGCATATCTTGGTAGAACTCCCTTAATGTGAAAATAAATACCCAACCCAGCTCAAAAATGTCTGAAGCATTGGGATTGCTCGGGTAGGCAGGCAGGCCAGGCAAAGGCTTCAGAAGATAGGAGTGCAATAACAAAATCTTCCAGGGTTGGGAGTGGAGTTCATAGATCTCAGAAAGTGCTGAGCCTCCTAATTCCCTTTATAATGCAGGTCATTGTGGAGGTAAATATTAAATGAGGATCTACTTACTTATCTGCAAAGTGCCTTGGTCGATGTGGGAAAGTCTGAGCTCAAAGTTGGTCATGTGCACATTTTGTCTTAGAAATTAAATAGTTAAAGCCCCAATTTTGTATTTGAGAAAGAAAGGTCTTTAATGTTCCTGCCATGCAAAGTCCAGAGCTCAATAACTAGCTCCACAGGCTTGGGACAATGAAAGCACTGTGACCTAATAAGAGTTCTCTTGCCAAAGAGGCGAGACACCTACATTCTTGTTCCAGTCGGACAGTTATCTGTTATGTCACCAGTAAGTGGTAATCATTAATTAACAAATGCATCAGCCTCTCTACATCTCCTTTTTAGCCTGCAAAGCTGTATTAAGTATTCCCTTGATTCCAGAGGGTTGCAGGGAAAGGAGAAGGGGTGAAAAGAGATGGTTGCTACCATAGCTGTCCAAAGTGAGTCCTAAGGCTGGGACGTGGCTCAGTGGCAGAGCGCTCACCGATCAAGGTCCTGAGTTCAGTCCCTGTGCCAGTCAGGGTTTCCTCCCAGCAGCAGAACAAGAGAAAAGTGAACCTTGGGTATGGGCTTGTGTGTGTCCCAGGGGCCCAGCCACTTAGACAAGAGTGACCTAGTCACCCCCAGAATAAGCTACTTGTTAACTTTGGGGGGAAAATAATTTCTTAGAGCATCAGGTGGTGGTTGTAGTGATTAAAATGAAAAGGAATGGCTGGAAATAAGTTATTTTTATCCTTAAGGTCAGTTGATTTAAACTTTCTGGTGAGACTAAAAGATAAGAAACCAAGATGTTCTATGCATTTTTAAACATAGACTTTTCAGGTTGTTGTTATATATGGTCATTTTTTTTATTGATTTTTATTGAGCTCTACATTTTTCTCTGCTCCCCTCCCTGTCTCTCCCCTTCCTGTTTCAACCCTCTCCTATGGTCTCCATGCTCCCAATTTACTCAGGAGATCTTGTCTTTTTCTACTTTCTACTTCCCATGTAGATTAGATCTATGTAAGTCTCTCTTAGTGTCCTCATTGTTGTCTAAGTTCTCTGGGTTTGTGGTTTGTAGGCTGGTTTAAAATATGAAACACTTCACGGATTTGTGTCATACATGCGCAGGGGCTGTGCTAATCTTCTCTGTATTGTTCCAATTTTAGTATATGTGCTGCCGAAGCGAGCACTATATGCTCAATTTCATAAAATTATGTTAGTGTGCCTGTGTTGTTTCGAATTACCATGTCTTATCTTAATGGCTTTTAGTATACCAACCTAGTATGAATGCCGGACTAGAAAAACCAGTTATAAGGAGTGCTTACTGCTGAGAGTTCCTTAGTTAAATAATCAGTAGTTTTCTAGAACTTAACATTTCTACCATGTTTACATCAATTCAACTATCTTCTCGTTTATCTAGAGCTTACGTGGATGCTCGGGTTCAGCCGATCTATGGCGGTACCAATGAAATAATGCGAGAGCTGATTGCGAGACAGATCGTCAGTGACAGCTAGACATCTGCCTGCATCCCCGAATCCTATTATACAGCTAATCTGGATTCAGATCTCCTTGAGATAAATTGTAACTTGGAAAGGGGGGAAATAGGAAAGCTGTTTTTATGTATGGTTGTTAAAGAGAAGGAAATAAAATATAAAGATAACGATAAAACTTTTGAACCCAGAAAGTCTAAAGTTATGCGGTAAAAGCCTTAACCTTTTATACAGTGAATATTGAAAATTTTCTAACTTGAGAGCCTTAATATCTTGTCTTTCAAATTCTGAAGAGCATAAATCACTGTGATTCTTAAAGTTGAGGCAGAAATAATATTATATTCTTATAACAATAATACTTACAGACTTTGAAAAGGCAAAATAATTGTAATTCACAGAAAGTCATTTCAGCTACTTTTTGTTCCAAATCCCCTAGAACATTGGTTTATACTATCTTACCACCTACCCCATGCTTTTTAAACAATGACTAGAACCCTTTATTCAGAAAAGGCCAGACGGTACCATATATAGTACACACAGTCAATTATGTATCAATTAAAAATAAAGTAAAACTTTAAAACAAATCAGGTGTTGAATGTGTATGAGGCACTGAGAGAGGAGACTGTGTTCTGATGGAGACGCATGGTTTGTTAGCTAAGACACATGGCTTTCAACAGATCCCGTTCCAGTTCAACTTAAAGAGGAGAACTCAGTAATTCATTCATCATCCATAAACCCCCAAAGGTTGGTAGGTATCAAAGCAGAGGCTTTTATTTTCCAACAGTGTGATTTATTTATATTTACTAAATATTGTGCATCTTCTGTAAACTAGGCTGTTAAACACATTGGGAAGGAAGCCTGGACTAACCCTCCTGGACTAACCCTCCTACAAACTAGGAGTAATAGAGTTTGAACATTCCAGGTAGGCTAAGTATGATAAAAGTAAGCATTTAAAATATGAGTGTGTGAAAGTCATATTTAAGACTTACATAGAAAAATGGAATTCATAAACTGACATTTTAGTAGTTTGATTTTTCTGCACATAGTATGACAGTGAGAAGTTGTAAAATGGAAATACACTCTTGCTCAACTGTTCCTACAAATGGGTATAGCGGATGAGAGGTGGGATCTTTGGATATTCCTTCCCTCCTAATTCACAGCTCTGGGGTCACTGTTGCCAGCTGAACTCCTTTTATGTACACTTATTAACATTTAAAAGGGTTCAAATTGTTTTATATTTTGAGAAAACTTTGCTATGTAGCTTTGGCTGATCTAGAAAAGCTACATAGACCAGGCTGGCCTGGAACTGCTTGTCTCTGCAGGGATTCAAGGCGTGCACCACTAAGCCAGGCTTAAACTCTTCTTTAAAAATAAGATTTTACTTTTAATTCTATCTATGTGTGTGAGAATATATATGCATTTTAGTGTGGGTGCCCACAGAGACTGAATAGGGTACTGGATCCTCTGGAACTAAAGTTTTAGGCGGTTGTGAGCTGCCCAGGATGGGTGCTGGGAACTCAACTCCATTGCTCTTCAGAAACAGCAAGCACTCAACCACTGAGCTATCTTTCTAGTCCCTAAATTCTTCTTAAGTATTACATTTGCAACTTATACGTCTCTCCTGCCAACAGGAGCTTTAAAGGGTGTGCTAGAACTCTCCCTTACCCCTTTGACCTCTTTAAGGCTGCAATATAGAGGTGGACAGCCGTGGGTTTGAATAAGTATTCTTCCCTTAACTTAGAATTTATAACCTTATTTAAAAAAAAAAAAAACAATGGAATGTGCTCCTCAGTTTTGCATTTGGCGTTAATTTCTTAAACAGCCAGCCTTTGTGCTCTGTGTGACTGTGTAGTGTCCCCTAGGGAGGAAATTTATCATCTGAATCCTACGCGGTGCTGAGTGTTTAAGAAACAATAAATAATAACAACGCTCAAAAGAGCAAGCTGGGCAAGCAGGAGGAAGCATTGCCTTGTAAATATTAATGAGAGTTTAAGGGCTCGGATGGTTTTGTCTGGAGGCTGAGATTCATAGGATCAGAGCTGTGGCTTTATAGTGACCTTTCCCCCGTTTCCTGGTGGTGTCATTGAAAACTGCTTTGAGTTGCTATTTTAAAATCCAACTGCAAATGTTCACTAACCTAGTAATCTTAGTGTTTACTGCTGAAAGTATATGATTTCTAGATTGTTTTTTTTCATGTCAGTATTATTTTTGGCATATACAGCATTTATTTATTTGGAGTCATTGGAAAAATTTGACATTGAGATTGAAAACAACTGCAGGCCCTGTGTCTACTGCTTTATTTTCATTTTTTTTTAAGATTTATATATGTCTACTGCTTTATAATAAATGCTGAAAAATACTATTTAAAACCTTTTATTTTCAAGAAAGATTTCTGGAGAGTTAGAATTATACTAAAAATAAAGCATAGGATAACCAATCTCCAGTTTATATTTGCAGTCATTAGCATAGACATTTTTGGCCTCAAGTCTTTTGAGGCCAGCCCCAGATTTAATGCTATTTGGTACCCACATGTACTCCAGAATTCATATGTAACAGATGAAATGTTTTGTTTTTTATATCTAGCAAACTATTATCATACTGCAGAAACTTATATTTAACATGTAATTCCAAGATCATTTCAATTTCCAGATTATATAAAAAAATGCCTTCTGGGGGGTTAGTTTGTTTAAATTAGGATCTAAGCATGACCTACAAACTCTGTTTGAGAGCTGAAGACATAGCTTAGTGGTTAAGAACAGGTATTGTCTCCTAGAGGACCAGAGTTGCATTCTCAGCATCCAAGTCAGATGGTTCACAAGGGTCGGTAACTCGAAGGAGATCCAATCCTGTCCTCTGGCCTACACTGGCACCCGTACGTAAGACACACACACACACTTTAAGATCCCGTTTGGTTGCATCAACCCTTAAATTTCTTGTATTCTAGTTACCCGATTGTTTCTCCCCTTATTCCTTTAAAAAATAATGGATATTTTTCCTTTTGTCGTATGTACTGAAAATTGCTTTTTGCAGCTCTCAGAATTTTAGCATATATAGATTTATTATTTCAGTTCTCATAGGTTCATGCAGCTCTAATAACTACAACCAGGATACAGAAAAGTTTCATGCTCACCAAAATGTCCCTTATGGTCTTTATATCATAGCTTCCCATACCTTTAGCCCCCGGCACCCCCTGATCTGCTCTTTGTCATCATAGTTCTGTCTTTTTGGGACATGGATATAAACATGGAATTATACAGCATAGAACCTCTTGAGAAAGTCTTTGTCTTAGAAAACTGCATTTGAGACTCATGCATTTTGCATGGATCAATAGCTTTCTTCTCTTTGGTGTTAAGCAGTGTCTCCATATGAGCACACCACAGTTTATTTATTATTCATTCTCCTTTGCGAGATCTTGGTCCAGGTTAAAGTTAAATCTAGCGTCTTAGGGTTAAATTCCCAGGAGGGAACTGTTGAATTGCATGGATAAAAGCACTGCAGACTTTCTCCAGACATCTGGACCATTTACTTTCTGCCATCCACTTAAGAGTCACCTTCATATTAGCTACTACAGAAGGCATATACTGATGTCTTGTTAAAATTTTAATGCATATTATGTCCATATGGGTGTTGTCTGCATATATGTCTGTGTACAATGTGTGTGGCCTGGTTGGCATGGAGGCCAGAAGAGGCCATTGCTCTCCTAGACCTGGAGTTAACTGATGTTGGTTATGAGTTGCCATGTGGGTGCTAGGAACCGAACCTGCTTTCTCTGCAAGAGCAACAACTGCTGTTAACCACTGAGCTCTCTCTCCAGCCCCTTGATGTCTCATGGTTTTCATTATCATTTCCCTGGTCCTACTGATGTCAGGACAGCTTTTCTTAATGCTTATCTTCCTTCCACCTGTTTCCTTTGATGAGTTCTTGAAAATCTTTTGACCATATTTTGGGGGGGGGGGTGTTTTCCTAATGTTGAGCTTGGAAAGTGTCTATTTTAGGTTTTGTGAAACACAGGGCAAAGCCAGGCTGATAGTCTCAGTCTCTTTCTCTCTCTCTTTTCCTCCCTCCCCTCCCCCATTCTCGGTGTATGTGCTAGTTGTATTTTTAGACTGGGATTATTGCTAGCATAGAAAGTAAAGAGTAACTAAAAGTACTAGCTTTCAAGTGTCCTTAAAGCGAAGGGAACTGAAACCAATGGGTCTGACGACCCTGCTGCTGCTGAGCACTTTGTAGGTATGCCTAAGGGTGATGAGGCAGAAAGCTCACGGGCACTAGCGAGACCATGAGAAACCGTCTGGGATCCGGCAGCAGGACCTCACAGGCTTCCCGTGCTGTTCCAGGGGAATCACAGGTCACAGGACATTCTGCTGATCCAGCTGCTGCTCAAGCCTGGCTCATGTTGTTCCTGGTAGATGATCCTGTCTGATATGTGATTTATAGGTAGCCTTTTCATATTTCACCATTTATTTCTACTAAAAAGTTCTCAATGTTTGAATTATGATCATTTTTTTCTTTTATACATCCTATACTTGCTATCACATCTAAAAACTCTTTACTGAAAACCTAGGTCATTCACTTTTTCTGTATAAATAATAAAACTTTGTATTATTCATTTAGATCTGTGCTCATTCAGTAATTTTGTGTACAGTATAAGCTTCACATTTTAACTTTTCTTTCAGTCTGTGTTTGAGTGTTCCAATGTTAACTGTTGAAAGAGTATCTTTAATGATTGAACTGCTTTTTGCACCTTGGTTAGACACCAACTGACCGTGTTTATCTGGGTCTGTTTGTGGGCCCTGTTCTGTTGCAGTGATCTATGACTAATTCCTCTGCTGCTATCCTGAGTTTGGAAGCTTTTAGAAGGTTTTAAAACTAGATGGTAGAATTTCCCTAGCTTTGTTCTTTGTCAAAATTGCCTTGGCTGCTTTTCTTTTTAAACCCTATATACCTTTTTAATGAACTATAAAAAAAAATCCTATGGAGCTTTGGTTTGGGATGAGTTGGATCTCCAGTCAGTGTAAAGAAAAGTGTCAGCCGCTGCCACCTTCCAGGCATGAATAAGCATCTGTTCATCTAGACTTCTTTATTCAACTGCTTTGAGATTTTGTCACCAAAGTGTCATGCACATGTTTTCCTCATTCCTTCATAGCGTTGAGTTGTTAGGAATCAAAACATTGAGTTACTTCTGGAATTATACCAACTCTGGGCCTCCTTCTATAAGAAATGACAGAATTTTGTAGACTATCCACCATTATTAATTTGCCTCGTTGATCTTTTCATGATGGTTTTTGTTCATTATTCCATCTTCTCTAATTCCTATAAATTGAAAGATATAGAGGTGTAGATTGGGCTCAGTCCTTTCCCCCGGATAACTTAGTAAGCTGTGCTGTAGATATTCCTATCATATCAGTGCATCAGACACACATGCAGTTTCTCATACACTGAAGTTGTTCAGGAAAATCAGATAGTATTAATATGATATGTGCATAAAGTATCCTAAGTTTTTCCAAGTGCCTTAACATCAACAATTTGTTATTTTATTGGTAATTGAAATTGCTTTTATAAATTCACTCCTTTTGTATTCATTAACTGCATTTCATAAGAACTTTTTAATGGTTTTGCTTTGTCCGTGTCTGTCTGGCCTCACAGAAGTCAGCAGCTGAGAAGCAGAGCTTCCAGAGATTTACTAAGAAGTAACATGGGTGACACACAGAAAGGGGAGGAGTTTGTACTGAGCAGGGTGAACAGATCCCTTAACCATGAAGTGTACAGGGCCAACCATGCCGAGCTCTCAAAGGAAAGCTGTGGAGCTGACTGCCTTTCAGTGTGTTCCAGTCACTGATCATCCTTGCTCAGTCCTAGAGAGGCTTGGTCTTAAAAGTTGTCAAGCTGGGTGTGGTAGTGCGTGCCTGTGGTTGTCACTCTCAGGAGGGAGGCAGAGCCGGGAGGATCAGGAGTTTGAGGTCAGTCTGGTTTACATAGCAAGTTCCAGTCCTGCTTGGACTAAGGTGAGACCCTGTCTCAAGAAAAAAGTCGACATGGATCTCCTAGGTGACAGCAGCTGCAGGCCGCTGGCTAAGTCTCTCTCACACTCCCTGAGTATTACTGTTCATTCTTGGCATTTTCATACATCTGGACAGTGTATCGTTGCATCTAACTAAATGCCTTCTCCCTGGTACTGCCTGTCCTCCACCTTATACCTTCCTTTTAAAATAGCCCACTGAGTCCAATTAGTGCTGCCTGCAATAGATGAGTGTAGGGCCAGCCAATACATCCCTAACGAAAAATGAATTCTCCCCCAACTGCCAGGAACTTGTCCTCCTGTCTCAGTGTGCAGAGGGCTAGGATTACAGATATGCACCACCACACCTGGCTCAGATGTTCTTGTGATTCCTACTTTACTGCAATTGTTAAGAGACTGCAATAGACAGCCGTGTTGCCCATGCAGGCATCAAGGCCAGACTCCTCCTTCAGCCTCCTGTTGCTAGGATTACATGTGTTCGCCATTATATCAGACATTCCAATGTATTTCTTATAAAATGCCAAGTCCTTTTTTGAAGGGGTATCTAGAAGTTGTATGTACATGATTGCTACATCCTGAGTTATAATTTATAAATAAGAGACACAAAATAATCTTCATTCTTTTATTTCTTTTGATAATGTTTTAGCTACTTCTAATAGTAATGATTAATTTTAGAATTAGTAAGAACTCATGGGTGTGGTTTTTTTTTAAGATAGAGTTTTACTGTATGGACTTTGCTGTTCTATAACTGGCTATAATTTAGAACACTCAAATTCATAAAGATCTGTGATTAAAAGTGTAACCAATATGCCTGACTGAATTTTGGAAATTTTAATGGACTTCAGAGAACTGTAGTCACTATTCTTTTTAATGTATAAATTGTTTATTCTTGAAGAGCAGCTTTAAGGCTCAGCCCACTTGGATGCTGGGTGTAGGAGGGGAAAGAGTTAAAGACTAGTCTCAGCTCATAGCTAGTTCAGGGCCAGCCCAGAAGACATGAGACCACGTCTTAAAATAATTAAACGAAGGGGGGGGGAGCATCCCATGAAAAATTGCTCCTGTTTTTCTGTTTATTATGGGACATGTCAGACATTAAAAAGTACAGAGCAGCACTTAATGAACCCCACGTGCCATCCGTCTCTGACAGTTATCAGCTGGACCAGTTTCATCTTCGCCACTCTCAGAGATTGTTTAAAAATAGATACCAGATGTCGGGTAATTCTGAGGAATATTGTCCTGGCCCACTATTTACGAAAGTGCCTTCTATCTGGCATGGCAGCCAGCTCTCTACCGTCCCACAGCGCCTGCGCTGGAGTCACGCCTCTTTCCCAGAATCCATCTCATTTATTTAGCACAGGTTCTCCAGCTTCAAGATCCTACTATCAGCGCTTTATTTTTTATTTGTTTTTGCCATTTCATGAAATCTCCCTGGAAACTGTCTTATTATCAAAAATTTTAAATTTTCATAAGTATTTTCCTTTAAGCTAAGTTCATTACAAATTTACCTTACCATATTGAAAAGTAAGTGATGTTAGATAGGATATGTAACAAATAAACCCAAATCAAATTTAGCTTAAATACTGAAGGGCTCACAAAACTGAAATGACAGAGGGCAGACGCAAGACTGAACAACTTAACTTAGTCATCAAGAACCCACTTTTCAAGTTGGAGACCATTGTCCAACCAACACATATTTTCTTCTTAAAAACAAGGCCTATACACTGGGATTTGTCTCTACTGCATGTACTAGCTTTTTGTGATCCTAGGCTATTTGGATGCTCACCTTCCTAAGCCTGGATGGAGGAGGGAGGGCCTTGGACTTCCCACAGGGTAGGGTTCCCTGCCCTCTCTTAGGACTAAAGGGGGAGGTGGGAGGGGGAGTAGGGGAGCGGGAGGGAAGTGATAGGAGGGGAGGAAGAGGAAATTTTGAATGGTATTATTTATAAAGTAATAAAAAATAAGTTTAAAAAGGCCTATATTGTGGGAGGAGAAAATGTATTTGAACTGCTAGACCTGTACATCCTAGGCTCCGTTACATGACAAATGTGTAGAATTTTTTCTAGAACTTAAGAAGAGACATGGTGAAGACTGCAACTCCCGTTCTTTCAGGTACCTGGGAAATGAACAGTAATGAAGGGGAAGCCGTGGGCCCCTGGGATGAGTGCTTTGAGAACGGATAGATAGAAGGCTAGCAGAAGCTGGATTGTTGATGGTCAGTGGTGTTATAAGCTCTGGAGCTCTTACTGCAGTTCACTGCCTCTTAACATGGACTATTTGCTTATGTATTAAGGGAATAGGCTTAGAGGGGAGGCCTGTGATTCCAGCTACTCCGGGAGGCTGAGGCAGGAGAATGACAAGTTCACTGCCTGGGTGACACAGTGAGTTCCAGGCCATCCTGGGAAACTTAGAACGCATCTCAAAGAAAATACACTAAAACAAGAAAATGGAAAGAAAAGAGCGTGTGAAGGAGGTCAAGTAGTGTATTTACCTAGCATGCATGATGTTCTACGTTTAAGCCATAGCACTGCTATTCCATATGCCATCCCTCCCAACCCAGGGAAACCATTGCTTTTGATCTGAGGACTTGATACAGGCTGGCACACGCTAGGCATGCACTCCACCACTTAGCTGGACCCACTATCTTGGGCTTTCTGATCTTCACAACATATCTTCCCAATACAGTGTAGCTTTCAATTATGGACTAGAGATGCCTTGAGATTTGTGTCCACTTTCATCAAGGAGAAGTTAGTGAAATATGATCTATGTGTATTGCTATATTTAAATGTTTTGATGAACTTTGCACTCACTCTACCAGGATCGAGACACAGCATGTTTTCCACACCCCTCTTGCCGACCCAGTCAGTTCTCCTCAGCTCGGCAACTGTCCGGCTGCTTTCTGTCATGGCTGTCACTGTCTTCCCAGAGCCTGACATGTTTACTCTCTTGTGCCTGGTTTCTTTCAGTCAGCATTCTGTTTTGGATGCATCCATGAATGCAAATGTCATAATGGAACCCATTATTTTGTATGCTCACTTAAAAAAAAAACCAACTCAGGATCTAGGAGTTGAGAGAATATGATAAAATATATTGTATGAAAAAACTTTTAAAAACACTTATTTCACAGTGGCATTCTATAATAGAATAGATAGACACCCCACACTTTGCTTATTCTTTTACAGATGGTATATTTTAGGGTTGCTTCCAATTTAGACTACTGTAGATAAAAGTAATATAGAGATTCACAAGCAAAGGAAATTATTTTTTATTCTCCTATCTCTGTGGCCAGCATTGTCTTTTCTTGTACCCAGTCCTCGTTCCTATAGTTCTGTTGCATACCTCTTCCTTTTCAGCTCTAAGTACTGGTTAGCTCAAATTTAATCTGACCTGAGGAGCACTTGTTACCTCTACTGCCTCACATCAGATGCCTGAGTTTTATCATAAATACATGGATGTATATACAACAGTGGAAGACAGTTGTTTTTTGGCACAGAAATATAAAGAACAGTAACAAACTCCCATATGCGCCTATTCTATGACAATTGGGCAGGAGGCTAGCTTTGGACCCAGTCAAGACTGCTAATATCCAAGACTGGCCACTTATTACTATTAGTATCTTGATACTTGGATGTCACTGAGCTTAATTTTTTTTTAAACCCAGGAAATTAGTAGAGACCTGCAGAATGTAAGAATTAAATCTTCTCCCATTCGCCATTTGTTGAGAACCATAGCCTAGGCTCTAGGGAGTCAGCGCTGAGTAAAGTGGCCTGAGCTCACGCAGCTTATTACATTCTAGACCAGCGAGAGAAAAATAAAAGTCTGTGTTATGTTGGATGTGAAGTGCGAGAAAGAAACACAGCAGAGAAGGGAGACAGAAAAGGCTGTGTTTGTAATCCATTCTTGGCTGAGTTGCTTGAAGCCAGGCTTGGATCTCTATCTCTGGAATTTATCACAGTGTCAGCTGCCCCTAAGTGCTGCCTGGGCTTCCTGAATGGAAGGAGTGCTGGAGCAAGTGCCCGCGTTGGAGTCGGTCTCAGGAAATCGCGGGCAATATCGCTTACCTGAGTGTTTTTACAGATTCCAGTCAGGTTGTAATTATGTCAGCAAGAACTGTGCCCTTCTCTTCTCCTTGCTCTTGCTGGGTCTTTAGCTTTACCTCTCTCTCATAATATAGTTTTCTTGGGACCCTGATTTAATGTATCTTTAAAATAACAGATCCTTGATTTTTAAGGGTACATGAATTCTTTCAGGATTTTGTTAAATAAGTAAAATAGAAAACCATTTTACAAATGACTTAGCATATCAAGTTACAAAATAAGCTACAGAAATTACTGTTTTCTTCCTTGTGTTTTTTTTAAAGTATATTTCAAACCCATGCCATTAAACAGCCTCTGATTCTTACTACTCTTGGGAGCCCCATAAACTTGACTATAAGGGGAGGAGGAACATGTGACTGTAGTGTGATGTTGTACTATTTTGGCTTTTTAAGGGACCCACCACCCAGCTCTCAAATAAATCACATATAAAGGTTTATTAGTTATGAATGCACGCCTTAGCTTGGCTTTTCTTCCCAGCTTTTCTTAACCTAAATTAACCTGACTACCTTTTGCCTCTGGGCTTTTCTCTTTCTGTTACTTTTTTTCTTCTTTCTCAGTGACCGGCTGGGTGGCTGCCCTGATTTCCTCCACTCCCTGTTCTCTTGCTCCTCTCTCTTCCTAGTTTTCTCCTTCTCTTTATAATCTTGCCTACTAGCCCCGCCTATTCTTGCTCCGGCCCTGCTACTGGCCGTTCATCGCTTTATTAGGACTTTCAGGTGTTTTAGACAGGCACAGTGACACAGCTTCACAGAGTTAAACAAATGCAGCATAAACAAAAGTCACACCTGAAAATAATATTCTTCAATGTTACATACATGATGGTTTCATAAACTGGAATATTTATGTAAGGTCTACAAAAATCTGGCAGACTGAGGCTGGCTAAAACAAAATAACCAAGTATTAGAAACCAACCTACTTCTTACCATGTTTGATGACTGAATTAGGAAATATATTTAAAGCCTTGTTATGGTTTTATCTGTATTTTGCAAAGCTAACTACTGCTGTATCTCCTTTATAATCACCACAAAATATGTTTTCAACACACATTTCATTAACTTACAGGTATTTTGCTTTGGTAATAAGCGATTGCCCCACAGGGGATAGCTGGGCCTCAAGTCATTTTACAGCTCTACAATTATCCATTTTAAATTTGTTCCTTGTCATTCATTAGGATGTTAGAAGCTGAACTCAGGGCCCCTCACCAATGCTGGGCAAGTGTTCTCTTGCCCTGGCACACCCACAGACCTCGTCACTTATGATTTAACAGTGTCCTTAGCAATGTTGTTTTCTATTCTAATGGTATGATACAAATTACTGCCCCTTTAAGGATATTATTTCCCGAGTTATTATGGATGCCTCCCTCTTTTATTTGAAGCCTCTAAAATGAATTTTGAGTTTTGAATCCAAAATCTTAGAACTGCTCAACATCTTTGACTTTTCAAATTGCTACTACCTCCAACATGCAGCTTTGTTTTAAAGACAGGGTCTCGGTAAAAAGCTCTGGCTGTCCTGGAACTCACCATGTAGACCAGGCTGGCCCACCTCTGGCATATATATGCACCAATCCAGGCCCTACCACGTTTTATTTAAACGCTTTATTTTCTGTTTCCATACTTAGAGACTATGACAGCCCTTTAAATGTGACAAATAGCCAGTAGGTGTTTAATTTTCCTCCAACACACCATTAGATCATGACTTTTAATCCATTTTAATATTTCCTGAAATGTCTCCCTTGACCCATGTTGAGCAATTATTGTTTTGAGTAATTTTTATAACTATTCCCCACTGAAGACAGTTTATCCTAAACATTATTTCAGCTATGTGTCTTGATGTACTAGAAAGAGAAGTAGTGGCAAATTTTCCAATTCTGGTAATGTCTAATTATTACTTCCTGATGACTTCAATTCTTCACGCTTCCTCCACGGCCCTGCACTGTGATCCCTTCCAAATAAAAAGGTAGAAATAATGATAAATCTGGATCTAAAATTCTGGTGTCTTCCACTCCCTAAAGCATTCCAGTGAAAATCTACTTAGCAAAGCTTCTATGATCTAAGTAGCTATATTTAGGTTATCATTTTTTTTCTTAAGCATTAAGTTCAAGCCTGGGGAAATGCCTGGGCGCGATCAATGGTGAAGCTGCAGGCTGGACCAGGCGCAAGACTCAAGAGATGTTTTTGTATGTCTCTAGTCAACAGTTTCCATCTAAAATCCCGCTTTTCTGCGCTAACGCTCTAACTGCAGCGCTTCTCAGTCATAAACTGTCTCAAATGTATCCACGGCAGATTTGTCACCTAGTTGACGCTTGGAGGTCCGACAGAGGATGACTTGGGATCTGAGTCTCTGAGCCCCAAAGACAAGCGAAGGCACGGAGGCAGCGGGCCTCGGCAGCGGGCCTCGGCAGCGGAGGAAGGTTGCTAAACCCTCGGCCCGGCCCAGCCCAGCCCCGCGGCCGGGACGCCCAGGCTCGCAGAGGAGCCGAGAGGGACGCGCAGACCCGCGTTTTCCCCCCGCCTCTTATTTTCGTGTCACAGAGCTAGGGAAACCGCAGCGGGACTGGCCGGGTTAGCTCTCCCGAGGGCGGACAGCAGCAGCAGAGCGGAACGCACGGGCAGAGTTCGGCAGCCGCGCTCAGGCCGCTTTCAGAACGCTCCCAGCCGCTCCCGCAGGCCCCGCCCCCGCCGGGGTTTCCCCGCCGCCCGTCTCATTTGCATGGCGCGCCCCTCCCCCGCTGCCATTGGCCGGAGCCGGGCCCCGCCCTCCCCCGCCGCCCCCCCCCTCAGCGGCAGGGTTCCGTCCCCCGAGCGCCCGGAGCTGCGGGCAGCGGGCGGACTGTTAAACCGCGGCGGCGGCGTCAGCCGGGGCAGGAGCGGGGCGCGCTCTGGAGACGAGTCGGCGGCGCCCCGGGCGGGGGGAGGCGGGCGGACCCCACCACGGCCGGACCGAAGGTGCGGCGGCGGAGGGCAGCCAGGGTGCCCCAGCAGGCGAGTGGCCGGCGTCGCAGCGGTGGGCAGAGGGGGGTGGGTCTCCTCGGCGGGGGCCGGCGGCGGCGGCGGCGCGGGGCGGGAAGAGCGGAGAGACCGCCGGGCGGACTCGCGGGCTCGGCGTCCGCCGGGCAGCCCCCTTGCACCCCGAATCCTCCTGGCCGTTGGACTCCGGGCCCCGACCCGGGGCCGTGCTTTGGGGCAGGGGTCGGATCGCAGCCAAATTTAAACGGCTAAACCTAACAGCCTTGGCAGACGCGGCGGGGAGGGGAGGGCGGGGCAGGGGGCGGGCCTGGATGTGAGTCACGTGGGAGGGGCGGGGCCTGGCAAGCCTCCCTTTTGTTTTGCCTGGCGCGTGCGCAGAAGGCGGAACACGTGGCTCCCCCCCCCTTGGGCCCGCCCCCGTCCGGAGCTGCGGAGCCTCCGCGGCGGGGCGTGGGGAACGCGGTGTGGGAGTTTAGCGCTGAGCCGGGCTCTCCGCCTCAGCAGCAGCGACTTTTCTTTTTCCTTGTTCTGGGCCGTTCTGGGCCTGGCCTTAGAATTGTTGGGGATGGAAGGGGTTGTAGTGGTTTGTTGAAGGGTAACACGACCGAGTTCGTGTCGCTCCTGGTGCCGAAGGGAGGGTTCGGTTCGGGAAAGAGAAGTGGCGTTTGTGAGGGGAAATAAAGGCAGGCCGGCGTCGTGTGGTCTCGAACCCCCGGGAAGAAGCTGCGGGGCTTTGCCTGGCGGGGAGCGGGCGCCGCGGGGGCGTCCCCGGTGCTCCCCGAGAAGGCGCGGGGAGATTGGACTTGGGGCAGTCCCCAAACCGGAGAGCAGTTCTGCGCTGGAGAGACGGAAAAGACCGGCCGCAGCCGCCTTTAACTTGTTTAACTTGGTGTCTGTCGAAGGGTTTTAGATCCTGATTGGATGGGACAAGTTTGTTAGCAACAGAACTTACCCGAAACTCTGACTGAGCACCCAGCTGGCAAACTAGGCAGGATTTGGGGGTAGGAAAAGTAGCTCTAAAAATAATTCGACAGTGGAGGGGGGAAAAGGGTGCAGGTGTGGAGTACAGATTGCTTAAGAGGCTTAACACCGGTGCCTGATTTCTGCGGTTTGCAGAGAACTCACTCGCTGTTTTCTCGGGCAAGTCACAACCTTGCCAATACATCTGTTTCCTCTAGTAAACCGTTTCGTAATATGGTCCCTGCTTTAAAAGAGCGTAATAAGGATCCCGTGCTTTTTAGTGACTGTAAATCTTCACATAATGTGGTGTAACAAAACGTCAGTTTTAACAAAGCTAGCATATATTCGGGATTTTCACAGTAAGCAGAGATATAAGATATATTCGATTTAGTACAGATCGGTTGCACTTTTGTTTCAGGGCGGGCATTTCACACAGGCTGGCTTTGGAACTTGCTGTGTGTAGTCCAGGTCCTTTTAGAGCTGACTTTTGGAAGCGTGTGCCACCAGCCCTAACCATGCCGTAACTTCGTTTTTCTTTCCGGTTTTAAAGATTACTGGCAAGGTCTGCTATTATTTTCGTAGTTTAGATCTACAGTGTTACTCCCCTTCCTCAACCTTTCTAGAATAATTTCTTAAATGTGAAACTCGTAATCTTAGCCTGTAAATATCAAATATTTACAGGTTCTTGGTAATAGATGTCTTTTCAAATAATTACTGCTTATTTTCTTAGATATTATAAAATTGCCTGGAAAACTTTATTTCTCAATATTTTTCTATCATATGGGTGTAATTTTTCCTAAGACTAAATCTTACATTTTCATTTAGTTTTAATTCAGAAACATTGTGTTCCTAAGTACATTAATATTCTTTGAAAAATAATTTTAATAGCTATACAACGTTTCATCATATGAGTATATTTTAAGTTTTTTCTATTGGCAGATGTTTGGGATTTTTCTATTGTTTTGTAAGATCTTTGAAATAATACATTTCCCGCCCCACAAGGTAAGATTTGTAAGAGAGGAGTTTCTGGGTCAGAGTCCTGTGTTTATTTTTATGCTCTTATGACATCCCCAGCTTTGCGAGTGTGGTATTAATTTACTCACATAGAGGTTTCAATGTGCCTCCTGTCACACCTTTGTTCATCACCCAGTACTGTTTTACTTATTTAACTAGGGACATAAATGTGGTAACTGTTGCATTTCCTAACTTACTGTTGTGTACTTGAGAGAAAACTTTTATATTTACACGCGGTGTATCAAATAGTGGGTGCACAATGAAGACTTGCCAATTGACTGCTAGTTTTTGTTTTTTTTTTTTGGTTTTTCGAGACAGGGTTTCTCTGTGGTTTTGGAGCCTGTCCTGGAACTGACTGCTAGTGTTTTAACTTTTTTTTTTTTAAGCCTGTGAGAAGTCAGGAAATTGTCTCTTTTTCAGAGTACATGGTTGATTGATTATGTCGTAGTTGATTGAACCATTGGAGTACTTGTTCCTTAAGGCTGGGCCTCACTGATCTTAGTAGTTTTCCATTATAAGTTCCAGAAACTTCCACTATTTTAAGCATGGCATAGCCAAACTCTTCTACAGAAAGATTCTGCTGTGTCACTACTTACTGGGTTTCACCTCCTTTACTCATTTATCGCTCTTCCCGTAGATTCTGTTAGACAAATAAGATGGTAGTGTCTAAAGTTCTTTATTTCCAATTGTTCTTGACAGCCTACCTGCTTACCTACCTATAGCAATCAATCTTTGCTGTCCTTTAATCTATCACGTGAACCTTATATGAAGTAAGCCATTCTTGTTTTCATATGTCTCTCGTGGCTTTGTATATTTCTTGCTCATTTCCCTTAAGCCTGTCTTTAGTACATTAGGTGACAGTTGAAGGAGTAGAAAGCTGCTTCCTTTCGGTTTAGGATTACATTTAAGATTGGTGTTGATGTGGTTTACAAATTGTTACAGAAAAAAAAAATTTGGCAGCGGGAGATGAGTGCAAGCAGTCTGATGCACGTTCTGTCTTCCGTCTGCACTGAAAGTCTTCACTGTTACAGTACTGTAATAGAATAGCATACAAAAGATAATTCATAATCCGTCATATTCAGTATGTTAGATTTAAAATTGAAAAAAAACTGTATAATTTTAAAGATTTTTTTTCTCCATTTTCGCTTAAATGTTGCGCTAAATGGACATTTCACCCAATTTGGTTCCTTAAAAAAATGTGATAGTAAAAATGATATCATCATACTTGCTAGTTTATAGTGTTTTGTGAAAACTAAAGACAATAAACAGTGGAATTTTTCTTTGTGTGTGTGTGTGTGTGTGTGTGTTTAAAGACAGGATGTTACCATGACACCTGAGGCAGCCTTGAAGTCACACTGTAGTCCAAGCTAGCCTGTAGCTTACCTTTTTGTTTCTCTTTTGTGTTGGAATTTTGTTTGGCCACAATGGAAAATTTTAATACCAGATGTTATTTTTATATTTTCAAAAACACTTATTTTTATATTGATGTGAAAATCCAGCTATTTATACCAGTGAGAATTTGTTACTATTTTACATTGTTTATGAACTTAACAATGTTTCAGGTTCTTTTCTAGCTCTACAAGATCCAGAATTCTTAGCATGTTTTTAGTAGTTCAAAACAAACAAACCCCTAGAAGTATGTACGGGTAGTAGGTCATTAGTCAGTGTTGAACTGTGTGAGGTAAAATTGAATAGACTGGACCCATGTGTGATAATGCACTTTTAAACATAAATTTCTGCATCCAAATTTATGCGCGGAGGAATAAACCTCATTTATATTATGAGTCATGCACATACAGCTGAATAGTAATAGTTCTGCTTCAAGCATGAGCTGTTATGTGGCCACCCAAGTGGCTTTATATTTAATTAAATTCTTCAGTCTTCAATGATAATTCCTTTTTAGGCATAGTTTTCAAAGTAGAAGAAGCTCTTGCTTATAAACATCATAGACTACAAAGTGCTGAGCCAACTTTATTTAACTTATGTCAGTTTCGGCAGAGTTTTCTGTAGAGAACCGAATTCCCCTAAAAGAACATTTAATGAAATCTGAAAATACATTGTGTTTTCTATTTATGGCTTTCATTAATTTTTTGAAACTTTAAAACATTAAAATTTAATCATATCTATAGCTAGCTTGAGTGCCATGTGGGTTTGTGTATGTGAGTGCAGTGCCTATGGAAGCCGGAAGAGGGCGCCTGTCGGATCTCTTGGAGTCAGAATTACAGGAGCTTGTGAGCCAGCCTCCCTTGGTGTTGGAGGTCGAACTCAGGCCTCTGCAGAGCAACAGGTGTGCTCTTCACTCCTAAGCCTTCTCTCCAGCTCCTGGTTTCTAGTTTTACAAGATAAAAATTCAACCAGTGTGAACTCATTCTCCTTAGTGGTTTTGTATTTTGCCTTTATAAGAACAAGTTAGAAAATTTGAATTCTGTTATATTTTTCATAATGTTTGAAAGCACAGCTTGGGTCACTGAGATGGCTCATTTGGTGTTTGCCACTAAGTCTAAAGACTTGAGCTGGACCCCTGGAACCCGTAGAAAGAGAGAACCATTGTCTTCTACTAATTGCCCTCTGACCTCTATTGCCATGGCAACACTTCCCTACACTAAATAAATGGAAAGACAAAAAGAGAACAAATGATATTTTGTTACTTTTCCTTATTATCATGGGTTAAATAATATATGTGGAAAAAAGATTTGGCCCTGCCTCTGAGTTCTCCCCTTTCAAATACTGTTGGTAGTGTATTTTTTAAATTGTTTTAGGGGGTGGCTTTGAAACAGGCTTTTTCATTAATAGCTCTGGCTGTCCTTGTGAACTTTCCTTGTGAACCAGACTGGCCTCAAACTCACAGAGATTCTCCAGGCGGATCAAGTGAGTTCAAGGCCAGCCTGGTCTACGAGAGCGAGTTCCAGGACAGTTAGGACTCTCACACAGAGAAACTGTCTGGAAAAATAAAAAAAAAAAAATAATTAAGCTGAAATGTAAGCTGAAAAATCAGTTGGTTGTAAAAATGAAATATTACTGTTTTTTAGATACTAGGAGCTCTTGCCTTAGCAGAACTGTCTTCTTTTAAAGACTACTGGCAGTTTTAAGCTTGTAGAATGCACTTAAAAGATCCTATTAGCTTGCTAGTTTAGTGTGTCTTTGGCAGGGAAAAAGTCTTATTTTTCCCAGTTGTTTCTCTTTGAGGTCGTTAGACTAAACTACTTAGGGAGAGTGCTGCATTGTACTAGAGTATCTAGGGTGCACACAAAGTAAATAATTCTCACCAAGAGTAATAGTGTCTGGAATCTCATAACACAATAGTTTTGTAGTTAGAAAACCATTTTTAGATTTAGCTAGGATTAAATCTCCCTGTCCTGTGTGTAGCTAAAAGCTGATCAAGATGCTTTTTAGGGAATTATTGGAGTTTCCTCTTTTCCGTATTGGCTAGACTACTATAGGTGCATAAAATATACATATATTTGGTTAAGATAAATTTGTGGATTGAAATTTTGTACTTAATGATTGGTTCCTGGTTATTTAAGGAACAATACACCTTACATGTACTAGTACAGTGGTCTCTTGCTGCAGAGACTTGAACATTTGAAATGAGGCTCCTGCTACATTAAGATTGTTCTCGGGAAAATCTGGATTTTGAAGATTTATTATACATTAAGAAATTCTTACGTTGGTTACATAATTTCATTTGATAAATAAAATAATTATTTTTAAAATGTCTGGTAGGAAGATTAAAATAGCATATGTAGCTCATACCATATTTCTTCTGGGCAGTTCCAATCTGTGTTGATGTTTTCTAACCTCTTTACCTGATGACCTAGCAACAAAATGCCTCATAAATCTCCTTTGTTAAAATTTGAGAGCAGTTTTATCATTTAGGATTGGTGTTTGTTGAAGCTGTTTTGTTAAGAGCCTGTTGTGTGAGTCATTGGTGTTGGCTCACTCCTGTAGAGGCAAGAATATGGTGAATTAAGAGTCCACATCACTAGCAAGACTGCCTGGAGAGAAAAAAAAGAAAAAGAAAAAAGCTCTCCATGGGCTAAACAATAGTCTAGGACACAACTATTGGAAACACTGAAGCCCCAGTGCAGCGTTCATTCTGCCACAGGAAGCACCTGACGCGAGGCTGGAAGTGGTGCCCAGTGTTAGAGCTCTTACTTTTCATGCATGAGCCGTGGCTTAGGTCTCTAGCTCCATCTAAATAAGTAAATAAAATCTGTTCTTTTATCAACTAGGTACAGTCCCAACACTTGGGAGGCAGAGGCAGGTGGATCTCCAACTTGGCAGCCAGCCTGGTCTACATAGTGAGTTCCAGGACAGTCAGGGCTACACAGAGAAACCATGTTTGGGAAAAACAAACAACAAAAACCAAAAAACTAGGCACACTATGCAGGTTGTTGTAGAAGGACTATGAATTGAGGCTATCCAGTACTACTATCCAGCGTAAGAACTGTTCTCAAACCAAGGGCTGATGTTCAAGCTGAGCCCTAGAGACTGTGTTAACTTGCACCATAAACAGACATATAACAAATAGATAAGAAATTTTAGTACATAATTTTAAATATATTATTTGCTGTGAACATACTATTATGTAGTAAGTAATTTCATATAATACTTGAACACAATTTAATTTATTAAGTGACAAATCATATAAAGTTATCTGAATTGATTTGACATTTGTTCTGCTGGTTTTCTCTGAGCTTCACTAATCTGGTTTGGTGTCTCTTTAGTGTTAACTGTGTTCTTATTTCATTGTATGAGTCTGGGGGATTGAACTCGGGCCTTCAGTCTTGGTGACAAGCACCTTCTCCTTCTGAGCTTGTCTTATGCTCAGGGCTGTGCTTTTGATCTGTAGAATTTGTTTTTGACTCTTTGTTAGGACTTTCATTAATTTACTCGCATTACTTATCTGTTATGTGTCATCTCTTCTCCTCCCTTGATTTAAAGCCTATTGGTTATTAATTTAAATTCTTTATCTGGTGATCCCATCTTTTAAAACCATATTTTTCCTCTTAGAGTGCCTTGTAAGCTTTTTAATTGAAAGCTGGATATGATGTGCTGTGTAAAATGAACTCTAATAAAATGTTTAATAAGATATCAGGCATTTAATAAAATGATACCGCATGGTCTGGTGGTTAGGTCTGCCTTGTAGTGTTCTGTGAATTGGGGATTCAGAAGGACAGGGAGAGGGTTAGGTCTTCCCTTTCTCCAAGCCGGAAAGGGGGACTAGACTGGAGCTTAGTGATCTTTAGTTTACAGTTAACTTCACTGGACCAAAAATGAAAGCTAGGCGACTTCTCAGCAGTGTTCTTAGAAAGTAATATTCCTGCTAACCTTTGCCTGTTCTTATTTGACCTATTATGCACTTTTAAATATTTGGTTGTCTTGATTGTACTCACCCTCCATTTATTGTTTCATTCTCTTTGCGAACTAATCCTCTCCTGGAGTCCTTCCACATAACATCACTAAGCTCCTTAGTCTTTGTCGCAGGCTCCATTGGTGACAAGCATCGTTGCCTGCTGAGCTATCTCTTATCCTGACACTGTATTTTTGATCTGTAGAATTTGTTTTTGAGTCTTTGTTAGGACTTTTATTAATCTGTTTTTACCCTATCCATAAGTAAACTCCTGTTTCTTGGCTTTAAATGCTTTGGTATTTTTTTTTTATTTTGTTTTGTTTTGTTTTTGAGACAGTGTCTCTGTAGCTTTAGAGTAAGTGCTGTTTCTATGCCATGAGTTCTCCCAAGTACTGTCTAATTCTGACCTCTCATTTGAACTCCAACCTTGTTTGGCTGATTCCTCATGGGTGGCTGATACATACTTTAAATATAATATGACTCTGACAAAACTTTGAAAAAGAACAACAACAACAAAAAGGTTCCCATGTATGTCTTGTTTCCAGAATGTCACCATTGCCCGCGCATTTGCTAAAGGTAGGAAACCAACGGTTGCTTTTGGTTCCTCCTTTCTTCCCCTCTTAAACCCTGTAAAATGTTGGTCATCAAAGTTTTATTGACTCTACCTGAAACATTTAAATTGAATTTTCATAATTCTTATTAATACCTCACTAATCCAAGCAACAAATTAGGCTTGCATTGATTCAGAAACTGCCTCTTTGGTTCCCCTGCATTCCAGGGACAGCCAGAGTGAGCTAACTTGCTCGTGCACACTCTGTCTCTCTCTTAGAATAAATCAAACCACATTACTTCTTTACCTAAATTTCTTTTTTTTTTAAATCAAAATTATATTTAGTTCACCTCACCTATCAAACCTCATAGCTTAGCAACTCAGTACACTGCAGAGTATCAGTGGTGTCCTTGTAATTGCATGGCTTACAGGCAGGTGTGCCCAACATTAAGGATATCCTGATACATATTGAGTCCAGGAAAAATCAAAATTTCAAACTAAAACTATGATTTCTACTAAACGAGTATGACCTTTGCACCATCTCACATCAAAATATAAGTCAAAGCATTGTAGCTTGGGTCCTGTCAGTATATGCTAGCTTCCTCATGGGTCCTGTCAGTGTATACCAGCTTCCTCAGATGCTCTAAAGTAACTGGGGAATTAAACTTTTAATTACATGTAGGATTTGCTTGCTGCCATTAAGATAATGTGTAGTTTCTCATTTTGTCTTTGCTCTTCCTCGCATGTTGAAATTAAATCTAAAATGGCCTCCAAAGAGCCAACCTGAACTTTATATCCCTTGTTATACTTTGAAATCTTTTTTTATTCATTTTTAATTGAGCTCTACATTTTTCTCTGCTCCCCTCCCTGCCTGTCCTCTCCCAAGGTCCCCATGCTCCCAATTTACTGAGAAGATCTTGTCTTTTTCTACTTCCCATGTAGATTATCCATGTATGTCTCTCTTCTCACCTACATTTCTAATGACTCTTCTTCAGCTTAGGTATAAAATTCAATGGTCCGGCTATATCATATATATGTATTTGCTCTGGTCTTATTTTCTGTTCTTTCTGCAGTCATTATGTTGTGGACACCAAGTTCATCCCTGCCCAGTGCTTTATATGATCTTTCTGAGTGGAAGGCGGCCATCTCAGATTCATATTAGCTTGTTGTCTGAGGTCTTAGAGCAGACATCATCAAGAGAGAAGCCTTGAGAGGCCCACCCCATCCATCCACACCAATGTACCCTGGTGCCAGTATACACTTGCCAAACCTTTATTTACTGGAATATTGTATCTAATCATCTTGATTTTGTATTGCTGTGAAAAGACATCACTGCCAAGGCAACTTATAAAAGAAAGAGTTTAATTTGGGCTCACAGTTTCTGAGTCTCCATCATGATGGAGAGCTTGGCAGTGGGCAGCAGGCACTGGGGCAGTAACTGAGAGCTCATATCTCTATCTACAAGCACAAGACAAAAAGATGGAGACACTGGGGGTGGTGTGGGTTTTTTGAAACCTCAAAGCTTGCCCACAGTGACACATCTCCAACAAGACCACATCGCCTAATCCTTCCCATACAGCTGCACCAACTGGAGACCAGCTATTCAAATATATTCGAATCACCACACTTACAGCCATGTTTCACATGAACGTAGCTCAAAAAAAGTTCTTTGTTCTTTAAAATAAATTCTCTCACCTTACCTCCCCTCTCCTTTCTCTAACATATTCCTCTATTGTAAACTTTATGAGGGTAGAATTTTTGTCATGCTCACTACATCTTTCTAGTATTTAAGATAGTATTAGACATGTTTACCTATGAAAGTTTAAATGAATTGTTGGTTTTTCAGATTGAGTACACATTAGGTGAAGATGAAGTTTCTAGCTTCTTTCTACCCAATGCAGATTTATGGCTCAGGGACTATTTTCTTGTTTTTTGCCTTTAAGAAAGCAAACTGATTTATTTCTATAACTTGTGCATTTTAATTTTATTTTTTAAAACTAGCTTTCTAGCTGTCGTTAGTAAGTACTCAACATGAAAAAGGTGTGTAGTGTGGTTGGTTGTTACATTCTCAGTAAAGACAGATTGCTTGATTTGTAGCCGAGTTTCCTACTGCCTTTCTAAAGATGACTTCCAAAGCACAGGATAAGCATTTCAGATCTATGAAATAATTGCGATTATATTGAACTATAAAATATTATCTTGAGATGAACTTACAGAATTATTCACTATTGTATGCCTTTAAAATCATTTTTACGTTTTTCCTTAATCCAATTATCTATTTTGTGTGTTAATGAGGTATATTCAACTAAGAATAAATTAATTGAAACCCACATAATGATGGAGCCATCATTCAGAATTAGCATGAGTGACTTAAAACTCAGTGATTTTTAGTAATATGCACATTTAATTTTTTCACATTGTCAAACCTATACGTTTTGACTGTTATGTCTCAAAGGCACCTAAACTACTGTTTTAAATACTAATTTTTCCACCTTGTCTGGTGATACATGCTTTTCATCCTAGAACTTAGATGGCAGAAGCCTACTCTCTCTCTGTAAGCTTGATCAACTTACAGAGTTCCAGGCCAGCCAGAGCCACATAGTGAGGCTATATCTCAAAAACCAATATTAAACCCAAATCAAATGATTGTTGGATTTGGTACTTTCTTAATTTCTGGAAGATTAAAACATAGACTAAAACTTGTTCTTAGGGTCTGGAGTGATGGCATAGTGGTTAAGAACATCCCTGTTCTTCCAGAAGATCCAAGTTCAAGTCCCAGCACCCACATGTCAGTTGACAAGGGGTCTAACACAAATGGAACACATTATTTTTGCTTGGGTATTTTCTTTTTCCAAATAAGGATACATTTGGAAATAGTACACAGTAGAACCTCATGGAAATTTTAAGTAGGGGTTGTGATATGTCTGGGCTTTTCCTTCTGGAGACTATAAAGATCTTCATGGTAAATGTAGTTATCTATAAGATGTAATTATAATCTCAAATAATAAAGTAACTTAAACAGGTAGCTATCTGTTTGTGTGTAGCAAAATTCCGCCAAATTTGGTTATTGAAAACATTATTTTCTGGCTTGTCTTGGCTCTCCCCAGGTCTCTCATCAGCTCTCAGTAGGTGTTAGCAGGTGCTGCAGTCATCTCAGAGTTTGACTGGGGAAAGTCTGCGTCCTGATGACTCACATCAACCATGTGGGTTGTCCCAGCTCACAGACAAGCAGTTAGCTTCTTTTCTGAGGGGAAAGCCAGTAAGGTGGAGGAGCCAGGCTCTTCATTGGCTTAATCCAAAGTCTTTTTATTTCTGCTGGATTCAATAACCCAAAGTACACTACTTAGGCTAGTTCATATTCAAGAGAGAGTATGCAGATACGAACGCAGCAGGTGTTCTCAGGGTCATTTCAGAAGCTGGTTAGCTTAACAGAGAGCTTCTAAGTTTATCGTTTATTCTCTCTCTCTCTCTCTCTCTCTCTCTCTCTCTCTCTCTCTCTCTCTCTCTCTCTCTTTCTTTCTCATAAGTGGTCCATAGCCACTTCAATCTTTGTGTTTATTTTCCTTCTTTTTCTTAATATGTTCTTACTCTACTTAGCTGTAATTTTTCTTTATCTAAGACCCAAGATGAACTAACTCTTTTGCCTCATGATATTTTACTCTGTGGTCTCTGCTACTAGCCACTTTGGTTTTATCCATAGCATCTTGTCTAAATGACTGAGGGAAATGTGAGTGGGGTAAGAGATAGAGATACTAGAGTGGGACTTTCTGGATTATAAAGTTTAGGTCAGTGAGTTGATCAAATTATTATTTAAATCCTGGGAGATTTTTCTCCTAGTTTTTAAAAAAGTTTTCTTATTTATACGTATGTGCGTTTGTATGTCATGTGTGGGGTACCCTCAGAGTCCAGAAGAAGGGCTTCAGATCCTCTGGAGGTGGAGTTATAGGCAGTTATGAGTTTCCCATTGTGGGTGCTGGAAACAGAAAGTGGGTCCATTGCAAGAGTAAGTGCTCTTAACACCACTTCCCTGATGTTCTGTAATTTTTTTCTATTTCTATCAAAATCAGAGCGAATCTTGTTTTTTTTTTTCATTTTCCCTTTAACATTTCAGATCAATAAGAATCTTGTATATCTAGAGATCATTGCTTAGTTATACAAAAGTGTATGATTTTTGGGATAATTCAAATTTGAAGGCAGACTATAAACACATTTTTTTTTTTTGGTTTTGTTTTGTTTTTTCAAGACAGGGTTTCTCTGTAGCTTTGGAGCCTGTCCTGGAACTAGCTCTTGTAGACCAGGCTGGTCTCAAACTCACAGAGATCCGATCCGCCTGCCTCTGCCTCCTGAGCGCTGCGATTAAAGGCGTGCGTAGCCACCACTGCCTGGCCTTATAAGCATATTTTATATGAGACATTTTACACAAAGTGTGTATATACAAACATCTATATTTTGTATCATCTAGTTAGCTATTAATATTTGCTTAACACTGTTTTTTCCCCAAGTCATAAAATTTATAGTGAAAATGAAAACCCTCTTAAACTATCACTCTTTCTTTCTTTCATGAAACTTGATGCAGCTACTCTTACAGTTATGCTGGGTATTTTCTTTTCTTTTTTTTTGTTTTTGTTTTTGGAGACAGGGTTTCTCTGTGGTTTTGGAGCCTGTCCTGGAACTAGCTCTTGTAGACCAGGTTGGTCTCAAACTCACAGAGATCTGCCTGCCTCTGCCTCCCGAATGCTGGGATTAAAGGCGTGCGCCACCACCGCCTGGCTTGCTGGGTATTTTCTAGTTCACTTTGTGATGTATAAGCTTGAGCATCCATCTACATGATATGCTTTTATGTCTGTGTTGTCTTCATATAAAATAATATAAAACTGATGTGTGTGTGCCTACAGTGTTCTTTTCCTCTTTTACTGTTAAAGTCTTTTCATACGGATACTCTTCACTTCAGTATATTATTCCATTGTGTTTTTCTCTCTTTCTGAAATCTTATAACTAAGTTGATATAATGAATTAATATTTTGGTTCTATAGCCATTACTCAAATTTTCTACTTTGTGTACAAATTGTCTAACCAATATGTGGCCTCAGTGAATGTGAGAAACTTTGCTTACCTTCTTCCTCATCATAAGTGATGTTTCAAACTCAAATTATTTTTGTAAGTTTAGTATTTAGAAATGTGGACTTAGCTGATAGGCATTTCTTACTACTATGAGCAAGTATATGTTAATGGGCACTTAGATATTATCATCTACAGTGCCTTGTTACTTTGTCTTTTACTTATTCATAGGAGATCTTTATCCCAGCTATTAAAAATTCCCTTTTATATGTTGTAGATACTGTCTACTTGGCTATTTGCTCTTAACCTTCTGATTATTTTTTGTAACAGATAATTTTTTACACCTTTTCTGGATCACTTGTGTTTTGCAGAAAATAAAAGTGAAGGAAGTACAGTTATAGCTAGCATCTGGGTGCACATAATATTAGAATGTGTCATGTGTGTTGAAAAATTATGAAATATAATATTTCCAGTATATTGAATGTCATTAAAAACTTAAAATTCATGTTGTAAAGTTTTTCTCTGAAATGTACTATTGGGGAGGTTAGTGGTACTGGCTTGCCTTTGTAAAGGTTTCTCACCGAGTGTGTTGTAGGTAGTTAATGTTGTAGGGTTTCTCACCGAGTGTGTTGTAGGTAGTTAATGTTGTAGGGTTTCTCACCGAGTGTGTTGTAGGTAGTTAATGTTGTAGGGTTTCTCACCGAGTGTGTTGTAGGTAGTTAATGTTGTAGGGTTTCTCACCCGAGTGTGTTGTAGGTAGTTAATGTTGTAGGGTTTCTCACCGAGTGTGTTGTAGGTAGTTAATGTTGTAGGGTTTCTCACCGAGTGTGTTGTAGGTAGTTAATGTTGTAGGGTTTCTCACCCGAGTGTGTTGTAGGTAGTGTTGTAGAGTTTCTCACTGAGTGTATGTTGGGGAGGCTAGTGGTACTGAATTGCCCTTTTCTCTGTGTCAGAACATATGGCTTCATCCTTTTTCTTTGAAATTTGTTTAACTTTGGAATTAATCTTCACTGCTCATCTGGCATGGTTTTCACTTTTTTGTAGGTAGAAGGAATATATCCCACATTGATAACTAATAAATGTATATTTGTGAGAATGGAAAAACACTGAAGATATGTTTTTCAGAGAAAATACATTTCTCAGATCATTCAATTTCTCACTGACATATTTTTTAACTATAAACTCATATGTCTTGTGAGCACTTAGATCTACTTATTAATAGATTATTTTGCATATTTTAATTCTAGTTATTACTGTTCAAGTTGAGGAACATAAATTCTAAGTAGAATTTTTAGAAAAAGTTATTGTATTTCATAAAGAAAAATGTTGTGAGATTGAATCATTTTCAAGTATGATTAAGAGATTGAAAACTTTTTCTGGCTTTCATGAAACACTGTCAATAATACGACTGTGAGATGTACTTGTACCACTGTCTGTCATTAACTCTTAGTGTGACAGTGTGCAAGTGCATTTTTCTTACGCTGCTATAGATGGAATCCACGGTCTCACATATACTATACAAGTACTCTACCACTGAGCTATACTCCCAGTCTACTAATGTGCAGCTTTAATTGCATTGTGAATATTAGGCTCCCAGCGTGAAGAATAACAGCTTATTCTTTATGAGATAATGTGGGAATCCGAGAGATGAAGTCTTTCGTGCCATGCTCATTTTAATCAGAAACATCAAAAAATAAAAGTTGCCCTTGGCAAAAGTATAAACATCAAGCTTTTTTTTCAAGATGTTTGATCATGTATTTTTTCTGTAATTTTAGGCTTCCAAGTAATTATCCCCAGGATTCGCCATGACCCCAGCTCTGAAGGAGGCAACAACAAAGGGTATCTGCTTTTCATCTCTGCCAAGTGCCATGGAATCTGACAAGATGCTGTGCATGGAAAGCCCTAGAACTGCGGATGAAAAGCTCACGGGAGGAGACACTTTCTCTCAGATGCTGGGATTTCCGGCTCCTGAACCTAGTCTAAATACTAATTTTGTGAATTTAAAACATTTTGCCTCTCCTCAGGCTTCAAAACATTTTCAGACAGTTCTCTTAATGAGTTCTAATTCAACACTAAATAAGTATAATGAGAATTATAACCAAAAGAAAGTAATGGAGGCCAACTGCTGTAAGCTGAAAAACGTACTGTGTAATGGCAGCAGCATTCAGCTCAGTAAGCTCTGCCGTTCTCATCCTGAGAATGAGTTCATCAAAAAGGAGCTCTTAGATGGCACAAGCCATTGCATGAAAGATATACAGATCGTTCTGGATTCCAATCTCACCAAAGATGCTAATGTAGATAAAATACATCTGCAAAACTGTAAATGGTACCAAAAGAATGTACTTTTGGATAAATTCACTGACACTAAGATTAAAAAGGGCCTATTGCAATGTACTCAAAAGAAAATTGGAACTAATCACTCAGATATGCCTGTTAGTTCCTCAGTTGCTGAGAAAGAGGAGGAGGTGAATGCTCGTTTGCTTCATTGTGTGAGTAAACAGAAAACCTTGCTCAGCCAGGCTAGACGAACTCAGAAACACCTGCAGATGCTCCTGGCCAAGCATGTTGTGAAGCACTATGGTCAGCAGATGAAATTTTCTATGAAGCACCAGCTGCCCACAATGAAGATCTTCCATGAACCCACCACAGTTTTGGGTAATAGTTTACTTGAACACACTGAAATTAAGCCAGAAGTCGACATATTGGCTTCAGAGAATAAGTTTTTGAATGATACAAACAATGGCTTTGCTCATTGTACAGCTGCAGAAATCCAAAGATTTGCCCTGTCTGCTACAGGGCTGTTGTCTCATGTTGAAGAGGGTCTGGATTCTGATGCCACCGATAGCAGCTCAGATGACGAGTTGGATGAATATACCGTTAGAAAAAACGTGGCAGTGTAAGTGTAAAATTCCTAGATTGTTTTTCTATTCTCTATACAGTAGCAATCATCTTGCTTTCAGGATATGTTATAAGAAAGCAGGTTTTCTAAAATCTTACTACAATAATCTTTAAGTTATAAAACTGGTGAATTTAAAAAAATGTTTTATTTTTTTCTATACAATATATTTTGATCATATTCTTTTCCTTCCCTCATTTCCTCCCAGCTCTTTCCCACCTCCTTATCACCCAACTGGATATTCTTTCCCTTTCTCAAAAAATAAAACAGAACAACAAAAAATGAAAAAGACAAACTGAGAAAAGAAAATAAGCCAAATTTCATCAAAACAAAACAAAAAGCACACACAAACACAAACCAACACCCTGTTGTCCATTTTGTGTTGGCCAACTATTTCTGGGAGTGTAGTTCATAGACCCAGTAACACTGCATTGGGGAAACTGACTTTCTGGTTAGGAATGAAACGTTGTGTCTCCTTTCTTTCCAGGCTAGGACTTTCTCTGGCTTGAATTTGTCTAGTCTTGTGTATGCTGACACTGATCTCTGTGAGTTTATATGTATATCCTTACTGCTGTGTCTGGAAGATGCTGTTTCTTTGGAGTCACTCAGTACCTCTGGTTCTTACAGTCTTTCTACCTCCTCTTCCCTGAGGAGAAGGGGTTTGATAAAGACATCCCATTTAGGGCTGAGTGTTCATTGTCCAGTTGTGGATCTGTTTATTGATTACCATCTCCTGCAAGACGATGCTGCTCTGAGGAGGGCTGATGATGCTGTGCTCTGTGGCTGTAACGGTAGGACGTTAGGAGCCATTTTATTGCTATCTTCCTTAACAGACGAGTAGTAGAGAGTTTTCCCATAGGCCTGTCACCTGTCTAGTCTCAGGTTGTTGGCCACTTTAGCAGTGTCATATATGGTTTTTGTGACACGGAGTGGGCCTTAAATCCAGTCAAATAATTGATGGCTACTTGCATAACATTTATGTTACTATTGCACCAGTATATTTTGCAAGTTTGTCATATGTAGGAAGGTTTGTGGCCAGTTGAAATGGATGACTACGTTTCCCTTCCAGCATCATGGACATGAGTAATAGGGGAAGAGCTTCTCGTTATGCACCAGCCTGATTTCTCCTGCTTGATGACGTGAGGAATTTGTCTCTTCAGTGATTATGTCTCACCATCAGGTTATGAAGAGTAACCAAGAGCCTTGGCAATAGCCTGCCATGTTTTATTGGGGAGGGGAGGTCTATGGCTTCTTTGGCCAACGACTTAACAGATGTAACCCTTTCCTGGCCTGGAGGTTTTACTTGGTGGTATGTCTACTTGGGATATTTTCTCTCATTATATGTTGACTCTATTTAAATTACTTTCATATATGTATATTAGGAAGCATCCACAGTAGTAAGTTTCCATATGACTTTCCAAAAGACCTTTAGTATTGTCTCTCTCCATATTCCCTCCTTTACCCTGCCTTTCCTCCCTCCTCTCAATTTAATCTTCCTAGTCTGGTTTTCCTTTTAGCCCTCTATAACATTATACTCCATTTTTCCTTATTTGGAAGATCTCTTCTCCTCTGGTCCCTCACTAGCTACTTAACTTCAAGTTATTCATATTGAAACACGCTATCTAAAACCTAAAAGCTATAAGAGAAAAGATTTAATATCTGCCTTTTTGGCCTGGGTTACCTCAGTCAGGATTGCTGTTTTTAGCTGCATCCATTTATCTGAAAATTCTATGATTTTTATTTTTCTTAATAACCAAATAATAATCTGTTGTGTAAACCCAGCACATTTTCATTATCCTTTCATCAGTTGATGGACATGAAGCTGTTTCCAGTTTCTGGCTATTATGACTAGAAAAGCAGTGAGCATGCATGAGCAAGTTCCCAAGAGTAGGGTGCCTAGATCTTGTGGTAGATCTATTTCCAGCTTCCTGAGGAACAACCACACTGATTTCCATAGTGACTGTATCAGTTTCCACTTCCATCAGCAATGAATAAATGTTTCCCCCTTCCCCGCATCTTTGCCAGCATGTGCTGTCATTTGTTATCTTGAACTTGGCAATCCTCACTGGGGTGAGATGAAATCTCAATAGTTTTAATTTTCACTCCCCTGATGACTAATGATGTTGGACACTTTGAAAACATTAAGTATATCATTTGTGTTTCCTCTTATGAGAACTCTGTTTAGTTCTGTATTCCAGTTTTTAATTGGACTATTTTCCTGATGTTCAGTTTTCTGTTATTTATTATTGAAATTAATCTTTTAACAGAAGCATAATTGATTAAAGATTTTTCCCCCATTCTGCAGACTGCCACTTTGCTTGAGTGACGGTGTCTTTTTCTCTGTATAGAAGAAGCTTTTTAGCTTCATGAGGTTCCATTTATTGTTGTTGTTAATGCCTTTGCTGTCAGTGTCCTGTTTAGAAAATCCTTTTCTATGCCAGTGAGTTCAAGCCTATTCCCCACTTCTTCTCCTGTCAGGTTTCTCTTCTGTAAGGTTCAGGGTATCTGGTCTTTTATTCAGGTCCTTGATCCATTTAGAGTTGAGCTTTATGCAGGGAGACAGATGTGGACCTATTTGCAGTCTAAATGCGCCATCCAGTTTGACCAGCACCACTTGTTGAAGGTGCTGTCTTTTCTTCAGTGTATATTTTGGTTTCTTTGTCAAAAATAGGTGTTTTTTGACACCTATTTTTTGACCTGTATATGGAGATATGTCTGGCTCGTCAATTTTATTCTGTTGATTAAGTGTGTGTGTGTGTGTGTGTGTGTGTGTGTGTGTGTATGGGGGGGGGGGAGAGAGAGAGAGAGAGAGAGAGAGAGAGAGAGAGAGAGAGAGAGAGAGAGAGAGAGAAATTGAGAGATCTGAGACAGAATTTTACTTTGTAGGTATGCTGGCCTGAAGCTCACTCTGTAGACCAGGCTGGCCTCCAGTTCACAGAGATCCACCTGCCTCTGCCCCCCGAGAGCTTGGATTAAAGGTGTGCATTAACCACCCCAGCATCTATTTCATGCCAGTCCCATGCTGTTCTTTTTTTATTATAGTTGCTCAGTCATAGAACTTGAAATCTGAGATGATAATACCTTAAGATATTTTATTTCGTAAGATAGCTATATGTGTGAATCAGATATGCTAAGTGTGAGCCTCAGGATCTTCTGCAAAAACTCCATAGACCTTTTTTAGTCTATTATGTAAAATGGTGTAGTAAGTATGTGCACCTAATGACATTTACCTGTATACATCTCTGGATTAATCATAATACTTTAAACAGTGTGAATGCCATGCAAGTAATTGTTACACTGAATTGTGTAGGGCATAACAACAACAAAAAAACCCCTACATGTTCCATATAGAAATAGTTTCAGAGATGATAGGAATTTTCTGTATGTTTGTTGTGTGATACACTTCGTATAGGTATTGAATTCTCAGTTGTTACAATGTGCGATTGCTTGAATCTGCAGATGTTACAAAATCTATGGATATGGAATAGAAAACATTATTTAAAAGTAGTTACTTTACTTTCCAGGAAAAACAAAAAGGAATAGTAATAGGTCTAAATAAGCATTTTTCTATCCTTGGATGTAATTAAAGCCTGAACCTTTAAGAGATTACATGGGGTTCCCTTGTTAGCTTTGTGAATCTAATAGTTGTGAGTGCATGCTACTTTTTTTTTTTTTTTTTAGTTTTTTGAGACAGGGTTTCTCTGTAGCTTTGGAGCCTGTCCTGGGACTCTCTTTGTAGACCAGGCTGGCCTCGAACTCACAGAGATCCACCTGCCTCTGCCTCCCGAGTGCTGGGATTACAGGCGTGAGCCACCACCGCTCGGCCAAGTGCTACTTTATAGAGGGTAGAGTTGAGGTGGAGCCCGGGCTGTCCTTGAACTCTTCATACTCTTGTCTGTGCTTCCTAACTGCTAGATTACATGCACGCCTTTGATCTGCTAGGGGTTTGTTTGTTTGTTCTTTTTTTTTTTTTTTGACAAGAGAGAGTATGATCATATTTCAGTTCATAATCTTTATTCAGCCTGTCATCATAAAAAAGTAAATGGAAAACACATTATTTCTTCTACAGTATGTGATGATCTTCTATTGAAGACTAAGTGTTCGATTTAATTTGACTTAAATTTAATGTAGTTGCATGGAGCACAATTTCAAATTTCTTGGGATCTGTTAATGTTGTTTGTACATCTTCCTGAATACAACTGTGACATTTTTTTCAAATTCTTCAAAATGGATAATCATTATAGAATTAGAAACGATATTGTTTTTACTAATTGATATAGAACTAGTGTATTATTTTTTATGAGTGAAATGTGAGAAAGTGAGTATCCCTATCTTTTAAAAGTGTTCTGATGTCACTATAACTGAAATTGCTTGGATGTGGGAACTAGCCAGTTATTAAGTGCAAATTATTTTTCAGGCTGCCATTTTGCTAATTAGTTACATATGATACCTCATTTAGTTCCGTCAACCATGGGATGTGGTTGCTACTATCCTCATTTCACTTAAAAATGAGCAATCCCTCCAACGCATGGCCATGCTCATGCCTCAGATTTTCACCAGAAGCAGAAGTCGCAATGACTGAGTTGTGAGTCTTGGACTTTTATCAAAAGCATCAGCTAAACAACCTTTTTCCTAGAGTACCAAGTGCCAGCCACTGCAGTACAGAATCAGTGGGGACAACCAGTACCTTTGCTTCCTAGAGTACCAAGTACAGAATCAGTGGGGACAACCAGTACCTTTGCTTCCTAGAGTACCAAGTACAGAATCAGTGGGGACAACCAGTACCTTTGCTTCCAGCTTAAAATAGACTCACAGCTGGATCATTTTTATGTTTCGTGGCTACCACATGCAAAAAATTATACTACAGCAAAGATTAAGGAATCAAAGAACAATAGAAAACCACTAGATCTTAAAGAACAAAGATTATTTTAAACATAGCAATAATGAAGGTGTCCCTAAGAAATCTGTACCTATCAATAGTTAATTCTTGACTGTAACCAGTTGGCTTCTTAAGAATTGCTGAATGGATTGGGGAAAAACAAAGACCCAACTATAAGCTCTTTAATAAGAGATTTCAGGGGGCTGGAGAGATGGCTCAGAGGTTAAGAGCATTGCCTGCTCTTCCAAAGGTCCTGAGTTCAATTCCCAGCAACCACATGGTGGCTCACAACCATCTATAATGAGATCTGGTGCCCTCTTCTGGCATGCAGGCAGGCATGGAAGGACTGTTGTATACATAATAAATAAACAAATATTAAAAAGAAAATAAGAGATTTCAGCTTTAAAAAGACATATAATGTACAGGGAGTTAAAAAGAAAATATACTCCATGAATATATAACCTAGAAGAGAACAGGGCTTAGCTATACTAGTAGCAGAAAAAAATAACAGACAAAATCTGTAAAATGAAATAGATTATTATATACTAGTAAATAGTTTATCAAGAGATAGAAAATTATAAATATGCACATACCCAATTTTGGGATAACTAAAAGGAAAATAAAAATTGAGACTGGATCTCCCTATATAGCCCAAGCTGGTGTGGATTAATTCCTCTGTTCAATTCCCAGCAACCACGTGGTGGCTCACAACCATCTGTAATGAGATTTGGTGCCCTCTTGAGGAAGAGACCTGGTCAGTCATTCTCATCAACTTAGACCATGAAACCCAATATGGACAAGTTCAACAACTGCCATATACAGGCTGCCCATGCATGCTTCAGCATTGCCAGGGCATACATCTCAAAAAAAAAAAAAAAAAGAAGTAAGTCCTAAGTTAGTGCAAGGTAAGAAATAATAAAGATCAGTACAAAAACAATTGCAATAGAGACCAAGAAAGCAACTGAAAATACCAAGTTTTTGAAAGCTAAATAAATTTGATCAATCTCTAGATTTAAACAAACATCAGGAGTAAGGGGTTAGAGGTGATTGAACAGAAATATGAAGGACTATAGTTTTTTATTAGGAATATCTGTATTCCATCAAACTGAATAACCTAGAATAAGCACATTCATAATACATACATCTAATATCAAGATTAAATGATGAAAAATAAAAAAAATTGAGCCTACCAATGTTGAATAAGGAGATGGCAACACTAATAAAATATCTACTACCAAATGCAGGAATCTGATGGCTTTATTGTTGGGTTCTATAAAACATTCAGAGAACTGGTAGCAATCTTCAATTTATTCTAAAAATTGGATAGGCAGGACTGCTTCCTAATTCACTGTATGAAACCAGCCGTACCCTAATAGCAAAGCCAGATAAGATTGAAAGAAAAAGTAAAAAAGGCCAGTATCCATAATGAATATAAATGCAAAACTCTTTACAAAAATAATTTAATTAAAGGATTTAATTAATACATTAAAATAATGAGCCATTGTCTAATGGAATTTATTCTTTAGATGCAAAGATAATTCAACATGCAAATGGATGCATATTATGTTAACAGAACAGGAACAGAACTTTACATGATCATCTCAATAAATGCGACAAAATTGAAACAATTCAGCAACTTTTCTTGGTTAAAATTACCCACTTAAGTATAAAAGGAATGTATCTTGTAAGAGTCACATGTTAGAAGTTCACAGATATCTTAGTGATAGCTAACTTGAAAGCTTCCCTTTAAGATGAGGAACAAGACAAGGATACTATTGTTCAGATTGGTACAAGGAAACATTTTAGACCAGGAAATTTATGAATCACAGATACATTACTACTTGTGTTTATAGAGGGTAGAGAGTCTTAAGGTTAAAGAACTTACAGATTTAATGGCAATGTCTTCATAAATGACACTTGTATTAGGTTCTCAAATGGTATTGGGGGTGAACAAGTCCACTGGACTCTTGTAAGGACACCTATCCTGTGATGAAAGCAGAACCAGTTGTTTCCCAGTAGATGCTTCTTAAAATCACAACATTGCTATTAAACTTCAACATAGGAAGTCTGAGGGGTATGGACGTTCAATCTGTAGACCCTGCTTCTTCCCAGTCAAGACTAGAATTTCTAACCAGATCATAGAAAAGGACATACAAATGGAAAAAGAAGATACTAAATAGGATGTTCAGACATGTTGTGATCCTCTGGGAAAAACAGGTTTTCTGAAAATTGTTAGAAATATGAAATCAGTTAACTTGCTATATACAAGATCAAGGTATAGAAATAGTACTGTTTCTATACACTAATCCAAAACTGAAAATGCAATCAATAAAAATTCCTTTTATAGTAGCATGAAAACAAAGATAATTTAGGATTGACTTCAATAAAATCAGTGAAAGATGTTTATACTAAAACCTATAAAATATTGGTAAAATCAATGTAGACACAAATAGAAAGATACTCTACATTAATTATAGGCATTGTGGCAGATGCCTATAATCCTATTCTTCAGTTCTTTCTCTCGAGGCTACTCTTTTATGTCCAATTCATCTTGGAGAAAGATGCCAGGAATACAGTAATGAAAAATGATAAATCTCTTAAATGTTGGAAAAATTGGACAGATATCTACATGCAGAATAATGGAATTGAATCTTTATGTCATTACATATTCCTACATTATTTCAAAATGGATTAAGGTGTAAACATAAGATATGATTATGTAAAACTATGATAAAGTGGAGAGGAAAAGCTTGATATATAGTCTTGGCAAAGATTTTCTGGACCTGGGCTTAAAATACAGGCAACAAATGTGAAAATAGGCAAGTGGGATTGTAGTAAATTAAAAATTGATACAAACAAAAGAAACAATATAAACAGCCTATAGAATGGGAGAGAATATTTACTAATTATACAACTGATAAGAATGGCCAAACTACATATTCAAGCCAGACAAACAGTAATAAGAAAACAGTTAAAAATGATCAAAGGTCCCTACTAGACTTTTCTCTAAAGAAGACATACAAATCGCCAACGGGTCCTTCAAAACCAAGTAAATGCAACTTACTATCACTAGTTATCAGAAAATACCAATGAAAACAACGATGAGGTACTGTCGTGTTGTACGGTTAGTAGAAGGTTGTAAGTACTGGAGAGAATATGGAGTAAGGAGAACTTTGCAAATTGTTAATAATGTAAATTAGTTTAGTCATTATGGAAGAAAGAAATTTCTTCAGGTAGATAAAATAGAACTACATTCTACATTCTAGCAATCCTACTTTGGGTATCTATCCAAAGGAAATGAAATCAATAAATTGAATTCATTTCTGCATTACCATTTTCATTTTCGTCCACAATCAAATGCATAATGGAATATTATTCAGTCTTTTAGAAAAGTGAAATATATCATTTGTTAAGTGAATGTAGAAGTCACTTAATATAATTGAAAAATGAGTGTAAAATCTCACAAAGAAGGAGAATCTTAAAAAGTCATAGCATAGAAACTCGGAAGGTTAGTGGTTACCAGAGCTGCCATAGGCTGGAGTTGGGGGAGAGAGAAGGAGGATGTTGGCAACAGTGACAGTTTTTCGATTGAGGAGAAGTAAGTTCTGGAGCTCTTTTGTCAGAATGCTTGAACGCCACTGAGATTGGATGCTAAGTGTTGTCACAACCAAAGTCTAAGTGTGGCAAGGGATGTAATGAGCCTCATCTACTCACTTCATTTCAACTTGTAAAAGAAAACCTCACACTCTATACAAATAATTATGTACAATTTTTTGTCAATTTTCTCTTAATCTCTTCAGCTTTATCTTTATTTAGTGTTCAGTCTACATAATTGTCTACTTTCTTGAACAAAAGAAGTATGTGTGCTTGTATGAATACACACAGGATGCTTATTGAATTATTGATTTGTCCTTAGTAAGGATGCTTCAGTGTGCTTTACAAATTCACTATGCTTCTGTTTCTCCATGTCCATAGTTGTAAATGTTCCACACAAGAATTGCACATCGACAGTTAAGAGTACCTAACAGACCATTAAGTTTCAAAGATCTATTGCTGGGTGGTGGTGGTGCACACCTTTTATCTCAGCATTCTGGAGGCAAAAGCAGGTAGATCTCTGTGAATTTGAGGCTAGCTTGGTGTACAGAATGAATTACAGGATCTCTAGGGCTACACAGTGAAACCTGTCTTGAAAAACAAAAGAAAACACACAAAAACCAAACCAAACAAAAAATTCTATTCAAGAGAAAAAGGGTGGTAGTTATAGTATATATAAATATATACTCCAACTTCTTTCTTCCTTTGTGTTGAGTGTGTTGAGAGAGGGAAATGGTGGGTGGGACTAAATTTTCTAGGTGATCTTGTGAGTTCTTTTAAAGTCAGACTAGAAGCTTAATTTAGCCAGTTTACACAGTGAGTTTTGCCAGGGTTCTAGACTAAATTACATTGTGCCACTCTTTCATCTACATTTGAAAACCCTTTAATAACCCCACCCCTTAATGTTCTTTATCATTAGAATACCTAAAGTTCACTTTTCTTTCCTTTTTCTTTTCTTTTCTTTTTGTTTCTTTTCTTTTTGTGGTTATGGGGGCAGAATCTTGCTGTGTAGCTCATGCTGGCCTTGGATCCACTATCCTCCTGCCTACAAATCTCTAAGTCCTAGGATTAGGGGCATGAGCCAGCATGTGTGGGAGACAGTGAACACTTTAAGAACTTAGGATCTGATCCTAATGGCATAAAATACTTTTGAAGGAGAGAGTTAGTAAAATATATACTAAGCTGTCATAGGAAGGGAACCTCCACATACATAAATTTTTTCTCACTTAACAGTAATTAGGCATGCTCAGATTCTGGTGAGGATCTTTTGGCTTTATTATCTCCCTAAGATCGTTTTTGCTGCCTGCACTGATTGACTAGGACTTCATCTCATTCCCACACCCAGCTATTTTTAAGGAGCCACTCAATTATACTTAAAGGCAAGGTCCAGCAGATGCACAAGTTACTTTTGCTTACCTCTGAAAGTCAGACTTTGAAACTTAGATTTCAAAGCATGTCAGATTGGGAAGTAGAGTCTCCAGCTGTTTTTTGTTTAGGCCTCAGAGTTCTGTTACCAGAAAGTTGAACGTGTTAGTGGGTATCTACAATCCCAGCATTCCAGATGTTGAGACTGGAGGATCATGAACCTGAGGGCAGTTGGGGCTATAAAGTGAGTCAAAGCCTGAACTACACAGTATGACTCTCAAAAACCCCCCAAAAGGGGCTGGAGAAGGTGGCTCAGAGATTAAGAGCACTAGCTGCTCTTCCAGAAGTCCTGAGTTCAATTCCCAGCAACCACACGGTGTTTCACAACCATCTGTAATGAGATCTGGTGCCTCTTCTGGTGTATAGATGTTAATGGAACATTGTATGCATAATAAATAAATGGATCTTTAAAAAAAAACAAAAAAGAATGGGGGTTTTCCTCACAGTGTCCCTTTAAAAAAAAAACCCAAAATAAAAATGATTAGATATTGAGAGAGGGACTGCATGTATGCTGTCTATTTGATTATCTTTGGCCTTCCATACAGCCATATACTCCTTTCTCATACATAAAACATATCAGTTTTTCAAAGATGACAAACTAGGACCCTAGAGCGGAGTAGAGTATTCCTCTATTATGTTCAGATGAGGTTCACTGTAATGTCATGAGCTACAAATTAATAGGCACATTTTGTATCCCTCTGCCCTTCTGGATCTTACATGATGCACTAAGGACAGGAAAGCCACAATAAAATTCATAGGAGGGCTGGGTAAAGGATGATTGGGTAAATTGCTTGCTATGGAAACATGGAGATCTGAGGTTTTTTTTTTTTTTTAAAGATTTATTTATTTATTATGTATACAGTATTCTCAGTATTCTGTCTACAGGCCAGAAGAGGGCACCAGATCTCATTACAGATGGTTGTGAGCCACCATGTGGTTGCTGGGAATTGAACTCAGGACCTCTGGAAGAGCAGGCAGTGCTCTTAACCGCTGAGCCATCTCTCCAGCCCGAGATCTGAGTTTTGATCACCCACCGCACATGTGAGAATCTGTGTGGAGCATAGGTGTAATACCAGTGTTGGAAGATGGAGGCAAGGAGATTCTGGGATTCAGGGATAGCTGCCCACAGAGTGTAGTTAATTGGTGAACTCCAGTTCAACCAATGAGAAACCCTGTTTCCAAATCAGAAGAGCACGCTACAAAGATACCTAATATCTACCTCTGGCTTTCCCGGGTGCATCCAACATCATACACATAAAATTCGTTGGTTAAAAAGAAAAATGTGGATATGCATAATAGCTCCCAGTCTTTATAACATCAAGACTTGCAGTAGCAGTGAAGTAATGTCTTAAAGGGACCCTAATTTTGCTTTGTGAGGTGACAGTCTTTTCCTTTGTTTCTGTAGCATCTAATTTTGCTATCCAGAAATGTATTGTTATGTTTTTTTTCTGACTATGATTTTATAGTACACATTATTGGATGTTACACTACATTCATAACCAGGATGCCTAGTGTTAGTTTCTGTTAGCCTTGTGGTAGCTTTTGCTTTTTTTTTTGTTTCCATTTTTTTTATCTAGTAAGTTATATATGAAAATACCAAAGCCAGATTTCTCCTTTGCTGGTAGTTTAGCTTTGTTAATTTGCTATTTCTTCAGACCATCGATCTCATCATCAATTTATTGAGTTGTCTTATTGTCAGGATTACTGTATACTTGCTTGAAACAAGGCTTTAAAAAGCAAGATGAGTTTGGTGCAGTTAAATAAGTCAATAGTTTAATAACCACCCAAACAAAATTATTTTCTGGAGAAGGATCACATAGAACAAATAGTTTGATTATTTGCAACAATATTATCAAATATTACTAAAGAATTATAAAACATGCTAGACATCATTTAGAAACACTAAATTGATAATTAACAATCTTTCAACATGAAATTTCAGGCCTAGCTATTTTCACTGATAAAATATTTTGAGATGAATTTGCAATAATCACAATTCTCTAAAACTCCTTGAGAGGATAAAGGAGAAAATATTTACTTCCAGTTCTCTATGAGGCCAGTGTTAGCTTGATTATGACACTACACAAAAATATAAGAAAGCAGCAGAAATATAGCCAACAAAACATCCAAAGTAAATATCAACTAGAATGTGGCACAATATTTTAATCATGACCACATATATTATGAAAGGAAGCAAAATGTCTTAACACTCAATTTAAATAAAAATATCAAAAGTAATTTGACAAAATTCAAACCCACTTAATAATAACAACATATCTATTACATAGACCCTTTCTCAAGACAAAACAAAACCCATTCAGATTAGTTTTACATAAACAGATATAATTTAGGGCACCTCTCATTTGCCTATTTAACTATTTGTAGACTGGGAATGAAGTTTTCTAATAAGGTAAGTTTGTTTTTTTTTTTAATAAGGTAAGTTTGATAAAGGAATTACACCAATAAGATAGCCCCGTCAAATGTGGACATGGTATTTGCACAGGCATGTTATTAAATCCTTTGGGAAGCAGAAGATGCACATGAAAAAATAATCTTCAACAGGTATTGGTCAGCAGACCCATGAACCCAATCTGATTTAGTTCCTATTTTGAAAGTAGTTACATTGGAATATAGCACCCATGATGTATGGCCTATAGGTACTCTCATTTTACAAAGGTAGAGCTGAATAGTTGGTCCACAAAGCCCAAAATATTTGTAACCTCAGGTCTAAAGGAACCCAATTCCAGGGAAGAACACAATTTTTCTAGCTGAGCAAATACCAGTTGAGAAGGTTGACCTGGTTTATTTTTCTAGGACATATCTTTCTTTTCCTTTACATAGTTATTTCTTATAACTAGGTATTCTTTTTTGATTTTTAGTCATCATTAATTTGCTCTATTAGTCAGGTAACAAAACGTGTTAAATGAAAGATTAAATATACATGTCTTTCTTTAGATCTTGGTAATAATACATCCAGTATTACCAAGACCTAAAGATGCAATACTGGTAATACTGGATGTATTACTAAGACCTAAAGATGTAGTACTGGAATACTGGAAAGTTCTTGCTTCAGTAACTACACGTCAAAGCCAAAACTAGACTGTATGTTCAAGTATTAATGTGGTGAAGAGCATCTGCTTTTGCAGAGGTCCTGGACTTGTTCCCACACCCACCTCTGTAAAGTCCAGTTCTAGGGGCTCCATGATCTTTCTGGCTTCCTGTGGTGCTGGGCATGCATATGGTGTACATGTGTATATGCAGGCAAACTCCCCCGCATAAACAAAATTTTAAGATAAAACAACAACTCTGGAAATGGCAGCCAGAATTACTTAAATGTGTAATATTTCCATGAGCGAGTTAAGCGTTGACTATAAGCAAGCAAGATTGGAAATTTAAAGCATAGACTAGCCTTTGGGAGACCTACTGGTTTCTCTCAGCCCAATTATGTCCACACATAGATGTGTTTCCCTTGCTATGAATTAGAGATGGGACTACAACCAGTGGTCACCAACCTAGTGGTCTGTGCGTCCTCTGAGATGCAGAGAGCCATTATTCTTAGAGGTTTAGTAGCCCAAACTTATGTACTAGTTACATTGTACAGGTTCTCTGATCTATCATCTGCGTTCTTATTGGTTTACACATAAAATTATATCATTCGTTATATTTGTTGCTTATTTAAACCATATTTTGACCTTAAATGCAACAGTTGTCATTCTTCAAAAAGCCAGCCATATCCTTATCTGTTACATGTTTACAACTTGATATTTTTAAGAAAATGTTTTCAAAGACAAGATCTCCTGAGTAAATTGGGAGCATGGGCATCTTGGAGTAGGGTTGAAGGGGGAGGGGAGAGGCAGGGAGGGGAGCAGAGAAAAATGTAGAGCTCAATAAAAATCCATAAAAAATCTTGAAGATGGAAGAAAAGAAGATGTTTTCAGCAAGGAAGCATGTTGGATGAAAAGGCTGGTTTACTCCCTTCCCATCTAACGCACAGGCTTTTTAAATCATTCATAGTAAAGTGTAGGATCAGTTATCCATTGTAAACATCCATCCACACACCATAAAGCTCCAACATGATTTTGTTCATTTAAATTTAATCTAGCATTGCATCAAATTAATTTGATAGGATTTGTAAACATAATGTGTGACACTAACTTCAGTGACAGTAACTTGACCAGAAGTATAATATGTAGAAACGAAAACTTGTTTCTTTTTTATTTGATCATTTGTCATCGATTTCATAACCAAGTCAAACTGAATGTTAAGAAATTTTCTAACTGAAGCAAATGGAAGAATTTGAAAGAAGACCTGGATGGAGGTGGGCGGTCCTTGGACTTCCCACTGGGCAGGGAACCCTGATCGCTCTTTGGGCTGACGAGGGAGGGGGACCTGATTGGGGGAGGGGGGGAAATGGGAGGCGGTGGCGGGGAAGAGACAGAAATCTTTAATAAATAAATAAACGGAAAAAAACAAAGAAGACCTTTGCTTTCCTTCTGGTCTCCTCCATAGAAAGCTCCCATAATTCCATTATTTTTCAGTGACCTTTATATCTTATTTATCATCTCAGCTTCTCAGTCCAACCTATTTTCAGATTGTTTCCATTAGAACAGTTTATATTTAGTAACAAGTTAGCATCATAATCTCAGTGCTTGAGCACAGTAGACATGTAGTGTGGCTTATGCCTCGGGCTATTCCCCCACTATCTAGAATGCTTTTATAGCTATCCTGTCTACACCAGTGGATTTGAAGGTCCTCAGCTGTATGAAATGAGAGTCAGTTTGCTCATAGCCTGTTGTCAGTAGTAGTCACTTGACTCCAACTTAAGTACAAAAAATACAGGGCTAGCACATGAGATATTTGGAGATAATTTGTACCCCAATCAGTTGTATCTTTCTTCCTCCTTGTCATGTCTCACTGTAAGGTGTTGGTAGCCACATTGCTTGGGAAAATAATTTTGTTATTTTTAAGTAGCTTCTAATTTACACTAAGCCAAATTAATCTCACCTGTGCAAGTTGTGCATGGTATGGCTCTGCCTTATGTTCCAGACTTAACGCCTGGCATTTCATACTGCTAAATATCTATATTAAGTGAATTTTAAATAGACACTCTCCCTTTGTTCATATTTATGAAAGTCTGATTTTTAAAAAATGGACAAAGTTTGCAAAATTATAATATTGATTGTAAACTGAAAATGTAATAAATCCAAGAGAAACTGCTGTATATGTTATTTTCACTCATAGTATAGGCAATTAAAATATTTTAAAAGTAGCCTTTTAGAAATACTGATATAAAATTATATTTATTATATTTAAGTACTCTGAATCTAAGTTACAATACTTGCCTTGTTTATCTGACAGAAAATTGTTTCTACAATATGTTCTCTGGCTGAGTTTATATGAATATTCCATTATAACATTTATTATTACTGTTGTTGTTTTCAAAACAGAGTCTCACTATGTAGCTCTGGTTGTCCTGGAGCTCCTATATAGACCAGGCTGCCCTTGAACTCACCGAGATCTGCCCGCCTCTGTCTCTTGAGTGCAGGCATTAAAGGCATGCATTACAACACCTGGCCTTTTTGTTTTGGTTTCCATTATATATTTTCTAAACTTTAGCCTTTAGAGTAGTTTTGGGTTCACAGCAAAACTGAGTAAATATCATAATCCCTATATCCTCTCTGTTCCTACAAATTACTCAGAATCAACATTCATACCAATTACTGTCATTGATGAACTTATATTGATATGCTTATTATCACTAATTATCATTATGGTTCATTGAGGGGCATATTCTATGATAATACATAGTAGGTACTTATTTTGAAAAAATAAAGGTTCATATGTTTTTCTACTATGTAGTTATTATGTTCTATTTTGTAGTTATTAGCTCTGAGTTATACTTCCATATTTTTAGTGATACTTTTTCCTTGGTAATCCATATCAATTTTTGCTCCTTTCCATCTTCCCCCATGCCTTGTATGTTTCCATTTATTTATTTTTCTAGTTGATGCAGTTACAGTATTTTCATGAATTCGTTTGTAATCTAAATAAATTACAGATTCAAAGATTGCCCTTGTCAGAAGCTAGAAGAGTCTTCAGCTTTTTTTTTTTTTCAGAACGTATATAAAAGTAGAGCTCCTTATAAATCCTTTGTGTTCTCTGTACTGGAGAGCACAGTCACTAGAGTTTACCAAGATGTCTATCTTAATAAACACCCAAAGACCCATGCATGGGAGATAATTATTTGAAATGTAAGTCTGGTCGTGGTGGCATATGCCTTAGGTCCAGCATTTGGGAGGCAGAGACATATTTCTGTGCATTTGAGGTTAGTCTGGGTTACAAACCTTGTTCTAGGACAGCTAAGGCTATCTAGTGATGAAATACTATTAGAAAAAAAAAGGAAAGAAAGAAAAGCAAAAGAGAAGGAAATGTAGAGAATTCATATTTTGTAAATTATTGTCAATGCCTGTAAGTATTGGGTAACCAAATATATTGCACCAAGTAAATATTACATAGTTAAGTACATTACAGTTTATTAAATGAATTTATTAAATGAAAATAGGTCAAATGGATTGTTTAATACATGATATCCACTTTTACATGTAAGATTGTTTTTTTTTAAATTTTTCTTTCATACATTACATTCCAACAGCAGCCTCCTCTCCCTCCTCTTCTCCCAACCTGCCCCCTCACTTCTCCCTCTGCCCCAGATCCACTCTTTTTCTTTTCAGAAAAGAGCAGAGCTCCTAGGAAGATCCACCGAACATGGCATAACACATTACAGTAAGACTGGGCACAAACTCTCATGTCAGGACTGGACAAGGCAACCTAGTAGGGGGAAAAGAGTCCCAAGAGCAGTTAAAAGAATTAGAAACACCCCCACCTCCACTGTTAGGAGTCCCACAAGGACACCAAGCTACACAACGATAACATGTGTGCAGAGGACCTAGCTCAGACCTATACTGGATCCGTGATTATTGATTAGGTTTCTATGAGCCCTGTTCAGTTGATTCTGTCAGACATATTCATGTGTGCAGAGGACCTAGCTGAGACCTATACAGGATCCGTGATTATTGACTAGGTTTCTATGAGCCCTGTGCAGTTGATTCTGTCAGACATATTCATCTACCCCTCCTTCCCCTTTTCTGCAGGGGTTCTCCACTCTAATGTCTGGCTGTGGGTCTCTGCATCTGCTCTTATCAGTGGGTGGATGAAGCCTCTCTGAAACTATTGTGTTAGACACTGATCCTATGAGTATAGGAGAATATCGTTAGGAATCCTTTCATTGATTTTTTTTTTCTTTTGGTCAGTCCTGTTTGGTTCATCCAAGGTCTCTGGCCCTGGTCCTCCAGGCAGTATTAGGCATGGGCTCTCTCTCATGGTGTGGGCCTCGAGTTGGACTAGTCATTAGTTGACCACTCCTACAAGTTCTGAGGCATTATTGTCCCAGCATATCTTGCAGGCAGGACAAATTGTAGATTGCAGGTTTTGTGGCTGGGTTGATGTCCCGGTCCCACCACTGGAAGCCTTGCCTGGTTACAGAAGATGGCCAGTTCAGACTCTGTATCCCCATTACAGAACAGATTTTATGGGATGTTGGAATTACCATTTTTGTTTCATTTTCTTTATTGGCTCAGACCCATGTAAGCCCTTAGCATTAATAACATATTAAATTATGGGGGGATTACCCTACTGTTAGGTGTGTAATATTGACTACAGCCAAGTACTTGTGTAGTAGAAAGGTAAGGACTCAAATTATCTACTTTGATAAGAAGTCAACCTGCCATCCCTGATGCAGTGTAGTTAGTTTGTAAAAGAAACAGGGTTTCATGCAAGTGGTCAGGGAAGTTATAAAGACTTTGAAGAGCTGACTGACTTTGTGCTTTGACTAACAGTGTTTGCTTTGTTCACAGTAACGCTAGTACTGAATGGAAGTGGCTTGTAGACAGAGCGCGAGTTGGCAGCCGATGGACTTGGCTTCAAGCTCAGATTTCAGAGCTAGAATACAAAATCCAGCAACTAACAGATATTCACAGGCATATTCGTGCCTCCAAGGTATTATCAGTACGGTTTTATTTTTGTCAAAATTGTTATGTGTATAATTTCTCAATTCTTCACACAAAGTGATTTTTCTTAAGTCTTATAACAGCTAGTTTAAGATACTCATACATTAATTTCTTAAAACTGATGCTACTTTTGTAAAACCTTTTCATATATTAAGATTATTTCATCATACTTTTTAACAATTAAGAACTGAGTTCTAGTTGATAAAAATAGTATACTTCTTTCCAAAAATGTTGTTATGATCATATATGTATATATAGCACAACTTTCCATCTTATTCATTTTATTTGTACAGTTTTATAGTATTAAGTACTTTAATAATATTAGGCATCCATTTTCATAACTTTCATCTTTTAAAACTGAAAATTGTATACCTTTTAAACAATGACTATCTAGTTTTTCTTCTCCTTAACTTAATAATCATGTTTGTTTATAAGTATATCATATATGTGGAAACATAATAGTACTTATCTTTTTATGACTGGTTTACTTTAAAGGCTACTGTCCTTCCAGTTTATGCACACTGTAGTATATTTAAATTTCTGTAATAAGCGTTTCCGCCCAGCTCCCTCACGGCTAGCTTTACACCCGAAATAACAACACACAAATTGTATTCTTTTAAACACTGCTTGGCCCATTAGCTCTAGCCTCTTTCTGGCTAACTCTCACGTCTTGATTAACCCATTTCTAATAATCTGTGTAGCACCACGAGGTGGTGGCTTGCTTACTGGGAAGGATCTTAACCTGCGTCCATCTTGGAGAGGAGAGCTATATCGACTCTCACTGCCTTCTTCCTCTCAGCATTCTGTTCGGTCTACTCCGCCTATCTAAATTCTGCCCTATCAGCCAAGCAGTTTTCTCTATTAATTAACCAATGAAAGCAACAGATAGATAGATGACACTCCCACATCAAATTTCTTTCCTTTTCAAAAGCTGAATAGTTGTGTATTTATAACATTTTGTTTATCCATTGAGCCAGTGAGGTTTAAGTTGTTTTATGTTTTAACTGCTGTATTCTGTGAATAGTGTAAAATCTAACTCTTCAAGGTGCTCTTTTCAGTGGAACATGATGTGTGCCTTTAATCCCAGCACTTGGGGAAGGGAGGCAAGTGAATTTCTTTGAGTTTAAGGTCTCCTTGCCTATGTAGTGAGTTCCAAGTTAGCCAGGGTTCCATAGTGAGAGCTTTTCCCAGAAACAAACAAAAATACAAAGTACTCCTTCAATTATTTTAGCTATACATATAGAAATGGAATTACAGGATTGTATTGTAATTCTATTTTTAATTTTTAATGAACTATATTATACAGTAGTTCTAATTACTACAAGTTGTGACCAACATTCTGTTGTTGTTGGGGTTTTTTTTGCTTTTTTAAATGATGATATTACATGTTGTAAAGTGATATCTCTTCAGTTGTGATTTATATTTACCTAATATTCATATCAATATTAATGATGTTGAGGTTATTTTTATATTAACTGGTTATTTTTATATATTCTATGGAGAAATATACATCAAATCTTTTATTATTTGCTTTGTTGTTGCTGAACTTTAGGGGTTCTCTATATTCTAGATGATAATTGCTTCTCTAATATGTGATTTCTAAATCTTTTCTACCATTTGTTTGTTGTCTTTTTACTTTGTATATATTACTTTTATGAATTCTAATTTATCTATTCTATTTTTATTGGTGCCTTTGGTGTTACTATGTTTTTTTCAAGAGTTATGGTTTTAGGTCTTACATTGCGGTATTTGGGTCTATTTTTAGTTGACGTTTGTGGCTTTAGATAGAGTTGAATTTCCATTCTTTTGCGGCATTAGATAGAGTCTAATTTCCATTCTTTTGTGTGTATATTTCCAGTTTCCCCAGGGTCAAATTAGTTGAAAAGATTTTGCTTTTTCTACTGGTTTTGACACTATTCTTAAAATCATTTGACAATATATGCAAATATTTTATTCTTTGCTCTATTTGTCTGTTTATGGTTAGGCTATTATTATACTATTTTGATTAGTCCAGTCACTTTAGAATCAAGGAGTGTAAGTCTTCCAGTTTTTGGTTTGTATTTTTATTTATCAAATGAAAATTCAACATGCCACATGAGACACAGTGAAAGCATGCACCAATTTTGCAATACTACCAGCTGAGAATCCTTTCTCTTTTCCAGCATTTGACGTGGGTTACTTTGTTGGTCTTTGCCATTCTAGCTGGGATCATATGAAATCACAAAGTTGTTTTGATTTGCATTTTCCTAATTGCTAGGGATGATGAGCATTTTTAAAGATATTTCTCAGTCGTTCCCTACACCCCGCTTCTTTTGAGAACTCTCCATTCCAGTTCTAGGCCCATTTTTTGAATGAGTCATTTGTTTTGCTTTTGACTGTTTTTTGAGTTCTTTGTATGTTCTAGATACTAAAAGTCTGTCAGATGTGTAGGTGGTCAACATTCCTCCCCCGTTCTTTGGGCTTCCTTTTACCTGCTTGTTTTCTTTAGCTTTGCAGAAGGTTTTCACTTTTATTAAATTTCAGCGATTGTTGGCCTTAAGTCTTGAGGAAAATGGAGTGCTACTCAGGAAGTCCTTTCCTGTACCTGCACCACGCAGGCACTGCCTGTGTTTTCCTCTAGCAGTTTCAGTGCTTCAGGTTTAGTCTTTGATTCATTTGGAGTCAAGGTTTTGTGCAAGGTGATGGATAATGGGTCGAATTTCGTTCTTCTACAATATGGACAACCAATTTTTCTCAGCACCATTTGTTGAAGATGCTTTCTTTTTTCCAGCCTATGTTTTTGGCCTCTTTGTCAAATATTAAGTGCCCCAGGTTAGATGTGCTCATGTTTTCGACCTCTGATTTTGTTTCATTGGCTCACATGTCTGTTTTGTGCCAATATATTGCTTTTATTACTCTGTAATATATCTTAAAATCTGAAATTTTAATCTGACGAGCATTGTTCTTTTTTGTTCAGAATTTTTTGGCTATACATGGTTCTTCTGTGGTTCCATATGAAGTTTAGAATACTGTTCTTTTTCTGTTTCTGTGAAGAATGGATGGGGATTTTGATTTGGAGTGCACTGAATTCGTAAATATATTTTTGCAGAATTGTCATTTTTCACAATGTTCATGCTAACAACCCATGAGCAATAGTGTCTCTCCATTTTCTAATGTCTGTCTCTTTTTTGCATAAATTTAAAGTTTTCATTATAGATTTCCCTCATTTCCTTGGCTTGGTTTATTCCTAGATATTCTCTGAACCTATTGTAAGTGGAAGTGTGTCCATGATCTCCCTCTCTGTGCATTTGCTTGTGTATAGAAAAGCTATTGATTTGTGCACATTGATACTGTTATGTTGCTTGAGTTTATCATTTCTAGAAGTTTTCTGATAGAATCTTTAGAATCTCCATACTATATCACCTGAAAAAGGGAACAGTTTTACTTCTTTCCATATTTGTATTGAAGAATGTGTTTTTAAATTTTTTCTTTTTCTTTTGAACGTCTACTCATATATGACTTAATATATGGTCTTTTGGGGAAAATTTACAATGTATACTTAGGAATCTATATGCTGCTATTGTATAGTTCTATGTATAGCTGTTAAATCTAGTTCACTGTTTTAGATCCTCTGTTTATTTTATTCTTCAATAGTGAGTTATTATTGTGTAACTATTTCTTCACTTTTATTATGTTTTGCTTCCTCTATTTTGGTCAATTATTAGCTGTATAAATGTTTATAATTGTTATGTCTCTATTGACTGACATCAGTATTGCCACCCTGTTCTCTTGCTTGCTATTTGTGTGGTATGTTTTCCTATCAATTTCAGCTTATTATACCATTGGATTAAGTATTTCTTCTAGACAAGTTTACATTGATATGTTTTTATTTGTCTCTGTTGTTCTGTGACTTTTCATTGGAGGGTTTAATCCATTTAGAATCAAAGTAATTAATTACAAGAATCAATTTCCTTTTGACATCTTGCTGTTTGTTTTCTGTATGTTGTATGACTTTCTTGTGACTCATTTCTTGTATTACTGTCCTCTTTTTGTTCGTTTTATTTTGTATTTATTTTATTCTGGGGCAAAATTTCACTATGAAGTGGTAGCTGGCCAGGAAGTTGAAATGGAGATCAGGTGACCTTGAATTTACATACATTCTTCTACTTCTCCTCCCAAGTGCTGGGATTAAGGACTTGTAATACCATGCCTGGATTTACTTATTTTTTGGTGTTGAAAGTCCTTCTAGTTTTTTTTTGTGTATATACTATAGTTATTTTATTTGTGGTTACTACTTAAGATTGCTTCTAACTTTACAAAACTTTACCATTCTAATTTGAATTTATAACAGTACAACTTCAACAACATATAGAATTCTCTTCCTTTCTTTATAACAAAATTTCACTTTTGTTTTTTATGACATAAAACATAAATTAATAATTCTTTTAAATATACTGATCTCTTAAATACTAATAGAAGACAAAGGTGAAATCACAAACCACTGTTTCAGTATTGCTATATTTTATAATCTCATGTATTAACTTATATGAGTTTTTTATTTCCAACTTTTTCTCAAAAATCTCAATTATCAAGCTGAATTTTTTCTTCTGTTTTGTTGATTTTTTCTCCTATGTGTTATTCTCTTTTCTCCCCAGGTCATAGATTGATTTCCTTACTTCATTTATCTGTTTGAGTCCTCTTTGAGGTCATTGATCATTTTTTTTTTTTTTGCTAGTAAACTTTTTAGGTCTTTATCTGGGCTTTAGTATGTTTTATTTTTTTTTATTTATTTTATTTTTTTTTTTTTGATTTTTCGAGACAGGGTTTCTCTGTAGCTTTTGGTTCCTGTCCTGGAACTAGCTCTTGTAGACCAGGCTGGCCTCGAACTCACAGAGATCCGCCTGCCTCTGCCTCCCGAGTGCTGGGATTAAAGGCGTGCGCCACCACCGCCCGGCTAGTATGTTTTAATTTAGTAATTACTGTTCTTTAGAGTTTTGTGTATTTCTACATTCACTCTTGGTTTGGGTATCTCTTCTAGTTTGGGAGAAATCCTTTTAGTTATTTGCATATTCCTGTGCACTCAATCCCCAGTTCTACTTTCTGTTGTGTCCCTTTCCCCTTTCTCTCTGCAGGTTGGTAGGTGAGACTGTTTCGTTATTCTTTCTTCTTTTTGGTCTATTACTTGTTTCTCTGTAACTTTCAAGTACCCCATCACTTTTTTGCACATTTCCAAACTCTCTTTCCCCTTTTCTCTTTGCATCAAGGCTTGCTTTGTTTCTCTTCCTCTCCTCTCCTCTCCTCTCCTCTCCTCTCCTCTCCTCTCCTCTCCTCTCCTCTCCTCTCCTCTCCTCTCCTCTCCTCTCCTCCCCTCCCCTCTCCTCCCCTCCCCTCCCTTCTCTTCCCTCCCCTTCCTCTCTTTCTCTCTTTCTTCTTGTCACTTCTTAACTATGGCACATTTATATGGAGACAGTTTCCAGTCCATCGTCTTACTCTAGTTGTCCAATCACATAGGATTTAAAAAAGGTTGGCTTTTTTAAAATAATTTTTTAATTGTGTGTGTGTATGTGTGTGTTTGTGTATGCATTCATGTGCGCATGCTCTCATCTGCCAAAAGAGTATGTTGGATTCTCTGGAGCTGGAGTTGTAGGTGATTGTAGACTGCTGGACATAGGTGCTGGGATCCAAATTCAGTTGCTCTAAAAGTACATTCTCTTCACTGCTGAGCCATCTCTCACCTCCAATCAGTTTTTTAAGAGAGATAAACTGTATTTTCAATTTTAAATCTATGTTTTCCATGAGGACAATAGGATGTGACCACTTTTATTGCTTTTTACCCCCTAGGGGATAGTGATCTTAGAAGAATGTCAGCTGCCAAAAGACATTTTGAAAAAACAGATACAATTTTCAAATCAAGCGACTTCATTAAACACTTCAATGAATTCTCAGATTCCCCAAAGGAGCGAAGAGACCTTGCCGGAGCACGACTTTGAGATGTCACCCAGCAGCCCCACGCTACTGCTTCGAAACATAGAAAAACAGGTAATCTTAGTGTTTGCTTTATGAAATAACTTTAGATAGGGTTTTGCTTCTTAAACTATTTGATAGGGTTTAGATATTAAATATCTTCCAAAAGTCACATTAGTCTCTAGCTTATTGTATATTAGTCTCTAGCTCATAGACCCAATCCTTGAAAGTTGATTGAATCATGAAGGTTCTGACCAGATCAACCAAGTGGTAGATATGTAATTTGTTAGAAGTTAAAAGGTGGGGTCTTGTTGGAGAAAGCTGGCCATTATGAACAGATTTTTTAAAAAAACAACAGTATGGCTTCATTTTTAAGGATAATTCAGTATATGTAAGTCAGTAAATATAATACAGCATATAAGTATACTTTTGGAGAGAAATTCAGGATCTTAATGATGCTTAACTGTACTAAAGTGTTAACTGTTTCTTTGTAGAGTGCACAGTTGACTGAAATCATTAACAGTTTGATTGCCCCTCTCAACTTGTCTCCAACTTCCTCACCCCTCTCCTCCAAATCCTGCAGCCACAAATGTCTGACTAATGGCATTTCAAAGAGGTAGGTATTACTTGAAGAGTTTGACTTCTAAATTTGGCTTATTTTATTTTAATTTTATAGCCATTTTTAGGATTACAATACTACAATCATAGACCATGGGTACAGTTTTAGATATAAATAAGTACATAGGATTAATATAGTTACCCATGAGGAATTTTTAGGAATTTTAATGCTTCTAAAAATCATACTAGTGATAATATTCACTATGGAAGTATTACCTTAATACTGTGACTTCTATTTTGTAATTCTTCATTCTTGATCTTCAGTTTACTGTAACTTAAAAAAGACCCTAAATATAGTTAGACACAGACAATTGGCACATAACACCATAATTTTACATTAATTTTTATATTAATAATCATATTATTAGTTATTTTAGGAACCTTCTAATATATCAAAAATAAAATATATATCCAGATAAAAATCAAATTAAGTATTAATATTAATGGAATGGCTATCCCACTCTTGAATGATATTAGTGAATAGAAACTAAATCTTAAATAAAAATTTTGTTTCTAATTGACTATTCAGAAAGCTTGTTTTAAAATATTTCTGAAGTTTTATTTATGCTCAGTCATTTTCCCCTGGATCTATCATGAAAGTAGTTTTTCTACTGATTTTACTTGATTTCTGACATAGTGTCATATTTTGCATCGTTGATGCTTCCCTTGGAAAGTAAGACTTGCTGGTTGTATAGGGCAAATGTGAGAGTCTCATTTACAAGAATCCTGTTTTAGGGATCCATGATGAAAGTCAATTACAAGTTGAGTTGTAAAATGATGAATGAGCATTGTGGTTTTAAACTAAACACATTTTCTATATCATTTTGTTTATGTAAATTATGTTTATTATCATAAACACACACTCACACACGGTTTCTATTGCTGTGAAGAAACACCATGACCACAGCAACTCTTATAAAGGAAAACATGTGAGGTGGTGGTTTACAGCTTCAAAGGTTCAGTCCATTATCATCATGGCAGGGAATCTACAGCATGCAGGCAGACATGGTATGGAGAAGTAACTGAGAGTTCTACATCTTGCAGGCAGTAGGATGTCAACTGAGACACTGGGCGGTATCTTGAGCACAGAAAACCTCAAAGCACACAGTGCCACTCTTCCTCCAACAGAGCTCTACTCACTCCAGCAAAACCGCACCTCCTAGTAGTGCCCCTCCCTGTGAGGTGATGGGGGCCAATTACATTCACCCCACCACATAATCTTGTATAGTTTTCTATATTACAGGAAGAGAATAGTTAAAATGGGCACAGTGATGCATTTCTGTCGTCCTGGCTACTTGCAAGGCTGGGACAGGAGCATTGCAAGAGCTGGAGATGTGGCTTAGTTGTAGTACACGGACACGGCCTATGTGGAGCTCTGCACTCAGTTACCATTAGTCAAGAACAGACAGGGGAACAATCAGCTAGTTCACGAGCAGTTTGAATATCAGATAACAATTGTGATTCATTTTGTTAAAGTTTTTACATATTATCTGTCTTCTGGTTTGACAGTATATAAGCTTCAAAAAAGTAGAATATCTTTGGTTTATCTTGTTACATTGTGGTTTGGGGTTTTATTTGGAACACTTGCATGAGTAACAGACATATTATGAACATCAATTAATATTGAATGAATCAAATATTTGTCATCTTTCAGTCCACATAAGAAATATACCTGAGATGATGAGCTTTGAATTCAGATACATTTATTTTGGTTTTCCATTTTAGAAGTTGACAATCAGTTGGTTAGCTTGAGGCTGGCAGTGAGACAGCACACCATGGTAAGAGTATTTGGTGGAACAAAGTACCCTGCTCCCCTGTTCATCAGGAACCAGAGAGCAAGAAGGAAGACAAGAGTGTGGGTTCTCAGGCACCCTTCTTTTATGCTCCCCATAAGCATCCAAACATACAGGCACACACACACACATGCACATGTGCGTGGATACACACACACACACACACACACACACACACACACAATCTTTAAAAAATGAAAAAATTCAAAACAGTAGAAAGTATCTATAAGGTAGTAAGGGACAACTTATAGGAAGAGAAAGCCTCTTTTACAAGTCACGTGAGTAAGCTTGTGTGCATGCCACGAAATCTCTTTTGGTTAAATAGAGCCTTTTGTGATTTTAGCTGCGTTCTGGGTAGTTGACCTGTCATGTAAGAAACTCACAAGTCAAACATTTTAGTTCTCCTATCAAAGTGTACTCATCCTCGCTTTATTACATCAGATTATATCATAGTTTTGCATATTATGGAAGAAATTTAAAATTTAAAGTTTAGCCTTTCTTTAACTTTTGAGGGAGTTAAATAAAACCATGATAAATACTTTTTAAATATTTAGGTCAATTTTTATAAGTATCTTAATAACTTTTTCTCATACTGTCTTTAAACTCACTGTTAATTATTTTCTGGGGAAATTTTTTGTGCATTTGTTATTATTTATTGATTTCTAACCTTCATTTACTAATTAAGGGAACTGTCTACCCGAAAGTGGTAAGGTTGGATTTAATTTTTTAGGTTTATTAATCCTAGCACTAAGACCTGAGAAGAGTCACTGAGAACCAAAAAAGTATATTTAAAACTCCAAATAAATGAAGTCACTGAGGTAGTTATACATTTTTAGACCTGATATTCTAAAATGAACATAAGATGTCATATATTATCTCTGAGAAAGTGAATTTCTACTTGAAATAAGGTCTAAATTTTTGTTTGATTTTGCCTTAATGAGTTCCAGAATGGGGTATGAAATTATGTTTTCACGCCCATTGCCATACTGTGGTCACTAGTGGTAACTGTCTCTCGTGCCGTGCAGCCATCCCTTCTAGCTGGTGTCATCACTGAAAAGCCGCAGGCTGACAACCATGTCAACTACGCTGTGAAACTAAGTCACATCACAGTAGTCACTTCTCAATTAGGAGAATATTGTTTGCTAACAATATTTTCTGGGTCACTGCTATCAATATAAGTTTGGATTCTGAGGGATATCACTAATTATCATATTAACTAGATATATGATGTCAATGGGGAGATGAAACCTTCCTGTTGTTTTGAAAGAAGTGCCACTAGGAATTACTTTTATTTGTAAAACAGCTTCTTTTCGTTTTTATCTCTAATGATGTAAGTGTCAAACTAATTTTATACACGGCAATTTACTGGTATACTGCTAAAATTGTGTCTAGAAAATATGTAATTCTATAATAACATGTTTATTTTGGTCTATTGATTGGAAAAATAAGAATACAAAATTTATTGTACAATGATTTATTAGAAAAACATTTGAGGGGTATGCAGCAAAAATAGTATTTCATCTGAGAAGGCTGGGTTCAGAAAGTATTTTAGCTTGTATTTGTGTGGGGGGAGTCATATCTGGGTACCTAGGTGTACATGTTCCTAGTATGCTTACTGAGGTCGGAGGACACCTGCGGAGGCTGTCCTTCAGATACCTGCTTCCTTTCGAGCTAGTAATCTTCACCACATAGGCTCAGCTTCTCAGAAGCTGTGTGTCTTCTCTTACTGTGCAGTTGACAGGCTTACAGATCCCAGCCACCACACCACACTCCTTGCATGCCTTCTGAACAATCCAGACATACGTGCTAAGGCTGGCGAAGTGATCCCTATGCCTTTAACTTTGTTTTCCTTTTGTGTGTGTATATGTTTCCAAATTTTCTTTGAAGTGAAAACACTACTTTTTTAAAAAAACTCAGATAAGAAATAGCAGTTAACAGTAGCTTTCTGTTTTTTGTTTTTCCTTTTGTCTTCATGCTTTCAAATCCCTTTTAGGCAGGTATTGTGGTGCATGCCTGTCATCCTAATCCTTTAGAGGCTGGCATAGATGGTTCATGAGTTCCAGGCCAGGCCATCTTGGGCCATAGTGAGTTTGAGGCTAAATTTGGCCTACATAGCAAGAACTTTTCTCAAAAACAACTACAAAAAGAAATAATAATATTCTCAAAAACAAATACAAAAAGAAATAATAATAAAAAGTTCCATTTGAAGTTTATAGCCAGAGGTAAGAATACAAATAACACTATAATAATCAGTTTCTTTTTCTTTATGGAAAACATTAAACATAGAAAATATATTAAAAATCCACCTATTTCTAGACTTAAATTATCTCAATATTTTGCTAATTCAGTTAAGCAGTTTCTATTTCTAACATGATTGTTTACTCCAGAAATATTTTAAAAGTTAATTCTGGCCCAGTGGTGGTGGTGCACGCCTGTAATTTCAACAGTTGGGAGATGGGCAGGAGGATCTCTGTGAGTTCAAGTCCAGCCTGGTCTACAGAGCAAGTTCTAAGACAGCTAAGGCTATAACATAGAGAAACCCTGTCTTGAACATATACATATATGCACTTTTTAAAAACTCTTGGAACTGTATTAAGTGTTTGACAAGCTATATGTCTCAATGATTAACTAGTTAAATATGCTAATATTTGCCTTTGTACTGGAAAAACTCCCTTTTATCTGGGAATGGTGTACGATCCCCACTTTGTACTTGTTACATTTTGAGATAGGTCTTACTAAATTGTGTAAGCTGGTCTTTGCTTTGTCTGTATCCCAGGCAGCAGTTGAACTTACGTCTGATTCATCGCTGAGGCTACCTGAGTAGCTAGTCTTACACACTGGTGTCACCAGGTGACAGTTTGTGTTATTACTAACTGCTATAATATCACTGACATAGTTGTTGAATGTATTATAGTTACCATCTTCCCTCTTCAATTCTTTTTTTTGTTTTTATCGACATAAACTACCCATACTTCTTTAGATCTTTCTGATTTCCCGTTGCTGTGTGAACATTCTTGAATTTTTTGTTTTATCACTCTAAAAGAATATTTTTATAGTAGATGTAACATGATTTAAACACAATAGTACTGTTATAAAAATACTATCTTTTGTGTGAAGCATGTGTGGGTATGAATGTGTATAGCAATATGGTATGTGGGTGTATGTGCATGCATGTGGAGGCCAGAGGTCAAAGCTGGGTGTCTCCCTCAAGCACTTGCCACCATATATTCAGAGACAAGATCTCACTGACCCTGGAGGGGATCCATCCAGAGAGTTTTCAGTTTCCCTTAAGACTTTTGCCCCAGTGTTGGGGTTATGAAAAAAAAAAAAGCAGAGGTACTGCTGCACTTGGCTTTTACTTGGCATCCAAACGCAGGTTCTTGTACTTCCAAGGTAGGTATTTTACAGACTGAACTAACTTACTTTCTCTTTCTTTCTTCCGTCCGTCCGTCCTTCCTTCCTTCCTTCCTTCCTTCCTTCCTTCCTTCCTTCCTTCCTTCCTTCCTTTCTTTCTTTCTTTCTAGATTTATTTATTTAATATGTACCATGTTCTGTTTTGCATGTATGTACATATGAACAGATCTCATTATGGTGGTTATGAGCCACCATGTGGTTGCTGCAGACTGAGCTATTTCCCTGGACACAGAAGAACTGCAAACACCAATTGGTCTTAAGTCAATTAGCATTATTTGGTTGGTGATATGCCAAAGATAAAGGAACAAAGGAGACCTCTACTCAGTGTTTCCAGGTTCTTGTCATCATTAAAGAAATAATAAGTAAGGCATTTGGAGCAAGTTTCTTACAAGGCAGAGAGTTACATGGTGAAGCAGTAACAGTTGGCTTCTCAGGAAGAAACATCCCAAATCTCCAGTAGCTCCCTTTTTTGCCCAAACTTAAAATGATGAGGGATTATTCTTGAGTTAATATAGAAGCAAGGTGAGGGGTTACAGGAGGGGTGTGGGTGTGTCCTGGAATAGAGCTAACCCAGCATTTCTTCCCTTATGTGGGCTTTTCCAGCTGCAGCATGCTGTCAGATACATGACAAAAGCAAGCAAATTTGCAAGGCTAGTAATCTGAAGATGTATTTATAATGAATCAAAGTGTAGTCAGCAGCTGTCCTAGCAGATGTTGAGGAGTCTCATAATGTACCACCATTTACCAAGTTTGCTGTTTGTCGCTTTATTCCCTGTGTATCTAACCTATCTCGATGTAATGTAATGTTAGACTACTAAGTCAACTAGTATTGGCCTCATAAAGTTGAAAAGCTTACATTCTATTAGTACATATAGAATGTATCAATATATTAACATATTACATATTAGTATAATATTACAATATATTAGTATATTAATATGTAATATAATAATGCAAGTTAAGTGTGTCAATATAAAACAGCTCTCCAAAATTCCTAAGACAGTTTATTCTGAGTGATTGCACTTAGGAACAAATTCAGGTTGCCCTGAATGATATTTTTCACTGTGGAAACAATTTCATGAACATTTTTATGAACAAAAGAAACACAGACATCAAGACACCTAGCAACTATAGGGTTAGAGATTCAAGTAGGCCAGTTACATCAAAGCGTTAGCATTTTCAGGTGCTGACTCTTGACGTTATTAGTTTTTTGCATTGGTGAAAGCTGGTGGAAGCATCTGGCCTTTCCTCTTCCCAGAATTCTTTTAGTCTGGTTACCCTGCCTTACTTCCTGCCTGGCTACTGGCCAGTTAGCATTTTATTAGACCAATATGAGTGACAAATCATTACAGTTTACAAGAGCATTATCCCACAGCAGGTAATAACTTATTTATTTATATATTCCAAAGGTTCTTTTTTTACTGCTAGTCAAAATAAAACTAGATCAGATTCAGAAAAGAATAACAAATGGCTATTAACGAACAAAAGATACCACCTAATTTTTCTCTTGATGTGTAATATTCCAACATAATCATGAAGTTTTAACCTGTCAGCTTGTAAAATCTTTATGATAGGGATCTTTTTTTTTTCCTGGGAACATGAGAAACCTTAAATATAATATTAAAAATTGCAATAAAGATTAATTATAAAATTATATTTTCCATATATAGCTTATTTCATTATTTTATAGTTGCAAGTTACATCATAAGTTTTAAAAGTTTCTAAGCTATAATAGGGTTGTAGCTGTTTCAGAGTTCACTAAACTTTGAGATGCAGTAGGCTTGCTTATTTAAGATGCAGTTAGCAGACCTTGGACTTTTTAAGCCTTAGTTCTGATGTACTTCATCTAAACATGAAAAGAAATTGGCATAAATAGTTTAAACTATGTCATCTGTGAATTATTTTACAAAAAACATTCATCTTATATTAAAAACATTTTAACTTTGAAAATGTACCTTTTGCAGCAGAAAATAGAAATTATTTCTATATTTTTACTATGTAATTCTCCATTAATATCAATTATTTTACCTATTGTTATCACAAATTGACTAAAAGTTAATACTCTTCTATCATAATAAAACAAGAAAATTTACATTTAGTTTTCTTTGTCTTCTGTTTATTTTATTTTGCCCTCCCCCATCTCCAATTATTTCATACATTTCAGTGCTTCAGAGAATTTAGATGAGCTCTCTTCCTCCAGTAGCTGGTTACTTAATCAGAAGCACAGTAAGAAAAGGCGAAAAGACAGGACAAGACTGAAATCTCCATCCTTGGCTATCATGAGTACAGCTGCCCGAACAAGACCCCTTCAGAGTTTCCATAAAAGAAAACTCTACAGATTGAGCCCCACTTTTTACTGGACTCCTCAGGTAAGGCTGCATTTGGGAAAAACATGAAGAAAGATTTCACTACCAGTATATTTTGAGTACAACTGGGTATGAGTTATATATATAGATAGAATAATTACATACAGAAAGCTTAAAATACAGTTTATAAATTAGATAATAATAGATACTGACAATAAAAATTGGGATTTAATATTTTTGAACATAGCAGTAAACTCTGTGTATTCTAAAATTTCTCTTATTCTCAGTTTTTTTTTTTAAATAACTATTGTTGTTTTCTTTGCTGCTGGAAATTTAACATGGGGCCCTGAAAGCTAAACCTGCACTCTACACTGAGCTATGACCAAGCCCCTGGCTTAACAGAATAAATGTATGTTGTTGTTTTGTAAGTAAATTAAACTAAGTTTTAAAGAAAATGAAATGTCAAGGTGATCTTTAAAACATTCAGGTAAGGTAATAATGAAATGCGCCTCATATTTGTGTCAAAAATGTTGACTCAGGTAAACACAAGACTACTGGCAAAAACCAAAGAAGATGGAGTCTTGGTAAAGAATTCAGGAACTAGCTTTTTCTAGGCTTCTTCTTGCCAAATGTGGGAATATTTGAATATGAAAACTTTTAATTTGTTCCCTCCCTCCCAAACAGGGTCTGGGCTTGATTAACTGTGTAGCCAAGTGTGATCTTGAATTGATTCTCCTGTTTCCACCCCTGGGGTGCCTGGATTATGAGTATGCTGGGAATTGAATCCGAACTTTGTGAATGCTAGGCCAGTACTTTACCAACTGAGCTGTATCTCCATCCCATTAAGGACAGTGATAAATTACTAAAAACAGAGAGGGATAGGGATGTGGCTAAATTGGTAAGAGTGTTTTGGTAAGCACTCACAATGCCCCAGGAAATCTCAGCAAATGCAAGGTCATCCTAGGCTACATAATGAGGCCCAAGCCAATGTGCCCTACATGACACAGTGTCTCAAAAAAGCCCAACAGAAAACAAAAGAACACATGCACCCATGAGTTCACATGATGACACAGAAAGGATGGAGTGGCTGCTAAGTCGGTATGCAGGTAGACAGGACAGGGTGCTAATAAATAGAATGGGTGAGAAAATGAAAGAATGGCTGGGCAAGAATAGTTAGAGATTAATAACAACCTGAGGTGAGGCCCTACGAGGAGATTGTAGATAGGATATCTGCATTGACTTAAAAGTACAACCACCCTTCCTGCCTGTTGCCAAGGGTTCATCATAATTGTATTATTGACAATCAGAAAATATGTCACCCAAGTTGTCAAAGCCAGAGTTGCCTACTAGAAAGATAGAGTATTATGCAAAGATTATCATTCTAATTTAGGTATGCATAATGATGAGACAAAGTCAAGTTAGAAATGTGCAACCAAGAAACAGATAGCTTGCAATACTTAAAGTGAAGCATGGTTAATAAAACTGAAGATCAGAGAAGCAAAACAGCCAGGCGCTGGCTCTTACCTTGACCTCAGTCTGAATATGGTGATCCTGCCTCCAGGAATCTCAGACTGAGACTATGCTTGATAGTTGTTTCCTCCCATTTTATAATCCTTTCTAGTTCTGGGATTAAAGGTGTACACCACTGGGATTAAAAGCATGCACTGCTCGGTTTCTATGGCAACTAGTGTGGCTACTGGGATTAAAGGTTTGTGATATCACTGTCCGGCTGTAAGGCTGACCAGTGTGGCTGTTTTACTCTCCTGATCCCCAGGCAAGCTTTATTAAAGTACAACTGAAATGCCACTACAAGTTCTCAGTGTCATGGCATGAAGAATTGTTCTTGATTGAAATATTAAGATATATGACAAAGGATTAATGTGTAATACAGAGCAGAATATTGTCAGAGGGACATTTTTTTCTTAGAACAATGAGAAAACTAAAGTATGGTTGATATATTAGATAAAAATATTTATCAGGTTAGGGATTTAGCTACTGAGCTACATCCCCAGTCTACCATCCATAAACCATATATTCTGGCTTCATCCCCAGCACTGCAAGCAAACAAACAAAAGCCAGTGTTGAATATTCTGAATGTAGTAATCATTGTTTTGTTAATCAGATACCAACCTATTTTAGGCAGCCCTCATTGAAATGTCAACAACCAGTGGCCAACACATATAATAAATTATCTCCTGTCATCTAGAATGGTATTAGTTCTTTGTCATCCTTTGGAGAATTGAAGGTACAAACTTTAAGTACATTTCCATACACTCACTGGTTGATACAGGGTAACAAAGAGAAGTAGCAATGGAACAGAGAGAGCTAAGAGCTCTTGTGGTAGAGAGGACATAGGAGGTATTTCTTACTCTGTGACAACAAGGGGAAAATGTTTGAACTTTTAAATATTATACTATTAAGGACGTTTGTAGGACTTGTGGTTGCAGTTCCAGCATACAAAGAAAGCAGACAATATCGCTCCTTACTTTAGACTAAAACAGTGAGCAATTTAAAAACTAATTCCTTTTCACGGATCTGTCGGAGATTTGAGATTGCCAGGCTAATTGCTATCCTGAAATATTGGAAGATAGGAAAATCGAGAATCACATCCAAATTCTGTTTACAGTCGCAGAAGCCATGGGTAGGTACACTAACCACATGGACCTCTATTCATTCATGGACTTGCACATTTTAAAACTTAAAGCAAAAAGGGGACTGCTAATGGCTCTAGCGTGTAAGGAGGAAGAGAACCAATGTGAAATGAGCTTTGGCATTATCTGTAATAAAGAGCTTTAGGAGAAAGATTTTACCATCTGAAGGAAGAACAGCTTTTCCATTTTTATTACTGGTTATCTCTCAGTTAAGTGGATGTGTTTGCGTGTAAATTAGAGATAGTTGCTAAATTCATAGTTTAAGGGCTTGGATATACTAAAAGACTGAGATTTAATAATGAGATTTAAAAAACACTTCCTTTTCCACACACTTTATTACCAAGCTAAAAGAGCTCCAGTGTGAGAACAGAGTTTAGCAAAAGATCTGAGGAGGAGCCTAAAGGGAATCCGAAGTGCCTCGGGAGGTGAAAGACTTGCAAAGTATCTCAGCAGGGTGGAAATACAGGCTTTTGTATTGTTTTTCTATTTATTCCCTTATTAGCTTTTTTTTCTTGGTTTTGTTCCTTTTTCTGCTTTTATGATTGACTTGCTTGTCTCTGCAGTTTCAGTCTTCTTCCTACCTCTGCTCTATTTTCCTACCATCTGCTTTTACTCCGCTCCTTCCTTCCTTTATCTTTTACCGTTCCAAGTCCTCCACTCTTTATTTACTGTTAGTGACTTTAGCATTAATAATGTTTAACTCCCTTGTTTGTAAATAGTTAGGATCAGAGACATTTTATAACCTTAGTAAGGATGTAGGTAGTCATGCATTTTAATAATTTAATAACTTTTCTGGAAAAATAATTGTTTTGTTATGAATCTCTGCTTCATCTCCTTTAAAGAGTAGTGTGAATGTAAGCTCAAGAGAAAACTACTCTTAAAAGTTGTGAATATATAAGTGAAAGAAAAATATGTATACATCCCAATAGATGTCTAAGTCATAGTATAATAGCAGGAGAAGTATGAATTTAGACAGTATGACTCCTTATCTAAAAAATAGGTAAAACAAAAGATGCTGAAATACTTGAAACCTAGGACAAAGAATTCAAAAGCCCACTTTTAAATTTGATCAATGACTTTAAAGAAGACATCAATTCAGGACCTAGAAATAGAAAGTCTGCAACATGGATTGAAAATTCATCAAGGAAACAAGTAACAAACAAATAATAGTAATAATAATAAATTATAATAAACCAGTTGGAACTATTACCAATAGACTAAATCAAGCAGAAGAAAGTACACAGGGATTAAAAACAAAGTCAGGGTCAAGAGTACATTTAGAATGAGTTAAAAAAAAAAACAAAAGGCAGGATGTCTATGACTTTGCAAAATTTTGGAAGAGCTCAAACCTAAGTGTACATGTAATAAAAGAGTAGAGTAGAGTTTCAAGACAGATATCGAAAAACGTAATCAGTTATAGAATAACAAAAAATTTCTCCAACCAATGATATAGACGAACTAGGAATGGAGGCACTAATAATTCCTACAAAATATGGCAGTTGCAGAAGCTCCCCATGTCACATCAGAGTTAAAGGCAAAGAGTGGAACAAAGGAAGACTAAATACATGAGAAAGCTGGTTCTGGTGTCCCACATCGTTATTCTAGCACTTAGGAAAGTGAGAAGGATTTCAGTCACTAGTGAGTTTGTAGTACATTGAGAATACATTGAAGGGTAACATAGCAAGACTGTCAAAATGGAAACAAAATGTCAAGTAAAACACAGCAAAAAGCTACCAGAGGAAAATGTCAATGTGCTTACAAAGGCATCTCCATCAGAATAACATTAGACATCTCCTTTCAACAAAAGTTTGAGGAGCCAGAAAAACATCAGCTGATACCATCCAAGAAATTAGGGTTTTTCTCTGTCTATTTAATCTATCTTATCTTATCTTATCTATCTATCTATCTATCTATCTATCTATCTATCTATCATCTACCTAAATATAGAGGATGGTTATGTTCTTTCTACTCCAGATTTCTTCAGAGATTTTATTTTTTTAAAAAATTGATATTGAACTTGTTCAAGGGCTTTTTCTCTATTGAGACAGTAAGATAATCATGAGATTTATTTTCCTGAGTGTTATATGTGTATTAATTTGCTTATGTTGAACCATTCCTAAATCTCTGGAATGAAACCAACATGTTTATGGTATATTCCAGACACACACAGCATGACAAATGTATAGCCAATAATACACAAAATCGGGGGGAAAAAAGCATTTTCCCTAAAATCAAAAGCAAGACAAATCTCTCCATTCTTACTAATTTACCACTGAAATTCTTATCTAGGAAGCATGAGAAAGAAATTAAATGATTACAACTTTTTTAAAAATGAAATATTCAGTTAGCCTTATTTGCAAACGATTTGATACTAAAAAGACCTTGATAGGGGCTGGAGAAATGGCTCAGCCAATTAAGAACACTCTGCTCTTCCAGAGGACCAGGGTTCAATTTCCAGCACCCACACAGCAACCCACTATTATCTATAATATCAGTTCCAGGGAGTTTGGTGACCTTTTCTGTCTTCTGTGAATAATAGGTATGCACATGGTGCACATAAATGCATGCAGGCAAAAACCTAGACACATAAAAATAAAAAAGACCTTAATAAAGACTCCCCAATAAAACTTTTTGATATGATAAATATTTTCAACACAAAGTGGAGTACAAAATCAACATACAAAATAATTTTAAATATACAGTTATAATCACACTGAGAATGAAATCAGGAAAATAATTTTTCACATTAGCTTTAAATATAGAAATAAATAATTCTAACCATAGAAGTGTAAACTGTAAAACACTGATGAAATTAACCAAAGCAGATAGTAGAATATGGAAAGACATCATATGTCAATGGATCAGCAGAATTAATATTGTGAAAATGTGTATACTACCCAAAGTTCTTTATAAATCCAGTACAGTACTTACCAAAATTTCAATGACATTCTTCAAAGAAAAAGCAATTCTACAACTAAATGAATCCTAAATAACCATAGCATGCTGCAAGGAGGGACTGCTTGTTCGTCCCAGCTGCCCGGGTAGCTTAGCCCCAAAATAACCACACAGAAATTGTATTTATTAAAACACTGCTTGGCCCATTAGCTCTAACTTCTTACTAGCTAACTCTTATACTAATTTAACCCATTTCTATTAATCTGTGTATCGCCATGTGGCAGTGGCTTACTGTGTAAAATTCCCAGTTACTGTCTACAGTGGTATCCCCGACTCCACCCTTCTGTCTCCCAGCATTCACTTCTGTCTTTCCTGCCTACCTAAGTTCTGCCCTATCAAAAGGCCCAAAGCACTTTCTTTATTAACCAATGAAAGAGACACAAAGACAGAAGGACTTCCTACACCAATAACAATAATAACCCAAGGAATTCTTAACAGAAATAGCAATGTTAGAGATATCAAATACCTGATTTCAAATGATAGAACAGAGACATGCTAACAAGAACTCATCAAGTAAACAAAACCAGAATGGAAAGCTCTGGGAAGGAAGAAGACAGAAAAAAAACCCACAGAGCTACAGGCATCTGATTTCCAAGAGTAGTTCATAAACTTGTAGAAAGTACATCTTCAACAAATGGTACTGTAAAAACTGATTCCCATGTGGTAGGATGAAACTGGATCCTTGACTCTCACCCTGTCAAAGTGTTTACAAACTAGATAAAAACTTTGAAACTGTTTTAGAGAAAATTCATTAAGACATGGGTAGGTACAAGGGCTTTCTGAATACAAGTAAAAAAATGTAGGAAATAAGAATTGACAAATGACATTGCATGTGTTTCTAGGGGCTGGTGAGATGGCTTAGTGTATGAATCGTTTACTCTGCAAGCATAAGAACCCACGTTACTACCCAACACTCATGTGAAATCTGGGAGCAGTAGTATGTATATGTGGGGAGGGGCACTGGAGACAAATGGATCCCAGGTGTCTGCTAGTCAGCTGCTCTAGATATAATGGAAGCTCTAGGTTAGTGAGAGACCTGGTTTCAGAAGTATGTTGGGGAGCTATAGGTGAAGATATTTGATTTTGACATCTGACTTCCATATGCACATGCATAGGTGAATATACACTCCCCAGCCTGCCCGTGACATAGTTTCTGCATAACAAATTAAAAATGAAGCAACAACTTATAGAATGAGAGAAAATTTGTATTAACTACTCATCCAAAAGAAGAGTAATATCTAGAATACATGCTGAGTGTAGAAGTATACACATTAATCCCAGAATTGAGGAGTTAGAGACAGTTGGATCTTTATGGGCAGTCTGGACTACATAAAGAGTTCCAGGCCAGAAAGGGCTACATAATTAGAACCTGTCTCAAGGACAATAAATTCAGTATATATATAAAGAGAGCATAAAACTGAACATCAAGACCACTACCATCCAATAAATAAATGGGCAAATGAATTGAGCAGTCTGTTCTTAAAAGAAGTACAAATGACCAGTGAATATGTAGGAAAATGTTCACCATCCTTAGCCACGAGGAAAATGCAAATGAGATCTACACTGAGATCCCATCTCACCTTAGTCAGAATGGCAATCATCAAGATCTATAGGAATAGAAATCTCTGCAAAGATGGATGAATAATTAGCCTATATACATCATTAGTAGAATAGAAATTAGTGCTACCACCCTTAAAAAACTAAAAATAGAATAATCTCACGTTCCTCTTTACCACTCCTAGACATAGAGGAATCTTTGTTAGCATGCTGGTAACAAAAAAACCAACTGCATCTCTACTTAATCTACCACATTTTATAATACCTCAGTCATTTAACCAGCCTGGCTTTCCACATGTTCATGGACAAAGAACACACACAGACACACAGGGAATTTAGTCATAATGATGCAAATTATTCTTTTGCAGGAAAATGGATCAAACTAAATATTGTGTTAAGAAAATAAACAGTCTTAGAATGACAAGTGTCTCGTGTTTTCTCTTATATTTAGAATCTAGACTGGAAAAAAACGTGTAAACAAAAAGTATGAATATTTGGGAAGAGAAGGGATCAGTAGGAGAGAGGAATGAGAACAGGAAAGGACAAAAGGATTAGGTAAAATCAACATCTCATATATACGTAAGAATATCATAATGCAACTCATACTTTTACAATGAATATGTACTATATCTGGCACCTCTAGCAATAGCAGTTACTTTTATATAACACAATAATAAAAGGTTTACTTACCTCCATTACATTATATCATGCTCAGCATTCAACAGAACTCTCAAGACGTGTTAGGAAGAACGCATACTGAAGAGACAAACCAATTTTTAGACCTAACCTCAACAAAAAAGAAGTTTGATTGTCATATGGAAAATCTTAATTAAAATGTTTTATTAGGGCCTTTAATACATAAAGTAGAAAACATAATAGATTTGCAATGTAAATAGGTGGAAAATCAAGAGGAACCAGAAATTTATGCTATAAATTAAAAACACTGTAACTTAAGTTTGCCATTGGTAAGCTCATCTGTGATCTGAACATGGCCAAGGAAAGATCATCACAGATTGCACAGACTTCAGGAATGTAAATTCAAAGGGGAATTTTAAAAATGAAACAGAACACGTAAGAATTCTGAGACTGTATTGGAATACCAAAAGAAAAGGAGAATGTGACAAAAGAAAGATTTGAAATAATGAAAGAGAAATTTCCAAAGTTAATGGCAAGCCACAAATCAAACATGTAAAAAGAATTTCTACCTGAATACCTACCTGTTTATATATCCATCCACTCTTCCATCCACCCACCCATCCATACATTTATCTACCTGTTATCTAAGACACATTCAGACTGTAGAATCAAAAGACAAATCTTGGAAATGGCCAAAGATGTGTGTGTGGGAGGGGAAGGGTATCTTAACTGTAAAAGAATAAAGTATAGGTGATTTTTAAAATTATGTCTATGGAGGAAGATATGGAAATAAAACATTTAAATAACTGTGATATTGACACTTATATCCCCAAAGACGCCCATGTCCTGAAACCTGGTTTCTGAGTGTGACTATGGGCTAAAGTGTGATAACAATGGAATCTTTGAAAATTTAATTAAGGAACTTAATACCAAGATCATTTGGGACTTAAGTTAGTTCTAAACCCAGTGATACATGTTATTATAAGAGCAAAGAAATTAGAATTTTGGAAAACAGACTAGATGAAAGCATTGTGGAAATAAAAGCAGACTGGAGTTATGCTACTATAAATCAAGGATGATACAAGTCTCGGGAGGTGGAAAAAGCAAAAGAGCATTGCCTCCTAGAACCTTTGTAAGTTTGCCCTATTAAAACTGAGGTGCCATAATTAGGAGAAATGAATTTTCAACCCCTCCATTTATAGCATCTTGTAATGGCAGCCCCAAGAGTATATGCTCCAATAACAAAGTTGCTTTGCAGTTAATAGGTAAAGAATGAAAAAGGTGTAAGATGGATAATGGAAAACAACCTAGCAGAAAGTGCAGAGGATGAAAGTTAAGGCTGCTGACATCTTAGAAAATATGTGCTGCCATTTTTAAAACTTTGCTAGGAAATGTGAAAGTCACATGTGTGTGTTTGTGTGTGGTGCTTGCACATGAATGTGAGAGCAGAGGCCACAATACATTCTTCTGTTGCTACCAACTCATTTCCTCGAGGTAAGGTCTCACTATACTGGAAGCTCCCTTCTGGGCTAGGCTGTCTGGCTGGGAAACTCCTAGGATCTGTATATTTTCCCCAGTCTCCAAAATTGAGGTTGCAGGAATACACAGGACCACTTTTTACATAGGTACTGGGGCAGTGAATTTCAATATTTAATAAGAGAAGTTTGCAAGCAAATTGGAGAGATGTGATGTAGTTCCTCCTGGCTGCTTCTGGTAAGCCACAAGAGAAAAGAGGTAATTGAGTAAGGAACTATTAGGTAAAAAGGAACTAGAACTTAATAACTTGGGAAATTTCCATCTTCTGGGGGAAGGTGTGTGTGTGTGTACATGTACTCAGCATCATGCCCTGGAGTGAGCCAAGGGTATTTTATTTGTGGGTAAAGGCAAATACCTCAGCAAAAACCAGATGGGTAGAAGGGCAGAACGAACCAGAGTCTTCAAAGAACGTTTTGATCTCGGGATGTGGATCTCCTTAAAATATGTATCTCATACTGAAAAGGACAGAGATGATGTGATATGATTGATGTTAAGAAATCCTCTGTTTTTCAGGCAAGAAATGAATTGATAGTAAAAATCTGTTGTAGATCTTGAAGGTAAATAATGGGCCTACATGTCAAAACAAGTCCTTGGCTAGGTGGTTTCTTAAACACAATAAATATATCACTAGAAATCATTGCTAATTTGGCTCTTGATAAAGTTATTATTTTAAACAACTGTATTACTAAGTCTGAGAGTATACACCAAGTGAAGACCTTTGGTATACATATATCACACACATATATATGCATTTTTTCTTTTTTTGAGACAGGGTTTCTATGTTGTCCTGGCTGTCTTAGAACTCACTATGTAAACCAGCTGGGCCTGGAACTCAGAGATCTGCCTACCTTTTTCTCTTGAGTGCTGGGATCAAAGGTGTGTGGTACCATGCCTGACTGTATGCACATATGTTAAAGTATGTGTGTGTATGTATTTCAGAGTGTATATATACATATCAAAATTTTTGAATACAGAATGAATATATATTTAATATATATTTTTATATTGCTAAAGTATCCTAGAAAAGATTAATTAAAAATTGGCATATACACAGTATCATAGGCTATAATTGTTCAAATGGCTAGTAGTATGTTCTGTTTTATCAAAATAAAATCTTTGTCAGTAGAAATGTATGCAAGTTGCACAGCGTTCATAAAATTGAATATCTCAGCCATCAATAAATTTAAAAATGTGTAAAAGACATTATTCATCAAAGAAATACTACTAAAACTATACAACAACACTGTATATTTATTCCTGAGACCCAGCAACTAATAAACAAGGGATGCTAAATTGCCGTCGAGATGGAGTTACAGGTGCTTGTGAGTCACTTGTTATAGGTGGTAGGAACTGAATTCAGATCCTCTGGAATAACCTCTGGTCTACCTCTCCAGGCCCTCCACATAACTTTTTTCTTCTTTAAAGCTTCATTTTCTTCAATTCAAACACTTTTTCATACAATATATTTTGATCATGTTTTTTTCCCTTCTCCCAGATCATCCCCAGCTCCCTACTTACTCAGCTTTTTCTTTTCTCTCTCTCTCTCTTGAAAAAGTGAAAATCAAACAAAAAAATAAGATAAAAAAAAGTTCACACAAAACCCAAAGACAGACCGTGGAGTTTGTTTTGTCTTGGTTAACTACTCCCAGGCATAGGGTCTGCTCTGAAGTGTTTTTGATATATTAAGTGACACTTCTTCCTTTTCCCTTTGCCAACAGCCATCAATTGCAAATAGTTTCTTGGTTAGAGATGGGACCCTGCGTCCTCTTCCCATCTCAGTACTAGGACACCTTCTGGCATGAGCCTATGTAGGTCTTGTGCATTCTGCCATGATCTCTGTGAATTCATGCATACATTAGTCCTGCTATGTCTGGAAGATACTATTTTATTGGAGTCATCCATCACTTCTGGCTCTTATAATCTTTCTCCCCCCTCTTCTGCATAGCTCCCTGAGCCTTCGATGAAGAAATCCCATTAGGGACTGACTGCCCCAAAATCTCATTCTCTGCACATTTCCAGTTGTGGATATTTGAGTTAATACCCATCTACAGCAAGAAACTTCTCTCCCGAGGGTTGAGTGAGACTCTGATTCCTACAGGATGATTTCTTTAGAATAAGTCAAATTTCTTACCTTGTGGTCCAGACTTTCCAAAATGTAAATATTTAATTTATTGACAAATAGGAGTTAATGTGGATTTTAATTTTGGAGGGTTTATAGAAGGACAAGAATACTAAAACATGATTCATGGGGGGGGGGTCATCATTTGAAACTATCAGTCCTTTCTCTGGATCCCAATGATTGACATGTCTAACCCTCTCAACCTTGCCCCCAGATGTACTACTATCATGTCATTTATGATGTTAGGCTCAAGTTTGAGGTCTCAGATGCCATCAAGTAACATGTACCTGCATTGAGACTATAGATATGGCTTCTCAGGTATAGTTCCTCTATATTAAAAAGTATAATTTTGTAAGTAAAATTAGTTCTACAAATACTCAAACTGCAGTCTGGGGAAATGTGTGGCATACATTAGTTTTGAAATAAAAGTAGACACATAGCAGACTTGTTTATTAAAGTCTACACTCATGGAAGTGACTCATTGTTTTTGAACTTGCCAAGTCTTGCATCTGCTGTCCAAGTTGTGGGATATGAATGAGATGTGGCACTTCTCTGAAGTCCTAGTAAAGGCTTCTGAGATCCTGACACTAAGTACACAGTTTTAACTTTAGTTCTCTGGACTTAATCTTCACACTAATGTCTGTCATTCCTATTGCAAGAAACCATTAGGTAATCTGAACATTTTTTGGCTAGACCAGCTACATGACTAATTGTGTACTTGCAGTGTAGTTGAACCCACAGTAGACAGAACCAGCTCCCAAAAGTTGTCCTGTATGCTGCGGATTGACAGGCATGGATGAGGTAGAAAAGTGTTCTCCAGAAAAATCTAGAATTCTTAATATACAAATGTTTAATAACATTCTTTAAGGTGATATTCCACTTACAATTAGTAATTAAAATTATTATGTCCATAATGTTCAGATCCTTCTTGATATTTTTTTGCCAGTTGCCATGAAACATTCTGTCCTGCTCAGTTGGCAATTCAGCCTTAAGTAACAGGGAGCCCCCCTACCTAATTGGCAGCAAAAGGAGTTCTCTGTAACATTGGGAAAAATACAGTTCTAGACTTCAAGGTAAAATTCTCACTAGAGCTTCCAAAAGAATGCTAAATATTGCATCTTCTCTCTCATTACATGAATTTAGCTTTAAAATTTCATGTGTGTATGTGGGAGTATATGCAGGTAGAATAAAAAAAACTGAAAAGAGGAAAAATAGGCTTAAAGGGAGCAGGATGGAAGTAATAGAATTATTTGATGTGAACGTGTACTAATTCTATTTAAATTAGGGTGACAGGATTGTTTGAAGATTCTATCTAATAAATGTAGACACAAATCAAAAAATGTACTGGAGCAGGCAGATCTGAGGTTATTTCTTGTGTAATTGGAGAAAGCAGAGGCAGTTGGTTGAGAATGTGGCTAGGAGGTGGGGAAAGATCAGAGTTCACATAGTCATGTTTATAATCTCCATTCACATTAGGGGTCAAGACAGTGATGATTAACCCCTTCTCTGTTAATACTTACATACTCACAGCACAAGTTATAAATTATATAAGGAACATGACCTGGTCAAGAATTTATATAAATCAAACTTTATTTACAGGAGCCTCTTTTGTCTTCTGTCATCTCTCTTGTAGTTTTTAAAAAGGCATTAATATATTTTAAATAAAAATTTATTTTGTTTTTAGTGTGCTGTATATTTTTCTCCACTCCCCTTCCACCCTCCCCATTATCCCCACGCTCCTAGTTTATTCGGGAGATGTTGTCCTTTTCTACTTCCCATGTAGATTAGATCCATGTGTGTCTCTCTTAGGGTCCGCATTGTTGTCTCTGTTCTCTGGGATTGTGAATTTTAGGCTGGCTTATATTTGTCTTTCTGGGTCTGGGCTACTTCACTCAATGTTTTTTAGACTCATCTATTTGCCTGCAAATTTCAAGATGTTCTTATTTTTTTTTCTGCTGTTGTACTCCATTATGTAAACATATCACATTTTCCTTATCCATTCTTTGGTCAAGGGGCATTTAGGTTGTATCCAGGTTCTGGCTATGACAAATAATGCTGCTATGAACATAGCTGAACACATGTCCTTGTGGTATGATTGAGCATCTTTTGGGTATTTACCCACAAGTGCTTTTTTTTTTTTTTTTTTTTGGTTTTTTGAGACAGGGTTTCTCTGTGGTTTTGGAGCCTGTCCTGGAACTAGCTCTGTAGACCAGGCTGGTCTCGAACTCACAGAGATCCGCCTGCCTCTGCCTCCCGAGTGCTGGGATTAAAGGCGTGTGCCACCATCGCCCGGCCCCACAAGTGTTCTTAAGGTAGGTTGTTTCCTCTTTTTCTGAGAAATTCCCATACTGATTATCCAAAACAGGCTGTACCAGTTTGCACTCCCACCAGCACTAGAGGAGTGTTCCTTTACCCCACATCCTCTACCGCATAAGTTGTCATTAGTGTTTTTGATCTTGGCCATTCTTGCAGGTGTAAGAATCTCAGAGTTGTTTTATTTGCATTTCTCTGATGCTAAGGATGTTGAGCATTTCCTTAAGTGTTTGTCAACCATTTTATATTCCTCTGTTGAGAGTTCTGTTTGGGTCTGTACCCCCCCTTTTTTTAAATTAGATTATTCTTTCGATGATTTTTCGAGTTGTTTGTATTTTTCCTTTCCCTTTCTTCCCTCCAAAAGCCCTACCCTCACTCTCAAATAGATTTCCCTTGATTACTATAGTTACACATGCACACACACATTTAAAATTCCCACTTGCCTATTCTATTCTAGTTCTCTAACTTATTTTTTCTTTTCTTCCCTTGTTTATATGCAACATATATGTAAGCAACATATTTCATTAGAAGGTGACCTTTTAACTAGTTAATCACTGATAGTGTTGTTTTGAAGAATTATACTTGTACTTTGAAGAGCTATTCTTGCCTAAATAGTAAAGAGCCATCTGATATGAAGACTAAATCTTTTTCATTATTCGTCAGTTTCAGCATGTAATCCTCAAGCCAAGTCATAAAAAAAAATTGTTCTAGTAGACCTAACATATTGAAGTAAAGTTTAAAATTAAGTTGAATATTATAGAATAGATAAAATTGGCAGAACTATTCCTCTTTTCAGTATCTATTCAGTAGAATTCTTTAATAAGTCTTTATGGCAAATTAGTACACAGTGTTTTTAAGTTAGTTATTTTAATGTTTTCATTTCCTTTTTAAAGTGTGAAATGAATAGGTTTATAAACTTTGTTTATATGTTTAAAGAGCACTTTATATTTTAATAAACATAATGCTTAAGTTATAGAACAGGAAAAACATCTAAAATAAATATAGGTATGTCCATCCTTTCGTAACTTTCCTTGATTAAAAAAATAACAGAAAAAGTTCAAAGTAATATGATTTTACATAAATTAAATTCCTTTTGGAGAAATAAGGCACACATACAGATAAATTAAATTTCAGCCCAAATGTCTCAGATAATCTCTTGAGGGTAGAGAGAATAAACTGTAGGTAACAAATACCGAATGATAGAGATCGAGGAAACAGGCTAATTCCAGGTATGAGTTGTCTGATTAAATGAAGAAAAGGAGGTGACTTAAGTATCATTTAAGCAATAGTCCACTACTGAGAACCCAGCTCTTCCTCATCTGCTTTACCCTGTAAAGAGTATCTTCTTCAGATCCTTCTTGGTAAAGGAATGCCTCATTGCAACAGTTCTACATTCCAAGGAATTTGAGTTGGAGAATTCAATTTACTACATGTATAACATTAATTCTGTGAGAAAATATGCTGTATGTAATTGTGGGTCAGTCTGGATGGTTTCAAATTTTACTAAAAATTGAAAGTGATTTCTTAGAGGAAAGTAGCACTTTTGGGACCGTAACCCTAGTTGCGCCTTTTGTCAGCACTGGAGGGAGAGCCCAAGGCTTGCCTCAGCAAAGCACTCTGACACCAAGCTCCACCTTGAGCCGTGCAGTTTCTTACAGTGCTGCGGATGTGCCATACTGTGGGAAGCTAGCCTCACTCATTTCTCTGGCAGGTAGTTGACAGCTGGCTTCTTCAGTTCCATTTATCTTGTGACGTCTCATATTCAATGAGTAAAAATGGCTTCCTTTCATGTCACCTAAGAACAATGCCCAAGATGACAAGGACGATACCAACCACAAATACCATTTCCACTCCACTCTATAGGACAAAGCAAATCACTTGGCCATCCCAGAGTAAAGAGGATGGAATTACAAATCTCTGAAAAAAAGATTTTTAGACGTAATTTTATTTAACTAGGTATAAGTGGGTATACAGGAGTGCAGGTACCTGTGAAAGTAAAGAGTGCCAGATACTTAAGACCTGGAGTTATAAATGCCTATGAGTCATCTGACATGGATGCTGCAAGCAAAGCCGGTTTTCTGGAAGAGCAGAAAGTACTCTTAATTGCTAAGCCATCTCCCTAACCTTACAGAAATAGAAATCTTTTTTATAAGAAGTGGTAGCTAGAAGGATGTAGTTGTAAGAAGGGGAGGAATTTGTGCCCACTTTCATTAAGGAGTTTTCCAAAGGTCTGCTTTGGAACACATAGGCAACTCCATTTGAGAAATTAAACAGGAAAAATAGTATGGCTACTTTATAGTCATGCTGAGACTAAATAACATTAAGAGGATATGTATGTATGTATGTGTGTGTGTGTATATATATATATATATATATATATATATATCAATGTCTGCCATGTAAGTCTTCATCAAGTGTGAATGAGAAGGATAAGGATTCAACGAATTAGAATAATTAGTTGGGGAATCCATGAAGAGCTTTGTTTTGGGGAAGTGGAATGTCAGAAGTACTATTTTTGCATGATTACTATGGCGCCTTTAAAAGGTCAGTTTGCAATAAGGAGAGACTAGAGAAACAGGTAATTATTAGAATCTACTAAATGTAATGTAATAAAGACTGAGTTGGAAGGAAAAAGACTTGAAACAAAGACATTTTGTACAATGAATGACTAGTCTTAACTGATTTGACATGATAGAGGAAGTTTTAGAAGGGAAGAAATAGAAAAAGTTACTCCCAATTCAGACATGTGCTAATAATAGTACAGTAATACCAAGAATTAGGACATGGTAGAACATGAAGCAGACCTGATTCTCTTCATGCATCTGACTTACAACTGCACTGAGCTGTGAATGAAAGTGTTATAACGTCTTCAGAACACAAGTGTTCTCTTTGTAACCTTGCGTAGTCCTTTGTTTCCCTATATTCTTTGTGTATGAAATAGTTCTTTATCACATTTGCCCAATAACATTTTCTTCTCCAACTTCTTTATTTTTACTATTTTTTTTTGCCCAATATTTCTTGTTTTGGAGAAATTTGCAGGGCTAACATTATTCTATCTTCCCTTTCATAATAGAAGAGCACAGGTCTGATTACTATGAATGAGCCTTACAAAGTACAAACTTCCAGTAAGTTCAAGCTGGTACAGTTAACTTCCGTAAGTGCATATAAAACATCATTCAGGAAGGAGTTCTATTGGGAAGAGGCTTTTATGTCTATCAGTGGAATATTTAGACTTTATAGTGCTGTACTTGAGGAGCAGTATTATACTTCCCTTACTTCTCTCTTCTAGTAAGAAACATTACTTGTTGTGTGCCACTCAATTCTTAGACACTAGAGATACCATAGTGAAGAAGATAGAAGGGTTCCCACCTTCGTGGAGCTCATATTCAGTTGGGAAAAGACAAAATGTAAATGTTAACCAAGTCTGTCTCTTGGAAAACAATTGAATGAAAATGAGAAATGAGAAGATAGGATTTTGGAGAAAGGAAAGAAAAAGATGAAGAGATTAAAGCTGACCTTGGTAGAGATATAACTTCCAGAACAGACTATTATAATACTCATAAAGCAAAACTGAGTCTTTAGAAATTAGAAATAAAATTATTGGACTTAATCTGCCTTTGTAAGGATTGGAATATAAGGCCAAGGGAATTTTCTAGAACACAAGCATATATTTCTGTCACCTGAGTAAAAAGTATATACTTAGTTTGAACAAGTCCATTAATTATTCAGTTGTCAACTAAGTGAATAGCCCACACCTAAACAGATTCTCATGAAATTTATGAAACACACACACGCACACGCGCACACACAAGATCTTAAAGCTTCTAAAGAGAAAGCAAAGTTACCAAAACAACATATGGCCTACAATGGACAAGACAGGCACTGCGATTGAAAATGAATACTTTAAGTGCTAGATGACAGCAGCAGTTCTGAAGGAACAATACTCTGAATTTAGGAGCGAAACAAAATTATGATGATTATACTCTATAGGAAAGCACGAAAAAGCAAATGAGGGGCTCAGTCAGTTAGGTGCTTGCTGTATACAAACATAAAGACCCAAGTTTAGATCTGTAGCACCCATACAAAGAGCCAGGGATGGTGGCACACGCTGGCCAGTATCAGGCTAAATCGGATACAGTCTCAAAAACAAACAGTAAAGTGGAGAGAAATAGGGGAAGAAAATTTGATACCAATCTCTGGGCTCTCCACATGTACACATGGTGAATGCACCTACCCCCACACAAATGCACACAGACGTAAACATGTACACCCGTGCATATCACACACAATAGACACAGAAAACTAAGAGAACATGTTAACGAGAAAAATTGTAGCAAAGCACTTGATTAATCCTAAAGAAAGTAAGACAGGGATCAGGGAAATATAAAACAAACATATATGAAGTCAGCAAACCAATTGCTGAGCCTTTGAAAGAGTAAATCTGACAAACCCCTACTCAGACTCTTCAAAACAATCCAAGGTTGACTTGACCTTTATAAATACGACAATGCAACTTATCACGGAAAAATGTAGTGATTTCGATAGGCTCAGAAAAAAAAAGTTATTTTGGCAAACTGGGAATATATCCTGGTAAACAATACACCAAAAGCTCCTACAACCAAGATCATTTTTAAAATTTCACTTTTCTATGTGGAGGTGTGTGTATGTGTACATCTGTACATTTATGGGTGGAGAGGAGAGGCTGATACTCATTGTCTTCTTCACCGCCTTTTTAATAGTTTTATATCACATCTTTCCCTCCCTTTACTCTCCATGGAACTTCTCCAGTGCACGCCACTCTCAAGTTAATACCTCTTTTTCTTTTGATTGTATTTGTTCAAAAAAAAAAAAACCCACACAGCTGTATGTGCACACACAAATATATAACCTGCTGAGTTCATTTTTGTTGTGTGCATGAGGTTTAAAGGCTGAGTACTCTGTGTTGGAAAACCAATAAAGTAGCTCCCTATGCTCTCTTGACCTGGATACAGTTATGGTTTTCTGTGATTGTCTCCACTTGCTCGTAAGAGAGCATTCTTCGACTTAATAGGTGGCCCTCATACAAAGGGAGGGTTTGTAGGGCACAGTTCTGGAATTAGGCTGTAAGTTTTCAGACTACAGTAGGTTGAGAGCCCCACTTTATCTTTTGAGGGGCTCCTGAAATTGGAGCTCATCAATTGGTTAGATTGATTAGCCACTGATCCTTCAGGATGCTCTGTCTCCACTTCTAAGCACTGGAATTACAAATGCATGTTGTCACATCTGGAGTTTTCCATGGATGCTGGGAATAGTCAATCAGGTTCTCATCCTCACTTGGCAAGGACTTTCTTTACCTATTGAGCTATCTCTCCAGCCCCACACACATCATTTGAAATTTTTATAAATTAATGTCATTCCTGTTAAATGTTATCAGCATGGCTAGATTTCCAAGTAAGAAAGAGTTTAGAATGAACTAAAAACATTCAAACTAGTATTACATATGGACAATATATCTCCTACTGGAGACAATATAAACATACATTGGCGCAATAAGAAAGCTGGGCATGCTTAATAGATAACAGTTAATTTCATTTCAAAATAACTTCAATAGGGCTGGTGAGATTGCTCAGCAGTTAAGAGCACTTGTTCTTGAAGCGGACCTGAGTTCAATTCTCTGTACAGCCATGACGGTACAATGTCCCACAAAAGTCATGTATGGAATATCCCTCACCCTCTTCTAGCCTTCATCGGCACCAATACTCACATACAATAAAAATCTTTGAAAAAAAATTAAATTTTTTTATAATGGAAACAGTAAAAAGGTTAACTAAAAAAAATCTGACAAAAGATGTGTACACAGGTGCTCAAGGAGGCTAAAAGACGGTGTCAGATACTGCTCTGTATTTGAAAACTCTGAAGGGGCTGGTCACACCTCTCTAGATACATGGCCAGTGCATTAATTTTCTCATTCTACATCGCAGTGACTTACCGAACCAGGACTCACTCTACTGTCACACAGATACATACTGTATTGTAAGTGTGTGACCAGGTCTTAACGCAAGGAAAACCTATGCATTTTTCCTTGTAGACTTTACCTTCAAAAGAAGCATTTTTAAATGCAACACAGATGCCTTACATGGAATCACCTTTACGTTCGGACTACTGGGAGCAGAGTTCCAAGTCTGAGCTGTTGAGAGAACACGTCACGAAACTAGATTCCTCTTTCCATCCCGTGCTGTCACTGCCGTCAGGTAAGCTACCCAATGAAAACTTGAGGACTTTTTCATAATGAAATATAATCTTTTAAAATATAATCTCTTAAAAATGTTTTGAGTTTTATTTTTGAAGAGGGGGAGTGTTGAGGCTTACCTAACTATGTAGCCCTGGAACTTTGGATATTTTTGTTTAATTCTCATAATCCCATAAGAGCACATTCTGTTGTCCTTTTCATCTTACACATGGACACATTACACTTGGAGAGGTTATTCACCCATAGTCATTCAGCTAATGAACAATAGAGCAAGGAGCTGAGGCCATTTATCACCAGGCCCACATTCCTATTACCTTTCAGAATGAACTAGTGTGCTTCTCTCTTGATATAACTTGGAGGGTTGAGACAGCCTCATTCTAAATCATAACTCTGAGATCATATCAATATATACTTACCCTCCAGACTCCAAGACCTCCTAGTCTAGTAAGATTAACTTCTTTACTTACAAGTTAAAGCTTTGTCAACAAACATCTCAGTAAATAGGTGCTCAAAGTAGAAATAAATCCCTCATGGTACTTGTATTCTAGTTTTAATACCATATCTAAATGTAAGATATAAACAAATAAAATATTTTCTAAAAGTCCACAAGGTACTTGAGGGAGGTACATAGGAAGAACAAGGTCCAGCTCTGCATATGTCGTGTTTCCCTCTCACAGTGGCAGAACAGATGGTATGCTTGTTAGAGCAGGAACAGCTCTTTGGAGAAACAAGCAACTGGAAAACAACTCTTGAAAAGTTTAAAAAGAGTTTTAAAGCATAGTATTTAATTTGTTTCCATTTCATTTTTTCATGTTTTTGTAGCAAATTCCATTTCTATTTACACATGGACTTGCCATAAAGTATATCTTTGAGACAGCCAAGGAGATATAAAACTTTAATCTCAGAACTAAGGAAGCAGATGCAGGCTAGCCTAATCCACAAACTACCTCTTTTAGTCTATCCATATATATATATGAACACATATATGTTTATGACTAATTTTGGCAAAACATTCAATAGGTCAAAAAATGCTAAAAATGTTTCTCAGGACGCATTTAGGTGTCTATTATCCATGCTTTTAAAATGACTTTTTCTTACATTCTTTAAAATGAGTGTGTTATATAGTTGTATGCATGTCATAATGTGTGCATATAGATCAGAGATCAGTTCTCTGGTGTCAGTTCTGTTATGCTTGATGGGAATGCCTTTACCTGCTAAGCTAGCTCATTGGCTCTGGTTATACATTTATGAATGAAAAAAATCCTTAGTAAATATCAAGTTTGGCCTAGTAGGTTGGCTCAATAACCAGGTAATAGGAACTTAGAAACCTGACAACAGTGTTCAATCCATAGGACCCACACTGCAGAAGGTCAGGTAAACTTCCATGAGGTATCTCTGATTTCCATGCACTTACATGTAGCACTTGAACAAACCTGTCACCCTTGAACACAATAAATTAATGTAATCTTGTGTTAACATGGCTTAATTTTAAGTATAAAATATGTCAATATTTTTAATTTACTTTATCTGAAGGAAGACAGCTTTTCAGTGAATTTTAGTCTTTATACAACTAGTTTCACTTATGTTTGTTCATGTCAAAGAATGTGAAACTTGATGTTCTCATATATTATGCATGTAGCGGTGTTTCCCTGTTTAACAACCATGTAAACATATCATTATTTTAAATGTTTTCATAAAGACCATTTTCATTATTTTAAATGCATTCATAAAGATCTTTTGGGTTCATTTGTGTCTACTCATCATTTACAATGATTCTTCATTTTAATACTAAAGGGATGTTATAGCTACTCATCTGCTAGCTTCTTGTTTATTAAGTATACCAAATTACTAACTTTCTAAACACTGTTACCAACCTTGTTGGAAAACTATTTTGATAACCTCTACTTCTCAATGCTCTTACTGTATAAACTTTTCTTTTCCTAAGCTTATGTACTATTTATTAAAAGGAAATAAAATTAGTATTAGGATGTGAGTGGTGTTCCTTGAAAATAATGTTTTCCTTTGTTTTTCCAGACATTCCCCTTCATTTTCATTTTGAGAACTTACTTAAGAAGACCAATGTAAAAGGAGAGCTTGCTGAAAATCCATTTGTAGGTGACTGTATCATAGCGCCACCATCTGGTACGTCACATTTACAAATCCTGTGCAGTTGTATGTTTTTTTATGTTGCCCACATTTACGTTTTACATTCTAAGCAAATAAAATGTAACAAAATAATAAATGCAATTTCTTAATTTTTAACACATTTTCCCATAAGTCACACATAGACACACACACAGAGACACACACACACGCGCTTGTGCATTGCTTATTGTTTGAGGCAAGGCCTTTAGTCCTAGGACATGAGATGGGGAGGGAGGGGGTAGAAGGTGAGAGAGAATAGGGGGGAGATAGAGGGAAGAAAAGGGGAGAGGAAGAATGAATGGATGGATGAAAGAATGAATGAATGAACGAACATAGAAACAATCCTAGGATGCAATGTATGGTACCTATTGAATGAAAGTTGTGACGTACTGATAAGTAGAAAGTAGTATTATTATATGGTAAATTAAGGATACCAATTTGTTTTATTAGTTCAGATAATTATTGCATGTAAGCTGGAGTTATAGTATACTTGGTAACCTTGAAATATCCCATAGCTCATCAAGAATACTTGAGGGGAAAACATAAGAGGAAAAATGTAGCTAAACCACATATAGAGAAAACCCCAAAACCATAGAAAGCATCAATTTTGTTTATATTTACAAAGAGTACAATCGTGAGATGATCAAGATCTGGGAACTATTATAATATATAGTATTGGTAGTTTTTCTGGATAAAAAAGTTTAAAGACTTATTTCACAACATAAATCACAATAAATTGTAGCTGACTCCTATAATTTTAAGTAAAAAATAAAGTGTATGTAATAGAACCTCAAGGAAATTATAATATGGAATGGGGGAAAAAGCACTTCTGATTGTCTACAATGCTGTAAATTTAGTATCAAAAGGCGAACAAATTATTCTCAGGTAAAAATATCTACCTGCAAAACTCCATAGTAAAATAAATATATGTTAATTGGTTTTTATTAACATAAAGACCAGCTATTTTAGTGCTGAGGGGAAACTGTGTGTTGCTCAGTGTTCAAAGATCCTGAGTTAAGAGCTCTGGGAGGCAGAGGGAGAAAACTGATTTAAAAAAACCCCACCAACTTTTATAAATTACAGTAGTACTTAGTTAGAATATATAAAGTAACAAAATCTTTATTCAAGACATGGCACTGTCTCTAGAGTAAACAAGGGTTTACCTTAAGAACACTTTTAATAATTTAGACTTTTAAGGGATAGCATGAAAGATGTTTCTGTATGGAGAGAATAAACTGCTCTGAACAGAAGACACTTTGTAACTTAAGATGTCTGTTTTTGTATTTTGTTGTATACAGAGAATTTTAATTAGAATCAGGAAAGGATGTTGTTGTTTGTTTTTTGAGACAAGGTTTCTTGTTTGTCCTGGCTGTCTTGAGCAAACTAGTTAGACCAGGCTGGTCTTGAACTCTCAAAGATCTGCCTCTCAAGTACTGCAACAAAAGGCGTGCACCACAAACTTGACAGGAAAGTAGTTTTAGAGTTACATTTATTAAGAATTCTTTTTCTATAATCCTAGCACTGAGGAAGCTGATGGCAGGGTTGCTAGAATTAGGGAAGCCTGGGATACAATAGGTATCCCAGCCAAAGTGGGACACAATGAGACAGCTCTGCTGTTCTCAACTCAGGGTCCTCATATCTTAGTTTCTTAAATCCTGGGATTCTTGTCATATGCCACCATGCCTAGCTAAAATATTCTCTTTGGACAAAATTATTCTTAAGTTTATCTCAGAGAAAATATTGAAAGATAGCAAATTCAATTTTTAAAAGATCAAAAGGAGATGCTCATATATTAAAATGCTTTATAGTTATAAAGTATGATGGTACTGAACAAAAGCCAACTCAAAGCAACTAAATAAATATAAAACAAAAGGCTCAAGGACTTCCTGTGTATTACTATAGTGTTGAAAGGAGGCTTTAGTCAATAGTTATCAATGACAAGAAGCTGGAGAAATGGCTCAGCAGTTAGAAGCTCATGTTCTTACAGAGGGCTTGGTTTTAGTTCTCAGCACCCACATTGTTGCTCAGAACCATTGTAACTCCACTTCAGAGGAATCTTATGCCCTCTTCTGATTCCCACAGGTACCAGTATGCAGATGATACACATGCATTTATGCAGACAAAACACTCACACATAAATCTTTAAACCAATGACAAGAACAACAAATGCTTGATGTAGTCTTATACCAACACTATTGGAAGGTACAAAACAAAAGACAGGTATCATTATTCTTGAATAAGCAAATCACAATGAAGAAGAGCTAGAGAGTAGTCTGGGTCAAAGGCTGTGTTTGAGTAATCACTTTTTATTTGTGCCCAGTAGAATTAAATAATGACTGATTATGATATCTTCTCTTGTAGCACATTAAAACAAATTTTAGATGAATTTTTGTATATATTTCAGATATATTAAAGAGGAATACGCTAACAGTGTATTAAGAAAACTAAAAAATCTAGATCTTCCTGGTGATAGTTATAATGAAAACGAGAATATAACATTTACTGATGACTTGTGTATTAGACATTTTGTGAATGTTTAAATATTTTGCTTATTAATAAGAACAAACATTTTAAATAATTTCTATTGCTACAATAAAAACAGTAGTCTGATTTCACATGACACCAAGGGTTTATACAGGTTATTTAGGAGGCACTGAGACTCACATAGAAAACTTTAGGACTAAATTTCTACTTTTGTAACTACTGAGAATATTTACTGAAGTGCAAACTCTGTGTAATGGCCCAATTATTTTCAAAAATATAGTCTAATATTAGTTATAAAAATCTTATTTAGAAATGACTCAGCATTTTGTAATAATGTAAGATTAGTAACAAATATGACAGTTATTGGCTAATTATACACTTGAATATGCAGTTTTTAAAAATATCTTAAAGTTTCATCTGGCAATGAAAACAATACTGCAATGTAATGGAAGGGTGTTTTACAATTAGTTATGTAAAAAAGTTGTTATATAAATCAACTTCAACATAAGGAGTTGGTTGGAATTCTGATGAAATTAGTTATAAACATAAACACGTGGAGCCCACTCCCAACCTGAGACTGGGTTTCTGTGTAGTATGGGTTGTTTAGAAGCTTGCTCTGTAGACCAGGCTTGACTGGAACTCAGAGATCTGTCTGTCTCTGCCTCCCAAGTGCTGGGATTAAAGACCTGCGTCACCACCACCAGACTTAAAAAAAAAAAAAAGACTAAGCTTAACACACTTTGTAGAAAAGCAAACATGAACATTGTTGTATATTAAATATTTTGTCATTTTTAATAAAGCATTGTGATCACTTAACTATGCCTATACTTTATCAGTTTTTTAGAGATTCATGCTGACATGATACATATAAAAAGTCTAGGTTTATTTTTAAAAAATTGCAGCATTTTAAAGGTTAGCAAGAGTGTGATGAAACAAGATTAGTCACTAGTTGATTATGCTAAAGATGGCTGCATATTCATGCGAGGTCATTATTATAGTCTCTTTGTCTTAAAATGTTTCATAGTAAAAGTTACAAAACATCTAGGGCAAGAAGTAATAATCTCTGTTTAAGAAGACAGAAGCAGTAATGTAGGCTATGTTCAGGTCCTTTTATATGACATAATTCTACTCAATGATATTTATCCTGAGAATAAATTCTTTTTAAAAACCCAGAAATGCAGTATTCTAAAGACTGTTACAGTGGTTTCTCACGATGGTGGTGACAGCAGCTGAGTCTAGCAGCTATAGAATACCCAAATAATAGAGAAATGTTAGGCAACAGCTGATGATGAGTAGTAAATTAGGAGATAAAAATAACTACACATTTATATTCTAACTTAAATTGTGACTTCATATTTGAGGTATATGGGTTATCAAATGTACATGTTTCAGGGAAAGGGAATATGCAAAAGTGAACATATGATTTATTATGGAAGGGGATTACCTTTCTTCTAATGGTCTACTGTTTTCTGACGTAAAAGGTAGCAGTATAAATGTTAGGAAATGAATTGATATTGAATTATCAATAATATAGTGATATGTCACATGCTGTCACATAAAATAAAAAACTGTAAAGGTATGAAGTAGAATATATTTGAGTTTTATATTGCCAAGCTACTAGGCAAACCAATGCAATATTCTTTTGTATACCAGTTTCTTTTCCCCTAATTTATTCCCTACCATTCTCAACTTAAATAAGCATTAGGATTCTTTTATGCCTTATATAAAAGTAGGTTCCACATTGAGAAAGTACTTGGTGCAAAGCAGACGTTTAAGTGCTGAAAAATTAAAGGTAAAGCACAGGAAATTAAATACATTTTTAGATATTTTGTAAATAGATAATAAAAAGAAAATACACATTTAATTTCCTTTGTTATTGATTTTATACACACACATATGAAGCAAAGAAGAAAGTTAACAATAACCATTATGGGTGTTGCAAAGAAACATGGTAACAATCTAGACTAACTCTTCCTAAGACAAGGCAAAAAGAGAGATTAAGGGGGATGAGAAATAGCGAATAATTCCAGAAAGGTAAAGATGCTAAGTGCCATTTTGGAATCTACGTAAAGATGAAAGTTCCAAATGAGTGTTCTTCAAACACAACATGCAAGTACATTACTTGAAGACTATTGTTAGAAGGCAGATTCAGATTCAAGAATTTCAGTATGGGGACCAAAACGCTCAATTTCAACTGTATCACAGCCAATTTAGATAGTCACAGTTGCGTAATATGTTAATATATGCAGTGTTGACTTGTATTATGTAAGACTTTAAATAATGGAAATAAACACGTATCGTGGAGACATAAGATAGTGTGCTTCCAAGTACTACAAATAGCCTGGTATTTCTGCAGAATGAATGTGGGAGGTAAGCTACAACACTTTATCCTGTCCTATCAGGCTTTATACTTACAAACTCATGTTGACTACAGAGAAGTAGGGTTAAAGTCAAACAGTAAAGTTGTATAAATACATGATTAGTCTAATCAATAGGAAATGCCAGACAAAGCAACTGAAAGGCCAGTCTTTACTAAAGTAGTATAGGGTAAGAATAAGGGAACAGAGCTCTTGGAGATAGGACTTTAAGAGAGGATCTAAAGAATGCATCACATGATTAAGAGTCCATAAAGATTATAGGGACAACTAGTGAATAAGTCTATAAACTAGCTAGTAATGCTTCTCCTGATTGTTCACAACTACATGGGTATATAAAAGATCTTGCTTTTGAGAAATATTGTATTTTTGACTATGTCAGAAAGATGAATTTATACAGAAGAGTATCTGAATATTTGAATAAAGGGCATATGGCAATTCTTTGTATTGTTTCAATTGTTGTGTGAATTTGAGTATGTCAAAGTTGTTGTATTTAATTTTTTTTAGCGTGAAGACCTGCAAGAAGTAAGAAAGTTATAACCTATAAACTTCCAAAACTCAGGGCTCAGGCTACTTCATCCAGTATGATCTTATAGGCATTTTTTTTAATCTCTGTCTACATTAAGTCCAACACAATAATCTATTTACTCTGAAAGTCATTTTTAGTTCCCTTCAATCATAATAGCCAATGAAAGATTACAAATTGTTACCAGTATTTTAAAGTATTTTGAGGAATTAATGGAAGACCCTTAAACTCCAACAACAGAGACTGGATCCTGCTTGCTGATTTTCACTGTTATTAATTTTGCACGTTTATACAGGCTCTTCTGTCCTCTTTCCCCTCACTCTGACCTATAAGGCAATGAAGATAATTAAAGGGTGATGTAGATGGTACTTGCTTAATACCAAACTGACAGTAAAGGTGTACAATTGAAATTGATGTAAATTTCTGTGCGGGTGTGTGGATTACTCTTGCCGTCTCCTGTTTAACATCTTTCTCTCCATTTGTTGGATGGAAGGACGTTTTAGATGTCTTTAGAATGCTGTTGTTTTCCCTAGTCATGTTTTCTTTCAGTTTCACTAATCCTCATCCCTTCACAATGATCTTTTAAATTCTTCTTTGCAACTTTTAGGATATACATATCTCTGTGTACTGTTGTGACACAGCAGATTTTTAAAAAATTTGCTGTTCTATATTTAAGTGAATTCTTTGAAATCTTAAGAGTTAATGTAAACAATTCAGGAAAAACTCAGGGTTATTTCTTCAAATGCTCTTTTCCATTTACTCTGTTTGCTTATCATTCTATTTTCTTTTGTTCATTCTATTCATTCAAATGTGGAAGCTCTTCTAGTCCAAATTTTGATTTCTTCTAGCTGATGCTATTTTGTTACATGACTCAACTCATTATCATTATTAAATCTGAACAAGTATATTTTACATTTCTGAGATTGCTCTTCAGAGGCTTCTAGGCTTGTTTCTCTTCATTGTTTTACAGACCTATTATTTATACTCAGAACACTCCAGAAACTCTTTAAGATAGTTCTTTCACTTCTTGATTGTTGGTTCATTTATGGTTTCGGTACTGAGATTTTAGGTTTCTGGACTCACATTTGAAACGGTTATTTCATGCTAGCATTGTTCTACCACTATTATTTACAGTAATCATTTTTTAAAAAGCAGAGATTTGGACTAAAAATTATTTTCAGATTGGATTTGGGACAACAGAGAACATTTCAAAGTGGGGCTTGAGGTCCTTGCCTTAAGCCCATTTCTCTATGGAAAGCTAGATTCTGTTGCCCGAGTGATAACCTCTCTAAGCAGTCAAGCTGAAAGAATACTGGTTTCCACTGTCTACCAGATGCTCCACATCATTTCTCCGTTGACATTTTTATTCTCTTTCAGGTCAACAAAAACATGTATTTATTACATTTTTGTGGTAACCATTTTCCTTTGTACTTCTGCTTTGGATTTCTTCAGCTAAATTCCATAGGATGTTTTACAGAGATGCTTCATAAATCCTGATTTAAATTCTTGTTTTTGATGATAAGTGTATGCATCTATGCATAAGCCTATGTATAAAAAAAATCTGGCTTGTCATTTTTAGAGCTACCTTGTAACTGGATTTGTGATAACTGTTAGGCTATGCCTTTTTTTTTGTCCTTGGTGTGTTTTGATACTTGAGTCTACATATTTTTTTTAATTCTCTTCCATATTTCCAAGCCTTTATCCACTGGTTCCCCCAAAGAAGCTAAGATACTGACTAAACCAATACTTGAACTATAAGGTTCAGATACACAGCATTCATGATGTTAAAGCTAACATTTATGGCACATTTTCCATGGCAGATACCTATTTCAGGAGTTAATTTATTGAATCTTCATAACCCTAAGAGTGCTGCTATTATAAATATGTTGAAGAAACTAAGGCAGAGATAATGACTTTAAATTATTTTAGATTCATGTTTTAAAATTTCAGTAACAGTGGTATCACAGTCATAGTTGGACGAAATGAGGTTCTTGCTTTCAGAGTCCATGTGTCATGACATGTTGGTACTTAGTTGGTGTGGACTATTTTTAGATTTAAGATAACAACCCCAGGGTTTCAACTGTCATCTCAACTAGTACTCACTGATTTTGAAGACATTGAGTACATAGCCCTTCTTTTTATCCACTTGTAAATAAGTAGAACATAAATGGAAATTGGGCATTTCCTGAGAATATTTTTTGAGAAATCCTATTTTTTCATTTATTTTTAGTTTAGGAACCATTCATCTTAGTAATTGAATTTTTATTTCATTTCATGTAATTTTGAACTATACCTTAAAATTTTAAACATTATAGGTAGAAACAACTTAGTTGTTCACTGTCTCTGTTAAAGGACAAAACTTCACGCTTCTTTTTGTTTGTTTTAGTACAAGGGACTTCTCTGACTCAGTGGAGAAATGGCTATTCCCCTATGTGTAAGCCTCAGATAAGGTCACAGTCATCCGCACAACAATTGCAGGGAAGAAAAAAGAGACACTTGAGTGAAACAGCATTAGGTAGGTTAAATGAAGATGTGACCATTAGTGTTAAATATTGAAAATAAAAGTTACATTTTTCAAAGAACCCTTGTCTTGTGGAAATTTATAATCCAAAACAGTCACTAACTACCTAAAACACCTTACCTACCAAAAACTACTTAAAACTACCTAAAAAATGAGTATACTCATGTACTTAATGAAGAGTTTGATGGCTGGTATCGGTGCACTTTATGGCAGTTACTTCTTCCTGTGTTCCAATCACTTGCCTTCTGTCAGCTCTTCTCTGCACAGGATTTAGTCCCCATGGACTCAGAGTAGGTCAGTATGAGGTTACCTGATAGAAACTTGTGAGTAATACTAAATGTCTTGGATTTGGAGTCAGCTGAGGAACTTCAATACCCCTTTTCAATTCTCCAGAATTGTATCTATCAGATCAACAAAAGAAACAAAAAATAGTATTTGAAAACAGTTGTTCTGATTGTATCCAGCCTGAGTTGTTGTGGGAACTTAGGAGATGACACTTATATAGTTGGTGTTGATGATAAAGAAGAAAGCCAGCAAGGTATATATTTTGAAGAGAAAGTAATCTCTGCACATCTGGTAATTGTGTGTCCTAACACACATCATATTCATGAGTCAAATCTTTCCCAGATGTTATATTTCAGTAACAAGGACATACTCAATAATTTAGAAACTAATCACATTCAAAATGTACTGATTATTATAATTTTATATAATGGGTCTACATTTATCTCTAGTGTCTTTAGAAATTTCACTTTAAATAACAGATCTATAATCATTATAATCTGATCAAACACAGTGGCAGAAAATGAACAAGCTCTCAAATGCATCTAGAGATTTTGTTTAAGAACAGACAAGCAAAGATCACCTTTAAAGGAACTTTCATATATACATGCCAAAATATTGGGAAAATTGTAATCTCTTAATATAGACTATGAAATACTGATTAATTATCTAAATAGTAATGAGTGATAGATTCAAATTTAATGGATATAAGGAGATGTTAAAAATCAATAAAATGATATATTACAAATAAATAAGTAGATAATTGTGAAAATTTGATAAATTAGGTATCTCCCTAATAAGACACTGCCCTGATAAATGAATTCTTCAGGGATAAAAGAAAGCTAGAGAACAATTACCAATTTCAATACGCGAATTTTGACTTGAAGCAACTAACAGTTAATAAAGAATTTTTTTACAACTGAAGAAATGTAAATATAGTTGGTCTTACTACATTTTACATTATGAAGAAAATATTTTTAAATAATTCATACTAAATTCAAATATACATTAAATGAGTGAGCAGAAACACAAATATACTTACAAAGAATAAAAATCAGAACTTGATGAAACATGTAATACTAATGAAAGCATACAGCAAATGAATATTGTGAGTAAATGAGTTTCATTCATGAAACAGCTATAGGATATTATATCAAATGAATATCAGAAAACAAGAACCTTTAGAATTTATGAAAACTAAATAAAAATAAATGAAATTCAATAAAAATAAAAACTGAAGACAGTTAACTTGAGGAAATCTCATGGAAGGTTAGGAGGCAAAGATAAGAAAAAAGGGCAAGAAACCTAAGATGAGTCTTGACAATGCAGCCTGAGTGGGACATTTTAAAACAAGACCAGGGAAAAGGCAGTGGGGAAGGAAGGGTACTCAAGGAACAGTACACAATGACCTAGGCAGAGAACACTGAGGCCCTACAAATACTTGGTAGGAAGAATATAAGCAAGACTCTTGTTTTATAATTTCCTTTTGTTTTCTGATTTTGTCTTTTAAAGCTAGCAAACAAATACAAACAAAACAACCATCTCTCACTTACTTTGGAAAATAATTCTAGTACATGTGGTCATTTTTAACATGTGACATTCTGAAGGGTTCTTTCCATAGCAGGAGAAAGAACTAGATTTGAAGAATTTACTTTCCAACGTACAGAACCAGGATCCCATTGCGATTTTACTGCAGCCTCTAACACCAATGTTACATCAAGAACCCAGAATTCATCCTCACAAGTAGGTTGTTTTTAAATCTTGTAAATTCTAAACTAGTTTTATAGATTTTTAAGAAGTAAAACAAGCTGATAAAAAACGTTGTCTATGCCAGACCTATTCACTAATCTGTTTTATAACTATTTTATTAGGAAATAGTAAATTTGGTTAAACAAACCATTTTTACTTGTAGGCAAGCAGCTCATTCTTTGATTATGTTAAAATCTTATGACCATCTTTACTGTTTCATCCAAAGCCAAACAGTTTTGCTAATGAATATATGGGATTTGTATTGTTCTTTAATCAATTTATTTATGTATTTAATTATTGGTGCCCAGGAGTAGAGAGGTCATGGGAATGAAGGTTTAGCTGGGCAATCTGAAGCTTGGGCCAGAAGCACATACATGAAGATCTGTAGCAGCCATCTTCACTCAGAGACTTCTCAAATTTCATAGCCTTTCACATAATTATGTGTGTTTCTTATACTCAAAGTATGCTTTACATCTGTTTTGAAGATAAGCACTTTTTAAATTTAATTGGTTTTCTTAGCATTTTATAATCAAATCATTGACAACAATGCATTTACCAAAATTATGTCACAGATAAACTATGTATTATTTTTATATAACTAATGAAGGAATATCACCACAGATAACTAAAACATTACTGTAAGTTAGTACAATAATTCTGTGTTACAGAATACTACTCGACGGAGGTTAAGAAGTGAGAGCTCTTACGATATAGATAACATTGTGATTCCCATGTCATTAGTAGCACCAGCTAAGTTAGAGAAACTCCAGTATAAAGAAATACTTACTCCACGGTATGTATACTTATATCAGTTTTCTTTCTTCTTTCTTTAATAAACTTAAATTCAGAGTCAAGTTTTAACTAAAAGGAAAATGTTCCCCCTTCCCTATTTGCATACAAGGGAAAAGGTAAAAGGAAATCTTACATTAAACTGAATGGCTTTAGCATTCAAAATACATTTTTACTTATTTATATTTAAATATCTATTATATATGTCTATTAGCATGGTATTTCAGCAGTGTAAACAGTATAGCACACAGCTCTTGCTTTTATGATAGAGGTAGATTTGGTTGCAGAGAATCCAAAGGAGAAAGCAACGATATTTGCATGTGTACTCACACTGGTAAGACAGTAGTGCTTGTAAACAAAGTGAGCTTCTGAATTATCTCTAATTCAGCAGGAAAAAATCAAATAGAAAATGAAAGGGAATATCTAGGAATTTAATCCCTAACAGTAAACATGATTATTTACATAGACTCAAGTGTGCAAGGCCTAGCCAGACACAGAGGTTTGGAATAGTTGATATAAGAAGGCTGAGCTAGAAAAGAATGAGACTAAGCCACCCCTCAAATCCATGCACAGATCTGCATCCACTGGCAATGAAGACAGCCATGTTTTATAGCAACAATGAAAGCAATCTCTCTTAGATATGAAAATGACATAGGAAATAGAAAAAGTTGGAGATGAACACATGGCTAGGTAACGGTTATATTAATTCCCATCCATCTCCACTTTAATTCTGTAAATTCACTTACTACTTCACAGTTCATCTGAGGAAACTAGTCTGGCACTCTCCTTGTAGGCATTACAGGATTGGCATTTTCTACAATAAGTATTGTTGTGGTTAATAGTGTTCCATAGCAACAATGTTTTCAGCTCACAGTGAAGAATTCTGTGAGCCAGCTGTTAAGCTACTAATTCAAAAGGAGGCATGAAACACATTTCCATACCAAAGAAAACCGGAAAGCACTGAGTCAGGTCAGATTTCTCCTTAGTTTATCAGCTTACCAGTAAGTTAATTCAAAGCCAGCACATAATTAGAAACCACAACTATGTACAAGAGATTATTCATTAGAAGGCATAGTATTATAAAAGCTTTTCTTCTATTTACAACGTCAAACTATGAAAACACAACCATGTGAATTATGGAATCTTGAGGAAATAAAGCCCTAATGTATTTAGCTGTGTTTAGAAAATAAAATGCGGCATTTGGATAAAAGCTGTTTGAAATTCTTTTGTATTTTCAACAGCTGGAGGATGGTTGTTCTTCAGCCTCTTGAACATAACTTAAGCAAAGAAGAGGTAAGCTGCCAGTGTTTAATGTGATAATTGTACCTTTCATATTCTAAAGCCTAAATCATCTAATATTTAAATATCTAAAAGGAAATATAAAGTTATATGACTTTTTATTTATAAAAATAACTCTAAAAGGATATTTTTAGAAAATTATTCCTTTGCAAATTTGACTGCAAAACTGATAATATGAGGCATAGTGTATCTCCCAAATCAAATCAAACAAAAGGTAGTGTGGAATATATGTAGTATTAATATCAAGACACAAGGACAGTCCTACCAATAAGTAAAGAGTAATGCTTTGTAGTAAAATATTCACAACAAAGGGGATAAAACAGTAAAAATAAGTATTGTCACAGCATTTCAAATCAGGCTGTGAGTTATATAAAAAGCTCTGTCCCTCCCTCCCGCAACTATTGGATACCAAAATTATTGGTAAAAGATTCTAAACCTGTATAGATGAGAACATTAAGTATACTGGTGGGAATCAAAACACTGTATAAAACTCGAAACTCTCAAAGAATTAGTGAAAAGAACAATTAGAGGGAAAAATACTATAAAACAGCTAATTACAAGGTGATAGTCTTTAGATGAAAATTAGAATTATGTAGCGGGCACACACACAGTTTCTGTCAATTTACAGTGCTTCTATATCCATTGGTCTTGTTTCTGTTGTTAATCACTTTGCTTTTCTGTTGCACTCTTGCTAAAGCCAGAATGATAATTGCCAGGAAAACAAAATTCCCTAGAGGTATCCAGTTAATGAAGTCAGTTAACTAAACTCTGATTTATCTCAATCAGTTTTACACTTTTTGACATTGACACATTTTTAGAACACTGTAGAATGAATAAAGTTTAAGACTATTTTTTGTAGATTGGGTAAGATAGTACATACCTGTCATCTCTGCCCTCCAGAGGCTAAGGTAAAAAAGTGTATATTCAAGCTCACCTTAGTACAGCAAGAGCCTGTCCCCCCAAAATAACAAAACCATTCCATAAGCTGTGGCAAATGGAGAGCATTGGGGACCCATTTATAATCTAGGTACATATTAAAATATGGGCCAAGAGTAGGATGTTTTATAAGGCTTTGTGCTCATAAAATGACTCTTTGAACCCCCCCTTTTTTTTGTTTTAAAAATCTTACCAGATAGAAGATCTTTCTGATGAAGTCTTCTCCCTAAGACACAAAAAATATGAAGAGAGAGAGCAAGCTAGGTGGTCACTCTGGGAGCAAAGCAAGTGGCATAGAAGAAATAACAGGCAAGTATTTCAAGTTTAAAACATTAAAGCAATACATGAGGAATGAACAGAAACTAGTCATAAAATCCAAGAAAGACCACTGACAAGGAAATCACAGGATGCAGTATCAGCTGTTGTGTAAAGTGGCACCTATATACAAACTTACATTCAAAATATACCTGGGAAATTATATACGTTAAAATGAGTTTCTAGTACTTTATTTTTTCATGTGCTGCTAGTCACGGTATCATACTTACCTAGCAGTTATTAGGAGCATGTCATTTCACACAGGTGTGGTGGCACATGCCAATAATGAGGAGGCAGCGGCAGGGAATTCTCCAGTTTAAGAGCAGTACAGACTGCCCAGTGACGACCTCGTCTCCAAAATCTAAAAGCAGGTTATTTCAATGTACTTTAAACAGTGAACCCAGCATTAGTTACTGGAGTTTAGGTAATCCATTTTAGCAAACCCTCAAGAATAATACTTAACGCAAATTCTTTGAGAAATTTTATTTTAGTATAAAAGGCAAGTAGTTCATGGAACTTTAAAAAATATAAACATTGCATATGGGCACATGCTCAGAGTTTCCTGAGGCAGGATGATCATTAGGACATGTACTGTAGAGCCAAATTCATACTCAAAAGTCAGATACAAGCCCATAAGAAAACTTTGGGAGAGAATAATTATGATATAGTTAATAATTATCTATCTGAAAAATACCTGTAGTATTTTTGCAGTTACATTTCCTTATTTTTAATATAGCCACAACTAAAAAAGCAAGTTCATGTAAAATCTAGCTGTCTTCTCTCTTAAGGAATATCAGTCAATTAGTTAAATAATATTAAAGTCCTTTCTCTGCTTAGCTGTTCAGATATAATCTAAATCTTTGTTGAAAGAGTTCTCTTAATGGAAATGAAACTTGAGGATTACAGTTCTTTTCTACATCCTAGATACAACTTTCCAGAAATACAGAGGAAAAATGTGAACTAAAGCTTTCATGTATATTAAAATAATAGAAAAACCCAATAATTCAAAGGATATAAAGGTCAACTCCATGGCCCTTTCTGTCTTGTAAAAAAAATTAACTGTAACTATTATTGATAATTCAGTGAGGATGAAGTACTATATTTAAACTTTGGATAACAACCTTTTGTAAAAACACTGGGAAGAGCATCACATGACCTTGAGCTGAGAAAAAGACAGTACTGACTCAGTGATACCTGTATTCCTTTATTTCCTTGCTAGAGCTTACAGTAAAAACTTGGAAGGGCAGGACTTGGTTCTGAAGGAAAACCCCAGTGACCTTAGCAGTGCTCAGCAGTGTGCTGCCGAGAGCCCCCTTGAGCTCCCAGCAGAGAACCCCAGTCTGTGCGCTCAGGACTCACTTTCTTTAAATGATAGTCAAGAGATCAAGGTAAGCCTAGGTTATATGATTATATTGTTTTTAATTACCTTTTAACTTCATCTCACTTATGCGTAGGAATTTATTGTACATTGTTTTATTACATATCAAACTCAGTGAGACATTCAGTCTAGCATGTCCATGAAGGTACATAGTGGAGTACCCTAGTTCCATTATATTAGCAATTTTTTGTATTTTTAATTTTTGGGCATAGCATATCAGTAACAACTGCCACCTGTCGACATACTTACCTGTTAGAGAATGGGGATTCCACTGCACTTTCCTTCCAGAACAAAGCTGAACACTGGAGACCGGCACATGGGGCACAGTAAGCCCAGCTCTGTTTCTTTGCTTCTCGCAAAGGGTTTCACTTGATCCACACAAATCCAGCTCCTACTTTACAAGAGTATATCCCAGAACTACACAAAGCTCACACATCTATCCCCATAAAGTTTTGAAAAATAACTAGATCAAGAATGGACAGATTAATATGCAAGTTGCAGAAACAGCTAGTGTGTATCTGTGATAACAATGAGACAGAAATGGAGTACAGCAAAGGGAAGACACCCTGAAAGGGTTCTGTGGCAGTACTTGCTTTTCCTAGTAAAGAAATAATTCCTTAAAGTCAAGAAATTCTCAGTATATTCCACTTTGACATGAAGAGGAAACAAAAACCTGAACTTAGATGCTCAAAGAATAATTATAAAAACTGACATTACAAATTCCTTAACAAATAATCAAATTAGGTGAAACTTAACTGAAAATGTTTCCCCTTTCAGTCTTTGTGGTGGGAGCGACGAGCCTTTCCGTTGAAGGATGAGGATACAGCAGCCTTATTATGCCAAGATGAAAGAAGGGATCAGACTGACGGGGCGAGCACAGCCATCTGCAAGGAAGTCTTCTGTAGCACTACACCAGAGAATGGCCACCCTCCAAAAATGCAGTTAGATGGGATGGAAGAGTATAAAACCTTTGGTATAGGAGTTACTAATGTTAAAAGAAATAGGTGACAGAGAATATATTAAGAAAACTATGTAACTGAAAGGAAAAGAGGGAAAAAAACCTAAACCCTCTTGTGGATCTTCCACTTCCTCTAGTCACGATTCCAGAAAAGGAGGATGTGTTGCATGTATCCATCTTCCACTGTTCATGAACCAGGCCAGAGAAGCTTTTTTCTCCTTCCTGAATCACAGAAGTAGATAGCTTTTCACCTACACAGATGCTAGTAACTTGTGTTTGTCAATAATACAGATCACAAGCACTAAGCTATTAATTGCTGCAATTTGATGCCAAATCATACTATGGGGTAACTGTTAAGGTAAGAGCCCCGCCTTAACAACACAGTTGATTTGCATCAAATAACGACTACTCTTTGCTTCTACTCTCATGGCAGTTCATTAAAATTGCCTCAATAATATATGAGAATATACTATTGTGTATACAGAACACACAAATACACACACACACCTAGTCTTGAGACTGCGTGACCAACTACTCTATGCAGTGTCAGTTGCCATGAATATCGAGCACAGGTGTGGACTGAAACAGACATCTGAAAGTTTGGACTATGGAGGGGGAGTTGTTTTTTTCTTTTATTCTAAAAGCTGTTTAACCAATATAAGTTATTTATGGAAATTCTTATATCAGATAATACAATATTCATTTATTTGAAATCATTGTTCTCTCTTGAACTAACCACAGACTTTCTGCTTACTCCTAACAGAATTAAGAGAAGCAACTTAAGAGTTTAATATATTGATACATTTTTAAACTATTATCTTTGAAAATTCACTCTGTTTTATTTGCTTTATGTACCTCTTCAAGACAGCAATTTAAAATGCAAAACAGCATACAAATCATAATATGGTTGTAACTCTAGCTAATGTACAGCTAGAAACTTTAAATTGGTTTCTCTTTGCAATAGCTTAACTCAAATATCTACTCTTAATAGGATCCTAGATCAAGAATTCAAGTTTTTCAAAGACTAAGACTTTAATATAGAATACTGAAGAGTGTACATTAAAGAAAATTCTTTCCAGAGCTATAATACCATTTTTTTCTAGATGAAAGTTAAGGACAATTTGTATCCACCACTTTTTGTTATAAAAAGAAAAGTGATTCAATTTGTAGTTCCCATAGTACTGAAAATCTGGCCACTGGGCTTAGTGTCTGTGGGATTAGATACTGAAGATTTTGTTGAGGATCAGAAATTAAACTGGTCCCTGCAAAAAGGGGGTAGGGGAACCTTTCAAATTCAATACTTACAAACTTTTGTTATAGTTTTACTGTACATTTATTTTTAAAGAAAAAGATAACAAAAGCCAGAAAAATACAAGTTGTCCCAGCAAAAAAATTCAAATCTTTGTCATGACTGATATTATAATCTTCTACATAGTTTTTTAATTAAAGTTATTTCTATATGCCTTGTACTGTGTGATTTGATTAAATATTATTACTAATGGTACAAACTTTTCCTAAGCCAAAAATAAAAACAAGTATTAATAAACTTTACCTTAGAGGGCAGGAAAAAGCCCCAGCAATCTGTTTCATGCCTATGTTTGTCAGTATTCTTATTTTTTAAAACCTTATTTATCAATAGTAGCCTTAAGATATTTACTGATACTGGTTGTGTTCTTGTCATATTCAAGAGTTAAGTGTGAAGTTGCCAATATGTATTTCCAGTCCCTTGGTAACTGGGAACACTAAGTATTTATTATTAATACTTAGTTCATAGATGAAGTCTGTATCCTGTCTTCTCTTAGCCTACTTCTTTCTTTATATGTACATCCTCCGGGTCACATCTCTAGTTCCAGAGTATCCTTGGCTCACTCTGACTCTGCTGGAGGGTACAGTTACACTAAAAACAAAAAACCAAAGAACGTTTCTTGTTTCTAACTCACCTCTTGGGAGCTATTTGTAGTCAGAGCAGTAGGACATACCAGAAGGCCTTCTTACTGAACCTTTTCTATGTACCAGCCTAAGAAATACCTGCCTCACAATTATAGACAATCTAAGAGTTAATTAAGCACAACCAAAGTGCTTAATAACTTACAAAACATACACATCCCCTACAGTCTACGAGTAGAACTATAAACTTTACAATATCATGTTATGCTTTTAATTCTCAACACATTCAACATATATGAGTTGGTAGTGAAAAATAAGTTGGGTGAGCTAGAATGGGGCCAACCTGGATTCAACCCAGTGGAGCTCCCAAGAGAGACTATATTGTTCCTTTCTGCTCAGAGCCATCACCATGTATTATTTCATAGCCCTAATGGGGGTTGAGTGAGAACCAGGAGCAGGGAGAAATTAGTGGATAATGTGCTGTGAAAAAGAAAATACCTTGATAAAGTCTGTGCTTACATATCAGAAACCCTAGGCTTCAAAAATTATTTTTATAGTTTTTAATAAACCAAGTGTAAGATTAAAAAGTAAAAATGTTTCAGGTGCCAGACCATGGCATGCCACCCCACCAAAGCTTCTGATTTCCCCATTCCATCCATATTCTCAGGCATATAACAAACCACAAATGACGCGAAACAGAAAATATGATGTCATTTGCTTTAGGAATAAACTGGGGAGATAACAGAATATTCTTTTTAAAAATACAGAAAAATGGTTTTCATAGTAGCTAATTTTCCTCTTTAGGCACTAAGACACATTTCTGTCTGTAATCATAAAACCATATTTTCACTCTTTACAAAAATCATTTCCCAATATAAACATGAATATTTCATCATGCTAATCTCTAAATGGCATCACTAAAAAGGTAGTTATTTCTAACCTCTTGAACATCCTGCACAATTGATTTTAATCACTGGAATGCAGCACTGCTTCGATTCGATTCAATGTGATCTGGTAGTTAATATTTCTCTTTTCCAGTAAAAAAGATTTCATGAGCAGAAACTGGGCTCCTGTGACTTCATCGATCAAGAGAACGTTTCTGGGCAGCTTCTGAACAGACATTTCTTAGTAAGTTGATTACAGATCTGGGGTCGTCACTCCTCATGATGGCACTGCCAGACACAATCATGTTAGCTCCTGCCTGCAAGAAGCACACAGCTATGTTAGCGTGGAAGAAGCCAATACAGAAGTCCTGGAGTAGCCTGTCCACCCTTGGCTCTGCCAGTGCTTTCCCAGAAGCTGACTGCAGCACTCTAATTCACTGAGTTATGAAGGGAAAATGTTTATAAATAAGGCCACACAATTATTTGTAAATGTCTCCCAAGTCACTGAACTAGTGGGTTAATTAGTCCTAAGATGCACACAGTACTGTTGCCAATACTTAGAGCTTTGAACTTTTAGATCCTCAGTTCCATTTAGGCTTTTCCTAACACATACCAATGACCCCAGACACTAAGGCCTGTAGACATTGTAGCTGTTTGTTTCTAGGAAGTCTGAAGGGAGTCAATGTGAAATGAGAAGCTATCCACAAAACACTGGGAACATCGGTGCCTTGTCATTTTGTGTCAGAAAGAATGTAAAAATGTGTCTTTATGCTTTCTTAGACTCCAGCATGGCTTACAATGCTTTAGGAAATTCTCCATGGATGACATTTTTAATGTGGAGGCAAAGAAATGGGGGGTAAGGGGAACACCCTAAAAAGCTCAAATGAGATAACTCAAAATACAGCTCTGGGCATGGGATCTGAGTTGAGGGAAACCCATTCTGTTGTGTAATTCACTGTTAGAAGCTGGAAAATCATATGCTGAGGAAATTTTTTCAGTGAGACCCAGTCACTGATAGTAGAGCGGCTATTTCCAGTATCATTCTTTAGAATCTATAGGACTATTGATTAAAATGTCTCTTAATTTGAGCTGGACTAGCACCGCAGGACTTAATAGGAACTAATAGCTAATGTGCTCAGTGACCATCTGTCCAGTCATCTTCAAAATACTTATCACTGACTTCTTTTTTTTTTTTTTTTAAAGCTAGGGTCTTGTCACGTAACCCATGCTGGCCTGGAACTTGACAATTCACATTCCTCCTGTCTTTCCTGTGTCTGCATTCTCAGTAACTGCCAAGCTTTCGATGGTTTGTATTTGGCAGAATAAAAATGAACCATGAGACTTATAATCACCTGCAGTTCTCCAGGAAGGGCTGCCAACTAGTGACCATGTGACCTGCAGTTCTCAGGGCTGCCACCTTGTGACAACCAGGAACAGAACTAAGTAGGGTAGCTCCCTAGACAAAACAGGCTTAGTTTGGCAAATGGGAACTAGGCCTTGATTTTCAACAGAAATAGATCTAGTCATTTCTTATAAGACACAAACAGGTAGCTAAGACTTTTAAATTCTTAAGAGCAGCATGATTAGGCCAGTTAAATTTCTCTATTTTTCTTCAGTCAAGAATGTATCTTTTTAAAGAACTTAATGGTTTTGTGACGGGTTAACAACATTCAACACACTCTTTCTGGAGACCAGAGTTTACTATTTAACAATTTATGTATTTAGAAACTCTCTTGTTCTTTACTTTCCTAATCCTACATTTGAACCAAAAATATTTTCCCAAGAAAAGCATCCACTTGAGCAATTCTTTGGCGACAAGCCTGTCCCACAGATTGCTCTCCAGGAGCAATCACAGTTGAGGGGCAGTCTCACCTCCGCACACTTCTGAACAGTGTCAGGACCTACTCCACCATCGACCTCTATATCCAGAGTTGGGAACTGGGTCCTCAACCAGTGAACCTAGACATACACGAAGAAACAGTGACTCCTACAGTGGACAGGCAGGGGAAAGCAACCAACCTCACAAAGCGTCACCGCTGACACAAGCTTAGCACATACATAACATAGACTAAAGCAGATTATGTTTATAAAAGTAATGTAGCAAATGACATTCAATTTGTAATAGCTTTGCAAAGACTCTAATAAAAACTCTCAAGTGACCCTAGGTCATAAAAGTAAGTTTTAAAATTTTGCAATATAGTTAAAATATTAGATTTTATTTTAAAACCTATCATAGTGTATTACAGTATCTGAACAGTATTGGTTCCCTCATCTCCAAATCAGGCATGTCTCAATGACATGTGATACAATTATGTCTACTGAATACACATTTATAATAGAAGCCTAACCCCAGAACAGAATATTCTTTACCTTTGGCATCATATCCTCCATGAACTTCTGGCCTCCGAACCCAGGTTCTACCGTCATTACCAAGGCCATATCTATTTGATTAGCCCATGGGGCCAAATATTCAACTGTCGTTCCTGGTTTAATGGCAAGGCCGACCTGCAACAGACAAATGCTATAACACATCATTTCCCTACTGGATTACAGTCACCAAGTTTGTTTTTTTAAATCAAATTACAAAAGAGAGTATGCAAATTATTCAGAGCATGACATCAGTGTTTAAATTGGACTTATTTTCCTTTTTTGATTTTTAACCCCAAAAATACTTTTCTTACAATATATTTTGATCATGCCCTCAACTCCTCCCAGTTCCTCCCCACCTTTATAGTCTCTCCTGCTTTTGCTAAAAAAAAAAACCAAAAACAAACAACAACAAAAAAATAACCCAAAAACGTGCCTGGCCACAGTGGTGGCACATGTATATTTTAAATACACATTTTTTAAATTTAATTTTTTAATCCCAGCACTCAGGAGACAGAAGCAGGTGGATCTCTAAGTTTGAGGCCAGTCTGGTTTAGAGAGCTACACCAAGAAACTCTGTTTCGAAAAACCAAACCAAACATGCAAATATACACAAAAACAAAAATCAAACAAACGAATAAAAAAGAGATAAACCCTCCCAAAAAAACAAAAACATGGAGTTCTTTTGGCATTGGCCAATTACTCCTGGGGATTGTGCCTACCTTAGAGTATAGCTAGTAGACCCAGTAAAACTCCACTGTAAAAAACTGATTTTCTCCTTGCCAGTGGGTATCGATTACAAATAGCTTCTTTTTCAGGGATTGACCCTGTGTATCTACTCCCTCTCTCAGTGACACACTCAAGCCAGATAGGGTCCTAAGCATTATTTTTGTTTGCTTTTTAAAGATGACATAGCCATTAAATGTGAATGATTCCAGGGTAGTGACCTTCAGAAACATAAGTGGAATAATACCTTACAAACATTTTATACTTTAATACTGGATTCCAGCTGCCCACATCCAGTCGCTTCCCTGTCATTTTCCCCCACCTATCTTTCAATCTTTGACAAGCACTGGTATAAAATATGACTCCTACCATCGACTTACCTTCATCCCATTCTCCCGGATGTCTTTAATCAAAGCCCCTGGGTTCTCAGTTGCCTCAAGATGAAAGGTATATTGATTGGCACCTGCCACGGCCATTGGCTTTACCCACTGTTCCGGCCTAGACACCATCATGTGCATATCTGGGAAGGAAAGACATCTCCTGTTCATTACTGAGAGGAACATCCAGCTCATAAGATGAAGTCAGTCTACAGGGTTTTTTTGTTTGTTTGTTTGTTTGTTTGGTTTGGTTTTTGGTCATCACACATACATTTAACTAAGATTATAAAAGTCAAAAGCTTGGAAAGGAGTTAAGACAATAACTCCTTTATATACCAGCATTACTGTATACATTTCTAAACTAACAAAAACATGTTAATAGGTAAAAAACTTTACATAAGATCAGCAGTCCTCAGAGAGAATCTAGCACTCTCTGTCTGATATTGGCTAGCTGTGCAGTTGTTATATGCATTAGACCTTTCTAAGTACTGATTAGCACATGAAATACTAAGAGAAAGTACAGAAGTTCTGCTTTTTGCAGTTTACTTTGTGTAGCTTCATTTTGCAAGTTTTCTGGTGTCAACTGTGATCTAAAAATAATTAACAGAAAAGTTCCAGAAAAAAAATACTTGGTAAGTTTTACACTGTGTAGCCTACACCAGCCTTCTCATTGGGTCATCTTTCTGCTGCACACACACTGAGTTCTACTGCCTGTTCACAACCTGGCAGCTGGCTGAAGTGGTCACATCCAATGTCCAGGTACCACAGTGTTTATGACTGACTTTATTTCTATAAAATCATTATTATTATTGTGTGTGTGTATGCATGACATATGTGTGAGTACAACTGTGTGCATGTGGAGTCAGAGGACACTGCTGGGAGTCTATTATTATTATTATTATTATTATTATTATTATTATTATTATTATTATTGTGTGTGCATGTGGAGTCAGAGGACACTGCTGGGAGTCCATTATTATTATTATTATTATTGTGTGTGCATGTGGAGTCAGAGGACACTGCTGGGAGTCTGATTATTATTATTATTATTATTATTATTATTATTATTATTATTGTGTGTGTGCATGTGGAGTCAGAGGACACTGCTGGGAGGCTGATTTTCTTTCCACAATGGGAAGAAAGGTTACAAGTGAGGCTGTCAAGCCTACGTAACAAACAGGTTTATCCTCTGGTTATCTTGATGACCCCTGTTGTTTACCTGCTATCAGTAGCACAGTACAAGTGCAATGATGGTGACAAGTGGACAAGTCATAAGTGCCTCCTTCGCGTATCAGCTCACACTGTTGCAAGTATTACAGTCAGAAAAGGTCACAGAGACTAATTATAAGTTATGCTTTTAACACAGATATGTGTAAGACAATCATTAATGATGCTATATCCTATAGTAGCAAATATCTAGATAAGATAATCTTTATTTAAAAACAAGCACATCTTTGTAGTATACAAGTTTGCATTAATCTTTAATAAATGGTGAAATCATATGCACACCAAAAATCTTTTTAAAATAAACTACTGTATACCCTATTACTAGTAATAAATATGATTTATATGCTTATTTTATATATCTGTATACCAAGGGCTGTGTAAAAATTTCTCAGGGAATAAGGAGTCAAGACTGGAGGAAGTTTAATAAGCCCGACTCTACATTAGGCACAGTCTTGTACATGATCCTGTACTACTTTGGAGGTAGAATCAGGAGGATCAAGAGTTCAAGGGCAGCCTGAGTTATATGAGATCCTTCCTCCCCCACAAAATTGTACTGTGTATGGGAAGTGTCTTCTAGATACAGGTGATAAAAATCCAAGTACTCTGGGCACATTTCAAATAGCCAAGGCATAACTATGATGTGTTAGAGGTTAGTCATATTAAATGCACTTTTGACTTATGATGTCTCATTCTACCATGCGTTTGTGAGAACAAAGCCGTGATATAATGAGGAGCATCTATCTCTAGGTGAGGCTGCAAACAGAACACAGCAGCTTCCTAATACCACAGTTTCTTCTTACAAGCTCTTTGGTAACAAACACAAGGTATTCTCTTTCAAGTGACAAATTTAATTTGTTAGTTAAAAAGAAAGTCTGTAAAACAGTCAACTTTCTAAAACAAGCAGTTTAGCTGTCATTTTTGTTTTTTCCCAAGAAAAAACTGGTGTTCGGAAAAAGCAGCCAGTTTAGTTCATGTAATGGTGCAAGTTGTCTGGCCCAAGAAACGTCACCAAGTCAAAAGCATCGCCACACCCTGCAGCAGAAGTGCTTTGTTCTTCTTACTCTGTAACGTGACAATCAACAAGACATTATTCAAAGACAAACTTATTAAGATAAATATTCTACACTGCTTCACCAAAGATGCACACTGTATGTATGCACACAGCAATGAAGTACAGTCACTACAGAAGGAATCCAATGTCACTGCATCACTGACCTGGTTAGGACACCAAGAAACGAACTCACCACTGATGTGCAGCACCAGTGTGGACAGTGAAGTAGACCAGGGCTAGAGAGACGGTTACAGTATTACAAAAATAGCTGTACCTCATAAAGGAGCTAAAGAGGGTTTCTACGGTTCCCTACAATACAGACCACTACCTTAGATAATAAAGACTTTTCTTGTTAGTTTATTTCTTAGCTGGTTTTTGTACTCAAAACTAAGACTGCATAGGTCAGAGCTTTCAAAATAACAGGGTCAGATGGTACAGACCTGTAACATAAGCATCTTCAGTGGCTAAGACAGGAGGATTAAAAGCTCAAGTCCTGCTTGGGATACAGAGTAAGTTCTAAGTCAACCAGGGGAACTTAGGGAGGCTAGGGAGATGGCATAGTGGATACAAGTGGAAAGCTGATAGAGCAATATGGTCCCATGCACAGTCCCTGCTCTCATGATGAGATGGGAGGTAGAGAGAGAAGGTGAGTGGAGTGTGCAGTAAGACAGACCCTCCCTGCCTCTGAGGGGAAGGTAGACAATGACTTCAGAAAGCTCTTCTTTGACCTCCCTCCACAAGTGCACCGTGTCACTGTACCATGTGCATACCCACACACATGTGCGCACACAAACACATATAAAAATTTTAAAGATTTTTTAAAACAGTAAAAGGCTGTGGTTCAAATTGGCATGTGCAAGGTTCAAGTTCTGATCTAAGTTCCACCAACAAGACCCCAAAACCTTAGAGGTTATATAGACAACGACACATGACCTATTTAGTTATCTTAGAGGTTATATAGACAACAACAGACGACCTATTTAGTTATCTTTAAGGATCTTACTTTTAATTATGTATATGTCTCTCTGTGTGGATATTAGCACATAAGTACAGGTACGCACAGAAGCCTGAAGACGGAGTTACAGAAGGCTGTGAGACACCTGCTGTAGGTGCCCTGATCCTCTGTAGAGCAGAAGTGCTCTTAACTGCTGAACCATCTCTCTAGCCCTGGTCTACTTCTTAAAATCCAGTCATGCATCAACTGTCACACAACCAAAATCCAACAAAATCAAACTGTTAAACTATAGAAGAAAAAAAAAGCCTCAGACTCCAAGTATTAACACAGTTTATTCATCCTTATTTTGAACAAATTTTCTAAAATATTAAGTAGCAAATTTATATACATGTATACATCATACATGTCTGTCTAAATCCAGGATGAAACAGTAGATTGTATAAGGTGCTGGCAGTGGTATTATAAGAATAAAAGATTGATGATAGAAGATATAGGAAACAGTGAGAAATGAGAACACGAGTCAAAATAAAAGAGAAAGGAAAAACCAGTGAAAAAAATATATGAGAAAGAGAGCATTGGGATGTGTGGTAACCGTATGTGGGAGCAGTGAGATTTAGTTCATCATTTCTCATAATCAAGATAACAGATTTAATTTTAAAAAGTCATGTACGCAATACAAGCAGATTCAAGAAGAAACTTACTTTTAAAAACTCCCTTCCCCCAAAACTTTTTTAAGTTTTAAATATAATCAAGATTATATTTAAGTACATAAAATTTAAAAAGATGAATATGTTGGTAGACATGAGGCAATAATACACATTCTTTTGAGCCTCTGAAAATGGATGAATCCTTTCCCAGGGATGTCCAGGTGCAGCCTGAATAAGCTGAGGGATGGCTAAGGCCAACACAAAACCATAAGCTTACTTCATATGTTTGGTTCTGTTTAGTTTTTGTAACTCAACTGTGTGGTTCTCAGGTATGAACTTTGTAGTTGACAGTGACTTGTTGCATGTCAAAAGGCTGGACACACTTGCTAGAGGCTGTGCCCGTAGCTCTCTACTGACAACAGTCAACAGACACACATGGCTACTGCGGACTTCCAATATGCCTACTGCGAATGAGAAACAAATTTTTATTTTAATATAAATAGTTAAATATGGGTTTTAGAACTATCACCTGAACATTTCAGCTAGAGTATTTTATAAAATGTTCTACTGGCAAAAAAACAAGTTTTCCTTAATTATACAAGTTACATAAAATATTATAAGCTTGATTCTATTTCAGTTCAAATAGCTTCTGGGTTGGAGAGATCTATAAACAAAAACAAAAACCAACCCCCTGCAAAAGAAACAAAAACGCTTTATATTTATTATTCCATGAAATGAAGCTTATCTTTGAAAAGACCATATTTGAAAGAAATAAACTGGGTGCTGGAACACTTAGCTGAATGATAAATTCAACTACTAGTCATACAAATGTAATGTCTGCTTAGCCTGAAGAAAGCTGGGGATGGAGAGAAGAGTCGTCAGTTAATGAGCTGCTCTTCCAGAGGACCTCGGTTCTTTCCCAGCACCCACACGGTGGCTCACACCCTCTCTAACTCCAATTACAGGGAATCCAATGCTCTCTTCTGGCCTCTGAGGGTACCACACACACATATACACGCAGGCAAAACACCCAAATAAATAAGTTATATATTATAAATAATATGTAAATAATAAACATATATTTATAAATAAATCATAAAGCAAATCACGAGTTGAGTTCTAGCTCTCCCTTCATGGACCATATTATAGTCAGTTCTAAGAACAGAATGAAAAGTGTTTAAAGTTAGTTTGGACCAGTTGCTTAGAAAGTCCTCTCTGAGGAGAGGACAAATGACTGAGGACCGTCAATGAGGCCCTCAGCAGAAGAGCTTTTCCAGGTAGAATCAGGTTCACGGTGGAAGGGAAGGGAAAGGGTGTGGATTGCTAAGAGCAAGCTAATGAAGGCCCAGCACAGGAAATAACAGGAGAAGGGCGCAAGATGAACTTGATCAACCAACCTCTGTTTCCTTTATTTAAGCAATGTAATCAGTTTTAAATGTTTAGCAACCCACTTACCAAAGAAAGGGTCCTGTCCTAGCTGCTTTCGAAGACTTTCAACCACAGGGTGACCAAAAGTGATGTTGGGAACAAAATGCCTACAAAACAAACAAATAAATCTTACTCTGAGAACATTTTCAATTTCATTTCTGCATTTATCAATATGCTTTCTGAGAAAGAAACAAAGGAATGTTTGGGATGGCAATTTTTTTCCATATAATTCTTAACATTTTTAATATTAGACAAAATTAGGCAAAAGTAACCAGGTAAGATCGGGCTTACAATTAATGTGTGCTGTCTCATATATCTTCATAATGACAAGACTATAACTCATGAGTCATGGCAAGCAGAAATGGAAAGATGACAAAGAATTTCTGACTTGCTCAGGTGACACACTAATTATTAAGAGATTCTAATACAGACCTCAGCCTGCCTCTAATTCACTTCAATCACACAACACTGAATGACAATTTATTTAAACCCTTTAAACAATAGCCATTAAAAAATAGCTTGGTATTACAAATAAAACTGCTATGACATATTAGCTCAGTCAGCCCAAAGCACACTTGCTCGACTATGTTCACAGCAGCTTTGTCATAGCAAGAGCCTGGAAACAGTAAGATGTCCCTCAACTGAAGAATGGATAAAGAAAACATGGGACATTTATACAATGGAACACTACTCAGCTGTTAAAAACAATGACATCAAAAAAATTGAAGGCAAATGGATGAAACTAGAAAAAAAAACCAGCATCCTGGGTCCAGACACAGAAGAACAAACATCGTGTGTACTCACTCACAAGTGGATAGAAGATATAAAGCAAAGCAAAGCAAAGGATAACGAGACTACAATCCACAGCCCCAGAGAGGCTAGGTAATGAGGGCTCAAGGAGTGGGACAGGGAAATAGAAGAGATCTTGTGGGTGGATTTGGGGTAAGGAGCTCATGGAATCTGGACTGACAGCTAGGACGCCTGCATGTGACTGACCTAGGCCCTGTGCATAGGTGTGACAGTTGTGCAGCCTGGACTACTTGTGGAACTCACAGCAGTAGGGCAGGGGCTGTCCCCAATGCGTTGGGTGACTTTTAGGAACCTACTCCTCATATTGGTCTGTCTTTCCCAGCTTGAAAACAGTAAGAGCTTAGTCCTACAGAAACTTGATAAGACACACTTTGTTGATTGATACCCATGGGAGGCCTGCCCCTTTCTGAACAGAAAGAGAGGAGGAGTAGACTGTGGTGCGGGGAGAAAGGTGTTGAAGGGAGGAGAGGGAGGGGAAAGTGATTGGGATGTAAAATAAATGACTAAATTTAATTAATAGAAAATTCTTGCAAGGCAAAGACTTAAAAAAGCAATTTTATAAAGCTGTGCTGGAAAAAAATAACTTGATGTGTATCAGAGCTAGTAGTACATTGAGAGCATAGTTCACCCCAGATATTGTATTGTTCCCCATACTTACGACTAATAAAATAAATACTGTTTACATTCTATTTCAGGAACATTATAACTGACATCCTGAAATAAGTCAGTTAGTAATCTGTGGAACAGAATTAAGTCAGCCTGCCACCAACCAAAAGCACCTTCAACCTTCTTAGTTCACCTTCTATTGTTACCTGCTCATTTAAATCTTTAGGAAACCACTTTCCCTCATGTAGGTCATCCTGTACTGGGTGCAGCAAGTCCTGTGTTTTTTAAAGAATAGGCAAAGCCTCTACAGTCTCATACACTCCCTTCACTCATCTAACCCAATCTCATTAGCAATAGAGGAATGAGTGTTAACAACTCAATAGACCCTCAGCTGCAGGACAGTTATCAGTAGGAAGCCAACCGAGCACCCCCCAGCTGCCTGTACACCCAAGACAGCCCCTGTGATAAGTCTCGTCAACGGTCTGTGAGTTTAAGTGACATATGCCATTGTAGAGTCTAGAACATAAAAAGCTCAGGCTAAGCAGTCCTAATCTGAAATCCTAGAAAACTGGGGACTTTTTGAGCACCAATATGATGCCACAACACACCAGATGGTAAATTGGTGTGATGGTGCTCATGGTAATCCCACACAATATGATGCCACAACACACAAGATGGTAAATTGGTGTGATGGTGCTCATGGTAATCCCACACAATATGATGCCACAACACACAAGATGGTAAATTGGTGTGATGGTGCTCATGGTAATCCCACACAATATGATGCCACAACACACCAGATGGTAAATTGGTGTGATGGTGCTCATGGTAATCCCACACAATATGATGCCACAACACACCAGATGGTAAATTGGTGTGATGGTGCTCATGGTAATCCCACACAATATGATGCCACAACACACCAGATGGTAAATTGGTGTGATGGTGCTCATGGTAATCCCACACAATATGATGCCACAACACACCAGATGGTAAATTGGTGTGATGGTGCTCATGGTAATCCCACACAATATGATGCCACAACACACCAGATGGTAAATTGGTGTGATGGTGCTCATGGTAATCCCACACAATATGATGCCACAACACACAAGATGGTAAATTGGTGTGATGGTGCTCATGGTAATCCCACACAATATGATGCCACAACACACCAGATGGTAAATTGGTGTGATGGTGCTCATGGTAATCCCACACAATATGATGCCACAACACACCAGATGGTAAATTGGTGTGATGGTGCTCATGGTAATCCCACACAATATGATGCCACAACACACCAGATGGTAAATTGGTGTGATGGTGCTCATGGTAATCCCACACAATATGATGCCACAACACACAAGATGGTAAATTGGTGTGATGGTGCTCATGGTAATCCCACACAATATGATGCCACAACACACCAGATGGTAAATTGGTGTGATGGTGCTCATGGTAATCCCACACAATATGATGCCACAACACACCAGATGGTAAATTGGTGTGATGGTGCTCATGGTAATCCCATACAATATGATGCCACAACACACCAGATGGTAAATTGGTGTGATGGTGCTCATGGTAATCCCACACAATATGATGCCACAACACACAAGATGGTAAATTGGTGTGATGGTGCTCATGGTAATCCCACACAATATGATGCCACAACACACAAGATGGTAAATTGGTGTGATGGTGCTCATGGTAATCCCACACAATATGATGCCACAACACACAAGATGGTAAATTGGTGTGATGGTGCTCATGGTAATCCCACACAATATGATGCCACAACACACCAGATGGTAAATTGGTGTGATGGTGCTCATGGTAATCCCACACAATATGATGCCACAACACACCAGATGGTAAATTGGTGTGATGGTGCTCATGGTAATCCCGACACCTGAGAGGTAGAAGAGGATCAGGAGTTCAAGCTACCCTGATAAAGAGAACTGTACAAAAAAGGTTCACAAGACATATATGAATTTCATGAACTTAGACCTGTGTCCCATCCCCAAAGTAACTTACAAAGCACACATAAATATTCCAAAATCCAAATAAAACCCCAAATCTGAGACAATTCTGGCCACAAGCATTTTAGACGAGAGAAGCTCAACTTGTACCCTTCCTGCTCTCTACCTGCCAGCCCAGCCTAGGAAGCTCTTCCCAAACAGAGCCATGGGGTGGAAGAAGGTGAATTCTCAGAAAAAGCACATGGAAGGGCACTCATATTCAACTGCTACATTATTAGCAAGAAATAGACTACAGTGCTACTTCCTGAAACCTGGGCTTTGAGAAAATCTAAACAATAATGTGCACAGCAATGTGAAGAAAGAAAATGGCAAAAGATTAAAATAAAAGTAAGTATCCCAGGAGCATTCTACATTAGAAGATCAAAGGACTTACGGAATGTTGAATGTATAGCATCAGAAATAGCTGAAACACAAGTGAAGGCAGAAATAAGCAAGTTTAGGTCAAAGGGAGAAAGGCTGTTGATCAAAGCAGGCATGGGTTCTATCAGATTAAGGGTGTCCAATGCTGAATGCAGGTGTTTGGAGTTTATTGCACTATAAATATCAAGTGGGATAATAGGGCAAGAAGCAAGTAATAAAATACATACAATGAAGCATGAAGATAGACTTAGCAATAAGTTGCAAGAAGGAAGGAAGAGGTATTGTCTTAGTTAGGTTTATCATTGTGAAGAGACACCATGACCACAGCAACTCTTTTAAAGGAGAACACATAATTGGGGCTGCCCTGCAGGTGCAGAGGTTGAGCCCATTATTAGCATGGAGGCATGGAGGCAGACGTGGTGCTGGAGAAGGAGCTCATAGTTCTACCTCTGGATTAGCACGCAGCAGGAAGAAAGAGTGCCACTGAGCCTGGCTTGACCTTCTGAAACCTCAAACCCTGTATTACACTTCCCCCAACAAGGCAACACCTTCAAAAATGCCACTCTCTATGATAGTCTATGGAGACTATTTTCAGTCAAACCAGCAGAGGTATTAATATTAAGAATTGGTTTTAAAAAAAAAAGACAGGCAAAACTAAGAGTTTCTGTCAACAATGATTAGATACGGGGGAGGGGGGTAAAAGAGAGTAAGCTGTGGTTAAAGCTGCAAGTTTAGATGACAGGCAGGGTAAGTGCTCATAAAAAACTTACAGTCTAGGTATAAGTTCTAAATACTTCCCATTCACTAAACTTTAAATCTGGCAACCCTGTGAGGCAGGTAGCACCTGTATTTTACAGGTGAGGGAATGCAGCCCCGTGCCACACAATCAGTGAGTGCAGGTGGCAGGAGTTACCACACACTACAAAGTCCAGTCTTAGTCTTGGCATTCACCTGCCAGGACAATAACAGCTAGAACAGCAGTCCTGGGAGAGGACAGGAACTCACATGCAGGACAGTCCTGAGCAGGACAAATGGACCCGCGTGGATGAGTTCTCTAACCGACGGATCCTTGGCGGTTCCATTTCTAGTATCTAGAACATTATTCTACTGCCTGCCTAAGGACAGTCGCTATCAGAGCTCGATGACACACTTAAGTTACTTACAGTAGAAATAAGGGTCAGGTAAGCTGGCAGCAATCCCTATGGAGTATTCTACAACTTCACACAAAGTCTTTAATTGCATATACTGTTCTTTTAATTTACCGTGTGGCCTTGAAATTAAGTCTGCTCAGTTTATGTCTTATTTATTAAGAAAACAAATATAGTGACAAAAGACAGGCTGAGAAGCAAATAAGTACAAACTTACTTGAGAAACACAAATGTAACGTATAAAAACCACTCTCAACTTATGTGAGCAATTTGTGTTTGTGTTCCTGGTGCTAATTCAATGAACTGGGTTCACTATCTTTACCAGGAGCACAAAATGCATCAATATTCTCACAAAAAAAAACTAAAGGCTTGTTTGCTAAGCCATAACCAACAAGGACAGAAACACAGGCATGAAACCAAGTATCTTGAAATTGCCTGACACCACCAACTATCAAGAGATTTACAGCTTCTTCATGAGGGCTCCTGAGGTTCCAAAGACCCAAGATCATGACTTTTTATCAAATGCCTCAAAGATCTCTTACCAGACTAGAAAATTCTAAATGAATTCACTCTAAAGAAAAGGAATTCACCAGAAAAGTCAACTTTATATCGATTCTACTCTGACATTTCCCTCCTTGAATGCAATCCTTAACCAGGGGCTTGCTGGGATTCCGGTAGAGCAGTTGTAACACAGGAACACAAGCTTCCTCTCTTCACCAGTGCTATACCTACTTCACTTAGTGATAACTGGAATGCAGTCTACTGCAGACAAATCAACAAACAAGCCGGTAAGAGAATTAAGGTCGGTACAAAATGTACCAAGACTGGAACCAGAAAACAATCTACCTGTGAATCAGGTATCATAGAGTCACTAGCCAGTTGCAGTTGACAAAGTTAAAAAGCAAAACTGAGCAGATGAGACGGGCTGGAAGGGGGTAAGGCACAAGGCACAAGGAAATGTAGGACTGGTTAAAGGTGCTTGCCTCGCACAACTCAAGCCCATCATGGCCATATCAGAAAACACAATATGGATGCCAAAGCTCTGACACCAAGTCAGAAATTCAGTATTCATGTGAAATCTCCCCAATTTAAAATCCTGAAGACTAGTTTAGATGTAGATATTTGCTCTGCTTCCGTGGTTGGGATCAGCCCGTTCCAGCCACCATCCTGTCATGATGTGTTTTGTGTTTTCCTCAAAATGTTTTTGCAGAAAATAAATCTGCCCTTTGTTTTAGATATTGAACCATACTTGTGTCTGGCCACCTAGTGTTTCCCAGCCCAGTTTTTTACTTTCTAGATAAATTCAGTTTTAAGCAGGTAGAAAACTGGGGTGGGGGGTGAAGTGGGAAAGAGAAGGACTTATTCTGAGGCCGACCACCTTTGTAAAGGGAGCCCACGGCTCATTTTTGTACTGTTGCCCTGGAAACACTGCACCACGTGGCAAATGAGGTGGCCGACACCAGGTCCTTCAGGTTTTGTCTGCTCAGGCAGGACGATGGGAGAGAAGCTCTACTTCTCTAAATTGGTTTCCTCTTTTGCAAATGAGTAGAAACAGCTTTTACTCAAGGAAAAAAAAGTTGGTAAAGATTAAAAGGCATAAAAATTGTACATGAAGAATTTAGGTTTCCCAAGCCAGTGCTTCCCAGCAAGAGTAGAACAATTTTTTTAAAAAAAGTCTGCTTTCTTGCGTTATTTACTAAACTCATGTCTGCCATGGGGGGGGGGGGGGGGTTGCTGGGAGGGGCAAAGGTAATTATTCCTAGCAATGCTTCCTGCTATTACTAAGCAATGATAACATGGATGCACACAGATACCAAGGTGAGCAAGAGACAGACATCAGGAGAGAAAATAATACAAATATAAATTACTACTCGAAGATTACTAACTAAAACTTGTAATTACTAAGTACAGAAAATTCCTTCAGGGTTCTGTAGAAGTTCAGGCCGCACAGAAAGTACTTCTGAGACATAGGTACATTGCCTTGATTTTGGTTCCACCTTCTTTTTTTGGCTATGAAACATGGCACTGTACCTCACTCTTCATTGACAAACATTAACCTCAAAAAGTACCTCATCCGCCCCCAGGTTCCTAGCCCTATACAAAGAACTAGATAACTAAGGAATGCTGAGAACAGGAGACACATTCTTACACAATAACAAACGGCCAGCTCTAAAATGTACACACAAGTAACATACAGATGAGCAGGTCACAGTTACATATTTAGAGTGTGTGTGTGTGTGTGTGTGTGTAATAACAATTAATTTAAAAAGAGGCCAAGGATTTGAAAGAGAGCAAGGAGGTAGTATATGAGAGGGTTTAGTGGGAGGAAAAGGGAGAAACAATGTAATTATATTATAATTTTAAAAAATAAAAGAAGTTTTAAAAGAAGGTTTAAAAGAAAGTACTAGACCAGAAAGTCATGTACTTCTAAGTACTACTATTCAATATTCCTATTAGCAAACTGAAAAGGAGTGTTCTCCATTCATTCATTCTGTATAAGCAGGCTCAGAGCTGCACCTGCAGCCGGACCCATGCCCAGACCCCTGAGTTTTCTCAGGCACCAAAAACATAGCCACAATCTTTATGTTACACACTTGGTTCAGGGGACCTCTTTCAGTGCGTGTTAAGAGAAAATAAGAGATTTAACCAGAGAGCAAAAGGAGAAAAACCTGCTACAGAGTAGCCAGTGATATTAAAAAGGTCCATCTCAGTGTGATGGCCCAAGCCTGCAATCCTAGCATTTGGGAAGCTGAGGCAAGATTCAGAGATTAAGGCTAGTTCGATGTTACATATACCTTTTCTGGAAAAAAAAAAAAAAAAGAACAGCAACCCCCAGTTCCACCCCATTAAGAAAAAAAAAAAAAAACCTGACTAACCTCTTGGAAATAACACATATTTGCCGATGTGACTGAGGGCAAACAGAGTTTGAGTATCTGAAATAAATTTATTTCTCTATCTCAACCCAAGGCTTTTATCATTCAATGCGGAACTTCCTGTGGGAAATGCTAGTGAAAGCCAAGAAGACTCATGTTCCAAGTCTGTCACAATCTGTAATCTTGAGCAAGTCTTACGGCCTCCTTTGGGTCTAGGTTTATTTCTCACTTTATAACCGACTTAGGAAACTTGGACCCTGATTCTGAGCATGATAAAGCTAAAACTACAATGCTTCAAAATTACTTACAAAAATCTGACCTCCCTGAAGAGCAGGGTGCCTGAAGAGAAAATAGACAGAAAAATCAGACTTCGAAAGGTTATTCGATACGACTAACAACTGTAGAGAATCTGTTACACGTCAGGCCCTGGACTTGCTCATTTCATTTTTCCAAAGACGCGGAAGCGTTCTATTATCAATAATACTTCCATTTTCCAAACACTACAACCGAACCTCAGTGAGGGCTGAAGCGGCTTGTCTAAAACAAGTCAGCAAGTGGTCGAACTTAGGGATCACATACAGGTGTCAAGCTCGCAAGCGTGGACGAGTCTGTCTGGCAGCCCGGTCGCGGGCTAGGTATCTGAGTTTGGACAAGTCGTGCCGGTCGCAGCGAGCCTCAGTTTCCCTGCCGGCTTCTGAAAGAAATGCCCTGACTACTGAAGGTGGCTTCCGGGTCCTAGGGTCACTGGTTACTGGGGTGGGGAAGGACTGGGGCCCGGGCCCCGAAGGCAGCCCGGGCCGGCTCGGTGCCCTCAGCAGAGCGACCCGGGAGGCCGCCCGTCGCAAAGGGGCGCCGTGCACCCAACAGGCGCTCGCTGAGGTGCAGCGACGCGACCCGCGCGGCCGGCCCGCCCCGAGCCCCGCGGAGTTACCCGTCCATTACATCCAGGTGCAGGTAGTCGGCCCCCGAGTCCAGCATGCGCAGGCACTCGGCCCCCAGGTTGGCCAGGTCGCTGTTGAGGATGGACGGGCCGATCTTGCAGCCCGACGCCATGGTGCCGGTTCCCTAGAGCGAGTGAGCCCACGAGAGCCCGGGCCAGCGAAGACTTCGTCCCGATTGGGCGCGCCGCACTGGCTCCGCCCCTTGCCACCCCGCACTCTCTTCCGGACTCTGCCGGAAGCAGCGGTCCTGCGGCGAGGAAGTCCCGCCTCCTCCTGGGGGCGGGGCTGTCAGATGGGTGGCGAGGGGCGGGCCTTTTGCCTCCGGTCTTGGAACTTTCGTCTCAGTAGAATAGCTTCTCCGTTTTGTAAGGAAAAACAGTTTATTGAGTATAGTACAAGAAGGCAACGGGCCCATCAGCTAGACTACCGCCTACAATGTAGGAATTTGTTTTCAAAATGTATTTTTTTTTTACTATTGCTTACATGTATATCTTATATTGTGATCATAGCCTCGGTTACCTGCTCGTACACCCTTTCAACTCGTGCTGAGCCTTTTCTTCCTAATTAATCCTTCTCCTGTTAATTATGTATGTGTGTCTGCAGGTTTTGTGCAGGTAGCCACAGTTGCTTGTGCACTCGGAATTGAAGCAGTCCCGTCACACCCCGCAGCCAGCATTTTATAGCACTCCCCACCCTCCAGCTCCTACAGCCCTTTGCTTCCCTCTTCCGTGATGTTCCCTGGTCAAGGTGGTGAGAACAGGTGGCTGCTGGGTGTAGGAATTTCTTAGGCTTCCGTGGCCCTACTTACTCTGGAGTAGACAGATTTGATACAGTTGGTTATTATTCGGCCGTAATTCTTGAAAGGGGTAAGTGTCCTACTGCCAAATGTGTCCAGAGTCTGGGTCAGGAAGAAATATGAGGCCATATGAAGATAATCATGGCTTCGACAAGAGGAATTTCTAAAAGACAAGGATAGAGTACCTTATAATTTTATTCAAAACATAGCTGATGCTAATTTAGATGCCATGGTTTCTATTGCCACAGACAGAGGCCAATCAAATCTTTAATGTTCTGACACGGACTACCAGAATTCCAGCAGGTCATAATCTGGGCAGTGAAGTTAAATTGGTTACCTGTCTTCCATTCCTACATTGCGCTGTATTTTGAAAGGTGGGGGATGGGAAGTGCCTGTAGGTGGATATCAATTGTATATAGAAGTGGAGGGGACTGATTGGTGATGTTAGGCCAGGCATAGAGTGCGGGTATGAAGAACAAGAGATGAATAAAGAAGGCACATTCCAAATCTTCAAAAATGATCCTGAATGAGCTAACCCATTCCCAAAGGAGAGAAATGAAATTGGAGAACATTGAATACTTTTAGATTTATTTTATTATATGTGCATATTCAAACACAGAAGTCAATAGCTTTCATAAATATCTTTCATAAACATCTCAGTATTTATTCATATGCATTTTTCCATGCTCTTTGGTCATTCAGTATTCCTAACAGACTTTATAGCTATCTGAGGGAAGTTGGCTGTGTAGTCAATCCTTTGTTATTACCTACAAAAATGGCTAATAAAGGACTTTAATCCCATGGTCACAGTGACTATTAAAATATTATGGAGGTACATAGATTTATGATCCTAAATGATCCTTAAATAATATAAGTAAATTTATCATAAACTTTTCCAAGTACATTCTGCCCTCAACTTGTTTTTATTCTCCTGAGTGTCAAATCAGAGTTTGCTTCTGAAATGCTGCAGTTGAGACTCACAAAAGTAAATGAGGGAGTGGGACATTTTACTCCCTGCCGAGACACAAGGCCATGAATTGGAAGTGTGAGGTCACAGAGGAACAGTGGGACTCTGGTAAAGTATCCTGTGTAACCCAAGGAAGGTATTTAATTTGTGTTTTAGACTATAATTCTACAACCCTTTCTTCCCTATAGATCTCTGTACATATACTCTTATTTCCTCAGGAACTCTAGGAGGTGGGCAGCAAAATGGAGAAACTTTTTCAACTGACTAAAAAAACCCCAGATGTTAAAAGAGAGATGCCATCTTCTCTTAAGTTACTCATGGAGGCTCAATGCGAAGCATCCTTTGCCTCCAGCACTGCCATGTGCCCAGTTGTGCCCTTTGACACTGTAGCTCTCAGTGACTTATCCCAAGGCACTCAGTAACTCACTTTCATTGTCAGAAGAATCAAGTAATTTAATAGAGTTATAGAAAGCAGTGAATGCTGAAAATGAAAATAAAGTGTTTGTTCTAGAAGAATCTGTATCCAGGATTTAAATTGCTTTAATCTGAATAGTATACATCTCTACCCACTATCATGGATGATATATTTTTATTCCAACATCTCTCTATAAAGTCACTTTCCAAAGGACCAATCTTCATTGAATGTCATTTTTTAATACCTGGTGAAAGTGAGTGCCTGTTTTATCCTTCCTCTGAATGAAATAAATATGATTAAGCAGCATATATTAAGAAATAAATCTATTTTACTAATATTATGTTGATCATAAGTGATAATTAGTGCTTAGTCACATTTTGAATATTGTAAAGATTGTCAATTAACTCAAACTTGTTTCTTCTCTTCCCTAACTGTTTTTTTTTAAGTTGTTCCTTCAAACTCCAGGTAATAGTATTCCTGAGAATACATCTTGTGACAGTCTTATGCACATACATATAGATACTTTAGTCACCACACATAAACATTCAACACATTACATTCAACACGTTTAAGGACACCATAAATGGTATAGATGCACACATCTGCAAAATTTCAGAAGCCCAACACGAGAGAGAGCATTTCCACTCTGTAAGTCCCTATTTCTCAGAGTGGACAAGTCTTTTTGTTTTTTCAAGATAAAACACTACTTAGCTTATTAAAAAATTTCTAACAGACTTCCATACATGACAGAGAAGAAGTCAGGTTAAAAGATAGACAGACCAGTAAAATCATTCCTCAAACAGCCCAGCACATTTGAAATATATAAAGGTATTTAGGGTTATTACTGAGTATTTAACAATTCATTGACCCCTACACTTCTTAAATATCTGACATGATTATAGAGATTTTGACTCAAGAATCCCAAAACCGGAACAAAGCACATAGACGCACATAACTCAGACACTTGTACATACCAGACATAAGGCCTCTAATGCTAATTGAGCAGCATAGTTTTTAACAGGCAAAATACATCAGTTTAGAACCAGAAAACCACTTGCATGTTGGCTTCTGCACTTAGGGATGAACTCAGCATTAAGTATAAACGATGTGAAGATGTTAGAGCACATAAAAGAGGTCCATTTATCTCCTTGATTTCCCATACTTATTTCCGGAGGTGATACCACCTTGATTTTCTCAACTGGGGGATTTTAAATTTTATTCTAATTCATTTATAGATACCTTTATCATCTTTGTGAATGGGGCCATAGTCCCAAAATATATTTGATTTTATAAATCACAATATAAACTATGCTTATTTAATAAACAATTCTAACGTAAAAATCATTTTTTTTTATGACTTGTTGGATTGATAGGTCTCCTCTTTTTATAAGTGTACATTTCATAGCCAACATAGTCAACATTTGAGCATATAGAATATATTTTAAACTCATCTCCACACAAACTCTGTTTACCCTCTATTTGAAGACTAACACACACACACACACACACACACACACACACACACACCCATACCAGTGTAGGTATGTATTTCTTTCAATGCTTAGTAGTTATGTAACATTTCTTTAATGTAAACGACTAAACTTTTGAAGACCATTTATGAACTGCACGATGCCCAGCCCTTTAATAATCTACTAAGTACTGGCCTCACAAGCCTTCCAATTTTTATTTTATTTTTTGAAGTAACTGCACTTCAAGTTAAAGCCCTATTTGTGATATATACAAGCTGTCTGAGTCTATGAAGAAATTGATCACTCTGTATTTTTCCTCATTAACTGAGATCTCTTAAGGATCATAGACTATTAGACTACTGAGAAAAATTATTTTCCGATCTAATTCTAACAACTTAACTTTAATGTATGAAAATATGCCCTCAGGGGCAGGCACAGGAACTGTAAGGAAATATAATCCCCTTTACCAATAGATCCAATTTAGATACTGCTGTATGTAGTTGAAGCTAGATGTAGGAATACCATCTCTTTCAAGCACTGCTATTTACATTTAGCTTTTTATAATTGTATAGCTGTCTATGTCATTAATTCAGGATCATATCTGAGAATTCCTAATGTGATATGAAATGGTCTGTGGCATTAGAATTTTAATTTATAGCATTTAGTGAAAAGGACAGTTAAAAATAAATTTTGAAAATTCCACAGCTCTAAAAAATAGTGTTTTGTTCCTTTAATTTCTAGATATATTGTTGACCAAAACAAAAAATAACTGCCAGGTTTGTAATTTAGTGTCTCCAATCTAATTATTTTTCTTGTTGGTTGTTTTTATGTGAGTTGCAATGCATATAGCCACATAATGTAAAATTTTTGAAACTACAAAAATAAACATTTTCAGGAAATGTATAATGTGAGTATCTTAAAAGATTGCATTCCTCTTTAGAACATATAGTCAGTGGTCTTATGAGGGAAGCAACAGTATATACTCTCAACTGTCTGTAATGTTATATACTCTCAACTGTCTGTAATAGTATATACTCTCAACTGTCTGTAATAGTATATACTCTCAACTGTCTGTAATAGTATATACTCTCAACTGTCTGTAATAGTATATACTCTCAACTGTCTGTAATAGTATATACTCTCAACTGTCTGTAATAGTATATACTCTCAACTGTCTGTAATAGTATATATTCTTAACTGCTCAAAGCAAGGTGTTCAGAATGTGCAGTGGAATGGCTCTTTCCCCCCATTCCTCTGTTTTTATGATCTTCACACGACTGAAGACTTTTAGCTGTTGATTTTAAGGTGGTTATGACACATAAAGAGCTTTGACAGCAAAATCTACTCAGACTTAATGCTGCGCACTGGCTATGAAGTGCTGTTTTGGAATTGACCTTTCCCATCAAAAGCATTATGCTGTCAGCAGTCTCCTGTGCACTGCCCCTGCGACAGAGACCTAAACATGGGACTTGTCTGGGGCTGTATCGTTCTCCCCCAGCTCAGGAGGAGTGAACGCGAACTGGCTGGCCAGCAGGGGGTTCTCCATGCCATTTTCCTCACTGATGTGGAGGACAGTATCTCCATGCTGTAGGAGGCTGGATGTCTCAAGGCCGGTGAAGTCATCAGGGTCTGAGAGTTGAGTAGGGAGGGGACTGTGTACTGCAGCACCTTGTACTTCTGCATTCTCCTTTTGTTCTTCTTCTTCGGCAAGAAGGGGCTCACTCTGTGATCAAAGGATCATAACATGATGGACCAGAGAAGAACATAAAAACGGCTATGTAGCTCTAACTGGACAAGAACTCAAAGGTGAATCCAAGCCCTAACTCCTGTCTCAGGGATGATCTATAAGGGCCCTTCCAGCTTTCAAAGCATGGGTTTTCTATCCGTTGACATATAATTTGGGTGGGGGGAGGGCCCATGCATATCTTATAATCTGTAAAAATAAACTGATACAAAGTATTGCTACAGTTCCTTTTAATTATTGATGCAAATATGTATGCTAATATTACCCCTTGTTTTCTTTAACTATCACATCAAAATATGGTACCTGTAGAAATTTCTTTCATTCTGGGAGTGGTGGCACACACCATTAATCCCAGCACTCAGGAGGCAGAGACAGGACGATCTCTCTGAGTTTGAGGCCAGCCTGGTCTACAAAATGAGTTCCAGGACAGGCTCCAAAGCTACACAGAGAAACCCTGTCTCCAAAAAAAGGGAAAAGAAAAGAAAAAATTTATTCATAAAAGCAAAATAAAATAATACTAATAAAACTATGAGAAGGCTTCATCTAAGCTAGTAACTTCACATGCTTTACTTGAAAAATATTCCAACTGTGTATCAAATTTTTGTTGTCAGTGATTATTCCAGCTGAAAATTATTTCTTAAATTAGTGGAAAATTATTTCTTAATTTAGTAGAAAGCATAAAGTTTTCCACTAAAGACATCTCTTGGTCCTTCTTATTTATAGATACATTATTGACCAAACACTTTATATAGATTTGCTTTTTCACAATGGCAAAAATAGTATCTGTTTGGGCAATAACATGTTACAGACCCAGACTTAATTATTTAGAAGAAATAATTCAGAAATTATTCATTTCTGAATATCACATCTAAGTAGTTCCTGCAAATAAGGATGCAAGGTGCAGGCCTTGCTGCCTCTGTAGTGCTTTCACCTGCTTGGGAGACACGCTGTGAAGGTCTGCAACAACAATGGCAGGCGAGGATGTGAGCACTGGTTTGTCAGTTCCTTCCGGCTTCCTGGATGGCCCTGGGCTGCAGCCCTGTGGTTGGCCTGTGGCAGGAAGTATGTCTGTTGGGGCAGCTGTTGGCTCTGACTGAGCCTCAATGAAGGTCACAGATCGCTTCTGGTCAACTGTAGGTTAGAGGTGAACCGATAAGTAGGAGAGAAATTGGCTATTGGTGCTTAATAATTGACATTAACCAGTGATTATCATAAAGATGTTGCTGGTTTGTAATAAATGAGATCTTATATGGCCATTCTATATATCTGTATTTCTTCTTCTTATATAGAATAGAGAAAAACAAAATTGAGAGAAATTAATTTCTACATAAACGGCCTAAAGCAAGATGCAAAGGCTAGCTTATCATGATGACCCTACTGATGAATTCTAGAACCAAAACCACAAAGAGCTATTCACCGTGCCACCTTTAGTAAGAAGCAGAATGGTCTGCTTTCTGGATTCAGTAAAGAAAACACAACCTTTTACATTCAGGTTTCAGAATATTAACAATTTACCTTGGGACGTTCCAATTATCTAGGTTCACAGGGAGTGGGGAAAGGTTGGGGAAGATGAGAAGAGAAAAAAGAAATAGTAAAGTTGTCTGGGAAACATCCTAAGACCTCCCCCAAAGTAAGGTTATTGGCATCTTCTTATTTTCTGCAGGCCTTCTAGACCAAGCTGCCTACCATGAAAACAGTGGTGTGATCAGAAGGGGCACATGATAGCTCCCTCACCAGATGGCTTTGTTTTAGGTTGAATGCTCCTGCGAGTGGTGGACAGTCGAGCCCCGTGGCGGTTTCTGGGTTCAGTTTGAGTCTTCTGCCTTGACAGAAGAGGGCGTCTTAGCTGAAGAAAATAGATAAATAAAACTGGCAAGAAAAGCCAACCATCTGGAAACCCTGAATCCACAATTTCACTTGTTCCTTCCCGTGGCCTTGAAACATCAATGGACTTGAAATACTAAATTTGAGAATTTCAGTGGATAGAAATCCCCAAAATAATGCTAATACCTGACTCATGCTCATCTAAAAACTATAGATGAACCTCTCTTAACTCTCAGAGAGATGTATTAAGAAACCAGCTCGAGCAAAACATTGGAACTTCACTCTGACTTTTGCTTAGAAAGCAATGTATAATCCGGAAGTGGTGGTGCATACCTGGAATCCCAATACTCAGGAGCCCGAGGCAGGAGGATTGCGTGTGATACCAGCTTGGACTATGTATTGAAACCATGTCTGGAAATTGAGAAATAAGAGGAGATAGGTGTGCAAGAGAGATGGAAAGAGGGAGATGAGGGGAAGGAGAAGGGGCTGAGAAAGGGAGGGATCTCACCTAAGGAAATCACTCCCAAGCTGGCTTCCAACTCTATGTAACCCAGGCTGGCATTAAACTCATAACCCTCCTCTCTCAGCCTCCTATGTTCTGGAAATACAGGTATTCATCACAACACCCAGCTGAAAATATGATCTTCTGTCTCAATATTAAATTAAATCTCTAATGCCAAGGTGAGAAAGAACCTATCTCCAACCCTGTAAAAGCAGGTACTTGGTTAACTGTATAACAGCCAGTGAGTTTGACTGGGAAAGAAGCTTGCCAGTAGAGAACAAGAAGATTTGTAGGCTGACATCCCTTTTCAAACAATCAGCTTTGTACAACAAAAGCTTCATATTTGCAATAGAAAGCTCACATGCTCAGTTTGCCCAAGCATTTGCCAAGCATACTTTATGGTTGCTGTGCACGGCTTATTTCAGGCAAGAAGGCCAAGTGTAATCTTAATAAACAAAGATATTAGCAAGCAAGTGGATCTTCCATCTTACAGGATGACTCTCGTAGCATCTTAGGGTCTACTTACCTGCCTCAGGCCCCTTTTCCTCCCCAGTGGCTGCTGCAGGAGGAGGTTCTGCTGGCCAGGTTCACTCTGTACACTTGCCACCCTGCCAAGCATCAACAGCATTAGTCTACCCTCGAGACAGCTCCAAAGACCATTCTCTGGTGGGTGTTAGCCAAAACCACTTATATGGAACAGTCACTTCAAAGATATCATTATCTTTGAAGGATCATTGGGGAAGAGTCCCTGGGGTAGGGGGTTCTCAAAGGCTTGGAAAGGAGGACAAGGCCTTGTAGCCCCAAGCTGTCAAAATTGAGATTCTGTTTTTAGTCACTGATGCTGGATCTATCATTCAGCAGGACAATGGTTTGATCAAACCCCTGGTTTGGAAGCCATCAAAAGGCTTAACATGTCATGTTCTAATCTCAATTTTTTTTCAAGGGGAATGGAAACGCTGGCGACAAATACACACAAACAACTTTGTCACATGGATGGGAACACCTGTTTTAAAACTTCCAATTTAAATGAAAATAAGATGGACAAATATTGAACACATCAGACACAGAATCCATTTGGGTGAAGGGACACATTCAACACATGTTTGCAGCCGGAAGTCTCCGTGACAGCTGAGCAAATAGTCACACGGGTCGAAAATTTAAATACTTTTTGAAAACTATTTTAGATTTAAAAGGCTGACAAGGAAGCTGGCAGTGCAACTCAATTAGCTGCACTCACGGGAACTGTGCAGTTGATAACAGGAACAGTCTGCTCCCCCCAAATTACTGTGTATGTGTGTCTCATTAGCAAAAGGGACTACTGACAGGGTCTGCTACTTTAGTGTTGGTGAAGCTGGACACACTGAAATGGGCCATGATTCTTTTTCATTCTTCATGCATGTATCATAGTTGTCTACAATGGAAGAGAGAATGAAAAGAGAAATACACTGTGCCCATATGACATTTGAATTCTGTGGTTGATGTCAATGTGATTAATTGATTTATGGTTAAATGATGTCTTTGCCTTTGCAAAAGGAGAGTCATCTACAGATATTGTAATGGTAAAACATCCCACAGAGGAACCCAGTCAGCAACTGTCCACAAAAAGAAATAGTGAATGATCATACCCACATATTTCTGTTTCTTTTTAAATGTGCTACATAAACACCTCGCTGCACTTTTAGTAAAAAAAAATTAGTTACAAGATGGGAATTCAGATCTTCTCAGGTGTGGCAGGCTAACAATCGCAGTTGGTTGGTGCAGTCAACGCTATCATTTAAAGCACAACTCGTATTTTTACTAGAAGAAAAAGCAATGACTCAGTAAGATCTGTCAAATTTTCTATGAAATAGGGATATGATTACATCATCTGAGTTATGCAACACAAAATTCTACTAAGAACACTAAAAAAGAGGCATTTAAAACTTGTGAAGTTCCACAGATTGATGTGCATGGCTGTCGCGTGTATGAAGGAACTCTGTGCTCAAGGAACTGTGCAGCGCATTTTGATAATCAGTCCAGACTATGATGCCGGCATGTCTGAAATGACATCTCCTTCTTAGTCATCCGTTTTAACATGTGTCTGTTAAGTCGGAAAGCATATATATGACACAAGTAGAAACACATTTCTCCCAATACCAAGCAAAGCTACCATTGGAATGGATTCTTCATTGACATCTAGATGTTACCTCAGTTCCCTTGGCCATAAAAGGAGGTCGATACTTACCAACTACCTCCCATTAAGGTAGAGAAAAGAAGTTAGTTGATGTAAAATGGCTTGTATATGACAAGGGACATGTATAGCATGCTTTCTTGTTTTACATTTGTTCTTTGTAATGAGTTTATTGCTTCTCGGAAACTAAACGGAAGTATTTATTGGAAAATAATGGAGCAGAGAAAATGAATACGAGGCAGTCCTCTGACATCATTTTTATTTACTAATCTGAGGTTGTGAGAAAAAATGGTGCAAGAAAAGAAAAACTATACATTACTTGGAGAGTTAAATGTCACAACATAACAGTAATTTTATGATGGTTCCTCCAGGGGAAGATCATGAGCATCAACATTTCTCTATGGACAGAGAGGCTTGTAGCTGAGAAATCTATTGTCTTTAGTAATTGATTATTTTAGGTAAATAATGTAGGAATGTGCACATCAAAAATGAAATCATAGAACATGCTCCTGGAACACATTCCAGGCAATACATTATACTTGCCCTAGAAATACGATGATGAAATTTCTCCTTGCTGCATCAATGAATTAAATCACATGAATAATAAACACATAAAAAACTAACAATGTAATGTAGGCAAAAATTTTCATATCTTGGAGTTTACTTCAAACTGGAACTTACTATAAAAATTAGCTTCAATGTAGTTTCTATTCCTTCACATAACGTAATGCCTCAGTCACTTGTAGGAACTGGGAGAAACCAAGATCTTCATACTAAGAACCTATCTGCATTATGTCCTACTTTCTATTTTACATTTTTGAAGCAGTCTCATCTAAAGTCTTCATCTACCATAAATGCAATAATCAAAATTATTTTCCTCGTCAAGAAGTTACAATATTTTATTGGGAGGTCTCAAATTTCAAAAGTGTACTTCAGTGGGCAACTAAATACTTTTATATAACTTAAATATATACTTCTTATTCAACAATTATGAAAAACAATAGAGAAGTTGAAATGGTGTTACAATTTGCCAAACTAGTTGATCAAATAGTAAAAGCTTTATCTTGCTTAGAACACTGGTTTCCTGGAAGTATTAATTTTAAGAATGACAGCTGTTTAACCAAACAGGGTGAAACAGTAAGTATAAAATCTATTAAAACTTTCCAGATTTAAACTAACATCTTACAAAACATTCCTAAGTCAATAGCCTTAGCTGTAAAGGTCTTGGTTTGTTACCCTGCTGGCCTGGAACGTGTTGTGCGCCTGCTACAGCCTCCCAAGGGCTCGGGCTACACGACAAGCCTTGTTGGCATGTCTTTCCAAGTTCCTGAAAATATCTCCTTGGAAAAATGATAGTAAGATCCAAATTTAAGAGGAGAAAATTCAGCCAGGGCACAGCAGAGTTGGTGGGATTCAAACTGTGATTCAAAACTAGTTCCTATTTATAATACAAGGAAGCAATTAATAAGCTAGGGGAATTTGTGCAATGTTAGAAAAATGATTTTGATAAGATTACATTGCTGCAGCATAATGGCCTGGACTGAAGTGTATACATAAGTGTATATTTCCTAATCATACGACGATAGCATTTCTTCAAATAAGCACTGTGTAAACAAGGAGCCATTCAGTAATGCAGGCTTAAATTTGTGTTACCCAAATTATAAAAAATAAACCATGTATTTCAATATATCATATAAATAAAAAGTTAAGCAGACACTCTGGATGACGACACCCTCTGAATAGTGAATTGGTGTGTTTATTGTTTCTTTCTGTATTGTTGGCGTGAGCTTTCGTTTGGTTATAGAACCCTAGAAGTGGGCATGGTACATGTGGCGCAGCAATTTGTCCTGAGTGACTGCATTGCGGTGGGAACTCATGACGTCAGCACTAAAGGAGCAACAGGCAGACAGCAGGGGATCGAGCCGAAGGCCAAAGCTCACTCCTCCCTTTCACAAACATTGTTTCAGTGTGCTACTCAGCCTCCACAGCACCCGCCCGCGACAGTGTCAGTGCTAAGAAATTTCCAGACTAGAGTTTCAGATCAGACTGTAGTAACTGGATTTTAGACATGAGAGCTGACAAAGCAAAGGCAAAGCGGACATTGTGGGTCCCAGCGCACACCATCTTGGCCCTGTCTTTTCAGCTGTACTAAAGGCTGCTGGGATCTTTCTTGCATTTTAAGAACACCAGGCAAGTTTTCACGCTTTGGGGTTATGTATGAGTATGAGACGGGCATTACACGTGGGTTATTGTTATTTCATCTAGACTACAGTCTTGCTCAAACTTGGACTGAATCCTCTGTGTAACTATGACTAAGCTTTTCCAAGATTAAAATGCCGAGATAATTTCTTTTTAAATTGAGAGTTCACTGTTGACTCCTGCTTTTAAAAATATCCTAACATGTCCAAACAAAATCTGGGTCTCAACTATAAACATCTGGCCTTAAGGACTTAAATCACTTCTCTAGATCTCTATTATTCTGGAGGGAAAATATGCCCATGATATACACATGTGTTTGAGAAACGTCTACACTGAGTTTTTATGCCTCTCAGAGCAGCGTTCTCCATAGAAGAATAGTCTTCCATGGAATTTTGATTTAGCTTATTAATTTCCAATAGAAGTTTTAAGAAACAGAACCAGACAGAAAACAATGTTTCTGATGGGAGTTTGGTGGCTGAGTCTTTAAAAGAAATGTATTAGTGTAATTTTGTAAAAATCTTAGAAGTTTCTAACTAGGGTATAAATCTTTTTCAGTTCCCATCACCTTATCTGGCTGTCTTTTCCACTCAGCCTGCATAGTCCAGCTTGGCTCCTTTGTCTAAAACAAGTGGCCTCTCAGAAGCAAAGTCCTATAAAAGTTAAACAAGGATCGGGGTGGGTGTGTGGCAGGGTTTACTGGATTCCTTTCTGTGTGCTTCTTATTAAGCTTGGGTCAGATTTTCTTCAGGATAACTGTGAGAGTGCTTCAGGTCCTACTGTTAAAATGCTTATTACCTGTAATTCACGTGGTTATCAACCTTTCTATTTCTGGATTTTAAGAATGTGCATAAAGAGTTCTTGTGCCAAAAAATAAGAAAGCCCTCCGTTTAGTAAGTGCTCAAACTTCCTCTCCTCCAAAGAGAACTTGCTGACAGAATGGCACTCAAGATACAGCTTGCAGCATATGGCAAAGGTGGATGTGCTAGTGGTTGGTGGGAAGCCTCCACATTAATAAAATTATTCCAGAATCAAAAGCAAATTGTTTCTATTTCCATTTCTTAATGACCACCGCTGGGCCTGGTGACTAACACCCAGGTCCAAAGAAAACACAGTGCCAGCAGCAACAGACCAACAACAGCTGCCTTAAGATGGTCATCACAATGCTAACATGATTAATTCACCTGGGAGACGAGGTCTCTAATTTTGGGCTCTGAATTTGTCTTAGCACCTAGCACAAACATCGAGTTTTCTCCTTTTGCACCAGACCTAGCACAGGAGTTAGTTCAAATAACTCTAGTCATTTGAACCCTGAGCTCGCCAAGTCCTTCCGAAAATAATAAAAATCAACTCTACCCTGTCTCCTCTCATGCACACTGGGCTGTGACTTCGGCTAGCAGAAGTAGAATCTGGACTAAACTCTCAGCACAAAGCCATCAAAAGAGAAGCTTGACTCATACTCCCTATCCTTCATCATCCACTGATCACACTTTCTGAAAGTCAGCTTGTCCTAGTCCATATGCAATGTTAAGTATTAAGCAATTACAGCTTTGAAAGCACCGATGCCCTGCTAGACTCTGTTGCAAGTTCTTCAGACATATAAACTATTAAGGGAAACCTCCAGGACTGTGGTTTTCAACCTCCCTCGCCCTAGGGCTCCTGCTCATTTATGTTGCTCTCTGCAGCACTTCCACTTCTACCAATAGGAGACTAATCTGTCCAAGCAAGGGCTCGCAAACACAAATGAATGTCATGAATTATGGATCCAGTAAAAAAAAATAGACCTGATGATGGACTAAATTTCCCATTTTCAGTTGAAGAAGAAAATGTGAAATCTGAACAAGATGCAAAGAAAACAAAAGACAACCTTTCACAGGAACGGCCTCTCAACATTTCCTCATCTTTGGAATAAAGCAATAGACGGGGTAGGGCACTCACTATAGAATGCAGCCCTGGGAGCGTTTTCTCTTGGGATGGGACAAAGACTCTAAAGATGAACAAGAAGCATTGCCCCTAATGAGGATTAGTTGAGAGGTGTAAATCAACAGCACAAGATTAGGAATGTTTGACGTGATTTATCTGAGTGTTAAAGGTGCAGTACCCATTTCTGAACGATTAAGCAAATTGTCTAGGTATTCTACTGTTTTCATTGCATGACTTCTGTTATTACTTACCAAGAAAAATTTGCAATAGACTTTTCACAGCGAGTTTTCGAGTCATGTTTGTGCTAGAGCCAATATTCGTGACATGTGTCTGGACACACTACAACGATGGCACGCTGAGCAGCGTGCATCAGAGAGAAGCCGTCGCCCACAGTGGCAGTGGCAGCGCTGTTCCCACAGCGCCACTGTTTTCTGACCATCTATGACATTAGCTAAAAGGTCTGACTCGACTGAGTACAGGGGCTCCCTGAGAGGGAACTGTACTAAAAAGACCCCCAGAAAGCAATTCTCAGTGACTATCAGTGTGGAAATGAATGATTAGATGGGGGGAGGTACTGGGTATGGGACCCAGGGTCTAGCACATGCTAAGCACATGTTACTACCACTGAACTACACCCCTAGCCCTTGGTATATAAAGTATTTTAGTCATTCATTAGTCATGCCCCATAGAAAATTCTGCAGTTTTTTTTTAAATTAAAGTGTTTAGACTATTTGTGATTGATCTCTGAAGCTGTCTGTAGAGAAAGAGGGTCTGCTACACCTTTGACTCCAGGCTCGTGTGTTCATGAACAACACAGGGCGAAGGATGGAAAGAGATACCAAGACGGGCAAGAGGAAACGGAGGAGACGGAGTGACGGAGGTGACAGGGAACAGCTAGTTTCCCAGAACAGACACCAATAGACAGGTAGCTTTGACACTGTACCTAGAGAGGCTGCCCTCGGCGGCCAGGCCCTGGGAGTCATCGAGGACATTAGGTTCACTGCAGGAGGGGTAGGGAGATGAAGCATTTAGGGAAAGAAAATGCAGAAGGAAAAAAAAAGAGAGAAAGAAAAAGAAAAGGGAAAGGGGGAAGAAAAAAAAAGCATGCAATTTTCTGTTTCCAAGAACTGAAAATAAATAAATTTAACAGAACAAGGAAGGAAAAGGAGACAGTCAACCATTTCACCTTGTGCTGGGTTTGTCAAGACATAGGACTCAAGGCAATGGGGGAAGGAAAGACCGGATGGGTACGACTCTCAGAGGAGCGCTCTGTTTATTGGTCAAGAGTTAAAATGAGCTCCAAACGGAGACGTGAGCTCGGAAATGCTTCGCAGAGTAGATCCGCAGAAGATGAATCTATGAGTTCTTTAGTAGCCTTTTGGCTAGGTGGTTAGTATTTTTAGCATATCTTATGGACACAGAATTTTAATGATCAGACCTCACATTCTCTTGTAGAGCCTAACATTACTACACAGAAACCACTTACCATGAATGGCCACAGCCAAAGTCTGGAAACTGATGCCGTTAAGAAAAGCAAAGACAGAGCCCAACTCCCCTGCTAATTTTGCAATGAAAATATCAATAAACAGAAGGAAGGGATCTTCAAAACATTACAAAGAACTCACATTTACCTCCCTATTATACACTCTCTACTGACTGAATTGTAAATACAACGGAAGTCTGTCATTTGGTTAGTTAGTAGCAGTTTATCAACTTATTTGGATGCAGCTGAACTGATATTTGTTAGCACATCTGTGCTATATTTTATCCACTTTCCCATCAGATCTATCACTGAGCTAGGCAACCATAAGGCATTCAATAAATATGTATTAAATTGTGTATAATCAAAGCATCTACAAAACTGAAAGGACTATTATCAAACATCTGAGTGTCTCTGTCCCCAGAAAGAGAATCATTTTTTTTTTTTTTTGGTAATGGACAAAGACAGTGTTCCGTTCTCCAATTTTCCAAAATAGAATCCAAGAACAAAGTGATTCATTGTAATATATTCTTTTTAACTTCTGGGATATGTTTATACTAGATAAAAATTTCCTTTGCAAGTAAGTTGATCCATCATTATATGCACGGAAAGAAAATTAGTAGTTTGACTTATTTTGAATAGCTCAAAAGCTCTCTAGTTACAATTTATATTATTTTAAATACAAACATGTGGATAGTAAAAACTAAGAATAAATTGATAGTTGCCAACAGTAACTGCTATATTACTTTCTTTGGACATGTTGTTTGGCTCTTGGTTCCATATTTAATTTATAAAATCTTTTTTTGCTCAAAGAGAAATGATCAAGTTTTAGGTTACATGAACTATTTATTGAGTATAGTATACTCCTGCATATAAACCGGATAAATTTGAACACAATCATATATCCCTTTTGATATTATGTTCTCTGTGTGAATCGTGCTACTAAGGGTATTAAAATGACAGTAGCGAGGGATATAGCTCAGTGATGTAGCATACATATGGCCGTATTGCAAAATACAAACTAACACACTAAAAGTCAGGCAACACCAAGAATTGTATTTCAAGAATACAATTCTTGAAATGAACATATTAGTTGTTTTAAAAATAGATTAACTCTTAGCTCATTTTTTAATTACAACTTTATTTAAAATATGTAGAATTAAAACATGAGTGTTTATTTAAATATAATTTTAAATTTCAATAAATTATATATTTTTGTTTTCCCCAAGTATAAAAAGTTTAAAAACTATAGCCCCAAACTTGTTTTTAAAATTACACTCACATGGCAGAGAACACCAAGGGAAATGCTTTCAATGCTTTAGGCATTGAGTCTGAGAGTTGCTGATCTTGCTGATCTGGAAGGTCTCCTTCAGATCATTTCACCCTGCTTTTAGCGCATAGCTAGAGAGCCGTGGACTGCGTGGAAGTGGCCTTCCCATGGTCCACACAGTGTCAGAGGTATGTTTTCTGCTTGGTGAAGCATTCTTACATGTGGTTGAGCATTAACTGCAGAAGGCTAAACTCCCAGAGTATCACATAAACTGGTCTACTCTTGCCAAATAACCATTTTCTTGCTCGATGATAAATCTGGCATATAAGGATGGCATTGACCAGAAGAAAAAAATTATATTTCTATTTATGGATAGCTCAATAAGAAATAATACTTGGACCTAACGGTGTGGTCTCATTTCGACCTGGCTTAGAAAGCTACAACTATTACCCATAGGAACCTTCTTGAAAGTACTTTCTTGAACAGTTTCTCTAGAAACATAACCCATGCTTGCTTCTCATTCAGTTTTTATAGGCTGATGTTGGTGTATGTTTGGAATTTTTTCTTTTGCCCCCAAATACAGAATATAAGACAGTCATAGGCCTTTACCTTTGGCTGGGTAACATGCCCACCTCAGCCTGAGGTGCAGACGTGCTGGAGACGTGGCTGGAGAACCGCCTCCTTCCAAGGGCACTCAGGAGACTAGCTTCCTGTTCACTTACCACACTGGGCATGCTCACAGAGTCATCTGAAAGTGCGAAGGGATCGATGTTACAAAATCATGATACCTATCGGAAAACTGCAGCCAAAGTGGTACTTGAGTTCCATCCCTGGCTTGGGTACAACCTCAGGGCTGTCTTTAAAGCTAAACGATCACAAGCATCTTTGTACAAACAATAACACAGCAAGCGAATCAATGAAACTTCTTCAATGTCTACACATCTCCTACATCCCTACGCAGTAGAGCAGCCTTCACAAAACACATGCAAACTTCTTATTTACTTTTATAAGTATAAACCGGTGCGTACCCACAAATTAAAGATTTCAGAAGAGCTAGGTTGTGAACATACGTGTAAAGACTATTGCAGCAATAGTTCAGTTGGAGTTTGCTTTGGAAGAAGTCAATTACATTTCCTTGACATTAAAAAACTACTCAATACATTTAATAATTTCTAGATTGCTGTGGGAAGCAATATTGCAGATATTGTAGGAAAAATACTGGAAAACTGTAATATCCTGAAGTGCTTATTTTAATCTAAATTTTCAGTTTTTAAAGAGGCCCCCTTTCCCTGCAGAAGCAGAAATTAATTTACCTAAATCCATAAGAAAGTTAGCTTTAGTACAATATTTTCACAAGTTGACTTCATGCTAAGTAATTTAATACTGTTTGTTACTAAACCACATAAACTTCAATAAACAAATTGTGTTTTGCAGATGTGTGCTACCATGGAAAGTCATCTGATACATTTAGAATATTCTAAGTGATATTTCCATTATACATTTTCAAATAAAATCATAAATATGAAAACTGCTATAGATTTTAATTTGTTATACAACAATTTGGACTGAATTTTGACATATTACCTTTGTGTATGTTTACAAAGAAGCTAAAAGTAGTGGTGCACTCCTTTAATCCAAACATTTGGGAGGCAGAGGCAGGTGGATCTCTGTGAGTTCAAGGCCAGCCTGGTCTGCAGAGGGAGCTCTAGGAGAGGCTCCAAAGCTACAGAGAACTCTTGTCTCAAAAAACCAAAAAAAAAAGTTAAAAAATAGGAAAACTTTCTAGAACACATTGAACTACAGAAGCCTTTCCTGGCTTCTCACTGATTATCATTAACTATGTATCTAAACATCTCTTTAGCATTTATTTGCTCATTATTGATCATTAGTCTTAGGTTTTCTTCTATCAAGCCTTTTAAGTGCTGTCTGTAAATGTCTACTTCTCTACAAAATTACATTTAATATTATAGAAGACGGAGAATATATCTTTCTCAGTTTTTTGTTCTATACTTAATAGGTTTTAGTACGTACTTCTACGATTGGAAGAACAGTTTCAATTAAAACAGTTCATAAACTTGTTTTTATACCCTTTTCCATATAAACTAATGTTCATCCACATCACAGCCATAATTGGCAGCTAGATTTCTTGAGCTAACTGTGATATCTGAAAAAGATATCAGCAAAAGACTACATACCTTCTGATGCCCTTCACCCCACTATATGAGTGTTGGATTCTGCCAATGATGTCTCTGTTTAAGTCATCTCTACTTTTCTTCCTTAATTCCTTTCTAGGCCAACTACTTACTCACAAAGTTACCTGAGAATAGACTTTGTCCTAGGAATTACTGAGGGCATCATTTCCATCATTAAAAAAATGTTGGTAGATAGCATTTCATATATTAAAGAAAAGTATAGATATTATTTCATACGTTAAAGAAAAGTAGAATTTACTTTATGGTTTGAGCTGACATCAGGGCTTACTGTTTATGTTAAACTGCTCATTTTTGGTTTTAGAATATAGTTGGTAGTAGAGCACTTGACAGTGCCTTGTAGGTATGAAACCCTGGTTGCGTTCAGTCGCCAGCACGGCCAATCCTTAGCACTGCCAAATAAATCAAGAAGCTCCCTTTTAAGTTAAAATGTTAGGGACCCAGTGTTCTGCTGCATGATCATGCCTGCAATTCCAGCCTTCAGTGGTGGAGGCAGGAGGATCAAAAGCTTTAGGGTTATCCATGGAAATGTAGGGGATGCAAGGCCAGCCTGGGATCATGAAACTCTGTTCCAAATAAAAATAATCAAGAACAATTTTAAAGTAAACTTCTTCTTACCTCTCACACTGTGCTTTTTCAGTCAGTATTTGTGAGAGATCAGACGGCGACTCTGGAGGTGAGCCTGTGAGCGGTGCCCAGGTGTCTGGATAGAAGTGGTTTATAGTGTGATCACCGCCTTATATGACTAACCCTCAAACTAAATCTGGAAATATTGGTGATGAGCACTTTGACAAATCATGCATTTCCTTTTCTATCTTATAAACCTAATTGTGGGGAGCTAGTGAACTGCTTCTGCATTTTACTCATCTTACTTAACTAAACTTCTAAGCTCCTTTCTTGTTCCTCTGTTTAGTTCAGAGAGGGATCTTTTGTGGGTTTTGCTTGGTATAGAGGGGTTCTTATATTTTATTCTCATCTTTAAAGGTACACCTTTCAATAAGCTTTATGTAAGAGCATCTAAAAAACACGAGTGGAAAATAATCAATTCAATTAAAGAAGCCCCCTGTATGATAGAGACATTTAGTGGGTATTCAGCAGATGTTTGCTTTCAAGTCCTACACTGCTCAAGCACACAGTGTGGTATTTATTCATCTGCTATCTCCCACTTCACAACAGTACCAGAAATTCCTGGGATAACTGCATTATGGGAGAGTCTCTAAGCTCTTTCCCCTCAATCATTCTGCCAAATTTCTCCTGGCTTCCACAGACACCATGTGCACACTCTGCCCATTTTGCTCTGACAAATGGGACCTTGTGAGTGCTGGCCATTTCTCTAGCCAGTATGCCCAGGAGAAAGAGGAATAAGTTGTTTACTTACAATTGAAATGAAATTTCCAAGAAAAGGTCAGATAATACTTTTTTTTCTCCAAATATCCAAGGGTATTCAAATTTCATTTGAAACATCTTTTAAAAATGACTAAGGGAACAGACCTGGAAATGGCTGCCCATCCTCTCTAGACAGACATCCTTTGTAAGGCCTTGCTCACATGGCCAGGCAGGCTTATTGCTTGCCTAGACTTACTTTCCTCGTCCTCCTCGTCAGTCCGACTCAAGGTGTCTTGAGAAGCCTGTTGGGATGGTTCACTGTCCTGCTCCCAGACAGTGCCTGTGCCTGTGTTGGAGCGGGACATGGTAGCCAGACTCAGGCGGTAGGCAGAGGTGGACGTGCCCACAGTACTGATGGATGTCTTTCCTTGGTAGGCTGGGGGTTGAGAGATTAAGGGAAATGATGGTGAGCTCATGAAAATAGAAATGTTTGCTTAAAAGTTCTTCAACTTGTGTTTCAGACTAAGGAGTTTTAAGACCAAGGAGCACAAGAATCTGGGGTGGGCAGTACTGGCCACTGGTATATTCTAAGTGAACAGCTTTCTTATGGAGGCCTGAGGTCCCTACCAAGAGAAAAGCTTTTTCCAGTTTTTTTTCTTAGTGTGTTTATTTTCATTTGCTTAGGCAAATAGCATATCAACTAATTTTGACTTAAACTGTTGCTTCTAAATCTTTGGTTTTATTATTACAGCATGTGAATTGCCCACATAAGTATATTGGAATAATAAAAAATTAATATAGTTTATCTGAACCTAAAATCAAAATCAGAACACAACACCAAAGAATTCTCATTCTCCTTTTCTGGAGACAGCAGCATTAGAAACTTCTCGGCTCTGGGACAGGTGTTTCTATCAGATTCATCAGAATAGCTGAATGGCAATGTGTATATATCACCAGCGCTGCACTTTTAATATCTGTGTTTTGAATATTTTGCAAACAACAGTAAACACTTCAGAAAGCAAATAAAACCAGTCTTTTACATATGGGTGATGACTGCCCTCTAATGGTAGACAGTGATTTAATTTCGTTATTCAGGGGTCTGCTGTTACAGAACTACAGAATAAGCAATGAAGATGCAAGGAACAATCTTTCAGTTTGAAGAAGCTCCCACTTGTCCACTTTACTTGGCTCCTCCCCATTCTAATTTGTGAAACACTAAGAAGGCTGAGAATCCACAACACAAACCTAGTGTAAAATCACCTCACGGGCTTCACTTTCTCGCTATATAAACCATTTAACCCTCCAAGTATCAATCTCCTCCTTTTAAAATCGGGCTTGGAAAGATACTTTTACAGATACGTGTGTGGATTAGAGGAAATAACGCCTGTAAAGTAATCACGGATCCTCAACAAAGTGAATTCTCTATCAAAAAGGGAACGAAAGAATGTAAACACCCTTTCCCCTTATTAAATATCTAAGTGCTTAAATGCTAAAAGTAAAAATATTCAGGAGAAGAATGTAACTAAATTCCCGTGGAAGCCCTTTGACTTTTGTTTTATTATTAGATGTGATCTCTTGGTCAAATCTACTGGTATAGCAAGAGAGCTAGTTCAGATAGTCGCCAAGGAGCAGTGAGCTGGGCAGAGATTGTGAATGCCATCCAGCAGACTCAAGAGACACCCTTCACGCTTACCTGATCCACTGTGGACTGCCTCTTTCAGAATTTTCAGTTCACTGTTGAACTCTGCAATGAGCGAGCTCTTGCATAAAGGGCGGGGGATGAAGCGCCGCTCTAACTGGTCAGAGATATGTTGCCGGGCAGAAAGTTCTTCATGGTTCTCTGCCGGTTGGGCCAGTAGCTAAAAGGCAGGTATTTCATCCTCAGGACCCCAAATTTCCCATCTGTAAACCTGGCTCACTGTGATACCGACCCACTTCATAGATTCAGGAAGAAAAGAAGGCGATTCAGGAGACACTGGTTTCAGCACAATGCCACTGTGTAGTGTCTCCGCCCCGAGAAATTGGGGCATGAGAAGAACAAAAGAGTGCATTAACACTGGGACTCGTGGAGGGAAAAAGAAGCCTTGACTGTCCCGTTTTTTAAAATAGTAGATTTCAGATGCTACTGATACGGGAGAACATTCTCTAGAACATTCCACGGGGCCAGTTTTTCTCCTTTCTTTAAAGAGAGGGATGACGAATGGGATGAGAATAAGTTTGGCATACTTTAGTAGGTGAAGAGGTGCTTTAAATGTGAAATTCTCTCTGGATGCTTGCTTGGGGCTCCATCCTCATCAAACATGGTGCTAACAGTCTCTCTAATAGGCTAACTGGGCGCAGCATGTGTGCGTCCTGGAACCGCCCTGCTGCACCCCCGTCCCTCTCCCCAGTTCCCAACACTCCTGCCTTAGTAGAAAACTGCAAGTTCACTGGCTTTTTGTGACAGGGTCACTCCACACCTTGCATTGGATGAAAGGGCGCAAGAGTACGAAGATGGGTATCCGGGTGCGCACGATGAAGTCGAGGAAATCCCACAGGGCCAGGCCGCCCACCTTCCGCAGAGCCATCTCCTTCACCTGCAGGCTCAGCCAGTACCACTGGCTTCCCAGCTGCCGCTCAAAGCAGACGAGAATGACCTTTAGGGCTTCAGAGTAGGAAAAGAGAAGGATCCTGAGGGCTTGTGCTTCAGAGGAATCCTGCCCACAGTCACTGGCTTTGCACATGGGAAAATTTTTAATTCGTTAAATGCCACAGTTCCAGAAACTTAACCTGTACCCCTGAGCCAGTATTCCAGACATACAGGTAAAGGTATTTTGATGTGGGTTAGAACACAATTTTATTAAGTGCTTTGAAAATCTCCATTTTGAAAGCAAAACAAAACAAAAACCACCACTACCACAACAAAAAACAATGGGGTAAGGTAGGTAGTCCGTTGAACTAAAGAGGCAATTATAAGCATATGTATTACTAATGCTTTATAGCCCATAGGCTTTGTCACAGGGGCTTTATGAACTCACCAACAAGTTACTCACATCCCCAGATAACATCAACATCATCATCATAATAATAAAAGATACAATATCCTGATCAAGGAAGAAATAAAAGTAATATCTTCATTAAAAAGGCAGAAAGTGGGATGGAATAATTTTTTTTACTCCTGGTCTTACATAAAGAGCTCTCTTTCCCCACTATCTTCTGTGTTCCTTGACTTCACGTATGGTTCTTTGTCTGCGTGGATGTTTTCTGAACCTGGCTTCTTAGGCCTTGGGCAACTGAGCGCCCATTACGGTGGGTCCTATGTACACACATTCTGTTTCTTTCTCTCTCTTTTTTTAGGCCATAGAAAATGGTATCTTACATACACACCCCTTCAGAATGCTACTTAAACACCCCATTTCCCATCCTCCAAACTCCAAGGACCTGTCTAATTCAGGAGTTTGTGCTATATCCCACTCTCCCAACAACATCCACTTTAGTGAGCTGAAAAAATGTCAGGAGAGATGCCCTCTTAAGGGGTTCCATTGTCATGTTCCTTATTCTTGGAGTCAGTCCAAGAGTGGTCTTCCCTCCAACCCTGGTCTATTTCTTCCTTTTATGAGGTTCCCCACTGTTATGCTCCTTATTCTTGGTGTCAGTGGTCTTTACTCCCGGTCTACTTCTTTCAGGGACACTGAGTGACCCTTTGTTACCCGATGGGAGGCCAACACTTAAAGTCAGGGATGAGGTAATAGGGAAATAGGAGTATAAGTGGGGAGAGGAATTGGAAGCTTGTAGGAAGAGGGTACTGTCCTCACATGATTAAAAATCAAGATGGAATTGTCTTATAATGACAACAAAGACATTGTCAAGGAAGAATAAGAAAGCTTGCTAAGGAAGTAAGGTCCTGCAAGGTCACCATGTCCTACGCTCAGGATGTTGACTGCCAACTCCAAGGGCTTTATTTACATAGAGGACTGACCTATGGGAAGCAAAGTGTGCACTATCTCCCAGGAACTGCCAAATCTGAGCGATCTTGCTCAGAAAGAGGTAATCCTTCCTCATATACTCTTATGCAAACAACCAAGTAATTCCGAGAGTGCATATATGAAAATACTCTTTGTCTTTTGACAAATGTTTACTAGAGTAAGCTAGTCATGCAAGGGTATTTCTTGCTCAAGTGGCTTATTTAAATACCTTCAGAGCCAAGATAGATGATAGTACATATATCCACGGGGAGCCAAAAAGAAGAGGCGGCAAAAAGAGACCCACCTAAGTATGCTGCCTGGCTGGTGGACTCAGCCAGCCCTTCCTTGCGCAAGTCTTTGCCTGCATCCCCAGGAGTAGAGCAATGGGCTGGGGAGCTCTCCAGCATGAAGTTCTTGCTCCTCGATGTGCTGATGATCCGGGGAGGCAGGAGCACGTTGATGACAGTCTGCAGCAATAGCTGTACCTCGGGCTGCTCCAGCCATGGGCTATCTGAAGTGCATGTTGGAAAAGGAAGGGGGAAAACATAACAATTACAAGGCAGACTTCCATGTTATACACTGAGCAATGTAACTTCTTCCAGTTCCAAATCAGAACACATAGAAATGTAGGTATTTCCCACCAAGTACTGCTTCTTCCACAGAAAGAACAGCATTTTTGGCACCTGAGGATCACCATAGCTGCTATTCAAGGGCTTATGTTCCAGGCCCAACCTCCTGTTTATTAGTTCATTCTCTTTTCTTTTGTTAAATACTTAAATGTACTGACCTTACATCTGAGATATGCTTTTCCTAAAAGAAAGTCCCCTTAAGATTATGTTGGATTAAAAAAAGAAGATAAAACATTACCTATAAACAAAAAGAAGAAGAAGGAGGGGGAAGAGAAGGAGGAGGAGGAGGAAGAGTCATGAGAATGTATTGATGGTTGGCATCTGCAGGATTTCTGCTAATCACAGCGGCCATATAATAGTTCAGTCACCAGTCAATTCTCAGTGTAGTGTACTTGAACTAACTAACATTTTCTTAACTTAACCCAAACAATATACTCTGACCTCTGCTGTATTGAAATAATTTTAAATAAGGTATTTCTTCTAAGAAGTAGAGAAGAGAAATTCTTGTCCCTGGTCAGATAAACCAAATAAAACTCATGTTTCCAAAACCCCATTTAATCCATTTAGATTCATTTCAGTTGATGAGTTTCACGTGGAAAGGAAGAATAGAAACCACACACTGGTAGTTAGAAAACACAACAACAATGGTACATTTCCTTTAGTTAGATTAATCAGACCTTTGCTTCCAGATCCTACAGTGAGCACAAATGGGATGAGCAGATTTAAAAGCATCCCTTCCCTTCGCTCTTGATTGGTGAATGGGGAGATCACATGGCTTAAAGGGAAATCTTCTTTTAAAGCCTGTGCAGCAATAATAGAAAAAAAAAGATTAATTGACCACCATGCCCATCGCGTGCATTTGTTTCTACAGAGTGTGTCGCCGAAGGTGCCTCCCCGCTGGCTGCACCTGGAAACTGTGAGTTCAAGTGTTGTCTTTGTGGCAAATGAAATTTGACCCACAATGATATTTTGCCACGGACTTCACATAACAGAGCTACATTCCTAAAATGACATTAATAGCTTAAGTGTCAAGTGAAAAGGTTCAATATAAGACCCACCTCATTTCTCCCACTAATTTCCTCCATGTGTCTACCCTGGAAAATGAAGAAAATGACAGTGTGGCACTTTCTCCATTTGAGGTCATTTAAAAGTTCTTTAGTCCCTGCCTAGGCCTTCTTCAAGCCAGGAAGCAATAAAGGAAGAAATTAGTGACCTTTGGAAAGTGGTTATTAGGTGACTACGGGGTGTCATCTCTTCCCTTCACACAGTAGCCACCATCCTTCAAATGCTTTGTACATCCACCCATCTCTAGATGGTAAGAGGTCTGATGGCCACACAATGGGTAGGTCAGTTATACCTTTATATCCGGTGAATTCCTTCTGTTGATCACAGAGTAAAAACTGTGTGACACAGAGAAACAGGGTGATCGGGATTCTGCATTTTTCTTAATAAAGTAGGCTACTTGTATGTGTGTTTAAAATAACATTCAACTCACAATCACTAAGGAAAATAAAGATATTCAAAGTCTGGTAGTAAAGTAACGTGTGAAAGAATTTCATACTGTAATTCTTTCTGAAAAGAATTTTAAACCAGATTTTGAATACTATTGCCTCTTTTGATTAACAATTGTGAGCTGATTACACATAAGCCATTAGTTTGCACATAGCGTAAGTGACCACAGTGGTTGCTGTGGTTGAGACAGGACTAAATGACTCTGCTATTTTTGAGATCTCGAGAAGAATTACAGAAGCACAACTTAGGGCCATGCTCAGGGTTGAAGCTCCAAACCCATCAAGGTTTGGAGGTATTCACACTTCTGTTTCACAGATTTTGCCCAGCCTTTGCAGAAAGAGAAAGAGAGAGCACCACCTTGTGGTGCCTCCACCAGCAACTTAATGAGCGTGACAAACAGGTAAGGCAGTCACACCTGTATCTGCAATGCTACAAGCCGGACAACAGCTGTGCTGAAGGGCAGAGGTGGTGAGAGATAAGGGCTGAGATGAAGAAGGGGTAATCCATCAGCCACACTGGAAGGTCCTACCACTCCCATCACCTGAAATACAAACAGAGCACATGACCAGCCTTGACCATTGCAGTTCCATGCAACTGTAGTAAAGGAGTCTCATTCACTAACAAAAATATTAACAAACTGAAGGTTGGGCATGGTATTTTCAGCCTTTTCTTTCTCTATGCCCTCTAAGGCATGTAATGTCTGGAGTCAGATCGTTCATTATACTGAATACAGACAAGGTTTTGTAGAATGCTGTTTATAGCTAACTATGTAGGAAATGAGAAATGAACTAAACAAACAAACAAACAAACTATTCTAATTGGGAGACTGGACAGTTATTTGCGGATTCAAAAAAGTGCAGTCAGCATTCTTGGATGGAGCAAATACTGACAAGGATGATGATGATCGCAGCTCATGTGCACTAGGCGTTCCAGCTACACACTTGTTGCCCAACTAGTCAAGCAGCGGATCCTACTGGATGGTACGCTCGCACATGGTTCTCATACATTGTACAAAACCTCGTCAGGACCAGACTCTAGATATTACATAAACGGTGAAAATCATTTTTCTTTGCATAAATCCTAGACTGGCCAACTCGTGGTGCTATTTGGCCCTAAAAAAAAAAAAAGAAAAGAAAGACTTCTTTTTGTTTTAAGGATCCCCTCCCCAGATGATCTCAACTTCTAGCCAATTGTGCAGACTCCACCATCCCACTCTCCAACTGGCAGCCCTCAACTCTCAACGCAACTTTGAGGTGATTGTCAAAGTAGTGCGTGGGAAGCAGCCTTCCAACGTCCCGCCTGGGCAGGATGGGCCTGGATCTCCCATGGACCACCTTGAAATGGACCTCACTGTTTTCAGGGTCACCTGAGCCATCTGTTTTCATCGGTAAGTGAGGGGCACAAAGTGGTTGACCTGTAAGTCTTCAGTTGAGAGAAATCAATAGCAGAGTAAAACTGTGCAAAGTTTCAGAAGATTGCCACGTGGCTACTCACCAGATTGACACAGACATTGATCAGTGACCTAAGGTGAGGCAGGAAGGATATGATTGGCTGCCTCTGAAGTGTCAAACAAACCCCTTCAATCAAAGTGCTGGCAGGCTCCCACTCAACCTGTCGCCTGGAATACAATATAGGAGCCATTAGCGCCCTGACTCCCTTCCGGAGAGTCTGCAGCAAGTGAACGAGACAGTGATCCTGGCATCAACTAAGACAGGACGTGTGCTGAGACAACAGAGTGCTTCCCATGGAATGGCCATTACCCATGCTGTTCCAAAAGCACAGAGCACACTGGGAGGGGAGGAAGGAGGTACTGAAAACGCAGCAGAGCCACACTCCTGCCCAACCGACTAATGAGACAAAATCTATTGAAGAAAAAACAGAGAGGATGAATGGGTCATACTTTAAGGTCCCCCTAATGTCATCTTTGGGGGGGGGGCTATCCTATCATTTCAGGAGACATGAGAAATCTTCCAGCAGAGCAAATCTGCCCCAACCTGCCGTTCTGAAATGCACTTATCAGACTACACTTGATACAGTCAGCATTCACACAGGGCTATTAGTGGGATTCATATGGCTTAAGTCCTGTCAAAAAGAGGGAATTTGAGGAAAATGATCTAAAAAGGAAATGATGTCTTGGATTATTTTCTGTGGTAGTGCAGATGGTGGAGTACACATGCCAATCAAATGGATGCAGGAGATTTCTGTCTCAAAACAAAATGAATCTATTCTGCTGGGTGCTTCTGATTTGGAAATTATTCCTAAGCCTACATCTTCTATGAAACTGCATCCTGAACAATGAAAGAATGGAGATGTGTCACAGATGAGGAAACACTGACACTCCGGATGCCAGAAGTGCCCTAGTAATTCACAGCTCAGCTTCAGACAAAACATTGTGCATTGAGCTAAGGTTACATGAAAGGGTTAAAGACAAATCAACTAGATATTATGCCATGCATCCCAGGAAAATTTCCCATAGCTGACCAAACCTGTGAACGAACCCACAACTTTCCTTTCAGGAGGTATTATCATATAATAAGTTTAACTGTATGACAAATGAGTCATTTTATGGAGATGTTTAACATCTTTAAATGTCAAAGTACTTAAGAAAAATAATTTATTTTGGCACACATTCATAAGACACTTATGCATCTTTGATCAGTCATTTACCAGCAGATGCAAGTGTTCTACTGGAATCACCAAAGAAATAGTGCTTAAGAACAGGCATCTCCATGCCACTGAAAAAAAATGACCTTGATATAATGTCTTGACATTCATCTCCATGGTACAAAAGCTTAGAACAAGTGCATAGCCTGATACGATCCGATATTGCTCTTCTGTGGCTCAGTGTGATGGCACAAATGTGCGGAGCACTGCCTGATGTCTGTGAAACTTCTGGCAAACTGAACCTTAAGTACCGAAGTCTGAGGTAAAGTTGCTTTGCTTTTGAGTTTAGTTTTAAGGGATAGAAAAAGCTCTCTCAGTCATCCAAATTTGAAGTTTCCATTTAGTGGGTTTGTGAATTATACCATCTGTTCACTGTGACTACAGTTTCCAAACTTGGTTCACATTTCCAGAAAGACTAATGCAGAGGCATTTGCTCATTGGAAGAGGATGAATGGGTATTTCTCAGGCCACCAAGAAGTCACCAGGCTGTAACTGTGTTCATTTAAAACTCCATTGAATAAGGTGAATGTCAGAATTAGATATCAGCCCTGTGCCCTTTGTAGCTTCAGTCTGACTGTTAATTATAAAACTTGGAATTTATCTATCTTGCTATGCACCCAAATAAGATAATGTATGCTGTTAATAGAGTACTTTTAGCATCAAATTAATGTTTCTCCTCTCTGTTGTTGGCTATATACTCTCTCTTACTTCAAAAAGGGTTAGGGATTGTTGAGTTCTAATTGGGTTTCTTTATGCATCGGATGAAGAACTAGCTGAGAAATGGACAGACACCTCCTCAACATAAGTACATATATTTCTAAATAAATGTTATTTCCTCAAAACAATTCTGGCTACTGGGGAATTTATATTCTCAATTACCTATGCACAAATACCACCAGAAAACTTCTAACTCATTTATTTAACTGACGATTGACCTACTATCCTGAAAATGCCATTTCTAACTGTGTGCTCTGAAATACCTGGCCAGGAGGCGTCCTCACCTCAAGGTAGGCATCTTGTGGATTTTGTTAAACATTCTATCCAGTCTCTTTAGAATGAGGATAAGGGCTGGTCTCACTGGTTCCGCTGACCAGTCGGTAATAGGTAGCATCTCCATGATATAGCGCCGAAGGCCTCGGCTCTCCATTGTCTGGGTGTCATACGGTGCCAGCTTCAGAAGGGAGTGTGCAATTTCTGCCAGCCTAAAATCATTTCAGAAATAAGGAGCAGGAAATACCACAGTGAGAATATTTCCACAACTTTCTACCTAAGAACATTCTCCCCAGCACCCTCTAACCCTCTGCCTTGCTCACATACATCAATACAATGATATATGCACATGCATAGTCAAGGAGAATCATGAAATGCTTCAGAGAGTAAACATGAGGAGCAACTAACAAACACTAAGGATAGGTCAAATGTGTCTAGAGAGTGCTACTTCTTGTGTGTTTGACAGGTCTCATGTTACCTCGATTGGTTCTAAACTTGCTCTATAGCAGAAAATGATCCTGAACTTAACATCCCTTTGCTTCATCTTCCCAAGTTCTGGGATTACAGACATTTGTTACCATGTCTGGTTGTATGTGGTGTTAACATATACCCACATAACAAACATGTGCTTGCACACACAAATACACACACACACACACACACACACACACACACACAGAGGGGGGACTATTAATTAATTAGAAGTAGTACAATGGGAATGTTGTGCTCTTCCCTTTCTCATGTATTTACTATAGCATTTTAATAAAAAGAAAAGTTGATAGCAGCAGGAGAGGCAAACTAAGCGCTTGAGGGGTCTGTAGGAAGACCTCTAAGATCTGCAGGAAGACCTTTAGATCTGCAGGACGATCTCGAGGATCTACAGGACCTCTAGGATCTGCAGGATGACCTCTAGGATCTAAGGAAGACCTCTAGGATCTGCAGGATGACGTCTAGGAACTGCAGGAAGACCTCTAGGATCTGCAGGACGACTTCTAGGATCTGCAGGATGACCTCTAGGATCTGCAGGATGACCTCTAGGAACTACAAGACCTCTAGGATCTGCAGGAAGACCTCTAGGATCTGCAGGAAGACCTCTAGGATCTGCAGGATGACCTCTAGGATCTGCAGGTAGACCTCTAGGATCTGCAGGAAGACCTCTAGGATCTGCAGGATGACCTCTAGGATCTACAGGATGACCTCTAGGAGCTGCAGGATGACCTCTAGGATCTACAGGATGACCTCTAGGATCTGCAGAAAGACCTCTAGGATCTGCAGGAAGACCTCTAGGATCTACAGGATGACCTCTAGGATATACAGGACCTCTAGGATCTGCAGGATGACCTCTAGAATCTGCAGGATGACCTCTAGAATCTGCAAGATGTCCTCTAGGATCTGCAGGACCTCTAGGATCTAAGGAAGACCTCTAGGATCTGCAGGAAGACCTCTTGGATCTACAGGACCTCTAGGATCTACAGGAAGACCTCTAGGATGTATAGGAAGACCTCTAGGATCTACAGGAAGACCTCTAGCATCTGCAGGACCTCTAGGATCTGCAGGAAGACCTCTAGGATCTAAGGAAGACCTTTAGGATCTGTAGGATGACCTCTAGGATCTACAGGACAACCTCTAGGATATACAGGACCTCTAAGATCTACAGGAAGACCTCTAGGATCTGCAGGATGACCTCTAGGATCTGCAGGAAGACCTCTAGGATCTGCAGGATGACCTCTAGGATCTGCAGAAAGACCTCTAGGATCTGCAGGAAGACCTCTAGGATCTACAGGACGACCTCTAGGATATACAGGACCTCTAGGATCTGCAGGATGACCTCTAGGAACTGCAGGATGACCTCTAGGATTTAAGGAAGACCTCTAGCATCTGCAGGATGACCTCTAGGATCTAAGGAAGACCTCTAGCATCTGCAGGACCTCTAGGAACTGCAGGAAGACCTCTAGGATCTGCAGGAAGACCTCTAGCATCTGCAGGATGACCTCTAGCATCTGCAGGATGACCTCTAGGATCTGCAGGATGACCTCTAGGATCTGCAGGAAGACCTCTAGGATCTAAGGAAGACCTCTAGAATCTGCAGGATGACCTCTAGGATCTGCAGGATGACCTCTAGGATCTGCAGGAGGACCTCTAGGATCTGCAGGTAGACCTCTAGAATCTGTAGGAAGACCTCTAGACACTGTTTAAGAATAGCATCTAAGCCCCTGCCTACCTCTCCAATGCTTGGATTTCAAACATGTACCTCATCTTATTAGCTCCCACAGATGGGAGAACTCATTACTGCCAAGAAAATTTATTCCACTTCTGCAGACTGCACTGATAGAAACCGCTGTCATGTGAGGTCTGTAAGTTGTCTCCAATAGGCTAGGCTTAATTATGAATGCACAAGTTCCATTCATCATCACCATGGCAACTCTTCTTGCCAAGAAATAGTTTCCAACTCTTCATACTCACCATCCTCATTCCTAACTGGACACTGTTGTAAAAAATGCGTGTGAGTGCAGGTGCACACAAAAGTGACTTAAATAGCCTACACTTTCATATTGTTTACCCTTTCTTCTAAGTACATCATAGAATAAAGGATTCTTTCTTAGATTGTTTATATCTAGGTAAGGGCAATTTTATTTGCAGAGAATCTTCTAGAAACCTTCACCTTATCCCTGCACATTCTTAGAAATTCTACTGTAACACATAACCAGTCTAAACCAACATGGGGAACCTGAGCTCCTATAAACCATATTTTGTTGAAGAAAATGAATCAATACGACTAAATGCAATTCCCCATTTGGTTGAATAAGCACTGAGTTTAGCTCTCAAGAAAGTATGTGCTTTAAAGATAGCTTTGAGGGATGTTTGAAAAATGATCTATCTTTAAACTTGAGAGAAATACACCAAGAAATTGCTCTTTTATTTTATTGACATATGGTTCTATAACTGAGAGTATTTAGCTAATTGCTTAAGAGTCTATAAATTTAACACCAAACTTATGGTTCATGAATACAAATAGTATGATTTCTTACATTTTGTGCTAATAATATCACAAACATATAAAAATTTACATGCCAATTCCACTTTTTCCTGACTCTCTAGGTAGTGCATTCTAGCTTTTTGTATCATATAGTTTTTAATTTACCTGAAAATAATAAACAGCTAATTATACAAGTGATTTTAGTACTTGTAACTGTGTTATTTTCTCTTTTTTTTGTCTTCTGAAATGCACTGTGAGAACCTTGAAAACTGGAATTTATTTTGTTTTCCTAATGTCAAATATAATATAGATCATTTTCATTAATGTTAATGTCTTTTGTACTTTAAATCCACACTAAGTACCAAGAAATTGCTTAGGGCTTGTTAAAGTGTTAAAAAGTTAACCTCTAGAGGGTGCTCAAGGACTCTTTGATGCAATTTATTATTCTTCCCTGAAATGTCCGAAGAAGAGTTATAGAACATCCTGAATACCTACACATACATAGACATGCACACAGATACATTCACCCATAGAGAGACATGCAGACACACAGAAACAAACACAAAGAGATAGATAGACACAGACACAGATAGACAGAAAGACAGACAGACACAGAGAAACATAAGATACACATAGATGCATATACAGATATATACAGTCACACACAGAGAGACAGACACATACATACCTACAAAACAGACATATACAGACACACACTGATACACAACACACATGTATGCTGATACACATAGACACACAAGACAGACACATACATACCCACAAAACAGACATATACAGACACACACTGATACACAACACACAACACACATGTATGCTGATACACATAGAGACACACAAGACAGACACATACATACCTACAAAACAGACATATACAGACACACACTGATACACAACACACAACACACATGTATGCTGATACACAGAGACACACAAGACAGACACATACATACCTACAAAACAGACACATACAGACACACACTGATACACAACACACAACACACATGTATGCTGATACACAGAGACACACAAGACAGACACATACATACCTACAAAACAGACATATACAGACACACACTGATACACAACACACAACACACATGTATGCTGATACACAGAGACACACAAGACAGACACATACATACCCACAAAACAGACATATACAGACACACACTGATACACAACACACAACACACATGTATGCTGATACACAGAGACACACAAGACAGACACATACATACCCACAAAACAGACATATACAGACACACACTGATACACAACACACAACACACATGTATGCTGATACACATAGAGACACACAAGACAGACACACATCGATATGCATACTACACATGTGCACAGACACATACATGCATACTGATGCAGTCTCACACATACTGACACATGTACACACACACACATACTCACACACATAGACACACACACCCTCACAAAGTGCCTGCCAGTAGAAGTCGCTTTCTGGCTATGGAAATGTAGTTTGTCTATTCACAGAATTACTCTGGTCAATTAGAGATAATAGGTGGGAGAAGAGGGGGAGGGTGTGAATAGAGCCTTCAGTTGTCATGACAACAGGATCTTGAAACATTTTAGCCTTCTGTCTTGGAACTGCATTTCTCAGTGGGAAATAATTTCCTCCTCATTGCACAGTGGGAAGGCCTGAGGCTCTCCAGCATGGCCTGGTGGGTACACGCACCTCAGCGGAGGTGAGTGGCAGCCACCTCATGCCTCTGCACTCGGCACTTTCACCCAGCACTTACTACATTTCTTTCAAAAGATCATTTTAAAAGATAAAAACAGAAGTTACTAATCAGGACTCTGGTCTGTTTTGTCCAATTATAATGCTGTTTCTGGATGACTAGGAGAGAACTGTATGTTTAATTTTATAGATGTATTAAACATTTCAAGTAAGTCTTTCTTAACAATGAAAGTTTTCTTTAAAGGAATTCTTATGATTCTTTACAAACTGTTAGAAATACAGCTACTAGGTCCTCTGGGATCATATTTAAAAATCTGTGACAACAGTGCATTATGGATTGAATTCCTGTTTTAATCATTTTTCCTTTCTTTTCTTTTTTTTTGATTTTCGAGACAGGGTTTCTCCGTAGCTTTTGGTTTCTATCCTGGCACTAGCTCTTGTAGACCAGGCTGGCCTCGAACTCACAGAGATCCGCCTGCGTCTGCCTCCCGAGTGCTGGGATTAAAGGCGTGCGCCACCACCTCATTTTCCCTTTCTAACCAAGATCTCTTTAATAGGTAAAATGTTCACTTTATCAGAAGGATATAAATGGAATGAACCTAAGTCACAGGAAATAAATTATTTTAAATATCACATTTATTTTCCTGGAGGAAGCCCCACAGTTCAACTTGACACACATACAGAGATCGGTGACTTAAGATCACAAGCACACGCCAGGGCAGAGGTCAGTACCTCATGTGGGACTTCACATCCAGCAGCTCCAGGGCAGTTACCCGGGGCTCCCCAGCCAGATTCTGCAGAATCTTTAGCCTTGGCCCACAGTGCTTGTAGAATTCTGTGCAAATATTCAGCAGAGATTCCCGGGGCCTTCTGAATTCTTCTCGAGCAATTCTTTCATCTAGCTCTTCTCTGGGAAGGCCTTGCCCTTCCTCCAGCAAGTGAAGGTTTTCCCTGAAGAATTGTGAAAGATTAATGAGGACTCTGAAAACGTGGACACGTGGTTACTGAGTGCAGGGTGTCACACTGCAGAGAAATATGATCCCTACTGAGTTAAGGATTTGGAAGGCAGCGCCCCACAGAAGATCCTTCAGAGGATGAAGATTTATGTTCCCAAGAGACTGGCAGCACCTCACTGCAGAGACTTTTTCTGAGCCCTTGTTAGACATTTACACAGGAGCAGTTTTATCATGCATCCACTGGATGCGTTAAATGAAATCAGAGTGAGTTTCCCTGTACCTGATAAAGTGCAGCTTGACTCCTTGCTCCTGGTACTTGCCAACCAGAAGGACAATCCTCATGAGCCTCAGAACAAGAAGGGAACTCCTTGGTGGAGGCTTTCTAGAGGTTTTCAATGGGCAAACTTTTGGAGGCACACACTTTGATAAAGGCGAATACACATATTAACTCAGATAGGTACTATCTCCTTTCGTTTGACTACCATGTACACTTCAATTACAGCTCCTATAAAGCTTGTTTCATTGTCATAAGAAGTATATAAAGATAAATTTAAGGATCCATATAAGCGCATGGAATATAGCCAAAGGAGATAATTTTTTTAATTAAAAAATTGAAATCTGAGCCTTGTTATTACATACTATTTCTGTTTCAGATGATAAGGGAGAGCTGTGTAGCTTATTTCTGTTATTTTGAAAACACTTACTTTATGATGGATTGAGTCTGGGACAATCTAGAAAGACAGCGGAACTATGGAGTATGGGAAGGAGAGGACCTCTACACTCTAAGGCCCAATAAATCCACTGGCCAGTGGAGTCCAGCAGACCAACATGACTGCAGCCTCATGAAGGCTGCTTGAGTTTCTCTTTGATAATTTTCAAAGCAGCTCTGGTATTTTCTTGTACCTTCAAACTCTCCTTCCCTTTTCTCATCTTGAATGGCTTTCCTCATAGATTTTTACACTTAATATCGTGGGTTTTCTGTTTGTTTGTTTTGTTTTCAAGATTCCTTTCATTCCCAGGCACTGAAATGCAACGTAGAGGCCAGAGAAGCACAGAGCACAGTGGGTTACCTGGTGTTCACTCCAGAGGACATGGTGTGATTGGCTGTGGTTGTCCCCTTGTGGCCTTGATCACTCCTGCTCACCTGTGGGGCTGTCATGGGCCTGCAACAACAACAGTGGTTTCCAGAACAAGGCAGCAGAAGTAGAAACATTTTAAACACTCTCAAGTTGTTGAAGCGTTCTTAAGTAAGTTTTCAAATCTTTAAAAGATAGGAGGTCCAGCTTTGTCCTGAGAGGCCCTTTAAAGATAAGGTTGATTCCCAAGTACTAATAAAGGTTTAAGTTCTTTGTCTTGCTTCTCAGAAGTAAACCATGACTTTAAATAAGACATGTGCTCAAACTGTAAGTGTCAATTGACAGTAAAAAGATTATTTAACAGTTTTTGGGTGGCAGGAGGCCAGCATTCTAGATTACAGAGTCAAGAGTGTACATAAATCCTAAGAATTACTCTGTGCTATGGAATAATGCTTTTGTACACTATAAAGATTTGTCACTAGTATTGGTTTAATAAAACACTGCTTGGCCAGTAGCCAGGCAGGAAGTATGAGTGGTGCAACCAAACGAAGAGAATTCTGGGAAAAGGAAAGACAGAGTCAGCTAGATGCAGAGGAAGCAAGATGAGAATGCCTCACTGATAAAAGGTACCAAGGCACATTACTAAACATAGACAAGAATTATGGGTTAATTTAAGTTGTAAGAACTAGTCAATAATAAGCCTGAGCTAATGGGCCAAACAATTTATAATTAATATAAGCCTCTGTATGTTTCTTTGGGACTGAATGGCTGCGGGACCAGGCAGGACTGAAACTTCTGTCTACAAGTGGTGCCCAAACGTTTGGCAAGGATTTCCACATAAAGCTTTTTAAAAAAGGGAGGGAGCTTCTAGACCCACAAAAAATGAGAGTCAACTGAAGCTTCTTGGTAGCAGCATGTTTTTCAGATAGACTCTCTTTGCTGGCTGCAAGTAGAGGCACAACTTCTTTAAAAGAAGCCCTCTTGACTCAGCGTTAGCAGCAAAAACTGCATGGCTTCTTTACAAGACAACTACCTGGTTTGTTCTGGTTTTGAGAATGGCTTTAGCTCTTTTGGGAGGTCCTGTTATGGAGCACTTATGGGGTTTGTGAACACCATGTGGCAAGCTGTTTAATGGTGGCAACATAGACCCACTGTGTTCCTGGAGCTGGGGCGGATAAACATGGCTTGCAGAGCTGGTGATAAATGTGCCTCCACCATATTGAAAGGCTGGGAGGGGGTGGAGCCAGCATCCAGGGACACAACAACCACACCGCTTATCATTAAAAACAAAACAAAACAAAAAAACCTACTTGTGGTGTGGGAGGTCCATCTGTTTGTGTGTTGGTTTTCTTGGTTAATGAATAAAGAAACTGCCTTGCCTGTTGATAGGGAATTACTTAGGTAGATGGGGAGATGGAACTGAATGCTGGGAGAAAGAAGGGAGGAATCAGAGAGAAGCCATGGATCCTCTGCCTGAGACAGACGCCGGCTAGAATCTTTGCCTGTGGTGATATACAGATTAATAGAAATAGGCTAAATTAATATAAGAGTTAGCCAATAAGAAGCTAGAGCTAATGGAACAAGCAGTGTTTTAATTAATACAGTTTTCTGTGTGGTTATTTTGGGGCTAAGCTAGCCGAGTGGCTGGGACTCACAAGCCCTCCTTCTACATACTTGTCAGAAAGGATTTCAGATACACAATAGAACAGATTCAGACATAAAAGATCTCTAAATGAGACACAGTGTGTTTTAAAACAAAAGTACATAGGCATGGGAGAGAGAGGAAAAAGAGTATAAACAGTTATAAAAAGAAATAAAGTGTTTAAAAATGAAAAAGACTTTAAAGAGACAGAGAAAATAATATAAAACAAATAAGCCATGTAAAAATGGAAAATACACGGAGTATGGATTATGCATATTATTGTGTTTTCCTTGAATTTTTGACTGCAGACAGACATTTGATTATGGGGGCTGTTAAGCTAAGCCATCATATGTATTTTAAAGGTATCTTGACTTCAAAGTTTGAGTCTAAGGATATGTTACTTTGGAAAAGAGTTTCTGTTTTTGTTTCCATAGAGGACGAGAACCTGTAGATTCCTTCCAGGCTAATGTGGTTTGATGGAGCAAGACTCCCTGAAAGGTTTTCATGAGCCCTAAAAATACTTCATCCAACAAATAGCAGGAAGCAGTTGGATAAAATTATGCCCAAATTCGCAAAATGATTGTTTATAAATGTTTGTTTTCATTTAAAGGGGGTTGATTATAAGTGGCTAATGGTCACAGTTGATCTCTTTCTAAAAAAGATAAAAGGGGAATATAATATAGAAATGAATACTTTATATTGGTATGGACTTTGGTTTATTGATACAAATTTAAGGTCAATATATATATTTTTATATTTCTACTGTTGTATAAGATATTATGTTTATTCAGCTCACTTAAAAATGTAATGAATAATTAAAATTACAGATTGATAGCTACTTATAATGTCAAACTTGTAGTCATGTTAGTTTTCTAGATATGCAGAAATATATTTCATTTAGATAGATAATCTTCAATACTTCAAAGACCTACAGAATATATGAGGTTTAAAAGGTTTTAAGAACCTAGACTTTTCACAACAGTGAGCTATGTCTGCTTCTGTCATTACCAATTACTTCAGAGAGGTTGATGGTCATTGAAGAAACTTGTTATAGAATTTGCCTTCAATTTGACAAGGCTAACCATCTGGGCAAAAAACTGTTCTTGCCTGGACTGCTTGATAGTATGCTATGTAACTGGACATACAGGACCCACAAAAAAATGACTGCTGAACTTGCCTAAAGAAGGTGAGACATTTCTTTAGGGTTCCTGTTTCATGAAGACTCTGCCAGACACTCTGAAGGTCACAGAAGAAAGTGAGTGACAAACTGTCAATATAGGTGAAACTGTCTTTCAAATTTCCTGCTTCACTGAAAAGTCTGCCAGATGTTATGGGCCTATAGGCTGAAGATGGATGACCCAATGTTATAAAAGAACTTTGGGTGACTGTCCAGGCAGCGAGATGTCTCTGTCATTCCTAAAACTTTGGAAGTTGCTTACAATGCACTTTCTGCTTATTTAGGTAATCTATCCTTCTAGAGTCTTTGATGGAGTTGAAGAATAGATAGATATAGTTTTCCTTAGTTACTATAAAAGATAAATTAGATATGAAAATTTAGACTCACAAAGAAAAAACAGATGACAGAATATTTTCTTTAATTTTGTCAGATACAAATAGACTAAATATTGTAAGTGTAATTCTTGTTTGATTCCTGTTTTGTTATTTGTAATTTTACTGTGTTAAAGTTCTAACCTTCCTTTGACCGACAAGGGGAAATGATATGTGATTCCCCTCTGTATGCTATGAAAATGTTTTATTACCATTGGTTAATAAAGAAGATGCTTTGGCCTATGGCAGTGCAGAATATAGCAGTGCAGGAAGTCCAAGCAGAGATAGAGGAAAGAAGGCAGAGTCAGGAAGATGTCATGTAGCTGCCAATGGAGAAAGATGCCAGAACTTTACTGGTAAGCCACAGTCTTGTAGTGATATACAGATTAATAGAAACAGGTTAGCTTTAGATGTAAGAGCTAGCTTGAAATATGCCTGAGCCAACCGTCAAACAGTGTTTTAATCACTATAGTTTCTGTGTGATTATTCAGGTCTGGGGGGCCCAGAAATGAAGTGCAGTTTATGTTTACAACTCTGGTTCTGAGAAATCATCTCATAATGTGAAAACCACACCTAGGCTTAGTTTCATTAGGATGTGAGTATTTTAAAGCAGATGTTTAATAAGATTCAAATGATTTCACTATATGTCTGTTGGGTCTCCATTAGTATTTGATTAAAATTTTGTTTATGTATTAGCATCTGAGGCACAGAAAGGATGATGTAGATTGTTGGAGCATTTACCTTGATGAAGTCTTTATGGCCAACTATTGTTCTGCATGCTGATATGGTAACTTTCGGGTGTGACTAAGGTCATCTCTTTCCATGACTTGGTGTGGTAGGCAGAACTTAAAGTTGCCGCCTGCCCCTGGCCTTTGTGTCTAGTTTTACTCCAATGATATGTTTAAAAATCATCTCTCTCTCTCTCTCTCTCTCTCTCTCTCTCTCTCTCTCTCTCTCTCTCTCTCTCTCGTCTTTCTGGGGACAGAGATTTGAAGCATGAGAATTCAATGCCTTATTGACAGCTTGGGGGATTCAGGGGACCATGTGAAAAAAAAATAAGATGCCTTCTAAATGCAGAGTGGCTCCTGGATGGTCCCCATCTTTAGCTAATTTAGAGGGAGTGGACACCCACATGACTGCACTTGCCTTCCCTGCTCTCAGGCCACTGTTGTTCACCTACAGCCCTATCATCCCTTCTTGCTATATGACATCTCATCTCCTTTCACCTCTGTGCCCAAGAATCTTATGACGAACAGCTTCTTGAATTTTGTTTAGGGCTAAACTCTGGTGCCAATGTGACCTTCTTTCCAAGATCCCTCCTTTTTCTTTCTCCTGGAATTATCTTATCCTATTCCACGAGAAATCTGTTACTTCTGGGATAGAGTAACATCCTGGAGTTTATATTTATTTTGTAGCTTCTAAATTTAGAGTTAAAAATCCAATTCTTTAGGGATAGTAAAACAATAAAAGAATGTTTTGCTACAATATGGAAAGCAAGATGGCTCAGTAAGTAAAGGTGCTTGGTCCTAAGCCTGACACATTGAGTTCATTCCCTGGGACCCATGTAATTGATAGAAGGAGAGAACCAATCTTCACAACTTGTCCTTTAAACAGTACGTGCACAAATGTGTTCAATCTCATTCTCTCTCTTCTCTCCCATCCTTCTCTCTCTTTCTGTAAATGTAAAAACTAAAAATTAATCAACCAACTAATTAAAATGTGGATCACATCTTCATATTCACTAACTTGCCCTTCTATTAAAGATTTGTTTACCACTGGCCTAAAACTTTCATAGAAACATTCATAGAAACTCATCAAATCATATGTAATTGTGTATTTAGCAACCATGTAGGAAAGTCATCATTATTGCTACTGCCACTATTCAGAGTACTTGATACTCTGATAGTGTAGGCAGTATTTACAATAATAAACCATAAGGGGTTGAGTAGCTATCTCCAAAAAGACAGTTATCTATAATTTGTAAACAAAGACCAGGTTTTAGAGATATTTAGCCAACCAGTTTTCGCATCTTTTCAATGGACACATTTGGTGTTAGGCTGTGAATATCTGCCTCAGAGATTACCTGGTGAGGACCTCCACACTGTACAAAAGGGCTTGTAGGGATGTGGCCAGAGCAGCTGTGGCAGCAATTTCCTCTCGGGCAGCAGGCACGGTCTCGACCTGTGAAGTCTGCCTCTTCATCTTCTGTAGGTAACATGGAACCAATGCCTCCAAGACCATGAGCATCTGAAGGCTGTAAGCAACAGAAAGGAAACCAAGGCACATCTGATTGGATTGTGTGTATATCCGGGAGCATGGAAAAGCCACTAGAGATGCTGAATTCTATTCTACTTCCTGTGCAACACTAATCCAAAGCAGTGGAGGTGCTGGACGTGTTGACTATCGTTTATTAATTAGGCACTTGGTAGCAGGTGAGGAAGCCTGTCTTAATGAAGCATATGAGATAAGAACAAGCCATTTGTGCAAACTGCAAAAGAAGAGCAGAATATTGGCAGGACACCACAGACCATCCAGAATAAAAGCCTTCATTCCCTAGTAAAGCTTCTATATAGGACTGTGCTGGGGGTGATTTTTCAGCTGAAGTTAGATTCTCTCCTAAGAAGCTGCCTTCAGAAGCTTACATCATTTTATAGCAAGAGTTGGTTGATGCTGTTATTGTCCTGGCAGCACGTCCTTACTAGAGTGAGTAGACACTACTCACTGGGGGTATACACTTGGTGCGGTAAAAGGGGTCAGAAACCTCAACTTAAAGAGGAGATAGGAATTCGGTAGTTACCATGAAAAATTGTTGGTGTACAACTCCAACATAAATATTTTGTTGTAAGATTCATCCAACTGAGTTTAAGTTCTCAAACTGTGCGTCCTAGGAGACATTGCTTCTAACTTTATGAACATGCACTCAATTATAGAAATACAATTTTTACGAACTGTTTACATGAGTGTTATCCTTAAATTAAATATGCTTTTAAAGGAAATAATTCAAGTACCACAAGGACTTGATGTTACAAATATGAAAGTTCAGTAAGGACATCCCAGGAAACAGCTGCTTAAGAAACTTCCACTCTCCTCAGGTATCAAGAAGCCCTCTTGTTAGGGGAATTTTATTTTCAGGTGTGTGACTTTTGTTTACACTGTATTTGTTTAACTCTGTGAAGCTGTGTTACTGTGCCTGTCTGGAATACCTGATGGTCTAATAAAGAGATGAATGGACAATAGCGAAGGAGGAGCAAGGATAGGCGGGGCAGGCAGAGAATATAAACAGAAGAACTAGAAAGAAGAAGAGGAACAGAACAAGGAGAGGAGGATATCAGGGCCCAGCCACCCAGCCAGCCACGGAGAAAGAAGTAAAAAAAAAAGTAAGAAAGATAAATGTCCAGAGGCAAAAGGTAGATGGGAAAACATTTAAAAAGCTGGCAAGAAACAAAACAAGCTAAGGCCGGGCATGTATAAGTAAGAATAAGACTCCTTATGTGATTTATTTGGGAAGTGGGTGGTGGGCCCTCGGAACTATAATTTGAAAGAGAATTTCATGAACTTGCTGAGAACTTTTTAAGGGGAAGGATTTTTTTTTCTTTTTTGTCAAGTTTGGTGGCTCTCTGTGTTGCTGGCAGTTCACCGCTGGGGGAACATAGGTCTTAGGGTCAATGAGAGTCTGATGCATCTGACTAACAGTGTGCACACTTAGAGCACAACAGTGGACAGAAAGCATTTCTGCATTCAGACAGAATGAACCAATGTGAGGTTTGCACCCACCCTGGAGTGCTTCCTGGAGCCAGGGTATTGCAGGAGGAACAGGGCAGTGGGAGTCTATCACCCCAGAGACTGCACATTTTCCTCTCTTAAAAGCCTGCCTGACTTTCGGCTTAAAGTCTAACCCTCATCAGAGATGACAAAAACCTGAGGCTGCTGGCTACATTTTTATCCATTCCTGATGTTTCTTTCGAGAAGAGTTCAATTAAGAGAAATCCCGGCCACTTCTTGGTCCTTTATTCTGTTCTGGGGAGAGCAGAAACCCATCCGAAGAGCAAATGTACAAAGACACAGTGAGCGAAGTGAGGTTGGTCCCTCTTCCTGGAGGGTGTGCCCGTGTGGTAGGGTTGTGAGGAGGAGATGGAACATATGTATCTGACTAGAGCCAGCTTCCTGGCCCTGGGGGGACTCACTTTTCATTTGAGTTCTTTGGCTTCCATGTTCCTGGCAAAATAAAACACGAGATGTATATCGCTGCCCTTTGTGTTCTTGTTAGGAATAATCCTAGGACAAGCCTCTCTGCCGCCGCAAATAATTCCAATCAGGCCAAATTAGACCTAATTAATGCCCATCTTTACTGCAGCCCTCCCAGATGGTGGGAAAGCCTGATGGGGGTGAGGGGAGGCCCACATAAAACCCGAAACCACGTGTTCTTTTTCTCAGCGGCAGCCTACATAGCCTGTGGGAGTGGTCCTGACCCTCCCTGGGGAGGGGTAAGGCTTGGCGGGCTTTTCTGGAGGTGGAGTCCCAACCAAGGAAACTCCCAGGGGGATGCTTCCAACCCAAACACCCCAAAGTCTTTGGATATAGGGTATCAGGGGGCTGAGGTCTCACTTTTGACCAAACAGTTCTCATTAGTCTTCGGAGGCAGTTTTCACAGATGGTTTAAATGTCTGTTATAAAATTTTGTTTTCTAACAGCTTGTATTACATAAGTGGAAAATATTTTTTTATCAGGAGTAAACATCTTAGCCTCTGCACAGAATTCCAAATCAGGGAATTTCAAATTCAGGATGATTTACAATATTTTTCAAGACTTCTGCTATGAAAAATCTTCTAAATTTGGTTTTTAGATGCTTACTCACCAAGATGTTACAGAAAGATATGCAAAACATAACCTTTCTTATTCAGTTTTATTTCTTTGCTATACCTTTTTATCACAGAGACAGAGAAGAGGGCTGCGATTACCTTCTGAATGACTCAGGAGCGTAAGCCACTACCGTGACACAGAGTTTGATGGCTTCGCTGATGGAGAAAGTCAGGTCTTCGTTTCCATAGCAAAAATCTGCAAAGATGCACAAACAGAACAATGTTTCTGTGAGAAACAGAGTGCATCGCTACCAAAGTTCTTTTATCACTTAGATTTTATTCCTGAATTCTGCAAACTATTAATTTTTTCATCTGAAAGAACAAAATTCTGCTTCCTGCATTTAAACCACTGGATAATGGAGGGGGAGGGGGGATAGATGGGAGGTGGAAGGAGGGGACAGGAAGATAGAAGGGAGAGGATTGGTATGTAAAATAAATGAAAAAATTAATAAAAAAGAAAAAGAAATAAGGGAGGTTTTAACAGACTTACTGAATGGAAGGTACTAAGGTATTTTAATTGTTCGAGGTTGGTGTGGGATTCCACTCTGTGTGCTGTAATTACCATTAATGAATAAAGAAACTGATTTGAACCTATAGGAGGGCATAACTTAGCTAGGCAGGTAATGCTGGGAGAATGAAGGCAGAATCAGGGAGAAGCCATGGAGCTACAGCTAGAGACGGATGTACTGAAACTTTGCTGGAAACACAGATTAATGGAGAAATTAAGATATAAGAGTTAGCCAAAGCCAGGCGGTGGTGGTGCACGCCTTTAATCCCAGCACTCGGGAGGCACGGGCACCAAAACTACAGAGAAACCCTGTCTCGAAAAACAAAAAACAAACAAACAAAAAAAGAGTTAGCCAATAAGAAGATAGAGCGAATGGGCCAAGCAGTGATTTAAATAATATAGTTCCTATGTGATTATTTTGAGGCTGAATAGCCGGGAATAAACTAGCAGCCTATTACAACATGAGGTAGAAGAGAAAGCTTTACCTTTGAATTATATCTAATTCTGTTCATTACATAACAAAAGACCATTCTAGAAGACTATATCCCTGGAATTGCTGGGTTTAAACTGTTAGAGTGCGGGTCTACTGAGACACACTTCAGCATGCTTTTCACAGAAGAGGATTCCTCATTCTGCAGATTTACGAGAATTTTATGACAAGAAAATAAAAAAAAAACCCTACTCACTTAACATTTAACATTGTTCCATTTATTATTTTTTGAATTAGTTGCATATATTAGATAACTGTTTTAGTTTGTGTGTATATATGTATATATATACACATACACACACACACACACACACACAAATACCTATTTGAACAATTGCTATGCAAAAAAGGATGCCAGAGACAGTTTTGTATTTACCTAGTGACTTGAGGGGCTTCTCAGCCTTAACCAGCTCTAGAATGTCCAAAATATCCGTGGTTTCTCCCTCCAGGGACTGCAGCAAGTCAAACAGACACTGAGCTGACACTCCTTTGCTGGACCCGGTGTTGGTGGCAGCATCCTACATAAAGCAAAACAAAGCAAACAACAACAACAAAAACACTTTTGGGTTATTGATTGCTACCTTAGCACTAATATGGCTGCCTTCAAAATTTATAAATTCAAATATACATCACAATATCTAAGTGAAATTCAACTTCTGTGATTCTGTGTCTGACATTCTGGTGAAGAATTTCAGGGATCTACCAAATGCCAGAAGTCAGCTAAGCTCATCTTAAGCTTCCTTCCCATCCACTCTGGAGCCTTGCGATATCTCGGCCTGCCTCTGCATTCTGCCCAAACACAAGTGATGCCCACCTCCCTCCCTTGCTGTTGCCTGTAAACGTTTCAGTTGATCTGTCTTCACTTATTCTCTCCATCTTACTCACCGGAAACTCCAGGAGAGGGGCCACACTGGCGAACAGCTGGAGCACAAAGGGCTTTCGGTGGAGAATGTAGAACTGGCGGCAGGCAAACTCGATGGCTCGACGAAGCTGAGGGTTGCTCTCATAGTCAGAATATACCTACAGAGAAGTATCGCTTACTGAGGAAGTGTTCCCATAGGAAACAGAAAAGGGCTAATTCTATAAGGTTGTAGGGTGGGTTGTAATATAGCATCAGCTTTCTTGAGGTGTTTTGCTGATAGACATAATATTCCTATAAACCAAACATATATTTTCCCCCAGGAAACTTAAGACTAGACATTTATTTCAGTGAGAGAAATAGACGTGATATTTACCTAAAAATACCTGCTGCAGGTCATTTGTAATAGTGGAAAACTTGAAATAAGTTAAATGAATTATAAAGTGAATTGTGGTACATGCATTGTGTAAATACACCACATGTTCATTATCAGTTGTTCATCAGTTGATGGAAACCGAGGCTGTTTCTGTGCCTTGGCTATTACAAATAGAGCATCAGAGAGAGTGGACGAGCAGGTGTCTCTACAGTAGGATATAGCATTCTTTTGGCATCAGCCCAAGATTCAGCTGGGTTGTGTGGTGGATCTATGTTTAGTCCTTTTAGGAATCTGATTTCCACAGAGGGCCCACCAAGCTGCACTTTTCATGTCAGTGAGCAAATGTTGCCTTTCCTCACATCCACGCCAGCACGGCTATCGTTCCTTTTAGATCTTCAGCCATTCTGAGCCGGGTAAGAGGAAATCCCAAAACAATGGAAGTGTAGTTATTTCAAATGACACTTTAAAGCTCAATAACTATATGAAATTCACACAATGATCTTTATTACTTCAAAAATGGATGCAAATTTGAATATGGTATTATGTAGTTTTATTTTAATGCCAGCGTATAGATTTTCAGGGAACATAAGATGGCTCAGTGGCTAAGAGAACTGGCTGCTCTTCCAGAGGTCCTGAGTTCAATTCCCAGCAACCACATGGTGGCTCACAACCATCTGTAATGAGATCTGGCGCCCTCTTCAGGAAGAGACCTGGTCAGTTGTCCTCAGCTTAGACCATGAAACCCAATATGGACAAGTGTAACAGAACTGCCATATACGGGCTGCCATGCATGCTTCAGTATCACCAAGACATAAACATCCCTTTATTGTCTCAATTTAAAATGAGTGTAATTACTTTTGGTAATTGATAAAAGAAAAAATTGCTATTACTTAACAATGAGTCAGAGAGTCTTGGGGTAAAAGCATTTTTTTTGCTATCATTGGATGAAACAGATTGTGTTTTGTACAAACATGCTATTTTCATAATGTTCATTAAAATCTTCCTCCAAACAGGCAGCTAAGAATTAACCCCAGGTCTTGTCCGAATTATCTTTGGTACTCTAGTCCTAAGTGCAGCCAGGTGCACACTGGGCATGTGAAACAGAAAACCCTGCTAAAGTCAACTCCTCCAAACCCTTGGACACAACTTTATGGCATTAAAATTCCTCTTCAAACTGAGGACATGGCAGAAAAAGTCTGCTGTCCAGCTGGCGCAAGGGCAGCCCAGAGATCCTCTCACTGTCTACAGGAGCTGCCCTGCCTCATGGCTTGATAAAGACACACACTGCTGGGCCCTCACCACTGAGTTTCTTATTCATCGAGTCTGAGACGGAGTGCAGGAGAGTGAATTTCTTGGGTGCTATTAGGAAATACTGAGGCTGCTATTCCAGATGCCACATTTTGGGTGTCACTGTGCTAAAGAACATGGGAAGAGTACCCAGCTCCCAACTCCGGGGCAGAATCTCAGGATAGCACAGAATAGTGTCAACTCTTGAAATTTCATGTGGGGATTTCAGTGGGTGCCTTCTGCTCTAACAAAGGAGTTAAGTTGTTGGACAGCTAGGTCTGAGCGGGGCTGGGTTCCTTGCGTAGCTAGGAGAGGGGATGCCAGGCACCTGCAGCATGGTGGGGAGAACCCACTGGTAGCCGCTGAGAGAGAAGAGGTGGTTGAAGTGCACAGCTGTGTTGATGACAGTGGCTGCATACTGCCTGAGCAGAGCACTGTCTTCGGGGTGGAGAATCAGAGCCCCATTGAACACGTTGAGAAAAAGCATGATTTCGTCTCCCCAGGGAAACTCGCTAGGCATGCCCAGGAACATTTCCTCCAGGAGCTGGATCCACAGGCTTTTCTGAAGGGTGTCGAGGCCAAACAGTTCCTTCCCGGCTGTGGAAACATGAAGCAGTGGAGACAGAATTAGTCCGGCACCAGCCCTCTTGGCATGAGCAGGAGATCAAATGCTACCGCACAACTATTTCCCATTTGCTTGTTCCAGCTCCAGAAAACCTACCGCTGAATGGTTTCCCAGCACGATGCTGCCTGCATGGGCAGGACACTTTTTCCATTTAAGGAACTGCACCAACAACCTCTTTTATTTAAGCCTGGGCAAGCCAGGACAGGCATTTGCAGTATCATGTTGTTAAATGAACTGCTGAAAGACATTCTCTGGCTGGGCAACGGTTAGGGTTGGGGTCAGCATCTGGCTTTCTTATCACCATTTAGGCCAGAACCCTTTCTGTCAGGAACCCTGAAGCCCAGCGATGGTAATTTAAGTGGCTTTTCCTAAATCAACCATGGTAACAAAGTAAGGTTCTTAGCTGGGTCTCTTGCTATGTCTCTGACTCTGCCTCACTTCAGGCACTGAAATGAACAGAATTTAAATGTTGTATTCAGCGAGTTTTGCAACAATACAGAGTAATAAAACCCCAAGGCCTAGGTGGCTCATTTGTGTCCTTCCTACAGCTCCCTCACGCTTTGCCAGCAGTTCATGCATTTCTCCCCACCCGGAGGAACACTGTTCTGATCTGTGTCCCTCAGGACTAGCTTGGCCTCCCTTTGATCTTCTTACTGCACCTTGTGTTTTGCTCACTCAAGGGACTCCCGTGCAGTAACACTGAAGGGACACTAGTCCACTGGGATGTGTGGTTCTTACAGGCCTTCCCCTTCTTCCCCAGTTCTCTCTACACAGCTAAAACCATTAGATTACGTTCCTAAAGCCAGTCACCAAGGTCTAGTCCCTAATTTGGTTACTACTTCTTCCTGAGGCTGACTACCAAGGTCCAATGAGCAAAGAAAGTATTGAAGTCCAGAAGTCAGAAGCCCCCTTTGGCACAACTAATCAACATGTCCAATTAACATTAAACACCTCATCCTATCACGGGATTCCTAATTTTCCTTTTATAAACAGCCATTGTCCTATGGGCCACCTCAGTCTCCTCTCTATTCAGAGGCATTCCTTTGTTTCCCGGGGACAAACATCCCTTCCCCCTTTCCCTTGTTGTGTCCCTTCTCCCTCGCCCTCTAGCCCCCTACCACTGCAGGCATCCTAGCCCATTCTAATGCAGATCTCATCCCTTTCTAATTTTCCACTCTTAAAAATTACACCTGCTTGGGCAGTCTGTGGGGCTCCTGGCAGTGGGCTCAGTATTTATCCCTAGAGCGTGAACTGGCTTTTTGGAGCTAATTCTCTATGGAGGGAGACCTTCCAGGGCCTCATTCCTGCCTCAAGGTGATGTGTCAGACTTTGTTGACTTCCCATGGGAGGCCTCACCCTCTCTGGGGATTAGATAGGGGGGGATGGGGTTGGGGAAAGTTGGGTGGTGGTGGGGAACAGAAAGAGGGCAGGAGGAACTGGGATTGGTGTGTAAAATAAAAAACAGATTGTTGTTGTTTTTAAAAGTTATACTCAATGTCTTTCCCACTAATTAGCACTTTGTATTAAGTGTGTTTTGAAACCTTAATTTCTAATTTAGATAATCTCTGAAATATTTGTATCTAATAAATACATTTTTTTTTTAAATCACACCTGCAAGGCCATGAGCGGCTGCTTTTCTGCGGGCGTCAGAGAGAAGCCACTTTAGCTTTTCTTTCCCGCTTAATAGCAGCTGTCTGTGAAAACAGGTGCCTGGGTGCGGCTTGTGCCTGATCCAGCATCTGGAGGGGGGAGCCCTTCAGCTGTGCAGGAATTCCCCTTCAAACATCATTTCCCTGCTTCCTTCACCTGCTGCAATCTGTCACCAACACTGCTCTGCAAAGCCAGTGCTTGGAAAGGCGGCACCAGCGGCACCAGCGGCACCAGCGGCACCAGCGGCACCAGCAGCCCTTGGGAGTGTGTGGTTAGACATGTGAGTTTGGGATCCACCCTGAGACTGGCAGCTGGAGGATGGGCACCAGCATTCTGAATTAATAACCTCCAACTGACTCGGGTGTATACGCAGGTTTGAGACCCACTGGTGTCCAGTGGTCAGATCTAAACACAGACACGAGAAAAAGGTGTGGAGGAATGGTTTTCCTCCTGCAGTACCTTGAGGGTCGCTAAAGAGCGAAAACTCAGCGTCTATTGCACTCCGGGGGAAGGAGGGCAGCCGGAGAAGATCCTCCTGCAGCATGGAGACGTGTGACTGCTTGTGCGCTGTGGGGATCTTCTGGGTGAGGGAGATGAGAAACAGCACTCGCCCCACTTCCTCCAGCTTCCTGGTGAACACCTAGGAGGAGCACACAGAGCAGAATTAGGAAGCTGAAGACTGCAGAGTGAAGACACTGGAGATCTTCAGCACCAAACCTGACTGATAGAATGAAATAAGCGGGGTGGGGGGAATGGAAAGAGGAAGAACTGTTTATACCAGATAGAAACAATAAGCAATATTTAATGGACTCTCAGTCTCCGAAGCTGACTGAGCTTAGGGGGGCTGTGGCCTAGAGAAGCACAGATAGTCGAGAACTATACAGAGCCCCATCTGTGTGGGTGTCACAACACGGAAGCCTTTCCCTGACAGGAGCTGGTACTCAGTGACAATCGCCACTGCATCTCCACAGATGCTCAAGACGTTTCCTGGCAGTTCTGGGTTTGTCTTTTTAAAAAAGACAAAAAGGAATCTAGGAACGAGCTATCGATACAAAAGCTGACAGCCCCAGATATCCGCTTGTTCCAGAGTTTGGAAGGCACACCTCTGTGGCTCTTGCTCTGGTCCTTCGTTCCTCTTGAAATCACTGACAAAGGACTAGGAAGCTCCTGAGTAATGAACAGCTGCTGCAGAGACTTCTGACCTAGAACGTAAGCCTCCATGGTGTATCTCCCTGGGGGAGTTTCGACATCTCAGGGTTTCAGCTTGCAGTAGAGAGAGTGGTGCCCCGATTACAGCAGTCTTTGAAGTGTGAAACAAAAATCACACACGCTCTTGGAGCAGCATTTTTGACCATGCTTTTGATGATCGTGCTGCAAAATGAAATGCTATGGTTATTTCGGGGAGCCGCTCTTTGGCACTGTTCAAGCTTTGCCAGCGCCTTATACTTGGCAATAGACTGAGCAGTTAATGGTAGCAATTTTAATCTTAATGGTAGTATCACTTACGTCTTCTAATGATATGCCATCCTCATTTATCTCAGGAATGATATTTTAATATAAAAAGTAGTAGCCTCCTTGATGTGTGCAGAAAAAAACGAGTTGATCAAGTATCTTTGAATTATTGTTTATGTATTTTTCTTAAAAATAAATTTGTTAATACACAATCATTAGAACTACATTGAAAAAAATCATCAATTTTGGTACTGTGTATAAAGTCCTGTTCTGTATGCAGATTGCTGACTTTCTTTAGGATCAAAGTCTGATTTGAGACCAAGCAAGTGAATGCTATTCTGCTGTCCAGTATCAGATTGTTTGGCTGTGTCTGCTCTGTTTTCAGGGTCCTAGTCAGTTGCACAGTAGGAATGGACTCTAGATCTCCGGCTTTTAGTTTGGTGCTCTTTTGAGGCACGCATGATATTTTTACCTATTTTTCACCTGACTTAAGTCACTATACCAATAATGGCTGGCTCTGGGGGTGCAGACCGGTAGCAGAGGCAGGAGTATCTGAGTTCGAGGCCAGCTTGGGCTACACATTTAGCCGGGCGGTGGTGGGGCACGCCTTTAATCCCAGCACTCGGGAGGCAGAGGCTGGTGGATCTCTATGAGCTCAAGGTCAGTCTGCTCTACAAAAGCGAGTTCCAGGACAGCTAGGACTATTACACAGAGGAACCCTGTCTCGAAAAACAAAACAAAACAAAAATAGTATACAAACTATACCATGTATACTTTGTGTGCACGTGGGACATGAGAGTATGCAGGGGTGCTTGCCAGAGGCCAACTTCATGCGTTGTCATGCTCAGCCTTATTTCTAGAGATGGCAGGTGTCACTGAGCCTAGATCGCACTATTTCAGGTAGGCTGGCTGGTCAGGGAGCCCTGTGGCTCCACCTTCCTCCCCCCAGCACTGCGGGTACAGATACACACCACCACTCTGAACTCTTTATGTGTGTTGGGGTCAGATCTCATGTCCGTTTGTTTGCACAGCAAGCTCTTTACCCATGGAGTCATCTTCCCAGCCCCTATTTTTTTTTATTTAAGAAAGGATTTCATGAGAGTTTTGAAACCCTTATGTAGCTGAGGGTGAGCTTGAACACCATATCTGCCTCTGCCTTCTCAGTACCAGGGTTGCGATCATATACCAATATATGCCACCTATGTATTCCTTCAATACCACTTTATAAAAATGTGAAATGAAAACCCTAGAAACTAGCCTGTTAATAAGTTAGTGTATTTCTATTATATGCTTCATAATATTATCCCATATGAGTTTCTCTGAATAACTTATGCACCAGGATCCAATTTATAAAACCTGCATATTTGAGGGAACAATCTACTGAGCAAAGTTGTCTATCATCCATTATCAGAAGACAGGATCATGATGGAACTGCAGAATCTCAAGGCTGGTAATGTGTGTGCAGGTCCCCCCATCCCCCAACAACATGACCCAGAATAAAGAGGTGTGGTTAAGCACCTGTTTCTGAATGAGCTCCTGCCCCCTTTCTGGATGCATATGCACAAGGTTCAGCTGTGGAGATACGGACCTCCGGAAGGGATAAATGTCTCGAACATAGGTCTGCAATGGATTACACAGAGAGAAAAACGCTCAACACAAATTACATTTTATTTTCATTTCCTATTTATCCAAAGGCAGGCAGACACAACGTTTACTTATTTTCTAATGATTTCTGCTTTTGCTACCTTACACTTTTCATTTCCACAGAACCTTAAAGAAGGCAATATCCCCTTCTCAGGAAACCTTCACTTTGCCCAGTCTGGGTATCTACTCTCAGCACTGGGTGTTTTAGGGTTAACCTAAAGTAAGCCTGGGGACCACCTAAAGTATCATTTTGTTTATTAGATCAAGTCACCATCATCATGTTTAAAGTAAGGGGAAGAAAACCAAAATGGCTAAAATTCCAAAGAGGCACACGGTTGCCATTACTGTATATACATGGGCTGGTTAGTCTTCACTGTCAACTTAATGTCATGGGCTGGGGACTTGGACAGAAGAAAAAGGAGGAAGTGATCTGAGCACAGGCACTCCTGCTAGGCTTCCTGACTGCAGATGCTATGGGACTGATGAGCCCCCTCCAGCTCTTGTTACCATGCATTCCTGGCTTTAGTGGACTGACTTTAACCATGAGCTAAAATAACCCTACCTCCCAAGTTCTCTTCTATATTGTATGTGGTCACAGCAATGAAAAGCTGTCAATACAATATAAAAATATGACATGTTCACCCATATCAACCATGATGATTGGCTAAGAGCTCAACCTGGCCTATCTCCTCCAATGATGACAGCCACCCCGGCACACATACTCTAGTTTCCCTTTAGAGATGGGGCACTAAGGGATAGAAACAAATCAGTTGGTCCAAAGCCAAGAGACCCAAGTGACCATGCATATAACTGAATGAGTGCTGCCTCAGCAGTAATAAGCTGCACTTAGGCAAGGTTTGGCCATGATGACCGCAGACTTACCTTGTTGTAGTGGATGAGGTTCCATCGTTTATCCATGAGGAAGTAATGTGTTGACTGGGATTCTGGGATGTTGAAAAACTCTAGACACTCCTAGAGCAATATCAACAAATTTTATAAATGTTTACCAAGACTGGAATACCTGGTGGGTAGATAATATGCTAGAAAGACACAAGGTAATTCTTAAAGGGACATGAGAACATATAGGGATATGTTTATCTAAAAGTAATATAGTAAAGGCTGGTAAAATAAGTCATCTATTCTTACAGTGTCCAAAGACTGAGTGACAGACTATGAAGGGTCAGTGGCATCTCCTGGGCATGAGATTAGGGAAGTATACTTAGTAACCACATTAAGAACAATCCTAACTATAATGTATCTAGTGCTTATGTAGGCTGCCTCCAGAGTCTTCCATGTAGATAACATGTATGGTCAAACTAATATGATACTACTAATGGAAAAGAAACTGACTAGAGGGGTCCTGTGATTTATGTTACACTGGCTGTAGTGAAGCCAGGAAGGGGACACACTGACTGAATCTTGGTATCCACCCTCCAAGGCAAGTACGCAAATGGGTGGTGTCAAAAGCTTGATAGTTTCAAAGGATCTCGAAGAAGTCTGAAAGAAAAGTCACGCCCCCACCTCCACTTTTCTACTTATATTAGGGTCCAGAACTGGGCTCCATTCTTATCCAGCAAGGAAAGATGATTAAGGATGCAGACTCCAGACTCCAGATGAGTGGGGTTACCGTCCTAGGATACTCATTACGTTACAGTAAAAGCCTTGCAGGTACAGGTAGCAGCCAACTGCACTCCTTTTGAGGGGGATTCTTATAAACATTAGAAAGCTCTTTCTTTGCCTGCCTGATTTATTCTAAGATATATTTCCTGCGTCATCAGTGATTTCTGTACTATATAGATTGCTCAGTATTACATCAGCTGATGGCTAGAATTTACTTCTGTGAGGCCCAGTAAAAAGCTGAAACCGTAACGCCGAATGTTTCTAAACTGGAATCGACAGCTTTCAGGGGAACTGGGAATAACATCCAAAGGCAATGCTGCTGTTTGAGACAGAATCTGCCCAATTTGGCCTGCTTTAACACAGAGCTAAAATGTCAGTTAAAAGTGGCAGAAATTGTAGAAGTGTACAACAGTAGAGGGGGTTCTAGAGAGTGAAGAATTGGATATGTTAGCTTGAATACAGAAAGTGCCATTTATTATAATTCTAAAGCATATTTACTGAGGAGGCCATGGGCATGCATAACAATCTGTCAAAAAGACTTCCGCACCTTCAGCAGGGCTTCAAACTGAGTGTCCTCATGGACGGGCAACTGGGTTGGAATGTCACATTCGTTCTGTCCATGAACCACCAGTGTTTTGGTACCTACCCAAAATAAAAATAACTCTGAACATAAGGCTTCCTGGAAGCTTGCAGTCACGACATGAAACATTAAAACTGAAATAGTATCAATAAGCTTATCAAGTACTTCTTAATTTAATTTGCTTGCTTTGGAAACAGGTAATACGGTCTTATCCAGCCCAGACTGACTTCAAACTAGGTACATAACCAGTTTTTAAGAATACTAGTGACAATATGACATTTTTTCATGGAAAACTTCCAACTACACAGCATACAGATGTGTAATTATCCATCCCTGTTGGATGATTATCACAAATCAGATCTTTCAATAATGTATTTCATAAACAGAAACTAATGCATTCATCATAATTGTGAGCTAGGAATCACATTTAAATATCACATGCATGGAAAGAAGGCATGAGAAATGATTTTATTTTTCCACTGCTAGTTCTACTTATAAGGCTACGAAATGGCAGGCCTGATTTTAACATGGCCTGATTTTAACATGGGCTTTTTTTTTTTTGCTGTTGCAGCCAGTGTTCTCACCTCTGCTTAATTTAGCCTTTCTCTTCATTTCAATGCACATATCCTCGCATATTTTAATACTCTGCGCACAAGGATAAAGCTTTGTTAAAAATCTTCATCCCAAGGACAGACAAGCTGTGCTGAGAGCAGAGGAACTGCATCGAGAGTTGACAACACCCATTGTGTTCTTTCCTATTTCTCCCTCTTCCTGTTTTTCCCTCTTCCAGCTTTTCATAAAGCCTCCTCTCATTGAGTTTACAAAAGCCGAGGGTCCTTGCGGTAGAAACAATGCCATTCAAATGGCAGTGCCAAAAACTCACTCATAATGGCTTTCAGTTCGACTACTCTCTGCGATAGACTTAAATAAATCTTTAACCTTGGCCACTCTTCAAGGACTGATTTCCTGGCACTCTGTTCAGATATCTGCCTTTTCATCTCACAACTCCTGACTGTTTGAAGGGACTATTATACTCCTTCTGACTATTCTAAACAAAAATTCTTGAGTGCATTCAATACGAGTGGTTGGAGCTCTATTTTTCCTGTGAGTGAAAAAGTCCCAATCTTCCAGAGGAGAATATACACATATAATTAGACCTAGGGATTACCTGGCATGGAAGCAGTGACCAGGAGCTTCACCTCACACTGCTCCTTCTTCATCGTCTGCTTGAGATCCTTGAAGAAGAGGCCCTCCACATACCCGACTACCTCCCACAGGAAGGTCAGTGTGGCAGAGATGGCGTCCATCCCCCACTCACACGGAGTCCGCACGAAGTACATGATTAGTCCCACCTGAGTCAAAAGAACAAGCACAGAGCCGTGTTCTTCCTACACTCCAGTTTTCATTTTATTGAATTTTCTTCTTAAAACTAAATCATCCCTGCATTTGTAATGTTTGCTCAAATGCTTCCTTAACACTTCCAGTGGCATTAGTCAGGGGACAGCAGAGAGCCCTTGGCTAAGATGGCTTTCATGTGAATCAGACATTTATTTTTTCCTGGGCAGCCAACGAGTAGACACTGAGAAGGAAGACCAAATTTGTCATAGACACAATAAAGGGATTACAAACATTGCCCACACTTGTAGATTTGTGGTGTGAGCTGTTTATCACGCTGCTACAGATGTGTATTCATGTGGCTGAAACGGTTATAACACAAAGGGAGAAAAGGTCAAAGATAGTTATTTGTCCGTCAGTCTGCCTGGATTGAGAATAGTTAACATGCCTCAGTATCCAAACAGAATGCATAGTCAAATGCATTTTAAGGTTTTAAGGAGAAGAATTTGAATAAAGAGCAGGGAAGTCTGGGAGGGGCCAAAGAGAAGCTGTTGGATCATGATAAAGCATAAGAGCTGCTATGGAAACCTACACTTACCATTCTTTCTAGTGTGTGTGTGTGTGTGTGTGTGTTGGGATGACTAAAAATGACATGAACTAACTAATGTAGGGAAGTTGCGTAATGCTGAAAGGAGGACCAAGAAAATAAAGTTTATTGAGGGTCTACTGGATGCCAAAGATTGTGCCAGGCAGGGCTTTCCCCATACTAAAAGTGGAAACTTCTGCCAACCCCCCTTCAATTATACAATTATGAGGAATTTCTTGGGGAGGGATCTCCACTTTCCTTTCTCCATGTTCCTAATTCCTACCAAAAATCATTTCTAATCTATTAGCTGCTGATACTCACCAAGTAGTTGAATAGGATGTGTGATGTCTGAGCTGGAAAGTCTCCGATATTTAAGAGAAGTTTGCGCAGCATGTACATTAGCTCATCCTAAAAGAAAAGCAGACGCGTCAGCCCCCACACAGCAGCCCTCACACAGCCATGCTGTCAGAGACTAACTGCTTGAAAAGAGAGGAATTTTCCTGACTTTTGCCCTTAGTTAATTTCAATTACGTTCACCACTTTAACGTGGCAGAGCAGAAACCAATCCATAGATACTGATACTATATGTGATTCTCACTATGCAAATGAGCAGGACTACTTTTCTTTTATGGATAACATATAAATATCACCCCTCAGCAGACCATTTTATTTTAAAATACAACTTTGCACTGTGTCTACAGGTAACTGGTAAATCATGGAATGGTTTTGCACTTTGCTGGATGCATTTGTCATGGCTGCCAGGTGGAAAGGGAATGTGGGGAGAGACCTAATCTGAGAAAGTACTATGAGCACTAGATTAATTGACTTCCTTAATTTGGTTTCCTAGGCTTCAAATTAATGAGATAAAATGAAGCCAAGGAAAGATAAGTTGAAATGCCTGTAAACAACCTCACTTTCCAGAAGCCAAACTCAATCTTCCAGTGAATATAATCACAATAGAAATCATCAGTTTGGCCGGGCGGTGGTGGCGCATGCCTTTAATCCCAGCACTTGGGAGGCAGAGGCAGGCAGATCTCTGTGAGTTCGAGACCAGTCTGGTCTACTGCAAGAGCTAGTTCCAGGACAGGCTCCAAAACCACAGAGAAACCCTGTCTTGAAAAAGCCAAAAAAAAAAAAAAAAAGAAATCAACAGTTTGTTTTCTTATTGTCCAGAAAATGACTTTTATTTAACACCTTACAGGTGTTCTGGTAAATTAGCTTTTCGGGTGATGGAGAACGTTAACATATTGGAATAACCCCCTTAGCATTCCAGGCTACCAAATGACTAGAAATCTGTAAATGTATTCAACCCTAAAACCCTCAAGCTTTATTTAATATTTGTATAAAATATTGAGAATCTTGTAAGTCTTGGGGTTACCAAGCAATGTACCATGCACACATGGAAAAAAGCCAGAGAAATCTCAACTGTATTAGCAAAGATGAATATTGCATATGATTACATAAAAGACACCTATTAGGAGACATCAGAGTACACTAACATCACACACCAACACTGTCGAGTCCTTTGCTTGCTTCCAGCAGAACCCATACTCACAGCTACAGACAAGGAAGAGCAACTCACTTGTCTATTGCTGATAGTCAATTTTTCCAGGAAATGTCGAAGAACTGTCGATGGATCTTCAATTAAACAGTTCCACAAGACTTGCTGAGCCACAGCACTGACTTCAGAAGAGAAAAGAAAGTGGCCATAAGTTCATCAACCAGAAGAAGTTTTCATATGATTTACTAAACTTCAATGAGCCTTTTTTTCTCTACTTTGAAAACTTTTCCGGAGTTGATGGTTTTCTATCATGTGAGTTTCAGGGATCTAACTGCTGACCTGTCAGGCAATTGGTACCCACTGGCCAGTAGTAGCATTTTGGCTATAGGGGAAAGTGACCCCTTTTGATCAGGTTTGAGGCTGTTCCACAGAATGGATTTCGTGGCTGGTACTGTAATTTGGTCAACAAGCCATGACTAGGATTCTAGGGGAACCTACTGATGCAATACTAAATGGTCTTGTTGTCAAACTAGCTTCTCAATATTTATGTTTATATCTACAGATATAAAGTTATAAAAGGTAAGCTGCTCTTACCCTTGGTCAAAGACACTCTTCTTTTGCAGTGAGAATTGCTTAAGACAGAAACTAATGGTTGGTCCAAGTCTTGAGAATAAGGGGTTACAAATATTCAGCCACACAATGGATATTCTCTATGACCCTCCTTCCATCCAAGGTTCAAGGAACATTGAGGAAGAGTGGGTAAAAAAAATGTTAAGAGCCAGTAGATGATAAAACTACTCTAAAATGCTGTCTTCTGGACATGGTTGGTGCAAAATCCACCCAGCAAGTGTGGTTGCCTGTACAAGACTAAGGCAGTCAAAACTCCAGTATGGGTGGGGGAGGGGCTCCGGAGTCTGAACTTTTTGCTCAGGAGCTAGTGGCCTTTGATGGCTGTAGAGGGAGGGAGAGTTACTTTTCTTTGGGCATGTGGCTATTATTAACAAGTTGCCTCTGGATAGCCCCACATCATTTCCACATGGTCAGCAATAACTGGATGTTACTAATATTGATAACAATGAAAAAAGAAAACATCCTTGCTTAGAGGATTGGCACAGAAGTCAGGAGGGCTGGCTGCTGTTCAAGAGGACCTGCATTCAATTCCTAGCACCTACAGGGTGGCTCACAACCATCTCTGATTCCAGTTCCAAGAGGTCAGATGCTCTCTTCTGGTCTCCTCAGGCACCAGATATGAATGTGGTGCACAGATGTATACACAGACAGAAACCTTACACATAAAAAAATAAAGTAAAATAAAAGGAAAGAAAACATCAAACTGAGAAAAAGAAGGGTTTATGGGTCCCAGAGTGAGTTGGAGAGGGGTAGAAAGATGGATGAATATGATTAAAATTGTCCACATGTATGAAATTTTCAAATAATAACTATTATTTTTTAAAAAGTAAAAAGGAATAAAGCTCACATGGTCCTGATACTTTAAAAAATGGTCCTCTGAACACTTTTTGTATTAAAAGGTAGAAAGCTGCTGGGTTTTGTTTTTATTGAATATTTTCTCACATAAGGAAAAGAAAACAAGATTGAATCAGCACTACTTCACAAACACTGTTTGTGAGTATATACGTGAGTATATTCGGTTGTCTTCACCCTGGAGAAGAGCCTAATGTTGGCAATGCAAGTCTTCGCTGAAATAATGTTAATTTCATTGCATTTTGCATAAATTTGGCTGTAAGTTTTAATTTTTAAAATGATTTTCAGATTCATTTATTTTAATATATATAATATATATTTTATATATATTATATATATATGAGTGCTTTGCTTACATGTACATATGTATACTACGTGTGTGCCTGGTGTATGCAAAGATTAAGTCAGAGGGCACTGGATCCCTTGGAACTAGTCACAGAAGGTTGTGATCCACTATATCAATGCTGGGAACCAAAGCAAATGCTCTTAACTGCTGAGCCATCTCTATAACCCCAGCATAAATTCCTAAAGCACTTATTTAGGTTTTAAAATGTGGTTTGGCTTAATATACAAATAAACTAGGCATGAATTTTTATTATCCAGATACTTTAAACAGTATCTATTTCATCAAGATAAAGTAGTTGAATTAGCAGTGATTTCGTTCATAGGAATAAATACATAATACTATGGGGACAGCGCTACTTCACTGCAACACAGGTCAGGATAAGGTTCCCTGGATGACCTTGGGGAAGAAAGCTCATGAATGGAGGTCAACAACACATGATCTTCAGTTTGAGCAGTGGTCCTCAGTTCTGCTGGTTTCTAAGCTACAAGTTTAGAATATAGTATGAATTTATCATATAGACTATATTTTGATAAATAATACTAATATTTTTTGCTTCATAAATTAACCATCCAATTAAAATCAAGAGCTACACAAATAAATACTATAAATAAGAAATATATAATTTTAAGCTTTAATTTTCAAGTATCTTTCCAAATAATTAAAATGTATGAGTGACCTCAATGCCCCTCGACCAAAGAATGGATAAGGAAAATGTGGTACATTTACACAATGGAGTACTACACAGCAGAAAAAAATAATGACATGTTGAGATTTGCAGGCAAATGGATGGAGCTAGAAAACATCATATTGCATGAGGTAACCCAGACCCAGAAAGACAATTGTCATATATACTCACTCATAAGTGGCTTTTTGACATAAAGCAAAGAAAACCAGCCTACAGTTGACAACCCCAGAGAACACAGAAAACAATGAGGACCCTAAGAGAGACATACATGGATCTAATGTACATGGGAAGTAGAAAAAGACAAGATCTCTGGAGTAAATTGGGAGCATGGGGACGATGGGAGAGGGTAGAAGAGGAGGGGAGAGGAAGGGAGGGGAGCAGAGAAAAATGGATATCTCAATAAAATCAATTTAAAAAGTGTGATAATGAGTGTGTGTGTGCATGCCTATGTGTGTGGTGCTAGAGACCGAGCCAGGAGTTTACATACAGATGCATAGATGCAAGGAAAAGGTTCTATCACTGAGCTCTATACACAATCCAGAGATGGGGTTTCTAGGTCAAAACTGCTTACTAAAATATCTTTATAAGACTAAAAAAAAGTCTTATTGCTTCAATAAAGCAATATGATATTTAAAATATGAAAATACAAAAATTGGAGAGAAAATAAAAACTGTTAAGTTTAGCATAGAAAGCTACTAACTTTGGGGTCTGCTTTTCACATTTATGAAAATCATACATACACATATTTCAAAGCAGCTTATAGAAAATACTATTCCAAACTCTACTTAGCATTATGCAGAACATTCTTTAAGCTAACTTTTTTGACTAGGATTTCCAAAGTGTTGAGAATGCTATCATACAGAAGCAACAAGATCTAATTGGTATCCTGTGTTCAGGCATTTATATCATTTTCAAAGATCCATTATCACAAATGATATATAATGTACAAGGTCCTTTACAAGTTTTTATACTAAAAAACCAACTTTATGCCAAAGGCCTTTCTAGCTTTCATCCTTTTACGCATATTGTGAAACAACATTCCAATGCTTCTCCCAAATTTATGCCTCTTTCTGAGGTGTTATTTTTCTTGATAGTTTTCTTGCCTTTTCTCTAACTTTGTATAGTTCAATTTTAAATAAGGTTTGCAGCTTTGTAAACAAAATGTAAGATAGTTTTGTTTTATGTAGTTGTGTTATTCATGTGTGTATAACAGGCCCAGGGACTGCTTATAACTTTTGCTCATTTTAGGGTGGGTGTTAAAATTATTATTGAGTTTCAATATTAATAATAAAAATCTTGTGCTCTCTCTTGAAGTAAAAATATTAAAATTGGAAGAATATTAACCTTAGCTGAGTCTGGTGGCCTAGGCTTGCAATCCCAGTGCCTTGGCAGGGGTGGGGGTGCTATTAAGGCAGGAAAATTCCAAATTCAAGGTTAGCCTCAGCTGTAAGTTAGTTTAAAGCAAACCTAGCAACTTAATGAGACTCTATCTCGACTTTTTAAAGGCAGAGGAGGATTGAGGGAGCATCTCAGTGTTAGAGGTCTTGGTTATTATGTGCAGAATCCTACGTTCAGTCCTTAGCAAAGGATAAAAAAGAAAAACAAGGCAAAAAGAATATTAACTTTTGTCCATTATAAATATAGCCACTTTATCCCTATTTTATTATTCTGTCTTTCAGACTTCTCCTGACTGGTATATCTGGAAAGACAGTCAAGCAGGAATGAAGGCTTTGATGTGACTGAATTAATAGCTGAGATTTCTGAGGTGGGAAAAAAAAATCACTGTTTGACTTCTTAATAGTCAAATATGATATATTTTCTGGTAATAAAAATTTTCATGGACCTAGCAACCTATTTTAATGCAATTTCTTGGTAAAGGTAATAAAAGTAGCAAGAGAAGGGGGCAGAGAAACTGATTACATTAGCATGCGATATTAAACATCTATAATTATAACATGTACATAGAACAATCTAGCATATGGTAGACAGGTTGCGTGTTTAAGAGGGAACTGCTGTTTCCCATCAGATGGCAGGGTAAGAATGAAACGGCTTGGCCGGCCGGATGATACCTGCCACTCCATCTTCTCGCACCTCTCCATCCTCCATTAAGTGAACGATGGGGAGGACTGCTGCACAGATGCATGCTGGGAATACCGCCTGCGGAGGCTGAGGCACATGGTGGTTTGGTGTGTGTTCAGTGGTGTGCTCCTCATCTGGAGGGAAAGACAAAATCCTAATGCAACAACAATTTGCAGTTCAAATCCTATTTGACAAAACAATCGATAATATTGCTAGAATAAAAAGTGTGACATCAGGGAGATTGCCTTCCTCTACAAAACAACAAAATCAACCCTCTTCCCCAGCACTGTCATTAACCTGGTATTGTAGAGGGAGAGAAGCACAGGCACAGTGAGAGAGGGAACTGGTTCAGAGTATGAAATCAGAGAAAACAAAATTCTAAGTGAGGAGTAAGGCGTTTTTCATAGTGCCATGTGTCACAGGCATGTGTGAGAGATTTTAATGCTATAGCATGAACATCGGGTGGCAGAAAGCATGTGCATTTAAGGCAGGAATAGTGAAACCCAGCTATATTAATGTCCTCATCTGATAAATACAATAAATATTAAAATTGATAATTGCTTTGCTTAGAATAAAGGAAAGGGCAATGAAGGTAGTAAAAGTCAAGCAAGGTAGTAAAGTTATTTGACAGCATATTGATATGAAAATAAAGCCACTTATTATTAATACAAAATAAACATTTTTTATAACATATAAAGAATGTTGGCTCTTTGAGTGTTCTATAAGATAAGACTTCTCTTATGTGTCTATCGAGATTTTAGGGGCCTGTGAGGGGCTGGAAGATAAAAGCTTTACTCAGTTGTTTCCAATCCTACCTGCTCATTCAGTGCATATGGGGTGTTAAAGTGACAGATGTGGAGTAGATGGAATATAGACATCTGTCACATTATAAACTTTATTCACCTTTTTTTTTTGAGATAGCATTTCTCCATGTTGCCCTGGCTGTATTGGAACTCACTCTGTAGACCAAGCTGACCTTTAACTCACAGAGATTCCAGAGATCTACCTGCCTCTGACTCTCCAGTGCTGGGATCAAAGGCGTATACTGTCACTGCCCAGCGTTTTTTTTTTTTTTTTTTTTACTTGATTCACTTTCCATAGAAAATGTATGAGGGACTCAGAGAAACAAGAAAACACTGTTCATATCCGGGAACAACTGCGATCAACAGAACCTGTTCTGGGGATGCTTAGATGCAATGGTATTTATTAGGCAGTGGTTTTAAGGTAGCCATTATGAATCTACTGTATTTTCTTGTAAGTGCCATATAAACGTAAAAGTGGTTATAACAGAAAATGTTACAAAACTGTATTTCATGTGGCATATTTTGACTTTTAATATGGAAGACATACATCTTAGTTTATCCATAAATTGCCGTAAGTGGAAATGGGACTAAATTCTCCAAACAAAAAGCAGAATTAGTGGAATGGATAAAAAAAATGAACATACAAACTTGACTCAAAATCATTATATGTATAAGAATCACAATATTGTCTCAAAATACAAACATAAATCTTGTGAACAGAATGAAAAAGAAGTTGGAAAGATGATACTACAGGCAAGGATGAACATGTTTTAATAAAGACTCTTATCAGGAAGATTAATTATATGTGTATGTGCATATATTGGTCGAACACTAAAGCATATAAAGTAAATAATGGCAGAATTAAAAGGATAAAGAAACAATTTGACCATAATCACTGGAGACTATATGATTTTTGTTAAGAGGGCATTTGGACAGAATTCACAAGGAAATCAAATACTTAAACAGCACTGCAACAGGCACATGCAAAGTGTCAACAGAAAACACTGCTATCCAGCAGAGAGCAGGACGTACTCAGAAAGGAAGCCACAATAAGTTAAAGGCCTAACTCACACGATCTGTGCTTTCTTGTTCTATTATGATGAAATCAGATGTCAATAACAGTAGGGAATTTGGGGAATTTACAAATATGTAAGAATTACTTGGACTCTAAGACACCAGCCAGTTAACAACTCACAGAAGAAATGAAAAGGATTTTGATATTTATGAAAATACAAATGATATACCTCTATTTTTGGAATTCATCATGACCAGTGTTTTGAGGGCAATTTATACCTTTGTGAATACTCAGCTATGTATATCTTTGATACTGGAGCTAGTTGATGACCATACAGAAAATGAAAACTGTTGGGCTGGAGAGATGGCTCAGAGGGTAAGAGCACTGGCTGCTCTTTCAGAGGTCCTAAGTTCAATTCCTGGCAACCACATGGTGGCTCACAACCATTTGTTATGAGACCTGGCACCTTCCTTGCCAGCAGTACATTGTATGCTTAATAAATAAATACATCTTAAAAAAAAAGAAATGAAAACTGTGGACCAGTATCCCTTATGCACACAGGGATGAAACTCCTCAACAAAGTATTTTCAGTCTCTAGACCCATATAAAAGAAAGACTGCATGCTATGAACAAGATGGCTTGTTTTTACAATGGAATGTAAGCATGGGATAACATAAAACAAGTAATGTAATATGCCATGTCCATTAAATAAAGGAAAAAGCAAAGGAGAAGTTTAGTTCTTAAAAAACATTTGACAAGTATGAGATCATTTCATGATTAAAACACTAAAACCCTGAGAATCGAAAGGAAGTGTCTTTACATTGCAAAGACTATTTACTAGAAATTCATCGTTAATACAATAATGGATGTTCAGAGACTAAATGCTTCCCACTTAGGATTGCTAGTAGCATTGTCCTTGAATTAGTAGGGCTACGCAGTCAATAACGAGAAATATAAGAAAACTGCATTAGAAAGAAGTGAATAATTTCTGTTTACAAATAACATGACTGTAACTTCAAGATTATATATAATACATAATAATATATAATTTATATATAATCCTAAGGAACATATACAAAATATCACTGAAAATAATAAATCATCTTGCAAGGCAGTGGTGGCACATGCCTTTAATCCCAATACTTTGGAGGCAGAGGCAGGCAGATCTGGGTGATCTACAGAGGGAGTTCCAGGACAGCCAGAGCTGTTACACAGAGAAAACCTGTCTCAAAAAAAAAAAAAGAAAGAAAGAAAGAAAGAAAGAAAGAAAGAAAGAAAGAAAGAAAGAAAGAAAAGGAAGGAAGGAAGAAAAAAAACAAAAGAAATAAACAATCTCATCAGTCTCAATTTTTCAGGTCATAAAACATATGTGGAAAAATTAACTTTTATTTCCGCACATTAGTAATAAAAAGCCTTGTAAGTGAAATTTGAAGAACAAGTTTCCATAAACTGGCAACAACAACAAATTAAATAGGAATAAATTCAACAAAAGAAGTGTAAGATTTGTAAACCAAAAAAATCACACATATTAAAATAGTATGGATGGACAAATAACCCGTGTTCATGGATACAGTGATTAAGATAATATGCCTAATGAATGAACCCATCTTAAAATTTACACAGGAATGCCAAGAGATCAAGAATAGCTAAAACAATCTTAGAGATGAAAAACAAAGTGAGAGGGGGCTTTTACTTCCTTTAACAAGAAAGCTATAACCAAGACCGAGACCGAAACAGATCAGTATAATAGAATCATGAGATAGGCCGCTTCGCTCACAGTCTTTTGAAAATAGTGCCAAGAAAAGTTAAGGGAGGGTATACTTAATAATTAATAAACAGGACAACTAGATACATCTCAGCAAAAGAATAAAGGCTGGATGCTAATATCACAGAAACCTTGAACTCAAATTGGCTCACATAACTAAATGTAAACTCTAATTCATAAAGCACTTCTGATATTAGAATATGTTTCAGAACAAAGTAGTCATCAAGAACAGCACGCTGGCCAGAAGACACACCTTCAGCACTGACTGCTGAGCGTACAGACCAGACTGACCCTCTCCGGAAGGAGTAATTCCGGTGGGATGTACTGGAGGTGCAGGATGGACTCACAGACAGCCGTCGGGATGTCAGATTGGCGACTTCTTCTACTGGCAAGCAGAATGGGGAATGTGAATTTTGGTTTTATAACGCAAATTTATCATCACCACAAGTAAAGTTGTACTTATATCAAGGACTCCACTCTCAGACCGGAATGCTAGATAACTTTACTACATACTTAGAAAGCCAAAGAACTTCTATGGAAGCAGAAAATTCCTTGTAAAATTCCCCACAAATGCTAAATCAATGAATTTAGAATGGTTCACAGATCATCTTTTTGATAACCACCAGAAAGCTATTTATACTTGGGGACGTTAAAAAGGGCTAATGTGCAAGCTTGTTTTTAGTAAGGAAGACTCAGCAAATTTGCTGTTTGTGCATGGGAGATTCATCTTTCCTGAATGACAACCAGTTCTCGACCTGCTATCAGACTGGTTTGTTCAAGGTTACTACTACTCTCTAGGTATGCAATAATTCTAAACTTCAGAAAATAGCATTTTTTCTCTCTTTGTGAAGGAGAGACGGGGAGAGCATGTCACGATGTCTCATCCTCATTTATCTGAAAGTCGGTTCTTTCCCTGTGGCATGCCCCCCCCCATGAAAGTCCCAGCTGGGAAGGCACCTTCTTCCTCAGGCTCTGAGTTGGGTGTGCAGGTGGGCTCATAGCAAGCCTCTTGGGTGATGGGGATGGCGGTAATCAGGCTGGCTTCACGACCAAGGCGTTTCTTCTCTTCTTCTTGCTGCAAGTTCTTTAAGATGTGCTCTGCCCGCTGATGAGAGCGGGACACAGCCCGGGCAGAGAAGGATTTCTGTGGAGACACAAAAGCAAGTGCATGGCCACATTTCTTACAGGATCATAGGCACCAAGAGTGATCCAACAATCACTCAAAGATGGGAGCTTGCCCTCAGGAAATGTTAGGTCATCCATGACCTAATTCATATCCATCTATCTATCTATCTATCTATCTATCTATCTATCTATCTATCTATCTATCTATCTATCTATCTACCTATACACACACACACACACAACACACATATTAAAATTCTGCAGTTGGTGATTTTCCCCCTACTCATAGTTATTCCTCAAGAATGTCTGTGACTGCTGGAAACAACTGTATTTCACATGTTCAGGTGATATCAATTCACGATTTAAACATGAAGAATAACTTTTATTAAACTGGCTTTAAATGAGAACATTTATCATATAAGGTTAATCAAATAGAACATGCAAAGGATAAAATCCGGAAATGGTTCTCATCCGTTGTTGGAAAAGAGTTACTGGTGTCAAAGGAACCCATCTGGGAGGAGATTCAAAGACACTTGTGTTGAATGCCTGAGTTACTGCACACGTGATTGAAGAAACAGGTGTGCTTTCTTTAACTGCCAGGCCATCAGGCATGGAGACAATAGCATATGTGAGGGATGTAAGGGCTCAGATGAACGGCTCTACAGAGAACACCGCAAATGCCTAGAAAAATCTATGCATGACCTGCAGAGATGTTCAACTCCACATACTCAACTGTTTTCAAAGATGTGTGAATCAAAATACCAACGATTTATTTTACCATTCAAAGTATCTGATATACAAACCGTGTGAGCTGAAGTCCCCACCCCCATATACACAGTGCAGAAAAAAAATCACACTGGTGTTCAAAATTTTGTAGACCTAGACAGAATTTCTTATTTGTGGAAAGTAGGAATGTGCAAACTGAAAGCCAAAATTAGTTTAGTCTTTATTTAGTTCCCTTAATAGCCACTAACTACAAACCTCAGCAACTGACCTAAAACCCCTTTTAACAAGTAACCTTTGGGATGTCTTCGATTCATAAACCACAAGGCTCTACCAATGCCAAAGCTAAAGATATTAAAGGGTAGTGTCTGAAGCAGAGAATGCCCCATCTTTCTTCTAGAACTCTCTAATCTTCCCACACGTTTATTTAGTAATCACATTGATTAATGACTTTCTTTTGTTCTGAGACTGAGATGTGCCTGAATCTTCTTGCCAGGTATCATTCAAATATCTGTAATCCATGTCACTAATATTTGGTGCAGAATTAGCTATCTCTTATTTTTGTTAGAGGAAGAGATGAGTTTTGTACTGACAACAGAAAATGTATTTTTGTATAAAGTGCAAGGTAATGGTATAATCTTTCTAAAGGCCTTTGGGGAGATATAGGAAATATACTTAACATATACACACCAAATTATGAAAATTCCATGGGAATTTGTTCATAGACATATGGTGGGTTTTCACTGAGATATGTTCCCTTTCTATATTTGCTTCATTTCTGAGTTTCTAAAAGGCACTCTTGTTAATGTAGAGGCATGCAACTTGATAGATGATAAAGATGTGTTTTGAAGACATCTATTCCAAAAGGCACATATTTGCTTTGTTCTTTTTTTCTGTAAATAACCTCAGCTGTTTCTGTTACATGTGGCAGTGATAGACACTGGGACTGTAACACTAATTGGTGGCAATGGTGATGGTGGTGACGGTAATGAAACGAGAAAGAAATTTTTGAGTCCGAAGTTACTGACTTTTTGTTTCTTCTTGCTGGACCCATATCTTCAACCACCAAGCAGCTCACACATTGCAGTTAAATTAATATAATAACAAATAGTAGCAAAAATGTTTTGTTTTCCAGTAAATAAATGCCTGTTTCATGCTTTGACAATGAAACAAAATTTAACTTGGCGGAAGCTGATTTCTACTATTCCTGGTACTGTGGGTCACTGTGGCTTTCTGTGTTACTGCATTCTCATAACAAGAAACCAAGCGGTTTCATGCATCCCATGCAGTGTGGAGATATGGGAGAGAAAAGGCCTGGTACTCACGGACTGGTCTTCATTAATGGGGTCCTGGACACTCCCGCTGCACTGAGGGACCCATGGAGGGTCAAACATTGGGACAGATGGCATTCCAAGTACTGGCGAGGGCAAGGTGAAGTTTATACTGGGAGGCGGGATCTGTTAATTGACATAGAAGAGTGAGGTAAGATGGAGGAGAAGCTGGAAACAGCCGGAGGTAGAGGTCAACATCGTCTGCCTTAGGTGTCAAGAGTCTGAGTGGCCCCTTAGAGGCATAAGAAACACCAGAGAAAAGGGCTGTTTTCTAAGATTTTTCTGTCACAGGGCACAGCATGATCCTCTTTGGGCTTCAGTTTACTCAACAGCAAAATGAAGTGTTTTAACAAAATGATCTCAAGTTGTGCTGATCACTCTATGCTGCCCCAAATTTCTGTATGTGTGTGGACAACAAAAAGCCTGGACAGTTACAGTCCACACTTAGGTACTTACCCCCGAGGATGGCAATGAGATATTCAGGCTACTACTGACTTGATTTTCTTGTCGTATGCTCTTTCATATTCCAATTTGTTTAATCAAATAGCATTTATTTATTTATGAGTTAAGCGTACTGAAACATTCATAGGGAAGAAGAATTCTTTCGCTGTGCACTGTGGGTCTGGGTTTCATGCATTTAGACAAGCCCTAGGTTGGTTGCTGATCTAATCTCCATGGACATAGCATCTCTCACCTTAAAAATCTGCTGGGCTCCCTCTTCCATCCTTGGCCAGACCTGATAGCGAAACCTCCAGAGCGTGTGGAACTTGAGGACAGCATTTAGTCTCTGTACAGTTTCTGCATGGTGGAACTCGGACATTAGCATGTCCGACACAGCTTCCGGAACCTTCACCGCACACAGCAGGAACATGGCAGCTAAAGACAGCCAACAATTAATTCATCAGCTGCACATCTTAAGACACTGCGTTGTTTTCTAGGGTTTGGAGTGATATGGGAACTCTTCCTATCTCCTCACAACCAGCAGTGGCCAACACTAACAATGTTCTAGCCAATGGAAGCTAAACAGCAAATGTTGCTTGACTGGGACATCTAATATTTGGTGGCAAAGCAGGGACAGCATGACAGTTTGGTAGAATACTCATCTAATCACAGCTTTTGGCTCATGGTGAAAAAGCAGAGCCAGAGAAAACAATGAAAAAAAGTTATACTGTGAACGTGCTATTTGGGACCTGGAGAGACTCTTCAGTAGTGAGCTGAGGATGACACAGAAGACAGTCTTTAAACAACCTCAGCTCTGTGGGCCATCTGAAAAGCACAGTCCATGATGGAGATTCTACTCTGAACATCTGCCCTTCCCAGAGACTGAGAACCAAAAAAGTGATTCCATGAATTTGAAGTCTTAAAATCTTAGATTTTGAAAAAAGCTAAACTTTAGTAAGAGAAATATGAGTGTGTGGTAAGTTACAGGGCTTGTGAATAAAGAGAAACACCCCCATAGCACAGAAAGAAGGGCCGGTGGCAGGCATAAAGACATAATCTACATCCACACTCTCTCTCTAAAGCCCCAAATCATGCTCAGTTGTGCCAGCCCAGCTGAGTTTGGGTCCTACTCCTGACACTCCTCTGCTGCATGACCTTGGACAAGACTCTTAACCTCATGGCTTCCATTTCTTCCCTGGAAAATGGCCAGGAAGAATGATGAGTGCTTGACACCACCCACTCCAAGTTTACGGAAAATGCTATGCCAGAAAGCGTTTCTTGCTTCTGCTGGGCATCTGAGATTGCACGGCTGCCTACGCTATCTTTCCAGCCTGGAAAGCACTTTGTGAGCTGAGAAGTTTGCTGAAGTTCTGAACTGCATTTTATTTCCTCTAGCGAAGTGACAGAAAGCACGACTGTCTGTTGTGTGCTGTCTGAAGGCCTGGGTTGAATTTTAGGGCTCTCAGATTCTGCGAGGGACAAACTTTCCACAGGGTCCTTCACCTCTGACTTGAGTGTCAGATTCTGCGAGGGACAAACTTTCCACAGGGTCTTTCACCTCTGACTTGAGTGTCAGATTCTGCGAGGGACAAACTTTCCACAGGGTCCTTCACCTCTGACTTGAGTGTGTTCATCTCTAGAATGAACGACTTATGCCAGGGCATAGTGCACACACCCGTAGTCCTACAATGAGGCTGAGGTTGGAAGGCAGCCTTGGCTGCACAGTGAGACCCTGTCTCAAAAACAACAGCAATGGCCCAAACCCCAACAAAACAAAACAAATTCAATTTCATTAACAAAAGGAGATATAATTTTATAATAAATGCTAGTTACTGTGATCATTAACTTTTGATAAGCCATTTTAGCCTGCTAGCTATATAAATTTCCACTCTTCATTTTTAAATGAAAACCTGCCTCAATTTTTAAGCATCAAGTTTGTTTTTTACATCGTTGAAGAGTTCAACCTTTGTCTTCTTACCAAAATAGTCATAAGCTGCCTGAAAACCAAAGTGTGTGTGTGTGTGTGTGTGTGTGTGTGTGTGTGTGTGTGTTAAGAACAATTCTTTCCTATTAACACCTCCATAAAAATCCCAGAAAAATTAGTCTCCTTTGCTTTCATGGCTTGGGAAGGTGAAAACTCTTTTCCTCATCACTTTTTGGGGAACCTTTTTTCTACTGAATTTATTTCTCTAGACCTCAGAAGGTAGAGAAGGCTGGTGCTTCAAGGCCATCTCTGAACTCCTTCATGGTACAGACTCCTCCCCTGAAGAGATATCAGGCACCCGTTGCTTCAGCTGTCACATGCATGAGGACACCAGTGTCTTACTATTCACTATAAATGTCACCAGTTACTGGTCACTTAAAATCAACCACTACTTTATGTCTTTGTTTTCAGGCTAGAGATGAGTCTGGAGCCTTGTACACACTGAGCAAGTGCTCTGCCAGTGAGCTGCATCTTTAATCCTTAAGGTTTGTTTTTGTCAGGATCTCACCATCTATCTCAAGCTGGATTGGAACCAAGACTGATCTCAGTCTCAGGACCTTCCTGCTTCTATCTCCTGGGTGATAGAACTGTATGCATACATCACCACAAAAGTCATGACTTCAAAAACCAAACTGATACATGTTAAGTTAGACAACAGTTATTATATAACTTGTTGGATCAGGGCCCATGAGCAATTGTCTCCAGTAAGTTTAGGAAGGCTGCTCCTGTGATAAAATGGTCTATAGCAACCTGAGTCTTTGTGAAACCACCTGAGTTGTCCAACTCATCTCCTCACGATTTCTAAACAAACAGAAGGTATTTTTACATCTCTATCATTTTGCCCACACTTTCCTCTGGGTTAGCTGTGTGTGTATGTGTGTTTCTCTCTCTCTCTCTCTCTCTCTCTCTCTCTCTCTCTCTCTCTCTCTCTCTCTCTCTGTGTGTGTGTGTGTGTGTGTGTTAGCTATTTGTTTATTTTGGAGCAGAGTCTCATGTAGCCCTAGAAGACACTGAACTTACTAGGCATCCAAGGATGATGCTGAACTTCTGTTCCTCCTGCCGTCCCCGCCCCCTGCTCCTGAATGGAGACGATACAAAGCATGTGCTCCCTTGCCTGGCTTTATGTGGCACTGAGGACCCAGCACGGGATTTGTGCAGAATGATCAAGCATTCTACGAACTGAAGTGCACTTCCAGCCCCAAAGTATTCCATTTAGTCACAGAATACTAATATGCTGAGAGCGGTCCGAGGATCTCAAACCATATAACCACAATTTAAGGGAAACCCTGAAAACATGGATCTGCTTTCCTCAGAAATACACCACTCTCTGGAGGTCTAGAAACTTCTTTTTCTGTTCCAAAGCTGTGGTCATTAGAGGCACAGGAGGCGGACCTCAGGCAGTGTTTCTTTACCTGCTGCCCCTGCCATGTGCTCATCCATGCTGAGCAGCAGTTCCCAGGCAGCGGGCTGGATGTCTCCATACATCTCCTCTGTCAGGATGGGAGCTGCCTTGATTAGCAGAGACAAGGGAGCAGGTGACAAGCTCATCACCTGGGAAAGAGATGCAAATCATGATTTAAAATGTTTTAAGACAACAATCACTTAAGAAACTCAAGAACCACCTCCCTTCTCTGGTACCCTTGGGTGACCTCAAGATATTTCCTAAACAGGAAAGGATTTAGGTGATGTGGCATATAACCTTGTACTTTATTAGTTGAGGTGAGCAGGAAGAAATATTGATCTGTAATATTTTCATCACACACACTGATTTACAATTACTGAAAAAATTAACCACGAACTATGGGCATCTCTACAATAAAGAAAGAAAGCAACAACCATGATTTGTCCTCACATTCTGGTAGATTTTTAAAGCTTTCTTTCTTCTATTTTCTCCATGCTAGCAGATTTCCACTGAAAACCACATGGGATCTGGAACCCATAAGGGAGTCCATTTATAAATTTAATTTCTGAAGGCAGCCTGAAATTGGATGACATTTCCCTTTGAAACGGCATGATTTTACATTGTGGCTATGGCCCCACATCTATCCACAAAGTCCTACTTCATCCATCATTTCTCATAATTTATATATATATATATATATATATATATATCCTATATACATGGAAACACACATATGTATGCATATATGCTTACCTATAATCTAAATACATACATACATATATATAGATAAGCAATCATTTTAAACATTCTAGAAAAAACATGAAAAGCCCTTTATTTCCATAAGGAAAAGAGATGATTTCAAGCTTGGCTTGTAAGAGCAAGAGAATAGTTCGTCAATAACTGGATAAGTAGGTCAATGTATTATTTTATTTAATCTATGCAAAAATCCTTTGAGATAGGTATATTCCTATGATCCTATTTTCATAGATGAGACAACAAAGCGCTAGGGAAATGAAATTCCTTGCCCATGTCTTAGAGACAGAGAAGCAGACTGGGCGTATGGATATAGATGGTCTCATTTGGAAACCTGTGGAGAGCCATGCTAGTGGGAGATTAGCTCCATCGGAGATCACAAAGTTTGAAAGATGCAGTTCACCCAAATTCTAGGCCTCACTCTGTGTAACTGGATGTTTTAGCAAAAAGGATTTTTCCACCCCTTGCACACTTGGTTTTTTTGCTTGCCAGTCAAGAGAGCATTCATGGCAACACAAGTCCAGCTTTTATTTTGTGTCCCAAACCCTAACTGGCAGGCTGTAGGGGGGCTCTTCCCTGCTAATGCGCTATGCATGTTTCTGGTCCACATGCAAATACCTGAAGCCTGATGTACTTCAGCATTCCGGAGTCCTTTTTCCCTTCCAGGTTGACATCTGGAACCCTCTTCTTCAGTGAAGGAGTCCTTAGGCAGGACTTATCTGAGCACTAAGGGAAGGAGAGGTATGTATTGAAGGCATGTTTACAAAACCCAGAGTGCTTTTCTCCACAGTATACCTTCTAATTGATGGTATAACTTTTTTTTGAACAGGTATAATTTTTCTTAACACTTTCTGAAAAGCATTGGTTTTGTTGGGGAAAAGGGTATTAAATACGATTCTTATGAAGTTTCTCTTTTACGTTCGAAGAAACAAGGATACAGGCAGGGGCATGCTCTGACTAAGTTGCAAAGCTAGTTATTTTCCAAACTTGGGAAAAACAAAGGTTTCCTGATTTTCATTTCAGGTTTGATTATGTTCTTTCAAGTGGCTAAAAGAAATTTTAAATAAAATTTAATCTAGATAAAATACACTCTATTCCAAGGTACACGCTCAAGTATGTGGTCAGGGAAGAAAGGAAGTATTTCAAGTGTTAAGATGCAGAAAGGCAGACAGGGCGGCTGGGGAAGAATAAATCGATACTTCCCATCATCTCAACATAAACTGGATAGGTAAAGTGGCTTCTTGGGGTAAAGAAACCTATAGAAAACAACAGCTCTTCTTTGCAAGCTGTGCCTTTAGCCTGGTTCCAGAACAGGCTGTTTTCTCTACACAGAGATGAAACAATGCTTGCCTCTGACTCCCAAGGTGCCAAGCCTGGGAGGGACAGAACAGTTTGGAGAAGAATTGGTTCTTGCTTGTTTGTTAATCCTGACTTCGGATTCCTTCCTGTTTTGCTTTTTTTTTTCATTCCAGACTGTGCATTCCCCTCACAGAATAAAGCTCATTTATTATATTTTGCCAGGAGGGCCAGGCCAATGAAACACTTTTTCCCTCTATGCCAAAAGAAAAGCTAAACTCAAGCATTTTTGGCAAAGCTTCATAGTGTGATAAATGGAGAGATTTCAAAAGAAACAGCAAATCTACAAGCATGCACATGCCCCGAGAAAGTCACCTGAAAATCTGACCAAAAAAAAAAAATCCAAGACAATGACTCCGTTATAGGACTGGCCTAGGACCATCTTTAAAAATGAACCTACATAGAAAAGAGGAGATCAGAGCTCTAGCTGTGGTTTTGAAAGGAAAAGAATAAAAACCATGGAAATGCATACTTAGAAATATAAAGCAATTAATAAATAGGAAATATGCTGTATATAAAGTATACATATGTATATAAATAAATATATAGCATAAAAATCTTTAAAATTATTTTATAGCTATAGCTTCGCACAGAGATGTAGAGGTGTGTTTTATAGCTTCTGCAAAGATGTGTGGTATTTAAAATCCCTACGGGTGTGGTGTATCTTTCTACTCAAAAATAATACATGTGCATATCAGAGTTGCTAAAAAAAAGACAAAAACTATGAAAAAAGCAGAAAATCCCCACACTCCCAATTTAATAACAGTAATTCCTTGGTTCCATTTAGTCTTCCTCCCTTGACGCATCTTAGCAAAACTGTGATCGCTTTCTGTATGCAGCACACACTTTTAAACAACCATTTCAGGGATTTTCTAGGGAGTGATGATTTCAGACTTTTAAAGAGTGCATCCCTTTGTCCTCCGGCTGGACCTTGCATCCTCTGGGCTCATGGCCCCCTCTCTGCGTTGCTGTCTGCTGTTGTCACCTGCTCTGCCCCTGACTCCCAGAAGTCTTTTCTTCCTCTATGAAGACACACATGACAACACTGAGTCCACGTGGATAATCCAGGACTCTTTCTCATTGTAAAATCCCTAACCATCCCTGCGAAGTCTTACTTGTCATGTGGGGTGTCCTGTTCGCACGTCTCCCTTCCTTTTCTTACCACCACAAACTCCCTGAATTTTTGTCTATAAAACAAAGTCTGGGTAATGCCGCATGTTGACTCACAAACACAGACAAAGCATCTGTGTGTCTCACACATCTCCTGCTGTTTCTTAGCGCTGCATAGATCTGTGTAGTCTGCTTTATATAATTGCTTATGCTCGAAATTTAATATCCAGGGCAGATAAGAACATCACTATAAACACGTCTTTTCTCCTGCCCTTGCTCTACTGCCCAGTGACTGCTCACTCACCTCCTTCTGTTTCTTGCCCCTCAAAGCCACATTGCTGATGTTGTTGCTCTCACGCAGGGAGTCCACACTGTCCCCGTACAGCAGTTTAATGGCCCTGACGAGCCGGGCACAGGAGCGGCTGTGGTGCAGGTAGCAGTGGGGGTGGCAGTAGTCCACGTGGGTGCAAATGAAACTTTGTTGGTTGCATAGTAAGATCATGACCTGGAAAGGAGATAAATACCCACATATTCAACCAGGCAACAAGGGACCACAGGAACGGAAGATGGAGAGTCAGAGCAAGATCTCTTCATCAGTGAGCAAAAACAGTATCCCACAGGTCAATAGCTAGCTATGGGGCTCTGATTATTTGGCCTTTAGTCTCCCTCCATACTTAGTTAATAAGAGCGACTTTTAGAAACACGTGAGCACTGGTTGTGAAGTATATGGCTTCCAAATAGTTTCAAAACCTTATCCCTCCCAGCACTTCCGCTATGACAGGAGCCAGAAGGAAGAGTCTACAATGGTGAGCCCAGTTCCAGAGTTCTCTAACTGACCCTGAACACCTGGGTGCCCCCTCAACTCCCGCCTGCACTGGGTGGTGCTTGAGAACACTTCCGCACCTTCGGTTTGGATAGTCAGCGTGAACTGGAACCTGAACCCCACCAGAAAGCCTCATTTCAGCCCTCCCACCTTACACACACTTCCTACTCTGACTCTTAAGCACTCTAGCTCCCTGTCTGAAATACTTTAACTGGTTCAAACACATCTCCTAAGGTTTTCCACTAGGATTCTAGAAACGCACTCAGCTGATTTAAAAGATACAGTTATTTTAAGATAGAAACGAATTTGCAACGGAAATATACAAATTGAAATTGCAATTCTGGTGCTCAGATTCAGGGCCTTGCACATGCAAAACAGGTATCCATCACAGAGCAACAATTCTTCATCCCAAATCTGTGGCTTGTGTTTTCTGTGGTGCTAGGGATCAAACTCCTGGAACTGTGTAATCTTAGGCAAGTGCTCTGTCACAGAAGCCCCAAGACTCCAAGTTTGCAACTTCAAAATGTTTTAAGATTTCTTTTATTTTACACATGTGAGTGTTTCATCTGCACATCTGTATCTGCACCATGCATGCCTGTGACAGTCAAAAGGGAGTGCCGAATCCCTTGGAATGTGAGTTATGGACGGTTGTGACCTGGTTGTGGGTGCTATATTCTGAACCCAGGTGCGTAACATTGAAAGTAACCTTCCTTAAAAGATAGTTTGTATAAAGCAACACTCTAAATGCCTCTGTCACCCAGGAAACCAGCTCCCACCTTGGGGACTAACCTGTGGAGGACTGTATGCCATGATGAATAAGAACAAAAAACCCGTGCAAACAGAGGAGGGTAACTGAACCTACTTGGCAGAGCAGGCCCAGGGTGCCTTAAGACGAACATGTCTTGCTTATTCTGAGGCAAAGATGCAAGCCACAGTCATCTCCATTCTCCTGTCAAACGAACTATATCTAAGCCTCCAACATTTTCAACAAATATAAATGGTGTCTTGGTAGAATACCTAGCTCACTTCCAAATTTACTGTGTATCTTCTGATACGCTGCTTCATTACTATAGTATGGGGAGGACAGAGGAAAGAACTCAAAAGGTTCTCATGTTACTCTGAATCTGGTGGTCAAGAGAAATACCAAGAATGCCTTTCAAGTACACACACACACACACACACACACACACACACACACACACACACACACAGTATTTCACTAGACTTTGCTTCAGAGAATTCTGATATAGAAGTTCTGAGGATAGCAACAACTTGTTTAGCAATCTATAATCTGTAACTTTAACATTCTACACTGATATTCCTTTACTAGTTTTATTTCTAAGAGGATGCTTAAGGATTTATACAATCTGCTATCTATGCTCTGTGAAAGCTCCTCCCACTGAATTTGAGTTAGTCCAACATCTTGTTTTTCACTGATAGCATATAGCAAAAGTGTTGAAATGCCCCTTTCTGACTAAATTGCTTACGACTGTGATTTCCCTCTTTTTAGTTGTCTCCTGCTATCTTTAATGAAACAATTTGTCATGACTCAGGACCCCACAAAGTAAAGAACTAAGAGCAGCTTCTGGTTTATCAGGATGGCTCGGTGTGTGAAGAGTACTTGTACAGGCATGGAAGCACTTAGTTTGAATCTTCAGCATCCACATAAAATCTGTGTGATTGTATATGCCTGTACCCTCAGCACTGGGAAGGCAGAGAAAAGTAGATCCCAAGAGTTTGCTGGCTGGTTGGCTGGCTTGCCTTCCAGTTTAGCTGAAATGGATAAACTTTAAGTTTAGTGAGATACCCTTCTTTAAACGAATAAAATGAAGAGTGAAGAAGGAAGACAGCCAGCATCCTCCCCTGGCCTCCGTATGCATGGGCATGGCACGTTCCAAGTTCACTGACCAAGCTCCTGCAGGGATCAGAGTGAGTGCATAAACAGAAGACCCGAGGTAGAGCTGTAGCCCCAAATATCAGACAAACAGAAGAAACTGAGATTCCAACTCTTCTATACATTAGCTCCCATCTGAATAGGAGCCATACCTCTGCAGGAAAACAACAAAGACAGGATAGAGAGGAAGGGAGGCATTGAGAGATGCCTTTCCTTTCTATGTTGGCTACATCAACAAAAACACAGACAATTGATCTCACAGCAACAAATTCCAAAGAAGGGGAAAACACAGAAATTAACATTACCAACAACTAAAACAAAATCAACAAGAGATAACAATCACTGCTCATTAATATCCCTTAATATAAATGGAGTCAACTCACCTACAAAAAGACACAGACTAACAGATTGGATACAAAACCAGAATCCATTCTTCTGCTACATACAAGAAACATACCTCAACCTCAAAGATAGACATCACCTCAGAGTAAAGCGTTGGGGGAAAAATTTTCCAATCAAATGGACCTAAGAGACAAGCTGGTGTAGCTATCCTAGTATCTAACAAAATAGAATTCAAACTACAATCAATCAAAAGAGACAAGGAAGGACATTTCATATCAGTCACAGGAAATAAATCCATCAAGAGGAAATCTCAACACTGAACATCTATGTCCCAAATACAAGGACAAACTCATATGTAAAAGAAACAGTTCTAAAGCTTAAATAATACATTAAACCCCATACACTAATAGTGGGAGACTTCAACACTCCATTCTCATTACTGGACAGGTCAGTCAGACAAAAAAATTAACAAAGAAATGAGGGAACTAACAGATGTTATGACCCAAGTGGACTTAACAGACATCTATAGAACATTCCATCCAAATATAAAAGATTATATCTTCTCAGCACCTCATGCAACCTTCTCAAAAATTGACCACGTGCTAGATAAGAAATCAAACCTCAACAGATACAAAAAAAAAATGGAATAATCCCATGTATCTTATCAGATCATCATGGTTTAAAACTAGAAGTCAACAGCAATACTAATTCCAAAAAGCCCACAAACACATGGAAATTAAACAATGCTCACCTGAATCATCAATGGATCAAGGAAGAAATAAAGAAAAATTAAAGACTTCCTAAAATTCAATGAAAATGACCACAAAACATACCCAAATTTATGGGACAATGAAAGCAGCGTTAAGAGGAAAGTACATAGCATAAGAGGAAAGTACCTACATAAAGAAGCTGGAAAAATTTTACACTAGTGAATTAACAGAGCATTTGAAAACTTTAGAACAAAAAGGAGCAAATTCTCCCGAGAAGTAGACAGCAGGAAATAATCAAATTGAGAACTGAAATCAACATAATAGAAAAAAAACAATACAAAGAATCATTGAGATAAAGAGTTAGTTCTTCGAGAAAATCAACAAAATACACAAAGCTTTATCCAAACTTACCAAAAGGCAGAGAGAGAATATCAAATTAACAAAATCAGAAATGAAAAGGGGGACATAACAGCAGACATGGAGGAAATCCAGAGAATCATCAGATCATATTTTGAAAACGTATACTCCACAAAAATTGAAAAACTTAAATGAAATGAACAACTTTCTGGATAAATGTCACTTATAAAAATTAAATCAGGATTAGATAAGCAAATTAAACAGACCTATAACTGCTGAAGAAATAGAAACAGTCATCAAAAATCTCCCAACCAAAAAACAAAACAAAAAAAAAACAAAACCCAGGACTAGATGGTTTCAGCTCAGAATTTTAGAAGATTTTCAAAGAAGAACTAATGCCAATACTCCTCAAATTGTTCCACACAATAGAAACAGAAGGAACATTGCCAAACTCTTTTTATGAAGCTACAAATACTCAAACCACATAAAGACATTGCTAAGAAAGAGAATTACAGATCAATCTCACTCATGAATATTGATGCAAAAACACTAAATAAAATCAGTAAAATAAAAAAGAGCAGAGAAAAATGTAGAGCTCAATAAAAATCAATAAAAAAAGAATATGAGAGAGCACCTTACTTCTTCATGCCCAGTTCAAATCTTTGCTCCATCTTTGCCCAAAGGTTTTAAGGGAGGCCTTCATGCCTTTGCACTTTGGCTGTCTATCTGAGGCTTGATCTTCTCATCTAGAATTTCCTTGATCCATTTAATGTTTTTAAATTAAATTATTTATATTTTTGACAGTTTTGTAGATGAGTACAACATATTTATACCAACTCGCTATCCCTGCCCATCTCTAACACAGAATCAAGAATGACACTGACCTTGCTCGCAAGGTTATAGCATTATGTTTAAAATTGACCATGATGCCTGACCTGTGTCATTCAGGACATGTTGAGCATTGATGGAGCTCAGTCCCTCAGGGTTTTTCCTGAGGTCTGGTGACCTAGAAGCTAGCCATATAACAAAAGACCTTACTTAGTTAGTCCTCGACATAATCCAGCGGCATAATATCCCCACTTTGAATGGAGAGCTTCAACTAAAACACGAGGCTACACTTTCTGTTGGGAGCACACTTAAATTGACAGTCTAGGAAGGTTTTGTTCTAGAGATCTCCCAAGATGGATACTTACATGAAGCCATGACATGTTTCTGTGGTAATTCTCCTCTGTGCCGGCAGTGCTCATTCCCTCAGGCTCAATGCTGGGTTCACTGGCACTCCACGGGCTCCCTTCTTCAAAAAAAGAACACCAAGAAAGAGTTCAATGTTCAGTCTCCCTGGAGAACACGCCGGTATGGTGTCATTGTCCATGCTTTTGAACCAAGGGCAGACTCTACCATTACCCAACAGGTTACAGGACTTTGATAGAAGATTATTAAAAAGAGCTGTTCCCTTGCCACTGGACTGGCAAGTACAAAGACATTGATGATCTCTGCTATGGCGGCTTCCAATGTTAAGACATGAGAGCAGAGGAAAAAAAAAAGAGTCAAGTCCTTGAGATGAGCCAGTTACATATTGAGTGTGCCCAAATCCATTCCAGGCTGCTCAGACTTCACAGTCGTAGCTAACCAGGGACACAAGCTAACCTGCACTTACATCATAGGGCCATGATGCCTCCCTGGGCTTGTGGTTGCATCTGCACTACTATTATAGACATCTGGCTTTGCTATGGGAGCTATCCAGTGCTGCAAGGGAGCCTTGGAAGGATTACAGTGATTTGACAGCAATGACAGCCAATTGCAAGGAAGCCTTGTGTCTTGTCTATGGGAAATATAAAGGAGATCTCACCATCTCATTTACTACCCACAAAGCCTTGCCCTCAAATCCAAAAGCTTCACAGATCCTCTTTGACAACAAAGCTGCATCTCTAGTCTGGTTACTTTGATGTGATTGGTGAGGATGGGTTGATCAGTTCATATAATTCTAAACACTAACTGATGATAAAGTTATTTTCACCCTGCGACAACAAAAATCACTCTGCCCTATTATCTCCTTGAGAAAAAATAAGTTGAATCTTAACTAATGCATAAATTAGCTATTTTTAAAGGCGAGGGTGGGTGGATGTAGAAGCATTTTCTATTTTAAACTTCCTTTGATTAGACATTCTGCTTCTGTCTGACAGACTTTATCGATCATTTATCCACACTTACTGCTGCCTTAGAAGTGGAGACTGACTGGTAGGAAGAATGTTCTTGAACATGCACCAAAGATTTAATTCTAGGCAGCTGCTGAGCTCGACACTTATCCTTCCTAGTCTTTCCTTGTCTGTCAAGATGCCCAAATACTGGACAACCACATTAGGAGATCTGGAGACTCTTCATGTCCTACAGAGGTAATCTATGACTTTTAGTGCTTTGACTGAATGTATAGCTCATGCTGTACACTGGACACATTTTACAAAAGGATCCTTAAAGACAGACTCTGAAGATCATGAATAAACAACTATTCCCACCAGATGGTTGTTGAAAACACACCCTTGAGACAGCGGGTGACCCACTGAGGATTCCCTAGTTTTCAGGTCCAAACAACCACCCCTTCTTAGTGATTTTTGTTTATTTGTATTTTACTGTCAAGTGAAGGCTACAGTAACAAAGTTTAAACATTTGACTTTCAAAGTCCTAATGAGTAGTATGGATACCTGGGGTTCTAAAATTGTCCTTGTTGCCAAAGCAGTTTCTGTTCTCTAGTGAACACTTTCTCTGCTCAAAGTTCAAAGTGTGGTCTTTGTGTCAGCAGCATCGGCATCACAAGGAAGCTTATTTCCAATGTAGACTCTCAGATCCCCACATCAGCTGCTGACTCGGAGTTTGCACTTGGACCCACTTACACATGCCACACGCACCTGCTCAAAAGTCAGTGTGCTTCTCTACAGAAGGAGTTGTCTAACCTTGGGCTCTGGTCTTGCTCTGGGTACATGGCATGAAATGGACTTGGCTGTTCCAGGACTTGAGTCCTGCCTTCTTACCCCCCACGTCCCTGCACACCCCACTCTTCTATGTTACCTAGGTCAGTGACAGTGTCCCTGCTCTGGGACAGCTGCAGCTCCTCAGCCTCAGACTCTGAGTCCTGCCGTGATAACTTGCTGCTCTTTAAGCTGCCGACTCGGCGGATGCTGGACAAGGAACCCCCCTTCTTCACCTGGAAACTGCGGGTTCCTTTAATCTGGAGCAGGCGAGAACCTCCTATCCTGATCTTCCTGCTGGGAACTGTATTGAAAGAATAAAATAGGGCTTTCCCCGCTTAGTTTTCCCCAGCCAGTTTATATCCACATTCTTCCCAATTTGTCCCTGACCAGACAACTCTTCGCTGTCTTGATTGAGCAGCATTTCTGGCCTTGCTGCCAGCCCCCAGTCACCACGTTTGGCCAGGCAGGAGACCAGGATGACCAGGAAGGGCTGGTGCAGTATCTTTCTTGGGCAAAATGCCACATTGTGGCTGGGAACAATCTGCTCTCACTCTGGCCCAAGGTTCATAAGCATGAGTGTGTTTACACAGCACCATCACCATCAAGAGCTACCACATTTTAATCACATTCCTATTCGGTTCAATGGAATCAGACTCTACTGCTTTTGTTTCTCCTGTGAAATGGGACATACAGAATTCTGAGAACTGTCATCGGAACCCTCATCTGTAGAGTAATCTATTAAAAATAAGCCCAAGAAGTGGCCTCTCTCTGACAGTCAGAGCTGTGTAACTCTGTTCCTTAGCAAAGACTGTGAGGGAGTGCTTCTCAGGAGAATGTTGTGTGTGCATGCACATTTGTGTGTTTGAGGTAGCTCTGTTTCCAATCATTTAGGGATCTCATAGCTTCCTCCTTTCAATCAAATATTTAATGAGATGTGAGTATAAATGTTGCATGCCCTGAGATATCTTACAGTTTACATGTAACAAGAATGAGATGCATTATTCGTGCTTAGTATTCTGGAAGAAACAGTCGCCAGGGTGGGAATAAAATGGGAAAGAAACATGTTGAAGCTTCAAACTCACTTTATAAAAATCAAAAGCACAAGTATTTTTGAGGCAATGTGTATGTTTTTCTTTTCTTTTTAATTTTTCATATTATCAATATCATTTTTATAATTGTAGGATAAAGCAAAAAATTCAAGGTTCAAAACCATTAGAAGAAAGGGGCTAGCCTTACACACTTGTATTAAAAATACAAGATTTCCTACTCAATATTTAAATCAAGCTTGTGAATGTATTTTGAAATCAGGAAGTTCAAAGTTTAGTTTCAGGTTTCTCCCTTTAACAAAACGCTTACGTAAGCCAATAATAAAACTCTCATCCTTTAAAATGTTAGTTGAATGTAACTTTTGACGCCATGTGAGGAGGTCTGAATAATTCATAGAGAAGTGAATGTTTAGTCTCTGGATTACTCTTGTGACTGAAAGAGTCTAGAATTACCACTGCTCTGCTTATACCAGCTTCTTGGGGCTTCCTGCATACACCTGAATAGAACCGCACATCTGGAAGAATTTCTGGCAGCACAGCTGGATAAATGCCACAAAAGCTGTAGTGTGCAATGCTGTATTTTGATTAACATACAAGATTCACCCAACTGTATTTTTCAATGTTGTTTCTAGGTTTAATTTGGACTTCATAGCTAATTATTTTTAATGACCACTACTGCAATTTCATGTATAAGTATATTGAGAAATAAAGAGTAGATTACAGTGATAATTCATAGATTTTATTTTTGTAGAGGTGCACACTAATGCCTTTTGCCTGAGTTTATGATGCTTTTTGGGCTACAAATGAAACTAAATAACCTCACAATAGTGGGACCTGAAAAAGACTTAACTTTGAGAAATTGTTCTAACATAAAAGATAATTGGAGACCTCCTGCAGCCTGAAAAATTAGGGTTCAGAATTGCAACATCGATTACTTACAAGGGACACAGTGAGGAGAATTCAGGCTTAATGTCGCTCATGAAATATGCCGTCTGAGACTATATGCTACTGAAACATAGAGACCATATGCTATATGTCTCCTAACAATAAGAACTAAAATCAAAATGAAACAGATTCATCTGATGTGAATAACACATCTCCCTTTCCGTACGGCAGCATTAGCAAGTCCTGCTAATATCACAAGCATTCAAAGTCCTACTACCTTTTCTCTGGTCCAGTACAGCTACCTTTAACTGTTCCTTCCTCCCTAGCTTCTACACATTTAGTCACATACACTGACCCACAACCTCCAACATATTTAAAATATAATTACAATTTTAAGCATATCTACCAGACTCTGCCTGCCTCTTACCTTTCTGACCTATCTCCTGGCACTGCTCCCCAGTTCATTCTGAAATAAGTTTGTTGATCTTTTCGCCCTCCTCCAAATGCTCTAAGTTCACTCTTCATGACATCCTTGGCTTCATAGTTGCCTCTGTTGGGAACACTCAGTCTTCAGATCCCTCCGTTACTGAAATATCTCATGAAAGTCTCTCAGTTTAATGTCCATTATTAGGACTTCTCCAACCATAGCTCTTCCTATATTCTAATTTGTTTTACTTTCCATTATATCATTAGAAAGTCTAGCACTTAGTGTTACTAATTGCTATGCTAATAGTGATATGCTTGTAGCTATGTATTAGTATGAATGGAAACAGATGCGGGTACATGCTCTTGTTGGTGGCTGCCTTCTGGGAACTTGTAATAACTCCTGGTATAGAGCAGGTGCGCAGAAGCTGCATGCAAAACGAGGAGATGCTTCTGTATTTTGAAATACCAGTTTTAGTTTGTCTTTGGGGCAGGAATAAAAGTATTTTGTAGATTCTGCCTAGTGATCTTGGGCAGATATTCTCAGTTTTTAAGAATAAGTTCACGATCATTTTCTTTGGTAGAATCTACTTGTTCTAAAGTTACTAATTTCAGGAGCTAATTATTTTGCTTTTATAAAAACAGATGGTATAACTATACTTATCAGTGTCCCATTGTCACAATTTTGTATTGGCTCTAGTAGCTCATGTGTTTGTCAAATGGCTTATGGAATATTTACAAATCTTTAGAGAGAACATTTTAGGGTTATATTGTCATTTTATTCATAGTTTTAGATTTCTGTTATCTATTTATAAGACAACATTTATGTATTAACATAGACATATTGTATAACAAAAATCACTAAGCATGTGAGAGTTTTATGAGTAAAGACAGCTATATAAATAATAATGAAGTTGACATGGCTTTATAATTAAGCCAATCTTTTGCTTTATAAGATGATGTAGAATTTGTTTAAGCTTAACTGGATATTTGGAATTTTTATTTAATTTAGATAATAATTGTAATAATAACTTCAAATGGTTAAAGACTAGTTTCCAAATTAAAGTATTGTTGGTATATGTTTAAAAATGGAAGTTACCTTCATTGGATACATATACAGTAAATATTTTAAATCACATCGGCTTAATACTTCTTCATGTCTATAAATTCCATGAGACTATTTATTTTTCTTAGAACACAACCTCTGTCATCAAAATTCAATAGGATATCATATAATGATATTTATATGTTAAATGTGGTAACATTCTGCTGTTGAAATATTCAAAGTTTCCCCATTGCACCCCCATTTCTTATAAGACAAAATATTTTGTGTTTTGTCTATATAGAGTCATGCCACCATTGATTAAAGTAATCAAATATGCACTCATTCATTGTCTACAGGACACTGGAAATTATTTCAATGTACACAATCAACTTTCTACCAAGATATACAGATTTTTTAAGATATAAACTCTTTACAAAAAGCATTGGAGGACAATGAAATTTTAAAACTAAAAACTTTCGATAGTGAAGGTGACATTTTAGGGGAGCCTTACTTAAAACCGACACTGTTCAGGCCTAGCTGGAGTTTTCTGTGTTGAGATCTGACTTAGCTGCTCACAATGTAGGACGATAAGGATGGCAATGGTAACTTAGCATGCTCTTTCATTTGCTCTATGTATTCATCCTATGTTTTACCTGCACTGCCTTAGTTAGAGCTCTAAGGATATTGCACAGAGGCTGTTCATCTGACTGACTAGAAGAGAGGACTGTGGATTTACAGGCAAGTCATGTATACATGGCCATACAGAGAAGAGCCACATATTACCCATTTTACTAGGGTCAGCTTCACATTTTGACGTATGTGAAACTGAACTTAGGGTTCATCACACCAAGTGACGGCTGAAATATAATGGCTCTTGCTTTTGTCTGTGACTATGTAAGCATCAGCAGCAAAACATGCAGACTATGTGCTATTACCTAGTCAGGCCGTAAAGAGGGACGAGGAAGTAGGTCAGGGTAAAAGCTGGACAGTCCTGAAGAGGAACTCAAGACAGGCCAGCTTCCTACTGTTCTAGCTGCTCTCCAAAACTAAGGTAGGCATTTCTGCTTTGCAGTTGTTGAGCTTGTGGCTTTTTTATTTATTATCTCTTACTCTACACATTATATATACATGAGCCTTTGATCCACTTCTGAACTGGTGTGTCATTAACAGTCTGATGCTACAGAAGACAGCATCCTGTAGAAAAACATGGACGCTGACAAATTTGAACTGAAAAGTAATTAAGAAATTTGGACTGTATATTTAAGTTTAACCAGCATATTTTAGCTATATTCTTTTTCACTACCAAAGAATTATATGTAGTAATCACAGTGACTATATATATATATATTTTATTGTCTCAAAGTCCTCTGTCAAGAAAAAGTAAAGTTATAAGGGATTACTGCAAAATAGTTGAATTTGGATATTTTCCCATTTGTATTGGTTAATAAAATAACAGGTCATCTTAAGGCTGATGGCATCACATTCATTGTGGTCAAGGGAGAATTGCTGAACCAGGCATTGAGGCCAAGGCAGTCTAGATACCAAGTTAACCTCTAACAAATGGTGTTTCCTACCTCACCGGCTGTGAAGAGTCTCTAGGATCACATTGTATGGAACCAAGAATTTGGGCACAGTTTTGTACTTTAGACCCCAGGCCAAACACTTCCTGTGAGAAAGGCAGAAACATGAAGCAACCCTTGCGCTTCCCTACCTTTCTTCTCCTCAGCACCTGCATCCGACTTGAGGGTGTGGCTGCTGCTGTGGAGAGAATCTTTGGAATCTTCGTTTTCATCCAGAACTCCGGCGAAGCTGATCTTCCTCTCATATCTGTGCCGGTCCAACTCGGGATCCAGACGGAGCCTGCAGCTCTCCAAGTCCTGAAAAGGCATAGAAGAGCATGTCCTTGCTGGGCTGCCCTGAGACAAAAGCCAGAAAACTGGTCTCAAGGCCCTGTCTCTGCCTCAGCCTCCCAAGTGCTGCAGTGATAGGCAGGGGCTTCACTGCTCCTCCGACTGCACTGATATTGTGGCAAACCTCGATTCATTCTGAATCGCATTTGATTACACTTAAAATTTCCTTACTGCTCATTTTAAATTGTGGTCTTGAAAAAAATATTCTTGATTTGTAAAACAAGTGTTCCCTAACTGGTAACTTCTTATATGTTTTATCTTCCACAAAACAGGACTTCGAGCTAGCTCCTTTACCTTCTAACTCTTTGTCCAATGTCTTAGGGAAGCCATTGGCACTTATATGTTAATTGTATGTCACACTTCCAATTTGAATATGATAGGTATAATGGCATAGGTAAGAAATGATCCCTTCTCTGAGAAACTCAGAATTCTCAGATGGAAGATGGGAAATCATACATAATAAACCCCAAGTGTAGGAGTTAGATATCAGACTTGGAGACCACAGTAATAGAGCAGTCCCTAAGATATCTAAACCTTACATCTTTAGGGCCTGAGAATATGTTGTTTTACACTGCAACGTGAACCTTGGGGATACAGTTAAAGCTAATGACTTTATGATGGAGAGATTATACCGTGTTAGCTAAGTGGACCAAATTTAATTAATTACATGCATTCTCAGAAATGGAGGATCTTTCCCTGGCTATGAACAGAGGGAGCTTCAGTATGCTTCTGAAGTTGGAAGAAGGAGAGTGAGGTGGGTGCAGTAGTTTCTAGAAGGTAGAAAAGAGCAAGGAGGCAGGCAGATTTTTCCGCTCCCACAGAAAGTCAACCATACCACTACCTTGATCTTCGCTTAGGAAGGCCTGTCTTGGACTTTGGAACTGAAGAAATGGAAGATAATATTTGGAGTAGCGGGAGGGGCTGCCATTTAAGGTAAACCTTAATTGAAGTTTCTTAGTACATAGTGTGGAAAGTCAGTTCAGGTTTAGGAAAATGCTTGTATGGGGCCAGAGCCTCTATGGGGGATTTTGTACTGAGGGTTTATGGGAAAAATTAGAGGGAGGAAAAGGAAGGGAGTAATGGTGTAAATATTTTATCATCTCACAAAGGAAAGAATAGAAGATATGTAAGCCTACATTTAGCAGTGACAATGCTGGTGTAGTGAACAGAAGTTCTCAGAAACTTAGTTCAGGGTGAAGAGGACACGCTGTCACCTGACAGTATATGTCTGGCGGCTGCGATTCTTGTCTTAGGCTTTTTAGGTTCCCTTCTTTGCACTCCCTGTAATTCTTCTAGTTGGTTGTACAGTCTCTGCTTGTCACAGGGCCATGCCATGTAGCCTGGCTTGCGATCCTTTGAATGCTGACCTTCCTGCCGTCTGTTGTCCTGACAATGCCACGTTCTCAAGCTAAAAAGACCTGATTGATTTAGAAAACATGAAAAGTCTCACTTTTCACTGACAGGTCTCAGTCCAGTGCTGATCTTCAAGGGGACATGATTATTAAATTTTCCTCAACATATATGATAGACTCATGAAACAGAATTTTCTCACTAACAAGAGTCATTGTGGTAGATGTTTAAGAGTTAAAAGGTAGAACAAACGATCCTTGAATGAAACAGATCCTTGCTTATTTCTACCAGAATTGCGGCTGATCTGAAAACGTGAAATCAGATGTATGCAATGCTTTTCTGAAGATTGCATTAATAAGGAGGCTAAAAAGATTGGTACTGGTGAGTGTTGACAGGTCTGATGCTTTGTTTGGCTTGACTTTAAGTGCATGCATCATGGTGCCCTGATTTGACTTTATAGAGAGAATTCTCAAGAGCATGATGAAAACGACAATTCAGAAAAGTAAAGGCCAAATCAACATGATGTCACAGAGGGCAGTAGCTGGAATTTCCTCTTCCAGTAGTCAAATGGTCCAGTTTCACAGTTCAGGAGAGGGTAGTTTTCTCTTAAAAACAAGCATTTCATTCATAAATGTTTCTAATTTGAAAATATCCATTCTTTTTAAGATGTGAGGAAATGAGTTTTCTACAACATTGGAAAACTAAAACCAGAGACTGTGCTCCATGGTAGGGGAACACTGACTCTTTAATCCATCCTCTGGCCCCGCCCTAGGATTGGGGTACTGACTTATTCATCCTGTTTGACTTTAAAACAGGAGAATGGGTTCTAAGAAAAATGGAAGTTGGTGTGACAGTTTGTGACAAGCCTTGTATAAAAGAGAAGGTTTTGTCTGGCTCTTCAGTAAAGCTGCCCAGGCTGAATGATGAAAGCACCATTGGTTTCCATCAGGGCCTCAGAAGCCCAAGGTGTTCGCTGTTACCGCACACCCTGAAGATGTATGGCCCTGCATAGTATTTCTGTCTACAGTGAAATAAGTAATTCCTGGCACATGACTGTACTTTATGTGCCTATATGTTTATTGTGTGTGTGTGTGTGTGTGTGTATGCAGTATCACGCTCTCTGTCTATTCATAATCCACAAGAAATGCTATGAAATTAAGTACAAGATTGGAAATGCTGAAAATCTAAACACCGAGGTCATTTATATCATACTATTAGTCAGAAAACTCTGGAAGCAAGCACATTTATATGAACCTAGAAGCTATTCATACAAAAAAATCAGCTAATGATTCCTGAATAATGTTGACCATAAAGCTCCTCATTTTTTGTAAGGTAAAGGGATATAGGCTCCTAGATAGTTCCATCAAAATTAGTGGTGATCATTGGGCACATGCTGTTCCTGAAAGGGCTGTCTCTAGTGATTTCTGAAAGCCCTTGATTAAAATGTTAAATCACAGAACACACTTGACCTCCAAGCATTTAAAGACTTTGGGAGTACTGAAACCCAGCTGTATTTCCTTTTCTCCAAGTAGCCTGGCTATTGACACATGTTGCTTTAACATACCGCTAGAGGTTCAGTGCGAGGTCTAGGCAGGCAAGAAAAGGTCTCCCTCAGGAAGGTGGTTATCTCCAGGAGAAGCTGGCAAGCTGCCATCTTCAAGGCAAAGGGACAGCCACATTTAGAGGGGTTCACAGTACCTAAGGAAAGAAAGAATTCTTCGTGAGAAGACAAACCAATAGCAAATAGAGGGTCATGGTGTGGTGGACCTACATGACATCACGTAATATTAATCTACGCATGAGAATACTTCCTTCCTCCACAACCTCAGTTTACCTAGTCCTGTGAGCATGACCTGGGCAGGCTCACCCACCTCTCCTCTTCCACTCGGCAGTTGTAGTAACAGGTGCTTCGCTATTGAAGTGTCAGACAAGGGAAAGTCAATGTTTCTGTTTAGAGTACATACGGCAATACCATACAGCTCAAACCTCACAGGAAGACTGCGGTTAGTCATGACTTAACTGTTTCTGTGGCAACCCACGATTCCTGGAGACCTAAAATCCTTCCTGCTCATTTCAGGAAGGGGCATTTGTTTTGGGGATGTTTGTCTTCTGAGAGCTATGAAGCTCTTGCAGCTCTAGTTCAATTAGTGTGGGTGCAACACAGATATGAGAAAATATGTCACCTGTACTACACTTTGTGTGTGTGTGTGTGTGTTAGCTTTTCTCTACATAGCTCTGACTGTTTTAGAACTCACTATGTACACCAGGCTGGCCTCAGATTCACAGAGATCCTCCTGCTTCTGCCTCCCAAGTGCTGGGATTAAAGGCATGTGCCACCATGCCCAATTTATAGCACGCATTTTAATAAAGCTGTCCTGTCACAGTTAATACACAGCTGATGTGGGATTCCTTTCTGTATGCTGTGAATACTATTGTTTAATAAAGAAACTGTCTTGGACCTGCACAGAGAATAGAGGTAGGTGGGGAAAACTATACTGAATGCTGGGAGAAAGAAGGAGGAGACAGAGGGAGAAGCCATGTAGCACCACTGGAGACAGATGCCAGAACTTTAGCTGGTAAGCAATGGCCTCATGGTGATACACAGATTACTAGAAATGGGTTAAATTAAGATATAAAAGTTAGCCAATAAGAAGCTAGAGCTAATGGGCCAAGCGGTGATTTAAATAATACAGTTTCTGTGTGATTATTTTGGTTCTGGGCAGCCGGGATGAACAAGCAGCCTTATTACAACATACAATCGTGCCAGAAGTGACTGATAGTCTCTTTTACTGTGAAGAATATTGGCCTTTTACTCTGTGAAACAACTGATGGATTTTGGTCAGAAGACAGATAACGGCCAAGGGAAGAACAGGACATGAAAACTGTCAGGACCTCTGAGTGGCTTCTCAGTGCACAGTGTCTGTCTGACTGGCATTCATGGCAACTTCACTAAGTTTTGTTTAACCTAGGAGTGAAATTAAACACCCAGAATTTTTCAAAAACAGGCTATATTATCTTCAGAGTTAACTTTCATCATTGAGCGGACACACCCATGTGTAAATTAAGAATTTTATCAATAGAGATGTCAAAATTTTCTTTGACTTCATAAGGTATGAAAAGGGAGTTAAATAATGGAAAAAGCACAAAATTCTTGGTGCAAATAGGGAGAAAAATACAGAGTTTTCTTTGCTTAATACTTAATATTTTCCACCATTATCATTTAGCCATTACTGTATATGCCATGACACAAAGAAGTTGCAGATTTGGTACGAATTAAACAAGAATGACCCTTAAAATATACCCAAAGAACTTGAATTGCAGATGAAGAAGAAAGGTTCATGGCAGACACTTCTACTCCCATTGTGGGAAGATACTGATTCCACAGGTCAAACTCGAATTCACACCCAGAAACTGCCTCTCACTGTACCCTCACTTGGGCTTGTGTGGTACAGAGCATACTTATGTACAAAGTGATGCTTAGCAGGATGTAGCAGAAATGTTCTAGCCTCTATTTCTATGGCAACTCTCATAGCTACATCACGGAACAATGACAGCTTAACAAACTTTAAATTACTTATTAATCCCGCAACATGCTCTGATTGAACAGGTCAATGTTTTAGTTCTTTGGAACGCATTTTGTGTGTGTGTGGTGTGGTCTACATACTTGCTAGTATATGTTTGTGCACATGTGTGTGTGAATACAAACATATGTGCATGAATGTGGAGGCCCGGGATTGATGTCAAGTGTCTTTCTCTAAAAGCTTTCCACGTGTAAGATTTTGTTCTAAGATCGGTTCTTTCAGAGATTCAGCCCATCCATTTGGCTAGCCTGACTGACCACACTGGCCATGAGTTCTGTGGACATTCCTATCTCTGTCTCCCAGTGCTCCCTCAACTGTGTCTAGTTTTTTAATGGGGCCTTTGAAGACCTAAATTCAAGTCCTCACGCTTGTGCAGCAAGCTATTTACCTCTGGAACGACCTCCCCAGTCGCTGGAAAGCATTTCTTGTTCAATTCTATTGTGCAATGTTGTTTTTCTTTCCCAATGTTGTAACACATAACCCCCTCCCCCCCAAAAATTAAAGAAATGAAAACCTTTCTGGGAAAGCAATTTTTTTCACATTTTCTCACTCAGAAGTTTAGTTTGAATCTCTGGGTAACAGCAAGAAGCAGAGGCTAAAAGGTAATGTCTCTTCCACATGCCTGCCACGCTCTGCCCATCGACCTTCTCCCCTGACTTTGGCGCATTCTCTCTTTTTCTCTTCCTCCCCCACCTCTGGCTTTATGCATATGCGTTCACGTCCACATGCAGAGATGACGGATGGTCTGTGGAGATGTAGGGAGGTGGAGGGAGTATGAGACAGGAACGAGGTATTCAGTGCTCCTAAAGCAGTTTCTTACAAGCAGGGGCTCTCGTAGTAAAGGGGGTCTCCTTACTGTCATCTAAAAAGTCTTCTTCCTCATCCTCCTTTCGCAGCCTTCTCTTGGTCTCCTCGTCGTAGATCAGGCCGAGCAGGTTAGCAGGGCTCTCGCTCTCTCCATGGCATAGCTCATTCAACCGGATGCCAATTGCCTGCAGTGGAAAAGGGACAAGTGAACCCCGGAGGATGACAGAGCCTAAAACATCACATGCCCAAAGATGGGCATGGACTCCCACAACCCTCGTCAATACTCTTGTGTGCTGCCACCACCATCTTTGTCAACGGGAATCTAAAGGAGGAACAGTGCCGTCTCCTGGTCACTGGTTGTAAAGATTTGGAAAAATGGAATGACACTCTTGTATGCATGTGGAAACATCTTTATGAATCAAATGTCCACCTTTATTCGAGGTTCATCCATTTTGTAGGTCTACTGTAAAGACGCATGTTGTCGAATATTATTTTAAGGTGTGTTGCTTTTGTTTATGGTGCACTTGTTTAACTCTGTGCAGCTGTGGTTCTTTGCCTGTCTAAAACACCTGATGGTCTACTAAAGAGCTGAATGGCCTGAAAGGCAGGAGAAAGGAAGGCGGAGCTTGTAGGCAGAAAGAATAAGTAGAAAGAGAAATCAGGGAGGAGAGAAGAAGAGCAAGAGAACAAGGAGAGGAGGACACTGGGGGCTGGCCACTCAGTTACTCAGTCACACAGGAGTAAGAGTGAAAGTCAGATTTACTGAAGGGAAAGGTAAAAGCCCAGAGGCAAAAAGTAGATGGGTTAAAATTAGGGAAAGCTGGCTAGAAACAAGTCAGGCTAAGGCCAGGAATTTATAAGAAATAATAAGCCTCTGTGTATTTACTTGGAAGTTGGTTGGTAGGACCCTCAAAAGAGTAGAAGAACAAAAGAGTCAAAAAATAAAGACTAAAAAACAGTCAACTACAGAAACAAGCAAGCAGTGCTCTCTCTCCCCTTCCCTCTCTCTCCCCCTCTCTCCCCCCCTCTCTCTCTCCCCCTCTCTCTCCCTCCCTCTCTCCCTCCCTCCCTCCCTCCCTCCCTCCCTCCCTCCCTCCCTCCCTCTCTCTCCCTCTCTCCCTCCCCCTCAAATGTTAATTGTTCTTCTGGTAGAGTTTCTAAAACCACATCCCTCTCTCTCCCTCCCTCTCTCTCTCTCCCTCTCTCTCCTATGAATGCACAACAAGTGTGCAGGTGTGTGCATGTGTGCAATGAGTAGTCCAGAGGAAGATATTGGGTGTTCTGTTCTATGATTCTTCATGTTATTCCTTTGAGACTGGCTGTCTCAGTGAATCCTGAGGTAGGCTGATGTTTAAAGTCCTAGAGAGACTTGTGTGTCTAACCCACATAAGTAGGGGTGGCCGTACTGGACCTTTTATGTGGGTACTAAGGGTTTAAGCTCAGGTCCCCGTACTTGTGAAGAAAGCACTCACACACTGAGCCATCTCCCCATCCTGCATTAGTTATTTTTATCGGCGGGTTTTAGGGCAGTGAAAAAACAAGAAAGCATCGCTCCTTTGAGTGCTTCTGATTACGCTATTTTATCAGAATGTCAGTGCCATGCTAATGAGTTTGGAAGTTGGCAAGAGTTCTATTCCTGTGATTTTATTTATAATATCATTATGGATGCACTTATGAAGCCCTCCCCCTCCCATGATAGCTGGAAGTTAATAAGAAATGTTAATTGTTCTTCTGGTAGAGCTTCTAAAACCATATCAGAAGCGGGACTTTTTAATGACTTGGCATACTGACAGTATCGACTCTTAACGTGGCACACACAGAATCAGACTCTTGCTATCTGTTCTTCTGAATCATGACATGTGGTTCCACAATTTATCAAAAGGAATTTTCCATAAGAGGTGACCACAGCATCTCCACCCGGTTCCCTTTGTATCCAGCTACGCAGACTGCACAACAGTGAAAGATCACAGCCTTAGGAAGGGGTCTCAGGGATAAAGCTAAAATGCACACTCTCTGGGTGCTGACAGTCTTGTGCTCTGTGCATTAATAAAAGCAAACCCCAGCTCAGCCTTTTTTTTCCTGTTCCGTACTTACAAAGTTCTAGGCATGCAAGGACACCAACCTGTACCCATGAACAAATGTGCAAAGCGCACCCAGAATGCTTTCCATATGAACACGACTGGGCTTTTAATTTTTTTTTAGTCCCCTACCTCCACTCCGAGCCAAGGACCGAACCCAGGGTCTTGCATTTGCTAGGCAAGCGCTCTACCACTGAGTTCAATTCCCAACCCCAAGAACAACTGTTTTGAATTTATGAAACTTCTGGAAATAAAATGGAATTAATTAAGTGACAATGATGGACTCGTTAACTTCAGAAGTTTTAAAGAAACAAAACAAGACCAGAAGCAGCACCATAGAAGACCTTGTTCTGAGGAAGAGGTGTGATGAGTTCGGAGTGACGCTAGCCAGCAAGACGGCAAAACTCAAACGAGATTTTTGTTTGTTTGTTTTGTTTTACTACATGGATCATTCTGGGATATTATAATGAAATAATTTAAATTAAACTCACAGTTTATAAAAAACATCACACCCTGAACTTCCCCAAGATAACATTAATATCTCAATACTAATTTAAGGTTCTATATTTCACCTAAGGCTGGAGGAATGCCTAAGGAGACATGACTCCTTTCTACATCCATTCATGAAACATTTACAGAGTGAGGTGATTTGTAAGGCGCTAAATGAGACACGAACCTACACAAGCTGTTGAAGTGCGCTGGTGCCTCTTTTTCCATGTGCCCTGATGAATTATCAATGCCCTTACAGGAAGATCACTGACGAACAGGGAAGTTACGGCACTTAAGAGACCAGCTGTGGACAGAATCCTATCATGCCGCTTCCTTTGCTTTTCCTTACTACACTCGGCGTCTCCAGGGAGGGGAGAGCAGAAGAAAAACATCAAATTCAGTTCCAAGAGCATCTCATTGCCACAGACCTAGAGAGGCTGGTGTGTTGACTGACTAGAAAGGGAGACACTGGTGTTCAATCGAAGGGGCCTAAAAGTTTCTAGGACTTGGGAAGTAAACCAGGCATTCAGAGGCTCACCAGGAAATCAATTGAGAAAAACTTTTATTTATTCATTTTTTTAAATGAGGAAAATGTGCAGGAAGGCTGGAATGGCACCTTATGACTGGGTAGCCTAAGGAGCCAATTGAGGGCTATTGTGCTGCCTGCTCAGGAAGGCAGTGAAAAGTCATAAAGCTTCTATAGAAGTCTACTGCTTATATAAATTCATAATTTTATATATTATTAATTATATAACATATAGTTATATTAAAATGTAATATATAATTAAAATATATGATATAAGTATAATATAATACCAATTTTATAAAGTAAGTTTATAATATGAAAGCAAAAAATAAATGTGCGTTGTGTGAATGATCTCATTCAACTTCATGACCTCTAATCTTAGAAATGACTTAAGATCAGACAATGATACCAACCTAAGAAATTTGGGTGGTAACTCAAGGAAAAAGGGAGGGCGCTAAAACCATTTTTTTCCTAGCCAAACAGCCAGTAGTTTATAGAATGAATCAGAGAGGACAAGGCTGGGGGCAGGGAGACCAGTGTGAACATCCTTTTTTGGATAGATTGTGTCCTATGGAGGTGACCTTATCAACAGTGTGCAAGACAGATTCTACAGTGTGGCTGGGAAGAGTTTGAAGTAATGAGGTCTGACCTATGAGACCCTGAATAGAAGAGGTAGAATCAGCAGAAAGAGATTTGCAGTGGGCGTGTTACATGCTGGTGGTACAACTGACGTGAGCCGAAAGCTCAGACGTAATGCAGATGAGTGTGCATTTAGGAAGAAGGGTTTTATTTGGTCGAACTAAGTTTGGGGATATACAGAAGACGCCTCCCAGATGAAGGTGGCAATGCAGACCTGCGATCTAAAGCAGACAGGTTACTTTGTGCTATTGTCACACATCAAGCCCCGGACACACAGGAACTGAGTTACCCTAGGAAGATCACACAGGAAGAAATTACAAGAGATCTCAGGCAATGACTGTATGGGGAGAAAAGATGTGAGGTCAGAGAGGCGAATACTCTTCAAATGAGGTAGAGAGTTTAAAAGGGTCAAATGTTTCTGCATGGCAAAGTAACTAGCCAGTTTTTTTTTTTTGAAAACGCACTTTTGTTTCCAAATTCACATCAACAGAACAACTCCAAAACTGCTTAAACTTTTAGGAACAACAACAATTATATATACATATACATATACATATATATATATATATATATATATATATATATATATGTATATATGTGTGTGTGTGTATGCATGTAAATATATGTGTATGCACATATATGTATATATATGAGTGTATGTATGCATGTGTGTATGCATGTATATGTATATTGTGTGTGTGTGTGCGTGTGTGTGTGTATTTCACCACCAGAAGACTGGAAATTGTGAATGGTACTAAAAGGTTTTTAAATTGCTTTATGTAGAAAATAAAGCTAAAAACTGAAAATTGGCTTGATTACCAGTCTTGATGACCTCAAATCTCATTGCTTATTTTCTAAGACTCCCAATTTCATCTAACTCAGGCAAGGGAGTGGCCCTTGATTCCACAGAGGTTCTGACACACACACTTGGAAGATAAGAGGATAGTATCCAGATTCTAACTCTGTAGCAGTAAGCTTGAGGCTGACTTGTGTGGGAGAGTTTTGTAGTTCTGGGGGAACAATGATGTGTAGGATAGCCCTGTGAGCTTTGTGATAGAATATGTTCCTATTGCAGACCGTCTCAATGAAAATAAAACAGATTTGAATTATATCAAATTAATAAAGCATGAAGAAATATTAGAGTTGGAATAACACCAATATAATTATAAGAATTATCATTTGAAGATTTTAAAATGGTGGCCCACACATTGTTGAAGTTAAATGTAATTTTTTCCTCTTAATGACAAATTGTTAATTTCACTTTCTTTAATTAAGCTAAATAGATATTCTTATTAAATCAATATGTTTATGTTGCTTTATGTTTTAGGCTTTCAAAACTACCAGTGCTATATCTCTATTTCGCAGATTAATAGGTGGAATAACAGATCAATTCAGGCCTCATACATTCTGTCTGTCTGTCTTCTAAGCACAGGAAAGTAAAAAGAGATGGATCATCTTGGGGGCATATTCTATAAAACACCTAAATTTATCATACAACTGATTATTAATCATATTAAAAAACTCATATGGAATTGGAATTATATGATAGTTATTTTTCATTATATCTAAACAGTGCCGGGAGACACCTTTCTCAGAAGAACACCATGCACATCTGGTGAATGTGTTTATAATTTATGAATTCTTGTAAGAAGTCTCAAAATATATCCCTATGCCCTCTTTAATGTTATTAGCAGAATAGGGTCCACCTAGTAAAACCTCTTCAAATAGAGAAGCTGTAATGTTGGTTATTTATCGCTGATGGTCTCTTTGCCTGGGACAAATAGAGAAGCTAAGCACTCTATCCCTCAAAAGAGATAAAATTCTGAAGAGAAATACTTTGCATCTCCATTTTACTTGAGAGCAAGACTGTGCTAAAGTACCTGGACTTCTGAAAATGGAAATCCTTTCTACCAGCAGGGGGCTGAATGGATTTTAATATAGTTTGGGGTAGAGACTAAAGGGTGTTGAAATGAGAAAAGCCTTTATCTTGTTCACTGTCATGTAGCACTATTTATCTCCAATCTGATGATTTTGATTTGATAATAATAAATATAGTCTCAGAGAAAAACAATCACCCTGATTTCAGCAAGATTATGAGACCAAATAATTGGGAAATAGTATTCAATATTTTAATAACAATAACAAGAACATTAACAATGAAAGAGAGAGACAGGGCTTGCAAGTATGTTTAGTGTGAATGCGTGGGTTATAACTTTATTCTAACCAGAGTAGAGGTCATTCAGGAAGAATTCATACTTGTATTAGGTGTTGAGTCTCATTGAGGAGTTCATGGATTTGGAGGAGAACAATAGCCCCAGCCCCCTCCAATTATCTGCCTTACCTTTCCTAGAATCTTCTGTTCACATTTCTGCCTTTAACATTGTATTGCAGTGTCATAACCACTCCATAAACATGTTTCACAGGGTATTTTAAAGGCACTGTCTTTGAAGACTGAGTTTAGAGAGAGCTCCATCCCTACTCTTTATGCCCCCTCAACCACAGTTAGGTCTTCTCCATTGAACCTGTTTTCTTGAATATGACATGTGGCTTTAAGATTTTCTTTTAGCATAGCTAGTTATTCACCAAACTAATTCAGGGTGACACTCCCATCACCTAGGAAGAGAGATCTTACAGGAGGTCTGTGTGTAGGCCAGTGAATACCTTCAACAAGAGAAACTAAAATATCAGTAAGGCGACAGAGTAGCAATCAATGCCATTGTCTTGACCATCTGGGGACAGACTGGAACACAGGTGACAAGAATGAGACAGGGTGAAAGTATGGCCAGGGAATGAAGGAAGCAAGAACATTTTTCAAATAAGCAATGGTATAGGAGGTCCTTTTGTCCTTGTGTTGCTTTCATTGGTTGAATAAAGAAACTGCCTTGGCCTTTTGATAGGGCAGCACTTAGGTAGGTGGAGTAGACAGAACTGAATGCTGGGAAGAAGGGCAGAGAGAGAGGCACCATGGAGCTGCCAGATCAGACATACTGAATCTTTCCTGATAAGCCACGACTTCGTGGTGTTATACAGATTATTAGAAATAGGTTAAATCAAGATGTGAGAGTTGGCCAATAAGAGGCTAGAGATAAAGGGCCAGGCAGTGATTTAAATGAATAAAGTTTCTGTGTGATTATTTTCGGTATAAGCTAGCAGGGCGGCTGGGACCAAAAGCAGGCCCTCCTCTCACACAACAAAACAACACTGTGGAATCTTAAATTTTTTACCTGAAGATTTATATGATTTTTATCTTCACTTTAAGAGAGACAATGGTGAAGCGGTACCAATTATTAATTAAGATTTTAGTTTATAGGTGAGATAGTTCCAGCTGGGCCATGAATATACTTACCTTCTCTAAAACATTGATGGTAAATCTAAACTCTGGGGCACAAACCATCCTAGCCAGATAGAACGAACAATTAACATAAAAATCTGATGTCAGGCTTTCATGTGCCATGAGGCTCAATAATTGCATACATTTATCATGTTCTCTGACAAAATTAACCTACACATAGTATAATAGTATTTATTTATTATGTGTGTGTTTGTGAACATGTATATGTGCATGTATACTTATTGGCTAGAGGTCAAACTCTAGCATTGTTCCTCAGGCAGTACCAACTTTCGTTTTTGTGAGACAGAGTCTCTTGCTGGCCTGGAGCTCACTGACTGGACTAGATTGGTGGGTAATAACTCTGGGATTCACCCGCCTCTGCCTCCCAGCACTGGGAATTCAAGCATGTACTACCATGCTTGGTTTGTTTTTGTGAGACAGAGTCTCTTGCTGGCCTGGAGCTCACTGACTGGACTAGATTGGTGGGTAATATCTCCGGGATTCACCCGCCTCTGCCTCCCAGCACTGGGAATTCAAGCATGTACTACCATGCTTGGTTTGTTTTTCTTGCATGAGTTTTGGGGATGGAGCCCCAGCCCTCACTGGCAAGCACTTCACTAGCTGTACTGTCATCCCAGATTCAGTTAATTTAAAATCTAGTGAAAAGGATTTAACAAATTATTCTACAGTGACACAAAAAATTTATACAACATGGAGACACAAAAAAATTGATACAACAGGCACAAAGTCAAGGTTACAACAGGCAAGGAAGTGTAGAAATAATGCTCAGGATGGATTTCCTGTCTAGTGAAGCTTCGTCTCACAGCTATGAATGTTAACTTTATGTCAGGCACTGCTGGCAGGCATTGAAGAAAGGATCTCCCTTCCTCTTGCCCCCATGGCTCTGGAGTATCTTTGGGTCTCATGATAAAATTTTGCCTATACTGCTTGACTTGTGTAAACTCTTGTGTTTAATATTAAATTAAGCATAACAGAATGCAGGAAAAATATTGTGGAGTTATGTGACTTGACCCACTGATTTCTAAAGACTGGATGCGATATCAGAAGAAGATTTTCTCTCATATAAACTGTGCAAGAGAAGCCTGGAAAAGGCAACGCCAAGCACAGACCATGAAGGTTAGTAATCATAAAGAACACTGCCTGATATTTATGAAACATACCTCACATAATTATTTTACATAGGATGGTTATACGAGATAACTCATAGAAAAGGCAATAAAAGAGAACAAGATTAATGTGTTCATCTTTATGGACAGAGAGCACACAATCTTGGTACAGTGCATGCCTTCTCAATTACTATGCAAAAGAGACAATCCTGATTTCTTCAGAGGAGAAAATTCTGAATTAGGGGCATTAGTTGATGGGTTTCATAGGTAAGAGGAGCGTGAGAGATGATAACGGATAGGAGGTGAAAGATGCGTAAAAGCAGCATACACACATAAAATTGCCAAAGAACAAAAACATGACAATTTTAAAAAGAGCAATTATGCTTCCAGTATACAAGTATTTTATAATATCGACAATCTCATCATAAAGATGATTCTTGAATTCTGAGTCCCTGAGGGAACTACACCAGCAATATGGGGATATCGAGCCCTTAAGAAGCGTTTGTGTTTCTTTCTGCTTAAAAATAGGAGGAAAAAAACTTTAGTCTCCTAGAATTTGTTTTTATTCTTCACTTTCTTCTTTCCTACGGTGAGGTAGTTGGCATTATAAGGGTGCATTTTGTTAGACTTCTTAAAGCAAAGTAACATATTTCTTATTCACTTATTCATATCTATACCTATATACATAGATGGCGCAGTAAGAGAAGAAAAGATCTATTAGCAATTTAGAGAGAAGGAAGGGACTATGGGTGGTAAACCGTTGCTGGGGGAGATATCATTTCTTCAGTGGTGTAACCAGTGCTAAGTAGCCCATGTCTGGTAAATAGCATCCCTCATACTCACGATCACGCAAGTACCCACAATAAAACTCAGCAAGTGAAGAAAAATAATACAACAAAATATCAGGGGCTTCTCAGAGGAAAAGGTTTCAGGGGGAAGAGGGTGTTGAGAGAGGATCATGGGTAGGAGGTGAAAATGCATAAAACTGGCATATACACACATAAAATTGCCAACGAATATAAAACATTACAATTTTAAAAAATTATGCTTCCAGGATATAAATATTTTTAAAATAATAGCAATGATTTGACCATAAAGATGATTCTTGAATACATTAATTAAATCCAATGCTCTGGAATCCAAAATGGGAGATGAAATACTGATTATTTCAACTATATGCAATCTGCCAAGTTACTTGCCCTGTATAAACTTCAGTGTCCTTAAGAATAAAACCAAACAGCAATATTTAGCCTTATAGATTTGTTGGGGGAGATTAAACGATTACCCCCACCCCCAAAGTGTTCATTCAGTATATGGACTATAGCAGACAATATTCTGTCTCTAAAACAAATCACTAAAAGAAACTTCATTCCACTCAAATGCCCTAAGTTTTACAGAAGAAAGACAAAGGCTCACATCTCCCCACTGGTAGAAGAGCTTGGCAGCATTCCACTGCAGCTTCTGGTTCCGCTTGTTGCCCACAATGGGAGACCTGCCCCGGGAAAGGCCTTTCTTGGTGATGTTCACATGGTGGCCTTTCATCCACTCTGGCCAGTTGCCCCGGTTACACCGGTGAACAAAACGGGCACATTCCAGGAACAGAGCTGCTCTGGCCACCACAGGGGCTTCCTGAGAAGGGTTACAGAAAGAACATTGTGGGATTAATAAACAATGTCTTTAAATCTGCATCACCTGGAATGATTGTTTGCTGGTTCACATCAGCCAAGGTTGTTTTGATTTTAGCTCGGCCACATTTCTCAGGATGGCATTGGCACAGTAGTGGGGAATCTTAAATTGAAATTTCAAAGGCACCATACACATCAAGGAATTAGGTATCCCAAGAGGGCCCATGTTTCTTTCATCTTCTCAGTTCTGAGCTGATCGCACACTTTCACTATATTTATTTTATTGAAAATAGATTCTTTTCATATAAAATATTCAGATTATGTTTTCCCCCTCCCCCAGTTCTTCCCAAACTCCCTACCTATCCAAAACAAACACCATTTCTTTCTCTTTCTCATTAGAATACAAATAGGCATCTATAAAATAATAATAAAACAAAAAATAAGATAAAATAATAACAAACCAGAATAGGGCAACTAGGACTTGAAAGAACGTGTGAATGACCTTTCAAAGGCTTTTAACATTTTAACACAAATAAGCAAATCCTCCACTTCTAGAACAACTCTTACTTCAGTCCAGGGTGTTGTTATACTGGCCCTGCACTGGCATGCTAACTAAGACGGGCATTGCTATACTGGCCCTGCACTGGCATGCTAACTAAGACGGGCATTGCTATACTGGCCCTGCACTGGCGTGCTATCTAAGACGGGCATTGCTATACTGGCCCTGCACTGGCATGCTAACTAAGACGGGCATTGCTATACTGGCCCTGTACTGGCATGCTAACTAAGACGGGCATTGCTATACTGGCCCTGCACTGGCATGCTAACTAAGACTGGCATTGCTATACTGGCCCTGCACTGGCATGCTAACTAAGACGGGCATTGCTATACTGGCCCTGCACTGGCATGCTAACTAAGACGGGCATTGCTATACTGGCCCTGCACTGGCATGCTAACTAAGACGGGCATTGCTATACTGGCCTTGCAATGGTACGCTGTCTAAGACTGTTCACACATTTCGGGAAGGGATCTGGGTTGTTTTGTTTGGTTTGGTTTGTTTTTGCACACTGAGTATTAGAGAAAGGAAAGAGGAAGATTTTTTTAATTAATTTTTTTCGGCATAACAGACAAAATTCTGCTTAATAAGTATCATTTTAGTTGAAAATTTTAAAGAAAATAGGAAATTATCTAATTGATAAATGAGAAACAGAACATTTTATAATAAGTATCATTTTAGTTGAAAATATTACATAAAAGAGGAAATTATTTAAATGAGAAAGATCTTTTTCAAGAAAATAAAAAGCGGGCCTCCCTCTTGTCATATGAAGGTACGGTTTACAAAATAAAAGTGGTAAAGCTACAGAGAAACTCTGTCTTAACAAAAACAAAACAGCAACAACAAAACAAAAAGTGGTAGGCTTGATACCCAGAACCTAGAAAACTAAGATACTCTACTCAACTCTTTAAAAGCTAACAAGCATGTACAAAGAGGCAAGGGGGGGGGGGAAGATGGGGAAGAAGAAGAAAAAGAAGAGGAGGAGAGCAAGGAGGAGGTCATCAGTAGGTAATATCTTTGGACTGGAGGGGGGAGGGGAAGTGGAGGGATAGGAAGGAAAATGGGAGGAGGGGAGGAGGTGGAAATTTTTAATAATAATAATAATAATAAATATGATTGATATAAAAAAGAAAGAAAAATATAAAGTGTTACCGTGTATTTTTATTTGTGCCAGTTCTTATTTTTTACTTTTTATTAATTTTTTGTGGATTTCCCATACATCCCAATCCCATTCATCTCCTCACCCCTTCCCGTCTGCACGCCTTTAATCCCAGCACTCGGGAGGCAGAGGCAGGCGGATCTCTGTGAGTTCGAGACCAGCCTGGTCTACAAGAGCTAGTTCCAGGACAGGAAGCAAAAGCTATGGAGAAACCCTGTCTCGAAAATCAAAAATAAATAAATAAATAAAAATTATAATATATAATAATACTATGATCAAGAAATAAAACCCTCATTTCAAGAGTCTTAAAGGGAAATAAACAAATGTTTTCCACATAACCCTGGTCTGTTAAGGCAGACATGCAGTATCCAATCAGATATTCTTCCACGCCCACATCTATGCTGCTTTTGCCCTTGTATTTACACTGTCTTAGTTAACAGTCAAAGATCTTACTAAAAGAGAATTTGGGGGATGTCGGTATGATGTATTTAAGAGTAAAAATCATTCAGTAAATATAATATTTCTAACATATACCGCATTCTTTCTACCATTTCAGTTCTATATAATGAGAAATGGTGTTCAACCTTAGGGACTTGGGTCATTTCCCAGTCTATTCCCCATCTCCACTGCAGTACAGTCTAAGTGAGTCAAACAAGCTCTTTCCTACACGAGATCATAGCGTTCCAGAAACGCTGTTCCCGTGACCTGCAGCCTTCACATTCCTTCTCTACCTGGCAACTCCCCACCTGCAAGATTCTGGCAACCGTCTTCACTGAGAAATCTTCTCGGGTTTTATGCTACATTAGATAATTAAGGGAAACTACTCTTCTGGGTTTTTATGCTCTGTTAGATGATTAAAGGAAATCACAACTCCCATGTCTAGAGTTAAATACAGGTATCAAGAATTCCATAAACTTAATTTTTAAAAAATGTCTTTAAAGAAAAATCATTACAGTAATGCATCATGAAAACTCTAGTTAAGAATCGTTTTTACAGTGGGGCTTCATTTTCCAAACCTCACTGATATGAGACAGAATGTTAATATAGATGAAAAGGCAAAATACTAGATGAACACGAATCTGTTATTAATGCATTAGTGACAAGTGATGAAAGTCTATACAGAGGTCAAGACATGGAAACAGGCCATAGGAATAGTTCATTTTTCAATGCCAGGAGTCTGAATCAACAGCATAAATGCTATGGTGCCTTTCCACACAGTCTGAACACCAAGTCTTTCTGTGTGCTTACTAAGGACATCAGATATGCTTGTCTGCATCTGAAAATGGCTGTGACGTCTGTCTCTAGGAAGTAAAGACCCCAAATCATATACACAAAGCAACATGAAATGGGCGCAATTTCTATGTGTGAGTACATGCACACAACATGGACACATATGTGTATATATATGCATGTATTATGTATATTCAAAGAAGATGAGTGAGGTGGGAGTGGGAGATATGAGAGGTGTTGGAGGGAGGAGACATGAGCAGCGTCACTGGGAGAAATGGGATGGGGGAATGTAGTTACGTTTTTATTAAAATGGAAAAATTAAAAAAATCAAAAGTTGACAGCACTGGTCTGCCAAGGGATGAACTATTTGCATGTTAGAAATGGAAGTCGATATATCAAATGTCTTCTTTCTTATTAATCTCTGCCCAGATGACCTTTCAGCTTCTCCAATTACACCAAGTTTCTATTCCACTATGTTACGGTTTCACACAACCATTTTCAGTGGAGAACCAAACTGTCTTAAGCTAAGCTACATGAATTAGAATCTCCAAACACAAAGGTTAAATTAAAAGGTGGTTTAAATAAATCAGTGATTTCAAAAACTCCCTGCTTGAGTGGAAGGCGTACTCTTTGACGATTACAGAATTGTCTAGATAAAGTCACAAGAAGTCATGACACTGGTACTCTGCAGTCTGAATTTCTTGAACATTCTGCAACTAGAACTTGAAAACTTCATGCATCCAGACCCTTTCCTTGATTTTTTTCTCCTTTGCTATTTTGCCTGGATTTTATGATTGTTATATATATTGAATGTTTCCTTTGTGAAGGGGATGCAGAGAAATAGGAAACAACCCAAACAGCTGGGCTGTCTTCTGCCTGGGGACCTGGAAATAGATTTCCCAGGACACAACAGTTAATTGTAGGGTATAATTGCAGTACAGCCCTTTCCCTCAGGGACGTATCTTAGCTTGTTATGTGAGAAGAAACCTCAACAGATCCTGAAAATTCACCTAACATTGCACTGGAACTACCTACTTTTTTGAAAGCTAAATATTTTATGATGGTCCCTGGGGAAATCACATAATTTTTATTGCCTTACAATAAAATATAAAGTGCTTGCTGGTGTGAGATACGTTTATTTAAAACCAATGAGAATAAGCAGTTTTTATGGGTCTCAGTGTGTGTTAGAATTTTTTTCTTTCCTTCTTTTTTATCTTTTGCCAGAGGGCATATGCTTCTGAGTGAATGTTTATTACTTTGCTGGTACTGAATTCTCTCCTTGACTGAGATCACTGAATAACAGATGCATTAGCTGACAAGCTGCCCTTTTCCACGTCAGCAATAGCTATGGGCAGCTGGGTGGCATGATCGCTTACCTCCCGGTCTAGAAGCATAGTTGTTTTCACGTTTACTCAAGTCATGGTCATGTTTTGAGTTAGTATTTTAACAGACTAATGAGGTCTTCTCTTTCATATACTGGACTGGGTAGGAAGACAAACTTCCTTTGGTTTAAGACACCTAAAGATGCTATACAAAATTCTAACTTTCTTTTAATTTCTAAGGAGAGATGAAAGACCAGAGAAGGCAAGTAGAAAGTGCAATCATGGGGGGGGGGGGCGCATGGGATGAGCTAGAAATACCTGCTCTGAGAGCTTTTAGTCTGCTGATTAAGTATCTAGTCGCAAGTTGTTGGCCGTTAGGCCATACTTCTATGTGAAGTTAACTCTGTTTACTCCTTTTGAGTTAAGGGTTTCATTAGGTAGCTCCGCGCTGTGTGTCCTGAATGCTGTGGTTATTGGAATGTTCTACTATTGACCTCTTACAAATAAAAAATTAGCACTGCTCTTGCAATAGAAAAGGTAGAAGGGAAGGAGGGGGGACTTGGGGAAACAGGAGGATTGGGATAAAGGAAGGTTGGATAGGGGAGCACGGAACCACAATTCTTAGTTAAGGGAGCCACTTTAGGGTGGGCAAGAGACTTGACCCTAGAGGGCCTCCCAGGTGCCCAAGCTGAGGTCCCCAGTTAGTTCCTTGGGCAGCTGAGGATAGGGAACCTGAAATGACCCTATCCTAGAGCAATACTGACGAATATCTTGCATATCATCATAGAACCTTCATCTGGTGATGGATGGAGATAGAGACAGAGACCCACACTGGAGCACTGGACTGAGCTCCCAAGGTCCCAATGAGGAGAAGAAGGAGGGAGAACATGAGCAAAGAAGTCGGGACCACGAGGGGTGCACCCACCCACTGAGACAGTGGAGCTGATCTACTGGGAGCTCACCAAGGTCAGCTGGACTGTGACTGAAAAAGCATGGGATAAAACTGGACTCTCTGAACATGGAGAACAATGAGGGCTGATGAGACGCCAAGGACAATGACACGGGGTTTTGATCCTACTTAATGTGCTGGCTTGGTGGGAGCCTAGCCAGTTTGGATGTTCACCTTCCTAGATATGGACGGAGGGGGGAGGACCTAGGACTTACCACAGGGCAGGGAACCCTGACTGCTCTTTGGACTGGAGAGGGAGGGGGAGAGGAGTGGGGGGAGGGGGAGAAGGGTGGGAGGAGGGAAATGGGAGGCTGGGAGGAGGTAGAAATTTTTTTTATTCTCCTTTTATCAATAAAAAAATCCAAAATATAGGTTAAAACATAGATTAGTTGAGGTTTTGTTTGTTTGCTTGTTTATTTATCTATGTCAACAGTACTGTTAACATTTGAGTGGGATCCTCTGTTTTGTGGACAGCACACTATGACTAAGATCTTTGATAGCTGGTCAGCATCTTTGATAGCTGGTCACTAGATGCCAGCAGTAATCTCCAGGTTGTAAAAGTCTAAGATTCTCCAGACCTATGAAATACCCTGTGGTGGGCAGCCTTGGCCTTGATTAAGATTGGGGGATTGGAACAAGAAAGATGGCTCAGCAGTTTGAAGAACTGGTTACTCTTCCAGAGGGCCTGGGTTTGATTCGAGAACCCACATTATAGTTCACAACCATCTGTAACTTCAGTCCCAGGGAGTCCAATATCATATTCTGGCCTCTGCAGGCCCTAAGCACGCACATGGTGCATAGATAAAATGCAGGAAATAATGCCCATACACATAAATTAAATTTATATAAATTAAATTAAATAACCATGGGATCAGATTCACTTGAAAGAGAGACAGTGGAGCGAATGTACTATCTGAACATTTTCTAGGACACAGTGCTGAGAGTGACGAAGAAATGAAATAGAAGAGGCTGTCAAGGTCAGGGGATAAAATTAAACCTCAAATGTACCTGTAATGTCCAGAAGGAAAGAGAAAACATGGAGACCCTTATATCAAAAAGACAACAGCTGAGGATTTTCCAGAATACTTATATTATGCCAAGGTACAATTTAGGGGCCTCATGAATCTCTAGTAATATATGGCAGAAGCATTTCAGAGAAACTAAGCTATTAACAGCAACCAGAAGTATTAAAGGTGCCTGGAATAGGGTCAGTCTCGGTTACTGATTGCCAGAAAGGAATCTTAAGACAGGGACGGAATGACATCTTGGAAGGGCGGAAAGAAAATATCAGCCTATGACTTGCTAACAATATCATCAAAAGCAGCTTCAAGTGGAGGCAAAAACAGAAATGTTTTCAAAAACACTATGATTGAGAGAGCCTGGCATCTGCTTCCCCTCTGGTATGGCATATTTCAGAGAGAATGTGAGCTTGCAGAGAATGCTGGGTGAAATGAGAAGGAGCCAACAGAATTTGCTAAACGTGGGGAAATGTTTTGTTTCTTTGTTTTTTTTTTTTTTATTTTCGGTTTTTCAAGATAGAGGTTTTTCTGTGTAGCTTTGGAGTCTATCCTGGAACTCTCTCTGTAGCCCAGGCTGCTGGCCTTGATCTCACAGAGATCCACCTGCCTCTGCTTCCCGAGTGCTGGGATTAAAGGCGTGCACCACCATTTTAAGCATGAGAAGAACCTAGTTCTTATTTCCAGAATGCATAGCTCATATGTAATCTCAGGGCTCCTGGGGTATGGGTCAGAGAATAGATCTCCAGAATCTTGAAGGCCAACTAACTACGGTTAGCCCGTGCCCATGAACAACAGATCCTCACTCAAACAAGGACCAACACCCAGTGTTGTCTTTTGATCTCTACCTGGAATGATATATATGTGCTTATATTCACACATGAACTCACACACATGCCCTTACACACACACACACACACATACACACACACACACACACACACACACACACACACACACACACACACACACACACACACCAAGCAGAAGAGGAAAGATAAGAAAATATGCTTGCCATAAAGGAAAATATAGATTAATTAAATTATCTTAAATTAATTAAAAATTCTCTTTGTTAAAAGACAGCACGTAAAAGTCTGGTGGATACAATGGGCCTGTAGGCTAAAGATGGATGCTTCAACAATAAAGAAGAACTTTGAGTGACTGTCCAGGAAGTGAGATGTCTCTGCTAATTCTAGAATTTTGGAAGTTGCTTACAATTCACTTCCTGTTAACTTGAGTAATATTATATTCTTCTGGAGTCTTTGATGGAGTTGAAAAATAGATAGTTACATTTTTCCCTAGTTATGATAAAGATATAGTATATATAAATGTCATAACTATAATTCTTGCTTGATATCTGTTTTGCTATATGCAATTTTACTATGTTAAAATTAAAACCTCCCTTTCCTTTTGACAGAAAAGGAGAAATGGTGTGGAACATCCTTCTGTATATGTGTTGCTTTTATTGGTTAATGAATAAAGAAAATGCTTTGGCCTGTGATAGGGCAGAAGAGAGCTAGGCAGGAAAGCTCAACTGAATGCTGGGAGAAAGTAGGCAGAATCATTGAGCTGCCAGAGGAGAAAGATGCAAGCCGCCAGCTGGAACGTTGCCGGCAGGCTATGAGCTTTGTGGTAGAATATAAAATAGGAGAAATAGGTTAATTTAAGATGTAAGAGCTAGCTAGAAATAAGCTTAAGCTATTGATAAATTTATACTAAAAAATATTATGAGGAATAGCTGCATTGACTTTAAATCAATGACTTTGGATTTCATGCTTATAATAGTAAGATTATTTTAAAAAACCAAACAAACAAACTCTCATTTGTTAGATTTGACTATGCAAGTTTCTTGTTTCTCCTTTACCTAGTAGTACTTTCTGCTTCTGAGGGAAAAAAAATGACATTTGAAAAAAGGAGTCACATCTAAATTGTATGATCAATTAAGCAATGAAAGAAAAATTATGTTCATGTACTGGCTTTTTGGGAACCTACTCTCTTTGGATGCATACCTTCCTAAACCTGGATGGCGGGTGGTTGGAATTCCCACAAGGCAGGGCACCCTGACTGGACTGGAAAGCGAGGGGGAGGGGGAGTGGGGGGAGCGGGAGTGGCGGGAGTGTGAGTGGGGGGAAGGAGAGTGGGAGGAAGGGGAGAGAAGAGGGGAAGGGAAAAGGGAGGATGGGAGGAGGTGGAAATGTTAAATAAAATTTATAAAATAAAAATAAAAAAAGAAAAATTATGTTTTAATACAAAATTCAATTTAAGTCATATCTAAAAACAACAGGAAAAAATAGTTCATATGATAAAACTACCTATAACATAATTCTGAACCCAGTTCACATTTCCACCTCTGCCTTTAACTGCTTGACAAAAAGCAGAATTTATAACTATGTCTTGATCTATTTATCTGTATTTGTACCCTGTGTGCCTGACTCTGTCTATCTGTGTATCTGTTTTTATGCATCTATGCACACATACATGCATGATGTATATATGAATGCAGGCATATCTATCTATCTATCTATCTATCTATCTATCTATCTATCTATCTATCTATCTATCATCTTTCTATCATCTATCGTGTTATCTACCTCTAGCTTAATGTCTATTGCCAATGCATATCTGTTAATATCTATTAACTTATCTATATTTTCTATATCTTTGTGTTTCCATAATAATTTCTGTATCTTATATATCACTAAAACTATAAATGCATTGCCAGGCAGAGGTGGTGCACGCTATTAATCTCAGCAATCTGGAGGCAGAGGCAGGGGAATCTCTGTGAGTTCGAGGCCAGCCTGGACTACAGCGCTACTTCCAAAACTACAGAGAAACCCTGTCTTGAAAAACAAAAAAACAAAAAAGATACAAATGCATTAGAGAAAATAAAAAATATTATAAAACAGAGGCATTCATTAAAAATAAGAAGCAGCTGGATTAGATGCTTGGGAAAACCAAATACCGAGGGGATATTTGTGAACACAAGAGCAATCTTGAGGAACTCCTAACCTAGATCTCTATTGACAAATTACAGTTGCCGCACCTGTACAAGTGACAAACATCACCAAATGCCACCTAAATCAGGATCACAAAATATGCACCTACACGTTCCTTTCTCTCAGTATACAGTTGCAAATTCAGTTTCTCCACTTTTCACAGTTGTGGAATGGTTCTGAGTGTGTCTGCATTTGGGGACCATATCCTGGCCTGATCCCTTTGAGCTTACACCAACAATAAGATAATGTGGAAGTACTCCATAATGTCTATGGAATGAAACTTGCCATTATTAATCTTTACTATCCCTTCTGCCAACCTCCATCTCCCTCTCCTCCTTGGCCTCTCCTCTTTTTCCTTTATCATGTACTTCATCACCTCTGCTTTTATTCAAACCAAAGAGTCACCCCCATTGCTTGATAATAGACACTCTTTGACTTCTTTAACTTTTGACTGATTCTGACATCTGGGATTTGGATTTTTGAACTTGGGCACAATGTTTGGTCCTTACTAGAATAAAAGACTCCCAGGTATGAAAACCTAGCCCTACCCACCCACCGCTCCAGGACTGAAAGTTTGCTCCCACTGAATATAATTACATATAATTATTGATGACGAGCGTATTTCCTCTCCCATCCTACACAGCCCAGGCCATCACTGAGTATCCATCCACACTTGCTTCAGGAAATGTGTCTCTGCTGGGAGGCAAAAGACACTAATCATGCACTAACCTCTACTTTTTTTGTTTTTTACCATGAAATTTATGAGATTAAAAATAACAAACATATTGTAATTAAAATTGTTATGATTCAGAAGCAAGCATTAATTTGTTTTACTGATAATCTTCAAATCCCTCAGAGTGTCCTTCTTGTGGCAAGCCATGTGTTTCTGCAGGCACACATACATATCTTAATATAAATGCTAAGAAGTTTCCACATGGGAAGCAATGGTGAATGGGCTCCTTCTGGTTTTCCATCACCAATGAATATAAATGAAGTAATTCCAGTTGCCTGATGAGTCTCCTTGCTAGTGATGACACATTTATTGAGGTAGAGTTCTTGAGTTTCCATAGATCAGCTCTGTGGGAAATCTGATATACATGCTAAATTTTGTCTATAGCTGCTTTTCTTGGGAGAATTTTCACAACTTTCACCCAAATCTAAAAGAATCAGTGTTGCCAAATGTTAAGAGTAACTGGTTTGAAGAAGGAATGTGGTGTGAATACTCAAGACTGAAAATATTTCAGGTCTTCCTATTATGAATTTATCATGTATTCTTACAATAAGAAATATCTTTAAAGAATCAAATGCATTTTTGAATAGTTAAAAAAGTATTCGCAACTTACTTAATTATGAGGACATATACATATATTTTCAAAGTGTCCTGATACTAATTTTAATTTATTTAAATACTTGCTTGACAGAGAAAACATATGGTGTTGCTATAATAGTCCTGAATGGAATTAGAAGATTCTGTTCTGATCCCAGTTTTAGCACGAAATTAGCATATGACCTTGATCAAAGTCACCTGAGCTGGCAGAGTTTTTGACATTCTTAAAGTGGCTTCAGATTACTTTTTATGAAGAATCAACATAAAAGGGTACAGAATATAGGTTCTCTGAGGACAGAAGACAGGCCTGGGATCCAGTCTAACCTTTGTGGACTTTCTGCCACTGGGCTATAATGTGATCTTCCTGGCTCTGGCTGTGGAAAGGCACAAGGCATGCTATCTTAGGCTGTGACCCTCACTGAGAAGACTAGATGACTAGACACAGAAAGCCTTTAGATGTAAAACACAACTTGGTTCTTCGGCTAAGTTTGCATCTTTGTAATTGCTAGGACCATGCTTGCCACTGAGGAAGATCTCAATGGATGCCTGTTAAGTTAGTTAGGAGTAATAAGTCAAGTATTTGGTAACTAACACACAACTTTAATCCCAGTACTTGGGAAAGAAGAGGTAGGCAGATCTCTGAGGAACTTGATCTACATAGAAAGTTCTAGGCTAGTCAGAGATACACAGTGAGACCCTGTTTCAAAATAAACAACCCCAAGAACTAATACATGATCATGTAAGACTATTATATTGAGTGTTAGTATATTGCAGGCACTGTGTGGAGGCTTTTCTACTTAGCATCTTATTTAATCCTTGCATCAGCCCCGAGAAGAAAGTTTGATAGTAGCATTAAGCCTCATTTTATAGTTATTGGGCTAATAAATGTTAGGTCAGTTTTCCACCTCAGGCATCCTGAGGTTAGAATGCTTTTACATACCAATGGTCACACTGCTAAAACATGCTACCTTCTAGTGAATTATTAATATTTCCCCCTTCTATCTACTTCTCTTACCATCTTTCTTCCCCATTTTGACACTAATTCTGACAAAACTAAGCAAATATGAACCCATCATTAGGGTTAGGAATAGCGATCCTTGCTTTCATCCATTGCTAGCATGAATATGAGTAAGGGTGGAGAAATTCTGTAACTTACTAGGTCCAAGGCAGCGGCAAGGATGGATGCATCAGGAATTGTCCCTGGCTCACAGCAGTTGAGCAGAAATTGAAAACGTTTCATGCCTTGCCGGATCGCTCCCAGATTCACCACGTTTTTGCTTTTTCCACCATCTTGGTTGGGAGAAAGATGATCGTCGAAACTGTGGCAACCTGTAGTGGTTGTGTCATTGTGAAAGGAGAGAGGGAAATGGATCATAAACCAGTGTCAAAGTCAGACCAGTACGTTTTCCGTACTGATGGCCTGAAAACTCTCTCCCACTCTTTCCTGTCCTCTGCACCTCTAAGATGCTGCTATGAACACATTTTGGCTTGTATTAATTGGTTACATGCAACAGATAAAGATTCAGGATTTTCACTAAACAACTTCCCTGTAGGGTCCGATTTCTTTGTCAGTCTGTCTCTAAGTTGCGCATGAGATTGGCGCATTTGAAATAAACAAAAGTGGGCGCTTAAGTTTTAAGCTCACAGTTGAGGAAGAGAGTGCAAAGAAATCAAAGGGAATGACAACAACCCAAAGATATTCTCATCTCTTCCATGAAAGAGAATATTCTGCACATGGGAAAGTCAGGTGCCTTTGTTAATTAGGGCAGCTATGATAAAATACCACAGGCCAGCAGACTTGTAAACCACTAATATCTGCCTCTCACAACTCTGTGGCCTGCAAATCTGATCTTGGTTAAAGGACAGTAAATTCTTTCTGGTTTAGTTATATCCTCAAATGCCCTTTCCTTGTATGTGCACAGAGATATCTCTCTTTTATATAAGAGTACTAAAACCCATTCATGGTCATGTGACTCTCATGATATCTTCTAAACCTAACCACCTTTCCAAAGTCTCATTTCCAAATGTTATCACATTGTGAGCTGGAGGTTCATAACATGAGCTTTATATGGATGCAAGCATTCTACCTACAGCATATGGAAATCTATACTGCATGGAAAACATTCATTAACAAGGAACATTTCCCACCCCATCTTCTTAGGTTTATGTTGCAGGTACATCGAGTTAACACTCCAGTGTGTAGAAAGAACTTAGAGATGTGGTCCCAGCACCAGCCAGGTGACATCGAACTAGCACAGCACAGACCTCAGGACACACATTAGCATCATTCTCATAGAGCAAACAGGGAAACATTGTCTTTATGATGCTGATGATTCTGAACACTAGAGATTGTCTCTGAAATTCCACAGGAAGTGGGTAGAGAGTGAACAAACTGGAATGATGAAGCTGTCAAAGACCTAGGCTGTCAGGAAGAGCCTTGGCAGGAGTTTTTACCTTCTTCAGTACTGAGAAACAAATCTAAATCCTCAAATATTAAACAAGTGCTCCACAACAACCCAAAAGTTCCAGCCTATGTGGAACTTATCATGACACTCATTGACAGAATGACAAACTAGCAAAAGCTGACCAATACAAGCAGCTATGTGATGAGAACACTGATCATGTATTTTAAAGTTCTGTTCACACATTTGCTACAACCATGACTTAGTTAGACTATTGGCTGCAATGATTAATTTCAAATATGGCCTGCTGTATTCCATCTAAAGCTCCACAGTTCACAGTGCTCACCATCTACCACACACACACACACACACACAGAGAGAGAGAGAGACAGAGACAGAGAGAGAGAGAGAGAGAGAGACAGAGACAGAGAGAGAGAGAGAGAGAGACAGAGAGAGAGACAGAGAGAGACAGAGAGAGAGAGAGACAGAGAGAGACAGAGAGAGAGACAGAGAGAGACAGAGAGAGAGACAGAGAGAGAGACAGAGAGAGAGACAGAGAGAGAGAGAGACAGAGAGAGAGACAGAGAGAGACAGAGAGAGAGAGAGAGAGAGAGAGAGAGAGAAAGAAGTCAGGATATGTTAGAACCAGAAAAGCTTCTATGGAATAAAAACAAAAGAAACCAAGGATATTAGGCGAAAAGGGATCAAAAGAGAGGACAGGAAATGAGTGAGGGGGTTGCGGCACTGTGTGTAGCTATGTATGTGTGGTTGCAGATGTCATCACTAGGACAGATCATCAAGTTTATGGGCAAATATATTTTCAGATTACAAGGAAAGATTTCCTAACAATTAAAGCTGTCTGACTCTGGAACAAATTGCTTTGTTAAGTTGCACACTCCCCCTCAGCGGAAGTGCACAGAGGGAGGGTGGCCACCTGTCAGCCACGCGGTGAAGCGATGAACAGAACTCTGAAGCTGAGTGGTGGGTGGATAGAAGGTCCTGTGACTCTCAGATTCTAACAAAGACAAGAAGTCATGTCTTATTCTCTGCACACTCAGTGCCCACCAGGGGGTGAGAAACACAGTGAGGCTTCTATAAATGTCTCTTCTACAAACTGGTAATAAAGAAGCTATAGATAGCAGTGAAAGACACATTTAAAGAACAAAGGAAAAGATAATACAAATAGAAAATGACTATTTTTTAAGAGGTAATTTTGGGAAAAAAAGAAACAGAGAAGTATTTAAGTAACTGAAAAGAAGAAAAGCTGAACAGGATCCTTGGGTTATTGACAGTTACCAAGACGCTTGAAGAAATTCTCCTCCTCTTCTCGGCCATTCTCCATCCCACTCCCTGGCCCACCTTCAGAAAGCTTGACAGCACTGGTGAACTTGACCTAGGGAGAAAAGGAAAGCCATTAGCTAGTCCGCAGCCAATCGCTGGGCTGGTTCTACTAGCCCTTGGTTTGAAAAGTACATTGTTTAGGGTGTGAAAATGTTCTCTGGTTTCCACATCTAATAAGTGCTGTTATGTAATACATTTTCATGTTCCAAAAAAGATGTCACTGCAGGTGCGCGGAATGCCAGATGAAAGATCAGACGCTGAAAGGGAAAATAATTTAATAAACAATTTAGACATGTGTAGTGTTAATTCGGGTAAAGTCCAAAATGAATGTCGTATTTATCCTTAGTGAACTCAACCACAGCTGGAAATCAAAGAGAAAGATGTTGAGACTGACTTAAATTTACAAGTCAATTTATAACATAATATTCTCCCCTACTCCCTTCCTCCCTTCCTCCTTCCATTCCTCCCTCTTGTTTCCTTTTTCTCCCTCGTTTTTCACCCTCCTAGAATTGAATGTAGGAACTGTTACACGCTAGGCAAGCGCTCTATCACTGGGCTACATCCCTAACCTTCTTGTTGACTTATTAACTCACTAAATTGCCCAGGCGAATCAGGCTAGTCTTGAACTCATTCTGTAGCCCCACTTGGACTGGAACTAAGACTGAGTTCACTTAGTCTGCCACTAAGCTCTCCAAGGCACTACTAGACTTGGCTTTATTGACTTAAGGTCAACTCAGTAAGACTGAAATGACTTAGCACGGAAAGGAAGCTGGAGGCAAGCAGACTCAAATAACTGTCTGGAATTTTTGCAAAAAAAAAATATGTGCATAAGAATTCCAATGACATTTCCTTAATTTCTGTCACTCTTCCACATTCTTCATATATACATATAGCTATAAAGATGTAGGCAAAGCTAAAGCTATTTACTGCATCTTCTCTTAGTTTTGCTCTTATGGTAGTTTAATAAGCAAATATTTCAGTTTCTATTGCTTGTCTAATTTCTGAACTTGTTCAACTCCAAGGTTTGTGTAACTCTTTCTATACATTTAACATTCTTTAGCCCCAACAGTTTTTAATCAGCGATCCTGATGTTCACTTTAGGAGTAATGTCCTGTTTACCTTGGAACTTTGCCTGATGAAAGACAGGCGATCTACAGAGCTAATGTCCAGGAGGTCCTCGACACCATCTGCCAGGCCAGAGAGGGAGGAGCGCTTCAGCCAGTTTCCTAGTTAACGATATTTTGAAAAATTAAGCTGTTATAGCCTTTGATTTCAAACGGATTAAAAGAAATCCCAGCACGTACTGAACTAGCAATGAAAGTCAACATGGCTCTAGTATAAATAGAAGCAAAAACAAGTTGTGTTTAGTATACATGTTTTGAATTACAATGTTCAGAGTTGAACTATAAAATGGCACGAGCACATAAGTGTAGGACAAACAGATCTGGTCCCTTCCACTGCAGAGAACCACGATCCATCCACGCATGCTGGACAAGTTCTCCATATCTCTTGAAAACCTATACATTTACCTCCTAAACAGTTCTCAAATCTGTCTATTTCTCTGTTTCTGCTTAATCCACAATCTAAATGTTCCTTTATTTTTGCCTGGGACACTGGCAGCTTTCTGTCAGATTCTCTTACCATATGCAACTGTCTTTTATAAGGTTCACCAGCTTGCATTGTTCTGCTCTCTCTGACACTTGGGTGCGTGAGGGACGTGGTAAAGTGCCACCTGACTTGCACATGATCAGGCTTGCTCTTCTGAGGCAGTGGGTCCGCCATTTTCCTATGGAACGGGTTCCTCCCAGTTCCTCCCAGCCTATGAGTTTTGTACATTACCCTTGGACTCTTCTCGTTCTTACTTTGTGTGGGTCAGGCTTCGTTTGTGTCTGCCTTCATAGTACTGCCTGTTTTCTCTTACAGAATTCATAGTTTGCAACTGCACTTAGTTCTGTGGTGATCTGCTTTAGTGGTAGTGGCTCCTGCTCAAATTCAGCAACACCAAGAGTTGTGTATTTTGCACAGAGCAGATATATGCAGTGGATATTTGGGAAATATCTGCATTTAGCAGAAGCGTGAATGAACTAATGGAAGGATGTCAGGCGAGGGCTCGCAACTTGAAAGCTTTTCTTCTCAATCCACTGACCCCCCCCCCCCATGCGTGCCATGCTCTGTCTCGATTACTCATGGATTTGATGGTGTGATAATAAGCGAATCCATAAATAAATACAGACATACTTTTACCTATGGGGAGTTTCAACTTCTTCCTCAGGGAGATTCTGCGCGACCGTGAGCGAGCACGTCGGTCTGAGGTGTTCCCTGAGTGGGCTGTGGTACATTCTGAAGTGTCTTGCTCAGACTGGCTGCTGGTGTCACTTGCTGCACTTTGGGATTTGAACATCTTGCGCCAGAAATCTTTCCGTCCCAGATTGCCCCCTTGCATTTGTTCATCACTACAGAGAAGTAGAGAATAGGGTTAAATAACATCGCACAGCTCAGTGCCCTCTCGGCTCCCAGCTCTGGTTTTTAGGCAAATTGTGCAAGATGCTCTTTGATGGGCTGGATAGGAGAAGAGTGGGAGAAAGCATGGGAGTCGAGAGGCCAGCATTGGCTCTGAGCTCTTCCTGGAAACAGTGCTGTATCAGTAACCTAGTGAAGGTGGTCATTTTTTCAACTTTAATAAAAAAGCTAAATATTATTGCAGATGTCCACCTACAGTATGAGTCATAACAGCAGAAGCACTTGAAATGCCAGTAAATATTTAACTTTTTTAAAAGCACCCTGGCTCTTGTGCAATGTCCCAGCCCTCCCTGCAGCACAGTATCACACTGGCTAAACTCTCAAAAGGATGTCCATGAATTAATGAGTGAGTGACCAAAATTTTATCATCATGTTTAAGGGATATGTCATTCTGCAGCCAATGAAGTTGAAAAACGTGTCAAGTTTACAAGTGAAAATATAGGTCTGACTAAAAAGAACATGTCAGAAGACCTGAACAAAGGTTTTCAATTAGGAGAAGTGACTAGCATTATGAGAACTTTATCTTGAAATAATAATAACAATAATAAGCTAAAATTCTCATTTTTTATCCACTAACACTGGATAAAAAAGATTAATGTGGTTAGAAGGAGAAAGTAATGTCCCATCATACTGGAGATAAAGCATCTTGGTATTTTTGGAACATTTATATTCTGTGCAACAAGGTATATTTTTGAAAGTCAATATCAAGCCCCTAAGCTAAGAAATTCAGTTTCTAAGAAGTAATATCAAGGGAAAGATGGGATTGTTCATAAGACAGGAAGAGGTATGTGTGGCCAATGTTGAACGTAGATGTAATCTCAGGGTCTAAATCTGGGACTTCCTATAGTGACAGAGTCTTGACTGTGTGTACCATTGGCTACGAATGCCGTCAGTCAATTCCCATGCACATTGTTGCCTTCACTGGTGAAGGCACAGTTCTCCACGACAGCCTTACAGTCAGAATTCCTTCCTGGTCTAAGTCAGGTTTTAAGATGAACATGACGAGCCAGTACTATTACAGACAAAATTCAAAAACTTTGTATTATTCTCAAAATAAAAGTGATTCAGTTTAAAAAAAATCTTATTTCAGAAGAAGGTTGTCTTAGACACTATTTCTGACCCACTGCGAAGTTAAAAGCAATGATCGAATGAGTTAAACAGGATAAAACAATGTTAATAACCTTTAGAAATCACACATGTGATCACATGTCTGAGTGTGAATTTGGAAGTGCATGCTCAAAAATGTTCCCAGCATAAAATGAAAGGTTTGCAGAGGTAGCTTTAGTAGTAGTATTTTGGTATTTTGATTTCCCTTGTATAGTCTTCTGTGTTTTCCATATTTCCATCTTGAACAGCATGCATTATGCTTGTAGTTTGGAAAGAAATAATACTAGAAAATGTTTTAGTGTTGTGAGGACACTTATTTAAGGATTTTATGTAAATTTTGTTTACATGTTTCAGGGTAGAGTCCTAAATTGATCCAAATATTGATAATATTGTATAATACAATCCTCTTCAGGAAATAAATATACATAGTAAGTTCTATATATTGTAAGGTTTTCTTCTAAACTATGCCATTATATTTATGAATAGGTATATATTTGAACTAGGTTTCTAGAATTGACAAGTCTGTCAGCTAGGAGGGCAACAGTGTGCCACGCTCTTCTTTGCTTCCCAAAGAAGAGGCATGATGGTGAGAGCCTGCGTAAGTGCCCTAGTTAAGAGAATCTTCCATATTCAGGGAAGTCGTCATTTATTGCCCTCTCTAAGAAACTGCTACATTAGCAGCAAGGAGCAGCAGACAAACCATCACATTAAACCATCACTAGAGTTACTAACTCGGAATGTTGGGTGTTTAGGAAGAAGGAACAGCAGGTGAATGGTGGCAGAGTGGGGTGGGGGAGCAGAGAGAGAAGAGAACCGAGGTAGAGGAGGAGCCAAGACTAGCAGAGGAACTTGGCACCTTTCTCTAAACAAAGGATTCTTCGTGTGCTCATTTCTTGAACCCATTTAAATGATGGAAAAATTCCATATTTGAAGATTTGTGACACTATTGCAAGCAGAAATATCAATGGCAAGGCATGTTAAAACAGTCATATGCCAAATGTAGAGGAATTTGGTATATCTACAGAACACCGAAAAAGAGAATATCTGGAGTTCTAGATGAACCCCAAAATGTGTTAGCATAGCCAATTTTATTTTGAAAATTAAAATTATCTTTTAGGATATTTTCATTTATCAGATTACTTCAATAGTTGCCAATGCTAATTGGGGGAAAAATCATGTTTCCTCTAATGTCTTTTAACGAGTCCTCTGGCCACTTGAATATGAAATTTATTTTACCAGTTCTTTATGCTCTATTTGGAGCTAAATTTGGACCCTTGTCATGTCTTTGAGGATTTCTATAAAGGAAAACTTGAAGTTTAATACTGAAGAGAGAAGTTAAAGAAAGTGAAATGAAAGCTTAATGAAAGTTGAAGGTTCCATCCTCCGAGCACTGCACGTTCTTCATACACTGAATGCATATTATTCATTTCTTCTGGAAACATGTATATTATCTAAAATGAGTGAAGCTCCATCTTGGTGCTATACCTTTATCAATAAATACATGTGGTTACTGGGCCCATTTACTTAACTAATTGCAAAAAGGCACAATTTCTATGATTCTGAAGCACACAAGAACTGTGTGGACATTCATGGTTTTGAAGAACTCATTTGCATATTCCTATGTTTGATGAATATTGGCTTCTCACCTATAATTTACCTTGTTATGAAGGAAGGATACACTAATACCTAGAATATTTGCAAAATTACTAGAACAATAATATTATTAAATAGGGTTGTGGGAAGCAAAATTGTACACCTACAATAATGTATGTTTGAAATGTAGATCACTCTACGTGTGTGTAAATAATTCCCAAAGACAAATGAGTAATATGCTCACATGGGCCTAGTCTGTGCACTTAATGTCTGTAGTAACCTCACACCTTCTGAGGCACTAACTTGAAGATGCTTTTGACTTTCATCGGTGTGAAAACCAGAGATAAAGCTGGGTGGTGGTGGCACAGGTCTTTAATAGCACTTGGGAGGCAGAGGCAGGTGGATCTCTGTGAGTTCAAGGGCATCCTGATCTACAAGAGCTATTTCCAGGACAGGCTCCAAAGCAACAGAGAAATCCTGTCCCTAAATACAAACAAACCATAGATATATTGATGTTAAGACACTGGAATGGGTCTAAGACCGAAGTACCATAAAGTAGAGTCTACATTTCAGTTGAAATTCAGCAATTTTGAAACATACCCTTTTTTTTCTAAAAGAAAAAAAGAGTATTCATTGAGAATAATGAGGAGCAATTTATCCATTTTAAAGTTGTGACCCTTAAACAGGGAAATAAATGGCAGCTCAAATGCACACCAATTTTCATATTTACTGCTGCTGAGTGAAAGGCGGAGGTACAAGGAAGGCAAGAAGGAAATCCAACTAGAGAGCCTTTCTCCAGGCACAAAGGTTGTTATTTGGCCTCACCAGGACCAATCGGTGGCACTGGGAATATAATTGTAAGAAACAAAGACCCAAAAGTAGTTTAGAAAATAAATTTTCTTTCAATGTGAAGTGCCTAATTCTCTTCATTGATGACAAACTTGATTCTGCTTACTGTTCAGGTGTCTGTGAGGGGCGCCCAGACATGAAGCTTCGACATTCCTCAGGAGCAGAGGACACCTGGCCCTTCTCTGCGATGCTTCCTGCCTCCGACCTAGACAAATGGCACCAATCACAACAGAGCAGGTCAGCACTGTGTGATCTCTCATACGCTCTCCAAAGGGAACCGTTGGCTACTGGCAACACATCTGCCTGCTAGCATTTCTCCCCATGAGCCCATTTTGTGTGGAAGTTAGTTTACTACCAGACCTGATTCCCCAGCAGTATCTCACTACAGCAAACAGGGGCATTACATGCAAGCAAAACTTGGAGTCTAGAGGTTTTTAATCCTTGTAAGGGCTGTCTAACATACAGTAGGCATGAAATAAACACACAATTACTGGAAAGATAAACAACACAGTATTGCGTAGCAATTTTTCCCTGGAGTGTTGGGAACTGAATCCAGGATACTGTACAAGCTAAGTAGGTACTTTACTACTGAGCTATGTCTCAGTCCAGCAATTTGTCTTTTCACTGCCTCTAGAACACCATTTACTGAACAAAAGAACATGGTGTCAGTAATTGTTTCTCTTTTCTTGGTAAAATTATAAATTATATTTTAAAAAGACTAAAGCAAAGATAAAGTTTTACAATGCAATTAAGAACTACAGAGTGAAATTTGAGTATATGAGCTCGTTCCATTTAAAAAAATAAATAAAAGAGGTTTATTTAACTCATGGCTCTGGAGGCTTGGGAAACCAAAGGCAGGTGATGATGGCTTCTTACCATGTTGCTATGGAAAGGATGTTACAGGGCATCACATGGCAAAAGAGTCGGCTGTTCATAGAACACTAACTCTCACACAAAGCCACTGCCGTGATAATTTATGAAAACACTAATCTATACCCATGTGGCAGATCTGTGTAACCCAATTTTCCCAAAGCTTCCACCTTAAAAAGTCATTTATATTAAAGCTTCAGTCAGACTATGTGAGCGATACCAGTTGTATCGGATAGCTTTACCATCCCTGTGCCGACTTTGTACCACCCCGGGAGACACATGGACAGCATGCTGAAGGGTAACGTCCTCCTGACGGTTAACAAACACTAATATCCAAAGAGCTTCCCACCTTTTACCACCTGCAGGCTTAGACTCCTGTCCATTTTCCTCCACCTTTTTCCCTGGCGCTAACTTTTCAGCGCTGTCAAGCAGAGCGCTAAGCGCCACTCTCCTGAAGACGTTCCCATGAGCTTCTTTGATAAACTGGACCAGCTGGCGGATGTCACAGTACAGTCCCTGTTTGGAGGCAAGAAGAAGGTTTGGGAGCAGTCAAGGTCACCAGAAAGCTGTCTGGTGAGATGTCCTGGGGAGAGAAGTCAGTCGCGTGGGTTTTGATGAGCAGCAGAATCATAAAAGGAGGAATACAAAACACTCCTGCAATAATGGGTGTGTTTGCCTCTGCCAGACCTGACCAAGACTTTATGCTGAGATCCCAGCCCTGTCCCCTCACTGCCCACAGCCAAGCTCACTCACCCACTATCACCCACATCCTAGTGGTCAGAGCAAAGCAGAGTAAAGATAAAATGGCCTTGTCTGGACCAACAACCGCATGATGAAGAACCTAGGCACTGGTACATAGGTCTCTGAAACTCTATTAATTTCCCATTTTCCAAACACCCTTTATAAACTCCATGTATCTCCTCCCCTTTCAGCAGACATGCCTTTCCCACTGTGTCTGTCCCTCACTGTTAGAAATAAACATAATATTATTTAAATAATAAAAAATAGTACCATCTGCTGAAGTAAAAACAAAAACCAAAAAAACAAAAACCAGATGTGTTTGGTGTTCCCATTTTTCCTACAGGAGAATGCTACTCTACATATTCAGTAGAGGAGAGGATAGAGAGCAAGCTTCAAATTCATAGTCAGCTATACCACTTGGAAGACATCAGTCTATGCTCTTAAATGTTGGACGCCCCAGTTTACTCTATTAATTGTGAGTTCCAAAGAGAACATTATTGTGCCAGAAGAAGAGGAGGAGGTGAAGAGGGGAAAAAAAGGTAACCAGAATTTTGTTTAGAATGGAAACTTTAGCCCCTAATCAGCTTCTCCATAAGGCCTGGATTATTATGGTTTTATGTAAAGTAATTCATTTATATAATTCTAATGAAGGTTGACATTGTGAGGATGATGAACTTTCCTGGACATACATAGTAAATGATATGTATGCTGTAGTTGCACTGAGTGTGCTATGGCCACGAACCTAAAATTGTGCAGAGGGGCCTATAATGCCAGAACAGTGGTGGGTTAACTTTAAAAAATGTGTATATACTTATTTTTCCTTGAGATACTAAGTTTTGTTCCATGATTCCCTTCTTTAAAGTGGTAGTTGCCTCAGCTTTGTGGTAAAACAGAATTTAAGGACCTAAAAAAAAATGACCTTGATACCTTTGTTTTTCAGAACCCTACTACAATGGGACAATTATACTCATGATATTCAGAAAGGAAGAAGGACCTTCATAGACAACAGAAATAATGTCCGTTGTGTCCTGTGGGGAGCAGGGCCTTGAGTCCTGCGCTCAGTTCTTCATTTGCCCATCCATGGAAGAGAAAGACAGCTAAGAGCAAATTTTCTCTTTTCACCAGGGCCTGCAAGGGCCTACACATCAGCAGGGAGCACTGTCGTAAACAGCTCCTGACAATGGCCGGGTTCTACTCACTCTAGATACATTGCCTGAGACTTTGTGGAGGGGAAAACCTAAGAGTGACTCGTTGGACTCAAGTTATTCTGCTAGGATAGCAGTTCATAGGCAAAGGTAAGCCTATGGATAAGTAAAGAATTTAATATTTCTTCTATGTATGAAGTTATAAATTAAGATTTGTAAGAACTCACATGCATCACAATGAGCTTTAAATATCATGTCTAGCCAGAACCAAAACGAATGTATGAATGGTGTCTGTGTTACATTTGAGGTCCAAGAACATTGCAGGGTTGCCATTGACCGTAGCAAAAGTAATTTCCATTTGGTTTATGAAAATTATGTTTATCTAAAATGAAGCACTTTGTAGTTTAGGATAATATAAAATAATGCCCTCCATTTAGTAAAACAGCAGCTAGGTCCACATGTGTAAATGAGCTCATTTCGATATAGAAATCACAGCATCTAACAGAAGTAGGAGGAATGCTCTTTTGGTACTCAAAGCGGCCTGAATTCACCTATCTGTGTCAAGTTTGTCTTCTTGTATCTACACTGAGTATCTCAAGACATCCTGTTCTTGGAAGGACTTGGACATTTCATAATAGTTTTCTCCCACACTACTTGCAACTTCATTTCCACATGCTTTTATTCAGAGGAGATAAAGATTATAATGTTCAATAAAAGAAAGTGAAACAAATTTCAATAGCATATTTTTATGAATTCTTGAAAGTAAATACAATTTCAAATAATTCTTGTAATAACATAACATATTCTATCTATCTCCTTCTTTCTGAAAGGCTAAAAATACCCATATCCGTGTCACCATGCTCAACACAAGCCTGTGTGGTTGAAAAGGAAGATAAGAAAGTTAGGGCTCCATGGTGAGATGGGGTGACACTGGAAAAAAGTGGATACTGTGACTTTAGATGTCAGTTTTCCTTCTTCCAGGTCACAGGATGTGAGCTGCTGTTAGCAATGGGAGAACACTTCTCACCAGATTCTCAGGGCTGTGTAGCTCATGTGTGGTTGAGGCACAGCGTGTGATGAGGGACTTGAACATGGCCCCGACGATAATGCCCTCCACATTTTGGGCTGTGGATTTGTTGTCCACTGTGGTGAAGTTATTTCCAAATCCAGCCTTGTCTGGAACACAAAGGCATGTGTTAAACGCAATAAGCAACCACAGGATGTAAGGAATTGATTGGCAGCTAGGAAACTGGGAAGGTCTGCATGAAAGTTCAGACACGGTGATTTAAGATTTACCAGTGTAATGATCCCTGTGCAGATTAGAAAAACAACCAGTCTGCGTCACAGTCTGTGCTGTGATGTGGCCCTGGCAGAGAAGCATTTGGGTTGATTAATCTTAGAAAGGAAAGGGGGTCAAAAGAAAGTGGGGGGAGAGAAGGGAGGGGAGAGGGAGGGAGAGAAGGGAGGAGAGAGGAGGGAGAGGGGGAGGGAGGGAGAAAGAAAAGAAGAAAGGAAAGAAGGAAGGAAGGAAGGAAGGAAGAGAGACCAACTTACTGGTTTCTCCACAGAGGAAATATAATGTGACTGCACCTTCTGTGGTGGGGAACTCTGGCTTTTTTAGGGGAAATTATCCAGTATGTCAGAAGGGGCATGAGATTGGTCAGCATGAGCTATCGGCAAGGCCAAAGTGTTGGAGTTCTTGTAGAAGAACTGTTGCAGGTCAGGGGAAACTGAATCCTGCTAGCATTTGTTGCCAGAAGCTCTGGGCACATGTGGGGAGGAACCACTTCCACTCTCCTTCAGCACAACCTCCTTAACACAGGGCATGGAAAATGCTGGAGACCAAAAGGCTATGAACCTCCATGGTATTTTAGACCTTTTTTTTTTTTTTTGACATACCCACAGATCTTGAGAAGACACATATGCCTTTTGTGGCTTTGCAAAAGGAATCTTTATGACATGGGAGCCAACTGTGTATTGTGGGAAGAATATATACAGCTCTCAGAGTGATGGATAAGGATCTGTGCTGTGCTGCCCGTCTGAGTCACTATGACTCACTCTGTCTCAAGAATCCTCAGATGATCAACCCTTCACTGTCTGGACCAATACTGAAAGTAATGCTGAAATCTGTGCTTAGAGTTCTTCCATCAAATTAGAAATGAGATGGGGAGAAGAGAGAGGGGGGGGAGGAGGGAGGGAAGAAAGGAGAGAGAGATTTAAGCTTATAATTTGTAAATTATTTCAAAGATCTTGACTATAATCCTTGCTCAATGTTTTCAAATTTCTAAAATGATTAAACTTTCTCTTAGAGGAGATGGTTATTTCAAGGGGTCTACAAGGAAGCAATATTTTCTCTTAGCGTGATAAAATTCCTATTTAATGAGATAAATTACCTTATGAGGATACCATGTGTCATAAAATTATTCAGAGGCATCTCTTTGTTTTTATTACACACAGTCCCACATGCATACGGGAACACATGTGAACAGGCATGTATAAATATTTTTCTTCTGAGTTCTAGCCCTAGACATTGAGTGTGCCAGGGAAACACTACCTGCTTCACCTCACAATGGCAGCTCCTCACACTCAGGAGTGGCTTTACTTACTGTCAGTGACTGGCTCCATACAAAATCCTAGCAAAGCATGCAAGAAGTCCACTACATTATTGAGAGAGTCCTTGTTCACATAGTCTCTCATGGTTTGTCGGAACTGCATCTTATCTAGCTTGTATAGCTTAGTGAGGCAGTTCTGGGCCTGCAATGAAGGAAGAAAAGTGAAAAAGTCACAAGTACCAGCTTAAGCTCCAGACACCATTAGTATGAGACAAAAGTTGCAGAGGGCAGAGACTCCCTCCCCCTCCCTCATACCGCTACCCAGTCCTCTCCATGCTAGGCCAAGTCATATGAATAAGAAGTGGGCAGAAGACAACTAGGCAGTCAGAAGGAGCTTGTATTCGTGAAAAGCCACTCCTCAGAAAAATCCAAAGCTAATGTTCAAGGCTGGTCCCAGAAGAACTCAGTCTTTTCACCAAGGTCAAGATTTTAAGAACTATTAAAAATAACAGAAGATTAAAATTGAAGTAACTCATAGAATATATTGTCTACTCTTAGAAAACCTCAAAGGCTTTCTGCAACTGGAAAAAGCACATAAGTTTCCTGAACAGGCACTTTGAAGTTAGAGAGTAAAAACCAGGAGTAGTGAGTGGAAATCCAGTGACTGTTCACATTTTTTGATTAATTAATTCGGTTTTGAGATAGGGCCTCAAGTAACCCAGTATGGCCTTAGGTGAAGATGACCTTGAATTTCTAATCCTCCTGCATCCAACTACTGAATTCTGGGATTATAGATGTGAACCATCATACCTTGCTAATGTGCTACTGGGTGTTTCCTCAGGACGCTAGGCAAGTACTCTACCAGCTGAACTGTAACCAGCTGAGCTGTACAGTGACCTCTTATATGCCCAAGAAGGAAAAGATTCTTGGAACATATAAGAGGCATAAAATATTATATTCATATATTATGTGTTTGTCTTTGAGCATGAAAGAAAGTATTGTATAAGTATAATTTGGTCTCATGACATAATCCTTCTGCTCAAAATAACAGTATATTTCCTACAGTCTAGTAAATAAGTCTGCCTCCTTGCAAAGGAAAAGAGAATAATTCCTACCATCCACAGCATCAAAGTCCCAGTCACTGTCTGCAGAGGTTTCAGACACAACATTCTCATACTACTGGGAACCCTGGGAGGCTGCTAGCTTCCTCCTCATTTGTATGGTGCTTTGCTGTAAAACACACGTTTCTTGCATGAAAAGGCACCAGGTCTTACTTTATTATTTCCTGATTTTTTTTTTTTTACAGTTGAAGAAAGTGAGGTAGAAAGAAATCAAGGGTTTTGTCTAAGCTGATACTGTAAGTGCTGTGGGAAAGTCAATACCAGAAATCAGGGTCACTCCTACTGAGGTGTAGTTCTGTGAAATAGTCTTATTAACTCTTCAGACATGGATGGTCCTAAGGAACTATACTTAGATACCAGCCACTCACAACAAGAAGTTGAGATGACTGATACTAGAGATTTACTGGTGCCTCGAAGAAGGCTATATGAACAAAAGAGACACAAGAGAAGTCCTGAAGATGGGATGGAATGGGGAAATGGCGGAGGTGTCTGGGCTGAGAGAAAGGGCCAAAAGATCAAGAAAGGAGATGCAGCTAGGGGAGACCACCTTGAGGATGGAAAACTTTGCAGTTGGCTGTTGGCATTGAGGGAGGAGATCTCTGAGAACTGGAATCCTATTGATGAGTTTTTACTAATCACCCAGTAGAAAACTTAGGTTGTGTTACTATTTGATATGGTTGTGACCCAGGAAAAATACTTGGATACTTAAAAGGAAAAAAAATAGAGTAAAAGGAACTTGTAACTCACTAGATAAGCCTTTTGGTATGATCCTGCTAAAATCTCTCCATCTGTATCAGTGAGAATTTTTTTTCTCATTATTCCTTCACTTTATTTTAGAAGATTTTGAAATCAAGAGTTTTTTTTTTATTCCAGAGAGCTTTATATTTACATTATCTCAAACAGGTCATGGTTTTATTTGTCTTATTTTTATAAAATAGATGCTGCTTTGTGATAAAGTGATGTTTACAAAGTGCTTAAGTACAATGTGCACTGTACCGATGCAGCTATCATTCCGTACATGATTTATAAAATCTTCACCGTCATATTTATAGAGGGAATTAAAAAAAAACAAGCCTCTAAAGTACAAATTACTTCATGCTCTGTATTAAGCACACCAAGCAGGTATAGTTTCATATCTCTATTGTGAAAGCTACAAGTCTATCTATCTACAATGCTATGAGAGTTTGAAGTTCTCCAGATGTAAAAATTCTTACTCTGAGTAAACAACCTATTTTTTCAAGAAATATAAAAACATTAATTAATGTCTTTTCAATAATTTGAAATACTAGTAAATCATTAGAGAGATTGTGTGTTAGACCCTTTAGACACTTTTTATATTTTGAAGACATATAAAAGAAGACATATTTTTTCAATAATTTGGGACTACTAACAATATTAGTTTAATAACTTATGGATTATTATGGGTATTAGAACCATTAGGCACTTAGAGAGTATCACTACAATAATATCTATCTATCTATCTATCTATCTATCTATCTATCTATCTATCTATCTATCAATCATCTATCTATCTATTTATCTATCTATCTATCTATCCATCTATCTATCTGATCCAATAGTCTGTTATAAACGTGAATATATTCTTAACTTTTCAAGAAAGATTATGTTTGGAAAAGTATAGTTTTGAAGCTAGACACTTTCCTGGGGAAGTCTCTCAAACTTGTGCATATAATATCTATAAAGAATGCAAAAGAGGTCTAGAAGACCAAGAAATCAGGTTAAAAAGGCAAGTATAAAATTGGCTGGCCAGTTTCAGAAACACAAGGTATGCTTGGCCATGTAATGATAGCAACTTCTCTTCTGACCCAACTAGTTGTGTTTTCCATCAATTCAGAAAAACAGAGTATAACTCTCAAAGCCAGTTTACACCTACAGTAAGATGCTTCTTTTTATAGTTTAAGTTGAATTAAGTAAAATTGGTCTTCTGTATGAGGTATGGTGTGTTTTCATTAACTTTGACAGTTTTTATTCATGTTGTGACAGAATTTTGATACAAGAGTTTTTATTGCCTTATTAATTGTTTTAATATTTTTAAATTTTTGGTCTCAAAATCTAGATCTTGGTCAAAATGTCTGAGTTGGGGAATTTAAAAGTTAAACATTGTGACCATACCTCCCAAATACACAAAATAAATCAAAATGCTATAACATAATTGAATATAAAAGAAAGAGAAATGGATAAATCAATGGATGGTAGATGATACATTAAGTGAGAAATCTAGCATGCTAATTCTGTATGAACATTTCATGACAAAACCTACACCAGAGAAAATGGGCTGGCATCAGATTTTGACATGATCCTAAAACTCTGCAAAGATATGCCAAAGAGATTTGTGCCCAAATTTGCATGAAATTTTCTTTTTCAAAGAATATTTTCTTATAATTTTAGTTCCAATGTAGAAATGAGGCAACTAGCCTGGATCAGGCTTGTTGGAGGCAGGTTCTTGCTCAAGTCAGAGGGAAGGTAGCAGTTGGTAGACGCAATTGAACGTGAGCTATAATAGAACACATTTCCTTACTGCATGCAGTCCAGTGACAGCCCATATGCAGAGTTTCAAGTTTCATACAGTTCAAAGAAACATGAGCTCAAACATACAGAAGATGAGGGGCATTCTCAAGCAAAGCAGCCGGATGCTTGGCTACTTTTACAGTCCTGTTTTGTCTCAATAAGGGCCACTTTCCATTTCTAAATAAGAATATCAATGCCTTTGACCCCTCCTTCTTATGTGAAATGCTTCCTTGTTACCCAGATGATCGAAGGAGCCTCTGCACAGAACACCAGATGTTTACTAAATGATGCATCTGTGCAAAGTTCTTTCAGACTTCTATTTAGATGTTCTGATTCTGCGCCCCTTTTCCAAATGCCCTGCAATCGCCAGGAGGCAGACCGGCTTTCCTAAGCCTCAGTTTTAGACGCTTTGGGATGCCTTGTGGGAATCCTCTCACCCAAAGATGGCGTTGGTTGCCTATGAAATACAATATTTTCAGGAACATTGACCCTCATTGTCAAAGGACTCCTTCCTCATTTGGAAGTATGGAAGAGAAAGAGAGAGAAAGAGTAAATGGAATCTACTTTAATTCTCTTACATTCTCTCGGAATACCTGGTGTCTCAGACGATCTCCAGAGAGCCCCCGGTGTCCTTCTCCACAACCATAGGCACATCCCAAAGACTTGACGATTTTGATGAGCATAGTGAGGGCAAGCCTATGGTTGCTTACAGGTGTATTTTCATCCTAGTAACCGTGATTGAGAAAGAAAGAGAAGCCTGTTGACTTTGCCACCAAGCTTTTTTGATACTAGAATTCTATTTATAAAATTAATGTGTGTTGGGGGCTGGAGATATGGCTCGGTGGTTAAGAGCACTGGCTGCTCTTCCAAAGGTCCTGAGTTCAATTCCCAGTAACCACATGGTGGCTCACACCCATCTTTAATAATATCTGGCGTCCTCTTTGGGTGTGCGGGAATACATGGAGGCAGAATGTCGTATACATAATAAATAAATCTTTTAAAAAATTATTGTGTGTTATATCAATTTAGAAAATAAAGTTGTCAAGAGTTCAACAAACACACTTTTTAAATACCTAGTACAGGGGCTGGAGAGATGGCTCAGTGGTTAAGAGCACTGGCTGCTCTTTCAGAGGACCCTGGTTCAATTCCCAGCACCCACATGGCAGCTCACAACTGTCTGTAACTGTAGTTCCAGGAGAGCTGATACCTTCACACCAATGTACATAAAATAAAGTTAAAGAATATATTTAAAAAAAATAAAAACCTAGTACATGAACCAACAGAAAGAAACTTCATTCTGAACATCCTATGACAATACAGAATTTGAATGTGTTTATTCTAAAACATACTTTCACATCCTTGATAATGTTCAGAACTACAACCTAGAGAGAGACAGTAGGAAGACCAACAGTGAACACAAATAGATTTTCTTAGCGACTATCCTTATCAGTATGTTTCTGATAATACCACCAGGCAAAGATGATTATTAGCTTTTTGGAACTGATCAAAGTCTGGAACTTGGAAATCTTATGGTAATAAATTGGCATTTTTGGAGAAAAACTTCCCGAGGTCTACTTCCATCATATTGCAATATACATAGTAACCACAAGAAAGTAGACTGTATAGAACTCAATATATACTCAGCTAGACTCCTGAGACTCATCCAGAAGCTCTCCTGAGATGAATTATGAAATTTGTCTTTTGTCTCTCTTACTTTTGGAGAATGGAAAACAGGGATTTCCCCCCCAAAAAACTAGAATTCTTTCTATATAAGAATAAATAAGCTGTTTCTGAGGAATAATGCGGAGCCCACAGTGAGAGGGCCCTTATCTTTTTAATAGTTGAAGGCTCCTTACTCCTTCTGGTTATGTTCAACTGTCAGCCTGTGCATCATGGAGCCAAGAGCTCATGGTCTGTAGTTGCTTATGGTGATACAAGACAATTGCATAAATTAACTAAGTTTTCAGTGTTTTACTTTTCTGCCTGTGAAGTAAGGGTACTGATGGCTATCCTTCCCGTATCATAGGTTTTCCATAGAGACCAAATGAAACAGGGGAAGGGAATCACTCCACAATCATGAGGGTGTTTTTTTTCTCCCATTAGTCACACTGTTGACAAAAAGAATACAGCAATGTGGGCACAGCGTGAAAGGACTAGGGGGTTCTAGCCGCATTATCATCCACTTTAATAGAGAGAGGTGGAATCTCTCCTTCCCTAACATTACCCAACTGGTCCTCCTCCTCTTGTGTGCAAACTCAAGAAGCAGATGTGGGATGGTGCCCTAGAGAGCACACTTCAGGAATAAAACATCTCTGAGTGATAGAAATGTTGGTTAACCTGCCTCAACCGAAGACCTCCTCCCAGTGCAAAGTTGCCTCTATTAACCGTTCAACATTCTGTTGTTCGCCTGAAGGAACTGTTTCTCCAGGGACTAGTCGGGGCACAAAGTAAGAAGGAGTTAAAGGTCACTTTACATCACCTGGTGACTGCTTTGAAGAATCATCCTTGAATCCAAAGAAAACTCTGTAATCATTACTTGCTAAGTAAGAAATGATTTTTAGTTTGGATCCAGATTTTAACTTCAGTATTGAACAATTATGTGATCTTGGGCAAACTGTTAATATTTAAGACCCCATGCTTTCTAAAAAGGGAACCACGTTAATGTCTGCCTTGTAGAGCCACTGTGAGAGGTAGGGGACAGCATGTGGTGGCCACAACAAGAGCAAAACAAGCACAGCATTATTTATGGGCATGTGTCACCGCTGTCCCTCAGAGTCACTTGTAAGGACAGCTTAAGACTTGATTGGATTTGTGTCCTCACTGGTCCCCTTAGTTGAGCACCTTTGGGTAACTCAGGAACACTGCAGCATTTTGTAGCAGCACCTTGGGAAAGGTCACACAAGGGCTTCTCTGGAAGGTTGATTTACATAAATTTTAAAATTATTATATGCTCTTTAAAAGCTTTTCTAGCCCTGAGAACTCTTTGTACACATCCATCCAGGCTTTATTTCTTTAGGCCTTCAGATGTCCTTGGGAGTTAGGTTGCTTTCATTGGAGACATGAAGAAAGATTTATTAAGATACAGGCAGAAATCAGTTATTAAATGATATTTTAAGCTTTTATTATATGCTAGAGGCCAATAAAGAAATAGAAATTAGCTTTCCCTTTCTTTCTGGAGTCCTGGATAGCAAGTTGAAAAGCAGACAAACTTTAATTCCATAAAAAATAACAGATAGTTTTAAGGTAAAATAGATTTTTTATAGATCTTGAAGTCTAATTGCAGTTTGAGAAGTGACTACATAATATTTACATCTTGGTTACTGTTCTGGAGATCATAAAATGTGACCTTAAAATTTTCCACATGTGGTAATTTTGGTCAAAATAAGATTTATTGTATCATCATTTAATGTATCATCATTAAATATAATAATTACTATAGTTACTTACTATAACTAAGAATTATATATAGTTGCTTAATTATAGTTATATCATTATATAATTTAATTAATTGCTTACATAGTTATTAACTAAATGTATTTAAGATAATATTTAGACAGGAAACATGATTAAGACAGGAGTAGAAAATTCTAAATAAAGTAGTAAGAACCCAAGAATATTGGAATAGTTCTGTGGATCAGAGCTCATGAATTTTGGGGAGATACAATCAAATTGTGAGATGAAGAAATAGAATATTAACAGAGTAACTATGCACCAGTGGGCAATAGGTAGAAAACAGTACTATTCATTTATATGTTAAAATCTGATATGGAAAAACTTAGACAATCCAAAGTTTATGTAACAAATTGCAAAAGTGTTTACAGTGTAATCTTTTACTTGTAAACTTTTATGATATATTTATTGTCACCTGTTAAAAATTCTCTGGTTTATTTCAACTTATGAATATCAATTTGATGCTAAAACCTCCAACTGAAATCAGTGCAAGTTATGTGAATTTGAATGGTGATAATTTGAATCTAAACTTCAAAATGACAGAAAAGAAATTCTTGATTAATCAATAGATCGTAAGGCATGATGAGAAGCAGCAAAAATGAAATTGGGAACAACCAATACAAATCTGATAACAGCCTCAGGGATGTGACACACTGAGACTCAAGAGTACTGAGGCTGGATATCTGTTCCCATACCAAATGATATCTGTGTCTCTCAAATTCAAATACTAAAGCCTTAACTCTCCATCTGTTGGTGTTTGGAGACTGGCTTTGAGAGGTAATGAGAATTAAATGAAGTTAGACAAGGTGCCCAGAGCCAGGGAGCCTCATAGAGAAACTAGTGTTCTCAGCGTTTGCTTGCTCTTGCCTAGAGAAGGTCACGTGAACACATAGTGATGGCAGTCACCTTCTGGCCCAGAGAAAAGGCTGCAGGAAACTTCTGCTGGCACCAGAAGCTTGGACTTTACAGCCTCTATAAATGCAAGAAGTCAATGTCTGCTGATAAATCTATGTAATTTTTGTAGAGTCTCAGTAGACGGTTGCTGAATTAACAAGCTAGATATGCAGTCTTGAGAAAGAAGCTATCCTTGCTGTCAGACTGAATTGGGATAACATAGTAGGTTTAAGATTCCATCTTCCAGAAATAATATTACCAAGAGAACAAAACAATCAACAAACCAAACAAATAGACAAAATAAAACAACAAACCAGTTCTAACATTTCATGGGTGACAACTTTTGGATTTAGAAGCCAAACTCATCTAAGTCTCTACATATGCCTACTGAACGTGTCATTTAAAAAATTTCTACCATTATTGCTTTCAGACTCTAGGGACTTCTTGTTATTTTAATAAATAAATATCTGGGAAAAATAAGCAAAACTACACACATACACCCACCCTACACGCATGTTCACATACACACAACCACAAATGAAAAAGAATTCTGGACACCAAACTGCCTGAGAACACAGCAGCTACAGATTCAACCATACCTTCTCTTGGTTCTTCTCATTCTTCTCATAAGGACCACCTCCACCTCCTCCACCTCCTCCTCCATTTCCTCCACCTCCGCCTCCTCCATCTCCACCTCCTCCTTCTCCTGCTCCACCATCTCCAGCTCCACTAGCAGAAGGGGCCCCAAACCCACTGGTGGAACTTGAAGACACGCCTTTGAACTGGAAAGTCCCCTCGCTTGGTCTCTTTTCCACAGTGTCGTTTTCCTTGTTTTCACTTTTCTTCCGATTTTTCTCTACACAGGGAACTACACCAAGTTGAAGCAAACATTCCACAATGTTTAGTGCCACATCACAGATGCGAGAACTGATGTCATGGTTAAGGACAAGATAAACAGCCTTCAGAACCACCTGCAGGACACAAAGGTAAACACGGACAATGAGGTTGCCTGCATTCCCTTTTCCAAAAGTCTCTCATTCTGTTTAATCCATTTCACGGGGCACTAGTAGAAATGGTTATAAATAATTCAGGCAGAAGAATTAAAGACATCTAGTATCTCATTAAGCCTTTCAATCTTGCCAAGAAAGAAATAGTTGATGGAAATAATAAAGCACATTGAGTTAATTTTTTAAGAAAAATCATTTGCCCAAATGCACACCTAATTGACTTTTTAAATACAAAATATTTTAATCCTCTGCATTTCCCTTTCCACAAACAATAAGGAGCAAAGGCTTCCTTAGACTTACACCCAGGGACATTGACGCCCTCATGCTTGTATCATTATTTAATCTCCAATTTTAAATGCATAATATTTGAACGTTTAAATTATGATCCTTTATTGGTTTTAATATCTTAAATTATTTACTGAGCCTGGTTCCATACAGTGCAATAAAAATGTTGGTAAAATATAACAACACTTTCATTGGCTAATGACTGTACTCAAAGCGGGCACTCCTGAGAAAGCAAGCTGAAATCTTTCAAGGACTTCTATTCATTCCTTGTTCCTTCTGGCTTCATGGGAGGCTCACAGTCCTGGTGATTATATAACCAAAGAGAAAACACAGAGGTGCAGGGGAGCATACACTCAAATGTATCTACATATGTGCATTCGGATTCACTAAGGCTTTAGACAAACACATTCTAAGATCAAATATAATAAAATACTTGAAAAAAACCCAACCATTTAAGATGGCTGATATTCCTGTGTATTTGTATATGGGTTGCTTCTTCATTTTAAGATACAGCTAATACTTCTAAGATATCTGCATACCCATGTTACCCACTCTTCTAAAAATTACACTAACGTCTTTTTCGTCTTTATAAGTAAAAGTACTGCTCCTTACAGAAAGATCCAGCATGCCGTTTTTATGGACAAAGTTGTTCGTCCCATTGATGTGCTCTGTGTCCTCCAGGTAGCTGTAGTTAATGCAGGAATCTGTGAGGCTTCGGGGCAAGTTTGCACATGCCAGGGGTTCGTGCGGCATCTCTGGGATAGGCACTTGGCTGCAGAGTTTCCGCATATGCTCACTGAAAAAGTCTGCATAGCCAACATTGAAGGATGCCAGCGTGGTGTTGAAGGTGGCAACTGTGATGGTGGAGATCTGTGACCGCACTGGGAAGACAAGAGCAAGGTTTCAGGTTTCCTCACGTGGACCTGATCCACCAGTTAGACTGTTGTGCTACTTCTTACATTGTGACCACAATCAGAACTTTTAAAGATAATGGACTATTTTCAACTTGCAGGGGAGGCCGTGAAGGCAATCTGAGAGCTGACAGATAGTGAGGGCACAGAGAACTGTGATCACAAACACTCCTTAAGACTGAAGCTAGAATTTAAATTTTATAACAATAACAAGTTGATAACATTCAACTCAACATACTTAAGTCGATTACATAGACTATTTACTGTTACATGACAGCTCATTGATATAAACTGATTTATTTGAGATCTTTTTCTATGAGTTTATAGCTGTTAAATAAACTTCACTTTGTTAAACTAAACATCAGAAACTTGAGAAAGAAACTAGTAGGGATGGGGATGGGGAGGATGCACTGGTGTGGATAGGAACTAGAAGGAGACAAAAAAGGCCTAGGTGTGGGACAGGGAGAGTAGTTAGAACATACTATATACATACTTGAAACTGCCAAACAGTCAACCAAAACGCAGCTCAGATTTGTAATGGCAACTAATAGACTCCACTGAATACGTCTAGTACAGTTTGGAACAAAGGGGACCAAGGGGAAAAGTTTATGATAACGTGAGAACATGACAAGAATGCAAAGAAGAAACAGTTCTGTTGCAGGTAAAGAGTAAGAAGCCGTGCACCACCCGGAGACACGCATTTGCTCTGCATGCAGCACCAAGGTGAAACAGCGGCTGTCAGGAAAACGATCTGGTGGCCTGAGAGAGGTTAGAATTCCTTCGCACTGATTTGTAGGAGCTGCCTGCCTTGGAGGTGTAGCATGGAGGTGGACGAGCAGAGAATCTAGACATTCTCCAGCCTGTGGGCTCATGATATTTTGGAATATGTATGAGTGCTTTGTTTCTTCCCCTGAAGGTACAGTGCTCATCCAGCGGTGTCAGCATCCCCTGCTACTAAAGCTGTGCTAAGAGTAACTAACAAGCACACTTCTGAGCAATACAAATGAAAGATGCAGGGTTATGAAAATATAAAGATGCAGAGAGCAATCAACCTGGTATGCCTGATGTTTGTATATCAATTTGTCACAGGCTAAAGTCACCTCAGAAGAGGGGACTTCAATTAAGAAAATTCCTCCTTAAGGTCAGGCTGTAGGCAAGCCGGTTGGGCATTTTCTTAATTAGTGATTGATGGAGGAGGGTCCAGCCCATTGTGGGTGGTGCCGTTCCTAGGCTGGTTGTCTGGGTTCTAGGAAAAAGCAGACTGAGCAAGTCCAGAGGAGCAAACCAGTAAGCATCACCCCTCCACGGCCTCTTCATCAGCTCCTGCCCACAGGCAGCTTCTCCACTTCAGTTCCTGCTCCGACTTCTTTCTATTAGGAGCAACGATGTGGAAGCATAAGCCAAATAAACCCTTTCCTCTCCAAGCTGCTTTTGGTCACTGTGTTTAATCACAGCATTAGAAGCCTTAGGTAGGCTGTGTGTGTGGATACAGTTTAAGAATGGGAAACCATGAAAGACATCTGCACGCCATCCCTATCCTGCCTACAACCCATCAACAATGCTCGACCCACCTTCCTTGACAGTGTTTTCTCCGTGGCTGTTGGAGTGGTCTGGGAGGTCGCTCACCAGGGTGTGGTGGGAGTGCGAGGGCCGGGCACTCAGACTTTCCATTTCAGTGGCTGCGTCTGAGCTGCCCCGCCGGGTCAGTTTCCCTGAGATGGACGAGAGTATTACTAGACACTTTTAAAATCTAGACACGCTCTGCTGAGAGGTTTTTTTTTCCCCCCTTCTGGAGGACAGCAATCGAGTGAGAGTGTATGAAGGTGAGCATGAAGCTCAACAAAAATAGCAAGGCTTGACTTGGGAATAGCCAAGGTCAAGATGACAGATGAGACTGCCCGTGGTAAGGTCAGACCCCATCTAAGCCCAATGTCAGAGACCATCTGTTGTGGCTTGCTGCCTGTCAACTTCGGATTTTAAGCTTCCTTTCTTAATATGCCATCCAAAGGGGATGGGTTACTATTTCCTTTGCTTTACTTCTTTATTAAATAAAAGTCTGTCATTAGATGAAAAATGAAAATTAATATATAGAATCCTCTATGGCCATGTTTCTATGTCTATAAGGATCTAAGAAATATGGCTTTTACTGGATAATCATACAGGAATCTTGCATAATTAATAAATTATCTGCATTTCTTTGGTTGTGAAAACCCCACATTATTTTAGTACTGGGGAACTTGCATTTGGGCCCAGTGTTCTTAAATAAACTGTTCAAGAAAGATCAATATTTGGAAAAGATCCTGAGATCCACACTCACAATTAGGTCACTTGGTCTACACCCTACTGGGAAGATCTTTGTAGTCACCTAAGATGGTGGTTTGCCAGCCTCCCTTTTCGATGCCTCTCCTGTCTTCTCCCAGTCCAGAGAAACTTCCGAATGAGAATGTGCTTCTGGTGGGTGAGACATCTAGGTGGTCCTCATGCAGTAGGAATGGTACACCCATTCTTCTAGGGCGCCTCTTCCCTGTGTGCTGAAATGGAATAGAGCCTTTCCTCTCTCGGTCTTCTTTGCGACTTTTGAACTATAATCAGGAGAGAAGAAGGGAGACACAAGACAAAGGAGACATAAGAGTGAGTGAGCACAGGATATATTCGAGGAAGAGGACTCGCAGGCCGTTATTGAGTATCATTCAGTAATCGGGGGAAAATGTCCCAAGGATGTGAATGGAGGGAGGTAAACTAAGCAAAGTGCTATGTTCTCTGGAGGTCTTTCTGCTGGGTGAGTTTGAACACGGGTTCTCACAGAGAAGACCCTGAACCATCAGCAGTAGCATCCATTGGGAACTTGTTAAAAAACGGCAGCTTCAACCTCAGACATCCCTAACATCTGAAATTCAGAAGGAGAAGCCTGGTGACCTATGACTTTACAAGCCCTGTGGGTGCTTCTGATCCTTGAAGCACACTCGAGGCCGAGAATCACTAGGGCAGTGAATCAGTGTCCCTAGTCACGGCTCGGTTCTGTCTCCTTTGACTCTGTTCTACTTTCCAAGTTTGAGGCCTGGTTAGTAACTTCATTCTTCACAAAGATGGTCAAAGAAGACACATAATAGTCATTGGTACAAATCTATTATTCATACCAAAGGCATGCAAGATTAAGGGTAACTCAGTTTAGAATGGCTTCGAAAGCTTTAAAACCACACCCATGTTTGAACTTAGCTTTCAGCAACTGATTTTGACTACATTATTCTAGGCTCAGGCCTGGGCACTTAGATTTTTAAAGCACTAAAATACCCATCTGCTTCAAGAATAGAAAAATACATTGTCTCCCGCTCCCAAATAGTCAATGTTTTTAAAAGAAAGATGGTGAATCCCTACTGCTGTGTTGTTAGTGAAGGAGACACAACTCATGATTTAGTAAGGGAGTGAGCTGATAGACAAGAAAATACCTGTTTCTATGTTCCTCATGGACACAATTAAACAAACAATTTTGAAAAAAAGGAAAAAGAAAAACAAAGCTGCCACACACACACACACACACCCCATTTTCTAGTTGATTAACTCTATATAATGATGAACAATAGAATATCAGATCTAGAAGAACGTGAACTTTTTAGATAGAAGCTTTTATTTTTTTTGTCAGTATTAAGCTTGAGCAAAATGCCTAACATTTCTGTGGGTTAATTTTTTTCAGAAAAATTTGAATTAATCTCACTGGATTAATCAAGAATTACTTGTATGAAGTATCTGGTAAATAGAATGGAGCCACAGGAAAGAAAACTAGCATCACTGCACCCCTGCTACCTCCACCTGAGAGCACACTGGACCGCCAGCATGGGTCTTCAGGATAACTGTGTGGAACGCCTAGAATAGGACACATGCACACACACACATTTACACACACGCATGCACACACACATTGGGTTACAGCTGACATTTTCTCCCTTTTCCACCCCTGCATCCTCTGATAGGTCGAGGGCAGTGTGCCCCTCTGGCTTTCTAAATCACTGAGATGTCAAAACACATACTCACCTTCTTAAAGATGTTCATGCCCAGGTCTGAAGACAGATCTGGGACGGCAGATCTTCGAAGATTGGTCAGTGAAACCTTGGAAAAAGCTTCGGGGCTTAGAGATTTTTCTTCTTCATTACACTTCATGGTGAGATCCTTTACAAGCAATAAACATAGACTATGACTTAGTCTTAGGGACTTGGATAATTTCAATACTTATTTTATTGAGGTATTGCCTTTATAATGGCTTCATGACTTTTGTTTTGAGTTCTATAAAACTTTTTAACTTGCATGTTTAAACTTCTGGAATCTAAATTATGCTGTTGCAAAAAATTAATTTTCTATTAATATCTTAACTTCTGCCGCAAATTTTAACACGGAGGCCATTTAACCAAAGATCTAAAAGTCATAAGAATATAGGGAGAAGATACATATTTTATATAAAACATTTTCCATATGATATACTTTGATCACTTTCCCCTTCTCCAAACTCACCCATATCTTTCCAAGAAGAGAGTTTTCTAGTTAATAATATGTTAAAGGAGATGCTAATTGTGGGAGGATGTCTACTACCAAAGAATGAGCAGGAAAACATTTTCAGAAAAACCCACTCAAGTTTAACTACAACCAAACAGCTGGGATGCTCTGCAAGCTAGTAATTTCTCTGTATTTTCACCACATGGAGCTGATGGGAAGGATGGAAAGATCAAGTGCTTCATTGAAAAGCCGGCATCATTTATCAGAATATAATCTTCATAGGAATGTTACCGCACCAGGATGTATTCAGGTTATTTCTCTCGATATTTATAATAACTTGTAAGCCTGTGTATCAAAAATTATTTCTATTGGTAGTTTTGATATGCTTAAGATTTTGAGTTGGGCAAAAAATTAATTTTGAATCAAAATCTATAAAATGCTAATTTCCTACTATATTATATTTAATTATGAGTATGCATGTCAATTCCTTATTCTAACTATTTCTCTAATTTTCTAGGAGACCCAGTTTTCAATGTTCTGGTTAAACAAAAGCTTGTACTAAAGTATACATACAAAAGGCACACTTCTGTAAATATAGGATACATATGTATCTGTGCAAAATAGTAACTAGAGATAAGAAGAACAGTCACAGGTTCTGGCCATGCAAAAGAAGAGAAGGATATTGACAGGAGAGTTAGTCACCAACAAAGTTTTAGGTGTGGAAATGCACAATTGCTTGAAGCCAGAAGAGAAGAAGAAAGTGTTACAGCTGATGTTGTTAGCCAAAGTGATAATGAACCAGGTTTGTCTCACTTGGGTCTTGTGGGTGTTCACTAGCGAGGGAGCCGCTGCCACCATCGAGCTACTTCTGGGCCTGGGCAGGAGAGGGATATCTGGTTCTGGGGTCTTTTCTGGCTTCTCTTCCAGCATGTGTCGCAGCCTTTGTAGATAGTACATCAGGGACCACTGAGTGCCTTCCTCAGACCAGTGGGGCTGGAGAAGGCAGCGGAGAACAGCAACATCGAAGTAGGTGGCATAGCGGGACCTCTGGCACGGTGGGATCACAAGAGAGGCCCTGCTCCCAGTGACAGAGAAAAGATAATTACCCTGGCATCAAGTCTCCTAGGCGACAACACAACACAGCCTAAGGCTCTCTTTTTTTCCCCCCTTATTCACTCATTACTTATTCACTTATCCACTCATCTCTTGCATGGTTCGTGCTAATGACCTCCTAACTAGGTTAGCTCATTCCACTTTGGTTTAGCATTTCTTAAAAACAGAAACATTCAGAGTTTTGAAGGAGGGGTTAGAAATTAGCAATGAAAAATTGGCTCAGGAAGACAAACTGGCATTTTAAGTCAAAGGAAACCATGTCTATAAAGGTCTTGATTAAAAAACTCGCAAGTTGAGTATGGACATCATATGCTGGTGGCACAGTTGACGAGTAATTCGTGTGGCAGGCAATGATGGCAGCTGGGGACAAAGAAACCGAAGAGGTTCAAGTCATTAAGTTTCCTAAGCTATCAGGTATGACCACAATATCAGGTATCAGGGGCGGTATTTTCCTTCCTTACTGTCTTGGGCAATTTTTAGTTCAGAGTGAAAGTATTATGTAAAACAAACAAAACAAACAAAGGGATAAAAACAAAACAAAAGACAGAAACATTCTAAACAAACCAAAGTTTGATTATTATGAAAATTAATCATTTCGAAATTTTTCAAGTTACATATCTATGTAAGACTGCAGAAGTAACTTTAGAATTCTCAAGGTTCCAGGATGCCACTACTCCACTCAGATGCAGGATATTCATTAACTAAAGACCAGTTCACTAAAGAAGAGGTTTAAGTAATTACCTAGATTATTACACCATGGCAGGTATCTTAAGAGAATTGGACTGAGTATTTTTGTCCTTGGAAATTAGTATTTTCAAATCCCAATGTGCTAGTAATTAGGGGTGGGGATAATTAGGTCATGAGTCTTCACAAGTGGGTATAAATAATCCTGTACACAAAACAGTTCAGGGTGCCCTCTCGCTGTCTCCCTATCACATGGGAACACCAGAAGCCTGCAGCCTGCACCCAAAGTCAATTATCCTGACGTCCTCATCTCGGATGCGCAGCCTCTAGGATTGTCACAGATACATTTCTCTTGTTTAGAAACTGTTCAGGCTATGTCACGGCTGGCCAAACTAAGACAGCTGTGGGTGTAAAAGTCTATCTTGTGGAACATACCATCCAGTAAGAATGATAGAAAATAAATGATAAAATAAAATCAGCTTTCTGGGAGCTGAGCCCTCCTGGGATATAAACTGGAAACTTGATCCACAAGCACAATTTTCTTCCAAGTTAGATGATGCAGAAAGAAAGTTTTGACACCATCCCCACACAAACAAAGACCTTTTGAAAGAAAATGCAACCATAGAGAGTCAGGAGTAAGTTTCCTGAATGTCCAAGTTCCTGATGTTGGGGATTTCATTCTTTGTTCATTTGTCTGCCTGCTTATTTGAAACAGGTCTCCATAGGTAGCATAATCTGGCCATAAATTTTTGATTCTCCTAACATAGCCTCCCAAGCGCTGGATTATAAACATGTGCTGAACTGAAGATCTATAATTTATCAGTGGTTTAAAATGAACAAAGCAAGACATAGTTACGGTTAACCTGCTGTTGAAAATAAACGGCATGGAATCGGGGTTTGTGTGTCTGGTGGGACCTTGGTTCTACTTCACAGTTTCATCAAAAATCATGAGTCAAACACACACACACACACACACACACACACACACACACACACACACGCTACAAATGCAGGTTGTAGAAATCGTTTTTAAAAATAAAACCCCAGGTCACATCTGGTGCCCTGCTTGTCATTTTACAGCCCTTTCTACTCTCTTATCAACCACAGGACCCACTGCTGTTTCTATTTTCATTAACAACATCTCTGGAATACTAAGTGACAACTCTCCACGTAAATGGAAGTTCTGAATGTCATCGTTGTCTTTAAAAAGTGTTTTCAAATATTATTGCATTTGTTTATTGCATATGTTTGCAGGGATGTGGGTGACAGTCCCACTGTGGGTGTAGTAAGGCGAGAAGACAGCTGTGGCAGCCAGTTCTCTCCTGCCATGTGGGCTAAAGAGATCAAACTGAGGCCTCCAAGCTCAGAGTCATCTCCCCAGCCTTGGTGTTATCTTATAGCTGCCTATTCTGGATGATTTAGATAACAATTAGAAAATTAAATTTAAGAAGTTCAAGCACTTTAGACATCACATATGAAATTATATCTATGACTAAATTATCTATCTATCTATCTATCTATCTATCTATCTATCTATCTATCTATCTATCTGTCTGTCTGTCTGTCTTTGGGTTTTTAAGACAGGATTTCTCCGTGTAACCTTTGCTGTCTTGGAACTCACTCAGTAGACCAGGCTGGCCTTGAACTCACAGAAACTTCCTTGACTCTTCCTCCCAAGTGCTGGAATTAAAAGCATGTGCCACCACTGTCCCGCTTACACATTAAATTATTAATTGGGATGGAAGTCATATTGAATAGGCTTTCTATATAATCCTAAATTCTCAGAAAACTGGATTGGGAAGTAAAATACTCTGATCATCAGCCAATTCTAAGTTTATCATAGGGTACCAGAGATTGAATTTTAAATCTATTATAGCATTCCAGAGATTGAATTTTAAATCTATTATAGCATTCCAGAGATTGAATTTTAAATCTATTATAGCATTCCAGAGATTGAATTTTAAATCATCATAGAGTCCTAGGGATTCTCCTTCCCACAGTTTCTCATCAGCTTTACCTATAGACAGCATCCAAGCACTAGTGGCCAACGTGTTTCACCAGTAGGATCCCAATTATGTCCTTCAGATCTCCCTGCTTCTTCTCTTGTTCACCATTCCTTGAATTTTTAAATCATTCTTAGAATGAAATGCAAAATCCACACAGTGCTGAACGTCTGTCCAATGTGCATTCAAATCCATTTTCTTTGTTTCCTTTTCCCCCTCCACCTCCTCATTCTTCTTATTGTTACTGCTGTTTTATTTTTGAGAGAGTTTCATGTAGCTCAGCCTGACTCCCAACCCACTAAGTAGCCTAGCCTGGACTTGAATTTATGATCTTCCTGCTCCAGTCTCTTGAGTGCTGGGACAACGGGTATGTACCATGCTATCTATTCCAACCTTATTTTCTATTCTGCATGCACTGGTGTTTCAGGTATCAATATACTTGCACTGCTTTTCAGCTTTAACTAATTAATTAATTATTGCTAAAAAAAAACCTCTTTCACTATCTTTTCAAATTGTCCACTGGACTTTTCATTGCCTTCTGAATCTTGACTGTTTATGCCCTCAGCACTAGCTTGAGGGGAAATAATAACCTTGATTTTCATTTCTACACAGTTTTCTAAGAGACTTTCATTTTCTCCCCTCCACAGACCTATTCCATTTCTCTTTCCTAAAGAACCATGATGTAGCTTGTTCCTCTAAGCCTATCATTTACACCTAAGTGAATAGGAATTCTTTCCAGTGTTAGAAATATAAAGAAAAAACAAAGTACGAGGTTGGCTGGATACCAGCTGGGTAATTTCAGGTCCTCAAGTCATCATGACAGTCATCTGGTTTATAAGAACCTTGACTAATCCTCTGCTGTGGAGGCAGCTATCAACAGGTCAGCAGAATTATTCCCTCCTTTGACTAGTTATAGTTAGCATAAACTCTCTCCTTTGTCTCCATAACTTAGGGTTCTTAAATTTTATAGTTATTAGACTAGGTTTTATCTGCTAAAAGTTTCAAATCCCTAGAACATTGTCCCATATGAGATACTAATGGACCACTTCTATAAAGTCCACAAGAAGCACAAGAAAGGGGGAAGATGTTAAGAAAATAGACATCAAAGTTTCCCCTAAAATTTCCCAAACTAAAATTTCTGAGGGTCAGGTTCAAGAAATTTTGTCCTAAACAGTATCCTCAGGTATTTCTTAAATACCCTTAATAAACTTGAAGAACAAATGCCCTAGATTTTGGCCCTTATAGACCAATATTCAAAACAACTGCTAATATGAAACACCATCATTGGTTGACATGCTGACTGCTTAACGTCCCAGGACACCTGCTGACTAAATTTATGTCTTTCTCTACACACTGAGTTTATTCAACTGAAACTAGAGACTAACTGTTCAGTTAAGTCCTCTAGGCATTAGCATCAATATCATCTTCATCATCACCATCCTCTTCCTCTTCCTCTTCTCCTCCTTCTCCCTTATTCCTTCTTCTAACAGAGGTTGTCAGTTCAATGATTGGATGACGGGCTGCAGAACAGCAAGACTCCTTGGATATAAATAAGGCTGTGACCAGAGACTAAAAGCATTCCCCCAACTAGGGCAATTATAGATTCATATTTTAGTTGATTGATATGGAGTAAACTCTATTTGAAACTGAAGGAGGGTAAGGGGAACTTGAGCTTAAAAACAGGCAAGGTTCTTTAAGAAGGACTGTTTCTTGCCCCCAAGTTTGCCCCACTCTCAAGAGAATGTTCTTGTTACAAAGAGTCCTGCAGGGGAAACTCGGTAGAACCAACCATGGAAAAGTCTGGAATGGGTGGGTCCCCATGAACCTATAAAAAGTCCAACCTAAAGAGCAGTCAGGGTTCCCTGCCCTGTGGTAAGTCCTAGGTCCTTCCCCCTCCGTATTTGGACTGGAGAGGGAGGGGGAGAGGAGTGGGGGAAAGGGGAGAGGGGTGGGAGGAGGGGGAGAAGAGTGGGAGGAGGGGGAGAAGAGTGGGAGGAGGGGGAGGGAAAGGGGAGGCTGGGAGGAGGTGGAAATTTGTTTTTTTTTTTTCTTTATTCTTCTTTTATCAATAAAAAAAAAAGTCCAACCTAGAGACCCTGGGTAGACCCACACCTCTGGGGCCCCTCCCATTCCATTCACAGGAGCTGTTTGTCGGTTCTAATAAAGTTTGCCCTTTAGTTCGTTTTTCTCTCTTTGGTTGGTGCTTCTCTGCTCCATAATCAACCCGGAACTTCCTTTGGCTGCATCAGCTACCCTAGAATCCATCTGTAACTGTTACTTTCATCCCCGGACTCTTGGGACATCTGCTATTTTCACTCAGGAGCTAGGATCCCTGCCTCCATCTCAGCGGTTGCATAGCTCTCCTCAGTGGCTCCTCCCCCTCCAGCTGGCACCTCACTTCCTTGTCTGAGCTTGGGTCTTTTTGTCCTTGAAGTACAATTCTGTTTCCATCTCATGGAACTAACTCATTGGCACCCCAAATTGACCACTGCTCATCCCAGGCCCCTTGAAAATAGAAACAAATCAACAAGGAATTCAGCAGAAAATAATTATAACCTTGTGTTTTTTCTTTCAGTCACTTTATTAGTTAACTTGAAGTGTGAGCTTTATTGGTTGGAGGTCATTAAAAGGCAAAATTGGCCAGGTGCTGGCGGCGCGTGCCAGCACTCAGGAGGTAGAGGCAGGCGGATCTCTGTGAGTTCGAGGCCAGCCTGGTCTACAAGGGCTAGATAGATAAGAGGCTCCAAAGCTACAGAAAAATCCTGTCTCGAAAAACAAAACAAAAAAAAGTAAAAATTGATAAAGCGTTTCATCTAGGACAGCATTATCATATGTAATTAACTGGCCAATGGAAGTTAAAAGCCATTTCAATAAATTAAAACATAAAAGGGTAGCAAAAGAACTGAAAATTTTATGACTGAATAAGAGAGGCTCCCTTACAGAGAAGGAGATACATTAACACTAGCCTTTATTAAGCAGTCTAACTTATGCATAATTTCCATGGTAACCAGTCACTGTAGCCAGGCAGAGAGGCGACAAACCATTTATTTACCTAATGGAGGAGTATGTTTTATTTCTCAATAATTTAAATATCATTTATAATTAGAAATATAATTTATAAACATTTGTAATTTAATATATAATTTACTAAATATATTTTGTAAAAATATATAATTAAATAAATGTGTTTAAATCTTTCTAATATGTTTGAATAGCTAGCATTTCACTAAGCCATGTGTACACAATAAGCAATGATGGTAAGAAAAGATCTTCACCACGGTAACAGTGTTTTAATCTATTCCGACCAAAATCAGTTTTGGGAAATCAAGTTATTAACCAGGAGGACTGTAAAATGATAGCAGAACACACTGAAAGCAAGGAATTATTCTGGAAATAACACTGAGAAATGTGGGAATTGTCCTTGACCCGCTGCAGTACTTAATGAAGCATTAATTATGTCTATGCATATAGCAATTAAAGATGAGATCTTACATCAATTTTAAAACTAGCTACTTGTTCACTGATTGCAGTGTACAAGAAAGAGTGATGCTGAGTTTACTTAAGGTCAGGGCACGGGCCACAGTGATCTGGATGTGTTTGATCTAGGTAGACAGCTTTCGTTGCTAGGATATTTGTTAATAAGGCTTTTGCTTCAAGTTCAATAAACATAAGAACTCCTCCAATGGAGATACATTAACATTAGCATTTGTTAAGCAGTCTGACTTGTGCATAATTTCCATGGCAACCAGCCCCTGTAGTCAGGCAGAGAGAAGACAACTCATTTTTTCACAGTGTCACTGATTGCATGTCTAATTCACATAATGTGGGTGTATTGTACTATGGAAGAGTGTATTGTGTTGTGTGTGTGTGTGTTTGTGTGTGTGTGCATTTGCATCAAGAAATGCAGAGGGATAAAACCAGACTCGCTGAACATAGAAGACAATGAGGACTACTGAGAATTCAAGAACAATGGCAGTGGGTTTTTGATTCTACTGCACGTACTGGCTTTGGGGGAGCCTAGGCAGTTTGGATGCTCACCTTACTAGACCTGGATAGAGGTGGGCGGTCCTTGGACTTCCCACTGGGCAGGGAACCCTGATAGATCTATGGGCTGACAAGGGAGGGGAACTTGATTGGGGGAGGGGGAGGGAAGTGGAAGGAGGTGACGGGGAAGAGACAGAAATCTTTAATAAATAAATAAACTGAAAAAAAAGAAATGCAGAGAGTTGGGCAGATTATACATAGGTAGGCAGATAGATGATAGGCAGAAGGCTCGAGTTTAGTAATGTCACAAAACAAAACAACATCCTTTTGTAAATAAGAAAATGGGACATTTTAGTTAGCTTTGATTTTATACACAATTAGATTAGAATCAGTACAGTTTGGTTTCAGAGAAAGGAACTTCATTTTCTGCTTATACTTATAATCTCTAAATGCTTGTAATGGTCAAGAAAACTATGCAAGAAATAAAATATGGATATTTTACACTCTCAAGATTTTACGTTCTTTACTGTTTCTTTAAGACTTTTTAAAACTATCTGGCATAATCTGAGTATTTGAAGTAGATATACTTCTTATATTAAATCAAATTAAACATTTTAAAATTTAAATCAGAATTGGTAGAAGAAGCATATTCAATAACTTATGGAAAAGAAATAATAAAATTTGTAGTATATAAAATGATAGTGACATTATCATTAATATTGTTTGTTGTAGTTGGCCTCTAAGATAGTTCCCAGTGCTCCCTGCCTCCTGTTCCTTATGCCCTAGTGTAGGATAATTCCATACCCTACCCGGGTTAGATTTAGTGATGTACATATAGAAGCGACAGTCTGTGAGCTTCAGAGTGCACTATAAAAACACCGAAGCTCTATACTGGTGTTCTCTTTCTTGCATAATTTGTTTTGAGGAAAGCCAGTTCCCATGTCATGTGAGGACTTAAAGAGAGAACCTGATGCTGAGGAAGTGAGGCTAATTCAAGAGAGATTTCAGTAACAAAATAAACCTTAAACTTGGGGAATGATTGTAGAACTATAGAACAGGTAGAACAAATATTAAAAAAAAAACGAGGAAGGTGATTTTTTTATAGCATAAAATTTCTACAATTTGTAAATACAACTTCTGAACTTTGAGAAAGCTGCTGGTGGAGCAAAAGGATGCTGCTGAGACAGGGGGATGAAAATTTTTGCTATGTAGGTGTGGGACTGAGTTTACATTGGTATGAAAGTTACACAAATGTACCCAACAAACTCAGTGATCTAATGAAAGACAAGTCCAGATGTCTAAAAGACACCTACTTGTTTCTGTTTGCTGGTTACAGTAAAGCAGAAGAGAAGAGATGGGAAATTTAAAAAAAAAATATTAAAGATTTATAATGAGACATAATAATAAAGAAATCTCCCAGTTTTCACAGAGAACAAATAATGCTAAAATTAAGAAGTGGATGACTGCAAACATAAAATCCAGGGACCTGTTAAATAAGCACAGTCTAAAGATCAAGAAAGGGTGAAGATACAGAGTTACTTGTTAAGACTTTAAAGTAATCTAAGGTCATATTTCAGAATACTATGAAATCTGACAAAGGCCCTCTACAAACCTTGACAGTGTGATGCAAATATATTGTATAATGTTTATAACCATATAAAATACATAATATATACACATATAGTATAATGTAATATGTATGCAAATATTATAGATTATAATTATCAATATGTATATATTTTTATATATGTATACTTGCATACATATATAATAATCTATTGTTATCCTTATATTATTATGTGTTATATAATTTTATGGTATTATATAATTTTATTGGTACCATACCCATAGATATGTTACTGTTATATAATTATATGGTATATAATTGCATATTATCTATTATACAGTCTATTATCATTATATAATTACCTTTTATATGTGCATATATAATGACTTATAAGAAAATTATAATTATTATTCTTCAACAGAAGTCTAAGACAGAGATGGGATATGCAAATGTGGATTTTGTCTATCCATTGGATTTTAATAAAATTCACAGTGAACATATATAAATTTTAAAAACATTATATCAGCAAAAGCACTTCCAGAGACATGAAACATTGAAAGCAGGCTCTCAAGTCCCCTCCCCCAAGTGTTGGTTGCAGGAAAGAAGCTGTGAACAAATGCTGCCTTTCTGGGAAAACAAAGTTGACTCAGAGGATTGAACCGATGGCTGATAGAGACCATGGCATGGCCAAGAGTGGGTTTCACTCTAGTCAAAGGGCCTCCACCACTTCAGGTCAGCGTTACAACTGCTGTTGGCCAGTGCATCCCACTTCTGGTTCAGTAGCCATGTACAAGACAGGTATCTCAGGCCTGTTTTTACCATACTTGTGGTTACACGCCATTTGTCTCTTTAGCCATGGACAGTTGGAACAGGACATGTGCAGTGCACACAAAGATAACATATGTGTGCTGAACGTAGAGATAGGCACTAGAAGCAGTTGTAGAAATATTATCAGGAAAACGGTAATGATTTGAATTAAATGACTGAGAAAGGGCATGAAAGGCAGATTGTAAATGACTTGGATTGGAATGAACCTCAGGTATTTTGGCTGGTTCCGAAGGGCTGGTGTGTGAATGGAAACCTTAACTGAGCTGTACCTTTAGAATTTTTTAAAGTAAGATACCTGGGACCATGTTAATGCCACTTACTAAAATCAAAACCAATGAATAAATGCAGATGTACTAATGCCTACAAATATAAGGACTCTAATATTTTTCTTCAGGGCTTTATGTTTTCAGTAAGTCTAGAAAAAAACTCAAAAACAATATACTTAAACGATTTGGTTTAGGGCTAGGTAGAGATAAATTATTTAAAAACCATTAAATGAAAAGGTGAACCAGATACTAGAAGGAGATACCTGTGAATTATTTTTCTCTAATAAGAGATTTGTAGGCAGACTATATTAAAGATTATTAAAAGTGAATACTTAGATACCCCCATTAAAATGTGGGAAAAGTCTGAATAGCCCTTTAATAAAAGAGTACCTCTGAATAGCTCATAAGCGTATGAAAGCATCCTTAACATCCTTAGTCATTAGGAAAAGAAAATGAAAGCCACAGTCAGATCCCATTTGACACTCACTAGGGTGGCTATAATAAAAAGAGAAAAACAATAAAAATGTTTCTGAGGATACGAAGGCCCATATATTGCTGGGGGGAATGTAAAATAGTGCCACAAATACGGAAAAAGGGTTGTTAGTTCTTTTCAAATTCGGGCATAAATTTGCTACACAACTCGGCAAGTCTATTCAAGGCTGTCCACGAATGGAATGGAGACTTGTGTCCATAAAAGATTTAAGGGAATGATCACAACAGCATTACTCACAATATACAAAATATGGCCACAAACTATCCACTCAATGGTGAGTAAAGAAAACTGATAGATTTGTCCAAGCTAATGATATTCAGCAATAAAAAGGAATGATGTGCATAGTGATGTACTTTTTAAAAAAACTCAAAAACATTACTAAATCAAAGAAGGCAGATGCAGGATACCATTCCCTTTGTACACAGGGCCTAAAAATTCAACCCAAAGCATTCAGGAAGTATAACAGAGACTTCCTTAAGTCTGTGTGGGAAAGGGAGTAACCACAACTGAATATGATACAATTTTCTAAAACTGGATTTTGGTGACAATTGCAAAACTTCGTAAATATACCAAGGAATGATTAAAACATTAACAGGTAGATTTTATAGCATAGAAATTATATGTCAATAAAGCTACATTTAAAAGATCATTTTAAAGTACTATCACCCAAACAACAATTTCATTGGAAAGTAGAAAGAAATACAGAGATTGTCTTAGTCTACGGCTCATTAGGTGAAGGGGCGTATTTGTGAGTCTAGGTGTCCACAGTTCCTTTAGGGAGGAGGAAGGGGTAGACTAGCTCGGTCCTTCCAGAAGGAATTTGCAAGCAAATTTGCTATGTTCACAAAACAACAGGGAAGAGTTGAAATTTTTAAAAAGTAGACTTATCATTTCAAAGTGTTTGGGCAACACTCATTTCACTACAGGGATTTACTGATACAAAGTGTTCTTACCCACTAAAGCAGATCCTTAATCATGACTGCAATGTAATCTTCTTATAATATCATTGGGATTTCTGTATTTGGATCTCACCAAATCTGACATGTCTTCCTACTTCCAGCCTGATTTGTTAGAATGAGGAGCATGTATAGTTGTGCTTGTAAATAACAATTTATATGTCGGCTAAACCCTCACACATTCAGAACACACATCCAGATTTTAAAGAATGAAGGCTGTAAGACCATCTAACTTTCAGTAGTTAGGAGATATTTCATCTAGCCTTCTGGCCAATTACCTTGAATGTGATGGGCCTCTTTCCTGGGAAGTTTGGGAGGACAGGCTTCCATCAAACGAGTTTCCCTGGTGGCAGCCTGAGATGGTGGCCTTGGGTGAGATGGAATCAGACTGCAGTGCTTCACTGGCCACCTGACGTCCCTTCGGGAGGTGAGACAGGACATTAGCTCCTTCCCTTGCTAGGTAATATCCTCTAGAACTACCTCCTTCATGCACAAAGAGTCACATGAAGAGTTCCTTTGCAGTGTAAGCGATCACAGGCCTAGAGACTGTCTTTGTCTAAAAGGCAATGGAAATAGATTTCTAGAAAAACTGGTGTCATTCAAAGCATGAGGCTTAACTATTTTATAAGTTTTATTCATCTTGCCCTTCATTGTTTTCGTTTTCACTTCTATGTCCAGCATCTGCACTATAGAGTTATGAACCCCACAGTTCGCAAAGACATGTCAGCACCAAGAAGGACAGAACAGAGGTGTGAGGCTCAGCTTGACGCCAGCATAACAGGAAGTTATCAAACTTAAGTCAGAACCTGAGGATGAAGCTTTTCCCATCATTCGTGAGAAAAAGAGTATCACAAAAATTTTATTTGGCTTTGGGGACCTTTGGGGATCTGGTCCGCAAGCATACACTCAGTTATTCATTTTATTGAGTAATTTACTTTAATTCCATTTAGCTGACAAATGCAATTTTGCTCAGGTAATGGGAAATATTTTTCTGTAGGTACTGTAGATTAACTTCTAAAGGGCAAAGACCCTCCGATGGCTACCATAGCAGTTCAGTTGCATTCCTCCTGCCTCAGTGTTCTGAGCAGCAAAGAATATATGCATATATCACTGTTGTGTAATTTGGGTTATGCAATCATTTTGTGTATATTTGGAAGAAGAGGACAAGTGAAAAACACCAGTGGAGTTAATATTTGAGGTTTTCCAAGGAATAATGTCCCCTTTGTGGGACTATTAGTTTATAAAAGCATTTCTTCTTATGGCTGTCTACTCATCCTCTACATCCTCCTCAGTCACTGACCCTGATGCTGCAAATGTTGATGCTGCACATGACCAAATGCAAGCTGCACAAGAATTATTGCCTTGTCGAGACTGCCACCAGGCAGGGAGGTGGTGACCAACCAATGACCATCAAGCACACTCGATTACAAAGACATTGTCAGTGAAAAAAACTTACATAATGTTTATAAGCCCTGGTGTAAGCAATTGCTCAGAGAATGGTAGATATGTCAATACACTAAAGCCTCCAGCTAGGAGGTCAGCTTGGAAGATAATGCTATTCCAAAGAGAAATATGCCAGTTAGAATATGCCAATTTCAATGCAAAGTGTCAAGTTTTACTTTGCTCTGATTGAATAAAAGGTAGAGGGAGATCACGCAATGCTTTTTACTTTATTTTATTTTTTTACATACCAATCCAAGTTCCCACTCCCTCTCCTCCTCTCATCCCCTCCATCTTCCCCCAACTCCACTCCCTATCCACTCCTCAGAGAGGGTAAGGCACATTGCTTTGGGGAAGGTGCAATGCCCTCCCTACTATATCTAGGCTGAGCAAAGTGTCCATCCAAAGAGAATGGGTTTCCAAAAAGCCAGTACAAGCAGTAGGGGTAAATCTTGGTTTCACTGTCAGAGGCCTCGCAGTCTGTCCCATTCATACAACTGTCACCCACATTCAGAGGGACTAGTTTGATCTGGTTCCTTCCTGGTCCAGCTGCTTTTTAAGTGTGTGATGAATGACAACTAGTACTTATTGTTACATGCTAGCCAATGAGATAAAATACGACTTACTTCATATTCATCATTGAGATACAATACTCACATTGTTTTGTTCCAACATCTCTATACCATTGGAAGATGCTAAAAATTCATTTGTACACTTGACTGACAGAAAGTCTCAGACGGAGCAAAGTGCAGGATAGAGGGTTCTGAGTGGAGAGGGTGAATCTAAAACTGATGTCTGAGCCCTTAGGATGTGCTACTCAAAGTGTCCCCCCCCCCGTCCCTCTTCTCAAGATTGTAACAAACTCACCTCGTCTTGCTGTTTTGTGTCTTGATTTGGTGATTCACAGGTCTGACTCTGACTGTTGACAGGAGAGCTTCTCTTGGCTACAAAGATGACAGGAAAAAATTACATCAATTTTATAATATCACAAGCTCATTTTATCTCATAGACATGGCATTTTCAAATAAGAACAGTTTATATAACATAATTATCCTGAAAGAAAATGTTAAATCATGTGTGATGAACTGAAATCAAATAGCCAATAAAAAAAAACCTCTCAGGTTTCCAATGTAGATATTTATCTCTTTAATCTGATTTATGAGGATGAGCTTTAGAACTTGGTAATAATAAAAATAAAAAGGTATGAGCTATCCCACTTTTACTGCATACCGAGTCCTTTCCTAAGTAGCTGACACATGCTAACTAATTTAATCTTTTTTGGTCACCCTATTCTACCACTGCATCATTATACCAATTTACAAATGAAAAACCCAGGCAACGGGAAGTTTAACTTGACATTTAATGGAAGATTCCAAGCCAGTCATCCGTGTCTCGGTCGGTCACCAAGTTAGACTGAGCCTGTGGTAATGGACAACCTCTTCACTTTAGGACCAGGCAACTGTGGTAACTGCGGATCACCGTGGAAGTAGTGTCTGCCCTGGTTAGGTAGTGAAAACACAAGTTATTGCCAAGGTCTCCTTGTGGAACTGTCTTTCTAGCCATGTTGTCTAAGCCATGACTGAATTCCCTTCAGATGCTGAGCACCCTGTCAAGTCCCAGGCATCAAGGACAGAAGAAAGAAACCAACTCTCTGTGCTTCCAAGAAGTCAAAGGAGAGGAAGGCAAATAGTCCGTGGGGCTGTCATGGAGGGTTTCTTAGAAATATTTAAAATCTGTTGAATGATCCTCAATGTATGAATCAAAAGGAGAGAGATATTGGAGTTGTGAATCTCTGGTACAGAACTGGCTGAACACGTATAAGACTCCAGGGTCAAGCTGTGAAGGGCTATTCCATTTGTGTAGGAAAACTATAAAACTTAAAAAACTTAAAAACTTAAAACTTATCAAAACTTAAAAAACATTAAAAATTACATTTCTTTAACATATCATGAAGGTATGACATTTAAATAACAATTTGCTATACCTATGCATATTTTACTCTTGGCCTTATTTCTATTACTTTTAGTTTTTTTTAAAATAATCTTGCATTCATCTTACATTTTGTATCCAGTTGCTTGAATCCAAATTAACTTCATTCCATACATAGAATCTCAAGAGATTCAGTTACAGCACCTTTACTTATTTAGTTCCTTGATATTTAAAACTGTGATACAACTCTTGAAATATATTTCAAAAGTTGACAATAATATATATATATATATATATATAGTGAGACTTGTGAACTATTCTTTATTATGTGAAAAAAATCAGTTTCCTTTGAATGACTCTATTTGTCACAATAATAATCTTTTCAAACACATGCCTAATAAGAAACTCGATGGCTACAATGATTCCTTAATATATCAAATGCTTAGAGAGTTTTGTTAGGTTATAGAGAAAAAGAACGGGAGAAGTTGTTTCTGGTTTTCTTCCACTTATAGAGCCCATTTGCATAATCTTCCGCCCTCTGCCTCCAAAACCTACAAACTAAGGAAACCATCTCCACAAATGTGTATACATATGATTACAACATATATGTTTCTATAGATTTTCTATCTAATTTATTTATTATTGACACTAAAAGTAGGACTAAGAACAGAGGACTGGAGTTTATTAAGCATTTACTCCGAAACAGGCTCTTTATGTACTTTCTCACTTACACTTATTAGGAATCCAGGTAAGGCACTTAGTGTCTCTATTTTACATTACTAGGAACACGCACTCTGTTAAGTTGCAAGAGATGTGCTTAGAGTGGAGGACACTTAAAAATTTAGCATGCTGGGCTACTTCTACATCACTTCAACCACAGGACTAGCTCACCACACAATTCCAGTTTTTCAAGTACAATACTTTGAAAGCAATAAAACACTATGAAGAGATCTCCAAGGACTCTTTACTTCATCTGTCATAACCACAATTCAAAAATAACTTTTATAATGATCTCTTACAATATGACAGTCATTCTTCTGATTATATATTTATTATATATATATATGTATTTGTGCACATTTTATTCTTCACAACAATTCTATGAACACTATTAATATTTAAATTCCCATTTCTTAGATGAAGAAACAAAAGCACAATATAGTTAAATGACATATCCAAAGTCACATGACCAAATCATATGTGTCCCAAGTGAGCATGCTTCATACCTAGGCCACCCAGATAATTTTCCAGAGAGACTTGCTTTTGATTCTCTTCTTAAAGGAAAACCCTTCTACCACAATCCCTATTGTGAGGTGACGTGCCTGGGCACTGGAGTCACGAACCTGTAATGATGCTCCTGATGGGCCTCACCAGGGCTGTAAAGCCAGAGACTTCTGGTTGTCTGTGCTCCCACATAGGCTGCCAGATAACCAGCCCACTGGCCAGTCGGAAGGTGAGGTCAGATTCCTGCGGACAGAGAAGATGGAGGTTCAGTAATTGGTTGCATCAGGGAATTTGTCACCTTGCACAGACCATTTTCAGAGGGACTTACTCTGTCAAACACTCAGATAGATATTTCTAGGCAAACAGATGATTCTGTTAGTACTACAGTCAGGATGGAAATTACAGTGGCCTGCTTTATGGAAAATGAAAAATTAATCAAATGTAGCCTTGGAAAAATCATGGAATACATAAATATTGCTTTGTTTGCAGTGAGGGAGATCTGTTTATTTCCATAGTCTTGCCAGATCTCTTTATGCTTGGTTAAAATGTCATTCCTGTTAATTATGTAATTGTCCTTATTTTTCCCTCAGAAGGCAATATCCTCAGAGCCTGGCTACTTTGACTCCTGGTCCCCAGTGTTTCTCTCTTTATTTCATGGAACTGGGTAAATATATTTTGATTCTTTAGAGTGGGTGATATCATAATGTTCTTTTAACAATCCTAATTCTTCAAGGCAAGGACTAGTTGAAGAATCCCCCTTTCCTGCAGCTCCCAGCACCACCACAGCATTTAACACAGATGGGAAATTGTGGGCAAAAAGATACCCAATAAATATTTGTTAAATTTGGTTTTTCAACCCATGTCTGTACAGTTATTTTTAATGGAAAGCTCCATCCAGAAACACCTTTGATGTGCCATTTGTGTCTCGATGTGCCGTCACAGAGACAGGCTTAGGCATTTGAAAATGCAGCCTCATATTATGGAGTTCAGATACATCATAAGATCATATCTTAAACATCTCACCTTCTCAAAAAAGTGAACGTGGAAGCAGGGACTACAAACAGATCGGTGAACACTTCTGAGAGCAAGGGATTCATTTGGGACAGTATTTTGCAACTCTAACTTGTGCTATTGCAACTGCTTTGGGAAGCTTTAAGGCACAGAGGAGGCTCAGCTCTCATCTTGCTCTTATCCTCAGACCCATCAAATTACAAACCCTGTGAGATTTTTCAAAGTTCCCCCAAGGACCTTCTTACACATCTATAGCTAAAAACCCCTGAGCTAGAAGATATCAGCAAAAAGGGACTTTAAAGCTAGAAGAAAAGTGATTCAACAAAAGGTGAATCAAGTTCACTGAAAGATAAGAAACCTTCAGCTAAAAGGAGTTGACAAAATTCCTAGATGAAGGCCTGAAGAGAAAGCTGGGTGGTCAAAAGCACTTGCCGCTCTTCCAGAGGACCAGAGTTCGGCTTTCCGCATCCTTATTAGGCAGCTCACAACCAGCCTGAAATCCCAGTTCCAGGGAATATGACACCCTCTCTTGGTTTCCAAGGGCACTACACCTATATACTTCACATACATACACTCAGGTACACACACATAAAGTAAACAAATCCCCAGATAAATTCACATTGTCAGAGACTTGGGAGTCTGCATTTGATTTTCTGTTATGTTATAAATAACCCGACTAAAAGCAACCTAGAAGAGGAAAAGATTATTTATCTGTTTTTGATGGGGAAAGAAGGAAGGAACTAGAAGTAGCTAGTCACATCACCTCACAGTTAAGTCAAAGACAATAATCACGCCCTGCTTGCTTCCTCCTGTTTTACACAGTTCAGAATGCCCTACCTGGAGAATGGTACTGCGCACCATAGGCTGGGTCTTCTTCCATCATTGAACCATCAAAATAAGCCAACCTGATCCAGACAATTCCCCATCCTGACCATCAATGTGTCCTCATTGGTTAAGCGGACATATTTCTACTTTCTCCAGATAATAGCATCTCAATTCAGTCTCTCTCCATTTTTGAACACCTGCTACACCTGTGGTTTCCTCGTATGTCAGTGTGCTATTTTCAAAGTGTTTTTGTCATATTACAGAGGCCCTACCACGCTAATTACACTCCTTCAGTGGTTCTCTATGTGCGCTATGGACGCACACAGCCAGAAACTTGGTCCCTGGAGAACACTTCTTGGAAATCATGTAAAAAGTTCAGAAGGAAGACTCAAAGGATCCTGAGAAAACAAGCAGATGCCTTCACAGGCAGAATCTGTTTCTGCACCTTCTGGGTGCTTTTATTTATTCCGCTGAGGTCTCATTCCAATGAGAGCATTGAGAAATTCACTGGTCACTGAGCAGATTTCCCTGAGCAACTAGCATTTAAACAAAATTATATACTTCACACACGAGTTTGTTCAAGTCCATTTGCAGCTATGCATTTTTCTTTATATCCTGCTGTTTCTCTAAAATTTTAAATAGTGCTTCACATATGGTAGGCACCCAAGAAATATTCCTTCAAAGAATAAGTGCCAATATGAGAATCTGCACTTTATCAAATGTATTTTGTTTTCACTCATTAAATTGAGTATAAAATTAATAGTATGTTTGGCAGAATATCCGTATTAATGATTTAGGTAAAATATTAGAGTTAATTGTAAATTAAAAGCATGAATATGTCATAAATAAATGAGTAACTTATACGACTGTTGATTTGTAAATTAATTCATCTAATAAATATTATCTTCTAAGTACAGATACTGTGTTACCTTCCACAGATGCAACTATAATTTCTAACTTCTAACCATTCACAAACTAATAAGAGAAAGACTTAGAAAAAGATTACAGTAAACAAGTTAATTACAACAATAAATGTGTTCCTACAGTATTATTGAGACAGAGATGAGCAAGCATAAAGCCTGAGTAAAATCCTAAAGAATGACCAGGTGTTTTCTAGTCAGAGGGGTGGACAATGTAAACCTAACCCTAACATTCCTGGCAGCAGGACCTTCGAAGGGAAAAGCCTTGAAAAAACATGGCTAAACATCCAGAGCTCATAGAGAGAGGTGTACACACCACAGAGGGTCTGAGATACCAGAGTGAAGACTTTGACACACAGCACGGACACAAACCAGCAAATCCTTGTAAGGATGCTCAACAGCGTCTGATCTGCACTTTATATCAGCCACTTTAGTGTTGACTACAGATTTTATGACACAAACCAGGAAGCCAAATCCAGCCAGAAAGTAGGAGGCTCAAATAAGAGATGCTAAAGGCTTAGGTCAGGTTAAGGCATGGAGAAGTAATGAGAGTCTTTGGGGTCCATCCCCAGGGCCTTCTCAGGGTTCAGAGAGGAAGCAGCAGCCAGCGAAGGATTCAGGAAATCTGAGGGCAAATAAGTCTTTCTTCCAGGCTTTTCTGATTCAATTTCTCAGCACTGGCACAGACATGTGCTCTCTCACATCAGATGACAGGGACAGCAAAGTTTAGTCAAAGCATGAGACCAGGCTTCTGTACTCTCCACTCCCATTCAGCCTCCAGTCTCTGTGCTTGCTTCTAGTCCGTAACTGACAACGTTTCCATCCACCCACAGGCATGTTTGTATCTTCGTTTCCATTTTTCCAGACAAGAAGCTGAAGCACAGAGCTGAGTATCCAAGCAGTTAATAGCTGAACCAAAATCCCAGTCCATCAGATTTCCTTCTACGTCTTCCCCAGCTTTTGTGCTGGAGCAGTTACCAGTCAGACCATAAATAACTAATGTTGGACTTATTCTTGTTTTGCAGTCTACTTGGTTCTACCTCAGCCATATTTGAAACGGACACTGTGCCTTCCTATTGCAAGGTTCTATTGCCCAGATGGCACCCAGTGGCTGCTTGCTGTTTTTCTTGCATCCTTAGCTCAGCTGCTACAGCTTTCCTTGAAGAGCCCTTCCCAGTGACATGAGGCGTCTGTGCCTAAGCTGCGCTCTCCTATTTCTGCCTCTTCAAGTCAGACTCCTTCTTGCCACAAGACTAATCCCAAGTTAGTGATCCAAGCAGAGAAACCATGGGCAGGTTGTTTTCTCTGGACTGATCCAGTGGTCTGTATTTCACATCATTAGCTTTTTAATTACCTTTGCTTTCTCCCTCGCTCCTGACATATCCCAGGAACCACTGAGCTTTCTCCTTCACTCCTGACATATCCCAGGAACCACTGAGCTTTCTCCCTCACTCCTGATGTATCCCAGGGATCACTGAGCTTTCTCCCTCACTCCTGACGTACCCCAGGGATCACTGAGTACTGCCCACTTTACCTTGAAAATAGTTCCCAAATTTATCACATAACCCCTGCCCTCTGGTCACAGACTTTGTCCTGTAACTTTGGACCCTTGAGTTGCCATGGTAGGTTAAATACTACAAATTGATTAATCCTCAGAATGCTCTCAAATTTGTTCTTACTTCCAATTTATACTTGATAAAAACATAGGCTTAAAAATGAATTACTTAATGTCATACAGTAGCCACTTAATGTCATACAGTAGCCCTTTCCAGGCACTGAACTCAAAATGTAATGTCATTGGTTTTTAAGAGCTGAACTCTTAGCCATGTCTTCCAAATAACATTACAGTTATTCTAGGATCACCTATTTTTCCAATTCAGATGTTATTTGCTGACATGCAGACATCTCCACAGGCGGTTTTAAGGGAACCATTTCCCTTGTCATCTTCATATTTAAGGACTATGTATCACATATGACGGCTGTTTCAGGATCTGATAACATCTTGGGTTTTCTCAGTGAGTCAGTAAAAAGAGCATTTAGTGAAAGCCATGCACTCCTCTGGACACTGGGAATACAGTTGTGACACAGGAAAACAGCCTCCCTCCATTTAGAACCTCTGTTCAAGTGAGAGTAACGAGCACTAATGATGTTCTCCAGCAGCTATGTAGTGACAGTTGCTAAGGAAAAACAGGGTAAAAAGCAGTGGAGGAACTTTCCTCTGTGTTGACATATGACAGTGCCCAAATCAACAAGAAAGCCATGGCCATGCGAGAATGTGAAGGGAGAGGGCAGGAGTGAATGTTTCAAGAAAAGAAAAATAGCTCAAAGACCTGAACCTAAGAATGGGTTTGTGGAGTCTGCAGATGAGCCCACAGTAATGATGAAGGTTAGTGAGGCTGAAGAGGTGAGCAGGGGCCTGGACATACAGATCCCAGAGGCAAATGAGTTGTCGCAGTTGAAGAGACGCTTTCCCTTCAGTGACTCTTGTAAAAGACTTTCAGTAGTTGAAAGTTAAAAAAAATTACTGTGTTTCATAATGCTTTTTTTAAAAAACTGAAGTTGATACTAATCCCCTCCTTCATAGTGACTGTTAATTGTTCTATCCACCTTCATGTATTCATAGCTGTCTGGCGTATCTACTCATTAGGATTATAATACTGAAGGAACAGCCAAGCACATGAATAGCTTCTTATCTCTCATCTTGATACTAAAACGGAATATGATATGCAAGGCCTCACATATATTTAACAGTGTTGGAGGTATCCATGATTTTACAAATGAGATATCAGACAAAAATGATATAACTAAATTCATATATCTGGAGAGTTATCATTCTCACTATAACATACAATGCTGTGCTTCCTATTTTATGCATTTAAAATATTTTAAAATAAAAGCTCAGTTGCTTTATATCACTGTCAAAAGGTCTTGGCACAAAAAAACTAAGGCTTCTGCTCCAGCTCCTGTATTTATAATAAAGGTGGTGGCAACTGGCTATGAAAAGAGAGAGAAGCTAGCAACTGCATCTACGTGGAGAAGGTCCAAGAAAAACTAGATGGAACTGATAACATTGAAGCTGAACTTGAAAGGGCTATGAGAGAAAGAAAGGATGGAAAGGCATGCAGAGCAAACAGAAAAAGCACCTTCATGGAATGGCTCCTATAACTCCCAAAAATGAACACTGAGATGACCAATAGAAGCTAACAGCTAACAAATCAAGAAAAGAATTTAAACCATAGATCATATTTGAATGTATATAGCACATTTAATTTGGGGAGCATTGCATGTAAGCACACTGAAGATTTTTGAGTAGATAAAGGATATAAGGAAGTTTGCATTTTTTTAAAGTAAAATTCAGTGTTTAAGGCAGAACTAAAAGTTCTCGAGCAAGATCACGCAAAGACAAGGGCAAACGGATATGGAAGCATTCTTTGAAGGCCGCTCTCCCTCATGTGTATCCCACCCCACGCCTAACGTGAGCTTCCTACTTACCTTTATCCTGTGCACGAGAGGAGCAAACAGAAACACAAAGAGCTCCACTGTAGCCATGGAATTCTGGAATATCTTCCTTCTGTTGCCCTCCTCCTCATCGTTGGAGCTCCTTCGGCAAGGCTGCCCCGGAGAACCCTGATTTTCAATCTGGTGGATGAAAGCACCGCTGCCGCCACCCCAGCTGGAACCTCGGTCTGCACCCCCAAACTGATCACTGGTGCAGTCCTGTGGGGCCTCTAGAAGCATCCAGTGCAGGGTATGAAGGAGTTTTGTCTCAGCAACACCCAGTTTATCCTGGTGGCCTGCATGAGACAACCACACAGCCAGGCGAAGGTAAGAACAGAATATTGTGAAGCCAGAATAGTAGATGAGTCCCTTTGTTCTGAAAGAACATCTCATCTTTTCTCTGTAACTGCATTTCCCAGGAGACATTAGCAACCCTCCAAACTTCAAGCAGATACTGATTTATAAGGCTCATTGCCACTTGGGGCTCTTACTGACTAGGATTTCTGCAGAACGGCATGCTACCATATTTTATCAGTCAGATTTCTAAATGAATGCTTTCCCAAACAAGCCTTTCGTATCATGAAGAAAAGCTAGACAGTAAAGATTAAAAAAAAAATCTATTTTAGACCTAGCTGGAAAGGTCCCTGTAACATCAAAGTAGAGACACAAACCAAGGGAGAGAATGAGAAGAAAGATGGGTATTCTAAACATAGGCAAAATGGTTAGAACATATTACTAGAAGAGAAAAGCAACTTGCAAGATAATTATTGTCTATTGTCCTGTCTCTCTGTCTGCCTTAGGACCGTGGTTCTCAGCCTGTGGGTTGCAACCCTCTTGGCAAACCCATCTCCAAAAATATTTACAATTTGACAGTATCAAAATTACAGTTATGAAGTATCAATGAAAATAATTTTATGGTTCAGGTCACAACCACATGTAGCAAAGGTATTATAATAGCAAAGGGTCACATTAGGAAGGTTGAGAACCACTGCCTTAGGAGACTATGCCAAGCTCATGAATACAGTTGCATTAGGCATCGGAGGACAAATGGGAAATCACAGGCCGGGTCAGAATCTTTAACTCACCTGATGCTATGATGCTATCTTCATGTTCGAGTGGAGAGTGTGAGAGTACATTCATATATGCAAAGCTTAAAAACAATGGCAATGGTGATGGTGTTGATAGGAAAGAAACCCTATGATAATTACGTAAGATAAGGTATGCAAAGTGCCTGGTACGGGAGTAACTACTTCACACATGTTCTTGTATACATTGCACGTAAAGGACACGTAAGTCAGCAGTCCCATAGCACCCACCTAGTTTGTTCCTGTTTGACAGCAGGGTCGCAGTGCAGTGAAGAACATGAGGGAGGGCGGCCTGCACCAGCTCCCATCTGGAAATGCTCTGGATGGCTTCCGAGAGGGCCGGGGAGAGGCCGTGCAGTTTGTTTTCTACCAACACCCGTTCAAAGGACTGCAGATTTCAAATTTTAGGAAGCATACAAAATAAAGAATTGGAGATTATTAAAAATTAATGCTAAAATACTATATTACCTAAAAGACAATCACACAGCTCAATTTGGTTTTTGGTGGGGGAGGGGAGACACACCTATTCTTGCCAAGAGTACACTGACCTACAGTCATTCAGACATAGGTCATTGTTTTTTTTTTTTTTTTTTTTTTCGAGACAGGGTTTCTCTGTGATTTTGGAGCCTGTCCTGGCACTAGCTCTTGTAGACCAGGCTGGTCTCGAACTCACAGAGATCCGCCTGCCTCTGCCTCCCGAGTGCTGGGATTAAAGGCGTGCGCCACCACCGCCCAGCTCATGACATAGGTCATTGTTAACTGCTAATTTTCAGGCTTTGGACCTGAAGAATATGGTAAATGGTCTGAAATGATTTGGCTTTTTGCTGTTTTGTTTTGTTCTTGTTTATATTTTGGTTTTGTTGTTGCTGTTTTGTTTTTTGAGACAGGTTTTCTCTGTATATCCCTGACTGTCCTGGAATTTATCCTGTAGACCAGGCTGTCTCTGCCTCCCAAGTACTGGGATTAAAGATGTGTGGAACCACTGCCTAGCATGTAATCTGGTTTTTTATTTCTGTTAAAATAAACTTCTTCACCTAGCAACCTATTTGTTGTAAATTATTATATTATATATTGTAATATATAATACCATATTATACTTATTAATATTTTATATAAATGTTGCTGAGTAGCCAAAGTGGCTGCCACAGCTCTAGACCAAAATGAGATGAGTTTTATAAAAGTGTCTTAAGGAATGAAATTTATGTCAGTGTCCTCAACAGGTGTTAACTGAAGTACAAGATTATTTCAAAAAAATTTGACTTGGGGGCCAATGACTCATTTAATATTCAAAGCAATGATGTGACAAATGTTGCCTTATGTTTTACTAAATTATTAACTTTTCTGTCATTGTCAAATAGGTGTTTAAAGAGAAAAGAAAACTACAGAAAAACAAGTTTGATCTTTTGTTTTTGTTTGTTTGTTGTTGTTGTTAAGGGCAGAGAATGTCTGCACAACGTACCAACCAGCTTTTAGAACAAAGTTAATGTGGATTTAACTTGTATGAACATGATTCATGCTTAAGTGCCCTAAATGGTCTATGCATTTGTTCGATTGTTTTGTAGAGGGATGTAACATAAGCCCTGCATATTCTAGCTGTGTTGTTGTAATTATTAAGATATTTGGGCCAAGTGACTTCTATTACAGGGATTATCTAATGAGAACTATTTCCTTTCTAACGCAAAAAAAAAAAAAAGAAACTCATTTTGGAAATGAAAAGTACATAGATATGTCAAAGAAGATGAATTACTTACTTTCATAATCTCAATGGACTGAGTATTTAATGTGATTCCTTCTTAAGCGTTGCTTATGTAACTTTAAAAACTTCTGAGACTCTGAAGCTGTGTCCTGCATTGGCATCTATTTACCTCATTCCCCGCTTGCTCACTTATTCACGCATGAAACCTAACTACTTGATATTTTGAGTAACTTAGAAACCTCAGACAGTGTTTACAAAGAGCAGAGAATAGTCATGGTTATCTTAAGCTAAAGTGTCAGCATGGTAGAAGGAAGGGCAGGAAGATTTAAAGTGTCAAGATGTTGTAATGATTCAGATACAAGAAATCCCACTAATACTGACAATGAAGGAAAGTTTGAAAGTATCTTCGTGAAAATCCAATAAAGCCAATGCCTCCAAGTGTGTATGCCTGTGGGTTTGTGTGTATGCATGTGCATGCACTGTGTCTTTAACTCTCCACTTGGTTTGCACCATAATTTGTGGATCTTACACTTCAGAAGTCCTTTCTAGAGCATCATCCATAGAGCTGTTTACAAATATATTCGGCAGCATGGAAGTATGCAGCTTCCTACTTTTCCACTATATTATACATGATCTAAATCCATTTGTGGAGCTATTCGGACCCATTTCACTCTTGCTTCATGAGCTTGTGCCTTATTTTCTCAGTTTGCAAAATAGGTCTTCTAAGGCTATGGGATTCCTTTAGAACCTCAGGTGTCAAATTCGCCTCATTCTGTAAAAATATTAATAGCAGGATTTTCAGGATGATTTTAGACTCTTTGCTTTCAGACCTGCACAATGTGTGCAAGACATAAAAGTACAGAGTTGCTTGAGTTATCTAAGTCCTCCACAGTCACTCACTGTATGAACAACCAGCCCACAATGGTCTCTGTTTGGTTGATTAATGATTTGACTTTTCAATCTTCCCTGAAGGACTCCCCCTGGGCCTCGTTCTACTCTCTCTGCCTTCTCTTCTCCTGCCCCCTCACTCCCACCCATTCCTCTAGTGTATTTCCACGGGATGCTGAGTTCTGCTCTCCCTTCAAGATGGCGCTCCTTCCTTCATCCCTTGTGTCTGCCCAAGCATCACACTAGCAATTAATCCATATACCGAATCCACCAACTGCCTCTGAAATAAAACACCGACCACAGCTTCTTCTAATACGCATTGCTACTTTTCTCCACGCCGCACAGCACCATCTGTCTTATTATGTACTTTATGTATATATTCAGCTGGTGGCCTTTCTGCCTCATGTCAGGATGTAAACACTGTGTTTTGTTTATGTCTTTACCCTGTCCCAAGAGCAGAACTGTGCCTGGTTCAGGGCATGCTCACTAATATTTGTCGATTGAATTAACTTGTGGAGTTAATATGATTTCGTCTTTGCTTGGGTTAAATCATCACACAGACTATGGAAAGAATCATTAAATGGTGAGAATCACATACCACACAAGAGGCTTCATATTGCTTCCCCAGCTTAGGCCTCAAAAATGCACTGAAAAATTAGTAAAGGTTTTTGTTATAAACATGAGCAAAACTATCTTTAAGCATCTTTATACTATATTTTTAATAAATAGGGCATGTTGCTACAAAACTCAAATTTCATGTTTCCTCGTAGCTTATTAATGAGCAGCTGTTGGACAGCTGACGACATTGGCTTTTACACATTAATTACATACATGAAAGATACGTGGCTTTGCCATTTCCCACACCACTCTTATTTTGAATCGGACTGTATATCGGCAATGGTCAGAAGAGGTGCATTCCCCTTGCGCGCTTTTATCTTAAAAACTGAAAAATGAGCACAGATATGGGCCAAGATTCACAGCATCTATTTTCATTTGTACTCGGTCTCTAAAATAACAAGAAAGCCCTTTACTGTTCATGGTATGGGGGATCAGGCCCGGCCAGGTGAGATAAATCGATCAAAAATCACTCTGCTCAGGAGCTTTAATCATGAAGACGACATTGGCTGAACCCAAGTAAATATGGTTAACAAGTGGGCACAGTAGGTATGTCAAACACGCTAGAAAACAACAGGTCACCAGGCAGGGATTACAACAAGAGATGGAGGGGGGAACCAGTCCCAATTACCTTCCTAGTTCCCCTCCCCCTCTGCCCAGGTTCTCTACCCTCCCACCCCCTCGATAATGAATATATATTTATTCGAAAACTACCAATCTGCTTGTTGTCAAACTTCAGTGAGATTTTTTTTTTAAATGCGTGCTTTTTAGTGGGTGCTGAGGGCTCGCTTTCCACCCCAGAGACGTCGCTAGCTGCAGGCTGCGGCGCGGCCTCGGTGGCACGGTGGTTGCGGTGGCGACGACCCGGCGACCCCCCGAGCGCCCCCAGCCCGGCGCCCCTCACCTGGTTTGCCGCCACAGGAAGGTCTGGATGGGCAGCGGGATGCCGCGGCCGCCGTCCTGCTCCTGGCCCTCGGAGCTCTTCCTCTTCACCATGATGGTGGCTCCCGGGAGTCCTACCGCAGAACCCAGCGCGGGCTCCTCGCCGGCCGCCGCCGCCGCCGCCTCCTCCTCGTCGCGCTGCTCCCCCCAGCTCTCATCCCCTCCTTCCCCGAGGCAGAGACGGCTGTCCTCGCCGCCGGCCCCCGGCGCTCGCCCCTTCCCCCAGCCCTCCCCGCGCGCGGAACATGGCTGATGGAGGAGGGGAGGGCCGGAGGAGCGGCGCGGCGCGGAGGGGGGCGCTCGGAGCAGCCGGCCGGCCCGCCGCCCCCTCGCCCTGCTTTCAGCACCTCCCACTGTGGACAGCGGCCCGCGCCGGGCGGCCCAGCCGCGGAGCAGAGCCGGGGGCCGGGGCTGCAGCTGCGGGGTGGCCGCGGGAGTCCACGCTCCGCATGGCACGGGCACGCCGGTCCCCCGCGCGGCCTCTTCGGCACCCAGGGTTCTGCTTGCTCCTCTCGGAGGGCACCCCAAGAGTGTCTCCTGTCCTGCTTCCCAACCTCTGCGTCCGAAGGACTGTCGACCTCTGGGGAGGAGGAGCTTTGGAGAGCCGCAGAGCAGTCACTAACTCTGGCATCATTCGCACCTCTTGCAAAGAGGTCAGCCGTCCATCTCGGGTTTAGCAGGAAGGATGCAGGGGGAAATGACTAGAAAATGAAATCAGGGCAGACGGCAGGCTTGACGAGTGAGAGGAAGCTGAGAAGTCTTTCTATGTGAGAATTGGTTTTATAACGCGAAGAAGTCAGCCTGGCTTGATTTACCAACGCAGGGGTGGAACGAACTAACCAGTGTGGGTTTCAGCTCGTTACAAGTTGAGAGGCAGCGTTTGAATCACGTGGAGAAGCATGGCTTATTACAGGCCATTCAGTGCAACTTGGTGGTCTTTTTCACTCCGATGATAGCTGCCATTTTCCTTCCGTGTTGTCTGTGTCCCTTTAACAAGTATTATCTAACACTGAGTCAGGTGGGGGTGAGGTGAGGTTGGGTGCCACAAGCTGACCACAAAATCAATGTTATCAGTTTATCTCCCTGCCAATGATTAAAACAAATTTTAAAATAAGCAATTATACAGCATGAAATGACAAGTCAGATCTTGGGTCTTTATCTTAAGAGATAGGACAGAACATTCTTTGATAACAACATGCATGGTACATAGATCTTTAAGACTGGGAAATAGAAACCCTGCCTCGAAAAACAAAAACAAACAGACAGACAAAAGACCCGGAAATAAACTTCTCATTTTCTTTCTTGAAGATATATTTTAATAAGGACCCCAAAATAACTATTTTACTTTCGATAGTGTCTTGCTAGTGAGTCCAGCCTGCTCTCAAACTCCCAGCTGTCTCCCTGCCTCATTCTTCTACATGCTGGGATTATAGAAATGAACACTCAGGAAAATACAGATCTTAAAACAGACTAAGATAGAGACTAGATAAAATGTATTCAATGAATATTTATTAAGTATATTTATATATCAGAAACTATTTATGTTGATTCCTGTTCACAAAGGCTCCCTCTGTTGAAGGGAAGACGTCCACAGGCAAAGAAGAGTTTTATAGCAAACATGACCACGGGTCCAGTCATGAGCAGAAAGACAAGGAAGAAAATGCAGTCAGGTATCTGTTGTTGAAAAGGAATCTTCTGACAGTGAAGTAAAAATGTCCCTGTGTGTGGTCAATGTGAATGGAGTTAGGAGGAGAACTAGAAAAGCTTTTTATGAGAGCCTGAGCCTATGTCTTGACACTGAAGTTACAAGATAGACACAACAGGACCTGATGACCAAGTGGACACAAGGAGAGAAAACATCAGTGACAGAGACTTAAGCCTTTAACTCGATGATTTGGCTCTAACCCACTATACGCTAGGCATATGCCCCACAAAAGTGGAAAACTGTGCCAAGTTCTCCAGTGATGACAAGATGTTCACAATCTCTTGTCTATGTTCACATCAGGAAATACCAGCTAAATCTTCAGACTTTGAACATGTTTCTGTTTGCATGTGTGTGTGTGGGGGGGGAGTACATTACTGAGTTATTCTTTTTTTTTTCATTTTAAACAAGAAGTTTATTTAAACAACAAGACGCTTGACTTGAAGGGAAAACTGTCTAGGATCATTTTGTTCAAGAGTAATTTATCCCTACTTAAAGACAGATTGTCCTACATATAACAGCTACGTACAAAAAAAGTTATAAAATTGTCCTTGGTTTTACAATGATAAATGAAAAACATTAAAATTCTCCAATCGAACAAGGTATGCAAGGATTTTGTGGTTGGGTTCTTTTGTTAAAACATTGAGAGCAAAATAACTTCCTGGAATATAAAGATAAGAGCTGATGAGCGAGCATGCCACTAATGGAGCAGGGGGATATTTTCACAGAACTGTGCTTTCCCCCAGACCACCTCCATCTGCTGTCAATCAAAACAGAACATTGGCCATTTAGTTTAAAAAAGAAAGAAAGAAAAAAGCGCAATATGCTTGTGCGCACACACCAGTTACTTTGTGTACAATACGGAAATGGGGACAGGGAAATGAAAGAATAGAGAAAACTATACTGTAGTAGTCAGGATGTGGTGGGACCAAATTGAGGCTTTCTAATTGAGAATGTATTCTTGGTCTATAACAAAATTCTGGAGTGAAGTAGCAGGTTCCCTTTTTAGTAGACACCTCCTGTCTGCTGCTGGAACACATCAATCGTACCTTCATCCTCCATTTCCAACTGTGCGGGTGTGTGTGTTTCATTGATTGGCTGTCCATCAAACCGGAATCTGATCTGCCTCATTGACAAACCCTGTCGTTCACAATAGGCTTTCACTAGTTTACTAAGTGGTGTATGCCTCTTAGTTTTAAACTGCACCACAGAGCCATCCTGCCCCGCCACCTTCAAATTAATATGGTCGTTGTTCTCGGTCTTGACTCCTTCCTTGGGTTTCTCGTCAGCCATGGTGAACGCCGGAGTCTCCTCAGCTGCTGCTTCACTACTGAGTTATTCTTAATTCTTCATTGGAAATTTCAATGATTGCTGACAGGAGAAAGCTAGACATGTCCATATGGACTTCAGAAGAGGTAACATGGTAGAAAGACCAATTTTGTGGTTTGTTTTATATAGAAAGTCACTGAAACCATGACAGATGATCTGGGTTAATACATAGGAAATGAAAGAGGGATTGGTTTGGAAGAATAGGAGACATCAACTTTAGTATATGGTCAGAAAGTATGCTGCCAAAAATGACAACACAAAGACTAAACTAATTTCCATTATCAGAATTCAAAAGCAGCCCTATGATTCTCAGATTTTGCTGCCCATACATACTTGCGTCTAGAAATTCAATGAAATTTTACTTTGAGCACTATAAAGAGATTTATGTAAACCTTCCGGATTTCAAACTACTAATACACTTTATATCTTAGGGAAAGTTCAAGCTAATAAACAAAAATGAAGAGATGCTGCCAAGTTCCCTTTTACTCCTTGGTCTTTTACTCACAGGTTTTTCTAATATTAGCATTGTACATTATCGTGATATAACCTTTGTTATTTATTAACTAATATTTGTGCATTACTATGAACTAAATCCATGGTTTATAGTAGTGCTGACTGTTCATGTAGAACAGTTATATAGTTTTGCCCAATAATGCCACACATCCATCATTACAGTAGCACACAAGACAGTTCTATTTGTTTACATTCTCCTATTCTCAGCCTACCCATTTCTCTTTCTTTCCCTTTTCCTCTCCCTGGCAACCATTGATCTTTTTACTGTCTGAAGAGTTTTGTTATCCCTAGAATATCACACAATATGTGGCTTTTTCAGAAAGGCTGTTTCACATTTGTGTGTGTTTAAATTTTCTCCAGTTTTTAGTAGCTTGATAGCTCATTTCCTTGTATTACCAACCATGTCCCATTGTCTCCATTGAAGAACTTGAGGGTCTCTGCAACCACCAAAGCTAGAAGAGTGTTAATCCATGAGAAAAAAAAAAGGCAGTTTGGCTCAACATAACTCCGTAGCTGCAGTTGGTTCAAAGTTTGAGTTTGACTACAAATAGTTTATTTTAGTCATATTTAAGTAAAGCACGATTTGGAAAAAAGTTCCCTTGTGGTAATTAACTCAATCCCATGTGCATAAAAAAAAGCTTACTTAAGAGCTACATAGAAACTCTTGTGAAGTACAAGTGAAATTCTCCATCAAGAGAGGTTTTATAGGTTAACTGAGGAAATGGGATCAAGATAAACAAGTTCATGATAAGGGTCTTGGAGAGGATCTCACTATAGATTGACTGAGCAAGATCAAGATAAGGATCTGAGGGAGCAGGAGCAGCCTGTCCACATAGAGGTCACCAGGCTATTAACATATTCATTCCCAGCCTTCTGGGTAGAAGACAGGTTATACTTGTCTTCCACTGGAGAGACAACACTGTGTATTTAACACTCTTGGTTTCCCTAGGGCTTTTCTGTGAGCACAAAGACAGATGTATCTCTTACAAAAAGCCATTTCATTTAATGGCGACTGTGAAATGCCTTGCTACAAATACTTCCATATAAGTTGTTTGCCGACATGAGTTTCTAACATATTTGGTTCTAAGTTCAAAGAGCCTAATTTTTGTATTCTATAATAAAACTGATTACTTTTGTAGAGAACTTTGTAGGTTGCAGTGGCACACACCCAGAATTCCATCACTCAGGAGATAGAGGCAGGAGGATTACCACACATTCAAGACAAGTCTGTTCTACGTAATGAGTTTACAGCCAGCCACAGAGACATTATTCACTGATGAGATTGTGTCACACAACAAGGAGGATGGGGAAGGAAGGAGGCAAACTAGTTTTTAAAGTTACTGCAATGACAGTATTTTAACATGATGGATCTATAGGCAAGAAAGTTACCAAACAAGGCAATGTTGAGGTTTTTTGAGAAAAGAATAATTAATAAACAAGTTGTGAAGGAGCTAACACCCAGTATATTGTTCATCCTCGAAACAGAAATAATTTCTGTGATTGGGATTTAGTAAATAAGATTGACAGAAGCAAAGTTATCAGGAGAAGACTTAGATCAGCTATGAATGGATTGATAGTCATTTTCTAGCAATGAGTTTGATGGTGAGGGAATAGAAGTTTTCAAAGGTATGTTCTATACCCAGGTTTATAGTAAGTGCAACGATGAATTAAGAGGAAAAAAATCAATAATCAAAGAAGAGAAGACGGAGCCACAGGAAGACTGGGTAACTCACTTGAAGTTACAAAGAGAGTGGTGAAGGAAAGCTGTCTAGCCTGGCTTCAAAGTTCCCACCCAACTTTCTAGAACAGCACTGAGTGTTTTTCAGCTGGGGCATTTGAAGAAATGCTATGAGTCACTCTCACAAGACCATCTCAAGGACAGAAAGGAATAGCATGACTGATGGTGGAAGATGAAGAAGAGTTATCGTCACTTTCCATCCCTGAGTGCCCTTGAGATAGTGAGTCAGGTGGAGGATAGGAGGAATCCTTAACAAGCACGGTCAGAGTCAGCTTTCAAAACAGTGTCTCACTAGGGAACCAATCAATAGAGTTTACTCCTCAGACAGCCACTGAAGCCATGTTCCAAATCTTTTACCTTTGGGGAAGCAATGTGCTCTCTCCAGGTGTGTTATCTATGCTGTATTCTTTGGCATATCACTTCTCAATTTAGGCGAGCACTGTTGAAAGAAAACCAAAAATCAGTTCATCTGATCAATGGAAATCGCCATAGTGAATGGCTGAGCTCTTCATGTATGAAAGTTATTAATATCTCACTATGGGAGGTGTTTGTATTTAATGTAACTTTCCCAAAGGTGGTCTCAAGTGAGCGACAGAGTTATAGGTTACTGGACTTTCAGAAACATGATAGAAAATTGAAAAGCCTTTTTCAATACACATCAGCCGTGAAACCTAGTCTTTCTTATAGAAGAGTGTGTGTTTTGACAGTAGCCAGACGCCAAGTTGCCTGATGTGTACAAAAATAAATATTCTTGGCAGATAACTTGAACAGAGGAGATCCTTGGCTCACTTTTCAGAAAAGATTGCAGCAGTAAACCCAGCTTGGAATACTTTAATGTAAATGTAGGAGAGCTGATAATAACAACCTAAAATTAACACAATGGCAATGCCTTCCAAGTTAAAGGTGAAGCTTGGTAGCGGTATCATGTGCCTAAGTGTCAGAAGCATGTGAATAATTACACAGATGTTGTATTCTGGAGTGTGAGGTTAAAATCTATTTCCAAGTGGTAGAAGTAGACACGTCTTATATGTCTACTTCTTATGCATTCAGATCCATCCTCATGATGACTCCTTACTATAGTCTGTAGGGCTCTCCATGATCTGACTTCATTCTGTTCCTCTTCTCCCGCCCCCTTCACTTTCTGTGCACTGACCTTCAGGATGGGTATGCTGTGATCCTTTTGTCCTCAGCACTCATGTGCTTAGGTACCAGCCCAAGTACAGGCTTCTTATGTAACATCGCTTATTACCTAAAATATTCCTTCCTATTCTGTGCTAAAAATCTTTTATTACATTTCTCTTTTTTGTATTTTACAGAGTTTATCCTCATCTGAATATATCATATTTTAAGATGTTTTCCACCTAGAAATATATAAAAAAATCTATGAGGCATCAAGGAATATGTCTAATCAAAAGTACTGGATATTTTTGTGAATAATAAAATAAATCATCTACAGGTTTAAAATTTAAAAATAAATTGCCATATTCCTGGGTAGCTAGAAAAACTCATTTTAGTACAAATGCTTCTAATGCATTCCCCATATGAAATAAACAATCCAGATAGCATCCATCATTTTGTGTCTATGTGTACACACACATGTATACATATAAACATGTGTGATATGCTTATGTGAAATTATAATGAAGCCTTACTTTTTGGCAGGCTAAAAATTTAATGCAAAGGAAAAGAAGAATGTCCATTCTGTAAAGCTGTTCTGAAGATAAAATGAGTTAAGTATGCTTTCTGCTGTTGCATAGCAAATGACTAGATCAAATCTTAGCAGCAAAATCAACCATTTTTACTGTACACATGATCTGTGGGTCAGGAGTCTGAGACTATTCAGTATGACAGTTCTCATTCAGAATCTCTCATGCAGTAGGATGTGGCTGGGACTGTTATGTTTTGTGAATGGGCTACATGGCCAAGATTATTCCCTCCGGGTGGTAGTTCCTGCTGGCTGACAGCTGGGTGCTTGAACTTTCCATTAGGAGGAACATATGCCTCATGCCTTTTCTAAGGGTCTCAGGTAGTTAGATGTCTTACTGCTCCCTTCACTCACAGAGAGTACCACAGGAAGAAGCTGGTGGAAGCTATGGATCTTTTTCAACCTAGCTTCAATGTCACACAGCAATGTATCACCTCCAGCCTAATGTTTTTGAGCAACATGACTCCCGAGTTGAGAGGAAGCAATATAAACCCTGGCGATCAACACGAAGAAGCGTCAAAAAAATTGTCAGGTAGTTACATAACCACAGAAAGTGTCTGTTCTATGTAATCATTAGCGTTAAGTTTCTGACCTGATGGCGTAGCCTTGGGCCTTTCCAACAAACTCTCCTATACCTTAGCCTTCATTGTCATTCTTGACTGAATGTTCTAATCTACAATGCCTCTTTGCTGAGTGTCTTTGGAAAGTGGATGAGCTCTGAGCCCGTCACTGCCAGAGTCCATGTTACATAAATCGCATAGTTAGTGAGAAGAGGCCACAGCACTCCTAAAATACTGTTTCCTGCGCACATCTCATGGGACTTATTAGTTAACACATCGTCCCTGAGGCACAGGCTTACGTGACTCAGCAGCACAAACTGGAACTGCAGAGCACAAGGTGGATGCCAGCTCTAGACAGCACTTAGAAATCATTAAACACCAGTGGTCAGACCCAGACTAGGGCAGATCTTTGTACTGGCTTTAATTAATTAATTAATTAATTAATTAATTAATTAATTTATTTATTTATTTATTTTTATGTTTTATTTTAAACTGAACTTACTTTATTTTTTTATTTTTTTTTAATTTATTTATTTATTAAAGATTTCTGTCTCTTCCCCGCCACTGCCTCCCATTTCCCTCCCCCTCCCCCAATTAAGTCTCCCCCCAGCCCGAAAAGCAATCAGGGTTCCCTGTCCTGTGGGAAGTCCAAGGAACCCCCACCTCCATCCAGGTCTAGTAAGTTGAGCATCCAACCTGCCTAGGCTCCCACAAAGCCAGTGCGTGCAGTAGGATCAGAAACCCATTGCCATTGTTCTTGAGTTCTCAGTAGTCCTCATTGTCCGCTATGTTCAGAGAGTCCGGTTTTATCCCAGGCTTTTCCAGACCCAGGCCAGCTGGCCTTGGTGAGTTCCCAATAGAACATCCCCATTGTCTCAGTGTGTGGGTGCACCCCTCGCGGTCCTGCGTTCCATGCTCGTGCTCTCTCTCCTTCTGCTCCTGATTTGGACCTTGAGATTTCAGTCCTGTGCTCCAATTTGGGTCTCTGTCTCTGTCTCCTTTCATCGCTTGCTGAAGGTGGCTTTAATTTAAAGGATTTCTCTAGAGGAATTCCTACAGGCTGCTGATTTTTATCAGTTATTGTGCAGTTCTATTTCAAGAGTACAAAAATCTCTTTTCTCTTCAGGAATTTAAGAATGCAAAAGAAATATGCATTTTGCAATTGAGACAGAATTATTTTTAAGTCATACTTAAATTGTTGTGATTATAAGTGAATATAAAGAATAGTTGCAGAGGCACTGGAGAGATAGTGATTGAGAGCATTGGTTGCTCTTCCAGAGGACCTGGGTTCAATTCCCAGCACCCATATGGCAGCACACACCTGTCTGCAATTCCAATTCTAGGAGATCTAATGCCAATGCACATAAAGTGAAATAAATTGTTTGAAAAAAAGAATAGTTGCAGAACAATTTTTCTTTAGCATAACCATTCTTACTGATAAAAATCAGGATGGTATTTCCCAAACCCATCTGTGAATGTCCAATTCTTTTTTTTTTTTTTTTTTTTTTGGTTTTTCGAGACAGGGTTTCTCTGTGGCTTTGGAGCCTGTCCTGGAACTAGCCCTTGTAGACCAGGCTGGCCTTGAACTCACAGAGATCCGCCTGCCTCTGCCTCCCGAGTGCTGGGATTAAAGGCTTGTGCCACCATCGCCCGGCTGTCCATTTCTACTGTAGCAAGATTCTTGCTTCTTAAAAATAAAAAATAAAAAAATTAAAAAAAAAAGATTCTCACTTCTTTGTCCTGAGTGTGGGGCACCTAAGTCAATGTCCTTTTATCTATGATGCTAACCACACCCTTAGTGATCTGATCATTTTATAAAAAATTACATATTTGTTGTTTAAGTTGTATGACAATTTCCTGGACCTGAAAGCCTTATTACCTAACTTACTGTTTGTTCATTTCCACTCATATGTTTATTTTTAAAGATTTATTTTAATGTTTTGTTTGTGTGTCTGAATGTGGATGCGTACATGAGTAAAGATGCCCAGAGGCCAGAAAAAGGACTTGAGCACTTCCAAGCTGGAGTTCAAGGCAGTTGTGAGCCACCTGACATGTTGCTTGGATCTTAACTCCGGTTCCTTGCAAGAACAGAGTACTCTTAACCACGAGATCCATTTTTCCAGGCTCTTGTTTTTATTTATGTATTATTCTTGCAGCTTGAAACAAGTTCAGTCCTCGGTTCTCATTACTGCATACAGTGCTGGTTGTTTGTGATGAGAAAGGCTTGGGTATTTTCATTCTGTGCTATGTTTGAAGAAAGGCTGCTTCAGGCTACTAAAGTGGAAATGCCAAACAGTCCCTTGAAAACAGTTTCAATTAATTTTTTTCCTGTTAATCTGTGAAAATATTTGTAAAAACCTCCTCTATACCACCATTAGTTAAGAGGATGACAAGATTCATGCTTTCCTAGGATCTAAACCTCTTCTCTATATGGACAACTTATATTTTAAAAAGAATGTTGTTTATGAAATAATAAGAATTATAAAGATAAGGGCTGCTGTAGTTGGAATTTTCTTAGGACCACCAACCAGCTCCCAAATAATGGCATAGAGACTTACTATTAATTATGAGTGTTTGGCCTTAGCTTAGGCTTGTCCCACTAGCTCTTTAACTTCATTTAACCTGTGTCTATTCATCCATATTTTGCCTTAGGGCTTTTTAAGTGTTTTTCATTTGGTATGTCCTGCTTTCCTGCTTTCTCTGTGTCTGTCTGACTGGCCCCTGGTATTTCCATGTCTTGTCCTTTTCTTTCTTTTTTTGAGCCTAAATTCCTCTTCCTAACTCTCCCTGCCTGTAAGGTCTACCTCACTATTGGCTCTTCAATTTTTTATTAGACTAACCAGGTGCCTTAGATGGGCAAGTTAAAGCATCAACACGTCTTTACATAATTAAACAGACGCAACACATCTTTACATAGCTTAACAAGTGCAATGCATCTTTACATAGTTAAACAAATGCAGCATATCTTTGCATAGTGTGGTGGTTTGAAAGAAAATGCCCCCCAAAGGGAATAGCACTATTGGGAGGTGTGATCTTGTGAGAAGTTATGTGTCACTGTGGGGGCAGGGTCTGAGGTCCCTTTTGCTCAAGCTTCCCTCACTGTGAGAGTCATTTCACTCCCTGTTGCCTGCCTATAAAGATGTACGGACTCTCATCTCCAACACCACACATGTCTGCATGCCACCAGACTCCCCGCCATGATAATAGTGGATCGAACCTCTGAAACTGTAAGTAAACCCCCTCAATTAAATGTTTTCCTTGTAAGAGTTGCCGTGGTCATGGTGTCTCTTCACAACAACGAAAACCTTAAGACACATAGTTAAACAAATAGTCCACAACAGGTTTGAAAGATGGCTCAGCTGCTAAGAGTACTGACTGCTCTTTTGGAGGCCCCAGATTCATTTTCCAGCACACACATCATGGCTCATAACCATCTAAATTCTAGTCCCAGTGGATCCAATGTTCACTTCAAAAGCATGTATGTGCTGTACAGATATACAGGCAGGCAAAAACATTTACACACATAAAATAAAATAATAATTTAAAATAATTCTACTGGCAGGGTGATGGTGGCGCACGCCTTTAATCCCAGCACTTGGGAGGCAGAGGCAGGCGGATCTCTGTGAGTTCGAGGCCAGCCTGGTCTACAAGAGCTAGTTCCAGGACAGGCTCCAAAACCACAGAGAAACCCTGTCTTGAAAAACAAAACAAAAATTAAAAAATAAAAAATAAATAAAACATTTCTACTGATACTTTCTTTGTATGTAATGTTCTCTTGTGTGCAGCTGGCTCAACTCTCAGAAAGGCTTTAGTAAAGGGAGCCATTTACATTGAGGTTTTTATAAAACAGTCAGGAGAACCAGTGTGACTGAAACACATCTGTCCCTTGTCTTTTCTTATGCTGTCTATTGCCAAGTTCCTCTCCCAACATGGTGGCTTCACTCCCAACTCAGCATTGCCTACCCGAGCTCATGGCTCCTCTAAAGAGACAGTTCCTTCTTTGTTCCTTAGTTTCCTCAAAATATATCTGGGAGTCTCCTCTCAGAAAACCCAACCGTGGAACTTAATTAAATATCTTCCCCAGAGGAGTGGAAGCTAACTGAGAAGCCCTTGCTACTCAATCACACATAGCATCAGACCATTTTTAAAAGTCTTTTATTTAAAAGGTTGATGTGGGAGTGTCATATATCAATCTGTTGATTTCATTGGTTAAGCAATAAAGAAACTGCTTGGTCCTCATAGGTTAAAACATAGGTGGGAGGAGCAAACAGAACAGAATGCTGGGAGAAAGAAGCTGAGTCAGAGAGTCACCATGATTCTCCCACCCCAGGCAGACGCAGGTTAAGATCATTCCTGGCAAACCAGCTCTTGGGCTACATAGATTATTAGAAATGGGCTAGTCCAGGTGCAAGAGTTAGCTGAGAAAAGGCTAGATAAAATGGGCCAAGCATTGTTTAAATGAATACAGTTTGTGTGTTGTTATTTTGGGCATAAGCTAGCCAGGCAGCCGGGGTGCTGGGGACGCAGCCCCACTGCTCCTATTACTACAAAAGGTCAAACAAACAATAACTATTGAAGAAGTAAAATAAGTATCTGGGTTTTTCTGATGTCAAAAAAGTTATGATGTGACTGATCTAATGGGAGCTCACCAAGGCCAGCTAGACTGGGACTGATGAGCATGTGATCAAACTGGACCCTCTGAATGTGGCTGACAATGGGGGCTGACTGAGAAGCCAATGATAATGGCACTGGATTTTGATTCTACTGCATGTTCATCCTAGTCTGTTTGGATGCTCACCTTCCTAGACCTGGATGGAGGGGGAAGGGCTTTTAGCACAATCGCTCTTTCTGACAAAACCAAGATGATACAAACATTCCTAATCCCCTCTGTGAATGTCCATTTCCCACTGTATCAAGATTCTTACTTCTTAGGCCTGAGTGTAGAGTGCCCTGGTCAATATCCCTTTATCTATCATGTCATGAACCACACCCTTACTGATCTGATGAAAGGAGTCTCTAAAATACATTGGGTAATTAAAAAAAAAACTAGTAGCTCTCAATCCTAGACTCATACTTTGAGAAAGTACCTTAAAGGATATTAATAGAATTATCCTTGAGCATCTGAACTCTTCAATGAGAAGGGCGAAAATCTAGAAGTTTCTATAAAGCTTTGCAGGTAGTTTAAATGTTCAAGTAAGATGCAAAGCCATAATGCAACTGACTCTAAAATAAATGCACAGGGCAAAGTGATGAATGTATTGAAGACATAAAACAATTTTCTAACTTTTATTATTTTAGTCTGAAAATATGGCTGTAGATTATAACAAAATAAATAATACTAAGCATTATAAGAAGAAAGATAAACTGAGAAAGCAACAATTTGTCAACCACAATGGCAAAAAAAATGAAGTTTTGAGTTCAGTCCTCACTTCAGTAAATAAATAAATCCAGATTGCAAAAGCTAAAAATCTAATAGGATAAGCAAAAATATGACCATATATTTATATAATTAAAAGCAAATTGTTTTAACTTTTGTAGCGAGATTACTCTTATCATCAATAATCATGTTGTTCAATGTGTTTAGTCATCAGGAAATGACTAGATAAATTACTATACACTGCCAATATATGCTTAGTGCCTAAGACCAAAAATCTGTACTCCCAAGAGTTATTAAGAGATCATACAACCAGAACATTTATACTGTGATACTGGAAGTATAAATAAATACAATTCTGTGTTTATATGGAAAAAAAATGAAGCTCCCAACAAAGACACATAATTTATTCAAAAATCTAATGCAAACTTCATGACCTTTTTGGTACATATTAGATTTTTGACACATATTAGAAAGAATATAGAGGGATGGTGGGAATAAGTTTAATATAATCAAAATATATGAACTTCTTGAAGAATTAATAAAAAATACTATTCCAAACAAAACAAAATTCAGTTTGTCCGACTTACTCGTGTCTTTAAAATATGCTCAACATTTACATATATACCTAGTTTTGGAATTTTAAATTTAAGTGCTGGGTTTTTAAAAAAATTCTCACAATCTTATATGTGAATATATTTATTTTAATTTTCCTTGTCCTATATTCCCTGGGTCTGCATAGGTCTTTAGATATTGTGCAGGGAGAATAATGTTCAATGAGATTTGGAGTTTTTGGTTTTTCGAGACAGGGTTTCTCTGTGGTTTTGGAGCCTGTCCTGGAACTAGCTCTTGTAGACCAGGCTGGTCTCGAACTCACAGAGATCCGCCTGCCTCTGCCTCCTGAGTGCTGGGATTAAAGGCGTGCGCCACCACTGCCCGGCTGAAGTTTATTTTATAGGGAGGAGAAAGGGCTAATTAACAACAGCATTGTGAAGATGAGCTTTCGGGACAGGAAAGTTGTGCTCTCATCTTGCTGCTAAAACTCTTGGTGAGAAACATGTACAACAGGTGCCCCGGTGCAGCTCTGATCTTGTCCCACAGGTCAGTTGCATTCTGCAGGACTGCATTTCTCTATCAGTTGGTTTTCATGGTGCCCAGTCTACAGGTGATTGCTGTTGGCCCACAGGGTCTTTAGCAACACTGGCTGCGAAGGAGCTGGAGAACCAGAAGTCACGGTGTAAGCCGTGACTATCAACAGTAGCAAGAGCTAAGCTGTGGGAAGATTCACTTTCAACCCCCAGGAGACCCAGCATTCAACGGCAGCCACTGGATAGGGGGCATCAGAAAAGACAGCTGTTTAATCTTTTCAAATATGGTGCCAACCGTCTGGGTACAGATAAAAGAAGCCTGGATTTGCAGGAAGGACTCGTGCTCAGCATAGGGCTTTTCTCTTCACATGCCATATTGTACACAGCGTTGGGAAATTAGGCCCCACCACTCTTCTGAGTCGAATACGGAAGGAATATACACCCTACAGGATTGTGTTAGTGACTAAATCAATCTGATGTGGAAGTTGTTTGCTCACTCTAAAGCACTGGGTGGATATAAAGGAATAATCACATCAAGGTACCAGAGTGTCAGGTTAACTGTGAGGCAAAGGCAAAATGCCACTTCGTAGTAAATGTCCGCTGGTCTGTGTCTTTTCATCCGCGTGTCCAACATTCCAGTGCAATATTTAACTGTGAGTTGTCAAGAACACCAAAGAATATTGGCTGTTAGTGGCTTCATGTGAATTGCTGGTACTGTCTGGATGATTCGAGCTTCCATTACAGATAAGCAAAAGCTGATATCCAAAGAAGCTAATTTACTTAAGTCTATGTGGACATCAAGCTGAGGAGGAGGGCATGAAGCCATTTTGTTCTGCAAAGATGGGGCACTTTACTCAAGCAGAGAGTACTAGTAAAGCCCCTCGGTGGCCTATCTCTCAGCTGTGCTCTTCCTCTCCATTGCCGGTGAGATACAGGAGCAGGGGCCATATAACATATCTATCCAAATCTTATCCAGATAAGTCAGGGTAAATCAGACCCTTTGTCTCATTAGGAAAAGTTTTTAAAGAAAACAATTAAATTTAGAGAGTTCATTTTATATGAACTTTAGATTTCAGTTCCCAAGAGTGAGCTGAAATTGGAGCACAGCCACACTCATTTACTCATGTCTTGTCTGTTTCTACTTTATATCACAACACAGGAAATGAGGAAACAGAGAGGCTGTGTGGGCAAGATCAGCAGCCTACAGTAGTATGGCTACAGTATATACTCTTTGGCTTTTTAGAAAATAATTGCGTAGACCTGTGATTGATTGAATTATTGCGTCACAGAGAGTTTCACTGTTGAAAGGGGGTCTCAGTTGAGGAACTGCCTCCATTGGACTGACTGTGAGCACATTGTGGGCATTTTCTCAATGGCTAACGTATGTAGTCTAATCTACTACGGCTGTGCCATTGCTGGCAGGTGGTCCTGGTGGTGTAAGAAAGCAGGCTGAGCAAGGCATGGGAGCAAGGCATGGGAGCAAGGCATGGGAGCAAGCCATGGGAACAAGGCATGGGAGCAAGGCATGGGAGCAAGGCATGGGAGCAAGCCATGGGAGCAAGCCATGGGAGCAAGCCATGGGAGCAAGCCATGGGAGCAAGCCAGTACGCACTGTTTCTCTACACTTCTACCTTGATTCCCTTCTTGACCTTTCTCGATGCTGGACTATAACCAGTAGGCCAAATGAACCCTTTCCTCTCCTAAGTTGTTTTTCGAGAAAGATGTTTACCACAGCGACAGGAAAGTAACTAGGGCACATCGTTTGTCTCAACTCCTTTTTATTAATCCCTTGAAATTTAATAAGAATATACGGTTTTATCAATTGTTATGAGACCTATTTAAATTAAAATGTAAAATGTGGACAAAAACAAATGTAAAAGTTGATTAAAAATCTACGTGGGGCAGAGCTTTTTTATTGTGGGTATGAAAGCTAGCGCCTGGTTTTCAGAAACGATACAGCTACAGGTACAAGAAATCATCACAAATATGAATATCTTTAACTCAGTAACTCCTAGGAATTTTCATGAGTACAATTCTTAGGACAGGGCCTCATTTTGAAGCCCAGGTTATTCTGAAATTCACTTTTTAGTCGCAGCTGGCTTGAACCTGCTGTGATCTTCATATTTCTGCCCCCCTAGTGCTGGAATTACAGGTGGGAGCTACTATTACTGGTGCTCGATTTTTGTTTTACTATTAGTGGAATATTTCCTTCTAAGGTGAAAGTAAATTGTCCGTCTCCAGCTGGACTTTTCCTGATTTTCATAAACTGCAAGGTTATGAGTGGGTTTCTTGAATTGAATGCTATTGCCTTAGCACCCAAGAAATATTATAGGAAAGAATAATGAATTCTCTGCAAGAGCTAAGAGCTAGCCTGCAAACTCAGCCCCTCCTCTTTCATAGCTGAGCTGACAGAAACATTTCACTAACCAATAAAATAAAAACTAATTTAACTTTAGAATGTGCATATCTTGAAATGTAGGTTATTTGTAGTAAATGATAACACATCCATGTGGAAACATAGGATCAAAATGGAAATAATTTTAAGACAATTAAATACAAATGATTCAGTGATAGTATAATTCATTGAAGTCTATTTGGAGAAGAAATATCCATAAATTATATATCTAATTTTCCAGACTGGCCCTGAAATCTATCAACTCATCTTGTTCTACCTTTACAATATATAAATGAGAAAACTCAGTAATTTTCATCAGAGAATCACAAGTTTCTATGAAAATCTAATTGACAAGAACACTAGAACATAAGCAAGAATTAGTGTGACCATTTCTGTGGATGGAGGACCGACTCTAAGCGGGCATGCAAATCAGTAAGGAAGGAGATTTGACACTTGCTTTAACGCCACCTGTCCCCCAATTTAATTGAGCGGATGTGGCTTCATTACTTACTAAGTTCCAGTCAGACTCTTGGAAAATTTCATTTGCACGTGTTATACAATCAAATAAGTCTAGTCACATTCAATTAAAGCTAGAGTTTGAGGTAGCAGTCACATGTCAGCCCATAACGAATGTCCTGAAGATGCAGGGAGGAGCTGGGTTCACCAACCGTGATTGGCAGAACAGGGTGAGAGGTGAAAGCATAGAGATGCTCCAGTGTTTTTTACCTGGCAGTGATAACAGGTAAGTCTGTCTTCACCGCTGACAATTCTGCAAAGTCACTGTGTGCTCTGTCCTCCAGCTCAGCAGCCCTCATTTTCATGTTGTGCACACTGCAGATTGTAGAGTATCTACCCCTGTGGTCTGTGTTCATCTCACTCTCCATGGTTTTCTTTCTTTCTTTTGTGAATAAAGCTTACATAAACTCGTCCATTCCCTAGGAATGTCATCATTTATGTGTTAGGAATTTCCCAAAGTTCTGTGAGAGATTATTAACCTTGTTAAATAAGGAAATGAGAGATAAAAAGTTAAGCCCTATGATATTGTGACTATGGCTTGAAAATTACTCCTAAATGACCAGCTGTTTTACCTGCAAACCAAAGGAAATTGAACAAAATAAAACCTTATTTGTAATGAGTTAACATGAAGAGAAAGTAGGGAAATTAGAAAAAAAAAGACCCTCTCCCAGCCTCAAACAGACAGTGGACACTGTGGCACATGCCTATAATCCTAGCACTTGGAAGGCCAAGACAAGATGATTGACTTGAGTTTGAGTCTAGCCTGGGCTACATAGTGAGATCCTATGTCAACCAAGCAAACTGGAGTCAAAACAAAACAAAACAATGAATCACAGATACAGTTGTCTAATCCAGTTGTGAGAGGCTTTATAATTCAGTGTTTGTTTCTTCAAAGCAAAAACTATGGAGACCCAGAGCAGACAATTCAGGTGGCTTAGTCACCAACATATTTACGATCGACTAGACCCATCCCAAAGAGACAGTGCCTAAACTTGGAGAAAACAATAGCTCAGTATGAACTGTGAGGGATGGGTGGTATTGCTGTCATTTCTTACTTTGTATAATTCTCCAACCAAGAAGTTTCTTCCCTGATTTAAAGGTTACTTCTACTTGTGGCCATTATTAATAATAGGAGCAGGTTAGAGATGACTGGGCCAAGCCAGCCCTTGAGCATTGTTTCTCTGTATGGGACCATACAGATGGTGCTGATATCATGCAGCTACCTGTGGTTATCATTCCACCTCTGCCAAGGATGAGAATTAGTGTTTTCTGATGGACTTTCCGAGAACACAACTTCTTCTTTTTCCACATAGTTCATTTGAGTTAACAGTTGTTATCTATTTTATTACTCAGTTTTAAGCCTCATTCATTTGTCTTCTTCCATGTTAACCAGCTCACATCCTTGGTTTTATCATTTTTATTTCAAAAGCATCCTCATTTTGTTCTTTTCACCTGAACTTGACTATCGCTCATCTTCACAGCCTAAGCTTTGTCATCTCTACATTCCTCAACACAAATCAATGCTCTTGATCCATTCTTCACATTGTTGCTAAAATTGCTATTCTAAAATTATGATCTAATGCTGTTCCTAATTGTCAAAAATCTTTAATAAATAGCTGGTAGAGTAGTATATCAACTTCAGAACGTTACAATATTGAATGCTGTCTCTAGGCTCTGTTTTCCTGAATTCACACAAATTTCAGGTGACTTCATGCTCAGAATGTGTCCTTTTATTCATGACTTTCTGTCTTTGCTTTATAAGTCTTCTATCCCGTTGTCTTTCCATCATTTCCCCTTTCCTGCTGGGCCATTGTGTGAATGTGGACTTCAGTTTATCCATAACTCTCATTAGTTCTGGTGAATGTTTCTTTCACTTGTCCCTGAATGCCTCTTGGACTCTAGAAGACAATGCAATGGCATTCAGTGTTTATGACCTTTATCCACTTTCTATTCAAAAGGGTACATACCTCAAGAGATTATCCAAAACTGCAAAAAAGACATTAGAACTAGATTCTTTTGGGCTTGAGAAACTAAAATGTGGCTGAGATAATTGGTATCAGGTCACAAAAAAGAGACCATGCCAGACCCAATATACAACCTCCACATACCTTTCTTCCTTTTTTCTCTTGATCAGGATGCAGCTCCAGCACCATGCCTGCATGCTGCCATTCTTCCTGCCCTGATGATAATGGACTTAACCTCTGAAACTGTAATCCAGCCCCAATTAAATGCTTTCTTTTATAAGAGTTGCCTTGGTCATGATGTCTCTTTACAGCAATAGAGCAGTGACCCAGACAATGTGAAAATTGTCCCCTCCTGTGGTATGTAAATTAACAATGAAATTAACTTCAAGAATTTATCTCATCAGTCAAAGGACACACATTGATGACCAAGAGTATAGATTGATGTGGGAAGATTGATAAGAGGTTTGGGGGCTGAAATTCTGTTATGCCCAGATCACAGAGTCCTCGCAAAAAAACAACTAGGTGACCGAATCCTGTATGTAAAAGCAAAGAGCCTTTATTCTTACAGGAGTTTGCAAACTAGGACTCTCTGAGTGTCCAGCATATTGGAGTGATAGGAAACGGTAGGGTTTTTATAGTAGCAAAGATAAAAGTGAGGAATTTCTAAGGTTCAGAACCCCTGATTGGCTGACATTTGTCTAGGGGTGTCCTAGTGAAAAGCAATGGCTGTGTGCTGGCAGGTGATCCTATCTACAATTATTGGAATGTTAGGAATTTCCTTTGGAGGGTCTGTTCCTGGGTGGTGCCAGTTTATGGCTTTTCCTGGAACCTGGTGCTGCCTGCAACAGCAACTGTACAGCCTGGGCCCCACATGTGTGGCCAGGCTGCCCTGGGCCCCATAATTAATTGTTGCTTGTGGGTTATATTTTCTGTTTAGCTGGGAAAGTACTAGCTAGCTTCTTAGCCACAGGTTAATGAACACATTCAAAGTACTGATTAAAGAATCTTCGAATGAGGTCCATTTGAAGGTTGCAAGACAAAGATATTAGAAAACATTTGGTTGGTGCAGAAATCAGCTACTCAGGAGAAGGTTGGTGGTGTAGGAGCCAGCCATGATAACCATATGAAGAGGTCACCCAAAGAAAGTTCTTTACTTCCAACCATTATCACCTGCCAATGTAGCACTCAGCCATAAATAAATTTAATAGAGGCCTGAGTCTCAGTAGTTTATCCTAAAGCAATACCTGATTGCAGGAAGAACCACAAGCTGAGATTACCCAATTACCACCCAAAGACCATCCAAAGAAAATGCCTAATGTTCCAACCGCTGTAGATAGGATCACCTGCCAGCACACACTCACCAGGACACCCCTAGACAAATGTTAGCTAATCAGGGGTCCTGAAGCTCAGAAACCCCTCACCCCCACCTTTACTACTATAAAAACCCAACTCTAACTGAGCTCAGTGCTCTCCATTTATTCCAATACATTGGACATGCAGAGAGACCGAGTTTGCAAACTTGCATAAAATAAAGGCTCTTTGTTTTTACATATGGGACTCAGTCTCCTTGTTGGCTTCTGGGGGACTTCACGGATTTGGGCATAACAAGTGGCTTGAGACTGAGGACTTAGGATCCTGCTGAGATAGGAGCTTCTCCAGGTTTAGAGTTGTTAGGCTGACCAGTCTATGGTGACCATGGAGGGCCTCACAGAATTGTCCCCGTGCCACTCAGCAGAATGAGGCTGAGTGTAGCCATTGGGTGTCCAGTGGGAAGAGAAGAGATCCATTTAAGCCATAGTAGTCACAGAATGCCAGTCTCTAAGTGTGGCCTGTTATTACTCTCTAAGTTTTTAGCACTCGTGGTTGTAAAAAAAACAGCACCTGCCAAGGTAAAGAAGAATACCCCAAATGTAAAGCAAGCTGCCAAGTCCATGATGTCTGCTTTATACCAGCAGACTCCAAGTTTTGATTATTTTATCACCAGATTTTAATATCTGAGACTCTTGGTAAGACTCTTTATGGTAACAGCATTTCATTATCATAAGTATCATTAGTACATTGTCATAAGTTAATTTTATGGAAATAGAAAGACTGAGGGGACTTTAATTAGGGAGTGGGAGGAGTATAAGTACAAAGAAGAAGGAATGAAATAAAGTAACAGTAAGGATGTCTGAAAAGTCTGATAAGGGACCATGCTAATATCTACCTAAAGTACCTATGATACAAGTAAGTTGATGTTAAAATAAATATATACATATAGTAGTGCATATACCTTACTAGTAACCTACAGCTTTCTAATAAATTTAAGACCACTCAACAAAAACAAAATCATGTCTAGTACTATAAATTTAGACAACTACCCAGGGCTAGTGAAGTCATAGATCTTGGAGGAGAATCTACAATTGCCACTTTACTAAACTAAGTACATTCCAAATACTTCTCCTTATATCAACACGTGTAGTACTCATCCCTTATCAAGGACACTTCTCTTTGCAGTAGCTGCAGACCTTTACAGAACACCACAACCAATCAAAATGCAGACTTGTTGAGTCTAGTCCTGAGTGACGCATCCACATTATAAACCCTGTATCTGAGGGAAGAAATAAGGCAAAACCAGAGGGACAGTGACTTTTCTTTTCTTTTTTAAATGAGATTGTGTCTCCTAGAAATGCCAAATGCTGTGAAATAATCCCCTTGTACACTGTCAAGATTTGCCACTCATATTGGTTTAATGAAACACTGATTTGATTGGCCAGTAGTAAGGCAAGAATTACAGGTGGAACAACAAAACTAGGAGAATGATGAGAAGAAGGGTGGAGTCAGGGGAGACATCAGCCAGCTGCTGAGGAAGCATGACCTGTAGAAAATTAGGTAACAGCTGTGTGGTGGTGGTGCATACTTTTAATCCCAGCACTCAGGAGGCAGAGCAGGCATATCTCTGTGAGTTTGAGGCCAGCCTGGTCTACAAGTGCTAGTTCCAGGACAGGCTCCAAAGCTACACAGAGAAACCCTGTCTCGAAACACCAAAGGGAAAAAAAAAGAAAAGAAAATTAGTAACAAACTATGAGCCACATGGCAAAGTATAGATAAGAAATATGGGTTAATTTAAATGTAAGAGTTAGGTAGTAACAAGCCTGAGCTATTGACCAAGCATTTGCAATTAGTATTAAGCCTCTAAGTGTTTATTTGAGAGTGGTTGAGGAGCAATAAAACTCCACCTACAGCCAGAAGCTACACCTGTAAAGTCTTACTATCATCGCTGTTTAAATAAGACTTGAACAAGTGTCCTAAGCTACCTTTTTGAGGTAACTTATGCCTGGCTCCGATCTGTAGCCAATTCATACTTTCCAGGATAGGCAAATGAGGATTATAGGCAAAAGGAACATAGATATAAGAGAAATAAGAAACAGAAACATAGGATAGTATTGGGAGGGAGTTCTATTGAATATTGTAATCTCCCATGCTTAATTTCCATTCGCTTAAATACCCAGACCTCAAAAGGTAGGAATAAGATTAAAAAATAAACAAACCAAAAACTACATTTACATGATACAAGGAATGAACAGCTCAGTTGAAGGATTATTAGTTATATTAGTTAAAAATTCTGTTCCCAGAACAAGACAAGTAATGCTCACACACCATACCAAAACATTCTCTAGGCAAATCACTCCCTGGGTAGAATCCATAGTTATTTCCCTAAGGGAATAGGAACCTACTTGAATCCTTATAATTTTTTTTGAGGTAGAAACAGATTTACTTCTTAATACCTAAAATACCAAGTTTGGATATTAGTCATACCTGTTGACAATAACCCTGAGCATGCAGAAGTGACCTTTAGTCAGGATAAAATGGACCCATACCTATAAGCTCTGTCAAACAAGGGTGATGCCAATAGACATGCTAGCATGGACGAGGAAAGTTCACTAGGAAAGAACTATAGATAAATAAGGCATGCTAAGAATAGGAGAAATACTCTTCCCCAGGGAAGGGTGTACCAATTAGTTACACAACACCAATTTGTCACCCTGAAAACATACCTGCAGGTAACATTATTCAGACTGAGCAGGCTGCACTTATGTATTTAGAAACACACACACACATCACACACATGTGCTTATTTATTTATACGTATGTATATATGTCAAAGAGAAAAGAGGCAGTGAATTTGAAAAAGGACCAAGGGTTAGGGGTGCCATGGGAAGTTTCAAAGGGAGAAAAAGGAAGGAAGAAATGTTATAATTATATTTAATTATATCATTTAATTATAATTATATATCAAAAATTAAAAACAAAAAAGAAAATCCCCTATTCTTCTCAAATCTGTGAGTTAAAGATTTAATTGTCTCGAAAAACCAAAAAAAAAAATTTACTTGTCAAATGATATGGGTTATCATACAATACTTCATTCAGTTTTCCTAGTAACATGCAAATTAAGTTGTTGAGCCTGAGGAAAGGCTCTCTCACCCACTGCTGCTATGGCTCTTCATGGGACTGGCTGCTCCGCCGAGGTCTCTCACCCGTCATGCTGCTCCCTGCCTGGGATCCACTGTCCCTCGTGGCCAGCTTCCCCTTGTGGCCCACTGCCCACTGCAGTCACTTGGGGAGCAGCACCGTTTTATTTAAACCATAGTATTTGGTGCCCGTGTCTTGGCCAGGCTCTCACCACATTCCCTCCAGCCTGCAGGCAGGCCAGCTGAAGACATGTGAAACCCTGAGCTCTGGAACCAGGTTTCTTTACAACAGCTCTACATTCTATCTGCCTAACCGCTGACCTCTCTGCACACCAGTGACTTTGGTGGTAAGTTTTCCCCTTCTATCCCCCAACCACCGCCTTCATGGCTACTGTTGAGCCCTTCGCTGACATTCATCTCTGGTTGCTTCCCATGGCTGAAAACGTGACTGGACTAACCGGGTTGGTCCTCCCGTGCTAGCACTGCACACGGAGTGTGGTGCATTTGATTTGGGCCCGGGGTCCCTCAGATTTTTCTTTCTCTTTTTTCTTTCCTTTCCTTTCTTTTCTTTTTTCTAGCCTCTGGCTTCAACACCCGCCTGTGGAGAAGAGATGTTTCCCTATAGGCTTTGCAGTGTTGTGTTTCACTAACACCCTGCCTGCAGAGAGGAGATGTCCTTCTATAGGCCCTGTGGTGTTTTCATGGGTTTTCACATTTTTAGCTATGGTATAAACCCTCAAACTATCAGTCACCCACCTGTGAATGCTCTGCCAGTGTCCCACCGGCTCCACTTTTCCTCTAACTATCCCTGCTACCACTATTGCTGGTCCCCGAAAAACAGACAAGATTGGCGGATAATGTGAGGCAGCTGTTTTCAGTTCCAGCATTTGCTACTCACTGTGGCTGTGGTGTAGCAACTTGGCCACAGGGTGAACAGTGACTCTAGTTCTCTCTTGTTGTTATGTTTAAAACTCTTGCAGCTCAAAAAACATGGCTTCTCTATACAACACATGACCGCAGCCATTTTGACTGAGGTCAGGTGACCATGTCTGGCCTTCATTACTGAGATATTCCTTGTCTGGTCCAATGGTGCTGACTCTCTTGCATGTGTGTTTTGTGCAGTGGCATGCCTTTGGTAGGGCCCACCAAGAGCATCCACTTCATCCAATTCCTGTTCACTCTGTGTATGTGTGTAACATGTAACTTAAATGCACCTATGTTTACTGTTAAACATTACAATTGTTTGCCCATTATATCTCATTCCAGACTACAAAGCAATAAGTTTCATGTTTTAAATTGGTATGTACTTTTAAGTTTCTTATGAAAATATGCTATATTTAATTCAACCCTAATTTAAAATATATTAAGCTGTTCTCTACTATTGTCAGTTCTGCCATTAACCTTCTATTGCAAGCAGTTTTTTTCTTCTTTTTGTCTTTTTATGAGTGTAAATATTACCTGCTAAGTTGAGAGTTAGTACAGTAAAGCTTGAACCCAATTCTCCAGGCATATTCTATAACTTGTCTATACCCATTAAACAGCTCTCAACTGCTCAGAGATCTGGGAAATATGACATTTAAATGCTTGATTATTAAAAAGAAACTTTTCATAACAAAAAGAAACAGGTTGGCTCCTAGCAGCAGCACTCTACTTCCTCCAAAGAAGACGGAAGACAAATGGGCACAAAACAATGTCCATCCACAATTTGTTCCAACTTCTAAGTACTGACCACTGGACAAAAATCTAAACTGAAGATCTCCAGACAGTGGACAGAATTGTTGGAATTGACAGCCTAGCTGCTCATGTCAAGATACACTTGTTTTCCTACAGATTTCTTACCCCACAGGATCTTCTGGAACCTGGAAGGCCCTGCATTAAGCAGCAAAAGGCAAATATGACCTTCAGTGACTATGGAGGATCCTGAGGAATAGCTCTGGGTGCCAACCAAGTAAGTTCTCTGTCGTTTTTTAATCAATTACTCAAGTAAAATTTTATCCTTCTCAAATACCTCTGATGCAGTTTGACAGCTGAGAGGTTTTGTCAGTTTAAAAGGACAACCTCACCATACAAATTTCAGCAAAATACAAATATAAGTTATTAAGGTGTGTACCTGCAGTTATAAAGGTGTGAGGAAAAGTGCATGCTATTAAATTTGTCTCTAATGCTGCCTTTCATAGTCTTAAAGATACTTTTCATTTTGCAAAAATATCTGACACAGTCATTCTGATATAAATATGCTACTGTTTTGGGTTCACAACCCCAAAAAATTCTTGTGAGTTCCAAGGAGTCAAATTGAAGGATATACCCTTCTCAATTCCCTGGTCCTTAATATTTTTTTTTCTCTAAACTTAACTTTGTCTTCTGTTGTGCCAATACCTTAAACAGATGTAAGAGACACCAAAAATTTCCATACCACAAACACTGGACAGGAGCAAAGAGACCAGATATCCCAGGATGTGACCTAAAGAGACCAGCTATGCCAGGATGTGCCAGCACGCAGCTTTCTCAGGTTGCCCCCAAGACAACACCCACAAATAAGCAGGAAGCAGTCTTGAGAATCTGCCATCCTTTAACCTATTGTACCTAACCTTCCTCTTTTTTATTTTAAAAGAGATGGGAATGTAATGGTCTGTCCTGTCCCTTAAGAGACAAGCCCTGTCCCCACATCTGCTGAGGCAAGTTGATCTTCCTTCTGCTTCCAGCCTGAGTTCCTTCCTTTCTGTCTCTCATGAAGAGGCAGCTTCTGCCTTTCTCCCTTCTTCCCACTTCTCCCCTTATCCCCTTCTCTTTCTCATTCTCTCTTTTTTCCTCTCTCTTTTTCTCTTTCTCTCTTTGTTTCTCTCTCTACTCCTCTTCCTTCTTTTCTCCCCCCTTTCCCTTTCCCCTCCATAACTCACTAAATAAATATCCACTTTCTCTGCATGGTGTGTCTATCTCTGTCTCTCACCCACTGCAGCTGTGACTCTTCATGGGACTGGCTGCCTTGCAGAGCTCTCTCACCTGCCATGCTGCTCCCTGCCTGGGATCTGCTGCCCCTTGTGGCCCGCTACCCACTGCAGCCACTCACCATTTTATTTAAACCATAACATAACATAACCACTTTGGGAGTTGTCTTAGAATGTTTTCCTAATCATTTTAACTTGTTCTATTTTTTGACCCCTCCATGCTAAGAAAATAGCATTTACCAATCAAGACGTTTTCTTCTTGGTTTATGCCTATCTTGTTTAATTCTATAGAGTCCTATTAAATGTATATACATACAGTTAACTTTAGTCTGTAAAGAATAACAAAGTGTGTCAAGAGGGATCATAGGTGAAGCCTGAGAAATGCAGACCTATTTTCACCTTGTCTGACTGTCAGAGAGTTTGGAGATTGACAAGCATAGCTGCATGTCCCAACTCAGGATGTGACTGCTTGGTTCTTCTGAAATTAATATAGCTCCATGCCATCCTGACAGGTGGTCAGGATATTCAAATGTACTTCTGCTCCTTCTTTTGTAACTATGAGGTCACCTGGGGAGGGGTGGTCTTCAGGATGTGACCTAGAGCAGCTTTGCCACCTAGACTACAGAATGTAAATGATTTGATGTCTCAGAGCAATAAAGTGATTGACTGTGTGAGTTATCCTTTGTATCATGTTAATACAGTCTTTTGTTATCTTTTGTTACCCCCCCCCCCCCATTTACATTGGGTATAAAAGCTGTAGAAAAATAAACAGGGATGACTTCCAGATTTCAGTCACTGGAATGCCTTCCCATTACTTTCTATGGTTTCTGATATAAAATAATATATTCACTTGACACATTTTTTATGTGTCTTCATATTCTTTACTTGTATTTCTAAAATCCCCATCCCCTACCCTGGTAAGAGGTATTTTTGTTAAGGCCAGTCCTCAACAGTAGGTATAAGAAGATCACCACAGCAGCTGGTCCACAAAGAAGCTAACACATTCTTCAACAAGGTAAAAACCCAAGGCCATGTTGGGCATCACAGTGAGATAAACTGGGTTGTATAGAAACATTATAATATATATATATACATATATATGTGCATATATATATATATTTGTAAACATAATGGGATCCTAAAAACAAAGGAGGGAGGAGGTTCCCTTTAAAGACTGTAGAGAAGCTTTGCTGAGACAGAGAGAGGAAGAGAGAGAGAGAGAGAGAGAGAGAGAGAGAGAGAGAGAGAGAGATGAATGAACTACCCTGAGATGGATGGCAGGCAGCAGGAGACCAGGAGTCTCTTCAGACAGTGGCCTTCATCTCTAGACCACATTCCCCAGCACCCCTGAGGAGTCTTGGACCAAAACAGAAGTCTGACTTTTATAACGTAGTGAAAGGTTTCACATTACATGATTTAGTTTAGCATAACATACACGACAGGGAGCATGGTGGAGTCAGTTACATAAATTGTGAGTTTTTACTTAACAGTACAAACTGCTTCTTAATTCTATATCCAACGTAAGCCTGCAGGAATACATGGCCTGATTCAGGCTATGCAATCAGACTAAAGGTCCAGGTTTGAGTTCAAAAGCTGGCAGGGGCCCAAATGGAAAGCCCCATCTCAGAAATATTCATGGACCAGATGGAGAGAATGCAAAATCCAAATCTCTCTCTCTCTCTCTCTCTCTCTCTCTCTCTCTCTCTCTCTCTCTGTATGTGTGTGAATTTCTTGAGTTTGAAAACACTGTGCAGACAAAACAAATCACACCAGTCCATTACTTCAGCTTGAGGGAGTGGGTAGTGTGCTTTTAAAAAAGCATGTCTCTGATATTTCAGCATGTTTAAGAGAAACTGGCAAAGTCCTCAGCAGTTTGAAACAATTTTGGGTAATTAGATTGTGAAGTGTTGACAGTTATCTAGATATAAATGATTTGGGCCACTGTCTTCAAAGTGCCATTTGGTGGATGGAAGGAGGTGCCTTTGTAAGCTACACAGACTTTTATCCTATCGTCCACATCATATTTCTCTTGTCTCTTCTCGTTAAGTAAAATCATCTTTGCCTTGTCAACAAATAGGGACTCAGTTTTATTATGATTTATGGAACTGGACAAAATGTCTTAATCTCCATCATTTTAAAAGACTCTTTAAAGGACATCATGGGTGTTACCTAAAGTATATGTATGTATGTGTTTATGTATGTATATGTATATATGTATGTGTATATGTCACAGCTGGATGTGACAGCACTCCAGAGGCAGGAGAACTAACAGTTCAAAGTGCAGTGGGACGCCTCTCAGAGATTCAAAGCCCGAATATGTAACTCAGAGGTAGAGTACCTGCTTAACATACATAAGGACTTGGCTTTTATACCCAGAACAGAGAAAAAACATTAAAGAGCACCCTAATGGTTTTGACCAGATTGCACTAAATCTGCACTGTTACATAAAGGGAGGAAGCTGTGTGGCTGGAAACTATGTGGATCGAAGTTGGTCTTAGTCAAGTGAGTGCTCTAAATATCTAGTACAAAGGTGTTTATTTTACCAGTAGCATCACCCTACCACACATCTCTAAATGACATCAGAGGTAGCAGTTCTGTCTCAGCATGCCTTCGGGATAATCCTGACGTGAGAGGACTCAGCAGATTCTTGTCTTTAAATATGGTAGCAGGAATTGGACAAAGATGACAGGGGGGCTGGATAGAGTAAGGAACCAAAAACTATGAGCTGTCAAGTTGTAGCACAAACTGTTTCTTAACTCTTCTAGAGAAAGCTTCAGGGATGCGTGACCTGATCCCAAAGCTCAAACCAGGCTTGAAGGTGTAGGTGTATGTCTTAACTTGGTCAAGTGGATGGTGCAGTTATGTTTTGTGGCTGCCTGGATGAACTATGGCGATGCATTATGCCTCCACACGAAACTCGTAAATCCTCAGATGAAGGCATTCTTGTACCCAAGTTCCTCATTCCTATACCCTAAGCTCCTGTTGATAATTCCGGGCACAAGAACGAATCACGAGATACACAACCAGACAGGGAGGGGGAGGGGACAAGGGAGTAGTGGACATGCCCGTGTGAAAACAATTTGAACCAAGAGGAGGGTGGAGTGAGCAGCCTGCTCTTAAAGGCTGCTAGCACAAGTACACACAGGGGCTCAAGTAGCCTCATCATGCACGGATTATGAGACCACGCTGCACGTAGGTTGCATAGGTCTTAAAACCAGGCAGTTTGCCTGAACACCAATGGTGCGTGCATGGCCCGTAAGTCCCGGAAGTGCTAAGGCCTGGGGTGGCTGAGCATTTTGCCTGAATGCTGCTGACAGCTGGTTGGAGCTCTGGATGTGATGGAAAATACCAAAGCCTGTGATGGATTTGGTTTCGTGACCAAAGTTTATGACATAACTGGGCATAGATCTAGATCAGGTCCATGATTTTCAGAGTGGCAGTTGTGGGCAGTACTGTAGAAAGGTTGTGGAGCCTGGCGTTTCCGGTGTCTGTCATGGAAAGGGGGTCCCGATTGAGATGAAAGGCAACAACAGAGTAAGCAGAACTAAAAGTCAAAAATGAAAATATCCTGGTAACGTCTTTGAATGACTGGATCCAGAGCTGGGAAAAGAGATCATGCTATTGGATGCCTGGACCCAGACATGCCTGAGACTAGGTATTATGTGGTTCTTTTCCTCCCGTCCGAATTGGATGCCTTTCTAGGACCTGACCCTTAGCCATGTCAGCTAGAGCAGAACTAATCAATGGTAGCTAGATCTATGGAATTGGAAGTATTGACCCTCACCAAGGAGGGGGAGGAGAGCCTTTCCTGGGATGCTATTACTTCCTTCTCCAGATACAAGTGTTCTTAGAAAATGCTAGGGTATACTAAAAGCAAAGTTGAAAATGAGACTTTATGGTGCAGTTTCTATGAGGTCAGCATCCATGATGGGGTGGGCCCTGCTTTTTGTGCAATCACCCACACTTCTTTACATAACCTATGACCGGTGCTCAGAAAGAAAGCTCAATAAACTAATTTGTCTCACCACACTAGACTTTGGTGAAATCATGGACTTTGGTCTGTCATTGGAGCACACCCGGGATGACTAGATGTTCTCTGTGTCCCCCAGGAAAAGTGAATACAGCAGGCAAATGACCTATCTAAATTTTTTTTTTTTTTTTTTTTTGGTTTTTTGAGACAGTGTTTTTCTGTGGTTTTGGAGCCTGTCCTGGAACTAGCTCTTGTAGACCAGGCTGGTCTCGAACTCACAGAGATCCGCCTGCCTCTGCCTCCCGAGTGCTGGGATTAACTGAACCAAAAAACTGAACCTATGTTAAGCCATTTTAAATTTCTAGTACTGGCAATAGACAGCATCCTGGTAGTGATGTTGGCTGATATTGGGGTTCAGTGGACACCCATTGTGAGTTCCAGGGTCTTATGTGGTAGAACAAAGAAGTGTAGACAGTGAGAAGCACAATGAAAGGATTTAATTACTGATGTACTTCTAAGGGAGAATGTCTCCAGGTGACAGCTGAGCGGCCCACTCTGCACCAGACTGGCGCATAAATTACCTTGGCAGAGCGTTTTTTTTTTTTGGCTCATTTACATAACACAGGTGTTGGGGGATAATCTTTTAGTACACTGTGAAACTGTGTCTCTGTTTTGTCTCATCTGCCGGGGCACCTTCTAATTGGTTTAATAAGTAGCTGAGTGGACAATAGCTAGGCAGCAGAGACTAGGAGGGACTTTCAGGGAAAGAGGGGAACTGGGGAAGAATCTGAGCTGTGCAGCTTTTGTCAAGGAGACCCGGAGCAAGAGGGAGGCACAGTGCTGAGGAGAGGTAAAGAGACAGGTGGCGCAATGAGATCAAATACCTGACAGGAAGTCTTGTCTTAAACCTCCATGGCGGGTGTGTGTGTGTGTGTGTATGTGTGTGTGTGTGTGTGTGTGGTGGTGGTGGAGTGGGGTAGGGGTAGGGGGCGGGGGGTGTGTGTGCATTTTAGAATTACAATGAGCCCTGGAGTGCCACTGAAAGGGAGCCAATGTAGTTGGGTTTGGGATGGGAAATCAGGTTTTTCTTCGTCAACTTACTTTTTCAGATGGTAATTTTCTAGGACTTTTCACAAGACCTGGGCCTCACTCACGCTATTTTCTTAGACTAGAAACCCGCATTTCCACTGGAGATCTAGCACAGCGCTAGCATATTTCCTGGATATGCACACGGCCCTGAAGTGATGCCCAGCACGAAAAACCAGAAAACCATTTGTTTCTCAACTAGATCAGGCAATATAGAATTGCCTTTTATACGGACTGAACACATACTAGGAATCTGAGAGATTATTGTGACACTTTCTTTTAATCTCAGTTTTTCTTTGACTCAAATGCTATATACATATACATATCACAACACACACACACACACACACACACACACACACACACACACACACACACAAGCTTTCCCCTCCAGAGACGAAGAAACAATTTTAAAAAAAAATCTGAAATTTGTACTTAGGTGACAAGCAATTTTATTTTGCAAAACAATCACTATACAGCAACAAATACATTTGCAAATTGTTTGAAAAACATGAACTAACTACAACCAGCCATTGAAGAAATGCCTTTCTATGGTAACAGGCTCTAGAATTATCAGAAGAAAGAACCCCCACAGATTTGTAGTGACATGTTGGAACCTTGGAATCCCAGCATACAGAGTACACTTTTTTGATTTTTTTTTCCCCTTTTTGCTAAAGTTGAAGTGGACTTTCATGATGGCATTCTTTTGGAGTTTGAAAAAATCTTTTTCCTACAAAGGGACTTGGCCTCAACCCACATGGTCAGGCTGAAAATCCTAGGTGTAAAAACACAAACATCAGTGTTGATGTTAGCACATCAGTCTTTGAAGAAACGCCTGGAATTGCATCGCCATCTGACTAATCTACCTTTTCTTTTCTACTTCTAACACAAGTCATTTCTTTTCCTTCCTGTGGCATGAAAAATAAAGAAAAACTGTAAGTGCAGCTAGGTCAGAATGAACAGGTATAGATTATTTCTTAACTACTACTGATGAGGTGCTCCCTATGTCTGCAGACCTCTCTTCTACCCCACATGTGCGTGTGTGTGAGTGTGTGTGTGCGTGTGTGTGTGTGTGTGTGTGTGTGTGGAAAAGGACAACTACAGTCTATTTTTCAGATTGCTGGACCTCTTCTTTCAGCTACCTTCAGCCCAACTGAGCTAGAATTACACAGGTGTCTTTCCTATGGGTGGGATTTCAGCCCATCATCCTGCTGGAACTCAGCAGGCAGCTCCAGAAAGAGTCCGTTCCTAAGTGAACATGGCCTTAGAAACTCATCATAAACTCGGATCCTTCCTGCATTGTTGCAAGGTATCCAATTTTCAGGTGCAGGAGACCCAGAGCGTACGAGTTCATTGCAAAAGTTGGCCTTGGAACTCTTCAGAACTCTGGATGCTTACGTATTCTTAAACAGGTTCTCAAAGGCTAACACCAGAGAGAAACTGGCATGAGTAGATCTAGAAAGGGAGCTGTGAAGCTTTCCTGTCTAGATCAGCGTATGTGTGTCCCCACAAAAGTGGTGTCCAAAAGCTTAATTTGAGTCATTATCTTAAGAGAAGGTAAGGTGGGATCCATCCCATAGTCCCATAAGAAAATGTTTTTAGCCTGTGCATTTCCCTGTCTCTGTCTAGATTCAAAAGTTCAGTCCCCTTGTGTTAACTTTATATAAGATCACAATTTCATATAAAACAAAGACTTGTATTCATTATAGTTGTATTAACATTAGAAATAAATGATTACTTTGGTGCCAAATCTGTTCACATCAGTGATTGGACACGCATTCTTAGAAACTGAATTTTAACACTTAGAGTATGTTCTCTTCACCTTAATTTTTATAATAAATGCGGTTGAAATTATTTTCCTCACAGTTTAAAACTACCCTAACCACCTGTTAACTTCTTTTTTTCTAGGTATCTTTAATCCTTGACTAGCACTCTCCAAACATGTAAGAATGTCGTTCTTCACACACCATTATCCCATCTTCCATTTCCAGAGTGAGGACAAACATTAATGTTAGGTCAAAAATAAGTGATTTACAAATAAAGACATCCTTTGTGTGTGTGCGTGTGTGTGTGTCTCCTAGCTGAGAAGACTGTTTTGGTTGGAAGTTGAGTTTTCCATGTGACTGTCCCACTGGCTGTAATACTCAATGGGTCACCAAAATGCCACCAGTGTCTCCTGCTTTGGCATCATCTTGCCTTCTCTCTCAGTTACCGCTACGCCTCTCTGTCCTGTTCTTGTTTAGCATCTTCTTTATATGCAGGACTTGATTTGCTTCACAGACATAAAAATCCTAGCCAACCTTTCTTAGCTAATTTTTCAGATTCAGTCGGCCAATCCTGAGCAAGAAAAAGAATAAATAAAATCTAAAAAAGTCCACCCAGTTTGATAATGGTTTATCCTAATTTGGGCCATTGACTACTGCTTACTCATTAAATACGATTTCTAATTGAGTTAAATTGTGATGTCTAGACTTATACAAAATGGAAAAATAATGTTTACTGATAAATATAGTCATACCATGTTCTTGTACAGACTGCAGTGTTGATTTCTGGAAAGATGGGTTTAGATATCTGTGTCTCAAAGGTTTTACATAGGTAGGTTCTCAATATGTTGTTGTTTTCCTGTTTGATTAAGGGATCTTGGGGTAAAGAAGTCAAATGCCTTCTATCAGAAAATTTAATGAACAAGTACTAGTTGGAAAACGGGGAAATATATTCAAAATTGTTACTCATAGGTTCAACTTTAGCAAATGGAAAAAAGAAAAAGGGGAGAAAACAAATAATAAAGAATCAGTTCAACGAATGATTATAGGAATTAAACCCAAAGTATTCAGTGATTAAACATGTGCTAAACCCATAATCGTTGAGCCAACACTCTGTAAGCCCTTCTATGTATGACTGGACCCACTGCACACACTCCATGTTGGTGAAAGCAAAGAGAAATGAAGTTTCCTAGCATCACAGGACAGACTTGATTCTGGCACTGAAACAGGGCTACAGCTGAGTTGTTACAGAAAGCAACTTCATGCTAGAACGGGTTGTCTTTTCAAAATGGATTTTTAAGTAGGGAGAGAACCCTGCTAACATCTACTTTCACATACCTAAAATTGCAACACCAAAGGGTGTAGGAGACACAGATACTGTGAATAAAGAAGTATCATATTCAAGTATATGAGGAAGTATCACAAATGGCCACAGAGAAATATATATATATATATTTATATCTATAATACTGTATCAAACAGATGGAATGGGGGTGTGAGACTGTGTGAACACAAATCTAGCCAATCAACTGACATTCTAACCAGACACAAGCCCATCCTGATGAAAGTGCATCAATCCTAAGAAATGCACTTTGATCCCACTTCTTCAACGACAGCTCAGACGCTTTACAGCTAGATTTCAGTTAAATAATTTATTAGGATGGCATACTCTGATATAATCATCCAGGTCCCAAATGTTAATAACTTAGTTGCATCTTTCTTCCCATTTATACAAAATAACACCTTAAATATGTGTTTCTCACATGCTCTTTCCTTCCTGCAACCAGACTTCTTCAGACTCCTTGATTTCATTTAACCTGTAATAGGTGACAATGGGCAGTTTTTAATCTTTTCAACCATAAACAGAAGAGTGAAATGAGCAGCTTGGAATTTTAACAAGGCCTTTCAGAATGAATTGGAGAGCCTTCAGGCACATGAAAGGTAAAAATGCAATTTAAAAAATAATAGTACTCCATGCAAAACAGAGCAGAGCGAAAATAATTGTCCGATTGTATCCATGTAAAGCCATGTGTTCCTGTTGCGGATGGAAATCAGGTCATTGTTCTGCATATACTATTCATTTTTTATATAAAATTGTAACAATTACTACAGTTTGGGGGCGAGATTATTTATCTATGGTTTGTAAAGAATGAATATGACACCTGCTTAGAGCCCACTCCTGCCAAGAGCTCATGCCTAAATATACTCCCGTGCTAAAGGAGACATATTCACAAGCCCTGCTTCGCAAGCGCGGCAGTGACATCCTCAGCCAAAGTGGCAAGCTGAGGGGACTCCAGCAGGTTGATACTTCCCGAAGAGGAGACGTTGCTGAGTCGCCGAGGCGATGCCACGCTCGACCTGCTTGGGGACTGTGTGATGATCTCAGCCCCATGGTCTACACGGGCCTTTGCGTGCTCTCTGAAGTTCAACTTTTGACTGTCAATCTGTTTAAGAGAAGCATTAGTTCTTTATTAGCCAAGGCCTCTTCACCAGTCCCCAGCTCGTTCCTACCATCCCGCAGCTGCTAAGAATTGGATGTCTATTCAGTTCAGTGTCCCCCCTTCCAGTCTGACACATTCTTAAAGCAGAGACCCATTTTGATCAAGCTATTTCAGATTGTAGTTAGGAATCATGATGGGTTACTAAAGTGGTAGTTGTAAGTTCTTCAATTTACGAACATGTATGTAGGTAAACATACATATATGTATGTAACAATAATCAATTTAAAACCACTGGCCTTGAATTTGAAAGAGAACGAAGGTAAGAGAAAGAGGAAATGATATAATTACAAAATTATATTTATTATATTCTAATTGCAATAAAAGAAAAAATAGAAAAAGGAATATTTCCTAAGAAATGTGTTTGCACAAACACAATGGCTCACGGCCTATCTCTCACCTTCACGTTGCCTCCTCCGGGTACATGGTGAGCATTGTCAAGGGAGCCCACTTTAGCTTGGGCCTTTTCCTTGAAATCCAGTTTTACACTCTCAATTTTCACACGTCCACCACCTTCAAGAGGAGAAAGACTTTTAAATTCCTTGCTGAAATGAAATCTTCTATTTATGAAAACTATCCTCATACAAGGATGAACCATATGGAATGCCAGGGAGGAATCTGAATTTTCAGTCCACATTACTTCGCCTCACGGGGCAGTAGTTCGACATCCTCTTACACCACGGTACAGATTGCTCCACACAATGTGCAGTACTTCCCTATCCATGTGTCCTTGGGAACCAGAGAGGTTCTCCTTAATTGTCCTAATACCTCTAAAATACACAACAACGAAAATATCCTACTGCATCCTTTCTAAGCCTTCAGACATGCAATACTTCTATTTTTACTAGAATAAATTAAATGGAAATGAAACTATCCTTTATTGATCTTCATGATAAAAAGCCACTTCTCTAAAAGAGTTTTAGGCTGTGATGGTGCATGTACTAGACAGTTGTGAGCTTGGCACATCTAGAGTTACCCGAGGGAATCTTAGATGACGATGTTTCCAGATCAGAGTAGCCAACTGTAGGTGACACCATCTTTGAGCAGGTAGGTGGGCCTGGGCTGTGAGAAAGCTGCATGAACATGAGCCAATAAGGAAGCCAGAGAGCAACCCAGCAAGCAGAATTACTTCATGACTTTGGCTTTAGTTTCTGCTTGAGGTCCTGCCCTGGTTTTCCTCCGCGATGGACTGTGACCTACAAGTGCAAGGTGTGATGAACCTGTTCCTCCCCTAAGTTGCTTTTAGTTATGGTATTCGACAGCAACAGAAAGCAGATTGGGACAGTGGGTATATAGACAATATCCAGTTAGCTTTCTGTATCTGCAGGCTCTACATCCTTGGATTTGAAAATACTTAGAAAAACCTGCATCTGTATTAAACATCTGCAGAACATTTTCATTACCATTATTTTCTGAGTATTATGTAATCAAGATTTATACAACATTTAGATTGTTAGATGCTACACATAATAATGAGGTGACTTAAAACATACAGAAGGGGAAATCTATGCAATTTTACATAAGAGACCTGAGGGTCTTGGTATCCACAAGGAGTGTTGGAACCAATCCTCCATAAATGAGGGAGAAGCCTACTCTCACTTAAATGTTCCCAACATCAATAACTTTTCCAATGAAGTGAGTTAAGAATTGCATTTTTTATAGCTAGTTTTAAGGCCCCTCCTCTACTTAGCATACAGAGTGCTAGGCTATGACTGAAGTGTTTCTTGTACAGATGCTGACATTGTCACTGTTCCGATAACACTGACAGGCTTTTTGATCATGCTACTTCAGAGTGCTAAAACTCTAAAGTGTGATAATCTGTTGATGGCTATGGTTCCACAAACACCCCTTAGAGCTGTTTTTTCCATCCCTGTGGGCCTCTCTTAGACTTTCAAAGTAGGGCTTCTTCTACACTTAGTAGCCATTCAGTGTTGCTCCTACTGCTTTTAACCATGACTAAGTGTTTGCTAATATTTTTGACTTAGAAAGGTAGACTATAATCTTTTTTTATAGATCTTCACCTAAGAGATTTTTATGGGATGTTTGGTTTCAACTACTAGTATTTGTCAGGAAGAAGCTCATCTTGATCCTTTAATCTGACATTTCCATGGGGATTTTAATTTAGAAAAAAGTGGTTGCAAGAACTATAAAAATATGTTGACTTCTTTTTTTCTTTTTTTTTTTTTTTTTTTTTGAGCCAGGGTTTCTCTATGTAACAGCACTGGCTGTCCTGAAACTCTCTTTGTAGACCTCAAACTCAGAGATCCACCTGACTCTGCCTTATTAGTGCTGGAATTCAAAGTGTGCACTCCCATACCTACCTCAATTTGGAATTCTTATTTCTTTTAAGATTTATTCATTATGCATATAGTATTCTGCCTTCACGTATGCCTGCAGGCCAGGAGAGGGCACCAGACCTCATTATAGATGGTTGTGAGCCACCATGTGGTTGCTGGGAATTGAACTCAGGACCTCTGGAAGAGCAGTCAGTGCTCTTAACCTCTGAGCCATCTATCCAGCCTTCAATTTGGAATTCTTGATGCTTCTGTATCTCTGCAACTTTTTAGGAGTCAGTTTTTCACTACTACAGATTATGCAATTTAAGTTTTCCACATTTGAGAAAATTGCAAGGGTCAGCACATCCCAAGGGCAATGGAGGAGGCTTGCCTTGAGAAAACCTTCCTGATCATAGTATCCTTCCTACCATATAAAGAAAGGAGGCTCACTAAGGTTTAACCACATTCTCTTGAGTCTGTGATATCTTTCTTGTTCTAATTCTAGACAGTTATATTAATACTCAACTTGCTTGGCCAGGGGCCTCTTGTAAGGTATTAAAATATATTTTTAGAGGAAAATGTAGAGCTCAATAAACAGCAGTAAAATTAAAAAAATAATAAAAAAATACAATTTCAAAAGCACTCATTTCTTTCTCTTGGAATTTAGAGTATATAAACTAGTATGTAATTCACATGTATGGGCGCTACCTCAAAATATTCATGATTTTTTGCCTAGCCTGTGGGTCTCTCTTGTTGGTTGTGAGGAGATTAGCATCATTCATAATGATTTATACAAATTTAATCACCTTGGTTAGCTGGAGAATGTTGGGTCTTTTAACTAAGGATATTAATTGCTTGGGAATCTTATTTTGCATTTTTTGGTAGCTTCTGGCAAAAATTGCTTTCCCAAGATTCCTTTCTTTTACTGTATGTTGTGTTAACATACTTTTGTTAAAATGTTATTGATTTTTTTTATTAAAAAGAAAATAACATATTGACAGAAACTACATCCAATAAAGGCTAATTCTGTTGGTTTCTCAATAGACAGTCTTATGTAATGTTTAGACAAGCCCATTTGAATTTAGAGATATATGCCTCTGGTTTTAAAATACTTCGGCATCCACCATGAGAAGTAATTATGAAAAATTATAATCTTCATCAGGCTTTAAAGTGAACTGCAACTATTTCTACAAACTGTATTTTTATGAACTGTTTGTTTTCATGGTAGACACTGTAGAAAGTTGTACAGCAACTTGTGAAAAGATTGCTATTGTCAAGGATCACCATGCTGACATTTCCTTTATGAATTTAGTCATCCAATTTAGTTATAATAGAAGAATCAGATTTAGAAATAAGTGGGAGTCTGTGACAATAGTCTTTTATGCCCATTAAATCATAAACAGAATATTGCCTTTATCTCTACGGTGGTTCCTGTGCATACAAACCAGGTGAATGACTAACTACATCTGTTCAGAATCAAAGAAACCAGCATTTTTCTTTGTATTCTGCAAGAAATTTAGCAATGTGGCAAGGTACCCACATTATGCTATAAACTGAGCAGTAGCCGTCAATCAGTCAGTGGTAGACCAGCTATGGACAGGGGGTTTGAAGATCTGAACTAAGGCATGTACCCTTGCTGCTCATGAGGAGAGAGCATGGATCCCTTGGGGCAGTTCTGTATCCAGCAATGCAGATTCCATACACAAAGACTCAATTTCCTTGACTCTTCATGAACACAGGCCCAGTGAAAACTCATTTCTGGATTTTTCTAATGTAGCTGTCTACTCTGAGACTTGTTCAGCCCGTTTTTGTATCCAATCAAAATGATCTTAATAATTTTCTATCTGGAACCTCAGTTCAATTATTTTCATACCTTACTTTGGACAATATTTGAGATGATAATTAATCTACTAATCTACATTTGGTTTATATGTTAAAATGCCAAACAGATGGATAAGGTCAATTATTTTGCCATCCTGTAATCCAATGGTATGGTATAAATTGTACAGTGTCAAAATATCCTCAAGAACACGAAACATTTGATAGTTATTCATTATTATCTACGTCTGGAGGTGGAATTTAGCACAAGTAAACCATTTGTGATACTCAGAGAAAAAATGACTCATGCCATATTCATACTTTTGAAATGAAGACCTCCCACCTTGGCAAGTGGGGATTCAAGTTCTAGTTTAAAATCCTATCCATGAGATGCCCGGAAACGACAAGAGAGTCTAGGGCCAGGCACACTGGTGGCATATTGCCTTCTGCTGAGGAGTCCCAGTGCTCAAGAGAGAGTTGAAGAAATGAATCAATAAATGACTTTCTTCAGCTATGAGATCCCATCCCATTTTATATAATGTAAAAAACATAATTTTAAGAAACATATTTGGAAATACTGTCTTCGGTCACTGTCTTACATATAAGACTCAGTGTATTTTGCAGACTCCATATCCTGAAAGAATGCCAGTGTTCTATACACATGGTCACCTCCAGGTAATTAGGTTCATTTATTCCAAAGGAAGATGCTGTGACAGTTTGTACTTAAATATCTATTAACAAAAGCAGTATCAAGAGTTTGAAACATTTTTTTCAATCATGTTTTTCACAAAAACATCAAGAATTCTGCTTGTCTACTTCAATCTAATTAAGTATATTACAACTGTTACAAATAGTTTTTACCTGGCCTGTGACGAATGTTCTTCAGAGAGCCACATTTGGATGTCACATGGCTTAAGTCTATCTTCTTCGTAACAATTTGTACCTGTGCGAATCACAGGAAATGAACTTTAGAGAGCGTAGACACAGAAGGACCCACAAATCTGGATATGTACTCATATATGTAACAGGTCACATCATATCCACAAACACACACAGAAACACACACACAGAGACATAGACCACACACACACATGTAGACAGACACCCACAGACACACGCACGCAGACATGCACACAGACATACACATACATAGACACACAGACAGACACACGCACAGACATATGCACAAACAGACAGGGACAAACAAACACAGATACACACACAGAAACACACACACAGACACACACACACACACAGAGGCATACACACAGACCACACACAGACACAGACAGACAGACAGACAGACACACACACACACACACACACACACACACACACACACACACACACACACACTTCTTGTCTCCTCTATTTCAAACTGGAAAGAAGAACCCAAGCAAGTGAAAACCCTAGAAGAGAAGTCTTATTAGTAGAAAATAGATAATGCTTGTAAGAGCATGGGGCCATTTGTATTAATAAGGCAAGCATCCCCTGAGAAAAGCTTACCACGTTAAACTCTTCCACAGCAAGGAGCAAAGAGAAGGATGGGTTATCATTCACAAGGTGACTTTTATATAGATTTGACTAATGCTGGTCACAGTAACAAGACAAGCACAGAGACAGAAGAAAGTGATGAGTAGGCTTTCCTAAACTGTCCCCTTAGCCTGGCTAGACAGAATTTTTCTTATGCACCGGGCTAGAAAATGATACCGCTTTTTCTTGTTTTTCTATTTCATTAAAATGTTTCATTTGTCAATATTTGAAGTGGTCCAATCTCTGTCAACCTCAGAAGAATGTAAGAATCCCTCAGACACAGGGAATATGCACAATCAAATAGGTGATTTGTCTTTTACAGGAAGTCTAAGACCATCGTTTTGCAGGTTGGAAGCTCCTACTTAAGCTTAGTATTAGATCTTATGTTATCTGAACATTTTCTTTACTGCTGTATTTGGACCAAAGACATTTGTCATGTAGGGCAGCATGGTCCATCTTCTGCTACTCTCAAGGGAATAAACTGGATCAGAGAGAGCTTCTTCCGTGAAGTATCATATGTTGTTATACTTATAGTCAGGAGAACAGCCACGTCAGTGTGGGTACTGATCCTGAGGCATAGAACAGCATCCACGAAGGAGACCAGCAAATGGTATGCTTTGATTATTGGGGACTGCTCTTTAGAGAAAGGACTACCGTCTTCTTCCAGGCTGAAGACTGAGAAGGAATCTTAGGCTGCTATAGGTTCAGGGTCCGATGCTCTATACAGATTACCAATCAGAGTCTCATGCTCAGATGCAGAAAAATAGAATCAGCATGAGTCATCTTTTGAAATTATTCTTATTTTATGAGAAATCATAATTTCTTCATCTTGAGCTAATCTGACTACTTTCACTCTGCCCCCACCAACAGGTAACAAGTATGGATTCAGTATTCATTTCTTTTCATAGGATATTATTTTCACTAAATGAAAAGAGACAGGAAAAATCCCAGCAGGATAAAAATGTATGTAAGAACAGCAGTCTTTTTACTTTGAATTATAAATGAGGCATGCTTTGCCAGTTTTGTGTTATTCCAAAAGATATCCTACCTTTCATAAATAATGAATCAGGAAGGAGTGACATCACATACTCTGAGTGCTTTCAAGTGTACCAGTCTTAGCCTCAAGAGTAATTTAAATGAAGTTAGAACAGTGTGATCCTGACTCACTTTTTCAGAGGAAAAGAGACAGCAATAGAAGCATCTTAGTGATTGGAAAGGCCAAGAAACAGTTAGCAGGTGAGGAGGGTAGCCATTCCCCCCACCCTTCCCTCAGAAAGCCATGACGCATCTAGCCAGCCTTCCTTTCTTAATTGATTGGATAGCAAAGGATGGGAAGCCCATCACCAGGAAAGCAAGCCACCACACCAGACGACACATGTTGAGAACGTAGTCTGTCATGAGGAACGTGAAGAAGGAAAGAGGGTGCTGGCTCTGCAGGGCTCCACACACTTTCAAGACAGCTTTCTCAGAGTAACTTCTACTTACATTTCCGCCCCCAGCAGAATGTTTGATGTTATCCTTGGAACCACATCTTGACTGAACTTTGCTAAAATCGATCTTCTTGTTTAAAATCCTAACCTAAAAGGAATTGGAGGTAACATTTTTCTTTCCAGGTATTGGGCAGAGGGAACCAGAATGTGGAGTACTATAGAGGCCCTCAGCTTCCTTCCACCCATGGTCATGTAGGAGAAGATACTACACTGCAACTGAACGGGCTATGTCATGGAGTATGAGCCTCCACTTTCCTGGAACCCTGAAGGTCAAGCTCTGGAGCTTTAGGTATACTAGTTTTATAGATATAATCTCAAAACAGGAAGAATGAAAAGTGAAAACTTGGATTATCTGTGAAGGAAACACTGGGGCTCTGGTTTCCTCAGTGCAGAACAGTGTAGTTTAGCCCATGATCTTGAAGGATATGCCAGTGCAATTCCCAGTCCCACGTGGGCAGTCATTAACCACCGCCTACACTTAACTGTTCTATTAGCCTATACCGCACAAGTGAGGTTCATGCTTGGTCTGGATGATAGTTCCAAGTCAGGATTCCCACTCCTACAAGAATTCCTGTTCCCTAGAAGGGTCAACAAAGAATCCCAAGGTCTGCTTTGACTGCGGCTATGTCTTTTAAAGATCCCCTGCTTTTAATAGATCCTGAGCAACCACTACCTATTAGAGGCCATTTGGAAACATTCCTTCCATATGCCAAGGTAAGAAAACCAATGTCCATCCATCAGCTGGCTTATATTAGGTCATCTAAACATCATCTAGGCTTTGGTTTCAGCCTCAAGACTTGAGGCAAAATGTCTTATTTCTTTATTCAGGAAGTCAAGCATTCATCCTGAAAACCACAGCAAATCAGGGCCTGGAAATACATTACTTGCAGTAATATACTGCAAGAGTCATAACTGTTATAATTTCTTTCATCTGCCGTTTGAACTTAGCATGTTTTGAGGACAAACAAAATAAATATAGAAGGAAGGACTTAGTTTTGTTATGCTCATTGCTATCCTTTGTTTACTTTCTTTAAAATACTTCTTCATAACTTAAAAAAAACCCACATCTTTAAGGTACAGTTTATCTTCTGCACAAACTCTTATTAACTTTAGTTTAAATGTGTAGTCTTCTTGAGAGAATTAACAAGTCTATGGGTATTTGCAGAAAAGAATCTAAAATTTAAAAGGGCATAGAATCCTATTTTTAGCTAGGCAAGGTTTAAATCACCAGTGCCTGTCTAACAAGAACAAGACAGCTTGTCCCTTGCAGAAAAATATCATTGGCAGCTCTCATCAGGAGCCCAAGGCAAGGACCTCTTGTCAACATTTAAATTCAGAAGATATGATGGTTAGGCTGCTCTCTAGGGCATAACAAAACTTTCAATGTAAAAACTGTGGGGATAGCAAAGGATGAATAGCTACCATTAAATATACCGAATTCTAAGTTTTATGTGAGTGGTGGAAGTACTGATTCTCAAACTGTGAAGACTGTTACATTTAAAACCTCAATAATAAATTATCTTCAGAAGGAAAACCATAACAATTTTTATGTCTATTAATATTTTAAATAATTCTGGGAATGAAATAGAATTTATATGAGCCATTTTACTAACTTACGGGGATGAAAGGTATTTTAAATTTTATTTCATAAATTTCAACTTAATCATTAAAGTCTCAAGTGAATCACCACTAAATCATTAGAACTCAAACACTGATTCTGATTCACTTATTGTAAGACTGGAAAACCAAGTTCTGCTCATAGATCTGTTTGACTCTAACTTTAATTAATGATTTGACATTTTTTATGACTTCCAAAATAAATGATTCAATTCAAAAGACTCACCTTGCCAACATCACTTAGAATGTTCTAGAGTCTCAAAATCCTATTATTTAAAAAGCTTACTTTTGTTGATTTTTTTTCCAGAGTCACTCATTTCCCAGGGAAAAATTGAACTGGTCTTTTTTAACAGTAGTATGGCTACTTAATTTGTAATGCAAAGGCTTTGGGCTGAATAGACTTTTTACAAGTCTATGTATTGAAATAGCTTGGTAATTTCTTCATATTGATATTTTCCCTTCATTCAAATTTTTAGAAAGTTCTAAGGAATAGAAGACCAGGTCATTAACTTGTAAACGGTTTGTTCAGCTTTTCACTGTATCCTGAGGTCTAGGCTGTTCATGTCCTTGTTTGGCTGAATGAACAGCAAACAAAATGGGGAAGCATTGATTTCAGTTTTGTGAACTCAAAGTACTAATTTTCTCAGAGGTTTCAATAATTAGTATTTATAAATATAGCTCTAAAAATTTTGCTACCCTACAAATTTTTGAATTATAGCTTTTCAATCTCTGTTGAATATAGTCAGATATCGGCATCTTTTGGGACATCAAAGGGTTTAATAACAAAAAGTACGTATGATCAGTAAAGAAGTGTTTTCCATATAATGTGATGAACTTCAGTGAATAGTTTCCACCTTCATACTATGGTTACTGACACTATTTGAACCTTAAGTTATTTTATTGTTCACCTATTTATCACTTCCTTAAATAATTAAATGAAAATAAGGCAGTGAAGGAAGACAAGAGAAGTCAGAACAAAACCTGTCCAATCTCTCAAGACTTAGAGACCTTGCTTCCCTCTCTCGTTCGGTCATACACCATTGGCAACGTCACTTTTCATTCTTCATATGGGAATGAGAAAATAGCCTTATCTACTCTTTTTGCCTTAGTCTTTCCTGGAGATTCCACTGTCTTTGGCCCAGCTAATCTGAGAAAGACAGATTGAGGCAATACCTGACAATTCACAAGGCAATCAATCAAATTCCCAGGCATAGCCACAGCTTTGCTTCCTCTAGCCACTTAATAATGAACAGCCTGAGAAAGCAGGTTCTGTTGACTGGTTCCATTCATAATTTGCAACTACGGCAGGGGCACAGACTTGTGCTGTTTGTTGTCTCACTACTTAGCCCAGGGTGACCTTGAACTTGCAATCCTCGCGTTGCTGTTTACCTAGTGCAGGAATGACACACTGGGTGTGGCATCACACCCTAAGACCATGTGTTTTTAAAATGATCTTGATACAGCTGAAAAAAAAATAAGAATGCTTCAGTAGTTGAGGACTATTCCTTTGGTTCACAGAAAAGCTAAAACAGAATTTGCTTCTTTTTTTTAAGCTACATGTTTGTTTCATCCACTTCTTAAAAGAAGAATAGTAATTTAGATTAAACTGAGATTGAGGACCTTGCCACAGATAGTTCCAATTTGAAATATTTAATAAGATAGTTGTAATTATATCTTGAGTTAAATGAGCCAAGTTAACTCTCTCCAGCAAATCCATCGTTGTGTTTTTGTTTGTTTGTTTGTTTATTTGTTTTTTTCTCATTAGAACGGGCCTATGTTTGGGCTGAGAGGATTAACTATATTACTTTCTGCATAGCTCATCATATTTTCTACTGACTTATCTATCCTATCAGGCACTGGCTTGCCTTACTTAACTGTGCTGAGCTTGTCTGGTGACAGCAACTGGACTGTCACATCAGAGATAAGAGACAGGTACAAAAGAGCTACAGACAGAAAGCAGCACATGTTTCAATTGGTGACAAATAACCAAGTTGCCAAATATCTGCATACCACTATTTTAAAAACTAGTTTCTGTGCAAAGTATGGGGTTGCTCTGTCTTCCTTGATGAATCTTGGCTGGCTACTGCCCACTCAAAAATGCTAAGATAATAACCTTGTAATTGAAAGCAGCATGTCAATAGTCACAATTTTTTTCAATGCAGCCAGATAATCAAGGTCTTTAACACAGCTCCCTGATTATTTCTATGACACCCTAATGCATTATATTTCAAATTTATTCTATAAGGAAGGAACTGTAAAACGCTCTAGCCAAACACTCCAGTAAATATCCACATACAAAAAGCTTCCTTCACTTCCAACATTTGGGACACTCACTATATGAGGGGTTTTAGGAGGAAAATGCTACAGTGTTGAGACATGAATATTTCTGCAAGGATAACTAAGTCAATTGCAAGCATCAATTTCCTTTTATAAATTAATCAATTTAAAGTTGGGGGTATTTTCTCTCTGCTTCTCATCTTGGTGAAGAATACCTCCTGTTTCTACACAAAAGTCACGGCATTGTTTCTTGGTTTCTCTCTGTCATCTGGTGCTGGGACAGGGTCATTTTGAGTCAGTTTACCCCCTTCCCAGTGAAAAAAGATATTTAATAAATAACACCAAGATTTTGAAGCTATTTCTGTTTGTGATATAAATATGTCTTAACTATTCCTTAAGCATACTCTCTTGGGGAGCTTGATCTCTGATCCAAAAATATACCAACTTTATGAATCGCCAATTTTAGTGGAGGTCAACTTGAAGTGGACTTTGGAACATAAAACAAACAAAAAGAGAAGAAAATGGATGCCCTCGTATTGCAAATCTATGGCTAAAACTAAAGTAGAAAGAGCAGGGTAACCTTTAGGGAAACTCAAAGAACGTCATAAATTATAAAATTCATGCTATAACATATCATATATTCATATTCATAACATATATTATAAAATTTCTGTGAAATTATATAAATGCCTTTTACTGTTTTTTAAATCTTCCCTTTAGTTTCTATATGACAGGGCATTTTTTAGGAATCTAAGAGATGATGGTTTTAAAAATCAAGACTCAAAGAAAGCCACTTTTAGTGAAGAAGAATCTGCAGACACAGGAGTTTTCATAACAGGGAACCTATGAAGTATTGCTTGCCTGTAGTCTCAGCACTTGGGGAGTGAGACAGGAGCATGAGTTAAAGGCTTGCACAACCTTGTCTCAGAACAGGCTACTCCACTTTTGGACAGCTTATCAAAAGCTGTGGTGAGGAACTTTCCATTTAAGTTTTATGGTTTGTTAAATGGATTTTATTCAAGTTACTCTTCTAAATGATTTGCATATAATTATTAAAAATTTGACAGGTGGCCATTTCTAAATGACCTGAAAGGTCTCCTTCTCTCACATGGGTAAAACTGATGAATGTGAGAACAATGAAATGATTCTTGCTCTTTTTATTTTATTACAGATCAAATTTGTTAGAATTTGGGTTATACGTTGTACTTTTGGCTTTATAAGTTTCTTACACCTCATATTTTCACAGCATCGTCTTGTGAAATGTATTGTCTGTGACCACACTATTACAGCCATTCTGTAGGTCCATTGTACCCCTGCCCCGCCCTGTCCCTGGCTCACCATCTGATTTTTCTTAAGCCCTTGGGCTTTCCTAGAACAGAATCATGATGTGAGAACCACTGAAAGCTGATGGGAAGGAAAGAGCAGCAAGGAATTCTGGTACTGATAGTAGGCAGGAATGCTGGAAGACTTCACACATCAGCAAGAGCTTTCCCTGAAACCTAAGATAGAATTTTCTTGGCAAAAAGGAAGGATATCAGAAATTAGAGGCAGAAACCCTAGGAGACAAGTGGAGGAGCGACAGAAAAAGCATCCAGATTCAGAGAAATCTGGGATCTAATAGAGCATTATGTCTTTGTTACAAAGGTAGACAATGCTTTTTGTCCTGTATTTAAAGAATAATTTAAAACATCCTTTCAAAGTTGAACCATCTAATAGGATAGTGATATTCTGAGACATATTAAACAGTATTTGTATCATTTTTTTCCAGGCTTTATCCAAGCAAGATTCAGGTCAGAATAGAACGCAGAGCCCTCTGCCTAGAAAGCAAATGAATATTTGTTCTAGACCTGCTGCCAGAAGGAAAAAGAGCTTTTGTTCACAACAGTAGAGCTCTAAAGTAGAACTTCCATGGTTACAGTTCTGTTCACTAGAACTGTAGAGAGTTATCTGCTTAATGTCAACCAAAATATCCACCCTTTTCAATATCTAGGCAATAAGTCAGGCAGCAACTTGGCAAACCACACTGTGATTCTGGAATAAATATTAGGAAATGATAAATCATTAAGGAAGAATTTAAAATTGCAGTCACTAAAGTTAATAGGTGAGCTCATTGTCTGAATCCAAGAGAAAACTCAAATCCGTATTACAAGTAACCTTTAATATTTCCAAACCTACAGAGCTGTGGAATCAAATCAGAAATCAACTAACGAATTCTTGCATGAAGTCTAGCCAACTAGTGTCCACTAATGATCAAAAGGAAACAACGTATTGACTGATTTTCAATGTCTTTCCTAAGCTTGGCTCTCCACATGAGATGCAGACTCAGCAACGAATGATGACCAGTGACCTTGCATCATCCCCATCTCCTGAGACAGAGCTGTCAGATTATAATGCACGAAAATCATTTAACCATGGGTGGGACTGGATTTCTGACATCAAGTATGTGATAGCACAGAGTTCTTACCTGACCCCCTTTGGGCTGGTATTTGATGTTGTCAGTTGATCCAATTTTGGACTTGACATTTTTCAGGTCTGGCAGTGGCTGGTTAATAAGTCGAAGCTGCTTGGGAGTAGCTGGGGACTTCGGAGGGGTGCGAATGATGGCGACTTTCTTCTCACTAGGCACCAAGATGGCAGACTTGGGGGTTCCCGGTGTATGAGGGGTCCTGGGATAGCTGGGGGTTCCAGGAGTACCTGGGGTACGTGAAGAGTAGCTTGGGGGAGTGCCAGGAGTGATGGCAGTGGATCCAGGAGTGGTCGGGGTTGAGGTGCCACTCTTTCCAGCTCTGCGAATTGGCTCGGACCCTTTGTTAACAACCAGGTCACACACACACACACACGCGCACACGCGCACACGCACACACACACACACACACACGCATACATGGAAAAGAGAGAAAAGAAAACCATACCATGGCATCAGAAAGTTCTCTTCAAGGCACCCTTCTTCCCACATATAGTACTCACAACGTACTTTACTCCAATGCATTCAGAACCCTATCAAAGACTACAATAATGCTTAAAGAGGTGAGATCCTCCTTTCCTCTCTTCGGGTTCATAAGTTGGTGATATCTTAGGATATATGTTAGTATACAAATTAAAAATTTGTACTTTTTTCTATTTAGTCTCATAGTTCTTAGTGAGAATTTTGGAAAACTATTCTGTTTGTATGGTTCCTGAGGCAGAGGGAAGACCTGGAGCTGGAAACAGTATACATTTATTGAGGGATGTCCCTGTGAGGACTCCTGAATGGCACGTGGGCCACCCTTTCCTCTCTTCAAGCACATCCATTCCGAGTCTCAGATGTATTTATGATAGACAACTGTGTATTTAGTTCCTACAGTTTTAGCCTGTGTGGGTTTCAGTGTTCACCTCTCAGCTTATATTGAGAGCACAGATAGTTCCAAACTAACACTGTTATTAAGAGGGGTTTATTATACCTTGAGTTAAGTGAACCAAACTCCCAATCTCTACTGAATCTAGCATTACACATGTTCCCTTCTCCTAGAGTTCATGAGATTCCTGCAGAGAATTGTTTCCTTGACATTTTTCAGAAGTTGAATAAATGCCAGAACATTCCTGTGTGTAGTTAAGGCAGACAGAGAAGGGTGAAATGGTTGCCTTTCTAACTGCCTATGAGTGTTTTCGCTATTGCTGCACAGAGCTTTAATAGCCCCAATATTTGTACATGTCAACATGTCAGTTATAGCCACGACCAAGCGACACAGTGCGGTAGACTTGTGTTCAAAGTAAAGCCAGAGAGTAACAGCAGCCCTGGCTCAGAACATTTAAAAAGCAGTTTATAGACAGACACCTCTTAAGTGAAAAGCAAAGTGGCTCAAAAAAATGGATTCACGTAGAAAGTGCCATTTTGTTTCCATAGCAACACATACAGGCATAATTTAAGATGTTCTTTTGGAGAGCACCTGATGCCTTTGTGTTGTCTTACCCTCTTCTGGGTTCTTGTTTAAAGGCCAATTCCAACCCTAGATATTTGGAGTTAAATTCGCTCCCCTGGAGATCACCAACTTCTAAATGTCCTTCCTCCTAGTTCTTTTCCAGCAGTTTATTTTTTTTCCTATGGTAAGAGTTTTGAGGTTTTCACTGAGTTCTTAGAAGAGAATTCAAAGGATCTTAATATTTCATAAAAATCAAATGGTGCTGGGCACGAGCATTGTAATGACAGCAACATTTTCACCATAAACAAAACCACTGAGCATCAGGCATGATAGCTGAGTCTGAATAGGACGATTATGACTGAAAATTTGAAAGCAAATGCTGAGTTAAAATCATCTACAATATGACAGTTTCCATCAGTACATCCTAGCTCCTCAATTACAGGGACCTGGGTTTCCATATAGTGTGATAGAGCACTTCTCTAACACGGCTTCTTCCAAATCAGTGTTAAGGTGTTAAGGCAGGTTGTGAAGCTATCAATGGACTGAAGACCAAATCTGTCCAAGTATTAGTTGTGCAGCATTACCTAGGTTGTTCTCTCTGTTAGGTTAGTCTCTTGTCGTTGAATTGAGGGTGCTGACAAACAACCACCAGAATTGTTAACTCAAGTGTTAACAGTTTTTTTTATCTAATATGTGTTAAACATGGTAGCTATTTTCACTGACTGGAATAGTGGGATAACAATGGGATACAGGATTTACCATATGGTCTCGGCACTAATGTAAACTGCAGTGTAATGATTCGAGCATTATACAGATTGCTATATAATCGCCGAGGAATTGAAGATATTGTACAGAACATGTCATGTGAAAGGTCATTTGACATAAGCATTCCTAAGATATTGAGCAGAATTTTCATTTTTCACTTTGTGTGTATGCTTGTGAATATTTTGTGTGTGCAGAAATTACAGGTGGATAGCAGGTGTCTTTATTGTTTACCACCTTACATTCTGAATCAGGGTCTCCTGCTGTACTCAGGGCTCACAGATTGGCTGAGTTTCATGTTCACTGAGCTCAGGGACCCTCCTCCATTCAAGGCTGTGCTTACAGACACCCAGCACTGCACACAGCTTTACCCCAGTGCTAGGGAGACAGATTCAGGTTCTTATGACTTTGCAGAGCCCTTGCCTACAGAAATATCTCTCTAACCTTGGATTTTAGGTAGATTTTGCTGGCTTTTCCATCTAGGATTTAAGATGTAGAATTCTAGCAAGAGTTTAGCTTATAGAGATGTATAAAGCAACCCATTGGGTGATTTTCTCTATTTTTTTCAGAAATTTTTGTTTCAACTTTGAAATAACAGAGAAAATATCCTTTTAAAAGTTATTGTCTCAAACTCAGTAGATATTGAGACGATCTTTTCCAATTTCTTCCATCACTGGTTTTGACTAAAAGAATTATTTTGGAACAATCTACAATCTAGATTTTCTAATTCTTATCTATGAAGATCATATCTTTAATACAGGTACATTTTTATATAAATACTACAAAATTAAATATACTTCTCTTTCACTTAATGGATTAGACAATGATTAAGGGAAGCCAAGTAGATAACCTACGGGTTGTCCGCCGTGCTGAAGAGATGGAGCTGTTCAGAGAGAAGGAGTTCTCCTCCCTGTCTCCTGATACACCCCTCCGAGGAGGGAGTATGGAGGAAGGTCTTGGGAGGGAAGAACGCTTTTCTGGGCTCTTGGTGACACCATCCTAATTAGAGAAAACAAAGACATGAGGTTCATCTTAGTTATGCAAATTAATTACACCACCCTGACCATTTTTTCCTGGAAGATAAATTATTTTATTATGAAACACTAATCTTCATATACTAATAAAACCTTCTATGTCAGTAGAGTTCATATTTTCTTGTACTATCAGAATTTATTATCTTGGAGTGACACGATTGCAAATGAATTATGAATTTCTGTTTTTGAGCAAGAATGTAGATGGAATGAACTTAGAAAAGTTATCTTCATAATTTGCTAATTGGGCCAAAAGCTTCATTAGCATAATAGTTTCTTTAGTCAGAATGGACTGGAAGAGGGTTTTGCAGTATAATATTACACCCGGGAACACAACTACTTATTCCCTAGAAGTGTGACAGGAACTCTTAAATATACCATATCAAGTTATAATATCATTTTCACTGCAAAGTACTATACACACTTTAAAGTTAAAGAAATGGGTTTAATAATTTAATGTATTTTTTTCAGTTCCCAAAGTTTGCCTGTGACAGAGATAGTAGTAGATCCTTTAATGCCTGATAGAGAGTTCAAGTGTCATATTGAATACAACTTGCTGTTATTAGATTATATATTATTGATTGCATATGCTGTATGTGGAATGTCACAATGGAAGACATTTTATTTTGTTGGTTTTTAGTTGATATTTCATAAAACAAATAAGAAATAATAATGAATAGGTTGGAGAAAATGGGAACTTGTGTTTCTTTTCTAACATGGAGGTGGCCCATCAAAGTTTTTCAGTTATATTTGTTATTAATAGGATGTACTGTTAAGACAGTCAAAGATTTCTGAATTTTACTGCTTTCCTTTCATAGCTATTATTTCTTTATCTGTGGCTCCATGAAGACAGGAGAAATATGCTCTCTGAGAGGTTCCTTATCTGGGATGAGACTGACAGTCAGCACAATGGCCAATCCTAGGACATTACAAACTGCTAATACTTTTGTGAGTAAAATCCCACTACTCTAACAGATTGCAACGAGAGTCCCTAAAATCATGAAGTCTACATTTCAAAGATGTGTTTCTAATTTTAAAAAAACTGAGCAGAGAATCAGTCTTAAGATAGGAATAATACAGTGGCATTAAGCAAATCTTCCTATGAGCTGGATTTAAAGACAAAGGCAAACAGTAGATTCTGGATTGCCTAAGGTTGTATGCACAGTTCTTATTTAAGAAGAATATGCATAAAATATTGTTTATGGATTTTATATTTGAGGTCCCCACAATCTTCAGGCTCACCAGTTATGCTGTTGTTAGGAAGTGTAATGGGCACCTGCAGGAATTGTTCCTTTAATAAGTGTAGCCTTTATGTTGGTAATATATCTATAACTCTACCATGTTTTAAGAATCTTGAAACAATACACACTTGAGGCCTAGTCATGGAAAATATTTACCTTAAAGATTAAGAAAATTTGTTTTTTTGATTATCTGCATTACTTAACCAGAAAAAAATGATAAGAAATATTATATGAGATCACCTTATGAGAAAACACAAACTGGTCAAGTTATTTTGTTAAGTGAAATGAATTTTATGGATAAACAACAACACAGCAAAATAATGTGTATGAATCCTAAAAAGGCAACCAGAAATGAACAGACTACCAATAAAAAAATCCACAGCATTTAATTTACAGGTAAGGATAAATCCTAGGGAGACTGCATGCAAGGAAAAGTGGACTGGATTGGAGGCTCTAACATAGGCTGTGCTGCTTGCCACATGTCTCCTGGGAGACACTGTAAGAAATATAGACAGGAATGACAAAGCCAAAGAGATTACTTCAAATAATTACTTTGATTTGGCTGTTATAAAAATAGAGGATGAAACTGAGATTTTCATCCCAAGCCTTAACTCTGCAGACACTTCTGTGGAGACATAAGCTTACACAGATGCACATCTCTCTCCTCCCTGTGGTACCAGCACCTTGAGTGGGAAGTGTAATTGGGTTAGCACAAGTCACTATTTCTTGATTGATTTTAGCAGAAAAGAATGGAGTTCAAAAGGTAAGCAGGAAAGAAGAACCAAGAGATGATATTGCTTCTAATTAAGCACGAGATAAGCACTAGTATTAAGCCCAACCACGCAAAACTTAAACAAAATAATGGAAGGGGTTGTTGAGCTTATTAATAAATAGTAACTGAAACTCTGAGTTGGAGCGAATTATTCACAGTAAATCAAATAAGAGGAAATTTGGGTATTTAGGAAACTGTAAAGAAGTATATTAGATATTAGAAGGCGAAACAAATGATAAATCAAAATCAGAAACAGAATAAACCTTTCTTTAGACGCATGTAAATTGGAAGAGCAATGTTAGCTTAATGGCAGTAATGTACATAGCATTTGTTCAAAGTTAAGTATGAAATGCCAATCTCATGAGTTGCTTGGACCTGAAACAACTTGAAAACTTCTTGAAGTTTTCCCAGAATGACCACTTAAAACTTTTCTAAAAGGGAAATTCTCAGATTTAATTTCTGTATCTGTGACTGAAATTTTCTATATTTTAAAAATAATATAATACCAATAATTATTCCTATATAACAAATACTAAATGACTGTTGCATCTAGGTACTATACTGTCTTATAAAGTTACTATGCTTAGTTTTCCCAACTGGATTTTTTACAGGAAACTTAGAAAATTAGATACAGAAATAAAAGATCATAATAGCTAAAAATGTTCAGGATTCATACATGGTAACATACTAGGTTTTTCAAATCATAAATAAATAGTAGATTCAAATATCACTACCACATTGCACTCAAAATACAGCTCCATATTTATGAAGGCAATAAATGAGTTATATTACTTACAATTTATTAAGTCGTGTGTCTAATTTAAAAGTACTCATATAAACATTGAATTTCTTCCCTCAGTTTGAGATGGCTATCAAATATTTGGCCAGTATTGGGAATTAAAAACTGTTTTTATTAATAACAATGTAGAAGTGTAAAGTATTACCATGTTTGATAAGCTAAGAACTGTGATTTAAATATCATATATGATTGTAGGGACCCTAAAATCATCTCATGACCTACATATTGAAATTATTCAAATTGTTCATTGTAAATTTAGGATTTCATTAGCATATATTTAATTATCTCTCTTCCAATCCTAAAAAGAGCAAAATACTTCATGTTGGTTTCTGTCTTTTTAAAACACAGTTGATGATATAAAGAAATTAAGAAAGGAAAAGGGAGTGATACACATATAAAATAGTTAATCATTAATAAAAGCACATTTAAACAATACTCTATTTACTATTACAATTTAGCAAATTAAAAAGTAGTATAACTTTGACAATATGGACACTAACTTTAAAATACAATATTGTCTTTAACCAATAATTTTGGTAAGAGAAAATTCACTGCACCAAAGACCTAAATAGCAATAATACTAAACTGTCAACAGGAAGTAGCTTGAAAGCCAGATAACAGGAAACTGATTATGTTGTGATGAATGAATAAAATGGAATGTCATACTGCCATTAAAATGGTTATTTTCTATTCTAGATGAAGCCAATTTTGGTCTGGATGCTTTAGAGATCATGCTGGGTAAGCAAGCAGTTTAAAACGGACATTTCCAAATAAATACAAATGTCTACATGACACCTAAATTTTGTGAGACACTGAATGGGCACTGAAAGTAGAGTAAAGGACAAAGCAAGCTTGGTTCACTCACAGTGACTTTGTCCTTCGTCTGTTTAAGTGCACTGGGAGCCTGGGCGGATTCGCCACTTGCTGCTGTTGAAAAGAAATAAACAAATTAGTGACCGAAACTCACATAAGTGTGTTTCCCAGTTCCTGGGTGTTCTGTTATGCCACGAGACTAAGGCAAAGTACATTTCTTGCTTTTGAGGCTCAAATCCAGTAACCAAAGAAACGTGGGTAACAGTAATATATTATGTGGCTTCAATTAAGTGTGTGTGAATTAACAGAGATCAGAGTCTACTGAAGCACAAGAGAGAGCAGCGCACACACTTTCTATGGGACACCAAGGTACTTTTGAGTATTTACTCTGTACACATAGAATCTGTAGATCAGAAGGAACAGAACACCAAGGCAGATGCTGCCTGGTGTAAAGGAAAGGAATCTGGAAAATTGTTTTAGAGTTGGTATGATACAGAAACGCCCAACCCTTCTGTTCTAGAAGCAAGCCACTGGCTTTTGTACAGGTCCTTCTGTATTTTACCTCCCGGGCTGTTATGATCAGCAAACCCCTTTGCCTGTGCCCCTCGTCACTTTGGAGTATGATTGACATACTTGCCTGATGTGAAAGTACACCACAAGAAGGGAAGTAAAACAACTTTGCAGGGACAGAGGATGAGAAACTGCAAGTCCAGTAAATACAGAACGTGTTCTAGGCATGCACTTCCTGTATGACAGTTACCACATCTGTTACTGCTGTTTCTCGATGCTGCTCTTTGCTTCTGGTCTCAGTTTTAAATTCCATTATCTCTAACACATTTTCTGTGGACAACTTACCTGATTTGACTTTAATATCTCACAACATAAAATCATCATTTGTGTTTTGAAAAATAACAGTATTTGATCAGTATCCTAAGAGATAAAATACTCTAGCTTGTATGTTAACTATTTCCTCAATTTTCCTTGGTAAAGAAATTTTCAGGAAAAACTATCTTCATAAGCCTCATATGTGTTCTACAAAGGGGTCCTACGCTTTGTGAGTTTTTACATCAAGACAATGGCCACCTACAGTGTGCTTTATTCTATGTAGGACTGGCTAGAAGAATGTTTCAGATCCTAGCACTGATTTTTTTTTCTTCAAGAAATAGTGAAAATGATGTCATTCATTACTTTTATGACATATTCAAAATTCCTACATATATATATATATATACATATATACACACACACATATATGTAGCTTGCTTTAATTCAGCAATATCTAAATTTGTATAGGCTTCCTGCTGGGGTCTCTTGGTATTCATCTTGGACGAAAATAAGGGGAAATCTACTAGTTAGTCTCCAAATTCAAACTTCCGTTAAAGAATAAGCAAGGAGGGAGGTAAAGTGAATGCCACTGACATGCAGCAGTCACAGCAACTATTTACAAATTATTTTATTTTTCCTCTTCATTTCCACAACTCGGACAGCATTTTTAGCTTTACAGGTAGAATACAGGATTTCTTAAAGATATTCTATTTCTGTAAATATTTCTCTGAGTCAAATACAATTTCCAAAAATTTAACAGAATCAGCTAATTAAGATAGAAGATGTGGAAGTGGTATGTTAACTCCTAACTTCTAACTTTGGAGTGCTTGGTACACTGAGACTTTCTCAAGATTTGAATATGGAAGAGCCTTCCAAATTCAAATCCTGGCTTGAGTATTGTTCTTACATAAATCACACCATATGGTTCCTATATGTAGGACGCAAACACACACACTACTCGGAACTTCGGTCAAGGCATGGTGTTGCACGCTTGCAATCTAAGCATTGGGAAAACTAAATCAGGAGAATCATGAATTCAAGGCTGATCTGGGCTACGTACAAATACCTTATCTCAAAAACTCCAAGCCCCAAAACCTAACCCTTAAATATAAATCTAAACAAACAAAAATACTAGCAACATTTGGTGGTGGTTCTAGAAGATCAATGACTCTGACCTTTTCTCTAGTTAGGTTAGTGATGTCATTCCTAATCTTTAAGGTGACCCATTATATTAATGATGTCATTCCGAATCTTTAAAATAACCCATTATATTAAGCCATTTGTAATGTATAATGGAAAGAATATTTCTTCCTGATATTTTGTAGACTATAAGCATATCCACATAGATACTAAGAAAATTTAAAATTAAGACTATCAGAGCATAATTAGGCATATAAAGTAAATACGCTGCTACTCTACAGTGAAATTTTAAAATAAAACTGCATTGTAGGGAGCTGTGTAGACTTTTACTATGATTTCTTTTAATAACAGATTTTATGTGCATGTGTGTTTTGTCTGCATGTCACTACAACATATGTGTGGTACCCACAGAGGCCAGAAGATGGGGTTGGATCCTCTGGAACTGGAGTTATAGAAGGTTGTGAACTGCCGTGTGGGTTCTGGGACCCAAACTCAGGTCTCTGAAAGAGCAGGGAGTGTTTGTAACAATAAAGCTGTCTCTAAAGCCCCCTTTCAGATGATGTCTACCATGCTTGATTTTTTAAGCTTATAGATGTGTATATTTGGGAGTGACAGAAATGAGCACGTGACAAAACAGACATGTGTCTCCCTTCTCTCTTATACTTGGTGTCTTAATGTAGCCCTGGCTGGAGTCACACTGGAGGTCTACCTGGAGAGCCACCTGACTCGGTCTCCCAGGGCTGAGGCTATAGAAACCAAGTTTATTTCTAATTTAATTAACTCTTAAGGGACTGGAGTTTTAACTTAGTATTCTTCTGCACACTGAATTATAGTGGACCATTTGGCAGTCTGGATTAATAACTTTAAGAAAATCCCAAAGATGGAGTATAGGAGGTTGAAGGGAGTTCATTTTGGACATGAAGAATAAAATCAGATAGGATAGACATCATTTCCTTTCTTTCTTCATCTTTTTTTTTCCAGCTAAAGCAAAAAATCTTGAAAATCAGTATTACTTCAAGAGGTTTTTCATTTCCAATGTCTAAGTCAGTATACATTGTCTCAGTAAAGTCAACACCAGTAACAGATTTGGCAGTAACAATTGAGAAAATAGGACAAATATACATGGATTTAAGCATGGAGGAGATAAATAAGCAAAATAATGAGAATGCATACCACGGTTAAATTCATCGCCATCGTCTAAGCAAACACACAGAATGAAAATAGGGATCCCCAGAACGTGATACTAGAGCACAATGCCAAGATACAATCACGCACTGCTATGTCTGAGCAATGACAAAGAGACAGATGGTCATGACCTCTTCTGCAGGGAAGGAAAAAAAAGAATAATGATACAAGACACTTAAATAGCGAAACTGTTCATGATTGCTGAGATTTGGAAGTAAAACAAAATGAAGAAGCTTCTACAGTAATGAGGTTAAAATAAAATACATCTCTGTTTGCCAGCCACATTGCAGAATTGAACAGTCACCTGTGGTTTTCCGCTTAACACAGGAGAGATGAGTTGGTCTAGTGTATTTGATAGCAGGTTTTAAAATGAGTTTCCTGGAAGGAGAGTGGGCCTGAACTTCTGTTTTTTTAGCAAGTTCAGCCTTCTTATAAACTGCTATGAACAAGAAAACACAAAACAGCATACCATCAGGAAAGAAAATAAACATTTGGAACAAAAATGAGCAAATTTTTTCATAAGTTAGGCTTTTTCAGTAGAGTAATAGGAAATTAATAAAAAAACACATTTTAAAAGAAGTGATTGTTAAATGAACCTTTTTTCCTTCTCACTTCATCCCTGGAGACTGTGCTAGGTTCCTTTTTAGCTACTTTTCTTTCAGGAGTGGAAATTCTGCCTCTCCCGGTTTTAAAGGGTTTTTCTTTTCTATGTTTTTCAAGAGATGGTCTCCGAGCTTCCTTCTCAGCTTTCTCCTCTTTAGGGATAGTTTCTAACTGTTCCTGTATGATGCTTCTATCATCATCTGTGGAGCAAAGCAAACCATGGCAACAACAGTGATAGCATTAGTGAGAGATGCACAAAAGCCGTCATATACTTAACATATTGTCATGTAAATAGAGACCCTTCTTTTTTTTAAATCTTAACCAAATTCCCCACTAGGCTATGGGCTTTATTTGGGAGAAGATTGAAAAAGAAGCACACCTTGAGTGTCCACCCACAGGCTGTCAGCATCCATGATGGAGTCATCAATGGTGGTCTCATCTTTGTAATCATCGTAGGTTTCTGTTTTATATTCTGAGTATGCAACCTCTTCTCTCTCAGGGGTAGCTGGGGCATCTGGAGAACCATCCTTGGGTTCTGCCTGGGCTTCTGCTGCCATCTCTACTTCAAGCTCTTCATCGTGAGCGCACGGTCTCCTTTCCTCCTCAGGCTGAGCTAGAGCAGCAAAGCGCACACTATGGGAGCCTGACTCGCCTTCATGGGTGGTGGTCTGCACTACAGTGATGAAGTCATCCTCGATGGTCACTACAGACTCAATCCCACCTTTGTGTTCACCTGGGCAGGTCTCCACAAATTCCTCTCTACTTCCTGGAACAACCAGGTCAGCAATCTGAAGGGTGTCGGAGCGGAAGAGCAGTTTGTCATATTCTCCCCCAGCTTCTATCTCTTCCTCACTTGGGACCTCTGCTGGTTCAGGCACACCTGCTTCAGGCTGTGGCTGGGTGACATCAGAAGGTATGGCAGGTATATCTGGAGTCTCAGTGCTTTCTTCCTTTGGCAGCTGGATAAATTCCATTTGAACCTCAGCTTTCTCATCTGTGGATAAGTCAGCCTCCGAAACAGGAGGTGGGCAAGGGATTTCCACAGACAGTTTGCGGGCAACCTCGTCTTGAATGAGAGATGACTCCGGAGAGGTTTCCTTCTTGCCCTCATCCGGCTTCAGGGACTCCATCGTGAGGCTCTCATGCTCACCGCTAGACTCATAGGACTCTTCTTTGTCTACAGCCTCCTGATGCACCAGGTCAGGCTTTGCTACCTTCTCTTTGACTTCTGTTTCACTGACTTTGAGACCTTCTTTCATGTGGCCAGACTCAATACCCAGGAATGAATCGTCTTCTTGAGGTCCTTTGGATGAGAGGGTCAGTTCCTGAGAAACCTCGAACTTGAGCTCTGTGGCATCTACATTCATCCCTGAAGCCATCTGTCCAAAGTCACTGACTTTTATATCTAACGGACTTGGCTCAGCTTTCGTTGCAGCAAAATCTAGCCCCTGAGCGGCTTTTGCGGTTGGTTCCACCTCAGCCACCTCTGGCACTGAACTGAGACCTTTTGCTGCTTTCTGTGGTGACGTGTCTTCAGCTGTTGTCAGTTCTTTGGCAGAGGCTTCATCATAGGTTACACCTAACCCAAAGATCTCCACTTTCTCACCAGCCTCTTCAGCCTCTTTGGTAACTTCCTTTGATTCCACATGCTCTTCACTCTTTTCAAGAACAGTATCCAGTTTGTCATTAGTTTTCCTGTCATGGTCAACCTCCCGACTCAGTCCTGATTTGTCAGCAGAAGTGGGTGGAGATGCCTCTTTCTCAGCATCTGTGACTCTTCCTGCAGCGGCAAGTTTTACTTCAATCAGTGAAAGGTCTGTCGCCAAATCTCTACGGACTTTGTCATCAGTTCCTTCATAAAATGAGCCACTCTCTCCCGACAAATTCTCAGTGTCTTGAACTGGTGATGGTAGAGGAACTGTGTATTTATTGAACACACAGTATCCCATGTCTTCAAGTTGACTGTCAGGTTTTCCAGTGACTTGGTTTTCATCAGCGACAGGTGGCAAAGCCGTACTACTCTCTGCAATCACAGCCTCTGATGGGACTGATTTTCTCCTGGCGACCTCAGCATCTGCACTCACAGAAGCTAACCTGGACCTGGTTCCTGCCAGATCTAGCATCTCAGGCAGGTCAGGGGCCATGACGGTACCATTTTTGTAATATTCTTTGGCTGGGAAGGGCGACTCAGAGGATGTCTCAATCTGAATAATTTGTTCTCCAGTCGCTTTTACTTCCTCTGCCTTCTCGCCTTCCTCTTTGCTCTCTACTGGGAAGCAAGGGACCTTCTCCACTGCAGGGGTGGTAGGGGGAAGGTAATCGTCTCCTTCATCCATGCTTCCGCTCGTGTTAGTTAAAATATCAGAAGCCAGAGGGGAAAGATCATGGCCCCGGCCAAAGTTAAACCCAAGGGCGATGGAATCGAGGCAAGACATAGGCAAGTTGATGGACATGCTTCTTTGTTCTATTGCAGACCGTCCACCAAGCCCTAAACTTCGGCTAAGGGTCAAATCATCCTTGTTCTTACTGTGAAGGTCCCTTTTCTCCCCATACACTTTTGGGTCAATAGTGAACATCCTTTCTTGAGGAGAACTTGGTTCTTCAGGTAGCTCAGATGGATAACTCTGGGCAAGAGTGCTGTATCCTGCTTCCTCTGGTGGAGCACTGGGCTGGGATTCTTTTGCCTGAAGTTCCTTTTCATCACGCTGGTCCTTGGGAGGTACAGTGTCAAAAGATTCCTGGGCACTTCCTCTTGCATCACTCAGTTCATAGTAATCACTGCCCAACTGCTTGCTTTTTGCCACTTCTTCCTTCAGTGCAGATGTTTCAAAGTATTTGGACATTCCCGATTTATCTTCATAAAATGGCACACCCACCTCAGCTATTGTTGCAGAGCCAACTCCTTCAAACTTATCTTTGACAGCCATGTTCTCCTCAAAAAGTCCCTGGGTTTCTCTCATTTCACTCCCTGCCTCTGGCTCAGATGTCACTTTTTCCAAGGTCTCAGAGGTCATGGCTGGAACTGAAAGAGCTTGTTCCAGACTTATAGGGAAGGAGTCCTGTTTTAACTCATCGGTTACATGTTCTCGGTCTTTCTGTTCTTTGGAGGAAGAAAGCTCGGTGGAGGTCTGAATTACACCTGTTTCATCGTCTCTCAATTTGGAAGGTTCATGTTCTTTTGCCACAGCTTCTTCAATGGAAACCACTAATTTCTCGTCAAGCTTTGTGTGTGGTTCATCTGCAGTGAGTGTAGGTTCCTGACCACTGGGGATTGAAGTTTCTTTTATCTCTTGATTTGTGGTACCCTTTTCTTCCCCTGAAACACTTTCCCTGATATCGCCTTCCCCAACTGGACCGTGAGCATCTTTCGGTAGGGTGGCAGCTTCTGAGACTGGAATTTCTGCCTTGTCTGCTTTATCTTTCTGTGACTCCTCATCTCTAGAACTATCTTTGGCAGTAGCTAGGCCACTGGTGTCCGGCAGGGACGTTTTGTCATCTGGTTGGAAGAAGACAGGAGCCAAGGGTTGTGGTACTTCTGTGATTCTTTCACTCTTTATAATATCTAGAGGAAGAGTGAAACTTCCACCATGAAAGGGACTTGGCATGGGAGAATCAAACTGCTTCCCTTCCCATCTTGGAATATCCTCCAGCATGTCTTTTTCCCTCATGGGTGTCAGAGGGCCAGGAGATATTGGGGCAGCTAAACCCCATTCATCTTTCTTTGATTCCATTGGCATTTCAATGAACCAGTCTTTCTGCTCTTTTGGAGCTAGAGGCTCTGCAGACAGGCCGATGCTAGGTACTGCTATGCTTGGTTCTACGTTCTGTTTTATGTCTTCCAGGTTGGTACCAAAAGTGTGCGCAAATGGGACGGGAGGTGACTTTTCCCCTTCCATGTCTTGAACATCCTTTTTATCCTGGGGAGTTTTAGTTATCTCTGGCTGAGGAACTAAGGCAGCATGCTCAAAATCTTCACCAGGCTTACTCTGTATCTCCGATTCCTTTTCTCCCTTGTCTAAAGGCTCAGCGAAAGAGGAAGCCAATTTCTGCGGCTCAGGGAATTCCATCTTCGAGGCTGTAAGTAAATCTGAAGTAATTGGGTTGGTTTTTAAGCAAACAATAGGCAACAGCTTTCGGGCAGTAAGCTTAAAATCATACTTACAAATAGGAGGTGAATGAGCGGGTCAAGGGGAAGCTATGGACCATGCAAGCATGCTGCCCACTGAAGGATGAACATGGAATGTCAGGACTGGAATGTGTGTGTACTAGTACTGAGTGAAGTCCTCTTCTAAATCAATTGTACACACATTATCAGAAGAGTTGGCCTCAGACTACATATCCTTTTTGTCTATTTGGTCTCTTCTATACACTATATGGTGCATGTTAGAAGGAAAAAGGAAAGTCTTCAATCTGTTGATTGAGGTGGAAATGAATCCACATCAAGGAACTAGATAACAGGGTACAAGAACATGTACATGGAGGATATTTCCTCAGTATTTCAAATTTTCTCACTTGAAAATGAACTGGCAGGTCCTGGGACACATGCCAAGAAGCAAATAATGATTCAAGTATTAGCAGTTTCAGGTAACTTGATGAAAAACTGTGAGGACCCATATGGGGATACTGAAAGTTATTGGTCAAAGGTTTTAGAAAATAGCTGAGGTTAAAGTAAACATTTGATGTCAAATTTTACATACATGACCTAAGAATTGATGAGGCAGTTTGTATTTAATCTAAATTTTTAACTTGTAATCATGGTTTCTGAACTATAACAATGGGAAGAGCAAGACATTTTTCAAAAAAGTCAACTACTACAATATCTTCCTCCCCAGGGTCCTGACGTCATTGCCTGGACATGGCCAGCTAGCAACACATTGGCTCTTGTTGGCCTTGGAAATACTTGACATCAAACAAGTGACATGGTCTCAGCTTTATTTACATGCCAATCTAAGTGTCCCTTTTAAACTATTTCCTGTGGTCACCAGCACTTAGCTCAGTGATTTGAAAAGGATTTGGTGGTGACTCATAAAAATTCAGCCATCTCCTGAAGATGGGGCGTCATGACCTGATAGGACTGTGGGTGCAATTGTAATGAGAGCAATGAAGTAGTTAAAACCTGTAATGAAATCTAGATGAATGAAAACTCAAGCGATACAGGCATGATCCGGGGTGCGCTGCCCCCAGAGACAATGACAAGGGGAGCACCGACAGGTGTTGAAGGAAAACCAAATCAGCAACATTTGTTGAAGCATAAAAACAGCACTCTGCCGCTGCAAACAAAAGCGATTGTATCACTTAAGCCTGTACGTGCTAAAATCCAGCTCTAGGGTTTGAAAAATAAGCGTATGAATTGCTGTCCCAAAACATAAAAACAAAAATATACATGTATTAGCAATGTGACTGGCAAACACTGGCGATGAGGAGGGAGGGGGTAAACCAAGGAAGAGTTCACACAGCATTATCAGCCTGCGGCAAAGCGTATTGTATCATGGCAAAGGACAACCAGCTGCAGCAGGGGACAACCAAGCTCTCACAGCATCAGCGCAAGCCACAGTCTCCGCTCACAAAGCCTGAAATGGTGTCTTATGACCATGAGAAGACCCAGCGGTGGACCGGCATTGGAAAGGCATTCGCTTGGTGAAAACCATGGCAACACATTTGCGGCACTCATGCAAATCCTGACAGACACACACCTTCCTTGATAGAGGAAGGAATTTTTACGTCCGAAGCCACCTCCGTGACCTCTTTTACACTTTCCTCATGTGGAGCCCCTGCCAGGGCACTGTCTTCTGGAACTATCTGCGCCTCTGCGCTAGATTCCACTTGGCCCTCACTGAGGCCCTGGGGGTAGTCTGAGGTCTTAGCAGCCCCATGCTCTTTCCCAGGAAGGGTAGCAGGTTTCATGTCCTCAGCCATCACACCCTTTAGCGTTTCGTCTTTTGGGGGATGGAAAAGATGTTGACATCATGACCACAGAACAATATACAAAAGGACAGAAATATTATTCATGGAACACTTTCAGCTCCATTTGCATGACCTCTGTGGGGCATCAGGTAGGCTTTGCTTTTCCGTCCGAGCAAATTAATAACCGAATGACAGACACATTGTGTACTCAATGGAAATTTATGATGTATTAATATGCTGATAGAAATGACTTTGAAAACTAATTAAAAGACTGTGCTATTCATTTTAGAAATTGAGAGCTGAAAGGGTTTTATGGATTGATCACCCTCGTGGGAGCAAGATGAGCACAGGGGGAAGGCTTGTTGGACATTAGGGATGGTGTGGCCCCAGCAGATGGAGAGAAGACAGATGTACCGGTGCGTGGAAAACAAGCTTCCCAGTTGGCTAGACACGTGTTTTCTCCAATGCAGGAAGTCCCTACACAAGAATCCCTGACTGCATTATTTAAAATGTGGAATCTTTCAAAGACAACTTTAGGAATAAAATAGCCTTAGCCTCAAAGTGTTACCTACTCAATGTTTCATCAGAAAGTCCATCAGAGCACTCTAAATACAGTGCTTCTAAGGACGGCTATAAAGGTCAATTTATAATGCTGCCGTTGAATTATTTCATACTCAAGGGAAAGAAAGAGAAAGTAAAATACTTTTTAACTTGAAAATTTGATCATTTTCCCCTTGAATACAACTGTTCTCACACTACTTAGTCAATAATAATTCATATATAGTTCTTTCTGACAGTAAGAAAAAGTGTCTGTATTAGCAATATCATCTTACAATGCAATTCAAAATAAAATCACTAAAAACAGATGATGGAGTGGCACTCAGACTGCCAAAAATAACTCCTCCCTAAGGTATAAATGGAAATAATGTCAGCCTTTAGATGCAAATATTAAGCTTCTGACGGCCACAAATTATTTTTTCATTTGATTTCATTTACATTTCAAATATCCACAAAAATAAATGAATCTATTTTACCCTTTAATAAATGAAAGGAAACCACATTAGCTGTTTTGAAGTCTGCAGTGAGAAGATTCTTATGATAGTCCCATAAAACAATTAGACTTTGTGCAAAAGGCCTTGTGGGAAAGACTACAGATGGAAAGGGAAGAAATTTTCTTTTTTAAGAAATATTAACACCCTGGAGGGTGGTAGAACTTCCTCATCTATCTTTCCACATTTACCACGCAGACATTTTTGTGTCTGTAATTTAATTTTGTAATGGATATTTAAAATTTTTCTATTCTGTTTTATTATTGGAAATTTTTTATAAGGCGTACATTTTTCATTCTAGTTAAATAACTTTAAGTGTATCTAACTTCACCAGGGCCAGCTTATCAGATGAAGTCTAACCAGGTTAATTTATTAATTTTTAGATTCACATAATGTTTTGACCTTAGATTTTTAGATTTTGAATCAGGTATGCTTGTGCCCCTGTACTTATCCCTTAATTAAAAATCTTCCAATAATTTCAGTCACTTTCAGTTTGCACTGTTAAAGTACTGGGCTTCATTTAATGCTGGGTACACTTCCTAGGGTGCCAGAGCTGTTGGAGCTCTTTGGTTTTCAATACGACTTGGGAAAACCTCACTATCATGCCTGTGCCTGGCAATGTGCCTGGTCCCATACAGCTGATTTTTCTCCTTGGGACTGTCTGCCTCTCGTGAAAATGAGCTCTTCTGCACGTATCATGTCATTGTCCTTACCCGGAAATACTTATGTCCAAGCAAAATATTTTAGTGGTATTTTCTTCTTTACAAAAATAAAATCCTTAGTTAAAATGAGACAAGTGGAGCCCATACCCCCTGAATTTCATGCCCATGATAGGCAGCTCAGCTGTATGGGACCAAGGCCCTGAGTCCCAGCCTTCTTTTTAGACCAGCTCTGCTGAGGTGAGTTGAGAACAGCCACCGAAGAAACCCCCAATTTCTTACTTAGTGACATGTAGTCATACATTTTCATCTCATAACATTTATTCTGCTCAAAGTGGATTTTTATTCTTTATTTTTAAAGAACAAGCTATAAATATAATTGTAAAAAGGTGACTTTTATTTGAGACTGGTCCTAATAATAGTCCATATCTAAGGAGGAAAATAAACATTGGGGTCATCTTCTTCAGTTCAGGTAAATAACGTGTTCTTACTGAATAATTTATTTACAAGGAACAAAAAGGAGTAATACTTTAATTGAATTGCTTCTTCTTCCTTTTTCTTCTCCCTTTCCACCTCATAGGAGCAATAATATAAAAAAAGAAAAAGGGAAATGCTTATTCGTTTCATGTAACTCATTTCTTTCATATAAATTTGAGGCATCTCAGTGGAAAACTCCGTATCTAGGGACTTCACTTTCATGTGGACAAAACAAGCTTGTGCCCACCCACCACCCACACCAAAGCACACTGAACATGATGTGTGTGCACAGAGCTGCAGGCTGGGAGGAGGAGCCAAAGGGCACCATGCTCCTGTTCACCTTTCTCCTGGTCTGAGTGGCCCTCTATGCTCTGTGCTGTGACACGGGGGAGCACACTAGTCCACTCTGAGCTGAACAAAGGGTGCTCATAGTACTCCTCATCCGAATTGTAAGGGTCCTCATCAGGCACAGACACCGAGATGGAGGGGGCTAGGAGCCTACGCCTCTCCCCGCTGCTGGCAGGTTCATGGCTGGGGAACCTGTGCAGAGGACCCACTCGATCCTCAGCCCCTTCATCTACAAACAGACACACAGGAAGAAACTGCAGGGAGAACTGGACAAGACAGACATGAGATCAGACAGACGAGACAGACACCCACAGGAGGACATGAAGGGTCACCCAAGCAGCACCGCAGGATGGAAGGGGCTGAGACAAACTGAGCTGATGGAGGATGGAGGCAGTGGATGGCGCATGCTTTTCTGGGTACTTAGCTAAGACTATTATTTAGGGGAATTTACCATTGATCTAAAAGAATAAAACACATTGACACCCCTGCTGTGAAATAGAAATTAGCTGTGCATCCTTCTCCAGTAATTCAGAATAACCAAGCAAATATTCGAGCAGAAACAGATCATCACAAAACAAATGCATTCTTTCAAAGACATTTCTTCCTGAAGGTGGATTCATACGTTAACACAATCAGAAATTAAGAACGAGAAACGTTGCCAGGGTACCATGTCTGCTCAACTACGGGGGAGAAAAGTCTCCTTTTGAACTGTGATTAGTTAGTCATGCACAAATGCTTAACATTTTGCTTAATTTAAGTTTTAATGATTTCAGTCGGAAAGTAATACAGTTCCTCCCGTTCACATTATAGATTAATGTGTTTAGGGTCATCCGGACTCTCCTTCGAGCCAATGAGCCTAAAAACCTTAAGGATGTGCCCCATTTGGCTTTCGATGCAGTCATCTCTCAGAATTATGTCCAGGTTACCCAGGTATTCACTAATCAATATTTTTATATCTAGGCCTACATTAAAGTATGTCACTCTAGACTCTATTCTGGTCTTACTTTGCCAATGCACTGTAACGTAAGGACTGTCGGTTTTCTTTCAATAACCAAGTACTGGAAACTGGAAACAGATTTAAAAGCATGAGCATATTAAAAATAACACTCTATGGAGAAAATGCTTTTAGCCCTTTAGCCCATTAGTTACTAGTCAGCACACTAGTCCTGTGGAAGTTATTCCTTGTCGAGTGTGCAGAAATTTCTCATAATAATGGTAGTTATTATACCATAGGGAAGATTAACCCCAAAATGATGCTTGCTATTCTCAGCAGTAGCTGAGCAGAGAACTGCTGAGGACCAGTTCTGCAGCAGAGACTAGACGGTAGCTCTGGGCTTGGGATTGGTCCTTGTCAGTCACATGCTCTCCAGTGACTCTCGGACACCAAGCATGCAAACTAATAAAATGTTTAACTTGTTCAACTGATTTCATGCATTGTCAAATAAGGAAAAAATGAGTTATGTATTTCTCTGCTTTTCTGCATTTGTTTTCTGGGAAGGAGAAGATTACAACACAAAGGGGGCAGTGAGAGCTAAGAGCTGGTGGTGAGGAGGTGCTAGGTACTCAGTGGTGTTTCAGTCTTCTGGAGCATTCGACTTTCTAAAAACACTCACAGATCTATAACATCTCACAAGACGTGATAGTTTTATATTTTGAAAACTTTTGGTCTAGTCCCAGCATGGCGGAACAATTTGTGGGACCTTTATGTATGTGTGTGTGTGTGTATGTGTGTGGATGAGTCTGAGCAGTGCAGAGTCCCCAAGGGGGAAGACAGAGGTGTTAGAGTCTCGTTTGTTGCAGAGATGAAATGTACGTGATGGATGCTTTGGTGACCAACCATTGGGGTGGGGATGTGATACAAAATAAATAGACAAACAAAGAAATAAGGAATGGAGTATGTATTTGGAAGACATTTTATAAAAATCCACATAAGCATGGTAGCTTGTATCAGACTCCTGCCTAAAGACAATTGACTTGCACAATTGTATAGTACCAACCCTGAGAACTTTAGCTTTAGGGAAGTATGGAATTCTGAGTTGGAAGACCCAGATTTAGATATAAATCCTAGCTGAGTCATTTATCCAGAGCTGAACAATGATATCCCTGACAAAAACATGTAAATTTCTATCTCTGTGGGTTGCTGGATGAAATAAATGATAAGAGATTGGTAAAACTGCCAATGTAATGTGTAGCTATTTAAAATTATCCTTCGTGTGTATTCTCATATCAAGCATGCATGCACACACACAAATACCTACAGGTGCAATATACACTATGCTATACACGTGAAGGTCATGGGACAACTTGGTTCTCTCCTTCCATAACATGGGTATTTGGGGTCAAACTCAGGTTGTCAGGTTTGGGGGCAAGTACCCTTTTCCGGATGAACCTGTGTGTAACTACATATATGTTAGCATGGTGTCTTCCATTTGCTCAGCTTTAAGTTTCCTTCTTTACCTTAACTTGGCAGTTGGATTTTAAGTTGATAAACTTAGGGAAAATGTGAATTTACTTTATAAGCTACTTTCATGGCTTTGTTCGTCATTTACTATAAGTTAATGTAATTTGGGAACTGTTTTTTTAAAAATATTTTTATGGTTTATTTAACTTTATTTTATGTGCATTGGTGTGAAGGTGTCAGATTCCCTGCAACTGGATCTTCAGACAGTTGTGAGCTGCCATGTGGGTGCTGGGAATTGAACCCAGGTCCTCTGGAAGAACAGTCAGTGCTCTTAACCACTGAGCCATATCTCCAGCCCTTGGGAACTGTTTTTAATCATGCAATAATCTACTTCATTTAACAAGTGACTTTCAAAAGGATAGGATGACCTTGAGAACCTTGGCCTTTTCACATAGCTCTTCTGCATAACTACAGACTTAAGAAATGAGTTTTAGCTGATTCTGACTGAGGAATATTTTCCTTCTAGTTTGTGTTTACTTAAACTTTTTATTAACACATCTAAAATTTTATATTGGGCAAAAGGAAGATTTGTCCTTCCAAACTCAGCCTTGGTTGATCAGATTGTTTTGGAACAAATCTGTAGTCATGTTTATGAGAATCTAGTGCTCATGGGCTACCAAGGACTGATTATTGCTGTTGTCTCATGGCACAGAGCAGAAGGCAGCTGACCCCACACACAGTGTTCCCTACCATCTTTCTTCAATTTGCCAGCTTCTGGCCAAAGATTCCTCCGTGTCCTGGTGGGACTGCCACCCACAAATGACATGGAGAGAAGCTACTTTCTGATAACAACAATTCTGCTGCTGTCTCTATGTCACTGGAAAATATCACCAGAATTCTGGATTAACTGCACAAGGCAGAAGGACCTCTGGTCTAGAGTATTCTCTTGGATTTTCACAGCCTTCTGTATTCTGACAGCTCAGTCCGGATGAGCTGCTATGACTAACAAGAAAGAGGAAAGGAGGTGGGGACACATTGTAGCTAACAGAGCCCTCTAGAGCAGTGCCATGATTTGCTTCCTATGAGAGCTACTTGTTAATTTTTTTCAATAAAATCTCTATTAGCTATTTCCCCAAATAAGGACACATACTGAGATATGAAATACACTAATATTACATAATTACAGTAAATGGATGTTTTTAAAGTGATGAATGTCAAATTATTTTCAATGGAAGCATTCCCCTTTTAAATAAATGTCTGTTAATTAAGAAGCAAGAGTCCCCAGAGCCACTATTTACTCAATAAGAATCAAAGTGCTCTCTTCCATTTGTATAAAAGGATCAGGTTGTGTCTGTCCCTGTGCCCTCAAAGTTGCTGGAGAGTTTGTGTCCTGGACGGGAAAGAATCTCTTAGACAATGGATGAAGCCCGCCTGTTCCTTCTCCCAGTAAACCTGTTATCAGTAGTACACCACACTGCGTCTTCAGCAACTCATTGAAAACTTAAGGAACCAAACAGTTCCTTCTTTTCTTGTAGCTTGTCACTCACTAGCTTGTTTTCTTAATTTAGCTTTTTTTTTAAAAAAAAATCTGTTATTTGTTGAACATTAATTTTATTAGGGTTTGAGATAAAGGATCAATAGAACTTTGCCTTGATCCTTTCACACATTAAAGATGAGATTATCATCTGATTTTAATGAATTATGTAGGGTTTATAAAATATACGCATATCTTTTCACATAGCTTAAAAGATAGTGATCTATCGTTCGATCTCTTTATGTATCTTAATGTCTCTTTTGAAAAAGAAATAAATGGAAAACACAAAGTAGGGTTTGAAATATAACTGAATGACTTGGAATGAGAAGGGAGGAGCATCTTCCCTGAATATACTGGACCAATGTGAGGAAGGCAATTCCTTACATTCTGATGTGAAACTGAAGCCACGTCTGATTTATTCATATTCTCACTGTGTGTGACGTGTTTTCTGTAAGGAAGAGACTAAGTAGATCCCCAGACAGGAGGAATCTCTGTGCTTTTCTGCTACAATTCCCACTGAGTAAGAGGAGTCAATAACCCGACCTCAAGCAGACTTTTGGAGTGGGTCAGCTCTGTGAACATCGTAGCCCTTTCTGGGTTTAGAGGATTCTTGGGCACACTTAATGGTTTTAAGTGGGAGTTCAGACACACTGAGAGAAATACAGCTGTCATGCGCAGCTTCCTACTGCATCTCCAGTAGACAATGAATGAAATCCAAGCCCTTGGCCCCAGCAAGTTAGTTACTACACTCTATTCCTTAATCCTTTCCCCCTCTCTCACTACTTGTTAGCCATGGCTCCTTGTTCTAGAACACAGCATCTTTGCATCTACTTGTGTGCGTTTGCGCATCCTGTTTCCTCTGCCCCACAGTTTTCACCTGTGATCTACCAATATTTCCTCTCATTTTGGAACTAGAAACACAAGAAAAGAAGGATCCCTTTTCTCTGTCCAGAGGCTGCTGTCCTTACCCTTCCTGGAGGTAATCCACTTGAATTATTTGTAAGCTTTTTTATTGCATTCTTTTTCACCTTGCAGTTTGTTCTCTGAAAGGAAGGATTATGTATGTTTTGTTCTCAAGCCTTTGCTCGGAATTCAAAGTGTTTCTGGGACACTGTAGGTGCTCAATAAATATGGCCCAGCTGACAGGAAAAGCGTACGTCAGTCCAAACAGAATCTTTCAGATGTATAAAGGGTACTGTAAACGACATTTAAGGAGATTAACTAATAGCAAATTGCTGCTATACACTAATTGCAGTTGCCATTTTCTTTTCACAGAATGATTTTGTTTGTTTTCTGTTATTTCAGGTATCAGATTAGAAGGGGGTTGGTTTAATTATGAAAAAGCTTACCACAAAGAAGAGGTGTTGCTTAAACATCTGGGACTAAAAAAAAAAAACTGCCTCAGAGCTAACAGCATGTAGTCGAGTAATTTAGTTTTCTGTATTTAGGCAAAATTGAAATGAATCAGATTATGAATTATAACATGATAGATGTTTAGCGATGATGTTATTTATCTTTTACATGGCAAATGATCTCTGAAGTGACCACATGAGGAAAAGCAAATGAAAGAGAAAAATGAATCTAATGGCCTTAGGGCATGCAAACTGACAATAAGCCACTGCTGTTCCTCTTCCAAAGAGCAGCCAGCCTTTGCGTACACTCAGAGTCTGAAGCAGTGTGATCTGGTGCTTCTCGTCTCACATTCTGAATGAATGTTCTCAAAGCATGCCTCTGTTTTGTCAATGAGAACTGAAATGCTGACGTGCTGTTCTGTGTGAAGCAAGTTCATAAATGTATTCATGGACGGTAGTAGGTCTCAGTGGGGAAGCATCCATGGTTTCTAGTTCACTGCTCTCAGTATCTGTTCATTCATTAACTTCCTGGTTTATTCATTAATTTTTGGTGAGATTTTGCTATGGGGCAGGCCCTCGGGGCAGTCTTGGCAATATAACCATGAGTAAAGCACACAATTTCTGGCACTTCCCTAAGAAAGTCCTGACTCCTGCTGTCTTGGGATTGTATTTGTTATTTCTTTTCAGCTGTGAAAGGATTGTTATTTCAGTCCAACACCTCCACATTAAGCTAACTGCTTATAGTTATTCTAGCAACTTGAACACGGACTTTTCACGTAGTCGATTTTTCCTTTTATATAATGTTGACCATTTTCTTAAGCTTCTGATTTTATATAAAACACGGATTCTATTTTCATTTTTGGGCTTATTTGCTTCTTGACGCTCTGAGTTCACAGCAGCCCTGTCTGCACTACCTGGCACTGGTGTCCCTGGCTGTGGACTGGAGTTTATTGGACAGCCTCAACCCTAGAAGGTCAAGAACGTACCTTCCTCCACTGCAACTGCCTGTTCTGAGGCTGGCGATGGTGGTGGGGAAGGTGGCAGATGAGCTGTTTCCTCAGCTGCTGCAGATCAAACACAGAGAAGTGAGACAGAACAGTTAATTCTCTCAGTCCTGTGGTCCTCCAATCTGCAAACAGACTCCTAAGAAGCTCTTATCTTTACCTGATTTACCTGTTGACAATTTAGAAGATTAACATTCCGTATTTATAAAAAGCCTTTTCTGCATAAAAATGAGTTGGAAACAAATGAAAGAAAATTCTATTGTATTTCTAAATAAAAAAAAAAAAGCCAGGAGGTGGTGGCGCACGCCTTTAATCCCAGCACTCGGGAGGCAGAGACAGGCGGATCTCTGTGAGTTCGAGGCCAGCCTGGTCTACAAGAGCTAGTTCCAGGACAGGCACCAAAGCTAAAGAGAAACCCTGTCTCAAAAAACCAAAAAAAAAAAAAATCCAAGTTAAATTTGTAACTTCATTTAGCCCTGAGATACTACATTATAGTATACCCAGGCAAGCATTTTGTTTGGGATTAGAATTGTCTAATCAAAAACAACAAACTTTTGAATGTTTTGCAAAGTCTATAAACAAATATTATCTTGATCATTCATAGTCACATTGCTTGATAAACATTTTAAATGAGACTTCACCTCCAATTTAGGTTAAACTTCCTTTATCTTTCACTGTCAGAAAGGAAGAGTATGGTGGCCATCAGACAAGCTCCACCCACCCAATGGGAGCTGGGCCACTTCCTGGTTTGGGTATCACCGTGAATTAGCATATTGGGCAGGGCTCTGAACGGCCTCTGACTTCCTCCAAGACACTTACCTTCCACGTGACCTTTCTATGCAGGGAAGGAGCTTCAAAGGCAATAGTTCTCAATGAATGCCAGTGGCTGGTCTATTCCATATATTACATGAATTCAAGTTTTATGATATAGTTGTACCTTAGAGGTGGCTTTGTGACATCAGGTGTTTAGCTCCTAACTCTGAGATTTGTGCCATGTGTTTTTAAGATTTAAAATTTTGAAACTTGAATTTTATTTCAAAGAAACAAAGAACTGGAGTGGATGATAGATTAAAGGTTAACATTTTAAATTAGGTATTTTTTTTCCAATTCTGTTCATGAGAAAGAAAGCCCTTGATATTAAAACACTCAGAACGATACATATTGACTATATTCTAAACTCTTAATCTGGAAAAGGAAAATATTCTTATTCTTGATTTTTAGTAGACATTTCAAGGATTCTTAATTAGGAAAAAATATTAAGGATACACTGAGCTATAAAATAGGAAAAAAATTTTAGGATTTAGAAGCCATGCATTTTGGCAGATTGGGCATATGTGTGTAGGAAATAGACTGAATCCTACAAAGTCTCCTTCCATTTATACATATATATCTGTCTACTTACCCACTTATCTAGGGTCTATCCCCTCTCTATTATCTAACTAATATATATATATATATATATATATATAAATTATAGTTGTTTAACTATATATATGTATGTTTCAGTCTATCCACTTAGCTATATATGTATCTATTAATCATCTATGTAGCTGTAATTTATCTTTGCATCTATTACCTATCTATCATTTATTATTAATGTATTCATGTATCAACACACATATCTGTATATCTCTGTGCAGGGCAGCAAGCCTTTGGCTGAGAGCCCTCCTCAGCAATTATGTGTTGCATGGCTCTGTGGCACTGAAGGGCATTTATGACCATCGGAAAGGGCAAGGCTACTGAAGTGCCCTTAGTTGAGCTACATGGTCAATTCTCAAACCATAAGGTAAGTCTCTCCTATATGATTCAAGTCAATGATGACTCTAACAAAGCTCTAACTATTGGTTTCATGTAGTTGAACCCATAAGGAAAGATAGTCATTTCTAATAGAAGCTTAAGCTCACTTCATGTACATGGAGCCATAAAATCCTGATTTAATAAACAAAAAAGGGTTATCATGTCTAACAACAAATGTATTACCCTAAAACCTATCAACACACCCCAGTGAACCTATGAGGGGGTGAAAACAAAGTCCTCCTTCTTCTGGTAGAGGTGGTAGGTGACTGCCTTATAGACGAAGTATGTACAAAGTAAAATATATGCTGTGACGTAGTAGACTCTATGCTGTGACAAGGGGCAGCACATGCTTGTCCCGACCGAGGCTTTTCGTATTTACCTAATGGCAGAGCTGCGGATTGGTCTTTCTGTTGGGCTTCTTTTTCTTGTTCACCTTTCAGGACTGCTACAGCTTCAGCTGTGACTACTTGAACTATCCTCGCAGACACTTCTTCTGCAAATAGACAGGAACAAAAGATGTGACCAGAAGTCCAACAGGAGAGCTTCAAGAATTGATCAACAGTATTTAAAAAGAACAACTTTAGGATTTGGGGATTCTCAGATGCATTAATTGTTCAAGGTAAGTCTAGCATTTAAAAGTCATCAGTTGAGGATGCTTCTTGCACTCCAGTGTTTTATGGAAAACTTGGAGCAAGAAAGGTAGTACAGACACAGCAGACATTGGGACAACATGATCCTTGCCTTCTAGATCATTCTTGAATCTTCTTATTAGCACTGATGCAACATTTAGTATCCTTCAGCAGCATTTAGCACACCACAGAGGGAACTGCGCTGAGGGATATGTGATTACCTATCTGGTAAACATCCACAGTCTTGGGTGATTTCTTTTGACACCCACACAATTCTTGAGGCCATTCTCACCAAGTTTTGGGCTAGACTGGATACTTAACACAGTGCGATTATTTTTTTTCTTTGCAAAAGGGTAGAAAATGAATATAAAAGTTTTTGTTCATGTTAGTCACACAAATTAGAAATAAACCATACTCCACACTATGATTGCCAACTTTAAAAAGGCACAGTTACTTTATATACTTTGTAAGAATTTGACACATTTTAGAAGAGTATCATTTAAACTGGAGTCCTAAGTACTTGAGCATTAATTATCTTTCTATCATCTACAACATTTTTATATGAGTTGAGGCTCTTTTTATTGAGAAAATATTAATAAAAAGCACAATTATCATTAGCTTATGTGAAAAAATTATAATTAAGCATTGTTACAATATTTCAATCTTTTGTGCAGGACTGCATGTTGGTATCAACCAAAAATTACTTTAATTGTTTATAACATAATAGAACTTGAGACATGCAGAATGGATTCATACAAAATAGACAAAATGACATTGTGGGCATTTTATAAAGGAATTTTAAAACAGTCCAAGTAGAGATAAGGAAGCAGAGAACTGAAGGCATGCATGCCCCTGGTCCATGTCACCAGATTCACGCTTCACAAACACACTGTAACACATTATCATGTTTCATTGGTGACCAGAAACTTAGTTTCTATTTATTTTGGAAAAGAAATCCTAAGAAATTTGAATTTTTTATTTTTGTTTTGGGGAAAGCTAATTTAGAAATGTACTTTTGGTTTCCAGTGAACATAACTTATGAATGAGGTGACTTTATTTTTGGACACGTTTAGTATATTTGTCAGAAAATAATTTTAACACGATCTTGGAAGGCTTGTTAAACTTTCATATTTCTTAAAAAATTTATCAGGAGCTGGATATGTAGTTAAGTGATACAGTGTTTGCCTTGTATGCATAAGACTTTGGATTCAAGTCCCAGCATCCATTTTTGATTTAAAAAATTCTATTTTAAGACTAATCTGATAACATACGAGGAAGCCAAGTACATATTGGGTTAGCTAATGTGTTATGGTTGTTCGGAATAATAAAATTATTAAATCTTTTCAAATAGAAAATTATATGCCTTTTATTCAAAACTTCACTGTATTTGGAAACATGACCCTGACCAGGAGCTTGGGGGTTTCATATGGTCCAGTGAATTTATAATCTTCCTTGAAAGAAGCAAAGTAATTTATCAACAAGATATTAATGGTAGTTTTCCCTACAAAGCAAGAGATTTTTTTTTTTTATTTCCCCAGCAGAAATGTAATTAGATCTCTCCTGGGTGAATTCTGCATCCCCATTGCCTGGCTCTTGGGATAGGAGCAAATTCACTCAGGGCTTGGGTTAGCTCACGGATAATTAAGAATAAATGTACCAAAGAAACACAAATGATCAAGCATGACAGTCATAGAATCAAACTAATAAAAGTGAAATTATAAAGACTCTTGTCTTATATATATGCTCATTGTTTTCATATATTTAATCATGTATGACATCTTTCATTCATCCTATGTATATCTCTATTGCTTCCATCCATCTATCCACTCACCCACCCACCCACGAACCATATTTTCACCTTTTTAAGGGGTAACCATCCTTTAGGATAAGTTTTTAAGGAACTATTGAGATCTTAGTTCAGTGGAATATGGTTCTGTACTGAAGGATTTCTACCATCTAGTTATTTTATCCTGATAAATTCACTAGAACTCATTGTGCTTCTCACAAAATGGAACAAGGAATAGCCTTTGGTGCATCGGATGATGTGGGATCTCAGCTAGGTAGTTACATAATACATAACAGACAGCACGCCAAGAATCCTTGATGGAAGAGATGTCCAGATGGTTCTTACCACTTCAATATCTCACTAGCAGCCATGGCAGTATATTCTGAGAGACTAGTCCCACCAGGCTAGCATTATTATGACTATCTCTTGATACCATAACTCATTGTTGTTAATATTTGTGTCTATAATGATGGTCAGAAGAAGTATTTTTCAAAGACAAAGTTTTGAAGGAAGAAAACACTCTTGTTTTCTCTTTCTCGTTTCTCTTTCTTTCTCCCCCCCTCTTTCTCTCTCTCTTTCTAATTTTTGCTCTCAAACTTGGTTGCATAAATCCTGGAGTCCCAACTATTCAGAATGCCTATCATCAAGTCCATCTCTGGACTATGACCTAGATGGAGCACCAAGGAGCTAGCTGGCCTGAAAGCTCACTAGAGCAATGAGCAGCAGGACATCTCCTGGAGGTAAGAGAGCAAAAGACATTTTTTCATTGTTTGTTTTATCCACCTTCTCTTTTTCTTTTTCAAATACATACACAATTTATGACTAGAAATTGACTATTGAGAGGATTAAAAAATGTATTATACATAAATTAATTATCAACATTACGCAATTGAAAGGTAATATTGACTACTATAGTTGAATGTTTAATACTGCTTATTGTTGACTATTGGATAGTATGAGAATACGTGACATAAAGATACAGGATGAGAATCATAGAGACAGGTCATCAGTTAGGAAAACATTTGGAATACCTGCTTGCTTCAATGCCTGGCACTGGCTGCCAGATACTGTGTCAGGCTGTTGTCTCTTACAAAAGGTGTCTCAATTAACCTTGCACCGCTGTGCTACCATACAGCTCAGCACTTACAGCTGCTCCAGGCCCTTGTTGTCCTCCCGCAGACTACCCACACCACACCGTCCCGAGGACCTTATTGTTTTTGTCTTCATCATGGCAGAATTTTAAAGGCAGGCCCAGGATCTGGGCATGGTGCATCTTCATACTATGGTTACTGTGATATTAGCCCACTAAAACCCAATTAATTAATAAAATTGATGGGGCTGACAACCTTTCAACAGCTCTGAAAATTCTAAGCTGCATCTTGAGTGAAGATGGAGCATTATTGGTAGACCCAGTAAGTGTTCAATGTGCATGCAGCCCGTGGGTCTGGATCAGGACCAGCTGTGCCTCCTCGAACATGCAATGGTTCACCAGTTAGACTGTGAACACAAAATCCAGGCAAATCGGCATATGCCCGGACACATATTTTTGTTGATTTCTTGCAGCTTGTTAAAAGTGAACCAAGATGCATTGACAGTAAATTCAACCATATGGCTATAAAAACCACTAAATGTTTCTGCTTTGAAGAGTCGTGGGTACAATAATGGTGTGTTAAAAGAAATGACAAATCAGTCTACCGTACACTTGGTGAAAAAGGAAAACAAAACAATTTAAGACAGAACGCTCCTGTCAAGAAGGTTTTTCTCAGTAGGGTACAAAATGGTTGCCTAGGAGACCAATGTTAATTGCTGCTGCTGCTGGAATCTAGTCAACAAGGAGAGCACTGTGTAGTCCGCAGTGCTTTGCTAAACAAACACCCTCCATAAATTCACGAAGAGGGAAAAAAAGAAAATTCCTTGCTTCTTGCTTAATTTGGAGACTAAATGGCTCCTATGAAAGTATTTCCTTGAATCCACTAGTCATGAAAGCATTTAAAGAACAGATTGTTGGAGAGTTTTGTTTGTTTGCTTTCCTTGCATCTTTGCATTAATTAAGGAACCGGGCATTGACACAGCCCACCCTTCAGACCTCTGCTGATGCACAGTGTCACCATGGCAACCCTGCAGCCCCACAGCTTTGCTCAGCAGCCTTTCTTCTGAATATTTCTTCTAAGATCAAAACAAGGCTCCACCTATTCAAGAGGGCAAGTACATTGTAAGTAGAGTCAACTTATAAAGACAGACATTTAAGAAAAGAGATCAGAGTTGTATAGAGTTCAATTTTTTTGGTTTTTGTTTTCTGGAAGGGGTTTATTTTGTGTCATTCCTGGGAGAGACATGGAAGGACATGTTTTGTTTGTCTTCACTCTTATGTTCCAAAAGTGGCCACAGATTATTGACTGATTCTTCTATGGCCACTCATAAAGCCTCCCTTTTGATAGCCACGTCCAAATCAGTAAGGATTGTGGTTGTAGAAAGATTTCCTTTTCTCTTTTCAAAAAAATATTTTAAAATTATGCGTATGAAAAAATTTCATGTATGTGTCTATTTCTACATGTGGATATGTGCAAGTGATGGTTTGGATCTCCTGGAGCTGGAATTAGAGTCAGCTGTGAGCCATCTGGTTAGATGCTGGGATTTGAACTCAGGTCCTCTGTAAGAGCAGCAGACATTGTACTCTTAATTGCTGAGTCATTGGTCTACCCCTTCCCACTCTCTCTATTCCTACCTCAATTTATATGTTCAAAGCCATCATCCTACCTAGAGTATACCTTGGCATACTCAAATGAATTCTTTAGAGATTTAACTGGGCTGCCCTGATTTTCAAATTTGGTTAAGGAGCAAGGTATAACAAATTAAGATAAATAGCAGGGAGGGAAGACCACAGCCTGATGGTAATGCATTGAGTTAAAAGTAATTAGACAAGCGTAGATCAGAAACAACGCCTTTTGGAAAATTTTATTTCTAAATTTAGTATCCAAGATAGAAACAGAAGGGAAAATATTTAAGTAAAAGACACATAGTTAAGTGAATATGGTCCCAACCTAGCTTTATACTTACACTTTCTAGTTTAAGGTTTGGGGGCTGATTTCTAGTCTTATTGTACATACACATATTTATGCTGCTACTTGTAGTTTATATAATAGAAACGTGATAAGTAAAGTATAATATTTTACTCATCCAAAAAATTGGGTAAACATAAAATTACTGAAGAATTTACTTCTTGAAAATTTCAAACAGCTTTTATCACAACTAATTAAATATAATCATTTTTAGCATTGGGAGAATGATAACACCAAATGAGGGATTTAAATGTTCTATGTCATATCTTATTAAAAATGCACTATTCTTTGCAGACTTTTGAAAACTTGTAGTGTCTTCTCTGCTAGATCTTGAAACATACTATGCCGTCAAATGACTGAATTATAAAACATTATTAGAAACATTAATGTGAAGATAAATTGTGGGTAAAACAATGAGAGCTTGAATAAATCTACCCTCAAAAAGAATAACTGTGGAATACACGGAACATATATGTGTATGCAAGCACGTGCCCATCTGTGTGTGTGAGCACCGAACTCTGTAGGACTTCCTTCCAGCTTTAAAGGGCTCATCTCAATGCTGTAATTAAGACTATCTCAATGTTATAATAAAATAATTTCTAAATTATCGTATCATAGTTGGATAACTAATTTTTCCATTGGATCTGATGCAGAGTGAGACCGGGAGTGAAGGTAGGCTTTCATGTCATGAAGGAAGTAATGTTTCTGCAGCTACAAAATGCAGAAATGATTGGGGACAACAATATGATAAAAAAGGGAACAAATATAATTCCTTCTCTATCAGAAATAGTCTTTACTAGTTACCTATGTTATGTTTATAGCCTTTTCTATCATAACTAGTATTATTGTTTTATGGTTTACACCATTAAGTTAGTGAACACTTGCTTCCTTTCTCTTGCTTATCCTCAGCATGACTTGATCAAGTTATGGAAGCTCTTATATAATTTAAGAATCCCTATATAGAAAAATTACTCTGTTCACTCAGTCATCATACAGAGAAGGCAACATGACTGCTGCATAAGTGCAGTTTGATTAAATGTCCAGTCCTAACACAATTTCTGAGAATGAATCTGCCATTCTCAGCAGCAACATCAGCTTTGCCTCATGAGTTACAGACTAAGCAGGTGATTGTCTATATTCCAACCACACATTTTAGACACAGCAACTATATAAAATATTTTCTTTGTTCTAGCACTTGAAAGGATTTTAGTATATGTTACTTGTAGTATATCTTTATATTTTTCAAAATCTAATGACATATATACATATAATCACTGTTCACAGTCTTAAAAACTACAATAAAATTAGAAGAATTGAAATACTGATGGTAGAAAAGTATGAGAGGAATATACCTCTATTATTAATAGTATAATAAAATAAAAGTTCAGCCACAGCACAGTGTAAGTGGATACCTTCACTGGAAACTTCCAGACAAGTACAAATGATGAACAATAAACACGTTCTGCTAGGACCAACCAATTAGTAGCAAAATGGAATGACTTTCCAAGAGCATAGTTCTAAGTAGGAAAAGAAATGCAGTGTTCAATATTGCCTTTATAGTTGATATAATCATAAAAATAAAAAGAAAAGCCTTTGATGATTTCTAAAATTTTTTGTGAAAAATATTCTAAAGCAATGATTAATTTTCATGGACTGATGAAAGTATCTCTCCAACTGTAAGGTTTATGAGAGATATGTAAGAAACAAGCAGTAGTAGTCCAAAAAACATCTGTACAAACTTATAAATGTCATAAAATATACCCAGGGGAGCCACTTAAATAAAAGTTTGCAGAGATGACTTTGCTTCAATGTTGTTTACTTTTCTCAATCTCTATTAGTATTTAGGTATATTTCAATTTCTATTACTGCATTTATCCTTTGACTAGGCGCCTAGCAGAGAGAGAAGGGAGCATGCACTTTGATGGAGTAGTAGAGTGAGGATGGAAGATAATTGGCCATCAGGGTGGGCATGCTGTAGGGAAAGGTGAGCAGGCTTTGTAAGAGGGAAGTGGGTGAGCATCCTATGTGACCACTGACAACTTAAAGGAAAGAGAATGGAGAAAGCTATCAGAAAAGTGCTCAAGGCTGGTTTGGTTTCCTTCTGAACTTTGCTAAGGGCAGGAGAAAGAGGCTGTTGTAGCATATGCTGTACTCTAAAATCACAGACAGAGATTGATTTAGTAAGGGGATCAGAAGCCTATGGAAGGCGTTTATAGAGCTTCCTGAAAACATGGAAACTCAGATTTCCCATGAAATCCTACAACTTTATACGAAAATATCATTGATAACCGGTTCCTGTTTCTAAGAGTATACCTAAGCCTGCCTGGTTTCTCTACCTTGAAGAACCACTGATCCCCAGCGTCTACAGCCACCTTCCATCACTCCGAAGTGTTTTACATGAATTGGTAGTGTGGGATTACTGTCTTACAGAAAAGGTAAAGCAGAAACACTCCTAAGGACCCAACTTTGCTCCCCTTTTTTTTTCAATTTTTCATTATGTAATGGGGAAAAGTAACATGAAACAAAGGTGGAATGACTTGGTTCAACAAAATTCATATACTAACTGGTGAAACATCTGAAAATCTGTAGACCATAGTGGAAGGAATATCTCGATGTTGTAATTAAGACTATCTCAATGTTTTAATAAAATCATTTCTAAATTATCATATCATAATTGATTAACTGTTTTTTCCGTTGGATCTGGTAAAGACTCAGACTCTGTGCTTCTGTAGAGGATCACTATCCCTTCTGTCACTCCAGAGAATTGAGGCACAGAGGACTCGGAACATTTCCTCTTAGTGAAGACAAGCTCAATATTTTCTCAATGTAATTTATAAAGGAGGATACATTTTTAAATTTGTGAACTGATACTGGTCATAAAATGTGCATTCACCTTTGACACCAGCAGCCAAGTTGTTGAGCATAATCCCAAATGTACTTGATTCCGATGTACAAATTAAATGTGGGCCAGTGAGAACTGAATACTTTCTTACACTGTTTTGACAGGTCATTGCATGGAAACGGGATGACTGTTAGCCCAACTAAATGAACTTGCCCTCTTAAACTATGATTTTCATAGTGGTGACATTTTGGGTTGCAATGTAATCATTTGTTTCTTATAATAATAAGGACTTAGAAGAGTTAGGGAAAAAATGGCCCAGAGACAATATCTAACACGCTTTATGATACTGTTTGAGCATAGTGCCTTTTTTTCATTTTTTTTCTTAGGAAAAGGTCAATTTTCACAGCTCATTGGTGTCTATCCATAGTCCCCGTGTCAATGAAAGACAAAAAAGGGGTGGGGAGAAAGAAAAGCTAAGAAGTTTTACATCTTAACACGGGTGTCATCTTTCAGAACAGCACCAAGAACAGCAAGTGCAGTCTAGTGGGATTTATTTTTCAGTACTGGGGATTAAGCCCAAGCTCTCACACATCCAGGCAGTGAGACTTCACTGGGATCCATTCCAATCCTCATCCAGTCTTTTCAATGTTTCAGGGCTTTGCTCCATTTTTAAAGGAAGAGGACCATTTGGGCACGTAAATAAAACACGCTCCAAGGAGAACACATATTCGGTCAATTCTTTGACCTTCTTTGCTGCTTATAAAGGAAACAGGTATTTGTAATTCAACTTATGCAAAAAGAAAAGAAATGATACATCGCAGGAAGCCCTTTTTAAACAATGAGTTAAAATAAATCCATCATTAAAAAACCCCACATTTTCCTAGGGCTGGGATGTAGGTCAACAATAAAGAGGTTGCCTATAAGAACAAGGTCCTAGGTACAATGGTCAGTCCTGTCTACAAGCAAAACTTATTTTTCCTATAGTCCATTTATAATTTTCCTATTTCAATATAGAAGTACTGTTTACTATCTAAACCCTTACCATTTGCAAGTCATTTCATAGACCCAGAGATGGAACAGGGAAAATGGACATCACTCAGTTTTTGCTGAGATGACTTTCAAAATCAAGGTATTAGCTTTTAATGTAGTATCACTACACTGCTCTAAATGAGTACAGTTAAGACCATGATGGAGAACACACAACATGATTCAAGGCTCGGATTGACCTTCAATCAGGATTGGGATTTGCTGTGTTCTTGACCCATAACAACAAATCAGTCTTTACCTTACAACCAGAGGATCCAAAAAAACTTGCATGTCTGTGTTTCCATCTCAAGCTATTTTTGGGAAATTTCCAATCCAGGTCAATGTTACATTGAGCTTAATTTTGTAAAAATGAAAACAGAGAGCTACTGGGCATCGGTATGACTCCTATCTGTTAGAATTTTATGTCTTTCAGGAGTTTGCTGATCTTAACTTTTCATATTATTTCCCACTTGGCAGTTATCAAGCAGCTGTCTCTGATTAGATGTTACATATTTTTGCTATTCCCAACCCTCTAACCCTAACCCCCATTATTAGAGAAAGTCCCTTCTGGCAGCATTTCCCCCACAAAGCATTATAGAGGTACTTTTAAATGTTTTTCTGCTGTAACCAACAGCTCTCTCATCTTTACAATGAATCCAGCCTCGTCTCAAAGATTCTCAATTTATTCTTTCATCGCCAGTATATTGTTCTGATTCAGTCTTTCCCACAAATTCATTACTCACACTGCAGTATCCTTTTTTGAGCACAATTTTGTTTATGTGATTCTCATTCTTAACTCTACACATGGATTCTCAATCTCTTTCTGTATTTACTAGAATATTTATTAGCACCTACACCAGGAAATAGAGTGATATATGTCAAAGGAAAAGAGAAAATCAGAGTACAAATTCGAACATTTACAATCTTGGAATAAAAACTAGTTAATAGATAACCTCAGTAGAAGGGCACCTGAAGGGTGCTCTTAGCAACATATAACCGTACAGGTGTTTCTGAAAGCCTCACCAGAGAATGAGAACACAGCAGCTTTCTGCCATCATAGACTGGCATGGTACCATGCAACTGTGATACAAAAAGAAGGTTTTTAGTTCATTGAGAGGGCTGATCATTCAGGCTGGAGAAGCCTGTAAAGAAAGGCAGAACACAGTTGCCAGTCCAGCCCTGATCTGCACTTCCTATTTAGACTCAAGTCTGATGTTCAGGATGCTCTACTATCGATGATTTTTTTCCTGGAGTTTAGATCCTTTCTACCTTATCTACCTAAGTTTAATGCTTTGTGAAATTTTGAGTATCCTCGCAATACATTTTAAATATTGACATTTTGCTTTCATATTTGTATTCTAGTAAGCACCTAGCATTTGCATAATGGTTAAAAGTTGAAGGAGAGCCCAAAGCACACACTGTTTTTTTTTAAGGACCTAACTGTATTTTTTATGAGTGTAGTTGAACAGTGTGGCTCATTTTCTGACAGTTGCTGCATAGTGAGCTGGTAGCATGCAGTTCAGCCTTTTCTCCCGGGAGTCACAACGCCTGGTCAGATAAGACTAACAGTACCAGGGTTGTAAAGCGGAGCCAGTTGTTCTGTTCATATGCTTCTGATATGAATTTACATGTTCCCCCGAGAGCAGGTGCAAATGCTCTTTGTAATGTGCTAAGGAGCAATGAAGCATGAAGGTGCCAGGAGGAAGGGAAGAGCTCTGCACACCAAAGCAGAAAATCAGCGTATCTAGGTAGCTTGTGGAAAAAAGAGGGGAGTGTCGACTGAGAAATATTCCCCTTTCCAACTACAACAAAAGAAAACTAAAGCCCAGATACTTGTCATTAAGTGCCAGACACTTCTGATAAAAACTAGCAATATTGTCAAAGTATATATATATTTATGAATGCATGGACATGCACATATATTCCACTATAAAAATTTAAACAATACATTATTGCTTGATGATTCATAAATTCTCAAGATACCTGGGAAATTATTGTTGAAAATACTACATTTCTTTCTTTTCCAATCTCTCTCTCCTTTCCTCCCTCCCTCTCTCCCTCCTTCCCTCCCTGCCTCCCTCCCTCCCTCCCTCTCTATGTCCTTTTTTTTTTTTGGTTCGTGAGGAAAGAATATTTACAAATAGAGGGAATATCAAAAGGTCTTCTATACTATTAATCAAATAAAAGGCTCACCATAGTCTAAAAATGAATCTCAGAAGAGCCACTTCCTTTACTTATTATTTTCCCATATTCATTTTAAATGAAAAAGATCTTAAGAACTGAAAAGAATTTTTCTCTAAATGGAGATTTTTCTTAACCCTCAGAGATTGGAAAGCAATGAAAGAAATCACAATGAGAAAAGGCAACAGCAAATTAGAAAGGAGAAAACACAATAAGACTTTAGAAAATACAGAATAGGGGAAAGTTTCAAAAATATAATTAAATTATACTTATATTTAATACGATATATATGTATGTGTAAGCATGTGTGTATATGTATGTATATGTATGTGTGAATGTGTGCATGTGTGGTGTGTGTTGTATGTGTGTATGTAGAGCTTTGCTCATCACAACTCCAAAGTCTATAGGTATTTAAAATTCCAAAAAAGAAAATAATATTCCAATTTGTTGAGTCATTGGGTTTGATAAAAGCAGTCTTGAGAAACTGATTTTTCTAACATTTTGATTCAGAATTACTGGCTTAAGACAATGTCATCTCCCTCTGACTGAGAAGCAAACATCATGGGATAAGCACCATGCAACTGCATATTTAAATGAGAAACTTTTTTCAGTGCGCATCCTTTACTCTATTTTGTAAGCCATCGAAAGATCTAGCTGGGATTACCTGGTACATAGAAGCCCATCCTTTTCCGGAAGCAAGAGTCAGCATTCTTTATGATCCTGTCCATGTAAACTGGGCCCGATAGGCTCAGACCCAGTAGGCATCAACACAACAAGCCACATAGTATGACAGAAATGAACACCCACACCCACTTCATCTGCTAGATACCACAGCGGACAAAGCAAACAACATATACAAACCTTGTAGAACTGTCTTAATTAAAAAAAAAAATCTCTCTCTCATTCTTTCCAGCCCAAATGCCTAACCTTCATGAGGAAAACACTGAAAAGGTCCCCATTTTCTGGCTTCATCCACCGGTGCTGCCAGGCCTGGCTCTTTGCAGTAAGGCTGTGTGTTTTTCTGCAGATCCACCCTTGAATGCTAAGTAACTGCTCTGCACACGCCTCTCTCTGCGGAGCTCAGGGAAATGGCAGCCAGAGCAATGAGTGGTTGGCATGGCAACAAGAAGAAGAAAATCTGCAGCCTTTTGTATTGTTAGAACTGCTTGTTTATTCGCCTCAGGGACTGATGAGGATAGCTTTAGTCATTTTGCTGGAGAAATGGCACTGCATTATTTGGCTCTGTATAATTAATATAGTATATGCCATAGATCGTATTTTAGAGGGGATCTCAATTTAGAAATGGAGGCAGGGAGGATGGGGATAACAAAAAGCAGGCTTCACTTTTCTAAGATATCAAAGGGAGAACAGAGAGAACGTTAGAGCTATCTGCGGCTTTTATATGAGTGATGCCAACCTTGCCCCTCATCACGCCATCATGTACTTTCCAGCTTCAATATGTAATCTTTGCAACAATAAACGTATTGCCTGGGTCTGTCTGTTATGGGGTTGCTTGAGTGTTGGGGATGTTAAAATATAGGGAAGGCTATACTATCTCCTTGGTAGGGGGCAGATCTAGAAATATAGACATGCCAGGAAAAAAGACATCGTAGAAAATAGTTAGGAGAAAGGTAAAGCAATACCCTTCAATTTTTATATTTACCCTAAGTGATATCCAAAAAAGAATCATTTCATTCCATGACTTGTTTTGTCCCTATCAACATTCAAACACCATGCCTGAGGTCAGTTGACGTCACCAAAGTCTGCTTTGGATCACTTGCATATATTGACACCTATAAAAGTCTGTTTCTTCTTTTCCTCCACTTTGGAGGAAATTGAGAATCACACTTACGATTTTATGCCATGGACTCGGAGTGTACCTGTGAGTTATGTAAGAGAAATGCAGATGTTGCCTGCCATGGAAGACTGTTGCGAGGGGCGGTAGACTATTTGCCTTCTACAAGGCAGGAAGCCTGGACCCTGTTAGCAAATGCTCTTAGAGGTTGACTACACTTGAGGAGGCTTAGACGAGAAGGCTTGTCTTCTAGATTCCTTCCAAATAACCATTGTATTATTTGAAACAATGGCAAGGGAATGGCCAGGTTCCAGTAATGTTTTCCAACAAAAGACAAATGCTAATATTTACAAGATTAATTCTGAGAGCCAAGAAAAATAACCTCAATCTAAAGAAATCTTGAAAGCCTCGACAGTCAGTGGCCTGCTTAGAAGGTAAATAAATGATAAAGTATACACAACATTTACATGTCTTTTCTTGGGGAATGGACTGCTCAGAATGAAACCAGGTTTCACAGGGTTCCTGGCCCTTGGGTTCTTCATCCAACACCCTCATCTTCTAAACGTGCATCTCTGAATAACTCTTTTAAGTAGTCTGTGCCCTAATTTTCTCATTTGAAAATGAAAACATGAATGACAGATACCTCTGTGGACATCTCAAAATGGCATAATGTGATCAAAGTAGTGTATAAACTGGAGAGCCATGTGGAAACTGTGATGCTATACAATTTCCAAGCTGTGGTTCTAAGTACACAATTATCCTTGATGGCGAGAAGATCCCTGTAACATCAACACATTGTTCAGGTCCTTACATAAAATGCCATGCTTGCTTGAAGCCTCTGAAATCCTCCTATATGCTTTAAATCATCTCTAGACTGTGTATATTACTGGATACAGTGTATAAATTCTATGTTAATAATGAATATACTGCATTGCATAAGGGACAATGAATAGCAGAAATACCCTTATCCTCTCCAAACACAATTTCTTTCAAGTTCATTTAATTCACAGTTGCCTCTGCCCATGGATGTCAAGAAGGACAAGGAGAGCAGGCTCCAGGTTTTCAAGCAACCCTTGAGGAATGAAAAGGAGCCGGAAAACTTTTCTATCTCTGGACAGGTAATAGTGCTCAGAGCAAGGTGAGCAATGCAGAATCAATACGTTGCAGACCTAAAATTATTTCATAATTAGATGCAGTGAGGGTAATATTCTGTGCCTTAGATATCAGGACACCAAATGAAGTGACAGTCAGTTGCATTGCCAAGTCACAAACATACTATGGAAACCATGTCTCCACAGTCTTAAATGTCGCTTGAAAGGAAACTTTAAACTTCCACTTCCTATAACCATGTTCTCATCAAAGTTTTATAGATTTTAGATACAAAGAATTATAGATTTTTACAGATACAAATCAACCCTTTTGTCTTTTTGCAAGTTACCTCATGCTATCTTAATATGAATTATAATAAAACTTTGAGCCTTGCTCCTGCATAAGAAACTTATAGATGATGTGTCTTATTGCCATTCTGATTCAAAACTCCATGGGCGTCAAAATGTATTTCACTGCTTTCTTCAATAAAATGCAAAAGAAAGGAAGGGATTATCACAAGACATTTTTTTTCTTCTCAATTACACTTTGGAAAACAATTTTAAAAGACAAAAACTACCCTTTGGTTAGGCAGCTTGATTCTGAATACCTTCACATGTTTTCACATGATCCTGTGTGTCCTTTAAAAAGGACAGAGAAATAAAGCATCAAAATTAGAGTTGAGAAAATAATTCCACCCATCTTTCTATGGGCTCGCTTTACGCTGTATGGCAGGAAGCATCTAGGCAAATGTAAAGAAATACAATTAAAATATCATTGCCTTCTAACACATCCTGATTTCCAATTCTGGTTTCAGTGCACAAGAACAAAGAGAAGTTGACCATGGATGTGCATTTTTAAAAAGGGTCAAAGCCCATACATGAAAAAGAATATTCAAGCAGTGCATGACAAAGTAGGGCACATGGCTGAGGGGGCCCAGTCTTAGGGAGACAGAGCTTCCATTCTTAATTCTGTTTATAGAGAGGTTACAAACTCAGGTAAAAGACTTGTGAAAATGAAGAGACAACCATAGCCAAGAAGGAAGCAAAAGAAACATTTTTGAGTCAAATAGAAATTTCCTGGTCACTACAATCTTAGCTGAGGACACTGAGGAGTGTTTTATTTGAACAGTTTTGTTTGTGAAGATTATATTTTATGGAATAAATGTGATATACTTCTACACTGTAGGTGAATTTAAAAAAAAGAGCTCTTTGGTCCTTCTTGAAATGCTCACCTCCAAATACACTGCCAGTTCCAATGAGGTTACCACCCTCATGGCATAGCCTTTTAAAAATGGCATATTTGAGATTTAGGAGTATTTGCATACACAGGTGATGATTCATAACACACATATTAAGGAAATTATCTATAAATCATGAAGGACAATAGCTTTTACTTTATTAAACTTGTTTGGGAAGAAGCTGATTGTTGATTTATCACTGGAGCATTTCTGGAAGTATAAGGAAAGCAAGTTTTCTATTATTCTATCTCTATAGCTTTCCACACTTCCACATCTCAGGGGCTCAGGAATTGGCCTGTTATTTTTTAGAAAAGGGGTAGTTTAAAAATCACACCATAGTTTAGGCTGAAAACATCACTATGGCAACCTACAGATGAAGATGTACCACCTCTGTCGCTGAAAGCACACATATGAATACTTAGAAATTGATTTCTCTAGGATAATACAGACTCATTTGATGCATATTGAGAGAATTGTACAATAAACACTGGATGTTCCTGACACCATCACACAAAAGAAATACTTGCGAGTGGGATCTAATATATATATTTTATCTTCTCAAGGAAGCTGGCAAGGACACACTGACCTGACAAATAGATTTTTCTGAGCTGTTAAATACTTCATTAAGATGACTGAATAAATAGGATATTGCATGATACGAGTTGTTCGTGGCTTGAACAAGCATACTATATACAGTAATTTTTTTCTATATTGCACTGTATTGCTCCATGGTAGTATATAAGGGTTGTGTGTTGAGTATCTCAGAGATATAGCTAGCCTGGCATGGTGGCTTATGCTTAGAACCCTGGCACTTGGGAAGCTGAGATAAGGGAATACCCTTGACTTTAAGTAGAGTACTGTATGCTGTATACTGGACTATACAGTAAGTTCAAGGACAGCTTGAGTGGTATCCTCCTCAAAAACAAAAACAAACACAAAAACGAACCAACAGGAGTGTAACAACAAAGGACTCTAATATCAGGGATGAAAGTATAGTTTTCAAGTTAATTTGAAAATGACTGTCTTTGCATTTGCCTGTTCATTTCATTGCTGGTCCAGCACACATGTATTGAACACTACAGCTATAAAGCCAGGGGCTGCAGGATGTGATGATAAGGACACCATTATCTCTTTCCTTCTTTCTAACCATGATGCTGTAGCTTGTCCTCATCCCCTTATGTCTCAAACCTATCAGAGTCCTTTCAGTGGGAAGTCCCACCCTCAGCAAGCTCCACTGTTTTCATCCAGAGATAAAAAAGTCCTGTTCAAGAGTGTCACCACCGCTGCTACTCACAATTATGTAACAGATATCAGGTCTTGGAACACTGGCTTTCTACACTCTATACTACTTTATAATCCTCACTGTAACCCTGAAAGGCAGGACTATTTTCATTTCATTTTCAGTCACAGCGTCTTATTAATAAGATGTATGTCTCCTTGGAGCACTACAAAGCTTCTGAATTTCCTGGTTCAGTCAAGAAATACATCCAATCTCTTTCCCCATTCTCATGGAATTCTGCAGAGTTTTCATGGAATTCCCAGAGGCTGTGTATCAGAGCAACTGCAGAGGATTCAACTTAGTGAAGAAGACGTACAGTCTTTAAGAGGGAGACAGCCTGTGCTAACGGTGAAACAGAACCGCCACAAGCTAATGGCTTCTGCAGTGTTTGGCAGGCAAAGCTACCCTGTACTTCAAAGAATACTTAGATTATCTTGGTATAAACCTGTGAATTTATTTGGCACCTCAGAAGATAGCTGGAAAAATTTTCCCTAAGTAAAAACAATCCCCTTTAAACATCGGCTTTCCATACTTCTCATTTGAAAGGCTGATGGGGTGCTTTGCACTGTTCTTTCTATAATAAAAAGAAATATGCCTCTCTAATCAAGCCCTTGGACTTAGTTACTTTCAATGTTACTTAAGCTAATAAGAAGAAAACAATTTTGCCTCAATAGGTTAAAATACTGACTGTTCATAGCAAGATATCCATGCATTGAGTATTTTGCCCATAAAAATTAGGGTAGTAAAAATTATGCTGAGAAACAATATCAAGACTACAACCAAGTCGGGGAAGTCATACTAACTGCCATGGTGCTTGGTGCGCGGCTTGCGAGGGCACTGATTCCTCCTAATAGGACTCTTGTCCTTGAGAAGTGACAGGACCAGCTGCTGCAAATTAATTCACTTGCAGAGCAACCCGACTACAAAGCATAAAGAAGTCCTTGTGGCCCCTCAGTTACCTGCTGTTTCTCTGTCAGCCGAGGTCAGCTCTCCATTGATCCCGTTCTCTTTGGTATCTGAATAGGTGCCCTGTGACCCGTGCTCCCCGAAGGCGCCCTCCTCCTCCTCTCTGTATGGAAATCCATTGGCGCTGCGGCTCAGCCCTTCCCCTGCCCCGCCTTGATCCTTCATCTCTGGAGGGTGAGCATGTGCAGCTGCCTCAGTCAGTGAGGCTGCCGTCCAGTGTGGCGCCTTCCCATCGTCCTTCCGCTCATCAGCCATCCTTCAGAGCTTTGTACTGTCTCCTGAAGACAGAAGTGTGTGTGTTAGTTATCACTTTGGGAGCAGTTTCCTGATCTAAAAACATCAGTGGCAAAATAGGGGAAATTTGAGGTCAAATCAAATTTCAAATTAAGGGGCTTGCTTTATTGATCACCATGCTTAAAAAAAAATAACAGATATTATTAATACAACAGCTTTCACATTTTCATTGTTTGTTTCAGAGCATTTCTGGAATGTTCCATGAAATCATATATATTCTCTAAACAAAATAAAACAGCATAAAAAGCACAGCCATGTCTCAGGACACATGTTAACCAATGTCTGATACCCATTCTAAATATTGAGCCATTAGGCAAAGCATTGTGCCCTGGGGGAATTCACAGTGTGAGAAAATTAAGTAGAAAAAGGCAGGAAGAGAAATGACTGGAGGAAATTTAGATTATCAGACCACACTTAACTACTCTTTAAAAACACAACTTTCAAGAGAACCAGGAAGAGAAAATGGCCAGCAATTACATTTTACTAGTATTTATGCCAAGCCAATTCGATAATTTTCTGAGTACTGTAACGTAATGAGTGAAGGTTACAGACTAAATTTTCCAACAAACACAATACCTATAATTAGAGAAAGTCTGACGTTTTTCTATAAGTACAAATCTTGCAGTTAAGAAATGAAAACGACAGTGTTAGAACTATGTTTTCTTTAATGACATCATTTCACTACTAAGTCAAGTAGGACCTGAAACGCTAGGGCATTGACGTGAGGGAGGAAGCTGTGAATTACAGCACAGGATGGATTCGCTGTGGAGGAGGCATTTTCTTAACCTTACGTGAATGGCAGATACCGGATGACCTTCTCTTTCTTACACGCGGATGCTAAGTTTAGAGACGAATCTGACAGGGTGAGTCACCTCTCAGTTTGCTGTAGTCTTATTGATGGCTTATTGTCCCCACACAGTGGGTGACAACATACGCAATGATTCTAATGGAAATGAGGAACATTTTTTTTTTTTTTGTAAAGAGTAACCAAAGTGAAGACTTCCAAACAAACAAAGGCAGTGTTAGGAAGAATCTACTTCTTGCTCCCAGCTCTTATAGATCCCACATTTAAATTAAGCTGTTATGGAAGCAAACTTTCCTACCAGATTTCTAAGAAGCACGTATAGTTTACTGAATTTATATTTATTATTTGTGTGTGTGCATACGAGCACACGTGTGCCGGGGTGTTCATGTGTATGTCAGAGGACAACTTTATGGGGTCGCTGAAACCTCCCCTTCCACTTGATGTGGGTTCTGGGTACTGAACTGAAGTCATCAGGCTGGTTCCGTTGGCTAACAAGCACTTTCAGCTGCTGAACCATCTTGCTAGCCCTGCTTCTGAACTCACTGCTTTTCTTTGCTTTTGACGCATATCAAAACCACAAAAACCAGAAATGAGACAAGTTAATGAGTCCATTCGTCTATCTGATTCTAACACCAGAGTGCCTCCAAATTTGTTTCCAAAGTATTCTGTTTATCATTTATAAAATCTCATTTAAGCAACATATACAGAGCTTAGATTTAAAAATGTGGATTGAAGGATTCATGAACAAACCAGGAGTATCTATATTGCATACAATGTGCAAAGAACTTAGTATACCAAAGAGTTTTTTCCCAACAATTCCTAGTTTCACTGATTACAAAATTAAAGCAAACAACGCAAAGAAAACATTAGTAGTTACATTTGTTATGGTTATAATTACCCCACCATTTATTAAACCACCAGTAATTACATGTAATCATTTTAGAGATGAAGTGAATCATCCAGATTCAAATAGCCACATTCTGGATACAGAGCTGCCTTCCATAGCACCTGAGTCTTTCTGTGGCTCAATATCTTACTATTCCTGATTTGTGTGTGTGTGTGTGCGTGCACACACACACACACACACATGTGCACATGTGAGCACAGAATAAATAGTGAATACAGAAAAAAACTTACAGGAAGAAGTCTGGGCTTTTCTCATGTATTGTTTTAAAGAAAAAAAATAGGCTTTGTGTCCTATATGCTTTCAGTTCTGTAGAGAAACCGAATGGGTAGTATAGCGTTTCCACAATTCATCTTTATAAGTTTTCAAATTCTGAACATCTTTTAATAATATGACACATTATAGTTAATAAAACAATTATCAATACATTATTAGCTAGTGTAGTGCCCAGTATTGGTTTGTCTGTTTCTTGGTTCTAGCTAAGATACTGTACTATATTTAATTTCCATCTCTAGGTTCCTCTAAGACTTCTGGGTTGAAGAGTACTACTCAAATAAATCATACAGTTGCACTCCATTGAAAATGTCTGGTTTTTTAATGACTAGTTCTGGTTTACATATTTGTGAAGGAAATAGCAGATAAAATGCTCATCTAGGTGGAGGATGTTCTAGTTCACATGTGTGCACACCTTGAGCCTTCTCAGAGCTCCTTCCTAATCCACTGGGCATTTCCATTTCAGAGTGATATGACAATACACAGGGGCTGTTTCCTGATATCCTATACACCAGCGTGTGTAAGATGATCTGAGAAAGGCTTAGGTCTGTAGTGTACGCTCAACTCTGGAAGCCAAGACTTTATTTCTTAGGAATGAAATTTAATGTAGAAACAAAGGACAAATATCTGTGGTTAGGCATTTGTCTCTGTAATGGGTGTGGATAGGTAAGTGCAGCATCCACAGAGTCCAGAAGAGGGCATCAGATCCTTGAGAACTGGGTCACATGTGGTTGGGAACTGCAGTCTGGGTGCTCAGAACCAACTTGAGTTCTCTGTGGAAGCACTATACACTTTTGCTCTTTAAAACAAAACAAAACAAAATAAAGTCCAAAAATAAATAAAAAACAACAACAAAAAAACCTCTAAACAAAAACTTATCAATCGTTCCAGCACATCTGATCTGGGAGCTCTTGAGAGTCAAAGCAATACACCAGGATGATAACAACTCACAACACTCAGATACATTTGCCTGTGTCTCATCTCTCACTCCAGGGCTCTCTGGAACAAACTTGCCAGTGAACAAAACCCTCACCTTTAACTACCAGACCAACATCTAAACAGACACATGCTTGTCAGTGGTCATCCACTCAAAGACTCACATCATTTGCTTTTAAACATTTACAGTAGAAATGTTTTAAAATTTAGGAACTTTTAAAATTAATAAAAAACTAATTTTGGAAGAAGAGTTGCATAAGCACACAAATTTCACTTAATACCACATAAATCAAAATCCTAGGCTAGAAAGCATGACCTGACTGCATGAAAAGTTGCAGGGTGCTCGGACATCACTTCCTAAGTCTGAAATGTGTGTAGTCTGCCTATTAAGTGTCAGCTCTCATTGTGTGACAGAAAATATGATTAGAAAAGGGTGTTGCTGCTTTGGAGGAAAAAAGCTTCTTGCATCAAAGGAGACACTATTTGATCATGCTTATTAATATTCCCAACTGATTATTAAAGTAGGATGATGCATTTTACTTAAATTCCAAAAGCAATTTTGGGGTCACACTTGTACTTGTGTTTCAAGTTGCCAAGAGCTGGACTTGTGATGGTTAACCTTGATTGTTAATCTGATACAGTTGGAAAGATGGGACTTCATTTAAGGAACTACTTTCATAAAACTGGCCCGTGGCCATGTTTGTGGGATAACTTGATTGCTAACTGATGTCAAGTTCACTGTGAGCAGTGCAACCCCAGGTCAGGTGGATGTGCACTGTGTAAGAAAGATGGCGGAGGTAAAGCAAGCCAATAAGCAGCATCCATCCATGTTTTCTGCTTTAATTTGTCCCTGCTTCCAGGTTCCTGCCTCTGCTTTTCTTGATGGACTGTTAGCTGTAAGATGAAATAAACACTTTCCCCCTCAAGTTGCTTTTGCTCAGTATTTTATCACAACAAGGAAAACCAAAGTAGGTAGCAAGGAAATAGCTTGGCGAAAAAACTAAATACTATGGAAAAACTCAATTCATGACTTCAAGGCAAGTGTATTCCAATGTTCAATTACATAGACTTTTTTAAGTCTAACGTTTTAATTAATGTATGACCTTGCAAAGTAATTTTGTAGCTTATGGGTTGGTCTGCCCATTATCAGTGCTTACTGATACTGAACAAAGCCTTACAACATTATCTTATATTTCAATATATATTTTAACATTTTTCTAGGTTTAAGGTTACACTCTAACTTTCAAAACTTGATCAGTTTTCTCAAGTATGTGTCTGAATGTATAAAAGGATTCATAATTTTGTGTCTGTGAAAAAATAATTAAAGTTAGCCACAAGTAGCCCAAATATCTGTCTCTAAATATGAGAAACTATTATTTAAATATTGTTTTATTACATTATTGACCCTTGCAGTAAGGGTCTGTACAATGAGATAACTTACATTGAATTAGAAATAAAATAATAAATTTTGCTTATGTCTGATCATTCTTAGTCGAGCAGACTGTTTGTACATTCTCACATTCCATTTGTCAGGAGTGTAATGTTCTTTTCTAACTCCCCAGTTCTAAGTTCTTGCTATTGGCTCTTTATTATTACTAGTTGACAACATTTATCAAATCTTTTCTGAAATCAAGTAGGAGCTCTATAACAAGCAAATAACTATTGTCACCACGACCTTCCAACTTTGATTTCTATGAGAAAGCCACATTGTTCCCTCCACAACGAAGCTCTATGCATGTACACAAAGTTCAGGAGATACAAACAGAATCAATTAGTCCTTCCTATAGAGAAGTTTCTGCAAAACATCAATAATTTAGATTGTTGTGATAGATTATAGATGGAGACACTCTACCAGAAAAATGTGCTTTCTAGAAAAATTTTTAGTTTTAAAATATATTTTTGTTCATCTTTCCTGTAATATTCTTTTAATCATTTTCCACACAGATGACAACTTTTGACAAATGCCCAATGAGTTCTATTAGTGATGCAGGGTAACAGGCTTTGTTCTCCATAAAACTAGATGTGCACATTCAGATCCACTTCACATCTCAGCTGCTTTAAACTACACAGTGTTTTCCTGTCCCTCCATCTATCGTCAGAAGGCCAGATCCTGAACATGAAAAAGATTCGGTGTACACTTTGATGATTCCTGCATTACTTGTTCTTTAGAAAAAGTAAAAAAAAAAGCAATGTTTAAATGTATGAAAGCATGTTTCCTTAGTGCATATGCCCTCTGGTCATACAGAAATGAGAAAGCAGTGTATAGCCGTCATATTGCCTCCATTGCTTAAGGAGAAATATGAAAATGAAATGGCAGAAGAAATCTTCTAGACAGTTCTGACATCTTTCTGAGTTACCAATGACTATTTTATTTAAAAAAAAATTAAGGCTAAGATTCAAATCAAGATACATTTTATAGAAAAAGAACCCACTTTCTTATTTTTCTACCCACCTGCTTAATAATTTGTAATTTTCCCTTACTCTCCTTTCCAAGTGTGAAAGATATACCTAACCAATACATTACAGGATACATTACCATAAAGTGGGTTTCAAATATTTGTTTACTGTTGATTGAGTTAGTCCTCAACTGCCAACCACGAGGCAAACATGAGGTGAAAGGTTCCATTAGAGATGAATGTTTGGTCACCATCAGCTCAAGAGAAAAGAGTGAATTTGAAGCTGTGGAGAGTGGTGTAGGATATGCAACTCACGTTCCAACTCCATCTAAAGCACATGTAGTAGAACAAATGAAGAGATCTAAGCAAGACCAAGTAGTCCGAGCATATGAGGTTAGAAATATCCCCACAATAAAGTTTCACAACCCATCTCAGAAAAAGTCTTCAAATTATGAAAATGAAATACTCATAGGTTATCAACCATTTCAATGTATCGTCAAGTATTTTTAACACAGCACATCCAAAATAGATGCAGTAAATCAGTTTTTGAAGGACTGAGCTTGCAAAGAAGTATTTTACCCAGTGACCGTGACCGAGCTTGAAGACTGGTGTTTTTGGACAAGCTGGTTGTTCAGGAGAGAGCAGTGAAGGGCAAAATTGCAGAGAAGAAACATCACTGCAGAGTCACTGAAGTAAAGGGGAGGGCAAGTATGCTGTCAGGTCATATTACTAGTCTTACAAAGAGATGTGCCGTTCAGGTCCATTGCCCAGAACTTTTATGGTGCATTCACGGAATCTGATCATGAGCTAGACTGTTTCTATTCTACCTTAGAGGAAATAAGGTAGTTTTTAACTTTTACATAATGCTACTTGAAAGAGGCAGAAATACCTTGAAGGAATTTTCTGTTTTAAAATTGACCCTCTTCTATGACAAGACAACTAGTTCATGTTGTAAAAGGATGGTCAGACTATGAAGCATATTAAAATTGCTATTAAGGTGTTTATTTTGCCTAATTGTTGGCATTTACTAGTGTGTCATTAAACTATACTTGTTTAACTTTCTTTACCGATTGGAAATGAATGAGGTGATGCTAGTGGGAACATCTGGTAGTAATTCTGAACGTGTCCTGATAATTCAGATGCACATGCTGAAAGTGATGAAGTAGCCTAGAACTTTCCTTTAGGATTCCTAAATAAACGTGCTTCATTGCTTGTCCTTGGGTTAAATTTTGGAAAGATAACATTTAGCCATCAAACATAGTTATTAGCAGGCAGCATTAAATACTGTCAAAAAGTGGCAAAAGAAGAAGTTGAGAGAAAATCAGCCTACAAACCACAATCCCAGCGAACTTAGACAACACTGAGGACTCTAAGAGATACTTACATAGATCTAATCTACATGGGAAGTAGAAAAAGACAAGATCTCCTGAGTAAATTGTGAGCATGGGGATCTTGGGGAGGGTTGAATGGGTGAGGGAAGAGGCAGGGAGGGGAGCAGATAAAAATGTAGAGCTCAATAAAAATCAATAAAAAAGAAATCTAAAAGAGAAAAGTCTAAAGGAAAAGTATAGTATGCATCAGACAGAGACAGACAACCTCAGTTTTTATAGTGTCGTTGGTACAGGTGTTTCTAGGGCATTCTCTTTGAGACATTCTACCCTGTCATCATGAAGTATGCAATTCAATCAAAACAAAGGGCATATAATTTTGTGCTGCCACTTCTCTAGAAGGGAACAAGAGAACCAAACAACCAGTTTAGCGACAGAACTAAGCACATAAACCCTGCTACTCCTTTCATGGAGGCTCAACTATGTTTTGTATAGCCACTACCCATCCCAGCAGCAACCACACAACAGAAATGCCGCTTGGTCTCTAAAAGTATCATAATTTTTTTGTAGCACATATATCTTTGTGTATTCTGTGGGTGTTCCTAAATTTAAGTATTTGCTGATAAATGGCTTAAAATCCCAAGTTTCTGCCCTTTGTTTGCCATGTAAAATCAAAGGTATTGTTCATAATGACATGAAAAAAATGAAGTTGAAAACCTAGGTATTTGTTTTAAATCTTTTCTGCCTTTCACAGACTGAATATAGAATACCTAAAATTTTATCTCATGACTCATTCTTCATCACACATCATGCTAATTAAAAATTAATATAAAGAACGTTAGTGGGCACGGAAGATATTAACTCTGCTGATGATGGACATGGAATATAAAACCTCCCAGTGTTAGGTTATTGTTAAGCCTGGATAATACAAATGAGTCATAATTCTAAGCAGGCCGGAAATTCAGTAAATGCTGCCTCACCAGCCAATGTAACCCATCATCCCAAGCTTAATAAGGATTTTTCTACTGTGAAATACAGCATATATTTAACAACTGTGTAACACACACATCCAGGCCCTTTCAGATATTATACATTCAGAAGATCAAGTACCTCTCGAAAATAAATATATCAAATGCCATAGTATAGAACTCTAGCTCTAATACTCATAGTTAATTAAGAACTTACACTTAGATGCTAGAGAAGTACTGAGATAAGCAATAGATTCCCCAACAAGAAAGCTAAGATGGAACCATGGTTCTACTTACTAAATGTCAATTCACACATAGAACCAAACCTGCAGGTTAGTTTTGTAACTCTGCAATGAACTACTGGAGCGATGAGCAGGTAAGATTTGATCCCTATGTCAGTACTGCTAATGTTGAAGTTCGATCGTCATGACCTTACTAATGTTTTTAAACTAGCATAAGTCTAACTATGCTATGATATGAAGCTTCAGATGGAAATTGTAAATTGGACTTTTGAAAGTAGATGATTTTATTTCAAAGATACCCAGCATCAATTGTGATCCAAGGACTGTCAGACTTTGTTGAGTATCACATAACAAAATACTGTAAAAATCAAATCTCCTCTGGGCACAGATTGGATGAAAATGGTATAGAATAACAGATATCCCAAAGGAGGTTTATAAGCCATGGGCGTTAAATCACAATGGGATGACAAACCCTTAGCTCCTCATGAGGAGAAGGCATTGACTGCTTCTAGAAGTTGCTACCATCAAAAAGAACGTCAGCACCTAAGGATAAATTGCACTGGGCCTTTCTGTTCTGGAGGTTATGGCATATGTAATCTTAGAGGCCATGTTATTTAGGATGAAATGAGATGCTTAGCTTAAAAACAAGATTCTAAAAGTTGGAGAAGGAAATGACAGTTCTTAAAAAAAGGAAAAATAACAAGTCATGTAAGCTTGCCAATAAAAATGCTTTAGAACATAAATTCAAAGTCTGGAAACTTTAGGGTTTTCATGAGTTGGATCTCTGAGCCCCACTCTCATCGTTAGGTCTTAGTTTGCCTTAAAAAAACCTCAATTCTTTGACAATTTCATACACATATGTAATTAATCATACTCTCTTACATCCTCGTTTACTTTCCTCCTATGCCTTCAAGCCCAGCTTTCCTCTACCAGTCCCTTTCTTAGATTCATGACTTTTGGGTTGGTTTAGTTTAATCAGAGTGATCTATATGACTGACTATCGATTAAAACTACATTGTGGAGCCTGCTGGGATCATAGTGACTAAACAACAAAGGCAGGGGCTCTGCCCCTCCCTGTAAAATAGTTAAAACACTCTATCAGATAGTTCATCATCCACAGATAGTGCTCCCAAGCCCCTCCTGTGCCCAGGCATAGTTGTCTACGGGCTTGCCCACTCCTATGCAGAGCCGGGCATCTGCAGCTGCTGTGAGCTCCTGGCTGTAATGATTGTATTTTGCTCAAAAGTGGCATTTTGCAGTTCGTCTTCCTGTATCTTTCCTCCTACATTCTTGTAGTTCCATCTTCTGCAGCATCCACGGAGCCTCAGAGAGGACAGCATAAATGTTTCGTTTAGGACTGAGTACCCAACTATTGTTTATGCTTAGCATCTTGTGAAATTTATGAATTTCTGCATTTATTGACAGTCACTGGAAAGTGAGGCCTCTTTGGTTAAGGCTGAGTAGAATTTGTCTAAATACAACTATAAATATTTGGAAAGCAGTTTGAAGCTGTGCTAATTTAGCTAACCAACCTATTAAGTTCCCTACTAAGGCCTATGCCTCCATCTGTCATGGGTTTCTGATCAGGCTCACAGTACTAGACATGAATTTTCTCCTGGAGAGTAGGCTTCAAATCCAAATAGAGACTTATTGGTTACCCCTTCAAAATTAGTGCCACTAGTTCACATGTGGGCATACCATGCATGGCAGGGTTGGATTGTAGTTCATTAGAGTTCATGGGTAAGTCAGCCCATTGACACCCTTTCTTCCTTTCCCAGTAGCCTTCAGAGGACGTTTGGTCCCTGTGAAATCTAGCCAGCACAAAGGAAGTCCCCACAGAAGTTTTAATTTGATTTATCTATAACATGCAACAAAGGTGTGCAGCATCTTCTGCAATGAGGTCTTACATATAGTTCTGTTGGGTGACCAAAAGGACTGTCAGGGGCCTATATTGCTGGGAAGTGTCTGGAGCTTCTATAGTCAATTAAAAAGGTGATATCCCAATAGGGCATTTTTGCTTAGTAATCCATTAGGAACAGCTTTTTAAAATATTTTAAAAATATAAGTTGCATTTTAAAATTTAAATTTAAGATAGCCGTCTTTTGATGACTAAGTCTCCGACATGTGAATGAAATTTTTCTTCTAAAATGCTAAGATTAATATCTTCTTCCATGTTCCTCTTTTTGGGTCTGGCACGAGCAAGGAACTCAGAACCGCGAGGGGTGCACCCACACACTGAGACAATGGGGATGTTCTATCTGAACTCACCAAGGCCAGCTGGCCTGGGGCTGAAAAAGCATGGGATAAAACTGGACTCGCTGAACATAGAGGACAATGAGGACTACTGAGAACTCAAGAACAATGGCAATGGGTTTTGATCTTAAAGCACGTACTGGCTTTGTGGGAGCCAAGGCAGTTTGGATGCTCACCTTACTAGACCTGGATGGAGGTAGGTGGTCCTTTGACTTCCCACAGGGCAGGGAACCCTGATCGCGCTTGGGCTGATGAGGGAGGGGGACTTGATTGGGGGAGGGGGAGGGAAATGGGAGGCGGTGGCGGGGAAGAGTCAGAAATCTTTAATAAATAAATAAATAAAATATCTTCTTCCATACCTAGTGGTGTAACCAGGTGCAGGCCACCATCGGTCAGAGAATTTGCTCTTTGAATGTTTTGAAATACATACATTTGTTGTCAGTGTCGAAAACCTTTATGATGGCCCCTCTCATGACAGGCAGTGCCTGAATTTAAAGCATGATAGGACTTAGCAGAAGATTGGCCTGGAAACTTAAAGGGAGACCTTTGATGCCCAATCCAGCCCGTGCCTTTGATTTGCCTTTTAAAACTGAGGTTGGGGAACAATTTTTGGAAAGACTCCCTAATGGGCACTTTCCCAGTATTCTCATTACACTATTCTTCACTCGAGGCTGGAAGTTTTTCACTGTTCCATCTGGCTCCGTCACTAGGCTGTAAGTTCCTAATGGGAAGGCTGTATTTAATTCTGGCACCTGGTCCACTGGCACAAGGGAGGCTAAAAGACACGTGTGTACTGATGAATGAAGACAGGACAGATGTAAAGACAGATAGTTTTCTCTAGTCCAGAAGTAAAGGGAGACATAGGAAAGTGAGGCTAACAGGCGAAGACAAAATCATAAGGTATGCACTAAGCCACACCCAACCTCTGTCTGAAGGCACTCAGCATCCGTGAACGATGTGGAAGAAGGAGTTGGCTTATTCGGGTTTATTATATAGAATGTTGGAGTAATAATGGACCAATGAATTGTGAACTGGAGGAAGACATGGCTAAGCATAGAGCTTTCAGAGACAGCTGTTTTAGAAAAAAATGGACCTGAAGGATGACGTGTGCTTGAAATGCAAATGGGCTGAATTCTCTGTGAGGAGCAAAACTAACAATTAATTAACAAAGTCGAACCTCAAATTGCTATAACCTGTTGAACAGATTTTTTTTTACAAAATTGTAAACTAATGTCTTCATTTTTAACTGTCCATTTTTATATAAGTTATATAGTATATAAGTTATATAGTATATTCTTTCATACTATGCTGAAGGGTATTTTTCTTATTAAATTTTAAGTAATATTCCAATGTTCTGATGAGCTCTGATTCACTAAAATTTATTATGGAATGTTTTAGTGTTTAGTGAGCTCTATAGTTTTTAAATTGCTGTTCAGTGTAATTCTGATGAGGCTATTGTGAATGTCATTTGTTTCCAGATGTGAGAGCATGTCAAATCTGCATGTAGACAGACATGGTCAGAACTGCACGCCAACAGTAAGGCATTGGAGCGAGGGGATAAAGGTTGTGAGTACAGTAAGAGACAGCTCAGAGGCCACGGAACTGGATCTTTTTTTTTAAACGAACTAATTTACAAATTACTTAAATGAGATTCTGTTGACGTGTTCATTTAATTTATTTTAAGATTGCTATCAATGTGGTTATTATGCTTTCCAGAATTTATTCAATAAACATTCACTGCTTTCCAGCTTTACACCAGAAATTCTGCTATGCCTCAGGAATAAAACTCTGATTAAGGTTTGGGCTCTCCCCATAAACAGCTCACACTCAGTTGAGGAAGTTGGACGAGTCTGAAGTCTTCCATCAGAGTCAATGCAGTAAAGAGAATGAACAGGTGCCAAAGAATTAGCAGTCTTCTAAGTCTCTGTTAGCAAAAATAGCTATAGGAATAAACTAGTTAGTTCATATATATTTACATATGGTATATACATATACATTAGAGAACACACATTTTAATAGATGCAAAACCATGACATCAGTGGTGCATTAAACCCAGCTAGTGATAGTAGACACTGAATCCTAGAAAGGTAAAGTATAAGCCAAGTAAAAGGAAAGTTTGAGTTATATAATACAGCAAATCCTTTTATTTCTTATTTGTTATGGGTTTGGGGCAGGCTATGTGCTATGGTGCGCTTGCTGCTGGCTATAATTGTGACTCACAGAAATTCTGAGCTAAGTTGAAAGTTGCCTTGCTTACTACATTAGTGAGTCTAGTCTGAAAGGGAAGCTATAAAATTCTTATCATTTGGAATTCCCTCACTACTCAGGTCGGATCCAAATGGGTCAGCCTTCACATACAGTTTGACTTTTCTCTTTGAACAGACATGTCTTTGTACCCTGGAGTGAATCCTAGAAACAAGGTCAATTTTTATGGCTGGCTACTTGCATTCCGTCAAACTTCTGAAGCGACAGAATGTGACATAAAATATTGAAAACCCCCGGGCATGAAATGTATATAATTAGTCCAAGGTTATGAGATGGTAAATATTTTCAAATAAATGAAAAAAGTACAATTAATTTCTCTACAGACAACTATTTCTATCTTATATGTAACAGTCCATTTAATTATAGGCATCTATGTAGCAAAATAATAAAAAATCTGACCAGGACTCGGATGTTATTCAATGGTAGACTGCCTACTCAAGCGCCACACCCTGGGTTCAGTGACCAACACTACAGAACACCCCCCAAAAGACAGAATAAAGAAATATAAAATTATAATACACACTTCTAGAAAGAAACAAACACTATAAAGAAATAAATTATCTTCTAATAGACAACATGCTCCACTAGCTTTTTATTAAACACAACCAACGTTAACATTTCATCAGGAAACTAACTATGAGAAAGGAGAGGAGCTTGAGGCTTTTAGGGGCAAGAACGAGTGCCAACTGAGGCTGGTAGGATTCCTTTGGCAGGTTAAAGATAGGATTGGTGACAGAACTGCTGGACAGGGAAACTCGGGTCCTCACGCTTGTGTGACAATCTTTCTCTCCAGCTGCCTAAACAATCTTCATTGTCAAGGATGTGTTGGGGTGGTGACCTCAGGAGAAACGGATGTGATGTTGCTATCTATGAAAATGCAAAAGGATGCTCTGTTAAACAGGAGAGAGTGTTGTGGGGCAACGATGTTCATGAAGGACGAGAGTGTGTTGTGGGCATGGAAGTCCCAGGGCAAGACTGAGCTTCCTGTGTGTGAGGCTGGCTAAGACAACAGTAGAGTTCTATGAGAACTGTTTCAAAGACAGTTTGGTCAAGAGTTTAGATTTATTTCAAAATATAAAAGCTTCTCATAGGGCAGAGTTAACCTTCAAAAGCTCACATTGCTAACTATGTGGAAAAGAGAGGAGGTCATAGTGTAGCAATGACGGAAACCAAGTGTTCAGCTTGGAGCCCCTTGCAGCTATCGTGAGACATGATGGTGACTCTCACGATAACATGCTAAGGAAGCCTAACAGAAAATGCTGGATTCCTGATGCCAGGCTCATTACCTGGAGGATGGACGTCCCACAGTTGAAAATGACAAGGGAAAGAATAAGGCTAAATATGTTCTCTCCAAGCACAAATATTTCACTTTGTGTTTTCATTTGCAGAACTGGAGATTGAAGGTAGGGATTCATGTATGTGAGGCAAGAACTTTATCACTGACTGTAGTTCAGCCATTTACACATGTTTTATATCATATAAATATAGTTACCCCACTCTACCATAAGAATATTATATTTGTAAATACATATGAAATTTCTTGTTTCTACAGAGGTTTTTTGAAAAATGTGCCTGTCTTTGTGCTCTGTTCCAATAGTATTTTCTTAGTATATAAAGAAAATCCATTATGCAAGCCTGTGTGACATTTAATATATTCATGTGTGCACATGACACTGCAATTTGACAATTTCTCTTGGTATGTCAACAAAGTTTCCTTGAAAAGTCTTATTTACCTAAACAAGACTCACTATAATTGTAAATATAAATCCCAAGTCAAGACCCATGGAGACTTACCTAAATACTAGTCTCTGGTACCAAGAACTTACAGAGCCATTGTATCATGTTACCCTTTGCTCTTCATTCAGGATTATTACTGGATCTTGCCTCATGCTCTGCTCACAGTGAGTTTAAATGACTCAGGCTCTGGCACCCGCTCACTGAAGCATTTGCTTTAGTGAACTCTCAATTTTTCTTACAGAGATTACAACTGCCTCTGAATCAAACTGTCTCCGGTAGCAATTACTGAACACACCTGGAATCCTTGAAGTTCATTAAAAATCAGTGCAGGTGGGTGCAAAAGGAGTAGAAGAAAATTACCAGACATTATCACGGTTAGCTACGCCATCACACTTCTTAGGAGAAAAGCTTTGACAGGCTAGCCCGGAAGCGTCAGCCTCCAACTTCAACCATGTGGTTTTTACTCATTGCTTCTTGAACTTCTCACAGTTTGAAGCGCCAATTTGTCTTTCTTCATTGACTTAGCAAATATCTGAGTCTCTTGGGTTTTCTCTATTTTGAATGCTCTCTAGGGCCACGTTCATGTGATTAAAGCACTACCAAGCCTCAGAGGGCAAAGAAATTTTAACTGTCAAGAAAGAAATAGTGATTACACCCTGACTGTGAATCCCCAGAATTCCATAGTCAGAGGAAAGTAACACTGACAGAATTCATTATTAACAAATAGCTTATTTAATAGAATACTGAGGTGACAGAATTGCTTTCATACAACATTGAAACAATACTGTGATGGATAGCATTATGTCAGTTTGACACTAGCTAGACCTATCTGAAAGGAGGGAACCCTACTGGAAAAAATGTCTCCATAAGCTCCAACTACAGGGCATTTTCTTAGTTAGCAATTGATGCGGAGGGTCCGGCCCATGGTGGGTGGTGCCATCCCTAGGCTGTTAGTCCAGGCTTCTATTAGAAAGCAGGCTGAGCAAGCCATGAGGAACAAGGCAGTAGGCAACATTCTTCCATGGCCTCTGCATCAGTTCCCGCCTCCAGGTTCCTGTTCTCACTGCTTTTGATGATGAACTGTGATATGGAACTGTGAGTGAAGTAAACCCTTCCCTCCCCAAGTTGTTTTTGGTCATGATCTTTTATCAAAGAAGCAGTAACCCTAGCTAAGACAAATATCAACTTCCTACAAAAAACTGGATCTAGTGGCACTTGCCATGTATTAATTACCATCTAAATACATAGTACTGATGCAACAAATGCAAAATATGACTGGAGACTTCATGTGATTATGTGGGAGGTCATCAAGATACATAAAACCTTTACTTTTTTAAGTATATTTTTTAAATAGTATGGGTGTTTTCCTCAATATTTTAACTTTAATCTATTTTTCTTAAAAACACACAATCCTATTAAATTCAAAGTGTTTATATTTGATGCTACAATTCATAGTTATAACAATGAATTTTGTATAATAACCAAAGCGCAAATATTTATTCATTCTACAATGAAGTTTTGAAAATTATGATTAAACTAATTCCCTTAACAAAAAAGTTATTGTAGTAAGTGAACAATACCAGACATCAGAGATTATTAGCTGTTGTTTTTTGGAAACACTATATCAATATATAAAGAACATTTTAAAGAAACATATCAGCTTACTGTTGTAAGAACTAACTTTGATGGACTGATTTGCCTATGACACTTACTATTCTAACATGATACAGGAATTATGATTCACTACTGTATCTCCATAGTGTGACTGACATCTGGTTTTGTCACCACGTAAGCTCTTTGACCCATGTATACAAAGGTCCTGCTTCATAGGTTTCTAGTAGAACCAGCAGTTTACAGAACCCTTTCCTCTTCATTCTGAGCACTTAGAGTGTCCTTTGCCCAGAAGACCGAGAAAAAGGCGTATGAGTGGAAACACAGTCCTGGCCTGCATCCACCTGCCATGCACTTCTCCTTGGTCTCTGCCATCCCACCAACTGATTATAGATGACGATGATGCACAATCACAAATGGCAGGAGCCTGGGCCTCTGCTTGACTACAAAGAAGACTTCCTACCCCAAGCAGTACTGTTGAGTGAGGCCAAAACAAAGCTATGACCAAGTTCCAGAACTCCTTCTTGAAGCATTAGGTAATCTGACTAACATACTTGGCCTGATAGAAATATAATGCATTTTTGATTCACTTTAGACAAAAATTCATGTGTGTATGTGTGTGTGTGTGTGCGCACGTATATGCTAGTGGCAACAAGACCAGAAGAGAGTATCAGATCCCCCGAATGAGCTACATCTTGCTATGTAAGCAGTGGGGACCTTGAGCTCTTGATTATCCTGCCTCTGTCTCCCAAAGGCTGGGATTACAGCAGTGTCCCTCCATGTCTAGAAAATGTAACTTGTAAAGAAGTTGTTTCTTTTATTTGTAGAGATTATAATAGGATGCAACATTTACAAAGGATGAGACCAAGAACAGCGACAGGATTAAAAGGAACACTTAAGTCACTCTCTGCAGGTGTCTGGCTGCACAGCCAATCCTCACAGCCACTGGAAGAGCCGTGGGGACTGGCGTGGGAGGCGTGAGAGAGCAAACTGGAGGAGAGGGCATTCCTATGATGTGTGCTCCTCTACTCTCGGGTGCAAGCACAGACGGTCCATCCTTTTGGTGGGTTCTTCTAGAGCATGTGCCACACGGAGGATGGAATTTGCAGTCATTTTCCTAGGAGCACAAGGCATTTTGACATTTTCCCAAGGGCATGGCAAAATACACCCACTTTTTAAAGTGAGGGGAAGACTGAACACTTCCACACGCCAGTCTCTGTGACCCTTATCCCTGCCCTCCTTATTGCTTTAGGTGGCTCTTGGTTTTGCTAATCTATCTTACATGTAACAATGTAACATTTTTCTGTCTTTTAGCACATCCTGTTCCCTTAATAATAATATATGATATAATAATAACAAAATAAAAATAATATCCTGCAGTCTCAAAATGCCAGCCAGTGTCATCCCTTTTTCTCTTTTTGTTAGGGAACACTAGGAATATACTCTATCTCCTATCTAAAACAACAACACACCCACAGACACACACAAACATACACTCACACACTACACTCCTTGTCTTTATGTAGAGGAAGAGTTATTGACAGTCATGTAAAATAATCCAGAAAGAAGAAAGGAAGCTGAGGAGTCTCAGAGAAAACTGTGGCCTTGGCTCATATTCAGCTCCTGCCTTTAGAGTCTCATGATGTCCGTATCAGTGCCTGCCCTTAGACTAAGAAGTATGCTATAGGCTAGATGTAGATTGTGTCTCTCAGGGGCTCATATATTGAAAATTTCTCCCATTGTGAAATTTAAAGAGAAGAAACTTAAATCTTTCTAACGTTTCAACAGTGGGATTAGTTAAATGAACTAGAGTTATATGGGTAGAGACCCCATAAATAAATTACTAGTTGTTTTGTGTGAAGTGGAAGAGAGACGAGAGGATATATACACATGCATTCTCTCCAATGTAAGGACACCATTGTCTCATGACCTTGCCAGATTATGGCCTAGACCTTCGACCAATTATTATCCAAAATAAACCTTATTTACAAGGTGCTTTGCTTCTGTAACAAAAATGTTCTAATAAAAGGCTGCTCAGGAACCTACAATAATCTTACTGATTAAGCAAAACTATACCCTTTTCATTATGATCTAAGATCTATATTGGCTGAGAGAGGTTTCCAATATTGGACAGCAAATGTCTGAGTACAAACATCTAGCAGTACTGAATGGTCATACCCACAGCTAGCTTCCCTATTTAATAAAATAATTAATTGGATAATAAGTATTGCTAGACCACCATAGCTTTTAAAATTATTTACTTTTTTATTCCTTCATTTGTGTGTGTGTGCACATGAGTGTGTATACACTCAACATACTTCATTACATGTGTGAAAACCAGTAGACAACAGGCAAGAGTTGATTTTCTGCCTCTACCCTGTCAGTTGTGGGAATGGAACTCAAGTTGTGGGGCACAGAGGCAAGCATGTACACTCAACTGAGCCTTCTCAGCTATCCCTGACCACTATTCACTTACTCAAACATTAGACTCTGTGCTTGTCAGCACCAAATGTTTTCTTTTCCTATTTCTCTTCAGCCAAACTGTTAAAAGACAATCCTTAACCGCAGCAGTCTTTTTACGGCAGGTGGTGCCCACCTCTGCCTCTAGAACTCCAGTCCAAACAATCTGCTTAGGACTGCTGAGGAAGCAGAAGAATGTGTGTGTGTGACTCAGCCTGGTAAGTAGGAGGACTGTCATTGTTATTTTAACTCCTGGCAGAAGATGTGGGCAACTCTTCTTTTCCTTGTCCCCAGATAACTAAGTAGAGATCCCTCTTTAAAACCTCAGCCAGGCTTAGGTCTTGCTCAAGAAGAGCAGAGTACAATAGGTTTTGATAAAAGTCCCGTCAGACATCCCAAAGTTACCAGTCAACTTTATTTTTAGAATGCATAATCTACCTTGAAAACTGTCTCCATAGAATGCATGAACAATCTTTGAGAGGTAGTGATCAGTGCAAGCCAAGGTACTTATTTTCAGAGAAGATGGCAAAAATACCCGGTTCTCATTCTCTTTCTGTTAGCTGTTGGCACATGTGACCCCTACTGTTTGTTTTTCTGTTGCCAAGTATTCTCGACAATATAAATAGTCATCAAGTGCAAATCCTAGTTTTAAAACTAAAAACATCAACCTCTTATATGAAACAATTTTTAAAAGATAAACTCCCTTCAATTAAGAAAAAATACAAAGTTTCAGAAGGAATGTACAATCTAAGTTATGTTGAATTGTGGCAGATAAAAATATTTATCTAGGTAAAAGACTTAAAGAACAATACATATTTTATATTCTTCAAATATTTTTCTCATGTCCATCTGTCTAGCTTATTCCTAAGTTTTCTATGTAGTTTAGGATTTTTTGGATCATAAATCAAGATTTAAGATAATAAAATCAACAATTAAGTTTTTTCAAAGTACTATAAAATCATAAAAATTAAGGCTTGAAACCAGGAACGTTCTTGAACACCGAAAAAGCAATGGGTTCTGCTAAGACACGTAAAGGAATGCTCTTAGAGCTACCAACCATTGCTGATGTGCATTGTGGGTAATGTATGGACAGAGCATCGACCATGGTTCTCAATAACCCTCGTTTATCCACTTATCCTTCAACAAGTGAGAGCTCACCTGAGAGGTGGTGGCCTAGGTGGTAGTGAAACAGCTTAGAACATGGTATCACTTCTGCCATCAGAGGGAGGAGACAATGTTGAGATGATGTTGGGGGGATGTTGCAGAGGATGACAATCCTGTACCACTTTGTTGGCCACGATAGGAACGAGGAATTCAAACTACAAGGTGACTGTTGGCATATTTGGAACAGGGGAGTCACATCAATCAAAGATTTCGATACTGACTTTCTATGTAGATAACAGATTATGGAAATGCAAGACTAATGACTTTTAATTATATAGGCAAAGCTGATGAGACTTGATAATAGTTTGGACAGTTACAAGTCCTGTAATGCTCTCCCATGGGCTTAACTAGGTCAAGTCATGTGCTGCTAAGAGGTGGTGGAAAAGCTAGTGGCAAAGTGATTTTCAGAGTGGTTAACAGTGTACTGTAATACCCAGTGAGCTTTGTAAGAAAGGGGATGCTGATTTCATAGGCATCAATAAGATGAACTTCAGGGACAAAGGTCTACATTTCCCTTTAGGATTGCAGAGTTAGGTTGGAAATAGTAAATTTCAATTTTCATGCAATATAGTAATTAGCAACATTAGTAAAAAACTCAAAGGGCACTCTTTCCTAAACATTTCCACTGTGATTATCAATTCTGCATAATCCACTTGGTGCTCACATGGTACTAAAGAACACACACAAGTAGGAATGCAAGCCCACAATAGTCATTTCCGCAGCATCACTGGAGCAATGTTTCCCGAGATACTATTTTCTCAGTTTAGATAAATATTGTCTCTTCTTGATGGTTTAACATTCACCCCCAATAAACATAAAAGGATCCTAATGAATACTGGTGGGGTAAATTAAACTTCCATGTATGTATCAGCAAATTCTAGAATTAACTGTAATTTGAAAATGATCTTTATTAGAACTCCTCCCACGATTTTTAAGGGAATGTAAGCAATTAACAAGGACCCCCACACACAAAATATTTTTTCTTTTAAGTATCTTAAATTTCATATGTAGTATTCATACTTCATTTGGGAATAGTCAGAACTTCATCTATGGTGAAATAAAACCTATGTTGATTATTATATTATGAAAGAACAGTGAAAATCATGGGTCCCAGTAGATTAGCAAAATCCTTACATGTCAATTAAAAGATGTGTTTCCAGCTGGGGAAAAATGAAACATAAAAAGATTTGGCATGCTATCATATTCAGAGAATGTCAGCTCGCTTGGCCACAAATTCCAACGAGGTTTTATAAGACATACTGAAGCCATCACAGCATTGAATCTCTAAAGAGCTGAGAGATACTTAGATGCAATAATAAGCACCAGATATTAATATGTAAGGCAATAACCATGATAACAGCTGGAATGAGCCAAACCAATCTCGTGTGCCAGTGTGGATGCATCTAACTACAACAGTGAGTGAAGGTGGCCTATAAAGGAACACCTGCAGGGTGACAATAGCTCTGTACACCTGGAAGGTGCCACTATGCTGCGTCTGTTTGCCATGCAGTAGAACACACAGAGGACACTATGTATCTTTAGTCTGATACTCACTGGGAGGGAAGCGGGAACGTGAGAAGAAAGCAAAAGCTCTTTTTCTCCTGAGATGACTTATTCAGAAGAGTTTAAGATAGCCACAGCAAGAGGCTGTTTGATCTGTCTGTCAGGTCTTAGGTATTTACCATAATGTTGAGTCTTTTGCAATGAAAGCATTATACATTTCCCCCCTCAAAAATAAAAATTAATGAGAGCAACAAAATGAACATTGTCGTGGCCAATTATAGATAGTATATTCAAAACCTTTAATACAATTTAAACTAATATTCATTTTCTGTAGTGAGAGGTCACTCCCTTGCAATCTCTGTATAATTTTATTCTGCCTTTCCTGTAAAGTTTCTAGTTAAAAGGTGAAAAGTAAAAGAAAACATAGTTTCTATTTGCAAACTGAGCTAAAGTGCTCATTTATTTATTCATGCAGTTATTGGATATGGGACAGGTGCACACATACAGTGAGATTGGGCCTGCTGTGCGTTGACTACGTTTTCAAAAAGTAAATGTCAATTTTTGTAGTGGTATTTCATTTGAATTTTAATAAATGAAGCTTGCCTGAAGTTCAGAAAGTAAAACAGTCGTACTGTTCAGCCCTATAGACCAGGCAGCAGTGACACACACCTTTCATCCCAGTAGCCACATTAGTTTGCCATAGAAACTGGGCAGTAGTGGTGCTCACCTTTAATCTCAGCACTAGAGAGGAATGTAAGATGGGAGAAGACAGCTCTAACACAGTCTCATTCTGAGGATTTGTGGAGGCAGGACTGCCCATGTTGGTCTGAGCTAGACATAAGAGCTAGTGGTTTGCTGCTTTGCTTTTCTGATTCATTATCTGTCTCTGGGTTTTTATTATTCATGCTACAACTTTTTCTTATATGAACCCAGATGGAATCTATGCAAACCTACGAGAATTCTAATTCTTGGGCATTTCTCCTCAAGCAACTGTGCCCAGGTCACCACCAATGTTGTTTTTTTTTTCTCCTACGTGTAGTTTTTGGCTTCTGCTCCCACGTGCACAGTTTGGTGAACTCTGCCTCCTGTCCTTTTGTCTCAGTCCCCTAATCTGTGAAGTGGAGATCACTTATTTATCACCTCCATGACAGAGTACCTACCTCACAGAACTGACATAATGCAATAAGTGCATTAATTTATGTAAAGTCATACGAAAACATGGTAAGTGCAGAGGAAATATTATTGTTATGGTTAGCCACAGCAGAAAAGAGAGGCTTAGGTCAATCCTCATTTCAAAGGAAGGTCTTTTCATTTAGTCAGTCTAAATGCTATGAAGTGATTTTTTTAAAAAGAAACATAGTGTTTTTATTCATTATTTGGAAATTTCACATCATGCACCCTGATCACTTCCCAGTTCTCCCAGGTCCATTCCCCACCCTTGTGACTTTCCCCAAAACAAATGAAGGAAAAGAAAAGAAAAAATACCAACTCCAGTTTGTGTTGCCCATCTTCTCAGCGGGGCATGGTCAGACTCACAGGGGCCAGGCCCTAAAGGAAATTGATTTCTTCCCCACCTCCACCCCTGTCAGAAGCCATCAGCTCTGAAGAGCTATATGTGAAGTGATAATTTATAATTCCTAGTCTATTAGCTGTGAAATTCAAAATGCCATTTCTTCCTTAAAAATAAACTGGCATTTAATTAAAAATCAAAAGCCTTTATGGTTAGCAAAGAAGTGAAGTGTTTTTTACAATAGTGGGACACTCTTTTACCGTGAGAGAATATGATCTTACCTGTTCAAGGAAGTTGTGAAGTAGTGATGTTTGTTGTGTTCTCAAAGGACTGATGGTATGTTCTGGCTTTTTCTCTTAAAAGAATGAAGAGAAAATTTATGAATTAATTTCTGACCCACACATGTCAACCATATCAATGTGAAACAGCTCAAAACTTTCTCTTTTGGATTTGGGTAGCTATGAGATTGCAAGATGGATTTCCTAAGGTCTGGTCCTCATCTGCTTAGCATTTGTGACCTGCTGGTCACTAGCTCAGCCAATTGACGCAGAGCAGTGAGTAGGTAAACTACTGAACGCCTTTCCTACCATTTTACATCTTAACACTTCTTAAGAGTAATATCCAAGGAAGAGTAAAATTTTAAATTGTTCTCCACTAATAAATACCAGAAGATTGTGTAACCTCCCAAAAGAATATATTCATAATTATTAATTATATCCAAAAGCTTTAAAAAAGCCTGGGCCTCGAGCCCAGTCTGCATTGAATTTATGAAGCACAGGATGGAGCCGGAGTTTTTAACAACTAAATACATAGAGTATTTACATAAGTATATAGGTACATAAGAACATAAGTACATAAGTACATAGAGTACTAAATTTATTTTGACATTCCAAAACCCGAAAGGCACTCCGGATTAGCAATTATGCCAAAAAAAATGCCATGGAAAGTCATATGGAATACTCCCTATTGACGTGGTTCCTGGAAATCAACAGAATTACTGGAAGGCACCTGGCTTGTTCTCTCCCTTACAGGCTGTCCAGGTGCAGCCACCCTCATCTATGGCAAGATGACACAAACCCAGAGTGTGAGTAAATCCCCTGAATGCAGCTCTCACACCCTTGTTTCTAGAGCTGCGTGTGCGTTTCCCGCAGGACTGATTTGTGTTCATCCCAATAGACACACCCGATCTTATTTTCAGGGAGGATGATATGCTAGTGTTAAAAAAATTTGAAACCTAAATGGATAGCCTCTATATATCTTTAGAATGCAGAAGAAAATTCGAACAGAAGATAAGGATGAACTGATTCTTCTTTTATCTATTCTGGAATTTTTTGTTTAGATTCTGATGCTAGAGATCAAAGATAGGGCCTTAGGCCTGACAAATGCTCTCCCCGCCAACAGACGAACCCAGCACTTTTTTGACTTTTAATCAGTAAATTCATGTAAATATAGGAGGAGATAAGACTTTGATTCAAAGCAATAAATTTTGATTATATTTGGTGTTTCTTTTGTATTTGCTCATTTGATCTGTGGTCAGTAACAATGTGGAAGAGCAAGTACGATGATCCTTAACATCTAAATAACTATAAAGAAAGTTTTACAGCCAAAAAGACACATGGTAGAATTTCACATTCCTGGTAATAATTCAGTAATTATTTTAGCAAAATGATTGCTGAAATCTTGCACACAACTTTTTGTTTCTTTTGAGAAATTTCTGGATTGTCTATGGACAAAAGCTGTGTGCAAATATTCTAGCAAACATTTTTATACATCTATCTATCCATCTATGTATGCATGTATGTATGTATGTATGTATGTATGTATGTATGTATGTATCTATCTATCTATCTATCTATCTATCTATCTATCTATCTATCTATCTCTTTATCTATCCATCTACCTTCTATCAACCATTTGTCTGTCTAGTTATCTGTCAATCTATTTGTCTATCCATCTATTCATCCACCTGTGTCTGTCTGTCCATCTATCTGTCTGTCTATCTATCTATCTATCTATCTATCTACCTAACTACTGACCTACCTATCTACCTATCATCTATTTATCCATCTTTCATCTATCACAATCAATTGGCAGAATCACGGGAAGGAGAAATTTATACAGAGTATTATGTATAATAATTTAAGATTACTTAGAAATTAGATTATAAGCAAATGAAAGCTTCTTGTTTTAAATTTTGCTTGTTTTCTTGTTTTGTTTTTGTTATTTTGTTCTAAAACAGGCTCTCTCTTCATAGCCCTGGTCGCTTGGCTTTCCTATAATTCACTATGTCGGGGCTGGCCTCAAATCAGTGATATGCCTACCTCTGCCTCTAGAGTGCTCGGATTAAAGGCACACGCCACTATTTTCAACTTCTAGGTTGGTTTTTAGAACAAAAGTAAAATGGTAGAGGAATTCTCAGTACCCTGTTTAGAGAAAGGGACCTTATATGAGTGTCAAACAAAATACTGTACTTTTTATCTTTAAATTCAGTATTTTTCTTAATGTCTGAAAGTACTTTTTGTACATTGCATTTACTTTCCAATAAGAACACATGTATGTGTGTGTTAGAGTACATACAGTGAGTGTGTTTTTACATACCTAGTTTTTATCCTTATGACATGGAGACAAAGAGAAATCTCTAGAGCAAATTACAGTTCATGGGACAGTTGCATCCTTGTGCTGTCTCTATCTATCTATCTATCTATCTATCTATCTATCTATCTATCTATCTATCTATCTATCTATCTATCTATCTATCTATTCATCCAGTTTCAGGCTCCTGATACTATACCTTCCCTGCCATTATGGATTTAGTTTTTCAATAAGACAAAATAAATCCCTTTCTTCTTAAGTTGCCTATTTTATTACATCAGATGAAAAGTGACTAATACGCCTGTCTTCTTACACGGGTGCTTGGGATTTAACTGGTTCCACAAGCTTTGGGAATAAACACTGTCCCATCTCATCCTCTTCTTCAGTTCCCTGCACTAACTGAGCAGGCTTATTTCTGTTTGAATGTAAATCTATAACATTGAAGCTAGAATGAGGAACTAGAATATCATGAAAAAGTAATCCCAAGGTGAGATTTTCCCCAAAGATGTGTCTCATAAGAAAATTTCCCCCATTGAGCTAGATTGTACTACTCATTTGCCTTGGAAACTCATTTCCCTCTAAGTATCATTTAGTTATTTAATTTTCTGTTTTGATCCACTTTCTCAGACAAGCAAAACAGAGATGGTTGACATTGCTGGAGAAACTAAGTGTAGTTGCTGAAAACTTATTGTAATATAACCACTAGCATTAGGCTATTCCATCAGCGCAAAAATGAGCAACAGCCCTGTTGCCCACCCATTTACCAATCTTAAGTGGTTTTGAATAGTTCAAAACTCAGGGCACTCATCAAAAGCTAAAGATTTTAGCTATTGAGGGCTGGACTGCTGATCCACTAGGGAAAAACTCTAGTATTTCGAGTAGTTCTTAAATAGACAGGCAGCTATTAACATTGTCGTGTATTTACCAAGCTACTAAACCATGTGTGCTCCCTAATATGGTTAGAATCACTTATTATCTACGTATTTGTAAGTATAATAAAGGATGCTGAACTGAAGTCATTAATGGTTGAGAAACATCTCTCATGGTTACTGTGAAAGTTGTTTTTCAAACATGGTTGTTTCAAATGGAATATAAGTCAAATATACACTTGAAAGAAATAAGAACTGTTAACAAAATTCTTATTTATAAAACATCTGGTCTTCATCTGAGCAGAGAATTAGGATACAGTGGCTAATAAGCACTGTGTCATTTGATTCTCAAACTGACACTGCAGGCTAGGGCTAAAAGCTGGGCTAAGCTGCCTTAGGTGATTTATGTTTGTCCAAAGTATCTTGACATAATATTGTACAAGGAAAGTATCAAGGATTGGATTACTGAGGAAAGCTCATCCCGACTCTTGGAGGGTTTGTAGAATTAAGGTTAATATTCAGTTCACACTCTGAGGGATAGAGAAGTCTTCCAGCCACTGCTTTGTCATACACTGACCACCATCTCTGGCTGCTCTTTTTTTGTGACCTACAGGCTTTGGAAAGTACACAAGAAGAGCAAGAGGGAAAGATATACATATCATCATCTTCTTATGCTTCAGTGGGCTGAATGTGGCTTTGCTTGTATGCAAACAGCTGAGGACACATGGCTATTGTTTGAAGAGGAGACATCTCAATTCCCAGCACAAATGAAGCATCATGATGGTCCAGTAGTTACTATCAAGGCCCTCTATTATTGTAAAGGATAGATATGCAATGATAACACTCCTAAAGTAAAATTAGAAACTTATATATTCCCTAAACTGCTAACATATTCAGACTCAAACTGTGGGTATGTGTATAATAAAATGCAATGATGTATATAAATAAGCAAAATACTAACATGTATGCCCATTCCTGCAGAAGGTACTTTTTCAACTGAAGCTCATTTCTCCAAAGATATTCTCCAATAATCTCCAGGATTGACAGAATGTGTCTAGTCATTACATTTGGTTATGAAAACTCCTATTACACTTATTTTTTTACATTTTATTTGCACTAGCTGTTGTAGAAGAATGTCCTCTGCGACATAACACTCCATCTTTCAGCGAAATGCCCTAAGACTCACGTGTCCTAAAAGGAGGCCCATTAAGACTCATGGAGTGGAACCAGAGAGAAAGTTCAGTAGTAGCTCTTGAATGGGACTTGAGTTCATTTTCCAGCACCCAAGTAGCAAGGCTAACAACCACTTACAACTGTAGCTCCATGATATTGGATGTCATCTTCTGGCCCTCATTAACACTTCACTCACTTTTGAGGCCCCCTCCCAACACACATATGCCTGTCACAAGCAAGCAAATGACCGAGGAGATAACTCACAGGTTTCAGGAAGTCCATGAAACTTAAAAGATTCACAAAGCCCCTCTCTCTCCAGCATTATATAAACCGTTTGGACAGCTAAGCAGAAGATACCTCTTGCCTTGCTGATCTTCCTGCAAGTCATGCAGAGAAGTTCAGGGTCCCAGCTTCTTCATGGGTCTTCACTTATTACCCATAGTGGGATGGATCTTGGTGATGAAGTTGCCTAAGAGGTATCCATGCTCTTGTAAGTAACCTGTCACCCATACTTCCTTAAGTAATCCTAATAAACTTGTTGTTTTATCAAGTCGATGCTGATAAGACTTTGGTTCTCTGTCTGGGGTGATGCCTCCCCAGGAACAGTGTCGTACAACATGTTCCATTCTAATTAAAGCTTGTTAAACTTGAAAGAAGCCTCTGGCCGTATGTGTATTTTCCATTTTATTCCATTCTTAATGACCACTAGTATCTGAAGTATATGCATTACTTTTTAATAACAATTGAATTAAAAATGAGTACATATGCAGGATCAAAGTATTAAGCCATGTGAGCATACAATGTACTTCAAATAATGCTGATATTTTATCATTTTGTTTTTGAATGATACATTACTTTATATCTTAAAATGAATCACATCCCCAGATTAGTATTCTTTTTTTGTAGCAAATATGTTCCATTTTATTTATTTAAAAAACAATCTTTTCTAATTTTACATAACAATCTCAGTTCCCTTTCCCACCCTTCCTCCCACTTCCCCCCTTTCCACCCATTCCTCTCCATTCACTCCTCAGAGAGGGTAAGGCTTGCTATGGGTAATCAATGAAGTCTGTCACATCACTTTGAGGCAGAAACAAGGCCCTCCCCACTATATATAGACTGAGCAAGGTATCCCTCCAAAGTAAGGTAGACACCTAAATGTCAAGAGGTAAGTATCCACAAGAAACTAATCCTCAAATCTAAACTTTAGAACAATGATAAAATATATTACTACAGGGTCAGTCACCTATTCTGTGATATTCACTCATGAGAGCCTGGGAAGACTAATCCCCCACAATACATCATCACCTTGAATGTATATGACTTATTTGTTCTGTGTCTACCCCACTTCATTCCAGCTAAGCTTTATACTGTAGAAAGGCAGATGCCAATGTCTTTTATATTTACTTCACTACCCTATGTGGTAGAAAATGCTTGCTCAGTAACTGTTCAACAGATGAACAATTGAAGGCTGTACTGTAAGATGTGCTTGGTGCTGTTAATTTTGAATAAATGTACTCCTGTGTTATAAGCAATAGAATCTTATACCTGGCTAAATTCCCTGATTAATAAAGATCTAAGAATGGTAGTTTAATTTTCTTAATGTGTGTGAGTAGAAATTAAATTCAGTTTTTGAAATAAAAAGACTTCAAACTGTGTTGAAACTTCAGCTGATTATTTAGTGGCTGCGCATACTAAATCAAGTAGGTCTTCTAAAAGCATAGATCTTCAGTGATGTAGTTATTAATGAGACTCTCAAAGAGCTATTGCAACGTTGAAGCAAATGCATGTGATCGGAGAAGTATTTGAGACTTGTTGAGCACTGTGAAGTATCACTATCAATCTTCAGGTTCTTTATCATCACGGTTCCACACTGCTCTGCTCTCTGATAGACAGGCATCACCTTGAGCAGAAATCCTCTGTTCAGAGTTGCTGTGTTCTCTCAGCTTTAACCAAGCATTAGTTTTACTTATCAATCTAATGCCTTCTTAGATCTTTAGGAGAGAGAAGGTCTTTGAGAAGGATTTTGCCAAAGAAGTAATTTCATTTACTGATAAGCCAGAGTTCACCTGCTGGCCGACACCTGTCAGTCAGTAGCAACATAATGGGATTTGATAAAGCAGACATTGGCTAGACCAGAGCATCAGACAATTTTGAAGTCAATGCAAACAATAAAATTTCAGCTATAAATATTTATATTTCAGTAAAAAGAAACTTGAATTCAGCTGGCCAGTGCTTCAGGCTTTTTTTCTTTTTACTAAGGATTGCATTTTTGATTTCTTATCACCTAGAAAGGCATGCATAAAAAGAGGAGGAAACAGGAGACTAATGCCTCACACCGAAGAGAAGGTTGTGCTATAGTCATCCATCCAGAAAATTGAAATTTCGATAAATCCATTTTAGTCCCAAAGAACTCAAAGCTCTAAGAGCAGAGGGTATCATCAAGTCACTGAAGTCTGAAGGAAGAGCACAGTTTAGGGTTAGTTCAGGTCCTTATATTACATGCTGTTTAGGAGGCAGTGCATGATAACTTAAAACAGTGGGAAGAAGCTTTCTCTTCCTTCTGTAACTAATCTAAAATATCTTCTTCCCTTTCCAATGTTATTTTCTTAACAGTGGCAGCCAACATTTTTATCACTACAGCAATGGCCCGTGATACTCATCAGAAAAAAGGAGAACCACTTGCGTGAAAATATTACTTCCTGACTAAAACAATAAATCTATATAAAACCTTGTCTGACTCCCAAGTATTCTGGAAATTCTACAACAATATTCCCGTATGCATTGTGCAGTAATGCTCACAGCAGTAATCTTGGAAATATTATGATGCACAAGTATGTATCAAGATTCCTCCCCCAAGGAGGTGGGGATATGGATGAGGGGTGGAGACTTGGCATAGAGATGTTAGAATCAAACAAACAAAGACTGTGGCTGCCCATAAATAGAAGACAAAGTAGGAGGTAGATTGTCTGCTGGGGAGCTCTTTTAAAATGTTGTTCACTCTTTCATTATTCTGTTCCTAGCTTTGCAGTTCCCCTCCTTTGTGCTCTTTTCACAGGGGTATTCTATTATTATACTTTGTTTAATTGGCTTATATTTAAGTAAATAGATGTCACTGAGATGAAGGGCAATGGGAATGCAGAAAGGGGAGTATAGAAATTAACACAGGAGGCACAGAGGCAAGACAGAGATAGGGACCACAGGGGGTACGGGCAATCCTGGCTACCCAGGCGGCGTGTGTTCATGAAAGGCTTTAATCTAAAGCTCCTAGTGGCCACTTAATGTCTATAATCAAGCCATATGTGTCTACAAAAATGTATGAAAATAAGATTAAAGTCTCAGCTAAAAGGCAACAGCCAGTGAGCCAATGAGACTATAAAGATTCCAGCTGCTCTAACGACTGTTGTTCCCAAGGAGCTCTGCTAGTGCTCATGACTCCTTGCTTGGGTACCCCAGGGATCACACCAACTACCTTTGGTATTTGTAGGTCTATGAGTCTAACTCAGTGGTATGTTTTAACCTCACAGTTGTTGAATGATTTTTAGATTCCCTTCTAAGCCAATGGTTAGGCAAAAACTTTTAAAACTTCTTGACTTTCTAAAACTGTGGCCCCACATAGATTATATTATAGTTTTGCGTGTGAGTGGCCTCTCTGGGCTCCATCACCCATGTTTGACACCTACCATCTTATTTAGAGGCCTTGAAGATCAGAAGCCTTCTTCACTCAGGGAGTGCCTCATGAAATCCATGACTTGTGCTATCTCACCTTTAGCAGAGGATTTTGTCTCAAGGGAGATTGTAGTAGAACTTCTGGAGGATATTGTTTAACTTTATTAATGATTTTGTTTTTGCCATTTATATACAGTTTATAATTGGATATATGTATTAACTGAAAGTCATCCAGTTTAAAGAAAACCCATGAAGCTTACTACAAGGAAAAGAGAAGCCAGAAGTCATTTGTGACCCCCTCCTGGCTCAAGTACTGTTCTCCCATATGGGGGCTGTCTCTAGTTAGCAGGAACTGAATGCTTGCCTTGCCTCTTTTTTTGCTATTATAAATATTATATTTTAATTTATTCATACAAGATTTACATTTTAGTTTTAGTAGATTGGTAACATGAGATATTTATTGTTATTATTTCGAATTCTTTGTTTATTTATTTATTTATTTTAGTTGTTGTTGCTTTGCCTCTTAAAGTATTCTTACAGTACTCTTCCTGGTTCTTTGGAGACTTATGGTAGTAAGCACAGGTGCTGTGGAACACTGATGTACAGAAGGATCCCAACCAAAGGTACAGTGTCACCCTCATTTAGGAAGGTTGTTCTCACTTCAATGAACCCAGTTTAGACAATTCATTGCAGCAATACCCAAAGGGTATGTTTCTTTAGTGATCTTGTCATATTGAAATCAATATAAACTATCACACACACATATACATACAAACCTCTGCTCTCTCCTTCTTGTTCCTCCTCCCCTCTCTTACAATTTGTCTTGATTTGCAACCCTCCCTAAGATAAAATTCATGTTTCACTCAAGGCTACAATCCCAAATGAGGTAATTTCTTAGCTTTTGTTGGTAACATAAGACTCAGATTTCACTAAAAATAGATATGAAGGGCCTGAGAATCATTAAATTCTAATGTATCGTCAAAATAAAAAACAACATTTGGGCTGCAGCTTTCTACTAATAGTTTTGTAGAAAAACATACACAATACTCAAAGGATCTCAATCCTTATCTGTCTTGTTTGTTATAAAATATGATTTATTTTCTTTTTTTTTTCTTTGTAGCTTTGGAGCCTGTCCTAGAACTAGCTCTGTAGACCCAGCTGGACTCAAACTCATAGAGATCCACCTGCCTCTGCCTTCTGAGTGTTGGGATTAAAGGCGTGTGCTCCCACCACCCGGCCCTAAAATATGAAATCTTTTGAAAATTGTTCTGACATTTTTATTCCTCAAGTAAGCCAGGTTTAAGAGAAAAGACATTTATCATTTATGTTTCATCATGTACTGGTCATTATAACAAAATATAAAAATTTCTAAAAATTTAATTTCATTTGATTTAAAAATTTACTTTTAATAACTGCCTAGTGAATAGCAGAATACTTGTAATTGTAAATTCAAGAAATGGTATTTATAAAATTATAGGAAATTGGTAAATTCAGTCTTAATAGAGCCAGGGAAAATTTTTGGTTCTCAGTTTCATAGAGAAATGTGCAAATGCAAAGTTATTTCTCTCAAGAAATGAATAAAATTGTTTTCTTTCACAAATAAATATTAAATAATAATATTTTAAGGTGTTTTTGTAGTAAGTCATTTTAAAAATCACTAAAGATTTTCATCTTCATGACTGAACTGGAAACCTATATTGAAATAACAGCTAGAGCAATAACTAGAAAATTTACATTTTTGTCTCTCTCAAAATAGTTGATCATGTGGTCATGGGACAAGAGAAAATAATAAAGGATAAATAACATCAAACACATTATGCACATGTATGAAAATGCCATAGTGAAGCACATTATGCAATAATTAATATAGGGTAATAAAATGATCATTTTCCATATTAGCTATCATCCAATAGACCCTTCCATGAAATGAAACTCAATCCATGAACATGCACCCATCACAGAGCCCCCTCTTTTTGGCAGTCATCATGTAAGGGCTCATATTTTCAATCAGCTCAGTGGTCTTCCAGCTCCTCAGTCAAGTCACACAGAATGTCTCTTCCTCTTATGATGTGAGCTGGTAGGCTCTGGGATTGGTTACCTTACCTACTGTAATCTTTGCTTTTCTTTCATAATTTCTCCTTCTTAAAGTGTAGCATCTTAAATTAATTTTCTCACATTCGCACCATTCTTGCCAGTGATGTGTTACCTCTGGAAGCTTCTTTTAGAAGTGTCAGACAGCTATGCCTCACAAGACACTAACATTATACTTTGCTCATCTTAGGACTATAACTTTGCTGGTGACCATGAGGTTTCAGAGGTGATGAATGTAGCAGTTACAGGCTCCAATAACATTCCATCACCTTTCTGAATACTCCATGGAGTGGGGAACCAACATAGCAAATGCAAGAGATTGTATGGCAGAGTGTAGACCAAGCTTTGCCTCCACCTGGACCCCTATATAGCAAGCTACATCACTTCATTGTCTCATTATTTCCACACAATAAACGGTGGGTAATAATAACTATCTTCTTGTAAAGTGGCTTAAAAGGCTAAGGAGAGATTAGGTAAAGTGTTTTTCACAAGGTTTGATTACCTTTCTATGTACCAGTTCCCTATTATCTACCCATTCATACATTCAGTGATTTTCATAAGGAATGAGTACTATTACGCCACCGAATGAATTGTGTGACATTGGTATATTCAAATATTGAACAAAGGGTTCTGCACTTACAATGGTTGCATAAAACTTTTCAAACGTGGGTAGGCACCATAAGCAATTAGAATTATGGTTTAAAAATTCAGAATTTGAGTTCTAGTCAAGAGAAGAATTGTAGAAATTTGAATGATTTCATGAATCTACAGTTTTCATAAGTATCAGCATGACAATAAACATATGATCCATGGAACACACTTTGAAAAATAACTGCTCCATAGCATTTGGTTAACTCTATTGGTATAAAATCTTGACCATTTTGTTTGCACACAAACAAAATCTGTTTACAAAACGAGACATTGCCTTCAAGATGGTAGTGAAGTGATAGCTGTTAGTTTAAAGGTTTACTTCCTGTTTTTAACTCTCTCTGTCTAAAATTCAATATATGTTTTTAAAGCCCAAATACCTTTTCTTCCAAGTAATTTATGATTTTTTTCTTCTCAAAATTGCTGTTTTTAATTTTTGTGTTGTGATGTTTTTTGGCATAATTTAATGAAAACTGAATTCATGTTCACCCAACATGGCCTTAATTTGTATAAAAGCTTCCTGGGTCCCATCATACGTTACCTGGAAACAATGCACCTCTATTTAAAAGCACTTGGGCTAAATAAAGAATTTGTTATAAACCATTTGTAATAAAAAAATGTGCCTGTATTCTTTAGATCCACAGGTCTAAAACACAGCCACTGTACAATGGAAAATTGACCTTTATAGATCTATTTATGAGTTTTCAAGCAGCTTTGATTGCTTATTCTGTAGGAGGGCTGGAGAGAGAAGTTCTTTTCAAAATTGAGTTGGAAAATTATAATAAGCAGGGTTCTTATTGTGTCAAAATAAAAAAAAGTTTCTACTTTGGATAACAAGGACTCTAGAAAACACATGAAACAAAACTTTATTTTATTTGTGTGTGTGTGTGTGTGCCACAGTATGTGTGTGGAGATCAGAGGATGATTTCTGAGAACTGAGTTCTCACCTTTCACTATGTTTGTCTTAGGGATCAAATTCAGGTTGTCAAAATTGGTAGCAAGCACCTTGCTGTGCTAGGCCTTCTCTCCATTCCCCAAAATAGGAACTTTAGATAGTGCAGATTCCACTACAAGGTTGAATTTAGCAGCTATGAACTATCTGGCAAGTCCTACCTTTCACAATTAAGTCATCTAAGCCCTCATAGAAATGTGTAAGGGGCTACACATTATCATTTCGCTTTCAGTGTCCAACGTTCTTAGGAGAAAAACTAAAACTCTTTCTCCCTGTAGATGGTGCATCATCTAGCTTTGTTAGGTATCTGACCTCGTCCTACACTATGTCCCTCATACCCCCTGCTCTCCCTTTAGCCTTCTGCCATTCGTCCTGATGGACTCTGCTCCTATAGCCAAAGGGTTTTTGAATGCCACTCTTGCTGGTGTGGTATATTCTTCTCTACTCTCTCTGCCTATTTCGTTATAACTTACTTCTCATCTGTCTAGGCCGACAAGGTTTGTTTCTGAATCTCCCTTTTATCACCCTTGTCTTGCGTCTAAGTTTGTAGTTATTTGTGTGATTGTTAGTTGAAGACAGTGACCATAACCATCCCCGCTTAACTTGATCACTAGGACTTGGTTTTCCATTTGGTTTTTATGAACTTACAGAAGGATGAGTAGAATCCATGGATGAAAATAAAATCCTCGCAACTGAGTAAGTGAAAGCTTAAACATAACTCCGAGCCTTAGTTTCGCGAGCACAAAATCAAGTTTGCTAGACCAAGTAATCATGGGGATTTTTAGCAGCTCAAAATGTTTAAACATAAAAGATTTAATTTTTTTAAATTTAAAATAAAAATTAATAAATGACTCACTAACACAAGTATCCAACTAATGAATGGGTTAACAGGATGCGCTATGTCCATTCAATGAACAATTGCTTAGTCTTTATAAAAAACAAGCAAAGTACTATTAGCCATGATATGGATAAACCCAGAAAGCATTGAACTTTCATTTAGTAAAATATCTGAAAGAGAAAAACAATCTATTGAGACAGTCCTTTGGGCATTTTCTCAGATAGCAACACAGCAGAAATTGAGTGGCTGTTAATGGGTATGTTTTTCTCTGGGGGCTCATGAAAATGTTTGAAAAATTAGACAGGGAAGATGCATGTATAACTGTTGATATAGTGAAAAGCCAATGTACTGCATAATTAAAAGAAATGAATTTTCATATGTGAATTAAATTTCAAAGCAGTTGGGGCTACTGTCACTTCTTCCCGAGGACCCTGATTTGATTCCCAGCACCCACATGGCAGTTTACAACCAAGTGTGACTTCAGTTCTAGGGGAGATGATGCCCTTTTCTAGCTCCATGGGCATTGTATTCATGTGGTACACCAATATATCTTCAGGTAAAATGCCAATAGCAAAAAACCCCATGAAATAAAAAATTAAATATTTTTAATAGTTGCTTCTAAAGAACAAAACAACATTCCAGTGGACAGTATTAATTCATGCTCTTGGCATCCAACTCTAAACTTAATTGAATAGATAATTATATACTTTTGGACATTTAAGCTCTTTAAAAGCCATAAAAGCCTGAGCAATGGGGAAAAAAATCTTGTTTCTTATAATGAAACAAGATTCAGAATACTCATTTATAATTTCTTCATTGGTTACCATGTATCAAATACCGAATTACACCCTGTACAGTTAGATGCTGCTACCAATGCTACAATAGCATCCCTGTTTCCCAGAAACTTATATAATCATGTTTGGAATGGCAATTAACTATAACGCAAAGCACAGGCTGAGCGTCCATAAGAAAAACACAGTTCAGCACTTAGGTGAATCAAAGGACAGATTATGCTCAACATAAATTATTATGGAGAGTACAGTATTTAAGGTAAGCTTTATAAAACTGTGTGCAATTTAAAGAAGAGGGCATGAGCAGTACAAAAGAAGAAAATGCGAAGAGAAGAAGGAAAATAGTATAAATGAGGAGAGTGAGGTAGAGAAATCTTCAAAGACTAATTCTGAATTGAAATGGATGACAACGTCAAATATATGTGGGACAAGAAGAATAAATTCGCCATAGACTTTAATCAGCAAGTGATTTTAGGGGAAAACAAGTGGTCACTAATCTTCTCTAATGCACGTGCTTGGTAATTAATCTTTGTATAAGATGTCTGACACTTCACTATTTTCTCAGGCCTCAACGGGTCATAGAATTAAGAATGAAACTTTGTGGCGAGGACAGATTAAGAATAGTGGCTAGTCATGCTAGTTTTAAGAAGCTGGACTATGACTGAAAAAGCATGGGATAAAACCGGACTCTTTGAACATGGCGAACAATGAGGGCTGATGAGAAGCCAAAGACAATGGCACTGGGTTTTGACCCTACTTCATCTTCTGGCTTTGTGGGAGCCTACCCAGTTTGGATGTTCACCTTCCTAGACCTGGATGGAGGGGGGAGGACCTTGGACTTTCCACAGGGCAGGGAACCCTGACTGCTCTTTGGACTGGAGAGGGAGGGGGAGAGGAGTAGGGGAAGGGGGAGAAGAGTGGGAGGAGGGGGAGGGAAATGGGAGACTGGGAGGAGGCGGGAATTACTTTTTTTTCTTTCAATAAAAAAAAAAGAAAAAAAATACGATAATGGCCACCAGACAATAGGCACTCCCTGAGGTTATGCAGAAATTAAATGGAATGCTATAGAAGTATTAGATTTGCGGAGATTTAAGGAAGTGATAATTTCATATGGTACGCATTCATCCTGTGTGAAGCAGATGTTAAATTCATGGGCAAATCAGAACAAAATTATTCACCAGACTGGAAAGATTTGGCTAAAGCAATACTGGAAGCTGGTCCTGTGTAAGAATGGTGAACATGGTAGGCAGTGGAAGCTAGGGCCACATAACAATGAAATAAGCTAGAGACATTAATATTTCCCAAGATCAGCTGCTAGGTGAAGGTCAATATACTGATATATAATTATATATAATTAAACACAAAGTCATGGAGTAAGGCTGTCCAGGACCCAAGGTCTCAGGAGCATCACAAAGGCATTTCTGCAGTGTCGTGCATTCTTTATACTAGGCTCCTCCTCACGAAGGTTTCTTCACCTCTGGAAGGAGCCACAGACTGGTCATCACCAGTAGCATATCACTATCCTGGTGGTAGCCAAAACTGAAGCCATATCTACACTCTATTAGTTGCTTACAATATTTTCATGAGGGTTCACCTTTATAATCTTTTTTTTCATAAAGACATTCATCCAACTTTATTAGAAATTTGAATTATATTTGTTCTCCATTTCCTCCTCCCATACACTTCCCCTCTTCCCAAATAGCTAATTCTTCAACCTTGTCCCAAGTATTTAAGGCTGCTAAATGACATAAGGCCAAGGTGCAATCATTAAATTCAATCAATGAAGATGCATTGATGAGTGGACAAGCTTTGTGCTTATTATCTTGTATAAACTGGTAGACGCCATACTTCTCATTAAAATATAACACCTTTAAAATATATTTAAATTTAATAAATACTCCTAAAGATTAGTAGGAATGCATCATCAAATGATAGATTTCATATAACACATGCTATCAATTTATTGCAGAGGATCCTTAAAATACAAATAACAGATCTTTACCATATGACACTTGGGTTAGCATTTGACATTTTGCTGTTATTGTTGCTTTAAACGACAACTTAATTATGCAATTACTCAGCTCCACTAAGGAAAGGATGCTCACAGATGCAAACTCAAATGACTCATCGACATGATCTCAACCATAAAATGCCATTATTATTATTTTTACATTCAAAATTATGTCACCAAGCAACGGAAGAAATTTGTACAACTTTTTCTACTTATTCCATGTGTCCACATTAAAAAGGATAGATGCAACTTTTCTTAATATTTGCATTCACAGTGACAAGACTACAGTTTTAACTTCAACTTCTTTCTTTCATTATTTCTCTCCTGCCTTTCTCTCTCCCTCCTTCTTCCTCTTCTACAGCCATATAACTGCTGCACAAACTAAATACAATGGGAATTTCTCAACTAGGCTTAACAGTCTTCCTCCCTGATTATATCATAGCCACCAAGTGTTTTCAACAGCTCCTGGAATCTGTAGCATTTGTATGGAAAGGCCATTAGCCATGGGAGTTGATTCCAGTCTGCAGACGCATTCTCTTCTGGGGTTTGCCAACATGAGTACTTTGTCTTTCCTGTCTATTTCTACAACATGCCTGGCAAACTATAATTATCAGTATTTTCTTTTATAGCGAGATAATTATTTGTTATTTCAGCTTAAGTAATAAAAGAACCTCACAGTATTTTCTCCACATACAAGAGGCATGTGCAGATGGTTAGTCCTGCCTGTGTATGTTCTAATGACTCTCCACCAGACAGACAACCACGGTAGTTTACTTTACTGAAGCTAATGAAATTCTTTATGCCTTCCATAATAATGCAAGATCATCACAGGCGAAAGGATCTCTCTCCTTTGAGTTATTATTGTGTCCTATCTGCTGGAATTCATATCAGATAACAAATGGATCACCAGAATAGATGCCAATGGTATTCTGAAGACAAGAAACAAATTTTCCTGCAATTTATGATTGTATACACAGTTCACTGAACTCCTATAACATTATCATTAGTTAACTCAGGAGCCAAACTACTAAATCAGCTTAGCTGGATTAATGCAGATTAAGATGAGGATTTATATAGTATTTTTGTTTCAAGGGTACTTGGCACAGAATGTGTGAATACTGTAACCTCTTCTTGGAACAACACTTGGGGAGGTGTTGGGGATGTGAAAGCTGTCATTACAAACATGTGGAGGTCAAAAGACAACCCATGGGAGTCAATCTATTCTTCTGTGATGCTGGTCCTGGGGCTCACATTCAGACCGTCAGTATTGACAACAATCATCTTTACACGATGAGTCATCTCACCATCCCGAGTATGAGTTCTAAAAATGCAAATGTCTTTTCCTCTTTTGATCCTTCCTGTGATCTATAGTTCTCTCGCTGATACCTCTCCTTCCAGCTGGGCGTACTCAGTACTACTCTAGCTGCTTGCTATTAAAGGTACCAAAGGAGACAAAACAAAACACTCAGGAAACCACAAGACCTACAGTGCCAAAACACAGAACCCTTGTTTAACAGGAATTTATCAGGACGTGGAGGCCCACAGTTTTGTATCCATTCCATCTTGACTAAAAGTCAGAGAGTTCAAACCTATTCTTGCCCCTCAAGAATGGACAACTGAATGTTTGACCAAAGGTGTGGGGCTACTGGATGCTTTGCTCCTCAAAGGCAGACAACAGGATGTTTGAGTTAGGGCAAGGTTACTGGGTGTTTTGAGATGTAAGGAGGTAATTATATCTGTTTGTTCTTTGTATCCTGGGAGTCTTGTGCCCTCCCCCTTTGATTAGGGCATAGAAGGACTGTGAGCAATGAACTCGTGGCTTTTTGTATTCACTGGAAGCCTCCCAACTCTATCTTCTGTCCCTTGTATATTTCTTTCCTCAACCTGCACGCCCCTTCTCAGGAAAATATGGACCAGCCGGGCTGTACTGACATCCGGGTCTCTCACTAAAACCACACAATCCTCTCTCCATCCAGAGTATGACAAGTGCCTTTATCTTGACATTATGTGACCTTTTCCTAATCTCTTTCTCTCTGCTTGCATATATGACCCTTAGATCTCAGATGAACTCCGAGACTGCTATGGACAGTTGTCCATTTTCTTACAAGCACTGAGAAAGTTTTAAGACTATGATTATGTCATATACAAACATGGAGACTCTGTCAAACATATCCAAAGCCATTTACTTTGTCAAATTGTTAAAAAAAAGATACAGGCATGAAATGAGGTTTTATGTGGAGATTAGAGATTGGAAGAAACTCCTGTTTGTTGCTTTGTGGGGCAGGAGAAATGGCTCAGTGGTTTAGATTATTTGTTACTCAGGTAGAGCATCTTAATTCTCAGCATCCACATGGCAGCTCTGACTATCCTAATGCCAGTTGAAGGGGAGCTGATGCCCTACACTGACATCCATGGGTAGCAGGCACACAGATAGTGCAAATATACACTTGCAGATGAAACATTAAAAAAAAATAAAGAAAAGGAAAGAGTTGCCTTAAGCCTGTGGTAAACTTTGAAGATGCTGATTTCTGTGTTTAACTGGTACTTGCTTCCTCTCCCTCCATAGAAAGGTGAAGAGATCACCATTTTGTGAACATGTACATTCTACTGATTCTGTCGATTGCCTTGGCGGGCTACTCAGTCTAGGGTTAGTAGCCCTCCTGGCAGTTCAGTTATTCCAGGGTCCCGGAGAGGCACTACCTGGAAGATATGGGCTAGGAGAAAAGAAGAAGGCCATGCAAAGTTTGTCAGAGCCTCCGTTTATTACAGATGGGGTACAGCTTTATATATGGTAAAGAGTTGGGGGATGGGCACAGGGGCCTGGGCTCTTGCCGCATGGTTCACGTTGGTCACATGGTCCGAGTTGGCCACGTAGGCAGGAGGTTATCTTCAGTCAAGTCACTGTAGGTCTGGAAGTGACACACCTAGCTCCTTAGATAGTTTGGAATGTGGGGTAGGTTCCGCTAATAGATAGCTCTCATTAACAGCCAATTTGGGTGTGGGGTAGGCTCTGTCAATAGAATGATTCCTAACACAATTAGGGGTGTGGGGTTCTCTGCAGACTCCCCAGGGTGATGGTTCCTGCAATGATTTTAGGAGGAAATTGGCTCCTGACATGATTCTTTGTGGTAAGTTTCCTTATCAACATCAGATGACACGGTGACTATATGGAGGTACACTGTACATAGGGATGCTCTGTTTGGTAATGATTCTTAGGCAGAAAAGAATAATACTGACATCTACTTATTTTAACATCTACATTATGCTTTTGTTTTCAATAAACCAAGACCTGGTTCGAGGTCTGTTAGAGTCTATCTTACTTAATCAGTTACTATTTTTTCCGTGTGTGCGGGCTGACCCTAAGTTAGAGTCTCATAAAAGATGGGCTGTGCACAGCGAGGTTCTTTGTTTGGAAGGTCTCATATCTTTGATATTTCCGGGTCATAGTTTTTACTGCAAATGACTTCATATCAAGTACTACTTGATGAGCCTGCGGCAGCTGCCGACAGATCATCAGACTCCGGTCAGGACTTCCCGAGACCTCTGTCACGAGGAGTCAGCTAAAAGCCTAGTAGCTCTTTGTGGAGAGCAGAGCAGGCTGGGAATGCATTTCACGTTTATTAAAGCTACAGTGTTAATCCAGCAGGTGCACTTCACATGTATGCAAACCATACTGAAAGTCAGTTCAATTTTGCCATAGTCAGATTTCACTAAGGAAATCCTGGGTCTTTTAAGAGGTGAGTTTGAACTAGGTATCGTTTGTGTGTTTCAAACACGAAATGTGTGTGCGAAAGAGATTTATTAAAACAATTCATAATGCTGAGAAGAGTTCACATACCACAAACAACCCTATTTCTGAAAATGTCAGGGAGACTGTTTCAGAATTTAATGCATTTGTAGATACATTTTGAGATTAGAATTTCTTAAAATGTAAGTGGTACTCCTTGAAAGGATATGATGAAGATGCTGAATAATTTTATTGCATGTCTTAACACAACAGAGAAAACTCCACTGCCAATTGAGTGATTTTCCTTGCTCCGAACTAATCTATAGTTGATTTAAGTCATTACCCACAGAACTCAGAAGAAATCAATTGTCATTTCGTTAGCACATTGCCCACATCGCTACAGGCACAAGGGGAAAGTATTAAGGTCACAAAACCCCCTAGGAGCACAGCTTGCTAGAGTATATATTATGCTTCAGTCAAACAAATTTTCATTATAAACAATATATAGTTATTTTTTAAAGCAGTCCTTTATATGTTAAATGTAATTAATTTTTTTAAAAAAAGAAACACCATTTCTCCCTAGATACATAAGTCATAGGCTCACAATATGAGATGTGGTTGGAAAAATTATTCTTGTAAAAGTAGAAAACAATAAAATACTCCATGAAAATGTTCAAAGAGGTAAGACCCTGCATTTTTATGATAAAAAGAGAGCAATGGAAAACTAATTGGGTACCTATTACTATAGCTAGTGTTTTTTTGAAAATAAAAATTAGGTTATTTGCCACACTTATTGCTTATGTTTAAGGGTCTGATGTCATTCTTATGCATTTATTTTCCATGAATCTATAAGGTAACTGTTATTGAAGTGTACTGGGAAGAAATAGGACTCTACAGAATAATTCAATAACACACAACTGTTATCGACAGAATCCTTCTAAACCAAGCTTAGCTATTGCCGTCTCAAAAGTCATACTTAGCCGTACATTTGCATACATGTACATATGTGCATGTGATTGATAGACATACATGTAATTTAATGCACCCATATATACCAAACACCACGTAAGAATCTGCCCATGTGAAGGAAAGGCACGCTTAAGCAGCACACACACAGCTACATAGGCAAAAGTCTGATTCCAATGATGACATCCATACTGAAACTGTAGAAGGAATCTTAGTGAGGCAGTCTGACTGCAGCATCCACAGCCACTCACTGAGTCCTGGCCACTACCTCTATGCTCATCTGAGGTGTCCCGGCCTCTCAAAACACTCTGCCACTTTTTAGAGAAAAGGTCAGGAAAAGACACTATTGGTCGTTTACCTTCCTCGGAGGCCATTGCTAAGGTGCGGTACTGGGAATGACTGACGCTAGTCAGAAGGGAAAGCTACCTGGAATGCGTTCTAGGAGATGACCACTGGAGACAGACTCTTGGGAAGACAGATCCTGTTAAGCCGGCTGGGAGGATTGAGAGCAGCTGGTCATCTGCCGGCTGAAAGAGCCAGAGAAGGCTCAGCAGAATCTCCACTGCACATAAGCCTCACGGGGACAGCTGAACTCTTAACACCCTTTTCAGACTCCCTCCTGACACTCAGATGGCCTCAGGTGGTGTCATTTAGCATGCATGTAATTTCCAGGCCTTTTTGCTGACCTTGGATAATATGTATCCCCATCTTTCCTCTTGCGGTTTTCCACAAGGTGGAGTTGGGCAGAAAAGCGGAGAGCAACTAGTGAAGTGCTTGGGGCTTCAAAGCTCCTGCCGCAAATCTTACCTTTATTCAGTGAAGCTTTGAAACTTATCATTCAGCTTACAAACAGCATAGATAATAACAACAAATAATAACAAGATAAAATAAACTATGCATCTGCCTGATTTGCTAAGGAGAGGATGCCAAGATATAAACTTGGAACACAATAATCACTACTAATGTGATTATTATCTTTGTGCACTCTTTCAATGTTTTAATCTGCCTGACAACATTATTCCTGTGTTACACAATGGAGGCTTGAAAAGGTCCCAGCATTTCCCCGAGGATAACAGGGTGACTCTGGATCTGAACACAAGGTACTTCATTTGTTAAAGTTTGTTTAAGGCTTGGTATACTTATGGAAAAGTGTAGTTTACCAACCATAGATTCCAAAGATACCTATTCTGGCAAGATGAAGTGATCCAGTGAGCAACTTTCTCGACATATGTAGTTACTACAACAAAATTCATTTCTAAGATTTTGCACTCTCTAGAATGTATCCGTAATGGTGATTTAGGATACTGTCAACATGAAACTAAAGTCTCTCAGAAGAGCACAAGAAAAAGTGTCCAGTTAGAAGGTAAGAACACATGTATGGCTCTGATAGAATGAAGGATAGCTGGGGTTTTGAGAAGTAGAATTTTGGTTGAGACGTGAAAGGTGCCTGTGAAGGGAAGAAAAAAGACATTGGGTCAGTTAGTAAGTCTTGTAGCTCAGCAGTGTTTTCTGATCACCCCCTCTGGAGAGGTCACTAATGGGAGTGTTAGGGATTGAGGCAAGAGTAAGATTAACTATCATGGAGAACCCATTCTCATGGAGAAGACGTGTTAATCTGATAATACAGGTTCAATTCCCCCACAGTGCCAGCATAATTTAGACCAGAAGATGTCAAAAGGCTCAGACACAAACTCTGAGATCTGGCCAGTGAGCAGGGTTTGAGGTAAGTGAAGAAGGAGAAAGTTTGGATTAGGGGAAAGGAAACAGAAAGAACAGAGGACTAAAAGGAAAGAAATGTGTATCCGCTCCAGGGTTACCAACATAAGACGGACCTGTCTTCTGGCAGAGCTGATCACAGATGACCTGCAGCAGTGTACAGACTCGGGACCTTAGGGTGAATGTGATCAGTTGGGGGGGGGGATAGAAAAATGTCAAAGATTAGACTGTTCTGAAAACATTGATTCATCCACCATGCAGATAATGGTTTGTATTGGGGAAGAGTGACGGGAAATGTCAGGTCTTGGATGAAACATGATGGAAGTCTGAAACGTCACCATCCTTGTGGGGAGAGAGAAGCAGGCAGATTTGAGGTGTGCTTGAGTAGCAGAAGTGATAGGACATTGTAAGTGTTTGGATTTGTGTAGTTTAGAAATCAGACTTAATTTTTGTGTGGTTTGGTGGATTTTGTTTTAAAGTCGTGTCTCTTGGATACAGTCTGTCAGGCCCAGTATGTAAGAGTGTCTTGCATTTGCCTTGCAAAACGTAGGGTATTAGGCAAATGCTTATGATGTCCAGCTAATAAGTAATCTGAATACAAAAGCGATTAGATAAGTAACAATAATGCTTGGCAATCTTTGAAAGAAATAAGAAGGTTATTAAATAAATATGAAAAAATAGGCTGTAAGTAATTGGAAAACTCAAAATTTGCTTACAAGATTATCCCTAATTGAGATTGGCTGTTGAAGCTCCAGCCATTTAGTCTGTGTTTCCACTAGCAGAAAGGACAGAAGAATAATGGATGCCATACTCTGTCTTTTCTAAGTACCTGGTGTGAATTACACAGCTAAATTCAGTTTATGATTTACTGGCCAGAAATTAGTCATATGGCTAATACACATACTTTCCAAGAAGACTGGGACTCCTATTTTGAATGATCATATATAATAGAAAACTACCAAAGAGAGGGTCTCTTATTATGGAAGAGGAAAGAGAAGGTTTCCTGAGTGAAAGGAATGGGAACTATGTTTATTACAGGTTACAAACTAAATCAAGTGTACCAACCCCTTGCAATAACAGCAAGTCAAAACACTAGAGGGCCTGGATGGCTAAACTTATTCCAGTGTTTCATGCACAGTTATTTACGGTTTCATTCCCCTTTCTTTTAATAGTTGTTACAAACCAAACCAGGAACTGAAAAGATAGATAGTTCAATAGTTAAGATCCCTTGCCGCTCTTCTAGAGGACCCAAGTTTGGTTCTCAGGTTATTTCTATCTTTCTTTTATTTTCTTCTTGAAATCCAAAAACATTACTCCAAAAATATATAAGTTGATGTTTCATGTACACAACATAAGGAGCAGAATGAAAAACATGTATGCATTGTATGCACTGACCCTGGTGTTACATTTCCTGGTTCTCTCTTATCTGTTGGGCTATTCACTGTGTCGGAAATGAAAAGTACAACATTCTGAGCTGACTCTTAAGACTTTCATGGACTCATAAGGTCTTCCTGAATGTCTCCCTCCCCCATTTTTGATTGTTACTTCCCATATTTCTTAAGTATCACCAACATAATCTTGTCAATTATTTGAATTTCTGCAGCCACAATTTGAATCTTAGGCTTTTACTTTTAAGAGTCTGGAACATCTTAAATTCACCTCTAAGTACACTAAAATTTATGCCAAAGCACTTAGGCATGTGGGAAGAACCATTAATGTCTACATGTCGCATCTTCTTCCTTCTATTGAGTCACAAATATCTACCACTAGCAAGAAATTTCTAAAACTGACAATAACTGGAAAGAATATAGCTATTGTTCATCTTAGATATAGAGCAAGACTTTTCAAAAAAGAACCATCATTTTTTCAACTCTTAAATATTGTAAAAACTATATTTTGGTTATGAGGTGTTAAATGAACTAGCTTGCAATAACAGCAAGTCAAAACACTAGAGGGCCTGGATGGCTAACCAATGCCAGACGGAGATCAATGTACATCCGGCTCCTTTAATGGTCATGATAATCCAGAGTCATTAACACTGGGAGGGAATTTTAAGAAAGGTTAATTCAAACCATGTGAATAAGACTTCAACAGAATCCATGGAAAAAGACAATCAATTCATCCTTGTTTGTGAGGAAAAGATGAATGAAGGGAGAGAGACCTGTATGTGTGCATCTGTATGTATGTGTGTGAAAGAGGCGGGAGTGGAGGAGGAAGGAAGGGATAGATCAGAGGTGATACCCTGCCACTCTGAAATGCTCAACCAATTAGCTGTTGAATCGTGGCATTCAGATTCTGAAAACTTTCCTGTTTCAGCTCAGTTATACTGTCTATATAGAAAGGTGAACACACACACACACACACACACACACACACACACACACACACACAAAACCACTCTTCTCAGTCCCTTTGCTCCCCCTTGGTGTATTTTGTGTCAATAGAACAGGTACAGAGGTGCCTGAGACTGCATTTTTTCAAGGATCTTTTCTAAACACTCTTGGAAAAATGTGATCAATATGTTCACATCTTTTCATGTCAATTGAACTTGATACTTCACTGAAATTTTTTTAATTCAAATTTCTAGGGTATTGTTTGTTCCTACTATGCTACTTAAGCATTTACCAAACTGCAAAATGAAAGTATTTAGTCTAGAGACCTTGACATGGAATGCTAGTCTAGAGACCTTGACATGGAATGCTGGTCAAGAGACCTTGACATGGAATGCTAGTCTAGAGAAGTTGACGTGGAATGCTAGTCTAGAGACCTTGACGTGGAATGCTAGTCTAGAGAAGTTGACGTGGAATGCTAGTCTAGAGACCTTGACGTGGCATGCTTACCAATAAAATTTGTTCTATAGAAAAAATGTTAAATGCTAATAAACAGTACCACTAATGTTCAACACACAACTAAGCTATTCTTCCCTTATAGGGAAGTAAGCCTTATTTATCTGATGGCTCATTTTGTTCTAGATATTTTAAAGTTCTCATACATGGTTTGAGAAGATTCAGAAAAGTTAATTTTTTCTGATTTCTGATACTAAAAGGGAAACTCAGTTATAACCCAGCAATGGCGATGAGAAGCCAACATTCCTCCTGACAGCGTCCCAAGATTTCTTTAAAACATTACATAGTTTATGTGTATGTATTTGCCTGCATAAGTTTATATGCATTGTGTGTGCAGGAGCCCAGAGTGGCCAGAGGAGGGGACCTTCACCTGGAACTTCAGTAACAGGTGATGTGAGTTGCCATGTGGCTGCTGGGGCAAAAGTGGGGCACTGGTTCCTCTAACTACTGAGCCATCTCTCCAACCCCATGTGCCTAGGTTTCCTACAGATACTTAGCCACTCAAGACACTCAGCTGTTTACACATGCATCTCCCTGTAACAATCTGACGAACTCCTCAAAGGAATACAGTTCAACCAACAAAATGGTCCACCAGGGAGAAACTGTCTGAGTGTGACTCAGAGGATCGTCCCTTAAATCAGAGACTAATCTCAACATTTCGATGCAGCCCTAGATGATGCACCCAAAGGTCACATTAACATGTGGGTAGAACATGATATGACGCAGGGTCTGGGAGTTTTGCATAAAGAGGATGAAATATGGCAAGGGCCAAGTAGATACTGGGTTGACTCTATAGACCTTTTTAGTGCTGTGACCCTTTAATACAGTTCCTCATATTGAGGTGACCCCAAATCATAAATTATTTCATTGCTACTATATAACCCTAATTTTGATGTTACAAATTATAATGTAAATATCTGATATGCAGGATATCTGATATGAGACCCCTGTGAAAGGGCCGTTTGACACCCCTTCCCAGTGGGGTCAAGACCCACAGGATGAGAACCTTTGTTCTAGGCAGAAAAGAGGGTCAAATAAATTAGGATGCAGGAACAGAGAACTGCAGCTCAGAAGCTTGCCCAGGGTTATATAGATTAACATTCCCAAACTTGAGCCACAAGAATTCATTATGTTGTAATAAGCAGAGACCATGGGCCGAAAGAATGAAATGCCAATGGCTCATTATGGCTGGTTTAATGGATCATTCGCAAAATAACTGGCTGTAATGACAAAATCTCAGGAGTAAAAAGAGGCAATTCTCCCTTACCTTAAAGAAGCTTGCTGCACAAAAACAAGGGCTCACACTGGATTTGCTCTTAACAGTGGCTCTAATCATTTCTATCTTTTGGGAGGGGGGGTCATTTGCCTTCTAACCTCTCACTAATGAAAGTGTTTGTCCAAATACAGAACCTCAAAACCCCTTCTAACCTTAGCATTCAGATTCTGAATTCCTTCGGGTCCCTTCCCTTCACCTCTGCTTTAAGGTTGCAGAGGTAAATAAATCTCCTAGCATCTTCTCTGTCGCACTTAGGACTTATTCTCTGTGCAGCGGCTATGGCAACAAAATATGACGTTTACTTGTTAACCCACAGGATATTTCTTCCTCTAGGAAAAAAATTGCTATAATGCCAGGAAAAGAATATGGAATCTAGAGTGCAAAACGTATTCATTGTCTTAGTGGGTGAATTTGTCTCCAGGTTAGAAAAAACTCTAGACATCATTTCTTTACCACAAGAACTCCCCACTTTTGTTTCATTTTGCTCTAGTCTGTAGAATCTTGCTACCCAGCTCCAAATTAATATGTCCATTCTCCCCATTTCATTAGGACCTTGTTCAATGGATACATTATTTTTCTTCTTATATATGCAACCATCCTTTTCTGTCTGCTTAATCCTATTCTTGAGACTTCTCATGGTACCAAAAGCCCATTGAGTCCCATCATTTCTTCTTTGCCTTCCTCTGAATGAATCTTGTTTTCCCCTGAATTCTTAGAGTATTAAGCATATTTCCACATTATTTACTTTATAAAATCTTGTATCTGTCCTGTAATTCGACTGTTCTGTAGCCTGGCTTAGATTCAAAACTAAAGTATGTATCTAAAGTAAACTCCATCCCTTCATTCATAAAGTACGTGATCTACACCAGAGTTATGATGAAAATGTCTGCCACAAGCTAGCGTATGGCATTAACAGAATCTCAGATACTGTGTTCCAGAGCAAATCAGAGCCACATTTGAACCAAACATATTTTATCTAGTCAAGGATTTAACAATATAGACTGTGATTTTTGGTTTTTGGTTACATGCATTGGAAATCACCTGAGCTGTAGGGCGGAGGTACAAATGATTCCACTGCAGTTTTATGATGACCTTGACAAATTGGGGAAAGCATGGTAAACAAAGTTGATCAATGTGTGTCAGAAAGTTATGCAAGTGATCATGATGAATGGGAAAAGGACAAAATTCAATTATGTATTCCCCGGTCCTGATTATATAAATTTAAATGCAATAGAATGAACAAAAAAAAGACAAAATATTCATACGTTATTAGCCACTATAGTATGATACATTGTGAAAGTAGGGACGAGCACCATTTCTTTTCTTATATAATGTGTAGACTTACAAAGTTTTATAAAATGTAGATTGATTGAAATATTTTATTCATTAATTTTCTGAAAAATCCAAGTATTAGCTTTGCTTTCTAACATATTTGCTATATTCCTCGTGGTTACCTATTATTTATTTATTTGTTCTTCTAATTCTTCCTTCTGTGTTCCCAATTCCTGTCTTAGTCCGTGTCTATCATGAGCATGTTGTTACATATCTTCTCGTTGGTTCTGCTCTCGCCCCTTTTCTTGGTAGCACTACCCGCATCCTCCAGACCTTTCTTTCTCTATCTTATATCTCTGTCCTCTGCAATCTCCCACCCAGCCCGTTCACACGTCCACATCACGCACAGTCCATCCTTCATGTCCCTACACATATCACCATCATTAACACACCCTCTTCCACTCACTTAGTACTAATTGGCTATGCGTCTTCTATAACTCCAGGATCTACAAAAAGATAACTCCTTTCTGCAAGTGGCTCTCAGACACGTTTCTCTAAATCTCTTTTAAACAGTTGAAGCCCTCTGTGAATCACTCTTCTGCCCTTTATTTGTGCCAGCAGTCAATCAGTTGCTGCATCTGAGTGTAATTTGGGACTCAGAAGCATCTTTCACTTTCACGCTCTTTTTTCATATCTACAACCAATGCTCTTTGTCCTTCCATCCCTCTCTGACAGAGTCTAAAATGATGCGTCATGCAACATGCTTACTTCAACTGTCTTACACAGAGCTGCAAGATAAATAATCTGAAAATAATTTTGGCCATAGTTATCTTCTGTTTATAAATATCTTCTTATTGAATAAGAATAAAACCACATAAATACAAAACAAAAAATAAAAACTCAATGTATTATTTAAAAACTTCTTTAACTAACGGCCATTTTTTATTTTGCTATTCAAAGGGGGGGGTAATGGTCATTTCATATGGTATAGACTTGCAGTAGCCATGGACTTGTCCACTCTTTGCTCCAAGTGTCCCCTTGATCTATCTATGGTCTAGGACATATGAGATCCATCTGTGCTCCCAAGGCTTGGCCAATTCCTTCACTGCTGATGTTAATCTTTGCTTTTCTTGAAGCTTCTACTATGCAGTATTCCCCTTGACCGCTCCTGTTCACCTCTGGATTTCACCACCAATGTCTCGTGCATAAATTCCATACATTGAAGTCCCTGAGGAAATGATATGCTTGGTATGGTACAATCAATGCCCTTTGGGCCTTTTCCCCCTCTATGGCAGCATCTGAAAAGATGTTCTCTGCTGCCCTGTTCTGCTTCTACTGCACCAGCTAACCTCGGGAACTATTCCACTGAAGCCACTCTTTCACAAGAAGAGTGTGTCAGTACATGCTGTATATCTCTTATTTCCCTGGTGATTTTATGGGTAACTTTTCTTTAGTTTGAATATTTTTCACAATGTCCATGACACAAATTTCCACTTTATTTATTTCAGACCCTCAAACCTTTTGTGATTATTTCAATTTTAAGAGTCTTTACGAAATATTATATGAGTTGTATTTTGCTCTTGAATTCGCTAATTTTAACACACAGATTATACAACTAATTATAAAACCCCATGAAAATAACAAGGTAAATGTATTGTTAATTCATTTATAAACCTATGAGTTTATCTGACAGCCTTCTAAGAAACTGTATGAAATTAAATATATTCTATAAGATGTATGAAAACATGAGTATTATATATGTTTGATATATAAGAACTTGAATGATATAACTATTTGAAGACACACTTCTATTACATGTAAATGAAAGTCTGCAAAGTATACTGTTTTGCTTATATTGTAGCCTTGTATTATCTACATAAATGTAATATTAAGGAAATAACTAAATACAAAAAGTCTACTAGATAAGTTTAATATTTATGAGTGTCTCTGAGGGTTTGGGACCAGACATGGTGATCACACAGCTGGAGCCTCAGTTCACTCATCTGTAAAATGGAGACTGTACCTGCTCCTGAGAATTACAGAGTTAAATGGGATATCACATGTAAGAGCAGGAAAATGTCAGGCAGGTAGTTAACAATAACAAATCATCGATCTAAATAACAAAAGCAAATGACAATAACGAATGACATTCTCCAAAATTACTATGTCTCTAAAAGTTTCTTTACAGAGACTTACGTATATAGAATGAAAACCTATGCACTTTGTTTTTGTTTTGTTTTTGCTTTTAGAGACAGCGTCTAAATATATAGTGACCTGGATCTGGTGATCCTCCTGCCTCAGTCTCCTAAATGCTGAGATTACAAAACTGCCCTATTCCTGCATATATCATCTACTCTTCAGTGTTCTCTTGCTCATAGATTATCATTTCTAGCATAGTCTGTGTAGACAAATCTAGCGATGGAGTCCTCTGCCCCTCTGCTACTGCAGAAGCTTGGCAGGAGACCCGAAGTGCAGATAGCAGAGTGGATCCTGGGAGTACTGTGTGGGAGGCGCCCACAGCAAAGCCAGGCTGCAGCTTGCCTTTTTTTATCTTTCTGATGAAACTGATTTTTTTCCACTTTAACTGAAATCCAGAAAAATCATTCCCACATAACCTGAAGGAATTTTAACACACAGCTCGATTCTTCTCAAGCAATTCATCTAATAATCAGTGGCTAGGAATTGGGGATGTGACTCAGTGGTAGAGCCAACGCCTACAACTTATGGGGGTTCCGCATTAAAACATCAGCACTGCAAACATTAATAATTAATAATAGGACACACAAGTTCTAGGTAACTAAACACACAAAATATCAAATTTCTATTCTTAAGGTGTCATCGCATAAAAAAAACAAAAGAAATAAAATCTTTACAAATTAAGTAATTAAATAAATAAATATTAACGGAACTGTTGTGGTCCAGTCACTATTTTATGTGTTAAAAATAACATTACTGGAAGAAAATTCAATAAAGAAGTTAAGAACTGTGCAGACAATATTGATTAGTCACTAGGGCACCGAGACCTCACTCAGAGCTCTTTTAACAAGCGGCTGCTTATTACAGATCCATCATCATCCCCACTAGATGATTCCAAAATGGCCCTGGAAGAGGAGGCAACAGGGTCCTCTTGCTGGTCATGTGCCACCTTTTCAAAGCCCGGACAAACTGCAATGGAGTGGGGCAGTTCACACTGACAGGGTATAGCAGACTTTATCTTGAACAGGATAAAGATAAGTTTACCTTCTTCAACTAGCACAGACACCCCAAAGCTTAAATACAAGTGTCTGATACATCGGAAAGCTAAGAATCAGACCACGTGGGAGATTGTGTGTGTGTGTGTGTGTGTGTGTTCTACATGGATTTGGTGAGATAAAAAATAACAGATAATTTTCACCAAACATGAAATATTTTCATTTACTCAAAGTAAAACCTCCAAAAAGAACGATCTCTAGAGTTTTTCAACATCCGGGGGAATGACAAGTCTTCTTTCGGGCTTACCTAAGCGATCATACGGAATGATTTCCGAGACAAAAAACTGCATAATCATCTCATCGGTTTTTAAGACCAGTCGACTGGCATGAATGCAGTATCTGAAATCACTTAGCACCGTTTTTGAGAACACACTAATTTATTAAAAAAAATGCATTCTCCTGGCTAATAATCGTCTGTGGCTCAGCCTACGCTTTGGACAGTGTCATCGGCCTCTCCCCTCTGGCACGGGGACTGCCCACAGAAGCCAGGCTCTTCAGCAGTGCTTGTGGATGCATAAATTAAGTCACTCGTGATTACACATTGCAGAGAAAATTAACCGAGGACAATGCACTCGCCTCCCTGAGCTGCTGCAAATCTTTACATTCATGCGGTACACATACAGTTGTGACATTTCCCTCTTAGGGTGGTTGTCTCAACCATTGCTAAATCACAGTTTTTAAAAGCTAAACATTCTGTATGAAAATCTTAAACTGGGAGTCGTAAAGGGAAATGCCATAGATGCTAAGAGAAGGTTTGGGGGTGCTATCGGTCTCGTCTCAGGAAGGCAGAAAATGTCTTCCATTTTTTAAAAAGGCAAATGACTACTGTATAGGATTCCTGGACAAGAACATATGCTAAACTCAAAGATAATGCTAAAAAAAATTAAAGAATGGACAGTATTCATAATTTCCCTTCCAAATCAATATACATTCTGATGATAAATATAAAAATTAC